>NC_052019.1:28800702-31404515 GCF_015832195.1 Motacilla alba alba | reverse complement strand
GTTAAGACCAGGAGGAATGACAAGAAAAGGCTTCTGGAGTTGTCAGCTCCTATTTGCTATAAATAAACAAGATGAGCTCTTTGAAAATGCAGCAGCTTCCTAAAGAAAGAAAAGAGTTTAGTCCCAAATTTGAGACAAACAGGGAATGGGTATGGAGGTCTTGACCTGAAAACATTATGGAAGTCTTGGCTTGAAAACAATAGGATCATAGCAAAATTCAGATGTACATCTTTATCTGAAACAAGATCAGTACATTGCTTTGTTTAGAAATGAACTACATTGTAAACTTCTTTTTCTATAAACACATCCAGATATTGACCTGTGAGGTATTTCTCCAACAAGAAAATCAATGAAAAATAATGAATATTCTTTTTGGATTTCTTATGAAATACAGGAAAATTGTTCAGTGCAGAAAGACATTCCAGGAAGTTAAACACTGCACAAAATCACAGAAAACAACAGTGGGACTGTTAGTTAATTGTCTAAAAATGAAGAATTGGTTTAGCAAGTTTTAGTTTTTTTCTGTTTTAGCAGTCAGTGATGATTTATGTAGCTGCTTGTCCTTCTCTCATGAGCTCCTTCCCATAATATCATAGTTATCTGTTGATAACATAAGGACCCATCTAATTTGCAGCTCCATTAAAACATGCTTCTTATTGAAAACCACCCAAGAATATTTACAAGAGATGTGGAGGGAAAAGAAACTAAAAGCCAAGAACAGGAGTAGATGAAAAACAGTAGAGCAACACTGTGCATCAGGAAATTGCCAGAAATTTAGCAGTTACTGAACGAAATTCAGGAAGTATTGACAAGTAAAATGAGGAAAAGCATCGTAGGGATTCTGAAATACATGGTTTGTTTAGTGGCATACAGTTATCTGAGTAAAGACAGGGTAATTAGTGATGAGATTGTATTACCAATTTTGAGGTAATGATGCTTGGGGAAAAAACCCAACCCCCTAAAAGCCCATTTCCAAAGTTATATAGCAGATTTATAAGATTTTCAGGCAGTTGAGCAAACTTGGAGGAGATTATACACACTGTAATTCAGCCTCAGATTCTAATGGTGAACAGAGAGTAAAAAATGGAGGAAAAGTTGAGAATAGTAAGCCCAAAGTTCACTTCAAAGATGCTCTTCTGGAATTTCCTAGACTTCATATATTAAGTTTATCAGTAATTTATTAGAAAAAAAGAAGAAAAAAAAAATCTCCTGGAATATGCAGGGGCAAATGAAAATTAAAATTATAGGGGGAATATGATAAAATGCCTGTAAGGAAGAGCTAGGCATGGACTAAAAGGAATTCAAGAAAAAATTGTAGTGACCAGTTGGTATGGACAAGAGCAAAAAACACCATAACAAGGCCAGCTAACAGGGACAGTAAAATCTGTGAAGAGATGATGTCCAGCACCTTGTGTGATGAAGAGTATTTTGAGAGTAACTTCCAAGAACTCCCATTTGCTTTTGTCTCGTCTGACTTGGGGCATGCAGCCTTTTCAGAGAACTTGCCAGACCAGGACTTCTCTGGCTACTGAGGCAGGAACAGGGAAGAAATCTCTCTGCAGAGCCCTGGTGGCACAGTCCCAGGCTTTGTGTACAAGTGGTACACATCCCCTGTGTGCCTCAGAATATGGTTTTGACATCAGTTTCTGAATGGGACCATGCAGGTGCTATTGTGCTCATGTGGTAACCAGAGTGGCCCCCTCATGTCATTCCCCACTGCTTGCCTTAAGAGCTGTGGGCAGCTGACTGGATCACTTTTACACTGGAATTGCTGCAGCAGGTTAGTATGAAACCTAACGTTAAAGGTTTTGGTGAAAAAAAGTTATGGAAAGAAAGTTAGTAATTGCTCATTTACTTGGGAGAAAATAATTTCTGTTTTCTGGATGAGTGAATTGGATGTGCAGGTAAAACCTGATCTTGAAAAGATCACAAGTAAATAACCTTTTTTTTTTTTTTCTTTTTCAGAAGAATAGGACTCAGAAAGGACATATAAACCATAGAACAAATTCCAGTAGAAGAGAAAGATCAGTTAAAAAATGTCTTTTTTTGGAGGGTAAGTCTATGAGTTAAGGCTTTATCTTACTTTTTAAAAGGTAGTCATTTTAAGGTGGAAGAGACATTGTCTGAAGATGAAGGTGAATTGTTTTTTCTCAAAGATATGAGGAGAATTGTCTCCTTCCTTCCTTCCTTCCTTCCTTCCTTCCTTCCTTCCTTCCTTCCTTCCTTCCTTCCTTCCTTCCTTCCTTCCTTCCTTCCTTCCTTCCTTCCTTCCTTCCTTCCTTCCTTCCTTCCTTCCTTCCTTCCTTCCTTCCTTCCTTCCTTCCTTCCTTCCTTCCTTCCTTCCTTCCTTCCTTCCTTCCTTCCTTCCTTCCTTCCTTCCTTCCTTCCTTCCTTCCTTCCTTCCTTCCTTCCTTCCTTCCTTCCTTCCTTCCTTCCTTCCTTCCTTCCTTCCTTCCTTTCCTTCCCTTTTCTCTTTATAAGCAAGTATGATTAGAGGCTATTGTTTGAATGAAATCAGAACTGGTATATTCTTTAAAACTGCTGAATACATTCTGAACCCTAAAGTACTGTTTTAATTTGCAAAATGCTTCAACTTCATCTAATGTAAAGCTTTAGGAAAATGTCTGGCAGTGCTCTTTCAACATGAAGGTTCAAGAAGAGGCAAGGATGACTCCCATTTTCCTTAATTGTTGTTTGACATTGACTGTTTGTTCCCTAAAGAAAGCTTTCCCAGAAAAAGTCAGCAGCAGTTATTTGCTGACTGGTTTTAATAAAAAAAGGAAGAAGAAAGAAAAGAAGAAGACATATTCTGACATATTCAGAAGCAGGCTATTGTTCTTATAACTTACAGTGTCAGATGGCAATCTGTCTTCAGAGTGCATGACTCAGGTCTTTATAACCTCATGAATCTTAAAGAAATACAGGCTAAATATGAACAGCTAATGAAATTTCTCTGTGTCACTCATTATGATAGAAATGTTAGAATCAGCTACAGGCACAGCTGCCACTTGTTGATTATTGTGAGATGATCGGTAGACATGTTCCACCAACCTTTGAACAGGTGCAAGCTTGACAGGTTTATTGGAACATGATAGGAGTGAATATACAAGTATGTGAGGCATTGGGATCTGACCGGGTGATCATAGAGACAAAATCTACTAAATACTTAGAAATGTCAGTTTGATTCTCTAGCTTGAGAGGCAGTGTATGAGTCAGAGCTGCTGATATAAACTGACCTCTCCAGCAATGTCTGAAGTATCAAGGGCCAAGTCATTTAAAGGATACATTTAAGACAGGACTCTGGTATCACCAGTGTTGGAAAACTTGCCCACTTTCGAATAGGAATCTGCATGAGTGTAAACATTCATACTGTTCTGCTCTACTAATTATTTTGTACCATGTATCCAGCATCCTCTGTTATTGGTAAATTAAATATAAAATTAGACACAACATTTTTTGTCTGACCTTGGAATTTTGGGGAAAAAGAGATTGTCCTACTTTTCTGTATTATGTCTTGTATTGTGTTGAGAACATGAATTTGAGCCCTTTCAGCACTCAGGAGGAGGCTTTGTTTCCAGGAAATTTAATGGCCATGAAAAGCCTTTTGGCAAACAGCAGTGAGATCTAGTGCAACACTGTGTTCTGAATGCCTCAAAGGTTTTGCCTTTTTTTCCTTACATGCCCCAGTAGACCCATGATTGATTTGACAGCTTGTTATTTGCCCAGATGTTACCAGTGTAAAGCACATTTTACTCAGTCCTTACTTCTGCCTAGAGCAGGACAATAACTGCTGCAATTTTTGCTAACAGACATCAAAAGCCCCATCTGTGTTTAGGCGTGTTTTTCAAAGAAAAATATCACAGGGTCACTAAAACTTCATACTTAATAAGGGAACTTACCTCATTGGCATTTCTGTGGACACGTAAGGAAAAACAGCAGTGTGTGTCAGTGTGTAATTTCTGAAGCATTACACTTTCATACTTTGTCAAGGGTGAGAGTAGCTCTGGATTCAGAAAGGCCAGTTGTTAATAAGCAGTGAAGAGGAAGTATGTAGGGAAGGCCATTACCAGAGCTGGGTGGTGCATGTGCTCATAGAGAAGAATTTCATGACAAGGCAGAATGGAAACAGTTAGATGAACGATGAGTCAGAGAAGTAACAAGTACATGTTTTTAGAATTATACTCCAGTATTAGGATTAAGGAATCTTCTGAAGTTCCTGAGATTGTGTAGCCATACATTAATTTGTACTCAAGGAGAAGTTTAAAAAACTAGTCCTCTTAATACAATGCAGGATCCTTACCTGGCTTCTCCTTTTTCCAATTCATTTTTACTTAGGGAAGAGAGAAATTGTTATGAGCCAGCCATTAATTGGACCAGCTGATAAAATATCTTGCTGGTATCTTGGTGTATGACTAGTTTTCACACTCTGTGTGTTCTTTCTTTGTGCTGAGTGATTACCTGTGCATTTTTCTCACTTTGCAGTTCTTAAAGCTTCTTTATTACAACTTCAGTCTAGTAACCTTGTGTGAAAAAATGTTTATAAATCATCATGCCATTTTTGCTTCCGTACTGTAACTACCTTGTCTGCTTAGTCGAATTTTAAACTGTGGGTTACCAATTATTTTTAATTGTCAATACAGTGGCTGATAGAGTTGAACCATTTCTGCTTCTGAGCTTCTGCTTCTGAAAGCATGATCACATACTTTCCTTGTAGGATGAGGTAAGGTAAACAGTAGAAGAATTTAATTTTGAAACAAGTAGAGTTTTCCTATGTCCCACTTGTGTGTAGTTTTGAACTGGCTTGCTGAAAGAGGTGCAAGAGATCTGGAGCAGTGAACAGAAGCTCTCTCTAAACATGACCATGATTTGGAATATAGGGATATTCTTGCAGTGAAATTAAAATGAAATTGAGGGAATTTGAAGGAATTTGCAACAGTGGAACAGCAGAAAGGAATGCAATTCTTGGAAAATTCTAGAAAGTCAGAATAAAAGTGTCTTAGTTAAGTATCTCATATTTGGCAGTTTTATTCCGCTCCCAACTTTCTTAAATGTGCAAGATATGGAAGTAAAAATGTGAAAAGTCCAAATTGCACAAAGTAAAGCAGTGATGAGAATTATTTGTGACACTGCCAATTATAATAGAGAAATTTCATTCAGAAACATGATTATTAAATAGCATTAATTATTAATAATGCATTGAATGACTTCTACACAAATGGAATAGTCAATATATGAAAAGGATATTTTGTCTGTAAGTGGAGTGAAAGACTGATTGTCATTTGTTCAGTCTTAGATTCTCTTTGGGATTTACTCTTCCTCACAAAAAACTACCTATTCCTGTGCTTCCTGTGCACAGCCTATGAGCGCTTCATAATTCCCCTGCAAAGCTGGTGCTGGGAAACTCAGATTCCTTTCTCATTGCAAATGAACTGGATATTTCTGTGCTTTGTGCCAGGAGTGTAAAGTGTTGCTACTGACACCCTACAGGTTTTGCATAAAATCAGAACATTGTTCTTTGTTGTAATATAGAAACTTGGTTCAGGCCTGAATGTGTGGAGACAATTGGCTGCATGTATTATTTTATTGCCATTGAACATATTTTTCCAATCACATCTCCTTGGATATCTGGTCTAATTAATATGTAACTTTTTATAAACTCCTGTTTTACAGGATAATTAAAAACTTCTCAAATCAAGAATATACTATTTTTATCATTATACAGAGAATGAGTCATCTATATAAATCTGTTTTTGAACAGTAACAAAAAAAAGAAAAATTGTAGAAACCTTGCAATAGATTTTTCCTCTCAGAATCCTGTTGGTATTTAGGGAATATTTTGTTTTCTGAGTAAAAGTAATAATCTTTAACTATTCTACAGCTTCTGTGTTTTGTGATTTGTCACTCTAACACAGCTGTAATTTTGTCTACCCTGTATAAACCAGTATTTCTTTAAAGGTTTATTTTGGACAACTGTCCCCTCGTGTGCCAAAGAGAGCGTTTTTTTGCAAAGTAATATAATATAATATACAATCTTTCAAGACTCTCCTAAAAGTTTTACTGGTCCTTGGATCTTGCTCTGGTGTGCAGAGAGGGAGGATTAGGTAGAGTGCATGTAGCTACAAACACTCACTGAGAACTCTAAAACAAATGTGCTTTACCATATATAGAAACAAAATCCTTTGTGAATTCATTGTGTAGATAACATTTTTTATTCAGCATATGCTGTGGAGGCAAAGATTTTAGTTGATGGCACTGACCGTAAACTGAAGACTTGCATTTCATTTCAAAACTCTATGCACTTACAAAAAGATAAGAATAATCTGCTTGTGGGGATTTCTCATTAACAGGTTCAAAGAAGCTATCTGAATAGCTTGCTTGGATGACAGGAGCAAAAAAGAGAAACAGAAATGGGTAAATCTGCAGAGTATGCTTGCCTTCAGAGAGAAAATTTGCTGGATACATGCCAGCAAACATGTTTTATTTCCTGCCATTTCATTTATAAATTTATGAACCCACTAGGAAAGTAATGGTCTTATCCTTGTAAAAAAGACCCCTAAAATGGAGTTTAAATCAAGTACATGCCTTTTACAAGCAAGTCAGATTTATACCCAGCGGCAGAGTTATGCTCTTTGATATGGTTTATAGAAATTTCAGCCAGAAGTCTCGATCAAACAGCTCTGAGCTTTGAAACATCTGAAATCAGTCCAATTTCTGAGACTGGATAAGCAGTCACTAATTTAATTTCTGTTAAGAAGCCTTTCTCCTATGAAACTTGCAAGCAGTTCTTAAAACTTGTGTGTTTTAAAAGGCAGCGAGATGCAGTAGGAGCAGACCAGTTGGTATTGAGGCATCTGCCTTAACACGTTTCAGGCATGGTCTGTTGAGCTCTAGTTTGATTCTATGGATTGAGTTCCCATTACTGGTTGTGCTCCCAGATCACAACTTCTGGTGGAATTTCATCCTGAAAGAAACCACTTTGTGGACTCTGAAGTTGTGTGATGTGAACCAAAATGCAGTCAGTTTATATTCAATAGCCCACTTCTGATCTGAACAGAAGTGCGAGTCTTAATTTTTTAGGTGATGAAAGATGAAAAAATGAAGAAAGCTATGTAGTTGATGAGAGAACCAGTCTCTTTTAGCTACTTTAGAGTACTTTCTAAGATTTCAGATTTTTTGGCAAAATTACATTACTTAAAGGACCAAAAGCATTTGTCTTGGAAGAATTGATTCAAAAGTAAAATATAAATTAACCTATGTATTTTCAGAATTAATTCTTGGCTTCCTCCTTTGGAGTATTGCAGTTTCTTATAAGTTTTTAACATCTCCCAGAACAGCCCTGCTGTTTATGCAGCAGTAGCATAGCTAGGGAAAGCTTTTCACACTTGTTGATCAACATCTGAAGAGTTGAGATGAAAAGCATGTGAGGTCACACTTCCTACCTTTTTCTCCAGCTAAGAAGAAACTCCATGCCTGCCTTTGGCTTGTAATATATATAAGAGTCCAGGCACAGCTGAGAAGCATAGTAGCATTAAGCTACCATCAGGACTGACTGGCTGCACTATTCTGAAGCCAGAAGATAAAGTGGGTAGACCTTTAGGTGGCCACCTGTGTAACAGGAACCAAAGACGCCCTACTGAAATAAAGAGTTTGACCTTGAGGATGCAATAGAGAAAATTGGTGTATCTTCCTCTCACATTTAAAACTATATTCAGTTCTCCCAGACTGAAGTGACTGTGGAGTGAGATTTCCTATTTTTCTCCTCTATCAGGATCAGAGATTTCAGAATCTGCATTAGCTGAAATCATGGTTTACTTGATTTTATGGATTTTCATCTAGGTCAGTACTTGCAATTAGATAGGCTTACCTTCTGATTCTATCAAAGCCACATCCAACTTCAAACCTCCCAAAACAGCACTATATGATGATGCAATACCACTGAATTTACCCCAGAGTTTCAGCATCAGGACATGTTCTATGACTTCTTGTATCTGCATTTCCAAGAGTTTCCCCACATTTACAATTGGTGTGTTTGGTGTGTTAAAGAGAGGAGTTTTGAGTCTTTAGTTTGGAAAGCACATGATCTCATTCTGTTTTAGAAAGCCCTGGATGTGTACTCAAATGCCTAATATAAAAACTGTCTTTCATTCTTGCCAGGGATCTGATCAATCCAAAGCACACTGCTCTCTGTGACTGAAATCAAAGTCAGGTCACTTGACACTCACACTTCCTCATTTTCCATACCAGATGAAAAGAAACACAGAATAAGTATCATATGTGGTAGATTTATTTTTTACTTTTAGTAACTCCACAAAGACATAAAAATTAAACAAACATCTTAAAACACCAATGACATTTTAAGTTTGTAAAAATAGACATTATGCACACTATTATTTTCAAAAGGATTTTCAGATTCAAGAGCTTTATCAATTGAAAAATATTAATACTACACATTTCCTCCATGATACCTGAGGAGCAGAATTATATTTTGTGCCCAAAAATAATTCAAGAACTAACCTTGAAAAGGATGCAACACTTTTTTAAAAATCTTTGCTTTTGATATGAAATGTAAGTAACAAATGCAGTGACACACACATTTTAAAAACTTTTGAGTTCTGAAAGAATATTTAAGACATTTTGAAAAGTCTTTGAATATGTGGACATTGTATTTAAATCTTTGGGACTTGTGAATTTTTAAAATAGGTTTAAAGTATGTATAATTGATTTTGATTCCATATTCTACTTGTATTATAGGCTTCTTACATTATAGAATGGGTACAGTACATAAGATTGTTTGTCTCTGGGTTGTTAAATTTTTGCTAGTCATGTGAACTTGATATAAAATTTTGTGGATTTTTCTACTTTATAGCAGGTTCAAAATACCCCAATAAAGAATTTATGTCTGGGTTTGATGTTTTCTAAAAGTGCTAAGTATGGTTTTCCCGTTACATGTGTTTATGTGGCTGGCACCTACCAGAAAACAATGTAGTCCTTGAAAGTTTCAGAAATTGATTACAAACCCCTATTCCTTCTGCTTTTTGGTTTTTTATTCCTTAAGTCTTCACCAGGCTTTTTAATGAAAGACTGTGCCGTTGCATATTTTAATTAACATTTATTTTAAAGTTGTCCAAGCTTTAATTTACCAGCAATAAAGATATTATGATGATATTTCCCCATCATAGATTTAGTTTCTAGTATGGAAATTGAAAGATGGAGATGCATAAAAGTTTTAAAATTAGTTTTCATTCTCAATTCACAATGAATTCACAATTCCTATTAGAGTGTGAAGTTCTTTTTCCAAAAAGCAATTTATGTGTGTGTGTGCCTCAGAACAATTTTCTGCAAAGTGATGTGAAAGTTGATATAATTTGAAAATCATTAAGACAACGTAGAACTTTTGCTTTGCTTCATACTAACCAGTCTTTATTATACTAAACATTTTATTGTGTGACTTGACATTTTTTTTTTTTATCACAGTTGCTGCATCAGAAAATTAAGGCACTATAACCCCAAAATCAGAGCAAAGTAAGCGAAACATGTTTGGGGCATGGCATACATTAATGATAGTTGAATAATAGCAGATGTGAACAACTGCTTGTTTTGTACTAAACATGTAAAATTGCTGCTTTTCCAATTTGTCAAGTTTCTACATTTGTAGCGGCCCAGCCTGTAAGACTTTGATGGCGTTGGTGTTTGCACAAATAATTAATGTTAAAAGTAATGTCTTGCTTGCAGCACTTATGTATATAATATATATATATGTACATAATGCTGTAGCATTCATGTAATACCTCAGCTGTTTCATTTTTTGTATTCTAGGAGAGCTTTTTAGTTTATACTTCCTTGAGTTATATTGACAGTTTCAAAACCAACATTTTAGCAGAATTTTGCTGGTATAGTATACTATTGCTGACTAACAAGGACTTCCACCTCTCTCAGAATCCCACAGGGAAAGGTTTAAAAGCTGCTACTTTGGATTAAGGCAGAAGTCCTGACACTCTTACTGCAGTTCTAAGCTGGTAAAGGCTTTTTGTGTGCATGCATACATTTGTGTGTTAACCTGGGACTAGCATTTCGGGTAAACCGTGACTGTTTCGTATCCCTCTGGTGGCCTCATGCGGGCGCGGGCGTGAGCTTCACAGTACAGCTGGCCCTCCACAAAGAAGTAGCCTTTTTGTTTCAGGTTGAGATCGCAGTCAGAGCACACAAAGCATTCTGGATGCCGGTATTTATCACGTGCCTTCACCACTGTCCCTCTATATGGAAACAAGGAAAAGAAAAAGCCCCGATCAATTCATATGAATTTAAAATGAGAAAAGCAACTGCAGCTACCTGAACTATGATAAGGTGTCTCTGCCTATGGCAGAGTTCCAACTAGATAATCTCTAATGTTCCTCCCAACTCAAACCATTCTATGATTTTATGATACAAGGGAAGTTCTAGGTATTTATTTTAAGGCTTTACAGTTGTTCATCTTGTGGTTTTAGAAACTACTATATAATTTAAGGTTGGATGCTGAGTTTGAGTGGGTGACATAAAATGCTGTGGAGTTGATCACATAGTTCACGAGCACTGGAGAATGAAGAGTTTGAAGAAACACGTTGGTTTGGTTACAAGACAGAAAGCACAGCCTAACCTATCAAAAGGGTGACAACATGATTTTCAAAACCACATTGCTTTTTCTTCATGTGTGTGTTTTCTCAGTTCATCATTATCTGTGTTCCTTGCTGAAGTTAGGGATGTCAATCAGGTAGAAATCGGATAGTTTTAAAACAGGTCTACAGAGCTTTCTGGATACTCCCACTGGGTTGGGAGAAGGAGGCTTTACATTAACAAGAAATTTTTGAGAATTCACAGCCTGACACAGCACATTGTGGGTAACTGCTGGTTTCATTATGTGATTGTTTATAGTTGACATGCAAAAGGTCCTGAGAAATCGCAATTAAAACCTCAGTGATACTTTTTCAAAACTTATAGAATCTGTATTAAAATTGGTGAAAGTACAGGTTATAATTTGACATTTAGAACAATATATTTTTATATCTCTATTCTCTAGTAACATTATGGGAACACACTTTGGTAGTTTGCAGTGGTGTTTGAGGATGATGTGTGCTTGAGCTGGGGATTTCTAAAACTAAAAAGGAACAACTTACAGAATCCCACTCCCACATTTGTCACACAGTGGCACTTTCTGGACACCAGGCATGGCAGTAGGTATCTTTGTTACAGGTGCTTTCACACTTCTTGTTCCTACAGGGCGCCCATCTGAGAAACAAAACAATCCTGTTATGTACAGGCTAATATAAAGGCATCTGATGCAGTTAAGAACTTTTCTGCACTTCCTGTACTGTACATACACTTCTGGATGTATTTATAGGCTTTCACTAACATGAACAAACAATGCAGTCTCACTAAAAAAAGTTTAGTAGGTCAGATTCCACCTCTTTGGAATCAGGAGAAATATTGTGTAAGCTGTAACCAAAAGCAAGTCCAAAAGAGATTGCATATGCAGTGCTCTCTACCTCATGGACACCACTAATTCTCTGAGAGTAGTCTTGGATATAGCAGAGAGGGAGGAGGATTGGACTTTAACACAGAAACGTGACATAATCAAGACCTATTGTCAGAAAGCTTCTTATTTATATAACTAACCGTACAACAATTTGGAAAGATTAGTAACATGATATGAATATATAATAATAGCAAAATACATGAAAATGTTAAGAAAAAATCCCGCAATGATATATATGTAGAGAATTGGATGTCTTTATTCCTTCTTTAGTAAATATTGATATGTAAGCATTAAAATTTTAAATATTACCTTTTAGGTTAATTTTGGTTGTATTTTGCTCTTTATGCTTACTCTAAGTATAGCAAACTTGCAGCCTTTAATAATTTTCTTTTCAAAACATCTTCATTTGAAGGAAATACAACTATAAATTATATTGTCTTCTTCAGTTTTATTTGTAATGAAGAGGAAATAGGTTTTAAGGGGATTTCAGGAGTTGGTTTAAATTCCTCTTTTGCTGGATGTGGAAGAGGGTGTTTTCTTTCGTGGTGTCACGAGTATAAGCAGCTTGTCCCAATAATTCTCACAGATAAAACCTTATTGTTCAGGTTAAGTCAACTTTGGATATTAAAGATGTTAAAATCTGAGAGGAGATTCTGGAAAATGTGATCAGCACCTGCGTTGTATTCTCAGAGGAGACTGCTTGCTGTACAAGCAAGGAGGGGAAATGGCAGGAGACATGGCAGGTGTGGTAGCTATAACATCTGGAATAATTTGGCCTTTCAGAAATTCTTGTATCTCTAATATTTCTTATTTTCTTCATGGATTCCCCCCTCCCACAAACATTTGAAAATGATTTGAACAGGTAGAATATGTTGTTATTAACCACCTTCCTCGGAGACTAAATTCTGGAGCACCTTAAAGGAGCCAGACTGGCGTGGCTGACTGGGCTCCTCCTGGTTGGCATGCAGCATCTTGTACACGTCAGACTGAGACACTGAGTTGGGAGATGGGTCACTGTGTTAAAGGGAGAAAAAGCAGATGAAAACAGTTAATCAAACATAACTCTAAAGCAATGTCTCTACCAGGCACAGAGTATGACTCAGGAAACAAACATAAAGACATGTTCCTACGGCTATTGAGAAACTTTCTTCCAGATTGCATTGCTTCATATAGCCTCTTTTTGATCTACAAAGTAATGAAAAAACTTAAATCAGTGCAACTGTTACAAAAATAAATCTAGAAACTAATTTACATATTTCCATAATTACTGTTTTGGCTCTACTGGCATTTGAGAAAAGGCCATTTAATCTCAAAGTAGTTTCATTCCAGTGATCATCTGCTGTATTACCAGGTGCTCTCTGCTATGGTATCCAGAAGTTCCCTTTTTGCAGCTGCTGCCCTCAAGAATGTTGTTAAAATCACAGCTCATGCCTTTACGTAAGGTCAGCCAAAACCTAACCAGTCTAATCTTTTGGGAGATCATGACTTCTAAGTTAGCTTGATCACTAGGTAATATGGTGATTATTTGGCTAAGAGGATTGTTATTTATTAAATATACAGATTACAAAAATGAGTGAAATAAGTATTGAAAAATAGGAAACACTGTAAGGTGAATACTGAAAAATGAATGTTCTGTTTCTTAATTTAATAAAAATAAGACAAGGATTTCTTTTGCAATGGCAGTATTATAATAAAAATTTAAAGCAATTTATTGTCCAAACAGGAGTTGATGGTTGAATCTCAAATGACCTGTGAGACAAAGATTTTACTGAGAATATTTCATGGCATTTTAAACTCTAATGAATATTTCAAATTGTTCATGATAAATGGCATCCTAAGTAGTTGAGTGAAAGAGTAGAGGACTATATGGACTGACAGGAATTAGACTGAATATGTAACATTTGTAAATTTCATACACTTGCTGGGGGTAATCAGAAGCATCCAAATTTACTTTGATGAAGTCTGTTGTCTTACAGCTACATGCACAAATGTCCAGTTTAAATTTCCTTGTGCAACTGGCTTAATACTGTCCATGAAGAACTAGACTGGGTTTTTCTTTAAATGGTTTTGTTTGTTTTCCTGGGTAGCATCCAAGCTGCCAAATGACCCAGTAAGAGCAGCAGCAGTTGGACAGTGACCCCTGTTGCATATGTGAATTTTTTGACCTTCATCAATCAGTAGATTTCTTTGAGCCATGTGATTTCTTTGATAGATTCATAGATTTCTTTGAGCTGGTGAAAAAACTACCAGTTTCTCTTGTCAGAAGCTTTTAATTAATAGAAGTAGTGTAGTTTTTACAATTCTTGGCAATGTTTAATTAAACCTCTGAATTCTCTTAACTAAAATATTTATAAATATAAAGCAAGTGATAATGCAATTACATACAGAAGGCAAAAAACCCAGACACAAATGTGTCATTTTACATTTCTTAATGCATTCATAGTGAAAACCATCCCACAGCAAGAGACATTTCAAACCTGCATAGAGAGAGCAGGCAATGTCACAGGAAGTGTGAAATCTGATTACTTTGGGCTTAATCTATTATTTCACAATAATGAAGCAGAAAATTTTTCTTTTATTGTTCTCTAATTGTTCTGATTGAGCATAAATATTCGAGCAATAGAGTAACTTCACTCTGAAAAGACTTAATGAACTACAGTTTTCATTAGATAGGATGACCCTAAATACTTTTATATAAATATATATTTTTTGTTAGCATCAGCCAAATTCTGCAAGATGCTAAAGAAGGCTCATTGTTGCAAATGATTATCGCTTATATAAAATATCAGTAATTAGCTTTAGTTTACATCATAAATATTATGAATTATTTTATAAGTACTATTGTAAAACAGGAAAATAGGTTACTACTATGCAAAGGTAAAGATAAAGCAACCTAAATGGTGAATTGTCTCCTAAAAAATGAATAGTGCTTTAAACTTTTCATTGTATAATCATAATTTTTATCTATATATATAAGGCGCCTACCTGACTTTAGTTGTGCACTGAATAAATTAATACGTCAGACATGGATTTGTAAGCCTAATGTAAATTCTGTCTCTTTTTGTACTAGATCTAGTTGTCCTGGATGAGTTGTCTAGAATGGGAGTTAAGTATCTAGAACATGATAAACATCTATAATATTTCCTAATCTTTGTAACCTGAATTTCAACAATGAAAATACATTTTTTAATTATTATTTTATGAATTATTAATAAGAGAAAATAATGAAATAATTATTAGATAAATATTATAGCTTATTAAAAAGTTTTAAATTTTGGAGAGAATCGGAGTCTTGGTGTGGTCAGTCAGGCAATAGTCCAGGTAGTATAATAATTTTTTATTTATTAGCTGCAATTCTAAGATTATTACTTATGAAATATTTATTTGTACATTCTGAAGGACTCCTTTAATACTTTGGGTTAAAACCCAGAAATGAATACTATTTTAGTGAACATATTGAATGGTTTTATATTACTTGGTCTCTCTCTAACCTTTTCCCCCTTTTTCATACAAACAGTGTGAGACTATGTTTTGGTGTATTTTAAATTTGTGTCTTTGTAAATAATATAGATGCCACTCTAATTACCTTATGACAGGTGTTTCCCCCAGAGCTGTAGAAACTTGGCCTTGCAGTGTTTCCATGATATTGTCATCTGAGTACAACTGCATAGGTGTGTTAAACTGGGCGTGTACAATCTTGACACCGGGAAGCTCCATTTCCAGGGGCACATTAGGGGCCATCTTAGACACTGCTTTCAGCTCGGTGGGGCAGATGGAGCTGACCGTGCTAATTGAAGAGGGGGTGCTGCGCCCACTGCCACAGTCCAGCCCCGAAGGAGTGCTGCATCCACTGTGTTCATGGCCAGAGTGCAGGAAAGGGTGCAGCGTGCATGGGATTACAGAGAGTGAAGACAAAAGGACAGGGGTACAGTGATGTTAACAGCGCTGAAAAGCATAAATGGAACAAGCTCCAAAAAGCAAAAGTACAGAAAGTAGAGAAAAGCAAAAGTACGTGTAGTCATTGATGATAGTTTTCCTATAAAAAGTATCAAGGTCAGCTATAAAGCAGTCCTTAAAATTCTGGCATGCATTTTCTCTAAAGATAGTAAAAATCCTTTGATGAAATAATTCAGTATATAAATTATTTTACATTTTTAATACTAGGTTTTATTGAGGAATAATTAAGCCTCCCTATAATTCTCTGTTCTAAGTGAGTAATTCTTATAATCTTTAAAAAGGGTAGTAGGCAAACTTTATGTAAGTTGTTCATGTCAGAGACAGAATAAACACCTGCAGCACTGGAAGAATCCTAGACATGTCATTCCATTTCTGTACCTCACAATTATCTCACTACGCTGCCAAAAATCTACTATAAAGTAGTGTAAAATAATGAATATGACATTTTCTAGATTTACTTAAATTCTAGAGTAAGATACTTATGAATCTTTTAAAACTAGTTTAACATTTTTTTAAAAAAAAGTATTTGTTGATCATTGCAAAGAAAAAAAGTTACTACAACATCCAGGCTTACTTTTGCTTTTCTAAATTACAGTGTTTCCAGTAGAATGTGAAGTGGTCCTTCACAAGAACAATGAGTTAATTCAGAGAATTAATCTTACGGCTTTTGAAGTAGACTTTACATATAATTTATATATAAAAAATAAGAGGTACACTTTAAAAAAATATTAGTCTTGCTTAACAGGACTGAAGTAACTGTACACCAATTCAACATACCTGGAAAAAGATTAGCAAAAGAATGTGAATATAAGACCTGAAGTCTTTTTCAGCATCACTATTTTGAACACTTACAATCTTGTCTGCATAGTACCTCAGAGGCTTTCTTTGTTATGGGGTATTTCTTTGCTGTTGCTGTGTAACAGCAGATAACCAAATCTTTCTACAGTCATTGGTTACCATTTATGTGATATTCTGAGCTGTGGGACAATAAATGCTTAATCTCTGTCCTCCAGCCTGATATCAGGATTGTGGGTGGTTCTTTCCGAGCTGTGTAAACCTGGGACAATGCTCTGTTTTCCATTTTGATAGTACAGAACTCTGCCCAGTAGCTACTCTTGGGTGGAGTAGAAACCCCAAAATTCTGCCTTTGATTCAAAGCAGAATTTGTGTAGGACCACTTTCTCGATGTTTTAAAGGGAAATATAAATTTTTTCATCAAAGACATGTCAAACAAAAGCATTCCTGAAATGGTAGGCAAGCCTTAATGCAAATATAGTTGTGCATCATCACCAAGCATGAGTCAGCCAAAAAATTCACACAGGGCAACATACATATTTGCAGTATTTTCTTTTAGAAGAAACAATACCACCATTAGATCCTGCAGTAGAATAAGTTCTGTTAGTGCTAATAGTGTTAGTAAATGGAATGTAGCAGAAGACTAGAAAAAAAGCACAACTCTCATTCTCGCTATGTGAAGCCAAAATAATATTAAAAAAAAAGAATAAATTATAGGTAAAAAATAAATAACTTATATATTAAGGACAATTTCCAGTTAGTTTCACCTGAGTAGAATCCCAAATTCTGTCCAATGTCGAATCCATTAGCTCAAACCCACAGTCCACAATCATGTCTTCTTTTAGTCAGAGTCCTATTTAGCCTCTGCTGTCTGTTCTAAAGGGATATTTAGAGCTGAGGAGGTGTTTTTTTTTTTTTTTCTGTGTTTAGCAGTGGATTAAGTCTAACTGATGAAAATTAGTAGACAAACTGTGACAACCAAGGTTTTGTAGATGTAACACCCTCTGTAAGAGGTTCTGCAGTTTGCTAGTGCAGACCTTCCCAGTGATAGAATTCCAGGCAGACCTTGCCCAGCTGAAGTTCTTAAACTTGTTGCATTGCTGTTAGGGTAGTTTTTGCAGTTTATATTCTTGTAAAAGGCCATTTACTTCAACATTGTCATGGAAAATACTACATAATTTTCATTTCTGAATTGTGAGATTAGGCTTTTGATACTCATTTGATTCTTCATAAATCCAGGCACTTGTAAAATGATACCTAGCAGTCCCAAAGTCAGCTCTGTGTGGTACCTAGTGGTCCCACAAACTGCTACTGCTAGAAAGGATAAAGGATCACATCACAATATATTTAATCCCTCAGGCCCTTTTGAGTTTCCTTGTGTTTTTAGCCAAAGAGTTTGCATTGGTTTTGTCCCCTCTGTAATAATGAAAGCAGTAGTGAGGAACTTCATCACCAGTTAAGACAGAGCTTTATTACACTAAAATGTTGGATGTAAATATACAAGATTTTCTGCTTTAGAATTTACAAATCTGTGGCATCAGTTTTATTACTTTTAGCTCAGCAGTAGATTGTCCTCTGGAAAGAGGTCTGCAGAAATGCAAATTTGAAATCTCTGAATGTCCTAGCTTATAACTCACTATCTTTAGCTATCTTTTATTTATATGTAGGCTATCTTTTATTTATATGTAATATGAAATATATATGTACTATGTAGCTATGTTTTATTTAGCATGTTAACAAATTACACTGTGTTTGGTCAGAAGAAGTTCACAGTGCCAAAGATCTGTAAGTGTACAATATCTGGTACTGCGCTGTAAACTGAATCATGGCTGCAGTTACTGCAGACTCTGATCAGTATAACTGAGATGGGAGTGTAGATCTACTTTGTCTTGGAAAGAGAAATTTGAATTTCAAACCTGAGCTCTGAAAGACAACCATATAATTATTTTTGTTTGTTTGCTTTTAATTTCAGCATTGGACTCTAATACTATAAGTAAATTTCAAATGCATCAGAATGCTTAGTTAATGTCAATGGTGAGTATCCATCCATTAAAAAAAAATAACACCATGCATCAAATTCAGCACAGCACTCAAAGTTTATAACCTGCTTCGGCCTGAGATTATGAAAGGTTTGGGCCGAATATTATGCTTATGTTCAAAGTAGTTGATATCCTGTAAAGAAAAAAGAGATAAAATAGCTTTCTTTGGCCTACAAATCCTCATTCAGTCATAATGCTTTCTAGTTTAAATGTAGCTAACAATGTTTACAAATTTTAACCCTGAAGTAACCATGTTTAGTTTGTTCATTCCTGGTGCTCAAAGTAGAATCACTGTAGTGTTCAGAAACATGCAGAGTGAAGTGCAGTTACAGGAGAGAAGGTTGGAGGGTAGTGTTGCAGCCCAAAGCAGAAGGCGCTTTTTAGCTACCTGCAGCATTGCTGCTAGAAAGCTGAATGGATAGTTCTTAGTGTTGGGAAAAAATGTTTCTTTGATCACCCTTTTTTTTGGATAATGAATAATCACCTGAGTCTCAGAAAAAAACAAGAGCTGGACTTTTAAGTTGAAACCAGAACAGATAATGGTATACCACAAATGACGATGTATCATAAGTAAATACCAATACTCACTTTTGTGCTGAGTTAGGAATGAGACCCCTCAGTTGTCCGTGAAGCGCATCTTGAATATTGCCAGATGAATAGAGCCCAATTGGAGAATTATAGGAGGAGCTCACTACCTGTCTTTTGTCATCAATATTTGCTGCTGCAACAAAAGGCTGGGCCCTTCTGTTGTGAGCTGTACCAATAGGCTTGAATTCCTGTACATGATAGGCAGACAAAACACACAGAGCTACAATGCACACCAAAGCTAGCAATGAGTAAATCTGACAACACCGGTATTGTTAATAACTGCATTTTTACTTTTGCAACTCTGTTATTTTTTAACTGGTGCATGCATATTATATTTTTCCATGAATTTTGTATATATTACTTGAGCCACACACATTAATTTATCACCTCCAGGGAAGCAGAAGGCTTAGAAGAAATGGAAGGGATGAATATTATAGTGACCTTTCATATTGGTCACCAGATTTGAGACGGTTGTGACATTATTCTTTAAAAACATTTAATGTATGCTTATCCTAATTTCTTTGCTTTAGTGTTCTCTAGCTTCTTCATTTTCATCACATAGTGATAGAGGGACTTCCAAAAGTATGATTTTATTGTGTCTTACCTAAAAACCACATAATTTTTAATGCTTCTTTTAACTGAAATAAAATCTTGAACATACATCAGATTGAGGACATTCTTCTGAATGTATTTAAATTTTAAATATATCTGTGTATCAAAAATTGCACTGCTCTATAATTTAATATGAAATAACCATAAATAAGTAAAACCCAGAAATGGGTGAATTTGAAATCGTTCTGCCTATGTGCCCATATTCTACCATACTTTTTTTTTTTTTGTCATTTGGCAGGGTAATTTCTTCAATTTGTGGAATTCAAAAGGATAAGATCTGGAAATAAAATCTCTGATGGTTTGTCAGATATCTTAATATGTGCTTCTATAGTGGTTGGTCAGGAATGATAAAAGACATTTGACTGCATGAACATTCACTTATTTCTATTCTGTGTATTTATTACAGTGTTCTTTGAGGCCCTTCCAGCTCAGGTCCACTCCTAAGCCTCAGAAATAGGGACTTTGAAAAAAACAATGTTGTCATCTGCCGAGGGTTTCTTTCCCTTTTCCATAGTGAGTGAAGAACATGAACTGCTGCAGTTCATCACCTTCTCCTGATGGCATGTGGCACTCTTTGGAAACAGTGCTGTGAGAGCATTTGAACTTCCATCCATATGGAATAAAAAGCTTTTGTTTCTAACAAAGAGGTTTCTACAACCCGAATTGGTCTTTTCCTTAGAAACTTGAACTTGCAATGTTAAGATAGCAGAGGTCATTAATACTTAAATTTTCATGGAAATTTTTTCCAGTTCTCCAGTTTGGGTTTGGTATTGAGTACAACTGTTATACAATAGTTTCCAAAATATATTTAGGATCAGACTAAAGAAAAATCATGGATATATAGAATATGCAACCAGAAAATGCAAACAGTAAAAAGCAGTTTTATTAAATGAAAATGTTTAGCAGCATTGCACTTTAAGAGGCTACTGAAAGCAGTAATCGGATAAATGAGCACAAAGGTTTTACTTGCAATTCCTTTTTTCTGTCTGATAGAACAGAGTTGCAGTTAACAAAATGTATTAGTAAATGGACATAATCTAATAGTTTAGGATCATGGCTACTTAATGAAGGATATTAATGTCAAAGTATTTAAAATTGATTCAAATCCATGTATGATACAAAACAAACAAAACCAACTGTGAACATTGTAATTTCATCCCCATATTTCATTTCCTATAGAGAAATGAATAGAAGATGTGGTACCATAACAGCATGTTTACAATGTAACAGTTGTGAAACAAATTGCAGTTAGTGAGACTTAAATTCTGCTTTCTTTATAACTCATCTATTAATATAAAATGTCAGTGACAGAACATACAGCAGCAAAAATAGTCCAGCTCTTGTGTTTATTTGATATCATTGAATCTGTGAAAAGTCCTCTTTTAGTTCAAAAGCTGAATGAGAACTGGAAGTTGTTGAAATTTCAAAATAGGAATATTAGAGAATTACAGTACTTAATTTATTAATTATTTTTCCCAACTGACTGATTTTTTTGTGGGGCTAGCTATATTTTTGCATTGATACAGGTATCAGGAATAGAAATAATGTAGCACCAAAAGCCTGTAGAAATGCATATGTCACACCTTATATGATGGCATTCTTTGGGGTGATTGCTGTGACAGAACACAAATGTGAACATTTTGGAGGTATCATGTGACTAAGATCTTTATCTTTGAATGCTGTTATAAAGAGAGGTAGGTCCTCAAAACTAGCCCAGCACAATTATATTGTTTCAAAAGTTTATTATAAATGCTAAGAGACTAGAAACTTACTTTTTATAATAATGGGTTGTGTTTTTTTTAGATTTTTATACTGATCTACATGCACAATACATTTCCCAGGAATGTATAATCTCCTTCATGGCTAAAAGTCTAGTCTGACTGAACAAACTGTTCAAAGGCAAACATAGAAGTAAGAAAGAAAAGTTGAAATAAAAACAATTCAAGAAATTATGGCAATTAATACAAAATTATTTTCAATGAGGTTAAAGGGATCATAACAGAAAGCATTTATGAGTCATCATATTCTTTTACATTGACAATATAGCAGAAAGCATTTAAAAATAATTTTATTATAAAATTTGCCATGTAATGGTTTTATTTTCTCTTTCTACTTACATCTGTTGAGAACCTTATGTTCTAATTTGCCTTTGTTCAGAATACAATGTGATTGTACTGGTAATTCTTCAAGTGGTCTGCTATTCCCTATTATTTATCCATCACACTATAGGTTGCTCCAGGCTATCAAAATCAGTGTGGCTGGTTTATTTTTTTTTTTTTTTTTATGTGGGAATGTGTAGCTTTCAAGAGTGACTCTCAGTCAGGCACTTATTACTGTGAATTAGAATTATTGCCTCAGTTTCCTCTTCTCAGATTTAAAAAATAGTGAGAAATTTCACTGTGCTCCAACAATTGCCTGTATCAGTCTCCAGGTGGCTTTTGGGAGATTCTCAGGCTGATTCAGAAGTTTGCTACAGTGTGAAGGTTCCTTGTTCCATAGCTGTATGTAGGCACGTTATTGAATTGTTTATCAGGTTTCACATAGCCATCTCCATGACTCTAGAATAATTTTCATTCATTGAAACGAAAGCAAGCATTCTTTGGCCAAATATTTGGCTACATTGCTAAACAATTTAAAATAGAGTTTCCATTCGTTTGTAAGTATCTTTTATTAGCTTACAAACTTGAATTAGATACTTATTAAGAAGATTGTGTAAGTCATCATTTGTTATTGTTATTTAGTTGGCTCATAATTTCTTTTAAATAACTGACTTCTCTCAATGTTTGTAGTGAATTTTAAAATGTCTATTTGATGAGAGTGAAAAATACTGATACATTTATAAGATCTATGACCTTTTGATAATTTTGGTTATTATATAAATAGAAGTCAGTGGTTTTCCATTTCTGCACACTGGTAAATGTATGCAATACTTTTGGATAAAATAGTTCTGTATTTGAAGGAATACATTACTGCTTTTGCATTTTTCTCTATTCATCTTGGCTTCAGTGCCTGTATTTATTGATAGAATTCAGCAAACTCTTATAAGACTTGGACAGCACAGGTTGTAGTTGTGCAAAAATTTGTCATCTGAGATTCAAGAAACTTTTACAGTTTTCTATACTGGTATACATGCTGCTCCGTCTTGTCTTGTGACAAAATATGCTGTAAAACTTAATTTTAAATTCCAGCAATTGTAGAAAAATAGGCTATATGTATTTTTTATTTCACAGGGAGTGATGGATACTCAGATGGAAGAATTTAATCTAAAATGTAAAACATTCCAGGAACGGTTTAGTATATTTGCTTGCAAGCTTTGCTACTTTTTGGATGCCTACTATTTATGAAATATACTCAGGACTCCTGAACTTCGTAGGAATGAAAAAGAGATACACTAAATGAAAATGCTGGCTGTTTAATCTGAGAGAAACAGTTTTTCTGATTGCCCAGTGGAGGCTGCTTTTCAGTTGTCTGCCAAATAGCACTTAGTGAAATCTTGTGATCTATTTTTAAGGAACTGTCCTTTTTAGGAATGCGGCTTTCATGCAGAGGGATTGCTCTTGTGTCATGCATGCCTGCAAGGTTTTCTCTTTAGTTTTTTTAGTGAATTTGTTCCATCGCTAGTCATCTAATGTGTATCCTAGCTCTTCCACAAGAATATGCTTTTAAAATAGTTTTGTTTCTTCACCATAGTATTTCTGCTGCTGAAGAGGCTGTATTATTTCTGATGGAGTTTGCTGTATCACTTAATGCAAGTTTTGGATCAGAAAGAAGAGAGAGAAATGTAACACTGAAATGCTGTATTTGTGTTTGGGAGCATCTCTTTGAAAACAGAATTGGTGGAAGTATTTATTGCACTGGATTTATTGAAATGGAATCTAGACTTACACTTTTTTTTTCCCCTAGGATATCACAGAATAAATACTTTGACATATTTGCTTTGAACCTGGCCTTCCAGGATCAGCAGAATACTCTTCCCTCCCTGCTCTTGAGATAACAACAAATGTTTATGTAGGTTAAAGAGGAATGACAAAGAAATAAAGGATGAGCTGTAAGCAGTAGCTAGCTAATTCGCTTTAGCAATATGAAGGCTTTGACTCATAATAGCTTTTTCTTTTTTGAGTTTGAAAAAAGAGATGGCTTTCATTTGATTGGATTTGCTTTAGTCATATACAATGATCAAGACTTTCCTAGTCAGAAGTGCTGAGTGATTTGCTTATTGACCTGTACATGGGTCTTGTGTGAATATGTAAACTTCAGTTCTGTGGCATAGTATAAAAATGTATGGAGGTAAAGAGATCTAGCATTTAAAAATCTCTCTGTTTAACTGACTAAATCAAAATGAATTTTGTGATCTGATGAGTTCATCCCTTAGGTACTTGATATTTATTCCTGAATGAAGAACTTCCTTTTATGACAAAGAATCTCTAAAAGGGTTAAAGCAACTTGAACTGTATCAGAATAAGAGGACATCTTTTATTTCTATAATAAAACTATGGTGATATGTAGACTCTTAAAGGAAAATGAGAATTTGTTGCAGCTTTTTAATGTTTTGTTTTGGTTACAGCTGAAAAATCAAAAACATTGAGTCAGCTAAAATGGTGCTCCTGGGTGTCATAATCATGGTGGTTCATATGAGCTTAAACTGGCCAATTATGGATGAAGTTCTAGTTAAAGAATTTTAATGACCACAAGAGAGATTTTTTTGAGCTTGAAAAGGCAAATTAAAATGGTTAGGTAACTTTTCAGAGTTCATACCTGAGGTTCAGCTTCCAAATTTATCTTGAAAGGATGTGCTCTGCCATCTTCTGAAACTTGTGGGGACCATAATTTAGTTCCTGCCCTAGAAAAAAAGAAAGAATTTAAATAATTTGAATTCCTATAGAGTTGTGGATGTCCTCATAGAATATAATACAGATTGTAAATCTGTAGGCTTTTTCTATGCTTTTTTAGTGTTTTGACATAAAAATATGTCAGTTATATGTAACCGATATATATTAAATGTATTTACTTAAAAACAAGATATGTATGCTACTAACCATGGGAAATAGGTTGTTAATAGTTACCAAATGCAAAAGGAAAGGGAGATTAGTGCCTTTCTGACCTGAGCTGACCAAACATTTTAGTTTTGTTTTTTTTTTTAATCATTGCTAGAATTAACGTTGGGTCCTCAGAGTATTTTATATGAATAATTGAATATATTAGTAATAATCCTATATATAAATTTCTCTTTTTTTAAAGACTATAATTCCCATGTCAAGCCTGCTTTTCAATGTTGAAGTGCAATCTAAGTATGCAAAGTATTTGCAAGGGGAAATTGAAGTTGCAGAGATGATTCTTTCAGTCACATAGGCAGAAGTAACAAACATTTACAGTTCTGTTTTTATTGACAAAGTGAAATGTGGCAGCTAATTTTATAGTAGTGTAGTAGTAATGTTAAATATTGATTTGGTGCTGCTTGATATATATACATTTATCACATCTTGAAACTGACTTCCCAATATACTTGTTACATGGCATATTAATCTTTAGCAGAACACTGAATTAACAGAATTTTTAACTATGGTGTGTGCTCTGGTAATTCAACAACACTCCTTAAAAAAACACTTTTGTATTTCAAAAGAAACATTATAGTCAGCTACAATAAAGATCTGTGCCTCCTTGAGAGCATCAAGTTAATCAGCCCTGTCTTAGTTTTGGAGACAGCTGAAAGAGTGTGCCAAGTGATTCTGATTAGAGGCTGAGCAAACTCAGCTGGAGATGTGAAGCTGCAGGCTGTTTCTCTTCCTGAGAAGTGAAGAGAGAGAGAGAAGAGAACTAGTAGAGAGAAGAGAGAGAAGTGAACACAAAAGTTTCTGGATTACTGCAGTTCAGGTAAGACAATGTTTCTCAGTTTTGTTTTGAACGTTGCTTTGCGAATAATTTTTAGGCTTAATATGTTGTGACCAAAGAGATTGATGGGCTTTAAACTCACTCCTTTGTCACCCCTTATGGAAGTGTGACATGATGGTGTTTTTCCTAACTGGGATGATGCAGTGGCAGCTTCATGTGTGGCTGGGAGAAGGAGGCAGTGATAAGCTCCTGTGGCTGAGGGAGTGTTAGAGTAGAGAGGTCCCTGAACAACTGACACTAGATGAAGATTTTATTATGTCCCCAAACATGAAGAACTTCTTGCTTACTGACAGTAAACAGAGGACTTGTGCAGTCAGCAGAATTACAGAATTACAGTGTGAGTAACCTGAGGAAAGCTTTTTGTGCCTACAAAGATGAGTTCTGGGGAGTCTTGCTTGATCTGGAGTTTAAGAGGTAGGTCTGGTTGCTTATAATTTTAAGGATTTTGGAAACTTCCTCAAACTATTTTACATAGTTACACCAGAAATTGTACTGTTGATTGAGTATTTCTTTCAGAAATAGTAAGACGTGTACACATACCTCTCTATTTTCAAACAAAGCTGATGTGTAGCTGCTTTAATTCTCTCCTGGGCATCATTATGTGTCATGTTCTCTGTGCCTAGACCATCAATAGCTATAATAACATCACCAGGGCACAGGTTGGCGGCTGAAGCCTTGCTTCCAGGTGTAATCTGAAAAGACCAAAATGTAACTGCTTAATCACCATGCAGGCCCAAAAATTGATAGAGAAAAGAAACTTCATCACATTCCCCTATTTCCTGTTGGATGGGGGAGGTATTTTGCCAAAGGCTCTGTAGTTCTGTTGTCAGGAAACCATATGAATGTTTTATTCATCGTAACTCCAAATTAGAAAGAAATTAGCTTCACCTTTCTGCATTAGTTTCCACTCTGATTTCTGTAATTACTGTAACTCATCTTTAAATATTATTTCCCTACTGCCATTATAATTTGCTTGAAAAAAAGTTATATTTTCCCCTTAACAACACCAATCAGTGGAAAAGAACTGGTAAGAAATTGTGTTACTGAACTCCTTAAAGTGCTTAGGTTTTAATCCCATGGCATTTAAATAACAGTGGCTCTGATCCTTCATGGTGGTCTGTGTGGTGCAATTCATACCTTATGTACACGTACCACCATCTGTGACATTCACAGAAGTAGCCCTAAACTTATCTTTCTATGCTTGCTTTTTTCTTTCTTTCGTCTAGTTGACAAACTTCTGTATGGTTGTAAAACTAATTGAAATGCAACATAATTTTGCTTTAAAATAACTATTGTAGAGAGGCCATGACCTTAGATGCTACTGAAGCTTGTTCTAGAATTACAGGCCTCTATTTGCAAGAGGTGACTTCTCCTGCCACTGCAACACTTACACATGCCACATATACAAGAGGTCTTAGGTCACTCAGCAGGATTTCTGTCCCCTATGTGTGTATTGCCATTTTGGGCAACTCTTGATTACTTAGACAGCAACATGAAATTGATGCATGTAGCACATAAACTTCTGAAATACAGCTTTCAAACAGCAGAAGGGACAAGTTGGGTCATGCAAAGTAACATTAGCTCTGTATTTGTAAGTAAATGAATCCCAGTGTGAAGGCAAAATGTCAATATAGTCTTATTTCCAAATGCAATTCTTTTATCTGTGGCATATATTAAATGAAAATCTACTGGAGAGAATTTTTCTCACTATTTTCTGCTATAGTGAAGGCATGTATTGTCTTGACTGCAAAACATGCTGTGGAGACATTATTCAGCTCTGGTTTTCCAGCAAAGTTTTCAGCACAGTTTTCCAGCAAAGGAAGAGAGTAAACTGCCCAGTGTACTTCCAGCATGTTCTGAACCTCAGCTTTGGTGAAGCTGGCAGCCTTGTCTCTGAAGGGGACACTACTGTCTACATAAAAGCCGAACAGAAATTCTTTTTACTATGAGTTACACTGTATTAGTATTGAAATAATGGCAAAAATCAGTGAAGGAGTAGTTCTCTCCTCTTTCTGTCTCCATTAGGTGAGTCTGAATGATCAAAGAGATTGGTTTGTGAGCTCATTTTTTGCATTCCTCCAAGTAAACTTATTTTTGATATCACTGTAACAAACTGCAATGCATGTGTTGTTATCAAGGTGGGCAGACTTTCCAAAGGGGTACTTGTGGCCAGACTTTTACACCCTCACCCTTCAAAAGAATGGACTAGTGTGTTGGGTGCTTAACAAAGTGTTCAGGTGCCTGAATAATCTGTTTGAATATGAATTGAGGAAGCTGTTTATAAATTCTAAGTCTGAAATCTCTAAAATTGTTGACTTCTCAAACTTCAACAGCTGCAGGTGTAAATGATCAGCACTGAGACCACTTATACCACTATAATGAGGCAGGGGTTAGAGGTATGATCATTCTTCTTCCTTCAATGTGGAATTGCTCCTGATTTGGCTTAGCATGTTGTGAATATCTCTGCAATGACAAACTGCAGCAGAATTCCTCATGTTCCAATGTGACTCTTGATGCTTTATTACCTAACTGGGCAAACCAACCATTCTTGGTTCTCTCTCAAGAGTAACTTAGCTTGTATAACCCTTATGGAGGTTACTCTGCAGCTTATGTGTTTTACACGTCACAACAAATCATCTGCTGTACCTGTGATATACTGCAGCAAAGCCCTGAGATAGTGATCCTGCCTTATAAAGTAGTGTGTCTGCCTAGCACAGTACATTCCCCTGCAGTGTGCTGCTAGCAGAACATGCCCTGCTCCGTGTTGCTCCTAAATCCCTTGGGTTTTGTAAGTTGTCAGCAGCTGCAGTGATACCACATAGGTGTTTGAATGGGGTTACCATCATTTGGTGGGAGCAAGGAGGGAAAGGCACAGGAGTCTGTATTTCCTATTCCTCGGCTGAATTGATCATTCCCAAGCTCCTGAGATGTCCCTTGGGCCTTAACACCTTGATGGGGGTGCTGAGCTCTATGTGCCCAGGCCTGCTAGGCTGCAGAGCAGGCACCTGCCCGGTAGACTACGTTTTTTAGGAAGGGACCACGTTGTGCAGTGCAAGATATCATGGGTATGATATTGATATTGTGGGCACCTCAAGAATGTAAGTGGTGCTGTTTCTTAAGGACTTATTAGTGACACATTATCTGTGTATTTTGAACTCTTAGAATTGTCTTGTGACAGTAGTGTTTGTTGCTTGGTCACCCTGGCTTCATGAGGTAGATTCTAGTGTTGCTTTGGGAAAATTTTTGCCTTGCTCTTCAGGCCGTGTCTCCATGGTATGCCTGTTACTCCTGTATCCTGGGTATCTTGGATTTGGATAAATACAAAAATATGTGTTGGTCATGCAGATGTCACAGACTAACTATTTAGCCACATGAGGGTCAAATGTCTCCAAGGAAACTCTGAAGAAAATGTCTCTGCATCTGATAATAGACTTGTAAAGCTCATCACCTTACACCATCATAAATATTTCAGGCTTTGTGTTTTTTTGAAGAGAGCTATGAATGTCTGCAGACAGAGTGGCTAAACATAAAATTGAGTTAATATGAATATTTGCATTGTGATTGGTAAAGGTCTATAAAAATAAAATAGAACTTAAATCTAGAGTTGATAATATTTCATCATTCTCTCCAAACTGCACAAGTTTCAATTCTTCCTGTGATCAGTTTCATTAATGCAATTTCTTTGTATCTATGCAAAGTTCTAAGTATTTTAAGGTTTTCAGTCTTTGTAGTTAATTTATTGTTTCTGACCATAATAGAATTTGAATATGTTGATTTTTACTCCCCTCCTGTTCTTCTTCTCTCCCAGTGATCATGGTCTGTAGTTTTTGCATTTGCTTGAAACAGTCAAAACAACAGAACAATTTTCACATGAGCTTTTGAAGTGACATCTGTTCTTTAGACAGGTGGATAATGATCTCTTATGTCGTCTGTCTCTCTTGACAAGTCCTGATAAAAGCTGTCTCTTGTTGAACAAGGACATAGCCAACCAATCTTAACACCTGTCCAATTATTTTATTCAGAAAATATTTTAAAATAATTTATATTTATTGTTTAGTTTGGCTCATCAGGACAGTTAAACCTGGTGTGAATGGGCTGCTTATGATAACTTTTACAAAAGGAATGCCTAGACCCCAAGAGGCAAGACTGGAGAATCTTTTGAAATGCTCTCTATTTCTTAAGGGGTATTGCATGCATACTTAATGAGGGACTCTTCTAAATGTATACAGTGCCAACAAAAATACTAACTTTAAACAAATGTACTGTTAATATTCTTAAGCCTGAGCTAAGCAAATGTAACCTTTTTTCCCTATATATATGTATGTGTATGTCTATATTTCATTGTACTACTTGAAACATGATTTTGAGCATTTCTGCAATGGCTTATGTCTTGTGAGGCATTTGGTAGGTATGAGTCAACTGCAAAGTAATTTATTCTTTAGAAAGTTATATTTATAGTAACATCCTTTGTTATTGCAGTTTTAAACTTCATTGCACTTAATCTAAACACAAAGAAAATACAAACCAGACACCGCTAAAATATTTTTCATTAGAGATAATGGAAACTATTTTTCTTTTAGAGGCCCATAAAAGGCAATGAAGGCCCCAAAACATCCTGAGATTTTTTTTAATTCAATGTTTCAGTCTTCTCTTTCTCCAAAGGCTTTGCTATATTCTATGAGTAGTTGTTATGTAACTTCATTCAGTTAAATAATGGCATTTTCATTTATTTCTATTTAAAATACATAATTTTTAATGCTTTTATAAATCTAGAATAGATCACTAAGTTAATTTTTACTAGTTAATATGTGAAAAGATGGTCCTTAAACTTTCTATTGATCCTTGTTTGGAAGCATGTTTACTGCAAGACATCACTAGTGGTGTCCATCCTTCAAGGCTGTTGACATATATTCAATACCAGGCAAAGTGTATATAGTGAGTCATAGTGTAGGATTAAAAAAACCACCAAAAAACAAAAACAAAAAAAAACCCCAAAAAACCCCTGTAGCATTTTGGAGGCTCACAGAACACATATTTGGTGTGTCTAAGGTCCTGAAAAGCAGGAGAAATATAAGAAGAATGAATTCTAGCCTGCTGCGCATTGAACACAATTTTTAAAATATAGAAATTCTTAAAATCTATACCCTGTCTTTTGAGCAGATCCACATCTGTAGATGCAGGGCAGCTGACAGTGTGTATTATGCTACATTGATCTAGTCACTGGTTTCTTATATTGCAGCTAATATCTCCAAATCCATGAAAAAGAATGAAGGCTCAAATTCTTGCTGTTTATTGGGGGAGGGAGAGCAAGGTAAACTTTTAGTTTCTAAATATGGCAAAACCCACCTAATAACCCACCCTCTTTCATATGCAGGACTGGATAACTTTCTAATAACTCACTCTTTTAACATTGATGAAAGTGAAAACTTTTAGATATGTAAAACCAGTTATTGTTACCTTTGCTGGCAATAAACAGAACTTGGTTTAATTAAATAAGAGTCAGATTAATCTGCAAAGCACAAACTCCCAGGCATGAGGAGCTGCTGCCAAGCAGTTTTCTGCCCCAGTGATCAGAGAGGCTAGCTGTGGAAAGCATAAAAGTGAGGTCTTGCTTTTAGTAGGTTTAAATGTAATTTTGAAAGCCTAGGAAACCATGCCAGAGTTTTTCTGCTGCCAAGGCACTTGAATTTAATTTTGAGACCTAAGTAGAAGCGCAGTTAAAGTCTCTTAGACCAATCAGAGAAACATGTCACACAAAACTTGCAAAAACTCCTAGTATTCAGCTGGCTTTCCTCAGAACTAGCAGCTACTTTTTTATCTACTCACAGCTTTGTCTGCATCTCTGAACTCCAGAAAAGTAAAAGACAAAAATCTACAGCAACTATTTAATGGAATAAATAGAAAGGAAATGGAAAGAATACATACCCTGGTTATGATTAAGGGTTGGTTAAAATCTATTCCTCCTGAGAGCCTGAATCCCCAGGGTGACGGTCCTTGGAGAACAACATTTTGTGGCATTGTGGACGGATTTTCCTTGTTACTGTTTTTTTTTCCTTGGGTCTGTGTGAGGAGGAAGGCTGCTGTCAGCAGAGCACCTACCAGACAGGGCAGCCGACCTTTTATACCTCCTAAGAAGTTTTACTCATTCCAAAGCTGTGGGCACTGCACTTTATCTCTACTCTTTGGGTGACGTCAGCCAGTCCCTCAGCTTCTCCACCCACAGAGGGGAGTATCAAACTCGGACAAATAAAGCTTGAATGCTGGAAAGTTTACAACAAATGCATCAACTTTATCTGCTGCTCTTTTAGCGTCTCCCTCAGCCCAGCAATCAGTAAGCTCCAGGATGCAGTGTCCTGGTTTCTTAAAAGCAGCCTTGTTGCTCACTTGATATCACGCTGTTTATGTTGCTGGTGTTTGATTCAGCTTTGCAATGCAGTTCTTTGATTTTGTACATGATTCTGGTTCATGTAAACAGAAATACTAATGAGGAGATTTCCCTCTCAAGGTCTTGTTTCACATCTTGTCTTATATGTAATTTAATAGTGTATTGCATTAAAAAGTCCTTCCAGCCCTTCAGCTGCATTTTTTAGATAGTCACTTGAGACCATGGCATGCACCAGTCCTAATGCCTTGAAAAATCTGGACTGATGTCATACATATTTCTCATACTGTAGAAGAGAAATGCGGTATTAGGTGATGATGTCTTTTTTCCTTTGTACAAATCTTAGCTTTTTAAAGGTAGTTGTCCTTCTGACTTGCTAGTAGATAGTAGCGTTCATCAGAGGTTTTTGTAACTGTGTTCTTGTCAAGAATATTTCAAAGATATCCTCTGTTATTAAAATATAATTCACATCCTGATCAGAATGAAACACATAGTAGTGACTCTTAAAAAGTAAACCAGAAAGGGTATCTGTATCACAAAGAGCTTGCAGGGTGTCAGTCAGCTGGTGAGGGCACAGCTTTCATTAGGAATGTGAAGGAAGATAGGCACATTTAAAGAAATAAGGCAGGTGTTTAGGTCAGTGGTGTATCAGTCTTGGTAGCTCAAATACTTTTGTGTATTTTGAAGTTGAAGAAAAAAATCCTCTCATTCTTTCTGAGTGGTGTATATACTCTGGTATGTCCTAACGTTTTGAGATTGGTTCAGTATATGCCTTCAAAATATTGCCACTATATAGTTCATCCTGTCAGAGTACACTGTGTGTGTTCAAGGTCAGAACTTATCACCAAGCAGTACTTCAGTTTCTTACCTGTTCTCCTCTTCCATGATTATCTGTTTTAAGTGAAAACACCTTGCATATTTGGCACTCTTTTGTTTTCACTCCTCTTCTTGTAATGAATCCTGTACTGTGTTTTGATTTGTAGCGGGAAATGAATAACATATTAGATGTATTCATTTAAAGAGTTCTTTCATATGCAATTTGCATTTTCTTTTTCTCTGAACATTGGCAATCTCAAATAATGAGACTGCAAATCCTGCAATGCACTTCACTAGAAAATGATTTTGAAATACAGGAATTTCAGTGTCAGTTCAAAAATTATAATCAGGCTCTGAGTTTCCTGTGTCAAAAATTATGCTTGTATACAACTTGTTCACAGGAGAAACTCCTTCCAAATTCCCATTCTTAAGTTACTGATTTATATCTTAATGTGCAGGTTTACTTTTTGGGTGTGGGGTTTTTTATTTGGTTTTTTTTTTTTTTTTTTTTTTTTTTTTTTAAGAAAAGCCAGGTTTGGGATTGCTTAAGTGTCTGTAAAGTTTGTTCGTGTTTCTATACTATACTGAAATTTACTCATATGTCCCTTCTAATCTTGCTAGATGTATGTATGGGCAGGGTAGGTTTAACCTTTTTCTAGGCAAGTGATTGCTCTCAGTTTTGGTGGAAATCATATAAATCATATGCATATATGAAGCTGAGCTCTGGCTCAAGTAATAATTTTTTTTTTCTACCTAGTTTACTGGAAAGGTGGCTTGCTCTCCAAGGTGCTGTTGCTCTGGAAAGCAATTGTGAGATCTGGTTTTATTGATGTTTCCCAGGTTCAGCTTTTTTTTTTTCCTTTTTTTTTTTTTTCCCCCTCCCTCTTTGTAATTAGAGAGGGGAAAGAAAAACAAAAGATTTGAAAGCCAATACTGACTTGATGCTTGTCACATAAGGCTGTTTCGTAATTCCTTTTCAATGACTGCTTTTAAGAAAATCCTTCACCCATTTACATAGTATGTGTACATTTTTTGGCTTATCTACCTAGATCACTTCTGGTTTTACATACTAGACCAAAATGACTAGATGAACTGGGTTGAAGCCAGAGACTTTTATCCACTGGACAAAGGTATATTCCTTTCAGTAAAGTAAAGAAAATTTTCTTTTTTTTTTTTTAATCTGGTTTTAGGGCATCATATTTTCTTTCATAATAGTTGTGACTCCAAAAATAGATTTTTGTAAATATGAAGCAGTGTGCTATTTCCTCTTTTTTTTCTTTGTGTCATTGAAGCTTCCATATAATAAAACAAGTATTTTTAATAGATTTTCTTGTTTTGTACTATAAGGTCATTTGTATTACAACTTTTTTTACCTGCAAATACTGCTATGAATTTATGTATAAACTAGCCTCCCCAGAATAATAATGTAGTCTTTTCCTTTATAGTGACTACTCAAATGTTTGAAGCAGACTTTTGCTTTCCAGGTTGATATTTCATTTGATTTTTGTGCCAGAAGTTATTTTTCCATCCAATGCAACCTGAAAGAGTATAACCACCGTTTTCCACCTGCCTCCTCCCCCAAAAGCAGAAGGTGGGGGGAAGCTGTCAAATTCCTTTGTGTCACTCAGCTTTTGGAGATTTGGGAGCTGGGGTCTCAAATTAGATATTAGAGTGGTAGCATGGTACACAAATCTGTCACTGCACACCATGACACCTCTCTAGCTTTCAAACTCCAGCAATCAAACTCCTGTGCCCATGGCATAACACTGTTTTCCGTTTTGCTAGCAAAAGGCAAGCTTCTTACCTCACATTAGAATGTTTTTGGATGTCATATTCTTGTTTCTTCTCCCAGTATGTCCCTGCCTTGATGGGAGAAAATGTTGTTTTCCTTACAACTTGGCAGACTGAGAGTTGAAGAAAAAGGTTTTAAGGAGCAAATGTTTAAAACCAATTCATCCTTCTGTAAACTCATGGAGTGCTCCGTTTCAGGCTGCAGAACCAGAATAAGCCCTGGTACAGGCAGAAACAAACAAAAAAAATCCCAAACACTTCAGAGTCTGCATTTTAAGTCATAAACCTCCTGTCTTACTTCAGAGCTTAGTCTATATCATAATAAACTATATTGGACTTTACTGTTTGTGAAGTTTAGACAGTAACAGTCTAGGATGCTAAATGGAGCCTGAAAATCACTTGCACATGTGGAACAGCATGTACTAAAACTGGCTGTCCAGAGGTGAAAGGTCAGTGTTCCAAACTGCACAGCCTGTTTTCCATTTCAAAATTCATGGGTATATGAGAAATCTTTTTATAATAAATACTACTTATTTTAAAAGAGTTCCCAAAGCAATAAGACTGATTGTATGCAGATTGTAGTTTTTCCTGATTCCATTGTTAGGGAATGATTAATAATTTGGATCCTGGTGAACTTATCAGCTTTTGGTTAGTAGATATCTGACAAATTAGCAGTACCCTTAGTTTTTCTTGGCAAGGGAGAAATCTCTCTTCTTTTCCTAGGTGGTATGACAAGCACCTCTGTTATTCTTCTCATGCATGTGGCAAGGAAAGGAGTAGAGGTCTTGTACTTTATCCCTCTCCCAGGCATTAGAAATTCCTGAGCTGGAAATACATGTGAGGTGGAGAAGAAAATTCCTGCAACTCCTCCCTACCTGCCCCAGCTTTGTAGATGCTTTGAAGCAGTGATTTAGGTCAACTGACCTCTCATTTTAAACCTTTGGTTATCATTTTTACATAACTCTGGTACTTTTTTCTGCTATTTAGATTCTGAGTAGTAAACTGAAACTGATAAGCATTTTCTTAAATTTTCTGTATGCAGATTTGGGAAGCCAGGAATGGCTTGTTTGTTTTCTTTTTTTTTCCCCCTCCATATTATTTAACTTTTAAAGGTGGTAGATTTGTTCCATTAATACTGTAAAAACAGAAGACTTAGGTGTCTTAGAGCCTTTTAAAGCCTATATTAAGGATCTGTTCTAAATTAACAAGCCAATAAGTGGAAAGTAACTTTTTTAGTGAAATGGTATGTTTCAGAGCTGTTTCATAAAATTCTAAGCAAATTGAAAATAGAAATTGAAATATTTTGTTTTTAAAAGTTGTTTAATTTCAGATGTGCTTGGTTTTCATCTTAACTGATATTTGTGCACTGATTTTTTTCCCCCTTGATTTCTTTTTAATTTTTAAAACATGTAATGGAGCAGTTGAGGAAATTTATAAAATAATGACAAGTGTTTAAAAAAATAAAAGGAGTATATTGAATGGAATGAGATGCTGATAAAGATATTGAAGTACTGATTACCCTAATTTTAAAAACTCATGTCTGTACCTATGTTTGCAATCTATGCATGTATTGACTTTCAGTCTGTGTTGCTAAGACTCTGATTACTGCACTGGTTTTCTGAAGAGTTGCTTCTGTCATATTATTTCAATTTTGCCTATTTTGCAGGGGTTAGATATGGTTATGACTAGGAAAGGAATTTGTTGTCCTTTTTGGTTTCATTGTGAGCCTGATGTGTCACCTCATTTTATCATTATGGCTCCTGGCAAAAAAGTTGCAAAGCATTTCTTAGATTTTGTGCTTAATTGCTGCATTTCTCAAATTTCACAATTAATTTTATGTATGTTTTCTGAGAGGCTATGGTTTCCTGTTGTGTATGGAAAAGGGTTTGCCCTTCTGTTCTGACAGCCTGTAGAAGTTCTGATGGAGAATCTAAAAGCTGACTGAGGAAGGAGTTGTTTTTCTTTTCAGCTCATTCACTCATCTGTGGTTCTGCTCCCTTTAATAGCTGCAGTCAAACGTCATGTCCAAATTTGGCAAGCTGATGCCTTTTTTTGTTTAAAGTTAAAGCCATTTTGGCATTGGAAATGAGATAAGCTCATTTCAAAGAACTGGAGTTGGAATGAAGTTAGCAAGGCTCTGTGCCAGCAGATAAGTCCAGTACGCTTCATAAATTAACATGCTGGCACTTACATAATTTTTGAACATAAGCTGGCTGTTACACAACTCTCTGATGTGTTTGCCATTCGACTTTACCTGAAAAAATAATGCACAGCAGTTGTTAAATTTATGGAACTTCTTTCATGAGGTATATTCTAGAGCAGCATTCAGGAAATAGTCCAAATCCTTCATTAGGTGTGCAATGACACATACCTACAGGAAAGATAACATGCCTCTTCAGACACCCAGCACTGCCTCTGTTAAAGGCAAAGTCTCACTTTTTATTTCTACAAGAATTAGTCCTACTTCTTGATTTCATGTGTGATTTTATGTTTAGTGAAGTAATCTTGTATTGCTATGTGAAAACTAACTGTGTCTTTTCAAGAGAAAAGCTTATATTTACTAAAGGGATAGTGAAGAGATCAAGTGGCATCAAGACGCTTGACTCTTGTCCTTTCCAAGCCTTAGGTGTAAAAGGTAAACATTTACCATTAGATTATTATTGTTTGTGTCTGTGTAGGCCAAAATACATGTCTGGATGATGTTAGTATGCCAGTGGTGGCCAACCATACATCTTTTCTTGTGCTGGGTTGCATGATACAAGTAAAGTATTGGCAAGGCCCAGAAAAGAAGAGGCTGGAGGAAATAAGGTGATTAGGACCAGGGAAATGGGGAGTGGAAGTGATGGAGGTAACATGAGGCCTTCCAGAGGGGTATGTTAAATTGTAAATTAGCAGATAGTAATTTTAGATACTCAGAAGCTGTTGGCCAACTGTGTTTCAGGCATGAGCCAATCAGCTTCTCCTGTGTACATCTTGCTTAGACATTTCATCCTTTCTTTTCAGACATGTATTTTGTAATTGCTATTCAAGTCTCATTCATGGAATATTAATTACTGTATCCACACTACTCATAGACTAAAACTGGCACAAAATGCTGTGGTATGTCCCTTCTTTGTTAGTTATAATTAACCTTTTCCTGCTCCTCAACTAATCAAGATTAAAGGTTATAGGCAAGTGAATGTATTGAGATTACATACGCTGCTGCTGGAGAAGGAGCTGGTTCTATTCAGCAGCACTAGATGCAAGAAAAATTTCAGAGAATTTTGCAAAACTCAAGACTAAGAATAGATTCTTAGTACAGATTGTGTGACTAAAGGAACCCATCAGGCAGGAGGCAGTAGCAATGCTTTTTGGATTGCATTTTGTCTAAAATTATTAGATGATAAGAGAGAGCTTGTTCTTCTTGGAGTGGTAAAACTGTCAGTGAAGATCCTGTCTATAGTGTATGTCCCTCTCCATAGAAACACTTATGTGTATGTATGCTTTCTCCCTTCTTCTAGTATATTTTTTATAGTCAGTGAAAGTTATGTCTGGAAAAAGATCTGAAGTGTCAAGAAAAGAACAGTGATTTCTTGGTTAAAAAGAAAATGCTTATCCCTGTATAGTTGTGATTCATATTTTATTCCTGCTTTAAGTTTTAAATTTTTTTTCTATATATAATTTTAAAATTATTATCTTTTGACTTATTGAGAATGTCTTATATTGTAAATAATAAATAATAAAAGTCTGGGAATGCTATGACTAGTTAGAAAATACCTTTAGGAAAGGCAGAAATAAAGTGGGAGGCAAAGCTGCTCATCCTGTCTGGATCTTCTTCTGAAGTTTCTCCTATTTTTCATTCTGTGCAGTTCTTTTTAACCACACCTTTATCCTTGGCTGTAAAATACTGCTTTTGCATAGGGCTCTTCGAATGTAGCAGAGCAAAGTGCTTATATGCAACTGTACTCCAAATGTGTGAATGCCACTGAGAGTGTGTCTGGTGTTTCCCTGAGGCTGGCTGCAGGTTTTTTGGAGGCGTGTAGGCAACAAGGAACCATAAGGATTTGAACCGTGGTCCATGGTAGCTCATTCTGTATTGCTGTACTTGACAGGTTTTTCTGTCAGCCCGTGTCTGTGAGCTTGTGTGCATTTGTATCTATAAGAGAAAAATATCCTTGGTAACAGGTATTTACAGTTGTTCTGTGTTAGTCTAGTAACCCAAGATCTTTATCTGGGAAGCTTAGGAAGAAAGAAAAACAGCAGTTCATTCTCCCTTAAGCCTGAAAAAATATGCGGATTTTTTTTTTCTAAGTACAGAGCAGTCAAGTGTTTCTTCAAAGCATGTGTCAAACCTCTAGATCAATACCTTGACCTATTTTGTGGTCTCCCAAGAGATAAGACTCCATACACAAACAAATGATGAGATCACATGTGAAATCACATGTTAGGTCATAGTCACTTGTAGTCCAAGTGCCAAAACTTCTGAGTATTTCTCTCTTAGAAACAGGCATCAGAATGTCTTTCAATATACAGTTGTTATCTTGCGTTCCATAAAGTACCGTATTCAGCATTAATTTTTCTTTCACTTTGTGGCTTGGCTTCAGCATTTTAACAGCAGTTGCTATGGCAGAGTTAGCCATGTTTATTGGGTCATGACAAACGGCAACAGCTGAAAGACAAATATTGTATTCTGTTTTAAGTATAAGGTGGGCCCTGAGCCAGAGATTAGCAGCTTCAGAACATAGCTAGCCACAAAGCTGGGTCCTCGGGTCCTGACGCACACTCTAGTTACTCAAGCAGAATGCTTAAATGTGGCTAGATACTGTAAATATTTTCCCCATTACTATCTCGATTAATCTCTTTCTGCTTGTTTAAAGGACACTGGCAGCTTGTTCACATCCACGAATTAGTTTGTTATCAGCAAAGAAAAAAAAAAGCCAAATGAAAGTAATTAATTTTATATTTCACACTTTGCCCTGACTGGACTTTTTGCTTGATTCTGTTCAGTGAATTTAAGGGGAAGTGCACAGAGTTGAGAAAACATTTGCAAAAACTGGCTGTATTGTGAAAAATTATGAACTGCAGCAAGGATAAAAACAGCAGAAACTTAAGCAGGACAAGCTTCTCATTTTATCAACATGTAATAACTTTATATGAAATGGTAGATGTGGAACTGTCAGATATCCACAAAGAGTCTTAAAACTGGTATTCATATATCCACTATTGCTATACTCCAGCATGTGGAGAGTTAATGTAGTTCATACCATGGCTGGCAATTTTTATTCTTGAAGTTTGCTAGTACTGAGAAATCCAGGCTGGAATTTGGGTGCAATTCCTCTAGGCTTTTCAAAGGGTAATCCTCATTCTACAATGTGAAGTAAATGATGCCATTTACAGGTAGTGCTTTGAAATGTGAGTAAAGTCTCCTAACAAAAATATCTCTGGAAAAAAAGACCCGAAAACAGTTTTGCTTGCAATCATTACCACTGACTCCTTCCAGCTTAAAAAAACCACACCCAACAAACCAAACAGCAAAAATTAAAAACCTCTTCTGGAAAGGAAAAAAAAAAAGTCTCCCTAAGACTGTTTTTTTACCCCCTCTTGCCTGACCATTGCATTTCAGCGATTTCTTGTTTAGCATTTCTCAGAGCTTAGAAGTAACTTGCTAAAGTTCTCTCGCTTGAGGGAATGCCAGAATGTTTAAAGTCAGGATCTTCTAACAATCTCCAGTGAATGTGCTGCGGGAGCTGTTAGCTAATGTAAGTTTTATTTAGCTGATGCTAGAGACCTTCTCATCTTTGGAAGTTCTGGATTTCAGCAATGATGTCAAATTGCTGAGGTCTTTTGGTAGATGTCTGGGTAAGGCAAGAACCAAAGTGTGAGAGCTTGAATGGAATAAAACAGAATTGCAGTAATTTTCAGTAGTAAAATGTTTCATATTCCATGGATGCCTTTCCCTCAATAGTACTTCTGCCTCTGGAGCTGACAGGAGGAGGAGTGGTAGAACAGTAGGGAAAAGCAGGGTAGGTCACTCGTATGGGGGGGGTTGAGTGAGCAGCTGCATGGTGCTTACTTTCCAGCTGGGCTTAAAACCAGGACAGTCAAATTTCCAGCTGGACTTAAAACCACGCCCTTCAGGGTGGGTGGGCCCATAGAGCCTGAAGGATTTCTTTGGGCTTGCTGTAGCTGTTTGTATCTTCCCCTGTTGATCTTACTCTTGACTCTTTTTAGTCTGGTCTGACTGTAATAGTTACCTTTCTACAGCTTTCCTGGGGAGCTATCATTCATGGAATCACAGGATGTGTGTGCTGAAGGTGATGTCTTGTGAGGCCAGCTAGAACAGAGGCTAGACCGTGTTAAAGGAATAAAGTGGGTATTTATTAAAAAGGCCTTCAAAGGATACACCTTGGGCAGTACAAGAGCCCACCCATGATGAACACCAAGACATGAGTTTTCACACTTTTATAAGTTTTGGTTGGGGTTAATTGTCCAATTACAGCTTCAGGTTATAAAGTCCAATCTTCCCAGATTGCTCTCCTCAGTTCACTGTTGTTTATACTTTTTGGGCCTGAAACTGCAACAGTGTCCTTGGTTCTGAGGCTAGAAAAGGATTGTTTTGTCTAACTAAATTGTGAAGAGAACTTGCAAACACTTTATATGAAGTTCAGAGTTATATACTAATGTAGTACAGAATCTGGAAAATATGAAAGCTAAAACTTAAGCCATCAAAGGAAGAAGGCTGACAAGGCTGGCTCCACAACATGGCCAGGTATCCTGTTTCTAGGGCTTCAAACAGCTCTCCCTGAAACAGCTCTCCCTGTCTGCCTCTGATGTCCCAAATACACTGCTCTTTCTTCACTGGTAGCCACCCCACCTCTCTGGTTTTGTTGTGTATTTGGGTTTTTTTTTTTTAATTTGTTTGGTTTGGAATTTTTTTGTTTGTTTGTTTGGGGGTTTTTGGTTTGGGTTTTTTTTTGGTTTTTTTTTTTTGAACGGAGGAGATTGAAACATCTTCTGTTTCTGTAACTGAGGTACAGGATGTACCTGTTAAATTGCTTCACTTATAGACATACATTATTTTAATTTAGTGCTGTTTTCCCTTCTGCATTAAAACAATGGTTAAGACCTCAAAGGACCAAGGACATCTTAGCATGAATACTGTATAAATAAGTTGCAGGTTTTCTGCCTTAAGGAGTCTTGTCTTGAAGCCTGCACTACTTGTGACCCTGCAATGAAATAGATAAACAAAGGAAGTGTGTGCTGCAAAGAATGGAGAAAGTTTGGATAGTTAGCAGTAATTTTACGATCCTGTGCACAGAATTTATCCCCGGTGTGTGCAACTGAAAAGTCAATTTTCTGTAACAGCTTAAACTGCAGAAGTTTTGTAATTAAAGCTGCGATGGTCAGAAATTTTCTGATGCTGATGTAGGTTTGGGACAATCTCTTTCTTCAACACTCTTCTTTAAAATTCTTTTTGACTGCAATGGTAGATACAAAAATTTTGCACCCATATGTAGCAGTATGCTTGTTCCAGAATGTGAGTATGGATTGGTGACTAGCAGAGGGGTTTTTTGTGTGTCCTTAGTGTTTCCCTGTGGTTTTGATGTCATATGACTTTCATACTTTCTGCTTCAGATTGTCTCATGTACTGCTTTATGTCTTGTACCTCAGAGCTGGCTGCAGAAGCAGTTGAAATGAATCTATAAATAGTTCCTTGAACTCTTCCATGGCATATAAATATTGCTCTCTACTACCCCAGACATCCTGGGCACATTCATTTGTCCTCTTTTATGGTGTAAGGAGGGAAGGGCTCATTCTCACCTGTTCAAATACTTCCAGTTACATATGAAAAAACCCCCTATCTTTAACAGATGAATCTGTGGTAGTGTAAGAAAAGCCTCTGGTGGGTATTAAGCCAGCTGGTATTTGTACATGTTTCACATTACAGTTCAGAGCACTAACCCAGGGAAGCATGAGTTGGGTCATTGCATGCTTGGGGTTTATCTAGCAAATCACAGTGACAGAAGCGGTGCAATGACCCACTTAGAACGACATGTTCAAGCTTCTCAGTGTTTCCCAACGACATGTTCAAGCTTCTCAGTGTTCCCCATCTGAAGTGCTGGTTTTACTTGTGTGCTTAACTCAGGGGTGAGGGAAAGAATCACAGTGCAAATGACTGAAGGCTTGATTATTTTAATAGAGCAGTTTATTTCTTTGGTCCTTAAGTGGCACTTATAGAAAATCTTGAGATAAAATTACGCCATTTTATATTAATGTAAGATGGCCAAAACAATCTTAAAGGGCCAGATCCTTTAAGATATTAAAATAGCAGATTTCTCTGCCAGTCACTTGGAGCTAGAGCTTGGACCCCCAAAGTGGACACAAGTGAATACTGCGTCCTCTCTTGCAAAGGGAAACATTGGCTTATGAGAGAGAAGTGAAACCCCTCCTTTTGGAGGGAACTATCAAGAGCCACTGCTTGTAATTCTCTGGTAATTCTTCACTGGTAGAAATAAATAATTACATTATTCTTGGGATGTTTGTAAAGTGGTTTACTGATTTATCTGATGGATGGAAAATGTAGGAGGATTACTTTGCTATTTGTTTATGGGGGTGATGAAATGATGGCTTTCAAGTTTGTTATTTGTGTTGGCAGCAAGAAACCTGAATTGTTGAGATGTGAGTGTCTGTACTGAGGATAGCAACGCATTTTGTGTTGTCAGTCAACACTTCCCCCCCTCCCTGCCCTCGTGTCGCTTGTGATGTAATGCCATTCTGATGTAGTGGGACCCTCTGTGCTCCTGATTTGCAATTAGATGTGACATCATGATATAAAGGTTGCGCAAAAAATTGGTATGGGAGAGTTGTTATAGGCATTAAAGCTATTTTAGTAAGAATGTTTTCTGCTTTTTTGTGGTATAAAACAATTGGTTACCACAAAACTTTGCTTCTTTGTGACCCCTGAGGAAACAAAATCTAAATATTAAAAGGCATATTTCTTAATACATTTTATATAGGATTCCCATTGATGCAAACAAAACAGGAGCTGGGAGTCCTGGGTGCAGCTGCACAGTGTAACTATTTCCAGCACATTTGCACTAGAAGTTGCACTTGCAGGATTGTTCAGGTTCTTTCCTGGTTTCATCACCACATAGTAACTGGAAGCTTTTACTATTTTTTTTTAATGTTTCAGAGGTCACATAAAACCCATTAATGAGAGCCTAGCAGTCACCAGTATCACTTTCTTTGGCCTAATTAGTTCGTGACTTAGGGAAGTGCAAGCAGGAATTAATTCATTATTTTGTTCCAGTGGATTTCTGTCATATTCTGCATAGATATGTGTGAAAATATTTTTAATTTTCAAAGGAATGTGACTTCACTATATGGATGAGAACAATTGATTCTATTGGGCAATCTTTAGCTAGGACTTGGGAACTTAACTATCTGGCCATTACAGGGCGGATAAAAGTAAAATGGCAATTTTTGCATCCAGTCAAATAAATGGCATGATCTTGATTGATTATCGATAGACTTGCAGAAGAAAGTCTTGTTAAATTCAGCATCCTTATTTACTGTGTATGGATAAGGTACTGATTTCCATTGTGTTGGTCTGGCAGTTCCCTGCTGTGTAAAATGGATGGATTTAGGTGTTGGTCGGATTGGTATTTGCTGGTTGTAACTACGGATAAAAGAAAAAATTTTTTAAGCTAACTTGTTAGTTAAGTACTTAAAAAGAGAACTACCTGCTCTGCTGTGTTGGGGGAATGGTTAAAGAAGTATACTCTGGTCTCTGTATGCACTCATACTTTTCAATGTAATATAACCAACCCAAACTGGATGTTCAGTTCCTGTGCTTCTTTCTTATGCAATTTTAGTTTCATGTTAACACAGAAATTATTACCAATACTGTGGGATCTATTGACTTCAAAGGAGCTTGCTGTTAACTGGAGCAAAGGCAGGGTTTCACCCTGTAACTATTAATGCTGTAAGGGACTATACTTAGCAATGACCTAAGGTCTCTGTAGAGCTACTGACTTCATGTTTCCAGCTTCCCATGGGCTCATGCACTGCTTTTTCAAATGCACAGGAAGCACCTCGTGTTCCTGTCTGGGTTCTGTATATCAGCATTTAAAAGGCAACTAGTAAATACCAGGCATCGCAGAATGACACCATGCTTTGCTTTGGCACGGGTGACAGAATGTGAGACCTGCTAGGGTGACCCTTTGCTTAGTTTGGGATATAGATCACTACCCTGAACTGCTCATGCATTAGTCTCCCTGGACTGTTGATATGTTATGGGCTGTCTTGTTTTAGGAAGCCTTTGCCTCGGCAGCAAATACTGTCTCTGCAGGGTAGGGACTGAGATCAACTGGTTTTTTGGGATGCTGTGGTTATATTGCCTCTTTGTCTGTAATGTAGTGCAACTCTGCAACAGACTTGATTTTATTGGCACTGGTACTGACTTTCCTTAGTCTGCAAATTCAGCTGCCAACTCATAGCATTAAAAGCAAATTCTAACAGAAACCAAGAAGCATGTTACATATGCTGACAAGAGAAAAAGAATTTGGTTTGATACATAATTTTCCAGAAAAATCAGTGACTATCTGAAGCCTTTAATTGATCTGTTCTCATCTTTTCCTAGATGTTAAACTGGCTGGCCTCTAATTCCCCAGACCTCTCTTTCTCTGACTTTTTGGATAAAACATCACCTACTTGTGTGGGGTGGCCTTCTTCATTTTATAGGGGCCTATCCACGGAAACTCAAAAAATCCTTTAGTTTGCTGATATCCCAACTACACTATGGAAGGAACAGACTTAGCAGAATTGAGTATGTTTGGTTTACCTGGATATACTGAAATATTTCTCTACTTTTTGACTAAAACATCAAGAACTACAGTCTTCTCCTTAAGTGTCAATGGCTTGCTGTTCTTACTACAATGGCAAATATTTTCCCCTTTTTCATTCACTTTGCAATTAGCAGAGGAGTCTATTTCACCCCTTAACCACTCAGACCCTTAACTATGCAGAATTTCTTTATATTAATGAGACTATACTGACCAGCTGATTAGGCTAGTTTTTATAGAAGACTTTTAGAGCACAGCACTTTCTGACAGTTCTCATAGGTACATAGCATAAAGCAGGACTTCAGTGGTGTCCTGAATTCCATGCTGGGTCACCCAGCAAACAGAAAGGGCCAACCACGTGTCACACTGCACATGCCAGCATTTGGTTATTGGGCTGTGAGAAGAGATGCATGTGATGGGTTTAGGCTAAATTAGCAGAGGAAGGGAATGGTCACTTCAGTCATACTGACTAAATCAGGCCTTGTCCTACTGAAAGCACTCCCATCACTGACAATTATACTGACAAAGGAGTTTCTGCTGGAGTTTTAACAGCAGTCCTTGGTCTTAACCTCCTTGTAGACAGGTGTCACTTTCAGCTATATACTTATTATTTAGAGGTGTTGGTGGGTTTGCATTTTCCAGCCCAGCAATTGTGAAGATGAAACAGCATACGTCAGACTTGAGGAAACGGATTATTCCTGTCCAAATGCAGGTTGCTGTTGTACTGGATTCTTTAGTGGTATAAGTCCACCATGCACAGCATTTGGGAAGAAGCAGCCTGGCAGGAATGGCCAGCGTGGCATGGTGAAGAAGGACTGAAGAGGTACTTTGAGGCTCCAGCAGTATCTGTGCTATCAGGCAGTGAAAAAAAATTCAACAAAAAAACCAAACACAACCCCCCGCGCAAAACCTAGAACCTGCTTTGCTTCTTTTTGCAAGTTTTTTTGGACAGTTGTTCCCTGCCAAGCAGAGATGTCCCAAGTGTAAAATATTCCCCAAATACCAGTGTTTTCCTCAATTCTCATTCCTATGTAATTTAACATGCGAGTTCTTGTTTTGCTTTTGTTGAAGGTTTAGGATGTAGGAACTTGTGGCATGTATAAAGGGTTTATACATTGTGTGTTTTACCTTTGTGTTTCTGTGTGAAGGGTGGTTCTGGCAAGAGAAAAATCATCTCAAATCAGTGCACTCTATGCAGAAAGTCCATAATGTTGCTTTTGCATTTAGGTGTTTCAGGGATGAGACAGAAGTGGACCAAGTGAGAGCTGTGTGGCCAATGCTAGAGGCACATATATATAACTGGGGTAGGCTTGATGGGGGTGGTGTGTGTAAGTACAAGATGTACTAATATTTGCATACAAGCTTGAAGAGATAAGCACTTTGCAATACTTAAGTGATAAGTTACTTGTATTTGGAGAAATGATGGGGGAAACAGTTTTGTACTCCAAGCAAAATTTATTAGAAGTCTATTCAAGAAAAAAAAAACCACAGAGACCTTTTGCTTGTAGGAATTCAAAGTCAGTTACCTGAAACCCAGGTATGAAAAACCTGCATTTTTCTAAAATCAGATACAGAGTAGAAACAGTACTTTTTAAATATCACAGGCAACAGATATTTAAGTCTTCAATCATAAATGGCATCAAAGATAGTATTAATCTCACAGCAAAGCTGCATGCAGATCTAGTTTAAAATTGAAAGCCTTTGAATATAAAGCTTTTGCCATGAAATCTGCAATAATAAAGGTATGCTGCACAAAGATGTTTCTTTACCTTTGCCTTAATGACCTTCCTCAGTAATAAAGACGTATGTACATTTAGATTTGGCTGGTAAACCATATTTTAATTAATAAAATTTTGCATAAAAGGCTATCTTACAGAATTGCACTATCCAGATGTGCTTATGGTAAACAGAGAAAGAAAGGAAAAATGCATTAAAATGTTCTGTATGTGAAGAAGGGCAAACAAGAAACTTAATTTTTCAAAAATCAACAACCAAATGGCTCTGTACAAAAAAGCAAAATTATGTACAAAATGCTACAGAGACTACATACATTTTGATAATTTTGATCCTTTACCCATGAAAAATGCAGCAGAAGCTTTTACCATCTATAAGGTGCCAAAGAAACCAAATCCAAATTTTTATTTTTATAAAGCCATAGTCATTATCATCCTGTGCCTTAATTTCATTTGCTATTTATGCTTACCTTTGCTTATGGAAAATGTATGTTTTCAAACACTTGTTCATTCAGACAAAAAACCAAAACCCAACACCTCTAAAATATATCGGTTTTAATACTTGTGACTTTTTTTTTCTGTCTAAATTCCTAAAAAGAATGTGTAACTTGGGTTTCATTAACATACATACACATATATAGTGAAATAAATCAGTACATGATGCTTGTGAATATTTTTCAGGTGGCTAGGTTAGGAAAGAAAAAAACCAAAATCCAACAACCCTTTGTACTAACACTGTTTACCTTCCTGCTTCTTTAATTTCCTGATAAGTAAAAACACTAACCTCTTACACTTCATGTTGCTTACTATTACAACATTTTGATTACAACCACTTAATATCAGACATCAATAGCGGGTTATTATTGCCTATGCTTACAGCACTGTCTTGCTCTTCCTTAAATCCTCTTTCCCCAGTCTTTGTGCCTTTTGCACTTCTTACTTTTTAACAGAAACACTACAGGTTCACTACAGTTTTTCATTAGGGAAAAAAAGAAAAAAAGATTTAGCCAATACCATTGCACCCGTTCAGAACACTTGCAGTTCTTCATTTTTCACTTTGCTTGCTTGAGATTTTACAATCACTGTGCATTTGTTACAGCATACAAGTGCAGGCAAAAAGTCTATATTATAGTTTGTCATACATTGTAAACCAGTACAATAGGCAAACCTGTGACACAGCAGTGTGGAAGCAACAAATGCTGCCAAGCTAATAAGAATGTGTGAAACCAATTTTTTAAAAAATAGTAAACAGCAACTTTCCTCTGTATTACATGCATGCTGAAAAGAATCCCACTAGACTTCATGATAGTACCACAAATGTTCAAACCAAGATTAATTTTTTCCCCCTTCCCCCCGACCCCCCATGGCAACTCATTTGTGTACCTGTCATCAGGCTTTTCCTATGAAAAGACTTTAAAGCAGGGAGTATTTAAATGTTGAAATGATTCCTCTTGTCTCAGAAAAGCTTAGTTATTCACACTGTGGTCGTTGCTGTAATACTGCTGGAACGGTTTGGCGGGTGGGATGGGATGAGGATGAACTAGATGGCCTCTATTTGAGACTGCAAGCGAGAAAACAGAAGGCCAGTGTAGCATGTTTTCTAGCAGCTTTATGCAGATGTGTTGCAGAGATGCAGCATAAATAAGTAGAAAAAAAATTTCACAGCCTCTTGACATAGTTTCCAGGGAAAGTACCAAAGAATTTGGTTCTTCTTGAGGTTCCTGAAATTAGAAGCAATAGATGAAAGATGGGAGTAACAACAGAAAATCACTATGTAAGCATGGCCTTAAAATTTTTTATGTTTAATATTGCACAAACAGAATGATCTGGAGTTCCTTATAATATACAATTTTATTTGTGAGGTTTAATGAAGTGTAACGCAGGAAGCAAAATGCAAATAAAGAGGCATATTTGACTGATTGTTAGGCCTGATTAAAAGCTGTGCTAAAATTCTTGGTACATAGAAATAATTTAACAACATAAAGTCTACTTAAATCATGTGAATTTTTTAAATATTAAGAACTTATCAGATGATCAGGTTAGCTGCTGTGTGCATGAGGGTTTATGAAATGATTAAGCCACTATATCTAGGCCTGGTTATGAAATTGTTGTTTGTTCAGTAATACTTGGGTTTCACATGTGGTCAATGCTGTGGATGTATTCACGTGAGAAGGTTTTAAGTTGCCTGGCCTTTATAAAGAGAGAAGTAATGCATAGTCCATTCTGTGTCACAAATGACAACAATGCTGTACAGCAATCTGGAACTGTGTGTCAATTTGGCATCTATCAATTTTAAAAGACAGAAGTGCAAAATCACCTGCTAATTTCAGTGGATTTTGGTTGGGATTTCTCCTGATAAAGCCAGGTTCAAGTTTGTTACACTAAATGCCAAAATCAAGTTGTTTAAAAGACACTGCCCAAAGAGGGCAGCACAGGTCAGGGGGAAAAAAAGAAGAAAGCAACCAAATCAAAACATACCCACAAACCATCCATCATCACATTTTTCCATCACATCAATGACATCTCCCTCTCTGAGCTCCAATTCATCTTCGTTCCTAGGGGTATAGTTATATAGAGCCTGAAACCTTAAATAGGACAAATGAGGCATTTTAAAAAGAAGTACTTTACTTGCACTTTTGCTCAAGTAAAGGAGCTGGTTTAAACATTAAGAAAAACACTTCTTGCAAATAGAGGGAAAAGGACTTTTTTTTTTTGCCTGCTGGACTTGAAGGTTAGGAACTTATAGTAAATAAAACCTTCATTAGAAAGGCAACTCATGAGACATTGAAGACCGGGTTTAAAGGCAAGTCTGATGGCTCCTCAACAAGTTGTTTCAAAAACTTTTTTTTTTTTTTTTTTAACATTTTAGTGTTATTTTATAGTTCAGTAACCAAACAGAAGACTTCTAAAGGAAAGTCCAGATGTGCTAGCCCTGTAACCTTCCATGGTCAGCACCTAACACAGTGGCTCTGCCTTTAAGCTCTGAGAAGCCAGCAGCAGCACAAGTGAGGGTACCTGGGACAGCAGCTCTCACACGCTGTCACTGGGGCTGGGGGAGCTCCCTGGCTCTTCAGTGGCTACACAGATAAGCCATCTATGACAGTGAGGGAGAGGCCTGGATCAAATCAGAGGACATAGGGATGCAAACTCAAACAATATTCAAACCCTGAGCTGTGCTTCTACACCTGGCTAAGGCTGCAGATTGCAGGATCTAAGGTGGATAAATGGCAAGAGGCGTGCAATTACTAAATGCATTGTATTTCATTCCTTGCCAGCTTTTAATTGAAGTTTTTTGAATTGAAAGAATAAACTCCCACTAGGGGGAACTGAAGGTTCTTGGGCTGACAGCCCACAAGAAGGTTGTTGTAAAAGCCTGTGAGTCCTGCAGAGTCAGAATTGGCCTTTTTTCCTAAGCAATTGTGCCTTAGATATGACTGACTGTCTAAAAAGAAGCAGGGTACAACTGCAGAAATTGGGAAAAGGATATAGCTTTAATTTCCGATTACTGAGGCAAAACATACTTGTATCCATTCTTTTCTCTTAGAACAGTTCTCAGTTAAAACTGAGTTTTAAACCTTAATACCATCATTACACTTTCCCCAGTACAAACAAGATAGCTTGCTCATTGATATGTTTATCATTCTGGCTAAGTTTTCATGGCTTGAATGAGATGTTTACTTTAGGAAAAAATTCCTGCTCCTGAAAGCCCAATTTGAAAATCCTATATACAGACTGGTGCTAGGTTTAGTTTCATAATGGTTATCTTAAATAAACTACACTTTTTTTTTCCCACATTGCTGGTTCACAGATTAGAAAAGAAGATGTTCCAAGAAAAAAAGAAAACCACCTTAATTTCTCGTTATTGACAGTAACCTTCCCAAGCCCCAAAAATCTCTTTATATTTTAATTACTCTAACAAAATGGAAAGAGACTGGTTGTTTAAACAATTACCTTGGGTAATTTGTGTAGCAGGAGTAAGAACAATCTGTGCAAAAAACTAAGTGGCAATAACATTTTCTGTTATGCTTATCATCATTCCAGGAAAGCAGAGCTGTGGTGATATTCCAAAAAATAATTAAATGCAGCTTCCATGGGGGCAAGATTTGCAATGTGTCATGAATAGGATTCAAGCCAATTACTTAACTCAAGTACAGTAACAAGAACTTTCCAATGAGTTTTCTTTGTACTTTAGAAATTGAATCTTAGTAATTTCTAGATAATCCATCTAAAAACTCCTTTGTAGTAATTTCATTCTCTCTATGCTAATCAAAGACTTTTGTAAGTATGAAAACTCTACTAGCATTTATGATATTGACAGAAAACATAATCAAGAGAATTTATATATTAAATTTAAATTTAATATATTTCTATTTTTAATTTTAGGAATCAATAACTTTAGTAATGAACTACTTATAATATACTGAACAAAATGAATTAGAAACTTATTGCTTTCAAAACTGAGTTAGGTGCTTCAGTATGCTCAACTATACCAGCAGGAAGTTGTGGTTTTAGTGAGATTGAATATCCAAATCTAACTATGTATTTGTGGTATATCTACTTTTAGACAATAAACCTTAGGTACATTTTATGAGAAATTATCTAACAGGGGATATGCTGAAGTGCTCTGATGCTAAAGGAAGAATGACTGCTGGTTTCAGTGATCACTGAAGTAGGACCCAAGTGCAAGGCTAGGGTGGGGGAATCTCAAGACAATCTTGCACTGAACTTGCATTTTAACTGTCAGTACTGAAATATCTCAAGCACTTAAAATAAGACTTGAGTTCTAGGTTCTTCTCCAGTTCACAGAAAACCTTTTTTTGTATCTCATATTTGAATTGCGCTTGTAAATCACACCAAAAAGTGTGAGCCTGTGTTCCTGTGATCAACATTATCAAGTTACTTTTTTTCTCTCTATTCATATCCAGAACTGTTTCTGAATAATTCTATCAAGTCAGTAAAACAGATCAGTTGAATCAACGTTGAATCTGTAATTGTCATTTTGCTGAGATGTAAAAATGAAGAGAATAAAAAAAAGTCAAAATCTCTTCTGTAAGTACAGACAATGGAGAACTGTTAAGTTGCCATGTCTGGCTGCACTGAATGTAAAATTAAACAAATAAGGCATTGCTTTCTGGGACTTTCTTGGCTATCTACCTACCTCATGCAGTTATCCATAAATCTGAGAAATCTCTTCATAATTGTACTTGGCAAGTTAAAAAAATTATCTGATAGCATGCTGGCTGTTAGTTACATGTTAGGTTTTGGTTTAGTAGACAAGAATTATACTTACGGTTCCCCCCCACTGTGTATATTTTCATGAGAAAGCACAGGGCGCTGTGGCTGAAATGAAATGATTTGAAATGTAATAAAGATTTGCAGTTTAAGGTCCAAATAGCTGGACAGAGGTGTAACACATAGTTGCTCAAGAGTTCATGTTCTACCTTGTGTAAAACCACGGCCCATTCTGCCCCCCCCTTCCAACTCACAAGAAATCCTTAAGAGACATGACAAACAACTGAATCTTGGCATGTTTAAAGATCTGATTTTGGGAGGTCATAATAAAAACTAAACAAAACTGTGAACTTCATCAACAGTCCATTCTATTTATAGCATAGTACAAAGCTGGAATAGAACCCTGCTGCCTCTTCACTGTGAAACAGAAATAACATTGGAAAAATCAGATGCAACTGATGAGCATCATACATTTTTTGGGTGAAATATATTTTTGGATAAGCAGCAATAAAATCTCCTATACATAATGGCAGAATCTAGAATATTTACAGACGAACAACATACCAATTTACATTACACACACAGAGTACTAACTCGGCAGGCATAACATGCTATGCTTTAACTAATTGTTTCATCTCAAGCCATGCGGGCTGTTGGGAGGCAAAGAACAGAAAAAAAATTTGAAAGAATACATTTAATTGTGTGACTACAACAATTAACACTTCAAAAGAAAAAAGTAGTTTGTATTTCCAGTGCAAAGCTTTCTGAAAGGAACTATGTTCCTTCTTAATGGAGCATTACTGAGCAATAATATTCAATACCTCTGGATGCATGGAACTGAAAAATACCAACCTTCTACAGAAACCATATCCTGCTTAGAAAGGTATTGACTTATACTGGTTAGAATCTGGCAGGGGCCAGAAAGTGCAGGAGCAGCTGCTTGGAAAAGCTCTTGATATGGGCACGGATCGTATTCTCTGTTGACTGAGGATGCCCTCCGGTCACTCTGTGGAGACAAGTCTGGGAACCATATATGTTTTGGGAATGTGGATATCAAACACTGCTCATAGCACTTTCTTTCATGAATTGAGTAAACTGCAACCTGATCTTTCAGCCATGGAATCTGTCTTATTGCCCCATGGTTCTCTCTTGGTTTGACTATTTCAGTCACTCCTGAAGTTGATACAGTCTTCCAAGAGAGAAGGCAGCCATAAACAATCCACAGGCTGATGGCAAAAACTGAACAGAAAAACACAGGATGTGTTTGGTTTCTTTCCCCCCTTTTCCCTCTCAGCAGATGAAATTAGTTAAATGAAATCTCCAGATGAAATTAGTTAAATTTCTTTTCAGCAGTTTCTATGAATATGTGCAGAAAATATTGTGAACAATCTGTACTTTACCGTCTATAAAGTATATCTTTTAAAAGGTGCCTAAATTTGCAGGCAGGTAGATTACAGATTTTTTAAAAATTCATATTTATTGAATGCTAGGTGGGAAACAAATTTTCAAAGAAAAAAACTGTTTATACTCTTTACTGTCTTCTCTCCCTCACTTTACTCTGTTCTGCCAGTGTACAAGAAAGATGGATAATTTTTACTGAAGAATAAACAGTAAAGATTACAAATTAAACAGTTCTCAGTAAACCTTCTTCAATGGCTGGCTTGTCTAGCAGGAGGAGAATAGTCAGAATTCTTTGTATTTGGACTGGAATCTGCCCTGATTTGCTGCTAATCTTTCATCAGGTCTGTAACTGAGCTGAATGCCAAAGATAGAGACGCAAAAGAACTCAACCGAGGTTAAGGACTTCTCCTGTAAACAATGGAAGTAAAAGTCCTAAACAATGCTACAAATGATTTAATGCTTTGAACATAATGCCAAGCCAGGAAGAAACTGGGTAGATTAGTATTATCTTATTTTTCTGCATATGCTTCATAAAAGGTTCTATTGCTAATTGACCACAGTAGAAATAGGTAAGAATCAAGGTGACTCATGATTTAACTCTATGTTATTGCTGCAGAGAAAACAGTCTTGTGACAAAATTACAATCTTGGAGAAATAGGGTGAAGTGATTGATGGTATGTCAGAGCAGGGGGACCTTGGTGCTTGCTCTCTATTTGGAGGCATTCCACAATAATACCCCAACTGACATTTAGAAGCTTTCTCCCTGTTTTCTTTCCCTAAGCTCTCATTCCCACATACAACTGCACTGGCTACACAAAGAAGTGTTAACAAAGATTCCTAATTTTCAACTGCACCTCCGTTTACCAGACTGTCTTATTTCCTGGGAAACATTGCAGGACCTAATCCCAAAAACATTAAGGAGTGTACAATCAAGTCAATGGTCCCAGTTCTATGCCTGATTTTCATGCATTATTGATACTGCACTTACATATAAAAGTTCTGTAGAGTCCTGAGTATGCAAATTAGGTGCATGATTTGTGCGCTTGTATTTTGGGAATTAAAGTAATAAGCACACTACACACTGACTAATACATTCCTCTTAATATACTGACTATGTGTCATTCACTTGGAGTAATATGCAAAATTAAAATAGGGCTTAATCCCTTTTTTACAGCTCTCTTTCCTAGTTGGCCTTTTTGTTAGATGGTCTTTGTCTGCTACTACAAGAATCCTGGCCTTCCTAGGACTGAACTGTCCTTCTTCATTAGTGGAGAAAGCACTGTTCCCTCAGTACCTGGAAGCAAACAGAGGCCTGCCAAAAAGCTAAGACTTTGGAAGTTACTCAAACCTGCATATCTTAAACTAAGATTCAAATTTGAAAAAGGGAGACTCCAGAAAGATGATCACCTAAAATCAGCAGCAACAGCATAGAGAACAATTAATCCCATTACCAGTTGTAAGACCTAAATGTTAAGAAACCAGTGCAAAGGACAAATAAATCCTGAACTGAAAGTAAAGCACAAACTACAAATTCTCATTCTCATATTGTTTAGGTTGAAGGTGGGGTTTTTGTGTTTGACATTTTGTGGTTTTTATCCCCCCCCCCCCCCCACCTTTTCATAACATAGATTACCTTTTTGAGCAAAATCCATGCAAACTCTAAACAACCTGACTTTCTGGCTAGGTGAAAATACTAGACTTGTTGTACGGTTACATTACAGATATGAAGTGAAAGGTTAAAGAGTATTAAAATCTGGAATGCTTGGATAAAGAGAACAGTATTGAGTGAAAAAAATGTAGCAGGAGCAAAACATTTTGAAAAAAAGGACATGGATTCAAAACTAAAAATTCAGTCTATACATGCAATGGAGAATAAATTTATAACTCTTAGAAGCTGTAATTTTAATAAACTAAAAATGCTTTGAAAGAGAGGAGTAATTTTAATAGAACTAGACTAACTATGAAGAACAAAATATAAACACCTTGTAGCACTGGAAATACCATGCAGTACTGCAGAGATACAATACACTAGTGGATTTATAGAAATCCAGGCACACACAGACCTGTTGTCTTTATTCAGTCATAGCACAGAAGCACAACAGGAAGAAAACACAGCATACTGATAGTATTGAGACACTTGGGTAAAAGCAAAATACTGAAAGACTAGACACTGAGCTCCTTGTCCATGGAAAAGCTGTTATTGCACACTGGGCATCCAGTACCATACCCTGTGTGAATAGCTGTGACCTCTGACAGGTGAGCTGCAGGATCTCTTAGTCATCACTGGGCTACGAGGAGGTTTACCCATAACAAATAGCTCCCTCTTTAAATTAGCCTAGAAGAACCACAAAAACTTTGTCAAGCGAGAGTTTAAGAATGAAGCACCATGGGATTTTTGTTGCTTCATTCATACATGCAAGTCAGACATGCTTTTCCTGATAATAAAAAGCAACTGTTACAGGTAGGAGGAGTACTGTTAGTATACTTTATCTTCACTGCTACCACTGTATCTTTTTTTTTCCCAAGGGTTTCCTGCTCTGGCACCTGTTACAATTAGAAGATGCATCATGTATAGCATATGCAATTGGAACAGTTATTGCACGTGTATCCCCTGAAGTAGCTCAGATAATAACACAGAAAAGCTCAGCAGCACAGAGCAGAAATGCTACCTTAGAAATACCAATGGTGAATATAATTCCTTGTTAAACAGAACACACCCCCTGGATTTGCATTTAGAAAGCAAGTAAATACTTGGTGGAAAGTACTTCTTGCAAGTATCCTCATTTTGTCAGCATCACTACCAATCAGCTTCATGTTTGTCAGAATTCAGTTATTAAGGGGTGTGTGTGCAGCCCTTGTGAAATCTCATGGGCAGGGATGAGTTGGGGGGAATGTGAGGAGAGCGGAGTGCTATATTGGAAACCTTTTCTTAGGTGTTTGTGACTGTCACTAGAATGTGACTAAACAAAAAAAAAAAAAAAAACAAAAAAAAAAAAAAATCCCAGCCCCCTCTTAGGAGAGGGGTGAATAAGAACAGCAAAAAAAAGATGCCAAGGAGGCAGAAAAATGTCAGCATTTCTCCTTAGGATGTGTCTTCAGACTCCTTTTTTTGGAGGACACATCCCTCCCACCAACAAAATGCGAAGTGACACTTCCCTCCCATAGCTCCTTGTATTCCATTTAGTTTTAAGCCACATAGCAAAAATATATATATGTGTGTGTGTGTGTATACATATATATTTTTAAATTAACGAAAGTTACTGAAGTATCAGTATACAGTTTCAAGAACATATATTCCTTCTATTTATTTTCAGCTCAGATTAACACATCTTGCTCAAATAAGGGCAAAAATATACAGTTCACCTAAAAAGAATTTCAGTGTAGATGAGGAATGTTCTTAATTTTTCTGGTTAGGCTAAACAAAAGCACCAAAAGCACTCTACCAACTGTTACATTATTAAAAGCTGTAGAAACAAGTGCAGTACTCTATTTTACCCCTTCTTTGAGGTGGAACAAACCTAAGCCCATGACAGATTCATGCCCTGGAAAGAAGCCTTATGTCTCTTCCCTGCTTCAGGAAAAAACCAACAGATTTGTTGGTCATGCACATTGTAAAATGGGGTAGATCTTAAGAAAAGAAAAAAAAAAAAAAAAAAAAAAGGAGGGTATTTATGACATAGATGTAATGATGCAATGATCACTTTTCTAGGATAGTTTCTTTTTACATGACTTTTTCTCTTTTTCATGAGCAGACAAATCTTCTGGAAGTCAGCCCTGCAAATGAGCTTTGTCTTTCTAGAGCAAGTTTTCATATTTCTGCCACAGAGCTTCAATGCTGACACAAACTGTAGTCCTGGAGAGAGAATAATCTTTGTCCAGTCCTTGACTAACAGAGTTGGTATTTAGAACATGACCCTCAGCAGTGGTGCTTTCCTGTGACATGTATGACTTTTCTCCCAGGCTTTGGATTGAAATTGAAAACAGAAACACAAATGTTATCTAGTTTCTGCATACTTGAATACAGTTCTGTTTGCTGTCCTGGTATGAACCTGAAATGAGTAGAAGGCTTTCTGCTTTCCTATCATTGGTATCTCCTTAAACTATTTAATTGTATTACAATGGTTATAGTTTTACCTTGTGTTTCACTTGAAAAAGGCCTATCAATTCTCCATTTCTTACGTTATTTAATATTAGTAGAGAAAGCAGTACATCTGAGAAGATCAAACTCCGTGTTAGCCTTGCAGTTATTTAATAGACACAAAGATTTACAACAATCCATATTCAAGAGGTGCAGTTACCTTTAACTGTAGTGAGTCTTTCTCCTGCTGATGTAAGGGTTTAGAGAGGAGAGGAGCTGAGAGGGAAGCAGTAGACAGGGATATTGTAGGAACGGAGTGGGAAGTAGGTGCCTTGGCAGAGGGAAATGGAAGATTAGAAGAAAGATGGAAAAGAGGATCAGTCTCCTGATGTTCCAGCAGAAAGCAGAGCTGGCTTGAATGTTTAAGAAATATGAGAAGTAGCTCTGCTATAAAACTGTGTTCCAAAATCAGCTGAAGGCTGTCAAATGCTCAGTAAGGGGACATGTAACTAACCTGAAGAATCAAAAATCTCATGCTAATCTTATTATTAGTCATCTACTTTTCTGGAAGACATTTCTTGCCTCAGAAAGCATTAAAAAGTTGCCATTTGTGGCTATGGATTTCACCTCTATTTTTAAGCTTTTCTTATGTGTTTTTCAGGTCATTTAAGGGTAGAATGTAATTAAAGGGCAAAATGTAATTAAATAGTTTAACATTTGGCCTAAAACAGGCCTAAGCACCTGACATGCATGCTATCAGTGAAAGCAACAACCTGAATAGTCTGTTGAAGTAAGTGCTGAACAGAAAAAAGAGCTATGCCTGGAAACCACAAAAACTGCATAGTTACATTGTGGCATTTAATGGCCAACACACACTTGGGATAGTTGAGTGATGTACGGTCCCAAAGAGGAACGGGGAAGGGCTTCAGGAGGAAGCATTTGTGTAACTGCCAAACGTAATCTGATCTGTTACTGTTAGTCAGATCCTTGTAACAGAGCCTGCTATAAATACATCAGCTGGTGAGCTGACACATGCCGAGCACAAACCGCAGAGTCTCTGCAGCAGGCACATGTCCCTCCCTCTGGAGGCTGTTGACAGCATTTGCTTGCTGGGGCCTCTCTCTCAAATGGGGCAGCACGCAATGGGCTAGGGAGTGAAATGGTTCACTGGCTTTTCACATCAGAAGCTCCTTGGCAAACAGCGAGGACAGGAGTGAAAGGACCAGCACAATTGATACATCACAGAATTTATAATGACGCATATGCCTGCTTCTGAGAAGGGACTGTCCTTTAATGCTGACGATTTTTAATCATGGCATCATAAAATGGTTTGGGTGGGAAGGGATCTTAAAGATCATCTAGTTCCAAGCTCCCTACCATGGGTAGGGACACCCTTCTTCTTAGACCAGCTCACTCAGAGCTCAATTTTATCAAATGCAAATATATGGAAGTGTGCCTGTGCACAATACAAACATGTAGATACAAGGCAGAGAATAATTATACTAAGTTAACTGAACACAGAAGTCAGGGTTGTCAGAAATTAAAATACCTTAAAAATATTTGGTGAAGTATATCCTTCATAACAATCCATAGAATCTTCTCCACTTTCTATTGGGAATTCTAAATTGTCATGTACCAGATCCTCCTCTATATGCAGTCTAGTTAGTTCTTCTGTTGTGTCTTCTGCTTCTTCGGAGTAATCTGAATCTTGAGGTTCTGACTGATCCCCTTTGTTAAGTGACAGGTCTGCAGTACAGATTTCCTCTTCAGTTTCAGCACTTGCAGCTAGCACACTGGATAAGGAACCTTCTTCATATGGCGAAGGGATGTTACACATAGCGCCACGTTCACCTTCTCTTGTAGTATCTGACAAATCTCTAGGTACTTCAATAACTAAAGGGTCAATTATGCTTTCTAAGTCTTTATCTTTTCCTGACTTAGTATTGTTGCTGACGTGCTTAAATGCTATGTCATGAGATGAGCTGGCTGAAGATGAGACAGAGGGAGATACCAGAGAGGACAGAGGAAGATCTGTAGGAGAGCTGAGAAACACCTCTGTATTTGGCATAAAGTGACCTTCCTTAATGGGGTGAATGCTATTACCTGGGGACATTGCTACAGTTTGGGAGGTTGCTAATGCCAAAGAATTGAGTTCTTCTATGTCACAAAGAAAACTGTCTGGAACTGACGGAGAAGTTAAACTGCACATGCCTGAAGGTGAAAAACCAACAGTCCTTGAGAACAAATCACTACGGTCAACCTGGAGAATCTTTTGATCAATGTGTGACCAAGACGACGGAAGTTGTCTGGAAAGTGGGCTCAGTGCTTGGGAAGGCAACTTCAAAAATAAGAAAAACATGGGAATTTAAATAGATAAGCACGACGGAGAATTAGGATATGAGTAAACTGGAAATAAATAAATAAATAAATCTGTGCCATCATCTGGATTACAGGGTACAATATGAGTGACCATGGGTGTCTGAAATCACTACTATATGAATCAGAATAGTAGGAAAGACATTTGAAACATGAAACTATCAGCTTCTGGCTTAGGGCATAAATGTCAAACATGAAGATAGATCTGAATCATTACATTCATGAAGGCAACTGCATTTGATCTGCTGAAGTTATGTTACTTATGGTGCTCTGTTAGTGAGCCTGTCACAGGTTATTAAATCATACAATTAATAATAATGAAATTTTCCCAAACCATTACTCTTATTTTGAGAATAGAATTTTCAGAAATACACTTCAGGTGTCATTAAATACTTCTTTCTAAGTACAGCAACTGAGGTAATTTCTAATTATTAGAATGTTAATACTTCTACTTTTTCTTAGTACTTCTGAGTAAATGTTTAAGAAACATCTTTAATACATTGCATACTTTTATTAAGACATGAGCAGCTGCTCAGAATGAATGAATTTGAGAATTCAGAATGAATTTGTTTTTCAAAATTAACCCTATTAGTTCAAAATGATGTCAACATTTGTGAAAGGTACATTCAGTTCAAACTGGACACAGGCAGTCAACAATGCTTTTAAAATAGTGACAGCACAGTACATAAGAGTATGCTTTGAGTACCGTTACACAATATTGATTGAAGTATCCTTCTGGTAAAAGAAACGTCCTTTTCTAAGAATGACAGACTGGTGAGTCATACGTATACAGCATCAGTAGATATCCATTGCTTCAGTAAATACTGAAAATGCATTTTTATTACTATAAATCCTCAAAATTAAAATTGAGCAAAAAATATTTTAATCTCATTGTTACAGCTATCCAAAATAATTAGATGTACACCTCTAAGTTATCTGGACTACTACACATTTTAATTATTAATGTAGTAGAGAAAAATAATTTCTGAAGTCTACAATAATGTTGCAGAATATGGAGGTTAGTTTACTTACCTTCTGTTTGAGTTTTCTTGAGGCAAACAGCTTTATATTATAGTTAGACAAGCGTTTGTTACAGGGTCTTCTATGCCAAAGTAAACCGTATAGACTGATACAATGCAGTCTGCTAAAACAGAGCTAGGCTGTTACAGAAATACTCAGTCTCTTTCCCTTATCATTCCTCTTAAGCAAGGGTCCCTAACCTGTGGTTTTAAGGTCAGTAATACTGCTGAGGAGATTTCACCATTTTTACTTTCCCATGGCTATAAGCTGCACTACATATCTATATCTAAAGATATAGATGGATTAGGCCAAGTTACAGAGAGCAAAACTTGCTCAAAACTTGTATGGCTTGTTTATTTTACTGCCATTAGGCCAGAGAAGTTTAGTACAATTGTTCTAGCAACAAGGAGTGATATGTGGTAAAAATCTCCAGAGGAATGAGGAAAGTGGTATCAGAAAGTGTGGTAAACTCTAGAACACCTTCAGGACTGATTAAATTCTTCTGGGTAGCCAGAAACAACATTTCTTCTTCAAGGTATTGCTATTTCTGAATACAGCTGAATCCAGAAAAAATGCCTGTTTAAGAGTCTCAGAGGAGGGTGGTTTTTTTGGGTTTTTTTAACCTGATTATTAAAGAAGTATCCTATGTTAAAAAGAAGGCTTCTGCAAATTGCCTTCCCACATGAACTAATTTAGTAAAAACTAACTTCATAATAGAGGCAGGATACTTTTGTAATATGGATGTAAATGCTCTGAAGCATCACCTGTGCTCAACAAGAGCTATGGAGCTTTGGCAGGATACCTTAAAGAGAAGCTTGCTCCATAGAAAACAGGGAGAGGCATCTCTGGAATAGGGAGCATATAAGCTGCCTCATAGTCTTGACTTGCCTTCAGGACCCTCTGGATTCCTGTAACAATAAGCCCTAGCTTATAGAATACCTCAGTTGGCAGCTACAGAATTTGATGTTACTTGAGCAGTTTTGTGGGAATAGAAGAGATAGGGTCTAGTTCTCTGTTGTGACACATTCTGGAAAACCAGACAAGACCTGTTCAAGCAATTGTCCCAAACTAACCAATACTTAGTAATAAGAAACATTTTCAGGGGCTACCATTGCCTATAAATGACATCTTTTGGTAGCTTTTACAACCCCAAAGTAGTTAGTAAATGTGGAACTTCTTTTGAAGTTGAAGCATATGGATGATCGCCAAGTACGGAAGTAGACAGAAGCAGAAAAGAGGACAAACCCAAATGAAGCACGAATTCATAGCAGGATTAAGAAGTTTATAGTTACACCCAAAACTCACTGCCCATGCTGAAGAGATACACAGCAAAGGTAAAGAGGAAGATCTAGAAAAGTTTCCATCTTGAGTGTTCAAAGTAATTGATAACAAGTTAATTCCAAGCACAGTTTGTATGCAGAAACTTCCTTAGTTTCTATCACTGCCAAAAATGTTATGTTCCCCACACAGGTGAGTGCAAAGCCTCAAAAGTGAATGATAAACCAGAACACAGGAATCTTTCTGCAGCATCCTGTAGTATGGTTTGTGGTGGTTATCTAGACTAGGAAGGAGAACAATTCGGAACCTATGATACGCATCTGGTGGGAAAAATATACAACCACAAAGGTCTGCATTCAAGTTCATTGACAATGTGATGACAATCATCTCACTCCTGAATGAAACAATACAAATGAAACAGTTTGTACCACTCCAAATAATGTACCAACATTCTAGCCTCCTCATAGACTGTGAATGGCAAAAGAAGGAAGGTTTTGGTACAGAATCACTGGCTGCTTTCTTTTGCTTCAAAAGGTAGAGAACTGGTCTTGGCAAGCCGTGTCCTGCATGCTTATGGAACCGAAGGCTTTTAGGACAACTGTGTTATGGGAGTGTCCTTACACTGTACTATTAGAAGGCTGCTAGACATACCCTTAACGTTCAAATTCTTGCTAAGATTCCCAAATAAATTCTTTGTTGACTTTTCTGCCCAAATTTCACCTGTCTCTACTAAAAATGTAATAGCCAGTTAAGAAAAGAACATAAATCCTGGCACAATATGAGACAAACTAGTCTATTAAAAATTATTTACTAACAACATAGTAATGCAATTCTACCTGTGCAAGAAAGAAAATGTTGTGTAGTTAATCCTAAGTTAATCCTAAATATAATGTTAACAAAATACTACAAGTCCTTCTAAACCCACTCTAGGGGTGGCAGCTAACATCAGAAAATCCTTACCTTAGTTGAACTTAAATGATGTATTCTGTCACTAGAATAGCTTTGGGGTATTGGAGGGTCAGGATAGTCATCTACATCTTTTGATGGATTCTTTTTGATGACTTCTACATAGGAGACAGGGAAGATGCCTTGTTTGTTGGTTCCTGGTATTTTACCTTCATACCAGTTTTGATCAACTCGCTTAAGAAGAATTACTTTGTCTCCCTGAAATGCATTATGAAAATGAGTTATCAGCACATACATCGAAAGTTAATTTTGTACTAACAGCTATTATTTTAAAATATAATAGTATCATCCCTACAGTGCTGCTTCCCATCAGTCTTGAGCATCATCTCACTTTTCCAATTTTTCCTCCCATTGATAACAGCCATACAAAAAATTACCATCCCAATAAAATGAGGGGTTAGGCATGGACTGTAAATGCTGTTCTTTTATCTGAGGAGAATCTCATGTAGTCCTCTCCTCTTGCTTGGGAGATTAACATTAACACTTTGGAACTTAACCTGTTTTAATTGTTGGCCAAACCACTAGCTAATACCCCAACTATAGTATGCATTGACTGCTATGCCCATTTTTTCTGAAGAGTGATAAAAGTTCAATAATGAAATACATGCAAGTCCTTTGTTATTAGTAAAATTCGAATAAGTGAAGGTAGAAAACTAAAAAGTGTGAGTCTGTTGAAAATATGAGAGAAGTAAGTGTTTTTCCTATGTAACATTGGCAAAACCTCACTGTTCTTAGAGAATGTAGAAATTGAAATGGGAAACATCAACCTTATATTCAAACCTTTTACTTTATGAGCTACACCCTTCTTTGTTTACATAGTCTTCTTTTCGCCACGTCTTTCTGAAACAAATCCTTGCCTATTAGTTTTGCATTCTTTTGGGTTTCTCTAATTTCGTTTCTGTAGCTGACATGTGGAGTTCACTACAGTTATCTTTACTGAGAGGGAACAAAGGAAACTAGTGCAAATCAACTTTCCAAACAAACCAAAACTGGGCCGTCAAGATTATGATCACCACAATAAACACAAAAGCTAATTTTAAAAAGAAGCAAGACATCAAATTATTCCCAACCTCTAATTTCTCTAAGTTCCTATTCCTGGGGTTTTTTAGACCTCTCTGACTTTTACATATTTCAAATGAATAAAAACCACCCATTATTTTCAGTAGAGCTGGATTAGGCTGTCGGTCAGCAACAAACGTCTCTATCCTTACTTTTTTGTTCAAAAGAAAAACAATCCACTGAAAAGCTTCTACAAACGCTAATTCTTAAAAAAAAAAAAAAAAAAAAAAAAAGTAAGGGGCAGAACTTCCCAGTGGATGAGAAGTAATACTTACAAATAAGTATTTAATGTCTGCAATAATAAAGTTTCTCTCGAGTATTAATATTCCAGTGTCTAACAAACTTCAGAAATTAAACAGTTATTTTGTTCATGTGTAATTCAGTATAGCCAACATGATATGCATAGGAAAGACAAGAGAACATTATAAACAAAGAGCTGTTATTAAATTAAATATTTACATTCACAAAAATATCTCTGAGGCTTTTTTTGTATCTTTTATCTTCTGTAATTTTCTAATTATTCTGCATTAAAATCCTTACTATAATAATTGTGACAGCCAGGAATAATAATTTAAAAAGAAGAATAGATAATTGAAGTGAAAACTCAAAATTTAGCTGGGCAGTTAGCAGATGATTGCATATGCTACTCTGCCACAGTCCAAATTAAAAGCAAAACACATTTACAGTATTTGCAGGTAGCTGAGACAGACTGCAAGCCAACAAGCTATTATATTAGAGTTTCCTACCATGGCATTGCTTTGTGCATTGCAAATCTTGAATGCAGAGTGCACAAAGCACAGTATTTACCTATATATTTATTCTGTGTAGCAGGAGACATTACAGTGGTATTTCAATGGAAGATAGTTCTCAACTGTACCTTTCTAAGTGATAACTCCACATTTGTGTCTGCACTGAAATTATATTTGGCAACAGCTTCTCCAATCTCTCCAATCTGTGCAGGGGGAGGTGGCCTGGCAGGCTGTGCTTTTTCTGGGGGAGAAAGTTTCTAAGGAAAAAGAAAAACCAGATTTTCATCATTCTCATGTGGTTTGTGGACCTATTACCCAATTTAATTAAAAGAATTAAAACAAAGAACAAACCTCAACATAAGAAATTGGGAATATTCCAACTCTTCCATGGTGCTCACCCTCATACCAGTTTTGATCAATTTTCCTGAGGATATAGACAGTATCTCCTTTCTTAAAGGACAGCTCTCTGTAACAAATTTATTTATATCAGATGTTTATAGCTTTACATTTAACTCTTCTTCCTTCATGGTTCCTGAGATCTTTACAGTTTGGAACTAAAACAGAATGTAACAACTAAACATTTGAAGAAAACGTGTCACAGCTGTGGTACATTTATCAGTTGATCACAACATATAAAATCAGATGACTTGCATTTATGAATCCCATGCAGTATCTATAGGTTACCAAGGCCTGTCTTATGTTGTGATTCCAAGCAAGCATTGCTAGTTACCACTAGAGAACTTAGTATGATGTGTGCATGCAAGTATGAGGTCTTTTGGATGACCTGTTTAAGTACTGCTTTTATGACAGAGGGGTACTTGATGTATTCTTTATGAATTCAGTATGGAAACCACAGAGTGTATTCCACATCTTCATGGCTTATCATTACCTTTCTGCAGCATAACAGCTTGGTGTGCTTCTGCTGTACACATTTTTTCTTTCATACTGGCTATTCAGAAGCATGAAGGACACAGGATTATGTTCTCACCATTTCTCAGTATCAGAGACAGTGATTTGCTAAATGTTGGATACCAAAAAAGGGACTTTTTAACATCATTAAGAGTATTTTCAGATCCTGGCTTGGGAGATCTTTGCTGTATCATCCATTTGGTTTTTCAAGAGCTAATGCTCTCTATGCTGCTCTGGTAATTTCAGTTGTGAGTTTTGTCCTGATACAGCTAATGTAATTTTAGTGTCAATGTTTGGTCATATCTAAAGGTTGTTTGAATGTCTTGAATCATTGGAACAATAGCAGAAATTAATTGTAGACATTTTACTTTGACAGTCTCATATCCTAAATCAGTTCCCAGTCTTTTGTTATGGACCACTGCTTTTTGTGTTAGTATGTGGCATGTCACAACCTGCAGAAAGCCTGTGTATGTTAAGCCAGACAGGAAGAGGCTGAAGCATTATACAGACTTTTGATAAACTCATTATCTATGATAGTAGTTTAAACAATTTATCCTCTGTCACTCTGTCAATTTACCCTCTGTGAAATGGAATTCACAACAAAGAAAGAGCATTCAGTGTGTTTCCTTCACAACTTGTGCTCTAGAAGGCTGAAGATGCACAGCTATTCATGTGTTCAAACAGATACAATGCAGAATATAATAATTTAAGATAATTTTATTACAAAGTAACTTCTCCCACAGTTTGCTAGTGCAGGGACTACAAGCAGGGTCCTCAGGTCCATGCCACTCGCTATTCAAACTGGTTTGAACACCACTTAAGTGGTAGAAAGAGTTTGCTTCAATTGCAAATTCTTGAATGAACAAAAGTCTAGTACTTACTTAGAAGTTTGAGCTTTAAAGTCATACACAGCTCTAGCTGGCAGTTTCTGAAAAACAGGTGAAGTGATTAATACATTCAGGTAATATTGCTATATGATAAATGTGGTAGAATTTTTAAAAGGTGACCAAGATCCAAAAAGAAAAGGATGAACTTTACAGCGGTTCTTGAAGATATATGCAATGAAATTTAGGCTTTTTTTTTTTTAAGGCAGTTAGGTGTTTGGGACTTAATGTTCTAAAAACAGAAATAGCTAAATTTTAATGCAGACTACTTTGCAACTTGATGTTTATGAGAAGTAGCAAAGTAAATAAAAAAGTAAACTAATATGTGACTTGTAGGCAACTAGATCTCTAGGTACAACATAAACACACATACTTAATATTCTGTAGTATTTTAGGTACCTTTAATGTAAACTTGTTATCTGTAGGCCAATTTCAATTGCAATGATGCATGACATTTGTGTATATATATATATATTTATTTATTTATTTATATTTATATATATGTACATATCTTCTGACAGCTGGAAATGGTTGGAATATTTTAATTTCTATAATTACATTCATAGTTTTGAGAAAGCACAGGACTGGAGGTGATCTGAGTCATCTGTGCAGCTCTCTTGCTATCACAGGCAATCACATGATAACATTTCTTTCATAAATTTATCAAGTTCTGTCACCAAGTACACATAAGCTCAATACTGTTTTAAAAAAAAAAAACACCCTGTAAAATCCTCACCTATACACACACTTTCACTGTTTTCAAAGCTGTAGTGAAAATATGAACTGTGATCTGACCCAACAGCTTCACTCATGGACTGTCTGCATCTGACAAGTAGCCAGCACCAGATACTTCAGAGGAAGTGAAAAGCAGAACCACATGAGGGCATTTGTTAAAGTGATTTAGTCTTGCTCTGCAAGTACTTGCAGAGATAAGATCACCCCATTCTAATAAATGCCTCTCTAGGATGTACTAGTGACTAGAATGAGCTGATTATGCTATTTCTGAGAGACACTATTTGTCATGATGTAAAGGTGCACATCTTTTTATGACAGGAATAAAAAGGGACACTTGTAAATTTTACATTTTACCTTTATTGCAGGACAGATGTTCTTGACTTGGTTCTCTCCTTGTCATTTTAAGACTAGCAAATCTAGCACACCTGCAGAATTGTCTTCACTATAATAAGAAGTCCCTGAAGTTATTATAGGGATCCTGTCAACTTGAATTTTGCCATACTAATACAATTTTCCATTACAGATCTCCTTCAAATAAGATAGCCTAAAGTTAAAAGCACTTTTCTGTTCCTTGCTCTTATTAAAAATGGTATTTTAGACAAGAGGGGATATTAATATCAACATATGATTCATATCAGCTGTAGCTAAGCCCTATTCAGTCTTTCCTGATCTTGGTACAGCTGGTATTGTAACTATTAAAGCAAATAACACGAAAAAAGTGGATACTAAAAGAACAGTGGAGCTTTTTAAATACAAAATACTTCGAAATGTACAAAACATGCTGGAAATAGAGATGCCTTTTCTCTTTAACGTTTTTGAACCTTTCAAAGTGATCTTAAAAATGGCTTGTAATTTAAGTATTTTATGTATTTTCAAATTGAAAGATGACTTTCCATGTCACAAAATTCTTTAAAGAAGCACACAATATGACTCCTATGGAACAATATGGCTATTGAACTTTTTTAGTCTGTATTTTGTAATGAGAAACCTTTTTTAAAAAGATCTGACTTTTAATCAAATTGCAGCAATATATGCATATCAGTGGGGTATAAATGGATCTGAATTCAGTTCTGACCATAGCACCATGTATCAAGGTATATAGCCCGGAGCAAAATCTTATATATTAGCAATTAAAATATAGTAATCTTTTATGTTGTTTGGAGAGCATTTATAGTTCTAGATCTACAAACATTCTTAATATACAGAAAAATGTACTTTATTTTTCAGTATGTACTTTTCAGTGATGCTTTGTGTTACTTTAAAGGTGGTATGCCTGCTTCCATTTCCTCCTCCAAAGCACTACTATAAGCAATCAGTACCTAATTATATTAAGTTGATGATTATTAATCATCAACTGCTACAGATGTTAGAGACTCCTCTTAGGATAACTGGTTTTGTCCAATTCACTAACAGCAGTGGTTTGCTTTCCAAACAAAAATAACAGTGAAACATGGATGTTTTGTATCAGTTTTGAAACTACCAAGGTAGTTTCTTTGTGTAATGCTTTGGGTTTCTGAAGACCCTTTCCCCAGTCAAATCTGTTATTTTTCTCTGTTCCAACACAGACTCCAATCAGTTTTGACAGAGCTGATCAATAACTAGTGAATTTATGTCCGTGTCTATTTAATAATGAACTGAAGAATACAGCTTATCTTACAAAGCTCGATATTATTTTAATTTCTTGAAGTACCAATCTCCCTAATGAAAAAGGAAGATGCTGTTTCTTTGGTCTGCATCATTATACAGTCTTAAAACCAAGACAAATCTTGTCTCTAATATGTTACCAATTTTCCATGTGGATAGTGGTGCATTATTTATTGTTGTTTCACTACCTCTTTGTCTGTAGTTCCTCTTCTCTCCCTTGGAGTACATCGTCCCACATCAGTGAAAGCAGAAGAATAGCTTCCAGGAGACTCCTGGTCTACTGAAAACAGAAATTATGTGAAACTACGATAAACAAAACATTTAAATCTGTGATGCTGGTTGCTTTCATTTAGGGGGGTGAAAATATATTGAAATCTATTATTTTACATAGAATCTTTATCTTAATAGAAGAATCTTTAGAATCTTTATCTTTAATAGAAAGAAAAGCACATGATACGTCAGTTAAGAGCACCTTTAAAGGATAAAAAAAGTAACTAACTTTAAGCAAAGGCTAAGGCTGTCCTCTGATCCAGAGCAGAAGGAACTCTATGACTGAGGATCAAGAGAGTGTAATTATGCCTCACTGTGAAAAGGGATGCTCCCCTGCTGGGCCAAGTGGAAGACATGACAGCAGTACTCAGACTCCATCAGGTGGCAGGACATTGTTTTGGAATGCCAGCAATGTAAACACATAATTACATGCACAACACATGATTCAAGCATGCTTCAATGAGAAAATGTGAAGAAACATTGTTTCCTCCTAAGTGATCTAAGATGCATTTCTACTTTACCAAGGGCACATGTTAGGCAGCACAAGGGAATTTAAAAGGATGTTACTTGATAAAAACAACTCTGTTGTAAGAGATGGAATACAAATCATATAACTCACCAATCTATGTGGCAGACTTTTCTAAAGCACAGTTTACCAATGTTTATTACAGGATGGTGAATATTTTCTCATGTTTTAATAAGGATAAAATCAAAATCTTATACACTCTAAAGCTCTGCAAGTTGCAAATGTGAAATGAAAATAGAAGTATTCAATGAACTGCCTCTTAACTTCTGAAAAGTAATTTTAGTCTCCTACTACGACAGTGGAACTTTCTATTGGAAATGTGATTTATGTTTGTCTTCCTTTGACTTCATTCCCACAATCTCTTGTTATCAAGCTCATACATTTCTAAAGAAATACAAGTGAAACAAAGAAAAGAATGGAGAGCATCTCATCCATTCTAATTGGTTGTTGGGTAGGCCACAAAAACTTGTGGCTATTGATAAATACAATTGAGGTAAAAAGGTAATTTTATGATTTATGCCATTGGTTGTGAGCATGTCATTCCCAGTAAGTATACCATAGCCTCAGCTCTGGACAGCTTTTTTGATATGGCATGTGTTCCTGAATGAGGACGTACACCTACTGCATAAACCTGAAGATACAATGAATGACTCCAAACACAGCAGTAAGAGAGGATATTGGAAAGGAGTGAAAGCGCAGAAGCTTTAGGACAAAAAAAATCTCTTTCTTTTCTCTACAGCTCCTTATGCAGTCAGTACTGGTAGTTTTCAGTCATCTGCTATGACCTTCAGGTCTCTGTGGCTCTAAGAGACGCACACAAATCCAACAAAACACGAAAACTTGATTAGAAGTAGAGCTCAGCCATGACTGGTGCTGATGGAAACTAATGGAATATTCTGCTTTACTCATTCTCCACGCTGCTTTAGGGATATTAATGTTGACAGAGTATATTGCTTTCCTCATGCCAGGCTCCTTCATAGCTGCAAAAGCTGTTAGAAATCCACATTTACTTTACACTATGGATTTCCTTATTTTCACAGACTGGAAAATTCTCATTTAGCAACTACAATATGTGAAAAACACATTTTTCAACAACTTCAGTCTCATCATGTAGTACTGTCTGCCAGGGTTAATTACGATCAGGCCTCAAGTATGACTAATTCAATTCTGAACTGTGTTTTATAGCTGGTTTTTTTACCAAATTTTCAATTCTAAATATGCCTATTACAACTAGTTAAGAAAAGATGGTAATAGCTTCAATTCTGATTTCTCTTGAAATACATATTTATTATTGTGCTACTTGCAAATGTTACACAAAAATATGTGAGAATATGGATAAGATGGGTCTGATCAAATATTGCATAATTTCTATATTAAAGACATTCTTTCTTACATACATTTGGGATTTCAAGAATATATTTTAAATTTTTTTTTTGATTCAAATAAAAGCAAAATTGAAAAAAAGAGGCAGAGCCACAAACAGCTCAAAGCAGTAACTTTAAAAACAGATTGGTCATACTTACCCTAACTATTTCATTCAAGTTTTGATTATTGAGAAATTCCCTCCTAAGAAGACAGGAAATTTCTCAAAATTTCATAGACATTTTGAAATTCCAAAGAAACAATTAATTTTGCTGCCACAGAAATTGGAAATTGTTTAAACAGTGGAAATGAAAACTTCCTAAAATGACCTTAACATCTATTCACAAAAAAATTAACACAAAGTAGTGGATTCATAAGAAAACAGAATCATCTTTCTATGATACTGGCAGAATTATCAGCATTTTTATCACTTACATTTAACAATATTATATACTAAAATACATTTTAGATTCACATTCTTTTTTATTAGTGATAAAGAAAGGGTTATCTACATATTGGTTTTAGTTTGACCAGCATCTTATTATGCATGAATTCACTGCTCAATAACATCATTATAATTTGTAGAAATAATTTTGTTTCAATTAGTTGAAATGAACTGCTACTTCAGTTGTCCTGATTACTGTATTTTGTGAATAGACAGCAAATTTATCTGTCCTCAACACCTGTGTGAAAATGATGTCCTTCACTAAGAATTTTATGGGATGAAAGCTTCTTATAGACAACACAAAGTGGAATGAGAAAGGGTGGGAAACACGGGGAGTAAGGTTGGATGAGTCAATCACAAGGACAGAGGAAGAAAGTTAATCCACCTTGGAAACACAGTGCACTATCATTGTTGTTAGTTGCATCCATGTCTGGAAAAGAGGCACTAAGAGGTAATCTTCCACAATCATTCTGGTACAGTGGACAATGGATAGCACCATCTTGAGGCAGTGGATGAAAAGGCTGGTGCGTGGGACTCTTTTTCAGAGCTTTAAGAGATGAATTCCTTTCTGGAATGTCTGGAAGCAGCTCAGTAATAAGTCTGTGTAATATACTGTTGTCGGGCAAGCTTCCCCGCCTTTTTTCAGCTTTGATTTGGTCACAGATGTCTTTAAGTGCAGAATCTAGTGCTTCAAACACAGATGACTTGCATTTTTTCTTTTCAGTTTGTTTTTTAGGAGCTGCACTTTTTTTCCTCCGGAAAGGCACTGGGCTGACGAGGAATGCTATCTTAGACAGGCCGGATTCTGCTTCCTGTCTCCTTGGATCTTCAGTGGTTTCTTGCTTAGCCCTTTCATGTTTTAGCATGGTGGTGAAGCGGGTGTAGGATGCTGGGCATCGCCCTTTGCAGGAGCTGATGAGATGCCTGTGGTGGTGATGATGGTGGTGGTGGTGATGGCCTGATCCATAAAAGCTTTCAGATGAAGTGAAGGAAAAGTGATCAAAGTCACTTTCACTACAGAAAGATGAACCCTCTATCTGGATAAAGTCACTGAGATCAGAAACCACTCCGTCTTGATCGCTGTCTGAAAAATCTATATGTGATCGTTGTGGCTCATCACTGGTCACTTCAATATGAATTGGCACCAGGGTTTTAGACTTGTAGCTCCGTTGTACCTGAGAGGGATGTCTGACTGGAGTTTCTTCTTCCAGCAGAGATTCTATAGAAAATCGCCTCTTTGGACACAAGCCATTTTTAGGAGGCCCTAATGTAACAGTTGACAACACGTCATCACCAAGGTTCGGCATTGATTTTGACTTCTGAATTAACTTTTCAAATTCAGATATTCTGGTTGGCACCATGTCTCTGGGCACCTCCTCAGTAGACGACTCTCTCCAGCCTTGAAGAATACCTTTGTGCTGTTCTTTTTCATATTGCAGTATTCTGGACTTGACAGAACAAATCACCTCAGAATTCATCAAGTCCTTGCGATTGATGCGGTGCATCTTTTTGTACATCTTCAGGAAACCTGGAGCATCATGTGCAGACCTGTGACGAACTCTTGACCTACCACTACCACGGCCCTCAACGTATGGGGACTTCCAGTTCATTGAGCAAATTTCTTTGGAGTCCTCCTCACATAACAGAGAGCCCATGCTTTCAGCCTTGGCCTGTGCATCGGGATAGCTATCATGATCATCTGTCAACAGGTCATCACAGCTACGAGATTTCCTCTTTGGAGAAGCAGCTTCCTCTGTGCTACTCCAGACTTCTGCATTTTGGCGAGTCATTTGCCAGCCATTCTTGTAGCTGGTTGCCCTTCTTGAATCATTTGGAACAGCTAAATGTTGTCTGTAAGTGCTACAGTAATCTAATTCATTTGAGGTGTTCTGGTTGTGCACTGAGTAACTTAAAAGGGATGGATATACTTTGCTAATATCCCCACCTTTATAATCCATAGAGCAGCATGGTAAAAAAGAGACATTGCCAGAAATTAAAAGATTCAGAAAGTTGGAATTAGCATCAGTAAGCATTAGAAAGACTAGAAAAGAGATAGCAATTAGTGCATCTATCAGCTTAGGTCAGTACATCGTTTGTTACAGCCTAGGACTGCAGAGCTAATAATTAAGTTATTTTCCAGCTGCAAAAATGCACTCATGATAATTTGAACAACAAAAAGAATTCCTTATTAATTATGGAGATGTTATCTCCTCTACAACCCCTGCCATCAAAGCAACAAAAGAAACCAGGCATTAATTGGGGATTAATTGGGATTTTTAAGCAGGTCAACAGACAATAAAAGCTGCCAAAGATTAAAGATGAAGCCACACAACAAATCTAGACCTCAGGGTAATACTGACTTTTCTAACTGGGCATTCTGCAAAAGTTGTTAATGATTTTTAACCTGTATAATGCCCAGAGTTCACAGCATCCACACAGTCTAAGATAGTTATAGTAAAGATAAATCTTCATATTAGATCAAATAGGAAATTTCTCCCAGTCATTCACAGGTAGCCTGCTCCTTCCCTGTGTGGTAGCACTGAAGGGAGCAGTGTTTTGTACGGCTTATGCAGGGCAGAACAAGGTAGCTCAGGAAGTGTTATACAAGTGTAAAGGAAGGTGTATCAGTTTACAGAGCCTAACCACAATGCAGAAGTAAAAATAACCCTTAAATTGACTTCCATAACAAAGGCATGAGTTTTGAAGCTTTAAGACACATTTTCATGTGCATGGTGGATCTAGAAGACACTACGAGACAAATTTGGAATGGTGGTATTTCAAAATTGTACTGAACTTTCAAAAATAGTCTCGAGTGGCAGCACTCAATTCAGAAAGGATGCTTGAAAGAGCTCTGTCTGCTTTCTAAAAAAATGGACTCTAGATCTGAAACTGACACACTTGAGTTCAAAATTCATGGTGATCAAACAGCTCATTATGTGCCTCTTCTTTAACAAACTGGTTAATTTCAAGAAAAATTAGCATTCTACAGGGGTCATAATGCTGGGAGAGAACAGTGTCACCTTCTGAAAGCTAATTGGCAGTAGAAGATATTTTTAATGGATTTGCAAACCCAGGAAGTGTTGAAGTCATGCTTAGTGCTTGTTATTGGTGGTGGAGTCAAAGGCACCTGCAAGCAAGTGGAATCTATTGACTTTTTACTGCCTGGCCTGGTAAGCCGAATGGATGAGTTATTCCACTTTTAAAATTACTGCTATAACACTTTATTGTTTGAAATGTTTAAAATACATTTGCTTTTCAACCATCTCACTCTTAATGTTCCTCACTGCTTTTCTTTGATACCTTCTGTTGCAGTCTGGATATTATGTTCTTTTCACTGAGAATTTACTTTTACAGAGGTTTACTGATTATTCTTGCTACAAAATAGAGCAATTGAGAGAATAATAACAATAATAATTAAAAGAGAAGGAGACATATTCAGCATTATTCTATATATTACTTCCATTTTATGTTTTACTGGAAGCTTTTTTGTCTTTCTGGAAAAACCCATCCAAACCTCCAAACCCAAATGAACAACTGACTCTGTGATCTCTTTCCTGGAGAGATGTGGAAAACAGTAACAGGATGGTGAGTTACTTGCCAAAAATAAGCTAATTGGGTTGCATCAGCTGTACTAAATACTTTCAAGGATTTAGAAGGTAAAAAATCAGACTATGGATGCTTTCTTGATTAAATTATGCCCTGATAACTACGGGTATTTTCTTGATTACATTAGGTCCTGATAACTGATAGCTTAGACATCAGCTATGGATTTAAAAGGTCTACTATCCTGGACACACATCTTTAATCTTACAGGTTACTTGTCTCAATTTACTTTCTCAATATAATAAAACTAGTTTTAAAATCATAATAATCTAGTAAGAGAGTAGTAGAGTTAATAAAAATATTAGGGTTTATATATTGTGGTAGAATTCATAGTCTTCTTTTAGTCAATTCTCTTTTGTTAGAACAAGCAGTTCAACTGGAAAATCCTAGTTACATATCCAGCTTTCCAGCTAAAATTACACCTGTAAGAGTAAACAGTCAGCCTTTCCGGAAAGGCCCAAAGCTGTTGCTTCACATCACATCCCCTGGGGATATGCATCGAGTGACAGCAGGCAGCTGCTACCAACATATGGCACAACACATCATCAGTAGTTTCCTGCTAACTAATGTGGTCTCCTCTTACCTTTAGCTCGTGATGGAGAAGAAGGAGATGAGCTAGTTAAAGGCTTCCTAAGGGTGGAACATGAGCCCTGTGTGTCTGTACGGCCCAGGTTAGGTCTGTTGGCGTTCTGATCACTGTGTGCCCTCTGGTGACTCACAGCAGGCTCTGACTTCCTTCGCTTTCTGTAGTCACTCGCAGTACTTGCAGAACTACAGAAAAAGCAGTATCAGTAGCAGTCTGACTCTGAGATCAGAATTCAGGAATTTAAGAAGTAAGGCCATAATTATATTATTGGTTTATAGATGAAAAAACACATAAAGGGAAGAAGCATTGGTCTCACAGATCTTACAGCCTATTTCCCAGTGAAAAGATTAATTTGTTCTTAACCCAATTGTTTTAAAGTTGTACACATTACTATGTCATTTTCTTTGAAAAAAATGCATCGAGTTCTTTTAGACTATTTTTGGAGCTAGAGTTTAGGTGCAAAGATATGAAAAAGATAGAGACTGAGAACAGTCAAGACATCATACTCAGGAAAACAGCACTGAATACACTGCAGGCAGTAAGGGTAAAGAATAAATCACTGCTGTAGAGAGAGAAGCTCAGCGATGTTAGTGGAAAGACCCAGAACACAGTGTGGTTAATTTAAAACACCAAGTTCTTGTAAAACTAAAAAAATCTACACATCAGTATCAAAATCAACCCCCCAAGCATCTAATTTGCCAGTAGCTCACAAGGTGAATGTTAAAATCTGACTCTTCACAAAATCTGCTGATTTTAGTCCCAAAAATGACCCTCAGGCTAAATAATCTGTGACTGCTGAAGTGTAGATAGTGCTTCTTACCTGGAGGGCCTGTCCAGGCCTCGGTCTGTTGAATAGTGATGATATAAGGAAGCCTGTGAAAACAAACACATGGATTGTTATGTTTGTATTTAACAAAAAGAGTGACAATTTGTGCTTATCATGTTTGATGACTCCTTGTTACTCTTGCAAATCCTATAACAACAGCCCATGATAATTAACATCCTAAGCACTCCATCACAGACACAGCAACATTTCATAAGAATTATGCAGCTTTTAAAACCATCACTAGATTTCATTGCCTGTTCATTAATTTTTTTCCTTTAAAGCACTGCTAAATAATGATCTCAAATCATGTTTTTCTATATACTTTTCAAAACCAGACACAGAACAGCTGAAACAAATATTTACTATAAAAACAGAAAAATCTGAAAATTATTCCTTTATGTACATGTGAGGTCTGCAAAGCTTCTCTTCATCCCTCAGTTACTCACCAAAATCCTACAGTCGATAATAGCCAGAAACTTTTGTCAATCCCATGATGTTTGTGGTTAGCAACTGGCCTTATATACTTTATAATCCTGGTAAGAACAGTTCTCATCACAGAAAATTAGTCATTGCTTATGGAATTACAGATGTAGCTACTACACGAACACTGGGAGATGGAACTTCCATAATTGTATTATTAATACAAAGTCAACCTCAAATGACTACTTATTTTAAATCAACCATTTCAAGCCTTCAGTCAGAATTAAGTAATATTACAATTCTGGTATCCAGGTATGAATCTAGAATGAACTGCATGGTTCCTGGGGTATTTCTTCATGGGTACAAAGCAGTCAGGTTCAAGAACTGAACTTCTTTCAAGTTCCTGCCATGTCATTTCAGCTTTCCATAACCCACTGGGCTAGAAATAGAACTATCATACAGGTTTCTAAGGTGCAGGAAATAGTTTTTCCCTTTATAGAGAGCCTTCTTGGCTTTTACCCTGCATGGAAAAATCTTTGTCCTGAAGGACTGCTGAAGTAATGGCACTCATGGGCACTCATACAAGTCCTTTCTTTTGCTGGATTTTTTTCCCCCCAGTGATTTGATTTGCAAGTTCATGAACAGAACTTCACCCAGATCTGTTAACTGACACCTAGGTACATCTCCAGAAGTCACCAGTAGTCTTAGAATATTTGGGAACAGATTTTTTAGGACTGTGGGGCCAGGAGAGCCACACAAACATGCCACAATATGAAACAAATGTTATCTAAAACTTGAGCTAAGATAATTCCAAATGTTCACACAGTTCATATTTTTGAGTTTTTCTTTACACACTCTGAAGGCTTAGAAGTACTTGGTGACGATTCTCCCATCACTCTCTAAATTCCATGATTTTAAGATATATATCCAACACTATGAGGTCTGCCTGCAATAAAACCATAGAAGCCAGACACAATGTTGCTCACACCAACAGCAAGTATAACCATAGTAAGCAAAGGCCTCAGGTCTGTGTGCTTCCCTTCTCTACCCATAAAACACACATTCAGCCTGTCCTGGAAAACACCCGAGGCTCATTTCAAAACTGTCCACAACCATCTTCCTCCTCTCGACCAGTCACTGCCACGGTCTGGAACCAGCCAGGAAGGAAACTCGGGACCACAGGTCATCTCTCAGAACTGTTGCAGAGGTGGTGCAAACACTGCAGATAGATTGTCATTGTGGATTCTTTTGTGCAGATGCCAACCACTTCCACTAGCGACCACTGACCACCTGGGAGGTGACAGTGGCCAAATGGCCCTGAGGCAGGGATTGCTGTAGTAGCTTCATGCCTGTACAGACCATGATGTCACTCCCAAGGGTGGAGCAGGTCCTCACTGTCTCGTATGGAAGGCTATGTGATCACACAATGGAAATCACACCAGAGGGAACTTCCTTATCCACAGTGTTCCCCAGGCTATACGCAGATGGCTAGAAGTGCATATCACACTAAAATTGACTGCTGGGTTATTGGCTTTCACTTTTCATCCCTTAAGATTCTTTTATCACCTTGAATGCTACTTGCCCTTTTATCCTTTACTTGATGCTGGCTTTGAAGTTTTTTCTATATGACAGATCCTGTATGTTGCCCATTCTACAACACTAATTTTTACTACAGGCATATATTATTTTATAGATTATGTGGAGTTTATACCTTCTCTCCACAGGAAGAGCTCCACTGATGTGATATATAGAGTATAGGTGAAAGTAAACACTGTGTGGTTGTTTTTTACTGCTTGTTTTACTGTTTGAGCTGTCCTATCAGCTCTTGGGCGTTTATTGACCTACTTTTAGATGGCCCAACTGAACACATCTCTCCCATCTCCAAAACTAATTAGGCATGTTCCACAATATTCAATACTGCTCTATATGAATAAAGGCAACTTGAAAAAAAATTTAAATATCGGAGATGACAACTCCAAACTACCAAATAAAATATTTTTTAAATACTTTGATTTCTTTTTACTAAAAAAAGATACGTATATATAGAATTAAGCCAGTATTTTAGCTCTTTTCATGCATCAAGGCTTTAATGCTGACTAAAAATGGAGCTAGGGAAAGTAGGCAAAAGTAAAAGGAAAATAACAAATAGGCTTGTTTGCATGATGGTTATAATACTTTATCAAGTTATTTTGAATAGTCTCCTCCTCTACAGAAGTATTAAGTTGCTGTAATTTTTAAACGTGATTTCTCATATATAAGATTATTAAAATTTCAAAATTAAAGAGAAGACTTCTTTGTAAATTAATCAAAGAGAAAACCAGTGATACTTAATAGCCATTTTACCCAGACCTACTGAACATGGGAATATTTCAAAGTCATTTTAGGGCTTTTAAATTATCTTCCTTGATACATTGAAAACCTACAGGAATTAGAAAAGGCCTAGAAGCTTTTTCTTTCAGAGAACTGGCCCAAATTTCACAACTATGAGTTTTTTTCAGATATATTGAGAGCTTATTATCAACCCAGAGTAAATTGTAAACAATTAACAATTTAAGATCACAACTTGAGTTTAACTTTTAGAGAAAATACAGAAGATGATAGTGAATCACAAATATGGATGAAGTAAAGCCACCGTATGAAACAAAGCTGGCAGTAGAGGACTCACTGATTTGTGTCCTAACACTGTAAAAATGGGGAGGGAGTGGAGAAGGAATGAAAGCCTGAATCTCTCCCACTCAGAGTAGGGCAATGTCAGCCCACTACCTGATCTTGATTAATTTTATTTGGAGTACTGACAGCAAATGTCAATCCTGAGTTATAAATTACAAAAGTACTATTAGTTGCTGTTTTACCTGATGAGCAACCTTAGTCATAAATACTTAATTGGAGAAATGACAGCTTAGCTACAAAGGCTTGCACTTGACACACAGAATTTGCAGTCAGATATTTTAATAAAAAAATACACTGTGCTGATGGATTAATTGTGCAATGCACTTGCCCAACTCTGAAAAGTGGGAATTTGTCAAAGAGTTAGAGACGTATGTATGGAGTGTTGTGTAATTCTGGGTGTTAATCTCTGAGAAGTTTTGAGTATAAGGACTCACAGTTCCTAGGATAATAAGATCAACATCCAAATGCACTAGTGATCTGGAAAGATATGAAGACAAAGATTCAATGATTGTGAATTAGAATTGTCTCATAGCTATCAGAAGGAAACCAGTAAATTTTAACAAACCTAAGACATAAATGGTGAGCATTCCAACCCTTCTTCCCAAGAGAATCATCTGAAAAAGAACCATTCATTTACCTCATTGGAAACACCAGAAGAATTGTCTTGAACATAGTCCAAAAGCTTTTTAGGTGGCTGCATCATAAAAGCAGAAGTGTAGAGATGAAATGAAGTAGGATCAATGGCAGCAAGGAATGAAACATGTGGAAAAGGTGACACAGTTAGAAAATAAGTGTTGACAGCGTCAGATACAAAGAGTGACACACACAGGTAGAATGGAAGGATAAATGTGTTATTTTTAAAATACCTTAATAAAATGTTAGTAACTTTAGGTGGTAAAATTTACAACTGGAATGGTTGAATAAATACCAGCAGTTTTTAACACTTAAAGAGAAAAGTCTAAAGCGTCACAGTATTGCTCTCTTGGAGGAATTTCAATATATTTTATCTTAAAAGTTATTGTTATCAGTAAATATTGTTGAGATATGGTTACTCAGAAGAATTTATCTGTACTATTTCTGTCCGCCTAGAGGGAGAAATGATAATACCTCTTGAATGGCAGGATAAAGGAGATAAAAAGTAATCCATGACAATGTGATAACATTATAGACCACTGCACAAGAAATTAAACCCAGATATATTTACCTTTTTATTTGAAAAAAATTTCACAGGGTATTCCATGGGTAATTTTTAAAATGCTATGATTAAAATATTAAGGTTTTAAAACAGCGTATATGATTTGCTTTCTCTTCTGCTCTCCCTGAAGTACCAGAGAGTTTTGATTTTGGCTTATGGCTAGCCACAGAAAGGGACTAAGATGCCTGGTTCCAGGATGTCCTCCATGGCCCTGAGTCAAGTGCTCAGGCTCCTCATGTAGCCTGGCATGTCACTAATTCAAATTCTGATAGGCCTCCAGAGAATTGTTGGCTGACAGGGAAAGAAAAGAATTGGGATATTTTAAATCCTGATACTCTCAAGCTCATGTCTGCTTTGGATTTCCTGCCTGTGGCCTGTGGCTTCTGCTTTTTAAACTCAAAAAATCTCAGGGAGGATCTTGGGGAGCTATGAGAATGCTTAAAAAGACTGAGGGAGTACTTAGGTTTACTTCCCTCCTTTTTCTAGGGGGATTATAAATTATTTTAATTTTCTGCTATCTGGACATTCCAACTATCCTCTTAGACACTCTTCTGGGATGAAGACATTTGCTATTCTTTTTTTCTAAAGATGTTAGAGTGTACAGGAAAGAATTTGAGCTCTGTGGAGCCAGAGAGGGAGTGTGCAAAAGCAAGAGCAGGTGCATCTCCAACCTAGTTGTTAAGGCGTTGTGCAGGGAGGAAGTGAAACCTAGTTCTCAGTCTTGCCTCAAAGGCAGTGTTACTTTTTTACCATTGTAAAAATATACATACAGCCTTAGATGCTTCTATACAATTAAACCTATGGTATTTGCAAAAGAATGCAAATTCTTAGGAAATCAAAGGTGAAAATTTGAGATATTTCTGATTTTTAGGTGTTTTGGCCTAAACAGATGGAACTCTTCAGGTTTATAATTTTAGATGTAAGTGCTGGAAGCAGGTCTAAACCAGCAGCTGTTTGCCAGAGCCCTTGTTTTGGGTATGGCTGTTTGTGAAAATTGGAGCAGAACTGAAGTCTGTCCATTCAAACAGGTGTCCAGCTTGAAAACAAAGCAAACCCATATCTCTGTGTTCAGGTAAAAAATACATATTCTGCATGTATGCATAGAAGAGATGAAGAAAAGGGAAAAAATTCTCAGTAGTTCCTGCTGTAAGAAATTTGTTTCTGGCTTCATACATTTAAATTTAGATCTGGTCCTTTAAGTAAAAGGTATGATCTGTAACTTAGCTTCCCTAACGTAAACTGTCATATTTTTCTGTCCTATAAGATTGTTCAAAAATAATCCAGCCAAATGCAAAAAGTTGAGGGAAACCAGCAAACATCCCTGTTTATAATGGAATTTGTCTTGTTATTAAATACTTACACACTACTATTTATCTAATACATATTCCTTATTAAAGCTATTACTATAACTACTCTAGCAAGTTAAGAGTCTATTTGAAAAAAATTACTTATATTCATGGGACTTTACTGCCCTTCCTCAAAAAAAACCCTTATATTAATTTTACTGGCTTATACTTGCTGAATTTGGTAATTTAAATTCCTCATTCTAAAAATATTTTTTCCTAAAGTGGAAATATCAATATTCTGTCCTCACTTACCGGACGTCCAAACTCCAGCTCTGAAAAGAATTTATACCAGGGTTCGTTTTCTAAATCTATGTCATCTGGGTTTATGCGATCAGTCTGGAGCAGTTGTGAAGGAAAAGGGAAGGAAAAGGCACACACTGAGCAAAGTGAAATGCTATGTCACTTTAACAACAAACACACAGACATAGAACAAATATGGGGAAAGAAATGGAATAAAATCAAAGAATGAAGATGGCATTTAAGATAGAGAATATTGGTGTTCAAGAGCTTTCATTCACTGGTAGCTTTAACACTTTTCTTTTTGTTGATGTTCTTCCAAGGACTGGAAGATGTTAAACATTTTATAATTACACTCTTAAAGCTAAGAGGGCTCTTTGACCTTTTCTTTAACATCACTGCATTAGTTAATTACATTTAATGCTGCTAAAGATTCCTTGTTAGGAAGATGGTTTAAATTACTGTCTTCTCCAGCATAGGCAAGAAATTGCCCATTAGATCAGCAATAAAGACACAACTTTATCTGTATTGCTTTTGGTCATTCTTTCTCTTCTCACAAAGCATGTTAATTCTGAATCTTGATGTCTTGAAGCAAGCACTGAGCAGAGATAAGGAATATGCATCATGCAAACATCACTATGTTAAAAAGCCACTTCAGCGTATGAAAATTAAAAGGAATTTTAAATCCTATGGTCAAAAGATAGGGAACAAAAACCTATGCATTCCATATTTGCTTCAGCAGTGCTGTGAAATGCTTTATCTTGCATAGCCTTGTTGACATAATGAAGCATTTTTTTCGACAGTGGAATACATTGTTTTCATCTGAAAATTCTCACAACCAAGGGATAAAGCAACTGAAGACAGTATTAAGGAAATTCTTCAGTGAACAGAAGAATAATTGACAGATTTATTCAAGCGGCATGAAAACATGACGGTGCAAAACAGTACAGCTCTCAATGGGATATCTAATCAACTGTAAACTTGGCTGCATTAATTACTTTCTAAATAGCTTCAGTTTCTTTGTAGCATCTGATGTACGCTTCCATGCCGCACAGAATTACAGTGAACTGTTGGCTCAAAGATCTCTGAAACAGAGAAATCCTCTTGTGAAAGACATTTCTGAATTTAAAATTTGCTTCTCCATAACTGTAATTATCAGAACCTAGACACTAATTATGGTGTGCCCTAGAAAGCAATCATCAAAGAAGACAGGGTCATGCATAAAGAATGACACTGGTGATCAAGTATGTGACACTTTTTCCTCCAGCCGAACTGCCACCAGTAGACCGGAGCAATCACACACAGCTATTTCTGTTTTCTGCAAGAGGTAACACTGTGCTCTTGACCACTTCAGGTAATTAAACACCTTACAGCACTTTTCTTGCTGCTTTTGGTGTTACGGGGACAGCCTTCCAACTCTGCTCTATTGAAAGATCAACAATCCTTCAGAACTACCTTGGTGCTCACATATCCATGAGCTGTTCATGAAATATCTGTACCCCAGCTGTTTTATACACTTATCTTCCCAATGCCCTTTCAAGTAAGGGAAGTAGTATTCCTGTGAATGCAGAGGGAAGTAAATGTCACTGATGAAAAACTTGCTGTGCTCCACAGAAGGGCTAGGAAATGAAGCTCCTCCGGAGTTTTGCCCTTATATTTCCACCATCCACAGTTGTACCTCAGCAGTGCTGATGACAACTGCTTGAACTCAACTATAGACACCCAAGTCTTTCATAGAGAAACGCTATTGAAATTAGTTTCATGAACTGACTACTAAAATGTGTGAATTTAATAGAGACTAGGACTAATTTAAGAAAAAAACCACAGGATTCTCTTCTACGGAGATAAGAAGGCATGACGGCAAAAAATGACAAGATGCAAAATGCAGAAGATAACTTTGCTGTATATCAATTTGATATGCAGGAATTACAGGAAATGCTTGCCATATTTAGAGGTTTTTTTGCTTATCTTAAAAAAAATCCACAATTTGCATCTGAATAATCTGAGAAGACATTACTAAACAATTATTTTCCATCCTTTCTCCAAACTGAGTTACTGTATGTTGAAATATTGCATGTTTGTACCTTTATATTCTATCAAAAATTAATTTTCACAGAAATTTTGATATCAACAAATGGGTGTATTTACACAAAACAAACAAACAAACAAACAATTTTAAATGTATATAGGGTTGGAATTGTGGAACTTTTGGCCCTAAAAGTCCTGGCCTACTGACATTACTTGGTGACCCTCAAGGTGCCCTGAAGAGCAGAAGCCCCACACCTACACAGTGATGGAACCATGACCCTCCTTGCAGGGAGGCAGAACACACTGACAGATCAACTGGGCTCCCCTAAACCAGCCAAGAAGATAAAAATGAGAATGGGAGTCGCCTCCCTTTTCAATTCAAATACTCTTGCAATTAGCTGCAATCTTAAAAACTCTTGTGTTTGTGCTGGTAAAGAAAAAGCTACAAATAATGTATTTTATCAAGCTTCTAAGTTTTAATTTCTTCTTAGGTAGCAAATAAAATGAGGCTGTTAAAAAGTATGTAAAGCTAACTCCATTCAGCCAAGTCCACTTTAATTTACAGCTTCAACCGCAGAGGGCAGCAAACAAAAAGAAACTGAGCACTAAAGTCTGCAAATTCATTGCTGCTGGCAATTCTGGAGACGACTGCATGCCCTGTTCTACCAAGATCAATACCCAGGCAATTGATTTTCTTGGGCTTTTGGATTAAGTTTTGCTGACAGAGCTTTTTCTATTATCTCCCCTTCTAAGAGACTTAAAATGAATGAATCATTTTGACTTAGAAACTGCACTTGGCTTAGCCTTACAAAGTATCTCCCAAACTACTGGAATAGAAAGTAAAAGCAATAAAGGAAAATCCCTTTTTATGACTTGCTAGTCAAATAATGTTCTTACAATCTATCCTTCCTCTAGCAATTTAGTAATATTTTGATTATTCATTGAAAATATACTACTGAAGACCACTAAGTAACTTCACTCCTTTTGCCTTTTGCACCGCATGGTCAACACAACACTGCATCAGCACACTCAAGTATAGAACATGGACCATGAACAAAATTACATCTGTAGTATTACAAGAAGCTTTGCCTGTTTTTGACTTGATACACAAATAGACACCCACATGTAATAATCAAAGCTGTGCATTTAAACTCATGAGTTAAATGGCTCTTGTATGTAGATCAGTATTTTGCAAGCTCAGACACCAAACTGAAGCCTGTCTGGAATAGTGGGCTGAGATGCCTGTTGTAAATTTGGCTTTGGCATTTTATTATCACAAAAGAATTTTCTTTCGCTTTTTTTTTTTTCTTTTTTTTTTTCTTTTGGACTACTTTTAAATAGCTGTGGTAACTCCAAGTCTACTACCAGATGGACTTAGACTATTTCTTTATGAGAAGATATACTTTATAATGCCATATTAAGTGTACCAAGTGGAATATTCAGATAACCAGACTGAGATATCAAAAACAACCAAATGTGCATGCTCTAAAGAAAATTTCCACTTTTTCACTACACTAAAAACCAAACCAAACAAAAAACAACAGATGTACATCATGGAACAAGCACTGTCTATTTCTGGTATTTGACAAAACAGTAATTTAGAAAAATTGATTCTAATAATGAATTCCTCTTGCATATAGACTCAGTAGAAAAACTGTATGTTGAACAGAGATTAAAAAATCTAGAAGTAAAATTTAACCCCACAGTTTTATTTGGCTAGCACATGTATACTTTTATGTTCAGAGTAAAATAATTAATGAAAATAGAGGCATTGTGTGTACCAATTTTATGAGGTCTTTTTTTACAATAACACTGAGATTCTTCCTTACATACGCTAATCCAGAAATGGATATATGTACATGTATGGAGGAATTGCTTCTCATATATACAAGGTAGAAGCTAGTAAAAAAAAATTAATTTCATTTACACATGAGTAAGATTAAGTTGTTACATTGCCATTTACTTATTAATATAAAGTAAACATTCATTTTAGGAAACATGTCCATTGTTTGGATGATATTGGAGAAAAAGAGGAATATTTAGCTGAATTGCAGACACTGGAGATAGAAACATACATCAAAACAACTTTTGTACCACCCTATCAGTGGCTTCTTGAAAAAGGAAAAAAAAGGAGCTGTATCACCATGTCTGGTAAGACTACTTAATGCCTTAATATCACAAATATTTACTGCAATCTAAAAGTACTAATCCCAAACCTCTCCTTTATGCTAATGTTCTATACTCTTACAAATTCAAAATATGGAAGAAACCACACTAATTTCCTCTTTCATGGAAGAGGCCACTACACAGTACAGCAGTTTGAAACTACACTGATCCTTCTGCATCTATAACAATTAGTGATCCCTAACCAAACTATCCATTTCATGTTTCTCACCAGCTCAATGTTTTAGTTTATTATTTCTCACATTGTTTTGATTAATGCAGATTTTCTTTTCATCAGTGAGGATCTGCAGCACAGCATTTCCCACTAAATGTTAGCTTCACACTGAATCTCAATTTCTTTTATTCTTGCCGTGTTCTCATCTCCCCATTAATCAGAACTGATTCCAATCTGCTACCTACACCAATAAAGGGAATGTTAATGTGTCAAGTCTGACTTGTCAGACTTGACAGATTATGATACAAGGTATCTGTAAATATTTAATATTTTTAACAGATTACTTTGCCATCAAAACTACAATCTTGTAGACATGGAAATGATTTAATTAAAAAACAAGTTGGGGACTTGGAGTGTTAGAAAAACTCCCTTTGATTTCTTTGATTTTGACAAAACTAATAAAGTATGACTGTCTAGTTCAGACACTATAAATGTCTGTCTTTTGCAATATTAATTTACCATATTTATTTTATATTCCTTATTTTTATTACTACTTTCCTTCAGTATACTCAATTTTTAAGACATTGTAAATCAAATCAATTTTTAAGACATTGTAAATCAAATCAATTTTTCAGATATTAGAAATCAAATATTTTCAGATTATGAAGATGGAAGATTTAATTCATGCAGTACTGACACATTTGAGAATTTGGAGTTTTCATCTGAATTTAGAACCAATGCATTATTTTCAGATGTCAGCTTTTCCTACGCACAATGAGAAGAGCTTTTGACTTGCTTTGCTGATTATCCTTTAAGAAGTTAGTTTTACTTTCTATATCCCATTCAGTGACTACAAGGAAAACAAATACTTCACTGTTAGTAACATGGTCCAAAGGAAGTATCTTAATTATATAAAGCTAAATAGCATCTTCACCAACAGCAGGCATTCCAGATTGATGAAACTGTGATAGCTCCCTATTTTTTTCAACTATGTTACACTAGTGTCAGCAAAACTTTCATCTTATAATAATTTCCAATTTTTTACAGCTCTGAATCATACATAAACAAAAAAATCTCTCAATTCTGTACATGAAAGTACTTTCCTGAGCTTTAAAAATTTCTTATACAATGAGATGGTTCCTTGTACGTACAGCTAAGCCTAAACTTTTAGTCTAAGCTTCAAGATGGCAAAGTATGACCTTACCCTTGATGGATATTGCTTAGTAAGTAACATGACTAAATCTTTTCTGCATGAAAATATTTTAATGACCAAACAAAGCTCAAAATTACATCTCTTGGTTCAGAATAGCAAAAGTAAAATGCACAACCAAGTGGAAAAAAAGATTCAGGAACAGTCAGCAAACCTCATTTTGTTGTTATTTCATTGGTTTGCTAGAATTGAAAAAATGTAGCTCTGACAATATTCATCAGCACTGCAATGGTTATATGAATTATTTTTGTTCACATTACATTAGCAAAAATGTAATTTTTTAGAAAAGGGAGGCCATTCTTGGAATACACTGAAATCAGTGCAATTTTTTATTTTTAATTTGAATCTGCTATTACACTTTGGCATTGGGAAAACTGGAAAATTACCTCAGTGTTTATAATGCAGCCATGGCACTCAAAAAGTGCTCAGGACAAATGACACTGCCATTTAAATAAAACTGTTTGTTAGGTTCATCTGCACTCAGATCCTAATTATATTTATTCTTTAGCAGTTTCTACAAAAATGCCAATTTCCTCTTTGAAAAACACATCAGTTCTGCAAGAACTCAATTTCACAGAAAAAGAGCTTTGTGTTTTCTAGCTAACAAAAAACAGATCCCTGCAAAGACCACAAAAACAAAGGAAAAGGTGCTTGGTTCAGGTGTTCCACACTGTTGATATACTGCATATTCTGAAATTCAGTAATTTCCTTTATTTGCTTTAAATTGGCAAAATAAATTCTGTGAACAAGCATGTAATACAGAACCAAATAACAATCCAGTACTTATTTCATAAACCTCTTTCTTAAAACTGTACTCCCTCAAACATTTCAACCTCAAAGTAAAAGTCCAAGAAAAAAAATCACTATTGAAACATAACAGCTTTTCTAAACAAGACAGTGTTAAGATAGCACAAAGTTAAATAAGAAGGCTGGGTGAATGTGTCTTTCAGCAAATGAAAACTTCTGTTAATTGTCATTTTGCAAGCATAGCTTTATTCCACAATTGCTATGATTATTCAGAAAGCAGGAATAAAGACTTCTAATTACATGTTAATGTACACTCCTTCATAATGTACAGTCACTCAAATCACAGTGTATTTGAGGCTGGTAGGGCCCCCAGAGGTCATCTAGCCCAACCTCCTGCTAAAGGTAGGTCTAATCATATCAGGTTGCTCAGGGCTGTGTTCAGGCGAGACCTGTCTGGGCAACCTTGGCCAGTATTTGACCAAAATCTCCTCAGATACACAATTCATCACATCCTGAAAATGCAAATATCTTATTTTTATGCATTAATTATTCAGATATCCTATGTGCTGTTAATACTACTGAAAATAAGTGCTGTAGATGCACACCAATTAGAAGAAGCAGTTTCCATCTGTTTTGTCTGTCATCCATGAGGTTCGCACGGTGGCGATTTCTTGGAAACACCGGAAGATGTAATTTAAGCAAATAAGTCAAACCAAATTTTTCAATACAACCATCAGATAAGAGCAAAGACAAATTGCTGCAAAATTGTATTTGAAAAAGGATCTTCAATATTCTTCCAAACAGCAATTATTAATAGTAAATAATAAAAAGATAAGCTCTTACCAAATCTCTTACTGTATCACCCATTTCATTTGTGTGTCTTACCGGTCTTTCGTGTTCAAGGATCGATGACTTTCCCGGCTCATATTCAAAAATACTTCTTGGTTCGGAACGGAACTTGCGAGTATCTACCTTTCTGTCAGGAGGATCCCAGTCATTCCTAAACAACAAACACAGGTAACTGAGCTAATTTACTGTCACCACCTTGTGATTTACAGCTCTGTACAGCAGAAACCTGCAAAGCCAGATGACATTCACAACAGCTAATATTTCCAGATCTCAGCTGCGGAACACCCAGCCTGGCATCCCAGTGTTTTACTTTAACAACCTGTTTACAGCAGGTATGCTCAGTACAGCAGGAAGAATACTAGAGATGTCCAGCCTGTGATCACTCATATTTTTCTTTTAACTAGAAGAGTAGCTTAAAAACTACCCTGGCATACCACGTCAAAAAAACATGCAAACCATTGCAGATAACTACACATGTTTTGTGCACTATACTAATATAGGCAAGTGGTAGATATTTTTGTCATCACATAATATGATAATAAGGCCATATTGAAAAAGTTATATAATTTTCTGAGGCAAAAAAAATGAGGAATTGTTTTAAAAGACTGCGTGATGATCATTATCCTGATGTGTAGTAGAATTGCTTCTGAATATCCTTGTAAGCAGCATATTGTTTCTCTGTCTTGAACAGATAAACAAGAGAAAGAATTTGGCAGTTGAATTTGGAATAGAAATGTAACTATTTTCTCTATAATTACAAATTTGCTTTCAATTTAATAATACTATGCAAAGAATAAAAAGTAACCCATGCCAGCATTTTTTTCAGTCATTTATGTCATATTACTAGGTACATACACATTTTGGGGGAATACTTAGCTAGTTACAGTGAGAGCTACCTTTGCATGGCAGTTCTTGTAGTATTTACCTCCATTGTACTTGGAAAACTGTAGCTCACACATATTTTTATTTAACTCTGTGTAAAATGACCCACTAGTAACTCAAAGGTTGGAGGGAAGGGGAGGGGAAATACTACCAGCTATTGTCCGTATTTGATAAGAAAGAGCACACACTGATTAAACTTTATCAGTTCTATTGGTCTTTCTGGCGTGACTTGGTTTGATGTGACCTGACATAATATTGCACATGTCATGTGCCTTAAAAAGATCTATGAGGTAGCTTTTGTTTATGGTATGCTTGCAAGTGCATTTAAGGGACACAGACATCTCTATTTATAAAATGCCCTACATTTCAAGGAAAGTAGTTCTACATGACTTTATTGTTGATTTTCACTGAGGAAAAAATTATTTTCAGAGCAGAAAAGGTTACATTTTTTGAGAATGAATAGGAAAATGGACATATTCTGATGAATTTGCATTATAATGCAAGCCACTAAAGAAAAAATGATTCTTCTGAAATTCTGATTCACACTCAGTTCAACTAATTTACAGTTTTCAGCCTTTTATCCTGTATGGACTGTATTTTGAGCTCAACTGCTAATGCAAACCGTATCTTGCCTCACAGCTATGAAACATGTGATATATGTGGACCTAAGCCTCTTACATGAGATTTGAAATACTCTGGCTTTACAGGCAATTAAAAAAAGAATCTCCCAATGGCAGGAAAAGATTGATGAGCTATAGCTTTCAGCAGTGGGCAAAGCATAGCTAATGTGTTTGGCATCCCTTAGCCTGGAGAACACAGATTTCCACTGCCTGTCGTATCATGCAGGAGATTAAAAGGGGAGGTTAAATAGCCAAATTCAGTGCTGAGCAGTTGTTTCCAAGCTTGACAAGGTGCACTGCAACAGGCCTCAGTTTCTGTGACTGAGGCATTTGGCCTTGCACAGGATAACAACTCACACAACTTCAGAGATCAAAGCTCAACAGCTCCACGTTTTGATGTCCTGCTAAAAAAATCTGCACTTCTGTACGACCTGCTAACAAAATTCAAGCCTCATGGCCTCTGTGAGGCAGCCCAACTCCAACCTTTAGCATTTCCTCTTGACAACCTGCCCTTGGCAACAGGGAAGCCAAAATCAGTAACCATCATGCAATCTCATCTTCCTCTGCAGTATGTGTATTTACTGATTTACATTTTGGATTGCCACTACCTACACATTTTTCAAAAAGCCATAGCTGTGTCTTAATTTTAAACACTTACTGTGGTCTTTCCTCCTAATATTTTTTTCAAATTGCTAATTACTTGAAACTGTTTAATATAATTACATTTTACATATAAATATGTTTACAATGTCCAAGCTGACAGAAGTGGTCAAATTCTCTTTTGTTGCTTGACTGTAACCAAGAGAGGAGAGCTTGTAGGCACAGATGAAAGGAAAAATATTACCCTTTTAATATATGATATACATAGACACACATATAGATTTATAATAGTATACTATTATATTAACAGGCACTATTAATTAATGTAAACACTAAAGAAGAAGATTTTTTCCTGAGCTAGTACCTAAAAGATATGCTGAAGTCAACAGAATTTGTGTGCGGGTCTCTTGCAAGGTTTTATCAAAAGGATAAGCACTTCTTTCCCGAGTTATTTATTACTAACTTTTTCCAGACTGGACTCTAACCAATGGGACCTGGTTTTGTGCAGAGAATTTGGATAGTGAACTATGAGATATCCAAAATGACTCTTTAATCTGTAAACACTGCCTGGGTCTACCAAAATGGAGATTGAAAAAAATGGGGGTATAAAGCACTTCTAAGCTCTGGGGAAATGTGGGTTGACTTCTACACTCTTGTACAGATTTGCTCTCCCTTGACTTTTGAATTACATCATCTTTTTGAGCCTTTCTCTTTGGTGCTGGATAGAACAAATGGCCTTTCCTATTCAGAGACTAACTATTGAAGACAGCTCCTAGAGCACAGACTGCTCTGAAACACAGCAAGCAGGACAATACCACTAATGAGAATAAAAATCCTTAATGATGCTCATGGTTGCATCATGAATAAGAAAAAACACTTTAGCACACTGAAGAAATGACAGCACCATGCATGATGCCTGGACTCCTGGCAAAGGTCACCCCTCATCACCTGTCTGGCCCTTGAATAAAGCCCTTGAAGTCATATTATTCTCGAGCTGCTATTTTATCCCTTGTTATATTCTGCAATTGGAGTACTGTACTTAGCAAGAACACCTTCTGAAAATGCACTAACTTACTTTTCTGGTGTAGACCGTTGCCTCATACGATGCGGTGGTACTGGTGGTGGCACGTGGGGTGGCAAAGGGGACGAGACCTTAAAGGCATCGGAGCTACTGTCAGAAGCACTTTTGGACAGTGGTCTGTACGTCTGTGTCTTTGCAGCTGGGTGTGCCTGAGCAGAGAAGGATGGACTGTAGCTACCTAATATAAAACAAAACCAGAAATAGTAATAACATGAGAGTAAGTCTTAAAAGAGCACAGCATGGAATGCTACAAGAACCCACAGTAACTCAACAAAACAGCAAGATTACAAAAACGTGTAAATGAGTTTTAAAATACATTGCTGTGTATTATGCAGCTCATTAGAGAACTTCTTATGTATTTTTACACAAAATTACAAACACATAGGTAAAGTGCAGTGCAGTTAAAATAAATTAATTTGATGGAGAAGTTAATGGTTGTACACGTCCATCACATCTGTTAATGACAGCAGCCTGTAATTAATCTCCAGGCTCATCCTGTTGCCCAGTTGTTCCATGTTCAGAAGGTAGAGGCAGGAAACACAACTTTTCTGATTGTTTTAATAACTATTTGGTTTGTAATGATGAGGCAATAGCATATCTTGAAGAGGATCACCAGAGTACAAAAAGGTGTCAAACCACTGACCCACAACAAGTCATCTGAAGAGCACAGAAAAAGGCACTATTGAGAGCATGTTTAATGCAGCAAAAACTGAAATGAAAAATTTTTGAATGGCTGTTTTTCAGAAGGCACTAGAGCCTTTTTGCACACAGTCTCTTCATGCTTTCATTTTTGCTTTTTTTGGAAATAGTTTTACCATATGGGTATAATCTTCTTAAGACACAATGATTATATATCTTAGATGAATATGTCTTTTCTTGTGGCTAAATAACATCGACATGAATGCCTACAACAAAAACGGAGAAGTATGTAAAAAAATCAGTTTTATTAGGCACTCTTGCTACATGTTTTTAAAGTGTATTCAGTACATAATTTTTGTCTTTCTATGTCAGTAATTAGTATTTTCATTTTCACACAGTAGTTCCCTTTCTATTTCTATAAAGAAAAGGCTGCGTTACTAACAATCACTAGTGGAAATAACTGCAATGTAATCAAGAAACCGCAGTGTTAAGTGTATCCCTCTACACTAAGAGGTCCACAGCTGCAATTAATTTCTGTAGTAAGAATGAAGCTAAAATTAAACTTGTTTCATTTGGGGGAAAAAGGCATGAACAACTGAGACCAAACGAGACACTAGAAAGTGTGTCTACAAGCATTACAAAAGCGAGCGTGAAGGGTTAACTACACCATCACTTGCTGACATTAACAAAAGCGTCGTTTTGAACACGGAGTAATTCCTACCAGTACTGTATGCATATGCAGTATTATACAAGTCTGTGTCGTCATCTACAAAAAGAAATACATGTGTTACAGTAGTGCCATACATGCCTGTTCATCACAGAAACTGAGCTTTGTTTTTGCAAATACAAATAGAAGATTGGTAAGCAATCAAGCACTGTATTTCTTTTCCTCATCTCGTAGGTGCATTTGGAAGACTGTCTTCCCATTATACTTAACTTAGGCTGTTTTTGTATCTTATTGTATTATATCTTCTGGTCATGTCACTCATACTGCATACTTACTAAGTTCGCAACAAACTGCAAATTACTTTTTGTCTGTTCTTTTCCCCTTCCCAGGCTTGATTCCTTTCTTTTGTCAGCTTTCCTCTGCTACAGACTCTTGTTTTTCCTATCATAAAAGGCAATCCTAAATATCAACTATGTGACTAGTGTTCAAGTTAGAGCCTGTAAAGCCAACATTCTCCTGCCTACATTTCTTATTCCCCCACTAACATTCTGTGTGACCATACTGAATGTTAGCTCTACCTCAGATGAATAAAGTCTCCTTCCTTCTGGAGGTATAATTGCCATTTATACAGTTTCCTGACATCCTTGGGGCAAATCACAATGGACATTAAAGCTAGCAATGTCACCAAAGCACAGTTTCAGCAAAACCAAGTAAGATATTCTATAACACAATTAAATTCAGGCACAAAATTTTTCCTTAAACCAGCCTGTTTACTAGCCCACACTGTTCTAACACTGGAGTTCTCCAAAAGAAAGGCAGATGTAGGAGATTTACAGTAGAAAATTTCTCATCCCTCAAACTGGACATGAGGAGACAAAGACAAGAACATACTCACCAGGCTTATGAACCATATGGATTTGCTTGAACATAGTCTTGTACCAATCCTTTGGCCTGTCAACTGTCTGAAAAAATACAGTTTTAACAATTAATGACAAAATAAAAATACCCATGTGTACAGATCAGATCAGACATCTAATATTATTCTGGAAAGAAATATTATATGTTATTCCCTATTTAATATAATAGTTTTCATGTATTTTGAATGTATTTATGCATTTGATTGTGGAATTCCTGTAACAAATTCTGGAAGACACTGAAGATTGAGTCAGTCTTGGACTCTGATCTGGGGATGGTATAATGGTTCAGAACATTGGAATTATTGTGAGATCAGCAGTTCATCACCTTAGTGCCCTGTATCTGACAATGATGAATGCTAGATGCTATGCAGGAAAATAGAAACACCTCAGCAGTTATGATTACAAGCATGTAAGAAGTGCTTCTTTTGACCTCCTGGCAACTTCTGGCTTAAATTAGTTTCAAAATGTAATTGTTAAATAATAGAGAAAAACTTTGTAATGCTACTGAGAAAAAAACTAAGACCCCACTATATTTCAGAGTTAATAATTGGATTGTAAACAAAGGGTATTTTCTTTACCAGTTTTAAAAGCCCTTTCCGGACAACTTAATTTTAACTTATTTATTAATCACTCATTAAATTATACTTATCCTTAACTTGCAAACTAAGTAATCCTAATCCCAAGGTTCCCAAACTTTGCTCATATTGACTCATTCTTGTCCTTCTTTTTTTCTCTTACCCTTCTGAGTTTTCTCTTTCGCTTGAATTTTCTTTGAAGTAGGATGATAATATTCCAGGAAAGGATTAACACAATGGCAGACATGTTTTCAGTACTATCCTTCTTAGGTGCTAAAATTTTACTTGTCCCAGAGTAGCCAGAAAAGCAGAAGTTTAAATGCAAAGAATAATGGAATAATAGAATGACCTGGGTTGAAAGGGACCTTAAAGATCATCAAGTTCTAACATCCCTCGTATGGATAGGGATGACTTTCACTAGGCCAGGCTGCTTGCAGCTCCATCCAGTGTGGCCTTGAACACCTCCAGGGATGGGGCATCCACAGCTTCTCTGGGCAACAACAAAAACCACTATGTTCAAACCTCATGGTACACAGAGAAAATTCAAAGGACCTCTCTTGAAGTGCATTATCTTGCAGCAGCAAATACCAAATTTGCAATCACTTTGCTTACTCCTCTTTACCACAAAAAGTGTTCACCATACACTGCCATCTTTACTAAATCCCACCTTTGCCATGATTACTTGTTATCTGTACATAATTAATACGTTTTGTTTACAATGGTGAGCTTTTACTATAAGGGACTAGGCAGAAATGCCACTGTATTTTGAGGACTCATATTGAGTTCTCATAAAATTGCTACTAAATATTATTAGAACAATGTTTAAAATAAGAGCTGAAAGTCAGCTGAAGAACTTGGGGACCTCCTGGGTAAAAAAAAAAAGAAAAAAGAAAAAAGCAGAGTTATGCTTTTTACCTAGGCCTGCCTTGCAAGACAGAGGTAAAGGAGATTTAGTTTTGTCTCAAGATAAAATAGGTCCCTTCCTCCACCTACCAATATGCTGAGTTCTGCCAAGTGTAAACTACTCAGAAGCAGATTTGGGTCATATTAATATTGTTTCCCTAAAGGTATTAAATACCTACACAAGTGGAACTCTGTTAGAATAATTTAGCTATACTTGAAACTAGTAAGCTGTTTAGTGCTCCAGGATGATATATGCTCAAAAGTTTTGAATTCCAGGAAGTCTGAAGCAATTCACACTGATGGACATAACCTTCTCCTCATTTCCCACAGCAACAGTCCCATGATATTGTGACTGCTTTTCTGATTGTATTAAACCAGGAAGAGTCTTCCAACCAGTGGTAGGTGAACAAATTGCAAATAATGCATAAATACTACTGCCATGTCCCTGCTGTTTGTCAAGCATTGCCTGGTCCTCCACAAAGTCAAAGGAGGCTCCCACATAGAGATCAGGTATGAAGGAGCTTCCTTCCATGAGAAGAGAAGGTTTCCCGACAGCTTTCTGGATATTTGAATGTTTCTTTCTCTCATCATCTTCCCAGCAAACCCCTCCTAGGGGTTTCAGCCTCAGTCAGTAACTTGGCTTTATGTTATAAACTAGACAAGATTAAGAAATAGAATACATTAATTTTGAAATTAATTTCCTCAATTTATATTCACTAATCCCACACACCAACATCGTTTGAGGAATTACGAGTATTCGCAATGCACGAAGCCATTCAGATGCCGTCCTGCTTTGCATATATTACAGCTGATGCAATTAAGTGTTGGAGCACGGCATCATTGCAAGTGAAAAAAAACGATCAGCCAAATAGCACGTAGAGGACATAAGAAGTAACTGCAATTGCTTCTTAGGAGAGTCCATAATCCCTGCAGTATTGTAATCATCCATCAGGAAGCATGCAATTAAAGGAGGCCTCTCTGACCCTGAGATTAGCTCAGCTGGTGGAACAGGGTGCTAATAATGCTTGCATCTCCATATGGGCTATTCACATAAGAGCTGGACTTGATGATCCTTGTGGATCTTCCAACTCAGAATAGTCTGAGACTTTCAGTGGACCTTCAGTTTTTTGTGTTTTGTTTATTGTTTTTTCAAGCTGAAATTTACATCACTATGCAATGACTTGATTTTCTTTTCATTCTTACTAAATGGAGGCCTTTTCAGTCTACAGATTAATTTTGATAATTAGACATAAAGGAATAATTTTGGATGAACTAAAACAGTGCAGTCTTACTGCTTTCCATGAATCTGGCTTTTCTTTTCCCGGGTCCCCAGTGGTGGTAAATGGTGCTATATTTGACTGAACGCTTTTCAGAGTGAACAGCATTTTACCCTCTCCTTTTCAGAGACTTCATTTTTAGTGTCTTGGAATTTTACCATCTTTGGGGCAGGGCTTGGCACAAAGGCAGAAACTAACAACAATCTGAATTTTCAGACTTGCATTTCCCTAGAGCTAGAAGGAGATAAAGTGGCATAGAAGGAACATGTTAACATGGGAGGGGGGTTCTGAGTGAATAAAAAGCTTTATAGGAGTCCTTTCCTTCTCAGAAGCTTGATACAAAATGGGTTAGCAGGAATAGAAAGAACATCTTTCTGTTTTCCTTGGTTAAATGGATGTCACAAACCATGTTCTCAGAATAAAGACAGACTCGGAGGAGACAATCACAAATTTTGCAATCACACTTGCAAAACCTCTTTACTCCTAAGAAGCACTCAAATCTGGAACACAGATACTCCCGAGTTCTAATAACATGCTAAAATTTGAGAAGAACAGCATTTTGGAATGCAGTGTGTGTTACCTATCACCCCATAATCTTCATTTACTGCTTTTTTGAGAGACTGTTGCCATTTTTGCAAAGAGGAAAGAGTAAGAAACTTCTAAACTTTACGCGCAATGATAAATTGAATTAATTTGGAAACTTCTCTATTCAGACGGACTGAGGGTGAACCTTCTGGGAGAAGATTCCTATTTGGATTGCTCACTAACCTGGGAGAAAGGGCAGGTGATATACTCTACCTTCTACTATTAATGGAAAATGCAGTTTTAGCACTTTTGCAAGGTGCAGCATATTTGAGTCCTGCTGACAAATATACCAACTTTGTTCTTGCTCAGCTGGGATACATAGGGCTCAAATATACTTGTGCACACTTATAAAATAATCTCAAATAAGTATCTTGAAAACAATTTTACTACCAGCTATGTCTTAAGGAAGCTGAATAAGGATCCAAAATGGCACATCAGACACACTCTTACACATACACATGCTAGCATATTGTTTTAACTTATATCTCATTGTGAGAATTATTTCAATAATAGCAAGACTACGGGCTATAAGATTTCTTGAAATTGAAACATGCCAAAAAACAGAACAAAACCAGCAGGAAAAGGTCCTAATTCAAACTGAATTACATTTTTAGGAGAAAATCTGAAAGATTCAGATCATACAACCTGAAAGTTAAATATAGTTTGGCAGATTGCCAGCTTCATTAGGCACACTTAAGGGGGATTTCTGTTATAATCTTATATAACTGATATGCACCCTATTAGAACAATCTGCTACTAAAAAAGCACAAAACCAATTACCATATCCAATATAAAGCAAAGGGACTACTTAAAAAGAGGACAGAAAGCTAGAGCATTGCTGGAAAGAAATGTCTTCATTTTTAAAAGATTCTGATCATATTACTTTTTTATGTCAAAAATAAAGCAACAAATGCCAGAGTTTCTCCCCCATTCTTATAAAAATTTCCCCATCTTACTACATATCCTGATTTTTTCCTATTGATTTTCTCCATTAATTCCTGGTTTCCCCTCTAATTTTTCAGTTCCTTGAAGCAATTCTTGGCAATACAACATAGCCCCATATGTCAATATTGGCAGACAGGACACGTCCAATAGCTGCTACATCCCTGCACCTCACTAAGACTTCACCTGCAAGGGCTCTGCCGCTTTCATCCTGGCTCCCACTCTTCTCACTTTCTCCGTCCAGCACAGCACTTCTTCTCTGCCTGGGAAGGCCAGTAAGTGCTGCCTTTACAGACCTATTGCAGCTGCCTCTGCGCTCTCTGGAGCAGCCAGAAGAGGCTGCCCTGACAGCAGAGTGGAAAGAATGCTTCAGCATAGTGAAAACAAAACTCTTCAGTCTGACATCCTGGGACCACTCAAGCAGTGACCAGCGGCAGATGATCAAAACTGGGCTGGTCACAATGAAAGGGCTCCCCAGCTATCGCTTACGTGTCACTCAAGGGCACAGTGATTATTTACTGCACTGTCATGAAAATGCTGCTCCCTTAGATTGCCATCAGAACAAAATTACACATTTCTACACTACCCTGATGACATGAGAACACTGCCCCAAGAAATGCAGAAGTGTAAGATTTTTGCATATACACACAGATGTACATATGATTATTTGCACACACACACACATATATATACATATATATAGTATGCATAAACTTTATTTCAGAAATAAACCAAATGCAATTACTGTGCATCTCCAAAAGGCAAGAACTACAAGAGACACAAGAAAGACACAAAATTTTGGCTACTTCTAATTAAAACTAGAAACATGAGGTTGCCCAATTATGCTCCCATCAGCATTCTCCTTTTCGTCAACACACAATATTATATTCACAAGGCTGCTGATTACACACGCTCTATTCCAAATTATATAAGAGTAGAAGAATGTGAAAAACCCATTACCAACAATCAGTTCATTGTATGAGTTCATACCCAGATTTCCCAGAATTTCCTACCGTTCTAATTGCTGTAGGGATTCCAGATTCATCTACCGGGCCAATCCCTGCATAATGTGGAGCTTTAATTACTGTAATTTTTTTTTCTTCTTCTGAGGTTCTACAGATTGGTATTGTACTGGTGGTGGTGGTGGTGCCAACATTCTGAACATGCTGTGAGTACGTCTCTGTGGACTCTGTAAAGATAACATGACAGAAAATTGTGTGATGACACAATAATCATACTTGGCAGTTAAACATACTTCCCCATGTACAAAGGCTGACAATCTTAATCACATACATATACATTTTTTAAAAGAAATATCATCTTAACTAGGGATTTGCCCTACTTAATGTTACAGTAACAGAATTATAAACTTATTTAAGGACCAGATAAACTATTAAACTCAGAATAAGAGTAGAAGTACTTTTTCACATCTTGCTCAATAAAAATAGAAAAAACCCCACAAACACAGCCAAATCTGCTGAGAAAGGTGCAGCAGCCTTTCTACTATAAATCAAACTTTTGCACCTTTTCTACCCATTCCTTGGAAATCAGTGACATAATTTCAAAACTTACACCCACCAAGTCCAGCAAACTATAGAAAATTGCTGTTCTGTAAGCACAGAAAACAGCTTTGCACAGAAACTTATGTGATATGTGCTAAGAAACATGACGTTTTGATGCATGAATATTTTTAAGAAAAAAATTCTGAGATGCAGTGTTCTTCCCTTAACGTGTGTTGGTATGTTTATGGGACGCCAGGTATAATCCATAAAAATGGTTTCTGGTAACCCAGCACCTGTAGAGCAGTCTGATGATCCACCTGCAGTAATTCAGGTGAAGTGTTCAAGCTGCTACTGTTTTATAGTGACCTGCAATATTTCTACCCTCCCCCCTCAAATCTTCCTTTATAACTAATGAAATTAATACATCACTATTTCCTTCTAAAATGCAGAACAAAACTTAACAAGAAACACCTCAGTGCTGGCATGTGACATGAAAATCTGTACTTCTGCAGACAATACACTCTTCTCCTGTGTACAGGAAAAAGAGCCCTACTCCTTCAAGCAGCAGGTTTCAGTAAATTAGTGGGCTGCTATTAGAAAGCCTCTATTCGGCAAATGCAGGTACAGTGAGATGGTTCTGCTGCAAGATAAATGAATGCAAGGAGTGAAAATATATGTTCTAACACTAATGGTGACAATAAAAATTGACTTTCATGTGGTGTTAATATCCACTGATTATTCTGAAGAAAAATATGAGTTGTAACATGAGCCTGCAAAAGGAGCTCCAGTGACTGAAAGCTCTAATTTTAATTTGAGTATTTCTGCTAACTCCCATTGCAGAGCTGGATTTAGCATGGCTGTTTCAGCTGTTTACTCAAGTCTGAAATCCTGTACATAATTCTGTGCTACACATATATGGCGAGGGGCAACTCTGTGTGGCAAATGTCTGAATATTTGGAACTTTTTCCCAAAATGCATGATGTTAAATTTAGAAAACATTTTGGATTTGATCCTTCATTCTTCATAGGCACCAAACTGAGGCCATCAGGGGGATTTACATGAGCAAAGAGAATTAAATCAGGCTGCTACTGGGGAACACCAAACTTCAGCATCATACAAGAGTTAAAGTCTTGGGAAAATACATATTTTAAGTATATCCAAACCAGTATTGATAGATCTTTAGATCAGCAAACTGGAAGCACTCAAAACCCCTATAATTCTGGGATGTGGAGTAACCCATGTATACAGTTTTTGTACTTATCACTATGATGACAGCAGCATTTGTCTAAGATGTCTCAGAGTAAGAACCGTTACCTAATTTCCTTGCAAGCACAAAAAAAATGCAAACTGTGGGACCACATTCAAGTTATTTTGCATGTATAATCTTCTCTAAATATGCACAACATGGTAGGAAAAGCAAGTAAATTATTCTCTTGGCAAAATGGGATTATACTGGCAAAGAGCCTAAGGCTGATAGTATTTGGTTTGTGTTTAATTTTTAAATTAAAGATGCCCTAAAAAATACATGAACAAATTTGAGATTGATGTGGCTTTAGGTTTTAAAAAGCCCACAGTCTCTCCCTTTGTTGACAGTATTTCTGCTGAAGAATGAAGGAAGTTGTAGGGAGGAGCAAAGTACAAAGTGGGCCCTCGGTTTCTTACGGCATAATCTGAAAGGGCTGGACAGGTTGAGCTATTTTGATAAACACCCTTTCCTTGGTAAAGCCAGTAGAAAATTGGCAAGAGGTTAGCTCACACACCTAGGTTATAAAACTTAACAGAAACTCTAGTTCAGGATCACTACTGTACCTAACAATAAAGGCTATTATGTTTTTGCATTTACTTCCCAAGGTAGATGAATAGACAATACCTTCATTATGGACGGGAAGCACTCTGCAATTGTTTGCAGTCTTTACCACATCAATCAGAATACGTTGTGTAATATATAAAGCAAACATTCTGTGTGAGGCTTACCCATCATCCTGCCATGCTGCATGATAACAATGTTGGAATTGAGTGAAGCTGGTGGAGGGTAAGCTGAAGAAGGGGAAAAAGGCCTTTGAAAGTGACTCACTGGGCTGGCAGCAGTGCCAGAATTCCCATTCACTGTGATCTGAGCCTGAGAGAGACAAAACAATATCCCATTAAACTACACACAAAGCTCTCCAACTGCAATCCCAAAGAAAGAATGATGCAAGACTGTCATCCACACAACAATTACCAGTTGTCAGGTACACAGCTATAATGGCATCTGCATTCACTGAAACACAAAACTTATCACAAAGGAAGCAGAGTGTGGTCCTTATATACCTTGTACCTCCCCTCTTCTCTCCTTGTGTGTGCTGGCTGTGACGCATGCTGTCTTGGGAAGGTGACAGAGGGATCATGGTCAAGGCAATGAAGATGGCACAAACAAGGTTTGCAGATGTCTGACAGCAATATGAAATGAAGATGGCAGTAAAAGCTCCCAACACTGTGTGACAAAGGCTGTCTGCCACAGATCCCTCACCAAGAGACATATTCCCTTAGTGCACATGCTCAAGCACTATGGATATTAATGGGAAGTTTCGTGCAGACTGAAGGGAAAAGTCTCATTAGGACTAGTTGAGAAGAGTGACACAAATTTCTCTAAAAAATGGAAGGCAGCTGGAGTGACTGTGGCATGCTGATATGTAATCTATCACAATAAAAATAAATAGCACCAATTAAAAAACCAACAACCCACAACCACAAAATGACAGAAAAAAACCAAAACTGGGAGAGCTAAGCAAACTGGCAAAAGCAGCAAGCACCTAAAGCCATTTAGGCATTAGTCACTAGAGGTACTTCACAAGAGGAAACTATCTGCCCCCAGGTTTAGAATCCCTGCATTGGGGTTGCATCACTTTTACAGGGAGTATTGAAAGAATCAAAACTGAGATGCTGAGAAAGCACTGAATGAAATAAGAGGGTAGTGAATATTTCAGCAGAAAAGCAAGGAAAGCTCTCTGCAACATCTCCTTTAATGCAGAACTGTTCTTTAAATCTGAAGTAAAAGAACTACAAACTTTGCTCAATTTTATATAACAAATGAACTAAAACATGCTGCAGATGTAAACAAGAGACTACCTGAAGCAGCAAAGCATAAATAAAAACACATTAAAATGCATGTTATTTTTACAAATAAAAATTAAATCATTCATGACCTTCTGTATGCATTTGTATTTCAGAGATTACAAAACTGATTTGAAATTTTTGACATCTTGGCCTCCCACAGCTAAGAGAGAAAAAAAAAAATTTCTGGGTGCTATGCAGACATCATGTGCACTCCTAGATGCATTCAGGGGTTTGTCATTTTAAGGACGCCTGTTTTCAGAAATGAGCTGAAAAGTTTCTGTCATGGTGATGTCTCCATTGAAATTGTTGTGTTTAAATGTCTCCTCCCTTAATAAACTCCAGAACCAAAAGTAAGTTGGGTTTTCTTACGTGATCCTCTCCTGCAAAAAAACCCAGCTTTGGAGATGTAAGAATAGAAAAGCTACATAACTCAAAGACAGCATTTCAATGAAGGCATGTTTTCAGATAAGTTTTCAAACTGAGGCCAACCATCGCTCCTCTACTTCAGGTGTTCACCCATTCTCTTTTCCTACATACTGTCTTTGTGGGAAAGCTTGTTTCTAGGGATGGCAGGGTGCAACTATATGCAGAGCCTTACACCTTCTTACTCATTTACTATGGCTTTTGTTTCTCTGAGCAGAACTGGTGTGAGTTCTTTGCAGACTGGAAAGATACTCCTATGAATTTCTGTAATAAAAGACTGAGATATTCCTGAGAAGGACTTTAACAAATAGTTCAGTAAGACAGCAAGGCAGTACAAAGTAGTAGTAGTACAAAATATCATGAAAACAGGACCCACACAAGTAGCTGAAGGACATCAGTCATAAATGTGTATGCGGCATGTTCATATATGACATTTCTTCTGAAGGTTTGCTTCTGAAGGTCTTATCTAAGATCTCAGCTCAGCTGTAATTTCTTAGTTTCTAATGATTTTCTCTTTGAGGAAAATGTCTGTGAAGGTGGCTATTTCATTTGCTCATCTGCTGCATCTTGCACGGTTTACAGAGTTAGCTATAGAAGACAGTTTAACAAAATTTTAAAGGCCTTTTCTTCCCTTGGAATAATTTGGTAGTTACTGACATTTCAATCTGAGAATGTGACACTTTAGGTCCAGGTGACAGAGTTTATTCCCACATTTTACAAGGAAGTCAAATCCTTTAAGACGCCTATTCACGAATTAGACATTTTGCTTTCCTAGGTCATCTTTGTGGGAAAAGAAGACAATATGGGGAAAAACCCCTATTCAACCAAAATGCACCTATTTTCCAATTTACTGGGAAAAGAATAATTTATCAGGATGTTCCTTTCCCTAGCAACCTCCATTATTTTTTTTTTCTCCAGTATACTTAACCTGTCCTCCACTGCAAGCAGAGCCACCTACTTTTGCAGCAAGATAATCAAGATCTGGTAAAAATTCCTATGAGGTATCAGGTTTAAAATTCTTCTAATTTTCCTGAGCATCAGAAAGAGTAGCTCTCTGGATTTCTGAATCAGAACAGAAGAAGGTCTCCATCTGGGACTGGAGCTGCTTTCTAACTTTCTCTCTGTTGAGACAGGGAGAAGAGGTCCCAGTATGGATGTCTGAGCATTTCTTTGCAAGAATGCTGCCCAGCACACACTTGACCTCAAGACACTGAATTAGGTTAAAATACTCAGAATCAACTGAAGCTCAAGACAGTCATGGAACTTGGGAAAAAGCAAAAATCTAAGGCGTACTTCCATTTCTAAGTTTCCATTAGATTCCACAATTTCAAATTACATAAAAAAGAAGAACCCACAGAAATTATTTTATAGGGAAAATGTTCATAACATAAAATAACTGGAATACAACCAGAAAAAAAAAAAATCCAAAACCAGCTGTTCTCTAATTTTAAATCCAATTCTAAGCATAGGGCCAAATAAGAATTGCAAGTCTCATACTCCAGGGTTTCAAAGAATCTTTAATCTGTGACTAAAGGTAAAGAAAACTAACCACAGTTTTACCTTTAGCTCTGCCTTTTGCCTTAATGTTTGTCAATTTTGTTGACTCAGCTCTTCCTGGTGCTGCTGCTTCCTAGAAGTTGCTTTAGAACTTTTTTTTGTCTAGTCTCATTAAGAAACTCAAAAATAAACAAACATTCCCTATGTGGGCATAAGTTCTTTAAAGCATGGTTATATCTTATGCAGGTAGAGTGGTGGATGGCCAATACTATATTACTCAATACTATAGCACTTTTATCATTCTCCCAGTGGTTTTCACCGACAAAATCAACAGCAATCTGAGAATGAAGATCATTCCACAATTAGAGCCACTGCCAATACATGTGTGTGTGCCACGAGCTTCCCCTTTGTTTTTTCATTTCATGGATGCATTTTTAGCCATGTGGCTCTTCTCTACAGAGAGTGGGACATGATGGCGTTTCTATACTGCAGAGTTGGGTTTTGCCAGCAGTTTAATTTCTGTGGGGTTCTTAGGACTATTTGGGGATTTCTGCTCTTGGGTGAGTGTCTTTGCATTTTGCTTTGTCCATTAACAGTGAACAAACATTACGCTCCTCCCTGCCATGTCTAAAAGACAAAGTGGTGGTCAGACCTGACTATTACACAGCCTTCTACTGGGAGACTAACACAAAAAGGGAAAGAAGGACCAACTGCTCACTTTAGCTTGCAAAAAATGATGCTCAAAGAAAACAAATACAGTTAGCTGACAATATTAGAAGTAGGCTACAAGAAAATATAAACATTTCATGCTTCCCACAGCTAGTAAATGGTCATGTGGTGACTCTGTCTGACCAGTCTATACTTATTATGGTATCTTTGGCTACAAGTACTGTGTTGTATGCAGATTCATTGTAATAATTCTTAAAAAAACCCCATTGTTTTCAGAGCCGTGTTACAGAAGTTAAGAATTACAGGTTTTACATGCTGCTATTAGTATTAATTTTTAGCAGCATCCAGAGCAATGACAACCCATCACTGGCTTTCCAGGTGACTATGTGCAAAGTTGGACTCAAAATACTTTTAAAAAATTATACAAAAAGTTTAAAAATATATATATACTGTTTGTTTTTTTCAGGCTTGAAAATTACTGTATGCTGAAGTATTTATACAAAGTTTGAACACTGCTGTGACCCAGTAAAACTTTGGATTCAGAACATCTCTCCGTTTTGCAATTCAGCAATGAATTGCTCAATTTAAATGAAGGCTTTGTTCTGACTCATTTTAATCATGTGGATAATCTCAAAAGAAATCAAAAGTGATCTGGGTTTGACCCAGATTCCATACCTTCTTTCTCCCCATATGAGTATACTAAGGTACAGAAAAGTGAATGTATGTATAAAGTGTCTAACTCCATACTGGTTTTTCCCTTGACTTAACCAAGAGAAAAGTACTAGGACACTTGAATAATTCAAGATTATTGATGCAGTTCAGTCCTATAAGAAACTGTGCTTAGGAGAGGAAAAGGTTAATTAGAGGAGAGAAAACCAGTTTTGTGCAGTCAGTCATCATGGCTGGGGAAAAAACTGCATTAAATACTGCAAACATTTACTATGAATTTACAAATAACATTATTGAAATCTGCATCTCAGAGTAAATAAAAAATGGTAGTAGTCCAGACTCCAAAAACCTGCAAACTGTTAACAATATTTTAAACAAATCTCTTCAAACTCCATGGAATGCTTGCTTTTAATACATTTGGAACAAGTATTTCTTGAATTTATTTTCTTATAAGCAAAGCGTTTGATACACCTTAGCTGACCACACAACTGTGCAGCAATAATTCCCTACTCCCAAATCTGCTATGCCAATAATTTCTTTTTTAACAACTGTTACAAAACACTGTCAGACTGTGACCATGGAAAATTACTACCAAAATACTTGTCTGCGTAATGGGATGACAGACAAGGTCGAATTCTGTTCCCCTCTGACAACCTGTTTGAACAAAATGGAGGAGGAAAAAAGGAAGCATAATTACATGAGAAGTGGCAGCAGTGTTGGTTAAGGTGGTGCCATCTGACACAGCAGACATCTGGCTCAAGGTTGGGGAAGGTGTTTCAGAGCAGTCAGTAGTATCATAGCTACAAGTCTGCAGCTCATCTAGAATGGCTGTGGAGGACTCACTCACTGTGCGCGAGGAGCACTCGCTCATGGCAGAGTCTGTGCTCACAGAGGCTGTTTCACTCCCGTGGGTTGCACTGGCAGCAGCCAGGTACGGGCATTTATAGGGACACTGGGACAGGGCTGGGGTTTTACAAAAGCGTGAAGCCAAAAAATCATCAAGCGCTGGCAAAGAGTATGGTACTAGGTGGGTGCCACTGTCTGGTGAGAGAGAGGCTCTGTTAACTGGTACCACAGGAGAAGGAAGAGGCAGTGGAGAAGCTTCTGTTGCTGTTTGTCTGTGTGTCTGTGAAGCATTTACCTCCATCACAGGGGCAGTTACTTTCTGGTTTCCAAGCTGAGATTTGAGGAAAAAAAAATAAGAAAAGAAACAGATTACTTAATGAATAAAGAACTTTTCCCTTTGCCTCTTGCTGGGTGTAGGGGAATTACAGAAGTGTAAGGTTTTCAGCCACCCGAGGAAGTTCACATTTACAAAGATTAGGAAATAAATCAACCATGCTCTATATTAGAGTAGGACAACATGAAAGAAATGAATGCATAAAATACTAGTGGAAGCAATGCCAGAAACCATAGTGTGCTGAGGATGAATATTCATAATGTACTGCATATATTAATGATCTCCATTGTGCATTGAGGGGGTCACACTATTTTATTCTTCACATAAATAAGAGGCTAGAGAATGTCATGTCCATGTAGTTTTCAAAGCAAAAACGTACCTGCAAGTCTAATCTCGGTAAATGTTACACTTATTTTGTCAAGGATAGGTATGATTTTGAAATTAACTGTAATATAAAGATGAGCAGGACTGCCAGCTATACAGAAACACACTTAATGACTATTCATACGATCTGCAAGTAGTAGGTGGTAAAATCTTTTGCCTCTTGTGACTGAATACATCTTCTCCACTGCCTCTCTAATAAAAAATATTTGGATGATCTTAAAATTTCCAAGCACCCTGGAAGCACCCTGTCACAACCTACTCTATAAGGTGTATGCATAGAAGTCTTTTCAACATTAGAGGACATTAGGATTGTTAGGGTAACTGGTATAAATCTGGGGAACAAAGACTGGGAGCACAAGAACAGGACATACTGAAACAAAACATGCCAGTTTGGATTCAGCACAGTTCCATAAAGTAGAAGGGAACAGTCTCATGAGAGTGCTTCTGAAAACTGCCACACAATGTATGAGCTTTATGTTCTGTCATTTCAAATCAGTCACAGGGCATTCAGTTTAAACTAGCCCTGCAACTGGCTTTTTGCATCTGCAACTTCTTTTTGAACTAAAGCATGTTTGCATCAAGTATTTGTTAAACAGCTACACAAATCCTTCTATACTGCCTATTAAGCCACAAGCTTTCCATTAATTCCAAAGTATTCCAAATACTGCCTACTTCAGTACTAAGGGTTTCACTGTTGATAGGGCTGAGGACATCTGGAATAGCTACTGGGAAAGAGTGTTTGGGATTTTAAATTTGTGTAAAACAGAGGACTGTGAGACACTATATGTAGTAAATACCACTTTAAAAAGAAACATTCAGTCATCCATATCACATTGTTATCAGTAATATGGTTATTTCCTATGCTTAGACTAGGCAGATGTCTTTAATCATTCAAAAAATGTTTCAAGCCATCAGATTAAAATGCCATTTTGGCATTTTAATCCAAAATCTGAAAATATCTTCTAAAGCCCTTATGGAAGACTTGGAACATAACCCAGATTATGCTACTTACAAGAGGTCACTGGGGTTCCAGTTGCATAATTCTTGTTGAGATCAACTAGAATTTACACAAATAACCTTACTGAGGTCAGTGGGACCATCCCTATGAATAAGCATTACAGAAAAGAATATTAAGCATGTGAACAGATATCTATTACTTGTTCCAATTGATTCAAAATAAATCTTTGGTATCATTGGGTCTCTAGGGTACACAACTATAGGCAAAAGCTGTTGTTAAAATCTGCAGTCGAAACAGTGAAGAAACTTTGTCAAACAGCTTAAAATCCAAATCTTATTCACAGCAATGTTTCAAATCTACAATTGAACACCCTCCAACTTAATATTTTCATAGAGGACATCTGAACAGATTACCTCTTAATTAAAATAATCAATAACTGCGTGTACGACTGTAAAAAGACACAGTATTTTCGTAGAGAACTAATTTGCCAATTGAAATTTCAAAAGAAAAAATTGAATACTATTAAAAATAATGTAATGAAAAAATTTGGATGATTATACAGCATAATATATTTAAGATGTTAGCATTTACATACACATATAAGAAACTGTAATTTCACCTCACAGGTACATAAGGGGGAGACAGAATCATCATTCATGATGATTTTCATCACCTATGTCATCAGATCATCATATCAAGATCTCCAGCAGAAGACAGGAACCAGGAGATCATGCTGTAATTATGAGGCAGAGCCAAAAAGAAGCTCAGAAGTTCTTGAAACCACTTATCCTCTCAACATCCCCAGAAAAAAAGTTACATATGACTGAGCCAAAATGTGTAAATTAATCTCTACATGTTAAAATAACAGGAAATCTTGGGGAGTTGAGAAATCTAGTAAACATTCTGGTTCTGAACTGAGGAGATTTCTTGCATGCTTGAGAAAAGAAGGGATGGACAACACAAGGACAGATATTCAGGGTGCATCCAGAGAGCTAATGAAATGGAGATTTTAAATAATTTAATGATTGGCAAATAATAGCTGATTTCATCAAGCCAAATTCTTAAAAAGAATATAAAGTTATTATTTTTACAATGCAGACAGATGGAATGCAGCCATTCTAGGGGCTGATTACCAACACGAAGCTTCTTGGCTTTGTAGAGTAGAACTTTTATTCTGCCTGGCTCTAGTATACTTTCATTTCTATAATCATCTCTCTCGACAGAGTGGCTGAAATTATGATTTAAAACAGCCTTGTTTTTGAAAGCTGATTTACACCACTTAAAAAAACATGGAATGTTGGTAATCTCAAACCCATACAACTGGCTACTACTAATCCATATTTTTTACTGTCATGCAATCTCAGCTATGAATCATATTTTCTTATACTTTTCACTGTGAAAAATATGAGAAAGACAAGGCTGAAGGCATTCCAGAAAACTTTTAATACTGGTTCCATTCAGCATGCTTCAGATTAGGTTTGTTATTGACATAGAAGAAGAAATGCTAGCAGAAGTCAGGCAGATTAAATACCAAACAAGTACTCAATCAATTAGACTGATGAAAAACTAGCTAGACTGTGGCTGTCTTGGGTTGTGCAGCAACACTTGAGAGACAGATAAATGTCATCAGTCTTGATGTGAATTGAAGGTCTGAAGAGCAGCCTTTGCTGCAGCCATCTGCTGGTCCTTTGAAATGCTTCTCTTCCATCAAACAGTAAAATGTCAGGCCTGAAGAACACAGCTGGTATCCAATTCATATGAAGTAAACAGGTGACCCTAGCATGGGTTTCAAAATCAGTCATCTCTCGTTTTAATGCAAGATTTGTGGGGAGTGGTGTGAGATTACTAATGACACCAGAGTCCTGGCCTTGCTTCAACAGTCAAGACACAGATAAGGAGACTCAGAGGTAAGTGAATAAATTCATTGTGTTAATACATAGCAGAGTTTAGTAATCAACAATCAAATTACACCCATACATTTGCAGAAATGGGTAAAAATACCTCTATTTTTAATTATTAAAAGCTGATTTCAAAATGTCCAAACTATTGCTTCAAATTATATTCTAATGCCCATTTTTCCACCTAGCCCTCTTATTCTAAACTCAATGTAAGGAGGTGTAGTTCAACCCTTGTCTAAAGCAATACTAGTGATGCAGAACTTAAAATGAAAAATACATGCTCAATTTTCTTTGCTTCCCATCTGTCCCCAGAATGTGTCTTCCATACCACTCTACATATTGTCAATACCTAAAACTCAGAAATGTCCTAGATGAATTGATTTATATATTTTTTTAAAATTCCGGGTTTATTTTCCTTGATGCACATTTCTACAGCTATAAGGCTGTCAAAAGAAACACTTTCATAAACATCTGCTATAGATGTTTTACTCCTCCAGGGCATCAGGACTAAACCAAGTGTTCAACTCATCTGGGGAATTCAAATAAGAGAAAAAATGCTTTGCAACCTCAGTTTCAGAGAGTGATACCTAGAACAACAGGACACTTAGGAACCCAGGAACAAAATAATAAAAAAAAAAGTATCAAGTGATTATTTCTGAAAATGCAGTTCAGAATTCTTCATCAGTTTATAACTTCTTCTTATAAGAAACTTGGACAGTAAAATTTACCTCCACTGGTTTCATACTAGCAAATACAAATTTCTCTGTTGAAATACATACAGTTATTTCTCCTGTATCTGCAGTATGGTACAAAGAAGCAGCATCTCTTGAGCCTGTAATAATGCAATAATATTGAGTAACCTGAATGCTTCTATTTTCATGTATACTTTTAAGGGGTTTAACCTTTCTCTGAGTAGGAGTGTTTACAAAATATCACGTGGTGAGTCATAGCACACTTCTGCTTGCTCCAAAAGTTTCAACAGATAAGTACTGAAATTCAGTGCAAACAGGAGCACAAACAGCAAGATACATTAACTTGGACCACATAAACTCCCTCTGGGCTCTATATTTCCATACTTAGTGACAAAATACAGTTGTACACGTTGGCTAGACACAGATACCCCACATGCACAGTACTTCTTCTTTACTACCTCTTAAGAAGAGATGATTACCTGATCATACCTCATTCTCCGTCATACATAAACCCAGATGCAGTGGGAGAGTTGCACCTTTCTAAGTGTATTTGTTTTTTGAGAGTTTCTCTGGCAATTTTAAACACTGCTGGCAGGCCTAATCTGCAGTCTGAGAGCATCCTTTGAAGACACAGCTTGACATACAACCTATAAGCTGCAGGTACAAAAGTATTTTAACTCCTGTACAAAGTCCTGCAGAACTTACAGATCTAAAACAATTTTAAAAATGAAAATTCTATCCTGCAGAGTACACTGAAAGTTAATTTTCTATGTGAGAGAAATTGTGACCTTTGCAAATACTAGGATATATAGCACTAAAGGGATCATAATATTTGGCATTAGCTAGAACAGTTTCAAGGTTTTAAACTGAGATCTGAGTCAGAAAAGAGAAATTTTTTAAACATATAGCTGCAGCCTTTTTTTCTAATTTTAGATCATGGCATCTTCATTTTGGGAACTCACCTGATACAGATTTTTACACCGTCTCACATGCTGATTTGCACTCTAGTTTTAGGTATGTATTTTAACAAGGAGCTACAAAACCCACTGGCTCCACCACTCAATTGTGATGCCAAATACATCCCTCTTCATTAGAATTTATTTTAAAATTGAACACCACAGAAAATGTCAGCTGCATTTTGCAGATAAGAGATCCATAAAGGGATACAGCTTGAAAAGATGGCTACATGCCTTAATGATCTCAGGGATCAACTGAAATTTTTCTCCTTTTATTCAGAGCAACCCAGTTGCCAAATTTCTGATAGTGCTTCCCACATACTGAAATCAAGGAGAAAGCAGAAAACTAAGCGCAGAATTGCCAAATAAGCCACAAATACTTTTCTGTTTTTTTTCAGCTTGAAGTGAAACTAAACAAGATTCTAAATTAAAAGGAAAACGCAAAATGTGTTTTGACTTTTAAAATCCTTAAAAAAGCAGCTAGAAGATGAATTATTTTTAGTTTTGCTGATTTGACTTTGAGTATTATTCTTGATCATAAAAAGCTATTTCCCCTAGTACTTATTAGCTATTATACTTTCTGTTTGCGAGATTTATCTGCCCATATATAATGCATCATATTTTAACAGCCTGAGCAACTATTTTTAAGTGAAAAGATAACAGATGCAAAAGGTGAATTGGCCACACCTATACCTGTTCTGCTGTTTGACAGTATCCTTTGATGCCCATATTTAAAAGACTTGCAATATCTTCATATCTGTCCTATCTACCAGAAAAAGCTGTTGCTCAGCTTTCCTTACTGTTTCTGACATGGATTCTTTACTGTTACTGTGACTCTTGCTTGAACTGACTTGTCTTACCTGACAAAAATCACTGAGTAGCAGACTGGTTCTTCTAAAGGGTAAAGCAACTTGTTTTTTCTCAAAATGTTCTAAATTTTATGCAGTCTAAAATAAAAGAAGGATTTAAGATGACAGTTTTGTGTCTAGTCTTGAAGAGGAAAAATGAGATTAATGCTTCTGTGCTCCTATTTTTCAATGGAGAGAATTCAAAAGGAGCATTGAGGATTGTTGCCATATAATTTAACAGAGCTTTGTTCTGATAAAAAATTTTACTTGGGCTTTGAAGGGGGAGACAGACATATTACAACTTTAAAACTATCCCGTTTTTAATGCAGATACTTATGTCTTCCAGAGTAGAGACCTGGTTGAATGTGATGCTCTGAAAGAGCCTCAGTCTGGAAAAGCAGAGGTGTTAGTACTATTGACTGGGCTGTAAATGGACTTTCTAATTTACAAGATAGTGCTGTATTTACTTCAGAGCAGCCTCAATGGTTCCAATGGTTCCAGAACCAGATGAACACAAATATGCCATGATGGGATTTTCCCTCAGACAAAGCATTAAGGCAGACATGCCTAGACCTACAGCAATCTGTACATCCATTTCAAACACAGAGAAGCTGTTATACTGGTAGATATACTAGAATAATTATCTTTTTAAATAGAAAAATCCTAATGTGGCTAGGTAAAGCAAAGTAGAAATTACAAGGCCTATTCAGAGCTCTCCTTTTGCCTAGCATGTATTCACTGCTGCTTTCTTGTGCCCAGGCTTATTTTATTTGACTCAGGGAGTTTCTGAATGGTGACAAACCCTGCTCAGACTCCTCTGGTCCTACGCTGTGTGTCTGACACTCCAACTTCTCCTAGGTGAGATCAGTATAGTTAAAGAATTTTCATTACAGTAGGTGCAAGGTAAAGGGGAAACAGATGGACCTAGAAGTTCAGTGCCCTGTGATGTTTCATGTGGAGGCTGTTGACAAAGAATTTACAGACCCATTTTCTTTAAAAAGCTCTCTTGCACAGGACACATAGGAGACGCCAGCGCCCAGCCTTGCAGAAAGCACTGACTGACAAAATGTACTTTTTGTGGCCCTAGAAAACTGACAGAGCTGCATTTAAGATCTCCTCAACCCAACCTTACTATCCATACTTGATCCTTCCAGCATCTATGGCAGCATAACCCTCTTATGCAATCCTCTCTAGGAAGAACCACTTGAGCAGGTGTATCACCTACAGTACACTAACTTCCTATGCTGCATTTGCACTCTGTGAAGTGCTCACAGAGGAACAAAGAAGTCTGCCTTCCATCTCAGCTAAGTAATTTTTTTTCCCCCTAACCTTCCAAAACCTTCAGTTTTTGTTCATTTCTGTTTTGGTCCACGTGACAGGTAGTTTTACCCACAAGACACAAGATCTAACTTTGGTAATGTAAGTATAACTAAACAGATGGTTATTAAGTGATTCATGAAGATCTAAAATAAAAGATGGAAAAATTAAATATACCACATGGCATTCTGCAGCCTGTGAAGAAGGAAGAACTGTAGACTTTTGTCCCAAATCCTTTGAAGACATCTTTGAAGTGTCTGGAGAAATACTAGGTGGATGATCTTGGATTTCAGGCTCTGCTTTATTGTCAGGGGTGGGAACTATTTGAACGGAAAGAGATGCTGTGTGTATCTCAGGCATGGGGTTACAGGCAGGTGAGATAGGCCTTTGTGAAAATACTGGCTCTTCAACAGGCTTGAGCTGTTGCTGTGAATTACAAGGAATGCTACTTGCTGGGTCACGAGTCCGGGTTAATTTCAGGGTAGATATCTTACGTTTTTGAGACTGCTGCCTTTGGCCTTGATGGAGAGTAGTACTAATGCCAGCTACTGTGCTTGTGTCTGCACTGGAGACTGAGCTCAGCGGTTTAATGATTTTTTGTGCATAGGACACACTTGTGTTAGATATTTGAGAAGACATTGTCTCCTGAATGAATGTCTCACTAGTGTAATAGGCAGTATCTGTGAGGTGCTGTTTAGCTGGAGCAGCAGTTACTGCCTGGAGATTAATTTCGTTCTCGTGATTAGTTACTCTTGCTTTCCGAAAGCTTTCTTTTCTAGGAGGTGGCAGAGGTGCCTTATTTGCCAAAAGCATCCACACACAGCAAAATAACATTGAAGAAGAAACAGAAAGAAAGTAAATGTTAGTAGGAGATATAGTTCAGTTTTACTTTTATATTTAAATAAAGGAACTAGCAAATTAAAGGGCTCCATCTCAACATTGCTAAATTCAATGGACAACTAAATTGGTCAGGTTCCCACCACCATTTCCTCTGCAACTTCTGTTTAAAAAGCCAGATGTTCCATTTGCTCAGACCAAAGTAGGATCAGAAAGGATCAGAAGGAAGCCCATAATCATTCATTTTCTTTTAAAAAACAATTATTACACTGAAAAAGAATTATTGCTGTGAAAGCATTCAGGTATGTAAGTACTCCATGATCTTAGATAGCAAGCAATTATTCACAGGTAACACACATATATAAAACACAGAGCCTCTTAATCTTCTGAATTAAAATAGTACCAGAGAGAGTATTAAAATTGGTATGTTGATATTTTTTTGACAGGTAAAGATTTTTCCAAGTGAGGGGGTGGTTTTATTGTTTATGTTGTGTAGTTTTTGCTTGACTGTTTTTTTTTTTCTTTCTGTTTTTAGTGTGCTCTAATTACATTGTTCCATAAAAGAGGCCAAAGCATTTTCCACCATATAATTAATACATCTTAATTCTCAGGTATTGTGATGACTGGTGCATTTTTCCAAGTGTAAACTATTAATAAATACTCTTTGAAGTCAGGAACACTCCTAGAAAGCTTCTACTTGTGTATGACCTAGTTCTATTTAGCTGTCTCGCTCATTGAAAGCAATTTCTGGTAATTAACCTGGGGGCATACAGCCTGTGCGGAACATGCTTTACCTATGCAGCAAACCAGTCTGTAGAGACCCACTATCTGCAAGACACCAGACACTGTTTCACAGAGGTATCCCATCTATATGTGCTAACCCCCCAGCAGTGGCGTAGCATTAAACGTGGTGTGTCCAGTTTTACCTGAGTTGGTGATTTTTTATCCTGTAGATTTGGCCGCACGCTCCTGAAACCTTTTGCTGAAAGAGATGAGCCGCTAGCGTCTCCATTCAGTGTCTCTCTACTGCCATTATTGTAAGATCGCCAAGCTTTTGTAAATAAAAAAGAATGAAACCATTTTTTGGGTGTGATTAGTACATCTACCCTGCTCTCAACATAGCAACCCAGCTGCTAAACAAACTGCACAACTGACAATGATGCTGTTTCACCATGGAAGTTATAAGAACATGGCTAAGGCTGCCACTCTGCAAAACATTAAGCTTTAAAAAAAATTTAGAGAATTCAAGCATTGACAACAGTTCTGGTATTGGGCAGGTAGACATCTTCCCACGATTTTCATACAGACTATGGATTTTTAACCTTGAGAGTCCTTTTGACGTGCTGGGGCTTCAGCCCCTGTATAAATCAGGCTCAAGTTTCTTCACTTTCAGATTACATTCTTGAACTTCATGTCTGTGTTAGATTTTGAAAAACATCTCAGCTCATGTAAAGTTAGTTGGTTCCACAAAAATTTCACCACAGTACCCAACTCGTTGTTCCAATAGTGTTCCAATCTTATTGCAAAATCTAAATGACACCTCCATTTTCCAGCCAACCAACGATGTTTTTTTTCTCTCTCCTCAGACCTGGAATGCCCTCAAAGCGCTGGCCAAACATAGAGGGAGATATTGAAGACAAAATACTGTAAGAGGCTGGGAGAAGTGACACATTATGTGAGCAGGCTGCTAAGTGAAGGTGGGCAGAACTTGCAATCCTGAGTAAGGCACTAAAAAGGAAATAGCAAGTACCACTGAATGGTGCCACAGTGATGAAGCTAAAGGTGGCAAATTTGCAGTCTGTTTTTTCTTTCCCACACATTTCATTTTTCTGACAATATATTCTGTGTTACAGGAAATAACTGCTTTCAAATGAGCCCTGAATTTGAGGTCTTAACCATTAAAAATTAGGATTACAATTTCAAAGGTGCTTTCCTTGAAGAATGAGGAAGTATGGAGTAATGAAATCAAATAAATAGAAGATTGTTGCAATTCATCCACTTACATGGTATCACACTGATACATAAATAATACAGTGTTTTATTTACCTGAATCTGGAGACTGAGACTCAGACCCTGCAAAAGAAATATCCAATATTAATTTGTGTTAGAAATAAATATAATATTATTAATATTATTAATCATTATTATAATATTATTAGAAATAAGTATAATATATGTTTGCAAATGAGACACACAAGCATTGATAAGAAGCAGTTCTGCCTCTCTAATGAATATTTAGTATATTTTAATTGTTATGAATATTTTTAAGTAAACAATCTTCATAAATTATTTTTTAAAACTAATCTAGCTCCTGACAATCATTTTAAAAGAACATTCAGATTTCTTTCCTTGAGAAGAGTTTTTAAATCAAGTTTCAGTAAAAAGTTTGTAATAAGCAAAACCTCTTTTTCATGCTTTGTTATCTTGAAAAAAATACAGGGGGTGTGAGACCCAAAATACATATCAAGGGCAAAATGAATTTACTAATTTATTAATTTACAAATATAATTAATTTTTTCGTAAGTATTGCTGATTTTTTTCATGAATGGCTACTGAACATAGGAAGAGAGGAATTAAGACCTTTTATAAAGGAAACAAGACTCTCTAAAAAGCATTGTAGAAGTAACACATCTGTCAATGTAATAGGAAATAGCGCTACCCTTCTCCTCCTGGCAAAGTAATATGGCAGGAATGCACAATAGCAGAAAAAAGCCATTCAGAAGTTGTATCTCAGTGGTTGGTGGTGATACCTGAGGCCAATAGGTTTGGAGAACTCTGAACTCTCTTCACAGCTGTTAATGTGACAGACATTGCAGCACGTTTGCGAGCACACCCACCGCTATCTGGAAGCACAAAACAATACAGACAGCAGCCCCAGACAAAGGGAGCAAGCACATGCAACACATCACAGTGTGAGATATGCCAAACATATATGAAAATAAGCATGCAGTTAGGGAACTGCTGCAGAAATGTGCGAATTTGCAGGTTTGACAGATTAGCAGAATACATAAAATTTCACAGGCTTTAAATAACAATAAACTTCACAAAGAATAAGTGAAGAAAGCTGTATTTAAGACTTAATCCACTAGGGAAATATATACACTCTGTTACCTGAAAGACTGCTTAATTACAACTAATTAGTAAAAGCAAACAAGTAATCAAGATAAAGGCTTAAGCATTCCAGAATAATATTAATCAATAATCTGCACTGTAAAATAATTTCATTGTAGGCATTAGAAAGACACCATTCATAAACCAAGCTCATGTTCGATCAGCTGACAAAGTACTTTTGTTCAGTCTTTTGGATCCTTTATGCTCAAGAAACAAAATTACCAGTGAAGACATAATTTTTTTTTTCATTTTGATGGAATGAACTGGCTGTCCCTCTTCCCCTTTTTCATCTAATGTAAGTTAAAAAATAAAAGAAATACATATCTGGAACTGAGTAACATTCTGAGGAAATGACCAGAAATCTAAAATAATTTTAAAAAAATGAGGTAGAGAAAAAACCTTCCTTCTGGATCTTGCCCAACTCCTTTCTTTATTCTACTCCTCCCTCACTGGAGCTGCCATTACATTTTATAAATACTCTCTTATTATTAGAAGACAGCCTTCCCACAAGTTAGCTTTTTAGCAACTCTAGCATAGTTGTAAAAGAAAGTTAATAAATATTATTTGCAATTATAGTTAACTAGAGTATTTTTCTGCTCTTCACTAAAATAATTCTTTTCATTTTAGTATTTGATACTACTGAGATTTGATTTAATGCTTCAAGGAAATCAAGAACTACAAGTATGATAAATGCCTTTTTATTTCTGTAACCTATGACTGGGAGTTTTATAAAATTAAGGTCTTAATGAAGACCTGCAACCTATTTGCAGAAAGTATCTGCCATAATAGCAGTAATTTGAGCTGCAGAGTCATCTTTAACCCAGGTCTGCAAGAGAAGTAAGCTCCTGGTATTTCTTTGCTCATTCCAATATCCCCCTGCTACTACAATCTTTCCAATACTCCCCTGGCCACAGGCCCTGATGGATATGCATTAAGAAGTTGTTAACATTGGCAAACATCAGAGCCACTGCCTTAGATGTAAGTGGTACCAAAGACTCATTGCCAATTCCAAGGTGCAAGGCAAAAGGCCAAATTACTTCAGCCAGCAGCAGTTGAAAGCAATACAGTACCTGCCATTAATTATTGGCATTGTACATGTGACACAAAGATAATGGCTATCAAATCTGTACATGTGTTTTAGTTTGCTTAACATAAATACAGAGTGGAAATGGTAATTGAAATTACATTTTCCATTCTTGTACTCCTTTTCCTCCACCATCGACATACAACAGAGGTCATTCCAATGAGATTTGGTGATGTGTTGATACTGAGGTTCTGTTCTAATCTGAATATTGGCAGACTTTGAAAGCATACTATATTTAATATAAGCTAACGTGCAAAAAAATTTGTTATACTGTCACAACTCTTATTCAAACAAAGTGGCAATTTATTTGTAATTTTTTAAGAGCTACCTTCCTGAATTTCATTATAAAGAAAGTGAAGACAACAAGAAAATGACTACAAACATTCAATTATTTTAACTTCAGGAAATTCTGCTTTGATTTAGTTTTTAACATAACTCAATTGAGCCAGAGTTTTATACTTCATGGACCCATAATCTAGCAAAGTGTTTTGGATTCATGCAAGAGAAATGAAACAGACTGTAACTGACTACATACAATATTTACCCCTATATATATAATTTATATATATTCACAAGTCTGTTCTTGCATTATTTATCAGTATCTGTAGAAAAAATAATGAGATCTAATTAGCATTCAGTTAAGACCTAACTTCACATTTATACAATATTGAGTTGTGCAAAATTTCTAGCAGAACAGGAATGTGTGTGGCTAAGCACATATTGATGCATGATGGGTTCCATCCCCTCATCTATGTTCAGGCCAGGCTCTCATTAAGTGGAGTGTGGAGTATTAAGAAACAGTAAGGGAGACTGAATTAATGATCTTCTGCTCATTTCACTTGCAAACTATAAGCAATTATATAACATAGCTGTCACTTAAGGAACAAATGAGGTTATATGAAACATTCTATACAAATCGTTTGCATATATAAAAAAATGTGGGCACTAATATGCATATACACACTCACAATTCCTTTGACCTGAAAAATTCTTCAGGAAGGAGTCCTGTCTCACTACGAATTGCTTTAACATTGAAGCAAAGGAGACCCAAACCAGCTGAGGTCTGCAGGCAGTGCTAGAATATGAAGTCAGGCAATAATTCACAATCAAAACAGCTGCCTAAAATGTAATTGCAGCTTCTTTTTCTCTTCCTCTCTTAATTGTTTCCACATTTAACCCTTCCCCCTAAATTCATAGCCCCAAGAGCTGCTCCCTCTAGAGACAGCATCATCCTAAGTGAGCTATATCTGTATTTGACAAATAGTCTACTGGTTGGGTCCTGCCCCAAAGCCAGATGGAGACAATTCAAAACACCATCATTTCATTTAAGAGCAAGGGGTGGGTTTCTTAAAAAGACTGTTTCAGAGAGTTAGGAGAAGCAGTGGCATAAACAAAGAGAGAAAAGATGAAAGAATGGTGACCTTGTGTGAAGAGGTGAAAGAGAGCAGCCAGGGGCAAGAAATTTTTAATAAGCTCTTAAAGCTTATTAAAGAAAAGAAAAATGGCATCCAAACAGTCGGTTTGCTGATTATTGTTCTATTCACTGAAACTGTGAATGGTATCATTTTTCCTTTTGTCTGCACAGTGAATTCAAGTTTAGAAGTCTTTAGAGCAGGGCTTCTTCCTCCTTACTTGCATTCTGACCTTTGGAGGGTTCAGCTGTCCAGGACAGACCAAGCTGCTGCCTCTTTATGTCCCCAGGTCCAACCAGGAGGGAGACTGGAAATGCCTTCCCAGCAGACAGATGTACACACCACATCCATACATGGCTGGACACACAGCTCCAAGTACTCACTGTAGCACGGCACAATGGCCTCACCACCCTCCCCTCTCTGGCTGAAGGCCCACCAGTGAGAATGGCACATGTGGACAGAGTGGATCATTCCAGCAACTAGCGGGGCTCAAACATCGAGCCTGCCACTCATTCCACGCCTGCTCTCCGGTGACAGCCCTGGGATGGCCCTGGACAAGGGAGACCTTTGTTCCTTGGGTCACCCTAATTGTGTTCTTGCATGCCCTTGTGTCCCTGTGTTCTTCCAGGCATATGGAGACAGATAGGCCTTTGATGGCTCCCAGAATGGGCCTGGGAGTATCCTGGCAGAGCAGGCTATTACTTGAGCTTCCTCTCCTTCCACACTTTATCTGAATTCCCTTTTGGATGTGCTGATGAGTTTTTTACCACATAAATTACACTGACAGGTAAACCTATTATTTGGTTCTTTCATGCTGCTGAAATTGAATTTTTTTTTGTAGAATGCCTGGAACTCAAACCCATCTAATTTACTTCAGTGATCTAAAAGTGGCTTAACAATCTGCTCAGGAACTCTGCATGGACCCAAGAAATTATGTTCTTGTCTCCCAGACAAAATGTAAGAGAATAGTCCATGTAATGACTTCCATCAATAATTTTAACAAACAGATAATATTTGCAGTCTTCCAGAACTGCATACTTTTCACTCTTGGCTGTTCTTTATGTGCTTCATCTAATGCAAACAGCTAACTTGTTTAATAGCTTTAAAATTAGATGCATTTATCAAGAATGATCTGTGTGAAATTCAGCCAAAATATTTACAGATGGACACTAAGGATCTGTTTTAACTATTAACTTCCATCCATTTCTTATTCCTCAATGCAATTACCTCTCCTCGACATAAGCTATGCATGCACATATGCACAATGAACAATAAGGACATTTACCCTGTGTTTTAATCTGATGTGAGTTTCAGGGCAGCTCTGTTTTCTGTGACTTAGTTAATCAAGCAACCAAGTTAATGATGTTCATCAAATGGTAAAATACCTGAAGACTTCTTGAAGAAACTCCCTAAATATAGCTTAAAATATGATTCTGTTGATGATTGCCTACTCTGGGTTTAAAAACACACACACATTCTATGAGACTATTTTAAATTTATGACAACATTTGAACTCCAAAAGGAAGCAGAAGCCAAAGTACCCTTGATACTTCTGAAAAACCTTCTCTATATCTTACCACTGTTTCTTTGCTTTTGCAAAAATGTTTCATTGCCTTATGCTGCTGAATATTCCTTCCTAACATGTGGAACAGAATTAACAACAAATGCTAAAAAATCCCTCCCATATATGGTAGAGTATTGCAAACCAAAGCTCTTCAAAACATTTTCTCTGTAGACAAAAATATCTTCCGGAGGGTTTGCTGGGACAGACTGCCAAGTCTGCAGCCACAGGGAACTCTGGATTAGAGGAGCCCAGTATAAGCAGTGGATTTACTTTTTATTTTTAAAGCTGCATATACATTAGCTTTGCCACTCCACCAGTTACTGGCATCAAACTAGAGAGCTCATTTATCTGCAGGAGTCATTAATGAAACACATATTTAAAAAACAAACTAGTGGCTAATCAATAACATCTAATAACCTACAACTGCACCATGCACAAATTTCTGTTATAAAGCAGTGAAATAAAAAAAAACAAAACAAAACACCAATCCCAAACCAAAGCTACAGTGCTCATGTTGAAAAGACAGTTTACTGTAGAAAGAAAAAAGTTTAAAAAAAAGGAAAGTAAAAAAGGAAATAGCTAGACCAGAACAGCACATAGAACAGCTTCCACCTGAGTCCCTCTCATTCTTATTGAAGTAATGCTTCAGATAGGTGCAAGGATAGGTGCAAGACATCCACTTTTACACCCTACTCACAGGTTTTTAATTTTTTTTTACAGTCAGAAAACAATCTACCTCAATAGAACTGATAAGAATTGCCACATTTTGTCAGTAGCTTCCTTTCAGTGCAGCTGATAACACACACATTAATATCAAGCACATAGAAGATGAACAAAATGTTTTCACTGTCCAAGTGCAGAGTAGATTAAAGTTCAACCTAAAACCATGGTATCTTTAAGTAACGAGAGGATTTCAGGTGTGTTCAGGTCTTTAGGGTCTATTTTTAAGGTTCCTGTGTGATCAGAAGACTCCCAATCCCCAGGAGAGAAGTCATTCAGCCACAGATTATTTAAATCTTAATTCTTCTCTCCTGAGAATTCATAACTTACACCAAAAATCTTAGTGCAACATCCAACAAAGTCATACTTCGGGGCCACAGTAGCACAAATTGGCAATTTACCTCTTTATTCATATTTTTTGAAGTAGAAGCTATAAAATTACCTCTATCATATGATTTTGACTCATATGACGGCAATGTACAATGTAATTATAGTATGATGATCAGCAAAGTTACGTCTGAAATTACAGTTCCGTGAAACAAGTCGTATTTTAGTACTACCTGAATTACGCAGACTGACATGTTAGGAAAGACATCTCCACCAAAAATGAGAGAGGACAGGACAAATTTCAAATAGTATTTTATAAATGAAAAACACACCACCTTGGTTAGAATTTGAAAAACAATTAAGAACAACCAAAACTTAGGGGAACAAAAGTACATCCTCAAACAAGAAACTTAATTTCTCCTGTTTACTCTATTAAGAAACGTAGTGGTTTCAAGTGAACCGATATATTTTAACTTTGTATTAAAAGATGTGCTCCAAAAATGGATCCTACTGAGTTTCAGCTGTCTGAGACAACAGGAAGCCATGAAGCTGGACTAATACAGTGATCTAGATAATAGCATCTATAACCATGGAAAAGCTGATCCCTTTGACTTAGAGCATCCTGCTGAAATTCAGACTTCAAAGGTAGTTCTGGTCCTCAGGTCCCACAGATCATGTCATGGTGAAGCACTGCAGTCAATGATAAAGCCACTGGTTTGGAAAGGATGGATACGTCTATCCTTGCACCACAGTTAATCTGCAACCAGACAGCTCACCTATGGAGCCTGAAAGAGCTGACTGCAACTGAAAATTTACACCTGAGTGAGGCCAGGATTTCAGCAGTCTGCTTTTAAGAGGCCTGTTCCCTCTTCCAGCACAAAGAGCAGCACTATCTTATTGGCTTCAGAAGTTCAGGAGCAAATATTATCATGCTGTCATAGATCACAAAGATGACTTTCTACAGAGTCCTTAATTTGGTCAATACATCTGTTAAAGCAACTTGAGAGAAAATACAAAGCACAGTAAATATAACACATCCTCCAGATTATCCTCAGCTGATATGCAGGTGCAGGTTATAATACAGGGCAGGGTTCATACGCCCTTTAATTTAGTGACAGTACAGAACAGAAATAAGGGATTTTTAAAGCATGTGCATTTTCTTAGGAAAATGTGATGCTTTAATAACATTTTTCCATCACTGTTGTATCCTCATACAATGTATTTTCACATAAAACATACACACGCACAAAACTGATACTATTAAATTAAGCACAGAAGCCTAAGCATGCACTTTTATTTTGTGTATCCATATATGTCCATACATAAAAAAACATGTATGTGAATTTTATATATGGGATACAAATGCACATAAGCAGGCATACTATTAAAATATCTTGTTTATTTTGAGTTCAGCACCAACTAAAGTGCAATTTGTTTATGAAAATTCTATTGCATTTGGGATCTTCTCTGCTCACAAAACAACACAAAAAAATCTCACAGATGCAGCATACCTGTGTTCATTTTGACACTGGAGGATTTGCTATAAAAGTCTTCAGATTTCCTGCGGAAAATAAAACGATCTATTAATTTGCACAGGACAAGAATGTGTGGTACAAAATGGCAGCAGAGCTTTTTGGAGGGGTGGAGAATCACTGTGATACAAATGGCAGTCCTATTTTAACACTGCTTTAATTAAATTGGTATTGCTTGTCCTTCCAAAGTTAAAGATGAGCTGTCACTTCCATTACAAGTCACCCTATCTTCAAGTGTTTTGTAACTTTCTTGTAAATATTTGCTGTAGGATAAAAAAAACCCTAGTGATTAACTTCTGGTCTTGAAACTATAAACTAAAAATATTTTCCATACAGGAATGCGGAAATATTTTCAAAAACTGCTTATAAGGTTTATTCACTCCTTTGCGCAAACTAAAAGATGTGAAGAGTAGATCTCTCCAAACATTTTCTAAGCAGCCAAATTTACCAAGTCTTTTTTGACAATTTATAAGCAGATGTGGTTGTTTTCATCCAGTGATTTAATATGTCTCCCCAGACAACACTGACATTCTCAATGTTGCTTGATGTATTTCCATGCACAGAATCAGGACATGTGTCTTGGCACTCACAGGAATCCTTATGAAAACTCCTAATGGAGTAGTGAATCAGGTCACTTTTTAAAGATAATAACTTGCACCAAAATAATGTAAAGTGCACACAAAGGTTGAATCTATTTAGACATCCCAGCTCTGTACAGTACTTCCAAACAAACAAATAGTGAAACACTACCAGCCAAACTACAACTGCAGAAATCTCACAACATGCTAAATAACAGCCAACTTTAACCCACTGATGTCATGGGACAAAGCAGACACTATTTCCCACCTACTGCCCGCTTGTTTCACAGCTTTATCTCAGTATAAAGTGGCATCTGCATACTAGCCAGGCTTAGCTGTATTGCAACATGTACACTGCCCAACAGAATCTACTTAACAAATGGGCAGACAAACTAGAGGCCAAAATACTGAGGGCTAAAAGAAAAATAATAATAAAAAAATTCTCCCACTGCACTATTCCCACATCAAGCTTGAGATAAAACAAAGGTAAAATCAGATTTCGTAATGTAACACACCTTCACAAAATAAATTAAAAATATAAACTGCCTGGCTATGTTGGAGTAAGTTGGAAGGTAAGCATGAAGGGCCATTTTTATGATGGGAGATAAGGATACTAATTAATACAAGTAAACAAAATATCAAAACAGAATTCCAGTTTCAGTTCAACTCAACAGGAACCCTGAATTAACTGTACCTCTGAGGTAATATGTATGTTGCCATATTCCCTTGTATTCCTAACAAGGCCAGACATTTCCACTGCTCGAAAAAATTACTGTTTTTCAGAAACTATCTGATCTCTGCTGCTATTATTCAGTCAGTTTTATGACAAAAAAAGATGAATTTTTTTGAGATTTCCTGATTTTTCGATGAATTTTTTTGAGATTTCCTGATTTTTCGATGAATTTTTTTGAGATTTCCTGATTTTTCGATATTTTTTCATTTCTTGAGAGCTATGGAAATAAACAACGGGCAGTGAATGAAGTCTTATAATGCTATTGTTATGCTGCAGCTATCAGTAAACTACTGCTGCGAATTTTTAAAAGCTCTTATAAAAATTAGGACAATTTTTTCTTTTTTTATATATGGTCTCTGACTGAAATTTTGAATTTCTTTAACTGCTACAGAATGTTCTTACAGCCTCAAATTCCCACTGCATTTTCAGACTGCTAGAGGAGACACCATTTCCACGCCTTCTTTTAGCTTGGAACTGAATTGCTGACCGTACCACATGTAAGATACAAAATGCAACATGATATTTATTTTCAGACCCAACAAGTACAGGACTCTTGGAACCCTGCAGAGCTAAAATGACTTCTAGCAGGTGGCTTCGATATATTTACCCAAAGCATGCTTAACTCTTACTCAAGTTTTAACAGACAAAGCTTGGTTTCAGCACTACAGCTCTGTACTCCGAACAACTTCTATCTGAACAGTTTAGGCTACACTGCTGACACTCACTGAGGGGCCTCATACAAATCACTAATTTTTCCACATGAATCTAATTTTGCTGAAAAACAACTTTTAGTCTTGGATACCTAAAAGATATGCATGTAAATAAGGCAATCCAAATCTCATGCATGAAAACTGTAGGCCTTGTATTTAATACTAAAATTATTTTGAATTCTCTGCTTCTAAGGAGCTAAAGCACCATTGAAATACTTAGTAATACTGGGGTAGAAGCCAAATGAATGCAATGAAATTAAATACCATATTCCTGAAATAATTCTATTCAACATTGTTTCAATCAGTCTTTAAGATCCTTGCTTCAAGAAGGAAGTGGTGGGGGGAGGAACGGGCTGGTTTTGTTTTGTACTTCTGCTCTTTCTTAATTTCCTCCTGAAAACTGTTCTTTGGGAATGGGTTTGCCCCTGACAGAGGCAATGAATGCTGCACTGGAAGCATCAGACACTTTAGTGCCAAGATGCACACCCAGTGATCAGCTGGGATGCTCAGCTCTCAGCCAGCCAGTGCTGGGGCAGAACAAAGGCCTGCAAGGGTCAGTGAACACAAAGCACCACTGCAATGAGGGAGTTTTCAAAATCAGTCACCTGGAGAGGGCTCACACCTGATCTTTGGTGCTGAGGTAAAAGAACACTAACTTCAAGCACACTAGCAGGCCTAACTTTTGCAGAGGGAAATCCTGGATTAATCTTCATGGCATTCTTCTATAGTGAGCTACATCTGGAAGAGCTAATGCAGCAGGAAATGAATGACTATGCTAATGCACAAAAATGGGTCTGTTGGGTTGCATACAACTGTAGTTACCTTTGCTACATTTAGTTTCACTAAATACATATCCTTGATAATATTACAGTGATTAACAGCTCAGAAATTCTTTGCATTGCAAGAGGTTACTGAAAAGACTTGTGGGAATCTGACATCTGCTCTATTTTCTCCAGGAGACCCTGATATCTACTTGTAGTTACTTCTGTTCCCGGTAAGTTCTGAAGTGTGGGGTGCTGAAGGAAAACATTCTGTCAGCCCTTCTGTTCCACATTCATATGGAGCTATAAAAAGGGTTAGTGAGAAGTCAAGGAAGGTTTCTCCACCCTCAGTTTATTCATGAATCAAGAAGCATGACTTTACTGTTAGGGGTTTAATTCCATTCTTTTTCAGATCTTCAAGCACCTAAGGCAGAAGAACCCTCTGTGCATTGTGCTCTCAGATGACCATGCCTGAGCAGGGAGATTGGACCAGGTGACCCAATGTAGTCCCTTTCAACCATACCAATTCTGTGATTCTGTTATTTACTCTTTGCCATTTCACAAAAGATATTCTAAAAAGGAGATTTAAATATATTTTTCTTACAGAGTGTTTATATTAATTCTAAATCTAATTCCAGTACATCTCTTTACAGTTACCATCCTTTGCACTGAATTCTACTCCAAGGACCTTTGGTGAGAGGAGCAATTGATTTAGAACACAGAGTGCAGATGGATCAACAGCAGGATAGATATGTGTGTCTGGCTGGAAAATTATAGATTTTCATTTTCTTAGGTAGAGAGCAGTTTCCAGGTATTTGGAGAGGACAGGAGCTTTCCTGACTTGCATGAGGGAGTGTCAGACTTTCATTAATGGTGCTTGCCAGTTTCACTGTTTGATCTTGAGAGAGTAAATCTACTTGAGAAAATATCTGCAAAGTTAAGGAATTGAATCAGTGGTGAGTTTATTACAAGGATTGTTAATTCAGTGAGTTTAAACATTACAGGTGATCTACAAACACACATTTATTACCAGGCAGGATCCTATTTTGCATGTGGCATTATATTCTTTTAATGCACATCATTAAGACTCTGCAGAGCATTCCTGCTCCGCAACAAGTCAATATAGCTCATATGCCAACTCATACACTCAGTGATGGGGTGTAAAAAAAAGTATGAAGCATTAGTTCTGAAAGTACAGTGAAGCTGACTATTTTATTTCTCTCCCTATTTAAAAGAAATTATTTCAGATGTTTACTGTTAGCAGGAAAACTACGGCAATGAGAATGCAATGAAAACTTAATAAACCCCAAATGTTTATTTAGATTGTGACAACAACACTTGCACAAAGGAACAGCTGTCCTGAAACTTCCTTGCTAGAAGAGGTCTCTCCTGCTGAGCCTATGAGCAGGTATGCAAATATACTCTGTGTATGAGAACATGTTTGATGGAGCACAGGCAGATGATGCCTATAATGAAAATGGCTCCCCCATGTTTCAGTTTAATAATGTGCAACAAGGACATTAAGGAGTCCCCAAAATGGTAGGGGATTTTTACTAAGATCCAAACCAGCAAGGCATATGCTTAGCATATGCTTTAGTATGTGCTTTATGAAAGCCCCACAGAACTATTTCTATGCTTTATGTTAAACACAAGCATAAATACTGTTTGCCCTAGACCACACTGCCTCACTCTACAAGGATCTGAATACACAGAAGCTAGAAGTCTAGTTCTAATTAAAGTGTTTTGAGACAGATAATCAAAGATAAAAACAGGCAGACAATTGACATCATAGTTTCTGTAATTTTAACTTTAAAGTTTTTCTTAAAAGATCCTCATGCTAAGTGCAGTGCCATTGTACACATTACACATATGCACACTATCTGGAAATGTACTGATCAGATAATGGACCAATTGGGATGGTGAATCATTTGTACCTGGTCATAAACTTCTACTGGAACACAACAGACAAGTCACATTGTACTCCGCAGCAGTAAGTGCGTGACCAGGGTAATCTCTACACACAAAAGCTGTTTCCTGGATCATCTGCAGTACTACAAACAAACTGTCTTAGGCTGGTATCTAACTTACAGCAGATCAGATATTTGAGCCTATTTCCTCAGCAAATACAAAACTAACATTGTTATTCAGCGTGCTGCTAAGACTTTGTGTTGGACAATGGCTGTTGGTTCTAATTCCCATGTACAAATGTTCAAAGAGTATCAGATACAGGAAAATCCACCACAGGAGTCTATAGCTGATTATTCTCTATAAGCACTTCAAGGGATTGGATGCAAGTGGAGGAAATAAAAGCACTATTAACCATTTCATGTATCTTAAATGTGAGTTGAAAATTGCAAGGCAATTTCTATTCATGAGAATTATCAAGGTCTGAAGCACTTGTCAGGAGTGATGTGGTCACACTTAAGACTCTGAACTTGTCAAGCATATGTGAAAAATGTGATAGTCTGAATGCAGGGGAATAAATCTGATGACACAGGAACTTCTTTCCAGAGACTTTTCCTAATGTAATTTCTCTGAGAATGCTAGAAATGCAAGATTAGGAGAAACTGGTATCATCTTTTCCCATATTTCTTCATGAAACATAGAAAATTTACTACTTGTCTGATAGGAAAAACAAAGACTACATGCGTCTAAACTGCAGGTTTCTATCAGCAGTCTTTGTGCACATAGCATCAGTAGAAAAAGTTCAAACACTTGCATTTAAATTGGTACCAACCTAAGTCTCTCTCTCTAGAAAAAACACATGAAGCTTAAAATTTTGCCTGTTTGTAGCATAATTTTACTAGATACTTATTTTGACTTGGTATGTAGTGGAAAACAAACAAAATTTCTGCACTTGGTTCTAAATAGGTACTTGCTGGCATGTCAAAATACTTCTCAGATACTTCAGTAGCAGAACATTTTCCTAAAATGACACTATATGCAACTATACGAGGATACCAAGAAAGTTATTCAAGCTGACAACATTCTGTACATTTTACTGGTTATTTTTACAGCTGCAAAAGGAACAAGGAGGACAAATTGCTGCTCTTACATTCTGCATCTCCTCCTCTACCACTACAGTAAATTTAATTAATAATTCCAGTCATGCTTGTGGTGTTTGTGATTTTTTTTCATTATTTTTACTACTTCAATATAAATAAAAAAGGAGAAAGGTTCCATTAACTGAATAAAGATTAAAAGAAAATTTCCATTAACTTGCTGACTCCAATTCACATTTCTTACCCTTTTATCCAGGCACCTACTACTGTTTTTAATACTAACAAATTTTTAATTTCTAGCCTTTAGTGGTGGTTATTTTTGTCCCCTGCTTTTGTCCTCCACATTTGCTGTTGTTTTACAGGAACTGTATTTGATCAAATTGACTAATTCCATAAGCTGGAAATTATTCAAGATTACTGTATGGGAGCATGTCACTGAAGTAAATATGCAGTGGATTGGTGTGCACAAATGTAATTACAAAAAACTCCACTGTAAGACAGAGTGCCTTAAAGGTATTCTGCATGTTCTTAGAACTTTTGAAAATTTGCATTTCATCATGATGAAGTATTAGTCTTTTAGGAAATACAAATTTTAAACAATGGTACCCAGAATTCACCTGTCAAATCTTTTAGACATTCTTTAAAATTTTATTTAAAATAAAAATATTCCCAGAAAATACAAATATTCCCACAATATCCAACTACTTCTCCATCTTTCTCAAGAGAAATACCATTAGAATTATGTTCCTGTCAAAAACTCATCACTGAAGGGTTAAATCTGGATTCTTTAGATTGTGGTAACTACCAAAGTTATCAGGAACATAAGACAGTTTAAGTTTCATTTCCAGAACTTTGCAAATTACTGTTCACTTGAATACTTCAAGTATTGTCTAATTTTCTGTTTCTATACTGTATGACAAACAATGCATTCTTGCTCTTTTCTATTAGGTATGTAATATGCATCAATTTCAGACAAAACATGCATAAATCTCTACCTAAATTAGAACTCATTCAAATAGGGCTTTTTCCCCCCATGAGTCAATACCACTCCCTATAGAAACAGTGGGAATAGTGTTAATTCAAGAAAGAAATGTCCATTTCTGTTTGCCTCTATTGGTTTTGTCTAAAATATAAAAATATGCTTCCCTGAACTACTGGGTAATGTCACGTTCAGCTAAGAGAGCTGGACCAATGGGTGAGGTGATACAAGACTCCTCAATATATTCTTTTAAGTATGCTGAAGGAGCAGCATTTTGCTTTAATACTTTTGTAACACACACATAAAACCAGAAAGAATAACTATAACTTAAAAGACTAACTAAGAAAATACCAAGTGAAAGATTTTAATCCTTGTTATGTTCTAAAATATTAATTTGAAGGGACTGTACAGGAAAACTTTCAGTACCCCTCTACTGAGCACTTAAAGTTTGTGACCAATTTTGGTAAGCTTGACAGAGATGCAGAGGTCTTGGGAGTATTGAAGGCTTATAAGTTCCATGATGAATTCTCAGAGAGAATACAGATCTTACCAGAGCCAAGTGGGCAATATATTCTATCATTGTTAGATAAAGGTGAATTCATACAGGAAGGAAGACTTAGGAGCTGTATATGGATAAATGCATAGACCTTATTAACCCAGCCATAAAACTCTCTCTCACACAGCATCCAGTTTAATTTGCCTTGTTAGGCAGGAGGAAGACAACAAAAACAACCAAAATATTTCTGCTGTCTAAAAAGATGAAGAGTTGAACCCAAGCTTTTTCCATTACATTCATTCCAAGCTCTGCATGGATTGATGACTAACACAGTTGGAACTCACTGAACTGCCTCGATGTGATTCAATTCCAAAGGGTGTTTCAGCGTTTGCAAGCAAAAGTAACTTTCTCCAGTAAAAGGGTAAGTGTCAAACCCTGACATCCACACAGGGGCTTGACTTCAGATCAGCTCTACTCTAGCCCTGCAGACCAGAATCAGACCTACTGACACACCCACTTAGTGACCTCCTGGCACAGGAAGCATGTGAGGCCCCTTCCTTCAGCCACATCTTCCAGTTTAGGTTTGTTGGTACATCTGCAGATCTACCCTGTGAACCCAAAATGACAAGAACTAAAGAGCAACAAAATGGTGGAAAGGAAGATTATAAGATTTTTGTTTAGATTAAGGAGCTGTGAAGCAAAACCTAGAGTAGATTTATTCACTGTTGGTCTGAACAGACAAGACACTGTTGGTCTGAACAGACACTGTTGGTCTGCTGCACAAGAAATACTTCTGGTCTTTCAGTCTTCAATGTTGACTTATAATGCCTCAATCTCTAAATGACTCATCATTGACAGCAACTTAAATGCTATAAACTTCTATCTTCCATCCTGCTATAAAGCCTGCCTTATACCATGCAGTGTATCTTATTAACTCCTAGCACATTTTGCCATTTCTCAAGAATCACAGCACAGCTTTGCATTGCTGTAGTCCACTGGAGACATAACTGTTTAGAGGAAAGATATTTAACAGCTGCAATACTATGTGCTCTCAAAACTAAGGAAAACTCCTTATGTACAACACACAAAAACCAGAATAATCAGCCTTGCAAGCTTGAATTTGAATGTTTTGCTGATACTGTATTTTGCCTTTTCCCATGGGGCACAATCATCAATTTTCATTTCATTGAGTTTCACTCCTCCAGATAACAGCCATCAAAATAATGCCACTGCTACTGCTTACAACACAAGTATGTGCACTGTACTGTCAGCTGATTTCAGACCTCATGAAATCCAACATGCCTCAATTCTATATAGAACAACAACAAAAAAGTTACAATTCTTCCTAACATAAATAGCCAAAGAAAGAACTACCAACCATTATAGTTGGGAGCATAGTTAACTCATGTATGCAAGGAGTGTTAATACTAACTACCTGTACCAGCTAGCTGAATTTCAAAAGTTCTAGACATTTGGTAAATTTCAGATTGTATGCTTATCCTTCTCTCTCCCTCTCAATACCTTATTCTTCACCAGCACATTCAAGATTTCTGCTAACGAGCACATCCTTTACTGATTCTAGAGCAAATCAGAAACCGTCTAAAACTAAAACTCACAAAGATTAAGCAGAATGTTATTGGATCAATTGTGAGATGGCACACAAAACAGGTTCATTCTTCACAGAAACGCTGAAAGAAAACATCAGAGGTTTGTGCCAGGCTTGCAGTAAGCATGGGACAAGGTTAGGGATCACCCGAGAGGTGACTGAGTGCCTGTACAGCACTGCCATTTGTGGCTGTGCAGGGCATGGAATCTGCCTGCCAGCCACCCACAGGTCAGAGCTTTCCACGCTCTTCCACAATAATGTACAAAACCCACTAGCACAGGAATGAAGAGGGAGGGGCACAAGTCAGGATCAGTTTTCACTCTCTTAGTTCCCTACTACCAAAGCAAACTGTGCCAGCAGATGGAAGAAGCACCTTAAATAGTCTCCTACTGACTCCATTCCTTACCCAAACCTTCTCCCACATCCCCTGAGGAGATCAAGTTTGTATTCTGGATGAAGCCACAGATTTGCAGAAACAAGTGTTTATAAAACAATTGCAATAACTACATCCACACTGAGGGAACAAGCTGAAGCAGTACAGGGAGCATCAGCTGGCATTTCCTACTGCAGCCTTCACAATGCCAAGGCAATTCCTTTGCCCACCACCTTCTAGATTTTCTTTCCTTCTGAAAGGAAGGGGAAAAACTGAAGTCTCATTATCTGGCACCACAGGGACATCCAAATCCCTTTTCTAGAGCCATTAGACAAACATCTGCCTTCTAAGCTCTCAGCCCTAGATCCCTTCCTAGCCAGTCTTATCTCTCTTAACTCACTCAATTCCCCGCTTGTTGCTAGTACTCTTCAAACCAAACTCCTCCTTCCCCTGCCAAAGGCAATTTGTCACAGTCTATCGCTCTTATTCCCTCAGTCTTCAAGCCAGGCAGCCTTTTCCTCTGCAAAGACTGGTCTATAGTGGGTCTGAAAGAATAGCAAACACCATCACCTCATTTTCAGATTGCTCTAGCATTCATTGCAGTACTAACTACATGAATAGTCCCTCTCATTCCCTATACCAGCCCTGGCACTTAAAAGCATTCAAGTACTCAGTTCTAATTTTCCATTCATGTGCAATGGGAATAGGTTTTCAGATTCTGCTTTTGCCAAATCTCTACTGAGCACCTGCAAACTGATTTTTTGTGATTTTTTGTGATTTTTTGTGATTTTTTGTAATGAGAAGGAAAAGTCACATTCCTATCAAAGCTGTGTTGAAGTTTTTCACTGTATTCCAGCCAGTGAGTCCAATTTAGCTAAACTATAGGGGACCAGAATTTTTAATGTAAAAAAACCCATTACATTGTAGAACCATGATCTCTAGCTTTTGACAAGAAACTTGAAACAGAATCTTAAACGAGCAAATTATGATAATAGTTAAACAGACAATGGATCTGCTGCAGCTAGTTAACAGAGGCTAACAGTGCAGTTCTAAACAAAATGACTGAATATGTTAGTTTTAAGACAAGGTTTGTTTCATCATTACAATCATATATGATAGTATATATACAAAGCCTTTTCTGCTTTCTATCCACCCAGTGACATTTTGCCAAGGGTACGTTCCCAGGAGCACGGATGGCAATGAGACTGAGTGGGTTTAGCACTGGTTCCAAAGGCAGTGTGTTACATCAGATTAGCTCAAATGTACCTGCAGCAGCCCCAGCTCTGACGCCACCACAAGTGCTATTTAGGGCTCATTGTTCTGCTTGCTAAGCGTCACTCAGCTAACTCGGGGAGTGCCTGCACACGGGATGGGATCTGTTTCAGGAAAACACATAGATCAGTTACATGCCTTGCTGTAATACCAGCTGTTCAACCTCATCAACTGTGGTATGAATAACAAAAAGGGGGATAGATGACATAACGCAGCATGACAGAATATCTTCCTTCACACACTACCCCCCAGATTACTTAATATAATTATTAAAATTATGTCCTCATCTTAATCTGGTGTACCCAGTATCTTAATGTCAGTTTTACAGCACTAGGCATTTTTATGTGTTTATTTATTTTAAATTGGCAACAATAAGTGCCATTCCCTTAGCAGATGTTCTAAGTTCCCACACTCTTAATTATAGTTTTATAACCACAGCCACCTACCATCCAGTGCACTGAAGCAGTGTGTCATTTCGAAAGCCACTGTTACTTGCTCATTAAATTCCCCTGCTTTGTAGAGCACAACTGATTTCAGCTGCATGCCAACCCACATGCACCTAACAACGACACAGGCTTCAACTCCAGCACATGTATTTCACGTGAATGTGCACAGGCTAACATGGAGGCATGCTGATTTTGTTTAGGAGTGTTCAGAAGAAGAAAGTATCATTAAGGTAAATGCATTTTATGATTTTAATTAATACACTACACTGATTGTTAAGTGGCATAACAAGTTACAGTACTTTTTTCACTGAAGAGGAAATTTATTTAAAATAGCTTGAAAAATGGAAATTTAACTGTAAACAAATCTTACTATCAACAAACTAAACAGAGAGACATGGATACCACTGTTACCTTTCTATTGCTTTCAGTCACCACTGTATGAAAATCTAGAGCTTTAAACAGGATTCAGAGCTCATAGTGAACAGTGATGGGAACAGTGTATGTTCCAATACTGTCACGGCAGCCTGTAACCTCCTCCTTTCAGCACAGCCATATGAAAACCCGAAGGTTTTTGTCAGGAAGAAGTGTCTGGGTGCTCTGTCAGTTCTTGGTTTTCTCAGCAGCTTTCTGGGATGTTTTTCAGCACTCATAAGTTACTTACAAGCTACTGGGCAGCAGCCCAGCAAGCCTCACAATGCAATACAGTATCTTTAAAGTTACCATTTCCAGATTTTTCTGCAGACAGAAGAGTCTGCAGAGGCAATTAGTAAATTTTAATTATCTTACACATTGCAGTCCTACATAGTAGATTGGTAACAGTTTTAAATCTTTAAAAAATCATGGGGCTATAGGCCTGAATATATACTAACTATGGAATTCATCAATATCTGCTTCGTAAGGATTTTTATATTTATTAGTCTGGCTTATAGCACAATCACAATCATTCAGTTATTTCACAATCACAATCAGTCATTCAATCACATTCAGTCATTCAGTTATTTCACAATCACAATCATTCAGTTATTTCACAATCATTCAGATCCAAAAATGAATAATTAGTCACATGAAACAGTAAGAGAGGACTGTATGGCAGGTGGGTATAGAAGTAAGTGTCTCCTTTTTTACAGGATTCAACATTTAAAGGACCAACATTAAATGAAATTTAAGAAATTTAGAGTGACTCAAATATTGATATTTCACCTGAACTTTCTGAATGAAAAGGAAGAAGGTTTAAACTCAAACTGCATTTTTAAACATGCATCTTTCTCATCCAATAAAGAAATTATGCTAACTAGTCTTGAAATTTCCTGAAGTCATGAAATAGCTATCTGTGAAAAGCTGTCAAATTAATAAAGTTAATGAACTGAAAACACAATTGCTTTTTCATTCCTTACAGCAGTTACTGGTGCTGCTTACAAAACACAGTGTACAAGAAACCAGAAGCCCAAAAGAAGGAATAATTTTTAAAATGTAAAAAGCTAGTTTAGTATCTCCAAAAAGCCATCACCTTAAATTTGTCCCAGGAGATGTAAATACCTCCCCCGAAGATTAGTAACATTTGAAGTAGTAAGATGTTCCTTCTCCCATCTAAATGAAATGGTATCAGAGTACTTCCAATCAAAATATGAGATAATTCTGAAACTCCGTGCATTAACAAAGGAATGTATGTAGGATTCAATTTGCCTTTTAAAGGAAATTTTTGATCAAGACAGATTAGTATTCTGATTTCTATTTAAAATAATTAAAAATTATATAGTTCTTGAGAAACTAACAGTTTCAGAGAATAAAAGACCTGCATTATTGCTGATGCACATCAATTTTTTTCTTTCTATTCTACAGTCTTGCTGAAATTCCCTACTTCCTTTCTTTCAGTACTGTAATTCTTTTCATACTCAGTTTTTCACCTGTGTGTCTAACTCCACACTGTCTCACTCTCTTGGCATCCTATCCTCATTTCTGAAGGCGATCTGAGATAATTTTTCTCCTCTCCACTTGCTCTAAGTGTTATCAATGGCATAGGTTCAGAAAGTTCCTAAATTAACTCCTTTAATTTCAAAGGTGTGGCTGTGTGCACCTCTCTGCTTTCTGGTATTTTGGCTGTAATTTCACCCCATTCTTTCTTACCTCTTGGAAGCCTCCCTCTCACTCAAAATCCCACTCTGAAGCATCAGCCCTGTTGCTGACCAATGTGCACTTCTTGATAGGGTTATTGCAATGAACACTCCCTTGTAAACTTGATGAGGTGGAAATTACCACCCAAACACAACATTTTGAAGGAAGAGACTTTTTCACAGAAAAATGTTCACAGAAAAGAGTAGCAGTTATGGAAAATGGTGCATAAGTTGCAAATTGTTAAGAGGTCCTGTTTTGCTTTATTTACTTGTTAGCTTTTTTCCAAGTTACATGTTTGATTTTTTGGCTAGTCTAAGCTTTTGTTTAAAAACAAGTTACTTGTTTGATTTTTTGGCTAGTCTAAGCTTTTGTTTAAATACAAGTTACTTCACTGTAAATTTGCTCTGAAGAGCAACAGAAACTAAATGTTTCCAAAAAATTATCTTAATCTGAATTTCTACTCACAGAAATTTGACATTGATGTTCAGGTTTTGATTTGCTTGGAAAGTCTAGAATACTTTCTGTAATTTCAAAGCAATTTCTGTAAAGCAAAGTAACACTTTTCCATGCAACTCCACTCAGTTCTTTACCTCTGCCCTATGATTCACCTCAATTTAACTACTGACACAGCAACAGTGCCTTGCCCTCAAGCATATTTTAATGTAGTATCATTTACCTTAAAGAAACCACAAGGCAAACACCAGATTTAAGCAAAGGTAAGATTCATATTTTTCTCCTACTCCCTTCCACTATATAGCTATAATATATAAATTCTGCTCTTATTTAGAATAATTTATACCTCCTTGAAACCAGCTGCCCCATGATATCATGTTCATACTTCCTCTTTAAAAACCTTCTATACTACTCCTACCTGTGATACATTGTTTAGAATTAATTTCATTGATTTTTTAATATAGCACAGTAATCTAATATAACTCGTTATTTGCTTAGGTAAGAGATGTCTGCTTATATGTGCTTTCCAACTCATTTCTAAGTGTCTGTCACACTGTTTTTCAGTATAATTATTATATTTTTTCTTACTAAAGAACACATGTTCTCACTATTTTACAATAAACTGGTGGTTTCAACACAACCACTACAATGAAAGACTGTACAACAGATAAATCACTCTTGACAGAAATTTTTACATCACATGGCAAGCCAATGCTAATACCAAAAAACATTGAGCATTTCGAAAATCCACACTGTCAGTCAGTGGTTCTGTGATTCTGTCTTCCCAAGTCACTGTTGCATGTGATGGGGCCCTGCTCTCCTGGGGATGGCTGAACACCTGCCTGCCCATGGGAAACAGTGAATTCATTCCTTGTTTTGCTTTGCTTTGCTTGAGTGTGTGGCTTTTGCTTTCTCTATTAAATTGCCTTCATCTCAACCCACGAGTTTTCTATCTTTTACCATTCCAATGCTTCCCCAGTCCTGCTGGTGGGGGAGTGAGGGAGCAGCTGTGTGGGGCTTGGCTGCTGTCTGGGGTAAACCACAACACGCATTCTCAGTTTGCTTTGACAACAGCCATCAAATTTGACCCATTAGTAAAAACAATCAATACTGCTGAATAAAATTCTTAATGTGGGGGGAAGCCTTTTTATTGTAAAACATCAAAGCCAGTAGAAAATGTACCAAATAAAAAGAAACACTTTGCAATTGTTCAATAAGTTATTATGATGGTAAAGAAGTACACTGTACAATCAGTGTCTAGCAATTGAGGGTTCTTGAATATGACTTTGGTTTGAGAATTGCAGACTGTCTTACTGAGAGAAGAACTATGTCAACAAACTGTATTACTAGACATGGTAACAGATGTGATTACAGGCTCTGTGGATGTCTAAAGAAAGATATAAGCTGTATCCGTTCTCTAGTGCAGGACCATGCTGCACGGTCTTCAGCTGAGTGACATCAGCATAAACAAGACTTAGAGTAGAAGATAAGGCCCTGTGAACGTATCAGCAGTGAATTAGTAACTAAGGCCATGCCATCCACAAACCACTGAATTTTTATGAAGTGCAGAAACTCTGAAACAGCAAATGCTTCTGAATATTAAGTGAACCAGAACTGTAGGTTTCAAAAATTATTAACTGTTCCCTTGTGCCCTTGGTACTCATATTTTATATTGAGTGTCCCATTGTGTCTCATGGCCTCTCTGCTGGCTGGCAAATACAATCCATCACTCTACCCAGTATTTTAAGAAACTGGATAATTTGCTTCAGTTTAGCAGATCTTAGCAATAGTGATACCAGATGAAGCTATGGCCTGAGTTAAAGAGCAATAAAGACACAAATCCATACCTCAGTCACATCTACCACAATTCAGTGAGTGTAGACAGCTGCTCTTACGTACCCTATCTCCAGTGGGTATCAGGCACAAGTCTTCCAAACACCTGAACTTGTACAAAAGCTGCCTGTGCATGCATAAAGCTTCTTTATTTCCATAAGCATACAGAAACTAAATGCTGCATGTTATATCCCTCCAAGAAGAAACCTTGCACTTAGTATAAGCATGAATTCCTCTACTTTTCTGCTAAAAGCAAGGAAACTGTGCTTAAACTTGATGACCTCTGAAGTTTTGCACAAGTAGGGTATCAGCTTCACTTAAATGATACCAAACCACTACTTAAATTAACCAAAAGCAAGAAGTCAGTCATCAGAGTTAATACATATTTGCCTTACATTAGCAATAAAAAGTCCTACTCCAAACTAAAATGTACCATTTTCTGTAACACTTCATAATTTTTTCTGTTTGCCCTCTGGTCAGCTCTTTTCTCTATCCTTCAGTCTTAGAAATAGCGAAGAATGCAAATAATTTCTGCTATTTCCTCAGCTGTTATAAACCAGTGAAGTTCAACTGAGGTCAACAGTGCCCTTTTACTCCAGTTTAGGACCCAACCCCTTAATTATTTCATATTTACTAAAACCTGTTTCATACAAGGAAGTTCTATGTAAACAAATTTTACAGACTATGGAATTTCTTCCACCACTTAAAACATCAAACACAATACAGGCTTTCTTGGTTTGTTGTTTTTATTTTAGAGACTATGTAAATACAAATGACTACTATTAATATTAAGCATTAATACATCACCTGCAAGTAACCACTACATTGCTACACTTAATGTGCAATAAACAATTTGTAGTGGCCTGTACACATTAATGGTCAACAATATACATTGTTGTATTACCATACAGCAAAGAGAAAGGGACAGAACAACTACTACCATACAAAAGTTTTGCATTTTGCCTCTAGAAAGCAGATAAGAATGTACATGTGATAGTTGGAATGCTACCATATGGGGACTTGCTTGCAGAAGCACCACAAAGCAGATCTGCTCAGCGGCTCTAAAATAATTTTTGGGCTTCTTCATTTCACAATTTTTTTTTGGTGATAGATACACTTACAAGGGACCAGCATTTGTCTTAAAGTCTCATAAAACAATTTGTGCTCAGTGTTTTAATATGAGTTCTATATAGTAACTTCTATGCAAGAATCTCCAAAGTATCACCTTATTATGAAATTCAAATGACCGTTGTTAAAAATGGTGAAACTATCAACAACTACCAAAAAGCAATTCTGTCACCTTTTCTTCCCTATGCATCACTTCAGTTTTTAGTAAAATTTATAAGATAAAAATTCATGGTACTTATTCATGATTACCATACCACCAAGAACATCTAATGGCTTCCTGACTTCACAGCATTAAGACAGCCTGATTCAGGGGCAAAGCACTTTTGTTTGTGCTATCTCAAAGGAACAAAACCTGTCACTCCTTTTGCCCCATGAAATATATAATTTATATTCTAAAAGAGCACCCACAGTGAACACTGTTGTAGAATTAGGTACTTGAAGCAAATGAGTAAGATTCCTGCATTGCTGTACTCCATCAACTTCTGTGCTTTGAAAACCTGACCACAGCAGCTTATGTTAAGAACTTCATCTTAATGTTTAAAATACAAATTATTTCCTTTAAGAGTTAACCATTAACAGCATACTTGAACCAGGTCTTGAGGACTTTACCTGTACAAACATTATTTTACTGAAGTAACCAAGAAAAATGTTGTCACCTGCTACATAAATATCACCACATGAACAAATAAAAAGCACTTTTTTCAAGCCTTGTTTCTAAGACACAGGAGGATGAAGAGCCCTCCTCTCTAATGATGTCAGTTTTTCATCTGAGAATTTTTGTACTGTATATGAGCTGATATGCTATTCAAGAAAGTTGCTGTCAAAAAAAGCCACACATTATCTACCAAGCTAAATATTTGAAATGTTGAGATTCACAGAAAAGCATGTGTGCCTTTACTAAAACAATACTTTTGAAATTTGTCTTGTAAGAAATTATTCAGCACAGGACGTTAGTTTTTTAATTCATCGCCACTCTGTCCAGGAGGTTATTAAACCATTCGCTTCTTTCGCCAAGAATGCTAGGCTAAGTGAATAAAAACCTAAATTACAGTGAACTGCCACACTCCAACACAGCTCAGCTAATTATGTTTAGCAACTATTTTATTCCACAGAGTTTTGCATGTATGGCTCACACCTGAAGATGATGGGCATTAACACCAGTAAGTTGTGTTGTTCTCAGCCGCTACAGTTTGGCTGCTGCAGAACATTTTACACACCCCTGTACCACACAGACTTCCTTGAGGTATGACAGCAGGAAACAAATGTGGGTGTAGCTGGACAGGCTGTGATTGTTTTGAGCTTCCACTGGATGTAGAGTTAGCGAGTCACTCAGAGGTCAGAGCTGTCACAGCGTCCCACTAGCTGAGCAGCGCTACTCCACTGCGTGCTTGTCTCATCTTGGAGCTCTTGTCGCTGCTTCCAGGCAAACAGACTTGGGAAGAGTTTAATAACAGAGAAAGCAGGCAGTGGTTTTCTAAGAGTAATTTTCTCTGCACTGCATTTGACAAGTCTTTTTGAAAGGATTTTGAGAGGAGCCTGGAGAATTGTCCTGGGAGCAAAAAGTGGCAATTTTGAGACATGAACTAACTCACAGCAGCCACAATGGACACTGTGAAGCACATGCTAATGAACTTTCTGCTATATTAACTTAGACTGCTAAAGCTTCCTTTAAACAAATAATCTGTAAATGATCTCAGACTAAATTAACCATATGGTTTTAGGTACTGGACTGCACCTCAGGGCACCTGGACTCATTTCTCAATGTGAGAACAAAGAATATGAACTCTGGCAGTATCATTTTGTTAAATAAATGAAACAAAATATTCTGTGAAGGAGCAAGAAAAAATACCTGCCAGGAATTTTTGCATTGAACTTTCTGGAATTTCATGTACATTTGGCACAAAGAGACAGGTTACCAGACTTATAAGTTTGGCTCCTTATTAAAAAAGTAAATATTCATTGAAAGAGTGCATTTATGGGTCATTAGTACCAAGCAAATTCAAATTCATGGAGATCGCCAGCCCAGGGAAGTTCCTGTTACAATGGAGGGATCCCTCAAGTGGTGGAGGAATAGGCTGATAGGAAACTCATGAAATTCACCAGGGATGAAATAACTGCAGGCAGCACTTACAGTCCAAGGAGCAGCTCTGCAAAACAGGAGCTGTGAACCTCCCCAGAGGAACAGAAGTGGATTGCATGCCTTTAGAGCAATGACAGTCACCTGCACAGGAGCTACACTAGCAAGAGTATCACAGCTGCGTCAGGGGTAGTTACAGGTTGGCACTGCAGCTCCATTTTAACTTTTCCACATTCCAACATTTCCACTTTTCCAACATTCTGTTTTTGTGCTTTGGAAATAGCAGTGGATAGCCTGTCTAAACTCAGGCTGGTCCAGAGTTTTGAGTTTGAAAGCCATTACTTTGCATATCAAGAAAAAACATGCAGTGGTGAAAAAGGGCTTTTTTGCCTTTTATATATATATATAAAAAAAACAAAACAAAGAAAAAATAAATCAACTAAAAACCCAACAGATTTGGGTTGGGTACAGAAGGAAATGACATCAAATGACCTTGATGAGCTCACCAAGAAAATGATGGTCAGAAATAAACAAGCCTGGGAAGAAGAAGAATGGGTTTGGCTGTTCTCTGGAGGGCATCCTGAACAACTGCGCATGGTGTGTCATCAGTAAAGAGAGTGAACATTGCAGAGGTAAGGCAGAATTGCATTTTCTGTAGCTCAGCTTTAGAATAAAAAAATGTACATGTTTAATCTACAATAAAATGTACTGGGTTCTTTTTATAATGTGTTGACACAATTTTATTATGCACAAGCCCATTTTTGGCATCAGCTTAAGCTTACCGTAGGGAAAATGGTGATTTTTTTTTTAGAGCTGTTTTTGCATTAGCCAACAAAAGTTCCTAAAGAAGCGTCCATGAAAAATCATTTCACAAGTAATGACTCAAGATCTGTAATTACAGGCTAACTTTTTGATAAATTATTTCTGGCCTCTGCCACCTGGCCCAGTCTAAGCATTATAGGAATTTAATATTTTAGCTTTTTAGCAGAAAGCTCATATGTATATATATAATGTATCCATTATTCAGAGTAAATTAAAAATATTCTCATTTTACTCTGTAAAGAAACATAAATGCCTTAGCCCTGCTAACAGATTGGCAGATAGCTTTTGAGACTCATGTTCAACAGCTATAGCTAATTTATTACCTTCCAAATCTGTCCCATAATGTAAACAATGCAAGTAGTAACACAGAGAGGCAAATGGCCATGGATATGACAACTGTCTTAGCTACCTTTTCACTATACGTTTTTACTGAGCATTTGTGATGAAAGAAGTTTGGTTGATTGTTTGTAGTGACTATTTATTATTTTCTTAAAATAATAAAATGTGAAAAAAACCCACCACCTAACCCCAAACTGGTAACTGAAAACAGATACAAGGCTTGAGTCAAGGCAAAACATGGCTAAAACACAGGTCTGAAGAGGTTCTTTTCATTTCCATAAACACATCCATAAGCACTTATTAATTATGAAGCAAATTTTCCTGCTTTTTATGGCAGATGTGTTGCATAAATTTTTTCCAACCTTTTTTTTTGGAATCTTGTTAAAACAAGATTCCAAAAAAGACTATGGGACAACCCAGCACATCAGAAGTTATCGCATATATCTAAAAGCATCAAAGACAAAAATAGGTACTTCACCTATTTTTACTTTCCCTCAGCAGAACTGTCCAATGCTTTAACTTACAGTTCTGCACCCTCCCCAGCTGGGATCAGTTTTTTCATCAATATTTGACCTAATTTGGAGTTTTTATGGGACTTATTTGCTGCTGTGAGTTCAGTCTTTACATTTGTGCTCTTCTGTTGTGACTGCTGCTTTTCTGAGAGAAAAATTAGCATCCAAAGGCCATCCCAAATCTTCCTGACATCTTTATTTTTAAACCTATATTTTGCTATGTAAAAATTGGTGGAAGGGCCAACAATTGCAAAGACATGCGTTCCAAGAAGTAAAAATTATACATACGTATATTAATTTGCTTCTTGTAGTGTAAAGACTACACAAATACCCTCCTGGGATTTTCTAAAGCTCATGAAAATTGACATGAATGGCAACTAGAAGGACAGGCACCTTTAGGACATCCCAGTGTGTGGTTATGTGACTCTTTAGCTAATTACAGATCTTAAAATAGCAGTCCCTGTGCATTTATAACATTTCAGAATAAACCTTTGTGAAATTGCAAACATGGCACAGACGACTATCAGTAATTCTCAAAAGTTTTATTCTGTTCTTGGTCTGTCTTCTCAACTGGTCTCCTAACAAGCACAAAATCATGCTTTACATGAGCACAGTGACCTTTGTGCAAGAATGTGCATGTGGCAGGAATCATCAGCTGTCAGCTACTCCGTGTGAAAGGACCAGGACTTCTCAGGTCCAAACCCTGTCCTTGTGATTCCCCAAGGCCAGCCCAAGCAGTACAGTACTAGGCCTGTAACTTGCCATTCTTGTACTGGCCAGAGATGTGAGAATTGTGTATCTTTGCTAGGTCCAATCTGCAATAACCATTTGACTGAGAGCCTCTACAAACCACAAGACATGTATTTTGTTTTTCTCTTCCAACCCTTGCTAAGGCCTTGATAATCAGATTTATTTTCCATCCTACAGTTTTGCTGAATATACTTTGAGATCCATTCATTATTCCTCAATCTGGAGATGCCCATCAAAAATTAGTTCAGTAAGCATGCTACACACTAAGCAGAAAGACAATGTAAAGAGCTCAAACATATTTAACAATATTCTTTAAAACTTCTTTCTTCTTCATGGTATTATTACATGTTGCAAGTATCATCTCACAACATGTAAGGTTTGGAACCAAACACTTTCATCTGTGCATGCTATCTTTCTCTCATTCCCTTCATAACTAGGCTACAGCTAAGACTTTATATCTCTTCCTTCTTCATGCTGACCAAGAATAACAGATTATTTCAATGTAGCCTACAGCCCCTACACTGAGCCCCTCTGACTTAGCTGAAATTCACCATACTTCTTTTAGGTTCCATCTAAATTTTATGGTAAAAGTACCCCAGTAACCACTCTGTTGGTTGCTCTCCAGTTCTGACTGAAAATGTGCAAACGCCTCTTTACCTATTTATGCAGTTTTAGTAACTCACACTGATGTTACCAGTGAAAACAGCTTTTTAATTAATTCAACAGCATTTTTCACAGTAACCGGTGGTTACTCTGTGCTGGGTTTTTTACACACTTTTTGGATTTTTTTTTTTTAAAGAGAGCGCATTACTCCCACCTAACACACAAACCAGGCATTTTTTGGATCATTTCCTGTTAAGGGGCATACCAGAGTGGCCTGGTGTTCTCTGTCTTCATCAGCTTTTCACACAGTTGAATCCAATAAGGTCATGGTGGAGAAAAAAAATCTCCTAGAAATCTCATTTTAAGAAAAAAGAACATTTGGGCACTCCTGGTAGTGGTAGCACACACCTAGGTACTCTAGTTATTAACCAACCAGATGTAATCTATCATAATGCATGCAAAATATGAAATAATTTATCCGTGTATACACCAAACACTCAATTCTATCAGGATAATCAGATCATAAAACTACACGCAAAACACTCTGTTTTCAATCTTTCACAATTCCATAGTCACTGCTGACATAATTAATTCTACTACTTACAAAAGTAAATCCTTTTTCTATTTTCAGTCTATTTAGATTTAGATCTCAGAACCTAATTAAAAACAGGAAAAAATTTAAGCAAGGTTTTTAGAAAGACCTTGTGCCATGCAATTATCTTTTTAATGGAAATTTTCAGCAGGGATCCCTTGTCCTTGTCCTGTGAGTACTACAAACGCCTACTAACACCATGCGTGTCTAATTAGATGACTGTGGTTCTTATTTAGAAACATTCCCAGCCCATATACATGAAAATAGCTTTTTGTATATAAACAATTGTTTCATGAGATTCATTAAACCTGCTCATTAATAGCTTTTTGTATATAAACAATTGTTTCACGAGATTCATAAAACCCATTTCATCCTGCTTGCACTAAGAGGAAATGTTCAGTTCATACTCAAGAAAGGTGTATCAGAAAGCACGAGTCCTACATAATATTAAAAGTTCATTTAAAATAAAAAGCACAGAAGCATATTTTGAATTTTTACTTCCTCATGAAAGAAGAAAATAAATCAATGTAGGAGAAGGCCACAAGGCACCAGAAGCAAAATTAGTAGCCATGATAAGGTATGTAGTCATATTTTATAACTTGCTTTCCTTCCCAGAGTAAATACTGAATCACACAAAAGGAATTAAATTCCAAGTCCTACAGAAACTATGCAGTGACACCTGACCTTGCCTCAAATAATGGAATAATTTACACTATTAGAGCAATTTCCAGACCTTTTTGTTTCATGGCACACAACAACTTTGTCATTTTCCCTAAGCGAGCACTGACCAAGCAGTGCAATGCTTTCTGACACTCTGGCAAAGGCAGGTGAGCTGAAGGGAAAGGCAGCAACACTCTGCTCCTGCCCTCCCTCCAGCCTGCACGGCTCAGGCAGCTCAGCTCCTGTCAAAGGCATGGAAGTCTCAGCTCATCTTAGGGCTCCGTCTCCAGTCATCTTTACTGAAAATCCAACCTTCCCTAATAGAATAGGTACATAAAGAGGGTACTTTGAGAGCTGGATGATAGAAAAGCCTGAAGCAAGTTTCCTCTGCTGTCTTAAGACAGATGAGGTTGTTACACATCTCATAAACCATATCTGAAGGATGCAAAGGTCCGAAAATAACCTTAGCTTTTCACAGGTTCTCAAATGAGGACACTAGCTTCAAGGCTTTGTACTAATACTGTGTCATGCTGCTAGGATAAACTATGGTGCCACAACATTGCAGTATCACTACAGCACTGAGGATGCATCAGCTGTGAAGCAAGGCAACCCAGGACTGTCTTGGGCTTTGCACATCCTCTGTTTGGTGTTTTGGTCCCACTGCAGATGTCAATTGTTCAGGCACAATACGTGGAATTTGCACACAGAAAAGGAAGGTCAAGGGTGAGCTCTGCTCCCAATGTGTTAAATAGAATCAGCAGCCCAAGAACTGCCTACTTACCAATTTTAGCCTTGAATGATAGCATTACTCCATATGATACAAGAGTTTTCTGACATGACACAATCTGCAAGCTGAGAAATGATGGAAAACAAGGCAAAGGAAAACTGCTGCCATAATAATTTTTTCTTCTACTGACAACAGTGTTGATGTATTCCCTGTAACAGTCATTGCTACGGTGTATTTCGTAGACACATATCTGTGCATATTGTGGAGAAATTAAACTTTCTGATTTGAATATGTGAAGCTGTAATTATGGCTAATACCAGGCTTGTTAGTAGGATTCCATTCCTAGCTTTCCCATTTAAAAATATTAGGGCTGTGAGTCAAAGTCTTTAATATATGCTTATAGAATCCAGAGTCTTCTTTGAGATCTAAAAACAGGCTTTTCTGTATAAGGATGGGATTATTCCCAAGCTACAACTAACCATGCACTGTAGAAATCTGCTGGATTAAGGCTTCAGAGAAAAAAAACACCCTCACATGAAACAGATTTTTAGCACTGATTTTGTATACTAGAAAGCATACATTTTCTACTTGCACACAGTTAACTAAGCTCAGTTAGCTTACATTAAAAGCAGCCTAAACAATTTTTTGGCTACTGTAAGAACTGTGCAAAACTCTGCAGTTTTGCAAAGCAGCAAGTACAGGGATATTTTTACGCTTTCTGCTTTGTCAAACTTTTTATAGACTATTTCTTTTCTTTAATTCATTCCAAAAATGTCCCCTCCAAATATTTTTTCCATATCTAGACACAAGATGTTGTTTCTTTTCTAAGAATACACAATACTTCAGTTTACAAAACTGTCAGTCAAACTCCTTGACGTGAACATATCTTTATATAGTAAAAGCATCCAAAGCCTTCTTGTGTGGTATGTGGTTACAAAGGGGCAGCCCTATTAGGTGGGAACCTATAAAGTCAGATTTCCCTTCCTACCTGATTGGTCATACTTACAGAAATTTCCAGTGGAAACTAGAAGATTATTTGCCTTTTGCTTCTTTGCTCTGTTTTTCCTGTTTGCATTAAATGAGAAGTCATGTATATCTTTGGCCTCTGATATACTGAATATTGTTGCTCATGTAAAAGAATCCTGATCATACCATGTTGAATTTGTATTTCTAGCTCCGGAGTCAGAAGATTCATCCATACTGAAAGTTACAGCATCACATGTGTAGGGGGAGGGGGCTTGCAAATTAGCTGTCAAGTTGAATACCAATATGAAAAATTTAAGAAGCTGACAGTTACCATTTGACTCTGCATTACTGATCATGCCTTACGGTAAAGATTAAATTATGTTAATATTGAAAAAACTGCAGCTGCTGCAAAATTGAGCAACTATGAAACCTAAACCAAATCTATTCACCTCTGAATTCAGAAGGTTACAAGTCTTTCTCTCAGAATAATAAAAATGTTACGAATTTAAAAATTACTGATGTATTTTAATGCTATCAAACACCTGACACAAGGAACAGCCTAATAAATGGTTTCTAAAGCCAGATTATTTCTGTGTTCATAGCAATTTTCTACTGACAAGCAAGCTACTAGTAGTAGTTTTATAAATTAATAATTTAACCTATACAGTGAAATAATAAAAAAAAAATACTAAATTTTGTGTAGACTCTTTTATTAGTGTATTTTCCCTAGCACCTGTCAAACACAAAGCCCTTTGTTACTGGTTTGCATGGTTTTGCCTCACTTTTGCATTATAAAGTATATGAAAGGCTGTATTTATGGTAATAGGAAAAGAAGACAGCAGGTCTAGATAAGGGTGCCTTGCTCACTTGAAGAGCTGACAAAAAACTCCAATCATTTTCTTCAGGCCCTACCCCCACCTTATTTCACACACAAAGTATCTGCAATACCAAGAAACTCACAACACATCAGTGACAAGGTGACAAAACCTTAGGGCTGAACAGGCATGGCTTGCTAAGATTTAATATTCTCTGCCTTTGATAAATTCCAAATGCCAGATTTTGTTGATACAATCACTTTAATCCAGCCTCTTGATTTGTCCTTCCTATCCTACATACAGGAATTGCTCATTATACATTTAAATGCCATTAACTGTATGTTGACTGCTCTTTTGAATTACAAAATGTTAGCAGTAAACATTTCAGGAGAGGAGAAAGCATCTTGATGGCTACAAGAACAGACACCTTCCCATCCCCCTCTTTACCCTCTGCAATGGGTTAAGTAACAACACTAATAAAATATAGATGATGGAAAACTCAGCCCTTGAGAGAACAAGATGAAGGCATCACATTTGTGGGAACAATGCACACAAAAAAGCTCATTCTATATGTTTAGTATTTTTATATTGTAAACAAGTATTTCATTAGCTGCTCAAAAAAGAGAAATGAAACTGAAAATTATTACTAATTTAAAAAAGGAAAAATACCTATAAAGGTAAGGAATAAACATCTTCTTGTGTGTCAGCTTTTAAAAAAAATGGGATGTGTGACTGAGCTTTTATATATCTTCTTTTGGTGCTGCTTTCTATAACTGATGAATGTCATGAATAGCAGATATGCTTGGGAGAGAAACCAAGAGGAACAAATACACAGGCCACTGTAAATCTCTTGCTGAATTCAGAACACGACTGCAAACAAGAGTAAACAGACAAATACTTCACTAAACTTTTACTAATAGTAACTTAGGTACGGTGATATCTGTTAATGAGACAGAACATGCAGAAGAAAATTCTCCTTAACAAGAGGTGTATGTGTGATGCCAACACCTACTATCCAATTTCCTGCAGAATTCCCAGGGAGGACATGCTTGTAAATACAGAAACACAGAATTAGGATACAATCTTTAGACTGGGATACCAAACCAACTGAAGAACCCAGACATATAATAATCATACTGCTGAGTTTAGTATATCCAGCTTTCTAAGTATATGTGTATAAAATTCAATTATCACTGCTTCAAGATCCCAAGCTGGCATCATTCCAAACTTCCAGGTTTCTAAAGCATAGTACAGCACAAAAGATAATTTAATCCTAAGAGTAGCAAGGGTCCCACGTTTTCCCACACACATCTTACTAGCTCAGGTATGGTGCCACGTTTACGTCTGTTCTAGAACTAGCACAGTTCCGCACTGCTTGTTTGGGTTATCTGAATCCTCATCACATGTACACTTGTCTTCCACATGCCCTGAAGGAACTGCAGAGATTTCAAGCTCACTGTCCTATCTAGGTTCCCTATAGAATACAGAAGAGTCTGAATTTCTAAAGTGAAGTAAATTCTAAATTGGAGCCTGGCTGCATGATGTTTTGGAAGCAGTTTGTCCTATGTCATTCAAGGAAGAGTGTCTCTGTACCCTAAAAAGTCAGTGCAACCTAAGAGGAGAAAGCATGCAAATGCGTCACAGCTAAATTGTAGAGCTCCTTTTTCTCTTCATTTACATTTTTTCTTAAGGCTAATGATGCAGATGTTCAACATCTAGCCAAATTCTCTATTAAGCTTGTAGCATCAAAGGCCAAGCTATGAACTTGGACAAGTGTTTCTAAAACAATCTAAATCTGCAGCTCATTCATCTTCTCACACTGCATGACTTCTTGATGCAAGCAAAAATTACACATCTCTCTGCGTAAAGCAGAAACACCAAAATGTGTGACAATGTAAACAAACTCTGTTGGATGATTATATGGATTCATAACAGCAAGATCTCATCTTAGATTTTTTTAATTTGGACTCCTTTGAAAGTATAAATGAAACCAGCTTGTGTTTAGCTATATGCAATATTCACTGTAGTTAACTATATGACTACTGCCTCTACATGAACCCTGCAACTAAAAGTATATAAACACTTATAAACATTTTACAAAAGAAAAGTGCATATGAACAGTATAATGAATTGACATACAGCATACCAACATCAGACTAGCAGGAAAGATCAGGACCAAGGTCATGATTACCTACTACAATGTGTCCGGTGTTCAGAAGACAAAGAAGCCACATATACCACAGTACCAGAGCAAAGAAATTAAACTCTCCAGTTTCAGGAAATCTCTGGATACAATTATGAACTCTAAATTAGCTTTTAACACTTTTACGGGACAGCATTAATTGACATGTTTCATATCTTCCAGAACAGGAACAACACACAACCACTAGCACCTGATGGCTTCCACTTACACAACAGCATCCAAATCTCCTGGTATGGTTAAACCAGGGACTAACCTCCCTTTGCCTCTAAAATGCTGAGAGTGATGAATAATGTGGTGAATAATCAAAGTAAAAGATCACCTAATGAAAAGAGTAAGACTCATTTTCCATTGCTTTTTCCAGAAAATGTGATCTCAGAAAGATGAATAGAAGTAGGACAAAAAGTTTGCTAAAGAATAAAAGAAATCAGCAAGTGGGAAACACAGATAGTTAGAAAAGGGCAATGAAACCCTAAAAAAGATGGCTGGGCAAAGAGCGGATGAAGAGGCCAGGCCTGCAGACATTTTGGCCTGATTGGTATATTTTTGGGCTACCTCTGCACCCTACAGAGATCAGGAAACATTTAAGAACTTCACATAACAGGATGTAAAAAGAATAGTATAATAAAAGCCTTGGTAGACCTCTGTTGCTGTAGCACTCTCTGGGAAAGCGACAGAAGCCTAAACAGGCTCAACACTCAACCCTGAGCACTCTTCATGTGCATCCAGCTAGGCAGAAGAGTTAAAGTCAAGATTTGCCAAGAAAAAGTACAGACCTAAAGCTTTTACCCAGAAGGCAGTGAGAAATAAAAAATAAGTAAAATAATAATGATAAAAAAATACAGCAGCAAAACCAAAAGCCATTACCTATTACTGTAACAAGCTCCATGATCTCAACAGCACAGCTAAGGTCAAAGTACACATCCAATTTTGAAAATGGGAACAAGAAACATATAGAGAAAAATAATGGCTGGATTTTTTTTTTGACTGATCTAGATTGAAAAAGAGATAAGAATCAAAGTCATTGACATAAATTGAAGGGAGGCACATAAATGGAGGCAACGTTTTTTTTAAAAAAAAATTTGTTTGTAACTTCTTGAACTACATAATTTTTGACTGTTAAGAATTTCACGTTATTTCAACTATAAACTGTAGTATGGTGTCAAGAATTTTATTTAAAATTACATATTTCCACTACAGTTAAAGTATTAAATCCTTGCCATTCTAGGAACAGAGACATACTTCAGAAGTTCAATACATTTTATTTTAAAACTATCCATACAATTTGCAAGAGTATCTTGGACCTTAACTTGGAAAAAAGATAATTTCAGATTTAAAGTTTTACAATGAGTCAGCAATTTATCATGAAGAATATAAATGAAAAGTTAATGCACTACTCCAGAGTTACTCCCATTGTTTACTGTAGTTATGAACATAAGCATATATGTTACATATATATGCCTCAATTTTTAACATCAAAGTTATTTCTTCCCCCAAATGTGAAGTAACCTTCTTTGAGATGGCCAGGAAATTATTCCACAAAGACAAAAGACATTTCAGTGAGCTGTATATTTATCAGAATCATGTCTTACTAGAATACCTAGCATATTATTGCATCTCTTTCACCAATCACTTGAAAATAGCATCCAATCAAATCAATGTAAACATAGCTTGTCAACAGAGGATATTTTGTACAATAGGAAATGAAATGTACAGTTCACTTGGATGTATTAAGAGTGGTAAGTCACTTTCCTCTTCAGCTTTTTCTTCTCTTTGTGTTTGGGAACATAATGTGCATTTACTCTGTGACCATACAGAATAACAAACTGTAGTCATTTCCTATCGACCACTTCATTGTGCAGCTCAAAGAATGTCAAGGTCATATTTTTATTCCAAGCCATAGTTATAGCCCCGAAGGTAGCATGCAGTGCTTCATTAGCCACATTGAATTGTACAGAGCATTACTAACACCTAGATGGGCAATCTGCTTTAAATCAATGCAGCATCTGACATACTCTTTCTGGAATACAGAAAGAGAAAACACAGTAATTTAAAAACTTGTGATTCAATCACATTAAATATTTTGCTCAATAATTTCTTTCATAACCAAAACACATATTCTTTCCAGACCAGAAGTGTTGGGTATGATTTTGGGACAGCCTTGACTCAGTCCACAGATGAGTACACCCTGATGCAATACAGCAGTGTGTCTTCATCTTTTCAGCTGACTGCATGTGAAAATAAGTGATAAAATTTGCATATGCACAAAGAAAAGTCACATGTAAATTCCATAGTTGGGTAAACATGAGGACCAGCACGCCAGAAATTATGTATGCAATTAGTATCACACACATGAAATGGTGCGTATAATTATGGGCTGTGTTTGAAAATGCATCCTGTGTCATCTGTAGCCTTCCATGCTCCCCATCTACTCACCAGGATCTCAAGTGCTGGTCTTTGCACAACACTAGGCATGAGTGTCTATATTAACTGGTCCAGCTGTCACGAATGTTGCCTTCCAGCTATCATTCTCAGATGCTCATCAGACATGCTTACTCCAACCCAGTCTACAGAGTCAGTGGTTCAGCTGCTGTCTGCAGAGTGGAGTTTTTAAACAGCAGCTGTTGGGTAGTCATGATATTAAGTCCATATTTCTAATGGACAAGACATTCTTGCAGAAAAAATGGACACATCTGCTTTTGGTTTTACAGAGGTCTTAGTTCTCATATTTTTTCTGGTACTAGAGCTGCAGTGCCAGAAACTGTAATTCCAGAAACTTTAATGCATACAGTTACCATAAAGAAGGCAGAAAGTTATGCTCACAAATGTGGAAAATACTATTTCCTCTTAATTTTAAACAAGACATATAGTATTTGTTTGACAGACTGTGAAGTTCCAGTATGTAATTTATATTCTTTTGACAGTTATAAAATACTTATTACTATTATCTTCTAAAGGGCACTCTCCCCATAATAACAGGCTCAATGTCATCTACCTGTATATAATTCTACTTAAAAGTACTCAAGAACTCTTCTGACACTATTTTGTGATTTTTTTTCTCCTTGGTTAAATCTGCAGATTACTCACATTCTCTTTAAAGGTCATTACAATTAAATCTAATTATAGGATGCCATATAGTAAGTATATAAGTCTGTAACTAAACTTCCTTCTGAATTACTGTCCTAGAGACCATCTCTCTGATCACAGCAATTGCAACTCTGCTACAAAGACAGTAAATTTCAACTGAAAGCTTAATTAGAAATAAACTGTTTCCAAAACCATCAGCTAGAGAATTGAAGGCCTCATAACCAAGTGCTCACTAGAAGAAATTATAAAACTGCTAACCAACATAATTGACACAGAAAAACTCTAATTAGACTCACTCTGGTAAACATGAAACAGAAGGCAAATCTGGCTGTAGACAGCACTGGGCAGCCAACAACCCCAACAGGAGGAGATTCCAGATACACACAAAAAATTCTAGGATTTGAGGCATCACTTTCATCCCAAAATCAAAGGTGGTAGACAGGCCACAGGAAACTTCAAACTTCTATGCTTCTGTTGCCAAGTCCAGAATAGCCCAGTAAATGGAATTCTTGCCATTACCAGTAAAAGTAACAGGCCAATTAACCAGTAACAGTACTGGTCTGTTTTGACTGAATTTATAACATTGACAGACTAACAATAAATTCCTGTTTCTGCACACAAATATGCTTTTTGGCTGTAAAAGTAAATCCTGAGTTTGACACCAGGAGCTGTGAACTATTTGCCTAGGCTTGGAGGAGGTGGCAAGCTTCAGAGTAACTGCTGGTTTGCATTACCCAAATGCTATCCCCAAACACAAATATCTGCCGTTATTACCAGAACCCATGCAGCTTCTGAATTTTCTTATTTTGCCTCCTAGAGAAACTCACAAACACTGTTTTGAGTGGCATCACTGCTAAGTTACAAAGTATACATCTGCTGTTATCTCAGGTAGAGTTTGCCAAGTAGAATAATATTTGTATAAAACTTAATAAAAACATTTCCATCCTGTGACAGAACACTTTATGGAAATACTTTTCTTCAACAGCCACCAAAAATCACCCGTTTTTTTCTTTAGCAAGTACCTTATTTGACCAGGCTTAGTTCTGAGGACATCTTCCTTACACCAACAGAAGTTTATGGAATATTCTGAGTTAGAAGGGACCCAGAAGAATCATTGAGTCAGCTCCTAAATGAATGGCTCATATGAGCACTGAACCCACAACCTTGGTGTTCTCTAACCAACTGTGCTCATCTCAGTAGGGGAAAGTCAATACAATTAACTGGAAAGCAGTCAGGAATTGGGCACAATGGGACAAAAGGCACTATGCAAAAACTCGGGTTGGGGTTTCTTGACCATTTGGAATACCCAATTAAAAAAGAATCCTCAGTAGCCTAACACTGCCAAGCACTTTTGTTGTGGCTTGTTTACAATCACCTTCAGGAAGCAGTATGCCTGTCCCTGTGCTGAATCAGTTGCCAGACCCCGTGCATTTGAGGGATCTGAGTGCAAAGAGCTTGGCTGTCGTGACAGACTGCATAAAATATTTCCCCAGTCAGAATGATCTCAGGGTTTGTGTGCATTGGTCCATCCAAAGACAGCAATTAATAAACCTGAGAAACTGCAGTCCCTTCTCATTTGTAACCTAAATACTGAAGAAGGCTGGCTACTGCTGGGGCCACCACTGACCAGCATGGGCTGTTGACGAACAAATATGTTACCCAGAGATCTTAGCCCACCACTTCAGTGTCTTTCATTTGTGGATCCCCTCAATTTCAAACTCATCACTTTATTAGCACTTTATTAAACTACTCCATCACATTTTTTAATGACAGCTAAGGAACTGGAACTGAAATGCCATCAACATGCTGCACTCAAAGCCATGAGGCTACTCTCAAACAACCTTTTCCTTCCACTGCTCCTCGACAATTTTAGAGAGCCAGAAACTACTGCTTTCTACAGTTTCAGTAACACACTAAGCACTGTTAGAAAAATATATCCAGAAAATGGTTGACCTAATTCCAACCCTTACATTTACATTTAAAGCTTTGAAGGAGGTGCTACAGGCTACAGTGCTTAATTTTATCTTCATTAGTTTGCAAAGATAATTTCTTTGGGGTTTAGAGACCAAGTGCAGAAATGAACTCTCTCTGAGAAGTGCTTCTTGGTTTTTGGAAAAGTTCAGCCCTAATTTCAATTTTTTTTTCTAAAAACAAGTCCGATTACCCTATCAGTGCTTACTGTAATGAATCCTGATAAACTATTCTAGGATTGAGACTCAAGAAAAAATTGATTGTCATTCTTCCTTATGAAATCCTGTAACATAGGTAATGCTTTTGCATCCACCTAGAGGTCATACAGCTGATAAATATATCCAGACCACTGCTAGTTGAATTATTTCCTTCATTCAGCTTATCCATACCATCTTGTGCATTTACACTTGGTTGTATCTATTTGTCTCTCCTAAAGACTAAAGCACAGTAGCTTCAAAATGAGACAACTCTGAACCCGAATCTTAACTGTAGACCTCAGTAAGAAGGTCCTTAGTAAGAGTGTTGTAAACATTCAAGGTTGCACCTTGAAGCTACAGAATTAAGTTTTTTATTCTCAATAGTGACTGATTTCCAGTAAATAAAGAAGAAATACGTCTCATTGACAGGCCCAGAATTTAGCCTAAAGGCTGTAATGCAAAAGGCCTAGGCTATAATTCATATTCAGTTTTCTTAACCTGGGTTCTTCTTTGTTACATTATCACACAATAGTACACTCAGACACTAAAAATGCATTGCACAAACTCCTCATGGGTTTCTTATCATGTCACTTACCAATTCCCACATACTTGCATTTGCTACAAGTGAAAAATGATACTCAAGAATGTATGAGGAGATATAATACCTTTAGGAACCTTAACCTATCAATATAACAAATGAGGCTTCAATATAAATTTTCATTCAGATATCTAAGAATGATGGAAAAATCATTTACTATGTAAACAAAACTGCTACTCTACCGAAAAAACCCTCACTATAAGAAAGATCTCTGTGCAGATTTATTCAATCATGCATGTCTCATGTGTTACTACTACAGCAAATTACGCAAAAACAATTTCTCTATTACTGAATAGACGCAATTCATCTACCAGTGCTTAACAAATATTTGATCCTAATTAAACTTAATGATTTTCTCTGCTTCTGAGATGGTGCTGCAGATCAACTCTTTTTTTAGCACAATACTTGATTTGAAAGCAAAATTCTGACAACCTGATGTGAAGTCTGTTCAAAGATGAGTTAACATGGAAAAACTGTGTCTTCGCTATCAAGAGATTCTAAAAGTGGAAAGTTGGTTATTCAAACTGTGTTGCTTCTCAGACAACTAAATTAGATACATTCCTGTCACCAAAAAACTGCTGATAATGAAAAGCCACTCAGGACTCCAAAGCCACTGGAAATCTATTCATACATAAATTAAATTGTCAACATAATTTATACTTGATTACACATTTACCACTGGAGAGATAGCTTGTTATTTTAAGGTGTTTTGCCAGTTTGTTTCCTTTAAATAAGGAAGAAAAGTAAGTGTTTGCATGTTTATTTTTGTGTTCACTCGAAATTTCAGTGATCTGTTCTATCAGAGTATTAGGGATGTCATATTTCGAAAGATTTCTACCACTGCATAAAAAGATTTTTTGAATTTTCTTTAAAACCACCACATTCAGCAACTGTGTTTTGTTTGCTGGTTTGTTTTTTTAAATTAAAAACCTCGTTCCAACTTTGTCAAAATTCACCTGTTATCCCTTAGGTGTAGGAAGGTTACCATTAGGAAGACAAAGCTCATTCAGCCAAGCCACGCACACAGGATTTAGGGTGGCCAGCACTGTTGTTAGAGACAGCAGTGGAGAAAAAAACTCCAAGGTTATTCTTCTGTCAAAAGAAAATTAAGATACTGTTTTGAACATCTCCCATGGATGGCACTGGCGCCCTGAGGTCAGATATATTCCAAATACAGTATTCTGTCATGCACTAAGCTAATTTCACAGTAATTCCTTTGTTGTCATTTTACACCTCTCACTCAGGTTAAGAACTTCTCATTTTAAACAACTACTGTTACCTCCTTCACTTAGAAGCACACGCAGTTTTTCAGAGTGTAGAATGGATTTGTCTGCACACAGCTTATTTACTAGTTATCAGAAAAACAGAATTGCCACCTCATTTGACACTAACTGGTGGCCTCAGCACAGAAGGGATTTGCATGCTTGCCTAGACAGAAAGTCTCCCCTGAGACACGCTCCACAGCTGTGTCATGCCAAGGGAAACTGAGCATGTGCTTCTGTGAATTCTGGTGCTGCCCAAGAAAACTTTTATTTTTGGGGATTCAGACTCTTCCAAGAGAATGTGTTTCAGAGGTTTTCCTCCAGCCATGCAGAAGCAAACATTCCTCCCTCAAGCTGAGCCTATAAATGAAAATTAGAATCGAAATCACTTATGTAAAGTAATACTTGGCAGGAGTGGGTGCTTAGAACTAGTTTAAACTAAACATTCTAAATTGTTTCATCAGACACCTGCAGGAATCCTAATTTATTTTAATGCATGCAGTTTAGCAGTTACAGAAACACTACATTTCAGCAGTATTGACAGTATCAGCTATTTAGGCCAAGGCAGTTGAAAACTTCACAACAGAAATTTTATAAGGAGTTAAAATGAAATACTGTATCCTCTGTACCTGGAGCTAACCTGCTTTCTGATTTGGGGACAACTAGAATGTCTTTTCAAGCTTTGGGTCGATATTTCAAATTTAGGCAAAGTTGAAATTTTTAGGAGATACAGAAGTGAGACTTCCTGACACACAAACACTTGTGCATAAAGTGAGAAGAGATGTCAAGAGAGACTAGAGGGCTAGAATCACTGCATTTACTTAAAGTTGAATAATTTCTTTTGGAAGTCCTATTTACGTGCGCAAAGCATATGAGTACTTTTAAGGAGTGATTAAACCTATTCCAGATCAAGTTTCCTTCTGACTGAGCTGCTGTTGACTCCATACAGAATCCCAATTCTGGCACATTAGTGAAGGGACTAAAGTTCAGTGGGTCCACCCAAGTCTTGTGGAAATACTGAATTTCAGGTGTATAATTTTTAAAATGTTACTTCACAGGACTCTCAATCCCTTTCTAAGGAGCATCTTTGCTCATTGTAATGGTTTGAGTTACAGGGTTTAATGCTTTTGAAGTCCTACTGCACATCTGCCCCAAGTCTGAAAGCATATTATCATTATGATCTGATTTGTGAAGAGTTTACATTTCTTTGAAGAGTTAATACAACAGGTTTCAAGTTTCTACATCACTTGAGTACTGCCAGGTTTCCAGCAGAATTTGAAGTCTTCATCTTAGTTCTCTCCAGGAACACCTGTACCTTTCTAACTGGCAGTAAAAAAATATTTGATGGCACCATCTACCTCACTATTTAATCTTCCTAGACAGACTGTTGTTTTTTTTATAATAATCTAAATAAATGCATTGTTGGTTTTGCTCATATTCTTCTGACAGAAATGCTGGACATGGATAAATGTTAGACTAGCTTGCATAGCACAGGAGAATCCAGATGCATTTGCCTCCTTGTGCACAGGGAACAAGGTTGTTTTGTGCCTAAGCAGCTCGACTGCAACAGGAGTACACATGTAAGATGTAGTATAGCTTTCAGAATTGTGAATTCTGCTAAGAACAAGAGCTCAGAACAACAACATAACCACCTAAATTCATACAGGAAGGTATTTTGCTAATAAATGGAAACAATCTGAAAATGTACTCTCTAATAAAAAGGAATTTAAAAGGTGGAAGCTATTACATCAGCAGCGCCACTGTTGACACACAAAATGAGGTATTGAAAGTAAAAAAGTAATGACTAGTTATTTGTACTTACAAAACCAATATGAGGAAGGGAGGCATGTAATTAATTTTTAGCCTTTAAAACACAGGAACTATCAAAAGATTAATTTTGTGAGACTTCTTTCAAGACAATGACTGAGACCATCTCTTGGACAATAATTTAAGTGTTTATAGACGAAAACACATAAAAAAGAGGTCTTGCCCCTACAATATTCACAAGGTGTGCATGCAACAGAGTTCAAATTTTTCTTTTTTCTTCCCAAAACTGAAAATTAAAGCTAGTTTTCACTACACCAAAACCCCTCCAAAACAACTACTAATGTGCAGATTCTACAGTGAAATCCTAGTCTATTCCCTTTTGCCAGATACAGCTGAGATCCTGATGGGATACAAATCATCATGGATACTGTTCTATGGAGAATTCAAGGAACAAGCTAGAACAACAGTGGAGGAATTCCTTATCTTAGAATCCTTATGATCACAGAACCATTATGTTTGGAAAAGACCTCTGAGATTGTTGAGCCCCACCATTAACCTTGCACCACTGTGTTCATCACTAAACCATGACTGCAAGGGACACACTGACACATTTTTTGAATACTTCTAGGGATGGTGATTCTAACACTTCCCTGGGTAGCCTGTTTCAATACCTGCCCACACCTTCTGTAAAGAACTTTTTCCTAATGACCAATCTTTAGTACTGCATTATGATTAAATAATATCAACACTGGCATCATCTTAAGTCTTTCACCTGCTTGCAGGACCTCACAGATTTCCTACTTATTGCATCCAAAGTTTCTATACTCTCCAGGATTTAAGGCTGCACCAGCTATGATAGATATCAATAAGCAAATTCCATATGCATAGCACAAGCTTTAGAAGTTCTGATTATCAGTATCTGACATTAAAGATGATGTGTAAAGTCAATATATGAAGATACTTTAATGTTTAATGAACAAGGCAAAGTACAGTAAAACTTGAGATGCACCCAATGTAAGGGGTTATGAAAATTCCATATAAGCTATGAATATTTTATATTCTGGGAACAGTCTTGATTTTTAAAATTCCGATGCAAAATTATCAAAACAGTAATTTGCATCTGTTTGTTCTCCAGTTTTTGCTGTATAGTAAAATTTAATTTGGGATTTGAAATGCACTACCATCTCTGTGGTTTTAAGCTCATATTTAACTGATTCTGCTTTTTAAGGTTGCAGGCATGGGGAAGAAATTTTTTTTAAAGAAAGTAATGGCTAACCTTTCGTCACATTATATGTGTCATATGTCAAGAAACTATACAGCTAAAGACTGTTTTTGCATAAGTATTTCAGGATTTTATCCAAAATCCAACTAAAATCTTGTTGTTAAGGAGAAGCATAAGAGCAGTCACATTTATGACTAAACAGAAGCCTTTTAAATAACCTAGTATATGGGGGAGTTTATGGTTGCCTAGACAGAAGCAGAAATGGATACTTATCTCTGCTCAGGGGACTGGGAAAGTGGACAGTCATCTGCTACCTGCTGTGATGAATACCCCATTGCTTACCACATGCCTACTAATTTTTCAAGTGCACAGATGTAAGATGACTGTCTAGACCAGGTTTTCTTCCATCATATTAGTCCACTCAGAGTCCACCTGAGCAGCTCAAAAAACGCACTTCATATTAAACAAAATTACTTTAATAACTCTTAATTTACAATTAGAGAATTAAAACCAGGGCACTTCAAGAGTATGGGAAGACATAGTTTATTTAAGAGATTTCTCTACTTCAATGTGCTTTTATTGACTTTGTAATCCTGTACCTCGTGGCTGCTTGTACTGAGACAGAGAAAAAAAAATGGTGTGTGTGGGCCATGCAGTGGTATGAAGGTAAAGTAACTCAGGCTAACTTTTAGTGATGACAACTTATTTCCCCATATTTCATCCCTGTCTATTGAAGGAGACCAACAAAGCTTTTTTCAGAAGGCAATGACATGGAAATATCGGAACCTGTCTGGCCTTTTGACAACACTGATCTGTCACACATTAAAGCAGTCACAGGGAATGGCCCAAGAAGGCTAGAGTTATCATTTGTTAATATCACCCTTATCTTCTGCTCTAAAAGTTAATGGTATGACTTATTTAAAAATACTATTGGAATCTGATTTTTATTACCCAGAAAGCAGATTCTGTAAAACTCTACATCTCAGAGGAATCTTAAAATAAACACTCATGTCTACTCAATGTTAGATTCAAAGGTAAGACTACTGATCTGGAAATGCTAGGGTATATTACATTTGAAGGTTGTGTACAAACCAGTTATTTTTCTCCATTTCCTACAAAGGCTACCAAAGACAAGTTACACAGTTCTAAAGGTGGTTCAGCCCCATCTGGGATCCTGCCTTCACCATGAAAGTTGCATCTCCTTTCCCTGTCATTTCTGCTTTCCCTGTGTAAGGTATACTGATCACGTGACATGGGATAAATAAGAATTAATCCTGCAACTAGGACCAAAAACCAATGCCTGTTTTTCCATATACATTTTCAGTTAGGTAATTTATATTGATTTAAACATTATTTTGAAAATGTGAGCAAAGTTGGGCTGCAGTTCACACGGACTTCAAATGGAAGGTGGTTCAGACTAACAGTTCACTGCCTAATGTCCTTAACTGTACCACTGAAAACAAGCAACTAGTCAGACAAGCTTATCTGAGACCTGGTATCAGTTGCAAAACTAGTACCACTGTCTAGGCCAGAAGGGCTTCATCATTCCAAAGAGCCAGCACACTAAGGAAGCTAAGGAATGACAACTGATTGACCACATTAGTTGCATTACACAGTGATCTGGCACTGAATAATTCTGAAAGACAGTTTGTCTTAGTATTTCTACTTATACCATCTCCTGCCAGAATATTCTAATTTTTTTATACTATAATGCTCTGCAACTTGTAGCTTCAAACAAACAGTAAAAAGATTTTGCTCTTAGCTATATAAACTTTACATTGCTCTAGACACTGACATCAATAATATTCCTACTACTGTGTAACAGTAAAAGGAGAAGGAATGGCCACAAAGGTGAATGATGGTATTTAAATAAATTCTGGCATTAGAAATAGAGGCAAAATAAATTACTCATTCTCAGAAGAAAATGCCATTTCCAAAGAATGGTCTGTCCATTGGTAACAAACACTATGCTTTGTATCACAAGAACAAAGCCCAAAAGAGTAGCAACTTTTAAAAATCTTTTCCACCATTAGTATTGACTTTAAATGTGTCATTGCTGCATGAAAGCTACTCTCAATCTCTAAAATACAGTCACAGGAAATATAGTAAGTTACCAAATAGGATCCAATTTAAAAGGTAATTTGAAATTTAGTTGCAGTGTTGGTGGAATGAGTTGACGTACACTGCCTGGTCTAAACAGAACTAATTCCTCACAAGGACTACTTTAGTTCCCAGTATTAAGGATCTGTCAAGGTGAAAGGGAATACTGTTGAAAAAAAAAGAATTGTAATAGAGGGCTAGGCAAAAAATGGGAATGTTGCACCTGCAAGAATTTACCAAAATCTAATTTGCAACAGCATCTCTATTCAAGCATCCCTGAAGCATATGAAAAATTCCTTCAGATTCAATACCTTGTCTACCACAAGGCTGAAATCCCCTTCCTTTTGGAAATGTTAATCCAGTCAAGACTGAAGCTGGCTCAGGACTTGTGTTCATATAGAGTTAAATGCCCATTTGACAATCACTGAACTATTTGCAACATTAAAAAAATTGAGACAACTTCCTGCTTCCTTCCTTTCCTTCAATTAGGCTTTCCTCGCACATAACAAACTTTACCTTTTACACATACTGATGGATTTATAGGAACGACTACTGGTATTGCTACAAGGTTATGTGTGAGGATACACCTGTATCCTGAGGCACAGCAGCAGCTGCCTCTGAAGGAGCTGCCCTTCCCTCACCTTTGCAGAGCAGCTGGTAGTGTCCCAGGGTTCTCCAAGACACAGCTCTGGAAAGCCATTCTGAAGCTTTCAAGCTCACAGGGAAAAAACATCAGCAGAGAAAAACAGATGACTGTACCAAAGGTCTTAATGAAGCTTTAGAATTTCTCCACCCTTTCAAGCACTGAAATTGTATCCTGGCAATTAATGAACAGAATGTTTGACTGTAGCATGACCTTGGTCTACCACATTTAAAAAAAGCTAGCAGTAACATTTCTGGTAAAATTCTTTATTAAAGCAGTGTATTTTTCTTGGTTCCAAGAAAATGGTTTTACTGGAATCTTAGTAGGCAGGCACAAACAATAACTATGTCCTCACTGGCAGCTGAATTGCAATAAGCAATGTACTTACAATCCAAAGACTGAAATTGTACCTGAACATTCAGCAATAGTGCTGAGAGAATATGACAAAGTCATCACTAAAGTCAGGACACTCTGACTTACCTCTAGACTGGAAATTCTATAGATCTAGTTTGACCTATCACAGCCCCTCAGCATGAACACTGACAAAGTACAAAAGTTGCAATATGCATCTCCAATATAGATGACAAAACACAACATACATTTGAGTAGGAATATTTTAATAGTGAAAATATTGCTCAAGTTCATAATTAGTTACAAAAAACATTTATGAAAGTTTTTTTTAGTTTTATATTTCACCCTCATGACAGATTTTTCTATTTCCTCTATTTTTTTAGCTAGCCTAACTGTGGAATGATAAATATCATCCAAACAGCTGAGCCTTTACCACGTGCACTCACAAAGTTGTGCCTTGTTATGGCTCCAGCTAGTCAAGTTATTTTCAGCAAAGGTCGTCAAGTTCTGAAATCTATTAGAAAGCAAGAAAAACAAAAAAAAAAATCAGTTTTGTATTTATCACAGCCATCAAGGCAGAATTATTCCAAAAAGAAAAAAAATTTGATAAGCAGAGAATTAAGTTTTAAGATAACACTTTAACAGATTAAGTCTTAACACTGAATTAAGTGTTAAGGTAAGTCTGCTTCAGAGGAAAAAAATTTTTGTTGTTGTTATAGCTTGTTATTCTTTTCCCATCAATTCATATCCATAGCTAAGTCGATGATATAATTCAGAAAGCAGATAATTCTCAAGCAGGTCATAATGGTCAGAAATAAGCCTATTTAAAAAAGCCCAAAGACATCTGATTCAAAAGGAGGTCTTTTGTACCACAGATTTTGAAGTATGACACATCAGCTTAATTCTCTATACTCTAGTGCTAACTGAGCATCTTCCAATTGAGTGCTAATCTAGTGTGAAGTTTTACCTAGTCAGAATTAGTCAAACACGTTTCTTGCAAATATGTACTTGAATCTGAAATGTAATTATGCCTCATATATTGCCTAGAAAAAAAAAAAAAAGTAAACCAACCAGTATTTATCCCACAAAAAATGTTTGGAATGAAGTGCAAAACCAAAGCCATCCTAGCATCAATTAAATATATCTTGGGCTGACCTTGTAGTGACAGAGAGATAGAGCAGGGTCCATGTTTTGCTCATTCCAGACACAGTAGAAGCCAGGCCAGACTGGAACACACAAGGTCTCATCTCAGAACACACTGCTTTGCCAGCAGAGAGTTGCCTGTGTCAAATGGACTAAAGCATTTCACTGACTTCACATAGACCAAACTGCTGTGACTGAAAACCATGTGTGAATACAACATGCGGATGCTGCACAGAAAATAGTCACAGTGACATTTACTGATGCCAGTGTGAAAGGCAATAATACTTTCCAATAACAACATAAAATGAAGTAGCTGTCAAAGAAGTGACTGAAAGCCTAAGGCTTGACATGTCACAGCTCATGTCAGTAGCACAGCTGTATCTGAAGGGCCAAACCAACTACCATTGTCCTAACTCAGTGGTCTTATGCTGAACTTTGAATTTGCTTTCTTTATTTCACTTGCCCACAGCAGGACAGTGATTTGCATGGTTACACTAGCAATCTTGGCAGGGAGTTTTAGCACAGATAGGTAGACAGAGCTTGTAGCAGTGAATAGTCAAGTATTCTGCAAGTGCAGAGCTGTTTGTGACAGTTCAAAAGGCTCAGACACATACGCAAATCTTTTAAAGCCTTAAGAATATGAACAACCTTTGTCCAGGCCACTCTGGTTTGTCAGATAATTGACAGACAAGTTAGTAATCTCAATGAAAAAACATTTTGTAATAAGTAGTTCAACCAGCTGACTCAAAGGTCTTTCAAACTTGCTCTGTTGTGTTTGCTGGCTTGTAAACGACTTCCTCAAAGGAGCCCAGATATCAGCTCGAAACAGCTCTCCAACTCTAAACAAACATTCTGGTCAAGCACTTAAATATTACTGCTAAGAGTAGAACAGACTGCAAATATCAGAGCATTACTGTCACACCATTACTTTTCATTCTACCTGTCCCCAAAGAATATAGAGATCTGAAAATTTACAAAAGCATGCTCCTTACCTATGTCATATAATGGTATTTTCAATCTGAAGTAGGATGAATGGTTTTGTTCAAATTCTGATTAGAAGTCAGCACTCTGTTGATTTCAGCTTTTCCACCCATTCCTCATTATTAATAAATGTATTTTAATACCTATCTAAAAAAATGTAACTTTTCTTGATGAATCATTTGGTTTTACAACCAACACTTGGCACATCTCACTACAAAAATCTAAGCACTCTAAGTCCTTTGGATGTGACTTCCTAGATCCCAGGAAGACAGATCAACACCATGCTGACCTGCCGCCTGTCATTTAAGTGTTTTGCTAGAAAATCACCATGCAGTCAGCTGCTACAAAGCAAGAAACTGTGCAATTATTTCCAAATCAGTGGATTTATGCTTATCTATTTACATAAAAGAGGGAAATCCAGACAGGGGTGGAGAGGTCAGTGTATAGCAACCTTTGCACCAGCATATGCAAACTACAGAGGACTTAAAGTTCAAAATAATTCAGACAGCCCATTTGCAATACATCTTTATGCCTTTTAGGAATTCAGATGTTTGCCTAGTTATGCTTTTCAGCCTTTTAATTCCAAAGCTTTGGGGTTTGTGGGGGTTTTGTTCATTTGGTTGGTCTTAGATTTGTTTTTAAAAAGGGTATTTGATAACAGCACTTTTCAGAAATTTGGCTTTCAAGTCAAAACTGCATTCCAGTTCAAACAGTAGATTAAACTGAGATCTGCTCAATTTTAATAAAGAATCCTTCCTTTAATGGAAAGTCATTACTGCAAAATGTTTTGTGTGAACATATTACTGAGGTATCACTATGAAGTGGTGATACAGCTTTTAACATCCAGCTGTTGTATTACAGGTAGGCTTCTAGGAACCTACCTGCAGATGAAGTTCAGACACACTTTAAGGAAGATTTTTCAAAAACTTTAAACACTAGCTTAATTCTGCTAACGGAAGTTTAAGATCATTTTTAAACACTGTTTCTGTCACAGGAAAAAACAGAATCTTTCAGTACATTAGAATGTCCCCAGACTTTAAGCTGTAACATCTAAATTTCTTGTTTAATGCACACTCATTTCACATCCTTGCTTTCAACCAAGTCTTACATGAGTTTTATTCTCACTTTTAAACTATTACTTTGGGCCTGAGCTGTAACATTCCTAAAATCAGCCATCAGCTTCCCTTTTTCAGCACTGGAAAGCTCTGTGCAGGACTCAGAAGGGAAGTAGGAACCAAAAGATGATTTTACACATTTGGAGATCCAACAGACCTCTAACAGCAAGTTCCAAGTGCCTTCATTTGACTAACCATTGCTGTGGGAAGATTAGCTAGCTAATTCTGTATATTGAAGGCTATGAAAACTCTTGAAAAATTCCATCCACTGGTCAGAACTTGACTGTTCTGAAAGACTAAATCTTATAAAGACAAACAACTCGTTCTCCAAATCAACTGTCCCTTTACATGAGCAACACAGCTTACCTTCCCGTTTGTACCTCCTCTGCTTCCTTCCCCCCCAGAATTAAACAAGACACTAGGACATCATTAGATATATAAACTGTTTATCTCTGTTGATCTTATTTCAACCTCTTTTGACTTCAGAGAAGAAATCCACTGCTTTCCAGAAGGTCCAGAGGCCTCACTGAGATTCAGGGTCACACATACAGCTCTGCTGCACTCAGCTGCACCTCATGCCTTAGCTCACTAGATAAATCACAAGATAAATCACACAAGTAAGTGAATCCTATGCAGGTGCCTCAAGGAGCAGTTTCAAAGTCAAGAGGCTCCTCACACGGGAACTTGGTGCTTGGACTTTCAGCTTCAAAAGGCTACTTGGTGCTTGGACTTTCAGCTTCAAAAGGCTGGAGCTGCGACTGCTTTTGTCACTTGTTTTTTTTGTTTTGTTTTGGTTTTTTTTTGGTTTTTTGGGGTTTTTTTTTTTTTGTTTTTTTTTTTTTGTTTTTTTTTTTTTTTTTTTTGCACAGATTAGTGAGGATGCATATGCTAAAAGTCTCCTTTGCACCAGGACAGTTCCTTTCTACATGCATTTATACCAAATGACTGTTACAGGGAACCTTTCTGGGAAAAAGTCATTAGCAGTCTCAAGTGTGGAAGGAGCCTAGGTGCCCAAGTCATATCCAGCACTAAAGATGACACAGCATCAAACACTCCAACAGCATTAAACATTTAGGGACATAAATCACTAAGGAAACATACCAATTCTTGAGACACTAATATTATGGAGACAAATGCAGTCGTACAAGTATAAACAGATGATGCCTTATGTGAGCCACCTTGAAAACAGATTAAAGCATACTTATTAGATTACATAGGAAGAGAAAGTGCTTAAAAGCATGCTTTTCTCAATAAAGTACAAGCATGCAAGTGGAGGGATTTTGCACCAGATGACATCACTGTGCTTCCTTCCAACCTTACCCATTCTGTGGTTCTATGGCTAAAATGGTGAATTCTCTGCCATGTAATCATGCAACTTTATTCCCAAATCAGTACTTTTTAAACTTATACACAAATTAGAATCAAAGGAAACTCAAGGCTTGGGGCAGAAGTGAAAATTATTCATTGCTTCATATGCAAAAGTACCTGCTCTTCACTTGCAACTATTACTTTTTTTTTTTGTTTAAGATGGAAAATGAATACTTTTGAAGTTGCAGAACTTGGAAAATGTTTATCTAAAATACAGTGGTTTTCTTAAAAATATTAGGCAACCAAAAGCTTAGACATTAGAGTTAAAATTATTAATTCTGACAAAAGATGCTGACTGCTGTACTTAAATATTAATAAAGAGATTAATTTTACTCTCTTCCCTCAAAACCACAGATTAATGATGATGACCAGAGGCTACTGTGAGAAGCTGGGAATCCTGCCAGCTCCTGTTTCATTTGGATCAATCGAAAGGTTAAGCACAGCCAAAGCTCCAAAGCCAACAAAGAGGCATTGCAATTTTGCACTACTGCAGACACGAGATAACCAGGATGCTATAAAAATTGCAACCCTCTAAAGCAGTTGGATACCTACAGAATCACATCACAAACTTTTTCCAGAGCTACATATTGCTATCTGAAAATACCGCATGGCCAGGTAGTCCAGTGCAGACAACTCATAGGTGTCACATATGAATGTTCTTAGCATCTCCATTTTGTACATCCCCAATCTGCAGTTAATGTGAGGAAGAGATGGCTGCATGATGGCCTTTTACTCAGATTCATTTACTCTTATCACCACGTCTCGATTTCAAGTTTTCAAAACCCCTTTTTCGTCTCCAGCATTACTGCATATTAAATCCATGCAGTTTCACCATATTACTATGATCTGCTGATATGCTTAGATCATAGATGAGAATCCCATACAGAACAGTTCCCATAAAACTCCACTGTCACCAGCAAATGAACAGAAGACCACACTGTGGAAGTAACATCATGACTAAACACCACATTAAGCTAAGGTGTTTCTCAGCACAAAGCTTTTAACAAGAAATCTAAGTTATCATGATCCTTCGTTTCTCAAGGTAGCAGTTCAGTAATTTCATATTTTGTTTGGATAATACTTATGTTGGCAAAAAGAAAACATTTTCTGAGATACTTTGATGAAATAATTCCATCATAAAAGGCTGATAGATACACCTGCCTCCTACCCTTCTATTTGAGCTCACAAAGACACTAAGGAGGGAACACAGTTACGTAACCAAACTGTTCTAACTGAGCCTTTTTTCTACATACACAAGAAGTTATAAACAATGGTGTTAGGCCATCCCAGATTTAATGGGTTCCTTGAGACCATAAAATTAAGTAAAATAAAAAATTCAAATAAGAAAGTTGTTGGATTTTTTTTTTCAGTGTATTTGACATCCCTTTTGGGAAGTGAACAAAGACACATTGTCAAAAGCAGAAACTTGCACAAAATGTTACCATTTGTTCCCCATGAATGCTGAGGTACACTTATTCAAGGAAAGGAATTCCATTGTTCTCCTGAGATTTTCTCTTTTATGTTGAATTTTGTGCCAAGTTCACTCAGCTAAAGTTTGGGTTGTGTTAGTGTGCCAGATACAAGTTCCTCTAAGTCAGCCCTGTTATTCACTCAAAATTGCAAAATATATGGTAAATTCAAACTTACACCAATTAAGAAATTACCATTAATAGAGCATCACTGGTCCTTACTTTGAACAGTTCAAGCAGTGTTTTGAATTGAAAATAATTGGTATATATTTTTTGTCTTTTATCCAGCCTATTTATGTGTAATTTCTCCTCCAGCTATGTCTTTGGACATGTTAGGGATCATATATTTCTAAATTGCTCAGAGAGTAACTGCAGCATGGCCTCTGAGGTGTCTTAAGTTCCTTCGGAAGCTTCAGCTTTTTGAGAAGTAATTCTCAGGTGACAAACTCCTTTTACATGAAAACTATCAATGTAAGACAAGTAAGATATTTTTAATGAAGTCTAGACATCCATTTCAGTTTTTCTCTTTTTATCCAAAAATAAGATGGAAAGCTTCTTACTAAAACTTAAATTAATTGGAAATCCTTCAAACAGCTTCTGTGTAAGAATGTTGATCTGTTTTGTTTGGGTTGTTTTCCCTATGAAAATATAACTATTGCTTTACATAAATATAACACTTATTTTAAATATGAAATTGAGTTTTCAACATATTTTTTGAAATAAACTGATGTCAGGGCTATAGCAAAGCCTGCAAAATGAGCTGTGCAGAACCAGGGCACGCAGTATGTAAGTACACAGTAATTATGGTAAGCCAAAGCACTGCAGCGTAAGTGGGTATATATAGGGTGCCATCTAATGCCAGCCAACTGCTTAGAAAAACCTCAGCACAGAGCAAAACATTTTCTGCTCTTCCACAACTTTCTTCATTTTATTGCAATAAAGAATAAAAATAGAAGGGAGAGGAGAAACTTGCTTTTGTTTGGGTCAAACTCAGTTAATACTTCATAATCAAAGGAAAAAATATTTCAAGCTGTACAATCAAAACCCAAGGAAACTTTAAGACATAAATACCTTTAACAGAACTGTTACAGAATTATATGATCAATTAAAGACTACTGATAAGTATGCTGACTGTCCCATGAAATAGGTACATCACCAAGAAAAATAAAGCATTGTATTTAATAATGTCAACCTATTTTATCTAGAAGAGGTGAAACCAAAAATCAGTGAGATATGAATGAATGTTGGGAAAGTTTATTTTTAACCTCTGACTTGACACTGAATATACTTTGCAATATACATTCTTACATTACTTTAATAAATGCAGAACATTCAAACAGGTAAATCCAAGACAGAACAATCACCATTTTTGCTTCAAAACATTTAATGCCTTCATTACAGCAAAATTAGAACAAAGCACTAGATAAATGATTAAACCCCATGTACACCAAAGCAGCATACAGAATCTTAGATACCATTCTGAAGTTTGTAAAAGCAGCACAGAAATGCCTTTGGACCTTGATCTTTGTACTTCATATACAGAATGCACCAGTACTACCGGGAAGCCAAAGCTGGTTTTCTCTGAGCAATAATTAGAAACTCAGAAATGCAAGTCACAAGGGCGGGAAGAAAGACAAATCCTTAAGAAAAGTGGGACTTACCAGACAGAGGAGTTGAGCTGTGTCTCAAATGCAGCAGAAGAAACAAATTTCTCTGTATGTAGACCTTGTTTATTTAGCCCTTTATGAAGGTTTCTCTCAAGAAATTAATTTAACTCACATGCAAGAGTCTGCAAAAGAATAAGAGTGAGAGTCTAAGCTGACGGCTTTTTTTTTTCCTTAAGAACATTTGAGCTATTTTCAGCAGTAATGGGCTTGCGTACTATCGAAATGAAAATGTAATACAGCACAAGCAGCCTCCCAACCCAAGCTAAAAAAAATCAGGAAATCCATAGCAAAAAAACTTTGTTCATTGTCCAATTTTTTATTTAAAGAAACAGAAGGAGCGGGAAACAACCAGTGTTGATGAAAAAAACCAAACCAAACTACTGTTAAAAGGAGATCAGGGACCTTGAAGATTATAACTTTTAGCTCAGACAATGAACCACCATGGATTTTTTTTCAATGTGAAGAACACCTTTTGAGTTTGGTTCTCTCTGAAGATGTTTTGCCTTCTCCACACAAGAATTACTCCCATCTCAGATGAAATCTATTTGCATTAAAGTCCAATATCTGACTGGCATACACATCCAAGGACAGGACAAATCAGTATACCAAGACTGAAGCCAATAGTTTGTTTCTAGTCTGCATCTCAAGTTTCCAGTTTCAGCAACAGTACTATTCTGGAAGCCTAGTGACCTGAAGCTGCTGGAATTCCATTTTTTTTGACTAGGGCCATTCACTGACATGATAAATATCTTCCTGTCCTCCTCTGTCCTGTTGCCAACCAACCAACTTACCCTCTCATAATGTAAAAATACTGGGAAACAGAAAGTATAAATACAAATTAACGACTCTAAGAAAAGACCTGAACATCTTCACAGGTACATAAAAGCTAATTACTTTGAAGTTTAAGAAAACACACATAAACTGAGTCAGTGAAAAATTATCACTGTTTAATTTTTTGCAGCCTCTTCTGGTAGAGGAGAAAGCTTCCATCATATCCGTCTCTATAATCTCCCTCTATATATCTCAGCAATTCTTGGTTTTGCTTCCTCAGAAAAAGTTCTCAAACATCATCACACTGTTAGGTACTGCCACTGAAAAATTTTGTTACTTTTTTTCAAGGAAAAGTTATGAGACTTACTGTTACTCTCACAGCTCAAAACCTAAAACAGGCTGGTGTGGTAAGATTGCAAAATGTTTCAGAATCTGCTACATTTCCAGTCACGTCTACTTCAGCACAATCATTTGATAACATTTTAGAACGCCCTAATTTCTGATTTATTAATGAACAATAGCTGTTTGGATGTTATATGGACACATGAAACAGGATGCCAGACACAAGCTCTTTATTAAACTGTTAAATGAGTAAAGCAATGCTCATTGTAAGAAACAAACATTAAAAGCACATTTTCTCCTGAAGACTTGCAGAAAAATCATTAGCTGCAGAACACTTAATAATGAAAAAGCTGCTAAATGTAAAAATATAGCAGAAATTCTTCCTGTGTTAGCTCAAAAGCATCCTTTCCATTTGATCTCAGCTATTATTAGTGTTACAGCAGTTAAAAGAAGCTACAACAAAATCCACGAACTCTAAATAGCAACCTGTTAAGTTAATCATTATTGCTACTTCATTCCTGATGTCTAGTTTAAGACCATCATTTTACCACAAAACTAGTCCAGCAAAGATTAACAGCTCAGTTTAGATTTGAGATTCATGAACAAAGATATTCAAGGACTCCAATAGCTTAAATTTCAGATAATGTGTGAGTTGTAGCCAGCTTGAGAGCTGTAATGGTCAAGTGGAACATGCAGTATAGTTTGTAAATAAATACAAGACCTGTATCTACCAGACCACTAGTGTCAGATTCTACATTACCTTGCCATCCATAATGCTTTCATCTGGTGGTTACAAGCTAAATCAATAAATATCCACATGCTGAATACTAATACTACACAAGCACAAAACTAGAAGTATGTGTCAAAGTCATTATTAGCAGTATCAATTTACTACTGACATAATTTAATACACAAGACTTTGCAGCTCAGCATTTCTTTTCAGAGACATTTTCTCAGAAGACAGATTTACCATTAGCTGAGTCACCATCAGCACTTAACCTATCCTGGTACCTTGTTTCTTCACACACCCTCTGCAACTGTATTTGTGTAAATAAAAGACAGTTTACCAATTAGTATTTATAGCATTTATTAAACATGACATAAGCATTGTTTCAATATATACTAAGGTGCTTTAGCTACTGCATACAAATCAGATAATCTCTATCCACAGGAAAGATAAGATGTCAGAAATATCATATACATCATCTAGGTCTCAAAGATGTACATGTATGTTGATTAGTAAAACAGACAAATGTGCCTATTTTATGTCATTACTACAAATATGTCACTACCAAGACTGTCACTTTATGCTTTTAAGAGACTTACAATAATCACTTTCATTTTATGGCGATTAGCAATACTAAAATTAAGAATATAATTTCTTTAGTGACCCACTCCAGTGTGATTTAATCAGTTTTTAGTACTAAAGAACTCAAACATGGCCAAGAAGTGTACAGTTCACACTGCTGATGTAGGTACTTGGTGCAAGTCTCTAGGAGCTCCATGGCCAGACACTATAGGACAGACATTACAGAGAATTTAATAAACCAGAGGAAAGAATCTTGATAGGTAAGAGATCCAGAAGGCTGTTCAAAATACTGAAAGACAAAATTTGGATACCTGCTTCACTACACAGATTCACATACTTGATTTTTCTAAGCCTAGCCTTTCAAACACAGTTGAGTACTGAAGCTTCATATGGAAGGGCTGAAGGAGAATAATCCTACAGGGACAGAAGTGTCCCTGTACATTTTAAGATATGCAGGTGAACACTGCACAGCCAGGTGTATGACTCCTTTTCCTTGTATTATTCTATACATGATTCTATTAATATATTTTAAGAGTAGTACAATACCTTTGAGTAATATGATAGTATGTCTAAATGAATTGTACGTTACCTGCCTCAGGAAGAAATGAGGAGTATGGATATGATTTCTTTCACTTGTTCTTTTATTTCCAAATAAAATGTGAATTTCATCTGAACTACGACAGGTAACATTAAATGAATTTAATATTAGAGAACAGAAGCAAAATGGACGTACTCTGTCTTCAGAAGTCTCCCTTGAGAGTGTTCATTTCATAGAACTGATCATCTCCATCTCTGAAATAAGATTTTTTAGAGTGCAGGAAAAAAAATCTACAGAAGGAAAGCTATGGATCACATACTTTGTCCTGGACTTCACCTAGCCTCAAAAGTGTTTTAGACATATAGGAACTTGAAGGATCTTACAAGTAAGACTTTTTTTTTTAAAGTCATATGTGTTTTCAGTAGCTCCCACTGCTGCAAAGTAATGGAGCTATGAAGAAGGGTGGCCATGCTCCTGGACAGGAGGAACACCTTGCTACACATAGGTCATATACAACATTATTTGTGGTTAATCCTGTATAATGTGATGTAAGAGAAAACGCATGAACATGAGTTAACTGAACTTAGGGCCAGGGATGCCTATACTCAAACAAGCATCAAAGCAGCCTTCTGAATTTGTCATAGAAGTGTTCTGCAGATAACTCATGCATTTGAAAGACATGGACCAAGACAGCAAGTACAAAGAATCACACTCATGTTATTAACATGAACTGGTCTGCAAAATGGCATCTGTTTGATGAAGAGTTGACTCTGCTGTTGTTCTGCAGAACAGCAGACCTGCATTCTCTTTAAGACACAAAATGTCTTTAGCCACAATGAGTTCTAATTTTTGACTTTAGATTTATGTTAGACTGAAACCCCTAGCCATTTTTTGTAAGACATTTTACAGTTATAATAAGCAGCTATGTTATATTTTTAATATGTTTAATAACACCATTATATCACATAAAATCCACTAGAAATTATTATTATACCTTTAAATCAACACCAAATAACTACATTAAAATGAAAGGATACTCTCAACTTTGAAGTGAAATCACAGGCATTTAAACCCTTCCAACTATTGAAAACATATTATCTAAATATTTACAGGTTTTTAGTGATCTGTTAGAACCAATTCCAATACTTTAGCAAGTTCCATATATCTGGGTGCAAACCATGTATCTGCTCTCACAATGATGTGAAAAATGACTAAAGCCACTGCAGCTATCATTCTGAAATTGGACCAACAGGACAATATGCCTGCCTATTTTGCTAGGAAAATGAACTTCCTCTGTTCCAAGAGCAAACAGTTAAAAATGAACAGGAAAATAAATATGAGAAAGCCTTTTCAGGAAACAGGGAACAGAAGCTTATTGTTAATCTCACTCTTAATATACATTGCTGGGCCATTGTTTCAAGAACTTGGTACAAAGTTATTTGTACCTTCAGGTCTGTTTTCTGCTAGACTGTGCTTAACTCTTCTGTAAGACTGTGGTTGTTTTTTGGGAGGGTGCTGAGGGCATTACAGAGTGGGGTTTTCCTAAAAGCCTAAATCTCAGAAATGTAAACAAGCTAGGACTCTCAATCTGTGATTTATCAATGCAGGTAACAGGGTCTTTTGAGCCCAAATGAAAAGAGGCAATTTCTAAAATACCCATTTTCTATATATATACCCAAATTTCTAAGCATTTGTATGTCTTTTAACAGTTAGCTAAAAGTCTCCTCCTGAACCAAGCAAGCAATGCCTTACCTTAATGAAATTACTTTGGTGACAGCTGTCCTGTGCAACCTTGTGTTTTATCAATCTTAAACCTGAAGCACAAATATCCAAAAGATGTTCTCAGGTTTTTTCCACTCTCTATCAAAACCATGGAAGATGACTTTACGCCACCACATTATTTTTAAAAACACTGTACTGATGGACATTAGAACACCTGCCACGGATATGGAAAACCTGGATTAAACTTCCAGAAGGATTTATAGCCACATCTTCCACTTCCGTGACACAACACCAAGCGTCATGCTATTGTCTGGTCTTTTGAGGACACTGGCCCTCTTTCACAAAGTAATCACATACTTCATGTGGCTCACCAAACAAGAACTGGACTCTCTCTCATAGCTTAAGAAAAAAAAACTTACCTAGGAGAAAGGAAAGTTTGAGCAACCGCCTTCAGTGACTCTGAAATATTTACACCTGAGCAATATACTCTGAAACATTCACACCTTCCCAGAGCTATCTATGGATAAAGCTGTGCTCACTTCTCAAGGGAGAATTGCCATCAGCAGGCTCTGGTGCCATGATCCTGTGTGCAGCTGGCACTCTCAAGCTGCTGGTCCATGTAAGGAAAAAGAAATCCACAGAAGTAACAAGTCCCAAATCCTTCCTTCCGCTTCACAAAGACTTATGTTACAGAGCACACAAGGCCTAACACCATTCTGCTTTTTCTTAAACCACCAGATTATGGCCAGGCCAGCTTTACACCTCCGCACTCTGTACTGAGCTTCTATTCCAATTACCATGGCTAAATCCACAAAGGAATTTAGGCTTCTCAATAATTAACACAATGGTTTTCTGCCAATTTGCTAAGCTGCCAGGCTAGTAATGAAAAAAACAAGGGATCTATATGAAAAACAGTCCTTAGCTTTACCAATTAAGTAATTTTAATGTTTTCTGCTACTCATAGCATAGAAAGTAGGAAACAGCTGAGCTGCTGCAGCAGAAGCTTTCAGGCACTGTACCCTAGGTTGAGCACTTGTCACCTCAGACGAGTACAAAACCTCTCACTACAAGTCAAACAACAGGGTAGAGAACCATCCTTCCATCAGTGTTCCTTTAGTCAGTCTATTCATTTTACTGCTATGATCCACCAACTGAAAACACAACCTAATGAGATAATTCTTCAGCATTTTAGAATACAAAGTGATACTACCAGAGTTTAGTATTTTTCTGATATCTCTATCTTTTTTCCCCCATTAGTCTGATTTCAAAGGCAATATCTGGTTTTCAGCAACACAACACTTGTGTTTATGTTTCCTACCTCTAATGGCAGCATAAAATATTGACATAATAGAAACAGCTGAAGTCAGACAAAGCTCACCAAGACACAATTGCATTGGCAAACTATTTGCTGCACACAGTTTCACATAATTTGACAATTATTATTCCTTCAGGCTGCAAAGAAGGTAGCTATTTGAAGAGCTCAGGTACATGACACCAGCAGACTGAACCTACTTGCAGCTACACTGCCTCCACCTTTGTCCACCTTCATGTTGCTTACCAGCAAGGAAAGGTGCTACCAAATTCCTGAGCCTACCAAGCCTGCTCCTGCTCCCTACAAAAAACTTCCTTTCTGCAGTACGATGTAGCACTCAACAGGGAACGCCTAAAACAGAAAACTGACCCCTTCCTGTTCAAATCTCTTTGTTCCTGAAGATCATAACTTTCCCCAAGATTTGACAAGTCCTCATAGAGCAGCTTGGAGGGAAAGGAACTCCAGCAAAGGTTTCCAGGAAGTTTTACAGCTCCCAAAGGCAAAGTTAAAGCACGACACCTGCCAGTGGAGAATGGCTCAGGAAATCAGCACTGAGCTTGTGTTTGTTTTGTCTTCTTGTTAACAGAGGCACATGATAATGCAGTCATCTATCATGTATTGCTTCAGCTAAGTGAAAATGAGAGCTCTTTCACAGTTTTTCTTTGCTGTTTGTGTTCTTTACAGGAATATTAATTGCAGAATAGGCTATTAGTTTGAAACATTTGTTTGAACTATATTTGTGCTTTTCTTAGCTCAGGAAAGACAATTTGATATTTGCTGTACTTAAGGCAATGCAGGATGCTACAGTTGTGCTGCCAGTTAATAGCTCTGTGTGGAATTATCTGTAGGTCAGAACTAATTTTTCAGCTAGCAGAATTTGACCCTCATTTAAGTGGGAAATAACAGAGACAAGAAGAGCACAGTCACCATGGGTGACATTACTTTAAGGTTTTTTAGGAATTTCCTAATTCTTCTCCATCAGTACGCTTCCACTGCTGATCAGTGAACATCAGTAATAAAGAATTCAAAACTGCAGCCATATTTTCCACTGCAAACTTTCTCCCTGAATGGAAAAATTCTTCCACAAGGAAGACAGTCTACAGAGACAACTCTAAAATATGACTTCTTCGCTATCTCTGTTTTTAGTAGCCAGTATGAGTACGCATTTTAAGAGATGCATATACTCCTTAGGAAAATTAGGCCATTAAAGAGACCCCAATTCATATGACAAAGGCCAGTGCCACTCAGAAAGGTGGAGAGAAAAAATCCTTAAAAATATTCTTAAACAGCAACAAACTGAAAGATAGAACAATACAACTGTACATTTTTTGCACATTGGGTAGAGGAAGGAGCACCTGTGTCATACCATAAATCTAAGGTGGCTGAAGTTGCACAAAAAGAAGGTTGGGAGAGGGGTTCTGAAGATACGTGAGAACTGGGAGTCAAAGGTAACATAATCTGAAGTAGATGTCCTATTTTGTATGCACAAAGTTTTACACCTCTTAGGTAGTTTCCTCTCTTTGAAAAATAAACACATGGAAAGGTGGATTTCCCTTCCTAGAAACTGTTTACTTCCTCAGAACTTTAACATCCTCTGTTCTTCAAATTCCTCTGCTATTAGTAATAACAGCTCGAAAGGCCCTTCTTTCCCCTCAAGGCTGTTAACTGTTCACCAGCTTGATGAAATGACTGTTCAAAACAGAAAATTTCAATTTTAACCCTCAGACAATGATCACTACAAGCAGCAACAGAGTTGTGCATATTTGCACTTAAAAAACCTGAAGGATGAAGTCAGTGACTTGTGGTATCCACTGCTTCTAAAGTGGCTTGAAAACTTAACCTAAATAGAAAAACAAAATTGAGAAGTTGAAATGTAAATTTTCTCCACAAAATTTAAACAGAATAGCTAATCATCTTACTTCCCAAAAGAGTGGGCAGAGATAAAAAAGTTGTCAAATTACAGCCTTGTATATAGCACATCAAAAGTAGACAGCAGACATATCTTAGCAGAAGTTTAATTATTACAAATTTAGTGTCCAAAACCACATTAAACTGCTGGTGTTCTCTTTGCCCTGCCTTCTGCTTTGAACCCATTGACTTTAAATTTAAGCTCAGGCACATTTGATTCCTGCAGCAATTAAACAAATTGCTCATAAGGAGAACATCAGAAAAGCACTTGATGATGTTTTTTGTCAGCCTTTAAATTCTGATCAGCGGCATGAAAAAAAAATTACATGTGATTGACAGTTATCTGAAGACTGGAGTTTGAAACCAGAGGGCAACAACAGAGTGGGGAAATCACTAATAGTTTTACATAGTGTTTGTACAGCTTTTGGTTATTTATAACAAAATCAGCTTATGATGGATGGGGGGCATGAACTAGAAACATGTGAGTTAAGATCAAAGTTTAAACTGTCCTGAAGTTGAGCAGTTCAAATAATTATAATAGTGCTTTCAAAAAAAGAAATAGCATTGAAATATATTAAAAAAATCACACCTCTATGCTAACTTTTATGTGATCCACACCTAAAGACACAAACACACCTAAACACACAAAATCTTTTGATGATGCAGCACTGAAACATTGCTGCCTTTGAAATGACAACACAAAAACATCTCTATTTCCTGATTCCTCCTCCTCATGAAGCTAGTGACCGCTTAGCCTGGTTTTGATGGCAACATTTCAAACTCACAGGTGTGTCTGATATGGACAGCACAGAAAGTTTGAGGTGGAAAAATATCACAATTGCACTGACCTCAGGCTGAAAAGCTGGTTAGCATTTGCAGGATTCCAAGCTGAAATGCACAGCACAATTTGAACATAACTTCTGATATTAATCAAGTTTTAAGAAGCAGGTCTATTTATCTAACAGAACATCTCTAAAATATGGTAAAATTTGTGTCTATAAATACATTAAGCTATTTCCAGTAATAAATACACTGTAAATAAGGTTAGCAGATTCATTCAAGATAGTGCCAACCTTTTCAGCCCAGATCTTATTAATTATAGTTAAGACTTATATGCTGATGTAAGTAATGACAATCAGAAAATCAAAGGACACAAATAAACCCAAGTGCAACACTTTTTTTCATCTTTTAGATAAATCTTTCTAGTATTCTTCAAAAGAAATTTACAGGCACTTTGGGCTGAACCTAAAGCTACAATAGCAAAAAGCTGGATGGTAAGGCCTTTTCAACGGTATTTTAACAGCACACAGATTTATTGTAGCTACTTTTAATTCAGGGAGGATTCCCACCATTGCATTCAAAGAGAGAAAACATCAATAACAGCTTTCAAAAATACCAATGTCTATAATAACATCATTTGTAAGTGTCATTTTGCTAAATTCCTCTCTGCTCTCTTCTAACAAACCTTGACATGAATTCTAAGTTCCTTGTTTAGAATATGTCTTGGTAAAGAAAACACCCAGGTTTAAAGTAAGTCACAGAAGAACAACTGCCTTGAAGTCATGCCCTTGCTTTTAAAAATATTATTCAGACAGGATTCTTACAAGGCCAAACTTGAATCACCATTTCAGCACTTAACGCTGTAAGATACTAATTTAGGATTATGAGAAACAAGTTAGATGTCACATTTTTGCAAACATAAGGGTAAAAATGCTACAATTGTTTATTGTACCCATTAAAAAGGGTAGAGGCCTCAGAGCAGAGTTCCAAACCTATCCCTAAAAAAATTCATTAAAAAATTATCTGCTTCAGGGCAAATCAAAGCTAAAAATCCTTTTAGCTCTTTAAGAAAGTGCTTAGTAAAAACTATCCACATGTCATCACTAGAGAAAATAAGTCCAGAATTCAAAAGAAGTGGTTTCTTTTACAAAGATTTAAATTACATATATTATTAGCTTGTTTTGACAATTTTAGGTATTGAATGTGAAATTTTCACAGCATTATCTGCAATTAGTTCAGAAAAAAGCCCCACAGTTTTAATGACTATAAAGAGAAGATGTTCCTAAACATACTGGAAGATAAAGTCCATAGAAGTTTAACTGCAATATATACAATACTGAAGATGACAGTAGAATTATATCGATTTAACAGGACTACACACAAGAAAGCTTGCAATATAATTATTCTTTCAACTCATGTTTGAACTCAAGCCACCTCCAAGCTCCAGCTCAGCTCATCATTTTAAAACGAAATAATACCCTGAGAAATGGACATTTCCCATAAAGACATCTATCTGCAGCCCTAATACACTTGTGTATAAAGCAAAACACATTAATTATCCCATGAACATTCTAACAGAATTTGTCCCAGTTAAAACAATTTGGTACAAAACCAAGGGACAGAAATTAGAGCTCCTTACCACCTGATCTCACCCTCAAAACTGCATTATTCCATTGCTGGTGCAGGACAGCTAGAGAGAATCCCATTTCCACAAGGGGTAATCACACTGAAAATGTAAACTTCTAATGTTTCATCGAAAGTGCTTGTGAAGGGACAAGACTCATCTGTTTGGGTCTCCCAAGAATAAAATACAACATAAAGAAAAAAACACAGAAGGAGATAAATTTGTTTTCAAATCTGAAAATTTCAAGTGTAGTTACTATGTGTGCAGATGAAGACTAAAAATCAATTAAAAAAATGAAATCCATAGCTTGCCCTGGCACACTGTGTGTAGGCTGGAAATTTGACTAGAATGCAAACATGACTTTTTGGCTGGTTTTTTTTTATTTAAATAAAAACAAAAAAACCCTTGAATGCTCAAGTACGTGAACTCCTCAAGGAACGGGCTCATGTTTCTTCACACTTGTTTCCCCTTCACTCTGAGTGTGTTGTAGCTTTTCCTGAGAGGACTGATTTGTCCACAGCACTTTTGAAATCTGATTTCTAATTTTGTTGTGGTCCCCCCATGAGGAATACTATTGTTTAGGCCTCTTGTCAAGACACAATTTAACTACAGTACCTGAACCCACAGTTTTAAGTAACACGTTCTGATCTATGCAAGATGCGCCCCATGAGATCAGTCTAATTTTTTTTTTCTTTGAAGCCACTGTGGCTGTCCCTGCCCCAGAACAGAGGGCACATATAGATGGCTTGCTGTCTTGTCACTGCAGCAATTATATCTATCTTTTCCCTTTCAAGCACTTTTGTAATTCTCTTCCTGTCTCCTCTTGCAACGCCCAGAAGTCTCTTCACAGTATCTGCTCAAATTTCCCCAGATACATTTCATCCACTCAAAAGTAGCAGTAATCTTTTATCATAAGAACACTTCCCAAGTTCATCTACAAAGCTACTATTTTCTTCTTCCTCAGACACCCTTTATATTTTCATTTTTGCTACAGGAAATCAAGAAACCACTGGTGTTGTAGTCAAGCAGAGGTCAAAGCCATCTGTTAATAAACCTGCTTTTCAGTTTACCTTTGCATTGTTCCATCTTTCATGTTCAGCACCTACTGAAAAGAGAACTTGACCCTGCTGTACTTTCTGTAGCTCTTACTGACATGTTTATTTTCATCTGTGTTTTTTATCTAAGCAGTGACTGATTTTAGAGATTTATGTTTAAGATAATTACACTAAATACAACAAAAACAAATTCACACCTGAATTAATTTAGCATACCATCTCTGCAATAATTATTGCTTTGCTCGTAAGATAAGTATTTCCTCAAGCTGGAAGGGATTCTTCTACTGCTTTGTATATTTTAATTACAACAGGTGCTGGCTTTCAAACAAATTTTGTAGAGTTTGCAGTCCTGACAGTTAAAAGTGTGTCCTGAATTTGGCCTTTGCTCAATAAATCAGTCATCTGTGAATCAAATGCCAATGGCAAAAACATGTGAATGTGTAAATCTACAGCTAAGGAATAAAGAATAAAAAGGAATATATAAGGAATTAAAAACCTCTCTCTACCTTCAAATAAGGAATTAAAAACCTCTCTCGTACTTGTTTAGAAGTAGAACGATAATCTGCAAGGCTCAGATTACATGATCTATATCTGTAAAGTGACCCTTATAGAAAAGATCTCTCAAAAGACTTGAATTTGCCTGATTATCTGCATGTATGTCAAAACAAAGCCCTTGGTTTGGTCTTTATTCTACTGTCAAACTTGTCACCCTTTCGTTTTGCTCTCATACAGTAGCACTTCATTTGATTAGCCTCCTTCATATTTTACTTATTCAAAGTAAACCATTTGATTGCATCAGTCACACTGAAATAATTATTTCCTTCAGATTCCTAACAAATACAGATTTCTCCAAAAGAAAAACTGCAATTACCATGAATTTGATTATCTGAAGAACGCCACTGCTTAGAGTTCCCTGTTCATTAGAAATTCACTAGAAACTAAATTAAATTAAATTTGTGCTGGCAACTGCTGTCTTCTGTCAGGATTTGCTTATTAAAATGTGTAACTGTGTAACTGGCTAGAAGGAGCAGTGTGACGTACCTGATCAATATATGAATTAAATGAAACATAACCAGTGTTCTGCACTGGCATCCCTTTGGGTTGCTACTGCTTGGTTTTCTTTAAAATCTTTACTGTTGGTGGGAAGAAAGAAAATACAAGGTTGATGCCTAAATCAGATAATAACCATGTAAGATTTTAACAGGCACAAAGCACAAAATACACAAAAGTCAGTAGTTTGACCTGTATGTTCAAAAGGGAATTATTTCTTGGATACTTCACCTAGGCCAATCCCTAAAATTCAGGACTGTCTCAAAAGCTGAAACATAACACATTCTGAAATTCAAAACACATATGATGTTTGCAAACAGCAGTTGAAATACCAACAAACTTGGGTCATCTAATCCATTAACCCACTCCTTATGAAGGTCCATGATGGTTGCTTTATTGGAGAGAACAAAATATCCTGTGCTACAGATTTACTAAATAACTTTCATGAAATACAAATTTTTGTAATTCTCACCAATCAACAATTGCCTCATACCAATTATTTATTCTTCCTTATTTATCACAGTCCAACGTACTAGAAAAGCTCTCATTATCGACAGATAAGAGAATCTGAAGTTCTCAAATGAACACAAAAATGAGAGAGAAACAAGCATTTAATACCTTACAAATGTCATTTTGCACCTGCTTGATGCCAACGCGTCAGATTACATTTTTGTTTTTATAAATGTTTATACATATTTATTTATGTTTTAAAAATGAAGATATTTTTCTTTAACAGTTGTGTCTAATTTCTAAAAATTAATATTAAAAGAAAAACAACAGTCAAAGCACCCAATTTATCTAACCCATGCTTTGTTCTATTGCCTGAATCACTACTTTTCACTTCTAGTCACTTAAAATAGTGAAAACACTGTTAGGATGCACAGAGACCCTCTGTTGTAACATGTCATTTCTAGTTCATGCATTTTTCAGACATCAGTTGATCCAGATAACTGAATCTTGGATAGCCTCGCCCACCCCACCATTTGCTAAAACTAAACTCTGAGAAATTATTAGTTTCAGCAAGTTAATCCCAGTGAGAGATATGTGGCTTTATTAAACACTGTAGCACTCAAGGTACACTGTGGTGATGAAGTTTTATAGTCAGACTATGGTTAATTAGGAGTCCTCAGACAACATGGCATCATGCTGGCAAGAACACTCTGTGGCTGTCCTGCTCCTGACATAGTCCCTACCCCTTCTAATCACAGACTACACCATCCAACCTAAGCCTCTTAGGCAGTCACCTTTCAGCCTTGTTGCCTGCCTGAACTGGGATTTCACCTATTGGTGCTGTGCTGTTCAGAAAAGAAAAAAAATAAACCACCCAACCAAAAAACAACCACCCCCCCCCAAAAAAAAAAAAACCAAAAAACAAACAAAAAAAACAAAAAAAACCCCATAAAAACAACAATACCTTAAGGAACGAGACATGTTGCTCTTAAACTGTTTGAAAAAACACAAAGACCCTTTCACCTGTTTTGACCTTCAGTCACAACTGCTGATTTCTGATTAGCATAACTCATGATCCTACAACCAAATGTAACCCTTAGAAATCAATGCATGTTACTATTTTCATAAACTTCAGTAAATCTGATTTTCAGCTGTGAGAACTACAGTTACTGATTCCATTTCCATTTGGTTTCATCATGCATTCCTGCATATTCTTTTGGCTCCTGAAGAAGCAAAACAATAAACCTGCTATGCTTGTGGACAAATTTAGTTGATAAGCCACTGCTGCTAAACTGAGGATAGCTTTAGGTACCCATCAAACAATTCAGCTATATGCTGCTTTTATACTTGTACATAAAATACAAGATGAGTACCCTTAAAAGAAGTAAAGCTTTCATTATTCTATCTCTCAGAATTATTTAACAGCTGTTTTATGAAAAGACTAATGAAAAAGTTTGGTGTATAGTTTGATCATAGTAATGATTGAGAGGAAGAATGTTTGCTTTTCCTTTTAGTGTGTTTTTCCCACTATTCTTTGAGACTCAGGACCTTCAGTATCACCTCTTTAAAAGTGCACTATGTTACTCAGGTTACTTAAGAACACAGAACCACATCTGTGCTATTCAACCCCCTGATGGTGGTTGGTGAGGTTTTTAAGGGTGGATGAGTCAGAACACTATCTGCATTCAGTAGAGAAAGACCTAAAAAAATCAATCTATTTAGGGAAAGAAGTTAGAAATAACAGAAGAAACAGGTCTGCCTTTGGAATTTCCTACTTCACAGCAGCATTACCTATGATGTATCACTGTTACAGAACAATACATCTGAACAGAAAAATATATTACATGCTTCAAAAACACTGAAAGCAGGAGTAGATCGAAAATGTTGTCATCTAGCATGCCTTTACTCAAAGATACAAGCTGCCCTTTTAAGTACTTACTTCTCTCTCTTTTCCATCCCATACATGAACTTTTCCATTACATCAGTGCCTTTGAAAGTCTTTCTAGTTTTTCTTTTAGCTTTTAAATGTTAAGAAGCTTCATCATTTCAAAAAGGTCAGCTTTTGTCAAAACACTTTCATGGAAAGACATAAGACTATTTGAATAAAAATGAACACAGAGCATCTATGGCACAGTCTTCTCTCATATAGGAAGCTACATGCTACATACAACAGTAAAGAAAGGAAATTCAGACTAGCAACACTAACATGCTTAATCCAATAGGAAATAATGACATGAGAAAGGACTAGTATCAGAGCAGTAGGACACAACAACAAAATATACATTTGCACGATTCTAGTTTACAAACAGGTAGAAATTGACAATTTTTATTTCTATTTTTGTGCAGACAGCCTCACTGGAGCAGAAATACTGTTCCAAGGTCACATCTGATGGAGGCTGTGCACTCCAGACACAACCACATAATTGATGTATTACATTCAATACCTGATCCTTCTGGTGCAGAAGTGACATTCAGCCATTTCACAGTGTAACATCATACAACGTACCCTAACTCGATAACCGTGTCTTCCCTGGGCACATCCCATCTGTATTGCTGCTCACAGGCTGGTCATGTATGTAAGTACACTGAGAAGAGTCCACAGGCTGAGGATAGACAACACATTTCCACAGCAGATCTTATAAGGTTACTGTGCTCTACACACCCCATGATTGGTTGATGCTTATCACTGTTTGCTCAAACCTGATTATTTTAAACAAACAGCATACCAAATAAGCTGTTACACCACTTCATTTTACCTCCTTCGGTCATCCTGGTCTCTTATTTCTATTACTATTTCCACCTGCTACTATGACACTGCATTTTAGGATTTATCTGCCTGTTTTTGCTTTGATGGTGTTCTGTTTAAGAGCTACACATGAACCCGGAGTCACCTTCTAAGGTCATCTGTCTAAAAAATGTTTGAAGCGACTGTAATGTTAAAGCACAACAGCTGATGTTATTTACATCTCTGCTGACCAAGAGAGAGCCTGACTTTGGATAACCTAGAGGCTTTCCAATAATGCATAATCACCTCTTGATAAAAACCATGGCTCCACTGAAACCTAAAAAACTTCCAGACTTCAACTAGAACTTTACACTACCATTTCTAATACCAAAGTTTCCAATTTGTCCTATGTTATATTATTGTCAAGGTCTTCTTGTAAACCTTCCGTTTACAAGAATACCCTGTAAACAGACCTTATAAGTACACTTCAATTCGTCATGAGAGGAAAAATGTCCCTCTCCATGCATGCCCATTTGATTTCTACATCAGTGACCCAATTCTAGGCCTTTAAAACTTACATGATGTGGAATTAGTTTGCACTGGATACACTCATTACTTGGTTGCAGTTTCTTACCTCTAACTCATTTAAATTCTTCCTCCACATCAGATTCTATTGCAGTACCTCCATGACCACTACTGACAGTCACCGATTTGATTTACAAATAGATCTGATGGGATCAGATGTTGCCAAAGAGACAGTAAGGAAGCAGGGGGAAGCTGGGAATCGATATGAGAAAAATAGGAGAAAGGAGAAAAGCAACAAAACAAAAGGAGAAAAGCAGAATGGAAAGAGCACAGAATATTGGTTTAAATAATACTGACTAATAAGATGCATCTATCAGCACCTAGTGGGTGCACACAGTTTAGTGATTAGTCATTGCCAGTCTTCACTTGTTTTCCTCAAACCATAAATTCTTCATAGTGAGAAGAATCCACAGTGAGAATCAATTCACCCTGAACTGCAAGATCCTTTACTTTGTAGACTGCTATATGCATGATGTTATTGTTGTAACAAAATCTCCCTCTTTGTTTGAGATGTTCATCTCCCCAACATCTTCAACACTAGCTTTGCTTGTTTATAATTTTCCTCATAATTACAGACTCAATCATAAATATTCATGCAGTACCACACTGTAAAGGCACATTCCACTTTCTAGATCACAGGTGAAGGCAGTTCTCTAAACCACTTACTGTGTGACCCCTACACAGAGGCATAAAGAAGTTGGTGTGAGTGCATTCACCAAAAAAAACAGAATCCTGAAATGGTTCAATTAAGATGGAGCTTTTCTAATGGGGAGAACACATAGTAGCAATTCAATTATATACTGCTGTTTCCAAATGCAATGTCTCACTTGGTGGATAGTTGCTGATAATACTTGTTCAAATGCCTTTGCAGGATATATACAGAAACAACACTGGAATTTGGCTCCTAGTTACAGAGTGCTGGTTACTAATTTAACTATAAAGATACCAGACCTCAAATTCTTGATTTCATGCCCACTCAACTGTCCAAACAAATGGCTCATCTCAGTAGGATTTAAATCCACATAATTATTAAAGAATGCTTAAGACCAAAATATCATCCTATTTCCTATAGATGCAAAGTGAATCAGAATATTTAGATCAGTTTTCAGAATAATTTAATGAATTTCATTATAAGAGAATTCAGAAATTGTATTAGTGCATAAGAATACAGTTGGTAGTTTGGAAAATGCGACTTTAAATAGAAACGTTATCTGTCCTGAGGGACTGAGGTTTTATTGACCTAGGTTTAGCTATAGCAAATGTGTTGTGATTAATAACTACTCAGAACAATTCATTTTGCACTGAAAAATCGCCAGCATTAACACAGAGTCCCTATCAGAAGACCCCTCCCATTCCTACTAGTTCCTTATATACATCTTAGTGTTTTTATTGTCTCTACCTTCAGTAGATTATCTCAGAATCCCTGGGATTGTTCAATAAAAGTTTAACCGTCTTGTGCTATTAATGTGCTGGTGCTCCATGTGGAGTGCTCGTTTCCTTCCTTTTACCGAACGCCAAACGGAGCGACACAATGGGTGTGTTGTGCTCTGTCTAGCACGGAACGTGCGATATCTTTAAAAAGGAGGTGTGAGCTGGCTTTAATACCACTGCTCTTAACAGCACAAGTACCACAAACTAATCAACCACAGCACTGGGGCATGCAGTCCATTGAAAGCTGGTGAAAAAGCTGCTTTTTATTATGACCTACATACTGCACAACAGCAGTCGGACAATTTAAATCTAACACTGAGGCTGAACACAATGCATGGAATCCACTAGTGATGAACTCTGCGATGTAAGGCACACATGCTCACGAGTGCTATAATATTTTATTTTACCCACGCTATGCTGATAATAAAAACCACAATGACAATCCAAACAAAAATATAATCCTTGCCTTTTAGTAGAATTATCTACTAAAAAAATTACCATCTATCGGAAGCATCCTTCTGAATCAGCAACCATATGGAACAATACTCACATCGAAACGTTTAAGGACAACGCAGTCAGATCAATGGATTCAGCAACCACCCTAAACCAGCCACCGACCCAAGCCAAGGCACAGATACCGAGAGCCGCTTGTTTCCCGCACGAAGTTGTGCCCAGCTGTGCCACAGACCTGCACCAGCCCGTGCCCAGGTACCTCTCCCGCAGCAGCCGAGGCGCACAGCGGCTCCCTTTTGTGGCCGAGTCCAGCGGCAGCAGCTCGCCCGGCGGGAGCAGCCCGGGAGCCGCAGCGGGGCCGGGCCGGGCCGAGCCGCACACCTGCTCCTGGCAGCGCCGCGCCCGGCGCCAGCCGCGCTCCGAGCGCCAGCGGCGACTCCCGGGCCCTGGGTCCCGGCTGGGCTCCGAGCGGCGGCTAGCGACCTGCCGAGACAGCACTGCGGAGGAGCCCTGCCTTCACACGACAAGCCCCCGCTCCGCTGCCTGACAGCAGATATGCAGCATTATCGCCCCGCATTCCGCCTCCCCCGAGCAGCGGCGGGAGCGGCAGCCGCCAGCCTGTCAAAATGGCAGCTCGCGAGCCCGCTCTGCCGCCCGCACTACTCACTAATCTGCCCGTTTCTTCTGCGTCCCCCGGCGGGATTTTTGTTTATTCCCCGGTATAGCACAGCATAATATGTCACATTGTTTTCCATAAGCAAAATGGCTGGTCCCCTCGGCACCGCCGCAGAGCGCTCATTGGGCTCCCCCGGCTTGCCGGAGCCATGGCAACAGCCAACAGCGGCCCGGCCCGCCCGCCCCGGCTCCCGGCACCGCGCCCGCCGAGCGCCGCTGGGCAGCGCGCCGAGCGACCCGCGCCCGCGGGCTGCCCAGCGCCGCCTGAACGCGGCCGGGGAAGCGCCTCCGATGCGCCGAACTGAAGCGCCAAAATTGACGGGGAGCTGTATAAGCACTCAGGGTAAATAATCGTCCTGACTTAGGAAATGGACATTAGGGATAGCCATTGTACAATAGTCAGCTGGTTTTTCAACAGTAAAGCCCGAGTACCCACTCATTCACAATAAGGTAACCCCTGACATCACAGTTCTTAGCGTTCGTAAACACATTGGTTGATCTTGAAGGGCTAAAGGTTGCTGCTTGTTAGATGATTTTCAAAGATTGTGCATTGCCATCACCATGTAAACCAATTTTATTCTATTTAGAATAACACCTTTTTTAATTTCAGTTAGAAGTAGGAAGAAAATGAGACATTTGTGAAGAATTTAAAACTGCTCATAAAAATTTCTGCTCTTCGAGACCTGTCATGAACACGTATTTCAACTGCCTAAGGAGTCAGGAATATAAGATAGAGAGCACAAGCAACACCCATCAGCCTAAAGTTGTCAAAAAGTCATTTAGAAGCATTAAATGTAGCTAAGCAAGCCTACTGCATTTCATACCCGAGAGTTCTGAGTATTGGTCAGAACTTCCCAGTCGTTAGCAGGGATTGACTTAATACATATATAAAATGATTGCATTTCCTTGTTCAGTTATACTTTTCTGGGGCTTCAGCAGATTTTTTACCTCTGAATACAATTTGTAGACAAAGCTCTGCTGCTCCACCCCTCCAAGTGAATTTGCTGCTCTCAGGATCCAAGGGCAGTGGTGTCACTGTGGAGTCCTGGGCAGAGTGCTAAGGTCCACTTGAGTGGATTTTACACATTTCTTCCTTCAGCATCTTCATTCTCTTTTCCTAAATTTCTCTGAAAGTGAGTACTGAGCTCTGTGAAAGTGACCTGGGAGGGGCTCACAAGGAAACAAGTAAGTAAATTCTGTTTAGAATTCTGAGGTGTTGGAGCTGAAACATTCCAGTATATTTATACAGGTGCTTCAACACAAATGCTAATTTAGTCTTGTTTCTTTGTCTGTTAGCCTTCTTAAAAAAGATGGGTGGATGTCCACATCTCTCAAACTGCAGCTGGGGCTAAGAGTCTGCTCTAGCATCCTGTGAAAGTACCCCCAGCTCCCGTGACTCAAACACATACTTTTGGTGCCATGACTACTGTTCAACAGTCATTTTTTGATCAAAAAGGGATGTCTGCTGATTTGGCAACCCAATTCTGAAGCTTTTGCCTGGAAAACATTAAACTACTGAAGTAATTATTTACATACCAAGTATTAAAACAAAACCAGCCTGCATTACAAGAGCACCGTTTCACCATGATTGGTTCACTAACTTTTTTTGTTAATAAGCAACATGAGACAGACTGCACATCCAGTCTCTTTCTTTTTAATGCATTGATACAGTCACTGACTTTAAAAAGAATTAAAAATGCTCTTCAGTAAGGGAAAACACAAACAGGTTTTCTATCACTTTATTGCACTAAGTGCAGTTACTATCACAGTACTCTCCACAGACAGACTAAAATAGCTTTTGGAAACATAGAGGCCATGAGTTTTTAAAGAATATGTTACAGCTTGGAAAGGTTTCAGGGTGTTTGTCCATATCTCTGTATCTAAATATATGCAGGCACCTGAAAGTACAGTAGAAGTATATCCATTAAAATGTTTTTGCACTTTTTTTATATAAATAAAAACGTGTCTTAAGATTTCAAGTTCATAATTCATTAACTAGGGATCTAGAACTCTGTCTGTAATGCAGGCACACTTTGATCCAGAAAAGGCTGATGGAGCTTTTTCCTGCAGTATCTCATAGGACTTAACAATATACACATACATCCAACCTTTCCTTCTCTTCAGTTTCATAAGTGATTAGGCAGAAATTAGAAGAGGCTTAACCCAAGTGCAGATTATGGCTCCAATTCAGCAAACAATTAAAGCACAAATTGTAAGAAGCTAACGTGAATTTACCTAAAAGCTCCACAGAAGTCCTTGAAACAGTTTCTGATGCATGCTCTGCACAGTCATAAAATTTCTTCCGGCAAAGCCCACTAAAACTATAACGTCAAAGGATGTGAACTGGACCCAGAGTGAAGCTGTGAGACTGAGTAACCTCTGGTAGTCCCCCAGGCTCAGTTACACTGGCATGTCTGTGCTTCTAGGAAAGCTCCAGAACCAGGCAGCTGAAATCGGGGCTGCTAGCATGCTCTCCTTACATCAAAATGCAAGTGCAAGGCATAGAGTCATACTGACCCTACGATGAGTATTTAAGTGCTTAAAGATAACCACTTGCCTGCTGTATTAGAACAGAGCTGAAAATAGAACACATCATTTGGTATCTTTGCTCAAATCCTACTCCCACAGTAATTCAAATGAGCTTCCTGATCTCACCTGCAGTACCTGGAGAACAGTTGCTCATACCAGAGCAATCAGAGCTGAAAGAAAACTAGTATTCACCAATTCTTCACCAGAACGTTGCTAACAGTCTTCAGTTTTGGGACAGAAATAACATTATTCTCAGCCTTATCTCTAGATACTTGTATCAGCATATCATTCATCACTGTAGTTTAGCCTGTCCTGCTATTTTCCTTCACAAACTGGTTTTCAGCTGTCTCAAACCAGCTCCATACAATATAAAACATAGATCTCCATTAATGCAACATTTAATTCTTAAGTCAAGAGCTGTAATTTGCATACAATCCATTAAAAATTCATTGGTTTATGAATAACTAATTTGCATTCTAGCACTGTTTTAAAAGCATGAACAGTAACGTATTAAAAGGCATTTTCACTCTTGGACAGGAAATGTCAAAAGAGCAGATCCTAACTTAAGAAGAAATTACTACATTAAAATCAGCATTTCACTTATTGCAGGGCATTATTCCTATGGATATTAACAATCCAAGTAGAAATACACCTAGTGTTCAGCCTTCCTGAATGTCATTAGCAATTACCCATCTTTCTGACCCTCATTCAATTTCTGTAATCACTTGATGGTATGTTGAAATGAGAAAGACTTATAAAGGCAAATTGGACTGTTATAATCATAAAGAAATCATCATCTATCAAAGTTCTCAAATTTAAACAGACTGATTTTTTTTTTTTATATTGTTTGGTCAACTTGCTTGAATGCAAAGCAGTAGATAAACACAATGAATACCTGTAGGTGGGCATGCTGAAGTACAGGGTAGTTAACATTGTTTTTCCAGGGTTCCAGGTGATGACAACCCTATGAAAAAAAGCACTGATATCCAACACCAAGACATTACTATAATTAACTGCTTGAGACACAACCTGTAGATGAGTAAACTGAAATTCAGACATAAAGAGTTAATTTTATCCAGGGTCAAACTTGTTAGTAGCTCCTCCAGCTACTGAACACTGAGTGCAACTCTGGTTATTGGCTTTGTATTTTCAGATGATGGCAGAGAATTCTACCTAGATTGAATAGAGCAATGAGTTGATTTAAGTATTTAAGGTGTGTCGTGCGCTTAAATAAAACAATCACAAGAGCATTGCAAAAACATTTTCTTGAGTGTATTTGGGAAATTCTTATCACAGGAAATATATTCTTTTATTCTGAGTTGCCCTTTAAGACACATTCCTCGCCACATGAGCACAGCCATAGAAAAAGCAGAGAAGAGAGAACTAACTTTGATTTTCTTAATAACAAATATTTAAAAATTTTAAAAGGAAACCCTGAAGCTCTTTTGTAATTAATTAGAGATGAAAGAGTCTTAACCTAATAAGACTAGATCCCTCATGTTTTATATCAGGGTTAAAAATACTAGTGAATTCCTGGAGCAATTTCCACACCATTTCTTATCCTACATTTAGTATTTTACTTTCTGATGTAATTTAGTAAAAAGGCAACAGTGAAAGTATAACTGCCTCAAATGCAAAATACAAAAATAAAATTAAGCTGCTTTTTAGCTGTTTGAATATACAGTTTTGGATTAATTTTTGCTTCATTTTAAGTAAGATAAAAAGAATCTAAAATAGACTGACTATTTTTATTTTCTGTTTGCTTGGCTATGAAATTGGATTATTTAATGCATTATATAAGTTAAAAAGCAATACATATATACACACACACACACACGCACACACTAAAACACACATATAACTTTGTTTTCACTTATCCCAAGAAAACACCTCAATTTTTATGGTACTGAGCAGATTTTAAATCAGAAGAACTATAGCATGGATAAATATTCCATTTTCAGATCTTTAAGATGGTATTTGAGAGAAGAAATGTGAACTTGAGCTCAAAAACACATAATATTCAATGTGCTCCCAAAAATGAATGCTTAAACATGCAGTTTTAAGAGAAAATAGCAAGCCTTCAAATCAAAACTAATACACAGAAAGGAAGTGTCTTAAAGTTACCCTCAGAATTTTGGAAATAGCACCAAGAAGTCAACTGTGACCTAAAGTTAAACAAAAAATGAGAAACTGCTACTGAAATGCACTGTGCTTTTCGAGAATGCCAAGGATATTGTCAAGACAATTAATAGTTTATCTGGCCAATTTGTATTTGAAAGATTTCCAGTCCTGATTGTGTCATGTACTAACAGTTCCATTAAATAACTACATTAATTCATAGCCCTAAGCAAGAGTTCAGATGAAGTCCTGAAGAACACCCCAGGCCACCTAGTTTCCAGAACCCACAAAAGCAAGTTTTGCCCTTGTTATGAACTGGAGAACCCTACAAGCCTGAGTTCCTGTGAACATCAAATTCCAGTCTCAGTGCAGAGGCCTGAATTGCTGACAGTGCTGGAAATTTTATGCTTCCCACTCTATTGGAAAACCAAACTTGGCAGCATACATTATGAAGTCTTATTGCACATTCTACACTTCTGTAGAAAAATATAAACTTGAGACTGATAGCTAAATGATGAAAAGGAACTGTTTTCTCATCTTTTCTCCAAGAGTAGGGCAAACAGAATTCTTAAGTGAAAATTTTATTAACTTCTCAATAAGAGGTTCCTCACATATTGCAATTTATAGAGGAAGCATAATGAACAAATATCCAGGACAGAGGTTATTCGTTATTGCCCCTGCTTAGCCACCAACAGCCAACTCTTCTGTGTTGAAAATTTGTATTTCTCAAACATCCCTTTTAGGTATTTAGGAAGATAAGGTGTCAGTCTCCAAGCCTCCTCTTTCCTCCATTTATGATACATAAATCTGAAACTTTTACCTACCCCTCTATTGTTATCCTTCATCACCTTCTCCTTACCTCAAACCTGAAGCCACATCCCTGGACTATTGCCGCTGTCCTGCTGAACTACTGCCCCTTCTCCACTGGCATCACTTTCTCCTCCTTAAATCACAGCTTCAGCTCTGTAACTCCTTGAGAGCAGCTTCCAGAAAGCCTCAGGCCCTTGTATTCCCAATTTGCTGTCACTTCATTTCAAAACCTTGCTTCATACCATTTCATGGGCTGTTCTTTCATACTCTAGTAATAAGGATATGCATTCCTCTCCTCCATTTTGAGAAACAATTCTTAGCGTCTAATCACTACATTTATGCAATACCAATTGTGAGAAATGGAAAAAAATGGCAGGAAGAGTTTGTTAATAGGAAAATGGGGCAGGAACATTGATTTACACATGCTGCCCACAATTCCTGAAAATGTTTTGCAAGAGATTTTTACAACTGCCCTACACCTCCTCATGAATCCTACCACAGGTCTGCTTGGCACAAAGACCTAAACCAACACGAATCAACCCAAACTGTTCTATTTCTGTACAACTTGAACTATCTAGAGATAGCTGAGTCATTGCTAATAACTAGGATGGGCGTTGTTACTCTTTTTTAAAAAAATTAGTTGTTTGTCCATATCTATGTTAATTTTTCCCTATAGCCTCAATCTCTTTCAGCCACCTGCATTTTGTTGTATTTTGCCACCCCTTGCACTACTACCCAGCAAAAAATAAGTATGCTTCTTAATATACCTCTGACCAATCTAATTTTGTTCAATCTGGCATAGGAAAAACAAAGAAGAAATTAAGTAATAAAATCAACCCCAGATGATCTCTTTCCAGCTCCCCCACCCATTACTTTCAACATTGCACAATGCTGAGAATCAGCTTACTAAAAATAGAGAGTCCTTCCCTAGACATGACCATACTTGTGGCTCTCATCTCAGAAGAGTTGTTCTTGCCTGATTAGATTGGCTTATTAAGTGATAGAGAGCATGTTGGGTTAGTCCAATCTGTCTCTGACTCTCCTCAGAGCTAACCAGAGAACATGTAAAGATCTGCCCTTCATTACAGTTAGACTCCACACACCCTGAATTCAGCATTTTCTCATCTTCACAGTCCCCCCTGGAAAAATTACTATTTAAAATCTAAGCTCAAAAGTATCAGAAAGAACTGCCAGTAGCTGTGGTATTTCAGATCATCATGTATTAGAAGCAATAAGATTTTGAAAGAGCAGAAGAATGGGAAGATCAGCAGCAAATAAGTATGATAAAGGCAGCAAACCACCATATTTTTCCAAGTTCTTTGAAGACAGGAAATTTTAAATAAACTTGGAAAGGGGACTTTAATTTTATCAATTCTGAGAACTTGGCAGCATCTCTCTATGCCAGATGAGGTCACAAATCAATCTCAAAACACTTCTGACAAAGTGTAAATACCATAGCAGGGTATGTCTAAGTCACGCTAACATGTCTGGCTGGCATAACTACAATAGCAGAGTTGATAAGGTAGCAACCGGCTTATCCACAGCATTCTTTTCATGAAGAGGTCATTTCTTCTTTTGTGCTAGGAAGTGAAACAATGCCAAAGCATTCCAGAATTGCTTAAACAAATAGCAGCATCTACCTCCACTTAGAGGTTAACAGTTTGTACTTTTTTGGTAGCTTATTTATTTTCTCTAGGGGATAACATAACACATTAGGAACTTTAGCAGACCACCTGCCAGATATATCCTTTATTCTAGGAAGTGAATCAGCTTTTTTGTTACAGTACTTCTAAATTACAATTGCCTTCCCATTTGGTGTGGCCATAGATTGGCTTCTTAAACTTAATGTAACACTCACTTCCTTTAAGCCTGAACTGACTTTCAACTCTGTCTTAAGTTTTGGTCGTGAACAGTGTTCAAGCAATAGGTATAAAATTACAAAACATGACTATATTAAAAAGTCTGCTGCCAGTTTTCCATCATGTACCTCACTTACATTAAGAGTTTATCATAGAAACTTAATCTAGACTTCACACTAGAGTGGGGAACGGTGAAATATTCCAATAGGAATGTGATCCTTCTCCTCTCCACAGTGCTGGTGAGGCCAGCCCTGCAGAACTGGGTCTGGTTCTGGGCTTCCCTGTGCAAGAAGCCTTTAACTCCAGACTTAGAGACTACTGCATGCAGTAGTATCCAGCATCAGAGGCAACTGGCGCAAAGTGAAACACAGAAAAGTCTGTCTGAACATTAGAGAACACTTTTTTAACGTGAGGGTGACTGAGAACTGCCACAGGTTGGCCAGTGGGTGTTGCATTTCTGTTATAGAAGATACTCAAAAGCCTTCTGGATTACATCCTGGACAATTGACTCCAGATGGTCTTGCTAAAGCAGGGGGGTTGGGTCAGACAATCTCCAGAGGTCCCTTCCAACCTCAACCATTCTGTGATACAAGAAAAACCAATTGTCTAAGTTTTTGTTTTTCAATTACCATAGATATTTATTACTCTCTGGCACAAAAATTTAGATCTTTGATTTCTCCAAATAGAATCAGACTCAGATCAGTGAAACACAAAAGGTAGTATCAGAATCTCTGATATAAGAATGGTTGGATTCTACAGACTCCTAGCATTTAACTTCAAGGAAGCAGCAGTGGAGAGTTTGCTCAGCATCACTCTCTGAAATAAGCTGCAGATTTAGTGTGGGAGGGGAAGAACCACTGTATATAAACAAGAGGAAAGAAAACAAGAGACTCAAATGTATTCAAGATTTAGAAGCTCACAACACTCATGTTGTTTCCATAGCAACTAATATACTTGAAAGCAGAGAAAAACAGGGTGAGGATTTTAAAGGACAGCACCACATACAGATTAAAAGGAGATACTGCCCACCCACTGATAATGTGAGGTTTGGACGGATGAAATTATGCAGTTTATAGCAAGAAGTATCACTTGTTAAGGGAGTCAAGATCCAATGAAACTACTCTACTGACAAAATAAGAGTGAAAGAATAAAAACAGAACAGTGAAACACTCCTGGTACTTGACAGCCTATCTTCCAACTCTTTAGCAGGCTAAAACCAAGATGAACAATATACTCCCAGTTAATGCAGTTGTGCCTTGGGCACTCACCACTCACTGTCAAAGGTGGTGTCCAATGTTATTTCCCTCATTAGTCAGAATAAATGACCCATGTGACTCCTTTCTCTTCCTTTCTCTTAAAGGAAAGACAGGATAAAGTAGATAAGGAGAAGCATACATTGCACTGAGCTGAATCAGATGGCTCAATTGGTTTGCAGTGCTTATGTTTTTATAGCTTCTTACCCATGCAGTTGATGGCATTGATATAATTACCCTTTTCATTAAAAAACAAAAACAAAACCAAAAACAAACAAACAAAAAAAAAACCACAAGCAAAGAAGAGAATTTATACTTTTTGAGGTTAGGCAAGACAAAGGAAGACAATGTCAGTTCTAGAAATAATATGTAGTAGTGGAAAAATGCTAGGTAATAAAGATGGAGCTATAATTCTGCTGGATCAAGGCCTTAACTGGTCTCTTTTGCAGCAAATACTAACAAAAAGCATAAAATCCCTGAAAGTATAAACCCCTGTATACAATTCTTCCATTTATCACCATTTCTGAGAAATGCAATAGCATAAACTTGTAATTTAAGTGCTGTCTATGCTCAATAAATGGCTTTTGCATCAGTGGCAGAAAAGCCTTATGAACTGTATATTTCTACTTCAGAACTTTCAGCCACACTTTTGCATCAGTGGCAGAAAAGCCTTATGAACTGTATATTTCTACTTCAGAACTTTCAGCCACATAAAAGTTACTTGGGAGGCAAAATCCAATTTCAAGCTAATTAGCCACACAGCATAGCTGTATGCAGTTTCATCATCACACATGTCCAGGGACACGCACCAAAGGAATTCCGAATGCTAAGTGCCAGACTCCTACCCTTTGTAACTGACTTTTCGGGAGCAGGATCACAAAGACATTCTTGCTTATCAGAAAAAGGGAACGTCATGGAAACATCAGTCTGAAGCAAAGCTCCAGAAGGGTGGTAACAGCACTCTTGGGATCTTCAGAGCTCCGCAGTTCATGTCTATGAAATGAAATTAGTTCAGTGTACTGTTTTCAAATATTGGTTTGGTGTAATAATAATTTTCAAGTGTTCTGCCAATAATCAACAGATAAAGTCAACATCTACCTAAGACCACTTCAGGTGATTTGTTCCTCATTTGGAATTTCTTTCAAGTGCCTTATCTTTTTAGAAATCAGTATCCCAACATCCATACAAGAGGTAGAATACATAACCAAACAAAATCTACAGTAATTTCCTAGATTGATATATTTCGATATTAAAATTATGCAGAAAATTCTGGCACTGGACTGCTAAAATTTACTTTTGTTATTAGAACAAAAAAAGGAAAAAGCCTGATTTTTTTTTTCTACCACAGTGGTGAAAAGGATGTAGGTGGGGACTATAATTGACACTAATTATTTGTAGGAAAGGTCAGGGTTACCTTTTACCAACACTGTAAGGCAGCAGATTATCTGTCACATCTCTGGAACACAGTCACGAATTTGTCAGTGACTAAAGGACAAACAGGCTCTGGCTAGCAATCAAACCTGGCAACGTTCAACAACACAGCACAGCAGATGTCTTTTTAAAATAGGTAAATGGTAAGGCACTAGATAGTGTAACGCTAGATAGCTGTAATGCTGGAAAAACGTTGATAAAAGCTACTGTTGAAGCACTTAATAGGTGACTTGGCAGTATGAGCTTCTCAACATTTGAAGAGCTAAAAAGAACAACTATATCACAAAATTCCAACTCAGTTTTGAACTCCCTCAGAAAGTGTTCAGTTTCTACAGGACATGTTATTTAATTTATTTGATACATTGACACCATTTTGAACAAAAACTGCACATAAAAGGTGTAAGACAGACAGCTATGTCAAGATATCTGAAAAATAAAGACAAGATTGGGTAGTTTAAAAATATATAATACCTCAAAAAATTGAGGGGAATTTTGTCTCAGAGTCTCAGGAAATACCCTTCTAAAAGTTGAAAATTATCATACCATATTACAATTACAATTATTATTGCTGCTGAAAAATCCAACCAGAGATCAGACATATTGTTTGATAACTGATTTGTTAATGGGATACTCAGTGCTCAAGAAAAATGTTGTTTGTTATTTAGTATGTCCCTGGAGAAGTTTATTGTGCATTAAGTGAAATGAAAGCTCCACCACTGAGATCCTCTTACTGGCTTTTCAGAGAGTGGAGTTTACAGTGATGATGCAGCTCATTTCCAAGAAGCATTGCCTCAAATTTTAATCTCAGAACCACGAGAATGGAACAAATCCATATGCCCATGCACTCCTACTTAACAAGTTAGCTTTTCCAAACAAAATCCATAAATGAAAGAGTAACAAATTCAGTGAGACATCACTGTATGTAATTTTGGCTGTATATGTTGTAATAGCAAAAAGCCCTTGCTTTTAGTGATTACCAGTCCATAATTAAGTGGATAAACTTAATGTATAAACTTAATTTTTTTGGAGTAGAAAGAGTTCATTTACAGTTATGCTATGCAGTTCTGCAGCAGCCAGTTTAAATGCCATCACCTCCAGCTTTTGCCTACAGGTACATACATTCAGCAGTCAAAAAATGCTGAGAGACTGCAGTGGAAAATCCTGACACCACAACTCTTCTTGATGCTGAGGGATGCTACGTACCGGGGATCATAACACCCATCTGGGCATTTCCATTCTCTGAAATTCTTTAAGTAACTCCACAAAATTTCATGCCAAAGCAGCAGTTCTGGGGAAAATTTCTGATTTCCTCAGATGTTTCAGGGTCATGTTTCTAAAAAGGAATTTTGATCGGGAAAGAAATCAATCACTTGGGCTCTCCAGATAATGGTAGTTTTGATTAGTAAGAATTTAGACTAGCAAAACAGAGAGAAAGATAGTTATACAGACTGGTTGTCCTGGTGCATAGCAGTTGCCAGCTTTCCTTCCTTTCTTGCCCAAGAACACTACAGAATTGTGCTGTTCAAGCTTCACAAAGCAGATCGAACCCTGGCTCCTGGTTTTGCAGTAGTTAGTTAGCAGTAGTTTGCAACATGATACTTCCCAAGGGAAACACCAAAACTTTTCTGAGTTCTCCTCAGCAGAGATAGAAGGATGTTTGTGAATCAATCCAAAAGCATTTTGAAGCACAAGTGTCAATAACTGCAACGAGCAAACTGAAAAAAACCGATTCTGCTTTTAATTTATAACTGACCACCTTTAGCTGACAGCACTTTGCTTAGTGTAAGCCACAGGTCTCTCATGCTTATCAGGTAGAGTTACTACTTTTAATTCCAGTGCAACAACACTAAAGCTTAAAAGCAGAAGGGTTGACAAATCTTTCTGACTGACCACAGGGCAGTGGCCCTGCATGACACTACTGTTTTCTGACAGGCCTATACCTTTACCCATAACTCACTGTAAATGTCATGTTTTCATCTGGTTTTTGCTGATTGTATCTGAACAAGAAGCATGCTATTACATCTTCTCTCCTCAAGGAGTGAAAAAGCAGGACAAGATATCCTTTCTGAATAGCTGATCTTTTATTTAGGAATAGAAAGATGTCTTAGTGCAAAAAATTAATAGAAAAACCTGACTTAAATTCAGAGAAGGCAGCCAGGCTGATCTAAGTAATACTCAATTTACCAGTCCTATGTAAGGGTTTCACTAGATGTGCATATGTTTGTATCTACAACATACTTATAGCTGTCAGTGTCTGGAACTCAATTTTAACATTCATTCAACCTTTTTTGTGTTTACCTAGCTAATCATCTCAAAGCATCTCAACTTTTCCAGAGCTAAAGATTTTCAATGACTTCAAAATGCCTGAAGCTGAAGAAAACCTGAACAATGTTAGAGCAATGAAGAAGCTCTTCAAAGATAAAAATACTGCCACTTTTGAGGTAGGTAAGCAAGCATAGACAAGCAATTTGCCCCAAATCATTTAATGGGCCAATGGCTACAACATAAAGAAATTTTACCTTCCTGCTTTTTTCACCATTTTTCTCTCCAGCTTCCCAGACATAGCCTGTGATCTGACATCACACCACTGCCAACCTCTGGTTCCTCCATCCCTCCACATGGTGAGATACATGATTTTCACTGTCACTGCCTTTAGTCCTGGTCAAGGCCTTAATCAATTGGCCCAGTTGCTTTCCTTTAAACCCATCATTGCTTCCAGTGGCAGTTTTTTGAATTTTAACTTTCTGCTTGGAAACTTTGATATACAGTCAATAAACTTGACTTTATATTCAACATGACTAAAGCAAATAGTCAGCAACAGACAGGAAAAATCTTACTGCATTTTGGTGTGAAGAAGAATTCCAAATACATTCCTCCTTTTTAATGAGTTATCAGAAAACTTAATGACTTATCACTTTCTCCTTCCCCAGTGGCATTTATTTTAAATAGAGAAACTCTGAATACACTATTTCATTTACAAGTGCAAAGCTGGGGTTTTTTTTCATTGGCCAAGGTCAAAACTGAGGAAATGTTCAAGCTTCTAAGTGAAACAAGAGCCCAGAGTTTTGAAAATATATGAGGAGGCAGAACTGGTATTTCTAGTGTACCTGTCCAAAATGAAACAGAATTCCATTTCCCAGTTAGGAGCACATAACCAACCTGCATTTGCTCAGGTGACTGTAAGGTGCAATCCTAGCTCCAATCCCACTGTGCAAATCCTCACACTACTAGGTTCTGGCTCTAAATTCAAGGATACAGAAGAAAAAGACAGGGCATGCTCTCTGTCCACATCTAACCTCTGCAAGTCCTTTATCCATACACAGAAAACGCAAAACATTTATTTTGTCCACCTTTTGTCAGCATTCCAGAAGGGGGAAGGAGAGAGGCATCATATAGTAACTGCTCATCCCAAATTTGGCACCAAGGTCCAATCCCAAATACTGAGTCTTATGTCAATGGCAGCAACAAATTACATGACAGTACTCTGTCACACTGCCCCTTTTCCCCTGCAAAGGCACAGTAATTACCAAGTTAGCAGTACCTTTGCTACATCACAACTTTAGGACCTGAACCACAGTTTTACAGTTCCAGGCCATTTACTGTTAGGGAGGAAAGCCCCAAAGGGTGAGGACCAGAGCCACTCTTGAAGAAAGCAGTCTAGAACTCAGGATGCACATTTCCTACACAAATTCATTATTCTCTTCTCACTTATTATTCTCTTCCCTAATCTACTAAATTGCTCCCGGCCAGACTAGATCATCAGGTTAATGTGCTTTTACAGAACAGCTATGCCAACATGTAAGCTTATGTTATTTGTCTGAGTTCATCCAGAATTATTTACAAATTTAAAGATCTAGCTACAACCATGGAAAACAAGCTACAAGAATTGAGAAAAAGTAAAAAAAAACTCCCCTGCTTTTAAAAAACATCATGTAATCTTTTTGGTGCAGAGTGGCCATGGCTCTGTCAGAAAAAAGAGACAGGCGTGAAAGCTGAACTGTTCTTCAACACCTAGTATACCTGCTAAGAATAACTTAATACAAAACTGGAAAAAAAGACTTAATTATTAACACTATGAATGATGAAGGATGCAAATATATTAGAAAATTTTATTCCCTATGGAATGAGTCCTGGGATTTGAATAGGACAAAGGACAAATCTCAGTTTTCAGTTTACACAGTTTTTGGTCAGACAATTTCTTTTAAGACCTGCAGTATCAAGAAAAGAAGTGGTGGTGAGTCAGTCTTACAACACACAAAAAAAAAACCACAACAAAATTCAGTTTCATCCATTCAGTACAGTTTTGTAGATTGCAATGAAAAACATCTTTCACAGCCAGTTGTTTTCAGTGGTTCTGCTCTGGAACTTTACTTACAGCTAATTACTAACAGAGGCTTTTTTTTTTTTTTTTTAACAAGTATTTGAGGTATATCTTGAGGTACACTTGAGGTTTCTGTTCTGACAGTAATCACGGAGTCCCCAAAGAAAATGTAGGTGGAATCAATTATTTTTATTGAAAGAAAAAGAATTCTTTGTTACTAAAAGGATCTGAAAAGCATGATTCACAGCAGAAAGAATATTCAAAGTGATAGTATGGTGACTTATTTCACAATGAGAAAAGCAATTTCCAAGAGCCTGAGGGAGGTAGAGGTTCACTGTATAAAGCTGAAGACTTCCTTCTTTCAGATTTAGATTTTAGGCAGAGATTTGAGGGCAAAATAATAATTAAAAAAAGCTTCCAAAGCTGTGCATTATTATCATGTCCTTAATTTAACTAGGTTTTCCTACTAAAATAAAAATTTCAAACTCCAAAATCTTTCAAGGGTACACCTTGGTAAATAATCAGACAGGCTTGGCTTGGACTCTTCTTGTTTTGGTTTCTTTTTCCTTTCCTAAATTTTTCACTACATTTCTTAAGCTCTAGTTATTTGATTTCCTGAACAGTAATAAAATTATTTTTAAAAAGTTCCAAGAATATCCAGTAGAGCATTCAGAAATCACATTGGAAAATTTTAAGCAGTAAACTCTTTTACTGCTTCACAGACATTTATTTTCCAGTGTACCTACTGTTGGTAAATGAACAGGTGAACCTACATGTGTCACTATAAGGTAGCATGTGAAAACAAAATTATGTGGAACAAGTAATGATTTTCAGTATTCTTCTCTCATTTTTTAAAAAAAATTCCTTTAGTTTTATATACCTTTTTAAATCAGAGACAGCAGCAGAAATAAGTGAAGGGATAGACAGAATTTACACTGATTTACAATGATTGTCATATCTGATGAAAGTATAAAAAATAAATATTAAGATTGAGATATTTTCATAAGGTATCAGTTTTGTGTTCCTTGAGTAATATAAGTGTGAACTCTGTTCAACAAGAGTAGCTGTGTGAACTTTCATAGCTCCTGATAAAAACTGTTAGTCGTAATTAGGAGCTACAATGGAATTACTGATAACAACTCTGAACTGAGCAGTTATTCTAATTCTGCACAGTTAACACCTTTCAAGGGAGTACTGAGTGGGTGTATGTTTATTCCCAGGCTCCAAATAAAACTCAGCCTACTGTTCCATACTGATGCAAGACAATTTTCAAAAAACAGGGAACTTGCACTTCTCTCCTGTGCAGCATTTGAAAACAAGTTTACGAGATAATTAACTGCCTTTGCCAGGGAATGCTCTACACAATTGCACCACAGTGAATTATCAGGGAGCTTTCATGACTACCCTGAAGCATGTAAATTGTTTTGGATAAAGCCACATCAAAATGGTTTGGTGTCTATGGATTAGCCATATCCTATCCCTTAGGACAGATAAATGACAGGAGAAAGACCTCACACCAAACAATAAGATAAATCATGCTGGAAAGAGATAAATCTTTTCACTCGGATGCACTCATAGGAAGGCCAGGGAAGTCGCTTTATTTCCTAACATGAGCTCTTTGCTCCTTATTTCCTGAAGAGGAACAGCTAACATCACACCCTGCTCAAAATGTATATAGTGTGGCTACAGCCATCCCATCTCTCTCTTTCCTATTCTACCAACAACACAATTGTGCCCTTGGTACCACCAGCAGGGGCCCAGTGACCAAGCCTTTCACAAAGCATCTGCTTTGTGAAATTGAAGATTTCCACTGCAGTAATGTGTACACTTTGATAGCACTGCTAAGAGCTAAAAACCTGTGGGAGCACAGCACCTAGCTGCCCTTACAACATTTCCACTGAAAGCTGGAAAATATTCAGAGCTAGTTTCTTGTCCTTAGGACTACAACAGGCATTCTACAATGAGGAAATAAAATCAGAGTGATACTGTATGCCTTCTTTGTATGGAACTCCAAATCTATTACCGTGGTCTGATCAAATGCAAAGCTCTAGTGTTTTAATTTCAGTAGCATTAAATCTAGTGATAAACATAAGGAATTTCCAGGGAAGCCAAAGGAAGTCTAAAGTAAAATTCCAATCTTCTGAAGGGCTAACTTAACGGAATAATTTATTTTCTTATCACTTGCTGTAGTTTGATGTTATTTTAGAACACTAGCTACTTATGAAAAACATCCATTCATTACCGGCCACATCCTGAGGAATATGTGTCCATTACATCAGCTAAGCTAAAACATGTCCTGCTTTCAAGCACTCAGACTCTAGGGAATAGCTACTTCTTTAAACAGTTTCCTGCATTTCCCTCCTGAAAGTCCAGGGCAGTCAGAACTTAGTTTCAAAACTTGATAACATTTTTGCTTGCCAGAATCAGACATATTCAAAAACATTAAAGCAGTTTTTGTTTATAATTCTAGCCCAAAAAATGCTAAGCCAAATAGTTAATCTCATCTTTGATATTTAGAATATTACAGATAGAAATCCTAGTCAGAAGTATGGTTTTTTTGATTGGTCATCAGTGATGTCACCAGTTCAGGAAGTTATATAATCACATACTGTACATTCCGAACGAATGAGCTGACACCTAGTCTTTTTAGCTGAAAAGTTACACTTTCACACTTCGTCAATGAATTAGCATCCATTGAAGGTCTATAAACAGAGTGATATATACATTTCTGAGACTCATCAGCCTTATTTAAATATAGTCTGTTGAAAGACTGGCTTGCTAAGAGCATACTTTAGAAGAGAACAGAAAAACAACTCAGCCTCTTCTACTGCCTGGGCTCCCACCTACAGGAGATGCCAGAATTAGCACTAACATTTGGTTAAGTGGTAGGTAGGAGCCCTAACTCTGTAAGTAGCTAACTCAGTGTATAGAAAACTCTATGATAAGAAGTCAGTGTTTGATATGCTGAACTCAAAGGAACCTATTCTGAATTTCTGCAAGTCTTGCACTAGTTTTAGTAGCCTCAAGTTTCATGCACTTTAGAATTGTATTAACTCATGTTTATCATTAAGATCTCACAAATTTCCTCTTTCATCAGGAGTAGTCAGTGTCTCCTTTTACACTTTCCAGCAAGTTTTCCAGATACTCTGAGGGTACCATCATATTCATAATGTCGTGCTGATTTACATATCACTACAAGGATACTTCTACTGCAGTTAAACAGCTGATTATGCAGTTAAGATTCATTCTGTGAGTTACTAGAAGCTATTGAAGAGTCTGCACTTCTTAGTGACATTGTCCTGCAGTGAACTGATGGTAAAAAGGAAACTTAGGTGCAGAAAGGCATTTTAAAAAGAAGCTTAGCCATAATAATACCTTCTCATAGTGTCTTGTTCATTTTAATGATAATTTGGATCCACCATAATAAACTCTATAAATTTACATTCACACACTTACATTTCCAGCATTTCAAAGCTTGCAGCAGATACAGAAACAAAAGCAGGTATTTTACCTAACTGACAAGTTTTGCCTGTTTGTTTTGGTTGGGTTGGAGCTTGAAACAGAAGGGAACAGATGTCAGAGCAAGCAGTCAACCTGAAGAACTGGTAAGATCACACTAACACTTCCCCACCTATGCCAAACTAAGCTAAAGGCAGCCAAAGAGAAAGGACCTTTAAGAACTCTAAAGCTATTTATCCATTTTAAAGGAATTATCCACATCTCAGTCTACTCATTTTAAAATTTGCCATTACAGAAAAATTTGTCCAGTCTTTTACCTCTCAGGGGAGTTCTGATATCCTTGAAAGCAGCAACACCTCTCCTGCCTGCACTATATATGGTCTGTAGAGAGATGTGAAAATACTGATGGTATTTTTGGACATGCTCTCTGTATTGGATTGGTCTCACTTATTTTTAAGTGTTCTGAAAAACAAAGAAGGCTGATTTCTTTCTAAAGAAATTATACACAGCTCTATTTTGACACTCTCTGATTAATTTTTTGTTTGTTTTTAATCAGTCCATCATCTTAATTAGTTATTTAGTTGTATAAGGTAAGACAAAGCACAGGGGGGCAACTTGTTGCAGTGTGGTTAATTATAACCACCATATCAATATGAGCTGCCATTCAAGTTAATCAAGGTATTCCATTATTTTTATTATCAGGTTAAGAGAATGAGATCATCAGCACTAGTCAAGCTATAAAAAGCTGTGGCATAACTGAAAGCTGATGCAATCCTAAAATAAACTTAGAAAGAAGTTTGTCTTTTTCCAAATAGATAATTTAATTCTCTTAAATATCATTACATGCACTCTTAAAACAGTTATAGTTTTATTTAAAAATATCTGGATTGTTGATACAATGAAAAACATTCATTGGATATCCAGCCTTCGCAAGGGTACAAGTTATTAAAGTGCTTGTAAAAGTAACATTGTAAAGTTTCTTTTTCTTTTTTTTTTTTTTTTTCTGGATGAAATCCACCACATTTTACCAGTAAATTTCTTTTCTAAAATGCTAGCTCACATTTTACAATGAGATTTGAAAGGACAATTATGGTCACATAGATTCACATGATCATAGAAAACATCCCAGAGGCTCAATACCATCCCAGGTCCCATCTGTGCAAAATCACTGCCCTTAGCCAATGCATTTACTCTTTTATTTTTTTCAATTGTGTGTAATGAGAGGTACAATTTTAAGTAGTGAGGTTGGTCTAGGTATTACTGAATTCAAATGAATCAATTGAGCTAAGATGCAGAAAAAAAATTCACTCACAACACTCATAGTTCAGTAACAATTGTAAAATAGGGAGAGTGCTTAATCTGAATAACAATTGGATACTAAGTATTTATGGTACAAAAATAGTGTATGAATATATTAGATCTGAAAAAAATAAATTGTTATACAGATTAAACACGTCAGGGAGCAGGATATGTCTGGGAAAGACCAGCAAAAAACCTCTCCTCTTTCAAAAACTTTAAGCATAAAGGCAATTCACCCCTTCACCGATTATTCTGACATAGTTAGTCTTGAATCTAAGCTCAAAAAATACTTGTATAACATCACTAGAATACCCCTCAAGTGTGCAACTACATGTAGACCTGCTAAAAAGGAACTCTCCTCCCAAGTTCTGTCTTTCCAGTGTAATGAAGCAACAACATGTAACATGTCTCCTCCCATGAGAAGAAAGCTCTATCTTCTACTGACTTGAGGTCTTACTACAGGATTCCCAGTATTATGGTTACAGATACAGCCACACTGGTACAATCCATCACAAAGCTGTTTACCTAGGATTTTTCATGAATAAATTTTACTGATATTAAAAAAACTCCAAAAAACCCTATAAAAATTGAAAAAGCTTTTCCTATGCTGGAAACTGCCCTGACCATGGGTTCTTTCTTATCTTCACTCATGTAATTGGATTACTGAAGGCATAATTTCTGGCAGGTAGCTCTAGCCAGTGATTGTCATACATTGTCGCCAAGAGTCCTTTGTTTATGGCTTAGCGTCATAAACCGGAATCCTGACATGGCAGATGTTTGGCAGTTTCCTTATTCAAGATGGATCCTTGTGGTCCTCCACCACTCATGCTGATATTTTAAGAGCTTTATTTAAAAAGCAATGTTTTAAGAAGCATTTTCTAGTAAACCATAGCTGCTATTTGCAAGCTAATCTCATTAACAAACATTTACATTCACTAACAAGTCTCAGCCTCAGCAAACTTCCAGTGGTGAGCAATGCACATGGAAATAAAACAGTCCTGAAGGCTTTCAGTAATCACTGTTGCACAGTGACATTATACCATTTAAAACATACTTTTAAAAGAATATGGACATTTCAGAACACTGAAATACAAATAGTAAGTGTGCTAACATCTGTTAGCTTATGCTCAAGCAATCACATATATGAACACAGAGAGTCCCTATTTAGTCTTGAGTAGAACCAGGCTATTTGAACTTTATACCTAGTGAAGTTACAATGAATGGAGGGAAGAGAGCACATACAGAGAAAGATACAGTAACTTTGTAGGACCGAAATTTAAATGTGTAGAATCCTAAGGTCCACAATTATATCCAGCCTTTTGACAGAGCATCTACTTTGCACTGTTTCATTTTGACTATTCTAAGCATGTTGCATTTTCATGTGATAAATATTTAAGTAACTGACAACTGGTATTAGATGGCTTACTACAAATTCTTATCTGTGTTAATCTGCATCCCTTAAACACAAAAGAAGCTTTTCTTGGGAGTATATCACTATGCTGGGCAAATCAGCATTCCTGGCTGAGCAGCTCATTCTAACCATTCTTAGAAGTACAGCTTTTACAGAAGCAGTTCTATGGATGAAGCCAAATCCATGCCAGATTTCACAGCAGGTAGTCAGTGGCATGGCAGCAGCTCCACATCTCTACTCCCAGTCCTGAAAACACCACCCATATGTGAAATACCCCTGTGTGCAATTGCCTCAGTGATAATGTGAGAGATTGAACAAAGGCAGTTTGAATAACGGAAGATGCAGTGGACTTCATTTCTCAAAAAGTGAGAATACTTTGTTGTTTTGGCAAACTAAACCCTAATTCTTCTTACATAGTTATTGGATGTGACATCATTCACTTGCACCAAAACAGTAAGTTAGATTGCAGGGACAAAATACATGAATATACCAGCACAACCGTTTTATGATCTGCTAGGTCCATCTCTGAGGTTTTCTGCAGTGATACAAGTTTTCTGTTTGCTTTTAGGATTTGGCTGTCATTTTTATACAGTGTGTAATCTCCACATCTATTGCACCCATAGCACTTTGGACATGAGCATTGCAATCTTGCAAACTATAAAGGACTCACAATTCAGGACCATACTATAAGAACTGAAATTCATGATATGGAAAAGTACCTACCTCCTGGAATCAGCATTAGAAAAGGTACTAACGGTCTTCATTATGACAGCGGATGAAAACCTTAGTCTGAATTAAGCACAGGCATTGCTCTCACAAAAACTCAAAATCATTAACAGATTAGAGGTATTGCATCATAAAGATGAAGATTCTGTCCCTGATATGAAATGGTCAGCTGAGCCTACAAGACAGAAAGCACTGCACTGGAAGTATTTATTCTGTAGGGGACAATTAAAACACATACATGCAACATGAGTGGTTTTGAAAAATAACAAGTTTAACCCTACTAAGTATATGGTTGCAGCACTCCTTTTCTTTGTCTTAGTGTCATCCAGTGAAAGAACAATAAAGCAAAAAGAAAACAAATTGAAACAAGAAATTCAATTTTAAAACTTTACTGTGATTGAGCACTGGAGGAAGTTGCCCAGTGAGGTTGTGGAATCTCCAGTCTTGGAGATGCTCAAAATCTGTCTGGACGTGGTTCTGAGCAACTTGCTGCAGCTTATCCAGGTATGAGCAGTGTGGATTGGACTAGACAGTCTCCCTAAATCTTTTTAAGCACCAGTTGTGTTGCAATCCTGTAATTCATCAGGTTAGGCAACTGGAGCACAGACAGAAAACACACCAAAGTTGTATGGAATACCTGCCCCCCTGGAAAGTCCTGAATCACTGGTGTTCCCCCAACAGCAACAGCCCCAGAGGACTGCCTTATTTTCTGGGCCAGTGAGAGGTCAGACAAGGCCTGACAAAAAGCAGAAGGTCTATATGGTTTTGACCTTTCAGGCTAATGGATGGCCAGTATAATTACAAAAACCGTAGGAATTTACTCAGTAGAGGATTCTTCATTATAGGAATATATTCAGATTCAGAGATAAACAGTTAATTAGGTGTTGTAATTTCTGAGCACAACCTTAATAAGTGTTTAAAATGGGAAAACATTTATTTTCTCATACTCATAGGGTATGTTCAAATTATTCTGGAAACTGATAAAACGTCCATCACTACTCATCAGGAATCCACATAATAGTAGTGTCCCCATGATAAGTGACTCCTGAGTGCAGGATTAGGGCACTTGGAGCACCTTCATCATTTACACCCTTCCTGTACTGTCATGATATAAATAATCTCAACAGAAGACTTGGTATGGATACCTTAACCCAATTAAGGAAGAAAAAGCAGAGAGTAAAACAAGATGTCTGGATTCTAGAAACCAGACATAGGAGGTTTTTATTGTTTTCCTAAGGGATCTTGTATAGTTTGTTTCCACTATGTTTAGTTTCCATAGAACTTAAGAATATGACTAAAATATAAAAAAAATTTGATTTTGAACTTCAGATTTATTTTTCTTGCTTTTTTTTTTTTCCCTCCTGATCTCCTAGATTCAAGCAAACAGTAGGAAATTTCAGAAGGGTCCTAATGGTCTACAATCAGTTTGATGTCCATCCATCGTATAAAATATGAAGGCTAAATAAGGCACCTTAAAACAGGATAGTCAGACACCAGAGATATCACACAGAATCACTGAATCAAGTTTGGAAGAAACCTTTAAAATTATCTGGTCGAATTGTCAACCCATACCAATACAATCAAAACCATACCCTTGAGAAAAATCCTGTTATTCTTTGTGGCTATCAGTTGCCCCTGTTCTCAGTCAGTAGAAAAAATATGTTTAGATTGCATACTGCAAATCAGCACGGTTCAAGCTTATGAAGAAAGTGCTTTGGTACTAGCGTGGTCTGAACCTAAGTTCACCAGGTTCAGTCTTAGTAAGTTTTACTTGGTCAGGCTAGAGATTAATCAGCTTATCTCACTGATCCTACAAGAGATCCTTTGGCTTGTACTACATATCCATCATTCCTCAAGAGCACAATTTGGGATTCATCACAAGTTTGTGAAAAATGCTATCTTGAGCTGAAATACAAGACTTTGGATAACTAGATGGTTTCACTCAACAGCTTAATAACATAAAACTGCACATAAACTCAGTTCCTGTGCTAAGTACACTGCAGAGTGACAGCCAGCCTGGAATTAGGAGTTCTCTAAGGAATCCCTGCTAGAAGCAGCACAAAGTTCATTCCAGCCTGTGATCTATGTATCAGAAGGAATGAGCAGATTCACTTAAGACCAAGCAATGTCAGTTCTCCACAGAGAATAGGCAAACCTTAAAGCATTTGAAAGGCTTCAGTACATATCTGGTATCTTTGAGTATACAGTTCCTTTTAATTAAAACAAAATACAGCGAAAAGGAAATATAACCTTGTAATTAATTATACTACCAATAACTCTAGCTGAGGGGCTCAAAACTCAGTTTTAAAGTGGCTTGTTTCTTAGGATTTTGTTAGATTTTCTAGGTCTCATTTTAAGATTCACCACAAAGTACAGAAATTAAAAAAACAACTTCTTTCTATGAAAGTGCTATTAAACTACAATTCACTACAGAAGTTTTGGGGCTTTTGAGTTCAAAACTGAAAACATTAAATTGACATAACTGATTTATGAACTGAGGACAGGATTTTTCTTTTTTTGTGAAAAATAAGCTCAAGTCACTAACACGAATTTTAATTAGCTGCACTAATCATCATGAACAGTAGCAATGAAAGATTCTCTGAATTCTCTGAACTGTGGAAATAAAGCTGCTACTTCAGACAAATTACTGTAAAGAAGCACCTCAGGGGAAGTACTGGGTTTGAGCAAACGCCTGCCTACTCCCAGGCTATGGAGAGTAGAGCACGTGCAGTCAATAGTCTCACTTGAGTGTGCAAGTGTGTGCAAGAGCCTGTATGCAATCTGTGCAGGAGTATGAGCAAACACAATAGAAGTAGCTGCCTCAAAGGGGAATCATTTCAGCCATTCTCAAACAGAAACAACATTTGATAGTTACATTTTCAAAGCCTATCACATCCTTGCTAAAGCATTTAGGATTCATGAACTAGAAGCAGAGCTTTCCTGGAAGGAACACACATAGTACTACTGAATTTTTCAGTCTGTAACTATACTTGTTCAGATGACAAGTACAGAAAATCCCACTTCTGGTAAATCCTGAAGAACTGTTTTTATCTCATTAGAAGCAAGAATATAGATGGCATGTGGTATGTTTCTATTTTATTTAAAAGTTTTGGAAAATTACCACAGCTAAACCAGATTTAGTTTTTATACTTTTAAAGTTGTCATAGCCAAGCAATATAATCAGGCCTCATACATTAGGAGATACCAACTGAAGAGAAAAAAGTGATGACAGAAAAAAACTGGAAGGCATGAGAGTACTTATGTCCCTCCATTTTTCACACATCAGTATTTCCTTCCTAGCTGTTACAGAAATCTAAGTGTCCCCACAGGAATTACTGCCTGTATGTAAGCTGTTACACTTCATCTTCTGGGAACTGAGAAACGCTATTCTTTTTAGGATAGACTAGGCAAGAAAAACAGTTGGGACTTAAAGTAATTATGCATAATTACTCAGCGGCAGAAATGAGAAATCTAGACTATATTTCCAGGAGAAAGCATTTCCTAAGTATAGCAGCAGGGCCACCTTAGAGACTCTATACCCAACTGCGTTTGTTAACATATAAATACCTTTAAAATTGTACTTTGTAAAATTAGGAGCTACTTAAAGAGAGCAGTTGTGCTGAGCATGTTTGCTGTACAGAAGGTGAATTCAAATTATTTATTTCTATCCTCACAAGTGCTCTAAAATAATTCAAGCTTGAACAGAATTCTCTTGCCAACTGTTCTATACACAAATTCTTAAAGATTATTTAACTTTTGGTTTATTCAGATTACCAGGTACTGAGAACATGCTTATTATTGTACAAAAGAAATTATTTGTGCCTTCCCGAAGAGGCATGCAGTGCTACTTAGAAGTACTGACATAATATATCAAACACGTTGTCAACAATACATATTGGTATTACATTTTAAAATTTGTTGCACAAATTCCATAATTGGCTTTGGAAACAAGAGACAACCCAGACAGCATTTGCTTGACACTTATATTCACTGAGATATCTAGAAAAAGCTAAACAAGATGATTTGAGAACATGAGCTCGAAGGACTACAATGCTGAAGAGTGGTTTAATATAGTTTTCTGTTCAATAGCAACAGTTTTGCTATTGAATATTCCCTCAGTAAGTCCACAACTTGTCCGAGCTGAAAAAACAATTTAGCCAGGAGCATACTCTCCTCTTCCAACTCAAAAAGTACATTACATTCCCTAATGTTTTAAGGGTTGACTTTGATATCTTTAAGTTGCAAAATTCCAACATAATATGAAAAGTCGGTGTAGAAATTTTCCTGCAATGCCTTGAAGTATACAGTGCTATTTTGTGGTTACAAGTGTCAAATATTACCAGGTAGTAAATCCCCAGATGAAGATACTGGAGTATTTTATTTATTCTCACATCAGCTGTACTAGTTTTTTTTTTCTACCACTACTAAGATTTTGAACAAAAGCAACTACAGAAGCAACAAGATGAAAGAACTGCTCTTCTTTGAAGCATTACATTATTTTGTAGTTGTTTTACACTCCTTCAACCCCAAAGACCTCTGTAACATATTCACATAATCACAACAGCAGTGAGGTTGGAAAGGACTTCAGGAGCTCATTCAGAGCACCAGCCTGCTCAAGTGGGATCAGCTAGAGCAGATGTCTGTGCCAGTTGGGTCTAACAGTTACAAGGACAGAGATTTTCAGCCCCTACAGTCAGTCTTTTCCAGTGTTTAATCACTCTCATTACATACGTTTCCTTGTGTTCAGACAGAATTACAGCATATCAGCTTGGGGCTGGGAGCAGTTGGCTTACTCTGATACACACAGATACCCAAGTCCCAACGTGCAGCATTGTAGCACTGCCTCCTGAGGTGCCAGCCCATTTATAACAGCTCAGACACAGGCTCTGGGACACTCCTGCTTTAGTATGTCCATTCTCTCAGGTATTCAAGGCTGCAATATACACATAGCCAGCCCTTCAACCAGATTGAGACCTGGGACTGGCCCCTCCAGGTAGGTATCCTTGCTTTTGTTCCTTCACTGGCCTGTGGAAACATGAAAAAATATCTCCCTGAACACAGAAAGGAGTACTTGTCTTGCAGAAATCAAAACACAACAATTGGAGTATTCTGTAAGACAAACCAGGGAACTAAAACTGAAGGCAAGGGGAGAGTGAGACAAGTTCTTTAATTTCCTGATATGTTATCATGCTGCTATACAAGAAAGAAAAGCTCTATTACTCAACTTAAATGATAGTTAAATGATCAGTACCAGAAAAACCCATGTAACAAACATGGAACATTTCCCTGCTCAGAACTGCAGGGAATCAAGTATGGTCCTGCCCTCAGTGCTGTCCCTTGGGTAGCTCTTCCTCATTGAAGAAAACAACACGATTCTTTGGCTGATAAGTATCTATTGTAGCACATGCTGAAGAATTGACTTCAGTATGCGCTTAGAAAGAATGAAGTCTTTCTGTCTGCTTGGCTTTCAAGGTCTGTCTTGTTTTGCTGACCCTCCTGATGCACCTCATTTGTGTTACAAGCTCCTCAGGCCTAGATAGAACAAGGGCACAGCAAATGCTTCTATTATTGGCTCTGTTGAGTAAAAAAGTGACCTAGAAAGGCTGTTCTCCTTTCTCAGATAATCATATTGATCTGTATACAGAAGACAGAACTTGCCTTAATAAAAGCCAGTTTATCCTAGAAATTAAGAATTGCTGTGTCTATGACCAAGGGGTTTAGCAAGTGGTTCTTTGTAGCAGTGTAGAAAAAACAGTGCTTCATTAGAGAAATCATGGCTTCAAGAAAAGACCTGATTTATAACCTTCTTTAGTATATAGTCTTACATATTCAGTATTCTTGAACAGGCACTGAACTAGCAAAGTTGTAATAAAATTTGAGAAATGGTTGTAACATTGCTGGGATTTCTGAAACTACAGTATTGATAAGAGAAAGAAAACTTTTGTGCACGTCATTGACTCCATATTATTTCATAATAGTATGAAGAACAAATAACCACCTCAAGATCAAGTTTGATTGATTAAATCAAGTATGTCTAATTGACTGATCAAATAGGCAAATATAGCTGACCTTGTCAATTACAAGCTGTTTAAAAAGTTCTAAGGTCATGTAGTTTAGTATCACAGGACCAAAATTCTAAAGTGCTGCATGCTAGAAGAAACAGTATGGAGATGCCAAGGTATTTACAAAAGTCTCATGAAACAATTATGACTACGTAATTTTTAAAATTTTAATATTTAAAATCTAAAGCACAATAACAAATAATTTTCTCTTCTGATCTGCCCATGTGGAAGATATCTTAAGGAGTGTTCTATCTTGATGAAAACTTTCTCAATTATGTAGTACATTATATCCACAAGGTGGTACATGTAGAAAAGTATAGAAAAGCAGTCAAATATATGCATGTTTTTGCCTTTTTTATCTAATAAAATTCATTAGATAATACTTGTATAAGCAGCTATGAGTTTTTTCTTTTAGTTATCAATTGCAAACAAAAGTAAATGGAAGCAGAATTTTGCAAATTATAGCCACCTTCAAGTTTCATTATGTTTGACACTAAGATTACAATTCTAATAACTGCAAAGGAAGGATTAAGACATCCCACAGTTTTGCTGACAATTTCACTTAAAATTTTATGTCAGAAGAAAAGAAGCAGAGGTCCTTGCTGCCAAAATATTTTAAAAGGGGAATTTACCCTTCAATTAATTGAATTTTTGTATTATCTCATTATACATGTGATATAAAACAGGAATTGTTGCTATGACAAAAGCTTGTATGTATTTAAATAAATCATAATTTAATCTTAAGTTTCCTCTTGCCAGCAGCATAAGCAACTGGTCCACAGCTACTAACAAAGACATTTAAACATGACTTAACACTTTCTTCATGATAGAAAATTTGGTATCTGTATTTTGGATGAGGCCACTATCAGGTATTTTTGTATTATTTTGGTATGTATATAGGTTCAGAGCCTATATATGTATACAAATTCCCTGAGCCTAGATATTATATACAGGCTCTGGGTAAGACAGAGCCAGTTTATTTCCCAGTTCAGCAGTAGACTTAAAAATCCTCTTGGAGGAAAATCTTGGTTTGTAAAGCCTGTTAGTTGCCTCTTCACATTCAGTTGTTTAAGGAAATGTAGTCTTTGCAACACATAGAACTAAACCCATCTGCTACTATCAGAATTTAAAAGGAGATGAAGCTTTTAAGCACAACATTATCCAGGGAGTTCATGTTCTGGTCATTATTCATCAATTATTCATCAAAAGCCCTGATCCACTTTCTAGTTAACCTGTCAAGTGAATATTTTTTCTTGATGTTTTTTATAATTTTTTCTCTTTATCTGAGTTTGTGGTTTGACTGCATTAAAACATTATTGAATTCACCCTCATTTTATGAGACAAGCACTCCTCTCTTGAGTACTATCAGGATGAGATCCAAATTAATTGAATTCTTACATTTAATATACAGAAGGTTTTCTGTTTCTCCCTGTATGACTAAAAGCACAGGGCTGTGATATCTGTTAATACATGTAATCTGGATATATTTAATATCTGTGTTTCAGTAATTGTTAATTTTACAAAAAACACAGCAAACAGCACACAAATACCTTGTAACTTACGATGCAGCCAAACAAAACAATTTTATGTAATTACAGACAATATGACCAACAAAAGTGTAAATAAAATTATGTACAGAATCATAGAATCACTTAGGTTGGAATAGGTATCCAAGATCATCGAGTCCAACCTTGGAACAATCACCACCTTGTCTACTAGGCCATAGCACTAAGTGCCACACCCAGGAGTTTCTTGAGCACTTCCAGAGAAGGTGACTCCAGCACCTTCCTGGGTGGTCCATTTCAATGCCTTACAACCATTTATGTGAAGGAATTCTTCCTGATATCTAATCTGAACCTCCCAAGGTGCAGCTGGGGGCCGTGTCCTCTTGTCCCTTGCTATCCGGGAGAAGAGGCTGACTCCCACGTAGCTACAACCTCCTTTCAGGTATTTGTGGTGTGCAATAATGTCTCCTTTTCTCCAGGCTAAAAACCCCCAGCACCCTCAGCCCCTTCTCATATGACTCACTCCCTACACTCTTCACCAGCTTCGTTCCCCTTGCCTCGACTTGCTGCATCACCTCAGTGTCTTTCTTGTAGTGAGAGGCCCCAGAACTTGAGGTGTGACCTCATCAGTGCTGAGTTCAGAGGGACAATCCCTGCCCCGGTCCTGCTGGCCACACTATTTTTGATACAATCCAGGATGCCATTGTCCCTCTTGGCTACCTGGGCACAGCTGGCTCCTGTTCAGCTGCTGTCAACCAGCACCTTCAGGTCCCAGCTCTGATGTGCCACTTTCCATCCACTCTGCCCTCAGCCTGTAGTGCTGCAGGGCATTGTTGTGATCCAGATGCAGGACCTGGCACTTGGCCTTACTCAACCTCATACCTTTGGCCTCAGCCCATTGATCCAAGCTGCCCAGATCCCTCTGCAGAGCCTTCCCACCTTCCAGCAGATCAACATTTGCACACAAGTTAATGCTGTCTGCAAACTGACTGAAGGAGCACTTGATCCCCTTGTCCAGATCATCCATGTAGTTGCATTTTGGAGGCATTAGAGTTAAAATTCCAAGACACAGAACAATGTAAGTACACAGGACTGTAAAGAAGTGGGATATCCTGCCAAATATCTAAGAAAAATGACTGAAAACCCCCTATAAACAAGACAAAGAGCAGGCAAGATCCTCCTTTTTGATAGGGTTGCAAGAAGTATAAAACTAAGAATGAAGAAGAGAAAAAGAAATACACTCTATTTCTGAATTCTCTCAGAATTAAAGCCTGATTGGCTTGACCACCTTGATTAAGAGCATCAAGGACAACTTTCACCAGTTCTAAGTAAACAGCTCATCAATTCTCAGATATTGTATACTTGCAGCTAGCATAAGACATGCTTAAAGTATGCATACAGTAATTGAATTATCATTACAGGCAAAAAAATTACTCTTTTGTTAATGCTTGAACGTAATAAAGTTTTTTTCTGAAGTTTGATGCTGGCCTCATTTGATAGTTTCTAAACTCTCCTACCACAAAAATCTCTAGTTCACAAACTATAAATTCATACTGCCCTAAATAAGAGCAGGCTCTCTCCAGTGTCCAGCTGAATCCATGGAAAGGACTGTCTGGACAGAGTGATGTCAGTATTTCCTATTTCCCTGTCAGTATCATAAGTACAGGGATCTGAGCTGGTCAAATACTGCAAGTATGTAGGTTGCTATCAAGGCCAAGGTTTTTTTTTGTCTTTCCATCACAAAACTTCAGTCTACATGAAAGTGGACTATTGAGAATCAGTCTACCCTATTGGCTTAATTAAATCTGTCAAAAAGTTCAGTGCTATGTTCAGAAAACACTACCCCTTCTTGATACTTATAGAGAAGCTACAAAAGTTGGTATTTTTTAATTGTAAGTGGGATAAAGAGACTGGTATTTTCCATATTTGTATCTTTGTGGGTTTAGATTATTTTGTTTTAGAGGTATTTTTAATAAAAAGAACTGGATTAATAAATGTGAGCCTTATGCTGTGATTTTAGGTTATCTTTGTAGTATATTTGCTATACTTGCCAGAGTACATCCAAATCACTTTGTCAACACTGCTCTGGTTCCCATTGTTCTCCAGGATTATTTTGAGAGCTGAGCCACTAACAAGAATCAGCCTTATCAAGAAAGAGTAATTCTCCATGCAGAATGTGACCTCTGGTCTTGGGTACTATCATCCCCATATCTGAGACAAAGGAGTTTTGCTGCTACTCTATCTTTCCTAGGATCTGTCCATTCTAGGATCTAGGATCTGTCCATTCCAGCTAAGAACTCTGAAACAGTTTGTGACCGCCCTTGGAAAATCACCTCCAGTATGATTAGACAAGAATATCTCAGCCCATGTGTTCACACACTTAAAATAGCTGCAGATCAAAGTCCGCCTCCTTAGTTTTTCAGAAACTGGACTGCATTTTGATATTATGAATTATTCCACTACTCTGCTATGTGAACTCATAATTTTGTTCAACTATAGGCATACATATGATGCAAGGCATAGGCATGCCATAGTTGGAGACTATTACAACTGTATATGCCCTGTAAGTCTTACTGGCTTTTCTTGGAGAGTAACTCAGATTTTCAGAAGCTATAGATGAAATTTTACATGAAAGGAAGTTTCGAAAGCCTTCACCGCTATAGAAGTCATCAGCAACTGAAGCTTCCATACTGACCACCTATACTAGCTTAAAAAACTGTTGACATGAACTGTAAAATTTATTAAAATGAAATTAGTGCTAGGAAAAAGGACAGTGAGCAAATATTTTACTCAAATACCAGTAGTGCAGCTTTCATACTGCTTTCCCAGAGATTTTAGGACAAATAAGAGAAAAAAATAAGTGATAGCCAGAGAACTGGTAGATAAACGTTTAGCTTTCTGAATTTAATTAAAAAAGCCAAAGGGAATATTATAGTAATGTAGAAACTACAGATGAAAAGAAAGCTCTCCCATTTATTTAAATAAATGGGAGGAGAGAGTACATAGACCATTCAGGCTGGAATAAAAGAGCTACACAGTGCCAGAAGCAGAGATGTTTGACTTACGATAAAGAACAAAGTGTAACTTTGCAAAGTTTAGTAAACACACAGAATTAGTTCTTTAGAAAGAAAATTGGGACAAACTATGAAATTAAAGCTTTTAATGCAACTAGCTAATTGAAATTCAGGGTAGTCAAGCATGTGGCATGATAAAAAGGACAAGAGTCATGCTTAATGTAACAATTTATGAGGAATTAATATAAGAATTTTTTAATCTACATTCTATATTCCAGTACATTTTCCAGTTGTTGATGCATATAACCTCCTTCTCTCTTTGTTATATTAACCAATTATACATTCATCATACATATTAGCCCAACCAGTACCATCCCATCCCTCAAAGCTTTATTCACAAAGCTCAGTGAAAAGAGAGATATTTTGGATCAAGACAGCAACAACATCCAAAATTTATGTCCATAAAATTAAGTCCTTTTAAAAGATTTTCTCCCAGTCTAGAATGAGCTCAGTGTTTATTAATCAGCCAGAGATTCTCATCTTGAAGAATGCAGTAAAATATAATAATATTTCACTATTTAATCTTCCAGCCAATTTCTTCAATCCACTTGACTTTTAGGTAAATCTTCAGCTAGTAAACCCTCCTGCCCTACCCTTCCAGGCCAGGATCTACAGCTTCACATTTCCTACATTTCTATTTTTCTTCAGCCAAAGAAGGTTATCTAAATCTTCAGTACTAATTCCTTGCTGGGCAAAGAGAACACATTAGTCTGACCTGAATAGTTATGACATTACAGCACAGAGGTAACTGAAAGGTTCAAAGTCCAGAGTAGCTGAAATATTTTCCTGCAGAAGGTAATATTGCAGAAAACTATAAAAATAGCAGATTTTTTAGCTGTGGAATAGCAATTTCAGATGATTCTATGAAGTAATTCTAGTTGAAAGAAAGATCCATTTCTTTATAATGCTGCTCATAATGAACTTAAGTTACTTACTGCATGTTCAGAGTGCTGAACTGTAGAATTTTGTACTGCAGTTTAAGTGCTCATAGTGTTGTGGTGCTAAAGAAAACACATTTATAGTGTTAAGCACCAATTGTCAGGATTTTCTAGTATTACTAGTTCTTTAATATACCATCAACACAAAGTCTGCTTAGAAACATGAGTGTACTTTGCATAAAGCAAAAAAGTGAATTATCTTAGGTCACCAATCTTTTGAAAAATAAGCCTTGAGAACACATTTCAGGGAAACTCAAGTGCTATATGTTTTTTTTAGGGGTAATTTTAATTTCCTTCTCATTGCATCCCATGAACTTTAAAATTCAAGTACCGTTTTTACAGAATGGCTTTTGGAGTACACACCAAACACACATCATTTATTATGGCAGTGTTCTCAGAAAGATTACACAAGTGTATTCCCATTTTGAGGTGGTAGAATGGAGTGGCTTACACCTACAACACTGAGCTACATGCACAGTGGTGGCAATTTTTTGGTGAAATCATTTTGTCCCCTAGATGTTTTGATGAGGCAAGAGCCCTCCCTTTGCATCTTGTGCATCCATATTTCTCAGAAGTACTTGGGCTCAGTAAAACTGTCTTTTCCAATTAAAAACACCACAATAACCTTAAAAAAAACCTAGGAAAACTAGAACCATGCAGCAGGAATACAATGCAGTAGTAATGATGTTCAGGCCATATCTATATAGGGACAGATTTGATGCAAAATTTGCACATAAAAATTTTGAATACCTGCTTGAAGAAAATCTCTGTGTAAACCTTATTTTGCAACAAGAACAATATGTATTTCCTCAATTATTTAATTTGCAATAATAGCCACTTCCTTTTAACAATTTCTTGTATCTGAAGTAGAATGTTGAGCGCTCTGCTCTTTTTTGTTGCTAAAAAAAACACTGATGGACAAACAGTAACATGAGCAGTGGTGCCTAGGTATACAGCATTAGATTTTTCCTTACATGTAGCAGTTGAAAAGTTCATTTTTTTTGCATTGAAAAAGTCAATGTGCAACTGGAAAAATGGAAAGAACTAAAATTAAAAACTTAAATGAGATAACTGCTGGGAATTTTCCTAGTTTTTGAACTCGATTAAACATAGGTAGATTTCCCATTCTGCAAAGGGTTTATCTTCAGTTTAAGTGTCATATGCTTTCCAGCTTTCAATATATATGCAAATAAACAAAACTCAACAGGGAGAGTGAGCAGAACTCCTTAAGTCTTTACAAAAGGGTGATATTTTGTGAGCCTGAAATCGTGCACTGTTTTCCACGTCACACATAAACCACTCAGGACAAACAACTAACTGAAGTACAGCAGAAGTCTTCAGTATCAGAAGAACCAAGACTGAAGTATTCTGTATTTTTGTCTGCCGGATCAGTGTTCAAGCTCATCATCAATGTTTTTCCTGAAGGGCAACAACTTTTAAGGCAAGTGCTCTTGGAGAATCTAATGCAGAACCCTACTGAACTATGTTGTAAGATACAGTCCTGAATATTTTGCACACTGGACATCAGTCCTTATCTGCCTGTCTAATCCAAAATTTACTACATCATCTATTTTATCCCATCCAGAAATGGGAATGGTAAAGGCAAAGGAAGGATGGCAGTATTCATGGTGCTGCTGCGTAGTGACAATATATATTTTGTAGTTCTGTTTTGCTGTTAAATATCTCTGTGATCCATTGTTTTTCTTAAAGATGCATAAAATACAAAGCATGGAAGTCTTGATAGATTACTTTCAATCTTACAGCAAAGACTATGATTATGATTCCTCTCAGGACACACTTTCTTGGATTTTTATGTCAGATACAACTTTCAGACTTCACTGCATGAGAATAAGAACTAAGACAAGAAAACACTGTAAAGTTGTTTAGAGATACTACAGAAAGGATTCCTCACTATTGCATTAGAATATGAAGTAGCCCTACTATCATGTCACAGAGCTATTTTTATGGATCTGTCTTCACTTGGTGTAGCGCTGAAACACAGGAAGGACAAATGCATCAAACTTCCAGTCTGGTCAATTCCTACATGAAACTTCTTGCCTACCTGGCATTTTTCTTACTAGCTTTAGTGATCCTTTCTTGCTCCCAGACTCCCAAAAGCTCTTTTTACCAAATCCACTCTGCAACACTTGGTGAACAGGCCTAGATTGGTGTAAGTGCTTTCTCAACATGTTTTTATTTAGGAGTTACTTTCATGAACTAAATCGCTACTCCTAAGTGAGCAAAGTTTTTAGTTCATTCATTAAGCAAAAAAAAATCCTCAAGTATACTGAAAATTAAACCACTTACCATATGCTTCACAAACATCTAATTGCTCAGAAGAAAAATTCAGGCAATTGGCAGTGGCAGTAAGAGAGGACATCTCTGCCCCTCAGCAGCAGTTTCCCTTTTTTAAGGGCTGTTCCTTCTACCCATTCTGAGAACTGTGATCTACCTTGTAAAGACTTGTGCATTTGCAATTTCGTCGTCTTGCTTGAAATGAGCTGGTTCCATAAGCTATTTGATAGAATTATTTTCTTCCTTCCAATTTCCACACAAGCTGTAACAGTGCACAGCTGGGTCAACAAAGCCAAGAACATACTTTGACCCACTGATTATAGGAACAGCTGCCAAGTTTAGTGCATATGAAGGAAACAAACAATTTAACTGAAACTGGAAAATCATCCTTTCAGCTTCATACTTTAAGTTAAAGTAATTGTGTCCTAAATCCACAGCTATTGAAAGCTTCTACTATTTCTACTCTGGATTACAATTCTACAGTAATAGAGATCTAGAAATCTGTGTCAAAAAATTATCTAATTGTTAATATTTAATTTTCAATAATGAAAAAAATAAAAGAAATCCACGGTTTCATAAAAGCATTTTCAAAGATTCTACAAAAAGTGCTAAACTGCCATCAATGCAAGAGTTTTAGTTAAGTGTCTCAGAAGCTTACCTTCACCAATAAATAGTGGTGGTGGTGGTGGAGACTAAAAATCAACAACTAAAAATCAAAAATCAAGTGGACTAGCTGCTCTAACAATTGCTTTGGTTTAGACCCTTTTGGCTGTCAAAACTGCCTTTTACATGCTATGAACTCTGAAGTGTCATGTAGCTTTCATAATCTAGAATGTAACCAAATATTATATTTCTATTCAAGGATAATAAATGAAGACATGGAATAATGCAAGCAGAAATACCTTCTTATAGTGAGACTTCATTTCACCTATAAAGCCATCAAGACCTTATGATTAACAGACTTCAGTTCCTAGAGCCATACAAAGGAAATATTGTCTTTTTTGTCAACATACAACTGAGTTCTAATTTCAGATGCATCCAGCTGTGCTGAAATGAAACTCATTTGAATAAGTAGTCAAAATTACAGCAGAAAGTCATAAGCTGATTTTTTACAAAGAAGCAAATGGAGTTACATTAAAAATTTGACATGATTATCCCCACGAGATTAGATTCTGGACAAATTACAAAAAGCTAATAGACATTGCAGGAGATGTACTATAAAGAAATAATGAGAAAAATACTTTTTTTAAGTCCACTGTTTTATGTAGGTGAACTAATTTACAAAGATGAGTAACTAGCAGTTGTCCAACAGTTATCCAAATCAGGACTACACTTTCCAGAGTAAGTATTAGATAAAGCAGCCTGTGAACTCCCAGAAATACAAATGTCAGTACATAAATGCAATACACCGGCACCCAAGAATTCTTTCAAATAACTGTTTACAAACCGGTTTTATGAAACTAGAATGGCTCAAAGTTTTCCAGCATAGTTCCTTACTCAAAAAAAAAAAAAAAAAAATAGATGCCTCAATATTTGGCAACAATATTTTGATTTTGCTGAACTTTCTCAGATCAAAGAAATCTGCCTATGCCCTTACCAGCAGTTGTGGAATGCAGATTTCCAGTCACTCCAGCCAGCATGAGAGCTTGTATTCTGCTCTCTGCATTCTGGAAAAAGAGGCTCCAGATGAACCTTTAAGTTCCTAACCACACATAGCTGAGAACCTGGTAATTTGGGAGCTTGGTTTTTAGGGCTTCTAGTTTATCATTCTTTAGGACTTCTTTTTATTCTGTTTTGGGAGTTCCAATATAGTTCAATGCTCTTCTAGAAAAGAAGAGCTTTGTTTTCTCTCATATAAACTATTAAAAAAAGACAATAAAATATTGTCCTTTTTGAGGACAATGTGTTTTGGACAATAGCTCTGTGTATAGAGGACAATAGCTCTGTGTTTTGAACTGGAAATACTTAAAATACTTTATTCCAGTTGAAAGACGTCTCAATCAAGCTTAGGACAATCAGATAATAAGCAAAGAAGCTTCATTTCATATTAGAGACAGGACAGACTTTTGTCCAAAAGGCACATTGGTGCAGCCACAAAAAGCTACAGATCAGCTAGCAATAGCAGAATCAACTGAAACTGCTTTATTAGAGTTGTGTAAAAATACAGCAGAAAAATCTTTCAGGCACTACTAAGATGAGGTCAAAGAAAACTGACAGCCATAAAGGACATGCTCCCTGTTAAGCAAGATGGGGTCATAAACATTCAGATCATCCATGGATAAACAAGCTCACAGAAGACAGATAGCAAAGATGGAATGCAGTATTGAAAATATTAAAAGCCAACAGAAAACATGAGATTGAGGTTGGTGATAAATTTGGAGATTCAAGAGAAGGACACGTGCTTAGTTATAATTATCAGTTAGTTAATACCTGAAATAAAGTACCATTGATGAGACATTTTATTTTACAAACATTTATAGATCCCAGTTTGCTTACTGCTATGTAAGATACAAAAGAAGTGATAAATTTGCTGAAAGTGTGGAAGTTATACAAGAAAATAAAGCCCCTTCCCTCTCTTTCTCAACAGTTCCATGTTTCCAACTTCCCCAGACTTTGTGCTCTGGCAACACTAGAAAAATGGGAAACATTTCAACTAATTCAGGAGCATTTGAACTGGGGAACAGAGTTTCAACCTTTTGCCTGACAACTTGAACACTTTTTACGAGGAATTTACCTTATATTGAAATCACTGCTGGAAATTTACTGAGAAGGGAAAGGCCATGCAGGTGGCTGCCACTGTCTCTATTTGTTTTCACAGATTCTGCTGTATTTTCATTACCACCAATGTCGGGAGCTGACACAATCCTGATCCTGAAATAAGTTCCTAATAATATTAAAGCTCACTCTATTTTTCATAGTTACATTTTTCAAGAAGGGCATTTTAAAGATCATCATCACAATCAAGTAACCATTTGGGAGAGTGCACCCAGGGTAAATAAACCTCACAACGTTATTGATCCCAGCTTTGTTTAAAGCATTTTCTCCCTAATTAGTGCTGAAGAATTCTGAATTAGCTTCCACTAGATTCATCTTTTGCATGTAATTATGAAGGTACATATGTCCTTGAAATAGAAAAGTAGAAAAACTAGAAAAATTGAAAGAGGTTTTTTTTTTTTTTTGTAGACTAACTTATAAATCACAGCTTTCTTGGTGACAAACTTCATGCTGAAATTCTGTAATGATTTACAGTATTGCAACTTATATCAACATATGTTCTATTCCTTTGTGCTCTGGAGATAAACAACTGTAGAGATGCCACTTCTGTTTTAAATGTTAAAGCTTATGTAAGACTTAATAATAGAAGAAATTAGGGTGTGCTGTATTTTGGTACTGAGGTGTGATACTGCACTTAAATCAGTACAGTGATATTATTTAAAAACCTGGAAACAAGTGGCTGCTGCAATGTGCAGCTCATTAGTATTGCTGTAATTAAGCTAAGAAAAAACTACTGAACAGATTTTCCAGGTGTATTACATACGAAATTACAAAATAGTCAACATTCCTAGCACATGACTTGGACCAATAAATCTCATGGTAAACTCCTACAGTGCTACCCTAACTCTAATAAAAAGTTCCTGTCACAAGCACCTTTACAGCTAGAGTAAAATTTCTAAGCAGTGATGTTGATAGAGTGAGAGCAAAATGCAATGCCTCAGCTTCTCTATCCAGGGACAATTCTAAAGATTTCTGCCTGGCAGAGAAATCTGACTCATCAAAACAAATCCATCACATATAAACAAAGGTCTGCTTGAGACAGCAGACTGAGCACTATACTCTTTGTTTTTACACATAGTTAATTTTACCTGTTGGTTTAAATAATTTTAATGAATTCATACAAGTAGGCTTTGAAAAATTGTTGATAAAGCTTTCTTTTTTAAAAAATGGCTGACTTCCTAAAGTATTTGAAAGTTGGTCATGCTCCAAATTTAAGGACTATTAGTCAGCTACAGTGACTTCTTCTAGTAGTCATCAGCAAGTAAAACCTCTGATTATTTCCCACTCTAAATAGAAGGAAAATAGTTGGGTTTGATCTGATTAGTATTGGATCTTAAAGAAAAGCAGCAAATAACTCAAAATTATCTCCAAAGTTATTCACCTGACTTCTACAAGATACTGTTCTTTGAGAACGGGATACTTGATATCTTTAATCCCCCAATACACATCCTAAGCAGCATATCAAGCTAAAACTGTCTTGAAGCCTGCCATGCTTCTGGAACAGATGGGCATAATAAGCGTCTTCTGCAGTTTCCTTGTGTTCTATTGAAGACATAAATGTCAGACTTAAGCAGACTGATTCATTTTCAAGACTACCAAGTTTTTTCAAATAACAGCAAAGACAAATACCACAGTTGGGCAGGCTACCTGCAGGGCTCTGCAAGCTCTCTCCTTTTAAGAAGCACGTCAGACAGACAGGATTTCCTCAGGCATGTACACATTTAAGTTCCAGATTGTGCAGACTTGGATAGTGGCTAGAGCAGCAGGTGCAGGGTCCTTTATAGGCTCAGTGTCACACATGAAGAACCTTCTCATGCACTCAAATTCACAATTCTCTTGTATAACAGTGGCATCACCAGTTTATGTCAGTCTATACATTACAGAGCAAGTTTAGCTGCTCAGATGGCATATACAGTCCTCTGCAAAAACTACTGTTCTGTTCAAAGTACTGTTCAGTCTCAATCAAATCTCTAAACCTTCCTGCTCTTCAGGCAGATCTCTGTCTAAAGCAAATCCATATCTGCGTTTGTGACACTATTTCAGATTATATAAACTGACTAAAAAATATGCACATACATATTTTTTTACAGCTCTGTGAATGTTATACTCAGACTGAAGTGATATCGATACAACTGTTTCTGCAGTGCTTCTGACTTACTTTAGTAATGGAGTGACATATAGAACTCCTGGCTCACCTGACTGGATGTCTGTACTAAATTCTGAAGTTATTGTGTATAAAAAACCTTCTATGTACAACTTCAGCAGGCCAGGATTAGACACTAGGTATTTAAAGATCTTTACAAACTGCAGAGCTATTACATACCATCTAATATTATAACCTGAATCCTGAAAAGTAGTTATTTCCATGAGAAGTATCTTGCTCATCCAGCTCCATGAATAGTCTAGTAGTCAGACCAAGCTATGCAGCATTTGAATTAGTTTCTATGACTTTGATAAATAACTGATATGGTGCTTTATCAAGCCCTCTGCACAGAGACCATGCTTAAAGAGATATTACTGAACCACAACTCTTCACCTATGGGACACCATCCTGAAAAAATCTGCAGGCTCCAATAACTGTATTTCTACATGTAGTTTTACATGAAAAAAGTCAGTACAATTGGAATACTGTATCATTAAAGATCCCTTTTTTAATTGCTGGCCACACTATTGCTGATACAGGCCAGGATGGCATTGGGCTTATTGTAAGTGAATTATTTTCTGGATTGAAATAATTTCATGTCTTGTCTTAAGAATGCTGCATTAAAAAAGGGCCATGCAGAAAAATATCATTAGAGATACTCAAAGCATAATAATCTGGTTCTCAGAGATCAGATGTTCAGGGACTAGGCACAGTGGAACAATGTCCATAAGACTCATTTGTTTAGCAAAAATGCAGCATAAATTCTGTTTAAGCGCTTCTAGTTGTGTGTTAGCTTGTGTGAAGCTCAGTCAGTTCTCTGAGTGTATCTGAATGCTAACATAAGGCTAGAAGAAGCTTGTGACCATCAGTCTCAAAAGCATGTGCATTTTCGTTCAATCATCTCGATTCAAAAAATCTTTATTCATGTTTTCATACCTTCTGAGTAAACCATTACACTGCATATAAAAGAGTTTCTCCCAATCCACCCCTTTTCACAAAATATGAATAGACCAAAACAGAATCCTGAATGCAAGCCAGTTCCCACAATTTCTGATGTTAGCTCAGGTCTGTTTAGGGGAATAGTTTAATAGAAGCTCAAGAATATCAGTTTACTTCAGCACACAGTATCTTCTATTCTGGGATCTGTGTATTCATTAGCTCTCCACCTTTGCAACATATTACATAGCTACTTAAAGTAATCTGAATCCACCAATTCACAATGAATTGAAAGCAGCAAATTCTTTTCAGCCTCAGCTTTCCAATATGATCTTTCTCATTTTACAGGAAACTGCAAAATATTATTTCTGTTGAGACTTAAGGTAAAATACCATAGAAAATTAAAATAATTACAACTACTCTAATTTAAAAAGCCAAGTGTAAAATTTTCGGGTGTTCAAAAAATCTCAGAGCAACAGCTAATTGTAAACCTAATCAGTTTTACAGGACATTTAGGGTGTGTTTACATCAACTCATTTGCAGGATGAAAAAGTTATTTATCATAGGTAAAACCATTTCTATTAGGCCTTCAGAAGAGGTTCCTCCCTGTTTGGTTTTCACAATTGCAAACCAGTTTTTTGGGGCATACCTTAGTTCATGGGTCAAGATACCCTCCTATCATCCTAGGCAGCACTTAACTAATAGTTGCAGGTACCAGCTCAAGGTGTTTCCTATTTTTAGTTCTAAGGGCCCAAATTCTCTTTATAGTCTGAGTTAAGACCAAGCATAGTGTACTAAATGTAATAGCATTAGAGTAAAGACTAGGGTGTCCAGTTCTAAGTAATAAAGGCCATTGTAAAATTTTAATCCTAAATGGTTTGATGTCCAAAATTCTGTGGTGGAGGTAGAAATGAGCTCTCTATTCTTTACAGCATCATTCTAATCAAATCTGTATCTAATGTGATCTCACAGGATCCTCAAGTAGGCAGTTTAGGGTAACTGGCTAACATGCATTTCTTCTTCCATCAGAAAAACTGAGCATTACATCCATATTAATTTGTTTTTAACTATATTTTCTAAGCAAAACTAGCAAATTCTAGTTAAATCATTGTACATCTGCAAAGTATATTCTACTTCATTTATTTTCTGATGTAGTATCTCAGCCAAATTCTTCACTGAAGACATGCAATCATTATCCTGAATGCATCAAACAAGATCTACAAGGGCAAAAACACTCTATACCAAAAGCCATGCTGACATAATGAAAGGGTAAGAACTTAAAATTCTAGTGCCTGTGCACAGCCCGCATGCAGCTATGGGACTCTGCATAAAATGTATATGTATGATCTCCACATTTATGAATCCCATACTGCATTACTCCGATGTTGTTATATGCAGCAATATGGCTGAGAAGACAGGACATTGCTAAATAATTTTGTCAGCCTGCACTTCACAGCAACTGGTAGGTAGTAGCTTTTAGACACAGATGATTTTTATATTTTTGAACATAGCATAAGGAATTTTTTTTTTCTGGAGAAATGAAAAATAAACAATATCTACTTGGGAAATATAAAATAAACAATAAAAAATCTAGTTATTAGAATAGTTCAGAAAAGCATTTTCCATCTATTTGACAAGATGTGATTATATTCCTTGTATGGAAAATTTGATGCCTTAGGTTTTTTGTTTTTGTATTTTTCAGATTCTCTGCTGCTTTAGTGTGTAGTTCTGAGCTTCATATAAAGGGATGGTAAGCTCGCTTCACAGAGTAGGTAGACAAAACAATTCCTTTCCTAGCTGGGGACCAAGGATAACCGATCCAAATTTCAGGCCCAAGAGCATAAAAAACATGGACTGAAACAAGAAAAACAAGAAGGATGGGACTTCATAACCTAAAGCTATAACTGGACAATTAATATTGCATATTAACTCCAATATGCAAATGGACCAGAACTTATAAAAGTGAGAGACCTTGTGACCGGTCACCCATTTTGTGTCCATTTTGGGTTCATCTTGGGTGTAGCCCTGGCTGGGCTGTTGTACTGCTCAAGGTGTATTGTAATAAATACCTACTTTATTTTTAAACTCCATCTAGCCTCTGTTCTAGGTCAGCCTTGACGAGGCATCAAATGAACTATAAAAAGTATTATAATTATATGGTGTTTGTTCAGTTTGTTTTACCTTTTCTCAGCAATACTGCAATGATTGTGGCTACTTCAGTGAAACACATTTCAGCTGCATCCAGAGTGTGAGCTAATAAAGCAAGCTAACTCAAATGACATTTCCTCGTTTTAGTGGAGATTGGCAGAATTCTCTTGTTGCAGAGCAGTGAGGTGTATATAGAGGGACTGCACACCCTCTTCTCCACCACCCCTTCCCCCTCACTCATTGAAATATAGTATAAGGAGCTGTTTTCTTTTTCACCAGGTTATAGCAGCGCCTCATTTCACACTTGAGTCATTCCCCACATCACTTATAGCTCAGAATAAACTCATCAATTTTCACATGGGAAAACTGAAAGCACAGCTACACTCTTCATCAGGAACACCATTCATTCACTGATTCTCTCAAATACACTTTTACCTAACTACTCCAACTGAGCAAAGTGATCCAACAATTGAGAAATATTTTTAAAATCCCTAGACACAGATAATTTTCTGACCCGTACTGGCAAGATTCCCCATAGTTTTACTTCAAGTAGAACACAGCAATTGCATGGATTACAAAAGCGATTTTGATTTTCTAGATTTCAGATTATCACATCTAAATTGTCATGATGCATGTAAGTTTCCATCTGTACAGTGGATAGTGATATTAACATTTCTACATTATTCCTAATAGTTATTCTGTAAACTAATATTGAAGCCTAATTCCTTGATATTCAAATGCTCTTTTGATACCTACTGCACTACAGAGTTACTACTGCCAAATGCAAACAGGATTTTATGAAAGGACTCCCTGAAGCACTAGAACTCTAAGTCTATATAAATATTATTCAAATAGTTTTATGAAGTATTTGGTGTGTTTCACAGACTTTCTGGCAAGGGCTTCAAGCCTCTGCTTCCCCATGTCTGTTGCTGAGAAACACAGAGCCCAGTTTTCAAGCTTTTATAGCACAGTTGCAAGCACTACCTTTATATAAAACCAGCTTGGCATATCTTGTATGCCATACCCGTCAGGCTTGCAAGAAAGCACATTTCTACCGAAAGAGAACATGTGTTCAATATCCAAATGGGTATACACAAAATGCATATATGTCTGTAAAAAACCACTGTCTGTTTTTAAGTCTAGCAAGCAAAAGAAATTAAAATGTAAATTTTATAAAATTCTGGCTTTATCTGAGGAAACATATTTATCTGTGATAGCCCTGAGATACTGACGATTATGTCAATTTATCCCTCATTTCTCTATATAAAGGCTGACCTTTCCCTCCTAACCACTAATAGTTAAATTACTTAAAGACCATATGTTTTCAAGGAAAGCATTTAATAGAAATAGTCTGTCCAATAGCAGCCTACTCAAACAGCTAAAATCCAGTAAATATTAAGAGAACAAAATAACTATCTTGTAGTTCTGAATTAGCTGTTTTTATTTGATTGCACAGAGACTTTTTAGTATTTCTTTTAGGTGATACTCTAGTTTGTTAACTTTAAGTAATTGACATTATAAACTGACTTTACTCTCTGATACCTCAGCTTAGATGTGTATATATCAAGATATGAGTAATAATAAATTTGAAGGCCTACACAAGTAAGAAAACATATGGAAATCTAAAAAGTCTAACTCTACAGAACTGATTACTTGGTGTGTGATGTGCTCTGAAGTCTGAATTTTATCTTTTATCAGCTATATTGACAAATTTCGTGCAAGAACACAAACTATGTGGGTTTTTTGTGGCAGATATACCATCTTGGTTCACTCAGTCTGGGCTAGCTCTAGCATGATCCTGTGGAGTACTTTCACCCTAAGTGCAGTATGGATAACAGATCCATGGCATCACATTTTACAGATCCATCATCTAACTCCATTATTTGTTAATGCAGACACCTGAAGGGCCTCCATATATGATTTTTTATGTGCCATTATTAGAGGGACCTTAAATTTGCATTAACTAGAACTATAAAGAAACATTGTTGGTCCTTGTATTGACAGATGAAATAGGGACAGCTGCCTTGACTTTCTTTTCTAATGAAGTCTCTTAATAAAGCTTTATTAAAGATATTCCCATGCTTCCTGCCTCTCAATCTGTGGCTGCAGTATTATAGCTCTCTATCTCCTGGGAGATCTACAGGAAACGGAGTCCCTTTTGGTGCCCAGTTATCACACTGAAACAGCCTGTGGGTCAAAGAAGCTGTATCTAGAAAGACACACTCATAAGATGGGTGTGAAATGATCACTTAGTATGGAGTCTCCTCCATAAACTAGTAAAACTTAGTGCCTAGGGTCACCTCTAGTCCATTAATCTTTGCAACTTTTCTGGAACTAACTTCCCATGAACCTTGTCCCCTTGCAAAGAAAAAATATTTGAATATAAATGTAATTACAAAAATTAAGTGCATTAACTTTTGTAAGCGGTACTGCTACTTTTGTTTATTTTCTCCCATTTGTTCTTTTGAAGAATTCATCTTCACCCTTACCCATTCACCCCAGGAAATCAGTTTTCAGGCTCATGCACACCTTTTCTTAATGTTTATCTAAGATCAGGCTTTCCCTTTTGCACTGCCAATGGCACGTGACCCTCAGAAAAGGTTGAACACTAAAAATAAAATTTTAAATCTATTTAAAGTAACTGCTTTTCTTCCACCTAAATATACAGTTCAAAGTTACTTAACCCCAAGAAATTTTCCTCCAAATACTGCTTTTATGAAGTGTAAATCATTGATGACTTTTTAAAATTTTGCACATAAAAATAGCCCTGAGTACTTGCCCAATTCTCCTGTTATCTGAATATATATATACACTCATATATATAGTTATATTCATATACATGAAACGGAGATACTCCAAATTGCCCCAGAACAGCTGGAAAAACACTGACTTTTTTTTTCCTTCTTTACACTTTAAGATGTCTGAAGGAAAGCAATTAAATATCCAAGTTTCACTATCTAGACAATCTAATTCTTAATATTTGAAGTCCTGTCTGTATCTAACTCCGCATGCCTTTTAATTCCTATAAGAACAAGTTGTTGTTTTTTTTTTTTTTTTTTTCTGTAGAGAATCCACAAATCAAAATATGTGCAAAGCACAAAGTATTTAAACAAGAGGAAATGGATAGGCAGGTAAAACGGGATAACAAAAATGTGTGATCAGAGTATTGTCAGGGAAATAAATAAAATTATCTGCGTTTAGCAGTTCATCTGAGAACACATTATCTGTAGACTGTACAGCTGTATTAGAGAGTATATTTTAGTTAATTTGGAAGGCTTTGAAAGCAAGCATGGCACCTGGAACACAAAATCTATTATAATGATTGGTGAGCTTTCCACCTGTAAGGTGCTTGACCAATAACACAAGATATAACCTGAATCCATTGAACTTCAGATATGCCCGTGCTTTGGTAAGAATATGAACTAGTTCAAGTTGAGAAAATTACAGACACAAGCAGTTAACCAATTTGTTCCTGCACATCATATCAGGATATAAACTTAAATGAGCTTTGAAGATGCAATCCTAGCAAGTCAACAAAGATCAGAACTCTGATATGTCCCTATAATTTCAGAATATGCCATCAGTTTCTGTATTACACTTATACGCACTACTCACACGTGGTACACATGGACTGATTTAACATAATTACCATATGTCACATTTGATTTGTAAACACTTACTTAAATACAATTGTTGCTACTTTCTAGTACTGCAACAACAGAACTATCAGAACAAGAAATGCCAGCCTCAGTTTAGAATCAGTGTATTTATTCAAATACAGTACACCTATCTGTGCTGACAGATGGATGCTATAGACAGAAGACAAAAGATGACATTCACTTGGAGAAAAAAAAACACCCTGCAGAGTTTCTGGTCAATTAAATTTCTCTAGATCTTTAGCTTCAGCTTATTGAATTGTCTTTTAAATTGTCCTGAGACCACAAAAATATTCAACATACAAATACCTGCTTTTTTATTATAACCCTTAACAACATTTCTAAGATAGCCCTCGGGTCACTACTCAGTGTTACCACTGAGCATATTTCAAGCAGTCCACTTCCACCAAACGTCCATCTCCACTCCTATAATCCACTGCATAGCCATGGTCTGACCCAGTAGGTTACAGTCTCCCTTCTGCATTCCTTAAATATGCTCATGTAGATAATCAATAAATATGCCTTGTCACCCCAGCAGCAGCTTCTTTCCAATTCTGACAAAATATTTAAGTACCACTTGTTTCGCAGCAATACACAAAACAAAGTAATAGGAGTAGAAAAAGGCTTCTGTAATTAGCCATTTTTCCAGCTTATTTAAAATTTCAAGATATAAAATATTCCATGGAGCTCAATTACCAATACATCCAATTGAATCACTTAAAAATTGACAGTCTACATTACAAAAGTGCTTTCTTGAAATACATCCTTTAACCTAATACATCAATAGCCTAGCAATCCTAATAAATCTTCTATTTTGAAGGAAATATTCAATTATAATGAAAATAAGAATACCTTGAAATGAGGACACCCCAGCAAAATAGGGTTTCAGCCTGCTTGCCAGATATTGTGCAGGGTTATAATACAGCATATGCCAGGACCCTTCCAGTGTTGCCCTTTCTCCTCTGTCCTGCATGGCAGCCTTTACTACCCCATGAGGCATTTACAACAGACGTGTTGCATTCACGCGCAGGGAAGAAGAGCAATCAAATCTGTTACTTGTTAGGAAGCATCAAACCTTTACCTCCTTGCCCATCTGACAGGATGACTGCTGAACTCACTGCTCACACCTTAACCTTCAGCTGGGCTCATTTATTTCCCAGGAGACACATTCAGAAAACTGAGAGTTACAGGAACAGTAGCAGGTTAGCAGAGCTCGCCTGGGGGAGGGGAAATTCCAAACCAAGAAAAGCTTCTCAAAAAAGGTTTATAGCTTTCCAAGCTTACATGTAGACTAAACAAGGACAAGGCTAATAAAATTAATTGCTTCACAATAGCAAGCTTTGTGTTTACATTCTGAAAATACTGTAAGCTGTATCTGCTTAAAACAATATTGAATGGTCAGGTGGTTTGCAGTTTTAAAGCATGTTAGCATAATCAGCCTTAAATTAAAACAGATGGGAATGACAGATATGTTAAGGTTATTAAAGACCTCTAAAGGATAGAGTTAAATAAGGTTACCTAATCCATCTTAGAAGGGTATTATGAATTGCATCACTTAAGCAAGAATAGCATTCTTGTATCTATTTTTGATTTTACAAGACTAAATGAAATTATAAATACAATTTAGACAATGACATGCACATAATATATGTCTACTTGTCTCAGTTTTTGAGTGAAAAAAGGATGAGGATGTTTCCTGATATTGAAAGGCTTTCATACAGATCTTTTAACAATGAAGATGATAATTTCCTGATGTTGCAGTTCCTAGTGAATGCTCACCAATGAGCACAATATATCAGCATACCAAAAATCAGCATACAGTATCTATTTAGGGAGAATGAGAATTCTATACCTTAAACCCTCAAATATTGTGGTACAGACTTCTCAGGCTTTCTTTTAAACAAAACCCAAAAACCCCCAAGCTCTTCAAAGCTTACAAAACATTGTTATTTTCACCTGTGCAAAGTGTGTAACACAAATTTAAGTTAGCAATCTTGTCTTCATTCATGCAACAGCTATTAACTTGCCTTTTAAGGGCTTGTTCTTGCTACCATAGCTATGATAAAAATGTCTGTGATACCTCATTGTCTGGTGCACACAAGTGGAGTGGGGACCTTGCCTCAAGCTTCCACTCCTGTTCCAATACCATGTTTTCTTCCAGTGAAACCTGTTTCAGCTCAGTAAAGAGTTTTCAACAAGTAGCCAAACTAGCTTAACTCTTTCTAGTCATATACAAATGAGGTGTAAAATATGGTTAAGAGCCTGCTCACATCAGAGGGAGAAAAACCTCAACCCACACGAGATAAATTCCTAACAGCAGGCCATCTTGTAAAGGCACCTTCATGCAGCTTCCCTGTGGAAGACAACAGGCTGCTCAGAAACCCAGCCAGGAAGCAGAGTTAAACACACTTTCTGAGGAGAGGTGCCAGAATCAGCTTCCAAGCAGAGAAAGGATTTATGAATCCTGTTTAGGTTTTGGTATGAATAGGTGTTAATATGCTGAGACTTGTCAAAGCTACAATGCCATCTCAGTATGTACAAAAGCCATATAATATCCTTTTCTAACCTTCCCTGCCCCCATCTTTACAATCCCCAGACTAACAAATCCCAGTTCCCAAGGTTAACTGAAGATTGGGTAACAGAACTGGCTCCCAGAATCACTTTTCTGAAGTTAGATGCCTACATTAAAATAAATCCCATTTTGCAAACAGCTTGGAAATTATTTTCAAGGATTTCTAGCAACAACGTCAAAGGTACATGGACAGTTTAATCAAGCTGGAGCACCTAACATCTAAAGCTCTGTTACTGTAAGCTTTAAATTTTGAAAGTGTGACTGAGGCTTTTCAAAATCTTCCAGTATCTCTGGTTTTTAAAGTAAATGACCCAACACCTATTTTTAATATACAATTTGCTAATAATTCTGACATCTGTATTACTTTTGCTGCACCAGAAAATGCAGAGTGATCAGGAATCAGCTTGTCTACTTCATGGCCTTTGTAAGATTAAACAAAGCATTTTATTCAGCTACAAATTACATTCAACTATTTAAAGAGATCTACATAATTGAAGTTTTCCTTGTGCATTTATGTATAACACAGCTGCACTAGGTCAACCATCACCTACTGAAATGTTCAGCTATATTTTCCCAGCTGCAGGGCACTTACAATATCTGGGCACATTCTAACAATTCACCAGGATTTAAAGTAACTGAACTGAAATCTAACAGCAGTATAATTCACTAAGACTAAATTCAATCAGCACCCAGAAGGAAAGGGGATTAGAATTAGCATTCTAAATCTGTGTTTGGTAGATCACATGTACACTTTCATTTCTATTTAGCAGAGAAAGTTGCAGTGGAGAATATGAAGTGGAATCTTTGCTAGTTACAAAACACATAATTCCAAGGCAAATATATTATGTGAAATTAAAATGCATAGCTCAGATAACATCAGCATCTATAGAACCAGAAGAAAATTTAGACTCATTAGTTTCATTAAAGAGATCAAACATCAAGACAAAAGAAGAGCTTTATCTATAAAAGCCCTCCAGTATACCTTAATATAGAGAGAGCTAGTATATTAATCTCAGTACACTGCTATTTTTCACTATTCTACTTAAAGATGTTTTTCAAGCAGTTTCATATATGGTAGAAGTTTTGGCACAGGTATTCTTTAGGCATGACAGATATGTATCCATTTGTAAGTACATTAAACTGACTTCTAATTGACATCTGGCAAATTTTACCAGAGCTCCGCATGAAGTTCCCCTAAGAAAGAACAGTGTCTTTCTTAAATGTGTCTTTAGAAAATGAATCTAAATGAATCTAAAAGGTTTCATGTAAAGTGGCTTTATTTTTTTTAAGCAATATATTGGAGTACAGCATGAAGAAGTGAAGACAATGCTATAATCATAACAGATTTGGAAGAACACAGGAAATGTGTCTCAAGTCCCAAGAAACGCATTACAGAAACAAAAAATCCATGTGCCACAATTTAATTTTCTTGCATTATTAAATAAAAATCTTAACATTAAAAACAAAGATTAGCTACTTACCTTTGCCAAAGAGGTCAAGTTAATAATGAGTGTGCAATAACCCCTGTCTTTTCACCACCTTTACAGTTCACTTTTGTTTGTTTTCATAAACCAGAAATTCTTTTTTAAGATAGAAAGCAAGACTGTCAAGTGTCTTGCTTGTCACCGCTGACAGTACCGAACAAATCTAGAATCATATGATTCTAGAAGCTCTGACTTACAAAGCCAATTGCTTCCAGTGAAAGCAAGATTTATCAAAAGTTAGAAGGTTACTGAGTTGAAACTATCACTGATCAAGTAAATGTTATTCAACGGAGTCAATAGTCCACTATTTTTCATTGAAAAATGTTATGTTTTACTTGAAGGACACTTGAAAAATACCAGTTAGTGTGTTAACAGGCTAAAAGCTACTGACACTGACATGCTGCTGTTATCTGAGGCATTAGTCCTACAACAAACTCAATTCTGCATATGCAAGCCCTGGTTGCAGATCTGGGGCACTCCCAGAGCTGGGAGGGACAGAGGCAGTTGGGATTCAAGAAAGCACAGTCAGATTCATCTGCAACTAATGGAGAATTTGTTGCCTCCTTTCTCTGCAGTAGCCATCACTTGGAAACTCATTCTCACAAATAAATTTGATCTCCTGTACCCTTAGGCTACCAAATACTGAGTTGTATAGTTCTTAAATGGTAAGTTCTTCTCAATAATCCTCACTTATTTTCACAGCACCTACTATTAAAACAGGTAAATAACTAGTGGAACTAGCACCCTGCTACTTAATACACCTTTTCTGAACATTATCCATGGGACCCAACCTCAAAGCACATGATGTACTAGCAGTCAGATTTCAACACTGCTGGAATGCAAAGCCTTGACCAGAAGTCAGTGTCAGTATCCTATGTGTCAAAATGAAAAATGCCAGAAAAAACAGCACCTGCTTCAAAGAATGAATAAAAAGTGCATCTGTGAAATTAAAGAAGGAACCTAGGGGATGCTGACATCCTCAGGGGATTGGTATTTTCTCCAAACTCTTTAGTACATTCAAATACAACATACAGGCCTATATAAGGCTACACTGTAGAAAGCAAAACTGACAAAGATTTTAATCTCCATTAGAAAAGCTTAAGAGCACGACACCCGTTTATTTAATATCATATGCCAGGGTTTTACAAAGTCTCAATAAGAAGGGCTTTCAGAGTCTACCAGGCGATTTGGAAGGCTGCTAGGATATTATGATAGCATTCAATATGTTTGAGTTTATATTGACAATGGCACACACTACTTTGAATAATAATATTGTGCAAGTTTCCAGTTGTTCATTATATCCCCCTGCTATTAGTCACAGCTGTAAGGCAGAAGGCAAGCAGCTGTCTCGGGGAGAAATAGCATCAGTCTTCACTGCCTACTTCAAACTTGACAGAGTTTTGGAAGCACTTGCAAACTTGTCTCTGAGAGAAAAAGGAGAAAAGAGTCTGGAGCAGAATGTTACACAATAGCAAAACTGTATAAATAGAAAAACAGAAGCATCTTTACCTCTCAATTCACAACTCATGAAAGTGGCAGAAGTGCCAGACCTGACACTTCCTCTCCTCCCAGCCCTGCTTCTGCTATATGAGTTTTCCCTTATCACTAAGAAGCTTTTGGTCAATCTAGATAAAATGCCCTGGAGTTAACAAGGAATGCAACAGCAGAATGGGCAACTACAGGAACAGCAGATCAGACTACTTACAGCACTTTGCCCCAGTTAAGAATACATTGGCAGAAAATTGGTTGAGGTTTGTGGCCAGTTGTGTTGAAATACTATTTATAGTACAGTAGACACTTGGCATTTCTTTCACCCAGAACTGTATTTCCTAACTTAAGATCAGATGCATTTTGCTACTTCTCTTCTCAACAATGTCCTAAATTGGAAGTTCCTAGGAGACAGGTGATGGTCAAAGGGGATAAAACGAAAGCAGTATATAAGATGTAATTATTTCTACTATTTAGTTATATTGTTAAACAGAAGTGGACTACCTGAGGCAACCAGGACTGCTAACTGTGCTTTGTCTTTACCTGTCAGCAGATCCTATGGCAGGTTCCAAGACTTAAAAGTAACTTTTTATCCTATCATGTCTAATGAGAAAATATTTTACCACTTTAGTTTTAAATCTTGTTGCCTCCAATGCTCACTGCTGATTGTACCCAGACAACGTAACTCCAAGACCTTTCTCCCAAGTGCAAAGCAGACTAACTTTGTTACAGCAGTATGACTGTAACAGCACTCTCTGTGAAGAGTTAGAGAATCTTCAGTTAAGCCACACACATTCAGAAAAACATGAAAATACCCACTCTGAGTGCTATTACAGACTCTTTTCACTTATCAGTTGGTTTTTGAAAGGTCACTTTTACATTTCTTGTAGTAAATGTAGCTGCAACTATCATTTATTTTGGCATCTAGCTGGTATTTCATGGGCTCAATATTTTTACACATACAGTAAACTTCAAAAACTTCACTGAAACAGTTCACTGTTTCCTTTAAAATGAAAATATTAAAGATGTAAGACTCTCTGAAGAAATACAAGTTCTGTTCCTCTGCCAAAGTTGATACAGTTTCCATGAAAAGCAAACTCCCCTCTAGCCTTGCACCAATAAAACTGTGCAAATAACTCCAGCTCATATTCCACTCCACAAGGATTCAGCTGCTTCATAATAAATGGGTTACACTCTAATTCGTGTGCCCTGCCCAGCAGCACTAGGCAGAGGGGTTACATTGAGATCAATTGTGTGCCCAGCTTCTACCTTAATTTATGAGCCAAGCAGAGTTTGAATTTTCACTAACTTGCCAAAGCAAAACAAGTTAGTATTCTGCTAATTTTCTCTCACTTCTCTCAAAAGTTCAGGAGTCAAAAAACCCCCTTTACCATCATTAATCAGCTAGTTCTTAAAGCACTAACTTGCCATAGAAAATACAACTATTTCATAGTAGCAAAATGAAATTCCATCTACAGATGCTTTATCCAGGGTAAAGACAATTTAGTTCTTATTCTAACTTCCACTATTTCTTGATATATTACAGTGATTTTGTCTATACTAAGTTTTTATTAGTGTGAAGCCTGGTCATGTTCTGTGCAACATGGTTTTTGTATTTGAATTACTGTATTTTGGTAAGCATACAATTTGTGTTATTTTAGTTGACTCTGCTTTCCTTAATCCAATATTATGAAAGCAATAAAAGTCTTGGGAAAAGACTAAGAGAGCTACTGAAGCTGTTCTTCTCCTCAGTAGTAAGCATAAACACTCATTTGTTTTGTTGGTATTTTTAAAAAAAAGACATCTTGACCATGTTCTCAACCCAACTCAAGTCTTCTATCACTAATTCCATTGAGTACTGAAATGAAAACTCGCAGAAATAGTTTCTCAATAACTAACTAAAATAAAATATATGAAAATTGAGTAGGTGATAATCTACCAGGGCCAGCAAACTAAAAGCTTAATATGGTATACATTTAAATTTCATGCATAAAATTTTTCTCCTTTTAAGAAAAAATAAACCTCTATTCAATGTCATAAGCAATGTAATTAGGGAGGTGTGCTAAAAAGGAATAAGGTAAAAATCACACATCCACATAATTTGAAAAATCTTGAAAGAGGAGGGAACTGGGCAGAAACAAGCCTGCCTCATTCACACCACAGAATTAACTTTTAGGAGGAACAAGATTTTTAATCATGCCTACAGTTCAGCTCCAAGGTCCAGAGCTTTTGTGGCTTGAAAACAAGATTTCATAGCTATTGGTGGTCCAAAGCTTGTGTGCTATTGGATAGTTATTACAGCAAAGAGTTGGACTCATTTCCCTGAGGAACAAATATTGCCAAGTTAAATCCTCTGCTTTATGGTAGACTATAACAGGTGCTTTATTTTAACACTATAGCAACATTCACTAAGTTCTCACTGAGAAATTCAATTTCTCTAGGGTTTAAGGAGTTCAACTGTTACTTAAAAATACCAAAAGTCACTTCCCTCATCTTGCAGAAAGTAAAGGATACAGTTAGATAATAGAAATTGGTGTGGCTCTTTACCTCAAAAGATATCTGTGTGCTATCTTTCTCCATATTTAGTTCTCTCACAATCTTAGCCCACCCCCATTTAACTACTAGAATAAAACTTTTAAAAAATTAGAAAATTATTGCTTTCTAACAGAAATCAATTCTTTAGTTTCAGCATACTACTGCTAAATAAACTGTCAAAAGGTTGGCAAGAGAAAAAAGGATATAAAACAAAGAAGCATTGGAACCTTTCTAGGAATTAAGTTAAAATACTCTTCAAAACAAACCTTCACTTGATTGTTTTTTATAGCTATTATCATACCTAGTAATAGTCATCAACCCATTCCACTCTCGTTATCAGGCCTGTATTAAAATTTTTAAGGGGGAAGTGTGAAACATTAACAATTAATCATTAGCACCCCAAGAAAAGCCAAGAATAAATATATGTGTCACTTCTCATGCTTTTGATAGCTATTTTGCAACTGCACACACAGAAACAACAATCCTATGCTGCTCACCATTTCATTCACAATTGAAGTAAATTGTGGAGTTAGAGAAGTAAGAATATGGAATGGAGAAAGAAGGCCTTGTGCAGGAGAGGAGGGTATTTCCTGCAGGGGTGGGCAGAAGCCTTCTTAAGGATTGGCAGAGGATTGTGCAGGTGTCATGGGTAGGAAGATGGCAGGGTGGTATTCCTAAAGTGAGGGGATGGCTTTTGGGCAGGCTGGCACTCTTGTGAGACGTGAACTGCCAGTGAGCAGTGCAGCCTCGTCCCAAGGTGACACATGCCTGTGACACACATGCTCTGCTTGATGTGGGACCAGGAGGAGTGAGGCTGCAGGAGTGTTCAGAGGCTGAGGATCTCTTCTGAAGCAGATTTTTGGGCCTGTGGAGAAAGTACTCACTGCATGATGTCGGAAAAGGTTTCCCCAAGAAAGGTGCAGAGCAGTATATGCCTTCCACAGGAAGGGTGCTCAGCAGATGGGGTTTGCCAGCAAAGTTACCCTTGTATAAGTATTTGGGTGGGTTTGCAGTCTATGGACAAGAGATCACGGGCAGGGGGGATGGCTGGGAACAGACAAATGGATTTGTCCAGAAGGAGAAGATGCCTTTGAAGGTGGCAGGGTGAAGTGTGCTGCGGCAGCATGAGTCCATAGGCTGAGGACTGAGGAAAGCTTGTGGGCTTGTGAGCAGTGGGTTGCTGGGGGAAGGAAGGCCTCCTGAAAGACTTGCACATGCATGTGTGCTGCTGCCATATGGTGTGAAGGTGGTGGGGGTGGCAGGAGAACGCGCTGATGCTATTCATGGGCTGAGTGCCTCATGTTTTGGTGGGCTTGTCTTCCAAGAGAGGACCTGTTACGTGGGAGAGGCCTTATCCATGAGTGGAGTGCCTCGTGTTTGGAGCAGGCTTCCAGTCTTGTGAAAAGTGGTTTGGAAAGCAGAAGCCACCACTAAGTGGGACAGCAGGTTTCAAGAAAGGACTGGAGATATGTAGGGAGGAGCCTTGTCTAGAGGTGACAGGGGCTTGTGAGGCAAGACATGGTGGGCAAAAGCTTGCTGTGGTGATTGTGAGCAAAGTGCATCCTCTTAGGGCAGGCTTGTAGCTATGCAGAAAGGCACGTCCTGTGGGACAAGGAGGAAGTCTTGTCCTGGAGTGACCACTGCTTTTATGCAACTTCCATTTGCAGTGTGGGCCTTGTAGGCAACACGAGTGTGATGAGTGCAGTGATTTATGTTTGAGGGAGTCTCATCCTGAAAAAAGGTCTTTCCAGCAAGTGGGGATGGGTGCTGGTGAGTGGCAGATGCCTGCAACAACAACAAGTTGCATGAGGGATGACTTGAACTTCTGTGCATGACCTTAGTTTACTACCCACCTCCCTTCCCCCCATTTTAGGTTTATTTACAAGGACAAAAAACCAACCTTAGAAAAAGTTAAAATCAAGTGTTATCTTACCATCTATGGACTTTTTTAGTGCTAGTTTTCTTAGCTGCCTCCTTAATGCTTAAACTGACCACCTTTCTTTGGAAAGATGTGAGACCCCCTTTAAAACAGGTTCACAGAAAACTGCTGTAGCCCAATTCAGATTTCAGCTTCTACTCTGACTATTCTCTTCTGACTCCCAGCTTTAGAACACATGCTTTTTGGGCTATTACACTTTAACTTGTAATTTCTCTTTCCCATCCTTCTGTACTTTATTATTGTCCAGCAGAGATACAAGCTACCCAATGCCCAGCCAGCTCATATCCTCTCTCAGCACCTACCTGTTTCCAGTCACTTCAGTTCAGCAGGGATTTTTGTTTGCTGTGGTCTTAATGCCCAATCCAGACGGAACTAGAAGGATCAAGCAGTGCAGTTAGGTCTACAGGGTGATTCTCTGAAGCTGCAAGTACTTGTAATGCCTGGAAGGCTCTACTGGTGTGCTGCAGCTGGCTATAGTTCCCAGGTTAGGAATCCCTGACGTTTTTCTGTCTAATGCTGGTGGTCTTTTTAGAATTTGGACTGAGGCTAGTATGGGTTATAATTTAACTTGATTGGTATGAAGCTACTTTCATTCCAAATACTGCTGGCTGCACCAAGCGCACTGTTATACTTGGGGTGTTCAGAGACAGGGTAAAGGTGACTGATAATGTCCAAATTTTTTTGTTTGTTGTAGAGGAAATAGGTGGTGAGCAAAAGTTGAAATGAAGAGGGGGAGGAAAACCTGATGAGTGAGTATGGCACTCTAACACCTAAATAGTGTTTACTTGAGATGTAGGTTATAGGCTCATCCTTCTGAAAAGCTACCAAGAGCAACAGCACTAGAGGAATTATTATGAAGTGTCTTCATGCTGAATGTTGGAATTCATAGCTATATGGATTTATTGGTCTTGAGAGATACTGTGTGTGCAGTTAAAATATAATATTGTTTTAAATTAATTTATTTTTTATGGCTATTTAGGATTTTCTTAGGCATAATTAAGATGTTGGTGCTCAGCTGCAGCAGCAGGTAAAGATGGGATCTGTCACCTGTTGCAATCACTGATTTTTAAGTTTCAATGTTCTTGGCTTAACAGTACTATTTTAAAGACTTCTCTTTGCTGGGCTGTTACTCAGCTATGCTGTGTTTGTAGACCTAGATCCTAAAATACAAGTACTGGCCCAGTTTATCGAACCAGAGAAGTTCCCTATGAGGTGTTGAACTTGATTCTGCCTGGTGTGGTGCACTCTGGACTGCTGTGATTTTGGTATGTACTGCTAAATTTTTATTCCACCAAAACCAGTTTTATCTTTCAATGCCTCAAGGTAGTGCTTCTGGGAGCTGTGATTGCTATGGTAATCCTGCTCATGCAGTAGGCTTGTGAATACACCTACACTCGGGCAACTTCAGTGGCTGTAGATACAGTTGGTGACACAGCAGTCAGTAGGAAGAGTTGGAATTGTTTTGTTTAACATGGATTTTTAAAAATTGGAACAGATTGCTTTCATCATCCAGAGCTTTTTATCTGAAAAGGAGCTGAGTGAACAATCTGTTGCCAACTCTTAAAGTTTTCACTGGGGGAGGTAGAAAGCTGTAAGCCAGCCTTGGAGGTCTACTCTTGCCTGCTAGGAAGACAGCAGTCTGTGAATGACTCAGTTGGGAACCATGGCAAAGTGGAGCTTATGTAAAGGAGATATTGCTGCCATCAGCCATCCTGTCTGGGTGAACAGTTCAGAAGTGAGGTAACTGTGTAGTGCTTCAGACACAAGATGCCTTCCTATAGCCATCAATGATGTGCCACAAATACCCCTGCTTTGCGGCCCAGCATAAAAATATGGAAACAACAACATCTTTCCTGGAAATAGGATGAAGCATAAATTACAGAGGGCACCTTATAAGCATGTTTGAGGCAATTTAGACATTTGTGCTATATTTTAATTGTCTTTCCTTATCAAAGCAGAATGTTTTTGTAATTCTGTTTTGCTACCACTTTACTTTTGGTAAGAAAATAGGCTCTCTCTTCTCAGTAGCTGTTTTGGTTTTGGTGATACTGAATAAATTCAAGAATTTTAAGTTGTTACCAAAGAAGTTTAAAATAATCCTTTCTGAGTTGGGTAATGTAGATTTAGAGATTCTTTACTTTCCAGTAGTATAGCTTCCATAGAAAGCTGCATTGGGCATCTCCTATTTTAACTGAAGTTTTATTGTATTCTGTCCTGCCTAATCTTTCTGTAAGAAGTGGATGAAAAGGATGATTACCCTCAAATGTATACTTTCATCTTGACAAATGTACTTTCAGCTTACTTTTTCATACCACCAGTAGTGATTCTTCTAAAGAGCAATAACTCTTCATATAGCACTGTAACAAAGTTTTTGCCAGCCTGACCTTTCAGCATGTAAAAGATTGCAGGAGCACCAAGTGGGGGACTAAATTTGGTGTCCATGGTTACAATTGTTTGTGCTTGATTAAAGGTATTTGCACTGCAATTAAATAATATTTTGGTATAAATTTCATAACAGAAATGAAAGATTCAGTGATGTGTTATAATTACAGATCAAATCTCTGGAATGTGTTTAGTTACATGTTTAGAAAGCAATGGACTCTGCCTATGTCTCCAGATTACTTCTCTTGCCTTTGCTTGTAGCTGCAATGTAATGTGAACAGTGACAGCAGAGACAGTAAGAGTACACGAGGAGGAAAATGTGCGTAAAGCACACACCAATTTTACCTTTATGTTGTTGTCCCACTTCTTTACCAGAATTCCTTTTGTAGTGCATTGATTTTGAAAGACTCTAAAGCAGACATCATAATGTTTGTTTAACAGCTGGAGTACTGTGTTTGCTGAGGTGTATCTAAAAATGGTGCAACAAGGTTCAGAGATTTTTTGACTAATAACAGCAGTGATTGGTGCTCACATGTTTGGAGACAATTGGCCTTCTCACTGTGAAAGATAAAGGTGACTTTGCTATAAGCACTTCTCTGCATAAAACTTTACTATTGATGATGGATTCATCTGAAATAGTGTCTTGAAAATGTCCCACTAAAGAATAATAGGAGAATTTTTTGTAAATAATTACATTATATTTTTTCCATTTGTCCATCTTGATTCAATTTATCAGCTTCATTTTCTTTCTATAGAAAACCAAGTGAGACTTCCATATTTGATGCCTTCAATTCTGTAAAGCATGTCCTCATAACTCACAATATAATTTGAGAACAGTGTCCTAAATTACTGTCTAATTCACAGCTGGGCTTATTAGCCTCAAAATATTTTCCAGAGTGATTGTTGGCACAGAGCAAAACAAGATTAAGTGTTGTTCACAATGGATTGCTTCAAAGTTGTTTTGATTTTTTCAGTATGTTGTGTCTTGTTTTTAAAGCCAAGCCTTGTAGTTTAACCTCAGCTAGCGAGCCAGTGCAGGCACCTGCTCACCTGAAAGGTAGAGCTGAACCACCCGGTCACCCACAAAACAAAATACTTTGTAGGAATTCTGGATGTAGTTTAATACCCAGAAACTCAGAGCAAGTAAAATTCTGGTAGGCTGAGATACCCTGAAATGTACATATTTATGCATGAGCAATTTGTTTCCATGAAACCCTTCCTGGGCAAGATTTCATCTGACATCAAGCAGCCTGAATGAAATTCTGAATGAAATGCGGTCATGTTCAAGGACAGAAATAGCAGCTGAAATATGGTAATGAAGTAAATGCATCTTCATATATTGTGGTTAGGAAAGTGTTTTTGATTTGAGTGTTTTTTCCAGCACAACTTAACTTAATAGATTCTCTTTAGAAAGAAACATTGAAGTTCCCTAAGAGTAAGGGAAAAGAAACAAAATTTCATAATCTGTAGTACTAAAATTTGGAATATTTTATATAATTTGGACAATGAAAAAATATCAAAGCTCTGAGTCCAGCAAAAAAGGAAAGCTCTTGTTAGCTTTTAGCAGGCTTTATCTATGCCCAGGTGTTTGCATGTACTCCCTGCATAACTTTACACTTAGATAAACATAGTGATGTAATAGTCTATGGGCCATATCCCAGGCTGCCAAGGTAATTCACCTTGCTTGGACCCTGCTTTTGACCATCCAAGAATTTCTTGTCCTGGCAAAGGATGAACCACAGAAGATGAACCACAGGCCAAATCCATATTCTGATGGTAGCTGGGTATTTGACAGTCTGGACCTTCTCTCCCTGCCAAAGACCAAAATGAAGTGAAGAGTTTTGCAATCTGTGCAGGAAGCATATCTCTTCTGAAAATGTTCTGTAAATGTTCTGTACTGTACATACATAGCAGTTTGTGACTTGACAGGAGAAAAACTGAGGTATATTATTCTAATCTCCATAACTGGCAATTTTAGCAGGAAGATGGATTCCTTTTTATTAAATGAAAGATGTGTTCACAATAAGGGAAACTACTTACACAAAACTCTTGAGGCGGGGAGGGTGTAGGGAGGTTATACACATCTGACAGTGGGATAACTGACATTAAAAACTTTCTATTAAGATTAGAGTGTTATTCTGAAGTAGATTTTCAATTTGCTTCTAACCCAACAGAAATCCATTTGAGTATCAGTGTCTGAATTACACCATGAAATTGAAGCATTATTCTTAATCAGGATTATAATTAGATAGATGCCAGGGAAAGGGAAGATGTGTTAATGAAGATGAGAAGAAGCTTTAAGGAAGTTGCTACTGCCTTTCACCTAAGTCCATGCACTGATAATGCCTGATGAGGATATAAATCTAATTTCAAGCTGTGTCCAGGAATCTGGGATGTTCAGGATCAAGAATTTCTGCTGGAAATGTTTAGTAACTTTCCAGAGGGAAAGACAGTTCCAGGACAAGACATGGGGACAAACCTTAGTCAAATGAGGTGCATAGGATAATCCCACTTAGTGGAAGGCACAGGTTGCTGTCCTAGGTGATGCAAAAAATTGAAGGTAGGCTGCTTCTCTGTCTGTGTCATCTTGTTTAGACCGCCTTTCCCTTAAAGACAGAAAGTCTGATTTATGCTTGAGCTTAGTGAGAAATTTCAGAATATAAAATACAAGACATGACCTTGAAAGTTAATGTTTGACAGCATGCCCAATTACTTTGAGGATTATCATGAAAAATGACTTCTACTGAAATTCTTTGTAGTATTGTTTTTAAGCAGGAGTTTGTTAACTTTCCAGACATTCTTTTCATATCCACCTGGCTTGTAATATTTTACTTGATAACACATACTGAAATGTTTGTCAGGCTTATTAGAATCTTGGTTGGTTAGTTTCAAACAAATACAACTAAATATTTATAAAGTTTCTTGCTGATAAAAAGGAAATAGTGCAATATACACACCAGAATACTGTAGCTGCCTTGTTGGTCATCGGTTCTTTCTCTGCTTGGAAGTGTGTGCATTTCTTGAACATGCTGTAACTCATCGCTATTCTATATTGGTGCAAATTCCTGAAAGTCAAGCAAGCATGCTTTTTAAACAGAATCCTTGGCAACAAGAAGAAAGGGAAAAAAAATCCAAAAGGCTTGTTTTTCTAAAGATTGACAGAGGCTACAAGTTGAGAGGTGAATCAAGTAAGCTGGATAATGTCCAGAAAGTGAGATTAAAAAGAAAGGAATCCTAGGCTCAGGCAGCAGAATGATAGAGTAATTTTCTAGGACTTAATAGCGTGACATCAGTGAGCCTTTTAGTTCTGTCTGCCAGTGTATTTATTTCCTTTCTAACTTAAGTTCAGTTTGTTTTACTTTTAATTCTGTCCCCAGCAAAAGCATGAGTCACCTCTTGCAAATAGATCCATGTTCCTGAACAGTGCAAGTTTTTATACATGAACTGAACGGTTTTCAAAGTCGAGAGAATGCAAAACAAACAAGTTCTTTAGAATATACTTGAGCTGCTGTTGATCACTAAATAGTTGCAGACAGATCCTTTGCTGATGCAAATGGGTATAACTTCCATTGATTCCAAGAGGGCTGTGTTGAGCCTTTACAACACAATAAGGTACTGGGTAGAGAGCTGTTACCATCCCACAATCATGTTTTGTTGAAAAGAAGTCTTGCAAAGTTTTCTCTTGAGGCTCTATAGAACTGCTTGCAAGAGGCTTCAAAAATGCTGCTGAATGAAGGAAATAGTTTTAATTTTCCTCTGCTCAGTTAGTATTTTCAGCCTGGTCAATACTACCAGTCACTTGAAATGAGGTTCTTCATTTACTGGAGCATCCTTTCAGTTCTAGAGCACCAGAACTCTAAGGAAAGCTCTGTTTCCGGTAGTTTTACTCCCAGGTCCAGTATGAAGAGTCAATAGCTAATATCAGCTCAGAGGAGTTGGAACAGGAGACATTCAGCTCTAGAACTAAAGACAAAACAAGTATTAGATTCTTTATGCATGAGTTGGCTGCTTACTGCTGTGTGGTAGAATGGTCAGAGTTAAAAATTTGCTGTTGATAAAAAAGACATCATATTGCATCTTATTGCCTGTGAAGGAGTTACATTATCAGTTTCTTCAGAAGGAATAAAAGGATGTAAAGAAAACTTTATTATAAATGTTTCCTTCTATTGAAAAATCACGTGTTTAAAGTTCAATATTTTTTTGGCTTGGCCAATATACAAAATTTTATTCTATTACATGATCATGGTTTTCCTATATGTGCATCATTTGGGATATACGGTAAGTATATTTGGAAGAGTGTCAAAATTAAACATGTCACTCATAATTTATTTTCATATATTTGCTACCTACAATTAAAATTTTTTTTTGCTTTCACTTACATATAAGTAATAAAAATCTAAGAGTCTTCTAATGCTATAATATTGATTTACATATACTAATTTTATGGTTTATTATATAGTATCAGTTTCCCTGTATTTTAGTTGAAAACTAAAGTGATGAGTAAAATGACAGTGGAGGAAACCTTCTTGCTCCCTCACCTTTTTCCAGTGCATAAGTATTTACAGCAAGAAAATGGCAGTAGATATTTTCTTTTACTGGTGTTAACATTTATGTTCTTAAATATTTAATTTAATTTCTTGAACGATGACTCTGAAGACATCCCTACATCTGAGGGACACTGTAAGACAAAGCATGTTAATGAGTCTAGGCATTTGTACTCAGAGCTGATCAGAACCTGCTCAAGGCAAAGTAATCTTGGACCCAGCACTTCTGACAGAGAGACCAGTCAGCAGAAGCCCTCATTTTTGGACATTAAAAGTATTAACAGCATTGGCTAGTTAAATTGAAGCACTACATAACTTATTCTCTCTTCTAGATTATGCAGAGGCCTGCAGAGCTGAAAATACCACGCTTTAGGACACATTTCTAATTCTTACCTACTGTCAGACATTGAAAGGGGTATTTATTTCTCCACCCTTAGCTATCAGTGCAATACAAATGAGTTACAGCAAAAATTCTAGACTGTTGGAGCAGATGTTAATCCCTGATTTCAAATTAATCACTATACCCTGTTTCTGGTGGAATAAGACTAACTACATCTAAAATCTAAATTTTAATACACAGGTAGACTATCCCTGTGCAGCAATTCATTTGAGTTTGCTGCAGTATTGCATAGTCTACACTATCTCTGTTTAAATGCATGCTTAATAATGCTTAAATGTATAGATAAATACATTGGCATTGGCTGTTTCAGTTTCCCATCAGCACCCTAAAGATCTCAGTTAAGGCCCATGGCTTTCTAACAATATTATCAGCAAATATTTTCCTGTATAAGGTAAAGGGGAGCCTGAAATTTGCTTTCATTATAAGTGGTACATTTGGTGCTTTCCTTTAATCAAACTCAGATTTGACCAAGTGAAAACACATTAAAAGGAAACTAAGTTGGCCTGGTCTCTTTGAAACGGATTGTGTGAAGTCATAGTTGAAGATGGAGGAAGGACCTCTGAAGATTATTTAGTCAAAGCTCTGTGCAAAGGCAGGTCATGTAGAGCAGCTTGATATTAGCTGTGTCCAGTCTGGTCTTGAATATCTCCAAGGATGGAGACTTTACAACCTCTGAAACCTGTTCCAGTGTTTCATCATCCTAAGTAAAATAATTTTTTAAAACAATTTCCAGTATTCCCATCCTTTCTCTGGCTACTACTGAGAAGAGTAATGTACATGCTCCCATCAGATATTTCTCCAGGCTGAACATTCTTGGTACTTTCACACTGTCATGTGAAAAACACTGGAATCCTTTAATTGCTTTTGCTGCCCTTGATCTCGTGTGTCCATGTCTGTCTTGCAGCCAGGGAGCCCAGATTGCACACAGTGATCTCAGCAGTGCTGAGCCTAGGGAGAGAACTGCCTCCATCAGCCGGCTGGCTAATGCAACTCCAGATGCTGGCAAGTTTTGCTGCACAGGTTGGGTTCAACTTGTTTTCCAAGAAAATCTCCAGATTTTCTACCATGTCACTTTCCATTCAAATGCACCCCTGTCTGCCTGGGTACTTGGGATTACTCCTCCTTGGGTGAAGGATTTTTTGCACATCCCTTGCATTAAAAAGTGATTCTACTGGAATACTGTTTTTTTCAGAGCTTACATAAATGTTCAATAGCAAAATGGTTTGGATTTGGGTAGGACTATGAGAATCAAAAAAGCAAATCAGGACCTTGCCAGCTCTAAATACTGCAACCTTAAATCAAAACTTGTGGTTAAGTACAGATGTCAAATGCATTTATATAGACAGTCATTTAATCCTAATTTCACCATGTATTTCCCTAATACTTCCTAGAAAATGTAAATTTGCAAGTGAGGGCTGGTAGTTTTGTATAAAGTGCCTCTTCCACATTTAATTTTCTAAAACTATTTGTGCAGTGCTGCAAGTGGGTGGCACTGGTGGTATGTACTGTTGGAATTTTGCCTTGACCCTGCCAAAATTCATTCAAGCAATGATCTTTGAATACTTCTTTCCAAACCACGTGATGGGCTTTTGGCTTCTGCAAAGGTTATGTTTATCCAAAACTGCTCTTAAAATTCAGTCCAAAAAATCCCAAATGTCCTGTTTAGGATATCTAAAATCAACTTCTTGTGAGTGTTTCATTTTTTCATGCAGCCATTGGTCATGAGCTTAGGCTGTGCTTCCAGTCTGAGTGATTAGTTGTAACGTCACTGTTCTCCTATCCTTGCTGGCCATGCACAACAAGGTTGACAGTGAAAAGAGGTGGTGACAGGTTATCTTTTAGCATCTCAGGGATGACTGAATACATTCCCCACCATACTCAGCACTAGAAAGATTCCCTGCTCTGGGTGCTTGGCAGGTCAATGCAGTGAGGCAGCACTGACAATCTGCAGGGTGCTGAACCTTCTTTCCATTAGGTATGCTCACTTGTCCTTCAGAACAGGAACCTCAGCACATCTTCCACTCTTTTTCCAAAAGACTCTGCTTCAGTCTGTGTAGAAGATACAAACATAATAGTTCACACAAGAAGTAAAGTACCTCAAAAGCAAAACATCCTGGTGAAATGTCAAACCCTGGGAGATACATCTGTATATGCAGGTTGAAGTAAACAAAAAAAGACTTATATCCAACTGTGCCTTTAGTGCCTAGCTTGCTTGCTTCTTTCTTTTACTGAAACTGAATATTCACTGCAGTGCATTAGTTTTCCTGTTCAATATAATTTGACTAGAGCTAAGTGACCACTTGTGCTATAATTTTTGTCCATTCTTTAAAGCAGCATTTGAAAGTAATTTCATAGGGAAGAGTGACTTAAGCTGGTAGTTTAATGTCTTCAGTTTAATGATTAAACTAGTGAATTTGTTATGCAGTAAAATAAGAACCATAATGTGAATACTGAGGTGTCACAGTCAAATTCCACTTTTGCTCAGTTCCAGTTACTCTTCTACTCTTTGTAGAAGAGTACTGAATAATGAGTTTGTGCTGGGGAATGCCCACGGCTGCCCAGCATTCGATGCACTGTCATCTCTGTTTCCTATTTCACAGCTATAAGACTGCCTTTTATCTTGGCACATAAATATTTGGCAGACTTTCATTATTTATGTTTATCACAGTACTTATGCTTTTGCATAAATCATTACAATTGGTTTTTAATGTGACCTAGATAAATAGAATTTCACTGTACATTGTGAGAAATTTTAAGTTAGAACCCTGTTTCATGAATACCTGTATTCATAAGCTACACAAATATAACATTGATGCTTGTCACACTCATTGCTTTCATGTTTCCAAAGACAAGTTTGGAAAGGTATGCATGAGAAACCTACTGCTGAGACCTGGGGTAGCAAGTTTCCCATAGCATTCCTAGAATAACAGAGGAAGAAATATGCAAATCACTTCAAACCCAGACACTTTGGACACAGCTTACAAATTAGTCTTTTTGGCATAAATCCTACTTCAATAGCTTGATTATTCAACTGTAGTTTTGCACTCCTGCTACAAAAGGAAGGAATTTCAAGCACGTTGTTTGTGAGCTGCTTACAAGCCCTCCCCTATGAACCCTGGACCCTTTTCTTAACTGCAGCAAAGCAGGCTGAGAACATACCACAGAGCAGTTGCTGGAATAGTTTTTAAATGTTAATGAATAATATGATTACTTTATTAGAGGAACCTTCTGTGATGTGTTTCCAGGCACTGTTCAGGAATGTATTTATGCACACAATGTTTTATTTGCTTAAGAGAACTAATAATTTTTTTTGATATCCTTTGACCTTCCCCCCCACTCCCCCTTTTCCACTTTTCAAGTTGTTGATGTAAAACTTCTGTGAAACAAAGCAGGGTAACTGGCAGAGAACAGTGTTCTGATGTCTGCTGTAAGTATTTTTGAAGAGTCACGATCTATTCTGTACCCAAATGATTAAGGAGATCGTGTCTATGCAACAGCATTAATCACTCCTTCAATTATGTCCCTGAACTGCTTCCAGAGCTCTGATATCTTATTTCTTCATCTCATATAACATGTGACAGGAGTGAAAAGAGACTGTAAAAAAAGAAGTGGGCACTATTTCCTATTCTTGTTCCTGGTATACATTAAACTGCAATCCTACATTTAAATCTGGCATTTAAAATCTGGATAACATTCTACTTGTGGAGAGAATACAACAGTGACAGGAATAATTTGGGCATTTTTCTTTAAGCAGGTTGTCAACTTGAAAAACTGTGCTGTAAATTAAAACAGCTCATCCAAGCAGCTGTAAATTGCATGACTAGCACTTACTCAGCAAATGACTTCCTGTGGACCTCACTGACCTTGTCAATATTGTGACGGGCATGGCTTCAGATGGAGAGAAATTGCTTTTGAATAGTTACTCTGAGAATATACAAAAAAGTAGCTCTGTAACAAGGAGGCATGAGATAACTTAAAAATACATGAGAATTTTTAAAGCATAGAAAGAACATAAAAAAATTTCTGTATATTCGGTGTTTCTCATCCACAGCTTTCTTGCTTGTCTCACTGTTTTCTGTTAAAGCTATAATTTTAATACCAATTCTTTAAAAAAAAATCCAACAAAACAATCTCAGCTTGTTTGGAGGGAAGGTTATTCATTAGCTGTCATATTTATGTAAGAGCTTCCAGCTGTCAACTTAATTGGACTAACATGCAAAATAACACATTCTTAGCCCAAAGTTTTACTCCTGATGTCAGGTCAATTTCAAGCCATGCTGAGTTTTTCTGAGAATCTAAATTATGTGTGTCATGGTTCCAGTTGGCAACATTGGTGAGATCTGCTGGTCTGCACTAGATTCCTTTGTGTACTTGTTTAACTTAAAGTAAATATTACCTATTGAAAAGACATTTTTTCAAGGCATAACACTCATTTTTAGCTTTAAGACCTTGGATTCTGTGAAATGTATCCTTCTATTTTTTCTCTCCTAATAACTGTTAGTAGCCAAAAATTTATCCTGGTAACTCAATAGGCAATTAAAGTAAGATTTGAACGCCTTTATTTTTAAATTTATTTTTTATATTAAATTTTATTTATTTTTTATTGATTATTTATTTTTTAACTTATTTTTAAATTGTAAATACTTTTTCTCCCTCCATAATTTTAATTTTTTTTACAATTCACCTCTGCACTTGTCCACAAAGTAGACAAATTACAGAACTGTGCTGTGAACTGTCTTGCTTCTTGACGGAAGTGATTTTATTTGCAATTTGAAGGATTTGCTGTCTCTTCCCTACTGTTTCCTGAATATCTGCTGCAATGGCCTTGGTAGCAGAAATGATTTGGAAGTTAAACAGTACAGCTCAAGGAAGCACCGTTTGACTCAAACAGTTTTGCTGTGTGCTTAGATATGTCCAGCCATTGTGACTTGGGTAAGACAGCTCAACGCTGTTGCACATCCTGAGGTGTTCCTGGACTAGAGAACTTGCAATGACTGTAGAACTTGCATTGTGGATCTTTTGCAGATTTTTTGACATTTCAAGATGGAATCTCTCAACCAGCACTAACACTATGGTAATGTCCAGAATTTAAGGCTGTCAGGTGCTCTATAAATTCAGATACTCTCTGTGCTAAAGGACTTAAAACTTAATTCACACAATACCCAACTGCCTGTAAGAGTCATTTCAATGGAACAAGAGAGAATGGAGAAAAATAGCAATACAATAATCTGCTTAAGGAAACTGGTAAGGCCTTGGATCTCATGGTCAGTTCACTTTCAATACAGGTGGGAAAAACCTCATGGAAGGAACTGATTTGGAAAACCAGTTCAATTCTAGGCTGTTCACTCCTGGCTGCACACATAAATACAGCTGATAATATGCAGTGTATTCTATCTGCAGGTGGCCATGTTTGCACTAAAAATTGAAACCTAATTTAATCTCCACCTATATGATAGAGAAAATGATAAAAGCGTAGTAAAATAGCCAGCCCAGGCTTACACTGCAGGGGAACATCAAAGGACAGAATTTCTTATGATCTGCATACTGTTTGCAACACATTTTGCCCTTACCCTTATCTGAAACAAAACTAATAACATGACTTCCTACTGACATTGTTTGGAACAAAAGTATTAAATCAAAATTATTCATCACATCTGCCTTCAGTTCATGTCTTCTTAGATACAGTAACCTGTATTGAAATTTAAGTACAAAAATGTTCCACTACCTCTGCTGCCAATTTAAAACAGCTTATCATTACCGTGTAAGAATAGATTTCAGAGCTGGCTTTGATGAGCAGTGCAGAAGTCTAGATTCCAATACCAAGTGTTCCTACATTGTGAATTTTCACACTTTGTGTTCAGATCTGCTTGCTTCTACAAATTAGCACAAGAATTCAGAAAGAAAAGCCAGGTCAAAGGCATTTTAGTAATATATCCTCATGGCAGGAAGTAAAATAAGCTCATAGAAGAGACAGCTGAATCAGAAGAGAAATTCTCAAGTGTCTTGTCTGTTGCCAAAAAAACCCCAAACTTTCAAGTGCTTTCAGCTTTCTGGATTAATGTTTTGTTGTTGTTTTTTGTTTGTATGTTTGTTTGTTTGTTTGATAACTGTAATTAATCCACCACCAGAAAATCATATTAATAGTTTGTGGGCAGACTTGGGAAAGGTTAAGGCTTGTATCTTAGGAATAATAAGCCATGTATTTTCGGTATCTCAGCATTGTCATAATGACACACCTCTGAATTTTACAAGACACAGTCTGTTATAAAACTGTTAAAGTGCAGTTCTGTCCATATGTTACTCCTTATGTTATTTGGATAAAATTCTGGTAAATTCAGTAGCATCAGCAGGCAGCTTATGAGTAGTGATTGCAGTACATATACCAGATTTCATAGCCTTTTTTTTTTTTTTAGCTGAGTAAAATGATTCATTCTATGTATATTAAATGTTCAGTTACTTGGGATAAGACTATGGAATTTCTTGCAATTCTAAATTTAATTCAACAAATGGAATCGTGCCAGTCATATAGCCCTGATTTCTGAAGCAGTTGAAGGATCCGTTTTCTGTAATGAACTTTGGACTTCATGAGCTACTTTTAGGGTTTGTGCCGATTTATAGAAACCAATCGGTTGGTTGGCATTTTGCAGAAAGTTACTCCTGACATCTAGTGGTCTTCTTTGAAAATACTAAACCCTGACAGATACGACACTTTCATGAGTAAGTGAAACTGCTAATCTGATACTTAGATGCTGCCTTTTCAAAATAATACAGTGTGACATTTCCTGTTATAAATAGCTTTCTTTGGTAGGAGTGGGGTGGAATATGCCAATAGGACTAACTGCAGCTCTATGCTTTTGAAATTATCTTACTCTCTTATACAGAAAAGGTGATTCAATGCATTTCTCCTAACTTTCTTACAATAAAAGTACCTAAAATAAAATATTTCTCATAGTTCCATTATTAGGTTAGTTGCTAAATAATGCAGTCAGAAAAAAAAAAAGTGTTCTGGATCCATTATTTTTGTAGCAATCTATTTGTATTTCAACTATTAGCCATAGTAAAGCAGTGACTAGGAGTTTCAGGTCTAAAAATCTCAAGGAATTTCAAGAAACCTATTCAGTAATTGCTTAATTATTTGGCCAGGTAGTACTTTATGAGATCAAATCTGCTGTCTTTACTACCTCCTATAGTGCCTCCAAATGAAAAACTCTTTTTTATGTTTCAGTTTCAGTTTTTAATTTAAGGTTTTGGTTTGTTTGGATTTTTTCCCCGATACTGATAACACAAAGAATTCAAATCAGAAGAGATTCATGGTATCCCTGTCTGTTTATAAAGTACAGTAAAGGAGATGGCTTCCAAAGTATATTCTTAGCAGTTAGAGAAACTTCAATTATGTAGTTTGGAGGATACAAAGAACAGTTTTGAGACACTCTGGTTGATGCTATATACACATGCATTTGTTTTCATTACAAGCACAGATATTAGGTATGTAGATTTAAGATGCTGAACTTCAGTTGAAGAGAAATTAATTTGATTTATGGTCATGTTTATGTAGATACATACCCTGATTTTACAAAGTATTTCCCAGTGTGATCAGGAGCTGGGATGAAGAACATAATACCACATCTAGCTTGTGTGGTGTGATTAAAACGAATCATTGATGTGAAGTGACTTTTAGACAACACAACCTATGTACTTTATTTCCTCAAAATGGATTCTACTTTATGCTTGACATAGCCATGCATCCTGAACTGAAGTAGTTTACTTAGATATCATTTCTCACCTAAATTTCAGGATGTCCAAAACATTGGAACTATTAACTAGACAGATGAATACAACGATAGAATTATAATTGTAGACTTAATCTTTGGGCAATAAATATGAGATTCCTGATGGGTTGTGTTTATTCATTTGTGTAGTCTCAGGGCAAGGATGCAAGAGGCTCCTACTGCCCAACAGATGACCTTCAGAAGGTCAGCCTATGTTGTAAATTTAAACTGTCAATGATCTTTCTGTGCAAGTCTTATTTTCACATGTGTACATGATCAGAAACAGTATAAACATGGGTGAACAACGTTGTAAAGAAATTGCACTAAGGTTGAAGCAATCAAAAAAGGCAGTATTCCAAAGGGAAGGGCTCCAGGGAAACTAGAACACAGGCATGGTGTTTTGGCTAAATGCATGTTCTGGGTTTACTTTCCTCATCTTCAGTAGTGATGTCAGGGCAATGAGCTTCAGGCAGGTGAAACCCACCTAACCTTTCTCAAATCTTTCAAGATTCATGCAAGACACATGCAGAAACTGCTGCTTCAGAAGGCTTCTAGACAGTACAGAAAGCACTGCTTCGCAAGTTCCCCCTTTTTTCCCCCCTGTGCATTTGTTCTACAGACTATAATGCTACAACATTAACGTAACAGTTTTCACAGGACTTTTTAATGCACTTCTCATAATTTCCTCTTGCTGTCTGTCTCTTTACACTTGCTTTCTCCTTAAGCACCTTCTAAACAAGTAGCCCTGCTTTCATCATCCAATAAGCAGAAGACAGAATTGAAGCCTTAAAAAAATTAGTAAACTAAACCTGTGAATAGAGATTTTTTTTTTTCAGGCTATCTTCACATCCAGAAAAATATCAGAGTGCTAGGTTTTACTTGTTTTTTATTGATCAAATGACAAGAAGCCTATAAATTCATCTTTAAAAGACAGTTTCCGACCATGCGTTACATTAATGACATGATTACAACCAATAGACCGACATGTTATAAGCTTGCATTTTCTTTTTTGGAGAAATAGAATACCGGGATTCTAAAATCTCCCATTCTTCTGTTAAAAATAGATTCAGTTTCCTGAAAAAGTAATGCATTAATCTCTGTATTGCTGAGCAACCCAACAATTCAGATAAATGTGTGGTATAATATCTGTAAACCATAAGCAAGCTATCAGTTGACAGGAGGCAATGTCTTGCTTCATGTGGCATTTTTTCTCATAATTCTTTGCCCTGTAGATATTATAGACAGGTCTATAACATATTTTCTTACTGTGGGATGCTACCATTGTCAATGTATGTTCCCACTCCTGCACTTTTTCCGTGCAATATTCTCTTTGCTTTTTAATTTGTACTGCAGGTTTGGGGCTCCTTACATTGTAGGTAGTGTTTTGTGGTCTGTGACAGTGGCCTGTGCAGATGTTTGACAGATCCTTCTGATCTAGACTGTCTGTAAAAGCAGGAAGCAGATCCCAATGACATGGACTGTCACTTACAGGTTTTATTTGGCTGTGTTGCTTGGAAAGATTTTCTGCAGAATGTAAAATCATCTCTTGCAGAATCTTTCTAGCTCTCAGTATCTTTTTTTAAATTAACAATGATCAGTGATTGGCTGCATAACACAAGGTTTCAAATGGATATTAAAAGCTAATTTGATTTAAGTAGTCTCTCTGGTGACCTTCAATCATCAGGTCATCTTGCATATTTCCTGTGTTATTAGCAGTGAGTGATAAATCCTTACTTCCGGTAAATTAGGTCAGAATTCACCCAATATAACCTGCTATGGAGCAAGCTGCCAGTCTTAGATGGAATTTTTCTATATGCTCTGTTCTGATCCCTGGTCCTCAGGCTTCTTGTATTTCTGTGTGCCTGGGGTGGTCTCATTACTGCAGCAAGGATCCATATTTAAAGGATCTATATTTTTTAAAATCTATATCTCACTTTTTGTTTTTTTGCATAAATGCACAACACACTGCAGGATTTCTTCTTGTCTTTACTACCCATTTATATTATCATCCAGCACCCCCTGATACTTTAGAAAATAGAAACCCTACAGATAGCTAGTTTCCAATGTTACAGATGTGCTGCTTTAGTTGCACTAAACAGAGTGGTGATTTACACTTCCTTAACATTGTTCTGCAGTTTTACTTTCCCTAATGCAAATTAGTCTGAACTGTTATTCCATTAAATTCCCCACTGGGTCAAAATTACAGCCAAGTTACTGGCGCATTAGGTAATTAAATCCACTTCTCAGGATGGTTAATGGAGAGCAGCAGAGCTATTACCATGCAAGGGAACATATTTATATGCAAATGCCTACTTGTATTTACAAACAAATGTTTCCAAATTTATTTTGTATGCTCAAAGCAATAAGGGTAGGCAAGAAGAAACTGACCTCAAGGAATGCATTTTGTGCTATACAGTAAAAAAATTGTAAAGTCTCTAGCTTCAACACACTGAATCAGGCCCAATCGTTCACAATTTATTTTTAAAATATTTTCTTGAATTTCACAAATTTTAATAGATAAACTTCTGTCCATAATAGCAATATCTCCATTACTTGCATAAAAATTGGCATCATATTTAAAGGAAATTATAAATGTGTATCAACTGTCGAACCTAGTATTTTATTTAGCCAGTTACAGTAAGACACACTTCTCTATTTTTTAAGCCCTTGTTATGGCTAGGAGAAGGAATTGAAAGATATTGTTCCATGCTTTATTTATAGATAAGAGTTTTCACATTCTTAATCTTAGATTATTACCAACTTTGCCTGCAGACCTTAAACATCTGTTGCTTTTCTAACATAGGACCTCATATTTCAATCTAGCAATATTATAGTCAAAGCCTGATATTTTTGCTAGCAGTTATGGTTGACCTTTTTTTTTCTTCTCTGTGAATGATTTTCTAGCTCTCTCTGTCTTGCAAAGAGAGGGCTACAATGGCACTGTAGACAATGGACCTAAAAAAGCTGTTGATTGGATTCAAATAGCTGTTATGTTCACATGGATTCAGAATCAAAAATAGAAATTTTAAACACCTGTAGAACCAATGTTTTGTCCTGAAAACACTGAATCATGTTACTTCGTCCCATACTTTTACTGAGTTCATAATTTCTGCGTTACATTTGTTACATTTAGGATTACACAGGTCACGTTTACCACTACTAAAATAAAATCTAACATGAATGAGGAAGTTGAAATTATTTGATATTTCTTCTTCAAAAACTTTGTCCAAGAAGTTCTTCCCCAGATACCAGAATCTGGTTTTATAAGGACTGTTACAATTTCTTTGGCTATCATGCTCAGCAACCTCAAACCTGTAACTAAACTTGTATTATGTTGATTTCAGTAGTTAATAGAAGGCAAATTAAACAAAGTTGTATTGGGAGAAATGTGGGAATATCCTTGAATTCTTTACAATAAAACAGAACACTACCAAAATCCCACAGAGTTAGGCAGAATAGACAGAAGTAGGATCATCTCTGTGGAGTCCATGTAAACAATGATATTTCAGAAGGCTGACCATCAATATTCACTGCATTTAAAAGTGTGCTCATGATTTGATTACTACTTTGTAAGGGAAGTTAGATGTAGCAACTCGTGTCTATGGCTGTTGTGATACATTTCAGAAACTTTTTAATACCTGGCAGCTGAGAGTGTCTCCTTCAATTGTGCTGAAATTTGATAGGGTTTAAAATAGACTTACTTTTATGAAGAAAAACAACCGAAAGAATAATTTTTTGCTACTGCTTCCATATTTTCATGAGAGACATTATAAAGTAAGTGTGGACAAGACATGTGCTTGGGCCATTGAAAGAAGCAATTTTGGATGTGGAGTCAGCTGTCAGCACAGCCAAATACTTCTTGGGAATGAGGAATTACAAAGTGTGGACGATCTGGCTGTTTTCACAGTTATTTACTTCTGTGCATCTTACCTTCTGTGAGCTCAAAGGGAATCTGAGTATTTAAGGCTTTGAAGCCACAGTGATTCCTCAGGGGAAAAAAATCAATGAAAAAAGATATTGGATAGAGATTTCAGTAATGGAAAGCTGAAACACACCTGTGGCTCTTTTAAATATAGGTTACCTTCAGATTCCAGAGATTACATTGCCTTAAAAACATAGTGGAAAAATATTTCTAAAAGTGGTAGGCTTTTCCTGATGTTTTCTCTTTGTGTTGCAAGCATGACTGTAAATCAAATGATGTAATTTCTACTTTATCGTTACAGTTTGCTGTGTTCACAATGAAACCACTTGGCATGGGAGCCACTGTATGTGACCTGAATTGGGATATAGATTTCCTGTTGGAAATATACTGCAAAAACATGCATGGCAATGTGCCAGAAAAAGGGGGAACAACAAAAAAGGAAGGGATTCTGAAACCAGACAATTAAATACTGTGGGGAAATACTGTTAAATAGAAACTATTGCAAATCAAAAAAATTTAATAGGCATGCTTAATTGAGAAATCTGGATTAGAACAAGATTTTAGGAAGGCTGTCACCTTTTGGGGAGAGTTCTTGGAGGTACAAAAATATTGCCACAACACAAGAAGAATATCTAAGTCCTAAATTCTAGCTTCTTTACTACTTCCTTACAAAAAAAAGGCTAAAATATTTAAGAGCAATAGTTATATATACATGAATCCAACGCTGCAAACATGAAACATTGAGGGACTTCTTTTATAAAATGGTGTCATAATGAAGTGAACCATTTTGACCTTCTTTAACCCTGTCTCAAAGGTTAACTTAAAAGTTAGTGACTTCTCCTTTGTCTGGCTCCAAGGTCCTCTCCTTGAGATTAGAATTCCCTGGATGAAAAGTAAAGGCATTGACATAATATATGCGCTAGTATTGATGCATCCTTGCTGGAGCAGTGGAAGATGCAGTGAAAAGGGTTCCAAAGGCTGCCTTTGAAACTGTCCCAAAAAAGAGAGGAGAGATAGTGTTTGAACAGGAATCCATCCTAGAGCTGAATTCTCAGTTCTCTAATCTGCCTCCTGGCTAGGCTAAGTAAAGCAACCTAACCATAGTGAAATGAACTTTTGTGAATGCTCTTACAATATTACAAGAATATTTCAGATACCTGTTCTGTTCGGGCAATGTGACCTATTCTGCAATAGCAGTTGATCTTTACAGTCAGTGCAGCACATCAGAAAAGTGTCAAAACTGATGGGTCAAAGCTGTACTTTATCTCTGCATATTCACTGGCGTTTTGAATGTTACTTCCAGGTGAAAAACACTTAATTCAAAGCCACTCTTGGCTCACTGCTAGATATCTTAAATCCCAAACAATGGCTGGAGTTCTCAGCTACCTGCCCAGGTCATGTTCCCAGATTTCATTCACAAACGCATTTTTTATTCCACAAGAGGAATTAAACAAAGAAATGCATGGAAGTAAATTATTCTGTCTTTGAGGTGTGGGAGGATGCTAGTGAACATATTCTGCCTGTGAATCCACACATACTCTTTTCCACTTTTCTGTCAACAAAAAGCTAATGTAATTTAATTTTTACAACTTGTAAATTAGCAGTATTGACTGAGCAACCTTAGAAGAGCTAATGCATCTAAAAGTCACATGACCTGCTAGATATTTCAACAGCACAGTTAAACTTAGCCAAATTAATGTAATCACAAGAGAAGAAGCATCTATTCTTGTCTCAGGAGGCACATCAAAGCTAACTCTGCCTGACACACTGTCCTCCCTCCGAGCTGCCTTGATGTTGCAGGAAGTCCCCCGCCAAGACTTGACTCAGATCTTTAGTGTTCAGGTCTGCTCTTTTCTGCTTTTTTTCTTCTGGTAGCTGTGTCCACTTCCAGACATCTTTAAATTCTGTTTCCAATGAACCTGTCCATTGCTGCATAGGAAGTGTGAATCCAACCACAACAAAAGGTGCTTTCACCTTTTGTGTGGCTGATAGTCATTGAAGTGTCTGCATGTGTTTGCTCAGTTTAGGTCTTCTCCCTGATGTTTGCGGTGTGACTTGCAGTTTACAAAACCACTGAAGTCCCACTGTATTAACTGGGAACCCATGTTAACCCATGTGCTAAGTCAACAGACATTTCTGTATCTGAAGATCAGGTAAGATCAGTACACTTCCTTTTCTCCTAGGCTCAGTGTTGGTGGCATGTTAGCTCTGGCAGCATTCCGTGAGATAATGCACGTATAGCCCCACCCTTCTGTGTTTATAGACTGGATCAGCTTAAGCTGGTCTGTGCAGCAGCTGGTTACTCTGCTCTTAAACATGTAAGTGAAATGGCTACATCTCCAGTATTTTGCCTGTGTTGTGTCACCATTCAGAACCACCTCACTCAAGCTTACCCTGACCCAAATGTGAGAGCCTTGCCTAATTTTTCTGCTGCTTTTTTTCTAAATTATTCTCTGGACATGTGGATTGCTTAGCTATACCTCCATTATGTGCTGTCATGCTCTTTCCAGCACTTGAAAACATAAGTATAGGGTAAAGTAGGCTACACAGTGGAGTTATGGCAACTTGGGAACCTGATGAGATTGCACACTGCTGAAATAAGCACAAATGTATCCATTTTGTTGCTTGCCTCAGAACTACCAACCATACTTGCTGAATCTGCACTGGTTCTGTATGCCCTGGAGTGTATCTTGCACAGTACTATCTTGCTGGCTCTTGTAAATTACACTGCAAAATGTTTACAAGAGCTTCATAGCTTTGAAATTTTCTGTACTAAAAATAAATGTTCTTACCCCCAGTGCAAGAGCTCCAAAAGAGTGGAGATTTTGACCAACCATGTGCTGTTGTCTCCCTGAGCCACTGATATTTTTGTAAGACTACAGTGTTGAAAAAGCCTGAGTGAAAAAATTAACAGCTTCACCAGCATTAGATGGTTTTCCTCCATTGTGCCTGGGACAACTGCAGCTTCCTAATAGTCTCCTATGTGTATAGGGAAGAGAGGTTTGAGAAGCAATAAATTGTGAGGTAAGATCAAAGACCACATTTTATTTGTAGTTATGAGTATGGTGTAGGGAGAGATAAAACACCTGAGAGTATTGCTCTGCTGGAATAGTGATCTACAAATGTTGTTAATTATGATGTTTCTTACCATCAATGTGATCTTCTATGTTCTAAAGAAGCAGAATTACAACACACAAAGCAAAAATCCTCTTCAGATTAATTTAATGTCACTTCAGCTGGCTGTCCTTCTGATCAAATTACCTTATCCTGACACGAGCACACTGGACAGCATGAAACAGAAATTTATTCTTGCTACACCAAGAGGAAAGGGAGGATCAAGGTTTAACTGTGAAATGGGAATGAAAAGCTTTAGAGCATTTCAGCTCCAAAGGATCTTGGCTCTGGTCTCAGTCTGGGTCCCAACTCCAAGAATAAAAATTAATTTCTATTCGGCAAGTGCTGAAAGAATTCAGAGAACAGAAGTAGAAAGTCAGGGCCTCAACCTTTTTGTTACCCAGCCCATCTCCCAGACAGCCTCCTCTGCAGAAAAAATGTTGGTAGTCCCAGATTTAGGGTAGAAACCAGCACAAGCTCCCTCCCTCACAAGAGCTCCTGATGGGCAGGCAGTTAACACATTGCTGCAGGTTATAATTTCAAACACTTCTAACAAAGAATTAAAGCCCAACTTTATTCTTTTCTGGGTTTTTCTGCAGCTACCACTCTTCACTTAAGAGGGGACAGCACAATTACTTAAAAATGTCAGGTGACCTCAGCTGTTGGTGTCTCCTACATACAGCTGGATCAGTTCTGCAGAATATTCATGAATGCCAATGTAGTTGAAGCAATAGCACTTGTCATGTCCAGAAGGTGGTACTGAGAAAGTCTCCAGGAAACTGATGGTCAGGTCCTTTGGAAAGCAGGGACCCACAGATTCACAAAGAGGATTAAGAGGACACACATCTGAAAGCTGTACCTGAGACTTTAACTTGGGCTTTTAAAATCAATTTGTTGGTTTGTTGGGTTTTTTTTTTAATACAAATTATTTTTTTTTCTCTTTTAGAAATTAAATATATTACTATCTCACATAATCAAATTCCCTTTTAAAGGGAATACTGTACACGGCTCTGTAGGAAACGTTGCTGTTTCTACTTTAAAAACTAACATTCCTCTGTCAGTAACCTGTCGGTCAGGATATTGGCTTCTGGGATATGCCCTTGAGGACTTCAGACACTGGAAATAGTCAGGAATAAATTATATCTGAGTTCTAAATAGGATAGTGTGATGCTGCAGCTCATTTGGGATAAATCTGTGTGTTTCAATCCGTTTACTTGCGTTCAGCATCCACAAGCAGCAGCCCGACTGTGAGGTTAGGAGCTATCTCCACCCTCAGCATGTCTGAAACTCTTCATTTCAGGAGGGTTCGCTGCGGATGGGGACCCGTGGCTGCCGCTGCTCGGGCGCTCATCCCGCCGGCTGCCGGAGCCGGCGCCGCCGCTCCCCGCTTCCCTCGGCCGTGCTTTCGGTTTCACTTCTTCCGGCTCTGGGCAGAGTGTTTCCTCACGGTTTTCGTGTGCTGAGAAACTCGTGCAGAGGTGGGATGCTTCCAGACACAAGGGGATAAAGCCCGCAGAGGTGAGTCGGTAAAATTCTTCACTTCATAGTGATAAATGTGAATATCGAGGTGCAAAGGTAAAGCGCTGCTCAGGAATTCGGGTGATTTCCTTGATCCGGGATTTTTCTTCACTTGCAAGTTAGCCAAGTCAGTGCCAGTTTTTTTCTTGCTCATAATGTTAAAACTGTATTTTTTAATTTTGCCCATCTGAAACGCTGTCCCTGAAGTTTGATAATGGGTGTGTGCTTTCTTCACTGGACGCCCAGACAAAGCTAAAACACCTAAAGCTGGTTCCAGACTTCTTGTAATGAAAAATCCAGGAAAAGGCAGGCCGTGGGCCTCGCTGGCAGTCAGCTAAAGAACCTGGTTTGTGATTGCGCATTGCATTTCTTCCACCTTTGAAACGTAAAGGTGAGCCTGGCAACAATTGCTGCAGAACCCAGCAGCTGTCTGACCACCCTAAAACAAGCCCTGAGAATGATGCAGACCAGGATGCAAGCTCCTGTCACAGATAAGCTTCCCTTTTGTTTTCCCTAGTGCTTCCAGCAGTTGGGGGGCAGAGGAAAGAGGTAGGACAAGTGGTCCTTTATTTTCTCAGCTACAGGGACACAGGTGCTGTGCTTGGCAGCAGCTGTAGCAGGCCAGGCTGACTGCAGGACCAAGAGTTTGTTGTCCCTTTTTCCTCCCCATTAACTGGTGGCAGATGAGTAGAGAGCCAGGCTATAAGAGCTGCAGGATATAGGTCAGCCTGATGTGCAGTACCCAGCAGGGAATTGTTTTTTCATTAAGGTTTATTTTAAACCACCTTTTGTAGTTCTTTGTGTGTGCCTTTGCAATGTTTTATGTCCCTCTATCCCTTGCTTATACCCCCACTCCACTGGATTATACAACTATCTCCCTTTAGATGGCCAGGTTGCTCCTAAAAAGGCAGCCATGAGATTCCCCTCTGGCCACTATAATGTGACTTTTTGTCACTGGAGCAGTCCTAATGCATGCCCTCTGAAAAGGCAGGTCAGCTATGGAGTCTAACTCTGCTGGGGTCTGACCTGCTAAGCTCCTGTTTGGCTGCAGGTTGCAGTGTCAACTCTCTTGGAGTGCTTTGTGGAAATTTGTCCCTTTGTAAAACATCAGTTATGAAGAAATCTCCTTTTTTCTATACAAATGTGCTGGTTTAATTTCTCTTCTCATTTTTTGTTTCATTGTTTGCTAAAGCATGATACTCTGATGTGCTCAAAACTCAATCATATTAATTAAACACAGCTTCCTAGCAAAGGAAAATGGGAGCTGTAGAAGTAAGAAAGCTCACACTTCCCATGAGTTAGTCTTTTGAGACGCTCTTCTAGCTTCCTGCTAAGTCTAGGCAGGTTTATTCCCATCTATAGCCTGTTCTGTACTGGGGCTCTAATAGCCTTCTCTGCCTGGGAGCCCGTCCTGCTGAGACTGAACTAACTGGTAAATTGAGGTTGGTAGGTAGGTTCCAAGTTTGTTGGCAAAAGGCCATACAGATAAGTGTGTATCAAGACTGTGGAGACACTGTCACACATGAGGGTTGAAAGTATAAACTTTCTATTTTTTAAAAAAGAAAAATACTGAAGACAGGAATCTAAGCTTACTGTCCTCTGCTACATGAGGACAGAAAAAAAAGCATGAAAAAAACCTTCTGGCAAGCACTCACAAAGTATGTTCTCCCTCTACTAAAGAATAATTCTGTAGAGAATAATATGGTACATACAAAGGACTCTTATTTTGATTAGAAGAAATGCCATTTAATTAGACAAGCTCTATGACTCAGAAGGCTAGTCAAACCCCTGAGCTCTCACAGCTCTGTTCTGATCAGAATTTTTATGGAAATAATTTCCGCTCTTTGTGCGGTAAAGTTTCATTACAAGATCTCCAGGTGAATTTAAATCTAATGAATACTAAATGGAAAATGAAGAAAATATGAAAAAACCTGAGATTCGTTAGAAATGTAATGACAAAACAGGTAGAGCCATTGAAAATTAGAGTTTCAATGTCGACATCCTAATCTAAATGACCAAAAGATATGGGGTGGAGTAAATAAATTCCTAAATGTATAAGTTTTCCTGAAAGTATTTGAATAAATATATTGAATCTTGGGGCAGTGTCTCCTGTACACCTTAGCTGTTATCTATTTCTTTCTCTGATTAGGTTGGTACTGATTTATTTTGTGTGTTCTTACTTTCTCATATATGTATCTATAGTCTGGTATTCCTTCTTTCTCTGTAAGATGGAAAGACAGAATTTTGTGTGATTGACTTGTAAAATAAAAACTGGCAAGAACACGAAAAGAAAGAAGTGGTATGTTATGTATTTTTACTGCATATAACTATAAATATTTTAGATGTATTTAAACTCAGAGATCAGTTACTAACATTGAGAGGCTTATGTACAATTTGTCATATTTATTGTATTTTATGAATGTTAAAGCTATGCAAAATTAATCAGAAAAGAGAAAGCAATTGGAAATTTTCATTGATAATAGATAAAGTTGGTAGCTTTTTGAACATACCTATTTTTGTGCAAGACAATATTATTTATTTTAAATAAAAGTATTTATTTAGAGAGATTATTAGACATAACTCTTCTGCAGAAGTAAATGCATAAAAATATTTGTGTGTTAAAAACACTGACTGTTTGCTCACTATGAAATCACATATTTTTAAAGCCTTGCTTGCTTAGCCTTCAGTGGAAGACACAAGTCATGTCAAAATGACTGTAATTTGTGTTCTTTTTGTCATTGCAGATAGAATGATGCAAAACCCTATTCTTTGGTGGAGCAGCTTATGTGTCAGACTGATGTTTGTCTTCTGGCCTTGTGCATCAGCTGGAAAGCAATGTCATATCCAAAATGAAATGGCTGACTGCAGTCACCTAAAGCTGACTCAAATTCCCTCTGATCTTCCAAACAATATAACGAGTTTGGACATTTCTCATAATCAGCTACGACAGCTAGGTCCTGCAAATCTGACCAAGTACAGCCAGCTGGTTTACTTGAATGCAGGCTACAACAGCATCTCTAAACTGCAACCAGAATTGTGCCAAAATGTGCCACTGTTGCAGATTCTGAAGTTAGAACATAATGAATTGTATAAGCTCCCTGACAGAGTCTTTGCTTCTTGCACCAACTTGACTGAGCTCAATCTAGGATACAACAGACTAAATATAAAAAATGATCCTTTCAAAACCCTGAAGGTAAGAGTTAGAAATACACCTTTTCATGTAAATAAAGTATAAATGGGGAATTAACTGTATTTTCCAGTGTATATACAGAACTGCTTCCTTGGTATCTCAAAATACCCAACATATAATCTTTCACTGATTTTTGCTGAAGAAGAGGTCTTGCGGCTTCTTCTGTTATAGCATATTGGAGACTCAGTCATCTTTGTGAGTCAATGCTCTCTGTTCCTTTTTCTGTCTTGCATCCCTTTGAAGCACCTCTCCCTTGCAGGATGTGTGCTGAGCCAATAGCAGCAGCAGATGATGAGAATAGTGAATTGGATGCTGTGGAATCTGAGCTGCCTGGGTAGCTGCTAGCCTCAGTTCTCAAGGTTGAGATTTAAGTATTCAAACCAGGAAGGCCAGTGCTTAGACTGAATGGATCTCTCAGGACTTTAAGAACTGAGAAAGAGTAATAATGTTTTTATTGTATCTTTGCTTTCTCTGGTAGTTTACATGTGCTTAAATGTTCTTGTCTGTAGCAGAGATTGGGGGACCACCACAGAAAGCAGGAAAGGACTATTTCACTGTCTTTGCCCCAGGCAGGACTCATGCAAAAGGAAGAGTCTTAGGACAAAAAAAAAAAAAAAAGTAAAGTAAGGACAATGTGTAGGGACTAATTGTCACTCAGTGTTCCAATGAGTACACATGTGGTTTTGAGTAGGTCTGAACTTTCCTGCTAAACTCAGTATTCCAGTTCAGTTGTATGAAGTGTACTTGCTTGTATTGTAGGACTGTTGGCACAACTAAATACAGTGAGTGCAACCAGCTTCCATGCTGGGAACTTCCCCTTCCTCATTCCATTTACGGGGCTGGACCATGCTGAAAAAGCATGGAATGCAGTGTTTAATACTGCAATAGTTGTAACTGCAGCCACCTGTAGGCTTTTGCATTTATTATTTTATCTGAGGCAGGAGGGCCTTCAGTGAATCAAGGAATTTTAACTAAATCTACTTTGGTTTGCAGTGGATACTTTAGCTGGTTAATACCATTAATACCATGAAAGTTACTGGTGTGAAAAATACAAAAGGCTTCTTCCTGCAGGAGCTTGAAAGCTGCCATTTCTGTATTACAAATTTATTTTAAGTGTAGTATTGCAACTCATTTCTAATCTGTTATACTCTTGTCATAATACGACACGAAAAGACGACACGGACACTGCTGCTCTCCAGGTAAACAAAAAGAGGGATCTTTATTTTCTGACTCTAACATTTATAGTTTTCTAAAAGTGACAGTGGATTGGAGGGTGACAGTGCTACCTCTCCAATAACACTGGACAGACCAAGAGTCCATCAATTCTCTCTTCCTCTATGAAAGAATACAAAACATAAATTGTTTACAGAACTGTGTGTAAGAAAGTTTGTTACAAGAATACAAACATCAGAAGGCTTAGCAAAGTCTTAGAAAATCAGGGTGACATACTCTAATGAAATATTTCTATTTTTTTTGTGTATTACATAAAATAATAAAAAAATAATTTTATACTTTCTTTTTCTTGCATCATCTCTCCAGAACTTGAATATTTTAGACCTATCTCATAATTCTTTGAAGTCAGCCAATTTAGGATCAGAGCAACAGTTGGAGAAACTCTATAAGCTCATGTTGGGGAGCAACCAAATCACTGAGTTGAAAAAAGAAGACTTCAGTTTTCTTAGCAACACCTCACTGAATAGTCTTGATTTGTCATCAAATCCACTAGAAGAGGTAGGAAGCATTTCAACAGAAATTTAACAGGTGTAAGTATAAAAAGGAACTATCCTGATTTACCCTTTATGGTTGTATGGCATTTACATTACAATTTTGATCCAGTGAGGTTCAAAACCCATTCTATTTTATACAGCATTCCTCCTGACCTCTAGCAGTGATTTACAGAATTACTGTTTTGCCACTGAAATTGGCACAGGCTGATTTCATATGGGCTGGTTCCATATAGATCAGAGGTCTCAAGCAAAACCTAAATTGAGACACTCTTAGAATCCTTACCAGGTATTTTCTGTGCAGAACTTTTTTGCACGTGCTGAAGGTGAAGGGCTGACACACTTTCTAAGTGGGTATAAAGTGTAGTACTATGCCAATCTGGTTATACAATCTAGTTTCACTTCTCAGTTAATCACAGACAGTGTTTCACTTATGGCTATGGGAACATCAGAGAAATAATCATTCCAGAAACATATACTCACTTCTTTAAAAAAACCCACGTGGGTGCTTTGTCTTCCATCTACCTCATTGTGTTCTCTGACCTGCTTCTCAGTGTTTTGATTCTTTGAAGAGTGCTGGTTAATAGTGGCAATTCTAAATTGGTTGACCCTAGCATATGAATACCAAATATGCATTGAGTTTCCTTGGTTCTTTTGGTTTTTGTTTGTTTCTTTTGCTTTGTTTCCCAATTGATTGATCTCTAAAAAATATGCACAATGAACCTACAAGAATATTTTAAGGTGGTATAAGTTTGTGTCTGTGCTAAGAGTGAATCCCAACATCCTCTTTTGCTTGGCCTCTTCATCCCTCCCTCCTTCTGATACCAGCTTTTATGAGGCTATGTGCTGGATCGCTGGGGAAACTCTACAGTTTTGGCTGTAGAGTTTTGGCTTGGTTAGCTTGTAGTCACACTGGTTCCCTACCTGGATCACTGTGTGACTGCATGTAGGACTATTCTGGTACAAGGGTCCAGGATGTGGATGAGTAAATGGCACTACTTCTTTCTTGGGCACTGCTACTTTGTGCTGCTTTCAGCAACTCTGGTTTTACAGTACTGCTATTTAAAAAGCAGCCTTATGCATTTGAATAATTCTGAAAAATGGAATATTTAATCCCTCAGCTGATATCTTAATCAAGATGAGGGGCCAGCACTATGATAAAAACTTGTGATCCATATTGTGAAAACAAGTGTGTAACATTAAATTTCATATTAGCTTCGGCTTGCACATAGAAACTGGGTTTCTTCTTGTCTGTCTGCAGTAGTATTTACTAGTAATAACTAGTAAATTAGTGTACCTAGCAGATATCAATAAAAGAAAGCTGAAGAAAGATATCAAAAATTTTAAGATACTTCTAGAGAAGGAGTTTTGGTTGTTGGATACAAACTTGCATCTCACTAAGCCACTTTCTGTCTTCTTCTAAAATAATAGTACTCAGATTTATGATAATCGTGTTATAAATGATAGAACTGTTGTCACAAGAAGTATAAACTCCAAAAAGTGCTTGTTTGAACTTGGCTGTGAAGCAATCTGAGTGTAGGAGTTCTATTCTTCTTGGAAATTGCATTTGAAAGCCTTTCCAAGTTTTCATTTTATTGGTCAACTTTCTTACACAATCTCCTTGTTTACCTCAAGACTTTTTTTTCTTGTCCTTTCAGTTTCATATGGGATGTTTCCATACAATTGGAAATTTGTGTGGCCTCATACTGAACAATGTTCAACTTGGTGAAAATCGCACAAAGAAACTTTGTACAGAGTTATCAAACACAGCGATTCGAAACCTCTCACTGAGCCGTGTGAAACTTTCCTACATTGGCAAGTCAACTTTCCAGGGACTTCAAGGAACAAATCTTACAATTTTAAACCTTTCCCAAAATTCTCTCTCTGTCGTAGAAGATGACTCATTTCAGTGGCTTTCAAGTTTACAATACTTAAACCTGAAGATTAATAATATTCATGTATCTTCGCGTTTATTTTATGGATTATCCAGCCTTAAATATTTGAATCTCATAAACTCAATTGCTGGGAAAATTGAAGATTTTTCTTTTCATTGGCTATACCACCTGGAGTACCTTATAATGGATAATAACAATTTTCCAGGAATTACTGCTAACATGTTCACAGGTCTGAAAAACCTGAAATATCTGAGTCTCTGCAACTGCAACATAAACTTACAAAGAATTACTGATAAAACATTTTCATCACTTGCTAATTCTAGCTTACACGTTCTCAACCTCACAAAAACCAGAATCTCTACCATAGAAAGTGGGGCATTTTCTTCCCTGGGACACCTGAAAATTCTTGATCTTGGTCTCAATGAAATTAGTCAACAGCTTACAGGTCATGAGTTTAAAGGTCTCAATAATATACAAGATATTTATCTTTCCTATAATAAAAACTTGACTTTGCAAAGTGAATCATTCATTTTTGTTCCAGGCCTTAAAAAACTGATGCTGAGGAAGGTAGGCTGCAGTAATCTGGCACTTTCTCCTTCACCTTTTCATCCTCTACGAAACCTGACTGTCCTGGACATCAGCAATAACAACATAGCAAACATCAAAGAAGACTTGTTTGATGGACTTGACAAACTTGACATCCTGGATTTGCAGCACAATAATTTAGCCCGGCTTTGGAAACATGCAAATCCGGATGGCCCTGTTCTTTTTTTAAAGGGTCTTCCCAATTTGCAAATTCTTAATTTAAAATCAAATGGGCTTGATGAAATTCCAGTTCAGGTTTTCAAGGGTCTGCTTCAATTAAAACACTTGGATTTAGGCTCAAACAATTTGAATTTGCTTCCAGCAACTCTGTTTGATAACCAAGCCTCTCTGAATTCATTGAACCTTCAGAAAAATCTGATAACCTCAGTTGAAGAAAAAGTATTTGGCCCACCTTTCAAGAGCTTGAGAAGACTAGAGATGGATTCCAATCCCTTTGATTGTACCTGTGAAAGCATTGCTTGGTTTGCTGATTGGCTTAATGAGACCCAAGCAGATATACCTGGACTGAGGTCCCAGTACATTTGCAACACCCCGCCTAAATATCATGGTAGTCTGGTTTTGTATTTTGATAGTTCAGCCTGCAAAGACAGCGCTCCATTTAAACTTCTTTTTGTGATCTCTACCAGTATTGTGACGCTATTCATTTTTATTGTCCTTACTATCCATTTTGAAGGGTGGAGAATAGCTTTCTACTGGAATATTTTAGTCAATCGAATGCTTGGTTTTAAAGAATTTGAGAGACAACAAGAGCAGTATGATTATGATGCCTATGTTATTCATGCAAGAGAGGACAAGAATTGGGTGTCTAAAAATTTCATGTCTCTGGAAGAAAATAACCACTTTGAAATTAAGTTCTGTTTAGAAGAACGGGATTTTGAAGCAGGTGTATCTGTGTTTGAAGCCACAATTAACAGCATAAAAATGAGCAGGAAGATTATTTTTGTTGTGACTGAACACCTTTTACAGGATCCCTGGTGTAAAAAGTGAGTAGGATTTGAAATTTTATCTGTAAGAGGAAAAATTTCTTAAGAGATATTTTGACAAGATCATTTTAATTTGTAACTTAAGAGGAAATAGCATTTAATGAAAAATCTACTTCAATATATTTACTTAATATATTGTAACTTCAGAGTAATTCCTAAGTTAATAAAGCTAATTGTTTGACACACACAGTGAATGTACAGTTACATTTGAATATCTAAGTCAATGTTTTAGGCATTTTCTTGGTTTTTTTAAAAATTTATTTCTTAGGGTTTTTAGGTTTGTTTTTGTTGTGGTTTTTATTTTGTTTTTGTGTTTGTTTGTTTTGTTGGTTTTCTTTTTGCTTTCAGGGTTTTTTTTTTGGGGGGGGGGGGGGGGGGGGGGGGGGGGGCTTTTGTTTTGTTTTGTTTGGTTGGGGTTTTTTCCCAAAAGTCAGGCTGACACCTTTGCAGATTGCTTATCTTAAAATCTCACATTTGAAGAAGAGAAACGAGTGAGACCACTAGCATTGAAAGATGATTTTTGTTTGCTTTTAAATTAGTCTTCTCACTATTCTTATATAGTGGTCTCATAAAGAAAGGGATTTTGCTAAACAAGGCTACATCAAGACAGTACACTTAGGTTATATTTTAAGAGCATAATTTTATTTTTTTAGTTAGAGGCGACTAATTTAAGAAAAGTAATAACCATTGAATAACACAAAATAGACATTAAGACCCCTGTTAATCTTTTCTTTCTCTTTCACATAAAAGAAAACACTTATTTTTGTCTTATTTTTGCTTCAGTTTCAAGGTGTATCATGCTCTTCAGCAAGCTATTGAACAAAGTCGGGACTCCATCATACTGATCTTTCTTGATGATATCCAAGATTACAAGTTGTATCATGCACTTCACCTGAGAAGAGGAATGTTCAGATCTCGCTGCATATTGAACTGGCCAGCCCAGAAAGAACGAGTCAGTGCATTTCATCAGCAATTAGTGATGGCACTTAAATGTAAAAGTAAAGTGCACTGATTTTTGAACTACAGATTTGAATTATGGGGTCATTTCATTGTATATTTTCTAACACTGGAAAACTAGCAAGCCTTCACAAAGGTCTGAAAAAGTTTGTCATCCTGTAAATATATGTAAAGGGCACTATAATTTAAATTTATTTGTTTATATTCATTTTTTTGCTGATATTTTAATTCAGCTGCACTGAAGTGATGTTAAAGGGGATCATGGTGGATAGTAATTTCAATCAGTGTATTAAAAATGTGGCAGAAATTCTGAAAAGTGGTGAGAATCACTGATGTAGGGTAGAAAAGATGATGAAATTATGTAGGGTAGAAAAGACAGACTCTCTAAGGGGATATACAAAAGAAAATGCATTAATGACAAAACAGCAAAATCTTTGTAGAAGGTAGAGTGGACACGAGTTCTTGCTTTTGAAACATGGGGGATTCAGTGCCTCCAGCTGGAAAGCTTTCTTTGTGAAACACATAAGTAACACAAAAAACTACTTCAGAATTTGCAGTTCAAAAGTGAGTTTCAAAGTGAGCAGCTTCAAAGTGAGTTTTAATACCTTTGTGATTATGCCTTCTGGGGGGGCTAATACTGGTTGCTATCAAAAAGTGACTTTCAGGTTGGTGAGCCAACTGATTTAATAAAATTGGTATCAGGAAAAAGAATTTTTGCTCTTTGGTGAAATTCAGAGAGCTGGAAGGACATTAACACTGAGAGATGTCACCTTGATTCTTAGAATGCACACAAAACTGTATGCAGGCCTGTACACAGAACTTGAAATCAATGTGAAGCATGGCCAAGGCACAGCTGCTGCACCTCTATAAAATGAATAAAGGCACTGATATTTTTATAATATAACCAGAAGACAACTTTGTGGAGAAACTGGTGCTACTGCAATTTCATTACCAAAAATTTTGTTACTGGTAAAGCAACAACAACAAAACCAAAGAAATTGTTTTAAATAGTATTAGAAACATTATTGTGATCACAGTTAAAAGTGGAGTGGGAAAAAATTTCAACACTAGATTAATTTCAATTTTTTTGTTTCACAGTTTTAGACACAGTTTTGCCTTTGATAACTAAAAACTGTAAAAAAATCAGATAGAATTCTGTAGTTTATTTCTTGCATATTAAGCTACTTTGATTTTTTTTTCCTGAACATATTTTGCAGAAATGTGGCCTAGATGGCAATTGCCAGGGCATTTAGGTTCAAACATATGGGCTAGCAGCTTTATCTGGTGAGAGAGAGCTGAGGCTGAGAAAAATGTGCTTTGCAAGAGTGTTTATAATGTTTAACACTGGCTAAAATTTTATGGTGAATCTGAGCACAAGTTATTGTAAATTAGACACAAGGCAGTCATTTGTACATTTTTGTTAATATTTAAATGCTACTGCAAGGACCTTTTAAAACTTTGTCAGCTTTTAGCAGGTCTGTGATCCTTCAACAGCTCAGGAATATTTTTAAACTGTTTTTCCCCCTAGCATTTCCCTCATCAACTTCAATACCTCTATTGCCACAAGAATGCTGTTTTACTGCTTTAGAAAGCAGCTCTATACTTCATATTTTAAACAGCTTTTCTCATTATTTGCTATATGTGTAGATGAAAAATTGGGTTTTAATAGGTTTCCTATGTCCCATGATGATAAAAACCTAAACAAGACAAATAATTAGTGGAACAGGATTTTTTATGCACTGGAATAGTGAAGGGGGTACAGATGTCTTCACTTGCCCAGGAAATCCAGAGTGAAAACGAAACAGGCTTTGTTTACAGCTGAAGTGATAGATGATGATTCCCTAATTACAGTAATAGGATTATCCCCATTGTGATGCTTTCATCTCATCTTTCTCACCTTTTCAGGCGAAGTGACAAATTCTTTCTTCATGCTTAGGCCATGAAAGTTGAGGAGGCAAGTTGGTAATTATGGTGTGCCGGGTATGCACCATATCAACTGTTCTTTCCCTTATTTAAAGACTAACATGTGACAGGGTTCCTATCCTAAATATGCAGTGACACATAGCAGCAGAATTTCTCTTTCCACATCAATATAAATTGTTTAGAAAATGCTAGTAGTTCACATGGATATTATTAGTATTCACATGGATATTAAAAATGACATAAAGGTGAAGAGAACACATGGAGAAATGCTATGGTGAAATGTGATACAAGAGGTCAGACTAGTTCATCTAATGGTCTTTTCTGACCCTTAGAGCCTGACAAATGACAGCATGTCTAAATTCTTATAGATTTTTCTAGTTACTACAAAAGCCCCCAAAATTGGTTTCAGAACAGTGAAAAAAAATCTTATAAATGCTTAGTTTTGTAATACAGCTAGGAATACAAAGAAGTACTTCTTGATGAATGAAAAATCCCTTTAAATTATAAAAATCTGATGAATACATTCTAAACAGTTATTTTAGTGACTAAATTCACTTTAAAATAATCTACCACAGTAGTAGACATTACAAAGGTTTACAATGTATAAAATAAAAAAAAAAGGTTCATAATGTATAAAAAAAGGGCACAAAAGTAATAATCACAGGGCCAGTGGTAATCATCAGTTACATCAGACCTAAAATTTTCCTATAAATTTTCCCTGTTTTTCTGAAAGTTACTTAATTCTGGTCTGCTCCTGTAGATTTGTTTGACAATTTTATTGAAAGTGAATAAATGGGCTTGCCATGGCTAAGAGTTGTAACTGCTTTCAGGATTCACAGTCTCTGTCTGAGCTGGGCAGTCTCATTGCAGTCGGCAGCATCAGATTATATTATGCTGATTTGGTGATGAGTTAAACACCAAACAAATGAAAAGTAGTTCTAAACTTGTAATATCAAAGATTTTACGTAGGATTAAAGAGGAGCCATTTGTATTGAAAGCAGAATATGTAGAGGACTTGGGTGAGGCAGAATGCTCAGGTCTGGAGACTTGCAGTGGAACCTGACTGTTTCTGCAGATCTTGAATGACAGGGTGTCATGGCTTAGGAATAGTATTCCCCAATTTAGAGTTCTAAACCATGTGCTGCTCGCTCACTCCTCCCTCCCCCTGGCAGGCTGGAGAGCAGAACTGGAGGCACAAAAGGTAAAGATCATGGGTTGAGATACGAATAATTTACTTGAAAAAGCAATGAAACAAAACCCAAACAGTAACATGAACAATATTAATAACAGAGTGTACAAGAGAGGTGATCGATTCCCATGTGAGTTCTTAGCACACAGAACACAAAGGACACCTGCTCCTCGTGCTTGATGTGAGGTGACACAGAGTTACCTCAGGGTCCTAGCCATGCCCCTCCTTGCTACTGCAAACATTACCCAGTCCTGATCAGAACCAGGACACAGGGAGTAATGAACAAGTGACAGATAGTGATGTTCATATATATAGCTGAGATAAATATACTACCCACCAATGAGCTCAATTTTGCTACTTTCACTGTGGCTTAGTCAAGGCCTTTTGCCATGGTAGGAATAAATTCAGATTGTGTTGCTGTTAGATTTAAGTGCACCTATTCCACAAGGTTTTCTCAGAACATATTTATCCTGGTTTGTAAGAAAAAGGCCAGGAATGCCCCAGTTTCAAATCTCAGTCCTCTGCTTGGTGTTCGGTGTGCTCTCTCTGCCAGCTCATTGCACTCCTTGATGTGCTAGGAAGACAAGGCAAGGATAAAATTCCTCACTTTGTACCCTTGGTTGTTGTGGACCAGCAGCTACCAACTTAAAATCGATAGTACAACTAGCTGCTTGATGTATGATCCTGGGGCTCATATGTATGAAGCAACTGGTCTAACTTTCAGCCTATGCTGTTCTCTTGGGCACTCCAGCATGACCTGTCATGTTCTGAGCTGGCACAATGTTTGCCTTAGTATTACAGAATACTAAGCATTACAGTGTTCCCAAACTGCTGCTGGTGTGTTCATATTTCTCTTCAGCCAGGCAGACAAGCTAATGTTGGAAAGCTAGGGCAAAGTTAATTATTCCCCACTCATGAGCCCTCAGCTGTCTGGCTTGTGCCAATGTCACCCTCTACTGCTCTCCAAACTGCCTAGGATGGCTGAGAGTGCCTTTAAAAGCACAGAGCTGTAGCTTCCACACTGCTCCTTTCTGCCTCTGCCTTCCATGGGGATAAAGATGTGCTGTCTTGGGTCGCTCTCACTCCCCGCTTCTGGTTAAGCCCTTCCTACGCACAGATGCATGAAGAGGACCCTGCTGCCCTGGCAGGCGGGCTTCGTTTTTGCCCCGTAATATGAGATGGGATTCTAACTGGAGGGGGACTCTAACGCTTGGTTCGCCCGGCTCGCCGGTCTCTGTCCGGCGCCCCGCAGGTGCGCAGGCTGCTGGGGCCGCTCCCGGGCCTTCCGCCGGCGCGGTGCTCCCCGCCCAGGGCGGTGCGTGCCCGGCGGGGATTGTTTCGCTTAGCAACGCCTGCCGGGCCGCAGGCAGCGGGCAGCTCCCGCCGGAGGCCGCCGGCCCCTCCACAGGGCTTGCGGAGCCGGGAAGGGGCTCCCGTCGCAGCCTGCCATGAAGGTGGCGGCCCTGGGGGCGGCCGCCCTCCTCTCCAGGCTCCGCCGCTCCCCGCCGGCCCCCAGCCCGCGACCCCCGTCCGGCGGGGGCCGCGCCGCGGGCAGGGGCGGCCGCACCCCGCGCCCGGCGCCCGGCGAGACGGACAAGGAGCCCGGGGGGCGGGCGGCGGCCAAGGGGCTGCTCATCAGCCTGCCCGACATCGGGGAGGAGGCGGCGGCCGAGGGCGACGAGGCGGCCGGCAGCCCACAGCTTCCCGCGTGAGTGAGCGCCCCGCAAACCCGGGGGTACGGGGCAGGTGTGCGCCCCTCACTCCTGTGGCTTCCTTCCACCTGGCTTTTTCTGCCTCTGGGTGTCCTGAGAGGTACCGAACATCTCCGTGGGCAGGTTTTCCCTCCGCCGGCAGCATGCCAGAGGCAGGGAAGCGCATCTTCGCGGGCAGGAGCGGTGGCTCGCACGGGCTGTGTGTGCCGCCGTGGGGAACGAAGAGCTGGAAAACGCTCGCGGTTCCGCTGGGAAGGGGACCGGAGTCAGAGCCTGGCCCCGCACGGCCGGAGGAAAATTGTCCCGTCCCCACCTCGGGATGCGCAGGGACAGAAACGGAGGTCCAGAGGGCGCGCAGGGGATGGTGAGCTTGAGTAGGTATCGTAAAGGTCCCTCAGGTAGGTGTGTGAGTTTTATCAAGTTCTGTCCCGAGGTTACTACTGCGCATCAAAGCAGACATTTCAGTCACTGCCTAGTGAGGTTCTAAAGTGTCAGTAACAGGTGTGAAACTTGGTTTGGATGCTTCTGTGTTTAATTTTCAAGTCTCACTTTGAAACGTTTAGGGTTTGCTGCATAAAAAAGAAGCCGGTTTAATATGTGTGCTTCCATTTGGTGATATTTTGTTACAGCAAAGGAATACTGAAGTGGTTTCTTAGTATATTTAAAACAGAAGAGTTTATAAAAGTGAGCAACAGTTGCATTACTGTATTGGTGGAATTTTTCATACTATTACAAAAAAAGGGGAAGCTACTGTATATATTTCATGGACATCTATAATTGCTGCTTCTGTAGAACTAAACTGTGCTAATCTTTACAACTGACAATCACAAGAACAGTAATGTTTTGTTAGGTGTTGATAGGAATGAATGTATATTTAAGTTTTTAACTCTAAAGGACTGGAATCTCTTTAAGTACACTGAAATCTTCAGATGGATTTTGGAACTTCCGCTTTAAGTTTGGTTTCCATGTAGAATAATATTTAAACTAGGAGCACAAATCCTCCCTGATGCACTTCTTTTATTTCCCCCTACTCCAATCTAGAGCTTTTTATTTTGTTTCAGAATATATTGTAAACTCTTTCATGCTAAACTTTTACTCTATTTGTGTAAAACAGTAGCCTTTTATGAATAGGGAGGTTAATCTGGTTTTATGTGTAGTAACAGAGCTCTGTTTGTAAGATGTTTGGTGCTTTATATAAACAATGCCAGAACAAATCAGAGTCATGTCCCTGTAATTTCGCCCTAGCTACTTCTTTTTTTCAGTACCAAAAATAAAGCCAAGTAAAAATGTCTATGACTTTTATCATTAAAAAAATTGAAGAATGGAATCCACTCTTAGAACAAACTGATTGTATTGGGACGAAGAATAAACCCTGTTATTTTAAAACTGATTGTGTCCAGCAAAATACTCATTTTGCCTTGCTATTGAACCACTACTAATTGATATCACTTAATTATCCCCTAACTTAAACTTTTGTATGCATGGTGGCATTTCAAATATTTTATTAATAGCAATAAAGGTTATACTGATAAGGTATTGTCTGTCTTCAAAAAACCAAAACCAAACTAGAAAGAGGTAGAAGAAGGAAAAGATACATCACTTTGACAAGAAAAGTCTATACCTCCACATTAGTATTTTTTTAATTAGATGGTTTCACTTAAGCTTTTAGAAGAAGCATCTTAATTAAATATTGAAAACCTTAGTATTCCTTGCTTGGAGTTGAGATTAGAATTTGTGAGTTACAGAATATGATAATACATTATTGATAGCTATACACAGGAAGCTTTTGATTACATAAATAAAGCTCCTTCATTTTATTTCTGATCCAGTGCTCAATAAACAGGATTATTAAGTCAACCATGAAAAGAAGAGGAAGGACCCTCAGTCTTTGTTTTTACTCTTAACTGTCTGAACTCCTCTAAAATTTTGTGAGTTAGGGGACTATTTCTTTTTAATTGTTCATTAATGTAGAGTTCAGCATGCCTTGTTCATGGAGGTCATGCTTTTAGTTAAGGTTTGGGCCCATAATGGGCATTTTTTTTTCATCAATATTTTTGGTAAGGAGGAAGATTCTTGGATACTGCAGTAGTTTGGTGAAAATTTGTGGTCTTTTCAGTGGTGAGATTATTCCTGTCAGTTTTGTCAAATGCTAAAGGAATTAGAGATTTCTTGTCTCACAAAATACATGACTGACTGAATCAGTCAGTCTTTTCTCACTGTTGCTACAGTCTTGTTGGAAAAGTTTTGATGTGGTGTGAATGTGTACTTGTGCATGTATGTACACTATATGGATAACAGTGTAGGGATTTCTGTGCTGTTTTGAGTCCTTCATTTGTGAACATTATGAACATATATTTCCAAGTTGGCATGTGATAGTTTTTACATCCTTACTCTGATGACTTCTGTCTCCTGAGTCAATGCTATGTTTTGGATTCAGTGTGGGAATGATGTTGGTAACACACTGATGTTTGGTTGTTACCAAGCAGTGCTTACCCCAAGTCAAGGACTTTTCAGTGTCCCAGGCTCTGCCAGTGAGGAAGTGCACGAGAGGCTGTGAGGGAGCATGGCCAGGACAGCTGACCTGAACTGGCCAAAGGGATATTCCACACAGGTGGTGAGAAGTGGTATTGTGCAATTGCTTGTTTTTTATTTGCGTTTTATTGCTCGGTCTCTGTCTCTCTCTGGTTTTTAGGAAACGAGTTGTGGTTGTGGGATGAATAAAGGATTGTTACTTTGTTTTTCAGCAGTGCCTTTCTTCCAGTACACCACCATGGAAGTCACACTCTAGCAAGGATAGAGGAAAACTTTCAGGTCCTCAAATCTGTTTATATAATACATAATGTTTTAGCAATATGATGACACATCTTGACATCTCAAGCCAAGGGTCTTTGTGGTTGCAGAGGAAGGAGAAAAGTATTTTGTGTGCCTGAGCATATGCAGACTAAGGTGTCCCCACAATTGCTTTGCTTCACTCTGTGCTATAGAACTGTCACATTTCAGATTATTTTTGGTTTTTGTTTTTTTAAATTCTGAGAGGATAAAGTTCTGCACCTGTTTTCAGTGATTCATTATATGTGCAATTTTCTTCAGAGATCAATGAACAGAAGGGAAAACATGCTCCAATCTCTATGATGTTATGCTGCTCAAAGAAGTCTGATTAAAAAAAGTATTTACTGGATTTCCAAATTTACATAAAAAGAATACACAGGGAAAGTCTTGTGGATCACTTCCAAGTGTTTTGTTAGGGTGCTACTCTGTGTCTGTCTGTTCAGACACTTGATCCTGCAGCAGTAAATGCCTCCTCTCAGATCCAAAGAAATAAAACACCTTCTCTAAGACACTAATTAGCATTCTTTATTATTGCAGTTAATTAAGATGATAGTATTTTTCTTGATGTTGATTCATAATTTATATTAAAAAGTCAGATTTACTTCTATAGTATCTTGCACTCAGAAATTGTTTATATTTCCTATAACCAAGAATTATACTTGCAGTTACATTTTTACAGTCAATTAAAATTACAAATAGATTTAAAATTATATATAATACCTTGCAAGCTCATGCCATCTTGAATGTATTTCAAAATTACAAAGCCTTTAAAAGGCTTGCAGAAGAATAAAATTACTATATACAAATAAGCCTGTCTTAAAAATTGGAGCAGTTTATTCTTGGTTTTATAAAGATAGGAACAGTACTCAGCACAGATCATGGTTGGAAAAGCTTTAAATATGTTTCAGGATTCAATATGAAAATGTCTAATAGGAGGCACTGCACTTGATACAAATCATGGCCTGCTTTCAGTGTTGTCAGTGATTTAAGAAGATAATTACATTCACTTCTTTATTATTTTTCTTCACTCCAGATGAAATAACAAGTGAAAACCAACAAGTGAAAACCTTGACCCTAAGAGGAAGTGGGTCTTGGGTAGAAGAGGTAATTTTGAGTGCTCCTAGTGAGCACTCTGTGCAGGAGGTAGCCAGAGGGCTGATGAACTGTAGATGTTGGTGCAGGCAAGCACAGAGAAACCTTCAATCTTTCATTCCAATGCTACCTACTTTTTTGAACCAAGTGAGGCTTTTATGTTTATTTACAAATAGAATTTTAGCAACATATGAAGAAAATTGGCATTGGGGCAAATTGTGGTCAGATGAAAAAGATAGTCACCTGAAAAACTCACTAAGAGTCCAACAGTACAAATGTTCCCAAGGTAGTTTGATCATTAAAGCATCAGTAACCCATATATAGCTTCAAAGACAGTAAGTGACATTTTTGTAAGAGGAAAGGGCCAATCAGGTGGTATGATCAAACACTATCAGTGGAAAAACTTTGATAAAGATTTGTATTTTCATGCTTCAGATATAGTCAGTACTTCATTCATTGACCAACAACCAGATGACTGAAAATACTGAAACGCTTCTGGCAGTGCTCATTAATAAAGATGAGAACAAAATGAAAGTTATCTCCAAGCCTGGAGTAACACTCTCAAATGGAGACGTGCTATAATTTTTGGAGTACATTTTTGCTAGCTGTAAAGCCTCTGGCATGTTCAGTAAGAGTATTGATAAAGATGTGTTGCTAGAAGTTAAGAAGGTCAACATTTACTGTATTACCTTTCAAGGCAGGTTTTCTTTTTCCTTCTCCTTAATAAGCCATGTCATTTCTAAAAAAACAAGCCAAACATATTATAGCTGACTTCGAAGTACGACCTTCTCTGGGGTCTGCCAATGACATTCAATCCTGTCTGTTATACCTGGAAGTTTGTGGTCACTGAAGTTGTTACAAGAGAGTGAGAGTGGTTTTCCTAAATATCCTCTCAATCTTGAAAAAGATGTGTTTTGTCAAGCAGTAGAGGGAGAGCTTACCATGGCTGACTGCAACCACGTTCAACAGATGACTACCTGACCTAGAAGGAAAAGGATGTGTGTATTTCTTATGAATTTTGTATTTTCTGTGGTATAAATATTCGACTACAATACTGCCATGCATGCCTGGAATGTTGTACATTATGGATGTGGAAAGTAGTCATGTCATGTCCGTTTCTTGCTTGCTCTAAACATGGAGCAGCATTAGCTGGTGAATGTGTGGAAGGACTATTTTGTGTAGTGATGGTTTTTCAGTGTTGGTTGCCACAAAGTTTGTATGTTCTGCTCAGTGAACAAGATACTGACCAGGAGTGTCTATTCACTTCCAAGAAAATGACCCCGACAGGTGGGTACTATGTTACAGAGGAGTATTTGAGCAGGCTGAATTTGTGGCATTATGGCTTCTGTTTGCTATATCACTTCAAAGAAGAATAAGAAACAGACTTCCATGGTAATTGTTCCAGACCAGTTTAAGAAAGATTGGTGTGATTTCAAAATCTGTTTTTTTTTTTCCCACAGATGTATTTCCACATTTATGCTAGAGAGAGCTTATAGTTTAATATTTTTTTATACTCTCACATCAAAGTTTTATAGAAATCTGGCACACAAATAGTAATCTCTTGATTTTACAAATCAAATATGGGATAGAAAAACAAGCAGAAAGTGAGAATATGAGTAAAATGAATAAAGAAAATGATTAAGGTTGGAAAAGACCTCTAAATCATTAAGCCCAACCATTAACCCAGCACTGATGTGTTCACTATTAAATGGTATCCCCAAGTGCCACACCTACACTTCAGGGTTGGTGATTCCACCACTTTCCTGGGCAGCCTATTGCAATACTTGGCCATCCTGTCAGTGAAGAACTTTTTTCTAATATCAAATCTAAACCTCCTCTGGCACAACTTGAGGCTACTTCTGTTTATTTTGCTACTTGAGAGGAGAGTACAACCCCTAGCTGGCTACAAACTCCTTTCAGGTAGCTGTAGAGAGTGATAAGGTCCCCCTGAACCCTCTTTTTCTCCAGGTTTAACTGCCCCAGCTGTAAATGGTTACAAAGTTACAATGGTTACAAAAAACAAGACAAAGCATGTCTTGTTATGTGGTTAGTATGCTTACATTTGTTATGAATCATGCTTCCAAAAGAGTAAAGAACATGTAAAGATGTGAAATCTAAGAAAATTAATTATTTCAGACAACAAGGCAGCAGTTTAATTAGAAACGAGGATATTATACATTGTTGGCAAGGGAGCAATGCATAATTAATATTTTCTATTGGGGCTGTGGCTATAAGAGAGACTGAATAATCTGTTAAAGAGGTCTCATAGCATGTGTGACAGGTATAAAGTTAGTATTTTTTTCTATTAATTGACTTTTCTAAACTCCTCTGGTTGAATGTCTTTTGGCATTTCCTTTGTTAGTTCTCTCCAGTTCCAAATTAGAGTGATGGAAGTAGTATTAGTACTAATAATATACTCCTTCACAATTATTTATCCATAAAATTATCATTGTGTTGGTTGGAAAGGAAGAAGAGGCTTGGTTTAGAGAAATGAAAATGATATTGTGGGGCTTTGTGGGGGTAAGGTGTGGGGGTGACCACTGGCTGAATCTTGTTGCTGCTATGACTAAAAAGCCTTCCAAAATGGTTGCACAAAATTTAACTCATGATCTTAGTCGCTCCATTGTGGAAACATAGGAGAAGGTGGACGGTTAAAATTGCATTTTCTTAACCTGGACATAATTTGCTATTCTAGATTTCATCTGCTTGGATAAGTTTTTCTTAACAAAGGACTCTATTTTTGTGTGTGTGCGTGTGTCCGAAGCATTGGACAAACCTGCTGCTATAGAAGAATGATTGTTAAGGACAAGGAAAGTTGTAATTACACATGCAGTTTCATAATGATTTACTGACACAGAAGAATGGGGCTTTGGAGAATGCGGAACTTTCTTTACTGAACAGGTTAAAAAAAAAATTTATCATCAGAGAACAAATGCTAGGCATTTTCTATATGCCTTTCTTAGTGAGTAATATTTTTTTTGGTTATGAAACTTTAAATGTTATTTAAATGCTGCTGTTTGTTTTCCTGTGAGGTGAGGCTTCACATGCCTTGCTTTTTCAGTCTTAATTTTCAGCATAAAATACTGCCTTTCTTTTTATTTTATTTTCTCTTCCTTGTATTTTCTTTTTGCTCATGAGCGTTATCTGCTTCCTTCTTTAAGAGAGGCTTTCTGCAAAATATGTAGATGCCAGAGTTTTTATGTCCTGGAGCTAGAGATGAATGGAGCTAGTGGATTACTGGAGCTAGTGTGAGTCTGCAGCTGACACTCTATGCTCTGCCCTACCACCCGTGCTAAAGAAGATCGGTGACGTGCACAGGGCTAGTTCGGAGGAGAACTCAATTAACAAGGGAAAATCTTTATGCAGTTGGCCAGCATCGCATAATCCTCGTTCATCTCCGAAGGCGAGTGAAACGGCCTCTGGTCAGAAATACCAAGCTCGGCGTTCTTTGGCTGCGTGTTGCGGGGCAAGAGATGGGGAGATTGCACCGCTCCGGCCCAGACTGGGGCTTTAGCTTTTCGTGGGGAGGCCCGGAGGGGTGCGAGGCCCTGCCGCGGGGCGTGGCGCGGCGCGGGGAGCCCGCGGGCGGGGCGGGTGGGCGCTGGCAGCGGGCGGCGCTGCGGCCGCCGGGGCGGTGCGAGGGGCGCCCGCCGCGCCCCCATGCGCAGGGCGCGGGGCGCCGGCCCGCTGGGCGGCTGCGGCCGGGGGCTGCTCGTCCTGGGGTGAGTGTGGCGGTGGGGCCGGGGGCCGCTCGTCCTGGGGTGAGTGTGGCGGCGGGGCCGGGGGCCGCTCGTCCTGGGGGGAGTGTGGCGGCGGGGCCGGGGACCGCTCGTCCCGGGGGAGTGTGGCGGTGGGGCCGGGGGCCGCGGCCCGTGGCGGGGCGGTGTCCGACGCCCGCCTGCCGTCCTGCCGGGGCGGCGGGAGCGCTGCCGCGGTGTTGTTGTCCCCGTGTAATGCCCGTCGCTGCGGAGCTTTCGGTGAGCGGCCGGGAGCTGCTCCAGCTTCTGGTGCTCGCTTGCCAGCGCAGGGGAAGTGATGCTATAGATGTGCTGGGAGGGGTTTTTCCTATAGTTTTATTTTATTGCAATAATTTCCCGGCACATCTAATGGCATGTGATCCAAGGGGTCAGGAGACGTAGTACAACAACCTGCAGTGGAAAAATGTGTCAGTAACACTACTTTGCTCCAGCTCACATCAAGATAAGAGGACACGGCCTGAACTTGTGACGGGGAGATTTAGTTTGGGTATTAGTAAGCAGAAGGTAACAGTAAGTGGTTTCCTCCTCCACTGATGTTTCATGGGAATCCAGCCTGGGCGGTTCGAGCAGGTAAAGAGCAGTGAAGTGTTAAACCTTGGTGGTGGTATTAAGTCGTGGAAAAATACTAAGAACAAGGGTCAGCTATGAAAAAAATTGGAAAGACCTTATAAGGCTGCCTGAGCAATACATAATCATGGCAAATGTTAGACAGAGGGGGATGTACGGGAACAGAAGGAAACAGCATTCCATGTAGAAGATAGTGAGCTCACTGTTACTTCCTGGGAGATAGATTTTGGTGTTAGGACAAAATGAGACTCAAGGCATGGGACTGGACTATAAATATTCATAGAGCCTCCTGGTGCTTACTGGCCAAAAGCAGATGCCTAGGGAAGAGATAGGATGTGAAGTGCAAACACATGGAAATGCTTTCCATTGCTGTTTTACCAGCCTCGAAGAATTTTAAATTTAAGGTCTTCCCTGAGGAGAAGTTCAAGCTTATGGTAGGTTTTGCTCTTTTCTTAATCAAGACTTAGCAGTAGGGTGTGTGATGTGGTCCATTTGAGTGGGGAGTTAGATTTTGACGTATGTGTCTTTGTAATATGTGTAATGGAAAGATAAATACTAGAAAGGATAGAAAGAAGACAGAGCAATCCTAACTGCTGCAGGGCCAATCTACAGTTCTTGTCTAAAGAAATGAAGAAAATTCTTGGAAGTGTGAGCTGTTTTCCTATAGTTACTCATTCACAAATGTACTTCAATGAAATCATGCTGCTGTGAGGGTTTTATGGCATGAAAATAGGTGAACCAATCAGTTGTTGTAAGTGCTTCCAAGGAGCACTTTCACACATCTGTGTATGTTCTGAAGAGGTGGGTTTAGCATATTGATGACCCAACTTCATGCATCAAATGTAATATGTAGTTATGAACAGTTGTGTAATTATAAACAATTTCCATCTAAAAAAACAAACAACCCCCCCAAACAATAAGCCCCACCCTCCCAAACAAAGGAAAGAACATTCCTTCATTAAACTGTTGTATGGACAATTCCTGGTTTGTGCCTTTGCTCTGTTGTTGCAGTAGTGAGGTGCCGATTCATTTGTGTGTGCTTCTTGCAAAGTTTGAAGTGCAAAATCAAAGGAGGATGCCAATGGAGTAAAGCAAGTCTCAAAGTAAAAGTAAATTTTTTTAAAACATACTTTTGTATGTAAGGCAAATAAAAGCTATTTGTTTGTTTCAAGCAAATGTTTGTCTTGATGGATAGGACTGAAAAATTGAAAAATTCAACAGAGTAGCTGTCTTCCTCCTCTTCTCCTTTCCCCTGCCCTCCTCACCCCCCCCCCCCCCCCCTTTCAGTGGAGATGTGAATTAACTTTATTTAAAATCATGGAATGTTATGTTTCTGTGTTTATAGGAAGGGACTGTCCAGAGGTTCCCCAAATCGGTGTCTCTCTGGAAAAAGTGGAGTGTCTCTTCCATCAGTTTTTGCAAGAAATGTTCAAGAAGCCATTGACAATTATACCTGGTATACATGTACTTCTGAAATTATACTTAATTAACTTACTTTTGACTTAAGATATTTCCAGATTGGAGTTAATTTTCACTAATCATTCTTCCAGTCATTCTCATGGATAATAACTATTGCACAATATAATGCAGGATACAAATTGACCTAACCTGCTGTTTAAAGAGTTTGAACTTTATTCCTGGTTTGTGATATGGATTTAGTAATATGATTAGGTCTGGAAGGGAAATCAGACTTCATGATTAAATTGAAATCATGCTCACCAATGTTGCAGGTTAGTTAACTTTCAAGAAATTTTATTTCAGATGACACTGGTTAGGATTTGCATGCACATCCAATAACCGCTGCTTTCCCTGCATCCTGGGGTGGATGGTAGCTGGCAGGGACCAGCTAGAACTCGGTGCTTGAGTTGCCTTGGCTCAAATTTTAAAGTGCACCAGGTTTAGCAACATAAAAAGCACTGCATAGAGACATGTAACTCAGTGCTATTTGAAACATCTGTAGAGATCTTACGCTTAGTTGTGCAAAAGTTTTCTTGTGGAAGCTTCTAATGTGAAAGAGTTAAAGAAAGCTTATGTTATCTTTCATCTGTTTTTCATGTGATCACTAGCTGACGTGGAGAAATCAAAATAATTGTTTAAGCTGGAAATACAGATACAAGCATATAATTATATTTAAATACATACACACATTCATATGCACAGAGTGCCATACAGCTGCAATGGTCTATATGCATGCAAAAACTTAATAGTGTAGAAGGAATTTACTGCCTCTGAGGCAGGAAATAGTACTAATAGGAGCATGTATTCACTCTACTTTAAAATATCCGCTTGCACCATTTACTTGATTAGCTGCTTTATTTAAAAGATGTTTATACAGAAAATACTTGTGTTGTTCATTTTAATTTGTCTTCTTTTCAGTGAGACACTTTCATCACTTTCACCTAGTGGCTGCACAACACCCACGGAGCTGAATAATTCTTGGTCTGGAATAAACAGCTATACTACTAGTTTGTCTACTGAAAGAAGTTCGGTTTACTCCTGGAGGGATGATGTATGTCACAGAAACTTTTATAGTATCACTTCTCTAAATATTGTAGAAATATTAGTTTTTTACTGATGTTGGACATGCAGCACCTCATCCTTATGGATAGCCTAATGAATATGTGTGGCCTAATTAACAGCCTAATGAATAAGTATATTAATTGAATATTTAAAAAATAGTTTTGGTTGCATGTTGGTATTGGTGCAGCTGATGTGTAACAAGGAAAATAGAATAAAATGATAAATGATGAAGTTTGGGAAAAACAAAGCTATTTTAAAGAAGGTAGGCTTAGGTTTCTGCATCCAAGCGAATGATAAAACATGTTTTTTCAAACACCATATAGTGCAGGCAATGTCTAAATCAAACTGTTCTCAGTGTTTTCAGATATGAAGTACATTCATGAACATGCATATAAATTTCCCAGTCTTGGTAAATACTTAGCTCTTACATGAACTCAGTTATTTTTTGTAGATGATGCAGAGAGAGGTCCTGCTGTTACAAAGGCTGACCTCTGAGGCATACCTGGTGCAGGCTGGAGTTGCAGCATTGCAGTTGCTGCCACTTTCATTTCAGAAAACCTTCTGTGGCTGGTAGTGGTAGTTCTGCCATTCTTTTTGCACATGCCGTAACCTTTAGGGTACTGACCCAGTGTCACTGCAGCCCTTCAGGAGAAAGCCTGACTCTGGATATTGCAGTAACCTGTGTCAGAGTTGTTTTCTCATTCCTTTTCCATGTGATCCGTTTTGTAGCCTGAAGTGCTTTGAGACATTCAGCTGGAAGTGAACAAGCATAATTTGGGCCTTTGGTTTTACCAGTTTTTTTAGTGTATCAGAGTATCTAATGTAAGTGACAAATGTCATTACAAACAGTGCCCAGCTGAGGAACCCTCAGCCAAGTGCTTGTCTCCACATCACTGGATAAAATCAGACATTTCTCTACCATTTTAATTTGCCTATGTGTTAACCTACTATCTAGTTGCACTGAGTTATAGGTTCAGTGAAGAAGTATAGAAGGGCGTTTCTCACACTGACAGCTGTTCCCTAAGCCCTAGACTAGGTCACACAGGCATAAGGTGCTCCTTCTTTGCCCTCTTAGCTGTTGTACTTAGAAAGGAAGAAGAAGAGCACTTCTTGAAAGAGAAGGGTGCCCTGGGTGCCAGAGATGCAGTGTGTGTGCTTCACATTGGCACAGGGAATAAGCTGGGAGTCTAAACAACTTAAAACTTATTTGTTGTTGTTGGTTTTTTTTGTTTGTTTGTTTGTTTTTTGTTTTTTTTAATATGAGCTAATTCTGGGCAACTGTATGTTATATGTTAATGTCAAAGAAATACAGTCTTGTAGTTCCTTTTTGCTACATCAACTTGTTCAGGCCAGCTATATGGAATAAAATATATAGTGTGAACATGCATTTTGACATGCTCAGCCAAGTTAGTTCATGTTGTTCTATTCTTTAAATATCACAGAAATTTTAGTACCCATGCATATTTGCTAAGAACTATTAACTTTATAATATACAGGAATTTGATAAAGTCAACACACAGAGAGTGCATCAGTTATTTTGGGAGATTGACGAACTGCTGTTTGAAGGAAAAGTGACCTCCCAAACAGAGAACCTGCAGGCAGAATGTGCAGATTGGGTTGAACAATTTCCTCATATAAGGTAAGGAAATTCTTGCTAGTAGTAGTTTAAATCAGTTACCATTCTAATTTGAATTTTTAGGGTACCCTCTTACGGTTTGGGCATCAACAACACCTGTGCATTCAAATCTGTATCTCTGGGAGTGAGCTGTGCTATAGCTGTCAGCCAGTCTGGGCAGTGGTGCTTTAGCAACTGATGCCCTTTATTTCGATTAATAAAATGATTGCAGGCAAAGTTGTTCAGAAGTTATTTTATTATATAATTTAGTGTAAATTTATTAGAGTTGCCTGCACCTCTCCTCTCTTCCTCTCTACATTATGCATGTTGGAGTTTCTGCATTTTATGAACTTTACCTGTAGCCTTAACTTTCCATGTAAACATTTTTGATGAGCACTTTTACTCACATTGGTGGATACTGGGGTTGGATAAGTGATGTCACAGCAGATGTTATTTATCTCTCCATTAATTTTAAAATGTATCTCTCCATTAATTTTAAAATGTATGTTACAGAGCTTTTTCATGAGAAAGGAAGTGTGTTTACTTTTGTCTGGCTTGAGAACAATCTAAAAAGTTTTACTGTTTGCTCTTAAAATTTATAAACTAGAATCTCATCTTGTATAAATCATCTTAATTTTGATGACTTAAATAATAGGCAATATTAAAGTAATACACAAGGCTCTGGCCCCTCGAAGCAGATATAAGTTGTGCTTTTGCATTGCCTACTGTTTGCATGTGCTTGTATTCTGTATATTTGCACATGGCTAAAGTTTCCATCTATGACACTGCTTGTTCTCTCCTTTTTATTCAGGGTTCTAGGAAAGCAGCTCCTGGTGCCAAAGGATGAAGGCTTTCAGCATTTTCAGAGCAGAAATGATGCCCATGTAGATACTAAGTGTGTGCCTGGCTTCCTTGAATGTGCTGGTCATACAAAAGAGTATGTTAAAAGTTTTTTGTTTTGGTCTTCCCTCTTCAGAAACATATACAAATATTACTTTTGTATTACTGAAACATGTCAGTATAATTAAATATGCACCTTCTCCTTCCTTTGAATGTTTAATTCTCATTTTCTTGATATTTTTTTAGGCTCTGCATCTCAGGCTCTAAACTGATCCCAACAGTATCTCCAATACATACAGCACTGCATTCAAATTCCACTAGGATTTCTGCTTCAGACTCAGCCATGTATTCCTTCCTGGAAGAAGAAATTTACGACGAGGATGGAAAAATAGAGGAATATCTTGCCTTTGACAACAGGGAACTGTAAATAACAGATATATGTATTTTTGAACAATGTAATGAAAAATTATGAATGAACTGAGTCAGGGTTCCTAAACTGTGTTTCTCTTCTGTCCCTGTGTTCATTAGCACAGTGGTCAGAACACTCACTGGGCATGTGGAAGGTTAGGTATGTTGTCTTTGTAGTGGTTTAAAGCTCACATCTCCCATTTCAGAGGAATGTCTTAACCACTAGTTGTTTTGAGGTATTTGATGCATGAAGATTCAGTAAAATTAATATTTAATTTTGAGATGGAGTAGAATGAAGGCATCCCTTCTCCCCAAGTGAGTGCCTTGAGGACCAGATTGTTTAGTGTCATTACACTGTTTGTGCTGTCATTGTTTACCCTAATGAGTCTTAAATTCTTTTTGTGCTGTGTGTAACAGCTTTGTGAGCTGCAGGTTACAGCCTGCATTTAGAGCACTCTTGTGAGCAAGGAGTCATTCAGTCATCTTCTTGACAGAGCAGCCTAGGTTTCCTGTGAGCCAGCTGAATGTTCCAGCAGCTAGGCTTCTGGATGGATGAAAGCTTTGGTAGGACTCGTTGGGCACAAAGCACAGCTTTTTGTGCTTATGCACACTCAGAACAAAGACATGGTTGTTCTGAAAACCTGAGGAACCTTTCAGACAGAGACCATTTCAGTGCTTTTTTTGAAAGAGAAGGCTGGGATTGCTGCCTTTGTAGGAAGCACTTAGGTTTAAGAATACTCTCAGGAAGAAGGTATGTGTAAGGCTATAGGTTCTACTATTCTTGTCATCCTGCAGAAATCCTTTAAAGTTGTTTCATCTTTGATCAATGGTGGAAAATTGCAGATGTATGCAGGTACACAGGGCATGCTGAGAAAGAAATTGTCATGTGAGAGTCCTCTTGACAAATACGACAGATGTTGTTGCCTATGTTATTGTAAAAAGCATAGGATTTAGTCTCAAATGTCTATGCGCCATATAAAACTTTTTCCTAGAGCTGTAGATCTTTCTGTTGTAATGCCTTAATGAGATTTTAAATTTTTTCAAAGGCAAGCAAATGAAAAAGAAATCAGTATATGTATTTGATAGGTTCTCTTCCCTTAGGTGAATTTGAGTTTGAATTTTTTGGTTATCTCCAGCTGACTGCCTTTTCTTCCATATGTATGTTTCTCTTTTGAAGGAGGGGGTGGGGAGGGAAGTCAATTCCCATGGGAATTCTTTTGAATTTGTTTCCTTTATTAGTGAGGATGAGATTTGGGAACAAAAGAAAATGCGTCTTTCTGAGAAGAGGTGTAAGCGTGGCATTCCCCCTGTTTCTCCCAATGCCTGTATCAAAGATGCTGTGGCTTCTGAAGTGTTTGATCATATCTGGAGCAATGTCATTGGAATATTGGAGGAACTGATTAAAAAAAATTGGGAAGCTAGTATCCCAGGTATTTGATATTTTCATTTGAAAATATGGTATTTGTTGAATCTAATTCAGGAAAGTCATCCTTCCCTAGCCACTTAAATTAAGCAAATATTCCAAGCTTTAGTTAAGATAACCAGTGCTGTAGAACTGTAACATTTGTATCGCCTTGCCTCAAGAATGTGTGCACACACATGCACCTAAAATAAAACTTTCTTCCTAATTTTCAGGGAGTTTTGTATGAGAGGTGTAAAAAGAAAAATACTGACTAAAATAGTTCATTGTAAGAGAGCATGTTTAAAAAAATAAAAATATTAATCTCTGTCTTGAAGATGCAAATTGATGCTGTTAATCATCATTAGTCAGGGGATCACTGACAATGTGATCAGAAACCTAGGAATCAGAGTCTCCTAGTCCTCATTGTTTAAGCTTTAGAAATAGAAAGAAATAGAAAGAACCCTTGGGTAGTCAGAATGTTACCTCTAATGTAAGGTACACTTGACCTCAAACATAGGAATACAACAAAGTAAGAAATGGCAAAATTTCACTGAATGCTTGCAGCATCAGAACGTAAATGTTAAGTTTTTTTCTGTCATTTAAAAGTTCTTTTGACACCACAGGTGGATTGTTTAGCTCTCTGTATTATAGTATAGGGAGGATCATTTAGCAGTATTATGATGGGTTTGGCCTTTTATATTTTTAAAGGTCATATAGCTAGTATTTAAACTAGGAAGGAAAGGAATTTGGGTTTATAATAGAAATAAGAAGGTAGCATATACCCAAAATAAAACAGTGTATAGCTACTGTCAGATGAAGCTGGTATCAATAGACTTTTTATTTTTTATATATATGTATTTTTTTACTACTTAGAAAGGAAAACCTCTGGGGATTTTTAGACAGCATTTCAAAGATCTTAGCTGTATTTTCTTAAACAATGACCTCCAAATTTACCTGTATAGGCCAGCTTGTATGTCAGTGTCAGAGAAAGCATAGACAAATGGAAATGCTTTCAAAAACCCGTAACATATCTTAGAATTTTAAATAGCACGGAAGCGTAAAGCTATGTGCAAGTCTTTATTTACTGTGTAATATTCTGTGAACCCCAAGAAATGATGGCTGGTAAACATAGAAAATACTTCTCATTCCTTCTGCTTTTTTTTGCTGTTGTGCAGAGTGTGACCAACAAATAGAAAAACTGAAAACTGTTACAGCAAAGCTGCCGCATTTGCCAGTCATTCATATTACAGCAGATGCTGGGACTGTTCCTCTTTCCAGAGGCTCTGAAGTACAAAGTGTATTTTTTGGGGCTCATTCAGTTTCATCACAGGTAAAAATAAACCTTTCTGTCAAATCTTCTTTTTTTCTTCAAACCTTGGACAGTCTTGATCGAAACCTGAAAAGGCTCTTTTTCTTTATTTCCTCTTTTTTTTTTTCTTCTTTATACCCATTAGGGCTACTTGAAGTCATCTGATTTAAAATGAATTTAAATTCAGTGTTCATTTTTTCTATTGTCACTTGTTTTTTTTTTGGTGGTTCTTAAAGGTACAGTTTATCACTAAGGTATTGCTGCCATTGATTTGCAAAGTCTTGTTAAATTCTATTCTGTCCTTAAAAATTAATTATGCTTTTATTGTGATCCAGTAATTTCTTCATGGTAGAATTAAGAAGACAAACTGGGATGTGAAGTTGCAACTTGAAGCGCTTTTCTCACAACACTGGGAGTTTCAGACCCTCCCATTCCTTCTCTTTCTTTGCCTCTTGTGAAAGGGGATTCTGCAGTACATTCACTAGCACGCTGGCACTAGGCCTTACCTGTTTTTGTAGAAGCTCATGTGTATATTGATAAAATGTCCTATTTTGTCCTGCTTGCTGTCTCCTCCCTCTGTCTCCTAAGTAGTGTATTGCACATTTGTTTCCTTTTTCACCCACTGCTTCTGTTTGTGTTTTTTTTTCTCCTGTCTCTCACTACTGAGTTCAAGTGAGTTCGTTTTCTTCCATCGTCCCTTTTTCCATTCTTGCTAAACTGTGAGATAAGGAGCACAGGAAAGATAGCACAGCAGTCTTGGTTCTCCCCGTAGGTGTGCTTTGTTCTGTAGCAGTCCCAGCAGCCATGAGAAGTAAAATGCTTTGATAAATCATGCCCCTGTGCTGAGGGAAAATGGAAGGTTTGAAGAATCAATCTTTGGCTTCAACTGACATTTATATTGCAAATTGAGTTGCAGTTCAGTAACTAAATTACACAAAGAAAAAAGCATTGTTGCCCCATCTACTCCTGAGAATTGTACTGAACCACCTTAAAAGGGACTTCTGTAAAAAACAAGTAAAATACCTCTTAACTATGTGCTTTTTGAGATCTTCCTTCTAAAAAAGTAAAGGTTAATACATAGTTGTTGCTTTTAATAGGTTTACCGTTTCTCCAGCAACTTCTGTAGTGATCTGAGTGGTGTGATGACAATTCAAGCAAAACCGCTCCAACAGAGGCACGTTGCCACAGCAGAAAAAAAACAGTAGGTGACATTGACATTTTAAAAATATGACATAATTCACATTATGTAAAAAATTTTTTGCAATTAGAAAAAAAATTATAAAAACGGCAGTGATCTTGTGTGATCTTGTGATCACTGATATGATAGTAATTTGCAGAGGTAGAAATGATGCACTGTTAAACCCTTGTATTTCTTGATTCCTTATTTTTTTCTCTTTCCCTAGGAATGAGCAAGAAGACAAACAGCATACCAGTGCCTCCAGCACTCCAAATTCAGCACATGCTAGGTTGGGGAGAACTTCTGATAACAGTGTTCTCTCATCATCTCCGGCTCTGCTGGCATCTTCTAAGAAAGTACCAAGGTTACCTTCTCTCACCTCCGACCAACCCTGCTCAGAAGTTCCTAATATGCACAACAATGAAATCCGTAAAGGGACAAAATTGTGAGTTTTTCATTTTATTCTTTTCTTTTCTCAAAACTTTACTGAAATTTCACCACTGAAGGATTTTGCAAAATACTTGAGAACTAACCCATGATTTATTATTAATTGTAGAATTCAGAGGGAAGAAGAAAGCAAGCAGAGCCATGATTTTTTTTAAGGAAAGGCATTTTTTCTACTTCTTTATTGCTGTATTAGGTGCTGTTACTTTCTGTAGCTGAGCTTTATAAAGAAATGTACTACTTAATAATTTCATATTACTTCAATGAAGAAGTCTGTAATGTGATTGCACCTAAAAGAGGAATCTTTAAAATTCTGTAGGGTTGGCAGCAGTTTATCTTCTGCTCGTGCACCTGCAACCCGGAACAAGTTACCACCAATAAACTCCGAGGCTGTTGAACAACATGTTTCAGTACCTCGAATGCAGCAGAGCCCTGTAAGTTGTGTTCATTATTTAAGCTGTGAAGAACTTAAAGCTATTTAAGAAATAAGAAATAAATTATGCTATGTCACTGGTTGAAGTGAGTAATTTTACAGCTTTTGTTGGTTTGTATTTAATACATAGTTTTAACATGCTATTGTGTGTTACATTGGGGTGCAATTACAATGCAAGAGAAAGGAGTTCAAAACCTTAGGTCACAGACAGATCATAGTGGAAAAATCTGGTTTAAAAAAAAAAAAAAGCTAAAGAAACCAACAACAAGATGATGAGATAGCAAGTAGCCTTGCTCTTCTATGCATCTGGATTTAAATAGCTCTTTCAGTGTTTCATTCACTAATGTTAGGTTGTAAGAATTGGAAAACTATGCTGACTGAAGTGGAAAAGGCTAACAAGTGAAAATAGACAGATCTTATATTGGCCAGTTTTGAAGGTTGGGGAAGTAATAAATCACCAGAATGAAAGTAAATTAGCATGTTGATATATCAACATGCCAATGTAGAAACAGTCTTGCATCTGTTTAAAAAAAGGCAAACACTTAAATTGGTGGTTTTGGTTATTGAAAACATATTTTTCTTATCTTCTTGTGAACTTTTGTATGTCAACAGAAAAAAATATTTTAACTTATTCAATTGCTTCATTCTCTTAATGCTCTTCTTAATTCTCTCAGCATCAAGGAAAATATACTCATAGCAGAGTGTCAAGTGCAGTAGCTGGCAGGACAGAGCAACAGCCACTCAGAGAAAGAACTGTTACTGTTGATCAATTTTCAAGACCCAACACAACTCATACATTCAGGGTATGTTACAGTGTTAGCAGAGACATGGAAAAAGGGAGGAGGTTTTCTTTCATGCCTGTTGTTGGTTTACAGAAGGTCTCATTTCTGAGTCTCCCCTGACTTCTGATGTATAGGGATTCCTGCTACCTGTAGAGAGCAGGATGCTAAAAGTCTTGGGGAGGGTGTGGTGCTGTTGTATGAAGAAGATTTTTTTTCAGGTTTTGAGGGGGTGTGTTTGCTAGAAGTGTGCAGTTTTAGTGCTGCTTTGAGCTTTGCACTTTGGTAGGATCCAGTCTGCTGGACTAGATTGTAAAACCATAATCGATCCCTTTCTGTAGATAAGTGTATCTCACTAGCTAAGAGTGTATCTTTCCATTTTACAGAGAGACACACCTCAGAAGAAGTCACTGACTCCCGTAGATTTTGCTAACCACAGAAGGACCGGTCAAGGATTTTTGATAACAGGTAGGCAAAGGAGAGTGACTTTAAAGGTAAAAGGCCAACAAAACTTATTAACCCATCGTACTGTCAAAAAGTATAGTGCATAGGAGAGCCATCTCAGCATAAAAGAACAACAGGTTTTCTTGGCAGGATCTTTTGAGTTTGGTTTTGAAGTTTCTTCTCACTTGTTCTAAAGTAGTCCTAATTCTTATGGGTAGGAATCCTGTGAATCTTCTTTTTCTTGTTATGACATGAAAAGGAAAAGGAAGAGGAAAAGGATTCAGTCTCATCGTCTCATCTCATCTTTTTTTTTTTTTTTTTTTTTTAGCATTTTGACATATTTACAACTATAGCAAGAGTATGTGGTGTACAGGCTAGATATTTTTGCAGCTGCTATAGTAGTAACACAGTTGCATGCTTGTGAACTGCTAATGACTAATTTTATTTTAGGTCTGAAATTAATAAACTTTTTTGTGTAGAAAAATAGATTTGAAAATGTGCATTTTAAACAAAAATATAAAGCTCTCATAAAAAACAAATTAGTATTGATTTGCATCTCTGTCTTGAATTTACAACCCCAAAAAAGAGAGCAACCCTCTGTAGCTAATTTTGTTTTATTTTTACAGTAAAGCTGACTAGCTAGGTCTCTGGTATATTTGAGTTCTTATAAGTAATCTTTACTTTTTGGAAGTTCCTTGAGTTTAAATAATTATATCATTGACAAAATTATGTAACAGGTAATGTAAGAATAAGGGCAGGTTAGCAAATATTCATCTGAGCACATTGGTGGAAGTAATTAATGTATAATCTTGGAGTGTCTTTCAGAAACTACAACAGTTAGCAATGTTTTATATTTTCCAGGTTCACAGAATTACTCCAGATCCTTTCAGAGAAATCCTCCAACCTCAAAGAAGAGATTTCAGATCGCTTCTTAACCTGTTTTAGGAAGAAACAGAAACCCTCTGCACTGATTGAAAAATTGAAGCACTAAATTTGCAACTTAGTATCTTGTGTAACAAAGAAGGTGTGCATATGCTGGTGTCTGCTAAGCCTTGCAATCCTCAGGATGCCTGCATTACCTTCTTTTAAAATTATTTACTAGAGCTTAGATAAAAAATTATAGCAAAAGGAAATAAATGGTTGCGGTATCTGCTCTGTTTGCAGTATCAAGAGACTGTGGCTGCACTTTCTTCTCAGGCATTCCTCCTTTTTATGCCTTTCCTAGGGATTTGTTTTTCTACCTATCAAATAAGATATGTTTAGAACATAAGGTGCTGTTCCCACTCTTTTTTTGTTTCCTTAAAGACATTCTAATCTATCTAAATATTATATTTATATAATATAAATATTTTATTAAATATAAAATTTATACTTTAAAACTAAGTTTGCGGTACTTCCTCTTTAACTGCTGTTTTAACATTTCTCCATTTTTCAGTCTGTTTGCTTATTATTATATTATTTTATCTCTTACAATTATTATCTGTACTAACCTTTTTTTCCTCTAATTCTTTCGAAATCTCATTAATTGCTGTTCTAGTCATCGGTAACTACAGGAACTGCTGGGATAAACTTGTTTACAGCAAGTAATGTTTTCCCTGCCAAGCCAAGTGTTTATAGATGCGGAGCAGTTGAACCACATGCTGACAAATCTGTTAGACCATTCCCACTTTTTGAGATTTCTTGCACAAATGAAGAGAAGAGCAGAAAAACAAGCTTCTGCAGCTTAAAAAGAGATATTTGCTAATTACTAGAGCAGCAATGGATTGCTCTCAGGTGGCAAGAGAGAGGAAGAGGAGTGTTTGCTATCTACCAGAAGTATTTTAACACTTCTCTCTTTTGGTCAGTCTTTGGGCACCTGACAATCACTGGTCATCTTACATCCTGATAATCATTGTAGACGCGCATTCCAGGTTGGAAGGGACTTCAGGGATCATCTGGTCCAGTCTTTGTTGTGAAAGCACGGTCTGGATGAGATAGCTCATCACCCTGTCCAGCTGAATCTTAAGTCTCCAATGACAGGGAATCCACCACTTGCCACATAATGGAGAGGTTATTCCAATGGCTGATTATTCTCATTGTGAAAAGTTTTCTCTTATGTCCAGTTGGAATCTTCCCCAGCATAACTTGCACATATCACTCCTCACTTTTCCATAAGACTCCTTATGGAAAGGGAATCTCCATCTTCTTAGTAGACACCCTTTAAATACAGGAACATGGTGATAAGGTGTGCCTAAGCCTATTTTCTCCCAGCTGGTCAAATCCAGTTTTCTCAGCCTTTCCTCACATGACAGGCTACCCAGTAATTTGGTCATCTTTGTTGCCCTTTTTTGCACCTTCTCCACCCTGTCCACATCTTTCTTGTATAGCAGGGACCAAAACTGAACACAATATTCAGATGTGGCCTGACCAGAACTGAGAAGAATGGCATAGTTACTTTATCTTTCCTGGCATTGAAGCAGCTAAGTCTTGCATTGGCTTGCTTTGCTGCAGCAACAAACTGTTTACTCACACTAAACTTGTCCACTAGGACCCCCAGGTCCTTTTCCATAGAGCTGTTCCCTAGCCAGGTAGATCCCCAGCCTGTGCTGATGTCCTGGTTATGTTTTTCCATGTGCAGGACCTTATATTTGTCCTTATTGAGCTTCATAAGCCTCTTGTTAGCCTAAGTTTTCAGCCTGTCCAGGTCTTCCTGCAGGCTGGCTCTCCCTTCCAAAGTGTCCACTGCCTCACTCAGTTTGGTATCACTGACAAACTTCATCTGGGTACACTTGATCCCATAATCCAAACCACTGATGAAGATACTAAACAGCCATGGGCCCAGTATCATTCCCTGGGGGACTCCACTTGTCAGGGTGAGAGGGAGCAATTTACCACCATCCTCCAGGTGTGGCTGGGCAGCCAGTTCCCCACCCACTGCATGGATCACACATGCACACCATCACATACACATTTCTGTAGGAGGAGGCCATGGGAAACCTTATCAAAAGCCTTGGAGATATCCAGGTAGACAACATTCACTGCAGGCCCCACATCAGCCAAGCAGGTTCATTTGTTGTAAGAGGCAATTGGGTTTGTCAAGCAAAATTTGTCCTTGGTCAATCTGTGCTGGCTTTTCCTAATCATGGGTTCCATTTGACTCGTAACAGCACACAGGAAAATTTGTTCCATAGGTTTCCCAGGGGCTGAAGTAAGACAGATGGGCCTACAGTTTTCTGTGTCCTTTCTGAAGTCCTTATTGTAGACAGGAGTGACATTAGCCTTATTTTAGTCTTCTTGGATGTCCCCCAAATTCCACAACTCAAAAATTATGGAGAGTGGCCTCCCCACAGCTATATAGGCCGGCTTTCCTTGGTTGGGTACTGTCAGAGCACATCAATGTGTAGAGGTCAAGCTCCTGTAATAGTTCATACATCAACCCCTCCTTCACAGACAGTGGGTCTGTGTTTGCATCAGCCAGGATTTTTTCCCAAGGCCTGGTGCTGATGGAAGGGCAAGGGTGAGGAAAGTCTTGAATACCTCTGCCTTTTCAGCCTTGTTCGTGACTAATTCATCTCTTCTGTTAAACAGCAGGAAAACACTTTCCTTCTGTTTCCTCTTGTTTACATCCCTGTCCTGGTTTCACCTTCATCCTTGTACCTGGCACAATGCTGTATTTTAAATTGGTATGAGAATAATGTTGATTACTCCCTAATGTTTTAGTTCTTGCTAAGTTGCGTTTGCTCAACATCAAAGACTTCTCAGTGCTCCATGGTCTGCCAGTGAGAGGCTCCACAAGGAGCTGCGAGAGAGCATGGCCAGGACAGCTGATCCCAACTGGTCAAAGAGATATTCCATACCACAGAAGGCCCTCCTCAGTACATGAACTGGGGTGGGGAAGGGGTGGCTGGGAGGGACCTGTTGCTGCTTGGGGGTGGACTGAGGTCAGTGGGTGGTAAGGAATTGTTTTGTGTCATCGCTTGTATTTCTTAGGCTTTGTTCCTCTCTCTTCCTGTTTTCATTTTACTTTATTATATTTCAGTCATTAAATTTTCTTATCTCAACCCATGGGTTTTATTTTTTTCTGATACTCTACTCTGTTCCACTGGGGTGGGGTGAATGCATGGTACATTGTCATGGTCTAAGCCATGATAGTACTTGAAGAACTCTTGTAGCTTTTGACATCTCTGACAAATTTCCATTTGAGCTGAGGTTTTGCTTTTCTAACTTCATCTAACTTAATCTCTGCACACCCTCGCAATGGCCTTATGTTTACTTGGATGTAATCCTGAAGCCCAGAAGAAGATTCAGAGAGAACTGGACAAGGTGTTTGGTAAGTTTTCTATTCCTTCTTTATAAAGATTAAAGAATTTGAGATAGGAGTGCACCATGTGGCCATTCTAGAGTTTTAAGTAGTTAGAGGTGGCTGGGACAGGTGCTGGAATTACTGCAGGAGAGAGTACTGAGAATGTTTTCCAGGTAAAGAGTAGGGTTTTTCTCTTTTTTATTTTATGGTAAAGCAGTTATAGACAGCCACCTATTTGCTGTTTTGATCCTTCTTCCTTTCCCTTTTCTCCCAGGCAAATGATATCAAGTATTGATTGGTACAAATACTCCTGTTATAACTTGTGCCCTACCAGGATTTTCTCTGACCTGGAGGAGTTTAGTCCTGAGTGATTCTTCCCTGAACATTTTAAGGAAAATCACCTGTATGGTTTCCAAATATTTAATGTTATTGACAGTTTTCACGCATCCATCACTTTGTAACTGACATTTCTGGTCTCACTGAGGGGTGATGTGGAGGATATTTCACCCCTATTTTCCCTTTCAGGCTTGTGATTGTTTCATGGTAGGCTTTTCAGCTGAGTGTAGATGTTATGGTCTCAGTAGCAGGGCTGCTACTGGGGTAGCCTCTCTGAGAAAAGGCTAGAGAGGAGAACACAGTTCCTGCTGGCTCCACTCTGGATTCACTGCAGGACACAGCTGAGCTAAGCAGCCAAACAAGTGGCACTTCAGTGAAAAAGTATTTACAAGTGTACAAAAAAATGCTAAAAAGACAGAAAAGTGTGGGGAGGGAAGAGAGAGAGAAACAGCAGTGCAAACACCAAGGTCTGAAGGAGGAGGAGGCAGTGCTCCAGGCTCCAGAGCAGAGATTCCTCAGCATCATATGGAGAAACTATGCTGGAGCAGGAGAAATAGAGTGAGGAGGGAACAGCAGAGAGGAACTTTTGTCTTTGTTTTTAGCTTTCTCATTATCTGTTTTTAATTGCCTATAAATTAAATTGAATTTCCAAATTTGGCTCTGTTTTGCCCATGATTGTAATCAATAAGCTATCTTTCAGTCTATTTTGGCTCATAAGCTTTGGTGTCCTGTTGAGGGAGGGGAGTTAATGGAGGGGATGTCTGACTGCTGGCCAAGGCTAACCCACCACAGCTTCTAAGAGGGTGTACAGCTATGACTGTGTTATGTGCAGGCACATGAAATGTGGAGAAAGAACTTCCTAGAGCCAATACCTATACTAGATCTTCCATGCTGCGAAAACGCAGGTAGCAGATCCGCAGTGTTGTGCTTCTGTGTCCCACAAGTTTTTTCTGGTCCTAAATTGCCCTGTTTATTCATTCTTCATGACTTCTGGCTCACTTCATGTAGTGTGATGCATGCTGCTAAATGCTTTCTTTAAACTTGCTGGAGTTTAGCAGGGAGGAGGTCCTGTACAATCTAGCCAAATCACAGAGAGCTGGGTGGAATCTTCACTTGAGACCTTGGAGGAGTTGTGATCATCCAGCTTGGGAGTGTGCACTTTTTGGGAAACGTTGATGAATAAACACAGGTGTGATGCTTTGGTAGCTACTTAAGTGTTAACTGCCTATTAATTATGCAAACATAACTGACACCTTATCAGAATTGCTTTGCAATAGTAGTCTGTGTTCTGGGTCCTAAGTGGTGGTCTCTGTTATTGTAAGTCACGTTTTTATCCTGCAGGGAAGATTATGGCTTCTTAGGGAGGCAGGCTTTTGTATTCTGTTGGGGATAATTTATTAATGCAAAATGTCTTGTAGTACTTGTAGTGAACTAAACAGTTGCTGCTGTACAGTGAACGCTAGGTTGCAGAAGCCAAGCAAGGTATGCTTGATGGAGGTGGCATCAAATCCATCTGTATCTCTGAAAAACAGCTGTGGTCTCTGTCTCACAAATGCTGTTAATGTCCTTTACCTGTGTGAGAAAGGGTCCACAGAAGGATTTGAAGCTGGAGTCTTCCTCAGGATTTGTTCTTGCAAGCCTAGATTTTAGGTATGAAGTTTCAGTAGCCTTGTTTGGGCATGAAATTTAGTATCAGGCCCTAAAATTCCTCTCTGAGGGCTGGTGAGATCTCTGAGCTCTCCACCTGTCCAGCTGATGACATATTTTGAAATGGAGACACACTGGGTTATGTTTTCTTTGTCTAGGTGGTGGCTATTGTGGACTACAAATAGCCTGTTTATTTCAGAGTAGCCTTCTACGTAAGGATTAATCATGTTGCAATGGTGTGTGTTTAGAAAGAGAGAAGCTCTTGCTAAGAAAGCCTTTCTTAAGAAAAAACCCAGTTTTTCAGAATGAGTTGTGTACTTCTCTGTTCAGCTTGGCTGCTGAGCTATTCAGCTTGTACTTCAGCTTGGCTGCTGAGCTCAGCTACATTCTGCAGTGGATCCAAAGTGGAGCCAGCAGGAACCCCCCCTCTGTTTTATCAGATCTACTTTAGACTTGCTTTGCTTTGTTTTGGTTTTTTGTTTTTGTTTTTTGTTAGTTTTTGTTTTGTTTTGTTTTGTTTTCTTGCTGCTAATGATGATTTTATTAGTTTTTCTTATTGAAGAATCCAGGCTTCATTCTAGGGACCAGCAGAAGCCTGTGTTGTCATTGTGTTTTGTGGCTGACACAGCTGCCTAACAGGTTGCTTGCCTTCTGCCAGCACAGGTAGAAAGGCTTCTACTCTAGGCAAGAGGCTGAAGAAGAGCAGGTTTGCACTATTGCAAGCATTTATAAAAGCAAAGATTCACTAACCAGTGGAGTGCTCACAGAAATCCAACACTGAACAACAGCTCTCAGGGTAAAAAGGAAATGCTGATCACAATTTGGTAGAAAACATATTTCCTACTGAACATCCTCCAAGTTTTGTTATGATTCCGAGTCTTGGTGACATAATTAGGCCTCAAAGATGCTAGGTCTCTCATTTCTTGTTTCTTGGGTATATATCTTTTATGTCTCATTCCAGTGTTTCTGTGGCCTTTTATTAACATCATCACCATTTCCAGCTGCTGGCAGGATGCTGCAATGTTTGCTTTGCAGTGTTCCCTACAACTTTCCCAGTGCCATTCCACCTTCTCCTTGCTGTTTCACAGGGTTTTTTTTTTTTTTTTTTGTTTTGTTTTTAGTGTCTGGGTTTCTTGTTTTTCCTGTAGAAGGAGTAATCAGCAGTTAGAGTACAGATTTTTGACTCAGAAGCATAAATAGCCACTTCATCTAATTATGGGTTCAATTAAGGCAACAAACTGCAAGACTTTTTGTAAAATTGAGAGTATAATTATTCAGCTGATCTCCATGTTAAAAATAGAAAAGGTGAGTCTCTTTTTCCTGTGTGCTCGCTTCCTTTCTAGGTTGTCACCTGAACAAAAGAGGGGACTGATGATTGTCTAACCTGCCTATGTGTTTGCAAGACTGGGTGTATATCTGCTGCTTTCTGTCACAAACCATTACAAACAACAGCAAGAGTAGCAAAGTTCATTTCCAGCTGTTTACTGTGCAGAAAGATGTAACAGTCAGCGTTTATGATAAAGTCTCTGCTGGGAGATTGCAAGAACAAAGTGCCAAAATTTACCCCCTCTGATGCCAAGGGTCACAGAACCTTACTTAACTTCTGATGTTCTGAGCTTTCGGCTTATGTTTTTTATCTTAGTTTTTTTGTTTATGCTATTTGTTTATTTGCTAAAAATGCTTTGCAGTCAGTGCAGTCATTTTTGGTACAAAGCAAAGAGGATAAATGTGACTATGGCCATAAGCACACACCATTTGTGCTTTATTTGGGGGGTGAAGTTTTGTGAATTGGCTGTGAACCATGCTGCCTCTACAAAAATTCTGTTTGACCAAAAGGTTTCTGAGCACCCACTTTGAGAAACAGATGCTCAGTAGCCCTGCAGCAGTGAGAAGAGACCCTGGATCCTCCTGAGGCAGGAGGGGCAGCAGTGTATGTGGTGGGTTTGGTACTGTGAGTACCCAGGCACTTTGCAAGTTGGGGCACAGGTGCTGGTGCTGCCAGTTGTTTTACTGGCACCCTTTAGCCTGTGCCTGAGCATTCAACAATGAGATCAGTAAAGGCCATTTGAGCTGAGAAGCATCCGTGTGCTTTGCAGTGCTGCTGTTGATCAGGGGTCCTTATGGGCTTTGGTTTTTGTAACTCCTCTAAGCCATCAAACCAGCTGAAAAAGGGTATTCTCCATCTGGCCCTTCAGTTATCGTGTTGGACAGCACTGAAGCAGTTCTCTATGCCAAAATGGTGTTGAGCACCTGAAAACAGATTGAGAAAGATGATATTGAGAAAATTCATCTATCCCAAATCAGCAAAAAGGTGTTTTTTGATGGTGCTTTGTTTTTTACCTTGTGAGGTATTGCATGGCCTACAAAGAAGGTTCTCACTCCTCACTTGGCTCGAGCCAAGTGAGGGCAGTGACCGTTCCCTCTGGCTTCCTTTCCTCCAGGAAATGATAGAATGCAGCCTCTCCATAAGAGTGTTTTGTAACTCTGTTTATTTTCCCGGCAAGAAGCTATGCCAGTGGCCTGTGTGACGGCTCCGCCTCCTGCTCTTCTGGCCAACTTTTCTGCAGTGCCGGGTACAGGCAGTCCCAGTTTTGCAGCAGGGATCGAGGCTCGGAGCAGGAGGCGGAGAGGTGACGATGGACGTCGTGGAAGGACTCTCAGGGAGACCCCAGCTGCTGCCATGGGGAGCTGGGATCATTGCTCTGCTTTTGACAATTGTGACTGTGTGCTCCCTGCCCTCCCTGATGGAATACTGGAGGCAATGGTGGATATTGAAGTCGATTCCGGGTATCAGCCCCTGCTATCCTGTGGTGGGAAATGCCCTGCTCTTGGAGCGGAAAGGAGAAGGTAATGCCAGCTCACACTGTAGCCCAGCTGTGAGGTCCCTGCACTGCCTGGGGTTTGCTGGAGGAGCCAGTGGTGGTGAGGTGCTTGTGTGGCTGAGCTGTGGAAGGGAAGTGGAGTATCACAGGATGTGCTGTTGCCTTTAGGTCTCTCTGGGCAGTCTGCAGAGGGGAACAGTGTGAGGAGTGGGCAGTGAAGAGGAAAGGAGAGGAACTGCATAAATGTGGCATTATTACTGGTCTCAAAGACTAACTGGAGGTTAAATCTGACAGCAGCTGCTGCTGGGCTCAGACCGTTAAATTGTTGGTAGGGTGGAGCATGAACGCTGTGGAATGTATTTTAGTGAGAGAGAGGCATGCTGTGGGCTCTTGCAGGAAGTGCTGCTTCACAAAGTTGAACACTATGTCCTCATGACTTTTTTGCTGTGATCCAAACAAAGCTTGAAACAATTACCTTCCCCCAAGCAAGCATGTGCAAGGGACTTAAGCATTCCAAGTTGTTTTTACCTGGGCTCACTTCCAGAGTCATCTGTGACTTAGATTTATGCATTGAGTGCAAAAGAACTTGCTGAGCATTTATAGTGCATCACTCAAAAAGCAAATCCTTTTGTTCTTGAAATGATTAGTATGACCTTCTTTCTGCCGAGTGCATGAGAGAGCACTAACATGCTAGATGATCCCTTTCCATTTGGTACTCATATTTTAACAGTAACATATTTCTTAAGGAGTTTGTGGTATGAAAGTGTTGCTGAGTCTGCTGCCAGTGGCCCAAACTCCTCTGTGTATGTTTGTGATGCCTGTGTATGCCAGTTCTACTCTGTGCACATGTGTTGCTGGCTGTGCTGCTGTATATGCTGCCAGAAGAGAGACTAATGGGTCATGGGAGCATGGTGAAGTCAAGTGAGAGTACAGCATTGGAACACAAATTGCCCATGCTGAGACATGGTGCCTCTGTTCACAAGGCACACTGTCATATCTTTCCTCTGGATCCATTCCCATATCTGAGGACAAATATGAGACATCTGTGGTGGATGTGAGGGCAGGCAGATTTCCACAAAGTTGACTTTGGGGAAGCAGTAGGAGGATGATAGGATGTTTATAGGAGCTGGACTGGTGGATTAATCTTTTTTTTTTTCCTTTCTTATCCTCTTTTAAAAAAAATCTTCTTTAAAAATCCAAACCAAACTGGAACATTGCTTCTATCTCCAGAAAGCAATTTGATGTGAACTCTGATGTTCTGTGTAGTCCCTAATCTCATTTGTTAGCAGGAATCACATAGCTCCCATGTTTTAGTTAAGGAATCACATAGCTCCCATGTCCAGCCTTCTTTGCTCTTATTTATACAAAAATGGGTGAAATTTGTGGTTTATAATATTTTTCATTAAAAATATAACAAAAAACTTTTAAAAAGGGTAACATTCTATAACAGGAATGAAAATAACTTTTCATATGAGGAGGATTTTTTTAATTGGTATTGCTAGACAGTTGCTGGAAAATGTGCTATTTTAATCATGATAATGTTAGGAAAAATATTCTAAAAATAGTAAAATAATCTGACACTATGAATCGTGTTGAATGAGGTGTCATTAGAACTTTTTGTAAGTCTAGGGAAAGCTGTATTTGGACATCTATTAGGAAACTATTTAATAATTTTTCTTTTTTTTTTCTTTGATTTGGGGACCTTTTGAATTTTCAATTCTGCAGAGGCTTGTAAAGGTATCATTTGTTTAAGCTTGTTTCTGAAAGGGCAAAGAAGTGTTTAATCCTTGAATATCCTGAGAGCGGTCCCCACCTCTAATATTGCGGAATGAATCTGATTGTCCTCTGTGATGAGATAGTGTCAAAGACCTTTTTTGAATTAAATCAAACACCATCTACTCCTTTTACCCTGTCAACAGATTTAGCTATCTCCCATACTTTCTGTACAGCTGAATTGACAAGATATGGACTGAGTAATTGCAAAATAATGTGGGAGGAGTATTCGCTGGTTGCTGAGCTCACTGGTCTGAAGTCCAACTGACAGCTGGACAGCAGTGGTATCCCTCAGGTTTATCTGTGGCATAAATGGTGCTGTGAGTCTGTGCCTGAAGATATTAGGACACCTGAATTGTAAAATCCACAAATGCAAAATATGATGCTATGTCACAGCAGCAGGTTAGAAGTCCAAGAAAATCACAATTGCAGGGCTTGTGGTGCAAGAGTTCATTACAGAAGCCTTGCTTATTTTTTAAATTCCCCTTGTTGAAGCTCTACTCTGATTTTCTATTCCAGATTTTTTTAAACAGATACAGTTTTATACTGAAGAGTTCAGAAGTTGGCCATTGTTCAAACTTTGGATAGGACCAGTGCCTGTCATGTTTTTGTATCACCCTGACAGTGTGGAGGTGAGCATGCTGGTCTCCTTCTCTTCTACTGGGATGCAGAGCAGTGCCCAACATGTTACTTTCTATTACCTCAATGTAATTTTTGTTAAAAGGGGCTTGGACTGATTTGCTTTGGGATGATCCTCTGAGTTAGTGGTAAACAAAGGCATAAAGTAAAGGAATATAAAAAGGCCTAGTCAGAGGGCATTGAGGGGAATACTGAAGATGACCTGCAAATGAAAGCATTAAAGAAGCATCTCCTTCAGCTTTGTTTTCACATGTGTGAAAGCTTCTGCTCCTAAGATCAGAACAAACAAGCAGATAGCAGGGAATATGGGACCGCTGAAATAAGGATAGAACATTATGAGATTCAGGTTGCAATGCTTGTGTCTCTTTGACAGACTTCTGCATTAGAACTTAGTGGGTCTGTTTTGATGCCATGAAATGTAGTCGTAAGTTTTACTGCCAACAGTGATTGTCCTTGATCTAGTAAGACACTGTTGTTTCTCTCTTAGAGTGTTTATTGAAGAACTAGTGAAGAAATATCTCTCCATCTAGCAAGTAATATTTTTTCCTCGCTGTTCATTTTTCTGACAGGTTATCCTGAACAATTCAAAACATATCGACAAATCATACCTGTACAAATTCCTGCATCCATGGCTGGGCACTGGACTTCTGACAAGGTATAATGTATAATGAAATGAGGGTACACTGCTGTGTTTTTGAAATTTGCAGGGTATATGATAAGAAGAGGTCTTAGTGGCAGGAATGCTGTATGTATTTCTGAACAAAGAGATTCTGTGCATTGCTTATCTCAGCTGGTCATATTGCAGACCAGTAGGATAGACCTGAGCTTGGTGATGCTTTGGGGTAGGATTGGAGACTATCTACACCCTTTCCTTCATTTCCTTCATGAAGTATAGGATCGTGGCAAATGAGCCTGGGTAGGAGCATAAATCAGGAGTGGAGAAAGGGAAGAGCAGTGGTATAAAGGTTTGGTGTCCTCCAGTCTTGGAAGGGCAAAGGAAGGATTGGTCTGGATGATGCAGATACTCAAGAGTCAGAGCAGGGTAAGTATAGAGTGTCTTTGGTACATTTGAGCCTCTTCTGGGTTTCTAAAAAAAAGAGGTCAAGGTCCCAGCATTAGTGGTTAACTTTGTTGCTTATTTGGAGCCCTCAGAGGTGGACTCCTCATGCTTTATGATGGGACCATGGTATTGTAAAAACCAGCTGGGATCATGTGGTGTGGGAAGTACAAGTTCATGTGAGAGGATGAGGCATGCATTTTATCCTGAGTTTTGTTTTGCCTTTAAGAAGGCAGTAATTAATCAGTAACAATGTGCAGAGGTGAAGTCCATGAGCATCAGGCATGGTGTATCCTCACTGTTCTTCCTTACTGGTTGTTTTGTCTTCCATAGATGTACAGAAGTATTTTGACTTTCTTATGCTTGGAAAAACATATGGGGGAAAATGTTCCAGTCTCTGCTGATTAGGGGCAGCAGTGGCAGACAGCAAGCCAATATGCTGGCCTGTGAAGTGCTCTAATAGCAAGTTAATTATCACACTGCTGATTAGGGGCAGCAGTGTGATAGTTTTACCCTGTAAGCAGAAGTGTCAGCTGGGGCATATTATTTAGAAAAAGTGAACCAGGACCCCAGGAAGCTGGTGACATTCACTGTGGCTCCATGCTTGTCACTGGCATGTGGGAAGTGATTGCCTGTCTCCAAAGAAGTAGATTGTAGCCATACCTTGAGGCAGTCATTTTCATGATGTCTCTAGGTCCTAGTTCTCTGCAGGCCTCATTTCATGGTCAGTGGAGGAAGGCAAGCACAACCACTGATTCAGAGAGATGGTGGGGTGGTCATTAGCCTTGATGCTGAATAGCTGTTTTGGCCTCTGGCTGGCTTCTGCTTGGTCCTTTTGAGCCTGTGCACTGACTAACAGGGATGTACTGTTTGGAGGCTTTTTGACATCTCCATTTGTTAAGATCAGCTGGAGAAATGGTGGCTTCTGCTTCCAAGAGACCTGGAGCAAGAAATATTTCCATTTGCTCCTTCTGTGGGGTGCTATGAACAGCTTGAACAGACATCTACAGTGTGTCCACCTCTTCCAGGCTTCAGTATTCACTGTGTACTTCCTGTAATGGTGAGAATATTATTTTGGCTTGGAGGTTTTTAGCCTTCCTTTTCCCCATTAATTTTGTAGCACTGGAGACAAGTGGCGGTCACGGAGGAAGATGATAACTCCCACATTCCACTTTGCAATCTTGAGTGACTTTCTAGAGGTTATGAATGAACAAGGAAATATTTTGGTGAAGAAACTTGAGAAGCATGTTGACAAGGAGCCATTTGATGTCTTTATGGACATCACTCTGTGTGCCCTTGATATTATTTGTGGTAAGTCTTGTTCAGTTATTGTGGTAGAATTGTGGGTGACGCAGAAGATCATGAGTTTAGCTGTGCCAGTTTGTGTAAGATGATTGAAGAGCAATATCCCTGCATATTTTCTAAATACATTTCCATCCTTCTCAAACTTTTTCCCAGGGTTTACTACTTGTATCTGAGCAGCTGAGTTGTGGGACTGGCAGGACAGAGGTAGCAGTCTGAAGTGAGGTTTTCTTGAGGAGCAGGATTCCTGGGCATGGAAATACAAAGAAAGCTCATTCCCTGCAAAGGGATATGTGTATTCACTTGTTGAAGGGATGGTGATGATAGTCAGAAGCTGGGGATGGTGGTGATAGTAAGAAGCTGGGAGTAGTAGTAACTCACTGTGTACTACACTGGATTCTACTTTGTACTTGTGAAATGTTGATATTTTCCTCCTAGAAACAGCAATGGGCAGGAATGTGGGTGCCCAGAAGAATAAGGATTCTGACTATGTTTCTGCTATCTACAGGTAAATGCGCATTTTCCTTAGTCATATTTCAGTTGAGCTGGAATTAATGCTGCTGGTGTCAGGAAGGAAGGCCAGGGAGTCAGAGAGGGAGGGATGTAAAGCATTGAAACAGACTAACCCTGAGTCACTAAATACCCTGGAGGTGTTTGATGAGACATGTTCCTGTGGCGCTTAGGGTCATGGTGTAGCAATGGACTGGGTTAACACACTCGGTTAACAGTTGGACTCAGTGGTGTAAAAGGTCTTTTCCAACCTAAATGAATCTGTGATTTTATGATCCCACTCTTAGCTTTTGATGGAGCTTGTTGAGACAGGTATGATAAAAAAAGGGGTAGATCTGAAGGGTTTGATTATCATTGGTTCCTTGGCCTTTTCCAAATTGTAGCACAAGTGTGTTTGAAGTAGGTAATAATTACTCCTCTGCAGCTAAAGCATGTGCAAGAGCTGAATAGCAATGACAATCAGCCCTTCCAAATGTACTCCACTTGTGTTTGAGGATACTTGAAGTCTCATATTTTTCATTTTAGATACATTTGAAGTCCTTTAACATGCAGTCTGGTATCTGGATGTTCAAGTAGGAATGCAGTGCTCTCAGAAACTGTTTGAATTCTTGGGGCAGACATTTTGGGAGCCTGTCATGAGTGGTCTTTACAACAGTGTCAATGCTTTGCTGAAGTGGGGTGTGATGGGATTGGATGACTTAATAGAACTGTTTCAAGAGGATTCAGACTAAATGAGAATATGCTGTCCTTCTCAGAGATCAATACTTAAAAAAATAAAATATGGTGATTCTGGGATAAGTAACAGAAATTTTGAGATGGTGCAAAATCAAGACACAAATGTGAATGGCCTTCCTTTCAAATATTTGGTTTAAACCTACACAATATGTTAAGTTCTACTATATTAGGGTACATAGAAGTTGTTTCTTGTGGGTTTTTTGTGTTCTTGAAATGTGCTATAATTTGGTGTTTTTGTCAAGTAATGTTACATGATATAATTGTTTTGCCCCTAGGATGGGTGATCTAATCCAACGGCGACAGATGAGCCCTTGGCTTTGGCCTGACTTTTTGTATGTATTGTTCAAAGAAGGAAGAGAGCACAAGAGGATTCTCAACATTCTTCATAATTTTACAGATGCGGTATAGAGTCTTTAAAAAATATTTATAATATTTATAGTGATAATTTTCATTGTTGGATTAAAGTTTTGCACTCAGATCTTCCAAATGGGGATGAGGTTCAGCCTTCTTGATATGCTGTCTCTCTATTGTGATGCTGAGGAATTCCCCAAAAAGAAGACAAGAGATGACTTCCCTTTTAGGATCTCTGCTGAATTTAAACTAGAAAGTAGACTGCCTCAAGGCAATGCCAGAACTTGCAGGTCCTTGACAACTGAAACAAACAACAGAAATTCATTAAACTCTTGCTCTGCCTGAAAAGCTCCACATCTGGATGACATCCAATGGCTCACTGCCAAGTTTGGAGCAGTAAACATAGGGTTCTGCATGGTAGTGCTGCTGGGTTCAGCCCTCAGAAACTGAAGCCTGTATTCATTTTCCCCTGTTCAGAGCAGAACTGCTGAGAGGAGTAAACACACACATCTGCAGTAAGGTATTCTGATGCAGAAGTCATTAGGTATGCATTACTCACTTGGCATAAAATAATTTGTTCTCTCACCCTGTTAGACTGTGGAAGTAACAGCCCTTTCTCTCACCAAATAATTCCTATTTTGTTCTTGCCAAAGTTTGCCCTCCCAAATCTACTATTAGGATGTTATCAGAGAGGCTGCTTTCCCTGTGTATGTACCCCATACATAGCTTCCTTTTATTGGAAATTGCAGTAGTAAGTCATAGGAGCGGCTTTTAACACTTGCACTCTTCTGATGCTGGGCTGGTGCACTGAAGAATATGAACAACCAAATCATAGAAGATGACAAAGGACCATAAATAATAATTGCACCTGTGTAGTCAATATGTGACACATGTGCGTGTTCAGTGAGGAAAACAATGTGTGTGCATGGAATTGTATTTTTTTTCTTCCATTCAGTGATTCCTCCGAACAGAAATGCATACTCTACACCCTTACACCCTTTTAAATTATTTTGTTGTTTTTAAGAGCAATGCCAGTTCATTGAAGGGTTCTGTTTTGACTTTGCAACAACAATGGCAGCAATAAGAAATGTATGTCTGTTACTGAGTCTGTACTTCAACCTAAAAAAGGGAAATTCAGCCATTGCTCTCATACTTGGGAAAATTTGGGAAACTTTTGTATAGTGAGTTCAGCAATACTGTGTGTAGCCTTGACACATGGTTCTGGGATGCCCTGGCTTCTCTTCAGTTTCCTGAGTTTTTTGGAGGTTGGAAGTGAGATCTTTCCTTAGTTCTCAGATGGGATAGAGAAGATCTTATTGATGATTAATGTGATCTCACTGTGGTGTTTTTTGTTTTTTTTTTTTTTTTTTGATATGCTGTTACTATTGTTGGCATTCATTATTGGTGTGTTCCAGATACTCTGGATATGTTTACACTTCTTGATGGCCCCCAAGTTGTTTACATAGTTTGGCTATCTATTTTCTTGATTGCACAAAGGCTGTTCGAGGTTTATTCTATTGCTTGGGGCAAGAAAGGTTGATCATAATTCACTACTAATAAAAAGTCAGCTAAATTTCATGACCTAATACTGACAGTTGTGCTACCTAGCCAATGTAGACTGCTACAGATGTATGTTGTTTTGATAAGTTAGGACAAAACTGTATGAGGCAGATGGTGCGCTTGTGCTGAATTCATTATATCTGATGTAATGGTTCTAATCTCAGGTCATTGCAGAAAAAGCTGAAGAACTTAAAAACACCCAGCAAAAGGAACATGATAATGATGGTAACTCTGAAGAAAGTGGTTCCAAAAAGAGAAAAGCATTCCTGGACATGCTCCTGAACGCAACAGATGATGATGGGAAAAAATTGAGCTACAGGGACATTCGTGAGGAAGTGGATACTTTCATGTTTGAGGTAACCAAGGAACTCATTGGTTTATTGTTCTTTTGTTTTTGTTGTTGTTGTTTTGGAAGATTTCATTTGCTGGGGTTTTTTTGTTTGGTTTTTTTCCCCTTCAAACCCAAGATTCAGAATTTTCAGGTGGTGACTCTTGTCTTAGTTCAGGAAGTTGCTTTTAGCATGATGTTATTTAAGCCCTGGAAGCCTAAGAGAAAATCTCAGTGTTTCTATTCTACAGAGGTACGATAGAAGCATTGGTATGCCCTGCAAAAACTTTGGACAATGCACATGTGGTAGGCCCTGCCTGTGTGAGCAGGGTCTACTCATGAAAGCGGGTGGGAAATGAAAACTTAAAGGCTGACGTGGGCCATGGGCTCTTGCCTTTTGTTGCAAACTTCATTAACACTGAAGAGAGCTCAAAATAGTTTCACAGTTTTGACTTGCATTTTGTCATATCGCCTCACATTTTTTTCCTTTGCTACATTGCCTGCAGTCTTCTGGTTCTGTAGTCCACTGTGCATCAGTGCTTCATCTTCTTGTAGAAACTCATCCTAGAATGGTTTGGGTTGGAAGGGACCTTAAACATCATCTAGTTACAACCCTCCTGCCATGGGCAGGGATGTCATCAACTAGGTTAGGTTGCCAGGGCCCTGTCCCACCTGGCCCTGGACACCTTGAGAGACAGGACATTCAAAACTTCTCTAGCCAACATGTTCTTCACTAATCTCTGAGTAAAAAATTTCTTCCTAACATCTAATCTAAATTTTTTCTCTTTTAGTTGAAAATTATTCTCTCTTGTCCTATAAGTACCTGCTCATGTAAAATGACACACACCGTCTTTTTTTTTTTTTTTTTTTTTTTGGTAAGTCCTTTCTAAGTACTGAAAGGCCACAGTCAGGTCTTCCCAGAGCCTTCTCTTCTCCAGGCTGAACAGCCCCAACTCTCCCAGCCTGTCTTTCAACAGGGATGACAGGGACAGGGATGACAAGACAGGGATGTCCCATCCCTCTGATTATCTTCAAGGCCCTTCTTCTTGTCTTATTTGCTCAGGGAGGATCTGAAGAAGATTTTAACGAGTTTTCCACACTGATGGACCTGGATTCTGTCAGAAGAGCTTAATTCATAGAATCATATTAATACTATTGTAACCTAGAGAAACTCTCTTCTCATCTTGCCATTTCTGTACTACAGCAGCATTCTGAACTTCACCACAAGTGTGCTTTTTTAGTATCAAAATCCTTTTTTCATCAATTTTTCCGTTTTCTGTTCCTCCCCTTTTTGTGGCTTTTTTTTTTTTTCCTTCACATTTTGTCTCCCTTTTCTTTTTCCTCTCCTTCCCATGGTGCTGGGAACTAGTAGTTGATTCTCTTCCCATAGAAAACCAAGTATTTTCCCCTGTGGCTACTGTATTGTGTCGCATAAAACCATTTTTAGATACTTTTGAAAATGTTATAAGTTGTGTCCATTGTATATCTCCTGTGACAGTCACTGACCCCCCTAGATGTTGACAGGACAGTAACCAAAAAGATGAATATATATCTGATTCATTGTGTAGATACTGATAGTTCATGCAGCTCCTGAGAATCAGAAGAGAGGGATTTTGCTTGGGTTATTTCAACACTTTCCCCTTTTGTCACAACAATTGTGGATCACCTTTTATCTTGATAGTTAGTAAGTTGAATAATTCACTCTTGATTCTTGTTTTTATCATGGCAATGGGACTAATACGTCTCACTTTTCATACTAACTGCATACCTAAGTATTTACAAAGCCCACTGGTACATGGGAGTAGAGTTGAAATAAATGTCTCTGTAAATCTGGACCTGTAGGGCCATGATACAACAGCAGCTGCTATGAACTGGGTCTTGTACTTGCTTGGACGTAATCCAGAAATTCAGAAGAAGGTTCACAGGGAATTGGATGAGGTGTTTGGTAAGTCTTCATTCCCCCTTCATTGGGGTTTTGCTGCATTTGTGAGTGGAAATGTGTTAAAAGCCTAGAAGTTGAAGGGGGTTCAAGAGCATGCCTTGTGGCCCTTCTGGAGCTTTCAGCAGCTAGAGGTGCTTGGGATGGGTGTGGGAAGGTCTGTTGTGGTGTACAACCAAACTTGTCTTTGGGGCAAGATATGCATGTTTAATATATTTGTAAAACCTTCTTGTATGTAGTCTTGGTGCATGATGAGAGTTTCTGGGGGGATCCAGGATGAGTTTGTTTAGCCAAAGATGGGGAGTTTTGGTCTTGGTCATTCCTCTATTTGTTTTTGGACAGACAATACTGAACGTCCTGTTACAACGGAGGATTTGAAAAATCTTCGATACCTTGAATGTGTTGTGAAAGAAGCTCTTCGTCTCTACCCTTCAGTTCCCATGTTTGCCCGTACCTTGAGAGAGGATTGCTGCATTAGTAAGTGGTGCTCTGTGTTTGCCACTTTCTCTTGTGTTAGCATTTCTGCAGTGGAGATGTTTCCCAAGAAAAGGGCAGCATTGTTTTATTTTTCACTGTTCTGTTGTGTATAGCAGGTCATTTGTTTGTTGTTGTTTTGACTCTTCTTCTCCCTTTCTCTTCTCTCTTTAGGGGGATATCAGATACCTAGAGGTGCAAATGTCCTTGTTTTAACTTATGCCCTGCATAGAGACCCTGAGGTCTTCCCTGACCCGGAGGAGTTCAGGCCTGAGCGATTCCTCCCTGAAAATTCTAAGGGAAGGCACCCATATGCTTATGTGCCCTTCTCAGCTGGTCCCAGGAACTGCATTGGTATGTATCTGGAGAGGAAGCCCTTGTAAGGTTCTGCTTTTGAATGTGGTAACTGAGACCACATTTGGTGTCAGTACTGTTTGTATAGTGCTCTTCCTCATTCTCCACCTCTGAATCTGGGCACTGTATGTTCTGCAAGCCACACACTTCCATTAGATTGACCCGAATTCTCTCAGAAGAGTTTAATTCATAGACTCATATTAATACTGCTGAGCTGCCCCATTTGTTTCTTCTGAGGGATTTCCTTTCTTCCTAGGGATGAGTGTCTATTATGCTGATGATGTTTCTTCCTCATTGCTGTGCAGCCTGGCAGCATGTTATTGGGCTCCTGTGTTTGCTTCCTAATTTCTGATTCTCAGTGTCAGCAACACAGAGTGAGAGAAAACACATGTCCTGCACCTGTTTTCTCTGGAAACAGTTCATCTGTCTCTCTCAGGTTCTGAGCTGGATGTCCACAGCACATGCAATCTGCAACTGATGTATTCTTTCCCTGTTTCTGACACTGTAGTTGGTTTGGTGTTTTCTCTGTCATCCCAGAACTCGGTAGCACTTTCAGATGCCACTGAGATGCTTGGCATTTATCCATGCTTCAAGTAGAGGCAGTGTTGTTTATATTGTAGAACATGTGAAAAGACTGTTCCCTCTACTGGTTTTGAGTGTAGATGGGGAACATCCAAAAGTTGTCATGCTATTACAATAATGGGAAATATTACTTATTTTGTTTTTTTTTTTATTTTGTTTTGTTTGTTTGGTTTGGTTTCTGTTTTTGGGGGATGTGATTGGTTTGTTTTGTCTCATTGATTGGTTTATCTCATTGGTAGTAGGTGCCCTTTTCCATAAGAGCAGTAAACTAGGTCTTTCCTTGTTCAGAAGAGAAATCTAATTTAATATAACATGTCTAGCTAGTTTCTGAGTGTGCAGGAACATGTGCAGGAGAGGTGGTTCATTAGTATAATTGCAAAAGTGCATTGTGTGTACATATGTATGGATTTCTGTGTATATAATCTGTGTATATAATACAGAGGGGAGAACATAAAAAGTTCTCAGCCCTGCTTTTTGTGTCCCATCTGCGTTTTTTAGTTTTTGTGAACTGCCTTGTGGCACTTGGTTTGGTTTCCCTCACATTTCTCTGTTCTCATGTTTCTGCCTTCACCTATCTCTGAATTAAAAATTGAACTTTGCCCTCTATGCTACCAAACCGTCAGTGTGTATGAGGCTTAATGATCACTGAAGGAAGGTCTGTCTGTTATTCCATTGCAGTTGCATCTCCTTTGCTCCTCTCCACATATATGGAACCATGAGATTTTTCTCTCCCCACAGTCCCTGTGCTGCATCTTCTGCTCTGGTCTGCTATCCATCCTTCCTGCCTAGTCCTCTCAAGAGACGTGACAAGGCTGTGTTTTGTAGTAGTTCCATATAAAGGGTTGACTGTTTCCACATTGCTGTTTAGTTCTGTTTACTATAGGAAGGAGAACATACTGTTGATTATCCCAAGAAGTCCAGAGTTTTCATGCAGAGAAAAGTGCTAGTGTTACTTGTATCCATATGACCTTGATTTTGGCCTAAAGCTAGTTCTGTTCTTAAATCCTGTGAGCATGCAAGTGCAGCAGCTGTTGATGCAACCTGACAATAACTATTTTTTTTTCTGCCCTGTAACTCATAGGTCAGCGCTTTGCACAAATGGAGGAGAAAACTCTTCTAGCCCTCATCCTGCGGCGCTTTTGGGTGGAATCATGTCAAAAGCCAGAAGAGCTTGGTTTATGTGGAGAATTGATTCTTCGTCCAAATAAAGGCATCTGGATTAAACTGAAGAGGAGACCAAATGCTGGATCAGAATGAAAGGAATTTCAAAAGTTTACTTCCAAATGTTTTCAATCTATTTAGACTGAGACATATTTTAAAATCAAATATTTTTATGTCAGTCCAGCAATTTGTTAAAACTAGTTGCTATTGTTGTATTAAAAAAGATGTAGCAATAGCCCTAGTTGCTCTACTTCTATAGTGCTTGTGAGCTTCATGCTAATCTTTGAAATGAAATTTAATCCTTAAATTTTAGTGCCTTATCTGCATGTAATCAAATGCAATTTAATCCTTAATTTTTAGTGCCTTATCTGCTCAGATGAAATTATTCTATTGCCACAGCGCCATAAAAACTAAGCTATGGTAATGACAACAGCAATGCCTGTGATGTGATCAGCTTACATGCCATAGCATTTTCCAGGTGACTGGAAATCTCAAATGTTTGTAAGGTTTTCAGGTTTGTTTCTGAAAAATACAAGTGATAATCCTTCTTCTTAGCAAATTTTTTTTTGGTGATGACTGCCTCTGTAAAGACCACAAAAAAAATCTCTGATAATTTCACTCCTTCTTGGTAAGCATTTAAAGTAGTTTGTAAGAAGGGAGTGCTCTGAATTATTTTTTTGCAAACTGCACCAAAAGCATTAATCTTTATAACCATAGCAGGAACTAGACTGTCTACAAATTACACGCAGGATTTCATAATGACAAAAGCAATGTATTATTACAAACTTTGAGAATAAACTCCTACTATGCCTCAATGTGGACTGTACCTGTTGAAATTGCATGCCTGTGTGCAGGTAAATTGCTGATGACTAATTGTTTCTTCGCTTCAGTTCCCCTAGGATGATCATTCAACCAGATTTTACTATGCTGGTCAAAGCTGAAACAATGAGCCAGTGTGCTCTTGCCTTCTAGTGCCCTGAAGGCAACATCCAGAGTCTTTTGCTAATTGATGTTGAAGAGGAATTACGGTGATGCAATGAAGTGCCTGTCAGAGTTTCTGATTGTACCTTCATGACAGGTCAAAGTCTGCTACAGGCCGTACAGCTGGAGAACAGACTCCACGATTTTTGCATGCTCTGAAGAAAAAACTGGTGCTAAACCAAGCTGATGTCCTCTAGCTGGTCTGGCTTTACTTGTGCCCAATGCTTAGGGGCTTCTTTTGACTGGTGTGTGTTGCTCCAGCACGATACCTGGCACCGTACATAGAGGGGTGCCCACCAATAACCACACTTGTGCCTTTAGTTGTTCTTGCCACTTGGTGCTGAGGGCTTTTGGTGTGTTGCTGCCTTTAGGTTGTTCTTGGGCTGTGGGCAGCTTGCAGAGGGGGACTGGATGAGAAGCTGGAGGTCAGAGCTGATACAACTAATATGGACTGGTCGAGAAATGATTAATGTGTTACAAAGTAGGAAAGGAGTAATCTGTTCTTACTCATTTTGTTGACATTTAAAGATTTTTTTCTTTTGTCTCTTTCTATGTTTCCTTTTAACAACGCTTAGTGACTTAATACCTGGGATACTGCTCTACTTTGCAGAATATCATAATATTGACAAAATAATTTATATTTGTTCCAAATAAATTAGGGGTTTCCTTGAACCTGCCAAATTCTTTGTATTCTGATAAGCCTAGTTTTTACCGTTTTCTGAGGATCTTCTAAAAAAGAAAGTGTGTAAGAAATAGTTTACAAAAATGAAATTACAGATCTTGACAAATAATCACTGTCTTTATTTTACCATTAAGAAAAAAGAGCCTTTAACAATAGTAATACTTGCATTCTTCAGCCTTCTTTTTCAAAGATAGGTCTTATTGCTGTATAATAACAAGACTTTCAGTTTCCAGGGCTGAATCTAAACATTGTCTTTTTTATAATGAGATAACTTTTGAGACCACCTCCATATGTTAATGTATTTAAAAAATATGACATATGTTTTCCAAAGAGACTCTAAAATAAGGAATTATTTCATGGTTTTACATACTTGGCAGGGTGAATTTTCAAGGTAAATAAGATTAGCATTCAGAAAATGTTTTCTCAGGAGATTTGGCATGTAGTTGAAGCCTGGAGAGGTACCTCATGTCTTAAGCTATGTGCTTAAGTTGAGGACTTCCAAGACAAATGAAAACTAATATTACTTCCTTTTCTTCTGTGGGATCTGTTTTGTGGAAAGTATTTGTAAGATAGACCAAATTGTAGAATTTTTTTGCATAAGATAATTCTTATGACGTCTATCTATACTGACCAATATTTTTTCTTGCACTTTACTTTTGTACCATGCTCTTCTCATAGAATGTGTGTATATCTTCTACAGTTTCTTTATACTCTCCAAACTGGACAAGAAAATAATTGAGAAAAAAATTGAATAAACCTATAAAAAGAAACTCATTATGAAAAGTGCATGGGCTCAAATGCTGGCACAAGGAATGCCAACTTGAAAAATCCTTATTTAGTGATGCAAAAAGTGTCTTTGCCAAGATGAGCACTGATGTAATCCTATAATCTTTGTGTTCTGAGCTGTTCTGAAATGGCAGTGATCTCTTATTTTCTGTTGTGAAAATTGGTTCTGGAGCAATCTGACACTGCTAAGGAAATAAATATTGAGGAAAACAGTACTGAACATACAGCAAACTTTGTGTCTGCTGGGTAGACGTTAAATACCTTGCATTGTCCAGTGTGATTTTATTAGGTGAAATCATGTGGTGTGTAGCTGTTGGTAGTGGTCAGCAGCAGTCCTCTGGATGTGGGGGTTTGTTTGTTAGTTTTGTTAGTTTCATGTGGGAATTTTTTGTTTGATTTGGGGTTTTATTGTGTGTGTGTGTGTTGGGGGGGGTGGGGGGGGGGCGGCTTTTCCTGTAGGATTACAACATGCAGCATGGCATTGCCAGGTTTCCTGATAAAATAATGGGACAATAAAAAATTGTGTAATAAAAACTGCATGTGCATAGTAGCTGTTTGTGATCCTATTCCAGAGTTCTAGGTATCTGCTGTGGTATTAAAGAAGCAGCTGATCTCTAAACCAAAAGATTAGACTGTCTGTAAAAATACCTTTTGTGTGGTGTCACAAAGGACGTGACTTTCTACTGGGACAACAGAAATGGAATGTATGAGTGCTTCTGGATCATGGTTTACAGCTATTACGAGGAACACTGACAACAGACAAGGTGTGACCTCCACCTGTTGGGAGGTTCTGCTTGAGAGCACCTGCAGGTGCCCTGAGGCACTAGAATTTTCCAGCCACCTTTACACAAACTGCTTTTTGGCCTCTGAAAGCTGCAGGTTTAGGACACATGCAGGAGGTGGAATAGTGGTGCATACCAGATATCCACCTGCCTTCCTAAATTTAATCCTCATGCTGTAAAAGGAAAAAGCCACATATATAAATGTTAGTACACTGCTACAAACAAATAATTTTGCTGTGTTTGATTTCACCAGTCATCTCCTCTTCCAGAAGCTAAAAGAGTCAGAGCCTTTGGAGAATCCTACCCCAGTTTTCTTTCTAAAAGAGTATTGTGCCACACCCTGACAAAACTTCCAGTATAGAAGTACCTCAGTTTATAGTCAGGTCATATTTAGAAGATGACCTTCATAGTCTGCATGGATTAAAAGATTAAAAACTAAACTAATTCACTTTCTAAACAAAAAAACTGCATACATCTGAGATTCTTCTGAAAATGAGAGTCTCTTAGTTACATTCTGCTGAGTATAACTCTATCTTTTATTCAACGAATGGACTTTTCTATTTGATGCCTGGGGCATAACTTGTGGAGATATTAAGTGATCATTGAAATTGCAAAATATTTTGATCAAAGAAAGGCAAAAGTTATCAGTTAGAAAAAGACTCAGCATTTGTTGTATGCCCAAATGACCTCATTCCATGCTAGTAATTGACATACAACATACAACTTGCCCGAGAATTACTGTTTGGCAGTTTACAGGCCTTGATCAAGATACTGTGGCCTTTCAGTGTATGTTGAAACATTCTGTCTTCTCTAATATCTAACAATAATCAGCATCAGGTGCTTTAGGTCCAAAAAATAAGGCCTCGGGCAGTAATGTGACTCTCCATTTATTTAAAAAAAAGGGCAAATCTGATTAAAAGAAAAAAATCAAAGAGGACCTCTGAAATAACAAAGCTAGTAGCTATTTGTTGTTTGATATTTGCAACTGTCTTCTATTTCTTTAATATGATCCTGAATTTTGTTTGCATTGATTTGTTATTTGACTTTGGATTTGCAGTGTTTTCTGGGCTCTATTTCCAGGAAGACTATTGTTGACATGTGATTTCAGCATATGGAGCTACTAAACTGCTTTTAATTTGATACAATACACAATGCTGCACCATTCACAAATCAGTAAAAGATTCTATCCATCTTTTTGCAGCCATTTTAGGTGGTATGAAGTCAAACAGAAGATTCTGCCCTAGTGAGACAGTAGATTCTTCACTCAGATACTGGCATCCTGACTCAGATGAAAAGGCTCTAGATTGTTGATTGTAAGAAGAAAAGATTGAGATTTAGATTCAGAGTTTGCTTTAGCAGCATTTGCAGTTTTATTTCTCTATCTCCTTTGTCATATTATAGCCATGATAGACATGAAGTTCTTCAGAATATTTTTGTGTGTTTGTTTTCCCACTGGAGCATTCAGGTTCATGAAATTATTACAGTATCCTCATTCAAATGGAAAGGGTGTGCATAAAGCCAAATCAAAATGAAAATGTGGGTTGTTCCTACCATACTGGTGCCTTCCTTCCCTCATTTCCTCTGAGAAACTTCTCCTCTTGCTCCACATTACAGCCATCAGGTGTTGTCTCATTGCAGAAAGTAGATCCTCTTCCATGTTGAAGCTGTTTTTTTGAATAGGACTGCCATAAGAAATGTGGGATTTGGTTCTGCCAGGCAGAATTAGACCTAAATCAGGCTAGAATCCAGTAATTTATTTCCAGAGGTGAAAGAGTTCAGGAATTCCTGCCACCTTTGCAGGAATGAGATTTGTGCATGGATCACAGTGGAAATCAGCAGAAAGCAGTATCAAGCAAGTGCACTGCCAGGGAGATGGTGTCTTAAGGAATTGGTTTAGGCTGAAACAGGTTTTGTTTTTTTAACTACCAAGTCAAAATGAAGCAGAGTCAAACAGAAGCAAACTCTTAATTGTATTTTAGATGATTCAAATAAATTCTGAACTTTGATCATCAAAAATGTTTCCATTTCTAAAAATGTTTTGATGAGCTCTTCTTTTATTTCTGCTATCTGAATTACTGAACTCTACATGCAACGTCCTGATTTAGCTAATATTTAGAATATGGACAGCTAAATTGATACAATGAGGGAATTAAGACCAGCAGTAATGTCAAGCCCTTATAGGCCTAAGGAGTAGGTTGCCAATGGTTTTGGCATTCCATGCATTTTAAATTTCTAACTCTTCTCCTAGTTTGCATCATATAATCTCTGGATTTCAGAGAGGCTTGGGAAACTTATTCCAGCTGAGAATTTGTCCCAGTATATTTCATAATTTTTCCTATAATAAATATATCCTATAATAGACAAAAACTCACTCATCATCATAGAGTCCATAATACATTTTTTCTCTATACAGAAGAATAACTTTGTTGGTTTGAGCAACAGCACAACAGTGCAAATGGGAGCATGTCATGTGAGTAGCAGGCCCAGGGAAAGAAAATGCATTTTTTTTCCAAAGTGACTATGCTCATTATGATTCTCTTTGAATAGCATTTCTGCCTTATTTCTGAGCTCCACCATGAAATCCAACTGATGCCCTTACAGATGTAATTGAAATGATTGGTTTTAGAAAGACTGATACCTAAATTTGAGAACTGTTGCTTTAAGGAAATGTTTTTTCTTCCTTTTTTTTTTCCTCACTAGTTTACTTCTGAAACAAACAACCATCAGCAGAAGATGCCCCTTCCTCAGACCAAATTCTGAAATATAGACAATGGATTATAAAAATGAAGTCTTACAGAAACTTCTGATGAACATGGTTATGACTACATGTTGCATGAATGACACACATGTTCTCGGCAAAATTTATGGTCAATCTGCTCTGTTTTTCTGCTTATTTGAATGGTATGCCTTATTTTTCCAAAAGTGTATAATTGGAGATTTTTTTTTGTTTTTTCCTTTGTTTTCTTGTTTTTTGCTTGTGTTTTTATTAAAACAGTAACAAATTGGAATAACTGCCCAATATCTGAATAGGAAAGCCCAGACAAGAAATGAAAAGTGAAGAAACAAAGTTCTTGGACAAAAGTTCTAACTCGTTTGTGCCACCAAGTGAAATGCACACACACACAGACACAGAGGCAAAATAATTATTTTAAGGGAATACTAATATATGTTGAGCAACACAAAGAATGGTAAGTTCAGCTTACTTTGTTTGTAAATATTCAAATACGTGTAGATTTTGTGATTACATCCAGAGACAATGAAAATTCTGTAATTTGATATAGAGGTGAAAATTTTTCTAGGAGTTTACAATATTATCATCATTTTATAGGGGAGAAAAGATGTTGCATATGTGTGGTTGTACAGGATCAATTCCAGCGCGGTGTGGATGATAGATGTTCTGGAAATGTGTCCCAAGGTCAGTAACAGTATTGACAAAAAGAGTACCCATTCAAAGTAAACATTAAAGATGAGTTAGCATTGCAGGTAGTAATATTTAACACAAACTGTTGACTTTTTTTTTTTTTTTTTTAGTAGAGTGCAAACCTGATCTATGCATCCAGACTTGTTATGTGTTCAGGTATGTAATCATTATTGCAATAATGCACTGGTATTCAGCGAAAGGTTTTCATAGCAACAAGAGAGTGCAAGTTGGAGTTTTTATGGCTTGTGTTTTGTAGTTAACTTATTTCATAGGTTAAGTTGTTGCATGTGAAATAAAGCTTAGGACTCTTGTAGCGTAAGAAGCAGCGACTGTGAGTCATTAGTTTGTTACCTTGATAACAGTATTTACTAAAGTGTCTGGAGAGTCAGTATTAGTAATGTAATTTCAGTGGAATATTGTTCCCAGTCTAAGCAAGAATAAATATTCTGCTGTTAAAAGGTATGCCAAAACACCATATCACAGCTGCAATTGTAATTTTCAATGTAATTTTAAATTATTGGTGAAACAGTACAAGTGTAAATCAGTGTTAGGCTTAGGAGTGCTTTATAAAACTAATTACACACGCTTTATTGAATGTATCCTAAAGAATGATTTTGTGGTTTTTAGGATGAATTGGATTTATCGGACTTTTTATTTCATTTTCTTACTTGCTTCCGTTTACAGTGGTAAGTTAATGTAAAATTACTGAGATTTACAAACAGCGTAGAGAAACTCTTCCAGAAGGGGAGAAGATTAGTAACTGCAGTCTGCTCTTGAGAGAGTTGTTTATTCTGCTGGATTGAGTTTAGTTAAGTTTGGGTAACTGGCATAACCTTATTGTCTGACAGGAAACTTTTTAGTGGGGATTTACTGACACTGTCCTGCTACCCCCTATGCTGTCACCTCCCCCAGCACTCATGGGACCATGGCCTGTAACTGTGAAATTGGTCCGTGTTTTGTGCTCAGTGGCAAAGTCAGATGCCTAAGCAGCAGCTGGGGAAGGAGGCCCTTTGGGGGTGTAGCAGGCAGAGTAATGTGTGTCTTTCATGATGGGTTAATGATTTACATTGTTCCAGTAGCAAAAGTTAAACTACAAAAAACTGCACTGTGCTTCTTTGAAATTCCCTTTCCTGATAAACTATAGCTAAAGACTAACACAGGTGTAAATTCAGTAATGAATTAGCTGTTTTCTCAGAGAACAATTAGGTAACAGCTTTTTAGTAAAATCTAATAGGTAAATGAAATATGATTTAAGAAAATGTTTTACCTGGCTTTAAGTCTCAGAAAAAATAAAATCTTGGAAAATTTCTCAGGCCTAGAAAACATTTTAATTAAATGAAAGTGTTCAGAACTGGCACAGTTTTACATGGTGCATAGTTTTACAGCATAAATAATTTTTTTGTGTTAATTTATGCTAGAAGAAGGTAAATAGGATCAAAAATATCTGATTCAGTAAATAATTGCAATATTCTTTTCTTTTATGTTTAGAATTCACTTGGTGTATTCTAAGAATTGAAAATGTTTTTTCTGTTAATGACAAGCTGGATAAAGAAATGCTACTGAGAATAATAAATAGCATTTTTTAGAGAAAGAGCTTGAAAGTATATACATACCAGAGAATTCGGATGTTTATAAAGTCTAATTTTTTACTAATAAGGACTTGAACCTTTGAAAGATAGTAACACATTTAGCAAATATGTCTAATAATCCTTGTTTATTCCTTTTTAAAAAATATATATATATTATACCTGTGTGCAGGAAATGCTGAATTGCCAAAGCATAGTTTATAATCATATTACAAACAAAATCCACTCGTAGTCTTTTAAAACTGTCAAATCAAATATGATATTACCTATTTCATTTTGAATATCACTTGATACAGAATGATCACTCTAAAGTAACAGATTAAGCCACTAGATAAAATGTTTTTGGTTGGGTTTCCACCCAGTCTGTAAAAGTGCATTCTTTTCTCTTTGCTTTTATCCAAGAAAAAGCACTTTGGTAGATGCAGGAATAAAAATTTTCATTTTATTGATTTGCTAGTCCTTTTGGAGGGCAAATTCAAAAAGAGAGTGGTCTCCTGTGCAAAGACAGATCTCTTGTGTGTTTTAATGCAGAGATCTTGGAGCACTTGGACAAACTACCCTGATTCTCCACTACAGTGGATATTCAAGACCCCCAAGAGTCTTGAGACTGACAGGACCAGAGGGACTGGCCTGATGATGTGTCAGGCGAGGTTTAGGTTGGATATTAGAAAAATGTTCTTCACCCAGAGGGTGGTTGGGCACTGGAACAGCCTCCCCAGAGTTGAAACCTGACAGAGTTGAAAAGTGCTTAAAAAGCATTTGGGCACATGGTGTAACTCTTGGGGATGGTCCTGTGCAGGGCCAGGGAAGGGTCTCGATGATCCTTGTGGTTCCCTTCCAACTCAGCATACTCTGTGATTCTGTGATCTTACAATCATTTTGAAAGATGTGAGGAGGCTGCTGCTTGGGTACCTTTGCTGCAGAGCTCTGCAGTGTGAGTGGTTGCCATTACAGAGTTCAGTATGTCATTCAGAGTTCAGAAGTCCTGCAGATGCAAGGTAGTAGTACAGCACATTTTTATTCTAAACTGTTCCTGAGACATTATTCCTGTAACAGTATTTTCGTCATTGTGAAGAAGGTTTGGGGGGTTCTAGGTGGAGTGAGAGAGCTGAAGATCTATGAAATCCTGGCAGCCATTGAGGCTGTGCACAGTGGTGCCACCCGTGACTCTGACTTCAGAGGATCCCCAAACAATAGGATTGTCTTTACATTAAAGTTTCTAACTCCTTTTGGTGTCTGCACTTCATCTTCCTGGTTTTCCTCATAATGATGTTCTGTGTTGGCCTCTCTCAGGAGAGGCTTCTGCTGTTCCTGAGATTTGCCATGGGAAGGTACCTTCCCCCTCTGCCAAGCAGATCTGCCTTGTGGCCCATCCAGCTTCTTGGGTTTCTACCTGGGCTCAAGCTGCCCTGCTCCAGCATTGGGTATGAGGCAAGAAACAGAGGGAGACACCCTAAACAGTATTATTTCTGCTGGAGTGAAAAGATGAGACTCTCAGAGGAACTGTGCTACTCACCCACCTTACCACTTTTCCTGACAAAAGCCTGGTTTAAAAGCAAGGTCAATGATGAAGAGAAGTGGCTTCACCCTCTCCTGGTGAACTGAGTGTTCCTGTCTTTAATAATTGACAATTTTGTTATTCTGTGTCAGAATGTGTGACTCAGATCTATGAAAATACACTCTTCCAAGGAGGAGACCTCACTACAGTTTTTACACCGAGTGCCAATTACTGCCAAATAGTGTGTACTTACCATCCTACCTGTCTGCTCTTCACCTACTTGCCAGCGACATGGACTAAAGATCCTGCAAAAAGGTAGAATGTTCATGTACTTGCTGGTCTCCTGTGATAATTTAAAAACCTGGTAAAATTTTGACAGAACACAGGCATTCAGGGAAAGGTTCAGGGTTGCCATGGAAAACAATGTCAAGTATCTCTAAAAATGGTGATCTAAGAGTAATTGCTTGAATTCAAAAGGTTAAATTTGACAATGCCCAATTTTTCACACCGGCCCTTTCAAGGAAAGAGAACTGACTCTGCACTCCCTCCTCTGGGCCACGTCTTTGTTGTTGAGGGACAATGTGAATAATTTCACATCTCCAATGATCCCTGTATTGTTCCCCATCCTTTCTACTTAGTATATTTTTCTCACAATTAAGAATTTCAATGGCCTGAGAGATAAGGCTTAACCCTTTTTTTCTTCCAATTGCACTTGTCAAAATTTTCATGTTGAGGGATATTGGACAGGCTGCATTTCAGCTGAGAAACAGTTATGAAAGTCTGTGTAGTACTGCCAAAGCTGAGAATTGCTGCATTTTAAAACACAGGTTCTCCTGCTATTTAAAAGACAGCGATACAGAAATGCTGCCGAAAGTGGATATGGAAGGAGCTATCTCTGGACATTCCTTAAAACAGTGTAACCAAATTAGTGGTAAGATATGGTTATTCACATGCATGAATTTTATGCTCTGCATTGCATAGCAGCTGTTAAAAATCAGCATTTTGAGAAGAGGAATAGAATCAGGGAGGCAGCCAAGCAGTGATTTGTGTGTTCTTTGCCAGACCACTTTGAAACACAGATGACAAGAACTCTACTGGTTTTACTCTTCAGGTCCACCTATCCACCACCCAGGCTCCCCAGATAAGGTAACAGGGAAATCATGCTCCTGCAGTCACAGTTTCATTTGCTAGAGGCAGATGGCAGCCCTTGCTTTAACTGCTGACTCCAGTTCTAAAGATTATTTTACTACTACAATTCAAGTTCCAGAAAGTGGCTCATATGGCATGTGTGACCCTGTTTTATAACTCTGAGGTGCAGATGCTCAGCAAAGCAAAAGTGCATTGCCACAAATTGATGGTAATACTTTTGTGATTCTGTGTAATAATTTTTTTAGCAGCTACATCTTTTAGGGTATCTGTGCTTTACAGCCTAAAGTCAGCATGCCATACCTGCAAGTTATCACCAGGCATATTAAAAGCCTATTAAATGTGTTATTTTATGAATGTTTTAAATTTGCATTGTCATAGTGATGTCATTAAAAGGAGATCAACTTTAAGCATAGTGTGGTACTTTAGAAAAACAGAATAAGGAAGAATATAGTTATTCACTTCCTGACTTGAGGACAAATAGTGTCTTATGGATGTCAGGTTAGTTCTTTAGTTCTATTGGTGTAGCATCTCAAGATAGCAGGACTTAGTGGGTTTTTATGCAAGTTCTCCACCTGTAGCTATTATCAATAAGTTGTGCTTTCTTTTGCTTGTCACTTGCCCTTCAGAGCAGTCAGGCCCCTTAAAAGCTCTTTCCTGTCAATAAGCCTTCATGTTTGTAGTTGTGATTATCTTGGAATAGTGAGAGATTTCAGTGGGATATTATTCTTTATGCTACTTAGACTAATTAATATCACTGAATTACTCTAGAATCAGACTTAATGAAAATCTATGCATACATGTTTAAAAATGCCTCCAGTCATTGGCTGACTCTTGTTCTGTGAAATGACCTTCATTTCAAACCCCACAATTGTGGTCCTCTCTGTGAAGTGTAAATGTAATATTCTGACTCAAGCAGGAAATGTCTGTTGCTTATGAGGACAGAATATGCCATTTAACCTGCTCTATGAATTTGGAACTGAGAAAATATATTTTAATATTGATTCTGAGTTCTTGCTGTGGTGAATGCCATTCTGGTCTCAGTCAGCCACAGTGGTTAGAGCCCCTCCCTCATGTAGGCAAAGGCAAAGTCAAAGTCTGCCAGTTTTTCCCCTTGCCACAAGGTACTACACTAAACCTACATTTCTGATTTGGTGCTAGATCTATGTATAAAGTATGATGTAACTGAAATGAGCGTGGGATGTGGCATCTGGATTATGAGGGCTGTGTCATACAATCTGCTATCTTTTGGGCAATTTGGGGCAAGGGACGGGGAAAAGAATAGAAGTACATTTTCAGAACTTGGTCTCTCTTTCTTCACAGCTTGCAGCCCAGATGTCCATGTAGGACTGGATATGGAAGGGAATATTTTTGATATTACTATGGCTGACAGCTATCAAGAGTGTCAAAAACGATGTACCAATGACAACCGTTGTCATTTTTTTACATATGCCTCTGAAACATTTCACAATGCAAGCTTTTGGTAAATACAGGTTGGATTCATTCCCCTGGACAGCCCTGTGCCTAAGTAGATTAAATCTCAGAGCACTCTAAGGTGCAAGAATTTACTCAAGAATATTCACTTTATTCCTCCTTGAAATGTTTGTTCACACTTACAGGTAGGAAAATATTAATTGTAAATTGGCTTTTATTTGTCTGTTGGTGAGAAAGACAAACTTGTTTATTACAGACTTGAAAAAAATCCTAAAATTCTCTGAAGATACTGAAATACAAATTATATTGATAGCTGTGCTGCATTTTTGCTCTGTTCAGTCTTACTCTGCTTATTGTTCTGAAAATAGCATCATCAGAATATCCAGAGAAATTATTTCATTTTAATGAGATCTATTTTTGAGCTCCTAATCTGCTCAACTTTGGAAGTTAAGCATTATTCAACTAGCTCTGTTCATCATATGAACTCTGTTCTGGAGTCTGGAGATTGTTCTGGCCCATGGCCAGACCATGCACAGTGGTAGAAATTGTGGGTTCAGGAGGATGGTTTAGTCCAAGGAAGAAGACCTGTTTTCTTATCACTTTCTTTACTCTTTGTCATTCAGTAAAAAATGCTTCTTGAAACATACCAGTGTAGGAACTCCAACCAACATAAAGGTGCTCGATGAGGTTGTGTCTGGATTCTCTCTAAGGCCATGTCAGCTTTCTGAATTAGGTAACTATTTAAAAATCTCTGATTTTGATTAGTTTTAAGGGTCATGTTTTCTGAAATGCAATCTATCACTGTCATGTAGAAATGTTTCATTATGTAGAATAATTCTAAAATTATCTTATTCCTAAAATATAGTTAGTACACTCAGGAACAAAGGAGGTTCATATATTTTTAATTTTTTCATGTTATCATTTGTCTTACAGAAATAATTCCCTTCTTTAGAGAGCTAAAGAATTGTCATATATTTTCAATATTGGCTTGATGAAATTGTATGTCATCTTTGTATCATGGATACAAAAATGAAAGATAAAAGCCCATCAGATTCAAAGATAGGGGAAATAAAAAGCTTTCTACATTCTGTTTGTATACTGTGTATGCACTTGAAAATTTTTATTGAAGATCTGCAGCTTTCTAATACAGCTGGCTAATAGGAAAGGATATATTATGCATTTTGTGGGTGATTTGTGATGAAAGCAAAAAAGTCTGTGCTTGTTCCTGCAATCATTACTCGGACAAAATTCTCAAGAGTCTAAAATCAAACAGTGTGTATCAAACCTTCATATTCTCAATTGAAACATCTTTAACATTTTTTTTCATTTTCTTTTTAATTCTATCTCCACTTAGTCTTACAGTGTGATATTTTCCCTTCTTAATGATGACGTTATTCTGCTTTCATATAGCCTTATTTTATCTCACAGATAATCTTGTTTTCCTGTATAAATCACATTTCACAGAGATGAGTATCAATATATTGCTTTCTAAAATCAGTGCTTGGGTTTACTGCTGGGCAGTGCTGGCACAGCATCAGCACTCTCTCCCAAACATTCCTCCCATCAATAGTCTGGGGGTGGGCAAGATCCTGTGAGTGAATACACCTAGGTCAGCTGACCCAAATTAGCCACACGGGGACATTCCATGTCATATGATGTCAGCTCAACTGTAAAATCTAAGGAAATGAGGAGGAAGGGCAGGCATTTATTATTTGCAGTGTTTGCTTTCTGGAGCAACCACTACGTGTGCTGAAGCCCTGCTTCCCAGGAAGATATTCCCAGGATGTTGTTGGATATCACTTGCTTATGGGAAGTAGAAAATTAAAGAATTGGGTTTGTCCTCTTTGCTTGTGTGTGTGCAAACTTTTGCTTTTACTTTACTAAACTGCCTTATTTCAACCTATGTGTTGTTTTCCATCTCATTTTCACTCACCTGTTGAGTGGGGAAAGGGGAATGATAGAATAAGTTGCTGGGCACCTGGCATCCAGACAAGGTCAACTCACCAAAGTCCTTTTTGTGCCCAACATGGATTTTTTTCTACAAAACAGTCTTTACCTGAAACCGCTAGTTATCTGGCTTTTACCCTTCTGATTCTCTCCCTGATCTTTCTGGTGGGGGAGTGAGTGAGTGACTTCATGGGGCTTGGTTTTTGGCTGGGATAAAACCATGACATCATGTGAAAATCAATCTTGCTCCTGCCTGTTTTTCCCTGTTTTCTGTGTCTCGTGAAAGAGGCAAGAGCAAGCAAGAAAGAGAAGAAATAAATTGTGTGATGATAGAAGCATCAAGAAGTCATCTAAGGAGGTCAGCTGTCCTAATCTCAGACAGATCATCTATACCTGTCCAGACAGAGATTTGTAGAGTGTAGTCATAAAACCTCAGTAATGTCTTCTGCTTTGTTGTTTTGTTAACATCTGAAATGGGTTTATTTCAATATTTGTTCGAGGTTTTCTTCTGAATTAATTTAGTTTATTCCTTTCTAGGTGGCCTTTCATTTTCTGCCTTTGCCTCTCTGACTTTATTCTTATGCACACACACTACTATGCATGCATAGCAATTTGTCTGTTTTCTGCCCTTTGCAAAGTATCTTCCTGGGGATCACTGGATATTGAGGAAATGATCACTGAACACGGTCCTTGAGATCAAGGGTTGGCCTCCCTGAACTTTCAGATCCACATTTTTGCTTTAAATATAATTTCCTTTGAAACTATCTGTTCTTCTTAAGGCTATTTCCCCTTAACTTAGCATCTTAACTACTAATTGCGAGAGTTAATTGACTCTAATTTTCTACATTTCTGATTATATTTTTTACTGTTCTTATTGTGTAATTACTCCCCAGTATTTTTTTGTCTTTTCTTGCCTATGTTTTTTGAAAACCTCATCAAATTAACAGGATTCAGAGTAAGCTCTGCCTCTTCTTAGTTTCCCTTTCTGAAGCAAGATCTTCCCAATATGAGCAGTATTGACTTGGTTGCTGTACTTCCTCAACAGCTCAAGTTCTCTGCTGCCACTAAATCCTATCTTTTGGATCATTTCACTATTTTTACTATCTCTGCAGCTTGATAGGTTCAAGAAACATCCTCCATGCTGATGCTTCCAGTTTTCTTTTTTAATTCTTGCACTAGAATTCTAACTGGGACTTCAAGTATACCCTTGAAAAAGGATACTCATTAATCTCTTTTTCAACATGCTAACATTTTCTGTAACCTCTATATCCATTGTCTGGTTGTGTGAACTCTCTTGTCAAGCCTCTGTTGTGTTTTGATATTTTGGCCAGCAGGGCAGCACTCCTATTTACTCTGCCTACTTTTTAAATAGTAAAAGAAGTGTTAAGAAGATCATCACCTTATTTTTTTTTCTAGTCTTCCCATGAACATGATATGCCCACTGAAAATTAATTTAAATCTTTCCCCATTAGATTGGCAAATCTCTATTGTAAAACGCGATTTCTCTTTCCCCCTATATGAACCATATCCCTGTAGGGCTCTCCATGACTTTACATATTCAAAAATATTCTTGAGAAATAATTTTTTGTTAAAATGTTGTGTTACTTTTCCAGCTTATCAATCACAGAAGGAAAATGGGAATAAATATGGAAATAAATAATCTGTAAATCTCAATATTCTGATGACATACATTTTTTGAATTTTGATATTTTGTTCTTGTTTTATACAGATTGTCAAATGGACATTTTTGAAGATCAAGTGTTTTCAGGAATTAATATTACAAGTTTTTTCACTCCTGATATTTCTGTGTGCCAAACTATGTGTACATATTTCCCGAAGTGCTTGTTCTTTACATTTTTTACCAGGAAATGGCAAATAGAATCTCAAAGGTGAATATGACAGTTAAATCATATTATCTATGTAGATTATTTAAAATTTATTTTTTAAAAACACAGCGTCTTTTTTTTTAACACTAATTTCTTATGCATGTGTAAATTTTTGTTGAAAGGCTATTTTCAGTAAAGCACAGTTTTTATGGGTTTTGTTCATAAATTTGTAATTTCCTGTGGGCCTTTCAACTGTTTTACAATGTGATAAGGACTTTTGTATTGTGGCTGTGTATCTGGTCTTAATCTGAAAAGAATTATACCTGTCAAAAGTACAGTGAGCCTCCAGATTGTTTTAAAGACTTAAACCTGAATTTTATGGCATTATGAAACGAGCCATCTGTTTTCCTGCCAGGGTGAACTTATTTACTTGAAAAGATTTTTCAATTAAGTTAATGGCTTTAAAAATATTTCTATTTGACTTTCTTCTTTCAAACTTAGTAGTGTGAAATATTAGTTAATAGTTAAAAATCGACATTCCACAGGAATCAGAAAAATAAAGTTTCAAAGGAATTTCAGGCAGAAGCAAAGCTGAGATGGCATGCATCTTCTAAAGTCACCTCTTCTACGTGTGTATAAATACTGTACCACTTTTAGTAGTATACTTGTATGGCATTTCACAGCACAACTGATTGTCTCAATTTAGTGTGAACTAGTGAACTTAGTGCATTTTCATATGAAATACTTCTACAGATTGAGACTTGGGAGAAAAGAGTGTATTTAGGAAAGAACCTGCTTTTACCAGTACCTAAACAATTATTTTTAGAATGTGAGAACAGGTTTAGTTAGTTTAGTGAAAAATATTTCATTTTAGAAATCTTTGCCTTCTGAAGACATCAACGAGTGGAATTCCAGAGGAACTCGTATCACAAGAAAATGCTGTATCAGGCTTTGGCCTCCTAAATTGCAGAAGATCTTTTCCTGGTAAACAGTACATTACAATAAAACCAACAATCTTGAATTAATCTAGGTAATATCTTTCTGATGCTTTGAATGCAATCATTCTTACAGCCTGCAATTCTCGCACTTACACACAGATGGATTTTTTGGGAGATGAACTTACTGTCACTTATACTAAAGGACACAGAGCCTGTCAGCAGGTTTGCACAGACATGATCCGCTGCCAATTTTTTTCCTATTCTCTCCTCCAAGATTCATGCAATGAAGAAGGGTGAGATATATTTTTTAAAATGTTCAAAGATTGCTGAAATAGTCATTCCAGACATGTGGTGAGTGAGTTCAGTGAAAAAAAATACAAACTGAATGTTTGCATTAATTAATTGGCAGAAAGTGTGAGTGTCACCTAAGAATGTCCTCAAATGGATCTCCGGTGAAAATAGTACATGGACCAGGAAGTATCTCTGGATACTCACTAAGATTATGCAAAAAAAAAGCCAGTACTGGTAAGTAAATCTTCTTTTTATGAAAAATGGACAGTGCTTCCCTGATTTCAGTCTAGGAGACCAAACCAAATTTTTTTGAGGTGTTTGTTGCACTGTTCCAGTGGGTGATCTTGTAAATTTAGAGTGTTCTGGAAAAGTGAAGTCACTCAGGTCTTCACATAGTAAACACCAGAGCAGCTGTGAATTTGATTTTATAGACTTTACGACCATAAACCATGAAAAACGTATCATTTATCACCTTCTTCGCACTAGGTGGTGCCAATTCAGTGATCAGCAGTAGTCTCATCTTCATTTTTCATTGGTGAATGCAAGTGGTCTTTAAGCTCAGTTTTAAATGACTTGTGTAGTGTGTATGCAGCATTCTGCAAGAACAATTAGGATCGTTGGTGGCACAGACTCCTCCCCTGGCGAATGGCCGTGGCAGGTCAGCTTGCACGCCAAGCTGTCTCGCCAGAGACACCTGTGCGGGGGCTCCATCATCAGCAACCGGTGGATCCTCACAGCTGCTCACTGTGTCGCGAGGTGAGGCCTAAATGCAAATGTACAAAGTTTAGCCCAGCGTGCAAGATAAATTGAGGTTTACCTTTCAGGATAATAACAGTGAGAATTAGAAATAGATGAACTGCATTAAGGTAGCCAAAAGGTGAAAATTTTCAGGTAGACATCAGTTTCTTAATGTAACTGGAAGTCCATGCTTTCTCCCTTTTTAGCATAGTATTGTACTGCTGATACTAAATTATTTTAATGAACACAGAAGTGAAATTCTAAAGCAGACAACAAATACCTACAGAACCCTAGACATTCTCATGTGATACGAGTTTTTTCTTACTGTAATACTGCATTAGGCTATTTAGTCACAGACTGACTGTATATCTTTTCCCCTCAGTCTAGAGAATCCCAACATTTGGCGTATTTATGCTGGTATTTTGAGACAATCAGAAATAAAGGAGGATACACCCTTCTTCAACGTGGAAGAGATTATTGTTCACTCTCAGTATAAAGATGCACATATTGGACATGACATTGCTTTAATGAAACTTGCTGAGCCTATGAATTTTACTGGTATGTAGCATATTGCAGAGGAACTGTGAATTGCTATGGCAGTGCATGACACCTGGGCTGGCTTCCTTTAATATTCAGCTACTGGGGTTTGAGGAGAATCTATTCTGTTGGCTTCAAAAAGAAAATGGGTGGCTTTAATTTACGAGCTGGAGTCACACATAATGTGAGGGACAAAGCATACATGCAAGCTGTCGTCAGGGGTCATGTGGGTGCCCACAAAACCTTACTGTTGCAGTTGTCTCTGCTGGACAAACTAATATTTTCTCTTGAACTTTAGATCTTCAACTACCTATCTGCCTGCCATCAAAAGAAGACACTAACATATTTTATACTGACTGTTGGGTAATTGGATGGGGTTACAGAAAAGAAAAAGGTACAGAGAAATACTTTTAAATGGTGAATTTTTGTATTTTTAAAATCAATGTTTTTGACAAAAAACCTCCCCTTCTCTAAAAAAAAAAGAAAATTATTCTCTGTTCTTAGCTCCCACTGTTCCTTCTAGACAGTACTTTAATATAATTCTTTATTAGAATTGATTTCTATTAAGACACCATGAAACATAAATGAAAGATATATGAAGTTATGATTAAATAGCTCCATGGGCTGACACAATAATTAATTTTATAAATTGGTTCAGTAGTTTGAAATACTTGAGAATTCAATCCTCTACATACATCTAAATACATCTTCTGCAGCACTCAAATACCCTTCCTTAGATTCTAGTTTAATCTACTGGCAAAGCCCAGTACATATCTGGGTTTTGCACACTCTTTTTTATTTTTCCTAGATGAAACAAGGCAATAAATTTACCACTGAACTGTTTTGAATTACAGTCTGCACGTAACCCATGGTGATTTTTTATGTGATTGTATTCATGTGACTTTAGAAATTGGAGACTGAAGTATGTTGCTTTTCTAATTCTGAAGATTGATTATAGACCATGCCAATGACTTGTGTTTTGATAGTAGACAAGATTTGAACTCCTCTGATTTTGTGCGGAGGTGGGCCAAAGAGTTCTTAATTGCCAAGCTGTGGTATTACATCTACTTATTTACTTATATTTTTATATGTTTATATAGATTTATATTTAAAAAGAACCTTTTCCTTTATACACGTGCCTATCTGGAAGTTACAGTTCAATGTGAAATCTAACAAATTTAGGGAGTTACTCTATAGACAAATTTCTTCGACTAATTACTAGAGAAAAGGCTGGTTTTAAATACTCTTGTTTAGTCTATATGCAAGTTTCTCCATCCTTAAAACTACTAGGACAGAGAGCAGCGCATATTTGGCAACTGGGAGATTCCAAACTTATTGCAACACTTTACTAGGAAATAATAGTTACTAACACAAAACGATGCTAACAGCAATGCTCCAAGGGCCAATGTTCTGAGAGCCATTCCAATATGAGGATTCGTTGCACATCACGAGGGGGTTTTGGAGCTTTTCCAGTCATGAGAAAGAAGATGGCATCATAAAAGCATTTAAATTCACATCGTTTGCTAACACAAAGGAAGGAAAATCAGTGTCATGAACCTCTATTAACACTTCAGAAGCTGTGACCTCCCACTTTGTAATATCATTGTATGGGGATTTCTAGAGTTGAATTCAAACCTTTATTTTTCTAGAACCAAACTTTTCTCATCTCATATTGCCTTCCATATAGGTCGGGTACAAGATATTCTTCAAAAGGCTCCTGTTCCCTTCATGTCAAAAGAGGAATGCCAGGCAAGGTACTGGAAGCGCAAAATAGGTGACAAAGTGATCTGTGCTGGCTATGATGAAGGAGGAAGGGATGCTTGTAAGGTAATGACAAATAGGAGTGTATGGTTTTATATTCCATATGTTTAAATATGTAAATGAATAATACAATTATTTTTAACTGCTATCAGAAAAGTATGATTATCAATAGAGCTCTTGATTAACTTATCACTTTTGGTTGTCAAAAGCACTGAAAACCAAGGTATATGGAAAATATTTCTTATACAACATTGAAATCTCTAGGGATAGATTCCGTGGATAGGAAACTCTTGAGTGCTTGAGTGTGGATATATAGATATCCATTTAGGGAATAAAACAGTGTTCCTTCAGGCTATCAGAAATCCAGAGAGCATACGTATAGTACCTTGAAGCATTTCTCCAATAAGAGCATAAGAGCAGATTTCCTACGTGTTTTTTTTTTTTTTGTTTGTTTGTTTGTTTTGTTTTGTTTTGTTTTTTAATTTCTTGGTAGGAAATACAGTGCATAAAATCTTATTTTAAATCATCCTCTGTGTATAAACCAGAAGGGAGGGTGCTAGTAATGTTATTAAAATGCATGGGGAATAGAAGGCTAAAAACAAACTGTGAAAACTGCTCTGTTCATAATTAGAGTTGAAAATGTCACAACAGCATGAGTTCCATGAGCCAAAGTCTCTGCTCAAGAGTAAACTCACGCACTTTTGCCAGTTTAAATATTCTGAGTTAATTTCTGCAAGAAGAAAATAGTCTGATCATTAATACTAAATTCTCTTCCAAATACAGTTTTCACTGCAAACATTTAACACTTAATAATTGTATGCTGAAATGTTACTATTGCTATGATTAGTTAGGAATAAAAATACTTGGAGCTGGGAAGTAATTTTTTCTGTATGCCAATAAAGCTTTTTTTATCTGATACAGCGTAACAGAACACAGAGATGCTGTTTCAAAAAATACCACACTTGCTGTTGTCCTAACAACTCATAACAGCTTCTCTAAGGAATCTTATGTTCAGAAATGAATAGAAAAAGAAAACACAAAGGTGCTTTATCCTGAGTGGGACAGAGTCACTCAAACAGGATAAGGCATGTAGAAAACTGAGATACTAAAAACATGGTCATAAGAAAAAATACTGCCAATACTACATACAGTTTTTAATCACTGTATGTAGATAAGACAATGATGATAATAAAAAGAAAATAATATAAACCAGTAGTTTTGAACCTTCAGGGGAAGAAAAAATTGTTTGCAATGACTATTTAGAAATCAATGTACTAAACAATCAGAACACCTGCTTTGGTCCTCTCTTAATTAGCTGCAAGTGAAAGTGACTGAAATCTAGGCTGTTATGCTGGTGGTGACATTGAATTATGCTGATTTTATTCAAAGATTTCTTTGTGATAGAAATACTGATGAGGCCTCTTCCTTGCATGCTCTCTCTTTTTCTCCTGTGACACAGGGAGATTCAGGAGGGCCCCTGTCATGCAGACACGAGGAGGTGTGGTATCTGGTGGGCATCACCAGCTGGGGCGAAGGCTGCGCTCGGCCCAGGCAGCCGGGAGTCTACACCAAAGTTGCTGACTATGCAGACTGGATTCTAGAAAAAACTACATAGTATGAGCACTACTGACTCACTCAAATTGTTGCTGAGGAATAACAACCCTCAGAGCAATGGGATAAAGTGTATTAGTAAAGTGTATTAGTGGTTTTACAATGGTGTTTTTGTTAGTCTAGAGTGTAAAGTACTTGTTTTAAATGCAGAAAAGCAGGAATGAATGAATTTTCCTATTACTAAATAAAAAGCAGTAATAACAATAAACTCTGTGATCACTGATTTGGCAGAAGAAAATATGGCTGAGCCACAGACTTCTTCTATTCTTGTTAGCATAAAACGGGAGTGGACGAGGTTGCAGGACATGTACAGACCTTGGAGCTGGGAACTACTTCTGTATTAGGAGGTTGCCACGCAGCAAAAAGAAATTTCCTTCTCTTGTCTGAATGTAGTTAAAATGGGCAAACCACTTACAAGCTTACTGGAGGGCTGGGGGAAGGGAAGCTAAGGCATGGAAATGTCTACACAGTTGCATTGCCCTGGTTTCCTTGGGGAATTAACAAAAAAAAGTTTCAGTACTAACCAAGAAAACAAACCCATAGGTCTTGGCAGAGGGACACACGTGGATGCAGACACCACCAAGCCCAGTTCATGCTGGAAAATCCCATCCTGCTGTTCCCAGCAGTCTGCCAAGGATTGGCACAGGTGTGCTTTACCATTGTGCTGTGATCTCCACTGGGCTTTGATCTTCTGAGGACCAAGGCAGGGAGCTCAAGCCTGACCCCTAGGGTGCCTCCAAGTTACTTCTAGAGGCACACAGAACACTAAAACAGTCGAAGGCATAAAATACTTTTTTTCTACATTGCTGCTCTCCAGACTTTTTGCATTCCCAGTTGCAAGGTCACTTGAGTGTATTTACAATCCCCATTAGTCTTCCACTTTTACTCATTGCTCCCAAAGAGCTGTCACCTACATTATTCTAATTTCTGTGGATAATTTTGTGATGAGAAGGATAAGAGGGTCTACTTCTCTTGAGGTAGAATTTCCAGAAAATCAAGAAAAGGATCCCCTCCCCCAATATATCTTTTTATTTTCCAAATACCTAACTCTGTGATTAAAGAAACAACTTTATCCTGTCCCTAAATCTCCTTGTGTCATTTTATAATCTTTTGTTACTTTGTGTCAGATAGCAAACATATTTCATGGCTGAAATTAATACTAGTGCAAGCAACAGGAATTAAAAATTAATTACTTTCCCATAGTAAGAAGCAACATTTCACACTGCATCAGAAAGGAGAGTACCAACACTGTCTTTGCCAAACTTTATGAGCTTGTTTCCTAATCTACCATAATTGCTGAAAATATGTTCCAGAGTGCTACTTATAATTGCCCTACACCATACTGGGAGGTCAGCAGCAGGAGTGGATCTGCAAGTAAATGAGCTGATGAAACTCAAGAATTAAACATCAAATTTATGGGAGATAAGAATCAAGCTGCTGAAAATTACTTTTGTCTTTAGTTTTTTATGCTTTATTTGTAAAGAATACTGAAGAAAAGAAGTGTAATTCCACGCTACAAGCTTAAACTCCTATCTGTGTCTGGAGCCAGGGTGTGCAGTGCTAAGCTGACTGCAGTCAACATACCTGAAATCCCAAAGCTGTATTCAAAGGCTGGGGAGTTGATTTACTTCGTTCATTTATTTTTAAAGAAGTAGAATTCAAAGAAGGGTTGAAAACAGTCCAGACTTAACAGGAGAGGAGAGATAATGCTGCTGTTGCAGGCACATCTGGGGAAAGAGGTGCTGCCTTCCCTCTGCCCTGTAGTGGACTACTGGTGACAGGGGCTTGAGTCACTGGGTGCACAGTGCCGAAGGTTTCATGCGCTGGGAGTCCTGAGGGCAGGACATGGCTCTTCAGAGAGCCAACAGGAAAAGCCTGGTGTGTGCTGGGGGAATTGGATCAAGGGTGAGAGGGAAGGCACATCACTCTGCTGGGATTTTTGCCAACACTGCAGAAGCAGAACAAGAGATATGGGTGGGGGCTGATGTCTCTTCATGCTCTGTTTAATCCGCAGCTGGTTTAAAATAACAGCAAACCTCAGACATTCTGTCAAAAACCTAGAGACTTAAATAAGGGACTGCGAAGGAAAAAATAGAAAACAGGGAAAAAAAAAAGAGAAAGATTCTTGGCATCCAAGTGTGATTTTGTCCTCATGGGGAAGGAATGAAGACAGCTGGAAAAGAGTTGCTGACGGAAAAAAGGAATTGCTTCAGTAGGAAAACAGAGGCTGAAACTCTCTAAATAAGAATCATCAGGAGACCATCCGAAATACTTGTCTCCAATACTCAAACTATGTAGGCTAAAGAGTATCTGCAATGTCAATCTGACAGCCTTTAATACCTTCTCATAATAATCCTGTCATCAGCTTTTTCAAATGCACAAAAAAAGTGTTATTATTTTTTTTAAATTTTTCTTTTATTTTTTCCTTCCCTTAATCTTGTTTGTTTGTTTATTTGTTTATTTGTTTGTTTTTTCTGTCGTAACTTTTTGGGTTGTAAGTATTGCAGTAACAAAGAGGAATGGCAGTCAGCTGTGCTCTCTAGACCTCTGGAGCTCCATGTTTTGTTTCTCAGAGGCAATCCAGGTGACAGCAATAAGCCAAAGGAAATTCAGCTGTTCCTGTGGAAAGGACAAGTGATCTCAATGACTGCAGACATCCTTCATGAGTAGCTGTTGACCAGATAAAATACCTTATTGCAATGTATTTTTTACCTACATCAGATATCCTTCAATGACAATTTGTATTATTTGTCAGTCTGTCTGTAACAAATTCCTGATGGCTAAAAGTGAGTACTAGGAATATCTCCCAGATATGTGGAGAATGCAGGACTTTGTGGTGGCTGTATGAAGTCCTTATGACTTTGTTTAAGATGAACTACATGAGGGAATGTCTGATCTTTCTGTGGGTTTATACACCAGTGTGATATGTAATTCATTGAGACCTTTTGACTCATAGATAGAAGTATATTGGTGTTATTAAGTGTTATATTGCTTGGGCTTTCTGGTATCAATAGGTGACTTGCACTAAATGAGATGCAGTTTATGATCTTTGTTTATTCTCCCTTCTAATCTACCTCCCTGGGGAAAAGTGATTTTTAAAAAGCTGACAACCAAAAAACCTATCTCAATCTCATTAAAGAAAAGCCTGGTCTTATACTTTAAATCTTCCTCTGTTCATGTTGGAGCAGAAAATAAACATCAGTGCTTTAGTTGTTATTCTGATTAATGGCAAGTGTCTCTGGTTGTCCTGAAAGTCAATAAATCTCATAATGTTACTTAGAGATGTAGAAATTTTGGTAGGGGCAAGTGCCAATGTTGATGTATTGAATGGCAGCATTAGCCTGGCCTGATTTTTTTCTGTACAAACAAAATCCCTGATCCCAGAAATTTTCAAACTTGTTCAGGTACAGATGAAACACTTCATATATGCTGTGACAGTCTGGAGAACAATTAGTTAAGCATAAAGTAAAGGCATATTCTTTTGCTGTGTAAGTAGACTCAAATTTTAACTTGTAATAGCTTTCTCTGTAACCCTTTAAATAGAATTGCAAAGCAAAAAATTCAGTTTCCCATTAAACTGGCAATGCAGTGTTTCCTACCACTGCTGGGGCTATGCCTAATGTCTGAGTTTGCCTAAAGTCTGACTTCATGAAAGTGACCTCATCTGTGAACAAGAAGACATAAAGCCTCTCATTTCTTCTTGCTGGGAGAATTTGAAATCCTTGCAGTGAAGATCTAGAGAGGTCAACTAGTAAGCCCATTTCCTCTGCTTTCCTGGGAGAGGGGAGTGGAACAATTTGGTATAAGCTCCTAGTGTAAGTTTAATTTTTTTCTGTGAACAATTATTATTCTGCTGTAATGAAAAAGGAGTCTGATGCTGAAAACCAGCAAACTGTATAGAATTAAAATAATTCACAATGGTACTCCTCTTAGTAGGAGAACTGTGAATTCTGATTCTCTGCCTAATTTCCTGTATGTATGGAGGATTCTTTGAAAAATTATAGTTAGGTGCTTTTTTCAAAGTGAAATATCTGCATTTAAATACATTCAAATTGCATTTCTACTTCAAATAGGAGGCAACCTTTTTTTGCCTCTGAGCAATTACTGCAGATATGCAATACTACATATTACAGTGAATGATTTCCTGGAGTAGTAAATGGATTGTTTTTCCTGTGGTCTTTGTGATGTAAATCACATTGTAAATATGTATAGATGTGTTAGAATTACTGTGGATTGTTGAATGTTACAAGAAATTTTTTCAAACTCCACTTATACAGTGGAGTTTGGGGTTTCCTTGGTGTTGTGATGGGTTTTGGTTTTGTTTTGGTTTTGTTTATTTGGTTGGGATTATTTATGTTTGCTTTTTTTTTCTTATTTTTAAAAAAATTTCTGCAGTTACTCTTCATGTTTCTTATACTCTTTTCTCATCACAATGTGATGTTAGCAAATACTGAGTCAGTTCCCATATTTTTGTTAGCTGGTTTATTTGTGGGGGAACAATGATACCAAAGGAAGAGGACTGCATGCACAGGGCATGCAAAAGTTTAAGAGGAGTTGATAAGAACTAAATCAAAGTTAAAGTGAGTTTTAATGCAACTTGAAGAAAGACCAGGCTAAAAAATAAATACTCATCTGGGTGCATGGAACCGAAAATGTGATGGAACACTTAGACATCCTTTCCAGGTCCACAAAACTGTACCCCAGGACCTGAAAATTAAATAACGTATGATACAGGAATTCTTTCTGTGCTAGGAAGTGTGAAATCATCTTAACTGCAGCATTGCCCTAACATGATTGTACTGTGCTTCGACCTGAGCTTATTATCACACAACTCTGCTGTGATTTGCTGCTCTACATTGAGACACCAGATTCAATTGTCAGGCTCATATCTGTACTTTCACTCCATTTCCACTGACTGTGCCATCTGGGAGATTCTGTCTCCCAATAACCTCTTTGCTTATTTTTGTCCCTGAAGTCATTGCAAGAATTTGGAGAATGGTGTGGTTGTAATTATCACAAGGGATCTAAACAAACATTTGTTCTGGGGTGTTATTGGGTGATGAAGCCTTCCTGAAGTTTACTGTGTTGCCCATCCCTAGTACAGGGACAAAATTAATTTTTTGAATGATTCCTGTTGGTTGAGTGCTGCTAAGGGGAAGGTACTTCTTAAGGAAACACCACCCATAACATTTCTGAAACGTCTATGTTTCTGTGCTGTGATTCCATTTTTCTATTCATGGTTCACTATTTAGGAGCTTTAGGCATGAACATTTTTGTTTTGACCTTGTGCCCAACATGTCGAGTAGGGAACGAGTCATCCCGTAACGCCACATATCACTCAGTGTCACTGGGGAAGGAGGGAGGAGCAGTGCCATCCCGTGGGGGACAGAGTGAAAGTGTAGAGGGAGAAGGACAAAGGAGCTGCTCCTCTCTTCAGGGTGTCCTGGGATTTGGCTGTTTTGGCAGATGACTTGATGCCATAATATTGTCTGAATGCAACTGATTTTCTGAACTCTATTTTTTGGAAGAAATAGGATGAGCAGTTAATAAAACATTTATATGATTAACACTACATGAGTCCACACAATCAAAAACTTTGGACTTCAAAGATTCTAAAACTTCATGACTGGCAGGATGGACTGGTGTGAGCAGTAGAATTACTGTAAACACGGAAAAGAAATGGGAAAAGAGGTTTTATATTTATTTCCAGTATGTTTATTGTTCTTCTACCAGGAAGTTTTTTTATGGCTCTCAGTTAACCTCTGATTTCTTTAACTTTCACTAAAATTTCAAGGGAAAAGAGCAGCTTTTTTAAGTAGTCTAAAATAACTTTCAGTAGCTTGTCACTAGGTGGCGCGTAAGCTTTAATTTGTCTTGTGCTCAATGGCTCTGATGAGAAAATGAACATCTAAGAGGAAATACTTATTTCTATAGCTGATAAATAATAAAAAATAATTAAAAGTCCATCTTCATTTGTAGAATTTGTAGAATTCAAAGGCAGCAGCCATGTTTAGCTCCACATTTCTTCACAGCACAGGAACATTAAAAGACTAGGATATGAAGGCTGACCAAATCAAGTTGAACAAAAGCCTTTTGCCCACAGCTCCCTGCCTATGGAACCCCACAGTATTTCACATATTAACAAATAGGCATAAAGTCACTAAAGACAAAGCCAGGGACCTGAGCACATCTGCTCTCTCTGGGGAGCTTGGCTTGTGGCCAGCTTGGGCACAGTGCAGTTGTCTGGCCTTGAATCAGGGAGCTTGGGAGACAGAGTTGGGGGAACTAGCTCGGGGAGCTATGTGTGAGCCTGGATCTCACTATTGTGCCTTTTAAGCTTAAAAAAAATATAGCCTGTACTTTAATAATATATGAATAGTTCCTACAGCCAAAATCATACCCATCTGTTAAAAATTCCTTTGTGAGGTTTTCATATCTGGAAAAACCTGTAGCAAGATTGTCTGAAATTGATAAATTGCTCAGAATTGGGAAGAGATGGTAATCTGAATTATTAGTCTCCAGCATTATCCCTGAACACAACCAAAGGGAATCATGTGGAACAATGTCCCAGGTACTACAGGTTCTTGAGCAGAAGAATAAATAGTATCCTACTCTTCTACTACAGCTCTAACATTTGAAAGTGGCTGTTGATCTTAGTAAATCTTGGACCACTCAGGCAGGAGGAAAGAGATGTTCTTTCTGTGCATCAGTGAGCAAAACAAAGATTTAGAGTTATTGTTATTATTGTGGATTAAAGAACATGTAACTTCAAGTTGTACCAGGAAGGATGCTGAAAAAAACTGTTTGGGGTAAAGAGAGTGAAGTAGTGGAGCAGCTGAGGGTGTTATGGAAATTCCATCACTGGAAGTATTTAGGGCTAGGTGGTAACTGGCCATGGTGTACCAGGCCCTGCCTTGCACTTGTGGTGGACTGGACTTTCCAGCTGCTGCCTATGATCATGAACAGCAATACAAAATAATGGGGTTTGTTTTTTTCTGTAATACATATGTATTTTTAATAGTTTTCTATTTATTTTATATGCCTGTTCTTTAACTGCTTCAGTCCTTTTATTCTCCTGCAAAAAACCAGATTTTTTTTATTATGGGCTTAGTTATCTTCTGCTTCAAAAGAAGTTGTTTTTCTTTATAGGACTCATGGCCTATAAAGTAGGCCTATAACTACTAATATAAAGAAATGAGTTAATTGTGCTGTCCTGTTCAATGTGATTTTGCCACTAGCATGAGAAAACACCAGGCTTTGCGCTGGCCTGGTTGTGCAGGGACCCAGCACTTGCCTGTGCCTCAGCCTGGGCTGTGGGGGCTTGGTTTAACCCTGTGAAAGGGTCAGAGACTGCTGCCTGACCTGGTTTTGGCTGGAGTGATGGTAAAGTGTGTGTGGTAAAGGCCAAGGAGAGCCGTGGTGAAACAAACAGAATGCTGGGGTAACAGGGCTGGGGGAGCATTGTTCAAACTTGACTGGGAAGCATGGAGGAACAGACCATGACAAAACACATAAAAAGATAATTTCAACAGGGTCTTTGGGATACCCAGAAACAACATCATATTTCTGTCAGTGAAGGATTGAGTATGTGATAGCTGTTGTATGTACAGTATCCCTCCATCTAGCAGAAACCTCACAGGGAAGCTTGAAACCATCAACCTCTGGATGCAAGGGAACATTGGAAGGGCAAGCACACACCAGAGAAAAAGGTTATATCATTGGAAGGGCTATTTTCTTTCTAAAGCAATTTTTCCTGTATTACTAGTGAGGGTTTTCTGTGTTAATTGGACAATATGGATTATTAAGCTATAAAAACATTAGCTGGACTGGCAATATATTTTGAACCTCCATGTGTAGTGCAATCACTTTTGCCCAAATGAAGATTTTTTCAGTGGAACATGAAGTAAATGGAGACTTACTTCCGGTTATGGAGGCATTCAAGGGAAGAGTAGAAAACTCTTGAAATTCTGAAAAAGCCATCCAGCTCTTTCTTCAAATCCACATTGGCAAGTTTCCAAGATCACTTGAATGTTTATTTTTCTGCTTGTGTGTGCAATCATTAAACCATAGAATGGTTTGTGTTGGAAGGGGCCTTAAAGATCACCTTGTCCAATCCTCAATGTTCAGAGGCACCTTCCCCTAGCTCACATTGCTCAAAACCTGATCCAACCCGGCCTTGAACACTTCCAGGGATGGGGCATCCACAAATTCTCTGGGCAACCTGTGCTTCAGTACTCTCTTTGTAAAGAATTTCTTCCTAATATCTAGTATGCATCTCTCCTCTATAAGTTTAAAATTGTTTCTCCTTGTGCTCTCACTGCCCAAGTAAAAAGTCACTTTCTCAGCAGGCTCAGGTGTGCATATCAGGCACACTCAGGAGGCTTTTAAGCAGTAACAAGAAATCCTGACTTTTCAATCACAACATGTCTGATTTAAATGCCAAAAAATTCTGGAGGCCATACCTTGAAGCAGCTAGCCATTGATGGGGTTGTGCTTGCTGGTTATCTCACAGCCCACGTGAGAGCAGCTCTCACCCAAGGTGCAGATGGTGACACTATGGGCAGCTGACTTGCACAAAAAGGAAAAACCTTCACACCACACTTGGGTGATGCATGTGGAAAGTCAGGTTCTAAGTGCGTCCATCAGGTCTCAATTTTTTATTTGGTAAATAGGATTCTTAAGCCATTGTGGTCTCTGATGGGTTCCCTTCACTATATATTGAATGCAGTTTTAAGAATACAAGGCTAAATAGCCACATAACCACATTAAATAACCTTTCATTTTTGCCTGCTTTTATTTATCAGCACTTCTTTCTCCTGGCACCAGCACCCTTACATCAAAGACCAATTTTGTGATTTCAAACATGCCCTTTATATCAGAAGGGCTAAGTTGCTTTCCTCCTATGGTGTAAGTGTATAAAGAAAGCAAGCTTCATTGAAAAATCTTTGTGAAGATGATTCATTAAGTATCTGATGGAATAATTGTTTTTTGAAGATAAAATGGGAGGTCAGAAAACTTCTTTGGCATCAGAAGAGGGGTTAGAAGAAACTGGAGTATGCGCTGGTGTTAAGCAGTACAAGTACAAAGGCTGGACCTTCCATGCCAGTTTTAAACCACAGAAAAAGACTCAAATTTATGACTCAGATGAAAATTGATGAAAGACCTTATAAAAAAAAAATTACTGATGAGAAAAAATGGGGATGGACTGGGAGAGCTAAAACATTTTGGCTGTTGAAGCATGCAAATACATAATAAAGCAAGCAAGAGGAAAAAAAAATGAAGTATTAGCTTTTGGACTTTATTCCATAAACACAAAATCTCAATACTTAAAAAAATAGGTTAAGTACAAAGGGCCATTCTGTCCATCAGCACTAGAAGGTAATATATAAAAATATATAATACTGAAAGAAAATGAAACAGTAGCAGTTTTTAGTACAGTTTGCTGATTGATGTTCAAAGTCCAAGGAAGCACAGTAAGGATTTGCCACCGTTTGTGGTTATTCTGGCACTTTTTTGAAAACTGTAGATACCAGCTCGAACTGTCCCAGCTTTATTTCAGCCAGGGCAACATTTACATTGTCCTCATCTACCTTTGACTTGCAGTTTCTTTGAAGAATTATCCTTTTCTTTCCTGTCTCAAAACCAGCCTTGCTGTGTTGCAAAAATGAAATGGATGTCATGGACTCTTAACCCTGAGGGTCAGAGCACTTCAGACGTAGCTGAGATAATCCATACACATTAAGCAAAAAATTCCATCTGGAATGAACTCAGAGGTAAAGTCCTGTGATTATAAAAGTAGCTGATGCTCAGTAGAACAGCTCAGGACTCACACCAAGGAAAGGGAAAGGCTGGCCCTATTCAGGTTGGAGAGTAGTTCACCTCTCCCTTTCGTAAGGCCAGAGCTTCTCTCTGCAGGATGTCTTCTCTAGTCTACCTCCAGGGCCATAAAGTGATGTTAACAAAATGACTCATGAAAGCTCTGCTGTATCACAGGAGAGGGCTGAGACCTATGTTCCTATAAGCGATCCCTGAGCCAGGATCCGTATGAGCTGGCATGTCCAGGTGCCATGGGCTGCCAAGTGTGCTGCACCAGCCCCAATGGGGTCCAGAAGCAATTTAGTGTTTTTCCAGAGTAAATTAGCTCTGCTCATAGCAAGGGTAATTAGCCTGGATTTGACATAGCCCTAATGCAAGTGTGTTCTTGCTCTGTTTTGTTTTTGGGCTTGTTTGGCATGGGGGTGCTTATTCATGGTGCTAAATTGCCCTGTTCGGATGCCTGCAAAGCAGAACATTCCCTACTACCTGCATAAGTAAGCAGGAACTTTGCTTGGTAAGTGTCTCTCTATGCTCCTCAGTGGTGTTATGAGTTGTTTTTGTCAGCACAAGAGCTTTTGTCCTTAGTGGCGACTATTGTCTGAAGGTTGTCTCGTAACTGACACTTCGGTTGTTTCACTGGGATGAAGCTCTGTTATTTATAAGGCTTAGTCACTGTGTAAAACAGGTGTAACTTATTATCCTGGGAACCATTCAGGATTCATGCTTCTCATGAAATGTGGAGGTTATGTCAGGTCTTCAGAACCGAGGGGAAAAAATACTTGATTTTTACTTTTGGAAAGTTAATCATGCATTAGGGTGACAGCAGCAAAACTGTATGAGTAATTGTTTTTATTCCGTGGCAGATGAACCAAAATTAAAAGATTATTCAGGTCAAACTTCAAAGCAAGTCTATATGGTGAATTAAATATGTTTCATTTTCATGTTGACCATTTTTAACTAAATAAGGAAACCAAAAAGAGAAGTTGCTGAGAGAAGCTGCTGACCTTTCACAGAATAGAGAGGAGAAAAGATCTGATTTTCTTGGAAGTGCTCCCATATCATTAGACAATTATCAGATAGGGCTTTCTCTGTCACCTCAAGCATATGCTACATAAAAAAAACCCCAAACATATTGCAGGGAAGAGTTGGAAAACTTGATTAAGGCTCTTGCTTGTGGTCTGACCTTCTATGCATTTTATGTTTTTGTCTCTGAGCTTGAATAGACAACAACACTGCACCCAGATATTTTGTTACATCATTACCCCCACTGGTTTTTGTGCAAGTGTTCTATTCTAATGAATCAAGCTTAGAGAGGTATTGACAATAAACAGGGGGGGGAATTTAGGGTAAAATTTCTTTCATCTTATGATGTATATGGCTTTTGGTGTTCCTGCTTGGTTTCAATCTCAGTATTAATAAACTTATAAACATTCCTTCTGGCATTTAGACACCTAAATTTCTAAAATTTGTAAGTTCTGATGAAATGGAGGGAACCTTGTTCTAACAGTCTCAAATAATTATTTTCAGTGTTTTCCTGAGGCAAAAGAATCATGGTGCTATTTTTTGCAAGCTTTATAAATGCGTTCACCTTAAACTGTGTCATCTTATTCAGATCTCTTTTATGATCAGTTTCAATTCCCTGGGAATCATGCACTCACTAAAATAGCAAGTTTTGTAATCTGTGAAGTCTTTAGTTAATATTTGAACAGAAAGAAAGCATTTAATTTTTTAATAAGAATTTTTGTTTTCTCTTTTGGGATAAAACCCCAACATCTTGTGTTAATTTGGAAAATTCTGATTCTGTTCATAGTCTGCTGAAAAGGCTTCAGATTTGTTTCATACCTCACAGGCACAGCTGAAGTGGTAAGAGCATAGGAACTACCATCTTACCCATGTGGACTCAGCCTGTCTCAACTGCTACACTAGGGATGCAAAGTTGCCGCTGCTTCGACTGCCTTGTGTTGGGACTGAGTAAATAACACATTTTCTCAAGCAAATGTAACCATGTGGATAAAGAACAGCTCTATTTTTGAGAGACACTTATAATACTAGTTTTATAGTAAAGCTTTTTTGGAGAGGAAAGGTGAATATTAAAACATTCATTGTATCTTTTATTGGATTTTAGATAGAGTACCAGATTCTGTCTCATTGCATATTTAATTTTTCTCATGGCATAGCAAAAGAGAGGAAAAAATGAATCTCACAGCTTTTGCTTTAGCAGTCTTGAGAAATCATAACTGGAAGATTTTAGGAAAAATAAATGTTAAGACTCTAAGCCACTCAGCCAAGCAAATTGAAAATTCTCTGGACTACCCTCACACTTTTCAGTCCAGGTGCTTTCAGGACTGACCACACAGTTCAGTTTCAAAGTGAGCGTGGCTTTGACCTTTGGGAGCAGCAGAGCTCAAAGCACAAAGGTCTCTGACCTTCCTTGTTGCATCAGATGCTTGTTCTCACCTACTCTCTAAGACTTTGGATTCAGAAGACTTCTGCTCTATTTTATTCCTTGCTACTACACTGTCAGCTTTGAAATATAGAGAGAGCCCTAACCTTTGAGGACACCTTTGTGCTACTATGCCCTGTTAGTAAAATTTATGATAAATAATGCAAAGTTGCATACTGAGTGCATCTGGATTGCTGTTCACTGACTGGAAATAATGTTACACAAAAGGCAATACAGGAAGTATGTTTGTACACAGTTTGAAGTATTAGGAAGGACTGGAACCATTGTTTGCAAGATTTCTTCTTTGACAAGGGAAAGATAATCATGCTGGAGGTGTAATCCTACCATCTACCAGAGCTGGGATTTTGACTCAGGATTTTACCTGGGAAAACAGAGCTCTTTTTGTTGACTTGTTCACTGTAACACCAGGTCAAATAGATCTGATTTCAGCTGAATAGAGAGAGGTGTGGATCAAAGGAAATGGAAGGATTTGCATCAAAATGTACAGGGTCTAGCAGACAAAGCTGATATAAAGCCAGGATCAAGAGAAGGCTTAGGCTTGATGTTTTGAAATTCTTGTTTTATCTGACTATTTTTAAGCTTTGCATGGACTAAAACCAGCTTTAGTTTACCTTCTGGAAAAAGAAGCTTCTTGATTTGATCCCTAGGTGGCCAGAGTGCTTCTTGCTGGATATTGGAGAGGAAACCGAAGATGATATTTTGCTGTGAAGATAAAAGCATTTTCAGTATATGATCTAACGCTGACAAAAACTGGCAGAATGCTTTACTTTTTAGCCAGAACTTTTTCTGTCCCTACACCAGAGAGAAAAAGAATGGAAAGTGTTATGGTGCTGCCTCTTTTTCCTGCATGAGAATTGACTGAAACCTCCTCCACGAAGAAGCATCATGCTGTTTTTTCAGTTATAAGCACAATGCATGAAGGCACAAAGGATTTAACAATGACACATTTAGCACTTCAGGTCATTTCTGCTATGAGTACTCTGAAATTCATAAAGTACTGAGGAAGACTTTCCCTTAGTACTAATTTGAACAATCAATAAATGAAATGTGCAAAATGTGTGTAAAAACTAAGACTGTGTGTGTTGACTTGAATGATTAAAACACCTAAAGCAACTATAATTAAAGTGTATAATTAATTAAAGTGTATATATATATATATATTTATAATTAAAGTGTATTGATTCATAGGTGGCAATATAAAATGGCAAGTTGTTTCATTTTGTAATTTTGCTGTTAGAGTGTGGCAAGTAATGAGGGCTCCCAAAAAGTAGAGTACATGGAATTGCAGGCAGTACTGATACATGCACTTGAAATTTATCTCAAATAGCTAAGAATATTTATGCAAGAGTGGACAGTGGGGAATCAATTTAGGTAAAGTGCTCTACTGAATAATTGTGTGCTTAAGGTTAAGCAAATGTCTTAATGATTGCTGCATTTAGTCCAAAGGACATGAACTATTTGCTGCTGATTTTCTGTATAAAATCTACTACTGCTGCATGAAGAAAAAAAAGGGGGATGATTTTTGCAACACCTTTCACTTCTCCAGAAGCTGGATTTTATTCAGTGCAAGTCACTTTGCCCTGCAGACTGCTCCCAGAATTTTTGGAATTGTGATGCTCATGCTGTCTATCCTGATTAAAAGGTGGCAAGGCCAACCAAAATTTAAATCAAAACAGAATCTGATCAGTAAAATTTCTCCCAAAAGAGTAGAAGAAAAAGGAAAAGAGAAAAGGCTGGGAGGAAGAAGAGGTAAATATTAAAAAGAGAAGAAAGATGGGGGTGAGTTTTGTAGGTGCTTATTGGGGAAATAGAAAATCTTTTGTATTAGAAAAAAAATCAGTAGAAAACACTGTTTCTGTAAACCTTTTTTTTTTTTTAATGAATCTTCAATTTACTGTCTGTGTTTCTATAGATATAATCAATGAGAATTTTTGTTTTAAATGTGGATAACAGATATTCAGATATTCATTACAGATGTTTTTCTTCTTTTCTGGAGAATTAAAAATGAGCACAGCTCTAAGAATTTAGATATTAAATATACATAATTGCATGGTTTTTACCACAGAGAGGAAATTTTATTCTGTCTTCAAAGGAATACTTTTTATCCAGTAAGATACAGATGATGAAAGAAGAAAAAAAAAAGATTAATAGCCTTTAATTCTGGTGAATGAATAAGTGAAAGTATGTCCTGCAAGGCAAAGGATGACAATAGAGTACATCTGCTGTACTTCCTGAGTGGATGGAGATACTTCAGTCCTTGGTAGCATGGTATAGTTAATTTTCTCTTTGTTCTAGTATTAAGTGCTAAAAATAGCAACTGAATACTATATGTCTTTGGAATGGAAAACAGAAAAAATGGACCAATTTCTTACTAGAAGAAATACATTTAAGTGTATTGCACTGGCTGAATGCTCAGTAAAATGGAGCTGGAATCACTGAATCAGATCTCTCTTTGAAAGTGCAATGAAGGTCAGCATCATAATGATGGGAAATGCAGCTGATTATTCCCTTGTATTTTACTTCTGGAACTTAGGGCTCTGTATCCTAGAAAGACTGAAGGAAAAAATAATTTGCAGAATGACTCATTGAAGAGTCACTTAGATGTTTCAAGTAAATGTCACATTCTGGTCTGTTCAGAGGTTTGCAAAATGAAAAGAAGCTTTAAGAAACAGGAGATTGATTGTAAAGCCTCTGATGGTGCAAATGGAGTCAGTCCAATTCTTAAGAGTCTCCCTGCCCTTATTTTGAGTTCTAAATTTTCTCTACAAAATGAATCTTTTAAACAGCTCGGTTTTCTCAGTGGAATATTATGGACAGCAGGCTGTGTGTATGTGTAAGGGCTGTGTGTATGTGAAACAGTCAGTTTTCTTCCACATGATTAGCACAGATCTTAATTACCACATTTTGTGCAAATCTGGCAGATGAGGTAGCTTAGTCCATTGTGTACGCATCTGAAAAATGTTGTTAAGTGGTCAATTTTTTCATTTGAGTTCTATTTTCCTTGTTATTTTACATATTTTTACAGTGTTTTGCCTTTCAGATGTCGTAGGAAGAGATATTGTACATTGTGGGTGTCACTACACCTGTAACTCAAAATTCTGATGATTCCTAATAGAGGTAGTTTAAAGTATGCACCATTTACCTACTTACTGTGATTTTTAATAATTATTGAAAAACTTAATTGACTTTCAATAAGCACATTCGTCCTGCTTTCTAAATACCTATATATTCATACAATATATCTTGAGGCATGCCTACATCTAGATGTATATAAATAAATACATGTAATAATTTTTTAAAAATGTATATGTTTATGTAATCTTTATGTTATTTTATCCAGGAGTTCAATATATAATTCTCTTCATGGAATTCTCTACATTTCTTCTCTCAAACAGATCAAAAGAGGATTCACTTAGGTACAAGTGGCCCCACAAGACCTACAAGGAGATGAGGTGCCTTACTGCTTCCAGGAAATATCATGGAGAACGGAATTAATGTGGCAGCAAAATTTTCAATTGTTTCATTGATGTAACAGGTAAAATTTAACATAGGTTGGCTTTTCCAATTTAGATCTACATTGTTACAAAGGTATGAGTTGTATAAAGGAGATGTGTCAGCTGAATTTAGTCTCATTTTAGTAAAAAATGCAACATAAATTCAGTAGTGACAATTAAATACATATAAATACACAAGTTAGTTTCACTCCAGATTTCATTGCCTCAATTATGCTAGAAAGAAGGTAATCTAAAGTAAACATATGAATTATGACAAACCTATCACATATTTGCCTAAGAGACAGGTATTTACATATGGTGTCTCCAATTGATACACTCTGTTGAGCAAAGACTAGAATCTGGATTTTTAGCTGAAGAAAACAGAAATCTTATAGTGAGAATTTATTCCTATTTAAAGTGGCTTGGTTGGCTCATGCCCTGAAGAGTGATGTTTTGTATTAGATAACAATAATTGGTTTTAACAGGTAATTTTAAAAAAATTTTTGTGCCAGACAAAACCATTCACCCTATCAAAGTCTGACAGCAGATCTTAAAACAAAGTGTGACCAAAGTAACTTTTATGCTTTGAAAAGCTATTTTACAGGATGCAAGGAAATTATTTTTTTCTCTTAGATGTAGTTGCTCATACCACTTGTCACAGAAAAATTGGCCCAACCATTAGGAATGTAAGGCACAGACAGGTAGGGAGTTTCACTGTGGTACCATTCACCCTATGCCATTGATTACAGTATTCATTTTATGTTCAGATGTCTTCAAGAAACAGCTATGTGTTTTGAGAAACTGATGTTGGATGTATTTTGAACTTGATTTGCTAACAAAAATGCAGAAGAGTGAGAATGGCAACTGGGTAGGAGGTTGTTACCTCTGAAATAACTTGCAAATTTCTTCAGGCTTTTTGTCTATAGAAAGGGCTCCTCTTTAGAGCAGAAGTAATTTCAAATGTATTAGCAACAGAGATTCAAAATGAGCAGTACTGAGATCCTAACCTGTGAATTCAAAGCACAAGTATATTTATTTGCAAATTCTGGTCCTGGGTGAAACAAATAAAAACAAATACAGAAATAATGACAAGATATTTTAAACTTACAATACATGTTTTCATCAATATGTAAACATAAAATGTATAAAAACCAGAGTTTTGGGGAGAGCTGTTGGACCTAAGAAGCAGGGCTGTTTATTTTCTGTTAAGAATCAAGAATCAAACCCTTTCCAATCCTCAATGCCTTTGCTCTAAGAAGCTTGAGAGCTTGCCAGAACACGGGAATATTATTTTTATTTTTAGTTTTCAACATACATGCAAGAGATGTATTCATGATTAACAGCAATAATATTCTATATGACTTACAGATGTGTAGCATTGTTTTTGACTTCTATTGTTGCTACCTCTTCCTCTTAGACTGGAAATGCTATGTTCAGGTTAGTATAGAATATCTTTCATGCTTTGGTGCTCCAGACATGAAGCTGAAATTGTAGCTGTTTTCTCCCCTTCACTTCTCTCTCTCCCATTCTCCATTGCTTCTTCTTCTCCTCATTCCCCTGAAAAGAAAAATGAGGCAGAAACCTGGGTTTGTGGTATTTCAGTCAGAATGTCTATATGGTACCATCCTTTATCTTGTCACCAGAATTAGATGTCAAACCTGCAATGAACTACAGAATTTAACTCTTTTAACTTAGTTGTTGTTTGGAATAGGCTCTGTGGGTGGTGTTTATATAGCTCTGTTCATGTCCTAACTACCACTAGTCCTCACCCTCACTGTTTCCTAGTGTATGCATGCATTTGTATCCCAGTTAATTTTCCACAGTCTTAAAAGCTATGGGAAAAGCAAGGGTCATTTACCATGTTACCATTACTACATTCTAGTAATCCTTAACCAGGTGTTTTAAAGTTCTTAAGGGCATTTTTCTGTAACAGAAATTAAAACATACCTGGTAGGGCTGTGAAGAATGTTGGCAAGAACCCTTCAGCAGTTTGGCGTTTGAAGACATTATTTTCTTTTAGTCATATGCAGGTTATGAATTTTCACAGCACTTACAACTGTAAGTAGAATTGTAGTTGGCCATAATAATTTCAACAATGACTAATGTATAGTTCTAGAATTATATTGCAAAATATATTTGAAGGCTTACTTAGACCACAAAAGATAGCTTTTTAAATGGAAAACACATTGACAGTAGTTTGTAGAAATAAAACAGTGGACTGATGATGTATTTGATATGTAAGAATGATGAAAAGTTGGACTGCAAGTAAATCTAAGGAAAGAGTCAGTCTAAAAGTCAGGTATGATCTTCTGCTGAAAAGTAATTTGATATTTTCTGGGAGAACCTGAAACAAATTCTCTGGTGTTTTTAAGAAAGAAAAAGCAAAATTATTTCTGAGATGATATTGGGCTTTTATTAAGTTTAAGATACTTGCACACTATGCATCTCCTGAAGTAATTTTGTTTTCCAAAAGAACAAGCACAACATGCAAGATGAAATATCAATTAATTTTGTTTCCCTCCTGCATATTTTCAGCAATGCAAGTCACCCTTGAGGGAAAAAAACCCCTTAACTATAATGGTACATCATCCACAGACTCTGAATGAGCAGAGTATAATGAATGATTAATTGTGAGGGCTCACTACTGTAGAGAGAAGATCTTCAAACAAAAATATCAAAAATTATCCTCTCATATTTGCAGATTTCTAATTAATAAATGAAAACCATAAGTGAAATATTTCTCCAGCACAAAAATACCTCTGCAGTTTTAGGTAGGCAGGAGAAAAATAGAAGTCGTGATTTCAAATTTATTTGAAGCCTGTGCACCTGTGGGCTATGGGATAATGTTTGTACTTCCATCTGTCTTGATGCTCATCTGACCATCTGCATCAAACCTGGGGTACATGAAAGCTCTGCCACTGAGGGTCTTTGAAACCCAAACAGACTTGGTGATGAGCGTGTTACTGGTGTAGCAGGGGTACACGCACAGAAGGAACACTTGAGTGCACCTGCAGTTTCCAAAGAGAACACGGCTTACAGCGCTGCTTAACAAAACCGTGGGGTGAGATCATTGCAAGGCGAGGCCTAAGAAAATTTTATGGGGAGATTCAACCAAACAGTTCATGTACCTTGCAGCTGGAGATACCTAGAACAGAGATCCAAAAGTCAAGACCTTTCCCCTTCAATCTAAATTGCTAGCAATTAATCTACTTTGTTCTGAATGAATTTATTTATCTAAAATTTAATATATAATGACTTTCAATGCTATTAAGTGATTTTTCTGTATTAATTCAACTGCACAAAAAGATAGATGAGGAAATTTCCACTGTCATCCAAATATATCCTCTTTACTATTGTACCAAGGAAGGGCAAGGAACAAGTGCTCTACTTCTTTTTGTTTCATCTGAATTGCTGTTATTATGGTTGGATACCTTCTACCCAGTGCCAGATATTTTTGTGTTTACACTGTGATATTTTTGATTGTTTCTGAAGAGCATATTTGGCATTTTTTACATTGTGACATCTAGTTTGACTCTTCAGACCTCATTTATAAACAGCAAGATTGTCTCTACAGTCCCAGGAATATTTTATACTTGAAAGTACTCAGATATTTTTTCTTTTGGCCATCTGTCTACATCTGCTTACTCAAGTCAGTGCAGCCAAGGTCATCTTACATTTCTTGTCTAAGGCTGTCAAACTTATTTTCAGCCTTGTCAAGTTCAGCCTTTGCTTTTTTATCTTTGTGCTAAGGGGACATTTAGTGTAAGTGTGGTTCTGTTAGCATTTCTTTTTCATTCCCCTTTTTGACATATTGCTTTTTGTGCCATTTATTGCTCTGTGGCCATTCCTGGTTTATTTTAAAACACAAACTATTTTCTTTCTCTTCTTCATTGTGTTTCTTACAACCTCCAGTGCAACCTTAGGCCCCTTTCAGCAAAGCAAATAGTTACAGTATTTGGTTTGCTGTTATTGTTTCATATGAACTGAACTCAGAAATCTGATCAGAGTACCTTGAAAAGCAAATTACATTGCTCTGGCTCAGAAGGTGGGAGCGGTTCTCAAATATCTCTGAATGTTTGTTTTATCTCTAATTATTCTTGTATTTTGAACAACAATAAAAAGTCACTAAGAAAAAAATTCTGTACTCTTAAGCATCATACTTAGGATATTTAAAAATGCTCTACAAAAATGAGAGTTTGTGCATCATGATGTAAACACGTTTAATTTGTCTGGTTCACCACTGTCATGTTTGTATTATGCTATTTGTGCTAGTTGCCTACAGAACAAACTAATCAAAGTCTATAGCACTGTGGAAGTGACTTACTGTGATTTTTTTCTCTGGATCTCTAGATTCAAAATGAGGTTGAGCCCAGGTGCCACGCAGAGCTACAATGACTAGCACACAGACTTGTGCAGTGCTTGGCTGCTTCTTGGGTAATGCTTAAGGAAACATGGTGATTGCAGCAGTTCAGGCCATGCAACAAGTAACTAAGCAGAAAGGTTTTTTTTTTCTCCTTACTTTGGGGAATTTTTCAGGAACATCTTCCAGGATGCTACTTTCAAACTTTCAAATGGTGCACTCAGCTGAAAAGTACGTAGCATTTTGTACAGCTTATTAACCCTCTTGTTATAGATTTCAATAAAGAGTTTTGCTCTTGTTGACACAGCACAGAGTGAATTGTACATATTACCACATCTTTCTTTTTCACTTTGTTTTCATAATATAATATTCTGGAACTTCGTCACTGACCTTGAAAATGTGGTTTTTCCCAGAAGTGGTTTTTCTTTCTCCTCCAGGGAGCTTTTGTCACTACCTCAACAGTCCATTCAAGAGGTGAAAATATGGAGCTGTTTCAGCTGCTCTCTCTGTTGTTTGCACTGCCAGAAAGGTCAGATACTACTTATTGCTGATGCTGATGCTGTTCCTATGCAGGACCATGAAATGGAGGAGGGACACCCAGGCAGCAGAGTTTTAGGGATTTGAAGGCACAGCTTGGGTCCTCTCTGCATCAAAGAGCTTTGTCCTTGTTTCACCACCCTAGGTAGTCCAACCCAACATGTCTGTGCTCCAGGGCACCTACCATCCCATCCTACCCCACTCCCTCATGGGAATACTTTGATTTCCTACCACTTTAGGAAAGTTGGAAGAGACTGCCTAAGTGAGGGATGAAGAGCAGAGATGTACTGAGAGGGGCGCAAGGCAAGACAGTTACACTGCTCCCAAAGGCAAACAAAATGCAATGGATTGATCATGTGAACAGCCTGCAAATCCCTGAAGAGCAGAAGAGTGAAGGAAGGCATGAAAGGGATGAGTCAGAAATGACTCTGGATTTTGCTTGGGGAGCCACTTGGGAGCCATCTCCTGGAGGTGGGCAGCCCCATGAGGCAGATACAGACCCCCATACAGCTGCACCACTTTGCTCAGTTGTGCCTCTCTCATGCCTCTCTTCCCCACCCTCTTAGGCTGTCAGGGCAGAGATGGAAAGGCTGTGTGTGCAGCCTGGAGTACTCTCGTGAGTACTTCGTGCTCTTAGAAACTGGCACCAAGGTGGGTTGGTGTGTTGGTGCTCTTGGAGACAATAGCCTTGTGCCTAATTCCTTCTTTGCTTGACAGAAGTGATGTCTTATGTCTCACTTTCCTGAAATGGTATTTTGAATGTTTGTGGTAAAAGAACCAGGAGGAAGAAAGTAGCCTATGCGCCTGAGACATTCAGATTAAAGAAGTCAGGTGACTTCCTGATGGGAAAGGTGACAGAAAACTGCCTGGGACAGGGACTGCTTCCATGTTTTGCATTAGTGAAGAGCTTGAAGGTAACTGATCAGCTGTCCAGGCAGCAGAGCCTCAAGTTTGGGATTGCTTTCTCTTAGCCAAATGCCCTGAAAACTGGAATTCTGGGTCAGATTCACATCTCTTTTCCAAATGGCTTTTTGGTATTCTTTTTTTGGTGTAAAGGAAAACCTCCTTTACTTGAATAATCTGTAGGGATTTGCTTATTTTTCTAAGAGAAAGTTGGAGGGGAATCAGAGATCCTGCCCAAGGCCAGGTGTCCCTTTTTATTCGTTCATCTTTTTTTTACCTCCCGGGGCTGCAGAATCTCCTGGCTGCTGTTCCAGGATGCAAAGAGCACCTCAAGTTGACTTTCCAGTCACTAGGTGATAGATAGGGATTTGGTTTTCTGGTTTTTTTTTTGGGTTTTTTTTTGTTGTTTTTTTGTTTTTTGGTGGGTTTTTTTTGGTTTTTTTTTTTTTTTGGTTTTTTTTTTTTTTGTTTTTTTTTTGTTTTTTTTTTGTTTTTTTTGGAGTGGTGGCTTCTATAGGATGTGAGTTTTGCAGTTCTTTTGCTTGTATTGATTGTCCCCTGAGAGACAGTCTCAGTCCCCTGGGAGTTGTGCTGTAGGGAAGACTGGATTTTTATATCAAGGCATGTAAGTTTTGTAACTAATTTTGGGGAGAGACTGTTCCTTAGCCCAGCAGCTAACTAACACTATTTTTTCTCTCTGCTTCAAAGCAGGATAGCTGAGTCCAAATTGGGTGTTGGTAAGAACCACCAGATCTGCTTTTCCTTGAACCATGCCCAAGCATTTTCACGGGCTAAAATTATTCCAAAGAGTATGTTAACAATTAAATAATGTGGGTAATTGTGGCAAAATGTCTTGATGCTGTTTAATATACTGGTATAAAATAGTGGTATTAGTGTGACTTTGTGTTTGAGCTACTAAACTGGTATTTATTGCTCCTGCTTAGGTCCTCTGTGTTGTGATGAACAGCGTGGCTTTTGGGAAAAAAAAACAACCAACAGGACAGCTTCTAGGTAAATTGAAATTAAAATATTTTCAAATTTTATGCCTTGGTGTAAAGAATAGGCAAATATTACCTTAGGAGAGCTGGCAGCACATCTATTGTTTCAAGAGGGGTTTCTGAAATTGCAAGAAGAGTTTAAAGGCAGGGGAGTAAGGCAAAGGGAATTTAAAACTTGGTGTACTTTTGTTGATGCAAAAATGAACATATTGGTTATGTGTCTTTTAATTCAGTTACTTTATAATTAATTAAACTGTGGAAGGTTTAAGATATTTCCACCTAGTTAATTCCATAATTTAGTTGAATTTTTAATTTAACTACTTAAGTTTTATCTGTGTTCACTCACTGATCAAAAGCTAATGATCTCTTTCATAAGGTAGAGCATTTTGGGGCTCACTACCTGCAGTTAAACACCTCTACCATTTTAGCAGAGAAAGTCTGTAAAAGTCAGAAGGCCATGGAGTAGCACATCAACAAAACTAAAGGAAATTGTAGCAGTTTGCTCCAGAAATTCAGTGGTGACTGTCAACCTGCATAAAGCTGTTAAAACTCTGTCCTCTTGGTAATTTCCTTTTTTTAACTAAAGAATGTGTGCAGGCACCGCTAATTCATTCTGAAATCATTGTCTGCTTGCTGAACTGAAATGGGATCCAAAGCTGGGGAATTGTATCTAAAATACATCCTTGTTTTTGTTGTGAATTCTATGGTGTCTGCAGCACAGCTTGAAGATTGCCACCTGGTTAATTTAAAGCAAGGCTGGATTTATTTAAATTATAAACAAATGAAGATATTCTTCTTGTTAATGTCACATCCACTGGATATGTTGATTATAATAATCATTTGACTTCACAGTTTTAAAGAACTTCCTTTCCTTCTATTTATAGATAACATCCAAAAATTGATCTAGAGGGTAAAATTGCGTAGTCTAATGCTTGCTTGTTTCTGTGGAGACTTTCTGATTTTTCACGTATGCTTTGGAAAGCACTGAGCCCACCTGTGGCATTTAAATTACTTGATGAATGTAGTGCTAATGAGTGAAACATTATTCACTTATGCTTCTGCCAGACACAGTCTCAAATCTTCAAAATTTGGAGTAATTTCTGTCAGAGCTGATAACAGCCTTTTTCTGTTGATCTGCTACTTTTGCCATCCTTTAGACATCTCTATGTTTCTCAGGTACGTGAAAAGCAGTCTCAAAAATAAGAGGGCATAGATCATCTATGAGGAGAATTTGCAGCTCTCTTCAAACTGTATTCCTGGAGCAGATGGATCAAGAAGCAAATTCTAGATGGTGATTTGTTTAATGCCTTTGTCAAAGGGAATATTTTGGAGCCTGGGCAAATATTTTTGAAGGCAATCCTGAAATTTATAGATACAAGTGAGATGAGTTTTCAGACATCTTTCAGTAAAATTAAGAATTGAACACATAGTTCGTCATTCATAGGTATCCTGAGTATTTATTGTTCTCCCTGGAATTGCTGGTTTTCCAAACAGCCATTTCTACCACAATTCCATCCTGGCAGTGTATTATGTATTTTCAGTATGTAATGAAATGTGTAAATAACCCAAGTCTGCAGTGACAAATAAAAGTCACTTCTTGGAGATGCTTATGATCATGTCAGATACTTTTCCTCTTTTCAAAAATATTACTAAGGAGGTTTGTAATAAATAAGCTTTCATTAGAGGAGTGGGAAATGTGCCCCTTCTGCAAATGAATGAACATCTGGTTTGGAACACTTATAGATTTGATTTTTCCATACTGTCATCAAATTCTTCTCCATTCCCATTTCATTCTTCAGTTCTGAAAGATCTGCCAATAATTCCCTAGCATTACCTTAAAACTTCTTGTGAGAGCCTGCCAAACTGATGGGCCTTCCGAAACCTCTCCTCATGTGTTTGCCTTGAGAAGGAAGGTGTTTTCACACTGTTCTCTCATCCCTGATTGTCCCATATTCACTGCATCTCCCTGGAGACTCAGGCAGTCATTTTGTAGCTGTACAGAGTTGACAGATGACCTTTATTTCTTAACTATGGAAAAGAAATTCATTATTCCACAGGAGATAAGGATGCATGTACAGATCCACATGTTCATGGTGTTATGCCGCTCTCACATTTCTACTTGTTCAAGGCTCAGAATTTTGCTAGTATTTTGAGCAGTTTATTTCCAGGAGTGCAAGCCAAAATTGTACAAGACCTGGTTGTTGCTGTACGTGACATGTTTTCATATACCTGGAAAAATGTGCTTAGTGAGGTCGCACTAGATGATCAAGATGACAAGATTATGTTGAAAGGGAACTGTAGTAATTTCCCTAACCCCTATGGCACTGACAGAGAAGGGTAGAGATGTTTGGCCTGGGAAGAAGGAAGAGGTTGGGGGAAGAGTTGTTAAGATTTGGGTTTGTTTATTATTATTCTACTCTGATTTGGTTGGTAATGAAGTCTGTTTTTCCCATGACCGTAATCAATGGTCAAGGGATTACTAAAACATCTGAACATAAAGTATTTGAGACTTGAAAAACTGAATAATAGTCCAAAACTAGAATTTTTCCGGGTAAGTTGATAGTTCATATATTAACACGATGCTCAGAGTGTTGATATTATTGACATGTTATACATGCACACAGGTCTGTTACCTGTTGCCTAGGTAACCATATGTATTACACTGGTAGCATAGCAACATAAGTGAACATGCATGGCTCTGAGGAATCTAAAGCAAATATTTAAGTAAGGGGAGGGAGTCAAATCTGAAGGAAACACATTTTTTTTTGTGCATCAACAAGAACTGAATGTTGTTTCTTTAGGAACCACTTCAGAAATAATAGATTTTTTTAATCTACGTTAATGCCCTGTATATTGATCTCACAGTTGGAATTGCAAATCTGAAATACAATTATTTTTTTCATTCATTGCTTGCCCCTCTTCCTTCTAGGATGATTTAAAAAAGGTAAAATTTCCTGAATTCTTTCTAAAGAAACATTATAGAAAAATAATTGAAACATAATAGCCAAGCCATGTTTTGGGCAGTTTTGTCCATGATTTCTTGTTTCTAGTAGTCAAACTGGAGTATCAGCATGCTGAAAGAGAACTGTATGAGAAGGGGGTAGTCTGTAGAAGGTTAACTTCACAAAGCCTTAGGTAAGTTCAGTCAGTTTTAGGTACTGGTGATAAAACAGTAAGAAAAAATTAAATTGCTCCCCATGGAATATGAACCTGTATTTTTACAATGCTGTGCACTTGAGCTTTGTGGTTTGAGCAGTGTGTGGCTTAGGTATGGACAGACTTCTGTGAGCTGTTAGTTGCTTTAGAGACTTGGGACTAGAGCTGGGAAATCATCTGTTTAGGACCACATAAATTCAATTTGGCAAATCCAGTATTACTCAAGCATGTGCTCAAAGCTAAGTGCATTCTTAAATGCTGCTCAGAACGAATCAGGTATGAACTTTAGAATACAGGGATGTCACCTCATGAATCAAGGACAAAGACAACCAAGCCCTCTCTTCTGCAGTGCACTTGTTCTCATTGGTGGATGTCCTGTCCATGTGAGGCTGTTTAAATGAGAAAGATCAGAAGATTGCAAATAGTATTCAAAAGAGCAAGGAATGGTAAAATATCTATATTACTCTGCTGCTAATGCAAATTCTTATTGCTCGGTATTTTACTGATTTAATTTCTGTACACGTAAATCACACTGTGTTTCTTTTGTTCCTCATGAGATCACTGCTATGGAGATGTTCTTTATAAAACTTCAGCAAATTTCCATCTGTGTAAAATTACACATTCAAGTAGGTGTGAATTCCAAAGGAAATTACTTACTATTACTGCAGTCCCCTTTTGACACAATGTTCTCATTTAATTCTCTTCACTCTATTTTCATTCTTGATGCTGAGTGGGGTTATATGTGTGGTAGAGACAATACATGAAACTTGTTATCTGGGTAGGTGTGAAAAGTATTTATGTAGCTACATCCAATTTTTACTTTACTAGAAAAAGACTGTATGTGACTTAAAAACCATCAATACATCTAGATTCCCCATATGATGATGTGTACCCATCTGAATAAAACTTTTCATGCAAATTTTAATTCAGTGTTAGTACTCTCAATTATTAGCATTGTTCGTTGAATCTTTGTTTCTTACATGTAAACATTTTGTCTCTGAGGCATCATAAAAAGTTGTCAGCTTCTCTCCCTGTATTAGGTTTGTGGTTCCTATGATTTCTTGTGACTCGCTATAATAGTCAGAGAAATAAAAGACCAACAGTTTGTGATAAATAGATGTTTTCTCACTGTATGCCCTATATTTATACATTAATGCCAACAATCAAACCTCAGTCTTTGCTCATCCCTCTCCCCTGACCTCAGTTCACGTGCCATGTGTTCTTGATGTGTACAATTCACTACAGCTTTGTTAGTAGGGGGAATTACCACCTTACTGGAGGCAGAATCAGGAGTCAGGAACATGCCAATCCTACAGTAAGTTCAAGTACATTCACTTCTGAGAAGAGGGAGAAATTAGTTTCTGACCTTTGCAGAACACATCAAAAGCTCACATTGCTCAGTGACTTTTGCTTAAAAGCTCTCTTGTTTCAGGAATTGCCATTGCCATGGCCAGAAATGTGAGCAAAGCATGTTTTGATAAGGAATCTCAGCCCAAATTGTTTGGAAGACCTTACAGCCCATCCTGGCTTATAAAAGCTAATGGTAACTTATCCTGCGGAAGAGGACCTGTTATGTGTGCAGACCTCACAAGATGAGGTGAAGTTAGCTGTATCTTAGAGATGTGTTGAAATTTAAACTGCTCAGAAACCTTTCTCTCACACCAAAGAGCATCACTCAGGATGCTGGACAGAATATCTCATTTTTAGAAAAGCAAGTGATATGATGTAGCTGCATAACACCAGGGACAGCATCTGTTACAAGATTACTCTCATGTCTTCCTGTATTGTAAAGTGATTGACAAGGAACAGAGGTAACAAGCTAGACCAATGCAAATTTTGAGTGGTTTCATGTCCTCAATATCCTTCAAGATGTGTCTTCTGTCACTTTTTGAAATTGTCATGATTCCTCCAAATACATCAGAGATTTCCAATACAACCCTTAAGTAAAACTAAGTTTATTTTAGTTATATGAAGAGACAACAGTCCCCATTAAATCACATAGGTCCAACCAGTCAAAGCATCATCAAATGGCTTGGGTTGGAAGGGAGCTTAAAGCTCATCTTAAACCCTCCTTCCATGGTCAGGGACACCTTCCACTAGGCCAGGCTTCTGAGAGCCCCATCCAACCTGACCTTAAATACTTCTGGGCATGGGACACCCACAACCTCACTGGGCAACCTCTCTCAGTGCCCAAGCACCCTCACAGGAAATAATTTCTTCCTGATATGTAAGATAAACTTCCTCTCAGTTCAAAGCTATTCTCCCTTGTCCTGTTACTACATGTTTAGATGAGCTTTACTGCCAGAGTGGTATTCAGCTAGAGGAAGGAAGCAAAGTGGGAAATTTTCAAAAGGTGGTAACTAGCACCTCTGAGCATCAGCTGTAGCATCAGTGAAAGACGAATAAGACGAAAGTCGGTGTCACGACTGTTAAGTTCATTAAATGATATATGGTTATATAAGATTTGAAAGAGGTGGGTTCAGCTCATCCTTTCTGTGTGACCTTGGACAAGCTGTTTTTGCTGTTGCCTAGTAGAGAAAGTGAGACTTATCTGCATACCTCTTTCAATGTAATTACAGGCAGATGTTTCCAAAAAAGTTAGTTAATAATGGCAGATAGAGCTTTATGTGGAGTGCATTCTTTCTTTCAGCCAGTGTGGGTGATTTTAGACTTATCTCTTGATGTGCATATCCTGCAGTGCTGCATTCTGTAATCCCAATGCTCTGAATGGCTCACCCTCATTTCATCTGTTATCTTTGGAGAAAAAACAGTTCCATCAGAATCGTACTTCGATTTTCTTTCAGTAAAACAAGGGCATTCCAGGGCCTTCTCTAGGCCTGTGAAGGCCATCAGCATGGAGCTTCTTTCCCCTGGATATATGGTCCATGTGGGGTTTTTTTTATACATTTTCTTCACACAGTTTGCTTCTTTCTTGTTGCTTCACAACAAGATGATGTTTGAAAGTTGCCCCCAGCCTCTCCGAGCTGTGTTGCCCCAGATGACTGCTGTTCATTGTACACTGGTTCCCTGGGGCTCTCAGATCTTAAAAAGATATAGTTTCCCATCACTCAGACTGGAACAGCTTGGGCAGTAGCCACTGGTCCTTGTACAGCTGCTGCAAGAAGCCTCAGCCAGCTCAGACTGAGTCACAGTGTGCTGGGTGCTTTCTCCTGCTGATGTCAAAGATCAAGTTTGCAGTCTACATGGTTCTGATGCAGACCTGGGACTGCTCCTGAGTTTCAGCTCTGATCAGAAACTGGAAAATGTTCTCAGCTGTTGTGGGTTGCCTGTAGCCTCTCTGATAACCTTTCCCCTGCTGCATAGCTCTGCTGCAGTGATAACAGCAGGCACATATGAAAAGTAAGTGGATGTGTCTTGACTTACTTGCAGTAAGTTAAAAAGCAAATGCTTAAAGACTCACATTCTTTAAATTGCATTTGGCTGATCGTTGCTAAAAATTAATAAGTGTCTATCTACCAAAGTCTGCTGTAACTATGCATAATTTATGTGCTAGATACACTGGATCATTTCTGATATACTGAATACTAAACATCAAGTACTGGACTTCTCTTGCCAAATAGTGTTCTACCAGGGAACTTATGGCAATTTAAGATGTTTAGGGTCCAATGGATATCACTATGTGTGTCAACATCCATACCTAAATAGATGAACCTGAATTAGTAAAATTGCTAGGGATTGGATTCTATTATTGTATTACGTAGTGTATGATTTCTATAAAATTTTTTTTTGCTTTTCTAAGAGTTCTTGTGGATGTCACAGTCTTTAAAATAGCAAAATTTATCTAAAAATTGATTGCAAGATGACTTGCTCTCTTTTTTTAGCCTGACACTCAGTTAACATAAGGGAACACTTTTAATCATTATTAAATGAACTCTTTTTTTCAAGTTATATTACATCTCAAATTTTCATTTATTTCTGAAGAGCAGCCAAGATAAATCTGTTTAGTATAGCAGTGTTATACAGTAGAACTCCCAGTCTGTGCCCAGACAATCCACTGACTCATGCTCATGATGGAGCGGGTCAGATCTGAGGCTGCAATATATTAGAATCAGAATACTGTGATCTGTGTGAGTATCTCATTGAATTGCTGGGATCATAACCTGTGCATTTGCTACTCTTAACCTTAGGCATTCCAAATTTCTTGGCACCATTTGAACTAATTTCCACAGATTAATTTAATTTTCACATGGGTTCCAGTATATGTGTGGCCCTTAGTCACATCCCAAAGTCCTATACCTGACACACAGCTGTGCTTCTCTCAGAAGTGAAAATGTGTGATTTCATACTTAGAAGGTACAAAGGATGTAATCAGCTTCAAGATAAAGAAAAGCTTCCAGCTATGTTTTATATTAATATTATAAATAGAAAATAAAATTGTATCTAAAATAAACAGCCCTTCAGATATCTCATGGTAATCTACCACTGAAATGCATAGTGTTAATAACATTTCATTATGAGAACAGTATTGGGCTTGACATTCTACTAACAGTGTTAGAAGGAGCTCCCTGGAAGGTGCCTAAAGGAAACAGGATCATGTCAATCTCTTTTAACTCCATTTAATAAAACAAAATTGTCTAGTGTTTCAGGCGCCAGAGATGCATCAATACAGATGCCACTACAGAATGAGCTGTCACTGATTATCACTGCTTTTAATCTATTTTGTTAATGAAATCATTAGTTATTTTCATGTCAGCTAAGACAGAACTATGGCAACCTTTATTATTTGACATTGATCAAGTGAGTGTTCATGTTCCAGAAATCGATGAGTAATGAGGTGCCTCTTAAAAATCCTGGGTAGCACTAAAAGAAACAAAACCAAGGTACATCAAATTCTTAATAGGCACTTGTAATGCCTGGGAAAAAAAACAACATCAACAACAACAAAAAAAAAAAAGAAAAAAAGAAAAGGAAGTAAAATGTACAGAGAAATTTGGAAGAAGTTGTCATTTCCCACTGTACTTTTTATTCTTTGCTATAAATATTCATATATTCAAATATTAAACTAGGAATTCTTTAGCCCAAATGTACCATGACTTGTGAATCCCTCAGTCTGAACAACTACTCGCTTGCTATTGGAGCAAGTTAGTAAAAGAGCTTGTGCCTGAAGAGTTGGAGCAGCAAGATGGTTACATGTCTTTACTACTAGCTGTTTTTCTGTAAAATAGAATAAATTATCTCCAAAGTTACATCACTTGCAAAGATTATTGCTTCTTAGCACATGTCAACTGTGTATGATGACCTCTACCAGATGCATTGCTCACTCAGTAGATAGGTAGGTAGGTAGGTAGGTAGATTTTTTATGTGCCATTGACGTATAATCCATTTCATGGCATGCTCTGTATTTCCATTTTCTAGGAAATAGAAAAGCCTTTTCTTTGCTCTGTTTAACTTGATTTGGCAAAAAAACCCAGCCAACCAGGCAAACAAAAACCCTCTGGTGTCTTTGCTACAAGAATCAAACTAGTGTCCCAGTCTCAGAATTACATGATTAGTTCTGTGGCCTGAGGTGAAAACTGACCCATACAAATATTGAAGTGTATTCATGTTATTTATAGGTGACTCTTTCAAATACCAAGTGAAAAAGCTTTAGTTTTTAAAATATTTCAAATTACTTATGTAATTTTATTTTCATTCTAAGCAAACATCAAAACATTAACAAATTAGTAGGCTTTTTCATTTATTTTCAGATCAAACTGTCATTTTCTTTAATTTTCTCAATTCATCGACTGTATCTCTGGACAGTAAAATGGCACAAAATTATGATCATCTGTTTATGGGATAATATTAACAAAGCTGTTCTCTTTCATGGGTCTCTAACTATTAGCTCAATTAAGGCAAAGCAGAAAAATATCACCTTGTTTGACAGTTTACTCTCTCTCTGTGAATTCATTCGTAGGACCATAGAAACATAACATCATTTAGGTAGGAAAAGGCATTAAGTTCACTGAGTTGATGCAAGTCCACCAGTAAACCAAGGACTTAAGGTTCCACATCTACATGTGCTGGAAAAAGTAGAAGTCTAACATGTGAATTTTGGAAGAGCAAATATAACTTATATTCTAAATAGGAGTTATGCCTCTTTATTTAATGAAGGCTCCTAACAGAGGATTAGGGTTCTCTTGTTGCAGAGTTAAATGCAACTTCAAACTTTTCTTAGGTCATATATCTAAGGCTTCTGCAGTCTGGTACACAGATAAAATAATTCATCTACTGAGGAACCAGAGAAAGCTGGAGATGTTTCCAGTGTTTTGATTTCCCACTTTGTCATTAACTACTGAAGTTCATATTTCTGCACTTTAGGGGCCCAAACAGACCTTTGGCATTATATAAGCTAAGTGACAAGAGATGGCACTGAGTTCCACCCAGCAGTTCTTCTTGTGCCTAGTGGTGTACCTGAGACTAATCCCTTGGTTCTCCCTTGCTCAGGGGTTTCTCTGATGCCACCAGCAGCAACCAGTGACAAAAAGTCTTGACCCAGCTGTGCCCTGCCCAGTTCATAAGCAGTGAAGAAGACAAGTGCCCAGGTCATGCCTGTGCCATGTCTTACTCCTCACTCAAGCTGGAAATGTTGCATCCCACTCAAGAGCTCTCCTGGGCATGTTACTCCCCTGCAAGTAAAATGCCTGGTTTTGCCTGGAAGCGGGTAGAGTAAAACACTTTAAATGCATGTCACAGACAAGGCTTAGAAAAAGGCTGGAAAAGTCAATGCTGCTATAATTATTTTAGTAACAGTCTCAGCGGTGGAGGCAGACACAGACGTTCAAAGTGCAATTATGGCAGCTACTGTGGTGATAACAAAAGCAGTGCAACAGCAGGCACCCACTTGTCTTTTTCCTTCCTTTAAACTGAGGCATCAAAAGAAAGAAATGGCAATATTTCTGAGGTGAATAAAAGTATTTTGATTTTAATCACACACTCCCTTGCCTTTCCCCTTTCTTAATATGCAGCACTAGGCACAAAAGGGTCAGAAAACTAGAGAGGCTCTGTCGTCGTAGGTAATGCTGTCATACAGAAAATTCCAGAGGAATCAGTAGTGTGAAGAAATACAGAAAACTTTATTTGACTAATTCAGTTGTACCTTTTGCTTTTAAGGCTTACCATGCTCAGTCATTTCAGTGTCTAGATAAGGGTGAGACAGACACATGGAATGAGGCAGTCTTCATCTGCTAATACATTTGATTTGTATTTGTGGCTAAATCACTTTGGGATTTTTCTTCTAAGTCCTTTCTCCAGCTTTCTCCTTACTGTTTTGGAACTGTGGGATCCAGAATCAGTTATTCCTTGGAGGGCAAACAGGCCTTAGAAGAGAAATGCCTAAAGTCCAAAAGCTCAAAGGAGGAATAGGAAAATAAATAAATTTTCTATATTAATCTTGTGGAATTACTCAGAATGAGAAGCGATATCAAAACATGCCATAATCAGCCTCAGTAATATATCACAGGCCTAATCCTGCTTTAAATTCAACATTAAGAGCAAGAACAAATTTAATTGTGTATTTTTTGGGTAGAAACTCTTTAACTAAGGGGTTGGTGCTTTGAGGCAGCTACTTTTACACTTTGAAAGGAGGATAAATTATAATTAGAATTTGATTTTTCCAGGAAGTGTGTTTTAAGAGCTGGCAGATTGCTTTCCCCATTTTTTCTTTGCCTTTTAGTTGAAGGACTGCTTTCTATGTACATGAAAGAGGTAACAGTCTGATTGTCTGATTGATTTTCATTAACTATGGAAGAACTTGCAGCTTCCTTAAGGAGACAAGAGAGAAGTCGTAGCTATAAATAGCAGCTGAAATGCAAGGCCCTGGCAAGCTGTGGAGAAGGTAAGGAAATGCAGCAACCTCTCTGGAGCAGGATGTGGCCATTGTAAATGCAGTTTGTAGAGAAGTGAGATTGATTATTTTGAAGTAATTTGACATTCAAGTTTAATGAGTGATGTTTCTGACTGCTTGATTAAATACCTTAGCGCCTTGATGGAAAGAGTGCAGCATGACTTGTTGGTTTGGAGGATTAAGACTGTAGCAGTGTTGATCATGGGACTCCAGATATTGATCTCTGTGAGTTTTGCAAAGTCTGGCCTTCTTGGCAGATTTCTAACATGATTTTTTGTGTTGGGGCTAAAATATAGGGTCTTAAGAATCCTGCAACCCTGCAGTTTGTCCTTTTTGGGATGCGGGATGTCTGCAAGTCTTCATGAGTATGACCAACATTTAGAAGTGGATGGTTCTAACAGAAATTTGGTTACAAATGTAGTGTGAATTGTTTTCAGGATTTTCATTTTCCACCAAAGGAAACTTACAGGTATATAGCAATTCAGAATACTAAAGGATGTGTTTTTCAGAAGTTAAGACTATTAATCATGTGAATATTTTTTTTCCTTTTGGAACATAAATCTCTATTAACTTTTAAGATATCCATGGAGGTGGAATAATTTCTGTGATCCTGTTGTTTAACACTGAATTCAATAAGAACATTTTTATCATAGATTTTAAGGAGAATCTGGGAAATAATGTGCACTATAAGTAAGAGCAACATAAACTGATTTTAATTCCTGATACTTTTTAAACTAGTAAAATAGTTTAAATCTTGCATTTTGCATTTTCATCCCAGAAATTGTTGTCTATGTTGCCTGTGGTGGGATTTTTGTTTATTTGTTTGTTTTTGTTTGTTTGTTTTTATTACTATTATAGCAGGGAAATCTATTTTAAAAAATCACTTGTTAGAAGAAGAGGAGGAAAATATATAATTCTCATTGTTTTTATAATTCTCTGTTTTTAATAGCACAACAGATAAACTGGCAGAAATAGGAGGAAAAAACACAAAAAATTTTAAAGAAAACTAAGGCAAATAAGGTGAAAAAACTTAAATCTATTGTTAACAGCTCCCTCCAGAGAGTCATGTGTGATTGAAACAAAAACCTGTTCCAGTAACAGAGGCTAATCAAGCAAGGATTGTACTTACTGATATCATTCAGTGACTAGGTAGACCAGTATAACTGTGATTAATTTAGTAAAGACACTATAAGTAGTAAATGTTTAAGCGCTACAATTCCTTGGCATTAATAACATGTTAATTTGAAATTGATTGCAAAAGCAGCAGCTTCCACAAATTGTAATTTTTTTGTATCAAATAGTAACATTTAACCCGAGATCGCAGTACTTCAACTAGTCTCATACTATTTAAACGTATAAACAAGTGCCCATGACATTTTGTTTTAAAATCAGTGTTTTTATTCACAGCACTAATTTTACTGAAGGCACTCTGCTGCACCTCTTCCTGTGAACATTACCACTAACTCTGGCCTACAATAGATCTAAGGTAGCACAGAAGGCCCTTCAAAGCTGAACTTTAGACGCCCAAGACACCTGGTATTTGGCCTGTTCAGTCTCACCTCTACCAGTTGCTGTTTTTTTAGAACCTTGATATGCAGTGCCAATATAAAACTTCATTCTTATCTTCATTTATCTTAACATGAAATCTGTAGTATGGAATTCCAGGGATCAACATCTAGATCTGAAATCCCATACTTCCCAAAAAAAGGTGCTAGAATTCTGGAAACTCCTGAGTTCAGTGGGCTAAGGTGCCATAAGCTCAGTTACTACTCCAAAATTACCTGTGAAAAGGGCCATGAGGTATGAGATAAGGAGACCAGCAGTGTATGATGCCCAAAGCTGGGGCTTGGCTGTGATGATTTTGGGACTAGGCAATCATCCCATCAGCCCAGAGGAGGTAAGCAGTGGCCTGGGCTTTGGAAGAAATACCTGGAGAAGGCTGTGTAGGCAGAAACTAGTCTCACAGGAATAATCCAGCCAATTATGCAGAAGGACCAGCTTAATGTGGAATTAAATGGTCAAGATTTTTTGTTGCATAAATGAGCAGTAATTAAACTGAGAATTTTGTTGAGAATGTGATTAAAAAGAACTTTTACATGATGAAAAAAAGCATGTACCTTGAGACAGATATCTGGTTATTATAAAAAAAAAATGAAAAGATGTTTCTGTAACTAACAGAGGTGGGATGCTTGCTGATGTCCTTTTTTTGTATTGTGGGCAGGTTTGATCCATCAGCAGACCTTCTGAATGGACACTGTTAAAGAGGTTCTTGCTCCTAAGAGGTGTAGTTCTGGTATTTGTTGTCTGTCTGTTTGCCCATTCAATCATGTTTTGAGGTGTTACAGAGAACATTAAAGGGTTTAAGAAAAATATTTCTCACCATGACATTTTTATGAAAATCCTTTGCTAGGATTTTTTTCTCCTGAGAAACTGAGGAGCCTCAGGAAAGAAATGTTAACAATAACTATCTGCTGCTGTGGAATGCAACAGGTGCTTCTTTTATTGGCCCATATTAGGTGTTTCTACTTAATAACCAATCAAAGATCCAGCTGTGTTAGACTCTCTGAGAGTCATGAGCTTTTGTTATTCATTCCATTCTATTTTTGTCCAGCCTTCTGATGAATCCTTTCTCTCTATTCTTTTAGTATAGTTTTAATATAGCATTTTAATATAATATATATCATATTATAATAAATCTGCCTTCTGAAAAGTGGAGTCAAGATTCTTGTCTCTTCCCTTGTCCTGGGACCCCTTGAACACAGTCACAAATATTCACTCTCTTCCCTCGAGCTGGTGTTACGTTGCTTAAGTGAGGGTGGTAAGGATTTGCACTCTATCTGGAGCAGGCCAGGAATTCACCTTGGTACTAAAACTTGCAGAACCATCTGATTGCCATAGCTTTCTATAAATTACTTTATGTTATATGCAAAAGTGACTGTCACATGTTTGTCACACCTTTTGCTTTCTTAGAAGAATTAAATTTATGGAGAGGGGCATTTATCTGAGTTTCTGTAGGGAAAGTAATAAGGTGTATTCTTAAATTCCTTGTCAGCTAAAAAAACCTTGATCTGATAACAAGCCGTATCTTCTTGTTAGGGTATCAGTCAAGATATTCAGGCACAGATTTTAACTACGGGCCAGGTCTGAAAGTAGATTTATGTGACTGTACATGGGCACCAGAGGCAATAATTTCCAAATGAACTTTTTAGCTGGATTTAATTACTCACTTCTCCTTATTGCAGAGATGCTGCTTTGAGAGCAGATTGTGAATGACATAGCAAATGAAGGAGAAGGATAGAAGCTTGTAGATTTTACTCTGTACATGGGAGTCTGCCTTGTGTAGCCAGGGCTACTATATAGCAAATAAACAGCATGCTTCTAGAAGTGAGAGATAGCAACAGGGAGCTTTATCAGTCGGCTATATCTGAGTCACGGGGCTTTACATGACTTTCTTAGAGTGACAGAGACAAGCATAAGACCACAGGGATAAATATAGAACAGAGTTATTAGCCTTGGGCCTTTTCTTGCATGGTGTGTGCTAAGCAAGCTTTGGGGCACAGTCTGTAGGGGGATGTCTTTTTGCTTTGATAACTTGCACAGGAAGCTGCTCTAACCCCTCAGATGCTGTTGCAGTAGTGAAATGAGTCTGTTGCCAATCCATGCTGTGCAAGTGAAGCAAATTTTCTTTTTTAAAGACTGCTTGCATGCCCACTCAGGCAGAATGTTTAAAGGGTGATTTTGGCATTTGGATACAAACAAAGTAAGAGCTGATTATATATTTCTTTCTCCACATCCTTTGCCTTGCCCTTTCTTTTCCTGTTCTTCCTCATACATTTTTCCTTTTCCTTTTCCTTTTCCTTTTCCTTTTCCTTTTCTTCCACAAGGAAATATTTCTCTCAAACATTTATCCGTGACCTAATGGTCTTTCTGGAGCTCTGCTAAAGAGATGAGTGGATGCTAAAGAAATTGATCAATATTTCTAAATGGCAGAAGGGAGTAAAAAGCAAAGATGTGAGTTAATTGTAACTTATGCAGAAATCTCTAAATACCGTCTACAGGGAATTAAATTAAAAATTCCATTGAAATACAATTTTACTGTGCAAGAGTTAGTAGATTGATTTCTAAGCATATAATGTTTGAGCTGTGGATAAAAAAATCTTCCAGTATTATTGGTTACACAAAGAAAAAAGCCACACTTTTGGACAAATATGCATCAAATCCCACTATGTTAAAGGCTTTGTGTCTTGAGTAGTATTTGTGCTCATGGTTTGCTCTGGGTAAAGGTTGTACTGTAGATGCTGCTCTGGATATTGAATATTCACAGTCCATGCCCCCAGCCATAGAGGGGTACTCCTTTTCAGGAAGGCTTATTGCCGACCTCTGATGACATTTGTGACAATCATCTACAATCTGTCTAAACCAAGAAATTCCCTGTAACATTTTAGGTTCTGAAATTATTGCGTGTTTTTAGAATACTATACTTGGCTCCAAAGGAGCAGCTCTTTTTTTTTTTTTTTTTCCCTTTAAATAGAACTCGTATCTTGTATTATTAATTCAATTCATGTACTCCTTTTTTTTTTTTTTTTTCTCACTCTCCTATGTCTCATTTTTGCTGACTGCAGAGCTGCAGAATACTGTATTCTTTCAGTGCCTTCTTGGCACAGTGTCACTGGTTTCCAAAAAAGGAATCTGGTCCAACCATTACTGAAAAAGGGAGCCTAGATGATATTATGTACCATTCTGTCCAGTCATGTCTTGAAAACCTCCAGTGATGGGGACTCCAAGATGTCCCTGGGGAGGTTGTTCCAGTGATCAATTTTTCTTACTATGAAGGAAATCTTTCTCATATTAAGATAAATCTGCTTCTGATGCAGCTTGCACCCTTTGCCCCTTGACCTCTTTGTGTGGCTCTGCTCTTTTTGTAGCCATCCATTTAGTAGTGGAATATTGTGATGAGACCCTCCTTGAGTTTTCTTTTCTCCAGAAAGACAAGATCTAACTCCTTCAGTCTTTCCTCACCAGGCAAGTTCTCTGGACTCTGGTTATTTTTATGGCCCTTGTGTGGACCTCCTCTATGTCTTTTTCGAATTGTAGGGACCAGAATAGGAAACAGAGCTCCAGGTGCAGCCTGACAAGATCTGTGGAGAGTGGAATGATCATGCCTCTAGCACTGCTAGTAATGCCCCTGTTGCTGCAGTCTGGGATCTGATTTGCCTTCATTGCTGCAGTGCTGCTCAGTTGACTCCTGTTCCATCAGGATCCCTGGGTCCCTTTCAGCAAGGTTGAGCCTCAGCCCAGCGATCTTAGCCTATAGTGGGCTGAGTGTTTTGTGCCAGGTGCAGGACCTTGCACTTTTTGTTGTTAAACTTCATGCTGTTCCTGACATCCCACCCTTCCAGCCTGCCCAGGTTTCTATATGAGATGCACATCCTACTTGCACAAATGCACTAACATATCTTTCAGTCTGCTGGAGGTCTGTTCTGGTTTTTTTTGGAAACCAGAAACTTCCTTCACCACTTGAAAATTAATGGTAACAGAGGTTTGGGATTTATAACTTTTATTCACTAGTGGCAAATGATTAATTATTGTTGTAGAATTAATTTATGTACCTCTTCTGATCGCTAGATGGAGGTAGACAACCACAATGAGGGCAGCTTTCATAAGTTTTGTGTTATGAAAGGAAAGCGATATATTCTGTGCTGATTTGGACAGCAGGGAGTGTATTTTATCATTAGAAATACTATTCTTGTACAAGGTTGCTTGAGGATAGGATGACATTTGCACTTGCCAATCTGTAGATTTCCATCAAAGCAAACTTTTTCACTGGAATCTATTTTAAATGAAGACTAGTCTGGGTATAATTTAATCTGATACATTTTATTAGTAATCCACTTCTGAATTTAGATAAGCATGAACACTGTTTAGATCATGCATAGATGTGTTTCTGTGCAGAAATTACTTTACTGCATGACCTAAGAAAAAAAGAGAAACACAATAACATAAATTTAATGTCTACTATACCCCAGAACTAAATAGATAATATATTATGTACATCCTTATATTAGCTGTTATCAAATACAAAGCTGCAAGTTTTACATTGTGTTTGTTTATTCCCAGCATACAAGGAATAAAAATATAAACAGCCTTTTCAATAACAGCTTTCAGATATTGTTCATTTATAGTCACAGCTTTGGGATCTTTTCAGGAAGATCCTACTTCATTTTTACAGTTAAGTTGCTGCTTCTTGTTGCTTAGTTTTTTAAAAAAAGCTATTAATTTATATGGACATTTTGGAAACAGTGAGAGAAGGAAGAATTCTGTTTCTTCAGCTACTGAAGACAGCCACAATCCTGTCTTTTAGACTCAGAGTGCTCTGTGCAGACGTGCACAGCTGTGACAATGAAGTAAAGCTTGGTGTCAGAGCTGATCTAATGTTACCTGTCAGACATTGGAGAGCTAGAGTGTTGCACACTGAACTTCTGGGGAATTACTAGATTTTACTTTTCTAATTTTGTAGATAAAACTAGTCTATATGTCTCTCTCCTGCATTTCATGCTGAAATGATGAGTTAACAAACATAACCTTGCAGAAATAGTGGTGAATTAGCTCAGGTGGTGCAGATTTATATGATTTATATGATTTATATGATTTATATGATTTATATGATTTATATGATTGATATGATTGCCATCTGTTTTCCACAGAGTTAAGCAGGGCTGTGCATTTGCTGCAAGATTATTTAGAATGGGGTTTGATGAACTGATCATCAGTGCTTTCAACTACAACATTGGCATCTTCATGTTGCACCATTCCCATCACTGGCTCCCACCTGGGGAAGTGTTCCTCCACAGAGAGTTAAACCTGGCTGGTACAGCTAGAGCTGAAGGCAAGTGTGTTGGTAAGTGGGAGGGGGGAGGAGACAGTGGCATACAAAGAATTGTTGTACTAGATGAAAACACCAATCAACTTGGCCAGGTAGTTTGTCTCTGCTCTGCATGTGCACGTGTGTGCCCAACAGGCACATTGGGTTGGTCCATTGGGCAAGATTACAGCAGTTCACCTCTTGAACGTGATCTGTCCTCTGACCATCTGTGAGGGTCGTGATTGTGAGGCTGTATACACAAGTATGTTTTGTTCTTACAGGATTTCTCCTCCTTCAATTTAAGCACTGGGTTTGGGGTGGGTTTTTTTTGAGCCTTTAAAAAAAATTCTTTTAGCCCTCACAGCATTCTAAGGCAATGAGGTCCATTTATTGCTGTATGTAGAAATACAGCTTTCATCTGATTATTTCCAGTTCTCACATTGTAAGAAATATTAAAGATTTTCCTCATTCACCTCCTTCATCCTGTTCATTATTTCATGTTAGAGATCATTGGAATATAGGAAATGCGGAGAGATGGAGAAAGCATCATCAGTGGAGTTCCTTTATAAATTTTGGAAAAGGGACTCAATTGAAATATCTCTGCTTGGCCACTTGAGATGTGTTTGCCATTGTAGAAGCTTGCATTCTGTATTCTCAAGGACATTAAGTTGCTTTCTGACTTCTCATGGGTATAGAATACTCTGTATTTAGGCAATTTCTGTAGATATTAGTGATTTAATGCTTCTGAAATTGTTGAGAAATGTTTTTCTTTTCCAAGATAGAGGCCTATATTTAGTGGCCTGTGGGGTGCTGCTGCAGAGTAGAACTGTCTGCACAGATTTTTTATGAACTAGTATAGAGAAAACTTGCCTGCTCTTCCTCCTACACATGCTGCTCCTTTCAAAGCCTAACATGGTTTCACAAAGCTACAGATGTTTCTTACCAAATTTTCCACCTTCAGTGCCAGCAACATGAACTCACGTGGCAGTGAATGAGACTTACCACCTCCTTCTGCTCCCTTGTTGCCAGGACATCTGAAGAATTTCTCTCAGAAGCCAGCACTACCTGCTTAAGGTCCTTTTAGGTGTATTGGAGGTTGTAATTTTTTTTCTCTTTGGGTTTCTTTTTTTCTTTCTTTTTCTTTTTTTTTTTTTTTTTTTTCTTTTTTTTTTTTTTTTGTGTGTGTAGTTTGTTTCTTGTCTGTTTGTTTTATTGTTTTTGTTTGGTTTGGTTTGGTCTAGACTCTGCATTTATTCTGACACACACAAGTGTATGTTTTAGACTCAAGTTACAGTTTTTTATTTGGATATGGAGCAATGTGGAATCACAGGCGTCCTGTTTCAAAATAAATAGCTTGTACTCAAGGGGTTGTTATAAGGAGCTTGCTTCTTTTTTTTCTCCTCCAGCTTTTCTTTGACTTCTCTCTGACTGCTGTTTTTCCATTTTTGTTCTGTATGCACCCCTGTTTTTTGCCTTCTCTCATGCAAGTGGGGTGGGTTATTTCCATCCACAGAGCTGGGCACCTGCACACAGGGATCATGTGTCTTCAGCCTGGTGTCTTGCAGAAGCTGCTGTTTAATAACAGCAACACTGAGCTGCAGCAAAATTGTGTTCATTCTGCTGGGAGACTGTTGCACTGTAGGAGCTGGGAGGGGAGGGACTGAGGGCCATACTTGTTTCAAAAGACAGTCCAGGGAATTTGACTTTCAGGTGTTTTACTAAAGACAATATATGAACAAGGCTTCATTCACAACATGTAAACAATACAAGTGTTGTTGGAACAATGCATATTTGTCTAGTTTTTGGGAACTGGAATCTAACCATGTATTACTTGAAGACTTTCTAGCAAGTAAGTGGAAGGACAGGACATTTTCAATAGGACTTTGTTTTCTGTGAAGAAAGTAACACTACAAATTGTCAACAGCTACAGTCATGATAATTCTATTGAAATTGAAATGAGCTCACCATTAATCTCTGTGAGCTTTGGATTTAAGTTTTAATGACAAAAATAGCCATCATGAGCGTATAAGTAGAATGTGTTCTGTAATTGCATTAATTAACCCAGTTCCCCTCTGCAGAGCTAGCTGTGGCCTGACTGGCGCAGGGAAAAGTCCTGCAAAAAGCTGTTAGAACCTGTAAAGTGTATCTAGTGAATTATGTATGCTTGAAGACTCTGCCAGAACATGTTTTTGTTGCTACCCATGGCTTCTAGACTAATGCAAGAAAGGACTTCAAAGAGGAAAGTCTTTGGAGGCTTTACCTGAGGGGCTTAAGCATCAGCAGAATTCAGCTAAGTGTGTTGATTTCAGTGACCTTGTGCAGACTTTGTAGCAAGGCTGGCCTTTCTTGTTCCAAAACAGCATTGGATTAGAGAAGCAGTGTAAATAACATAGCTGTGTGCTGTTATGACCTCTTTTAAATTCTGCCCTTGTAATCCTTGTATGGTCCATTTGTAAGTGCAGACCCTCTTGCCCCTTTCAGTTTCAGTATTGAAATGGTAGAGGTGTTTTCCTTAAGTAGGACAGAAGTCACGCAGTGTTGGTGGTACTTCCCTCAGCTGTGAGTTCCTGTGAGTCTGTGTGTCCGTGTGTGAGTCGGGAGCTGGCATGTCACATAGTGCAGCATGGGCTGTGACGATGTATAGTGTCCAACTTTAACTTGTCCTCTTAAATGCCATACTTTCATTCTGTATTATTAGATAGAGTAACAGCCTGACTGGGTCAAGACCCTTCTGACCAGCTTTTCTTAAAAGGACAGCCTGAAGTCCTGCTCTGTGGGCAATATGCAGGGTGTTCAGTGCTCAGCACTTTCATGCTGAGGCCAGTGTGTGTGGTGGCCAGGGCTTCAGGTTTGAGCAGTCCCTGCAAGCAGCAGGTGGGAGTAGTTAGCCTCCTGTGCTGAAGCTGCAGTTCTCATAATAGTCTGAAACCTATGAACAGCAGCTTCTACAGTCACTTTTCACTTAAGGTGCCTTGGTTGTTTTGTTGTTCAGGGCTTCTTCAATATTGGAACAGTCAGAAAACTTCTCTTTTAAATATGCTGCAGCAATATTTTGAAACAGAATTGACTTGGTCTGGCTAAAATACTGCAATCTTTAGCACCTTCTACAACAGTTGTTGGGGTTTGATTTGCTGCTGTCATAAATCCTTCCTTATTGTCTTGAAAATTGTGACAAAATATTTGCAAGCTTTCTGCTGTTCCATCATTCAAACCTCTAAAAAACTATTTAGTGGAGTCAAACGAGGGTAGAATTTAGGACTCCTTCTGAAAGACTTAATCCACTCTGATGGTAAATTATGTTTAACTAGTCCTCCAAAATTTTTTATTGTTCAGCTGCAAATTTACCCTGTAAAGGTTTTGTTTATTGTATTTTTTAAGTTAATTAAGAAACTATAATCTGGAATTATGTAAAAAACATAGCTAATACCAGCATGTAACCTGTTCACCCCTTACTATTTACCCAACAGGCAGCTTTGTCTGCCTTAAGATTCAGTTTTTTAACCTAAGTTTTAGGTTAAGAACTAAAAAATTAACACATATTTTAATGAAAAACTTTCACACATTGTAGTTTGTTGTTATAAGTGTTGATTTTTCTCTGTTTTATTGTGAATTAAGTGTATCTTTAAAAAGTAAGAATATGCCACTTTTTTAAAATTAACCTTTATGTTGTCAGTAATTCTGATTATATTTTTCTCCTTTCCTTTTTTGTTTTCTTGTCCCCTAGTTTTTTACCCAAAGAGTGCATCCTGGATGAAGGGAGACCATGGAAAATGTTAAAGGGAGAGAAAATATTAAAAATGGAAAAACAAACCAAACCTTGTATTCTACTGAAACACCTTGTGAGGAGAAAAAAAAAAATCAGTGAAAAGTTTCCACTTGCAAATGTTCAAAATTATATTCTGTTTACATTAAATCCAGATAGTGTTTCTGGCATACTGAGCCATTGCTGCTTTACAGCAGCATTTCTCTCTTGCCAAGACCCAGCACTTTCCACCCAAATTACCTCAGTTCCAACCTCTTCTCCTGCTGCTTTTCTTTGTATCTCAGTAGTTATTCCTAGTCATCTCTGGCTGGCAGTTTGCCTACATATTAGGATTTCAATTTCACCTATGCTTGAAGTATCAAAGGGCTCTTTGCCCTGCTCAGACAACTTTGCAACTTTTGTGTATAGCACTGTGTGTATTTTGTATGTCAGAATATTTGAAAATATTTTGTTATGGGGTTTGGTGTTTTGTAAGTGTTATAGACATTCTCTTAGACAGGGAGGTTAAAACATTTTTGAGGCGATGCATTAAATGCCAGCACCTGCATATTTATTTTTTTGTTCATTGCTGTCTGATGCTTTTATTAAATAGCCAGAATCAGTCCTCACCCAAGCAGCTGTGCATCTTATTTATGCCTGTTTGGATATATTTTAGTTTTGCTTTTTGTATTTTCTGTAAAACTTGACTTACTGTTTATCTTTTGATATTTGTATGTGGTATTTCTTCTCCTTTAGGGCCCAATTAACATTTTTAGTTGAACTATATGTTAGCTTATGAATATTGCCATATCTAATTTTTTTAAACAATTTCACTTTCCTTTTTTTTTATTAACATATCTGAAAGCGTTGGAGACCTGTTTGGTCCCTAAACCAGAAGCCTTATACTCTAAATTCAAAATGCACTTTAATGACAACACACTGTGTGTACCTGGAACAGGATCTCTCTTGTGTCTGCCTTAGACCTCAGAGCTCTTGAATTCCAGATTCTTTATTTTCTGCTGAAACAATATATTAGCTAAGGCAGATACTTTCTTTCCTCTGCTTCATTTCCTCAATATGCAAAATTGATGAAAGGAGCTATTATTTCCATTTGTATCCAATATACAATATGTCCAGAAAATGTTCTAAACACAATATTCTAAACTAGTACTATTTTCTTAGCTCTAGAAAACCAATTTTTTCAATTTTGTTTTTGAGTTCTTATCTCCCACAATAAAAATTTACTCTCTAGAATGCATGGGCTCTAGTGACCATTGCACTGGTTTTTAAGTTTATTTCTTCTCAATTGCTGTTTGGGGTTTGAAACACCTTGTAAATATTAGGACCTTGAGCATGATCAGCCTTCAAAATCAGATTTTTTTTCCTCACTCTAATTCCATTTTATTGTGTCTATGCATCTAATCTACCTTAAAAAATGCTAATATTCAAAAATACCATTGCATAATTTTTTCAGTTTGCATTAGTATTCCTTGTACTGTAAGCTATGTCCAACATGGAAGAAGTAGATCAGAAAAAAAAAAAGCTGAAAAAATTTCATTTTTATTCACCAAATTAAAGTTTTTTTTTTTCTGCAGCTTAATTCCAAGTTTACCTGAATTAAACCACAGAAAATTTATTTGTGGTTTAATTCAGAATTACAATATATCATGCATTATATATTCTGATAGGATCTAGGAAATTCTGGCATTATGAGATGTACTTTTTTGCCAATAAAGCATGAACCACAGGACATATAGCTTGTTGAATATTTAAGCACACTTTACAGATAGTTGAGGGGAGAACCAGATTTGAAGGAAAAATAGATAAAATTAGAAAGACAAGGGATTTAAGATAGTAAAAAGTAATAAAGAAGGAGAGGTAAACAAAAAGTATGCAACAGATAAGCCAGCAGTGTTTACAGCCTGCGCATCTGTGACCTACCTCAGATCTGCACCATTTTCATTCTTGGCAGCCAACTGCCAAACCATCCACTGCTCCCACCGAGAAATGCATGACCTCATGTTTATTGACATGCAGAGAAGAGATCTCCACACTCATTTGTAAATGTTGTTTCATCCTCTTATTTATTTATAGGTCTTTGAAGTTCGTGCAGTAGGAAAAATACATTTCTACATTGGAAGGAAAATGGGATGTTTATACAGGATGGTACCTTTATTTGAAAAACCTGAAGCATCTATACATTATAGCATAGACAATAAATAAATGTCCAGAGCATATTATCAGTGCATATTGAGAAGAGTCAGGAGTTCTTGAGAGAGTAATTACTTCGTCATATCCTATGGAGTGCTATCCAATTTACCAGCATTAATAATTCTCCCTATGAGTCATTTTATACTTATCACCTCTCAGCTATTCATACAATGCAAAACCCCTGCATAAAAAGTCAAAAGATAAAATATTACATTGCTGGTTCAATAAAACAAACGGCAGTAGGAGAACTTTTGTCTCAACACCATAATCAGCATTAGAACCAATATTAGCTCATTTCTGTATGTGGTCTTTAAAAAAATAATTTCTGAAGGAGTGATAAAACCTCAGAGTGAACAATGTCATTGTATGTCACATTATGAATAATTTTTCAATGGTAAAAAGTGTTCCAATTAATTTCAGGTTTTAGTTTTGAGAACGATAATTTATCTTTTCCATTTGAGTTTGTGTGCATGTACATAAGCCTGTGTAGTCATGGAAGTGATGGGAAGCACTTTTTGCTCCAGGGATTAAGCTTCTCTCCAGAATCTTGCTGTTGTCAGTGTTTGAAAGGAGAGAAAGGACACAACAGAGGAAGTTTCAGACAGAGCTTCTGTTGTCTTCTGCAATTCTCTCACTTTTCAGAACTGGTCATTGAGATTTAGCATCAAACATAAATTTATGAAGCTTTTCCCTTACTACAAATGATTCACACAGGGACTTAGTGGAACACAAATATAAATTTCCATTTGAATAAATGATTCAAATCTGGCTTGGAACAATGGTTTCTAACTTCATTTTCAGACACAGAAGTTCATATCCTTTAGTAGTTTATAAATGAATAAACTGTGTGTGCTTTGTAGTTACAGCATTTTAAGACTTTTTCTATAACAAATAAATTTGTAAGCATTTGTAAGCATGGATTTAAAAGCCTTTTTAGACAGTTTTATCTGCCAGACTTTTATCAGTCCTTTTATGGGCTAGACACACAATAAATCTGTTATTTAGTTCCTTATTAGTCACACTCAAATACCACATACTTCTGGTGGACAAGTGAAATATTTAGACTTTCTGTTTTTCATGTTTGCATAGTTTAGCTGTAATTACAATTACCAGTGTAAATGTTTATGATAGCTGTGTCCTGGTTTTGGCTGGGATGGAGGTAATTTGTTTCCTGGTAGCTGGTGCAGTGCTGTGTTTTGGATTCAGTAAGAAAATGATGTTGGTAACACACTGATGTTTGGTTGTTGCCAAGCAGTGCTTACCCCAAGTCAGGGACTTTTCAGTGTTCCAGGGTCTGGAACACTTCATCCCAGTGATGAAGTGCACAGGAATTTGTGAGGGAGCATGGCCAGGACAGCTGACCTGAGCTGGCCAAAGGGATATTCCATACCATGGAATGCCATGCTCAGGACAGAAACTGGGGGGTGTTGGGTGGGTGATGCCAGTGGTGACTCAGAATTGGCTGGGCATTGGCCAGTGAGTGGGGAGCAATTGTACTGTGCATTACTTGTCTTTTTTGGGTTTCATTTGTCGCTCTCTTTGTTGTATCTCATTTAATTCCATTATTATTGTCATCATTATTATAATCATCATTATAATTCATATTTTATATCAATTATTTAACTATTCTTAATCCAGAGACAAGTTTTTTCTTTTTTTTTTTTTTCCAACTCCCCATCTTAACAGAATGAGGGTGGGATCAGTGAGCAGATGCGTGGAATTTAGTTGCCAGCTAGAGTTAAACTATGACAAGAAGTAGAACAACACTAGACTACTTTTTATAGTTCTGGTCACCCACATACATGGCCTTTATTTAGAACAATGTGGAGAAGAGCTAGTTTCTAAGACCATAGAGAACATAGCAAGTTTATCTCATGAAAACAGAGCAAAAAACTCTTCACTTTTTTGCTACACAGAGCAAATTAGGAAAGGGAATAATTATTATACCTGTCTTGCTTGCAGAGGGTATAAACACAGTGCAGGTATTTTTAAAAACTTCACAGCTGGATTTCAATAGGGGATGAAAATTAAATACACTGGAAGTGTTTGGCAATGACCTAATTCCACTGTAGAAAATCAATTTCTTGGTTAACTAATGTTTGCTAGCATGACAAATAAAACTCATTAAAGTAAAAAGATTGATTTTTTTTATCTTGGTGATACTGTACTAAGATAAGAAAAATCAACATTTATTTCAATTAAAATAAGCTTGGTTATTTTAAAATATATATTTTATTTTCTAATAGTGAAAAACATTTAATATTTCCAGCTTGTATTTTTCCATATTTACTAGCAATTCAGCAACACAAAATTAAATATGACTTATTTTATACTTTAATTGACATCCAATGGAAGCTCTGGTGATGTATCAAGAAAAAAAAATGTTGTGCTCCCACACTGGAGTTTGAGCCAAATTTTGCATTCTCCTGTAACTTTTAAAGTAGCTTTATCTTTCTGTGTTTCACTTGAAGAGCAAACAGGATTTTTATGGATATGCCAGAAATATGGGAGGACCCAGGACCTGAGTGCATGCCTTGCTTACATCCTAATCCTATGCTGGGATGAAGATCACTGTGACACACCTGTGATCTTCCATACCCAGTTTTATGTGGGAAGGAAAACTGGGTCAAAGTGTACTCTGAGAAAGGTTTCAGTAAGGATTTAATCACTCCGTGTCAGCAGGCTCCAAGGCACTGTCCAGCCGTGCAGCTCTGACTGCAAGAGTTTTGTGTGCAGCTGCCTTTGACTTGGGCTAAATGAAAAGTTTGGATGAGATTCAGTTTGCAGGAAGAGCTCTCAACAAAAAACAAAACAAAACAAAACAAACAATCACTTGTCTAGAAAGCTGAGGTGCTGTATGTTCATATTTGTATATTTGTGTTCAGTCAGTGGAAGGACTAGATCATAGACTGATTTATGGGAGGCCGACATGCCAGGTAATTGGAATCTGAGGAATGATGGTCTATTATCAGAGGATTGAATTCTGCTTAATCTACTTGGTTTCTGCAGCCAAGCTGAATTTGGTTGGATGACTGATTTCAGATTATATTCATATGTTTGGATCTTGGTTGTGGCAGTTCAGAAGCAGACACCTTGCTCTTTCTGCTGTCTCTGCTTTGGGAATGGGAACCTTCAGAAAAAGGCTAGTACCTGAAACTGAAGGCAGCATCAATTTTAGCTGTTCTATCTAAATGTGTCCTCATCCTTGAGTCAGCACTGATAGACAGGTTTCCTGGTCAGGCTTATGTTGAAGACATGGAGGAAGCCAAGGTCTTTCCTTGTGAATGTGCAAATTCCATCTCTCTCTCCCAAGCCTTTCTTTGCCTTCACAGAGTTTTTAGCTAAAAACTAGGTAAATAATACTTTAGCCTACTTTAGGGTTGTTTAAAAGTGGTTTTAACTGAACTTCTATGTAGTTTTGTCTTTAATCCTTGTCCTACATCCTGGTAACTTGATTAATGAATTTCTGTAATATATATATATCTAATCACACATGACAAGAAGAATATTTGAATCCAATGAATCTACTATCTGAATTTTGGTTTGCTTGGTCTTCTAATTTAAGATTATCTGCACTGTATATCTTTCCTCCTGGTGAACAGACTTATGCAAGTGTCATGCTCTAAACTTTTCTGAGTGACCTTAATATGCTTTCATTGGAAAAACAGTTATGGAATCTCTCTGTGCTGAAATCATAACCTTAAAACTTCCTGGGAATTTTCTGCCTTGTGCAGATCTTCAGGAGCTCGTGGGCATCCTCCAAAAGTGGTGGATTTCCAAAAAGACAAGACAGGTGAGTATTCTGCAAATTGTAACACACCTGTTCTCTTTTTTCATAGCTGAGCCACTCAAGACCTGAGGCAATTCAGACAGAGATCTTCTGGACTCAAGGGGTGATAGTAAACTAGGTTTTACAGTCTTCCCTCTGAAAAATCTTTTCTCTTCTGCAGACTTCCTCCAAGTTTCTTTTGCATTTTCATGTATTCCTTTGCCACCAAATAATCTTTCTCTTGTTTTTCTTTCTTCCATGACTCCATCCCCTTTACCTCAACATACCTTTTCTTATTAGCTAATAAATTCCTGACACAGATCCATACATTTAAATGTAATTTTTTGCGTGAACAGCTAGGTTCTCCCTGGAACTAATTTGAAGCTTAGCAGACAATATTCTTCTCAGTATGTTCCTGTGTTACATCCTTGTACCTCAGAGTTTCCCAGGTTACTGAGCTCTTGTATCAGCATCAGAGGCTGTAATACTTTCTGTGCCTCTGCTCTTCAGAAAAGTGAATAATTGAACCAAGCAGTTTCTGCATTCCCCTGGGCACAGGAGTCAGTGGTAATTCTTGATAATTGTATGAGTGGCGGAAGCCCATTTTGAACTTCATGCATTCCTCATAACAGCTGGGCTCAATGTAACTCCTAATTTCATCTCCCTGATGTACTGTAGTTAATTAGAATGTGTGCCCTTGATTTGAGTTATGGCTTTTATATTTTAATACAAGTTCACTCAGTCATAGTCATCAGCATGTCCAGGTGACAAAATGTAATTGTCAGTGTACTCTTAACTTCCTTGTATGGACTTTTTCAACTTCCTTTTTTCCTTAGATTTTAATTTAATTTCCTTTCATTTAATTTATTAAACAAAAATTAATAATTTTTTAAAAATAGTGTGGCACAATTCTGTAATGTATTTTCTTACACGCATGTCTCTCTCTGTCTTTTCCCAGGATTTTATACCCCCGACTTTGCAACCTCTGAATTTTTAATATTTATGTATAATGCAACTACAGTTTTTATGTATTGTATTGGTTGTATTAACTGGTTGTATTAACATGATGCTAAGATTGTATTTATAAGCAATAAGATCAAGAAAACCAAGACCTGACTTGTTGTATGAAGTGTATTTCAATCTGATTATACATATGCATTAAGATTCAGTCTTTTACTGCATAGAGTAATACGGTTAAGGGGGCAAAATATGAGCAGTGCAGCCAAGTATCTTTTGGAATGCTACTCAATTTAATAACAAATTATTTCTGATATGAGTGCAGCAGGTCAAGAATAATTTTTTTTTTGTTGAAAACAAAATAAAGAATATGTCTCTAATTTGTGCTTTAAGTCTTGGTACAGATTAGAAATGAACTAAATCGTAAGATAATATCCAGGATCTTATATTGTATTTTGAAATTAACTGTGTGTTGTTGATTTTCTTGTATTCAGTCCATGTATATTTACCATACAAATTGTGTTATCCGCTGCAAGCATAAATTAGTTCTGCTTCCTTTCTCATCCTCTATGAAGTATGTCTTAAACTGAAAAGGCAAGATCTTTTATGCTTTGACCCTTTTATATAAAAAAGAAAACCCTGTATTTATGTTTCTCATTTTGTTTTTTTTTATTATATTCAAATAGTATAGTACTTTTTTTTTATGGAACAATAAATAGGGGAAAGATATTAAGACTAGAGATCTGTCAAAACATGTCATTGAAGATGGAACTTAAATTTCTCATCTTTCATGACAAGGTAACCCACCAGTTGACCAAGACAAGCCAGTTGATGTAATCCTTTTGGATTTCAGTAAAGCTTTCAATACTGTCTCTCACAGGATTCCTCTGGAAAGGATGTCCAGCACACAGCTGGATAAACACATCATGCAGTGTGTGAGGGACTGGCTCACAGGTCAGGCACAAAGGCTTACAGTAAATGGGGTTATATCAAATAGGAGACCTGTTCCTCAGGGATCCATCTTAGGGCCAGTTCTCTTCAGCAGCTTTATTAATGACTTGGACACAAGACTGAGAGGAAAACAGAGCAAGTTCACAGATGATAATACAAGAGTAGGAGGAGCTGTTGACTCTCACAGAGGCAGGGATGTCCTGCAGAGAGATTTTGATAAACTAGAGGATTGGGTAATCACCAGCCAAATGAAGGTTCACAAGGCCAAATGCTGGATTCTGCATCTGGGATGGGGCAATCCTGGATGTACAGACAGACTGGGGAATGAAATTCTAGAGAGCAGCACTGTGAAAAGGGACCTGGGAGTCCTGGTGAGTGGCACATTGAAGGTGAGTCAGCAGTGCCCTGGCAGCCAGGAGGGCCAGATGTGTCCTGGGGTGCATCAGGCACAGCATTGCCAGCCAGGTCAGGGAGGGGATTGCCCTGCTCTGCTCTGCACTGGGGCGGCTTCACCTTGTGTCTTGTGGGCAGTTTTGGCCATAGCAGTATAAAAGAGACATTTAACTACTAGAGAGTGTCCAAAGGTGGGCTATGAGGATAATGAAGGGCCTTGGGGTGAAGGTTGTATGAGGAGCAACTAAGGTCACTTGGTCTGCTCAGCCTGGAGAAGAGGAGGCTGAGGAGAGACATCATTTCCATCTCAACTTCCTCATGAGGGGAAGAGGAGGGGCAGACACTGATATCTGTGGTGACCAGTGACAGGACCCAAGGGAATGGCCTGAAGCTGTGTCAGGGAAGGATTAGCTTGTATATTAGAAGAATGTTTTTCACCCAGAGGATGGTTGGGCACTGGAACAGGCTCCCCGGTGAGGTTGTAACAGCACCAAACCTGAAAGAGTTCAAGAAGCATGTGAACAACACTCTTGGGCATATGGTGTGACTCTTGGGAATAGTCTGTGCGGGGCCAGGAGTTGGACCCAATGATTCTTGTGGATCCCTTCCAGCTTAGAATATTCTGTGATTCGGTGTTTCAGTATTTCTGTGAATCTGTGTGGACTATTCAAAAAGATGAACACTGTCCCACGGAAGAGACAAACAAAGACCTGAATTAGTATTCATTAAACCCTTCAGTATTCAGATATGGTTGTGCTGTGATTTGCCTGCTTCTAATTAAATCACATTTGATTTTAGATTAAGTCTTTATCTTTTTCTTTCTTAACCTCAATTGACTAGTAGGATTCAGTCTGGCAAAGTCTCTGGTGTTTATTTTATTATTTCCTTGCAGGCTGACACCTTAATATAGATTTTGTAGGAAAACACTGCCATCTTGCCACAGTTATATTTAACTTTATCAAAGAATTGCAGAATTATTGGATCAACAATTTTATCTGTCTTTTTATAAAGCCAAGCTTGTGGATAATTCCTATACAATGGAAAATTATTATTTCTTTCTTAATTAATCCAAAGGGAGTGTATTGATATAGTATTGAAATACATTAATGGCATCTTAGATGACTTGATATTCTCTATATATTAATATTGCAAAAAAGGAAATTGTAAATTCAAGGCTGGTCTAAGAAAATAACATCAAATAAATAGAAAGTTTAGCTGATCTACTGGGTCAGATAAGAGGTACTTTTTAATTTTCAAAGGGAATATAACCAGGGCAAAGGTGGAATAGTTTTCAAGCAACAGAAAATATATGTTGTATAAATAGGAGTCAGATTTCATAGAAATTATTTACATCAGGTCTTTAAAATACCTACCTTTTTTTTTTTTAAAGTATGATGATTATACCATGCTCTTTTTGACTAAAATATTGAAAACCATGTTTAGATCATTCCTGCTAAATCTTTTAGCCCAGATTTACTTAATGGTAAATATGTCTGATGGTTGGTGCCTGTCTCTTGGCACAGGCATGCATGTGTAATGTAGGTTAGATGAATACAATCTTCAGGCAATAACTGAGCAAATCTATTTCAGTCCTATCTTCACTGCTGCATATGGTACTCAGTGAGGATTAAGAACATTTGCAATATATGGTATTTTATCTTCCTTTTAGAAGACCGAAACCCAAAACTTATTATTACCTACCAGAATGACTGGCACAGTAGAGGAGCCACCTGGACTGAGCTGGTGGGGAATTTGAGGGTGCAAGAGTTGTAAAGAGAATTCACATGGTTGGCTCATCTTTGCAGGGTTTGGTGTGTGGCACAGTGTAACCAAATCTCTTTCTTCAGAGAAAATTAATGTTTTTCAGAGAGTGTCCAAAGGAGCAATGTGCATGCATGCTTTTCTTTAAAGGCACATTCCTCCTAAATGTGTGAGGTCTCTGCTCTGCTTTCTCCACCTGAGGAGACTTAAACCACTGTCCTTCTCTGCAGAACATCTGATGCTATTTGAAACTGGAGCAACCAGAATAACTTACTGCCTTCCCTGCTGAAGCAGACACACACTACAAAGACTTCTCTGGGCTCAGAGGAGAGTCAGTACAGCCTAGTTTAAAGCAGTAGGGAAACCTGAAACCTCATGACTGCTTCACAGGCTTATTGTATTTTATTCAATGATATTTCCTTCTAAGTTCACAGTTAATAGACACTGAAGTTAAAGCTCTGGATACCACAGGCAGGGCTGACACTGCTTCCTTCCTTTCTCCCTTTCTCCCCTGTCCTACCTTGTAAATTGAAACATCTGAAATTTCCCATTTTATGACCGTGTTTAACAAGCTTTTAATTCTGTCAGACTTCAAGTATGTGGATTGAATTTCTTCACGCAGTCAGCCTTTTGTGTCAGGGAAAGGCATTTGCCTCTTCCTGTGCAAGCATTTAAAATTTTTGCTTTCAAATTGCCATGGCTTGTATACAATCTGCAGTGAGTTTAGTAGCTGATATCTCAGAAGAGCCATTCCTCAGTGTCTGTGCTAGGTCATCACTACCCTGTATGCCTCTTGAACATCATACATGGGCCAGCTTTGAAGAGAGACTGAACAAACTTCAGTCCAAGGGCTGTGCTGCAGTGGAACCTCACAGGACAGAAAACAGCCACAGAGAAGGCAGAGAGGATCTGCCTGACTTGGTCAGAGAAGATCAAAGCTACACTGGTGTGAAATTGTTTGGAACAAAAACAGGCAGGAATTTTGTTGGTAAAAACATGGAAAAAACCAGGAGAAATCACTCTCATGGTCTAGGGTTGCCTGTGTAGGGAAGAGGGATGTGCAATGGCTGTGTACCTGGGGGTGCAGGGAGGTACTAACCCCATAAACTTCTGTCTAGAGCTAGGAAAAGCACTAAAGGGAAGGCTGATACAGGTTGGAAAAAACGTCACAGGTGGGGACTGCAAAAGATTTTACTTCAGTTTGAAGCAGAAAACCAACTCATGGTCCTAAAGTGGCTGAGACTAGATGAAAAGAGATGAGATGACCCCTGGGGAGAAAGAAAATCTGACTTCATGCAAGAAAACACTTGAAGGAAGAGACAGCCATCCAAATGGGCAAGGAATGAGAAAGAAATGCCAGAAATACATGAAAGAGTGGAACCTGGGAAATTAACTCTTGTGTTTTCATCCATGTCCTTCAGGAAGGACTGAAGCAAGTCTGATGAGACTGGGAACAGATATTTACACTCTCCCTTGGTGCCATGGCTAGAACAGCCAATGCTTTGCTTCTACATCCTTTTCTCTCTCCTCTCTTCTTCCAGCAGACTAAGTCATGTATCAGACTCCTTTTAGGTTTTCTAGATTTTGTACTTCCTGTAAAGGATTGTTATTTCCTGCTTGAACAGGCTCTAATGTTTTTCATAAGCCCAGTACCATCACAGATGGAAAGTCTGACTCCCAGAATGTCAGAATTATGCCAATATGATCTTTTCAAATCAAATACCTTGTCAGGGTGAAATATAACTTCTTTTCATATTTATATCAGGTACCTGTTCACTCATGAATGACTTCTTACTCATCTTAAGCCTTATTATTTGAATTTTGCCAACTCAAGAGAAGGTCCCATCAAAACAGTCTGTGTCATCTTCAGCTCTGCAAACTGATCATGGAAAAGTCAATGGAGAAAAAATGGATTATATCTATCAGAAAACTGACAGGAGGATCATGAAAAAAGTGACAAGCATGGAGTTTTCAAAGAGCAGTGAGACATAGGCTAGGCAGCATTGCTGGGATCACAGACGTCAAATCTATCTCACTCAGCTCATTTTTTACAGGGTGTAGACTTGTTAAACCTACATGTGAAAAAAAACCCCTAGATTTGTCTTTCTGTTGCAAAAGTCATCTGACATTACAGTTTTAAAGCGTACCTGTGTTTCATATGCTAAAAACATTTTGTAAAACTCAGGAAGTCAGTAAATTTTTAAATTAATTTTTTCAACTATAACATAAAATTTGGGGAACAATGTGGAAGACTCTGCATAAATGTGTTCCTATGTGGCAGTAGATGTATTCTTGTTGCTTTACCTGTATAATTGTCAGTTGCAGTCTGAAGTATGAAAGTGATTATTTTTGCCCCTACACACAAAAGACCCAAACAGTATTTTTAATTGGTTTAATTGGTTTAAATGAATAATAGAATTATACTATCATAGAATCCCCAGGTTGAAGGAACCTCATTTAACATCTGGCCCAACCTTTGTTGGCAAAAGCACAGTATAGCCAAGATGACTCAGCACCCTGTTCAGCTGAATCTTAAAAGTGGCCAGCTTTGGGGAATTCACTTCCTGCAATGGAAAGATTATTCCAACGACTGTTTGTTCTCATTATGAAAATTTTCCTTATGTTCAATCACAATCTCCTCAGGAGGAACTTGTAGCCATCACCCATTGCTTTTTCCATATGACTTGAAAAAAGCAAGTCTCCATCATATTTGTAGACATACTTTGCATGCTGGAGCATGGTAAGGTGTCCTTTAATCTTCTTTTCTCCAAGGTGGACAAACCCAGTTCTCTCATCCTTTCCTCACATGGCCAGGCTTCCCAGTAATTTGGTCATCTTTGTTGCCCTTTACTGCACCTTCTCCACCCTGTCTACATCTTTCTTGCATAACAGGGATCAAAACTGAACCCAGCATTCAAGGTATGGCCTGAATAGTTCTGTGTAGAATGCAATAGTGATTTTTTTTATCACTCTTGGTAACACCCTTGATGATGCCACCTAGCATTTGTGTTGGCTTGCTTTGCTGCAGCAACAAACTGTTAACTCACACTAAACTGCTTGTCCACCAGGACCCCCAGGTCCTTTTCCATAGAGCTGTTCCCTAGCCAGGTAGATCCCCAGCCTGTGCTGATGTCCTGGTTATGTTTTTCCATGTGCAGGACCTTATATTTGTCCTTATTGAACTTCATAAGCCTCTTGTTAGCCTAAGTTTTCAGCCTGTCCAGGTCTTCCTGCAGGCTGGCTCTCCCTTCCAAAGTGTCCACTGCCTCACTCAGTTTGGTATCACTGACAAACTTCATCTGGGTACACTTGATCCCATAATCCAAACCACTGATGAAGATACTAAACAGCCTTGGGCCCAGTATCATTCCCTGGGGGACTCCACTTGTCAGGGTGAGAGGGAGCAATTTACCACCACCCTCCAGTGTGGCTGGGCAGCCAATTCCCCACCCACTGCATGGATCACACATGCACACCATCACATGTGCATTTCTGTAGGAAGAGGCCATGGGAAACCTTATCAAAATCCCTGAAGATATCCAGGTAGACAATGAACCTGTTCAAGCAGGTTCATTTGTTGTAAGATGTTATCAGGTTTGTCAAGCAAAATTTTTCCTTGGTCAAGCTGTGCTGGTTTTTCCTAATCATGGGCTCCATTTGACAAATGGGCCTATAATTTCCTTGTGGATGGAGGTGATGCTAGCCTTCTTCCAGTCTTTTGGGATGTCTCCCTGATCCTCATGACTTTTGAAAGACAAAATATCATATTAGTTTAAATGACCACTGACAGTGAATTATTCTCAAATCTGACTACTTTGCATATAAAAATTTTGTTGTTGTTTTCACAACCCCCTGCAGTTTTCTTTAAAGTAAATGTTTTGGGAAAATAATCCCCATTTGATCAATTTTAGCATTAATATCACAGCAAGAACATTTAAAAAGTGTGAACAACTATTCTTGAAAATACTCGAGGCAATTAATGGGGGTGAAGGATGTGACTAGACAAATTTCAAAGAGAAAAGTAACATCACTGCTGTAAGTGAAGTGCCCTGGACATTGTATTCAATTTCAAATTGCAACATATCTGTGTCTCATCATAGTTTTGGTATAATAATGGAACACCAACAAATGCTCAGTAAATCAACTCATTATCTTTGTAATATATTACTGCTCAGTAATCAAAATACTTTATAAAGTGCACTTTTATATGCCTTTATATTTTTCAAATGTCTTTGTATCAGACTTTCTTTATTTAAGTAAGTAATGTTTGAAGTTGCTCCTATCCTCTGGGACTTGAGTCAACAACTTGCCTCTAGTTAAGGAGGACAAAAAAAAAAGGTAAATTATTCTAGTTCTAATTTCTCTTTCTGAACCCTAGAGATACAATTTTTTTTCTTGTTGAAATGCCTAAGGGGTCCCGTGTTACCACAACAAAGAGATGGAAACTTCTTTTTCTCTATAAATATGATACAGACGTAGATATTTTTTTACTCAGCCTCACAGCCTATCACAAGTCAGACAAGAGTAATCCCAGTGCTTTAGAACCCTGCTTTGAAGTGCAACACATGATTATGTGCAGCAGAGTTCAAGACATATTGGCCATTCTTGAAATGTGTCACTGAATGACTGCTAAGTGTTCTGGCTTTGTGGCATTTATTTTGCGTCGGTTCTCTATCTGTTTACATGCATATTGCAAGAAATTGAATTATGCAAGCAATAATGTATTACTTTTTAATCGATATTTCAAAATTTTCTACTACTACCTCATAAAATGACATTTATCGTAAGTGACTTTAAAAATGAACAGCCGTATTCACACCTGAATAGATTTTGTAGCAACTGGACAAGATGAGGTGAATTTTACTTTGGAGTTGCCTGTCTTCCCTTATAGCACCAGAGGGAATCCTAACAACTAGATTAGCTTTATGTAAACCAAAACTTTTTGATAGCTGAAGTTTTGTGAACAAATCAATGTATCTTCCCTTGCACATAAATCCCTTACTGCTTTTATAATTTGAATAAAAATAGACTTTTATCCTGAGCCAATGCAGTTAATCTGAGCCCTGTTGAGTTAATGCAAATGTCCCTTAAATTCAGAACTTTAGGCCAGTCATGGCTTATACTGTGTCTTCTACTTTCTTTCCATTAATTCTGTTTACTTTTTCTCTTGGTAAAATAAATGTGGGCATGTCTTTTGCTACACCGGTAGCTAATGTTAATTATATGTGAGACCATATTCAAATGAAAAGATTTTAATGTTTCTTTTTGGAAGATGACACACAGAAAACACCCAAATCATTGCTCCCAAGGCAGAGTTTGGTATTTCTGTGCTTTGCAGTTCTACAACTTAGCTGGCAGTTACACTCATTATAAGTCCTGCGTTGTCCCTTTGTACTTCTTTTTGTCTCATAGGTTTTTATATGATTTTTGTGGCCATGGTTATCAGCTGAACTTTTTCAGTAACAAATTCTATTTTCACTTGTCCATTGCTAGGATCTATATTTAATGATTTGAGGAGTTTGCAGCTGGTGAGGCAATCTATATATTTCTGTGTTGTTATGTAATTTTAGTTTTATTATATTAAGCTTCTATTGCATGATGATGATTGGAAGTAAATTTATGGGAAACATAATAGTATTTTAGAATTAAATACTTTCATAATCAATGTTATCCTATATATAACTATGCATTTTCTGCTTGCAAAGTCTGGGTTTTAACTGAGGCAGGAGTCAAGAGGCACTCAGATTTACATGGTAAAGTATTGTGTCTCAGAAAAATTTTACCTTGAAAGAATTCTAATATGAAAACATTAAAATTATTGCTTTAGAACAGCAGTCTTCTTGCAGGTTCACAGTGCTGTCTCATACCGAGTTTGGTATTTCTTTAAGATTCCAAAAACCACTTAAAAATATGAAAAGGACTTTTCATTATCCTTGTTGGTTTGGAATTGTTTAAATATTTAATTAAATTAAATTACATCATTATTTTATTCATTGTTTTTATGTTTATATTTGCTAACTTTGGAAATGCTATTGTTAGACCAAAACAGGGTAAAGACTTAGGAATCTTATACAGAAAGTAATTAAAATGTGATCATCAGAATTCCTCTACTTCATAAAAATAAATTAATGCGGTTCAGTATTTCCTCTGAAGAAAAGGCAATACCTAGATGCAAAAAATCATATTGGATTAACTGATAAAGTGCATTGTTATTATGGCTGGACTTTAGTTAATTATTTCTGGATGTATTTGAGTAGAAAACACTGAATTACTCTGATGACTCTGAAAGTGTGGAAATGTCATGAAAAGAGAAGGCTTCCTCAGAAATTTTAGTACTGCTCTTAATATTGGATAAGATCACTCATTAGCTCATTTATTAGATTACCACATTTTTTAAAAGGAACTTCTAAAAGTTTTTATAGAACGCTGGAGACATCATCTGAGATCTAAGTACATGGCTTTTTGAACCTTGCACTTAACAATACTGATATCTTTACTATCACCCCATTCTCTACTCCTTCCTTTCCTTTGAATAAAAGCTGACTTGTAGGCAAATTAGTTAAGTGAACACTACACATTCAGCTTTGATAAAAGAAAATTGTGTTGAATGTGATTAATTGAAATAAAGAAATAACTGATCGCATTTTTGTATGCTGAGTTGCATTTTAAGAATAAAAATTTGTCAGAGACATAGCTGTTACCTAACAAGCAAAGTTTGAAGTATTTCAGTACTTTTCAGCTAAATTTTAGACAAACTTAGAAGCCTGTATTCTGTAGAATCATCCTCTGTAAGACCATTCTCCTAAGAAAATGATTTTAATATTTCATAGACACCATTGTGCTCCACCCTTGTTTAAAGTTCTACACATTTCATGAACCTGCTGTATTATATGTATTTCGGCCCAAGGGTCTGTATCATGGACTTTTTATTATGATCTAGGAGGAAAAACACATAATGAGGGGAGAGTTTTGTTTGTATGTGATACTTTTTTGGTCTTGCAAGTGGATCTTATCTACTTATCATTATGCCAATTTAAAGGATATTATTGGCGAATAAGAATGACTTATCTGCCCTACTGACAGAATAGACATGTCCTTAGCCTTTTGTATTCATTCTCCTCTCTTCAGCAGATGCACATAAAAGTGCATGAAATGAAGGAATTGTTTCTGTCTTCATAAATGTTTAAGCCGGGAACTGACCTCCCTGATTCTCTGATTCTGACCTTCTTTAGAGCAAGAGTCATAAAATTTAATCCAGTAACCCTTCCTTAGAGTTATCCAGATTCTTGATAGCAACAGTTAGCAGATGTCTGGATGTTCAGGCAAGTAAAGAAGTTCCTTGGGCTGTCATTAAAATTGCATAATTTACTTTTCATCTAGCTATATAAGAAATAGTGCACCATTTCTGCAGCTCCTGTAAAGTATGCAGTTAAGATATATTTATGCAATTTTTAGAACTGACATATCAAGCAAATTTATAGCTGGTTCAAAGTCAAGAATAAAAAGGTGCTGTTATTTCTTTGGAGGAAAAAAAATCCCTGAAGACTGTGTTATAATTACAAGAAAAAACTAAAGTGAACATGTAGGCCAGATCAGAGAACTATGAAAAGTTTCACTTAAGCAGTGCTGCATAATGTTTCCGTAAAACTAAGCTAAACCTCACCAAAAGACCTAAACATTAGATTTGTTGGCCAATGTAATTTTAGCTAAACTGCCAAAATAATTATTATAGGTGTGGTTGATAAAGGAATGTTTTATTTTATTTAAGTTCTTTGATTTAGATATGCAATAGTGGGAAAAATGTATTTTGGTTAACTTTATTGTCTTCAGGACCACACGAGCTTTGATTGTGCCACCTTCTTTTCATGTCATGTTCTCTCATCTCTGATTGCTCCAGTGTGAACACAAGAATATACTGCAGAAAAATAAAGACTCCAATGCATCTAAATGTTTGGTTTTTTTTCCATACAAATCCTGAAACTGGAACATAAGTGACCTGATAGCAAGTCCCCAAAGCCATGGATTTGTAGGTTAAGTACTTGTTAAGCAGGGTACAATGATAAATGAGAAATACATAAGTAAATGGCGATGTATTTTGTTACCAATTCTTGCTATTTATATTTTTATTCCCTCAGATATTTCCTGAGTGCTTAGGCACAGAAAGGAATATTTAATTTAATCATGACTAGATTGTAATAGTTAAGTCAATGAATGAGACAGAGATAAATGTTTTAAACCCTCTATTTTTTTTCTTGATAATTTTCTTAAAGTAGCTGACAAAAGAACTACTTTGGTACTTGTATTTCAGCTGATATAAGTTGCCTCTTCTATTCTGTTTCATGTCTCAAACAGCCCAGAAAATCAATACTCCAGATGCACAGTTTGATAAATTTTATGGGTTAGGCAGTAGAAACAGCAAAAGATCTGGAAACTTCTGTCAGATAATGCACTTCAAAATACATAATTATTTGAATTGGGTAGGAGAAAGAGGGGTAAGGGTTCTTAGGTAAATTCAAAGAGATCATTTTCTTGTGGGAGTTGAAATTTTTTTTTTACAACTTCTGAAGTCCTTCCTTCTGTGTAATTTGTTGTGTTCGTCAAGTTTGTGAATTCATTAGGTCAGATAAAATTGACCTCCTCACAAATAATTTCCTTAATGAAGTTATTTTAAAAGGCAAGAAGTAAATCTCCTGTTTCTGTACAGCTATGTTTCAAAGTTGAAAACCTGAAAAAAACCTTTCAACAAACTTGGAAAAAACCTTCTGATACAGCATATTTTTGTGAAAGACAAATAATCACTTGATAAAATTTTAAACATAAAAGTAGTCCAGTAATTTTTACATCCTCTTTTTATGTGTGATTCACAATATTGAATATTTAATAATTATTCATGAGAATACACAAAGAATATTCATGAGAAATGCACAAAGAATAAGCTGATTAATCTTTACTACTTGGTAGAAAGAGAAATCCTAAATTAATATGCAGTGTGTTCAGGTTTTCTTTTCCCTTGCTTCTGCTTTAATGATATGAAGGCTGTATCATTTTGTCATCTGAGGAATGAACTGGTAATGGAACCAGCATTTTATCTGAATTATTTCAGATATCTGTCTAAAGCAGAATATTTGTAACAGATATCACTGTATTTATGAAAGCATGCTGGTTGTCATGAGAGATCCCAAGATGTTTTGGGTCATGAGCCTCAAGGCTTCTGTCAGTGCCTGAGGATTTTCTGGATGTGCCATGAGCACAAGCACTGCTCAGCAGCAGTCAAAATGCCAGCGTGTTACCAACACTCTCCAGTTACAAACCCAAACCATAGAACCACACAAGACATCATTAAGAAAATTACCTTCATCTGAGGCAGACCCACTACAGTATATTTTTGTATTAATTTTACTGTGAGGTGAGAGACTTGGTTTGTTTTTGATCTTGAACACAATGAAAGAAAAAAGCTTCTGGAAGTAGGAAGCCATGGCTTTTGGAACTGAGCTTCTTCAACATTCATATTGTTTTTTCTTACTTTGTAACAGTCTTATATGAAGGCCACAAGATGCTAAATTACTTTTTTATACGTAAAAGAAGGATACTAACCTTCAGTTTTCAATCCTATGCTGGAAAAAGAGTGAAATTTTGGACAGATTATTATTAGAGACAGGGTTGAAAATGCTGGAGGAAGAGTCCTGCATGAATAAACTGCATAGTGTATGTGCAGGTTCTCATCTGTTTCCATGCAGCATCAACCAGCCAACTTGATTAGCTTTCTGTTGTCTGACTATCCTCACCCTGAAGAGAGTTTCAGGTGTGTGTTGGATGTGTTTCGCCATTTCTTGTCAGTTCAGAAACTTCCATTGAGTAGATTTTTACAAAGAAATAATTTTCGAGGATATTGGAGTCAGAAGTTGTTTATTTTTCTACATCTATTACTATTTCATATGCATTTTTTGTAAACATTTTGGCTCTTCTAATGTAATAATAACCATTGTAAAGAAACACCATGTTTTTTCCTATAGTAATCTGGATGGTAAGGTGCACAAAGATGGAAGTTATAATTCACCTGCATCTGCAGTTGCTGCATTAATTCTATCAGACTGATTCACTTTCTGTTTAGTAATAGAAAGTAAAAGTTTCAGTAATTGCTTTAAAAACATTCATATATTTTCTTTAATTATTATTTTTTCCCAATAGTGTACAGTGTAAGCAAGTACAGCAATGAGAGTCACGTAGGTAGTTTGCATTGACATCAGAGCATAGAGTAAATGTAATGCTAACCAGAAAAGTTCTAAAAGCTGTTGATGAGATTACAATAATTGAAAGTTTAATATAAAATATCACAACATATGTTGTTCAGATTATGTTTATGTTTTCTTTCATTTCTGAATTGTGTGAAAGACTAGAAAAACGCTTAGTAGTGTAAAGTATTTATTGAGAGAGAGAGGGTCTTCAGGAAATAAGTTTCTCTTTTTCTTACAAGAGAACCCTTAAATAGTTCACTTGCTTTCCCCAGACAACAAGTCTCTCAGGAATGACCCAAATCTTTTCCTTCAGAATCTAATAAAAACTGTTCTTTTTCAGACAGAAAGGTCCCTATTAAGGTACTGTTCCTCCTGCAGCAGAACCCCAGAGAGATTAAGCCTGTGTGCTTCCTGGCAAAGAATTTCTCAGGCATTTTGTAGAGCCAAGGGACACTATTCCCAGCAAGCATTGTCAATAATGAATTTTTTTGCTGCTTTGGGGATAACTCAATAGAGAGTTTCTTGCAGATTTTTTGAGTTTTTCTCAATTTATTATTTATGTTACTGATTCAAATGAGACTATTCTGCCATTCTGTTCCTGATCCAAGTATAGTTTTGTGTATTTTTATCTGCAGCAGAATTCAAACTGTATAATGCAGCTTGCTGTGATACTTCATAATTATTGTTTCTTTTAGCTGAATATCTATTGGAATTTCTGTTGAATCAACCAATTTGTTGTAAATTAGATCATATCCCAAAGCACTGAATTTATCAGCATGAGTTTGATCTACCATTTACCGCTGTTGTAAAATAGCTGAATTTCAGATACACTGTATAAAGTATAGCTTCTATAATATGAAATGAGACTTAAATCATTGAACTGGCATGTCTGCTCAAACTATTTCCATGTATTCTCATGGCTTCATATGCCTTCTTTGTTCAGCTAAAATTGTAATGCATGCAGTAGAAGTTAGCAATTGAAATTCAAATTAAAAATCCATGTCTTTCATTCTTCAGTCACTTTCATTTATCCCTACGTAATTTCTTAACACAAAGCATCTATTACATTTTTCACATTATTCCTCTTTTAAAACTGAGTATTGTCTCCCTTCCTGGGGAAAAATCCTCTCGTTTTTTGTGATCCTTGAAGTTTCTGAACATTATGTATCTGTTGTTTATTTATTTTGTGAACAGGAATGTAGATATGTAGATAGCTGGAAACCTCAAAAAAAAAAAAAAAAAAAAAAGCCCCAAATCCATAAATGTGTGCAGAACAGAGCTCTATGGTGTCTATCTGCAAAATCAGCATGCAAACTGGGACTTTAGTGAGATGTGGTGGTGAGTTTGTGACTACTCTCCTTGAGTGAAGCCTCAGAGGAATAACAGAAAAACAGAGGAGTGTTTGGAAGAGGAAAGTGGGTGTTTTGGGAAATGTAGGTAGCTAGTTAATGGAAACAAAACTCGTGTATCTCCTCAAAAGCACAGACCATGAAGGTACTTCCCTGAAGAAGTAGTTTTCAAGAGTCAGCAGTGGAACAGCAAGAAGTGCTCAGGCTACAAGATATTCAAGATGGTGGTAACAGCCTTAAATTACTTCTTTTTTTACAAACTGAATTTGGCAAAGAGCTGGAAAGTGTACCCATTTTATAACCTTGGACAGATGACTAGTTAGGTACTGGCTGTTTACTGGATTTCTCTTGACCCCTCCTCAGAAAGTGCTCTGCAGCATTCAAACACAAGAAATATAAAGGTTCATATGCTTCTAGTTTTTTAGATTTCATTTTACATGGATGCAGTTTCACAGTGTCAAGCTAATCTATGTGCAGAAAATCCAAACGGGTGCCTCTGGAACATCAACCGTGACATCTACGAAGGATGGTCTTGGAGTCTTCAAAGCCTTTCTCCCTGAAATGGTGGCAGAGTCCCCTTCTGTATTTCAGTGAAATGGTCTTACTGTGAATGTGAAGGAGACAGTGTTCCTGAGATAAGTCACTCATTCTTGGAAAGCATTCTGACAGGATTGTAGGCTTGCAAGAAGGAAGTATTTTTTTTTATTAATTATTAATTACTATTGGTAAAAAATCATTATAGGCCAAAGCACTGTGCTTACTGTCTTCAACTGATTTTTTTCTGAGGCTGTGTGTATCTAAAGCACATTTTTCCTGTCTTTCATTAAAAAAAAAAGAAGAAAGCTCTTCAAACTTCTCTTAAAAGTTTTACATTTTTGCATAGGTAGAAATTTTTGTGGTAGAAATTTTTGTGGTAGAAATTTTGAAATATCTATGCAAGCACTAATTACCAACATCCTCCCCTTAGGAGGAAAATAACTCTTACAATGAGCTACACCATGTTCTGGTTCTAGCTCTTTTGATACTGCAAATTTTCATCTTAATTTTTTTTTTTTGTCTGCGATATCAGACTTCAGGAGCTTTTAAGCTGCTCTCTGATCCTAGGTTGTATTTGCAATTTTAACTTAGTGCTGCTTTAAAATCTGGGACCAATATATCAGTGAGTAGATGGTAAATTAGCTTGGATTCTACAATACAAGCTGAGATTCTGCCTAGAACAATTCTGGCATGCTGGGAAAAATTCTCAGCAGATGCTGTGTTAATTCAGCTTTTATTTGTGAATGTTGGTGCACATCTGGCTGACTATCTTGTATAAACACTTACCATATGCTGCTCTCCGTGTAATAGAATGCAATTATTACCAGGATGAATATTCAGTCATTTGACTGGAAGAGCACTAATGTTTTGTTGATGTTGCAAACCCTCAAGGAATCCTGTTGTATAAAAGATAGTGTTATCCAATGGTTTTGCTTATTCCTGGAATGTTACAAGCCCTTTGATTGTTTTTTGGTGTGCTTTCTTCTTTTCTATTTTATTCATGATAGAAAGACACAAACAAGCAATATCTGTATACTCTGATTGACTTGTTAAAGCTCAAATAAGCAAAGAATATGGACAAGTACTTTACAGAATGGTAGGGATGTTTCTGAATGTGGACAGATTTACACATAGCTTTTGCATCTTTGTAAATCCTTCATGTTGAGGACTGTATAATTTTGTGAATATGATGGGGGTTGAATTGGTAGTTATACTTTATCTGGTGTCACAATACCACTGATACAATGACCAGAGGTTCTTAGATTATTGACTACTTTAGATTTACATTAAAGCTTATGGTAATTAAAGCTTTTTACATTTTTTTTTTAATGTAACACCAAAAAGGCTTGTGAGAACAGAAGGAAATATTTATTTCCCCAGTTGATTTTCTGAAGTGAACTGGATGGTCTGGAAATGTTTGTAACTTACAGAATCCTGTGTAAATGTGGTAGCTGCTACACACAAACTTCATAAATTGGATGTGGATAAACCTGTTTTATCTTCAAGTGTCCAAAAATATCCAGACAGTTCAGTTTTTTGCGAAAAATTATATAATATGCTGGACTTTTACCTTTTATAAATAGTGAAATGGCAAGGTGAACTTTTCATCTGTGAGGATGCCCCACTGTCACTTTAAAAATTGTGTGACATAACTTCTGGGTAGTAACTAGTACAGCTAGCAATTCTTAGAGTGAAAACTTCTAAGCTGATTTCTCAAAAAAGGATCACTTTAATGAATGTAGAAACAAAATTGTTGGTGCAGTGTTCTTTGTCTTTCATCCTCTCACATATTTTCTTTTGTTTTTCAATGGGTGAACAGAAAGAGAAAAGGTTCTTTCATGTGCATTTGAGAATAGAAGAATGAGGGAAAATATAGGATCTTTTGGGGAAAAAAGTGGGGATTTTTGTCCATACCTCAAACAGAAGTGCTGTAAAACAAATTTAATTAATTATTTAATTTCTTATGTCTTAACAGAAGTACAAGGTCTGTAATTTTAAAATAACTGAAAATCCTTTTATTTTCAAACAACCATACCTACCTTGCTCTTTCAACCTTAGACATGAAAGGCTGTTAGGGCACACACAGTCAAGAGTACAAGTCCTGGTTTATGTAAGCTGGAAGTGGTGCACCTCTGCAGAGCAGTGCAGAGAATGATTGTTTCATGCTGTGCAGCTACACTAAAAAGGGAAAATATTCCTCCTAGAGATGAGCAGAAATACCAACATATGCTGTGTGTCTATTGAATGACTTGAAAAATCCTTTTGCTTCAAATGCAGCACCTTGGCTAAAGTCAGTGGGATTTCACGGATATGTGAGTGAAGAATTTGCGTACAACATTCCTTAACCCATACACGGTATTCACCATTCTGCAGAGATCAGAGACTGTTTAGACATAAACAATGGCTGCTTTTCTGGGAAAATGTAAAGGAAAAACTTGGCAATCTTTTCCTTGACTCCTCTCTGCCCTTCCCCTCAATGATGAAAATGTGCCTGGGGAACAGAATTTGGAGTGCTGGACTACAAGAGGGAGTCTAAACTGTTCCAGACTGAACTTCTTTTGACTCTGGTATTCTTGACTGTGTCATGGAGATGAAATCACTGAGGACAATTTTGCTGATATCCTTGGCTATGATCTTCTTAATACTTTAGAAGCTTATCTTTAGCTTAAAAATTTATTATTAATATTTCACTTTGATTCTGAAAAATAATTAATTTGATATATAAGCCATATAACTCATTTACCAAAGTACAGTTGCTGATGTTCGCCATCTTTTGGGGGGACCCCTGTAATAAAGATTTTTAAAATAAGATTTTTACAAAAATTTCAAAATTCCTTTTAAATGCAAATTTTTTTAGTAGGGCAGTGCAGTGAATGTAGTTTGAATTGTACTTCCTGCAGGCTGTTTTCTGTCTTTGTCTCTAGGCTTGCAACTGTATCTGTTCCTATTGGAGGGTGTGTTTTCTCATGAGGTAAAACGTTTTGATTCCTTATCAGGTGAGAATAGTAAGGAGTGGACCTGTGAGCTACCTTGACCAAGGCTCTTAGCAAGAAGTAAGTAATGCTTCATTTAGAGAAAAGCTGCTGCTGTTGCCATCCTGGTTTTGATAGTCAAGCAGAAATTCCTTACTGGAACCAGGGGACTTAATTAAAGGTTAATGAACATTAGAATTTTCCTATGAAAACTTCTGTCCTGGGAAACTGGTAGTTTTCTAAGAGAAGGTCATGATATTGAAATGTCTCCGTAAATGCTCTTCATTGATGTTTCCCATGCTTATTTTCTAGCTGGTCTGTGATAGTTTGCTTTTTAATGCATCTTAAATTTTGATATCTTCCTATTACATTTAATTTTAACAATGAATGCTTCTGGTCTGCATTGATGGCAAAGAGTGTCAGATGTTTTGAGACTACATGCATTTGTTCTGTTGTTTAGATGGTGGAAGAGCAAGAAGCAAGATTGTACTGTTTTCCAAAACTCAGAGATAAAAAGGAAGAAATAAAAATTACCCTTCCTTAATTACAATCCATTTTTTAAAATATTATTATTTTTCTGGTCAGTCCAAAATTTTTTTTCTCTATTTTCAGGATGAGGAGCAATGGCCATAAACTAAAACGCAAGTAGTTTCACCTCAGCATGAGGAAGAACTTTACATTGAGGATGGCAGAGCATTGGAACAGGCTGCCCAAGGAGGTTGTGGAGTCTCCCTCTCTGGAGAAATTCAAAACTCACCTAGATGCATTCTTGTGCCACCTGCTTTAAGAGACCCTGCTGTAGCGGGGGGGGTTGGACCAGATGTTCTCCAGAGATCACTTCCAACTCAAATGATTCTGTGAATTGTGAAGAACACAACATTATCTAATGCTTTTTTTTTTCCACTCACAAAACCTAATCTTTTTACACTCTTTAAAAATAGCTGAATTTAGAATTTGTTTCTGTAGAAATAATGAAGTCCAGAATAAATATCTGTGGAAAAAACTCTGGGCTTAGAGCTCTGCATTGTGAGGCAAAAGTCAATATTCTCCTAGAATTCTCTTCCTTACTCCACGCACACCTCACCATCAGAACATCAGGTCTGTTATATGAGTATATTTAACTCAAAACAAGAATATTTGTTATGTTACTTGCAGAGTTCTTCTGTCACCAAGTTCAAACACAGCATATGCTCCTGAGCTTGTGCAGATGCTTCACTCCTCGTATATAGCTTGATGACCTTCTTGTGAGAGCTCTGGTCTCTGGTGAAAACTCTCCAGAAGTGATAATTAAAAGGAAAATATTCCAGCTCATGCTGATAAAGTCTAAAGTAACTTATTTTAGTTTTAGTACTTTTGTTATTTTATAAAATATTCAGGCTTCATTCCTCTGGTCTTGGATTAGTGAGCAATATCAGCAATCCCTTTTATGTTTAAAAGAGATGAACACATTTAAGTTTGATTTATCACAATGTCCTGTTTGATATTTGTGGTTACTCTTTATTTTCTTTTTCATCTAGAGAGATGTAGAGATCTTTCAAAAGAGCTGAGAGGCTGTGGGCTAGAGTCACTGAAGTCGGTGTAATACAAAGCTCCTGCAGACATCCATTCAGATGGACATGATAGATTCAAAAGTGTCCAAGTCCTAAATGGCTAAGTTCCCTGCTGCCTATTGAACTACTCCTAACATTTTTTTTTTTTGCATAAATGCTTATTAGAAATACAAACCTGGAAACTAAGCACTACTGTGGCAATAGTGCCTCGAACATGTAGCAAAAATCTTAATAAATCCTAGTAGTGGAAAAAAGTATTCTATCCAAAGCAGACATCCCTACATGTGTCCGAGCTGTTGGATGCCTATGTCAGTCAGTTATGGAAGCCCAGTAGGACAGACTCAGGATGGTTTGGATTAACTGATTGTTTCAGCTGCAGCATATTCAGTTCTAGCATTTGCTTTAGCAGTGGCATTCATTGTGCAAGAGAGCAAAATGGTCTGAACATGTGCAGGTGTCAGAGACCCTTTGTGATCTGGGTTTCTGCAAATCAGAGAACTCTCATTCAAAGCAAAAGATGATGTGTATTGAATAAAAGCAATTGTTTACTGGAAAAATCTGTTGAGTTATCAGGTCTGTTTAAGAGTAATTTTTTCCTGGATTACTCCAAAGGCAACCAAACAGGGTCACATATTCATAAAGATGAAGAACATCTTCAGAATGGTCAATGGTCAACTGAGTCATTTGTAAATGACTAAGTTTTGAAGGAAAGTGGATATTATTTTCTCCTGGTTTTAGATCTCTGGTGGAGTAAATGAATATTAATTTGGAACAAATTAAAACCAAAACAATTTCTGCCTGATGCAGACAATGTATTTTTCCAGCATAATAAAGAGTTCAAGTGCGGTGATATGCAGCACTTGATCTAGAGGAATAACTAATACACCCAGGAGCTTTTCTGTATGCAAAGGCAGTGCTGTTTCTTAGCTCCATACTTTGACACAATGGAAATAGATAGAATAGTCAATTATGCTTATAATGGAAAAGAATGCAGAGCTGAGGCTTTGCTTCCTGTTACCCATGTGAACAGAGGTTGAATTTGTCCCTAATGAATGACAAAGAATTCTTTTCTCCTATTCACTCCTTGCAGCTTAGATCACTGCCTGTATACTTTTTAGAAAGTAAATACATGCATTCCTAATTATATGATTCTATTCACAGGAGGATGGTCAGTGGCTTTTTACTAGTGCCTCTTATTTTTTTTTTTCAATTCTTTTAATCTGTTGTCTGAGATTCCTTTGTGGGAGCGTTGGAGTCTTTCTGTCATTTTAAAATGATATATTTATATGGCTCAGTTGGGAAAATGATGGTCAGTTTGAATTGTGACTTCCTCTTTGGCATGACAGCCTGCTTTTCAGGGAGTAGAGTTAAACGTCTGCATGTAGGCATTCTCATTTGAAAAAAATTTGCATAGTTCAATTTACATCCTGCAAACACCAACAATGGTATGGTGTGCCAAAAATGAAGAGGAATAGGAAAGCAACTCACAAAATAAAATGACGTGAGTCTCTTTGTGTTTCAACTTACTTGATTAACTTATATTTGTGTAAATGAGAACCAAGTCTCTACTTAAAATTGTTTTTACTTTAAGCCTGTAGTGCTTCTGGCATGCATGACAGAACATATTTTAATTAAGCTAGCCACAGATTTTCAATTAAGAAGTGGTTTTGAGCAAGTAATAAATTAAAAAAAAAAAAAGAACTGTTCTGGAAACACTACAAAAAGCAATACAGAAAAGTTTAAGTCTGTTGTAATTCTGAAGATTAGGCAGATATAAACTGGAATATGCCCTTATGAATTCTGAAGCAGAAATGGTCTGTCATGAAAATACCATAATGCAATTAGCAGCTGTAGTGACAAACCCATGAGGTTAGACAAGCAAGGCAAACAGATGGTGCTCACGGTTCTGCATATTCAAGCAACATTTTTTGTATTGTATCATAAATTTTATTCTCTGGAGTGAAGGGTCATATACTTTAGTCTTGACAGGCCTTGTGTTAGTATGCATTGTCAGGAGTTACGGTTGTATCTCATATGCACTCTTATTGAACAAAATGCCAATATCACGTGCCTATTAAATGCAAAGTGCAAGTGATGAGACATCTTTGCTAAAATGAAGGAATGGAAAGAGTTAATAGTTCTTCCATTTTCATTAACTGTGGGCAATCGATAGACACTCTTGAACAGGGGCCTAAAATCTCTGCTGTAGGTGACTGTGATATGAAAGGGTCCATTGGTGCAGATATTCCACGGGTCGCTTTCTTCCATTAGCTCAGGATCTCAGGAATTTTTAACTTCAAAGCAGCCAATGTTTACTATCCTCTCTTGCTCTTTACTGTGCATTCCCCATCCTCATATCACTGTTCTTCTGTAATAATGATACATTGAAATGCTTCACCATGTCACCAGCTGTGCTGTTTTCAGACTGGATAGCATTTTTTTTTTTACTTAACACAATTTATTTCAAATAAATGTGTTGAGACATTATCATCTACATATAGAAAATATTAAAATGTTTCATTTTAAAATTTTTTCTCATTAATTTTTTTTGCAGACATTATATGCCAGATTTGTTTCTTGCTGTAAAAGGAGGGGCACTGATGGGCAGCCGCAGTTTCTTGTCCTAAACATAAAAAAAGGACATATGTAAATATGCAAGCATTCAAATGCAAATGTTGAGTTCAAAAGTCAGTAATGAACTGAAATTCATATGGCTATTGATTCAGCTTTAAAGATGACATTTGGGTAAAAGTAGCAGAGACATCTGTATGTAAGATTGAAATATCCATTGTCTGCAGTGCTTCCTTTGTATCTAAAGCAAGTACAAGTATACTTTCTGAGTGTATAGGTATGACTGACTGTAAAAACTGCTTGTACAGGCTGCCAGGAACTCCTTTTGTCATGTGTATAGGGCAATTCACAATCCTAACTTTAACCATCGGGAGAAGAAAGGCAATGGAGTCATTAGGCATATAAGCATGTGATTGTGGGTGATCCAGTTGATAAGTCCTTCCAAAGAGCTTTGGCAAAGGCTATGAAAACAACTTTCAAAGAAATTAAAGCTGACAAGAAATAATAGACTTTGATTTCTCTCTGGCTGCCAAAAATAAAGACGAGTATTGAATGTCCAGTTTCTACAATGGAGGGGTTTTACCTGTGGAATGGCACAGATCTAAGGAGAGGTCTGCATCATGCAATGATCTTGATATAAATAAATTGCATAATTTCAGGTAAGATTACATAATTTCTGGATAACAGAAAGTTATTCAGGGTACTAGCAGTTGCAAAACAGTCTCAATAGAAAAAAGCTTTCGCAAAAAGCTGAATAGAATGAAGGAGAAATTTCAGCTGAAATTTAAAATTGGCAAATGCTCCGGAGGTTGGGTTGAACAAGACCTTGGAGTCTTTGTGGGCATCTGTCTGAGGATATCAACTTGGTGTGAACCAGCCATCCAAAGAGCACATGGGAATTATCTGGAAAGAACAGGGTACAAAATAAGGTATCAGTATGATGCTGTGAATTCATAATGCTTTTGCAGCTTAAATGCTGGATGGATTGTAGGATGTTGCTTCTCAAAAAGGATGCAGAAGGACTGTGAAATACAGAGGTTTTTGAGAAAGGGGGTCAGAAACAGAAAAATTTCCATGTTAGGAAAGCTGAGCTGACTAAGACACAGCTTTCAAAGGGGATGCATGCAGAAGGAGCACAATGAAAGTTTACATAATTTTGTACCATGTGAAGAAATCTGTAGGGAATTTATCTCCTTGTAGCACAGGATCTTGGAGCTGGCAAAAAGTAGGATGTTTAAAAGGATGTAGGATTTTTTCATAAAATGTGGAAATGAAAGCCTGCTGTTAAGTAGCTTCCCAGTTCATATGGGTCAAAATTATAAAAAAGAGAATAAATAGAAGTGTCAGCAGGGAGAATGGCTTGAAAAGCACCTGAAGTGTGATTGCCACAATGGAGGGAAGATGGAAAGTATGGAAGAATCTCAGTGCATCTCCTGTTTCTAATACTATTTTAGGAAACTTTCTGCTGTTCCTACCTTTCAGAGGTAGGACACAAGGTTATGTTTTAGTCTGGGGGTTCAGACTGATGCTTTCTGCACAGATGGGTCATTGAGGTTCTCAAAATCAAATCTCTTTGCCTGAAGTTCCTCAGTAATGTCAACTTCACGTAGTAAAAAACTGTGTAAATACCTTGGGGGCTTAAACACATACTTTTTTTTTCCTTAGGAGTAAACATATTGTAACATCAGACTAAGGCAAGGGATTCTGTTACTTCTTGCATTGCTCAAGGAGCAGGGTTTTATTGAGGAATAAGTATGATTTAGACACAGCTCCTCTATCTTTCTGTCTACCCTCACTCAGAAAGAACACACCCATCAGTTGGTTCAGTCTTGCTGTGTCCTTGAACAATCCCTTTACAAATATTAGTTTTTCCAAGACAATGGGATTTAGCAGACATAATGGTAGAAAATCCATTATTTTTTTAAAAATCTCTATATATTAATGTAGTGGTCAAGAATTAAACTAGCTTGCCAGTTAATCTGCTTTCTTAGGCTTATCCAAAAGTTTAGGGTGAGTTTTGTGGTCGAAATTATTTGCATGTACAGCTATATATTCTCATTAAGTTGTCTATGCTGTGGTCACAGGTTCCTGAAGCAGAGTACCCACAAATACTTACTTCATCTTTGGGAAGTGAATTTGTAAAACTTTTCCTCAAGGGTCTGGCAACATTTGTCCCCATGTTCTTCCATCTCCAGAATAACTGAAGTGGGATAGAATTTCAAAGGTCATTCATGTGTTCTGGTCTGCTCTCAGATTAGATTGAGACTGGAGAAGCTCATGCTGAATGGTTATTATACTGCTAGGTTAATTTCAGAGTTGTTTTTCTGAAATTTGATAGATTATTATCAATAATACAGAGAAAAGCCATCTCAGTTAAAAAAACCTGAATATATTATTCTCTCTTGAGATTCCAGTCTGTTTTATCATGCCAACTTAACACCGTTTTGTAGAACATCCTGTCAGGGTACCCAATAGGCCTGGTGACAACCTCTTCCATGATCCCGGGTAAATGACAACCACCATAAAACACAACTATCTCCTTAAATTTATCAGATATTTTCTTTACATGCACAAGCCAAACCTTTAAACATATTATCTTTCCTTTTCACCTTTACATTTTATAATTAAAGTTCCATTGGCCAAGGGGAGGAGAGAAACAGATCTATCACTCTTAATCCTAATACTTAGATACAAAGAGGAAAAGTAGGGGCAACCATGGATAGGATGTCTTAGTCTCTGGCTCATTTCCATGAATATGTCAGTGAAATGTCAAGTTATTGAAGCTTTTGAACATGGCGACTTTTTTGGTTTTAAATGTATTAACTGGGAGCTATTTGTACACACAGGCAAACTATCACGGGAATTACACTACCCAGTGTAACTAATTCAGTTAAGGAGAAATCACAGTTCTTGGGGGATACGTCAGAGGTTTGTAGACAAATGTAGAACTCCTAGCAAGCAGTCCTGGAGACTGGAAATGCATTGGTTCCCTTTCTTATCCAGTCTCTAACCATGATGTCCTGTTATGGCTGTTTTGAAAAATGAATGTGCATTCTTGGGTAGCTGGGAACCTTTTGATAGCAGAAAGGAAAATACATGTGTCAATCCATTATTGTACCTGCAGCTGTGATATATATATATACATATACACACACACACACACGCACACACACGCGCGCACACACACACACTCACACACACATACATACATACATAAATACATATATATACATGTGTGTATATATATATATATATATATATATATATATATATATATATAGGGCATATTATCTTTCATTTACATCTGTTAGAAAAGGACTTATATAAGCAAAATTTTGACTTAAGATATTTTTTAAGAAATGTGTAGCCGGGGATATGATCTTAGTAAAGGCACAGTGCAGAGAATTATCTCTGAATGCATGCATGTTTCTTAGCATCTATAAATTATGTGAAGGGCAGCTGGCAATTTTGAAGGTCTATTCATGAGCCATAGAATGGCAGGAGGGAATAAAAAGAATAAATTTTGCAAAGATGATTGTTCCATTTGAATGTGAATTATTTGAAAGATACTTGTTTGCAACATTTTCAGTTGTAGTTTTATCTTCTTTTCTCCATTGGAAATGTAACCTATACAAAACACAGACATACTCTGCTCCCAAAGTTTGCCTTTTTAACAGTGCATGTGTTCCTTAGCTGAAGAATTAGAGGAGATAAAGTTTTCTTTGGAAGCAGTACACAGCAGACCATGGTGTATATTCAAATTTTTGCTCTTTCTGAGGCGATTTTCTGATATTGTTACAAAGATAAGCAGTTTACATAAGATGGTGAAGTAAATTACCTAAATTGAGGCTGCAATTCCGGAAAGAGAAAATACAAAATAACCCCACCCTGGGTGGTTGTGTGCAGTTGGGTTAGTGCAATCGCAGTAAAGGAAAATTTAAACTTAACAAGTCCATCTTATGATAATAAATTCAAAATTCTCAACATACTTCAATTTCTGCAATATATCTGTAATGGCACTGAGAAAATCTGAATAATAGGATCCAACACATTAATAGTATTTTCAGGTGATCATTTTAGGCTTTGAGATTTGGAATAATGGTAAAACTACCTTACTTCGAAGAGTACTATGTAGGAAAATTTATTTCAGGAGATTATAAACATACTTATTTATAAATAAGAGTGTAAAAGAGAGGGCAATATATTCTGATGAGCCTTTACAATGAACATACCAAACCCATGGTAAGAATGATAATTTGTTCTATTGGACCATATTTCATCATTATAGACCCTTTTGTGCTTTCAATTTCTTGCCCTAATTTATGAGATACCATGAAATGAGAGAGCAACCCTTTTTTTATTTTCCTAATGTTCTTCTGTTCAGAAGATAAATAAGAAAAGACAAGTCAGTAAGATAAACTCACAACTTCTTCAGACTGATCATGCTTCTCCATGTTCATGATGAATCCTTGGAGGACTAACTTGTCTCATCACTTCTATAAGCTGACCCCAGCAGAGGCCATTTACTGGATTACTGCTACTCGCAGGCAAATAGACCAGGTGGAAAGTCAGTATAAATTGGTGCTGCAGGAGTCTTACTCTTTCCCTCTCCCAGAAATCAGTCTATTGAACTGCATTATGCACTGGAATCAGTGAGATATCGAAGTCTGAATCTACACTTTGAGACTTATGGAGAGGCAGAGACTACCGAGAGGCAGACCTAAACCTAACACCCATTATTAAGGCAGTATTTATTAGTTTTCTTTTTTCTTTTTCTTTTTTTTTTTTTCCCTAGCCCTTTTATGATTTCTATTCAGTTTCTAAAGAGTTGAACCTGAATTTTCCTTTGGAATAATCAGGATTTAATCTTGGCGTTTAGTTTGTGGACTATTCCTAATGTCTTTAGTGGTTACTTGTTAATTTGATATGCTTATAGCAAAACTACTTATTACTAAATTTATCCAATGTTGCTGTTAGTTCAACATTCCTTGGGCAAACCTATCCCACTGGACTTATCAAGTGCAATCAAATATTCCTGATACTGCCATCAGGGCCTGCACTGACCATCAGTTGAAGTTTTGACTACTGGTTTTATTATAAAATAGAAACATGAGAGAAAAAGCAATATCAAATCTGACAGTTATAGCTTTAGAAGAAACCATGCAGACAGAAAGATACCTGCCGGAGCTGATGTTAGATTTCTTTTAGAACTAAGAATCTGTATACTGTAATTGGTTTCCAATCCTTTGTTTAAAAGTAGAACAAGTTTGTTTAAGTAAGTCTTACAAGAATCCTCATAGTAAGCACTTATTACATTTTTGAAAGATTAGTGATCTTGTAAAATATAGACTGAGGTCAACCAAATAGAAGGACTTGCATAAAAATAATAGAGAAGAAAATCAGTTCCCCTACAGTGTTCCAAAATTGATTCTGTCTTTAAAGGTGGCATAAATTTATATTTTCTCTTTCAAAATGACATTTCTACTTTTAATTTATTCACATTGTGCCCAAATGCGTAGCCAAGAGTGTAGAATTTCTAGAATGGTTTGTGCTCTCCTTGTGTTCTGATCTTGTAGTTCCTTTGAGGAAAAGACCTACTTAGAAATTTTGCAATATCCATGGAAAAAAAAGAGTATTTTTAACAGTTTAGAAATAGATCAAATGCTGCACGCCATGAAACTGACTGTTCTCACTTTCCAAGTCATTGAAAGTCCACCCACACCTCTCTTGGAAAGAAAGTGACATTGTTAATTCACAAAGAATTCATGTTTTGAGCTCTGGGCTATACTGAAAATTTGACAGTGCCCACAACCCCAGACCTTATTTTTACACCTGAAGCCACTGGGACATTTCAAAATGGAGTTCTATTGTTGATGTATGTACTTTTACACTTCTATTTTATATTTGCCATTCTTATGACTAATTTTATGAAATACCTGTCACTCGTTGACGAGGGGGCTCTTATCTCTCTCTTTATTTTGTACCACTCGCTCAACAAGTAAGTGTACCAAACAAAATACTTGGTCTTCTACCACTGGGCTATAAAGAGAATTGCTGACTCTGAATTAATAAATAACAAGCAGTCCCCAGTTTGTACCTTTGCCATTGCTGTCTAATTGCCAGAATGTAGACCTAAATTGCACCTTAGACTTAACAGATTATATTTAGGACATGAATTTCAGGTTTAATGAATAAGATATCGGGTGCTAATCAGGTTAGAAGTAAAATGGCTTTAAGAGCTTTTGCAAATTAGAAACTTTAAACTCTCCTGTGTGAAGCTGCTCACTGCAGCTGTGCTTAATAGCAGATTTGATGCCATCAAGGTCCTGCTATTAAACTTTGACACCATCCCTGACATGGTCCTTCATCTCAGTGATTTTTTTCAAGCAGGAAACTACCAGGGTAATTTCAAAGCTGTCTTCTCCGTGTCCAGTAGACCCTAAGTGTACGTAATACCTTTCCAGGTCCTACACTTTCATCATGGTATTCTAGCTGCCAAACTTATCCAACACAGGTTTAGGTTCTCACTTCAGGTTCTCAAAGACCATATCTGGTCTTTAAGATTAACACACACACACTCCTATGCTCTGTCATTCTGGAATAGTGTCCTTATTCTTCACTCATGATAAAATGTTTACCTGAAGACCTGTTTCTCTGTGCTTGTAGAATTATCCCATTCCTATTCCCTAGAGCCCTGCAAGGCAAAAGTGTATGCTAAAATGGTAACTTCTCTTTTTAATGCCCCCAAATTTATGTGATCTCTCTCATTTACTGTGTGAATTTCTCTGGCATCATTAACTTCAACAGGCATATCTGCAAGGGCACATGCCAATATTTTGGGAGCTCCCAGCCTGCCAGAGCATAAGCTGCCTCTTGCTGAACCTCTGCCTCGTATCCATGCTGTTTGGTCTTCTTCAGAGGTAGCATAGGTTTTTATGATAAAGATGTACAAAGCCAGTACTGACATTTTGTCCAGCTGAGCCAGCTCTGCCAAGTGAATAGGAAAGGTCAAAGTCATGTACCCTACTGTGGCAAAGGCAATTCTGGAGCAACTGCATCGAGGAGAACTTGCACATAACTAAACCCAGTGGTGGGATGGTGAATCTGAAATATTACTGGGTTTTCCACTGACCAAACCCACATCTTACAACTGGTTTTAGGGTACATACAGGTAGGCATGTGCATAGTACTGTGAAAGATTGTACAGCCCCTAACTAGCGAGAGCATTTTCAACATTAAAAAAATACTTAATACCAAATGCTGATTTATTCTTTCTGATAGGCATGTACTATAATAGATGTGTGCAGAAAATAGGTGTTTATGACTTTACATTTAGTAAACTGACCTATTGTTGTTCGTGCAGTGCAGCCTAATGCTTGTATTGCGCTATATCTTTTACATCTGTGGGAAGGAACAGAGCATATCTTCTGAAATGCCAAAGTTGTGTGATGGAGACTCAGCCCAGCCCTTGGGAACAGAGCAAAACATGTAATTTGGTCTCCACAGATACTGTCTACAATAGGAGATTTTTATTTTTTTAAAATTTGGACCTTATAGCCTCCATTTTTTTTTCAGTCCCCTGTGAAAATTGAAAATTCAGTTAGTTCTGTACATTGTCTTGATCTCTATTAATTTAGACCATGCCTTTTCCAGTGCTCAGTTGGTGAGCTATTCAAGAACAGTAACTTAGAAAAGTATATTTCTTGCTGTTTTATGGATCATATCTTTCAAAACAAGTACCTCTGCAAAATAGGTGTTCAAAGATCCTTCCTGTTGTACTAAAACATCTTAGATTTAGCCAATTAAAAATAAAAGAAAAAATAGGACTATGGCCTTTACACATAATATCTGTAGGGGAAAGCATCACACATTGCAGGAAATAAATAGCTGAGTAAAAAGTTTGGAATAGTTTAAGTGTAAATATTTTTTTTATTAGATCAAACACAGATATGTGGGGTTTGATACTAAATGTGCTTTTCATAAAGCCTAGTGTTGTGTCTACAATGATATAATAATACTTCAACCTGAGTGGTATAACCACTATTTGTTTACAGTGAGTTATGCTGAAATATTCATGGACAGAGAGAAAGTAATGAGGTTTAATTGACATGTCTATCTCTTGGATACACAGATAAAATTTCAAGTACAATAATTTTGTGTTATGTCTATTGCTGCTATTGCCACCCTTAGGAGTAATTGAAATATGCACTCTGACAGTGTCTTTACAGCTGCCTTGGGCATTGGGGAAAGGGTGTATGGCTTCGTTAACATAGCAAATATTGTATTTATGTAAATAGTCTTTGAAGAAGCATTGAAAGAAAATGCTGTTATTGAATAATAAAGCACAAAACCATGATTTGGAAACAGGAAGCATCTAATCTTTTCATTTTGCTTTTTTTTTTCCAGGAAGAGAAGTAAGCAGTAGAAGCTCCTTTCTCATCTTGCTAAGACACTATGACACATCTCAGAATTACAAAGTCTTCTGGGAATACTGCTTTGATTGCTTTATGTCCTCATAAAATCTGATTTTGTGCAACATATTTTACAGCATGATCCCTATATCCATGCAGGCCTTGCAAGGGCAGTACAGTGCAAACAGAGATGGCTCCAGGAGATGAACTGGAGTTGTGCAGGGTATTGTAGGAATGGTATTGTGGCATTGTAGGAATGCCACAGGTTAACAGTACCACTGGAAACCATATTTTCTCTGGCACTTATTTCTTTATAAGTATAGTTTTTAAAATTATTAATGCAATCTTTCATCCTCTCCTTCTGCATTTTGAGGGCTTCTCTAACACATTCTATGTACATGCCTTTTGCTGTGCACACTGCATTGTAAAGAATGATGATAATCAGCAAAAAGCAGCAAAAACAGACCAAAAATCTGAGGTACATCCTGTAGTCTGTTAAAAACCCATACACACAGTAGTGTAGTTGTATCTTCAGCCCTTTTGAATATGAAATGATGGCCACCTCGAAGTGAACATATATATGCATGTCTTCAGCTGATAGTGCCTAGTAACAGTGGGCTGTGCCTCTTTCATCAGTGATGTGCAGTGAACAACTAAATGGCAGACTTCTGCACAATAAATAAAAAACAGCAGAGGAGGGCAAAGTGAAAAAATTAGGAAAAAAAAGGCTGCAGGCTGTTCTGCACGCTGTTTTGTGGTGTTTTTAATTTGTGGTGTTTTCTTTTTTTTTTTCAGAATCAAACTGAAGGAGCAGGAGGCTTGTGTATCTTATAAGCATTGAAGAGATAGTGAAGAGGACAAGAATTCATTAGAGACAATAATGTTTGCTAAAACAGCAGAACATACTTGAACATAACAGGTTTGACTGGAGCATGGATTACAGTTCAGAAAGAAACTACAAAGACAAAATGAAGATCAAAGAGAAGACTTTGAAGAACAAAACTAGGCACAAGCAGTTCTAATACTGTTGGGTAGTATTATTTTGCATGTCTTAAAAGACTGGTATACATCTGGTTAAATGCTAACATCTGAAAAACATGAAAAATTTTGACTGTTTTAATTTCCCTGCAGTACAACTCCTCACCCCAATGCCTAGTCTCATCCAGATATGAACTACAAGCAGACTTTGACAAGATTTGGCCAGGTCATAGAAGCAATAAATTTCTGGCATTTCTGTAAGAAAATTCTCTGCATTTTCCCATGCTTTCAGTGGGTAGCTGTAATAGCAGCTCCCAGCTGTGTGAGAGGTACAAATTGCCTCCTCAGCAGAGCTGGAGCTGATGTTTTTATAGTGGATCTCACTATGGAAAGAAATGTCCAGTAATAAATGCTTAGGCCTCCCTAAAAATGCCTGGTGATCTCACAATTAATTGCAGAAGTAGATTTTATAGAAAGCACCTGTGGTTGGCGAGTTTCGTATGTTTTGAGAATCTAAATGAAATACTTCAGACTCTGAACAGCCATGTGCTTCCTAGGGGAAAAGCTTGTTAAATGCTGGCCATGTTTTGCTGCATCTCCAGGCTGATCACAGGTGAGATTGCATTCAAGTTTGGAAGCAGCATTCTCACCGAGTCTGCTGATTTTTTAATGCCACAGATAACCTGAAGAGTTCTCTAGACTGTTGGATAAACTGGGCCCACAAATTTGAATTAGAAAGTGAGACTTCTGACTTCTATTTTTTTCCATGCTTACAATGCAGACAAAGACTGTATGTGGACTTTTTATTTTCTGATAAACTTGTGTGAATCAGCCTGGGTAGGAATTTTTTCTGCACTTGTGCAGAAAAGTTGGATAGCTATTTGATACATATCTTTATTAAATATTTTCCTGTCTAAATTTCTTAACTAAACAGTTTATCAATCGCCAGTTTAAATACTATTTTAAAAATATCTCTGTAGGACTGTGCTTTATCTGTCACTGAAATTCATGTTTGCATCTGAATTATTTTGCTTCTCATAGAGCATAAAGTCTGGTGGAGACTCATGTCTTATTAATTAAACATTCTAATATTTTGTACCTTGTTTATCTATCATCAGATAATTTGAGGGGCACTTACTCTTTCAAAACACAAACAGTTAGGACAGAGAAAAGCATAGATACTTTGTTTATAACTTCCAGGAGAAATTATTTGTGACCTGTAACAGTGGTAAAACTGAAATCATTCAAATTAACCTTAGATTTGGGAAGCCTCAAAGACATTTATAATGCAATACAATAATAATTGTAGAAAATCCATAAAGGTAATTTTTAGCTAAAGCTATGAAAAGCAAATTTATTTTAATGGAACTCTTCAATTTTGCCTGGACACCTATAATATTGAATTCTATGATGCATTTAAAAAATAAAGTATTTAAATAGAGGAAGACTATTCCACCAGTAGGTCAATTAAAATCTATTTGTGTGGTGTGCAACCTTCCAAAGCCCATTAGAAAAGATATTTCATACTGAGCTTGATCTTTTCTCCACTTTAAAAGTTACCTGCTTGGATAAGTATAACAGAGGAATACTAAATTGATGTCTTCTGTTCAACAGTGCTTGTAAAATTTCAAATCACTAGTGAGGTATGTTTATTTTGGCTAAATGAATGTGACAACTGTCAGAACTGATTCTACAATCACAGAATTGTAGAACTTGATTTTTTTTGTTTATTTCCAGTTTATATTATTAAAATATATTTGTAACATATATAATTTTATCAATTAAAGTGTGAAATTTGATTGGATTGCAGCACTCATAAAAAACCAAGGTGCTGCCTCCCATAGAGAACATCATTAACAACATCAGAATTTACAAGGGAAAAGGGAAGGAGAATTTCTGCCCCACAAGCATCTGTCTATGCCTAAAATTTTACAGAGAAGGGCGGTGAGACAGACATGCATCTGAGCCAAAGGAGAATAGTGAACCAATCAATTCATTCTCAATGACTTTAATGTTTTAAAACTCCTGAACTGTAGAAAGAAAGATGATACCAAGTCAAAACAACCCGAGGAAAAATGCTTTCCAAACTTTGAGGACGTCTGATGCCCTGCAGCACATATTTTCAAATACTTCAGGCTCTTATCTACTGATAAACACTGAAAAAATTGAGATGTGAAATTCAGGCAATGCATTTTACTAAGAACTGATACTGACTTGTAATTGTGTCTGGTGTTACAGACCTCAAAAGATGAGTTTTTAGCATTCCTTGATTACAAGAAATTGGAAACTCATCCTTCTGTGCAAAATAATTAATACCTGGAATATTTTGCAGATCAGTAGCAAAAAGATTTATACTTTATGACTAGTTAATGTCAAAGCACTGTTCACATAAAAAAGGTCTGTGGCAATAGGACATAGAAGAAATAGCTTTTCTAGTTTTTCTTTCATGGATATATTACTAAATGATAACCCTAGGTAGATTTGGGAGACTTGTTGAAAATATTTTGGCCAGGGAGTTTTATGTTTTGAACCTAGTCATTGGTATTCTCCATTGTAATACAGAACTTAATGTCTCCAGTTGGCAAGACTTTTCAAAACCACTTTTGTAATTGGTTCACAGTATCTAATATTTGCAATTGACTACTTACTTGTACTGCAAATAATTCTACTTTGTCATGTACTTTGTTATCAAATTCACAGGCAGCCCTTACGAGGGGGAGAAAGAATGATGCATCCAACTCCATCTTATCAGAAGGCTAATTAATTTCTTTATTATATTATATTATATTATATTATTCTATACTATATTACACTATATTAGATTACATCTAAACTGAATCTGCCAAGCACTCAACTCTGCACACACTTGCACAACTGCACTGAATCTCATGACTGTCAGTGGACAGTCCTGACACACACACATGCTTGGCCCTGATAGGCTAAGGAAACAAAGCACCATCACTTTGGGTAAACAATCTCCATGTTGCATTCTGCTTTGGCACAAACACAGGCACAGCAAATGATAAGAATTGTTTTTCCTTTCTCTGAGGTTCAGAGAATGTGAATCCCAGAAATATTCTTGGGAAGAACTGTGCTTTGCTTTTCTCTGTGAAGAGAAATGTGGGGCTACACTTTGTCTCTGCAAAATAAGGTTTTCAGGCATACTCTGACAAGTCTTAAAACAATGGTCAAGAGAAGACTTTTCTATTAGAGCACTGTTGCCTCCTAGGTATATGAGAAAAACACTAAAGAATAAAACAGCAGCTCTCAAACCTACAGGATTACAGGTGTATTCTAGCTTGGCTCTCAGGAGCCCATCAGGCCTTTGTGTCTGCTCCAAGCTCTTGAGAGCCTAAGGGCATCCTAAATTCAAGCCACAATGTCTGTGCAAACCCAAACTGAGGCTTCAAATCATTTGGATAAATCACATAAGAATTTTTTTATAGTCTCATCAATATTTTAAATGCTAAGTAATATTTTTAAGAAATTATTTCTATTTTATTTTCGGAAGGCAAATGTGTTTCTAAAACTATGTAATATGAATTTTCTCTTGGCTTTGTATGACTGCATGTATATATTTTTCTTAATCTTCCCTTTCCTTGCAGTGCTTAATTTTCATATTTACTGTTCGTCAAGTAATTTCAAATTCAGCATACCTAATCTAACCATGTGTTAAAAGATCATGCTAGTGAGAAAACATGATTAGGACTCATCATAGTTCTCTGAGTGTAAATCTTCTTGCTACTGACTGGAGAGGGAAGTCACTGGAGTACAACAAAGCAAGCAAAAATGCTGAACACCATCCTGCTGGACCACAGTCTACAAATATTCAGTTCAAGCTCTTTTTAAGACTAAATAACAACAGATTGTAGACAGAGTAGAATTTTAAATGTCAGGCACCCTCATCTCTTACTCCTCTTAGGGTATGTTTTAAATCTATTGTATCTATGAAAGCTGTGTTAAGGAACATTATTTGGCTTGTAAAATTAAGTGCTTGACAACCAAGACACATTTGATTTTTGATTGTGCTTTTAATTTTACCTCTTTGTCCCCTGAGTGCAGTGAATGACACAAGGTTCTACTGACAAAACATGTAATCATATAAACTGCTCGTGCCATGAGCAAACATAGCTGGGAATCTTGAAACAAGCACAAAGCTGGTGTTTCTTCAATAAAGGGAGAGTAAGGCCAAATTAAATAGCATTCTTTGAATATAATACTTTTCTACATGTCAGTTTCTTAACAATTTTATACGACTAAAATCAAATCTTTTCTATCCAATTGCATGCGTATATGGTCCATGGAATCCATCCTGCTAAGATAATGCCTTTTCCCTGAGGTTTTAATCCCAGTTCACAATAGGCTTTCTGGCTGCCAGCTAAAAGATAAAGTTGGATAGGAATCTTCCTGAGGGGTGTTATTGGTCATGGTCCTGGGCAAGTGGCTTTAGGCGCAGTGGGGTTGGACCAGATGACCTCTAGAAGTCTCTTCAAACCTTGGCCAATCTGAGATTCTGTTAGGATTAATGGTGTAATTTGAAAGCTTTATAATGTGCCAAATCTACTGAAAAAATATTGTTTGTTCATGTAGATCTCCAGCCTGTCTCTGTTTTGTTTTTCTCATTAGAGAAATCAGTATGAGGTTTGAAAAATATCTAAGAAATATTAATGTCCACCTCAAATAAAAGATGAATACCACACTTAATTTTTAAGGTGAATTTGACAAGCTATTTGTTTGATTGTTTGTTTGCTTGTGGGGGCTTTTTAGTGTGTGTGTATGTGTTTCTGATTAAATAATCATCTAGATTCCAGAGTGGCCTGATCTGATTCATAGTCAACTCCAGCAATCTTTTTCTTTTTTTGAGGGGCGATGGGGGATGGGGGAGTGAGGCTTGTTTTGATTAACTGAGTTTTCATCCTTCTGTTGCCTCAAAATTAATGTGAATTAATATAATAAATAGGGAGTTATGCAATTTTTGTAAAAAACTACTTTGACAGGATTATTTTTATTGCAATCTCTTAAAATGACTGTGTGCCTTTTTGATTCCTAAATTTGAGAGATTCTTTTGCAAAATGTCATCAAAGTTAAATTGTGTTATGGCAACATAACAGTAGCTAAAGGCATTCTTAGAGAATGCAAGGATCTAAATATGCAAAACACAAGCTTCCTAGAGTTGAAATGAAAATACTTAATGCAAAAGACTAAAAAATACTCCCTTCAGGTTTCATGAAATAAAAATATAAATGAAAAATATGATGCCAAGGGAAGTCTTAATATTTAGCCACTAAACCATCAAATTTTCCAATTAATTCCCCACAATTTGTTTTTTATTTGTACAACTGTTAATTTTGGTGTCAAAGGAAAAATGAGCACATATGAGAGAGAAGTTTATAAAGGTTTTTGAGAAGCTTTAGGAGGAAGAATTTTCATGCAAGACTGTCTTAACTCATTGCCAAGTCTTGTTAGATATATTTGCCTTCCTGTAGAGATGGTACTAGCCACGTAGGCTTTAAGCAAACAGCAGTGAGGCAGGGAGAGAAGAGCATCCTCTAGCCCTTCCTGAAAGCTGACACAAAACTGAAGGTGCTGGGTATCTGCTGTGGAGGGGTAGGGACAGAGGGAATTGGGAAAGTAAAAGAACAAGGTCACTGATGGAATCTCTGGGTGCTGAGTTCATAATAAAATCGGAAAATCGGTAATGATTCATGCTACAAGGACATGCAGCAAATTTCATGAGTCTGGGAGTGGGCAGGCAGCAAAAGATACTTAAGAGAATCAGAGAAGATGTGCTCAGACTAATCACATGTTAGGGACCTCCTGAAATGGAGTTTGTAGCCATGCCTTGGAATTTAATCACATAAATAAGTGCTGGATATCAACAGCATTAAAGATTTCAGGAGGCAAAACAAGGGAAAAAATGATTTGTCTCTTTTCCACTTCTAACATTTTTCAATTATGTTTGCATCCTGAAGTTCTTGCTTTCATAAGTAACGATTAAACTAAGTATTTGATGAAGACGTGTTGCCAGTAGAAACATTATTGTCTATCTGATATGAGTAGAAAACATTTGTAATAACCTTGATATTATTGCAGAAAAAAATATTAAAATTTCTGCCATTACAACCAGTTTCTCTCATAGTAATTATATGGATTTGAACTTCATATGCTGATGATTGAGTATTTTCTGAACTGCTCTTCTCTCTCCATGTCTGTTTATACTCTGGTTAATAAAGAACAACAGTGGAGATACATAAAAAATCCTTCTCTATCTGCTTTACCTGTATTAGTCTCAGTGGTGGTGAATCACAGGTTTTGTTTTTTTAATGACAGTTTCTTCATTGTTCTGTTATCTGGGTTGTTAAGAACTGTGTCTCTCAGGAAACACTGTCAAAATGTACTTGCTTGTGTAGAATGCCTGTTCTGGTTGTTGTGATCACTGTGCATAGAGTAGCAACAAGAGGAGAAGGGGAATCACAGAATGGGTGAAGTTGGAAGGGACGACAGTGGCTCATCTGGTACAACCTCCTTGTTCAAGCAGGGTCATTCTAGAGCACACAGCACAGGATTTTGTCCTGAGTGTTCTTGAATATCCCGAGAGAGGGAGAATCCACAAAGTGTCTGGACAATCTGTTCCACTGCACAGCCACAGTAAAGAAGTTCTTCCTCATGTTCAGATGGAACTTCCTGTGCATCCGGCTCTGTCCATTTTCTCTTGTCCTATTGCTCAGCACCATCGAGAAGAGCCTGGATCCATCTTGACACCTTCCCTTCGGATACTGACAGACATTGATGAGGTCCCCTCTCATATGTCTCTTCTAAAGGTTGAATAGGCTCAGCTCCCTAAGTCTGCCCTCGTAAGAAAGATGCTCCAGTCCTTTAATCATCTTCATTGCTCTCCACTGGCCTGCTCCAGGATCTCCGTGACTCTTTTACTGAGGAGCCCAGGGCTGGACACAGCACTCCAGGTGAGGCTTCACCAGGGCTGAGCAGAGGGGCAGGATCACCTCCCTCACCTGCTGGCAATGCTCTTCGTAATACACCCCAGGACCCCATTGGTGTTTTTGCCCCCAGCAAACACTGCTGGCTCATGGATATCTTGTTGTCCACCAGGACTCCCAGGTTCTTCTCTGCAGAGCTGATTTCCAGCAGGTCAATCCCCAGTCTGTGCTGGCACATGGGGTTATTTGTCCCTAACAGCAGGACCCTGCTTTTGCCTTTTTTGAATTTCAGATGGTTCTTCTCCATCTAACTTTCCGACCTCTTGAGGTCCTTCTGAAGGGCTCCACCTCTGGGGTATCAGCTGCTGCTCCCAGCTTTGTGTCATCAGTCGATGTGCTGAGGAAGCGTCTACCCCTTTCATCTAAATCATTGATAAGTAGTGCTTCTAAAATAAGCATATTTTAAAATAGTGCTGCACCCAGTGTTGAACCTTGTGGGACACCACTAGGCTTCCAACTAGACCCTCTGCCACTGGTTGTAACTCACCTCACTGTCCATTCCTGCAGTCCACACTTCCTGAGTTTGTCTATGAGGATGTTGTGAGAGAGTCAAAAGCCTTGCTGAAGTTGAGACGGACGACATTTATTGCTCTCCTTCTCCTTCATCCCAGCAGACTTTTTCATCAAAGAAGGCAATCAGGTCGGTCAAGCATGATTTACCTTTACCAAATCCATGCTGATTACCCCTGATGACAGAATAGTTATAAGCTATTTCAGATTCTTTCTTTCCTACGTTCCTTCATTCCTTCTTTACTTCTCTCCTTTTCTTTCTTTCTTTCTCTCTCTCTTCCTCCTTTCTCTTTCTCTTTCTCTCTTTCTCTTTCTCTCAGATAAAAAACTACCATTATTTTTGCTGTTGATTGTTCATAAATGAGGGAACAGGAATGGGTAAAAACAAATAAGAATGGACCTTGGAAAAAGGTATTTGGGAAAATATAATGCCTTATATGCCAAACACAAATACTTGCACCTATGCAAACATTTATTTCTGAAATAGTAAATAGCCTTTTTGCCTTGAGTGGAACTATTCACATGCATAGAACAGTGTAGCAATATGAGTATGGATACATACAATCTGTCAGTTGTTTGGGTGTGAAAACAAGAAGAGCATTGGGATTTAATTATTTTTTCTTTTTGCCCTGGCCAACTCATCTTCCCTGGCCTCATTATGCTAGAAGCTAAAGGATTGATGAATCCAAGGGTACTTTTGTCACTGATGGAAGGCAATTTTTGATGCAAATTAACAGCAAGATAGCTACGAGCACAGAATGGACTAGGTATGCTTGTAGGTGATGTTGTACACACGAATTTTGATAGAAAAGAAAGTAGGGATGTTGTGGATGCCCGCAGGTTGTTTTCTCCTTGAGTGGCAGTTGTAACAAGAACACAGAAGTGTCTGTGGGGTATATTCAGGGTGGCATTTTTAGTGAATGAGAGGCTGACACTTGATACACAATGGAGAGAGTAGTAAGCTGGGTAGAAAGAAAGTGTGATGAAAGTGTTTGAACTGACTGTACTGGACAGTACAGAGGGCCCATGCTAAGTCTGGCCAGTCAATATTCACTTTGCCCTTCCTTGAAACAATATGCTTCCATGAAGAAGGTCTTTCTGATGGAAGTATAGCTGTGTCCATTTTCCCAGTGCTTGCTCTGCGGGGCCTATTCTAATATATATATTTTTAGCTATAGCAGTGTGATGTGCTCCACTTTGTGCAGTTATAAACATGTGTATGGTATGTGTATTTAAATCAGAAAGTCACCTAGGATAATGTCAAAGAAACAATTAAGGCATTCAAGTCTAAGCTAACATAGTATTTATAATATATCACATTTATCAATAGAGCTAAGACGTGGTAAAACTAAGAGTCCCTGAAAAGAATTAATCTCCAAAGAGCTTTGTGAGTACTGGAATTTATAACACCTCATTTCCCAAGGTTTTTTTTTGTCATGACTGGACTTTTTACTGGGGCTGGAATATCATATAATGCATCTCTCTGCTTCATACATCTGGGTTTTCCCAAGCTGTTTTTGTGATGTCTCATAGAGATGAAATAACACAGTAGCCTTTTGTTTAACTTATGGAAGAGTCACTAGTTTGGAATCCTATTTTCCACACTGATAGTTTTAAATGAAATTGTAGGAATTGTTTGGTTTTAATTAGGTTTGAAAGTGACTACCAAATACAAATTTTTATTCTGGCATAATGATGAAAAAGCAGGCAGACAATGAAAGTGGGAAACATGGATGAAAAGATAAATAGTCCTTAACTCACTGTAAAGGGATTCTGTTTATCCAGACTCTCATAACTTCTCAGATTAAATGGAGAAACCGTCCTCCTGTCTCAGTATGGAAGCAATGACTAATAATGGATAATTCAGCTTTTACAAGGCATTTAAAAGACTTCCTGTTTCTGAATATTTCTTCAAAGTCTAAGTTTTAACTAAGCTGTTCTATCGATGTGTTAAATTCTGTATTGCCTTTAGGAAGTTCTCAGAGGTTACTGCTTTTGTCTCTGTGGTGAAATGAAAGATAAAATAAAACTACCCCTCAGCTATCAACATGACATTCACATCCAGCAAATTCCCTAAGTCTTTGGTAACACCTGTGGTTTCTTCCAGTGGTGTACAGCAGCTACTGAGAGGCTTGTGTTTAATTAAAAAGGACTACCTTCACTCAATTTCTGCCCATTGTGACCAGCGTGATAGGGGGCTTAAATCCATAGCCAAGATGGTTCCTTGCAAATTTCCTCCCATTCCACAGGAATCACTTGAATACCCAAAGCTTGTTTTGAGATAAAGCTCTTAACATGCAGAGCTGTAAACTTCTTCCTGCTGATCTAGAAAAAACAATTTTTGAATGGCATATTTTCTGAACAATGCATTACCTAGTTTAGTATGTAGCCTTCCTTGGAAAGGAATAATTTACACATTGACAAAATGGAAAAGATATTAACTGTGGAGTGTTTTGCTTATAAAAGAAATCACTGAGTCATGATCCAAGTCTGATTTGTAGCTGCTATATGCAATAATATTTTCATTGAAGTAAATGCTGCTACAGTGGTCTGGAAACTGCATATAATATTAGTTCATCAGAACATCTTAATATCTCTTATATACCAAGGTCATTGTAATACAAAGAGGTAAAAATTCCAGGTTTAAGAAATAATAATTGCAACAAACAAAAATACATGTGAAGGAGAAAGATACATACATGTTTGCAGACTTTGTTTGTTGGTTTTTTTGGCTTTTTTTTTCAAATGAGTAAGTACCTCAGTCCAGGTAATGCTTTACAATGCTTCTTACATGGATAGTTTTATTTCAGTGAAGTCCTGTTTCTTTGAGACTTTATGTTTTTCGTTTGAAGTCTGCTAAAAATTTTCAGACCCTAAAGGGGAATAAAGTCACTCATTTCCTAACCTAGTTAGAGGGCTGGAAATAGTGTTTAAAACAGAATTTTAAAAAATATGGCTGTAATTCATGCACTTCCTACTAAGTAACATTCATGAATTTGGACAGCTAATACTCTGAAAATAACAGAAATAGAGATAGTTTTATGAAATAAATGAGTACATACCTAATCCTGTATAAAAATACTCCATCAAGAGACCTTTTTTGGAGCTACATTAGAAAAATGTTGACGATTTTATTATTAAAACCCAGTTCACCTTTAAATAAAATGGCCCTATAGTTTGAAAGATAGCCCTAATCACATGCACATTTTCATGATCACTGGATTAAAAAAAATCCCAAACAAATCTAAATCTGAAGCAGCTGACTCCATGCTTATGGAGTCCACTGCTGAATGATTGCAAAAAAAAAGAATAAAAGCTTTTATTGTAACCCGTCTATTCACAGAGACATTTCTTGCCTCATGTTGATATTTTTTTCCTTCCTGTATTGCAAAAGTCTCATGAATAGAAAACAGGGTTTTTGCTTTCTTTTTAGTTCTATGATTTTATTTTTACAAATAGGGTCATTCAGACTATCATTATGAATACAAATTCTTCTGAGCTCTTTGAAAAGGACAAGAATGGTGGGATATGCCAGAAATAATGAATGTCAAATGTTTCCTGTAGCTAAAATAATTCTTGGTTCCTCTGCAGTTTAGGGTTGCAGCTTTGTAGAACTCCTTCAGTTCATAAACTTTTCTATGTCTGAAAATTCATCTCCAATCAGGAAGATTTCATCTTTGCTCTGTATATATGTGTATATATACTATGTATCTGTACCCTAGATTTGATTTTTTTTCCCGATTCTATATTTCTCCAAATTAATAGCAGATTAGGAAATACCAAATATTTTAACTTTAAGGAAAGGAAATACTCATAAGGAATATTGCAAAATCAGTCTTAAAAATCAAGGCTTAAACAATTGGTCAATATATCTGAATACGGATGTATAAATGTTAATATCTAACCTGGAAAAATATACTTTCCCACAGAGTTCTAGATAAACCTATTCCAACTTGGAATATTTTATTTCTTAAATATCAAATTATATTAAGTGCTAAATAGGAAATACCAAAAATCTCAAGAAATATGATTGGTTCCAGTAAACATTATGAAATATTATGAAAAAACCCCCAAACTTGGAATATCGAGTTCCTGATGCATTCTCCTAATTCTCACTTAGGAGAACTGCAGGGTGAGATAACTTCTGCTCAACCTACTCATAATAGTAGTTCTCAGTCAGAGCTTATCCAGTGCTCCTGATAAACCAAAAAAACCTTCAATGAGCACTCTGTGAAATACTCCTGTTTTGAACCTAGGGCAAGTAGATATTAAAGATGAGGTGGAACAAGATGATACACTGGGAATAAAGGAGATGCCCCCTTTCTTTTTCTTTTCAACTGACCTCCCTTTATCCCAGACAAAGTTTGTCATTCTGTCTAGAGGACAAAGGAACACAGTGACACTGCCTCAAAATATCATGTCCTTTTCCCACAGTTTAACATTATTTCTTCTCTGTGAATCATATAAAAAAAAAAAAAAAGCAAACAAAAAAAACCCCAAACCAACAACAAAAATACTTTCCTTGTCAATACTTTTTAAAAACCTTTTTATATTGATGTTAATATATATTTTGGATGTTTCTTGTGAAAGAAAAACCCAAAGAAAAACAAAGGAGAGTGCCATGCTCTTTTAAGAATTGACCTTTCAGATACAGTAGAAAGAGAAGGTGAAATTCTGTGAAGCTGAAAGAGCAAATATAAAAAATGATGGAAAGAACAAAACTAGAGAGAGCTCACAGTGGATCCAATTGAGTGGAAACAATTTGTAAGAAATTGAGAAATTGATACTAATATAAGCAAAATATTTATTCAATGGTAACAATTAAAAGCAAGTATATCACATTACAAAGCACATGGATATATGGTATAAAGGAATCTTAAAATGTCTTACCAGAAAAAAGGGGCTTAATGTTCTTAAATATTAAAATACCTCTTGACTTGGGGAAGGGTTAAGAGCTACTCAAAAGCATTTTAAAGCACCTGGATGTGTTCACTCAATTAATGAAAATCTTCTGTGATTTGTGTTTCTGGGGATTTTTTAATTGTCATGTCCACTAAATCCCCATTCTTTCTTTCCTCCCTGCTACCTTCAACAAAATCAATTCATTTAGGAAAAAGAGTTCTCCATTTCACATGTACTAACTTGCCTGGTCTGTTTGGACAGGCTTGCTCAACTAAAAAGGTAAGAGTTTTGACCTGCACTTTGAACTGAATATGAGAAAGTAATTACTGGTCTTAGACAGCTGAATGAGTGAAGGAAAAGAAAAAAACGTGCCTTACTGAAACATACAACTAAGAACATCCATCTTTGGAGGGCTAATAAACCAAATACAGTCTTACACTGGACTGTGTTGTTTCTCCATGTCTGCATTTTTTTAGTTCCAGTTATGAAAGCTCTATTTGCTGAGGGAAATTTATCCTCTGCTCTGCAGTCTGGAATACTGTCTGTTGTTACTGACTAAAAATGCAGAGCCAGGAATGTTGGTAGGCACTCTTGTTGTGTGTGTTACACTTTACTGGAGTTCGCTAAAGAATTAAAACTAGTGTGTCTACCTCTTTGGGAGGATTTGGCCCCTCAGCCATCCTGTTTTATTGGATTCACATGGAAGTTCCATATTTTTGTAACTAAATGCAAGATTTGAACAGCATATTTATAAGCTTTGTTACGCAAAGATTAGCCTGGATAACATCATCCACATTTCAGCAAAACTCTGGCAAACTTTCTTGGAGCTGAATTTCTGTAATGCCATTTTGATGCATCTTACTCCCTTTTATCCTCCTCCTCCTTTTCTGGAATCATTTTTCCCTTTCTCATGCATAAATGCACACTCCCACAGACAATCACTCCTGCACCAAGAAAGCAGAAAACTGCTCTGAGTCATCTTGTTTATTGGCCTAAGTGCCTATATGAGGTGAAAGTAGAAGTTGGAAGAGGGGGTGGTCTTCAAATTAGTCTAGCACTAATGTCATTTAAGTTGAAAGAAATTGTTGAAAAATGGTCAAATAAAAGCTGGAGAACCAAACCCCTTTGACTGGAGTCATAGGGGTTTTTTGTTGCTGTTTGTGGTGGGTTTTTTTCTTTTATTGTATGAAGGAACTGTAATCTAAACTCTAGAGATTTTCTCTGAAGGAATGACCTGCATTCAATTTCAGGGTAGCAAAATAAAAATCTGAAAATAACTTCAGAAATTTCTTTAAAATGTGAAAGATCAGCCCTGGGTGTAATCTTCCATACACAAGCTGTGGTTGAAGTTCCATCATTTTCTTTCAGAATGTGAATAGCTTGTTCCTATCAAATTTTCTATTTTTATATGCAAAGTATTTTCATAATACAAAACAAATTAATTAGCTTAGTCTCTGTCCATGCTATAAACAAGTAATTTAACCCAACCATAAGCTGGTTAAGAATGGTGAAAAAATATTTGTAAAAAAACCAAGGCAATAAACTTTCTCTAACCCAGAAATATCATTGTTATGTTCCAAAGCTTTTGGTTTACCTTAGGAAAAGTAATAAATTTTCATTTGACATAGGATTATTTTTAGATAGTATTATGTATTTTGTTCAACAACTGCCTTGAACAGGATGACAAGGGTCCACAATATAATTCTTAGGTATGCCTTCATTCTTATTTTGTTTTGTTGTTGGTCAAAAGCTGGAGATATATTAATTACTTAACTGACCTCCTAATTAACAGTGATTTCAAAGATTTCAAGTTGTTTCAGGGCAGCTGAAAGGTAGAATGTAGTGTCAGTCTGTTCGGGTGTCTGTGTATTGCCCATCTTCATCTGATCAGAAAAGGAAGACTCTTGTCTGAAAGTGAAAGATTGTGCTTAGTAGGGAGGGGTGTGTATATGTGCTTGTGTGACTGACAACAAGGATGGGTCAGAGCATGAGATGAAGGCAATTTAGGGTCTTCTACTCCCCTGCAGAATAATGTCTTCTTGTCTATCAGACTTTTCAGTTCCATTACCTCGGTGGGACAAAACCTCTCTTCGTCTGTGTGTACAGTTTGGACTGGCTAGATGACAGAAAAAGTGGTTGTTAATTTTTTTTCAAATATTTTCCTTTTTTTTCCTCAATTATTTTCTAACTTTTGAAGAACCATGTGTTATGCAAACTATTTCCTAATTATTGAACAATCAGACTTAGGTAATATGTTGCAATTCAATTGGAGATGGCTGTAAAAATTTGAAGACAATATTAAGCTGGACATATTTTCCCCATGCCTCATTAAAAAACAACAACAACAACAACAACAACAACAACAAACAAAACCAAGATAAATTTCTTTAAAAATGTGATAAATTGTTATTTCATTACTCTGTGGCCATACTGAAACCTTGCATTCAAATCAGTAACAAATAGAAATACTAAAATCCACAATAGACTCTTTGTCACGTCCTTTCCCTCTTGAGCCTATGCAAGCAATCATAGAGCCATAGCATATCTCTCAAGCTGGAAGGGACCCCTAAAGATCATTGTGTCCAACTCCCTGCTACTCTCAGACCTAGCTAGAGCTAAACCCTGTGACTGGCAGCAATATCCAGATGCTGCTTGAACTCTGGCAGGCTTGATGCTGCGCCCACCCATCTAGTGAACAAACTTTTTCTTAATTCCAGTCTGAACTTTGATGGATGCAGCTTCATTCTTCTCCCTTGTGTCTTATTTCTGGTCACCAGAGAGCAGAGTTCTCCACCTTTCCTCCACTGCCCCCCTTCAAGATGTCACAGACTGCCCTCAATCATCTCTTCTCCAAGATGAGCAAGACAAATTATCAGGGAATTTCAGGGATTGGGGAGGAGTGGGACACAGACCAAAGAGCCTGGGACTCATTGCATGTTATGTTTCCAGTGTTAGGGACCTCTTTCAAATGTTTGCTTTCCTGAGACTTGGAAGTTTGACTATTAAGGGTATTTCTGATGGAGCACAGTATATTTTAATAAAATTGCTGACCAATCTGAATTCACTCAAGTACTGCAACTATTACAGCATAGAATTCTTCAGTCCATAATGGCTTATATCGAAAACTTAAGTAAAAAAACTCTGGCTTATAGAGTTCTTTCTTATCTACATGAATTTGAATAGTTGTTATACATATCTCTGACTCATCCCACTTCGTTAAAATCTCCATTACATGCAGCACCTCTGGGAATAAGAGCCTTTATCATAAATGAAGGAAAGCATAAGCCAGGGTGTCCTCATAATAGTTATACTGTGTCAGAACATGCTGCTCCCTTAAAGGCTCACATTCCATTGCTTACATATTGTCATTATTGTAATTCAGCTGATTTATTGGTACTGACACTGTTGTCATGGTTACCTTAATATTTTTTTTCATGCCAAATCAAATATTAACAAAGATAATTCCTTTAATTTGCTGTACAAAAAAAAAAAAAAAAGAGAGGATATATATTATTAAAATGGGGAGGTTTCGCTACTAAAAATAGAGAAGCAGCTAATTAAGTTTGTATAGTAATTTACATACCAATTCTTAACAATTGATTAATGGAAGTTATTTATCCAAGACATTCTCAATGACCAGGCTCCAAAACTCTCCTGCAATTAAACAGTGTCAGCAGCATATACTGAATGTTCCATGAATGTTCCACATCCATTCCTTTTACTGTTTCTCTACAAAAATGCAGGCAATTTTATTTTTCTGCCCTGTTTTGACAAAAGCTACAAACTCTCCATTTCTAAGAATAATTTACAAACTGCTTTATTGTGTGAGCTCTGTATTAGCTGGAGAAAAATACCCTGTGTCCAGCTATTATCTACTTATATTGAGAAAGGGCTCCAGGATATGTTGAATAGAGAACTTTGTGGACAGCAAAATGTAAGGACAAATTCTTCAGAATTAAAGTTTTTCATCATGAAAATTGCAGCCTACATAGATATACTTTGAATTTGAGATTTCACCCCCCTTATGATGAAAGTTTTATACTTGAAATAGTTATTATGGTTTTTCTGGACAGAACCTGACAATATCTGCAATAATTGTTGCTAAGCAGAAAAGGATACGCAAGAGGCATAAACTTAGCAACAAATATGCTCTTAGATTTCTTTTAGAATTTATTACAGGAACCTGTTCTAAAATTAAATATTTTAAACTTGCAATTAATACCTTTTACCTGACTCACCTTTCTGTCTCACTACACCACTGAGGAGTCAGCTTGGACATCAACTGTCACGTCTCCAAATGACCTTCTCATTCCTTTTTGCTTTTGTTTAAATTCTGGGAGAAAAGGAGGTGTATTTAATGACTCCATTCATTCTCAAATGCCTTCCACCATTTTGCAGGGAAAATGCCATTGCAGCACACAGAAGAAATGTTCCTACTGTTCATGGAGAACTTGTAAAACTGATAATTAGATGAAAGCTAACCTCTTCAACCTTGTATTTGCAAATTTTATCCTAATTAAAGGGAAGGGAGTTTGTAGTGCCACTGTCACTTGAGATGTTGCAGTGCTTGAAGAACGGGAGTATGAACTTATCTACATTCTAATATTAAGGTAAAGACCAGAACACTTTATTCTGCTTCTGTACTGAAGAAAACATTAGTTGTAAGAATTTGCTTAATGATCTTATGTTTTTTAAAGTAATCTTTATTAATTTTTTCAAGTTCAAGAATTCTTCAGAGACTATGCCAAACAAATAATTGCGTTGTAGGTGTTTTGATACAGCCTCTTGCATATCAGAGTAAATAAAGAGTTTGCAGACATCCTCCAGGACGTATATGATCAGGCTGCAGAGGTTGATTGAATCTGCAGGACTTACTTGTGACAGGTCCCATAAAGCACAGTGGTTTTCTCCTGTCAGTGTGGAAGTATAGAAATACCTCCAGAAAGTGCATGCAGGATTTTTTACATTAACAATTACAGGACCTTTTACAATGTGCCAAAAATTGGTTAAATTCATTAATTTTGAGATATTAGCTGTAACGCTTTATGTAATTTGATTTGGTATTTGTTTCTATAAGTAACTACTTAACACTTTGCTGGTTAAAACATTTATCAAAATTACAGAAGGCTGGCTTTACTTTCATTGTGTTGCAGCTGATGCTAAATTAGATTGATAAGCTTTAGACAGGAAATTTTACCAATACTGAATATTCTATTTTTTTCCCCTAATATAGTTATTTCTTCCAAACAAATGATAGAAATTTGGGATTTTTCCTTCTTCTATACAAAACAAAATCAGAGCTATCTTTTCCTTGGAGACACTGAGAAAAAGTGGCAGATCCTGAATATTGTCAGTTATGTTGCCCCTACAGTCACACCTTCAGGGACAGGACTGATACAATGCTCAGTGAGGCACAGATACACAGTGACATTTTTCAAAACATGTACTGACTTTTAAAGGATATTCACGTTGTCTTAAATCAACACCTGAAGTTATGGGTGGTATTTTTGCTCAGATGTAGCATTTCCTTGGCAGTTACAGGGAGGAGTTTTCTTTATGTGCATTTTCCTTTGTGTAGGTAATACAAAAAAATGTATTTTTTTCTCTATTACCATTCAGAGAATTATAACTCAGAATATTTCATTCAATTTGAAAATAAATAGGGAAAAGGGTTTTCAGAATGCATTAAGTTTCTTTCTTTTTCTTTCTCCTAGTAATCTTAGTGATCATGTCTAATAGCAATTCTGATATTCAACTTTTATTTCCTGTGTGCATCACTTGTTTCATTAAGCATAAGATGTTCATCCTGGAAAGATATACCCAGCCTCAGGCAAAACTTTCATGTTGCTATTTTGACACAGAGGTCTTCTTAGATATTTTAAGAAAATGATGTGTTCAAAAGTTTAGCTTGATCATTTTCTCAATATAGTATGTTCTTAATCAGTGGGCACACCAATGGCATATTTAGTCTTTTTTTTGACCTTCAAATAGTAGCCAGAGGGTGACCTTAGGGAGCTACATGTGTTAGGAGCCTGAGTGTCATTTTAGATGTTATTTAGATTTTTATATCATATATCCTAAATCTACATCTATCAGCTTGTGAGTAATTTGTCATAATAACTGCAAAAACTGTGAAGTCAGTACTTTGCTCTGTGTTCCGTGGTGCGGCTTTGATCTCGAAGCAATCCACCCATCACTGCATGCCTGACTGGCTCAGTTGTACAGAGATGCTGTTATTTATGTATGAAAACTGTGTTGGCAGTTAGAGAAGACATTCATTAGAGACAGTTATATTGTTTATTGAAGTCATGTATGTTTTCATTTACTTTTGTTTAGTTTAGTCAGAAAATGACAGTGGAACTGCACTAATTCAAAATTCCACATCACCAGTCTCATCTATACTATATACTGTCCCCGACATGTTCATCCACATATATATATATGTATTGAATGAATATGGATATATAGATGCTGATATACCAAGAAGCACATTAAAATATAATCTATTTTGCAATATAATCTATAAGAAACTATATTGATCAACAATAGATCGATCTGTCTTACAACCATGTTTTTCTGCATAGGCATGTGTAGGCATGTTAGAAAATATTTTGCTGTTCTTGCATTCCTGACTGTATCCTAATCATATTGTAGCACTACAAGATTATCATTGATACCTTAAAAATATATGCTTGGTGAGATTAAAATGATTGTAGCCTCTGCTCATTTCTCTGCAAAGGTCCTCTCTTTCAAAGAGAAGTTGTAAAACAGCAGGTTGGATATGAAAGGTTCTCTTCAATGAGACTTACAGCAAAGGTGCTGCAGAGTTGCCTCAATTTATCACATTTTAAACACACTAAAGTTTACATGAAGTTCTTTCGTTTGTCCAGACCTTGATCAATATAAATAGTTAGTCTGCACCTGAGTTTCTGCAGCCAGTGCTTGACAGCTGACAATCTGGAAAGTTTGAATCATTGTCTTTTACAGAGAGGGCAGTAAGATTTCTTGATAAATTTATAATCAGTTAAGCCAATTCATAAAATATCATGCTGCTTTTAACTTTAAAAACTTTTGCCTGCGTCTGAGACCAAATGCATGAGGAGGAAGCTCATTGGCTCTTCTAAGCCACAGACAAATTTTAGTTTCAAATATTTTGAAATTTTCTTTACACAAATTCCACATTATCTATTTTTTGTTGTTATGACAAAAAGGAAGAATATACACCTTGGCACTTAGCTGCTTATATAGTCTCTTCATTCAGAATAATCATTAATATGCTAATATGTCTGTTGGTTATAAAACTTGCAAATTAACTTTTCCTATATTTCTTCAGCAAGTATATTTTCAGGAGAAAGAACTAGATCCCTTTACCCTACATTGCATTATTTAGGAAAAAAAAGTTTAAATGAGGCTTGTTTGGAACAGTTAGTTTTCATAACAATAAGTTGTTATGATGTGGGGATGTATTTATTCCATTATCACACATAAAAGAAAACCAAAATAGTCCTTGATGACAAAAAATTAGCAGGATACAAGTTTTTTTCATGGTCAAATAAAATGGCACAAAAAGAAAATCTTGGCTTTTCTTTTTCTTTGACTTTATAGATCTGCTCAGAATTATAAACACTAACCCACTGATGAATATTTCTTGCACATATTATGATTTTCCTTTCCTTTCTCAGTTTTTTTGCCAGGTATACTGTACATTCTCTGAAGAGAGTGAATAGTAATGTAGGACATGTAGGACAATTCGAGAAGCTGAGAAGTAGGAGATAAGTGTTGAAGATTAAGGAGGAAAAGGACAGGAAAACAGTTTTCTTCATCTTGAAATGGTTGAATGACATATTTCCATGAACATTATTGTTTCGTTTTGCATGGAATGATTCCAAGTTTGTACTTCGGGAGTTCAAAGTAGGACAAAGAATTGCACAGACTTCACAGATCTGGTCTTTTGTCAGATAGTGCCCTAATGAAAAAGCAAATACATTGTGACTGAGGGCAGTACACAGGACAAAACCCCACTCTAAGTATAGCTTAGGACACTTGAAAATATGTTTTTTTGCAGTGATTTGAAACCCAGGCACTTCCTCTGGTGGCTGGCTGTTCAGATTTGATAAACAGATAAAGAGTAATTTATTGACTAATTAAGTTGCTCTTTCTGCTCCAGTCCAAACACTGAAATGAAAAACCCCAAATTATGGACTTTATTCAGCTTTCATCCCATAGAACAGCTCTTTGGACAGACTCCACTGTTTTTCTGTCAGGTCCCTGCTCAGGATCTTTGCCTAATGAGATCTGTGTAGTACTTAGGTATAATGGTGTTTTTCCTGTGGTATAATGGTGTTTTTCCTGTGGTCTTGACTTGGTCACATAGTCCAATGGAATAGATCCAAAAAATATTTGAAATATTTGAATATTTGAGACAATGCATAGTCTTAAAGGTTTTTACTTGTAGGCTTGTGAGACTGGTAAGTTAAAGACTTTATCTTAGAAAAGTATTGGTTTGTTTTCTTTGGTTATATCTGGGAGAACAATGGGCCTGGCAGCCACACTCACTCACAGTTGTTGATCTGAAGGTCATAGAATTTCTTTGGAATCCTGATTCTCTGTCCACTATGCACTAGCATCAACGTAAGCAGATATAGTCCAAAGTATCAAAAGAGTTACCTTATGCCTTCATTTTTTTAAGAGTTCTATTTTAATGAGAAACCAGAGGGCATAATATTTCTAAACCACAAATGCATCAAAAAAATAGGAACTTTTATTTAAAGCTTCATTCCTATTTGACTAAGACTATTGATATACGTACTAAGTAGTCTATGTTCTTCCATTTCCCCAGCATTTTCCCTGAATGTAAATGTATCTCAAACATCTTTGCTACAGAAATTTATAGAAAGTAGTTATACTTACTTTTTGAGTTTACCTATGTCAAGCTATTTCTTTCCCAAACACCAGACCTAAAAATAAAAAGATTTGGGCTACTGCTCTACAAGTTGAAACTGAAAAATGTGATAAATTTGCATTTAGATAAAATTCTCTGCATATGTTGAAAAACATAAGCAAGCAAAGTAGTGAGTTATACAATGGAACTTCTGTTAAAAGCATATAATTGTTTGCCTTCTTTAAGGAATGTGTATATCAATACCACAATGAAAATTTTCATGGCAATTCCTCCCTTCCCACTTTTGATAATCAAGAATATGGTGGGAATGTCGTCTGAAAAAATTAAGTGCTCTAATGGGCAAATTCTGAAACTTGAATATGTCAGTCAATAAAGTGAAGTTATTAAAAATTAGTAATTATTAACATGTTTTAAATCACCATTTAGATGCGAATAAATTAAGAAATCAGTTTTCAGGAGATAGTGCTGAATCAAGATTACCTTAAATAATTTAGAGTCATTAAGTAGAAAAAGACACTGATGAGTATCTCCAAAGAAGGCATCATTAGCAGGTGATAATTAGGGTGTCTATGGAAATGTAGGCTGTTCATTTCCTTGGTGTTTAAAAGGTATAGAGATACTGTGCAACTAACCAATTTACAGGAATAGTGTTTCTGTATGTCAGAAATTAATTTGGTAATTTTCCGGTGTTGTTCCACTTCAGATATGCTTGCATTTTAACAGAATCACAGAATTAGCTAGATTGGAAAAGACCTTTGGAATCCTCGAGTCCAACCTATGACCTAACACCACCTTGTCAATGATGATGTTATGAGCAATACAGCTAGACTAATTATTATTCAAAGTGCAAACTTTATAAACTGAATGTATATGTATCACTGTAGACAGAGTGATAAAAAGCCTTTGTCAAATATAGGAGTGACTCTATATTTTGTAGTGTTTGACTTTTGGGTAATGAAATTGAGGGGAAAAGGGAAGAATTTTATAAACTCAGTAGGATCTGAGATTTATATTTCCCTACACCTGGATTGTGGATAATTTTATTGCTGGTCATAGGTGCAACTAAGGACTGAAATTTAAAACAAAATAAATTTCATCCAAGATGCATCAGTTTTGGGATAGCTTATTTTGGAGACACATTTTAAGTCTGTAAATGAGAGGTTGTCTCCCAATATGAGTTATGTTTGAAGGTCAAACTTCTAAAGGTATTTGCGTAGTCTCTTAAAAGGATTTGGTGTATTTTTAAACAATAAGAATATACAGACCTCTGCTCCAAGTGGTCACACAAGACATTATGTGAACATTTCTGGCACTCTGGATTCTGACAGTTTTGAAAATCCAGACACAAATCTTATGATTGTAGTAGACAATTTCTATAAAATTAAGTAATTTCAGAGGAAATAGGCCACCCTCCTATCTTTATTTTTATAGTAAAATTGAAAAGATGGATGCATTTATACCTCAGAAATTTTAGGAGCTTCTAATATGTTGGTATTTTAGGGTGCTTGAAAAAAGGCGAGAGAGGAATAAAATTTTGACAACCCAAATATTTGGAGCTGCATATCAGTGAAAATGTTTGCTTACCCACAAATATGCCTATGAAATATGAAGTTTTGCTTCAGCAAGCAGTCTTGAAGAATGCACATAAAACCTGAAGTGCTTAGGCACGGATATAGAGATGCATCAAGAATGAGGGACTGTGTCTCCAGGGCACAAGGGGAAATACACATCTTCTTGTTACATCTGTGCCAAAGATCCAGCATCTGCCCCCATATGACAGCAATCCCTTTGAAATAACTTTGAGCTGTCCTCACACATTAAATAGTCATTAGATGAAGTTAAAAAACTGTGAGATGGAATACAGTAATAACCAGTGTCAGATTTTCATTTCCTCTTTTATGCTTCTAGGGTTTAATTTAATTTTAGCTATGAGCAACTTGAAGATTATCCCATAATTGCCCAACATCAGTTGAGTAGCTCTGTGTAGTCTTTTAGAGCAGCTAGGATTCTCAAAGGTTTGACTCTGCTTTTGACTAATATATTTGCCAGCATGAAGCCATCCAGTGGACTTAATTTTTCCCTGTTCATTTTCATAAAATTACACAAATTAAAACCATATTAAAGTGAAAGAATAAAGAGGGAAATATTTTTACATATTTCTTTGACAAATGTACTTGCATACAATCTTTACTGGGAATGAAAAAAATTAGTAATACTCAGTTTTATTATGTTGAACATAACTATTTTTAAAATCTGTGCATAATTTCTTCAGTCGTCATTTAATGAAAAATAGAAGGATTTCAAAGTGATTGCACTGCTGTAAGCAATTTAAAATCATGACTTTGTCAGTAGAATTACTTTTTTTTCTCTGTCATTGTAATTTGGCTGTAAATTACATTTCAGTTGCTACTATTTTAGGTGAAACTTTTTAATTTCTATTTAGAATTTTTTAATTTGAGTAAAAAGAAAAAGACCTTGCTTCCACTTTATGTAACGAAATATATGTGATTTCTTTCAAGTATTTTTTTAATAATAAAAATTTTAGCATCCAGACCGTGCCTCTGTCTGGTCTGGTCTGTCTGGGTAGGTAGTCCGAACCCAAAGTCTTTCAATAAATGTTCTGATAACTTGCATAACACAAGCTTGTAACTAAATCATGATGTACAAATGCCATATCTAAGTTGGGGCAATCCCTGACATCAGTTCAGACTGAGGGGATGAACAGACTGGGAGGAGTTCTGAGGAGAAGGACTTGGGGGTGTTGGGCTGGAGCTGACCCAGCAATGTGCACTCCCAGCCCAGAATGCCGATTGAATCCTCGGCTGCATCCAAAATGTGGATGAAGTGTGACCAGCAGGGTCAGGAAGGGGATTCTTCCCCTCTGATCTGCTCTGGTGAGACTCCATCTGGAATGCTGCAGCCAACTCTGGGGTCCCCAACATAAAAAGAACATAAACCTGATGAAGCAATTTCAGAGGAGGGCTGCCAAGTTGATTAGAGACAGAGCACCTCTCTGAAGGAAAGGCTGAGAGAATTGGGATTATTAAGCCTGGAGAAGAGAAAGCTTTGAGGTGACCCAATGGCAACCTTCAGGCACAGGAAGGGAGCCTACAAGAAGGATGGTGATGATTTAGAAGGGCATGTGCATGTATATATGGCTTCAAACTGAAAAAGAGAAGGTTTAGATTAGATACCAGGAAGAGATTTTTTATTGTGAGGGTGGTGAGGCACTGGAACTAGCTGCCCAGAGAAGCTGTGGATGTCCCATTCCCAACAGCATTCAAGATCAGGTTGGATGAGTTTCTGAGCAGCCTGGTGTAGTAGAAGGTATCCCTGCCCACAGCAGCAGGGTTAGAACTAGATGATCTTTAATGTCCCTTCTAGCCCAAGCCATTCTATGATTCTGTGAAACATCCCCATGTATACACTCCTCGTCAGTTTCTGCATTGTGTACAATTAGTTTAATACTTAGATATAACTGGAATATACCAAGGATATATATGTACACACCAAGGAGAGAAATTCAGACTTTGAGTGGCAACTAGATATTGGCAGAGTAAATGACAGTGCAGGGAGTTGAATCATCAGTTTGAAAAAAAAAAAGCTGTTTCCAGGATGAAAGAAAATAATTGCTTTGCTTTCCTCCTAATAACTGTAAGGCTTTCTATGACAGGGGCTCTTAGCTCCCTTGCTGGTCACTACTGGAGTAGTCTGAATAGTCTGACCAAGTGTGGTGACAACTTCTTGGGCTGTTAGACCCAAGATTTTTCCAGCATATTTAATTAGGAGAATTTTTTTATTGCCTATCTCATATCTACCTGTCTGTCAATATCTATCTCTATCTTTGTGCTTTTACAGTATTTTTATCTTGATTATATTTTAGATCATGCTTACTTGGGCTCTCTATGCTGTGAAGAAACCTATTTACTGAAAAGTAATTTAACAAAAATTCATTAATTGGATTAAATTTTTATTTTTATTTTTATTTTTATTTTTATTTTTATTTTTATTTTTATTTTTATTTTTATTTTTATTTTTATTTTTATTTTTATTTTTATTTTTAAGACTTGTGGCTCATAAGCAAATTTCTTTTTGAGCATGTTCATGCTGTGGTCTATATTACACTGTGATCACAGTAAAACATTACTTGCTGGAATTTAATTTCAAGTGTTTCAAAGTGTAAATCCAAGGAAACAGAAGGTGCTTATGTTAAATGTATGGCGCAGTGTATTAGCATTCATTAACATTCAGTCCCTAAAAATTTATTACACTCATAGTGTAATGATTGGTGAGAAATGGGGGCCTTTAGAGGGTCCAAAATGAGCCACCATAGTTAAACAGAAAGTACAGGATTAGAGAGTTAAAGAATTAAAAGAACCCCTCAAAAACCTAAATTTAAGTCCAAATGAAAAAAGCAGAAAGCATCAGGAACCATTAGAGATTAAATGCAAATATATAAAGCGTGACAGAAAGAGTTTGAAGAGTCACTTAGGAAAAACATCAAAAACTCATAATAAATCCCTTTTACAGATGCAGCAGACCATGGTGCTTTCAAGAAGGCCTTTAGGGACCAAAAAAAAAAAAAAGTTCAGAGAAGATAAGGCTATAACAATGGTACAAGATCATTTTTTCCATCCATCTGTGAAGGATGTTGAGTTTGTTGGAGCTCTTCCCCATGGGTGGATGCTCCTCAAACTTAGAGCACAGGTAGGACAAACAGGAGCAGACCAAATGGGCCATAAGAATAGGAACAAACTGGCAGGCTGAGCTGGTGTCCAGTAAAGAATTCTACAGTATATCAAGGATCAAGCTGTCAGACCACTCATTTTGCTAAACAATCTTTTAATTGTTCTTCAGTATCAAAAGTTTGAAATTAGGCTGAAATGTGACACCATTTTTTAAGCAGGATTCCAGAAATCTGGAGGAAGATGAACACATTTGAGGAAGTTCTGACTGATAAAATGTCAGGCAAAAGTCATTGCAGATATGATCCTAAAAATTAATAGGAATATATGCTTGAAGGACAAAGATGCTGTTCTCAGTGACTTGGGAAAAGCAGTCATGCAATTTCTAAATTAAAAATAAAGTCCTAAATGTACTTTTAAGACTTGCTCTCCTAATGAAGGAAATTTTCAGTCTTGGAGCTAGTTTAAACATAAGAATACTTACGTGACACCCAGATATTATACAGATGCTGGCCTATGAGATCGATGAAAACAAAATGTATACAAGATTCTGCTTTTTAAAAGAAGGCCTATTGTATTACTTCTCTTCTTCCTGTTCTATGCATATTCATCACTAAATGTCTGTGTTTGATGAAGAATTGAAATATGCTTTGTATATAGAGGTTTGTAAAATGTATACACATACGGATATAGAAAGCGTCAACTATTTCTGCAGCGGTCGCACTACAACTGTTAAAATAAAACCATCTTTTCCTTCCTTTGGGAGGTCCTTGGCTACTATTTTCATGGGACTATGCAGCATATTTGGGGCTCACCACAAGGTTTTCTTTAAAGTAGCCTGAGGTGCCCATTGCTCTAATAATAGGCATAGTGGATTTTAAGATTCATTGACTTTATGACATTTGACAGGGTGGCTTATCTAGTAGCTGTAGTAGGAGAGAGCAACCAAAGCATTTTCCATTTTTCATAAGTTTCTGCTGAAGATGATCTTGGAATTTCTGCTAAAGGAGAGGTGGAAAAGATAAGAAAAGCTCTCCATATAATTAAGAAGAAAATTAAAGAGGAGCCAACACAGTTTGATTTATCTCTTATACTGGCCTTCGGCTAGGGTTAATAATTTATATTTCTCCAAAATATGGAAGCCTCACCTAGAAAATTTACCTTGTATTAAACAGAAAATAAATTGTAAATAAATAAATTGTATTGTGAAATAAATTGTATTCCCGCCCCTGAAAACTCTCCAGTATACGTATGGTAGATTTTAATCAAGCATCCTGATTTGGTTTATTGCAGATATTTAGGTGAATGTAAGGTAACCTCAACTTAACATTAAAGCTCATCATAACATTATACTGCACAATAACTCAATCCTTTAGCTTCGCTCTTTCATGCAATATTTTCAAGGTTCAGTGTAAATAATTGTTCACTGAATACTTGGTTATAAAATAAGGTTAAAAAACAAGCTGTCATTCTAGAATCAGATTTTGTTTTAAGTAAATAGGTAAATAATTTTATAACAGCAGAAGCCTCTTTTAATCTAGCTAGTCTGGAATGAAATGCCTTCTAGACTGCAATCTGTGCATTCTTGATCAGAAGAAAGAAAGATAAATATCTTTTAGAACTGTTTAAATTTTTCAGCCTACTTCTAGACCATAAACATGGTGCTAAACCATATTACACTCAAGAGAACATCCTAATTGAAAAGTCATGATCTATGATGTATATTTTCCAGACTATGAGGCCTTTCATATTCATGGAATAATTTTGGTTGAGAAAGACCTCTGAGATCATCAAGTCCAAATTTTGACTGATCACCATCTTTTCAACTAGACCACAGCACTAACTTGACACATCCAGTCATTTCTTTAACACCTCCAGAGGATGGCTCCATCACCTCTCCAGGCAGTCCATTGCAATGCTTAACAACTCTTTCCACGAAGAAATTCCTCCTGATATTCAGTCTGAACACCTCCTGGTGCAGCGTGAGACTTTGTCCTCTTGTCGTGTCACTGGTTGCCTCGAAGAAGAGACTGATCCCCTCATTGTTGCAACCTCCTTTCAAACAGTTGTAGAGAGCAAAAATGAGCACCCCTGAGCCTCTTCTTGTTCAGGCTGAACAACCCCAGCTCCCTTAGCCTGAACTTGATCAGCTGCAGCATTCTCCCTGACTTAATTTTTTCAATCTGAGAAGCCAAGGACTGGACCACTGACTCTGAAAAAAACAATTCAGCTCCAGAAGCCAGTTTCAACTATTGTAGCTGAAAAATGCTGAGCTTCAAAGAAGCTGAAATAATGTGTTGGCACTGTAGTTGAAATGATACATACTCATTAATTTAACTTAATTCTCACTTCTGTTGAAAGTTCAAATCTCTGATCAGGAAAACGAAGTTAGTTTAAAAAAATAGAGGAATTTTTGTAGCAAGGTACTCACCCAAGTAATTACTGTTTCCTTATCTGCTAAGGCTGCACATCAGCTCCAAAACAATGCTTGATGGAGTGGGGGAAGAGAAAGATATCTAACTGAGAATTTGTTCAGTGAATAGATATGTCAGGTTAATACAATCAGAAGACTGCTTCCAACTAAATCCCATATTGCTGAAAAAAATTCTCTTTTACCTAGTGATGTTCCAGTTACAGCTGGAATGTCCCCCTGACAGGACATTCTATGCCCTGCATCTTCATCTGTGCATACATTCTTCTAGATAAAAATCCCTGGTGTTCTTATTATGCTGCAAAGGTAATATTTACGAATCTTTGAAGGATATGGTTCTAAAGGAGCATATGAGAAAATAAAACTTCCTTTCTATTATTTTTTGAAAATTTGGCTATGGATGGTGTATGAGATAGTACAGGATTAAGTCTATTGTATTTCACAGATTTATATCCTCATGTCTTATTTATTTAAACATGAAATTATTTAAATACCTAAGTGAAAACATCATGAACAAATTTATGCACGTACTTAGCCTAGCCTAAGCAGAAAATCAGCTTAAATTTAAAAGTTTATAGTCGTCCTCCTCAGTGTAGTAAATGTTTACTTAATGCAACAAAAGTAGTGAGAGTTCCCTGATTTTTCGAAGAGGTTATACAGCCAGAGAAATATGAGCTACTTTTTCCAGGAAGGAAGTTCACAACTGCATAAATATACTGTATGTTCAAATCAGGCTATTCTCTACTTATAGGGTCTGATATTTTGAATAAAAAAGTGCTGATAAAATCATTAAAAAATTTGGTTTGGAGACTCAATTTTTTTTATTTGAACAAAGAACTAAATATATAAAACCTTAAGACACTGGAACTTCATTCAGGGGCAACTATATTGTGTTCACACAGAAAATTCATACCATAATAATCAGGAGCAAGGCTGAAGAACAAAATTATCTTTAGGTGGTCCTAACACTGAATGAGAAATATCATCTGAAGTTCTGAGGTTAAGCTTGTGTATGCCAGCCTAAGCAGAAATAAAAGCATACTGTCTCATGGAGAGAACAGTGCTCCAGATTCATGACACTTTGACAAGTACAGACAGGCCCCTTGGCCAGCAGTAAGATTGTATTCTTGACTGATCTGCTTCATGACCACATGAGGCAGATTGCAGAGATTATTGCAGAGATTATTTGGTTTGCTGCTTGTAATCACTGAGCTAAATGCACCTTGGTAAGACTCTTTATCTATGTGATCCTTAAATTTCTCTGAAATATTAAACTTAGCTGGTTAGGCTGCAATAATGCACAGCTTGCTTTTAAATACTAGTGTGAATGAAATATTAGAAAGTATTGACAGTGATACTGAGCAGACCTCACTGTCTTTAAAGTATTGCCTGACAGTAGAACAAGAAGAGCAGGGAGCATTCCAGGTGGCATGCTGTTTGCCCATACGGTTTACAAATTTTGTCTGGAACTACAGCCAGAACCACCATTCAGAATATTGCTGTTCTGAGCAATTTGCTGAAAATACAGTCACTGAGAGATAAGTGACCCCTCATATTTTGTGGAATTATGACCCATTGTGTTGGTTTGTTGTTGATGGTGGTGGTTTTGGGTTTTTTGGTTTTTGTTTTTTCCTGATGTATACTTTAAATATTAAGGTTTACTGTGATGTCTGCTTTGGTCTTTACTTTTGAGCTGATGTTGTTTAAAGATAGAATAGATGTAAATATCACTGTAAAAATGTAACCTACAAACATAAGCTGCAACTCTATCTCAAAATTGCTATAATTCTTTGAATTTCAAAGCCAAGAGGCAAAGTCATTTTAAATCATTTTAAATAAGTGTATTAATATGAAGCAGCACATTTTAAAATCTAACAGGTCTTTTATGGCTTTAAGAAGCACACAGGAACTTGCAGAATGATCAAATATTTTATATGTTGCTATGTTGATTTTCTATTTCAGTAGCTTGATGAATACACTTCCCCTCTCCCAAATATTTTGATGTATTATTTATTCGTAACTAATTTTCCCTCTAAAACTAGTCTGAATGAGAGCCAAACTCACCATCCTGCTAAGTAGAACAACTAAAAGGAGTAATTCACCTTTAAAATTATAGGCTAAAATCCCAACTTCACAGGGACCTAGTACTTAGATTACGTATCTAAGACCCAGTATTGTAACATATTCTCTTCCAAGCTACAATATTGTGAGCTATTCTTTAGGCTTTTTCTTTTCTACAAAAAAACACTCCTGAATGTAAATTTGCAAAATTTTATTTGCTTTTCGATTGGCTTCTGTGGGTAACATTTATATAATTTAAATGTCTCCATAGTAGACCATATCAGACTTTGAAGAAAGAAAGCACCTACTCTTCTACTTAAAATTGTGCCTGCACTGAAACCTGAAGTTAATTTTCTTTCAATTCTATTTTGACTGAAACAATTCAAAAAACTAGATTCAAAGGAGATTTTGGGAAAAGAACAAAGCCAACTAAATATTCCAATAAAATGTGATGAGGAGCTGAGGGAAAAAACCAGTACTTAACATGCATTGGAATAAATATGCACTAGATGTAGACTAGAATAAAGAGTACAATGAATTTTTGAAGTGTCTAAAGATAGTTGCTTTCTATTTTCAAAACACCAAATGTTTAACCAATTCTGTGTTGCAAATCTTCCTACATGTTGCTATACATTTGAGGTTAAATCAGCTTTCCCAGGAAGTGCGCTCTAAAAATGGTGTCAAGGAAAACTTAGAATTTTGCAATTGGCCATTTATAGCCACTTCAAAAATAATATTTTAGTCTATGCCATTTATTTTGTTTTTATCTACTGCTAACTGCCTAATAAAACATAAGGGGCTTAATTCCATTTCCTCCTGGTAGAGATGAATGGATTGGAGTGGACTATTACTCAGAACACAAAGATTAGAAAGAGTCTGCAATGAAGGGGACCTGCTGCTGTTGTAAAATGCAAATTTATGACCTCAGAAAAATATTCTGGGTCCCAGGGATAATAATTTTCATATATAACTTAGGAAAAGAGGCAGTGGCAAGATATGCAGGCTGTGCAAAACTACATGAGATGTGAGACGAGACACAACTGCATGGCTAACTGGAGACTGTCTTGAGCAGTTGAAGAACTTGTTCAGTAAGAAATTGAGCCAAACCAAACATTGCAGCACCTCAACAAACTCTGCACATCTTATTAATGAACCTGACATTTCAGTCTGCTTCAAGGAATCTGAAAAGATCATGTGATGCAGCAGATACCTGGAATTACAAAGTCAGAAAAGTAGTCAAAATAGCCCTAAATATGTAAATCTAAATTTAAGTTATTCAAAGCAATTTGATACAAGTCCCACTGAATACACCAGTTAGCACCATTTTAGGCAGTCCTGATACAAGTACCTGTAATGTTGTCTACCTGTAAAGGTAACATGAAAAACCTAGGTATTTATAAAGCATTTAGAAAATCTTTAGTTCTTGCAGTTTATTCATGCAAAAGTTTTAAAAAATATATTAGTTTTCCATGAAACCAAACACAGTCACAAATCTAGTGATATTTAGACATCTACCTAGATTCTTGCCTTTGGAATTATCATTCAAATATGAACATTTGCCTACAGAGTCAAGCAATTCCATGAAATCTTATGTGGTAAATGTAATGAAATATCAAGATAGAACAGGAGCACAGAATTAGGATTTTGTTCATAGCTCTTCAGCACGTATTAAAATTCCTGTCATATGGGTGAGGTCATTTCAGATCAGTTTTTTCTCAAAGTTTGCTCACGTTCTTCACATTCTTTTAGTAAGGTATCTGGCTGATAAAATTAGAGGCCAGCAAATCTTACTGATGTAAAGGAGAGAAGGAAGCAGCTGCATTTTGCAGAGGAACATGAAGATTCATGAAAGCCTGACAGCAGTAAAAAGAACAAATGGAGTGGGAGAAGGAAAGGAGAATAACCTAGACAGGGCCAAGGCAGAATAGGAAAGCCTATTTGACAGAGAAAACTTCCCAGTTGCATAGGAATATGCTTACTTTTATGGAACAGGGAAAGATGATTGGGAAATATTGATTTAGATGCCCTCTGCATATTCCTTGGCTGGTCAGAGACTTAGAAGGTCTGTGAAAAGTTACTTTGCCTCTGACTAAAATTTGAACAATCAGTTCAAGAGTCCGTGGAGGGGCTGAATCCCGATTTTCAGTGTAGAAGTTGTCAAAAACTGTACAGCACAGAGTGAGAGAAATTCCTTCATGATACTAGGTTTCATACACCTGTATACATTACTGCCTACATTAGCTTTGTGTTTCATACACAAAGCTAATGTCTATAGTTTTGCTTTTTTTCCATCTCTGTAGGTGTCTTTCAAATGAAAAAAGGACCACTAGAACGAAATAAATTCCTGGAGATGGTGACTACTTGAGAGAAGATATCAAAAATATTCTATAAATCCAATGTAATGTAATAGTTTAAAATGCTTTCCTTGCAAAAGGTGCAATTTTGTTTGGTTAGGAAAATTTGGTTAGGAAAAAATATAGCACACTCATTCAGAAAATGTCCTTTCTTTTTACAAGAATGAATTTTTTAAAAAATTCTAAACTACTTCAGAATTTTATATGTGGTAATACTCCTACCAATTCTACCCTGACAATGCTTCTGTCATATTATGCAATTAATTTGCTCCTTTGTCATTATTTTCCTAGATCTCACTTTGCATTTGAAAACAATATAGAATCACAGACTCATTAAGGTTGGAAAAGATCTCTAAGATCCTTGAGTACGACCATTAACCTAAAACTGATACAGCCACCACTAAATCATGTCCTTAAGCACCGCATTTACACATTTTTTGAACACTTCCAGGGATGGTGATCCCACCACTTGCCACACATGCCACCATTTCAGTGAAGAATTTTTTCCTAATATCTAATCTAAACCTCCTCTGGTGCAGCTTGAGGTCTAATGCTTGCTACCTGAGAGAAGAGAAGATAAAACCCACCTTGATAAAACATGCTTTCAAGCAGTTGTAGAGAGCTATAAGATCCTCCCTCAACCTCCTTTTCTCCAGGTAAAACAATCCCAGCTCCCTCAAAGCCAAGAGACTTTAAACCTCATTATTTTTGTAATATTTTATCTTCATTTTTGTATAGTTTTGGCCCAAGGACTTCTTGTTTGATTGTTACTTCAGTAATTCAGTGTCATTTATAGAACTGTGTTACTTTAAGCAGCACTTTTCTCCCAGGAAACTGTAATCCTAATCATGCTTGACACTTATTTGGGGACAAGAATTTATCTTTTGAAATTTTTAAAAATAATATTTAAAAAAATCTGTCTATAAGTTTAATTGGAAACTTAGAAAATCATGTTGGATATTTGGAGTTAATAGTTGAATTCTTCTGTTTAGACTGGAGCAGATTCTTCTTTTCATTGACTTCCAGGCCTGAGAAAAGGAAGATACATTGACTCATAATGTTATGCATTCTTTGAAGTACACAAACTTATTTTCATAAAAAGCTGCCGAAAACCCAACAGTAGTAGAGTGGAGACTGGTGAAGAATTTAATTCATATTCACTGATTACCTGGTCATCTCCAAGGGACTGAATCAGGAAAACAAACTCTGGTCTAATTTAAAGCTTGATCCTTGCTGTAGGTATGATCAAATGATGGAATGGGAGTGGAAACTTCAAGAAGGTGCATGAGTTTTGTAGCTGAAAACATTAGGAAGAGCAAAATATAAGCAAGTACACCTATTCAAAAGAAAAAAAAGAAAAAAAAATCACCTTAAGACCCTTAAAAATAAATGATTTATTTTTAAACTTAAATGTCATTTTTTTTCCTTAGATATTGATTATTTGAGAATTTCAGCTTTCTTTAGAAACAAAAAACAACCTTGGTTTCACTCATGATTACAGAGAAATATTGAAGATATGCAAACATAAAGGGCCAAAGACCAGAGGCAGACCAGCTAATCTATGAAAAATGCTCTCTCTCCATAAAAAATTTGTTTTATAATCATAAATTATCACAACAAATGCTTAAACTCAACGTCTTCTTTTCAACTGCCACCTCATTTTGGCTGAGGAAACAGGCTGATTAGTATTGAAGATGGGAACTGTCTTGCTTTGGGACTGAGACCAGCTGACAAGATTGATAAGCAGGGGGGGGTTTTGTGTTACAATCCCCTGCTCAGCTTCTTTTGAAAATGGTTGCAATAAGGGATCTCACTAGAACTGAAAGTGAAAAATTGAAACAAATGTCTACTCAGAAAATTGGCAGTAGTGCTATGTCTTCTAAGCCATGACCCAAGTCGATGGATTTGAAAGTGAAATGTTCCAAGCTAAGATTGCTCCACTTCCATCGTTATACAGATGACCTAACGTCTAAAGGTGGGCCTTCCTGAAGGCCAAACTTGGCACACAGACACTTTGGCAAATGTTAGGTGTATTGCTCCTATTAAATATTGACTGTATCCAATGTTTATATGGAGAGTGTTGAACATGAAGAAATGCCTCTCTCAATTTGTTTTGGAACAACCGAATCCCTGTTGTACGAACTCCAAAAAATAGTTGGTTGAAAGAGCTTCCAACAAAGCTCTAAATATATTTTTAATTAAGCCCAGGGCTACTCACTAGAACACTGTGTTTCCTCTTTAAACTTTTTACTCTGCCAGTGCCTTTCTCCAGTGGCCAGTTTACAAACACATCCCTGCAAACATAAGCCTATATTCAGTGAAAAAACTCTCACAGTAAAAGTTTCCAAGTGTTAGGAGAGGAAACTGCCTAGAAATGATGGGTAGGTCATGAAACTTAAAATTTAATATTTCCCTTTCGTTCATATATTTGTTCAGTTTTGGTAGGTTTAGTGTTTTCATTACCTACTGTTTAGAGGATGAAATACAATAAATATTCGAGAGATCACCATGATCTCTTCAGTTAATAATGATCACCATGGCCTTAAGTGAATAGAGCAGCGCCTCAAACCTAGAATAACCCTCTAATTTATTTACAAAACCTGTTAGAGCGTTTGTGTTTTTGTAGTTGACATCTGGTGACAAATGTATCATTCCAGAATTCTTGGACTGAATGCATTTCCAAGTGTTCCTGGTTTGTTAACTGAAGCACAGTGATGTCCAACACATTGAAGCCTCTCAAAACAGATTTCAGCGAAACAATTTGCATGGAATGGTTGATAAGTATCCATGTGACAGGGCCGAGAGCTATACAGTTTTAGTAATTACCTAGTTGATTCTTCTTTCACAATGGTGGAGGAAAATAGCTAATTATGGAAAAACATTTAACAAATCCTGCCATCTGACATTTGTGAATAATCTTAGAAAACTCTGAAATATACATTTTGAAATGTTAAAGATGACAGTGCTGTCATACATGGCTCTTTAATGTCATGCTGCTAATGTACTTGAACAAGTGTCAGGATTCCAAAAGGCATGCAGACTTTCCCTGACCCTTAAATTCTTACAAAGACTGATGTTATTCTTTTGTGAATCTGACAGTTTTTAAACAAGTGTTTCACAATTTACCTTGGGGAATTTATCAGCAAACATGCATTATAGTAAGGATCAAATATCTACAGCTGTCCTTTACATGTTTTATCAATTTTCTATTCTACCTGAGGAGTTCCTTATGAAGCTAAGCTCATTAAATGAGGAAATCAAAATGACTGAGGCATCCTGTTTTTTGATGGAAAAGATGGTGAAGGTAGGCTGACTCCATATGATTCGCAACAGGGTTTCCCACATCACAGGATGGAATTTTAATCACTGTGTTTAGAGACAGGCACTTGTTGCTGTTGAGCTTTTTGTGGAAAGCATAGAGCTTTGAATATATATCCAGATAATTGCCATCACCTGCAGCTAGGCGCACTTGCCTACATTATGAAGTCCAGATCCATCTACTTTTTCCATTTTAGAGAAGCACAATAATCTTGAGCTTTCAAAATCACATAAACATTTCTTAGCCTTGGTCTATGTATCTTTCTAATCAGAAATTTAATTTGAGAAGCATTTTTATATAGAAAACATAGTTTTTACATTGGTTTTTCTGATGGAGTAGAAAGGGTTCATAGCAAAACTGCTAAAAAGCATTAATCCTTGTAAATGGAGATTTGCATATTGATACTTCTACATTTTGATATTATTTAGTCCCTTTGTAAGTTATCTATTTTAATTTACTTCTTTAATGGTAATTTAAACTAATTTTCTACTTATTTTAACATTTGCTATTGGGTCAGCTCTAATTTTGCATCACTCATCGCTATTTCTTCAAAATGTTTAAAGACCATTACATCTTGCAATTTTCAAAGTCAGTAATTAATTTACTCTGCTTGAAAGTAAAGTAGGATAACATTTCTTATATTACCACTTCATCATTCACATATGACAACTTTTCTTTCACAGCTGAAGATGATTTACCAAATTGTCTGTTTTATGTACCTCTTAACACTACTTGACCAGGATACATAGCAACAGTTTCATTTTGGAATTTGCCAACAAACAGTATTTTTAAACATACACAAGACCTGTTCCAAGCTAATAGCTTTGCTGGGGTTTGCCTTTATTCTAAACTTAGATAACAAAACAAGCCACTTCAAAGCTTGGCTTTGATACAGAGAAATGCTCTGTACTTCTGGGTAGGAGAGAACAGAGCACACTTGGTCTGTTTGCAGGGGCCAAAAGAGAATAATGCAGCTCTTTGAAACTCATTAACCCAATTTCTAGGGTATGAAACAGGTTGAGCTCAATACCTTTTTATTCACTGATTATTTTTAAATATCAATTAGCATAAACAATAAGACATTATTTGCAGACTACACAGGCAGCAAATTTAATAGGAGCACATGGAGCCATTAAGTTTTACAAAAAAATGAAATTTCAAAATTGAAAGGCCATATTGGAAGCCTGTAAAAAATGCTTGAGTAGGAGTTAGAAAACTAAGATGAAATGAATACATAGATGAAGAGTGTAACAAAATAATTTAGCTGAAATAGACACACATAATATTTGCATGCATTGTCTCTGGAATGTGCAGTTTGTTTTCTTACCTATTCAAACAGCAGAACACTAGAAGTTGCCTCATCAGACTTTAAAAAGAACATTCTTGTACTATCCTGGAGGGCCTAAGCAGTCATTTTAAGATATTTTAAATGGATTTCAACATTAACAAGAAATACACTTGTCAGAAAAGTTAAATCTTTTAAGTCTGGTTAGTCTCTTCCAACAACTGCCTGACCATTGAATTACTCAACATGTTTACCAGATTTTTTTTTGTTTATTTTCTTATGGTACCAAAAATATACTCTATGGTCTTTTTAAGAATGCAGAAGTCTGTTATATGAAATCACAAGACGTTTCTTTCTCATATTTTCTCAAAGAAATCTTCTCCTTTTTAGGTGCAGACGATGCATTTCAAAGAATTTAAAAAACATTTCTGAAATACCAGTTTTGAAACTTTGGTAGCTCTAACATGTCTGAAGCAAAGTAATACTTTTTCTTCAGAAGACTCACTCTTTGCACTTTTTGTGACTGATCTCTTACAAGCTCTATTTATACAGTCCTACCCTCAAAGAGTTTTATTTTGGGGTTTTTTTCAGTCTTTTGTTCACTTATTTCCTTCTCCTTTATAAGACCAATCTCTCTCATCTCAGGATGCAGTTGCAGTCCTGGTGTGGTACTGTGTTGGTGTGGAACTTGTGTCTAGAATACCCTGCAGTAATGCCCCCTTATTCAGGTTATATTTCCTGCTGATGGAACAAATACTTGTTTATATTAACTAGGAAATATTTGATTTCCAGGGTTCTATCGAGTTTGTTGAAGAGAGCGTAAGGATGAGATTTCCTGGTTCATGGAAGTATTGTGATCTTGCAATTTGTGTTAGATCAAGTGCCAATTTCTGGAATCAAGTAATTTAAAATAAAACTGATGATGAGTTATTTCACTTAATTTGGCTGGCTGTAGCTTTTAAAGTCGGTGCTTGCTCGTTGCAAAAAGCTGAGAATGACAAAGTCTTTAGAATTCCTACCTCTGCACACAGAGATGTCAAATGCAGATCTAGGCTGCATATTTCCAAGTTGTGAGTGAGCCATCAAAGAAATAGTTTGCTAAATATTTTCTTTTGCATACCATTACTAAAATTATGCACATATTCTGTGAAATACTGTTCAGTATTCTGTTTTACCCATGAGTCTGTTCCTTTTTAGAATATGTCCTGATAACAAACACCTCATATAAGGTTCTAATTTCATTTTAGAAAGAAATGAGTGGGTGTTGTAAAGTTTTGTCAGAGCCAACTCACCCAGCTGATGTTGTAGAGATTTCCACTTGGGCTGCTTTGGGCTGCCACAGCATGTGACTGCTCTTTGGCGCTGTATAATGAGACTCACTAACAGTACTTGAATTTGTACTTTTGCTTCCATTTCTAAAATTACAGCTCCTAGAATTGGTCAATTACATGATACTCGCTGTCATTAAAAAAAAAATTATTGGTGAATAAAGAGTCTAAACATAGACAAGCTGAAAATGTTAAGCAAATACTACCTAAAGACTTAAAAGCAGAAGGCACATGAAAATCAAGAAATATTTACAGGTCTTATAAAACAAAGCAGGCTGTGGTTTTCTTAGCCCCCAATTTGTACTTCATTAGTAAATGAATTTGACAAGACAAATGTTCCTATTCTCACCTTCATTTCTGCTACAGAAGAAAATATGTGTCTATTACATCTTCCAGATAGCCTCTAGCTGATTTGCAGTGAAAAATATTCATGAGAATCCTATTTTCCTACTCAGAAAGGGGTATTTCATGTTGCTTCTTTTTGTTAGAATTTGAAAATATTTTTTCCCTTAACAACTAATTGTTATATATAATTTAGTTAATGCAGTCAGTTCTTCAAACACAGAAGATACTTGTTCCGTCTCATGATAATCATGTCTGATTTTAGTACTGGAGAGTTCTCCAGCCAGGAATGAGTCTAGAGGACTGTCCTCAAGTCGTATGGTGATTCTGTAGTTCATAGGCTTATTTTCATATTAATACATGATACAACAAATAAGCATAAATTTTCAGAAGGACTCTGTTCCGATAACCCAAAATTCTGTTTAACAGGTAATACTATTTCAATCTAGCCCTTGTCCTGTGAAGTGAATGGCTCTTAGTGGTTTGGTTTGCTCATGGAGTGCATCCTCCAGTTTCGATTAATCTGGAAAGAATCTACTTCCTTGTAATTTGTCTGCTCCGCAATGTGACCCAAACTATCATAAACAGGAACAACTGGGAAATTCAATTTGTTTGGGGCAGTATTGCTGATATGAGCTGAAGTGCTCATAGAGATGTACTTGTGGCAGAGTATAGGTATGGCTCAAAAGTGCCTTGATTATGAGCTGATTTTAGAAGTTACTAGCTGCCACAAGCTGCATTTTATGTGGAAAAAAATCCCAATATTGCAGTTCCTGATTTTTTTTCCCAATTCTTCAAAAATCCCCCTGCATTCTCCCAAATTCCAAACCATATGTTTCTGTGTCCATGAAAATGAGGATATTTTTTCTGAATAACCTAATGGCTGTTCTTTAGAATCTGAGACACATTCTGTTATTTTGAGTGACAAATTAGAAGCATGCCATTTACAAGACTAAGTTATTTTCACAACGTTCCCAGCTCAGTAAGAAATGTATGCCTCAGGTTTTTTAATTTTGTATGGATGTGGATATAATTCAGGGAATTGCACTTGTTACTTTAGGCATGGCCTTTTCAGGTTCGTGTTTGAATAGTATCTTTTTTGATCCCAAACCCATTCACAAAAATGTTTATGAGGTTACCTAGGCAGACCTTGAACTGTTTTTAAACTGCACGCTTTTAATACTGCTTTTATTTCTGCAGCTTTCATGTCCTTTGTGATCATGTTATGGTATGATAAACAAACAAATAAATGTTTAATGTCCCATAAGGAGTGGAATTGTAACTTGCCTCTTCCCCCAGAAGTAGGGGGGGAAATGTGGCTAAATACTTTGCCTAATGGATAGAAGTAAAATTAGCTGAAAAACATGGTAAGGCCTCGATAAAACCCCATGATCAGTAAATGTGTGCATTTTGAGAAGGGGTACTGCTATAGGGAAAGCCATCCAATAGTTCAAATATCTGCAGAAATTTCACTAAGACTGGAAACAATGCAAGTAAAAGGACTATTTACAGAGGGACAGTAAAGGAGCCACAAATGCACTGCCCAGCTTGGTGCTACGAACTTGTTCTGACTGCTGTTTTAGTGTTTTGTGCTAACTGCTTCCCTCCACTCTGGATCATCTACAACAAACTGTCCCTATGTCTTCTTGAGTTGGAATGAATATGTAATATATGGCATTTTCACGGAAGCAGAGAAGTTCAAAGTAAAGCCCACCTCACAGGCCCCTCTCATACCCACCATTGGTAGCAATTCTGCAGAAATATGTTGCAGGGTCACTGGTGGAATGGTAATATGCTGGGTAGGACAAGCTATTCCGAGAGGAGCAGGAGAAAAAGACAAGTCCCAGAGATATCTTGCATTTTCCTCCTGTGCCCTGGGGTGCGGTCTCCAGAAGACATGGAGATTTCTTCTTGTTCCATGAGATGGGGATAGCCAACAAAAAAGAGCTTGATTTAAAAAGAGGCACAGACTCTACTCAGTCTTGTCCAAGGCCATGATGGTGTCACAGCGATTTTGACATTACAATACTTTTATTTGGTATACAGATTGTGAAACACACAATCTGTATGTATACACCCTTACTTCTCTGGATGGGGTCTTGATTAAAGTTTTTTCTGAATGAAAAAAAGTCTTTGATAGATAGAGACAGAATGCAAGACCGTCTGTCACTTATTATGTCTTTAAAATTAGATATGAGAACAGTGAAACAACTGTATTCTATTTATTCTACCATTTCTCATACTTATGCTGGACTAAATAAATAACTGTCAACTTCAAGCATACAAAAATCGTGACTTAGGTCTTTGTAAATGCCATGAACTTCAAACTGTGTATTTTCTTTGCCTTATGTTCTTGAGCCATCAGAGGCCACATTTTTAAGCTTTTCTCCATAAGTAAAAGAATAAGAATGCTGTATTTCTTGTTTTGTTTTTAAATGACTTAACTCAACCCTTCCCACCACCAAATAAGGTGACACTTGAAGAAATCTTGAGGGTTTTTAGTACTTTAAGGAACTGTAGTTTTTCAGTACCCCAGACTTATTACCACTATAATATTCTATGCTGAATAAAAATGAGGGACCATTGCAAAACACAGCTTTTATTTTATCTGCTTTCCCTTTTGCTGCCTTGCAGCAGGGAAAGTATGTTGGTTCATCATTCAGAGTGAAAACTGTAAATCCAGTTTTCAGGCACCTGGGGGGGACTGTCATGTGCTCTGACCCAAACTAAAGAATTGTTTGGAAATTAGCCTCAAGCTTTCATGTCACATCTCCTAGAGCTTTGTCAGAAGCTAATCGTGGCTGCCACTTTTGTTCTTATGTCCTGAGTTCTGGGAGGCAAGTGAATGGTAAGGAACGTTCTCTTTTTTTCACAGAGACAAAACAAGAATAAAGACCCCAACCCGAGAAACATAAATGAAGTATATGGCCAAGAAATTAAGTATATAATGCAACTGACAGAAATCTTATTTAAAATTTTGTATTACTATTATTAATTAAAATCTTTAAGAATCATAAACTTTTGGCATATTTTTTTGACTTCCATTTTGAAGGGAAAAGAGCACTAGCATTGTTTACAGCTTGCTTTACTCAAATCTCAAGCAGTAGAGCGGTGTTTGTCTCCAGTATTCAAGCCATTAAAAATCATTGGAATGTTATCCTGTCTTCTTACAGTTGCTCTTTTTTGTCTCACAGGTGGAAGCACCATCTCAGTTTTAATTTTGCATATGACACAAAGTGAAGCTGGTATTTCTTAATTGTTTTTGAAAAAGGTCATATGAAATTGCCTCTCACCTCATGAAAAGTTGTATTGCACTGTTAGATAAATAGGGTTTCTGCCATGAAAACCAACTTTTTAGTAACCCTTTCTTTAATAAATTTCATAAACATAATTCATTCCTATTTAAATTTTTTAATTTTATTTCACAAGGATTTGTGACAAGAATTTTTTGGCTTCAGGCCACAGAAGAGTAGATTCCAAATTTTGCCTTCAGGGCTGTTTTTTCAAGGTCTCTTCCTCATTGAAATAAATCAGCAGTGACTGACACTATTTTAAATTTCAATTTGGATTTCTCATTTGAGCTACTACAGACTTGTGGGTCTGGATTAAAAATGTGATACCAGCAACTATTTATTGTTTTGAGGATTAGTTGTGCTGGACCATCTCATGGTGAGTGAAAAGCCCTACTTTGGTCCTACACTTGTAGCATTTGTAGGCAAAAGAAAAGTGCATATGCCCCTTATGGATAGGACGAGAGACGATGGCCTCAAGTTGCACCAGGGGAGATTTAGAGAGATATTAGGAAAAATTTATTCACAGAAAGGATTGTCAGGCATTGCAACAGACTGCCCAGGGAAGTGGTGGAGTCATTGTCCCTGGAACTGCTCAAAAAAAGTGTGGACATGGCACTTAAGAGCACGATTAATGGTAAACATAGTGGGGGTGTGTTGCTGGTGATGGTGGGACTTTTGGACAATGTTTATTAGAGAAGCCCTGGTGTAGTTCAGTGTCAGAGAGGAGCCTGGGGCCAGCTGGATCCAATCTTAGCTTCAGACTGTCAACGGTTTAAGTAACTTTGTCCTGCAAGATTAAAGAAGGCAAATCAGATATATTTATATAAAATTAATTATTTATTATGACAAATGATTAGACAAAAAGTGTAAACAGAATTATTTACTGCATGGTATAAAAGCTAAAATTGCTAGAAGCATCTATTATAGAAAGAATTATATCAAAGCAATTCTATTGAAGCTACCAGAAGTAAACAATTATTAAGAACAGATTGATGTAACTCACCCATACCAATGCTTGTGGAAAGAACTCTTTCACTCAAAGTCAAGGAATATCCTTGAGGGGTGTTGCCATATAAAGGGAGGAAACTTCATGCAAGCGGTCCAAGAAGAAATACGTTAGTGGCATCGATCATATGAAAGTGGACTGGACTTTTATAATGTGAAAAGATAAGATTGCCAGTCATGTATCTTCAGGTCAGTTTAATAGCCTATCTGCCAAATCTTTGCCTTACTATCAGGATGTTAATTTGAGGCTGATGAGCCAGACTGGTTTCAGCATACTTCAACAGCAAAGAAGCACATGACATTTCCTCTCAGCCCACCACTGATAGCTTGCAAAATAGTGCATTATTTGAGTTGTTTGAACACATTCCTGCTACCAGGTGCTAGGTTGTTGGTTGCACTTGAAGATCTCAGAGGTCTTTTCCAATCTTAAAGGTTCTATACAGGAAGTCCACATACCTGTGGAGATTTCACAATTTAAAATAGGAGATATTTTATATATTAATTCTGCAATTTGCAGAATTAATTCAACCTTTTCTTTAACCCAACAAAAAAATATGATCCCCACAGTGGTTTGTTTTCTTTCAGGTGTAGATTAGGCCAATATTTCTTGGTCCAAAATAGAGTTTTCTTTCAAGCTGGTAGCATAAAACTTCATAGTAGCTTAATTTGACTGTAAAATATTGAAGAATTTTTGTAATATCATTATAAGGCTTGTACGTATAAAAAATCCACCATCATAAAATTTTAAAATATTTTTATACCAGTATTTTTTATGCTTTTTTTTTTTTTCTGTACTGGCAATTGTTAAGTAATTTTGTAAGTAAAATACGTGAGTCATTCTACTCAAGCTAATTCTAGCTTTCCAGCCCTGATGAATGATCTGTTTGTTAAGCTCTATCAGAGTACTTTGGTGAAAGGAGATTTTGCTCCACTGATTGCTGGTATCGAGGAGAAGTTACAGGGAGGGAAGAAATTACGAAGGACAAAACTGATTTCTTTAGCTGATCAGTTATGTTTCAATGTTTAGCAATTGATGTGATATGACCTGATACTATTTCTCATGGTCTTTCAGAAATAGAAAGAGAAATAATACATTATTGCACTATTTTTGTCTTTTTTCAGTTACGTATAGAACACTCTCAGAATAACACTAACATTTATGCTGCGTCTTAATGGGTAAATATCCAGTTTAGTTGATCTTTTAAAGTAGATGTTTGTTCTCCTGACAGCCACATGTGTTGACAATATGTTCTAATCATAAAAGAAGTTTTGACAGGCCAAAGCTAAAAGCCAGCATTTTAATTAATTTTGGGGGACCAACTGTTCAAAAAACCCCAAGAATAAAATAACTTCAGAAGTTTTAGAATATTTAGAGCATTTCTGAACACAGACTTTGTAAAAAGACTGAATCTTCAGAAAACTATATCTTCTGCAATATATAGTGACTAGTTATATTTCTCATTGTCTCGTAAGTCAGCTACTTTGTCATTGCATATCTATGAGCTTGCAGAAGGTGTGTGTTTCCCATAAGGATATAAATATTGGAATCTTGTGTATTTCACAATCTATTTCACATAGATTGTGAAAAACTGCCCTGCAGAATGAGTTGGGCTTTAAACACGTGAATAGGTCTGCTTGAAATATCAACTGTCAGACTTGGTTTGCCAAAGTTTAATGTTACAGTAGATCAGTTTGCTGACAGATTGTCTCAGTTATGGCTAATATTACTAGTCTTAAAGAGCATCCTACCACAAAAACTTTATGAAAGAAGAACAAGCTTTTAAAATAGTATCACTCTTCAGTCTTGATGTGAGATTCATGCACCTTTCTCATCATCTACATTTGTGCATTTTCAACAGCCAAGATACAATAAGAGAGTCAATCCTTGCATAGGATGGACCATGGTGTTATGCTTCTACTAGAAAGAGTATTATCTAGTTATGCTCCTTTAAGTCTCTTTACTATCTACCAATTTGATATGGGAAACAGGCAGTCAAGCAATTCTGTAATGCCCCGGTATATTTGAAATTATTCAGATTTGCAGTTTAAGTATCTTCTATTTAACTATCCATTAAAAACAAGGTTTTTTTATTTCAGCAGTACTGAGACTCCCAGCCAGATGCTTTCACTCTATTTTGGGATACATAATCAAAACATCATCTCTGCCATAAACAGAAACATATTTGAGGTCCTTAATTATTCTGTTAATGAGGAAACATGTAATTTCTTTCAAATGAAGTATGCCCAATATAGACCCAAGAAGAAAATGAAAGCACGCAGAAAAAGAAAGCATGCTAAAAATAAATGCTACTACTATTTGCTGAATCACCTAAAATGCTATGTATTAATTCACAGTGTAATGTGTAGATATTAATAGTTTTATCTGTCAGTCAGCAGTCACATTCTGCTGTGACTTTTATGTGTGATCTATGAATGAATGCGAGCACTGACAGCCAGATAGATGTCTGAACTATAGATAATAGCAATAGTTTATCTAATAAGAATTGATGTTTTAAATATCTGCTTCATAAAATTGCTGTGGTTGTCCAGCTACTACTTTTAGATACTGTTGCACTGGGATTAAATTTGAGGGACAAATGAAGGAAGCAAGTATCTACTTTGAAGGATTTAATTTAGGAATTGGTTAATATACTTGTGACTCTGTGCTAACAACATTTTTAAGCTATTATGGGTAGCTTGAGAGGTATTCCATGCAGTTTTCTAAACAGGTTTTGAATAACTTTTTTCCATCCTAAGAATTTGAAGAAAGATGGCATTATCAGTTACTTAGCATATCTTACAAAAAAAACCCCATTATCTTTAAAAATCATAGCCTATAAACATGAAATAATATGGTACTCAAGGCTGTTATTGACCAGAATTCACTTGTCATTAGGAAATCACCTGAGTTTTCCAAACAAGTTTAGCTGTTGCTGTATAACTCTGTGTTCTGAGTAACCTTCTTATATTTGGCACACTGAGTGCTGCTATATAAATACTTTTTTTGCAGGGACTAAGTTCTTCTGTGTTTCTAGAGTGAGCTTTGAAGCAGACCTGTATATTGGACTGTTGTGGTTTGAGCTCAGTTGGATATCAAGCACTACACACCCCTCACTCCATCCCTTTTCTGTATATCTACCCTGGTGGAATGCAGAGGAGATTCAAAGTAAAATCTGTGTTGAAATAGATAAAAAATGAAAATAAAGTAAAATACAGCAACAATGGTAAATTATAATGTTAATTTAAATGAAAAGGGAAAACTACGTGATACATCATGCAGTTGCTCACCACCCACAGACTGATGCCAGACCCGCTTCCTGAACCCAGATGGGCTCCCCTTCTGGGTAATTCCCCCCAGTTTATATACTGGGCAGGATGTTCTATGGTGTGGAGTATCCTTTTGGTCAGTTCAGGTCACCTCTCCCAGCTATGGTCCCTCCCAGTTTCCTTTGAGAACCTCTTCACTGGCAGAGCATGAGACTTATGATGAATGTGACTTAGCAAAAAACCAAAACATCAGTCTTATCAACACTATTCTCATTCTGAATCCAAAATACCATTCTCATTCCCATTCCAAAACATACTAGTGTAGCAACTACTGTGAAGAAACTAATTCTACCCTGAAAACAGGATAGGACTGACAGCTGTGTAACTTTTAAGTGATGTTTAATAGCTAAAACTGGTTATAAATCTATTATTAACTTAGAATTTTAAAATGCACCTGTAATATATTTGTGTCAGCAGCACTGATAAGAAAAACAAAGGAGACAAGCAACTTCAGCTTAGGAGAGAGGTAATTTAGCTTATATTTAAGGGAAAAAAACCCACACAAACAACTAAAAACTCATTGCTTTGACTTCTGGCTTTTTTAACAGGTTAGATCATAGCCTGATAAAAAATTGAAGCTACACAGAAAACCACAAAATAAGATGGTATTCAATGAAACAAATGGGATTATTGAGGCTAACTTGTGTCAAACAGAAATAAGTGATTTTCCTAAAAAAGAAATAGAATTTTTATGCATTACCCAGGGAAACTGTTGAACAGTATGGGACAGGTTCATTCAAGGAACTATGCAGTTAGAAAGGTGAGGGAATGGGCAAAGTTGAAGTAGCAGTGGGTCAGGCAGAAATGTTATTGTTCTGGACCAAATTACTTAATGAATTTTGGGATTGGAATCTAATCTATTTGCAGTAACAGGGCATTAATACTATTGCAGCAGGATGGTGAATAGTTATGAAATTCTCTGGATAATGCTGTGCTGCTGACTTGAAGAAAGGCAAACTCAGAACAGGTTCTCACCTGAAGACATTTTAAGGTAATCAGGTTACAAAGGGAGTATTTCAAACAAATGGGAACTACAAGAGCTTGACTTCCTTAGTTCAATAAAATGAAGCTGGAAGAGATTCTCTCAGTACTCACTGTGTGTGTGCAAGGGAGAGAAAAAGAACCCAGTCATGACAGAGTGGAAACATATTGGTATGGGCTGGCTATTATTAATATAATATATATATTATATATATATAATATATATAATATATCATTATAATTAATATATTTATATATTTTTTCAGTCGTGCTATTATAATAGAACAACTGAAAAATTGTATAAAGGAACATTTGAAGCAGCTTTCCAACAGAATGCTCTTATCAAACATCTATTTTATTTTTAAGACATTTTGAATTCTATTTGAGGTATGATATGGTATGAAGGCTGGCTAGAGGTTTCCCTAAATGGCTTCTCACTACCCTGTGCCTAATATATTGCCTGCATGAATTTGTTTACCCTCTAAGGCTAGTCCTTCCAGTCTTGTCCAATAGATGTATGAAGTTTATGCCGACTGAAGTTTATGACTAATAGTGGTATGTGACACTCAATGGTTCAGTACAGTGATGAAGGTGGTTCGGTCTCATTGTACATTTTTCTTTTTATTAGTTGTTTCAGCTAATTTCATAAAAGATATGACATCTCTATACAAACTTTTTCTCTCCTACCTAAACTCAAGGATTGCAAAACCTACTTTTTCAAATATGTGTTTACTCTGCAGTTGTATTTTGCAGGATAAGAAAATCTACCAAGCTAATGGTCATGCCATGATTTGTTTTGTCAGTAAATAATAATTTGTTCTTGTTCTCTCAATCTGGTGAAAGGCATGAACACTAAGCACATTGCAAATTTTTCAAGAATGTAGTTAGTTATGGTGCACTACTTACTGTACTTAATGATCTCCTGCCAGTGTGGAAATCCCCAAGTCCCTCAAAGATAACACCAAATGTTTCTAATTCTGTCTGGCAGCTCAATAATATTTTTTGAGCCTTAGATCTAATTAAAATATGTGTGCTCTTTGATATGAAGTAGATCAAAGTTAAATTTGGTATTCTTAGTATCCAGTTTTTTTCTCTCTGAATGCACTATTCTACTGTCTGAAACTCCTTTGCAGAAGTTCAGCAGACTGTTACCTTCTCTGTTTGAAGATTTTTTTTCTGCATCATTTGAAGTCTCTGACTTTGATAGGCTCAGTGGAATAGATAATATATGTGCACTGGGATTTATGCATAGATAGAGAAAGAAACAGGATGAAGCATATCCACAGCTAATTTAAATCAGCATTGGAACACCACAGTCCAAGTGATTAATATCTGCTGAAGCTATTGCCTAATGGTTTTTTACATAGGAAAACTCATGCAATAAACAATCTTTTCCATTTAGAAGGACTGAATAAGAGATAACATAGGTGAAAATGTGCTTATATAACCTGAGATACTCGATCTTTATTACTAGCAGTTGGAAGAACTATTCAGAGATAAATTTTCAAAGCATCCAACTGTGGGAAATGCTGTCCTTTGCCTGATATCCTATTTCAGCCTTCAGTATAGTTGAAAATATTGATGCTTCAATGAATCAAGATCTCTTTTTTCTTATCATGGCTACTAGATACAATCTGTATTAGATTTTAGTCAGGCATTGTGAAAAATGTTTTCCGCCTAGTTTAAAATAGAGTAGAACAGGCAGAGAGGGAAATTGTTGTATTTTACTGCTCATTTCAATGAGAGTTTTTCCAAAGTACATGCCAAAGTAGGGCATCTGATTAAAAGAAAAAATTAATTAATCAACTAAATGTTTATATCCCGGACATCAGATAGGAAGAGAAGATAAAGATGGTATTCATACAAAATTACTCTGTTCCCAGTATTCCTGTTGCTAAGTTAGACATTTAGCATGAAGTGATACTCCCTGGCATGTGGGGGTCACTGTACTTTGAACACAGTTTCAGTTTCAAGAGCAGCAGAATCCCAGATGTGTGCTTCTTGCTTGCAGAAATAAAACAAAAACATGTGACAAGATCCCAGGCCCTAGGTTATTCTCAAGTAGGGCTAGTGATCAATCTTTTACTCTTGTCAGGGGCGTTATTTCTACATTCCTTTTCAGATAGAAACTGAAATTAGTTCTGATGGCTTCATAAGTTTCAGAGTCTCCATGTATAGATGAATCTGCCTCGTTTTTTCTTACCCTTTTCTTTAACACCTTAGCCTGGAGAAAAGACTTTCTGGGAGCCAAACTCATGCATCAGTCTTTAGAGACTTACTGACTGTTGGACCAGGTCAGATTTGCCAGACTGCCTGAGGCCAGCTCCATGTGCTGTACATGAAAACAGTGAATTTGCAGCAGTTTTGCATGTTTGGTCTGATTTGTTGTAATTCTATATTGCCTGAAAACCAAACAAAGGTTGATCTTTCTATTGCTACAATACTCCAGCAAGGAAAAGCAACGTTTCAGAGCAGTTGAAAGCTATGACTCCTACTAACAGGGTCTTCCTGAGCAAGTTAGATACAACCTGAGTGCTGCACTATTTGGTGCTGCAGTAGCTCATTTGTAGATGCTCTGCTGCTTAGTGTGGTTGATTGTCACAAATAGAATGACAGGGCAGAGAACGGAATCTGAGACAGGGATCTGCAAAATCATGTTGTATGCCATAAAAGAAAGATTAACCTTTCCTTGGCAAATGCTGAGGGGACAGATGTTTGTTTAGACTCTTTGAATTGTTTTGGCTCTATTATGGGTCCCCACACTTCAGTCAAAATTTACAACTCTGATTCCTTGCTGAAAAAGGAGCTCTCATTGTGCAGAAGAAAATCAGTTCCTGTGACACCTAATGCCACAAAAACATGGGTGTTTTTCTTGTTTGTTTCTTTGCATTTATTTTCTTACCTATTGTACAGAAATTTAAGAAGCTTTGGAGTTTAACACGTCCTTATTGCTCTTTTCTCTCGGTTGGACATAGGAGATGCAGATAGCTTGTAGCAGCTTGCAGCTGCTTGCAGCAGCTCCTGAGATTGAGGAGATTCTTTAGCCACAATGGAAACACTTCTGTGCCAGTTTGGGTGTCTGTTCTTTAAGACAGAGTCCAGGCTGATCAGACACCATCAGATTGTACCCTTGATTGGAAACAGAATCATGTACTTGTTTTAAATACGTTGATAAGGAGGAAGAATGAGCTCAGCAGTCCACCAGTGGCTTTAATGGATTGTTCAATCTTCAGCAAGTTTAACTGCTTGCAAACATTTTACTCATTCGTTACCTGGCAAAATTAAATACCCAGGCAATGGCATGGATACAGACAAGTGGCATCCCTTAGGGGTCCATACTGGGACCAGTGCTATTTCATATTTTCATTAACAACACAGATGAAGGGATCAAGTGTACCCTCAGCAAATTTGCTGATGATCCCAAGCTGAGTGGTGTTCTTCACACACCTGAAGGATGGGATACCATCCAGAGGGGCCTGGACAAATTCATGAATTGGGGCCATGGGAATTTCATGAGGTTTAATAAGACCAGGTGCAAGATGCTGCATGTGAATCAGGGCAACTCCCAGTATGAGCATAGGCTGGGGATGAACAGATTGAGGTAACACCTGCTGAGGAGAAGGACTTGGGGGTGGTAATGGATGAGTGGCTGGACATGACCCAGCTATGGGCACCCCCAGCCCAGAAAGCCAAATGTGTCCTGGGCTGCATCCAAAGCAGTGTGGGCAGCAGGGTGAGGGAGGGGATTCTGTCCCTCTGCTCTGCTCTGGTGAGACCCCACCTGGAACCCCACATCCAGCTCTGGGGTACCCAGCATAGGAAGGACATCAACCTATTGCACCAAGTCTAGAGGAGAACACCAAGATTGCTAGAGGGATGAAGCACTTCTCCGACAAGTATAGGCAGAGAGAATTGTTTAGCCTGGAGAAGAGAAGGTTTTGGTGAGACCTAATTGCAGCCTTCCAGTGCCTGAAGGGAGCCTACACACAAGACACAGAAAGACTTTTTAAAAGAGAGTGCAGTGACAGAATAAGGGGGAATGGTTTCAAACTGAAAGAGAGTAGGTCTAGATTAGATATTAGGAAAGAAATCTTTACTGTGAGGGTGTTGAGGCACTGGAACAGGTTTCTGAGATGTGATGCTGTGGATATCCCATCCCTGGTATTGCTCAAGAACAAGTTGGATGGGCTCTGACCAATGTGATAGTGGCCATGTCTCTGCCCATAGCAAGACAGCTGAAAATAGATGAACGTTAAGGTCTCTTTCAACTCAAACCATCCTATGATTCTATGACAACTTGTAAGTAGCAGCACTAGTCAGGATCCAGAAAGACTGGAAAAAACCTGAAAGATGAGCTCATGGATATGTATTCTTAACTTTATTTTCAACTTCAGATGTACAAGTTCTTTGACTCTAAGGCCTATGGAAAATGACTTATTTCACTGTTGTGGATTCAATTAAAAATGATGCAAAGCCAGAGACTAAACCATTTTGAAGAGATAGTTAATTATAAGGTGGTAATAACCTGGTAGCAGAACCTCAGCTTAGATGATATATTGCTGCCGAAGTAATTAACTTGGTGGAAGTGAAAACCATTACATCTACACTGCAGGAACTTGGTGCCAAGTTCTCCATGGCTCTTACAGGAAACAACAGCATTTAAAGAAACCCAGTGTCTTCTTTCCACACAGTGTAGTTTATGTAAAAGTGTTCAGAAGAGAGACTAAAGGGTCAGAGAGATGCTTTTTAAGATTGTTCTCTCATTCAGAAACTGCACTATTTAAAAAAAAAATTTCTTTTCTCTCAGAAGCACTGTATGCAGGCCTCAGAGAAATGGAAAGAGAAGTGTGGCTTGTGGTAAAGCATTAATTAACCGGGAGTGAAAATGGGGGAGTAAGCAGAAAAAATTAGAGCTGTAGTAAAATGATATCTTTTTGTCTCTCTGAGGCTCATAGGTGTTTGGTAAGATGCCACTCATAATTTATTTTTGCGAGAAATCATTGTCTAGCTTCAACAATGTGTCTAAAAAGCATGAGAATTTAGACTGAGGTGATTACATCTGAGTGAATACCAAATCCACCCATAAACCCTGACAGCTGCAGACATGGTAAGTTTATATGACTGTACAGACTATTCAGGATTATTTGTTGGCTTGCTTTACATTGATTTTAAAAACAAAGACATATGTTTGTAACATGTTGAGTCAATGCATATTTCATCACATAATAAACCAATGACAAAATCAGTGGAGTTCTGAGAAAAGTGAGGACTATGGGGGGACTTTTTTTTGTTTTGTTTTGAGGTTGTTTGTTTAGCTGGGGGGAGGGGAGTTATGTGTGGGGGTTTTCTCTCCCTAAGAAATGTGTCACATTGAGATGGAATACAAGATTAGTTAATTCCTTGAATTCCTTGCTGCGACTTGATAGTGGCAGAGTAAGCTTCTTTTGTTTCTCTGTTTGTTCTAGATGGAGGAAATTACCTTTCAGAGCACAAAGCAAGTTCATGTCTTTCATATCCTCCTTTCTCTCCAACTGCTAATGTAGTGTCAATGATGTGTGTTTGTTACATGAGTTCCGGTTTATTGAGAGCAATTTTACTTAGCAAATAACAGTAATAAGGTTACCAGTCTTTTCCAAGTACAACTTCTCTTTCTCTCTCCCCTCTACATTTTATTTGACAGTATTTGAGTGCAGCATGACAAGACTCCTTACTTTCTATATTTCTACTGAACGCTACAGTCAACTCTGTATTTGCACCATTTCTGTGTGGTTACCCACATGAAAAAGTTCAGCTTTCTTAACAAGAAGCCCAAGTACCCTACAATCTAGCCTGTAGTTAAGCTGCAGATTTAGTCTCACTGGGCTTTCAAGCACTAAAAGATACAAAAGAAGTCCCATTTTACCAGCTTGTTCTACACAACCAATCTCTCAACAGTGACACAGACATTAACCTCTTCAGATGATAATTGATGTGTGTTCACATTAATGCGGATGGAAAATAGTATCTGTAAAACCAGAAATTTTTCTATTCTTACATATCTCATCTTACTAAACAGAAATAATGTATTTGAAAGAATAAGTCATGTTGCCAAACTCTAGTCTGAATATTGGCATACCATACAACCCTAAATGTTTTTAATCCTACTCAGACTTTCTACAGTTTCATTCTCAAATATCTTAAAGGTATTACTAAAGCAAAGTTAAAGCAGGGTGTTGTAGAAGGGTTGAAAGAAAAGCCCTCTTTTTAACTTGAAATGTAAACTAATAATGAAAGCTGAGTAAGTAAGGACAGAGAACAATAGCCAACCTATACCATCACAGAGGACTCATGTTGTAATTTACTTGTTCATATTATGCTTTCTTGGAGCTCGTTTTAACCACATTGAAATCACCACAGCTCAGTTTCTCCATGGCTGCTTCTGAGTTATACAAATGCAGGGATAGAGAACCAAAGTAATCTATATGGGCTCCAGAAGAACTTCATCAAATATATTTTCTTGAATTTTGCTTGTGGTGCTGTCATCTTGGCCTCCCTTTGCTTTGCAGGTTGGGTCACTTTATGTGTAGTCCCAAATTTAAATTTATAATGTGGTGAGAACTTTTTGATCACCATCCCCATATAAATACTGTTTTACATAATTTATTTTTATTTATGTTTTACATAAATACTTTAACATCATTTTCCAAATGAAAATAAGAGTATAATGAATGATTTTTAAAATGGATGATACTAACAATATTCAGTTGTGATATGGGGTCATTCTGTGTCTTCTATAGAAAGATTTTTCTTCTAGAGAAATATTTAAGTATTCTATAATAAACAAGTCTATAAAGATTTTCTTTTAAAAGAAAGGAGCTAAATTTCTCTCTTTTTTACCCCCTATCAATAATGGATTTTTTTTATTGTGAATACACACTTACTTCAAGATAATTCAAATTTGGATGGAAAAAGTGTTGGAGGATCTTGCAGAATGCAAGTTTAGTAAGAGAGAGGTGTTTGTCTTCTGATTATTTAGTATAATTAAGTTTAGAGAGATGACCTTTCAGAGCAGTATTCCTTGCAAATAATATAGTATTCAGTTGGTTGTGGAAAATTATGCAAATTATTATGTGAAACAAAAAGTACAGATTAGCCTAGATAGTCAGCACCCATAATTAATACCTCTCCATCTGTGATAGAAAAGGTGTATCTATATGACATCAGGTATAGGAAGGATAGGAGATAATAACAAATTGCCATGTCCTTTCTCTTGAAGGCTACCTATTTTAATTTGTGTTATAATCAAATATGGTCCAATAATTTCTTCGAGCTTGGATTTTCTATAGCCACTGGCATTCCAAATGCTGCAACAGATCTCCTAGTGCTCGTTAATTAAAGATTATTGAGTTTTAGCTAAAGTTTGAACTTCTGATATCCTACATATTTTCTAATGATCTTCCTTGAAACCTGAGTTTAGAAAACCAGCCAGTTCATAAGCATTTTTTTATCAGCTGCTCCTTCATTTTTTCCTCTCTACTAATAGCTCACTAGCCTAGGCTTCCTAGTCATTATCCCATATAAATGTCAGAAAATCATCTGAAACAGGCACTAGTTCTCAGGTATCATTCAGGTTACCGTTCAGGTTCTAAAGAAGGAGAACTTGAAGGTGTATCTTATCCTTACATTTTTAGCCTCGAATTTGCTGAATAGATATATGTATGAAGAGGTTTTGTTGCCTCTATTTATGAAGAGAAGTTGATGAATAGCTGTGCAACCATATTAGTGGATGAAGGGGAAAAAGACATTGATAGGTGTGACTCTATCAACTCACTTGAGATTAGAACTGAATCTGGCAAAAGATCTCTTTGACAGATGCTTGATATCAGGGATTGGAAAAGTAGCACAGTTCCCATGTCTGAACTCCTGACACAAGACCACCTCCAGCTTTGGTCACCATATCTCTCACCCATAGGCTGAAGTAAAAGTCACAAATAACTTCTGATATGCTGCCAATCCAGAGGTACCTACACATGCTGCTGAGTGAGTACTGCTGCTTCTCCCTGCAGTGCTCATGACAGGGACTCACTGAAAATTTGTATGGCTCTATTTATGTACGTGAAAACCCCCATCATATTCCTACATTTCAAGACAGAGAAAATATTTTTGCAGCTCTCTGGAGCCTTGAAAGCCAGTGATTGCTGTTGGAAGCAGGGCTGCCACAATGGTTATTTGCAGACAGTGTGTGGGAGAGTGACTCCATGCAGCAATTGTCTTATTTCTATTAATAGAAAATGTACCGACTGAGCAAGGAAACACATTTTCAATAAAAAGAGTATTTTAAAGTCCATTGCAAGTTTCTGGTGCAGAGAGCTGATTCCTTCCTGTCCCCAGATAACCAATGTAACATGTAGCCAAATCTGCTGCGAGAACTGTTTCAGAAGGGAAAGAAACTAGCTAAGAAAACTAGCTAGAAAACTATGTACCTGTGTTAAATACAAGAATTACAGCTGATTTAATCAGAGTGTATGAGTATTTCATGCCCAGCATACACTGCTGAAAACATTTGCATGGATCAAGTCCCATGCAAGGGGACCTTGAGCTGGCCAGAGCATGGAGGCAAAATGTTCCCATGTTCCCATGAGGTGAGGCAAGTCTCAGAGACAGCCTTTGAGAGAACACAAAAGACTAAGCTGAGCAAAATAACTTTTACAAGCAAAGGAAAAAAAATCTTACAATTAGATATATCATACTTAGTCAATTGCACCCAAACAAAGAGTAATAACTTCAAACAATTTCATAATTCAAATATTTATAACAAAATTATCATAAACTCATAAGCATGAAGTCCAAATGAATATTGATTTTGATATAGATACACTTCTGAAGAGTCAGTTCATTTTAATGTTTGTATCCAACAAGACTTCTCATTCTGGTTGTGGTCTCTGTTTTAAGGCATATCTTTCCAAGCAGCCTGTTGGTGCTTTGTGCTTAGCATGACAACCAACAAAGGATGGGGAATATACCGGCCATACTGGCAATATAATTAGAAAATTAAAACCCACTTCATTTGGTCACTTTGTTTGAAACTTCAATATTTTGAATTTTTTTTCATTATACTAATACAGAAACTTTTATTTTTTCTCAAATGTTAAAACCCCAGTGTTATTAAAATGTTATTCTTTTCCTTACTCTACAGGGCTTTCTACTAAGTCATTTATATATGTGTATATATATATAGGATCCCTACTTGGAGTGCATCCAGCTCTGGATCCCCAGCATAGGAAGGACAAGAACCTGCTGGACTGAGTCCAGAGGAGGACCACCAAGGTGATGAGAGGGATGGAGCAGCCCTCCTGTGAGGAAAGGTTAAGAGCATTGGGATTGTTCAGCATGGAGAAGTGAAGGTTTTGGTGAGACCTAATTGTGGCCTTCCAGTACCCAAAGGGAGCCTACAAGAAAGCTGGAGAGGGACTTTTTAAAAGAATATGTAGAGACAGGATAAGGGAGAATTTGGGGGGCTTCAAACTGAAAGAGGGTAGGTTTAGATTAGATATCAGGGAAATATTTTGAGATGGATTGGAAGGTGTGCTTCCTCTTGTCAGAGAGGGTTGAAAGTAGAATATCTTTAAGGTCCTTTCCAACCCAGAACATTCTATGATTCAAGGGTCTGCTGCAGCAAGCATTCACCATCTTCTACTTTCTGTCTTCAGTTATTGACTGCCAGTAAGCCTGCTGCTGAGTCTCTCAGCTCAGCTACCTCTTAACTTTCAGCCCAGTGTTATCTCATGAGTAATTAGATGAACTAGCAAACAGGCACACTTGTGGCATAAATTTTCAAGGAACACATGAGGATATTTCCCTTTGGAGTTAATCTCAATGGGTGTGAGCAAAACATTCCTTCTAGCCTGTGACAGTATTACAGCTCCTGGTAGCCAGAGTTTCTGTTAGTGCCTCTGTTGCTATGACACTCTTGTACTTTCATTTCTACTTTCACTACATCCTTTCACTGCTTCCTCCAGCCCACCCAGCACTAGCAGGCCTCTTGCTTTTGGAGCTACTGTTGGTAATTCTCTCTATATCTTTCACTCCCAGTCTATAAGAAGCAAAGCTCTGCGCTCGCTTGAGTCTTTACCTGAGAAGACACAAGACATTAAGTCTAACACTAAAGTTAAGTGCCGTAATAAAAGGGCAGTGCACAGCCAAAGTGGTCACCTATGAGTTTCAGATTTCATAATTAAAAAAAGCTGTGAACTTTGCATTTCTTAGAGCAGCCCTCAGTATATCAGTGGTGCTTTCACATGTCCAGAGCTTTCCTCATTACAGTTTACCACCGTATGCACAGCTTTTTTAAAGTACTACGTTCTGTTGAGTCTTGGGTTTGCTGTGCACTCCCTTGGGAAAAAAAAAATAAAAAAAGTATTGCAGTAATTGATGGTAGATGATTACATCTAGAAAAATTACATGCTCAAGGTGGTTATGGCAACCATGTATCTGGGCACAGTTGCACAGTGAAATTTTATCTATCATGTGACCTGGAACACATAAGGACAAATCCTCTATAAATCCACTGTATATATCATCTATATAGATATATTTATTCCATGGCTTTTTAAGTACTACTTGCCTAGCTAGGTCATGTAAACCAAAGAGTAGCATTCAGGAAAGTCAAGAGATCCATCTGTTGATCTGGACAAGTAACTACAAATCTCCACATATTTAATCTTAATGTGTAGCAATATGAACTATACGGTATTACATTTTAGGTAATAAATAAGCAAAAAGTAGTTCCCATATTATGACATAATTTTGTGCCCAGTGCCATGATTCAGTGTTCTGAAAATAGGGGATGCAAATTAGTGTCTCACATTTCAGCCTGAGAAAAAAAGAAATATTTTCTGTAGAAATAGAAGTCTAGATTGTCACTGTATAAGATTACACTGAATAAAAATGTGAAAAAAACCCCCAACAATAATGTGACCAGTGGGTCAAACACTGAAGACAAAGCAAACCTTCAAAATTACATTGAAATAACAAAAATAATAATAATAGTTATTTTTAGGCATGCAGAATAACACAGGATTGGGAAAATAAAGAAAGGAGAAAAGGGAGCATGTCTTTTCCATTTTGTGCTATTTTGTATATTGAAAATAGAATCACAGCTACAGAATATATCTATCCAGAAAAACACATCAGACCATGAGAATGTTTTCTTCTCTTTCTAAATTCAGTATTAAAATATATTACTTAATTGATGCATGTTTTTATTTTTTCTCAAGGTACTCTCTCATTTTTAAGCACATTTTTAGCTAGCCTAAGAGAGTTCATGTTTTTTCTTAACTAGTCTTTGCATGTGTTCCTTCCAACAAGCTACATATAAAAATGATTGTGTAATTTATTATGTTTTCCAACTGAATATTTGAACAAAAAATGGCTGAATTTTAATCCTGAGAACTTTTATTGTATTTAGCTCTAGTTTCTCTCATTGTAGAAATAAAAGAGGCAGCTAGATACATCCTGTTGCAGCTGAAATCAGTTTTTCACATTTAGAAGTGCTACTGAAAAACAAGCCGCTCCACAGCATTACAGAAATATTTTTATTCACTTGTCTTTATGAAATAAGAAATGTGCAGTTTCACTGGTGTGTCTTCAAAGTCCTTGTAGCTGCAGGCAGAGAAAAGAGCACTATTTCTTTTGAACTCATCTGTTTTCCTTAGATATCCTCTAGTTGTTACTTTTTGATCTCATGGATAGTCAAAGGTTTGGTATTGGGGTGTACATTTTGGTGCTGCAGAGTTTGATGTCATTTGAGGGATGTAGGGCCATGTACACTCTCCTCTACTTGGCAGAATGGTCTAAAACTCATCAAGTTTTCAACTCTCAAATGCTAAAATTTATTTTCCAAAAACATCTAGGAAAGGCTGGATTTGCATACAAACAGGCAAAAATAAATTCCTCAAGCATATGTAAAATGCATGAGGAATTTAAATGCCTTAATACATCTTTCATAATGAAAATTAATACCATTCTCAAGGTGATGCAAAACTTAATTTAGTTTGTGGCCAATCAAAATCAGAGTAGGATAAGTAGAGATAAGAATTAATCTAAACTCTCCTGCCTCCCACCCCTCTCTTCTTCCTGGGCTCAACTTCACTCACAATTTGTCTACCTCCTCCCCTCGTCCAATGGCACAAGGGGATGGGGAATGGGAAGTGCAGTAATTTCATAAATCTTTGTCTCTGCCATTTCTTCCTCCTCATGATCTTCCCCTGCTGCAGTGTGAAGTTCCACCCACAAGACACCATTTTTCATTAACTTCTCCAAAGTGAATTCTTCCAATAGCCCACATTTCTTCATGAACTTTCTTCATGGGTCCTTTCCATGGTGTATATTTTTAAAGAACTAACTGCTCCTGTGGATGTCTGATCCATCAGGATATTCAGTGGGCTGCAGTGGCACAGCCTGCCTCACCATGGTCTTCATCTCAGGCTGCACAGAAATCTTAGGTCCAGCATCTGGAGCTTCTCCTCCACCCTACTTCTGCACTGACCTTGATGTCTGCAGAGCTATTGCTCTCACATGTTCTCACTTCTTTCTCTCAGCTGCTGCTACTCAGTGGTTTTAAACTCTTGTTAAATACCTTATTACAGAGGCACCACCATTGCGGCTGATGGACTTCCCTGGCCAGAAGCAGGTACATCCTGTAGCTGGCTAGAGCTCTCTGTGTTATACATGGGGGCAACTCTGGCATCTTCTCCCATAATACATCCCTGCGTCATCCCACTACCAAAACTTTGCCACACAAACACAACGCAAGCTGTTAGGATATTTCCAGAATGCACATCAAAACAGTATTTATGATTATTTTCATAGTCTCCCAGAGCAAGAGCACCCAAGGTGATTTCATATCCTGAGGCGTGGAACTAGTGAAGTATTTTTCATTCTGCATGTTTTTCAAGGAAAATGATTGTGCATAAGACAAAGGTTCAGCACAGTGGTATGATGCTTCTCAAAACTCTCTTCCCATGTGATTTCTTAGATACCACTTACAGTGAACATGGGAAATGATGAAATGTATGAATACAAGGAAAGATCATAGACCTGAGCATCCAATTATTGCTCTTCTGAAGCATAATTTTGCATAAGCTCACTCTTGGAAATAGCCTTTTCAAATGTGAAGTTGAATTGTCTCTTTCTGATGTAACAAATTATAATGCTAGTCTTGCATTTATGGTGCTTACGTGTACTGAATGATCAATACAGTAGATATTGCAGAGATAATCTTAATGGGAAAGATAAGAGGAAACCAACAAAACGTTTAAATGTGTCTCCACTTTTTGACGAGTTAGATTATTGTAATGGGAAACAGTCAGAGTGATCGCATTAAAACTGTCTGTAGGTTGTTTTTCTTTCTCTAAGGAAAATGAAAGGTAACAGCCTTCATCTTGAATATCATTTGTGATTGCTGCAACACAAAACAATAAGTGGAAAGCTGTTACTACCTCCCTGTCCCCAAGTCTTCTTGAGGAGGATTGTAACTGACAGCATTTGGAGCCAGGACACTGAATGGATGACAGAGGAAAGAGACAAATATTAAAAAATTATGTTCAAGAATTACCTCCACTATTGATGAGGTATTAGCTAGACAATTTAGACTATTCAACTGTTAAAGGATAAATTGCACTAATAATGGACTCCTAACTCCACATGTGTGCTACATTTTCTTTCACGCATACCTTGGTATCCAGCCCTTTATCCAGGTAAAATTTTATTTATTCACCCAGGCCTTTATCCAGCCCTTTTCCAGTTGAAATTCTGGATTTATTTTCCTGACCTTAATTTTAGGCATTCGCTTGGACAAGTCAGCCCTTCCATTGGTTAAAATGAAAAATCCTCCAGAGAGAAATTTTAACAGCCCTTAATTTCTTTTGCCTGGTTCTCTTCAGACCCACTAATACTTTTTTTCTTTAAAATTTAACCCTAGGTGTAGGCTGAGACAAAGGACAAAGGAGTAAAAAATTACAGAAGAAACTAAATGCTCCTCATGGAAGAGATTTACCAGCATTCCCAAGTTCTATTTGGAAGATAGGTGTTTTCTGTATGTGCAATAAGGGTGATATTCCAACTTTCACCTGAGGAACTTTCAACCTCTTAACAGAGAAGGGTCTCTACATCTGGTATTATATTCATCTAAAGTGAAATGTTGATTTCAAAGATGCAAGACTTTTGAGATTTAGAGTAATTTCTTCTACATATTTTGACATATTCTGGTGAATTTCTGTTTTCTCCTGAAAAAAATGGCTCCTGCACTTCCTTTTAGTTTTATGTTTCCCAGTTACAAAAAGAGTTACCAAGCAAGAATTCTTGATACACATTCAGACTGCAGCCACTCCTCTTCCTTGTGAAAAAAAATGTTTGAAAAATTTTATTCAAGTATTACTTGGAAGATATTCTGCAGAACTGGCTGCAAACCCATATGCAGGTATAGCACAAACTGTCAAGAGAAAAAATAACTGTGGAACAGGTGTAAGAATTTCACTTTCTTTTCAAAACTAAATTGTTTTAAAAAGAGGGTTTGATGGTTTAAATCCTGCATAAAGAAGAGAGAAAAAAAATTTCAGCTGGGGACAGTATCTCTAATTGCCATGTGATTGCAGTCGCTGGAGGCCTTATAGCCCAGGAGACAGAGCATTAAAAAAATAATCTGTCAGGCAGATCTGTATGTACAGGGGAAAAGAAGCATTACTGGGGAAGGCAGATGGGTCAAATTGCTGCTCAAATTGTAGAACATTTATTCTCTTAAAGGGTTTTATCTCGTTCTTAACAGGTAGGTCCTTCTTTCTTAGGGACAGTCAATGCCACTTTCAAATAATGTGTTTATTAGGAATCAGTTTAAACAAACAATAAAAAATTTCACCATCCAATTTTTATTTTTGTTTTGAGGCAGTTGTTCTGCAACTTCTTTTAAAGTAAAATGGCAGAGAAAAAGAAACAAAGAAGAGTAATTGAAAAGATATTATTTCTTCAGAAAACTATTTAAGGAAAACATGCCAGTGTCAGCTGTCAGGGCAACTTTCCCTGTGCTTCTGTCACATTGATCTCCCATCACACCTGGCTTTCTGTCTTCACTTAATTTTCCTCAGAAACATAAGATTTCCCTCATCAGATGCCCTGTGTTGTGCATTGCACTACATCACAGAAAAGAGCAAGACAGTGGCTGGGACGAAGTTTCTGCTGGTGTAGTTCCCTGATGTCCTGCTTTGAGGGCAAGACCCTGTTAAGAAGCAGTTCAGCCTCTGTAACTCTCACTCTGCACAGAAGCTTCTCTGATTTATTTAATTTTTATAAACCAAGGGGAATCACAGCAGACAAGCCACCAGTTTATTCTGCTAAGGTCTGAGAACACTTGGTGGTGTCACATGAGGACAGAAGAAAGACAAAGGTGTTAATGTCATGACATTATCAGAAATTTGACAAAGGTGATTGTGGGTTTTTGTAAGAGAGGAGAGGTCTCTAGGGCATCATAGGAGAAGTTGTGCTCCAAAATCACCAAAAATACATGATGAACAAAGGGTCAGCAATGCTGAAGAAAGAGTTGACTTAGAAATTATACCTGAGCTGTTTTCTGCATCTTGAAATGCAAGTAGAATTCAGGGAGGCTGCATAAATCTCAGGCGAAAAGCAAGGAATGACACATAGCAAACTGGAGGCTTCCTTGTTGGAAGGTTTTGGAATACTTTTAATAACTCTGGTACTTCAAAGCAGAGAATTTGGTTGATGTTTCAAGCAGATGAAGAAGGGCACAGTTTTTTTGCAAGGTTAATTGCTTTTGTGGCTCACTGAGGAAGTGAGATGTGATTCTTGCTCTAAGAGATATTTCAAAAATAATTGAGTAAGTTAAAGCCAAGACTTTCATTTGCAGTGAGGAAGTTTCCTGTTTGTGCTCCATAGAAGCAAAAAGGAACAGTGATTTCATTTTGTGTTATTGCAGGGAAATACTTTTAAAAAATTCTTTTGTTACAACTGAATTAAAATTGCAGTTATGATTTTTGTTATACGAGTAACAGAAAGGAATTAGATTACAGATATTTTAATTAACCTGACTTCGTATTTTTAAAGCCTGGTAGCAATCTGTTTGTATTTACTTCATCCAATTATAATTACAGAAAGTAAAGGGTAATGATGATGCTTGAAGCCATGCACCAAACCTCCGGGGGGGATGGACTCAGGGCCCTGACATCAGTTTAAGGAAAATATGCAGAATTAAGCCTATTAAGTTATAAATAAAAGGGAATAAAAGTGTTTTAGACAAACTAAAGTATTTTTGTCAATACTGAACATCTCCTATTACAGTGGGTCCAGCAGTGACAGTCTTGGCTGCTGGGCAGTCTTTGTACAGGTAAGGGAAAACAGTTGATAGGCAATTCCGATGTTTATATCATGGCCCACTGGATGATAGGAATATCCCAAAATTGGCTTACAGTATTGGGACAAGGCAGTAAATATAGTAGAAATTTTTGCAGTAGTAAAAAAAATGCAAAAAATTATTTAAAAATGTTGCTGAATAGTTTCCTTGGATTTGGACCTGCAAAGAACTATTTCTGTCAAAACCTTAAATTAAAAAGGCTGTGTCAAGTTAATCAGGGTCAATAAACCATAGATGAAATGTATATACTTGTTTTATTATTATTTTCAATTAATTGGTAGCTAATTAGCAAACTATCTTCATCTGCAAGAAGAGTAAAAAAAAAGCTATCTGAAATATTCTTCCGGATAAAACCGAGAACTTTGTCTTTCAAAGTCTGTGACTTGTTAGTACCTTATAAGTTTTGCCACCACTCCACGTGTTATTGGGATTTTTTTTTTTTTTTTAATTTGATCCTTTTACTATTTGCAAGCAGCTGATCAGAAATATTCATGACTGGAAGTGAATATTAGTTGAGGTTTTTGGAGCATAGAAATAGACATCTGCTCTTGTTGGGACCAGCATCATTATTCAAAGTAATTCCCTTCAGCAAACAGTGATATTTAAACATTTAAGTTGAACATTTGACAGTCACAAAAAAAAGTTTCCAGTAAATTAACAACCTAAAATGAAATACAGATTTTCTTCAGTGTTTAAATGGACAATCAAACTGATATTGTATGCACTGAGAAACTCTTTTGAGTTACAGCAGTTAAAGCAGTGGTCCACATCAGTATTTAAATTACAGCTTTTAACAGTGAAAGGATGGTGAAGTCAGATTATTTCTGCCTATGTGGTAAAGTATTTCTTAGAAAAATATATGTTCTTTCAGCTTCATGGATAAGGCAATTGAGATTAAACTGCAGATGATGGGATATTAAACCATAGATAAACGAAACAAAATTATAAAGGCTCTGGTATACAAATCAACTTGAACAAACTTCATAGCTATTAGAGAGGATGACAAAAATAATTGCTCCACAACGAAATAATGTATCATACAAGATATATAAATCCCCAAACATAATTTTATTTACCTGCTTGTTGAGATATTTACTTCCTGTAGAATATAGGAGAGACTGCTGAAAGATTAACTTGGGAGATAAAAATTATTCTTCTGTTATGTTTTCAGGTTTGAACTAATATTTCCTCAGGTATAAAGAAAATGTTTTTTTAGCAGCACACTGACTTGCTCAATGGATAGAATAATTAAAAATAGAACTATAGAAATTATTCTTCTCTCATTTTTATTGCAAAAAATATCTACTTATCTTTTCTATGATGCTTCACAGGTAAAAAAATCAATAATATAAAAAAATTCATAAATTTTATCTCTGAGGTTCAATGTAAATATTCTCAGGTTACCCACATCCATACTTTATCAAGAGGCATTTAATTGTTGTCTGATCAATCAATTAGATTGATAGTTAAAATAAAAACTAACTAGGAACACAGTATGCAAGCCTTGAGCAGCCCAAGAATCAATTTTAAGAAACATACTAATCATTTTAATATGTGTTTGTATATGCATAGATAACTTCTGGATGCCAATTTTACTTATAACAGAAATTTTATCTGTTCTTTTGATGCTTTTGTTGGGGGATTTGGTAGGTTTGGGGGGTTTTGGGCTTCTTTGGGATTTTTTCTTCTCTTTTTGTTTTTTTTTTTGTTATGGTTGGTGTTGCATCAGGAAGCTATAGTAGTCAGCACTCAGGTTAAACTGAAATTTATTTCCGCTATGCCAAGGCACTTACTTTTGAGAGATACGTCCATATCTGTATGCAACTGCTTTTATATTGTTAAACATCTAGCAAAACCCAGTAATTTTTGCTGCCACCCTATGTAAAGGGAGAGATACAAAACCAGTCTTCTCTTCACAACTTGTTAAGCAGCCATAGAGGTGGTGAGCATCCTCAGGTTCAGGAATCCTGAGAAACACTCAGGGAACTTGAAGACTGGGCTCTAAATGTAGGCAGAGTCAGCTCCTCTCAAAGAGAAATGAACCATTATCTCGCTGTTTCTTCAGGTATCTACATATTACTCAATTATCTACTTGTTACCACGCTAAGTTTTTCCCTGCCTGGTTAGGCTAGTTATTTCTGAAAGAAAAAAAATGTGTGAGTTTGCTATAGTTATCATATTGCTGACAGCAAAGCTGTTATTTAATATAACCTTGCAGAAGAGTAGTATTTATGAGCATAATATGAAAACTCCCAAGCAACCATTTCTTAATCTTATTATGATGCCATAGTTAGAAAATATATCTAATAGATAAAGATAGCTTAATATATAAACCAGAATAAGAATTTTATTTGTTCCATGATACAATTTAGGCAAACAAATATATTATTCTTTTTGTTAGGATTTTATAGCATAAAATGTGTAAGATAGATAATTCTATTAGGAAATTGTAACTTAATATTTTCCTGATTAGCAAGTGTCCCAGACATAGCAATGTAACAACAGAGTAGCAAAAGTCATGTTTTTACTTTCCTTGTTGTTTCCTTGTTAACTAAAAAGAAGGAAACCTCAAACTTTCTTGGTATTAGGATATCTATGATAGACCACAGTACAGCTCCCTTGCCCTGATTCAAAACATGCCACTATGAAATTTCATGAGCTTGGCTGGCAGAGGGGAATGGGAATTTTTGGGCACTAGAATAGATGAGCTGAGTCTTTAGGCTGTGAGAAAACAGCTGAATTTGTTATAACAAACTTGTGTGTGTGTAGTGCTGGGCTGGGAGACATTCAAGAACAGCGAGAGAACAACCATTTTGTTTTGCCTTTACTGTGTGTTACATTCATATTTGAAGGAGGACCCTGCTATATTCAAAAGTGGAAGGAATAAAGATCCATGAAGAAAATTTTGAGAAAGCAATCTTTTTAAAATACTTTCTTAACTGCTTTCAATAGACATCATTAGAATATTGGTTTCTATAAAGTACTGGCACAATTTTTTTTTTATGTTTTCAATGAAAAAAAACAAGCATTACTTGGACACTGATTTCCAAAATATGTAAATGTCAAACATTTAAAAAAAATCGTGCACTTCTATGACTTAGAAATTTCTATAGAACACATATGATTTTTCAAGAGTTCATCCATAATATTCAGAGGCAAAATTGAGTCAATTACAGCTTAATTGAACATCTAGTTTTTGCTGAGCATGAATCTCAGTACTATTGAGAAAAAAAATTGTGGCAATTACAGAACTCTAAAAATTGAAAAATAACATTGACTTCTTCTCATTTTCCTCTTTTCTGTTAATAACAGAAGTTCTTATTTTTCTTAATTTTGTGAACACTTTGATACAAAAATTTAAAATGTTGTACTGTGTGAGTTGTATAAGACTGATGTGCTGTTTGCAAATCGATAAATTATGTTTAACATGTCTCAGTAAATGCAGCTTTAATAAGCCTCAGTAGCTGCATCTATAAAGAAAGAATAGAAAAGAAAGGAAACTGGAGCAAATATATCAAATGAACACAGACATAATGGAATGCTGAACCAAATAAACAATGACACTTGGCAAAATAACCAAGATAAAGCCAGAATACAAGGAACAAACAAGGCCACTTCATCAATGTAGGTAAAGGGTAATTCCATCCATGGACGACCAAAGCCCCTGGCCCAAGAAACCCATCAACTCAAAAGAAGAAGAAACTGACCATGTGGACTAGCTAGCATAAGAACTGAGAGAATAATTTACCAATAGAAGATAGAATAGCAATTAATGGTAAAACTATGGAAGTTATAGCCAGTGATCATTAATGCCTTTATTTGCTAAAACATAAATACTGAAGTTCAGATAATTTCCATGCTACCTTTGTGGATTTGTCAACTAGAAATATTTTCTGTACAGAACTCTAAACAAACCAAATACCTTGACTCTCTCTGTGGTTTGTTCTCTTGCACACTGAGTAAAGAATCCATTTCAGGGCAAAAAGACCATGGCACTTTTGTGTGTTCTCAGGACTCTCAAAACCCTCTCAGAAGAGAGTTTTGAAGTAAGGCCAACAAAATATTTCAGTGTCAAGATGACTTCATCTACAGAGCAATTAATTTTTTAGGACTGGGAAATCTTCACATATGAACTTCAAAACAAGAAACTTCGAACTGATAAAGTGCAAAATGTAGACTGACTTAGGAAAATTCTTAATTTAAAGCTCAGTAAGTAATATTAGTGTAATTGCTCGCAACATAGTTATTTGCTAAATTATTTTTCTCTTCCATGCTGATATCTTTACAATCCACAGAAACAAAATGAGAGCAACTGGGAAACTGCTGATTGTCTAGAATCACTGTGGATTTTGTTCTGTAAGGGGGCTTTGTACCTGCAGCTGCTGTGGAGCTTCAAGGGAAAAGAGGATTCTTAGTACTATAGTAATTATTTCTTTTTCATGCTGTTAATAGAACCTACAAAACCTGGTGTGAAGTGAAAGGGGAGACTGGGAGAAAAATGGTGCACTAGTTATCAACTAAATCTTTTCTACTGCAGTATTAGATAATGTGTGCACATTTCTGGAATACATAGTAATTTTCTCAACAGGAAAAGAGGTTGCTGAAGTAAAAACATTAACAGTCACTGCAGGGAAACCAAAGCTTCTGACCTTGTATTTTTTTGCATTATTTTTTCTACTTTGTTATTGTGTTTTCTCTTTTCAATTACTTAGCTGGAATTAGACTTTTGTTGCTCTCCTAACCTCCACCAAACCTAAATAACCCACAGTTCTGTCTTAAGAAAATCAGTTCTGGTTTCTGATAGCTTTTGAATATGGAGTTGAACACACCTTCTGTGACTCAGTCACCACCACCAGCTCACCAAAGTCTACTGAGCCATGAGAATGAGTTTGCTAAAGTTTGTCTCCTGAAAAAGCCCAATTGCCTTTTGTGTTGGAGAGAAAGTGGAGGGAGGCAGGAAGAGAGGGGAAAAAGGAAAGAAGAGAAAGACTCAAGGTGACTGAGAATAACACCTTAAAGAAAAAAGAAGAAAGCTTATTTTTGCTCCTTACAAACCTTTCTTTCATTTTCTTGTCTCTACTGTTATTTACTCAAGCATTACAGGAACCTTTCGTCTCAACCCACTTCCTACTTCAGAAAGAGGGCAGTTCCCACAGGTTCTGTGTGAGAGTATGTTGTTTTTCCCTCTTCTCTTTCCCAGTAGGATCACAATGATACTTTATATAAACAAAAGGGTCTTTTTTTTGGTGAAAATACAGAAACCTATCTGCAGAATTTTTTTCGATATCTAGGTAGATGAAGGCAGAAATATGTTAGCATCACAGAATCTGCTCATTAAAACAGGGTGCTTGTCTAACAAAGGTTCATGACAAAAAGATACATTAAACTCACCGTGACTTACAAATAGGCTAAAGTGTGCTTAAGTTTGGGGATGTTAACATGAGAGCTATTTGAAACTTTTAAAATAATGAGGGATTTTTGAAATGTAAATTCTAATATTTATAGACACAAAGGCTTATCCATCACTGTAAAAAACAATTAAAACCCCCAAACAACTCCCAAAGGAAGTAGAGACCTATAAAACCAGGAAATTTGAAAATTTTTGTGCATACACAGGTGAGCTTTGGAAGGTCTGTTTGTTAAAGAAAGTATAAAATCTGTATAAAATCTTATTCTAACCGGTTTGCATCATGTCTCTTATTTCTGGGTATGTTTGTAGTGTCTAAACAAATGCTCATCTGCCAGCAGCAAAATCAGTAAAAGCATCACATTAACCTCTCTAACAGTTAGAAGTACTGCAGTGTATCAAGGCAGTGTAGCTAATAACATCTGAATAATGAAAGTCTTCCCAAAGTCAGTGATGGAAAACTCTTATTTACATTTTTTTTAAATAAAGCATCATTTTTCTACTGTTTTATAGCCCAGCTACTGAGGAATGTCTGCCAGCTCCTTAACCTACAGGTACATTACAATGCTAACAAGACCAGTAATAACTGTCAGATTCTGAAACTTATCTTCTTGTTCCTACCTAAAGTTGTCAGATTTTATAAGCTCCTTGGCAGATTATTCTCGCGAATAGGTATTGTTATTTTCTTTTTCAAGGAATAGGCAGTTTTGGATTTTTCATTTGTGAATTTTTGGTTAACTTATATTTAAAAATTGAAATTCCTTCAGCACAGTTTCCAGAACTTTAGTTTTAGATGAGAACCTGTTACTCTCTTTCCTTTCAAGTAAACTATTCTCTAGATAATTTTTCTTCTATAAATGCAGGAAAAGGAGGTAATTTGAAAAGGATTGTCTAAAAAAAATATAACTACGTATAAAATTGAAGAATTTTTTCTGTTCTATTTACATTTGTGTAATTAAACAGAATTTAAAAATTGCAGTATTTTTTCAGTATGTTTACAACTTGAAATATAGTTACTGATTATCAATGAAAATAGTTTATTATAACTTCATCTCTTAATTTTCACTCCAGGAGTGAGCAAGATGAGAGTCTAAATAAAACACAAGACTAATTCCCTGCAAATCTGGATGGGTCTTTACTTAATGTCTTTTGTCATCAATTGAAAATTGATTTATTCAGTAAAAATACAATCACTTTGAATTTGAAAGACAATGGATTACAATATCGATTCAAGTTACATTGACTTTCAGTTCAGCAGTGAAATATAAGACAATCTAAAGAGTACAATTCCATAAATGTATAGTAATAGTGATTTAGATGAATATTTTAAACATTCATCAGCGTTGTATTTGGGCAGATTTTGACTGATAAATCATGAATTGTCAGAGTAACAATGGACTATTTGCTGTAGAATCATCAAAATTTAGCCTTTTGTAATAATATTTGAGCACGAAAGTGAATGTTAAATATAGATATATGGAAATCTGAACAAACTATTGCAATTTCTAAAAATTTTTCTTCCAAATTTGAGGCAATTCATAGGTAAATAATAAAGCACTGTTTGGGCCTTGTTGTTGGTTTTCTTCTGTTTATGTTTAGAGAATAGTGTATCACAGCTAAATATCATATGTCAGGTTGAATGTAGATAATATGTTACAGAGAGTTAGATTATACTTCCCTGGATATAGAAAAAAAAAATCTCCTGGAAAATGTGTTTCAAGTGTTACAGTAATTTAATGAAGTTTCTCACAGCACCTGCAATCTACATGTCTGAGTGGTTCTTATTTAGCATAACACAAACCACATCCTGCAAAAATTGCTGAAGCATATATCCCTCATGGCATCCTATGTCCCTTTAAATTTAGGTGATAGATGATCCTGCTCTTTTATATTGCTCCCCAAAAACTAAAGTTGTGGAACTGCAACTGAAATGAAATGTGCTATCCAGTAGATGAAGCCCTAAATTTAGTGTTTTACCTGAGACCAAGTGAGATGGTAGGATAAGAAATGATCCATGCAGCTTTTGTAACTCCTAAAGAGAATAATTCCTTATACTTGAGGATAAACACTGCTTCTGTGCTAAAACAACAGGCATGGAGACCGTTGAAGCTTCAGACAAAAAGAAGCACAGAGCATTCTGGCAGATGCTGCATTACTTAGAGGGAGAAAATGGAGAGTCAATAAAATCCCTTCTCCCATGTGAGAGAGGGCACAAGGTTCAGGACTTCTGCTGTGTCCTCTCAGTTCCTCCTAAACAGTCACTCTGCCAGCTCCTTTTCAAATCTCATCAGATCAACATACCCCATACTAAGGCAGGTATTTTTAAGAGTATTTTGCTCTTAAAAATGGTGACAGCAGACAAAATCAGCCATCTGCATTCTGTAGGACTAGGACACCAGAAGAAGCCTAGAAAAGGAGAAAACAGATGGCTCAGAAAAATATATACAGGGTGGGGGAAAAAAAAGAACGAACTATAATAGGAGGATGAGTGAAGAAATAGTGTCAGCTAGATGTTGAGGTAATCAATTTTGATAGCAATGATGGAACTGAGGAATGGTACCATAAAATGAATAAGAAGGAAATGATACTTTAGAGCTGACTGGTATCCTTCATGAACAGTGAATAAGAAGGATAAGACAAAAAGGGTAGAATTAGAAAACCATAATTAACAAATCAGTTAATTAACCACATATTTTTGAGGTAAGCTTACTGTTTATATTTTACTTACAGTGAAGGAAAACAGTTACAAAAAGAAAGTTAAGTCACTTGGTCTTAAAAGTGTGGGAAAAATGTTTGATAATGGCTGAAGGTCAACTCCCTGTCCCACAACAATTTGTGAACTATAATTTTTCCCCTTATTACATGATATTGAGGAATTAGCTTTTGAAAAAAAAAGTGTATGTAACATGGAAAATTCTCTTTTATACTACTGGAACCAATTGATAACATCAAAAAAAGTTTTTCTAAAAAAATAATTAAAATTTCAGAAGGCAAGAAATAGCACCTTGTTTCAAAAAAAATGACCAACAGTTTCAGTTTTTAGTTGAGGAAGTCCTTATTTCTTATAATAATAAAAGGGAATATAAAACACATATGTAAACAAGTCTTGTAATGGCAGTGATATAACAGACTAGATGGAATATATCTAATATAACAGGCATAAAAGATTAAAGTTGAGCAGACTCAAGCTCTATATGAAGATTTGAGAGAAAATAAGCATTACTATTACTGAACCCCAGCAGCAGTGATCCAAACAGTAAACTTAAAAAAAATGAATGGAATAGAAAAATGTATGCCTTAGTATTCAGTATGTATGAAATATGACAAAACATGTTGCATTTTTAACCCTGTAAACAGCTGATATTGATATTAGAGAAAAAGTTTTTAAATTATAGAAGATAATACAGCAAAGATACTAAATGTGAATAACAGTAAAGGCACAATGGTAATTCTGAATATTAAAAGTGATCATTAAGATACATCAAGAACGGGTATTGCAAGTAACTATTTCTAAAGCTAGGACTTTACTAATACAGATTTTAATTGAAGTGTATGAACTGGATTGATTATGGAGCATATCAGCGCAGAAATAAATGCTTAGCCAAGTCCAAGTATTTTTTCATGTTTCTATCCTATGCAGCTGGCAGTCTAAGATTTGTTAAAATGCCAAGAGCTTGCCATTAATAAGGTGAAGATTTTCAAAGTTCAGATTCTGATTCACTTTCCTGTGCTTAATCAGGCAGGTAGTGCAATATGAGTTGACTTGGAGGGAACAGGCAACAAAGGTATTTTGTGAGGGAGTTCTATGTTAGGAGAAACAGTGCATGGGACGTAATTATCATGGAAACTGGAGGCAAAGCCATTAGTTTTACTTGAGGCAGTAGGTTGGAGATATTTGAAGCTGGCATAGATGTAAATTACATCTTTCAGTTACCAGATGGGATGGTACTAACTTCTGACCTGGAAACTCAGCCCACAGTAAATGTTAGTGAAAATTGCTGAGTCTTCACACTACCTTGCTTTTCAGGATATTTATTTCTGCACAAACTTTCTTGAGTAAGTGAAGTTAAAGCTGTCCTATGTTCTGTTGCCAGAGATTTAGTTTAGGTTAAGATTTATTGTTACCTTCTAGATATGATCTAAGTCATCAAATGTAGTGATATTTGATGTGACTATTAACCCTATCTCTACATAGTTCATGTTTAAGTATTGAAAAAGAGTCTTAATATCTTCACCTAAAAAAAAAAGAAAAATAATATATGTATGGAAGGTCGATACAACACTCATGCTGATCCTATTCCTTTATTTCCCACTGTACTTTTGTGGAGGACACTTTCATGAGTAGAAAAATGTGTTGGTGGATAAAGTGGCGAAATTGCTAAGCAAGCTTCTAGTTCATGACTCATACAAAAGGATGAAGTTAAATGACTGCACAGTATTTTCCTCCCTACAGGTTAATACAGCACCCCCATGGGGCTTAATATGATTTGGCTTTTGATATGGGAATTTTTATATTGTCTTATTCAGGTTTCCAAGAGAAGGTGTGGATGCCTCATAATTGGAAGTATTCAATGTGAGGTTAGGTGGGTTTTAAGCAACCTAATCTGGTGCAAGATGCCCCTGGCCATGACAGGGGGATTGGACTAGATGGTCTTTGAAGGTCTCATCAATGATGTATGACCTTACAGCATCATACATTGTAAATATCCTGCTAGGTATAGCATGGAAGTGAACTCTTATGTTAGCAGACACTAATAGTTTTTCTATGCAATTATAGATAATGAAATTACTGACATTTTTACAGGCATCTCCAGTTAGCAGTGTTTTCTAAAACAAAAAAATAAGTAACTACATTTTAGAATGTTTTTACAAGGATTAGTACGATGGTTTTCATTAGTAAGTATTATTAGTAAGTAAGTATTTTATCTGTCATGAAATTTGTTTTGTTACATTGAAATAAACAAAATATTTTGTTTTAAGCCAGTGTGAAGTTACCAGATAGTCTCAGTTCAAGAGTTATGAGCTGAAGTTTGGTTATTGTTTAAGAAATGTGCTTTTATTCAGAATAAATGGAACAAATGGACCCTGTCTATGGAACAGATGTGTGAATTCATGACAAATAAGCCAAGAAAACTACTCAAATTCGTATGATGCATCCTAAAGGCAATGTTTTGTGCAGAAAGAGAAAAAGCATCATTAATACCTAATAATATCTCAGAGGGATTAAATTTTTTTCCCCTTTCTTGAAGTCTGTGTTAGTCTAAAGGAGACATGATTCTTCCAAGATAGTATGTGGATACTGCTTCTGACTTTCACTACATCATCTGGGGTATTTTTTTATCTATGCAATAAAAATAAGATTTCAGCATCATTAGAAATTTGCACATTAGGTTTCTTGGTGTTGAAGTGGAGAGAAATAGTACAATAACCCTGAAAATATGTTGACAGTTCATATCTGTTTTTTTATAAGTGCATATGAGAGCCTAGAAAAATAGGCCTTTGTAAAAAACATCTTTCTGTGACTCAGTTGTGCACTATTTTATTTGTAAACATTATTCTGGGTTTGATGTTGTAATATTTTTTTCTCTATTTAATGCTAGAAAAACAGAAATCTTTGTCTCATATACAATATGATTTCCTATAGAGCAGTTTAATTGAGCAGCTAAAAAAAAACAGATCCAGAAACATCAAGCAATAAGAGTAAGAAATTAATTATTTTTAATTAAGAATTGCTTTTATTTACATAGTTTACATGGTGGAGTAATAGAGTTAATATTTCACTTTTGGTAACAGCTTTTCTTCAAAACTACTTGGGACCTTTCAGGCTTAAGAAGTTGATTTAATATATAGACTATATATGATTAGAATTTCATTAGAATTGCTAAAATAATATAGTCAGAATTATCTTGTGCAATTCTTGCTGTTATTTTGGAACAACTAGAGAAAAGGCTGCTTTCGAAAATCAAAATTTTATTTGGTTAAATGTCAAGAAGGATTGCATTCCTTATTGAATAAACCCAACACAGCCTATTCTTGATTGATAAACTATTCAGTAGATGCTTAATCTGTAAACAGATGAGTAATAATGCTTTAAATGAAGAATGATTTTGGTATATGGGATTTTTCACCTGGGCAGAAGATGACCAAAAAAAAAAACCCAACAAACCAGAGATGGAAAAAATCATCAAGGTCTCTGTAGACCAGAGTCTTCTCCAAAACAGAAGTAATGAACTTTAATGCTGGGGAAATTTTTTCAGTTTAACTATATTTCATTGTAAATGAAAGCAAATGTATTTGCAAGTTGTGAAAGGGACAACTTCAGGAAGTGATAAATTTCATAATATCCAGATGAAAAAGCACTGCAGCTAATATAAGTCTCTGTAGAACAAAAAGAAATTAAGAGGCAGTGAAGAGGAAAAGAAAAGAAGATGGAGACTATATTGTAATATCAAATTGGTTTGGAATAGTAGAGGTTTAGAGAGTCACAAGAAGAATTTTAGAACAAACTTTTAAAATAAATCATCTAGCCTATTTTCTTTATTTTAAAAATGTTCAAAATTGATTTGAACACTGTCAAAGAAAAATTCTATTTTTTCTCTAAAAAACTGAAAGCAAACTGAAAAATCAAGTACTGTTCAGTTCTAACACCTACTAAATGAGTTAACAAGGTATATACAAGCTTAGTACTGTTTCTAAAGTATTCTTCTATGTGGTAATATTCACTATCTGCTCTCATTTTATTCACTCTGAGATAGTCTTTGCTGTTGGATTACTGCTGTTGTTCCTTGTAGCCCATTTTTCTGGATGTAGTACACTCTAGAAGTAATTGCTGTTCTGTATGGAGCATTGGTCGTAATTTTCCCTGGAACAGTTTTCAACAATGTGCTCCAGAAAATCTTAAATTTACATTCAGTCAAAAAAAAAAAAAAAAAAAAAAAAAAAAAAAAAAAAAAAGTACTGTATGGACAATGAAAAAGGAAAATTAGATATTTCTCCTGAAAATTACGTATTTTCTTGTAATCAGTGACAAAACAAAGATCTTCTGGAAAAACAAACAGGACTTGTTTCTGCACACCTCATACATCATGTATATACACAGAATACACAGACAGAAGGATCTTCAAAGGTAAAAAAACCCCAGGGCTGAATGACATTTCAGAAAAATAGGGGTATTCTAAACAGAGGAAATGGACAGACATCTTCTTCTTGAGCTTCACTTCAGCTTTCTTGTTGAAAAAAATGTAATATTAGATGTACACAGGGGATGTTGAGGCAGAGCCATTAGTGTGTTCCAAATTTCAAACACCTATTTAGTGCAATTTAACAGCAGAAGTAATCTGCAATAAGGATGCGTATTTTTTATCTAACTGAAAGTAGTTCATCTAATCTTACTCCAAACTTTCTAAATTGGAATTAAAGTTTATTTGTTTGATTGCTAGTGAATTACTTAATAAAGTCGGACACCACAACTCCTTGTTATATTTGTGTATGTTTTGATATTACTTTGCAAACAGGCTAGTGCATATTTTTGGGGACAAAATAAAGGAGAACATTCTTAAATATTTCTGAAGTGCTTGAATATTTTCTTACTGATTTCTTACTGATGGAAAGTCCATATATCTTTAGAAATGTTTTGTGATAAATTTTATTCTTTAGATGAAATAATGAGACATGTACTTTGCATTGGCACTATATTGTTGATATATAAGAAATAAATCTTAATTTGTACCTGAAATTCAAGTTTGGGAGAAAACAATACATTTTTACTGTCCTCTCTTTTCCCTTTCAGCTTTAATAAATTACAGTGCATATGAATCAAAATAGAGGAAGTAATCCTAAATGTTTGGGGTTTATGGCATGCCAGAGATTTGCTCAATACAAATCAGAACAGTATCTGATGTTTATGTGTTTGCTGCTCCATGTGCTTCAGATTCATTACTTCATTAGATTTCACAGAAATGTAAACATAATACACAGGAAGTACTATGAAAGTAGAAGTTTACAGAATCACAGAATCTCATTCTGAGTTAGAAGCCACCCACAAGGATCACTGAGTCCATCTCTTAAGTGAATGGCCTGTAGAGGGGTTAAGCCCACAACCTTATTAGCACCCTGCTCTAACCAACTGAGCTATGAGATGTTGTGAATAGGTACTGGTAATACCTTCTTGGATCAATGTATAAAACATCTGTTCTTAAGAATTCACAAGAGCTGCAGCAAGCTACACTCACCCTGGAGCGAAGGATGAGATCACTTCTATAATTCCTGTGATTCACTGCAAGGCTTATCCTTGTTACACCAGCAAGGGGGAAAACTTGTGGGGGCCATCATTATGGGATTAAAGTGAGCCTTTTCTTAATGGTGAACATCAGTATTAAGGCAAACACTGGAACTTAGGGAAAGGGAAAAACCCTTTCCAAAACATCATCCTTCCACACTACAAGCCTCCCTTCTTCAAAATGAAGGAGCAGAATAGGCTTCATTTCAATAATAGAGTACTTAAAGTATCTGAAACTATATTGGCAAAAAGAATTATAAATCATCTTTTTGTCTTCCAGCTGTTGCTAAAAAGCAGAGGCTGGCTGAACAGCAGAAATGTTAGAATACACCCAGAAATCTTCTACACGTTTTCAAAGGAGTTTAGCTTGTGGTTAAATACCAAACCATTATCTTACCTCTCAAAAGATGAGTTTTTAGTTATACCTTTCTGTATCAAGAACATAAAAATCTGCTAAAAACCCTACAGGATGGGGCATAGTGATCCAGATAAATAGTGTCACTCTTCTATGCCCCTACAACTCTCAAAATATGATCATTCTCTGTTTGAAATGAATTACTCAATAATTGGAGAAGTAAACTACAAAGGAATTATACAGGACATATTTCTTGTTACTTGTGATACCATGTCTGAAAATTTACAGCTGCAAAAGAATTAATGCAAAGATGTTTCTCTGAGAGCAGCCCTACTCTTTTGACCCAGGGATGGGAAACTCAGGCATCACGTCTTTTATACAGACTACATGGGCAAAGGTAGTTCATCAGAAGACCTTCATGGGAGGAGAGCACATCTGATGCCAGTCATTTTTCCTTCTTTGCATATTTGTCTTCCATGACTATTCTCCTTTACCAGCTAATCTCATGGTTCACCTGTTTTTTTCCCTCTGGCTCCATGTCACTGAACTTGATGTATACCTTTTCAATAAGAACAGCTTACTGTCTAAAATCTCCAAGAGCTAGCGAGCAGGGGAGATTATGAAGAACTGGAAATTCAGCTGCAATAAGATTAAAAGTTATGTGTTATGTGTTTTTGCCTTGATCAATAATATAAATATTATTCCTGACCATATATCAGTCCTTAAAATTTTGGTTTATGTCAAAATTTTTGCTGCTTTGGCATTTTAGCTTTCTCTTGTTTCTTAATTTCTGATTTCCTCCTATATTATTGACAGTAAATATAGTAAGTGATATTTTTCTTTTGATGGTTAGTTGGGATGTTTTTGTCTCTGAACAACTGGACAACTTATATTTCATGTTTGTAATTGTAGCTGAAGTAGAACACATTCTACCAGAAACTTTCATTTCTACAAAATGATTGAAGACTGTAACCATTTCCAAGTAAAAAGCAATTAGCCTTTGAGAGATTTACAGAAAAGAATGCACACAACTCACTGCAGAAATGAGAAAGTGGCACACATATACCTAGCAGATCAATGTCTGCTATCTTACATAACGTATTGGACTGCACTGTTCCTGACCACATTTGTTCTGAAAGTCAGTAAAACATCTTAAAAGAAAGTATAAGTACTCCTTTCCTGCTCCTTAGCTTTCTTGTGCTACGTATTATTAGCAACATCTGCACTGGAATAGATGGTATTATTTATGCCCTTCACACTAGACAGAAGAATGAGAACCAACTACTTCCCCAAATGCAAAGGTAAAATCTGTTTTAATATGCACCAAGAAGCAGGTTTAGCATCCAAAAGACTGTGGTAAAAGATATGCTTTTCCTACAAATGTGGAGTTTTTCCTCTGAGTAAATATATTGACATTTTTCATAACAGAATGTGCCATTTAAAAGTTACATTTATTCTTTAATTATATAATAATATAGCTATAATCTATGAGGATGTGACAATTATTTTTAAATATACCTGAAAACCAATTTTCTCTTATTTCCAAATGGCTGATTTCTGCATTATTCAGTAAAATGGGAAGATTGTTAGTCCTTACTCTAAGGAGACTATCAGTCTTTATATACATTGAGTTGTAAAAGATATATATACACCAGCTGAGGAACAAAATGAGGTTTATTTTAATATCACCTGAAAAACTCTAGAGCTCAAGGATAAGTTTAGGCTTTGCTACAAACAGAAATGTCATCATCGACTGATTCTTCTTGAGGGAATTAAAAATTATGCCAAAACAAGAAAATTATCTTCAAAAATAAATTCAAAGAAAGGTCAGCCCAGTAAACCAGAACTCAGTTTAATGACTGTTATACTTAGAAAAGCATCTGCTCTCCAATAGCACATATGGTAGAATGAAGGAGAGAAAATCTTTGCTTTTGCTTAGTGTTTTTAGTTATATAGGTGTGGTATATTTATTCCCTTCTTCCAGTCTAGATCTGTAAAGCATGTCAACTATTTTTGTTTCCAAGTTGAAATCTATAATAGGCTGTGCTGGGAGATGAAGGTTACCTTTCTTTGTTTTCCAGATGAAGTAATTTAGCCTCTACACTCTAGAGGCAATAATATCTGCTTTGCAACAGATCACCTGGAAGCATAACTTCACTGTAAGAAGCATCATAATTCAGAACCAAACTTCTGAGGGAGCCTTCATGCCAAATAATGTGAGATGGACCTTGAAGCTGTGTTTCTGTGATACCAGTTCTCAAAGAATGTGTATCCCTTTAAAAACAGCATGAAATTGTCTCTCTTCCACTAGATGTGTATATTTCTTGGTGAAAAATGCATTCTTCTTTCTAAACACTAAACCATCAAAGGTGGAATTTGGTGACTCTAAATCAGATTTTGTTTTAATTGGCACAGAAAACACAGAAACAAACAAGTAAATAAGCTGCCAAATATTTTGAGATAAAACTAAAAAAAAAAAAAAGTGAATAAAACAAAGCCATTGATAAAATAAACAGGAAACAGCCAGAATTGGTACTTTTTCCCATATCACATGGTCATCATGGTCACACATGCTCAAGCCACCATGTGCCCCCTCAAACACCTACATAACCCCAAAGTATCGCAGAATCTTAGTCCCTGATTACAGGGTTACCTCTTCTTGCATGGGAGCTGCAATTACCCAGCAGTAAATGATGACATTGTGTACTAGCCAGTGCAATGGGTACAAAGAAAGGCTGCTGACACTCAGCACACTGAGTGTCTTTTCTGCACGACCTAAATTTCTCCTCTGGAGGAGCCCCAGAAGAGTGAGAAACAGAGCAGTTCTTTGTCACCCTCTGCAATCGTTCCTTATCTGTCTAAATACACAGAAGTAGGCTGCAAAGAAAAAATAAGCTCTTGAGCACCACCTTAAATAAACATATTGACTGTTTGACTTGATGCTGATGTAGGTCCCACAGTTAGAAATGGAATTTGTTCTCATTCTAGTTTAAAATATTCTAATCTGAAAATTATACTGTATGCGAAAGACATACGTAAAAACCTCTTTTCTTCACACTTTTCTGATGGAAGTTCTCAGTCACAGTAGGCATTTTAGAAATGAAGGACCTTCTGTGAGAAGAAAGACCTTTCTTTTCTCTAAAAGGGCCTCAGAATTTTCCATAATTCATTGATGATTTCACAATAGATGTGTCTCTCAGGGCCTGTTCTAAAACCTATTTCAGTTATTGAGAGTTTCATAGATATAATTGCCTTGGTATTTCACTGAGAGATACTTTCTCTGTTTAAGGCATTTAAATTAAGAGAAATTTCAAAGGTCTTTATGAGCAGGTTTTATACACTTGCCTCACAAAATCATAGTACTACTGCCACTCCAATTCTCTGAAAAAAACCCCAAAACCATGTTGATGCTGTGGTGGTTATTTTCACAGGAACATTTGTGGCTTTAAATTTTTTATAACACTTTTCTAACCACTATTTATTTAATTTCTCCATTAATCAAATATTTACTGATTTCTCAGTTTGTAAGTATAGTTCTGACATCTTATTGAATCCTAAATTGCAGGATCACCAGACTGTCATTCTTCTTCAAGTATTCCATATTTGGGCTTCTTCTTGTACAGAATTTTCCTTGAATTCAATAAACAAAGAAGCTGTCTGACCAAATGAGGTATATAGGAAAGAAAGTAATCTTTTTTGTAGAGGCGTTGAAAGCCAGACTTTTAGCACAGTTCAAGAGCTTTGATGTTCCTTGTCTTAAGTCATTTGTATTTGTTCTTTTCCTCCAATACGCTTCCTCTTCATAGCTCAAACTTATTCCATGAAGTTGATGATTGTAGGTAAAGTGAGAGTTGCAAAACACATAAAAAGTGAGCAACAGAACTTTAGGCATTTGAATGAAGAAACAGTCACATTAAATAAAACTCAAATTTTCTAAATATTTTCAAGGGTATTCAATATGCTTATTTTTTGACAATATTTTTTCAGACTTTTATAGAGGTTTGTGTCTACTCCTTGCACATCCTCAGCTCAGTCAAGACCTTCTTTCTTGAAGAAGGTTTGAGTCTAGAAACCAGTAATCTATCCAGAGAAACAACGGTTTAAGGGACTACAGAGATCAGTCCTTTGCTGCTGTATTTAATCCCCTCATGAGCTGACATGCATAGAAAACACCTTCATAGGAAACATCAATATCCCTTGGTCATCATGTGAGTATGTACTGTGGGAACAGGACCTGCATCTTCTCACTCAGCTGTTCACCTTCAGAGTATCTTTTGTCCACATATCTTAGTTTGTTGCAGTCTAAAGATAAATCTTACACCCACTAGGATTTCCACAGGCACAAACCCTCAGACTTTTGATAACCCCTCATGCATTCAGCCATATCTCCTCAGCTATTGTAGCTCCTGCATCTTCTGGGGTAGATTTTCACTAGCTCAAGGCGCAAGTTCTTCTGTGTACTGAAGGTACATCTCACATTTTTTTCTCTCTTTACATACCTAGCTAGGGAATCAACCAAGCCAGCCGGTTCACTTTTTGTTTGTTACAATATTTACCTCATTCAAAGAACACCCTAATTTCATATGGTCATTGTTTTTTTTTCCATGTAATCATGTTGGTATTTTCAGATGAAGAGCCAGAGTGCTGCTAGTGAAACCTGATTATTCTCCCTCTTTCCTTCATGTCCATTGTTTGCAACCAGAAGCAAATGTGAAGAACCAAAAAGTCCGTCACTTTGGCTGTTATAGTGTGTTTGCATTCTAACATTTGGGAATAAAATATATCAAGATAGGTACATTTAGAAGGAGGAAAAAAGATTGATAGATTTGATAAAAAGTTGACTGAAAAATGTGATCATATTTTGATAATATGTGGAAAAATTAATTTTTTTGTGTGATCAACATGCAAATTCAGATGGAAATAAGGCATTTTTCTTGCACTGGGAAATGACAATATTTCACCACTAACTGTTGATTAGATATTATTTGTCAGCTCTTCTTTCATTGGAAAAAAAATATATTATTTTTTAATCACCAGGTGTTTGTAATTCCAGTCTAAATTACTTGTTAATTTTATGTCTGTAAAGATATTATGCTAAGAAAATGTGTCATCATCATATCTATTCTGTTTCCTGGATTGCTGGAAACAAGCAAAGGGCATACACAGATTTTGAACAGTGAAAATTGTGTTACTGATGCTCAACATGAAATAAGGCAGACATGCAATGCTTTCAGAAAAGACTGCATTTGAGAGATTTTAGTATTGTCTCCACTCATTTAGTCTTCTACCCAAATCCAGGCTTCCATGACTGCATTTTTAACATTTGTCAAATTAATTTCTAAATGTCTTGTAGTGTTTTTCCTATTACACAAATTGAATTTATTGTTTTCAGAAGGACAATCTGTCTTCCTCAGAGGCTGTTTTCTTTATGATTGCCCTTGGACAGTATTAGAAAAGGGTCCCCATCTTTATGAAGGGTCTTTGGAGGATGAGGATGACAATTAAGGGAAGTTTGGTGAAGGGGTTTCTACAGTAGATTTCAAGAGCTCCCAGAGAACCATTTTTCATGAGTCAGCCTTTTATGCCTTGTTACAAGTTGGCAATAATCTTTCATCTTTCTTTTCACCCTAATGCTTCTTACATATATGGATGAAGTATTTCTTGCAGAGAAATGTTGTATTATATTTGGAAATACTATTTTGCTTTCAGGAAACCCTGGATTTAGTCAGTCTTAGGTGATGACTTTTCCTTGTTAATCCCAATACTTTTGCAGCTTTTGAAGAGGGGATAGCAGAGAAATGAGATTATATTGCACCTTTGGAGAAGGATAAATAGAAATATTTGTAAGGCTTAGCTTCATAGTGTAGCTTTGAGATATAAAAGACATATTAAAAAAAAAAAATCACTGATTTAGGAGGTTCCTATGAACAATTCCACATTTTTCCCATTAATGCAAACAGAAAACTTCTGATTTAAAACTGATTTCTCAAATTATTTCAAGAGAAGAAAATTTTATAGTGTAAACTTCTCATCATGAAAATTTTATGGGGTTTTGACAATAATTTGGAATAGGAAAATAATTTATTATTTGGTTAAACGGAATTTCTTTGAATTTTTATTAAATATGGGCAACAAAGGAAGTCAAATGCCAAAATGAAGAGCTGCTATTTAGAAAATAAACAGTGCTAAATGAAAAATACTGAAGAAATTGCTATACTTTGTCATTTAAACTGCATAGTAGATATTTATTCTAGATGGAATTTGTTTGACACACACACAGGAATTCCAATCTAATAAAAAATCAGGCTCGTCTATAAAATAGCCATCAGTGCTGACTGTATGGAACCAGCTCTGTGGAACTAAGTTACAGCTTGTTCAGGACATAGGCATTCAGTAGGAGGTTTTTTTTGAGCATGTGTAAATCGTGACTGAAAGTGATTTAGAACCAGGCACTTGGCAAAATGTTTTCTTAATGAACATCAAATCCAGTTGATGTGTTTTGAAGTTTGAAACTGGTGTGATTTATCAGTCTTTAAACACAATCTATAGACCTGTAAATATTTGTTTGCTGTGCTATATAAGTATTTGTTCAACAGATGAATTTACAGCTGTAAAGAACAGCTTGGTTTCCAAAGTCCACTGTCAGGGCATAGTGCAGATGGTTCCCCCCTGGCAAATTGGTATCCTTGGACAGCAGAAGGGCCTCACCAGCCATGGCCCATTCTGCCTCACCCACCATAAACCACAAGCTGCCACACCATTTGCTAAGATTATTTGACAAAGAATAGACAAAAAATATGATAGAGAAATTGACACTGAAAAGTAATATATGTGACAGGAAACCAGAGTGTGGGGATAAGGACATAATATTTAAGGCAAATTTGTGTCAGGGAATCTGCATGATTGAGCATCTGGGTCATGTCAAATATGACCTGTCCTACAAAGGGATGGGAAAAAGTACATGAAGGGGTCACTCTCCTACCGGTGGAAAAGGCATTTTCCCTGACTACAAACCTGGTAGGAGGCTTATTTGGTGTGTAAAAACATTTGAACAGATCTAGTGTTTCAGAACTCTCCCCTTGTTCCAAGAAACTTGAATTTGAGAACAGGAAATTGGGATATATTCAATGCCATTTTGGTTTGCTTAAGGGTTTTAGAAATCAGTAAAAGTTACTATGGTGACTGATAGTATGAGAGAGTGAACAACCACACCTTATAAGCCCACAGAAACACAGGTGCAGATGTAGCTTTGAATACTAGCATATACTTAGGGAAAATAGAATTTTCCTTAAGGCACTGGAATTATTTCTGTACTTAGCAAAATGTTTTGAGTTCTCATTGAATTCTCAATTTCTAACTTCTCTCATTTATGAGCTTGTGACTCTCTTGCAAACAGTATAATTAAGTTTCTAAGGCAATTTTATGCTCAAGCAAAATAAAATGGATATGATATTTTTTCAAAACCATGCTCTGCAGTAATTTTTAATAGTATAAATATATGATAGAATTTTCATCTTAAGAGAGTGTTTGCTTTGATCAAGTGATAACTTAAACAATTTCCCCCTACATATGTAGAACTAAAGCAAATAAATGTCCTAGATTATTAGTGTAAATCAAATAAAGTCCCCAACAATGAAATAATTTATCAATTAGGCTATATAAAAAGCTGTGATTATAACTCAGATTTTTTTGAAAGGTTGGGGGATTGGGTTAGGTGGGTTTTTCCCTGATTCATTTGGGTTTTGAGTGAGAACCTGCTCTGCCCACACATTAGAGTGCTCAATGAAAGTGGCTCTAAAATTTTGAAGAGTTACTGCTAGCACAGATTAGTTTAATTGAGAGGCTATTACAGGCTTTTCACAATCCTTATTTTGGGGCTGACTTTCCTGGAGAAAGCTTCCTGAATCCTACTAACAATAAGTGAATGAAGCATTTTTTCATAGCTCTTAACAAATCCACAATTTTCAACAAATTCTCTTAAAAGTTTATCATTACCTGAATTTTGTATCTCGCATATAATTCTTTAGAAAAACAACTCAGACTATTGTAAAAGTATGAACTACACTACTATATATTTTCAAAACAAAAAATTGATTTACACTAAGACGATGGTAGATGAGTATGATTTGGGATTTCCTGTGAAAGGCAGCATGGCCAGCAGGTCAAGGGAGGTGATTCTACCCCTCTGCTCTGCTCTGGTGAGACCCCACCCACAGTGCTGTGTCCAGCTCTGGGGTCCCTGGAACAGAAAGAACATTGGCCTGTCAGAGGCCAAACGAAGGCCATGAAGATGAACAGACAAACATCCTATGATGACAGGCTGAGACAGCTGGAGTCATTCAGCCTGGAGAAGAGAGGGCTCCATTGGAGCCTTTTGGCACCTTCCAGTACCTAAAAGGGGCCTGCAAGAGAGCTGCAGAGCGACTTTCTGCAAGAGTGTGTAGTGATGGGACAAGGAGAAATGGCTTAAACCGGAGAGAAGTTTGGTTTAGATTGGATATTAGGAACAAATTTTTCACTGTGAGAGTGGTGAGACTCTGTAATATGTTTCCCAGAGAAGCTGTGGATTCCATGTCCCTGGAACTAAGCAACCTGGTCTGGTGGAAGGTGTCCCTGCCCACGGTAAGGGGGAAGGAATTAAATGGTATTTAAAGTCCCTTCTAACCCAAACCGTTCTGTTAATCTGGGATTTCAAGTAGTTTTATATACATATATAAAATATTTTTTATATATATATATATATATATATATATATATATATATATATATATATACACACAAGTATATGTATATGTATATGTATATGTATATCTCAGTATGAGTTTCCTGAATTTTACATTCCAAAAACCCAATGATTTTGAATTATGGTTTTGAAAAATAATGAGATTCGAGATGAGGATCTCAGAAGTTAGAAACCACTTAGTGGACTAGTAGTTTTAACTACTAGTGTAAGTGCAATTTACTTCCCAAGGAATCCTGTTTTATTGAGTGTTTGGAATAAATTAATTTAATTATGTTTTTCTTTCTGCCTGTATGTTTTCTCCTTTTCATCCTGGGGTACATTTTGCATGCTGTCCAAACTATAGTTTGGATGGCAAATTTTTTCTTTCCTCATAGGTATTTTGATATCTTATAAGTAGTAACTCAGTTTCTTACAGATTTGATAGTTGTTTTTCTTAGTACTTCCACACAGCTGAAGCATAGTCTTCATAATTCTCTGGTGGAGCATACATTAGTGGATTGGTGGCAAATTTAGAAAATTGTAGAATTTTCTGGAATTTTAATAAACCAAGAAAATTATTTTTTCATGGTGTCCTAGTTCTTACAGCATTACATACGGTCAAAGATGTCTTTACTAATACCATTTGAAGTTGTGAATATTTCTGATTTTTGAAAATATGAATTTCAAGCTCTTTAGGAGATCAGGAATGTCTTCTTAGTTCTGAAGAGAGTTCTGGTTTTACCTTGTCTCACAGTCCTTTCTTCTTGCCTGCCATTTGCCCAGATGTATGTGGAAAAATCCTTTGGATTTTCTGCCCAACTGAAGGACCAGGATCTAACAGTACTCTGATGTTACAACCTCTAGAAGGTGATGCTTTTCTCAGGCAGAAACCCAGGACTTGTATGTGTGTGACAACAATTGCAGAGATAATTTTCCTTTTATGATCTGGGCATGTAACTCTCTTTGGCATATCTCCTCTGGGAGCAACTGAGTGTGAGTAGCATGATTATTAAATGAATCACTAAGGTTTCACCTTCCCATGCTTCAAGAACAACTGAAACATAACCTAAACTGATTTTCACTTTGATAGGCTCTAAGAGATGTAAGATTTCTGATGGATTATTCAAATTTACATATTTAGAAAATAATAAAAATAATCATACATTTACTTGAAAAGTTATTATTTAACAATGATTTGTGTCATTTGATATTTACCACAGAATGCATGAAGTGGGTGTTATTTATTTGGAAGCTAGTCTCAGAGCTAATACTGGCTTCTAGAAATTCTTCTAGGAAAGATAAAATCAAGGCATGAAAGCTCTTGTTTTCATGTAACACGCAAAGCTATGCCCACCCTTGCTGATAGAAATATGTCAAAAAATTAAGGTATCATCAACTGGAAGGCTTTCCACTTTATTACATAGACATATAGAGTTAAAAAAAGAAAAAAAAAAACCAAACAAAAAAACCCCAACTTTCTTACCTAAAGGTAACAAAGACATCGGAGACTAGTAGGTACACTGAAGATACAGTAGTTGTGTGGCTTGGGTATTCTGCATGGACACCAGTCAAGACTCAAACTTGAAAACAAGTTTTATAAGTTTTTACAGTGAAGTCCAACTCACTTTTTGCAGAGAAAGCTCACATCAGTAACCCCCAAATTTACCACACAAACAGGACAATGAGCTACAGGAAATTTTTCTAATTCCATTTTGGCTAACTCCTTGTGGGCCAATTCCCATTTTGTGGGCCAAACTCAACAATAACCTTTTCTTTATTTTTTTTTAACCTAATTATTATTTGGGGAAAAGGTAGTCACTAGGCTTATGTACAAAACTGCATAATAATATTGAGCATGTTTAAAGTCCAAATTCACCTGCCCCCAAGACATATTCATGTGCATTCTCAATGTGAGGAAATTTCACCCAAAATGATAGCAGCTTTTGAAGCAGATTACAGCAGTGTCACTAGAGCAGCTATAGTCTATTTAAGGTTAAGAATGGGTGAACAGCAGTGACAGAGCAAAAACTTTGAAGGTCAGAGATATAATTTAAAGGCCACTATAAGGCTGGGGGAAAAAAGGAAAGACAACTTCAGCAGTATAAACAAATACACTGGGAGAAGGGTTTGAAAAATAGCTATCATATGACTTGTCTCATTCATTATACAGTTTTCAAATTCCAACACAGGCAAACTGTGACTCCTACAAGGGAAGTTTTCTTAGTAATATTGCTTCCACAGAAGACCCATTAATTTTTGTGAACTGAAGTAGGGAAGTTAGGAAACATAAATTCTACGCACATGTCTGTTTCACAGGCAGTAAACCTGCTGTGTATTGTAACATCATATCAACTATCTACTGTGTTCTGTATTTTGGTATTCTCTGGGGAGATGGGATCTGGCTAAGATAATTCATTGTGTTTGTGACAAGGGCAGAAGGCAATACTCTTTGTCTTGATGACATGAAGGTAATAGTGCAGGTTCTTCAAAGGTGTACAGTTTATATGCGTTTGTTTAAATTAATGTATGTATCTGCAGAATAATTTTATTTAATCATCGATTTCCTGTGTTGCGCAACAGTAGTCAAAAAATTTTGATGCTTGGGAAAAACTGAAAATTCTTCAGTACAAACATTTTGTTAAGCTAACCTCACACTTGAAAATGACTCTGAATAAAGCACCACCATTATCTAGCCTTCCTTGAATCTGTGATATTTCAGTCGCTCAAAGGAATGTCAAAATCACTAACAGTATGAAGGCAGCAGTTGTTCTGACAGCTGAAGCATGAACTGAATCTGTCGAGCAAAATTAGCCTAATATGGTCAAATTGCTTTTGCTTTTTAACTGTGTATGGGCAACAGCAAAGACACTGTGTGTGGCTTCCACATCAATTAAGAAATGTATAATGGAATTACATAACAAATTGCTACGGCCATTAATAAACAAAAGGGAAAAAATACCTTTTAAATCAAAGCAGGTTTTTATTTTAATCAAAGCTATTACTGAAAGCCTTCGCAGTTTTCATTTTTCCCTCCACCAAGAGTAATTAAACTTCTGCATGGAATTTTATTCCTCAGTGATGTATAAGTTAAAAAAAAAAGCTATTACACTTTGTTTTTGGTCATTGCACTATGGTAGTCTCAGGATTTAGCTTTGCTGGAAACCCCTCTGGTTAAGGAAATGAGTCATTTTTCTTTATTTAGCAAGTAGTGTGACACGGATCCATCTTGCATGTGAATGGAACAAGTAAATAACCAAAACATTTAGAAACTTGAACTACATTCTTTCAGCTAGGTTTAGACTCTCTTCAAAAAATCATGGAACTGTAAGAGTTGGTTCATTTTCATACATATATTGCTCTCAATATCTTCAAATGCATTTTACACAACAGGATTCTCTCGGTAATTTCCTATTGTTTTTTTCTGCTCTGTGTGTTCTTCAGGATTTTTGACTTTTTTTTTCTGGGAAAGTCAAGGTCTTCTCTTCATACATAACTTTCAACATAAGAGAAAAGTGAAAGTAAAGTCATTTGACAACACAGCTAAATTCATAAATTTCAAATAAGGTGGTTGCATTAGGTACTGTAAACCTTTCTTTTTTCATCATCTCAACATCCATAGAAGGATTTTCCACTATGTTTCTGATTATGGCATAGAGCAACAGAATGCCTTGGGTTGGAAGGAACCTTAAAGATCTGGTTTCAATCTCTCTTGCATGGGCAGGGACATATGCTACTAGACCAGGTTTCTCAGAATCCCATCCAGCCTGATCTTAAAAACTTTCTGGATGGGGCATTCACAACCTCTCTGGAGAACTTGTTCCAGTGTGTCACACCTCTAAAGAATTTTATCGTAATACCTGATCTAAACCTACCCTCCTTCAACTGGAGGCCAGCTTGATTACCCAAGCTGAGTCTTCATGGAATCATGTAGTAGTTTGAGTTAGAAGGGACCTTTAAAGGTCATCTAGTTGAAAGCACCTGCAGGGAGCAGAGCCATCTTCAACAAGACCAGGTTGTCAGACATCCATCTCACCTGACCTTGAATGCTTACAGGGATTGAGCACCTACAGGTTCTTTGGGCAACTTGTTCCTGTGGTTTGATATTCACATTGGAAAATACTTCTTCCTTGTATCTAGTCTGTATCTATCTATCTATCTATCTATCTATCTAATCTATCTATCTATCTATATGTGTCAACTACACCACTCAGCTTGGTGTCACCTACAAAGCTGCTGAGGGTTGAGGCTGCACTCAATCCCACTGCCTATGCAATTGATTAAGAAATTAAACAATACCAGTCCCAGTACAGACCCCCAAGGGACACCACCCATCACTGATCTCTGCTTGCACGTTGAGTTGCTGACCATTACACCCCAGATGCAACCAGCCAGTCAATTCATTATCCACAAAATATCAATCATCAACTCCACACCTCTCCAGTTTAGTGAGAAGGAAGTTCTCATCCGCTGTGTTAAAGGCCTTACAGATGTGCAAGCAACTGACATCTGTAGCTCTTTCCTTGTCCACAGACATAGTCACTCCATCATAGAAGGCTACTAAGTTGGTCAGGCAGGACTTGCCCTTGGTGATGTCAGTAGTAGATACATTTCCAATTAGTCCAAAGGGGGACATGGACTGAGTGTTTTAGCCCAGAAAATTGATTTTGTATGGCATATTTCCTGCAAATTAGCAATCTGTATCTTCATGGTTCTATTTTGACTGAGCTGTTGCCAGAGATTAAATACAGTTAGGGGGAAAGCACCTAAAATCAAGTGACACTGCACATGAGATGTGAACTGCTCCTTTCAAAAGATTCATGTGAATGCCCACATTTATCTAGGAGTTGACTGACCTTGATTCTGAATATCTCAGCATTCTTAAATGTGATCAGTAGTTATTCCCCATTGAGAAATGCCATAGAAATTTCAATTTAGCATGTGGTATGCATCAGTGATGAACCTGGATTCCAAAATTTCTGATAAAATATAGCAGCCAAGACCAAGATGGTCATAATACAGCTATATTAATTCTAGACCTACTGAATTCTGTTAGACTTTGTAAATAGCTGCCATTATGTCCTGAGAACCTGAGTGAATACTCAGGCTTTTAGTTTTGATTAATATTCATGATGTCATAATTGCAGTGATGTCAACATATGACCCATTTAGTGCCAGTACATCTATTTACACTGTATTCACTGTGGTGTGGACTCACTGAAAGAACACCATGCTGACTAAAGAACACTATCTACAGCAACTGTCATCAAATCTCTAAGTATGTTTTCTGTCTATAAGGTTCCATCAGAGATTAGAAGTCTCTGTCTTTTTGCAAATATTAACTTATGTCAACTAAGTAATGGGACTAGATAATGGATTATAATTCATCATGACAAGCCTCAAAGTTCAGGAATTTTTTATCCTTTTTTCTTTTTGAGCACTATCTCCAAGTTCATTGCGTATCAGGAGCGCGGATGACATGTTCTACTCTTTCCAGATTTGATTATGTTTCACATAGATCAATAGGTAATTAATTTTCCTTCTAAAAGTGAAGAATTATCAAAGTATAGAATTTTGAGTGGAGTAATCCCATGTCAACACTGTTGACATCCTAGATTTTTTAAAATTTGCAAGGCAGTGAGTATTCTCTTTAGCTACTCCAGATAAATAACACCTTGTATCAGAGAGCCACGATAGCACAAAAATATGTTTCTCAAAAACCTAATCCTCCAGAAAGAAAACTTAGATGAGACATGTGTATAGTCATGAACACCACAGAGAGGAAGCAAAGCTGCAGTGAGAGTGCCTGTGGTCTATGGGCTCAGCAACCTTAGAATAGAAAACTGTCACTGTTTCCTTCAATTTCAAGTGCTTATTATCCTCAAATTGTACTTTTCCACAGCAGAGAAATATAATGAAGATTGCTGTGGATGCAGATGACACTGTAATGATAATGTCACTTAAGCTTGTTTATTAGACATCAAGAATTGGCAGCAGAAAATGCAAATGTTACATGTGCAAATGTTACTGTGGGCTGCCAAGATGCTGCAGAAATTGGCAGATCAGTTGTGATAATCTGCATCTTTGGAGATTTGCTGAGTTAGAAATACTTTACTACGTAACCAACCTTCTGTTTTTTTCTCCTGAATAAAGACCATGTAATTCTCATATGTTTTCATTTATATTGCCCCTTGGGTTTTTTATCACTCAGATGGTGAGAAGTAGTCCAAGAAGGAAGTTGTCACTCCTTTAAGAACAATTTCTTGTCACTCCAATAAATTTCAGTGTATTTGTTTAGAGGAGATTTATATTTCTATCAATATTTCTTTCTACCTAGAACCTTTGCTCCTACTGACTTGTCTGCTACAGCAATAATTTGCCAAGAGTACATCTAATCATGGGAATAAAAGATGTGTATAATAGCAAATAAAGTCAATGTTGAGCAAGCTAAACTAGACCATTGAAATCCTAATAGTTTTTGATTTTCAGAGAAATTAAGCCACCTTTTTTACCTCTTTACTTCTTGACCAAAGAAAGCAATAATGTGACTATGTAAAACATACATATGAGCATGAGGAAAAACTATTTATTATATCTGAGACACAGCTTTTTATTATACCTTTTCTGGGCATCTGCTGAATGAAAATAAAGTTGTTATCTTTTCCTTTGTTTTTATCAACATGAAATTATCACATACTGGACAAAACTTCTTTATAGGGTTTACTTTGAAATTTCTTTTTTGGGAATAAATGTTGAGGTGGCAAAAGAACTGCAGAAAGTGCTGAAAAATGTAGTAACACTGCCCCATATAATGCCATATTTGCTCACTTGGCTTATTAATTTCAAAAGTTGTGCTATAAAAATGAATTATAACTTTGTGAGTGAGGGAGAAGTTTTGTAATCTCTAGCAATAACTGCATTTCTCACATTACCCATGAGCTGTGCTTTCAGTGATTTACATTATTTCAGTTATCACATAGTGAAAGGCACAACCATAGTCTGTGGATGAGATCAGAATTTATAAAAACCTTTATTGAAGCAGCTCTATTTATATGCTTCACATAAGTCTGAGCAGTTTTAGATATAGTAAGAATATGCCTCATTTTACACAATTTTCTTGTCACATTAATTTAGCACTTGTGCTTCCAGATAAAGATGATTATAGCATCAGTAGCATCAGTATCTCCCACAAGTCAAACTACTTACATAGGTTAGGTGTGATTTAAAGGTTAAGAAGACCTTCATTGTGTCTCCCTCTTTTACTTCTTTCTAGTCTTCTAACTGACACAAATAATGGCTTCTGAAAGGAGAAGGAAAATAGGTTAACAATAACCTCCCAGGCAGAAATTCTAATGAGATTCAAACTTGTCCCAGTCTCATCTTCATTTCCTTTCCTGGCAGGTCTGATTGCTTATATGTTTGATGTCTTTCATGAAATGTTCCTTCAGAAAATATTTTCTATAGGGCATGACACACACAAAAGAAAAGAGAGATGGAAACCTTGATTAAAAATTCTGTAGTTGTGTTCAATTTGTGTTTTATACATCTCAAGACTGATTTCTTCATGAAAATATCCTTGATAATTTTCATATTTTTGTTTCAAGACTACTAGCTTTTAAATCTGAAAATCCTCATTTTGGAATAATTCATTTCCTTTCTCATGCCTCTCTTACCTTTTATACATTTGTTAGGGATCAAGTGTTCTGCATTACATCAATTACCTTGTGCAGATTTTTTCCTTCCTAGCCTCGTAGCATTGAGTGTACGATATCCTGTTACCTACTCAGACTGCACAGATGGAAGTCTGACAACAAACTTCACATTTGTCATCAACTTCTGTAGCTGAAAAATCTGAAGGAAATGATATTAAGAATAAATACTTTATTTTCCTAGACCAGCTTTTAATTTATTTGTGTCACTTTTTTTTTTTCTTTTTTTTTCTTTTTAGTGAAGGCGTTATCACAAGCAACTTTAATGGTTAGTGGTATTCTTCTATTTTTCCTGTACTTGCTAGCTCTGACAAGCATAGTCTAGGGCTGTAACAATATTATGCCTCAGTCAAATATAAGTCAGATGATATTTAAATGAGTGACTGTTAAGTAATCCAAAATGTGCCCTAAGATTTTTTTTTTCCTGCTATTTTTCCTGGCTTGTAGTGCACATTACAACAGGAGACATTTACAACCAAACAACACCTTCTCACAACAAATTGAGACTGATGACAAAACCAACAAGCTTCAGTTCCGAGACCTTTAAATGTCATACAGAAACTGTGTCATCTCACTGACAATGACAATAGTGGACTTGTTGCTCAATGAGGCTACAACTTTAGACAAGAGAGAATTTGCAGTTCCCATCCCTGGAGGTGTTCAAGGCCAGGCTGCATGGGTCTCTGAGCAATCTGGTCTAATGGAATGTGTCTCCATCCACAGCAGAGGGGTTGGAACCAGATGATCTTTAAGGTCCTTTCCAACCCAAACCATTCTAGGATTCTAGGATTAGGAGCCACCTTCATTGCTCCACTGTATTAGCATTTGTTATATCCTGTGCATTTCAGAAACATGGAATACATTCAGTATTTCTCCTGCCTATGAATAAATTTCTTGCTATCTCCTTGCTTCTGGCCTTCCATTGAATAGGTTTGATTGATGGGCAGTCAAAATGCTTAAGGAACCACACACAACTCACCTACATTTTTTTAGATTTTTCTCAACAGAGCTGAATTTTTTGCTCACAATTAACTTAAAGTTATGTTTTCTCATCTTTCTCATCTGATACAAAATAGAATTTATATAGCATTATTGATTACATGATGACCTAGGATATATAATATCCTGCAAATTTATAGTGAATAAATCTGGGGAGTATCAGTAGCTAGTCCTTGCACCTCCTTTCCTAGTTTTTTTAGTATCTCAAGGGGAAAAACAATTTTTTTTCTCTGAAAAGAGAACTGTTTCCTCCAGGTGTTCAGAAACATATATTACAAGAAGACATATCTTGCATTCCTCTTATTTTCTTATAGTAGCATATGTCCATTCCCGTATTTAGGAAGCAATGAATGCCCCAGAGCTCTAAACCCAAAATCTCAAAACATTATAATTGCTGTAGGCCTAGCATGTTTACAAGCCTTCTTCAAATATGGTAAATTTGAAGTTGGAAAAATTAGAAGCTTGATATGTTTTCTGAATAAGTGTAGAGCTTTTCTAAAGCTCAGCCATTTTCTTCCAGACCATGAACAAGAGAAGGAAGAGTTTATTGAATATGGATGTCTCAGTTCAGATAGGAAGAATTGGAGGCAATGATTGTTCTAAAAAGGCAGTGTACCTGAAAATAGTGGAGCAAGCTAGTGTATGAGTGTGTAATAGTGGAGTGAGTTTCTCCAGGAAAAGAAATAACAGAAGTAGTATTATTCCTTATTCAGAATTTTTTCCTGGATCTTTACTAGCGAGTTGTTTTTACCTGAGGTGATGCTCCACCTCTTACTCAAAGTTCAAGTAGTGATTCTAATCTTTTTTCCCCAGTCTGAAGAATTGCAAAATGCTTTTGACTTACAGGAAAAGCCTTTAGTGTCTTATGACATATAAGGTATCAGATAGACATGAATATCTGGAAATTACTAAGGTAGGGTCACACACGTAATTTTTGGTACACACCACAGGTAGCACAGACATTTGGCATGAGATTGAAAGGCTCTGTTAACAGCTGGAGAAAAGAGGAATTAATAGATGTGTCTGCATGCACACACCACCTCTCTTCCTACTCCTATTTTCCCTATGGCTACCACATAGTATGGGTCTGAGGCCAATGACTCGCTTGGCAAGTCTTGTTACTCAGTCACTCAAGAGTTTCATTAGGGAGATTATTTAATTTGCTAAGAAAGACCTAGTTAATAAAGTATTGATTTTATTTGTAACTGTGTGGAGAACCTTTAAAACAAATTGATTTTAGGATACAGGATGAAACAGCAGTCTACAGTTGAGACTTTTCATCAAGGACATTTAAACTTGTTTGTTTTTTTTTTTTAAAAATATGAGGAGTCTTTCTTCATATTAGGTATCATCTTTTTCCAGTATTTGTGTCTCACAGAATTAAGCATGCTGGAATTGAATTTGTAGTTCTTAAGTGGGGCACATATATGTCATACAGAGTGTTCAGCTCAAGAGCAGAGGGACACCCTTATGATCTAAGACTGTTTAGGTATCCTGATGTGGAACTGTGTGTGATAGGGCCAGATCCCTGGGTCAGAGCTTATGAATAGAAAGGTTCCTGTTGTGGGGTGATGTAGCTGAGGAGCCACCATTCCCTCCAGTCGTTCCTGGGAGTGATTAGAATCCTCATAACCCCACGCTGTAAATTAATGCCATGATCAACTTTTCAAACTGCCCAGATGCTTTTGAAGGAAGTACAACTTTCAAGTATTTTGCCTTATGTATCTGTTGATTGTGGAAAGATTCCATCCACGGTTTTGCTAACATCTGAGTGATTTGACTGAGAGATCTGAAGAAAACACAGAGTTTCTGTTCCTTCTTGCTTGACAGCTACTTGCACAGATGAGCACAGATCTATCATATAAATACAAGCATTGCAGTTCTATCCAATGGCATTATAGCCATGCCAAGCAAAAGGAGGATTTCCCTAGCTTCCTGGAAGAAGGCAGTGATAATTCATTCTATCCATAGCCCTTGTCTCCATGCTTCTTCTCCACTTGAACTTTGCTAACTTTAATTTTTAGCCATTTCTATTCAAAAGCACCTAAAATCAGGATGGGTTCATCCTAGTAAAAATATATTTACTGTACTGCTCTCACTACTGTATTTTGGGGATACAATGCTGTCCTTCTCTTAACTGTGACAGGACGACTAATGACTAATGACTAATGACTAATAACTGTCTCTCAACTCAGTAACATTCTCCCTCACAAATACTTACCAGCTGAAAATTTTGAGAAGAGCTTTTTTAAAAAACAACATTGGAGTGATATATATTGCCAAATGGAATATTTTCAGAAATATTTTATGCTAATCCATGAAGCTGTTTGCTTCCTATAAAGAATTAGAAATCTTTCATATTTACAGCAAATGAATGAGGGAAGTGATGCTGATCTGACTAAATTAGAACCTCTTTCTCCTTACGATACATCCACAGAATTCTGTGAGAAGGACAAAAATCTTTCAAGGGAAGCTTGAAAAAATATTTTTCTTCATCATCACTTGATAAAAGTTGGATTAACAGTAGAAGTAGTTGGATTAACACAGAAGAGTGAGTCGAACTTATGTTGCAGCTTGTAGTTGGGTCATGTCTATACATGAGCCAGCACACATCCCAGCTCTGTATCAGATTAACAACTTGTACCTTGTCATCTTCTCATATGCTTGGCTCTTCCTTGAAAGCATCTCTGAGCACATGCGAGGAGCAGAAGCCTTAGTGCACTCCAGTAGGCTGATCAAGGATTCAGGATCACAGGTTGCAACATGAAGACTTGCATACTCTTTAAATAGACACAGATGAGATCATCCAGGTTTGCAGATCATCAGCTAGATGCCTGAACAGGCATTTTTCTTCTTCTTAGTAATGAGAAAGTTTAACACAGACTCCAGTGTTTCCCCACCCCCACTTTAGATTAAGAAGAGGTAGAATTTCAGATGTACAAGGCACCAAAAACTGTGTTTGGAATAATGGCCAAACATAACCCAAGGAAGGGGATGATGTTCTCTGTGTTATGGAAAGGTCAGGTCAGAGTCCAGAGATTACAAAAAATATGGAACAAATCTTAGGCAAATGGCTTCTAAACGGGTCTGAGAATGGAGACAGAAGATCACAAATGCCACAGAAAGTCCTACATTGCTTTTGCTGCTGTATTTCCAACGGAAAATTCTCAAACTCAAGAAGATTAGGTGCGTCATGTGAAAAGCTGTGATGCCAGGCAGGATCATAGGTTTTGGTTTAAGACAGCAATGAAGTATTTAATAGAAGCTCCCTGCTTTGTGAGGGATAACACAAGGAAACATGCTGTGATGAAACAGACAACACAGTGATTGCAATGGGAAAAATAAATGTTACACATTTAGTATGTAGTAAGCAATTCTATCTTCTAACTGCCTTGTAAATGCTGAGAACTTTTTCTTCAGTTTTAATTTCACTATCCATGTATGATAAACCAGCCTGTGAAGAACAGCTATGGATGCAAATTGATCACATGAGCTTTTGAAAACTAGAAAAATGCTATTGATTCCCCTTTTGTTTTATGTCATTTTCTGCCCTCAAACCTGAGTGTATGAGTCAACCCAAGGGCAGCAGCAGTAGCTGTCTTGTAAGAGTTTTGGTTTCAGAAGTTTTTGTTATTTTTTTTTATCTGTGGCTTTTCCCAGCAATATAAATGCTGAAGCAACAGCTTTTAGGTTTAATGTCTTCATGTACTTTACAAGTGTCTTTCTATAATATACAAGATTTGTTACAAGCAAGCTGATTGTAAGACTTAGATAGGCATCCTGAAGTCTTCTAAATACAGTCTAAACCCAGCATAAAGACAATCTTACAAAGCCTTCTTGAAAGTTTTGGTCCCGAGGAGGTGTCAATCTTTGCTCACTTCAGTCATAGCTTTTAGAAAGGCCTGAAATCAAGGTTTGTTGGAAGCAGCTTTGGTATGTGGTAGATCTCCTCCAAGTTAGGAAGCACAAATGTCTCCCTTGTTTTCAGTTTTGTAGCCACCTTCTTACTATACTCAGACAAAAAAACCTCAGTTATATATAATCTTTTTTTTTCTTCTTAATGGGATTATTTATTAATTTAGTTGTCAGACAGATGTATTTACATGATCTCTAATGTGCCCCTGGGACACTGCTTGCGACTTAAAAAAATACCATGTCTGGCTTTTTTTGAGAAATCATCACCTTATTTTTCCTTCTGTGTTCTCTATTTTAGTGTATTTGCATATATTTATTTCATTTGTAGTTGCATGCACATCTCACAGCTATACAATTTTTCATCTTGCCACTTCTATTCTGAGAATTTATTTTTCTTCTCCTGCTCATCCACTACTTATAGAAAAAAAAAATAAGCAAACATCTCTTGTTCTTTTGACTACAAAAAAAAAAAAAAAAAAAAAAAGAGATGAAATTGTCAAAGGAAAAAGCAAGCTGGTCTAGTCCAGCAAAATGTGAGCTGAATATGTGATCATACTTTTTACTTGTAACTACAAAACAAAACCAAAACTAAATCAAACCAAACCAAACAAAAAAAAAAAAAAAAAAAAAAAAAAAAAAAAAAAAAAAAGAGAGAGAGAAGAGAGAGAGAGAGAGAGAGAGAAGACAATACACACATATTTCTCTTTGTAATCTCATTTTGCTGAGGCACAAGAGGGCAGTGTTTCATAAATGCTAACCTGTCATTTGCTCACCATTGCAACAAAGCTGGGACTGACATTCATCTAGTGTTGGAATAATATCTAAAAGATTGGTGTTTAGTGCAAATATCTCATTGGCAAAGAATCCTAGTTACAAGAATTAGAAAGGCTTCAAGACAGTACAATTATCTATTCCAAACTGGAAATTTTTTAAAGACTGGTGATGTGACAAAGAAATAACAACAATGAAAAATTAAATGAAAAATTAGCTTCACAGAGAAAAGTAAGTATTGTTAATTTTATTTTGGTAAGAGAATATGGAAGGCTACACTAGGAAAGGGCCAGACAAAGGAAAAGACCAATGCGAGCTTTATAAAAGACATTTCTAAAAGAAATGTACATTCTAAAAGAATGTAGGTCTGTGGATGTGTGTGTGTTCTTATGCATATGTGCTTGTGTGTACACCTACACTCAGGAAGAAACAGAGAGAGTGGTATACATATAAGAACTGAAGAACACAGAAATATACAAAAGTTAATGGCAGAAGAAAATTTGGAGCTATGCATGGTCCCTTACTTTAGAAATCTAATCTAAATATTTTCTTTCTTAGGTCTCTGAGCTAGTGTATGCAATTCCCTACTCAATTGTTTTTTGAAGACTCCTTTCATAATTTTCAGACGTTCCTCTGCATTTTACTGGCATCTATGTGTCTGATTTAAGGCATTTATGTCTGCAAGAGGAAGTTTCAGATGTATTTCAGACTGACATCCAGATCCTGCTTACAGAACTAAGTCGCCTGCTCAACAGTCACTCTGATAAATGGTTTACTGAGCCATATTTTGACCTTGGAATCAGCAGCAACTGTCTCAGTTTGTCCTAAAGGAGCTTCCTTGGCTTGAAACCATGCTTTTAATCTACACAAAAATAGATATCAGTCAACCTCTTCCACTAGTCCATTTAACACCAGGAAAGCAGCTTGTGTACTGCCCTTGAAGTATTCATTTTTTAAAATGGACATGTACATGTCTTTTTTAATAATCCATTAGTGTATTTGTTTTGGCATAGATAGGATGCAATATATTTCCTAGATCAAGAAAAAGCATTTCAGCTATGTCTTAATAATCAACTATCTTGACAAAAAATTAGGTCAGTATTATAAATTATAGCTGAAAAAAAGAGGTTTTTTGGTATAATGAAGTTAACAGTAGAGTCTTCTTGTGCTGGCCAGTTGTCTTTGCTCTAGCATAGCTAAAGGCTGAAGTAATATTTATCTATATATTATGTGAGTTGTTCCTCAGCAAACATTAGACCATGGCAGGTGACGGGGTAGGGACTTTGTCATGCAAAAACATAGTCTTAAGTCTATTTATACACTTGAGATAGAAAGGTCAGATATGTGTTCAATTTGTAAGTATCTGTAAAAGCTGCAAAGTGCATCCAAGTGCTTCTATCTCTGCAACTCACAGCTGTCAGTCTGTACTTCTTTCCAGTGTCCACCTGCAAATTAAGAGTACTCTGGTCAAGCAAGCAAAACTTTTTGGCTAATCTCTGTATTCGCTGTAAATGCTTTGATATCTTTTATTCTCCAAGACAATGAGGCAGGCATTCTTTTCTATTCTGAATTACTGACATTGCACAAATCTTGCAAGTGTTCCCCCTCTACATACAGACTTCCTCTACAAAGCAGATGAACTTGGAGAAAGGAAAAGTACACAGTCCTAAGTAAAGTAAACTAAGTAATTTTCCTCTAAGATTGTCAAACCTAAGCCAGGGAAGCATCCATATTTCCATATATGCCAGTAGTTTCACATATGATTTTTGTTCAAATAGAAACATGGACGATTGACTGGAGCTGTCCACACATGACACTATGCATCCTCAATTTCAAAGCTCTGAGTTATAATGGTAACTACTGTAACTACTTTACATTTTGTGGACAGGCTGAAAAGGGGCAAAAAAGATGATAAAAGAACTAGGAAATCTGCTATCCAAGGGAAGGCCAAGAGTTGGGTTTGTTTGGCCTGGTGAAGAGAAGTCTTAGGGAAGACCTTATAACCATGTTCCGGTATGTAAAGGGTGGCTATAGAGAAAATGGAGACTTCCTTTTTCCAAGGAGTCACATGGGGAAGATGAGGAGTAATGTGTACTAGTTCCTCCTGGAACACAAATTCCAATTGGACACAAGAGGAAAATTCTCACAATAAGAACAATCAGCCACTGAAATAATCTCCCAGGGGAAGTGGTGGATATTCCATCATTGGACTATTTTAAGATCCAGCTGTACAGAGTACTGGACCACCTTGTCTCGACCAATTTTTGCCAAGAAAAGTTGGACCAGATGATCCTTGAAGTCCCCTCCAACCTAGTATTCTGTTGTTATCTTTATGCTCACATAATTCTCATATCTCAGGGATAATTTTAATAAATAGTTCTACTAATACACTGTACAGAGTGAATTTTTTTACTTCTTCTTTGAAAAGAAATGCTCATTTTGAAATCCACAGGTGGCTAAAGTATTGAAAAACATGCAGTAACAATATTTCCTTTCCTGTACTTTAGCATTTTTCATTTCATGGTTTCCTACCTTTGCCTGAGAAAAGAATGATCTACATTAGCTTTTTTTTTCTGCCTAGTTTAACATTTGGTGTTATGAATCCATGAATACCAAAAATGTATAGTTCAACAGAAGAACCTCTGAGATCTCTAAATGGAAAGCTGACACAACTTTATTTTCAGGGTATTTCAGCCCCCCTCTTGATTCACATAATAATTTGGGCCAGCTAATTTTTTAGCACTGGACACTACACAATTTAAGAACATCTTTAATCAGATTAACTGCATCAGATCATTCAACTGTTCCTGTATCACTCACTATGAAAATGTGTCTAGACAGGTAATTGGTGACTCCTACCACATTGTCAAGCACCTGATATGCCTGTAAGCTATACCTTATCACACAATCCCCTTTGGTGGAAGAGAATCAGATCAGAAAATATTTAAACAAATTTGGCTTGTAAGTGCTGACAGAACTGGCAGGTGTCAATAATCAATAGTCATGACACTCTTGACTATCTCAAAAAATCATGGCAGTTGAAGGGGGTGACTGAGGGCTGGAGAAAAGAAAACGTCAGTCCTATTGTCTAAAAGGTCAAGAAGGAGGACCCAGAAAACTACAGACTGGTCAGTGTCACCTGGATTCCTGGTAGGGGAGGGAGACCTAATCCCAGGAACAATTTCCAGGCACATGAAGGACAAGGAAGCCATTGTGAGAAGTCAGCAGCAATGCACCAAAAGGAACAACTGGGAGAGCTGGGGCTGTTTGGCCTTGAGAACACTCAGGGGAGATCTCCATAACGTGTGTAAATAGCTGGAGAAAGGATACAAAGCTTTGAAGCCAGGCCCTTTTCAGTGGAGCTCAATGAAAGGACCAGAGGCAATGAGCAGAAACAGAAATACAGGAGTAGAGGATGTGTACTTTCCATCCTTGGAGATAATCAAAAGCCACCTAGACATGGACATGGAACTGACTGTTGGTGATCCAGCTTGGACAGGATATTTGGACCAGATAATCTCCAGAAGAAGTGCCTGCCAACCTCAACCACTCTCTGATTCTGTGATTTTGTAAGACTATAACTGCATTTTATAAACCACAGATTTAAAGCAAATAAAAATTACCCCCTTTTTTTTTTCCTTTGCATACCATTGTACAACTTTACCCTGACCCTAATAATAATGAAAGATTATAATAGTTTTTTTATGCATAGAAGCAATAGTTTGCTAGTTTCTGCTGTTCATCTTTCAGGCTGGTGCCACAGAGAATGATTGGCACAGTAGCATCATGACTCATAGAAGTAGCTGAATGCTTGTCTCATGCTGTGTTATGCTTCTGTATGAGTTTACTTATTGGCTGTAACATTAGGGTGCCTTCTTTGATAGAATAATTCCAAATAACAGTATTTATCTAAATGTTATCTCAAAGAAATTTTGGTTCTCAGTAATTTGATCTGGTCTGCTACATAGAAAAAATTCTAACAATTACCAAAAAAATTGTATGCAACCCCATGTGCTATCTTTAAATTACTATTTTTCTTTCTTATTGCTAAGAATTTGATTTTTAAAACTGGTTCACATATTTTAAAAGCTTGTTTTAAAAATAACTATATAATATACAAACTTAAGAGAGAAAAAAATTGTTGGATTCACTGGTTCTAAAATCCTCTTCATCCTGTGACTATGTTCCAAGACTATATCCTGCTCTGTAGTTAATGTATTGTGAGCACTAGTGTCACAGAACTACTGAATATATTTTTAATTAGTTCAAATAACTGCAGTGATTAATGAATGAAATTAATTTTACTCAATGAAGTAATCTGAAAATTCAAATTTGGTTCAAATTCAATCCTAGACAATGAGAACAGATAAAAATATTTCCAGAGGACAAGCTGTGTTATTATTCTACAGGCAGAACACAAAAAGATGTATCACTCCCTCCTTCCTTTGATAGCAGAAGGAAAATAAGAATCCAGTTTCTTCCCTATACCTAATTTGCAGACAGCTTAGAAGTAGAAATTAATCCATCTCAAAATTTATTGCAATATTTTAAAGGGTTGATTCGGTGAGTTTGTATGAGGTGCAATCTCATGAGCTAATTCCCAGAACACAGGGTAAGACAAAACCCATCTTAGAACAGCAGAAATCTCAGCAAGAACTAATTACCTGCTCAATAATTTAGCAGTAATTTTTTGCAACCTGCTCTGGACTCCTTGGTTAAAATGGCTACAGGCTGTAAAGGTAAGAGCAATTCATCCAGTGCTCTGGGTTGAGCAGCAGGACTATCTATTCATATCCAGCATATGTCCCAAGTATCTTCTACTGGCCAGTTCTGAAGTATTTTAGTTTCTAAATGCTTCTGTTATTGTCCAGCTTTTTTGCCATATTTGCCATGAACTCTATCATTAGTTGCTTTTTTATTATTCTATATAATTATATAAATTAGTATTCCACATATGTTTGTGGGGAGATATATATTGCTTTGGGAAGGGATCCTTACTAGAGATGAGAAGACTGAAGAAACGCAGCGGCTCAACTAAAACCTGAGCACTTATTGGCAGACACTCAAGTGCAAAGCTTTTCATATATATAGATGATTAGTATGAATAGTGCCCATTTCAAAAGTATGTGCTGTCCTTCAAGGTAAGCTGACTCCTGTGTATCAGCAGTTTTTACCTGTAGAAAGGTGAGGTACTTCTGACCTGAATTCTCATTAGTCTACTTGTTTATTGTGCACAGTGGGTCTTGACCAAAGCTATGCTTGGTTTTTCTGTATGCAACATCCATATTTTTTACAAGACTTAAGAAACAGAAGTGATCATGAAGATTAATTTTATTTGGAGGAGAGAAATCTCTTAAATATACTTTTGAGACAATCAATATTGCTTTCTGATCTATGATTTTTTAGAATTATCGAATCATAGAATATGCTGACTTGGAAAGGAGCCATGACGCTTTGTATTTCTCTCTCATGGAGTCCCATTGCTGGCCTTGCACAGGACATTGCAAGGATCACACCTTGTGCCTGAGAGCATTGTTCAAACACTGCTTGAACTCTGCCAGGTTGGTGTTTTGATTACTTCCCTGGGGAGCCTGGTCCAGTGCCCAGCCATCCTGTGGGTGAAATACCTTTTCCTGATACCTGTCCTAAACCTCCCTCAACACATCATTATGCCATTCCTAGAGTTCTGTCATTGATCATAAGAGCAAAAAGATCAGTTCCTGTGTCCAAGGAATTAAAGAAAATGTTGAAGAGAACTGGGCTGAGGATGGAGCCCTGCAGAACCCCACTAGTGACAGTTGCTCACCTGATGTCACCCCATTCACCGCAACTCTTTGTGCCTGACCTGTGAGCCAGTTGGTCACCCATCAGGTAAGGTGATTATCCAGCTGTGTGCTGGATATTTTGTTCCAGAAGGACTCAGTGTGAGAATATCAAAAGCTTTGTTGAAGTATAAAAATATTACATCTACATGATTTCCAAGATCAAGTAGATGGGTCGATAATAGAAGTAAACAGATTCAACAAGCAGGACTTTCCTGTCATGAAGCTGTGCTGACTGTGATCAGGGACTGTGTTGTCCGCCAGGTGTTTTTCAATGACCTTTCCCATGATTTTATCAGGCTTGTAGCTTCTGGGTTCCTCCTTCTTGCTCTTTTTGAAAATGAGGACAACGTTAGCCAACACAGGGCTGTTGTGTCCAGACAGTTAACTGAGCAATGGATGAGTTTCTAAAGTATACAAAGAAGAAGGAGAGAGGGAGGGATGGAAAGAATGAATAAAACCAAAACAAAGTAGGAGAATACAGGAGAAGAGAGGGAAAGGAAGGAGTAACAGGCAGGACTTTAGTGCCAAAACAGCATTAAACCAATGAGGACTTATTCAATGCCAGAATATTTAGGATTTCAGTATGACCCTTATATTGACCTTAACTCAGTAAGTGTTGCTCATTCCAAGTCTTAAAAAATAACTGAACAGTATGTGAGAGGTATATTCATGGTTGTTGTGAGCAGAGAGCTTTTCAGTCACATTGCCTTTCAGTAATCCTGTAGTGAGCAATGCAGTGCTAAGTACTAAATTCCAGACCAAAAGTTTTGAAATTATAATGAAGTGGTAACAAATGGATATACTACATGCTGTTGGCAGACATGACTAAGGGCTTATGGGATAATCATACCCTTCTGAGGGCCAGCTGTTGGCTTAGGATGTTTCTCAAATGCCACTACATACCATATGTGTTTTAGAACTGCACTAAGTGCTTAATACCTCTGTTAAACAACGAACACATATAAAATCTTTAATAGCTATAGCTATAAAAATGGAAATGAGGCTACAGTTAGTTTCTTTGAATTTCAACACCTCAGGAGAAAAGTATTAATTTTCATTGTATATAAAAATAAATCTCATTTTAACACCTTTTTTTAAGTGCTCCGATGAAACTGTTTTCCAGCTGGTCTGGCTCATATTCATCTACATCCTAGATGACTTTGAACAGTAAACTACACTGATTTTGCATGTCCTTTTAATCTGTCTGCTGGGAATTAGACACACCATATCCCCAGCTGAGGCCTATTTACTGTTTGTATTTCTCTTCAAGTACAGAGCAAAATTTTCAGACTAGAAAATGGGTACCACTAGAAAAAAAAATTAAGTTTGCCTGGGTTTTTTCTCCTTGTCTTTTAATAACCTACAGCCTAAAGGAAAGTACGTGAGCACCTCTGAAAAACTGATGACAATATTGAACAAAAGCTGAAGACTGCTTATTCAACTCCTATGCTTTGAAAAGGTAGTGAGAAATAACTGGGAAGTTATGAATCATTTAGTGTGAGCTCAAAGCTGAATATCTAATGGGGTGTTTAATTTAAGATTCAAAATGTAAGATTAATTTGCACTAGTCATTGGAGGTTTTTTGGAATTTCATCTCCTTAAACAAACTCCGTGGTGTTTTTAGAGACTAGCTGGAAGTGATGATAGCTATGATTAAAGACACAGGGATTTCTTCAGAGCTTTTGATATGCATTTTGATTAAAAACATACATAGAGGGAACTCGCAAGATGACTGGACTAGAAATGGGCTCATTGATAAATTTTGAATGTGACATATAGAAAATAATAAATTTATTAAAGTAGGATTTTAAGACACCAATTCTTTATTTGTGCCTACTTTGTTTCTTCATCAGCTGTTGGGATGGGGACATCACAAATATCCTGGAGAAGTTTGCAGATGGCAAAGGAATTATGTTACATTATATAGTCATATATGTATATATAGGATATGTATATCATGTATATTATATATAGAGTCGTGGAATAATTCAAATTTCTTGATTAAAAGATCACCAGTATGTTTGTATACTACCAAGAGACAAGGAAACAAAGGTAACAGACTAAAGCTACTGAAATTCAAGTACAGACAGTTGTCTTAGTTCTCAGATTACTATTTGTAGCCAAATTGCTACTATATTCATAAAAAGAAGAATATCACAGAGCATAGGAAAACATAGGTTTGTATTTGCATATTACACTGGTGAACCAACTGCTAAAGATTGTTGTGTCTCCTCCCGGGATCCATATGTGGAGAAGAATATTGAAATAATGAAGACTTTTCAAAGCAGTACTCCAAAACCTATGTGTAGCTGAAAAAAAGCCCTTAATAGGTTCATTTGATCAAGGAGTTGTGTGAAATATTTATAAATCCCTATGGAAATCTGTCTATACATGGGGAAAAAAATCAGATAATGGAATGCTTTTCAATTTTGCTGATCAAAGTGTAACAAGGTCTAATAGTTGGAAGTTGATGTTAGACAAAATCAGTCTTGAAATTAGAAGCAATTTCCTGCATGTTAGAGCAACTGAAAAATTTCCAGGCAAAATGGTAGACTAACCATTTCCTAGTGTGTTTTGGATGAGACCCATTTTTTTCCCCTTAAATATTATAGTTTGATTCAATTTATGGGAGAAATTCCAGGACCATGTGAGTATTTGCGTTAGTTCACTAGGATTATTATTTTAAAGCAAAAAAAGTTGTGAATTTACATGCTATTTATTGATTTCCTTCCTTGCTAAACTGCAATAAAATAATATTGCCCTGCGACTTTATCTGCTCACCCACAGGGACTAGGAAGAACTGTATCCTTGAGTCACAACTGATCAAATGTGGTTATGGATGCTAAGTTGTTTTTTTCCTTCTTTCCCTGAAATACCACTGAGTAGTGTAGCACTGACTAAATGTAAGAATAGGAAGACTCTTTTCCCAAAAAATGGGGGGAAGAGAAGAGAAGAGAAGAGAAGAGAAGAGAAGAGAAGAGAAGAGAAGAGAAGAGAAGAGAAGAGAAGAGAAGAGAAGAGAAGAGAAGAGAAGAGAAAGAAGGAGGAAAAGGTGACTTGCTTTCAAACTTGGATGCAAACTTGAAAATTTCATCCCCTTGTATCATGTGTACGCACGCTTGTGACAGCGAGCGAGTCCTGCCCTTGCAGAGGCACGTTGATCTCTGTTCTCCCCTCTCTCTACAGAACGTGGTTCAGTGCTGCACTGGAACCAGAGTCTGCCGAGCTAACACAGGCATATTGGGAATGCCTACATGGCTACATATGGCTGCATTATGCCAGAGGTCTGAGCAGATGCTATAATGAGCCTTTTTGCAGTAGTTTCATTTTATCTCGTTTGGTTTTCACCTCATAATTTGTCAGTTTACCAGTTTACCGAGAACACAGTCATGATAATAATTTTATCTGTGCCAGACTTTGAACTTAACAACTCACCATTGCTTTATACTGGCTTTGGTGTTGCAATTTTGCATTAACACTGAAACTGTGTCAAGAGCTGACCTTTGTACCAGTTTTGAAGAAATTAACTCAGTGTTTTGCTTAAAAGTCTGGGCATCGTTTTGATGAAGTTCACTTGTCAGTGAAGGTCTAAGAAGTCTAAAAAATTGTGAGAAGCAGATCAACAAGAAAAGAACCAAGTGCCATACATAGTCTGCAATTTCTGCTTTGAGCATTCTGCTCCTCAAGGCCATTATCAAAAGTAACAGCTTCTCATTTTATGACTTCACAGTCATTCTAATTCACAGGAATAATTTATGACAACAGTGAGTTTTTTGCTTTAGAAATACAAATCTTTGTTTGAAGCCAAAATATTCACTTTTAAGCTGGAGAAATATTCATTACGATTAGATTGTAGTTTAAAAATATGTAAAAATATGTTAAAACATAGCAAACAGACTTCAGAAAAACTGTGGAAAATAGAGTAAAGGCATTTACACCAATTATTGGCTACAAATAAATTTTAAAAGTATAAAAATTGACCACTGGAGTACAAATTATGTTAGGAATACCTTGTAATTTTTGACTGTCCATGAACGACAATAGTAACAGTCAAAATCTATATCTGAAAATATCAAAGGATTCAGATCACTGCAAAGAAATTACTAAGAGCTAGTAAGCCTTAAGCATCTATATCCATAGCCATGTATCTCTTAGCAAAGGAAAAGGGAGCTCCTAGAAAGGGGGTTTCATTTTCTGCCTCTTCAGCCCTTTCTGTCCCTTTGTAGCTTCTTGATGTTTTCAAACATAGCCATTATCATCCCTCATGGCATCTTATTGGCCTTCTTTTTTTTTTTTTTTTTTTTTTTTTCAAGTTTTTTTCCATCTTTGAGATAAGGCTGAAGGGAGTTAGCTAACCCTTGTAATGGAAAAAAACAAAAAGCTCTATGAGAGAGGAACTAATTGCTAAACAAATGTAATGGACTGAAACTGAGATGTTGTACCAGTAAAGAGACAATGTGGGCAAATTGTTTCATGTGTGATTGTCAGCATGCACCACAGCACTCATCTGAAGTGCTGTACTAGACAATACCTTCAGGAATAACACAAGAGATGCTTTCCCCCCTGAGATGTTGAACGCTCATAAAATCCATTGACCCAGTAGAAAGCAGAAATAATCCATCTGTAATGTGACTGGATGCTCCCGAGCATCTTTCAGGCAGTAGAAGAAAATTATGGGCTCAGATGAATTTAATAGTAAAATTTCCTTTTTATTAAGATGGAATGAACTTTCTTAGCACAAATGTTTGTTTCAGACTGTATAATACATAATATCGTTTTTACTTAAGGTATTTTACGTATCTTCAGACTGGAATCCATGTTTTTGTCCATGTGAGTGATACCAGGGCAAGATCTTGAAGAGATTCACTGACTCTAAGGTTTCACAGGCTAGTCTGGCCATATGTTGTCACTGAAGATTGTCAATTACAGATTTAATGAATTTTTTTAGGGACTTATTTTCAAAGTGAAGTGGCAATTTTAAGATTTTTCTTTCTTCTGGAGACTACTAACTAAAGACAAAATTATACATGCTCCAAATACTTATCCTTTTCTTCTCCAAATAAAAACAAAAACTGAGGGTTTCTAAATAAAACATTAACATTTGTAACTGTTTAAATAAGTGCCAAACAGTAAATTCTGCTTTGCCCTTCAGACCCAGCAAAAACTGCGACGTGATACACTTAGCATCCACTAATCCCCATGAAAACGTGTTATGTAAAATGGACTCTGCTATCATAACAAATGAAACAGCATTATTTTAAAATAAAGTAATTGCTATCAACTTTGTTTTGCCACTTCTCTGTGTATTGAAGTTTTGGCCTTTTTATCAAAATCTTGAAGGAAGGAGAGAAGATGCATTTCAGAAAATTAAATGCAATTTTTTCAGCAGCTGCCAAGACTTCAGTATTACCTTGAGCACACACTCTGCAGCTAGCATGAAAGGATCTGTGGCTACTTTTTTTTTTTTTTTTGCAGGACTGAAAGGTTTTATTAGATTATTTACATTCTTCTCAATTCATTCTCTTTGAATATACCCAGAATTTTTCAGTTGTCTTCTACTTCCAGGTGTCATAGGACAGAACAAGCAATTATCTGACCCTATTTCCTCAGATTATGCTAAATATTAAGCTGTCCATCTTGTTTTGAAGTTCTGCAGACCCTCCAAGGGAAAATTTCTCAAGTTCTCTATTCAGTTTCCTCTAAATAGAATTTGCACACTACAGTTTGCAGCAATCAGTCCTTTAGGTTAACAGAGATTCTATAGATTCATGCAGTGCAAGTGTATCCCAAGACCCCAAGATAAATCAGTTGCTAGATTGTTTCTAGAGGGCCTCCTTATCAAAATTTCTGAGGGAGAAAAAAAAAAATTGGAATTCATTTTCAGCCAAAATTTGGGTAGCTCTTACATTTCTCTGGGAACTGGTTGCCAAGCACCAAACATTCAATTCCTGTGCAAGTATAGCCTGCACGTCCTTGCTCAGATCAATCTGATAGTGCATGAGGAAAAGAAAAAAATTTGAAGAGCATTGAGCTGAGGAACAATAATCTCACATGTCTAATGCAGTATCTCAAGAATGTGAACTTGTATCACAACTGTTTCAAGGCAGAGCGCTTTGGTTATATGACAAAACATACAAAATTCTTCTGGACCAATGAAGTTTGGGAGGGATGGGGGGGGTGCATAGAGAACATTTGTAGTCATGTGGAAATTGATACCTTTTAAAAATATACAATCTCAACCAGTTGAATAAACGTAAATTTTATTGCAAGGTTTAGCTGAACAATGTAATATCAAATCACCTACTTAGGATGAAGGATAATTTTGTGTTTATTCAATCGCAGATCCAACATGTCGTGCTGCTCAGTGTGTGGGAAAGGCTGCAGATACATCTATGATGAGTGTGCTCAGTGACTCTGAGATATCTGAGCAGTTTGACCTGGAGTACTAACATGATTCTTTTTACAAGCAGGCCATCATGGCATCATGAAAATTACACGCCTGGAGAAAGAGGTAATGAAACACTGATGGAATCTTTCTCTGCACTGGACTCAGAATTGAGTCTCCATTCTGTGAATTAATTCCTTATTATGATTTCTTACTTGAAGATTTATAACTTTCCTATTAATGTCTAATGCAAATGCAGAACACAAATATGTAATCACTCCTGGAAACAGAACTCTCAGTCTAGATGGCCCTAAAAGAAAACTCCCATAAAAACCATAAAAACCTTCCATCAAAATTTTTGACATTAAGAAAAACGTCCTAATGGCAATGTTTTGGTCAAAGGTATATATTTAATATTATAAAAATTATTTCTGACCAGGGGCATTTAAAAAATTTTAAATTTCACTTACATGTATAAATTATTAGATTTCATTTCGTGAACTGATGATAATGAAGTTAGTAATTCTAACTCTTCCAATGCTTCTGATATTTCATTTGTAAATATGCATAGCCCACTTCTGTGCATATAAGTAAATTATTTAAGAATATGAAGCTGAGGTTGCTCAGGGGTTAGTGAGTCCAATCTCTCAGAATTACAGGAAAATCTAATCCCCTTGTAAAGTGCGAGAAGTGTTTTTCTGTGCAATTCCCCAGAGAAGAAGGAATGACATTAAGAAGATTATTTTGTATAACAATTATAATTGTAATATTAATGAGCCTTTTCTGTATTCACTAGACAATTTGGACTATTAATTCATTAAAAAATTCTCTGAATTAACACTAAACTACCAGTATACATTATGTAATAATCTTTGGCCATACGAACATTTTGACTGCTACTCTTGGAGGTCTTCTCCTCTATAATTTGAAAGTTATTCTACACCTTTCTTAAAGCTTTCTTACTGTCATGATTGAAAGCCTTCTCAAGGGTTCAAAGTATTATCACTGTTAGTTTATGTCCAGTTATTCTGATGGCAGCATTACTCCATGGCTTTTATAAATGTTTTGTCCCATATTTCATTTATTTTTGCTGTCTTAAATTGTCTTCCCTTTAAAATCTATTCTGATTTTTACAGGGTGCCAGCTGTGTGATATCAATCTGTATAAGGTCTGCTAAGAAAGAAAAGTGAGAAGAATCAGCAATGGATATCATCTCATGCAGAGCCATCCTCAAATGAATTTTCTTGGTGTAGTGTTTCTTTGTTTAGAAAATGAAAAAACAGTCCTAGGGATAAATTTAAGTATAACAGCACCTACTGGTGGATTTAAAGCATGAACAGAAACTTCAGACCAGAGGCAAATTATTATTCTTTTCCATTGTTCCTTGACATGTTACATAATGCCAATTATAAGTAATCAAAAGTTTCCTGATTAATGTCAGAGATATTTCAATTGTGGGCCTCATATGATGAGGCAAGTGATTAAGATAATGTGAAGGCAAGTGAATAAGATAAATGCTAGTAATTTAACAAAGCCTTGGAGCTGATAAAAGTAACCTAAAAAGCTCCACAGAAATTTAGGGAATGAATCTGTGTATGCTCTGCTGAGAAATTGTAATCTCACACATCAACGATAATCTCAGATGCATGATAAAAGTCAAAAAGGGAAGAGATGAAGAAAAAAGTGAGTGGTAGGAAAATAGCAAGAAACTATATTTTGAAGTAAAGTATGCTTTCTTAATAAGGGAATCCCACTGGTTACTTGCACCTTGTAGGGGATAAAAAAATAACTGCATGCAAAAAGTTTAAAAATACTATAAAAATAGATAATTATTAGGAAAACAGTAGAATTTCAAGCATAGAGATATGAGAAGAACAGATGGAGACTGAAAACTCAAATCTTTAGAAGATTTCATCAGCTTCACACCTTCTCCAAACAAACTGGGAAATAACACAAACAGCAGCCGTTTAAAATACAACCAAGGGACAAGACTTCAAGTAATGTCAGAAATGAGGGTTCCTTTTGCAGAAAAGGGAATGAAATCTTGAAATCAGAGAACAAAGTCTAACAAATGCTCTGGAAAGGAAATATCATCAAATAAAGTGCAGCTGAAAAAAAAAAAACCAGAAAATTTGGAAATGGAATGACTACATCCAAATGGACTATCAAATGAGGAGAAGTGAAAAGGAGAAAATTTACAAAAATTACTCCAAGTAAAATCATAAAATCAGGGAAGAAAGGTACATAAAGAGAGAGGAGAAGAATTTGAAGAAATTAAATGCTAAAGAAAAGGGGAAATTCTGAAACCAAGAGAAAGCAATAAAAGTGAATATGATGACAAGAAATGCAGGGAAATGGACTGAAGCTTGCCTAGTTAACCCTCACTGAAATCGCAAGATTTCATTCCCTTTCCAGAAAGGAGACCAGAAATTTCTTATTTGTGTGATCCTTAAACTGACAAAAGAGAGTGCGGAGAAAATGTGACTGGGGCACTGCAGGCCAGAGAGGTCAATAACAGACAAACCAATCCATACAAAGCCTCTCTACAACTTCACTGACTTTCAGTTATTCCTTTTCTCACATTGAGACTGAAAGATGGGACAGGCTGTTTGGTGTAGAGAAAAGGCATTTAGATTGTTGCTTTTTTTGATCAACCTTTCCCCAGCTGATTCTTCTGGCCAGATTCTTCATCCTTTTTGGCACTCTTTTAAGGCTTGTGGGAGTTGGCCAAAATGACTTTGGTTAGCTTGGTGGACTGGGGTAAACAGGTGTGCATTGTGTGTAAGTTCAGATTCTATTCTAGCAATAAAGAAAGCAGCTTTTGTGGAACAATTATCCTGCATAATCAAGCACTGCTACTCCTCACTGATTAGAGCAGAGCATGAGGGTGCACATCAGTATGCATAACTTATGATGTTGGGAAACAAGCAGAGCAACCTGATAAGAGTCTAACCTTATCTATGAGATTAGCTATTCTGAGGGACAGCTACATCAACAAAAATATGAGACAGAACCATTAAAAGTATTTTCTGCTTCAGGCATTCATTATACCTTAACATTTCTCTGCTCACTGTTGTCTGTCTCCTGCTCCTCAAATTATTCAGTGGCATTCCCCATGAAAATATCCAATAATGGAATTTTAGTTGCATAGAGAGTAATAGAAGGAAAATAATTTTTCTTTGTGAATATTTTTATCATGCTGGAACTCTAGATTTTATCCACCAGTTCCCATACCTCTGACAGTCCATCAGTCTAAACTTCCCTGAAAATTACACCAAAATCAGGGGAATATACATAAATAAACAGCTGCAATTTTCAGCAGGTGAAAAATGGTCAAGCTAAACCAAAATATGGTCATGTCCATGGGCCAGAGAAATATATTGCACTTATAGAAGAGAAAGTATCAAAGCTGATTTTGAAAGATATCTGGAAGACTTCTGATTCACCAGTATACCAGTATATTACATTTAAAAAAATCTCCTTTTTTTTTTTTTTTTGGCACAATAGAATGACAGGAAAAAATTTTGGTTAAAAAAAAAAAGGAGCATCAAGAAGCAGGAGTATGTTGATGACTTACAGCTATAGAATAATTTTGCAGGAGAAAACGAAGCAGAAGGTTGCAAGTATTGCCTCAGTCTAAAAAGCTGCTAGGAAGAAAAAAGACAGCTGAGAATTATTAGAAGTGCAAACAGAGTAATAAGGATATGTCTCCATGTCACGTTGTGACACCCCCAGGCACCTGAAAGGACAGAACTACGTCTGACAATTTTCACTGCAGCATCAGGGAACAGAGTGCTACTTATGTCACCCACAGGATGCATTATTGCAGGAAGGTGCTACTCTCTGATAGCTGAAGTAGCTCCACACAGCCCTGTAACCTGCAGTGTTAGAACAGGAGCAAAACTCCAATTTGAAACTGATGACTGAACTAGGCTGTAGTCTCCTACTGTGGTTTAATGTTCCTTTGGAAAATTCTGCTTATTATTCCTACCCCTCCTGACTAGATACATGTGTGTCAGTGTCTGCAATGTATAGTGGCTTCAGCTAGGTACTTTGGTGCTCTGCTCTGAAATACTGATTGATCAAAACTAACAGGGTTTATAGATGAGAGTTGTGTGCCCACTTGCCCACTTTCTGTGAAAAGTAAAGAAATGCTTTATTTAATTTCAAAACTAATTTTGCACAGACATAATTTAAAATACAAGGCAAAGTAGGCTCAAAAGTTAATAAGCAGATAAAAATAAGAATAGAAGTAGCAAAATAAATATATGCTTATGAAATCAATCCTTAATCTAAAATATAGTATTTATGTAGAATAAAATAAAAATATTTTTCAGAAAAACAGAACTGAAGGGCTTGACTGAAGATGAATTTCATGCAGAAAAGTTGATATATTTTTCAGACAGGAAGTTGAAACATTCAATATACAGGAGACAAGAGAATTACTGATAGCATGATTTGCCCTTAGCAATAGCTTAAAAATAAAACTCAGTGATCCCAATTCAAGCAAAACAAAGAATCTTGTTTTAAATAAACCAAACCATAATTTTTAAATTAAAGTAGCTAAGAATTGCTAAGCAGCAATTTTTATTATGTTTTAACATCACTGTCTTTAGATTTCTGGAGCTCCTATGCATAATTTAATATCATATTCATGTTCTGTGTATTTGCAGAGTGCTCTATAGTCCATGCATAGTAAGACATCTGTGGGTTTCAGCTTATGAAATTACTATGCTAATAAGGCACAAATCCTGTAAAGTAACTTTACATCCCACACAGTCTACCAATACATTAATTCTGGCACTTTGAGTCATCAAACTGGCAAGGCCCAAGATACAACACTGGAAATAATAAGAACTAGTATTCAAGGACTGATCAGCCCAGAAATATTAAAGTAAGTGCATTGTCTGTACCCAACAGAAACATTTAAATTATGTCTCATACAATATATGTTTCAGCTTGGAAAGGCTTAAAAATTACATATTGAATAAAAAGCCAAAGGTTTCTAAAGATCAAATTAACAGTCTTACTCTGTAGGAGATATCACTTCATAGAAGAATTTAAATAGAAGAATGACTTCAACAGCTAGAAAATGCAAGTTTCATGGGATTCAAAATCCTGAGGGTAATTACAGTTCAAATTTTAGTAGAGTTTACTGAAAAATAATGGTGCCTGGCCACCACTGCAGTAAAAATTTAACTTCTTCAAACATTGAAAAATATTTTGTGTCATTCCTGTTCATTTGCTTTCACAGCCAGGCAATGTCTTCTCTACTAATCCACCTCCAGTGGTACAAGGACACTCTCATAATGCTGTTGCCAGGTATCAGTTGATTCACTCATTGCTCATGTGCAGAAAGTTAAAGAAAAAGCCCTCTTTTTTGACAGAAAATTTCATTTTATATTGACTATATGGTGGCTAAATGCATACTTAGAGGAATTGTTAGGTTTAAAGGCTTGTTAGAACCCTCATCTGAAAACAGAACAGATCAATTCACTCTGGCAAGTGCAGGAAATCCCACATTTAAAGCAAAAGGCATTATATCCTGGAAAGTTGCTCTCTTCACAGCATTATTTTACACACTAATAAGCAATTAATTTTTTTTCCAGAGGAAAAGGTTAGATTAAAAGTATGAGAAAATATACTCATGATTTTCTTTTTCCCTAAACATGCAGCTTACAGTAATTACAGGTTATTTTACTTTCATTGTGCTTTGTGATTCAATTTAAGCAGCTGTTCAGTTTCAAAACTGTTGGTGAAAGTATATGAAGGTAGTTCACTAGTCTTAATTCTTTGCCACACAAGGCAGTGATACTTTCTAAATGTATAATTACATGGCCTTTTACCTTTGACTCTCTCTTGAAGATGCCTGTATGTACAGGAACAGTTTGCTGTGCACCAGCAACAAGTCTGTTTGACTCATCTCCACTTGAAAGTGCACCATTTCACAAGAAAACCTCAGCAATACTGTCTTTGGAAAGTGTAATGCAGAATCTGTGATTCAGTTTCTCAGTAGGTACTATAGTCATTGAGTATAGCTAAAAAGGGTGCAATTGTTACCATCTTTCCCATCAGACAACTGCTCCTTTTTGAGACATATTTGCCACTTGATATGTCTTAGTGATTTCATACCTTAGAGTCCAATATGATGAATTGTAGCATAGTAGCAATGAGTTGTTCTTCACTTCTGATTCTCCTTATTCCTTGCAGTCCCAGATCACTTGCTTAACGGTTGCTCTTTTCTTCTAAGTTCTTCTAAGCCTTTTGATGTTTACATTTTTGTAATGGAGTTTCTCATGTACTTTTCATGTAAATAATGATTGTTTTGCATTCCTTTCTGGAGGAGGAGAAATTTGGTGGACTGTTGGTTTGACCAGTGTGGCTGGAGAGGTGGAAATTTCATCCTCCAATCCACGGTCACTTTTGAAAGTCTATAAATATTGGAATTTGAAAATAAACAACACTCTTTTTACCTTGGACGTCTCAGCTTCTGTGTGTAATTCATTTTGCGTCCTTTTGCGACACTTATCCTATTTTTTTTTTCTTCATCTTATTCTTGAAAGCAGCTAAAAAGATTTGGCTCAATCATCAGAATTGGGAAAAAGTTCAGACAGAGGCACATACATGGCATGAAGAAGGTTGGGGCGAATTATTGAAAAATTGATGAAGTTACATGCAAATTCAAACAGGCTAAAATGCCAAGAATACTTGAAACTACTTTGTCCTCCTGTTTACAAGGTTATCCAATGATTGCATGTTGGTTTTGCCTGTGTGAGTATTAGGATGCATCTAACACTGAGTGTTCTTAAGAATCTAGAAGTAGACTTTTTCTGAATGAGTACCAACTTCAGCTCCACAAAAACCTCTTACAAGTTTCCACACAGAAAACAGAAAACGAAAAGGCACAAGTTAGAAGTGGGATAATACACACAACAATAGATTCTTATTGCCTCTACTAAAGCTTATGTTGACCCTTCTCTACAGCTGCATCTACCTGCATTCACCTCTCTCTGGGCAAGGTGCTCAACTGCAGACACTGTGGGCAACCAAAACTATTTCAGTGGTGTTTGGTAATAATGGCAATGCTATTTGTTTCCATTGCATTCAAAGAGAAATATTTCTCTGTAATTCATTTAGTCCCTCTGACACTACAGGCTGCTGTAGAGAGGACCTTCCAAGTTATGTTTATAACCTGCTTTGGACTTTTTAGTTTCTGAACCTTGAATTTGGTTGAGGCTACTAATAGCCACAGCTGCTTATTCACATTCCTTATATCTGCTTCTGAATATATTTTCTTTCTGTGGCATGTAGGTTTAAAAGATATAATTTAGTGAATGATGCCATTCAACTCTAAGGCCTTTGTGCATAAGGGAGATATTTAAAGTATTTTACAGGCTACACATCTAAACCAGCCACTTGACATATTTGTCCCCAAGCAATGGCCCAACCTAGTGAGCACGTCCTGTTGTGCTAACAGATGGCCATTGGTCTAGACAGCTGAGGGACATGAATTCACATTCTAGAGATGTGAATTCATTCATCCGGGTGTGAAGTGCATGATACATAGCCAAAAATTTCAAACAGTTGGATTTCTTGAGGCTTTGTGCCTTTAGTTAAGTAACTGAGATATTTTAATCTGCTTTAATTATTAGCAAGGCATCAAAATTTAAGCATCTGTTGATTTGGTCTTCTAGATGTGCTCATGAGCTGAAATATGTAATGAAAAGTAGATTCATTAATGATTATTCTATAACATCAGAGCACATTAATTAATTCTCTTTGAATTCAAGTTTTTATGCCTGCAGGAAAATTGACAAAATAGGGGATATTATAAAATGTTTCTGTTGAACTCAGTCCAACACCAAACCAACAGTAGTTGCGTATGATTTAGGATTTGTGTGTGTATTAAGTATATCAATGCACCACAGTAACTGTGGCAGGAAAATAGATGGGATATACAACCTTGGTTACATACTGACCATCTCCAACAATGATTGGTTACTGGTCATATTTACTGATGACAGGGGCTTGTGTGATGGTAGTGGTAGCAACAGTGTGATGACGATTCTTGGATCAAATGCCCTCTTTCAGAAAAAAAGCAAGGGGCAAATTATAGGAATTTAAAAGTGTTGAGGAGGGAGGTGTGCCCAATTCTGAAACTCTCTGAGTTCAGAACCAAACACACATCTATTCAGTTCAAATATGCATTCTGGAAGAGATGAATTGTAAAGATCTAATAAGAGTACATCTAAGCTTGTGGGAGGTTCTACATTGAATTGTGAAAGAGTAACAGAGACAGCACTCAAAAATGTGCTGAAAAAAAACAAACTAAAAGTAGTGTTTCAACTCAGGCTTAGAGGAAAGACTGAGCTATAAAGTCTGCCTTGACTGACACAAAACTGGTCCTCCAGAGAAACAATTTCATTACTGAAGCATGTAGTTTTAAGCCTGTTCAAATTATTTGTAAAATAATGCCAAGGAATGGAAAGGATTCCATTCAGGAAAATAACATTAAAATATGCTTTTGTTGACACAATTTAGAAAGAAAAGGTCTTCAGTTTTTATTTGAATCTTAGTTCCCTCTTTTATTTTTAAAATCAGTTGTTCACATATCTTTCAGGGCTATCTTTATGCAAGCATAGCAGCTCTTCTGTAAGATGAACTTTCATGTGTCTATTTCTCAAAAGTATCAGAGCTTAGACTATCTGGAGCAATCATTTATATCATTCAGGTTTTTGTGCAGTTTGAAGTGAGAGAGTGACTGTACCTATGACAAAGAAGGGATATAAGTCATATTTTGAGTATGGAAACATGGCTACAAAGTGTTAATACACTGCACAACAGCTGTTTCACAATCATCACTGAGTTGACTAGAAAATTAGGACAGTATTTTAAATTTGCATTGTCTAGTTAATTATGCTGCATTATAAACTGCAATATTTCAGAATTAATATAAAAGAAAAAAAGAATGCTGTCACAAAAAAAAGAAATTTCAGGGTCAGATATAAAGAAAATCCAGTAATTACTTTTAAAGCTGGGGGCATTGATTCTGTTATATAAGTCTTTATTAAAATTGCTTTATTCTACTGAAAGTGTTTGACGGCAACATAATTTTCTTGTCCCGTAGATGATGATGAAGTAGCACAGTAGTTTCTCAATGGGTCATGTTTATAAAAAATTTAAAAGACTCCCCATGGAAATTTACTGTTTTATTTCTGCAAGGTATTTATCCACCTTTTCTAGTGAGGAAACCCTGAATTAATTTACCCTTCAGCATTCCTATCCATGACAAATCACCTTCCAGTAATCACCTTGATTGGATAGAAAAAATTCTATGTTTTTATTGAAAAGCTATGTGCATTTTTTAACCACATAACCTTAAAATGACTATATTAAGATTTTACAACTAGCAGTTGGTTAGAAATAATTTTCAGAGAATTTCATCACGGACTTTGCAGGGACTTTTAAAATACCATTACTTTCAAATAGCATTTGCTAGTTCCAAAATCCTCTCTTCTCACATGATTCAACTCTTTAACAGTGCTGGTTAAGTGTTTTGGAAGGACACTCATTCACATGCCCTGAAAAGCAGAGTCACAGAATATTAAATGACATGTAATTGCATTACGTGATATTTCATACCATTACTTTTTTTATCCGTTCTCAGGCAATGCAAATAGGCTGTGTGACAGCTTCTCATGTGCTTCTACACAAGTCCAACACAGTGAATACAAGCTTTTTAGCTGCAAGAATTATATTACCTCAGAGATTTAAGTTAACAGAGTGAGGTTTACAGTGGAGTGATGTCAGCCCTTCATGCAATTTGTTCTGCTGATTTTAATGAAAAACATGATAAAAACATCTGGGCTAGATCCCATATCAATTCTTGTCTTGCTGGTGAAGATGCTGTTACTCCATGCTACATGGAGCAGGTACATCACTGCTGTTATCACAGCTGCACAAGCTCTAAGGTGAGCCCTTGTTCACTATGAATGCGAAGCTGAATCAAATTTTGTTTCAGTGCTGTCAGGAACACAGTGAGATCTGTGACTAAAAGAACTCTCTGAAGTAAATATTTCATTTCTGTTGCCCAAACTACATATGTTTAATAAATTATTTGATAGGAAACATGAAGAGCTTTGGATATTTAGATTAATAGCTACAGTATTGAATTAGATTTGCTGTAGTATGACATAATATATTTGAAATAATGTAATCAAAATGAGCCAATTTTCTAGGTCTTTTCTGTGAAGTCAATATTTACTAAAATATTGAGGTATAATGCTTGTTGCATCAGTAAATGAAGACAGATATTTTATTGTGTCCCAAGACAAACAAAATAAAATACAATTTCTCAGTTGAAACATTGCATCTAGAACTGTACCTGATAAGGCAACTCTTGAGTTAATTAATTATGGCCATTTTCTGCAAACTAAAATAGTTAATCTAATTAAAATGTGAGCTGCTCTGCTTGATTGTGCTCTGGCAAAGGCGGTGCTGGGCACTGCAGACTAAATTTGGACAACATGCCTTTGTAACTTTCAAAGTGTCTTTAATTTCCTATAGACTGTCCTGTTGCTCTCAATATGCTGCGTCAGACAGCAAGTAATTATACAAACAAAGACTTCAGTGGTAGTTAAACTGATTAAACTTGTGTTTCAAAGCCTAGCAAGAACCGAAATTCCTTTTTTGTGGGCCTACCATTTAAATTAGTTACTCAACAGTGCTGACCATTGCACAGGGACTGAATTAATCCAACTCTGCCTCAAGACTGCACAGATTATTTACATGTTCATTGTAAAAAATTTGTCTTCCTGTTTAGTTTTATGTATATGTAGAAGATATTCTATATCTGATGTGAATGATTCTGTTCCTGAAAGCTTTTACCTAATGCACAAGATCTCCAGCTATTTGGTTTGTGGAGGTGTACCAGCTGTTCAAACAGAAAATAACACCAGTCCTCCTGATTTTATTTCTCATTTGATTCCTTTATATTTTTAATCCTTCACTACAACATGGTATGCTAGGATACTGGGAAAATAAAGTAATCTCACTGAAAAGAATGAAAGGTTTGGTAGAATTAACAAAATAAATATTATAACTAGATCATTTTTATAATCCAGCTAAGGCTGTTCCTGAGCTCCTGTACCACTAAATTCACTTTTATTTCATTCCACGTGAGTTGTCTTACTGCAATTTAAGCTTTCTCAGTCATCCCAGTAGATGTCCTCTTGGACTGAAATTCCAATCTAAAAAATTCTTCCATTTTTTGTGCAATCATTTTTTTCCTTGCAATCAGTTCTAATTTGCTTCAGTTGTATTCAATTCCCCTCCTTTGATTCTGCTTTCTGAGTGAGACTGAAATTTCCAAATTGTTTTGTTTTTTTCATTACATATTAAGAATAAATTCCCTCACATATCCACTATGCTCTTTGACTACTTTCTCTGTCTTTTTCTGTTAACATAGAACAGTATCTAATCAGTTGTTAAATGCATGTTGGAATTTTATAGCCTCTATTTTTCACTTTGCAACAACTGGGTAATCAGCAGTTCTTGTGAGCCTACATTAGTCAGTATAGGTGCTAAGAGATGATTTTAATTTTTAAAGTCTCCTCGGGTACTATTAATATTGACAAGTACTGTTGACAAGATGAAAGAAAATCTGAAAGCTGCAAAACAGATTTCTCAAAGAAACAAGAAAGTTTCTTCAAAAAATAAAATTATTTAAAAACTTGAAAAGGATTGTGCAAATGGTGAAGGGCAAAAATGCAGTCTTTATTTTATTTTTCTTTTCCATGTTTCCATATTTTTAAGACCCAGAATGGCTTTGATCTTCTTTGAACGAAAGGTGTTGCACAGGTCTTTTGCTTCTGAGTGGCCTGACAGGGGCTATGCACAGGGGAAAAACAGCTGAAGTTTTAAGACTATCATATGATTTTTTTTGTTCTTGGGTGAGACCAGTAACACAAACATAAACAAAGAATAAGCTACATTCTACTTGCTACACACAGCTTATAACATCTCACAGTAATAGCAGTGTATGACAGTAACCACCAAAGTGTGAAATAGATGTACATGTAATGACAGTAGGTAGGTAGTCCAAATCTCCAGTAGAGCTTCATGAGTAATTTATGTAAGAGCTAGATTGGTTGACATAATTTAGGAAAGTGAGTATCATGCATTCATAGTCAATAATCATTGCTGACAAAAAATGCCATGTGGCTTTTTAGTACACAGAAGTTCAGAACCTTTGAGTTTTTGTAGTGCTCCATGGTTTTAGGTATAATAAACCATAATAGCTGCTTTTCAAGGAAAAAAAAAAAACTACTCCTATGGGGTAAACCAGAACATTAAAAGCTTGACATTTTGATGGGGGAGGGAATATTTTTGGTGGCATAATGTTGAGCAATATTAAAATCATCACTTCAAACAAGTCTGCAAATATATTCCAGCTAACACAGTTCTTTAATTTTCTAGACAAAATGAAATGGCTTCTCCAATTATGAAATAATTGTTAGTTACTTTTCAGGGGTTTTTTCCCCCCCACTGAGGGCTAGCTTGATACGTAAACTCAGTGGAGAAAAAGAAACAGCAAAAACAAGAGCATGTAGGCCTAAATTAATGAACAAATGCAATTTATAATGAAGAATACATATCAGGCCCTAAATTTTGTAAAGAACTTGCATATGTGTTTAAGTCTACCTATACTCTATAGGATAAACTTTTGGTTTGCATTTGGTGTTTATTTACATCTCCTTTCCAGAGAAGGTATTAAAAGTGCTTATGGGGGGTTTCAGAACTGCAACACCTTCATGAATGACAGTCAAGTGACCCTTTTGTGTGTACTCCTGGCCTTATTTGTACTATGACTGTTTTTAGAATAACAACCGTCCCACATAGACAACTCCTGGAAAATTACTGGCATAATTCTATATCCTCATTTGGGTTTAAACAGGTCTGTTTCACTCAACGTTTCCCAAACCACTACAAAAATGCTAAAGAAGAGTTATTCTTTTTTCCACTAAGTACCAGACCAACTAGGAATTTTGATACTAGTTTCACTGGAATGAAGATGCATTTTTTAGTGAATACAAAACATCATGCTGAGAGCTACTGTTGGGCAACAGAGACATTCTAGTTGTTCATGTGCTTTCAGTAAAAATTGACTCCTTTACTGGCTTATTCAGGTGCTTCTAAAGAATAGAGAAGCAGATGAAAACTGAACAAAGGTAATAGAGAGTGAACAGGAGCAGAAAAGCATGGTCTCCAAGATAGAGTATTGGGGTGTGAGCAGGAGTGTGCAAACACAACCACATCTAGCCTGTAGTTTGGGCTCTGCAGAAGGCAGGTTTCCCCTAGGAGGCAAAGCCTATTGATACAAAGCTACAGACTGGGGAAAATAAAAATCACAATTTGGAGTAAGCATCTGTTAAATTTTCCTCCCAGGATTTTCCTTGTGCTTCTATTAGTTTTGTAAGCCATTCCCGGTAGAGCATCTAATTTCATGTCTCTGTATGTCAGTCAACTGTCACTTATGAAAATGCTGCCTTGAGTCAAATCCTACAATTCTGTTCCAAAAGTGCTCCCACAACAACAAAATGGGGATGATTTTGATGGACAAGATAATACAAGACTCGAGCCTTGGTTTATAATATTCAACCAAATTTGGTTTTTTCCCTTGATGTCAGCCTAGATTTTTATCATTATTTTGGTTTAAAGTATTTGGCTGAAAATGGGTTATATTTACAATTCAAAACCACCAAATCCTTAGTCATTCAGTCCTGTTCTTAACAGTTGAGATCATTACAAAAGACTGACTGTAGCAGTTCAGTCTGCTTTTATTTCTTTTTCGCTTTGAAGTGCTTCAATTAAGTTTTTCCACTTCATTAATAAAAAACAACATTTCCTTAGTTTGCTCTAGGCAAATTGAACTATGTGAAATAGTAATGACATGGCTTAAGATTGAAAGTCTAATAAAATGTCTTCAGTTAAGTCTGAAGTATGCCTAAAGTAAAGCAAGAATGTGAATGTAGTAATCAGCTCACTTCAGTAGGAGCTTGATTTTCATTAAATCTTCTCTGTGTTCAATCTTTATTCACCACTGAAACAGGTTTAATTATTTTTACCATGTTTGAACAGTTTACGGCTGTTTCTCTAGGAATTGCACAAAGAAATTAACTGCTTTCTCTGCTATTTAGGAACTTGAAAAGTGGTGGGAGAAAGGGCTGCCAAGCATTCTGTTACTTGGTTTCATAGAGAAAATCCTGCTGCCATATAGATCAATCTGACTGTGCAACTTCAACATGGAATCATGCAGAGGATTCAAACTAGCATCTTAATTTTTAACCTGTAGGAACAGAAACAAATACAGGGAAAAAAAAAAGTAAATGCAGCAAAGGAGAGTCTATTGTTCAGTGATATTTGAAATCATACCAAAAAACCCCACGAAAGCACTCTGAAACTGACTGACAAGTTATGCCATAAAAGATACAGGCAGGTGAAAATTCAAGAGATTATAAAAATTGGAGAACTATTTTCTGTTTCTTCATTTTAGACTGAGAAGAGAGAACATACTAGGCAAAGGATTGCTGATGTACATTTGGAGCAGACAAAATATTGTGTCATAGTTTATGCTGGCTTTCGAAAGGCTGTACACACAAACTTGCCATAAAATGATTAATTGGTGTTTCTCAATGCTATTTTTAAGGCAACTTTCAGTCTCTTTGTAGAGGCAGAAGTAGATTGCATAAGAGCAGATACAAAAGTTATTCAAATCAAAGCAGACCTCTACATATTGTTTGGTGCTGAGGCAAGTTAAGACATAGAAAATCACCAAAGCTATACCCATAAAATTTAAATCTGTTCTGGTTGCTAGCCTGAGACACAGTTTTTCAGTTCTGCTCTAAGAGATACAATAGTTGGAGATTGAGGTAGATAGTCAATACTATCATTAGACTGGATTTGTTCTCCAAGCGAAGTGCAAAGTTCCAGTGACACTTCATTGTAAATACTGAAGTTTTCCACCTGAAGTTATTTCCAAAGGAAACCACAAAGTACTTATTGAAAGAGTTGGTTGCTCTAAAAACTTCAGTGTTTGGAACCTTGACTCTTTCTAATTTTCCTGCAACTATCCTAATGCTCAACTCTCCTACATCTACAGAGTTTCTCTAGAAATAGGAGTGGGTTTCCCCAGGAATGCAGGAAGAAGTAGTTGCTCTTTCATGAGTTAGGTGCCCCACTCACTTTCCATCATATGAGATGATTATATCTCCTAAGTGGAATCATATTATTGGGACAGCTTCATATATTAAGATCACAAAATATAGGGACAAAGTATTGAGTAGGATACACCTCACATAAATCCATGGACACACTTTCACACATGATATCATAGCTTTGAAGTAGTCAAATGCCATAGTGCTATGCAAACACTGAGATAGCTGATTTTTCACTGGTGGCAGGTACGCAGGAAAGAGGGAAAGGCAAGAAAAGTTAAAGTCCTCTTAGAGATTTCCATAATGCTGCAGCTGAAGTTATCCATCCTAGAAGCAGAAGTTGGAAAACAGGTGGGTTTATGTATTCTCTTGTTTTATGCAAAACAGGCTTTAAAAAGTTTTATAAGTCTTATGACACAAAGAGGAATATATCTTTCATGGAATATAATCTCACTCAAATAAGATACAATTTCAAAACCTTTGAAAGAGCAAGAGGTTTGGCTTTGTGTGTGTCCAGCTAACTGAGATCAAAGATCAGAAGATAACAGAACTCCTGCTGATCATTGAAACAGTATGTTCAGAAAAAATGATGATAATTTGGATTTCTGCTTGCATACCATGCCCTTCAGAAATGCACACTAAGAAGCCACTCATGCAGTCAATAAAAACCTACACCATCTTTTTTTAGCTGAATTGAGTATTTTATTAATCAGTATTATAAGGAAATGAAAGACCAAAAAGCAAAGAGAGGCACTCAGTTATGTTCAATATCAGAGAACAGCCCTGAACAGGTCCCTTAGAACCTCAGAAGATCATCTGGTCAAATCTTAATGGACAAGGGAGCCTAAGAGAGTTTCTTTAGCATCGTGTCCAGTCCTGTCTTGGAAACCTTCAGTGATGAGGATTCCACCATGTCCCTGGAGAGGTTTCTTTTTAAAATTTTCTTTTAAAATTTCTTTGTTATACTGCATACTGCAAGTTGCACCTTATGTCTCCTGTTCCTTGTATGGTTCCTTGAGAAGAGGTTGCTTTTCTTTCCTTTTCAGTCACCCTTTTAAGTACTGAAAAATCTATGATGAGCCCCCTCCACCTGAGAATTCTCTTTTCCAGGGTAAAAATACTTAATTTCTTCAGTCTTTTCTCAGAGTGCAGCTGCTCCAGTTCTTTGGTCACCTTTCTGGTTCTCCTTTGGACCCTCTGAAGACTGTCTGATATTTAAAGTATCTTCTTGTTTTGACCACTTGTTGCATAAAAGACGCATGAGAAGCAGGCAAATGCAAGCTTATTCATGACTTCCTCAAAGAAATTATTCTTTATCCCTAAGGGTTAAATTCCATTTACAATAAGATTAGGATTATGTTAGAAACTTTGGCTTTTAACTGTTACACCCAAATTGAAACTGTCCAATCTGTTAGGAGTCTTAAGGCAGGTGTAGCTGGAGATTAGGGTTGATAGCCATCCCAAAGCTTTAAGTCAAGCAAGTCTCTCTGCTACAGAAGCTGCTGCCTGTAGATGCACTATCTACATGAGAAGGGGCTAACAGTGTCAGGAGAATGGGACAAAAGGAGTTGTGCTGCCAAAAGAGAGGAGGATGGGGAAATTTATTAAGTGCATTATAACTAATAGAAAACCTTGTGGTGGAAATGAAATTTGAACATCCTGATCAGGACACGTGGAAATTAATACCCATATAATTTGAATACTGTAGAGCATAGAGTCTGAAAGCATGAAATTTTGTGTTTTGCTACAGAATATAATGCCATGTCATAGCAGCAACAAGACTTAATGCCTTGTCAAAGAGAGTTTGTTATAGCATTCCTGACTCCAAAGCTGAATGAGACTGTCATTGAACTTCAGCTCTTACTTTATAAGACATAATTGGCACTGGTGTTTCCAGACTGCAGCTGCTGTGACACTAATATATCCAGGGTTACAACTCTAAAACACACTTTGATATCAGACAGTGAATACAGCTCCAGAAAACAATTTTTTTTTTTTAAGAGCACTCTTCTCATAGGCAAAGCCTTGTTTTGGAAAATTTCTCACTTCATGGGGAAAAAAATTAAAAGATCTGGCTGAATATTTCTTATTTATTTTGAGTTTTTCAAATGTTAACTGGACTAAATCCTATACAAATGATAAAGTTCATACTGTAAAATGTGTTTTGAGGTTGCTGAAGCATATTGTTTTATGTCAAAATACACTTTTGACTGGACAAAAGGAAGATTAGCCTGTGAAAATTTTGAAACTTTGACTTTTCATCCCAATTGAGAATAAGGTTCTTCTAAATTTCAATTTTCAAATAGTTTTCCCATGGTAAAAAATTGTTTGAGCACTGTTCAAATATGAAAAGGAATAGTGAGATTGACAGGTTTTGTAAATAAGTGCTTCAACAGTAGGTAATAACCTACTGAAATTGAACATCACTGAATTAGTCTCATTGAGACTCATTCCACCATTATCCAGTAAAGAATTAGATCATCTCTATCCCCAAAAAATTGCAGAGAGAAAGGTTATGCCATTTTTTATGGTAGTCAGTCAAAGCTTAGTAGGAAAGTAATAGTATCATTGTGCTGATACCTACATTCATAATGAACATCCTAAAATTCTCTAAGTGATCAAAGTTATAAAATCTTTATGGTGCCAAGAGATGAAAACAGCTCCGTAGGATGTTTGAGCCATTTTGATTAATCAAGTGCAGAAAAGCTTCTGAAAAACATTAAAGCAACCACTTGAGGAAGGTGAATAGGGATGAAGCCAGTATGTTGATAAACACATACTGAAGAGTGAATAAACGGATTTATTCTTTAACTTTGTAGGGTTATAAAGTTTTGGTATTAATTCAGTAAAGGGTCTGGGCATTATTGCAGGCTGCTCAATGGAAACTACAGCTCAGTTGGCAGTTTCAGTCAAATGAATAATCAGGTAACATGAATGCAGGGTGTAGAAGGTGATTATACCTTGAGAATACTGGAGATGATGCAGGTCTGCTTTCTCTCCCTCAAAGGAGAACTTCAGTTTGGATTAGACATTCAGAGAGGGCTAGTGAGGAAAAACAAGTGCACAGAGCAATTTCCCATGAAGAGAGACTGAAACTACTTGATTTGTTTACCTCAAAAAAGGGATAAATGAAAGTCTATGTGCTGAAAGTAGTTAACATTTCACACATATTCTCTAGCAACAGAATTAAGATGACAAAATCAACCGCTAGGAGGTTAGAAAATGCCAAAACTAATAATACTTTAACAGATGTGTCTCAAAAGAGAGAGGAATAATACTAAGAAAACTGTTTTGTACAGAGTTGCTTAGTTGCTTTCTCAGAGGTAAAAGATTTCATCTTTGAAAATATATTTTATTTCAGGTCAATTTCTGCAATTTAGAATCATCTTATGATATTTACATAAAGAAAATTCTTTAATGAAACTTGTTTTTACACACACCAGAAACTTATTTATGTTGCATAACTGATAAATGGACCATAACCTGTCACAAAGACATGCGCCTCAACCTTCGTGTTCCTTCAGGAAATTAGCAGTTGGGACTATTTAAGATCAAATGTTCCTCTAGATAATACTGGAAATGGAAATACTTATTTTCAAAACACTCACCTATAAAACCTTTCTTTTTTTTTTTCTACTCTTGGTAGCAACAATTTTATTGGTTACGAAATTTTGACACATTCCTTCAAAATGTCAATATTTTATTAGTTATATATTACATACAGAGACAGTTATATAAATACAGGGAGGATATATAAAGCATAACATTTTTAATGAGTGCAACCATCTTTAAGTCATAAAAATATTTTGCCAGCATGTAAACCAGGGAAAGCAATCCAGTCCAAATTTGTAGCTCAATCTAGTAAGAGATGGAAACACGAAGATTCTATCATACAGTCAATATTGCACTGCCAATGACTATTCCTTACTTCAGATCTATCAAATAAAAATTACATAATTCCCATTGGGTGGTTCCAATATTGTTTTAAAAGGATTCTAAGATGTAATGTATAGTAGTTTATGGTTGTTAGGCCAATTAGAAAATATTTAGGGTGACTTTTCTCAAAAATATAAACATAAACAAGGTAATGGAGATAACTGATAAATGTGACTAAACTGCATATGATAAGATAGATAATACAATAATTAGATAATATATAATTACATAATTCTATTAGATAAACATATTTCTATATATGTCAAAGTCTACCAATATGGTCACTATAATAATATTAAAATCTGAAATTTAAACATACTTTACATCCTACTGTTTTGGTTGGTACAATTTAGTTTTTAATAAGACCAACAGATTACATCACGTTTCACATATCATTTACAAAATTATTGCTTGTGAAGATATATTGTAAAAATCACAGCAACCCCGGATGAGGGGAGAGAAAAATGACGAGGCATCTGACTCTATCTTCAGAAGGCTGATGAAGTACTTTATTTTATAAACCTAAAATTGAATCTACCATGCACTCATCCTCGTTCTTCCATGACTCTTGCTGACTGTGAGCAACCAGTCTGGACACAGACACACTCTTGGCCTTGATTGGCCAAGGGAAGAAAACATCCTCACTTTGGGTAAACAATCTCCACATTCCATTCTACTTTGGCACAACACAGGCACAGCAAGTGATAAGAACTGTGCTTCTCTTTCCCTGTTTTTCAGAGAACGTGAGTCCCAGCTATATTCCCAGGAAAGCTGTGCCTTGCTTTTCTCCATGAGGAGAAAAGTGGCGACAAAGATAGATAACAGGGTGAAGGTCTTTTTAACACACTCTGTGATAATTTGTTTTTTGCAGCAGTACTGCAGAGACGATTGTCTTTACAGTCTTGTGGAATGATGACCTTTTGAAAACTACTAGATTAGCATACAAAATATGTTTTCCTTACAGTTATGCAATTCCCACCCCCACACCATCTCAATTGTATGCTTATGGGTAATAAATTATCTACAGACTAGATAATGGCTTGTGTGTGTTACCTCACACAGAGTCTATTTACTGATTGTACTCTGAATACTCAGTGATGATTGGGTCAAGCTGCATTCCATACTTTCTACTGTTGCATCTAACTACTTATTAAGGTCTGAGTTTAAATTAGTTCTATTTCAAGCACAGTCTGTTGGTAGAATAAAGCTTGAAAGGGAAAAACCAGTGGTACACGCAAAGTGCAATTTTCTCCTACATATGGTCATCTTCTTTTGACATAAATTTGATAACGATCAAATTAGATTTTCTCATCTAATTCCACAGGTCTTTTCAACAGACTGAATCTGTATGTTTTAATTTTAAAAGTAATTATTCAAAAGATTTTCATGGCAGCTGAGCATTCAATACTGCTTTGTTTCATCTGAGTGTTAGAAGTAAGAGATTAAACTCCATTCTTATTTGGCCTGAATTGTTGTTATTTTTTATGTAAAATGCATGGACTCCTAAAAGAACTAATTCCAACTGAAGTAATGGAATATCATAATTAATAATAGGCAGATAAGAATTTATTTCTTATCCTAATTAAAGATGGTCTTAACCTGCTTTCTCAAATAAGCACAACTCCAGAAAGTCGCTATATCTTTTTTTATATAATGTAAAACTAGTAAAGTAGATAAAACACCAAGTCTAATATTGTGTGTACTAAAATAAAAAAATTGGAGAGAACAACTTGATATCAGCTACTGAATGCTAGAGTTGTCCTCAAAATATAGCCATTTGTGTTTAAAATAGGTATGAAGTAAATAAAGTAAATAAATGTTAACAATACAGGAGAATACTTAACAGTAAAAACATCACTCGCTTGCTTTTTGTCCATGAATAAGTCACAGCATCCATTCAATTACTTTGTCATAACCTTCACATCAAAAAACACTAAGGAAAGACTGTGGATTAGTATGTATATTTCCAGTTTCTACTTAAAATTAAATTAGGTAAATTAGGAGTGCACTATCCCAAGAATCCTTCCTTAGCCAGGGAGTTTCAGAAGCATGGCTTATCTGAATGAGCAACTAAGCTGGGATCTATATCCCAAGGAACTTATTCACTTGTGAGGAGGGTGGCTGCTGATTCTATCATATGTAAGAAAAAGTGATAAGGGAAAGGGAAAGACATAGCCACCTTGACTGCATGCAAAATGATCACGTTCCTAGAGACTAAACTGGATCTGTTTTAATACCACAACTATTAGTAACTACCCCTTCTGAGTCCATCAGTGGATACCAGCTTGTTTTTGTAGAGAATGGCAGTTCTCTTTCTTCTATAATTCTTTGTCATAGGTTGTTTCCTTGAATGATGCTAAGCTTCCTATAACATTTTGCCAGGAATCTCTTATGATCTTACTCTTTTAATCTTTTTCACCATCATTATTTCTTCATTCCCTGCTGTAGAATCAAAATACTTGATTTCTATTTTTAAGTAAACTCAGGCCTCTTTCATGATCCTCCTTCATTCTTAGTGACATCTCCTACTTCCACCAAATGCCATTACCGTTTCTTGGGCTTTGAATGTCACAGGTTTGCTCCTATCTCTTCCACTTCTCCTAATTAAAGCAAAGTGAAAGTTTTCATTAACATAAGTAATCTCAAAATATAGTTAGAAATGTAGAGAACTATAGCTCATAGTCTTCTGTACATCTCTGAAAATCTGTTAGTAACACATGACCTATGAGTATTTGGATACCTAAGTTTCATGACAGTGTAACCTAGATATCATTGAAAGTAGGATTCCTGTGATCTGTGAGAAAGCATACATAAATAAAAATAGCAAAGAAAGGAATAATACATCTCTATAGTTCAGCAGCAGGGGGTGGATGGAGGTCTCTGGTGGAGGGTAAAAAAGCATGTAGTTTGAATATGTAGTGTTTGTATCACAGACTAGATTTTCCATGGACAGCCACAGAGTTCATCCACATTACGTCACTAAGTTGGTATTTTGAAACAAGCCTAGAAAATTCAAAAAGTGGTATGGATTTCAGCATGAAAAGTAACACCAATAATGTGTATCAAACTAGATAGTATTTCTGTGAATTTCTGGTAAACTTGAAAGACATATTCCACATGACAGAAACAGAGAAAAAAGTAAAATTTAATACCACATAAGCTTTTAAAATGTTTCCTGTTACTAGTAAAACTAGTGAAGCAGTACTGCCAGCATCAATGTGTATGACTGCCTAGGGAATAAAGAACAGAAGAAGCTATTTCAATCATATTTTTACAAATCTGTATCATGTTAAGCATAAATGTGATCCGGAAAATATTCTGCGATTACAAAGTCAGCAGTATGCCAGTTTCTATTATCTCTGTTCTGGTCATGTATAAAGGCTTTAATCAAGGATAAATTTCTAATTCCCTAAAGCACTGTAAACCCATCCATACTTAAAAATCAACTGTTTGACCAATAAAGTACCTGTAGGCATAACTACTGGCAAAGTTCAAATAAATTAATATGTGATATTTTAATCACAATTAAATTTAGTTTAATTCAATGCCATTCAAGCACACACAAATCATGGGGTTTTTTTTACATAAAGAAATTCAGATTACAGGCACTACTTGATGCAAGATACCTGAGCTAATTAATCTGTACTGATATATCCAATATCTTTAAACAGATCTATATGTCTGTCTGTACATGCCTGTTGAAAATAATAATATGATTGAAGAGATGTGGATGATGCCCTGTGAAACAGGCAAATCCACAGACACTAAAAGAGCAATGAATGGATCCTTGCATAATAAAGAAAGACTGGACAGTGGAAATTAGATAAGAAAATAGATAAGATCAAAAAATATACTTTAGTCAGGTCATGTTTAGACTGAAGTGTCAAAGTACAGGAGGCGAAAGACAGGAAAACAAGTCTGGTAAAGAAAAACTACTGAATATAGATAGAGTAGAAGAAGTAAAACACCTTCAAGAGAAGTGACCACATACAGATGAAACTTCTGAAAATATTAAAAAACCTAATAACGGCTTTGAAAACAATTTTAAGGTATTAAAATAGAAATTGGATGATCGTATTGTTAAGGTTGGAAAAGACCTCTTAGATTTCAAGTCCAATGATTAACCTAGCACCACCATGTTCACTGCTAAACCATATCTCCTAGTGCCACATCCCTGTTCAGGAATGGTGATTCCACCACTTCCATGAGCAGCCTGTTCCAATGTCCAGCTCTCTCCGGGAAGAAATTTTTCCGAATATGTATTCTAAAGCTCCTGCAGTACAAGTTGAGGCCATTTCCTCTCATCCTGTCACCTTTCACCTGAGAGAAAAGTCTGGTAACTGGAAGATCTTAGAAGTCCTATGATTTAAATGCTCAACATCAGATCCTATGTATACCTTAGTTTCATTTATGTGTTTGATAACTGAAAAATCAAACACGTAATTTAAGTGATGAAATACTATGCTTTTACAACCAAATGTGTCCATAGTCTTGTAGGAACAGCATTTATGTTAACATAATCCTATTACAGCATTAACCTTATCTAAGTTATCTGAGAGTAGGAAGTAAACACGGAGTTACGAAGTTGCTAAATTGTCAGTGGACATTCTACATTGTCGCATGAGATGAGATTGGAAAAATCTAAGGAGAAACTGAAAAGCTGCATCATCAGTTCAGAAATGCTTTTAAAGCTTCTGGTGAAGAGAAGGAAAGCCAGATCTAAAGCTTTAATATAATTTGACTTTGTGCCATATTCATTTTCTGTATGACAAATACTCAAACTCATGTGTAAGCAGTGTAGAAGGATAAGACAATGACACAAGCCATGTAGAAAAACATGAACTATAATTTTGAGGAGATTTGTCTGCAAAAGTAAAGGAATCTTAGTAAATATATGCAAATAATATTATAATTTTCTGACTTTAAAGATTTAACAAAGAATTTAATCAGGGTTGCCTTACAATTGTATCACAAAATACTATATACTTCTTTATCAGATTTCATTTTCATTTTTTATCTGAATCAGTTTTGCAAACTCCTGATGTTCATAACTTGCAATAAAATTACCTTTTAAAGTTTTCTAAAAAACATGAAATGTGGGAGTTGCAATTTTTATTGTTCTGTAAATAGCAGTACATAGTGTGCAATGAGTCTGAATTCCTAACTGATCATACATTTTGTAGGCTTTGAAAAACTTAAATGGAAAATCCCTCTGAAAGGCAAAAAGACCATTCTGACATTGCAAATTTGAAACATAAAAATAAATTTTCAAATTTTCCAGTAAAAAATATAAACATTCGGATGTCTTGAAATGTTTAAGTCTGTATCATTTCATTGTGTTACTTTCAATAATTATAATATACTATATTATGCATCATTAAGATTAACTTGTAAAAATGCTAGTTAAAAATATGAAGATAATTATAACTAATCAAAACAGCAATTATTCTGATTATTAACTGAAAACATATGTTTTAACTGTATTTAGAATATTTAATTAGAATATTTAATTTTAAATGTACTAGGCTATGTGAATGAAAGCTAATCACATACAACACACCTATCCTCCCAGGACTGTGGAAAAAGCACAGGTAGGTGGGCACTGATGACCCAATGAGTAAAATGATGTTGTAGAGCCAGCTTTTCCAAAAGCCATCACAGACCATTGACCCCAGTGGAAACCCCACCAGGATTAGTCAGCTAAACTCTCTCTCTTGATAAGGATATCCATGCTATCTGGGGTGATTGCCCAAGTGGGTATAGAACTTAGTACTGATGCAGCAGGAAGAGTATTTTGGGGTGCTAAAGCTTCTGATATGGGTTAAAGGGGCTATGGGAATAAGAAAGACTTGTTATGGGGTGCTCTGCTCGGGCTGGCTGGACTGTATTTACCTTCCTCTGTAGTGGCCCATACAGTGCTGTGGTTTGCATTTGTGACAAATAAGAGCACTGATAAAGCGCAGGAGTTTTGGCTACTGCAGAACAGTACTCTCACAGCAGTAAGGTTTTCCCTTTTAATCATCCACCAGCAGTCTTCATCACTGACCAGGCAGAGAAACTGCATATTCCAAGTTCTTGCTGTTCAAGTTTATGTGAGTGCTGTGTCTGGTGGCATTGCTGCCCTCCAAGGCACTGCTTTCTCTCTGTGTTGATCTGCGCAGCAAGCTGTGTTAGCAGTGTGGGTGTGCTAACAGGAATGCTTGACACTGGTGGGACCTGGGGACATGGAGCCACATCAGCCCCATGTCTGTGAGGCTGGGACCTGAGAGGCTCCCTTGAGTCCTGAAGTCCACCAGAGGTGGACTCTAATGACTTAAGGTCCGTGCTCCTAATTGACACACCCATACCAGGGGACACTACTGAATTTCTGAAAATCTGGCAGTGCAACTGTTTACCTTGATGTCCTCAGTGCTCTTGGGTATTCTAGAAATGGAACACCATCCTTTTACAGTCTTCTCTCATGAACCTGATTTAATTTCCTTATTTAGGTACCTCTTACAGATAATACAGTCTCCTCTCTGACCTGTACAGCAAGTTCCTCTCAGCTTCAGCTGATGTGGCAACTAAAGATTTCCTCTCTGCCAGGAAAAAGTCCTTTGTTCCTTCCTTGAACTAACCTCTGTTTTTAGAGGTCTTCAGCAGCCCTTCATGTGTTTCTTCTTTGTCTTAAATATTTTCCCTTTCTAGTCTTCAAAGTCTCTGAAGAGAGGTACTTTATTTCAGGTGCAGGGTTTGAGCATTTATTCATGGATGCTCATCATCCTATCTGACAACCGCTAGAGATGGCAGTCACATCTCTGTTAGCTGACTTACTGTCACTGCTAGAAGTCCAGTGCAGGAATCAAGAGCAGTACCATGACAAAAACTTGAATGGGACTCTTAATCACAACATTTAAAATAAATGGGAATTTGTCAACCTATGGAATAGGGTCCTGAATTTTATTTTAACCTGCACTTACTCATATCATGCTGATAGCTGGAAAGATTTACAAGCAAAAAATACATTCTAAAAAGTATATGTATACTACAAGAGATCTGTGACTCTTTAGAGAGATTAATTAAATTCTTATGCCAGAAATTATGATATTACCATTTTAAAGAAAACAGTTACTTCAGTCTAAAATTTCTATATGCTTAGTTAATAATTTGGTACCCTAATTTTGCTTTAAGAAAGAAAAAAAGAAATTAATATATTTAGAATGCAGTAAGAAATACCACTATGAGTTAGTGGTAAACTAACTCAGTGGTTAACTAACTAGTGGCAACTATAAATTATACTTATGGTAAATTACGGGAAAGTTTTCATTTTCAAGAGGAAAACTAATGAAATATGTTAAAATATATTTAGTATTTCTAAATGCTTGCCAGACTATATATCAAATATTCTATATTTAGAAGGATAGATTTTTGTGCTTGAAGATTTTTTTTCCTGAACTGCAAATGAGGATGAAAAAATTTACTTTTTTCGTATTTTGTTTCAATTTATCCTATTTTATTGAATCCCGGAGTTGTTAAATTAACAACTGAGTTTAGTAGCTAACTATAAGTAAAAACAGAAGAATTATACAGGGTATCAGGAAATTATCTGGACTGATTTAAAAGGTCTGTTGCAGTCTGTGGGTGCATTACTTTTTGAAAGGTGGGAATCAACTGTGCTGTAGAGTAAGTGAACCTCATGAGGTCATGCTATTTCTATGCTGAGTCTGATTCTCATCTGAAGCTATTTTTGATGGATTTTTTATGACAAGAACAAACAAAGCCAGCTTGTCCAGTAGTGGAGTTGGAAGATACACATATTTCTATTCATACTTTTACAGCTGATTGGCAAAGGTTGCTTTTTTATGCAACACCAAAGTCCTATTGAAAAACTGTCAGGAAAGTTATACACTCTGTTCAAAAGCATTATTGAAGTTTTTTTGTCATATCATTTATTCTATATATCAAGAAAATTTTTGCATTGTTTTTAGAAGACATAGTTAAAGCTGTTGATAGAGGTCATCATATAGGATTTAGGATGCATGATCATAGGTCATAACTTTCATAGCTTTCCCCCCCTCCTGTTCAGAAATAGTGTGCAAAATAACATGTTTCTAATGAAAAAAAAGCAAAATAATCTGTGTATTGACTTCACAATGTTGAGTCAGAATGAATTTAGAGGAGAAATAAGGAATTTACAAAGAGGGAGACATTCACTGATGTACTAAAAAATATTTTGGTCACTGGGATTATAAATTAATTAATATCATAAAAGAAAGTGCTCACAAAATATTTTAGAGAGAAACTTTGAATGTTTATATATCTGCTTCTCTACAACCAAATAGGCTTGAACTCATTCAGGTTCCTATCAACAGGCACCTACCTGCCTTTGCCAATCCACAGTACCACTTCTGGTCACAGTGCAGCAAAAAAATTCCCCACTAGATGGTAGTGGCACCACTAATTCCTGGTCCTTCATCTTAAAACGGTATTTTTCAATTGCGTTGATGCTTGTACCTTCAAGATCATAATTAAACTGTGCTACATTTTTAACCCAATTATAAACCTACAAAATATACTGATAAATTCAACAAATACTGAAATTTCCACCCTGTTGGTAACCATTTTACTAGCACTTGTTGTTGGGCTAAATGGAATAAAAAGATAAATATGGAAAAGGAGCTGCAAAATTCTGAAATCAATAAATGACACTAAATAAATATAAGGAAAAAAAAAGCCAAAATTTTTCACTTTGATTCAATTCAAGATTAAACTCTAATTTTCTATGACACCCTGATAATCGTCATATAGGGAATGGGTCTTCTGTTCTCTAAAGTCTTCAGTCCTTTACTGAATTATACTTTTCAAGACTTACTATGGTTCTTTATCCAAGAAAAAAAAAAAAAAGTTACTGTGATTTAGAAGAAAAGGTCATCCTAAAAATCTCATGAGAAAATTGTTATAAGCCACAATTTTCCAAAGACTCTTTGCCATTAAAGTGAGGAGCACTCTTTATAACTAGATGGTTTCAAACTGAAAATCTGTGATCAGTTCAATAAATGATAATACTCAACATCCATCTGGTTCCAGACACAAAGAAGTGGTTCAGCAAAAGTGTATACAAAATTTTTTCCATACAAACAAATATTGCCTATGAGGCAATCATTTCAAACAACATTCCCAGACTGCTCTGGGGGATATCACTAGTATGTTATGTACTTTGGCTTGTCTTAATGCTTTTCTGCCATTACCATTATATCATGTGTATGTGCACTAGCTATCTTGCTTTGCCCTGTTTCGGGAAGGGTCTCTGAGCTACTCTAGCCTCTAACACAGCCTTTATAAACCTTTTTAAAGTCCCTTTTTTTTTTTTCTTTCTGAAGACCTCCTATTCATAGTCCATTTTTTGCAAAAAATCTATACTAATCTGTATCTTCAAGCAATCATATTAGTCTGCTAATTTTAGAGAAGCTTTCAGTAACTCAGGGTTACTGCTTCTAGATTATTTGATTCTTGAGAAGCTAAAAAGAAAGGAGCCCAAAAGTAATAGCAACAAGCTATGAATTAATACCAAGGAGGAAATAAATAAAATTAAATGTGTTGGGTCCATGCCTTGGGCACAATCTGAATATACTAAGTTGAGTAAAACTCAAGTCACAAGTAAATCTAGTTCCCCAACATATCTACAGATTAAAAATGGATTCTTCTAGAAATTCCACTAATTGTTTCCTTAGGGAGGATGTTGGTGTTTATATAAGCTGTTATGTCTGCAGGCAGACATTTTCTTTAGTGGAAAAGACTTCAAGGAAACAATTCTCTTTTCCTGGCTATAGCTATTGAATATCATGAAAACCAAGTCTAGTAATCTATCCTGCCAACTTTTGAGGTACTTAATGCTCATTTCAGACTGATTTATGTGGTATTCCCAGGTACAACACAGGGACACAATGAATTCTCCATTACACATCCAAGATACCTTCACAGGGTTTTTTACTCTTGGAAAGCATACAAAACCTAGCCAGGAGATGTAGAGTCTTCAGACCTCAGCTGAAATATCTGCAGTCTGTAATCTGTGAAACAATTTAGTTTCCCTGGAACACTGAGAGGTGTGGGTAGTTCCCTGCAACCTTGAGTGCACTTTGTTGAGTTTCTCTTTTTGAGAAAAGGATACCCTATCATTATCAGCTTTTTTATATTTATATTATTCTCCTTGGTTTTCTGTGGTTTAGGTAGTCAGAGGATATAATCTGGTAGATTTAGGAGCCAGTTCCAACTTCATATGAGGCTGCTACAACTCCAGGTCCAGCCAGTGGAAATTTCCTCTGTCAAATTTTAACATAGGTAGTGAAAATAAAAGATTATCAAAAGCAGCCTTGGACTTAGGCAGATGTCTAAAGTCTGAATTGTGATTCTTAATTCTCTGCTTGATTCCTGACTAGTTCTTGAGGTCCAGAAACTCAAATAATGGCTCAGTTTCCCATGGCATCTATGTTCCATTAGTGTAAATGACCCTAATATTTCAGATCTGACTCTGTGGGGGTATTTAGACACTGTCTCCTAGATGGTGTCTCAATATATAGCTACAAACTGAATGGGACAATGCCTATCTGCCAAAAGACAGTAGAACTAGTAGCTGCAGTAGCTGTTGGATGGAATATAGTTCCCATGGAATTTAAAGGATTTATGTTAAACTATTGGCATGTCAGTAACTACGGCTCTCACTCAGGACCACAAGAGCAAGGTTCACTTTTCCCCTTTCCCTGGGGATGTCATTCAAATCACCTGCCTCCCTGATCAGAAAGTAAACTCCTCCTGTTGAAGCCATTTAATCCAAAGAAAAGTCAGTTGGGCCAGAAGAACTGTTATGTGTTTTTTAATCACTATGGTAGTTTTCTGGACTGTGGCATAAACCAAAGAAGGAAGCTCAAACCACACTAGCTTTAGAATGATTTGTAAGTTCTATGGCTCTTTTCTTTCTTTCAACCATGTCCTGAAAACAAAGAACAGCACATTTTATTTTTCAGAAAAAGTCACAGACCTTAGTCTTACGAAGAAGTTTCTGCAGACAGTCCTGCAAGGAAGTGTTCACCTTGGTGAAATAAAGCACCCTAGTTTTAAAGAGAAAACTTGTAGAAGCTTATTTCAGCTTTTCTGTCTTGACATACTCAATACCTAAGCAGTCCAATATTTAATTTTCTTCAGGTATCATGCTGAGGGGTTTTATTCCTAACACCCTAGTCTGTGTTCTACTTGAAGAAGCAGGAACTTTAAAATTACATATTTAAAGTCTCTGCATTGTGGTACACATACCTTTTTTCAGACTATAGCTGTTTGATCTTTTATTATGTAGAAAATGTTCTAGTTAGTCTGAGACATTAGTTGATTCGATTTTTAGGAGCATACAAAGAAAAGCGCAAATTCTATCCCATAGTGATCTGTTTGGAATTTCTCAGATTCCAGCTGCAGGTTTTAGATATACGTATGTCTACATATGTCTACATATACCTGAAAATTCTGCTGCCATGAAGAAAGGCTGGTCATCTCAGGAATTTATTATAAATATTTTATAATCCAGGAAAATTAAAAGGGAAATTTGACTGCTTCGTGTAGCAATTTCTAATAAGCAACATTACAATATATCACATGCTAAAGAGGCAGAGAGAAAGTCAGTTTTGCTTTAGTTTGTTTTTTTTTTTTGGGGGTGGGTTTTGTTTTGAGTTTGTTTTCTTTTTTTTAAAGGGTCATTTCTTCCATACACAGACAGGTTTATGGGCAATGTGTTCTGGAAGGGAAGATTTTTACAAGAAATATTAATACTTACAATATTTTGATATTTCCAATTGAAAGACAATTACAAATTCAAAATCTATAGGAAAGACAATTACAAGCTTGAAATCTTTAGGATTTAACATTATCCTGGTTTAAGATTAGTAAAAATACTTTAAACAGAAATCAAGCCCTCATTTTCCTGAGGATATGAAAGTGTATCTCCCACACTCTTCCCACAAACATCTTAATGTTTATACTAATCACTGACAGCAGGGTATGTGCCAACAACACTTTTTCAGATGGCTGTCATTTTAAGGTAAAATGAAAATACAGAAGCCACTAGCACCCTCCACTTTCGAAAGTCCTCTGTGACGACAGTGTAATCACTGAAAGAATAGCAACGGGGACTCTGAGTGACCTTGAGGACTCAATAGACTTCTGAGTTGTGATCACTTACTTAAATGACTCTTACTGGCTTTCTCTTATTGCCACAGAAGAATCTGCTCCTCATATCATAGAGTATTGGAGTTCTGGAAGTTCTGGAAACATAATGTTTACTGAAGACCTTACTGTGTAACAATCCTGTACTAGTTACTTTCTAGAGAGAGTGTAGTAATGTGTGTGTTTTAACAGATGACGGGGTGATTGTAAACTTAGGAGCCATGATATTGGACTGGAAATTCAGATTCTGTCTGTTTGGGCAAACATTGTTTTCTCCTAAAAAATATTCTTCGCACTTCTCTGACATTTCTTTCATGTTTGGGATCTGAAATTACTGGAGTGTATAAATAAGATTATCCATATTTTTACAGTCAGAGAAACCAGGGCACCATGTGGGTAAATGACTTGCATAGCTTATGGCAGAGTTGAGAACTAAAACAGCATTTTCTAACTGCTGGTTTCAGTAGCAAATATTATGTCCTGTGTTTGTTACCTCTTTTGGAATTTGGGTAGTTGGGATTTTTTTTACTCCAATAATGTTCATTCCATTTTTGTTATAGTGATTCAGTAGCCTAGGGTCTAGTTTGTAGTGAGCTGCAAATTACTAATCCAATGGCCATTTATTGCAATTTTTTTATGTGTACAGAGTTAGCCTATGGCTATCCCATCTGCAGAAGAAATAAGCAGGCCTGAGAAGTTTCTGATTAGCAGCTGCGTACTATGTTGTTAGACTGCTCACACATCCTTGAATTTAAAAGGCACTTGGAAAAGCCTTCAAGTTTCATCTGTCTTGGCTAAAAGAGTTAACTTGTTCTAAATCATGGCTTGCATAATCCTGTCCATAAGACAAATAGAAAAAATAAGACAAATAAATCTACAAATACTTTGGAAATTCAGCTTATAATAAAGGTTAGTGCTTTTCTGGTTTATATTCTCAAAGTCTACTTGCTGAAGAAAGAAAATAATACATAATTCTTCTAAATGTTTTCAAAAAATGTAAGTTAAAGGATGTAACTGATGTTATTAACAAAAATGTTTATGTTCTATAATATCTCACAGTGCTAGAAGACCGTAAAATTTTCCTTTAACCAAGGTGTTAGAACATACTATCAAAGCAGTTAAATAATTGTTAAACCTTAGAACAAAAGAACCATGCAGCCAAGTGTGGAATTCAGAAGACATGCAGAGGGGAAAAAGAAAAAAAAGGAATAGGGGGACTTGATAAGTCAGTGCACCTGAGCAATTAAGCAGGTTAAAAAAAAATACTGACACATCAGCCTGCTTCATATACAGATAGAAAAAGACATAAACATATGTACTATTACTGTAGGATAGAGTATTTGGGCATTTTACTCTGCTCTTTTCCACCCTCAGTGTAGCAGCCACATTTAAATGACTCTATCACTTTTCTAGACGTGGGGGATTCACACCTCCACTGAAGTGTTTTCTCACTTATATTCTCTGACTCCAAAGGCTACCTTTTACTCAGATGGAAGCTGGAATACTTTGTCATTCCCTTGAAGTCTTCATTTTTGTCCAGGACAGCTGGTGTCTTAAAAGTAAAAAGTAATTCTGCGTACAGAAAACCTTTGTGAATAATTTGCTTATATATTGTCATGAGCTGGAGTCAACCTTTTCTGGTTCATGACCACGTAAATTTTGATTTTTATCAGTTTTAAAATCCAAAATATGTAAATCTGATGTAAGTTATCAGATGTGTGATACAGACCTGTTCACCTGGCCAGCTTTATTTGGCTGGACGTTAGCCAGCAATGAGTGCTCACAGCCCAGAAGGACAATCGTATTCTGGGCTGCACCAACATAAATGTGACCAGCAAGTCAAGAGAGGTGAAACCCCACCTGAAGTGCTGCATCCAGCTCTGGGCTCCTCAGCACAAGAAAGGCATGGATCTGTTGGAGCACATCCAGAAGAGGGCCATGAAGATAATCATAGGATCATAGAAAGGTTTGGGTTGGGAAAGGGCCTTAAAGGTCATCTAGGCCCCTAGTGATAAGAAGAAAAAAATCAAGAATTATTCAAAAATAGACAGGCAAGGGCTGGGGTCTACATTTTAAAATGAGACTGTATTCTCATTTTAGTGATGTCTCCATTGCTGTTTAAGACATATTGAATTGATTTGATCTTTTGGGGAAGTAGATTACTGCATTTTCAATGCTGCACATAGCATTGCAAGACACAACTGATCAATGTAAAACCTGTAATTGCTTTTTAAAATTAAGGTTCTCATGCTGAAAATTAGGACAAAGAGGTTAGGGATCTTCAAAAGATTCTCTGGCCATGCAAGACATATATCACACTAGGCAGATCTTGGTCTTTGAGATTTAGCTGCAGCTTGCTGTGGTTCTCTTAGAGTTCACACAAAGTGCTTTTCTTGCCAGGGAAAGGAATGTATGGGTGGGAACTTTTGTGCATCTGATCTCATTCTGATATCAGATTAAAGTACGCCTGGAGCACTTACATGGGCCTAGGTACTAAAATGTGCTCATGGATTGTACTCTAAATATAGCTCATCTGTCCTAAAAGAAGCCACTTCACCACTTTGCAATTCCATCTGTTTGATGGTGCCTCATTGGAATTCTGACAAAATTTTCTGAGGACTTTCTCTCTCCCAGCTGAGTCTGGTAAAACATTGGCAGACATTGGTGAGAACTTAAGTGTGCAATGAGTTAATAAGAGATCCATGGTGATTGAGGTAAAAAGATCTTTTGGCCTCTATAGGAGCACTGCTTCCTTGTCTGTACTACCGCACCACTATATTTAATTAAAATAATATTAAATTTTCTCTGGTATATTGCTGGAGAGTCAGTTAAATAATCTCAAGTGTTCTTAAATGATAATTGATCAAGCTGCTTGGAAGTGAGTTTGGTTGATTTAGCTGCATCATGTCTCTTTCAAGCTCATTTCTCTGAGCATGGGATAAAGATCTCATAGCTGATCTGCACTTGGTTTCATAGTGTGTTTGTCTTAAAAATATAATGTTGTACGTATATTTCACCAACTCAAATATTCATGTGGGCTCTTTATTTAACAACATCCCTGACATTTGAGGAAATTATTCTCTTAAGAATGAGATAGAGACAGAATGCTCTAAATTAGTATTATGTGGCTGAAAAAATTATATGGAGAGGAATACTCTATTAATTGGAAAGCCCATGGGAATATTCAGCCAATGAAATCCAGTGATTGACTGCATGTTGCTAACTTACTAGACTTAAATAGATGTTGACTCATCGCCACAGTGGTCATAGCAACAGATCATTCCATTTAGAGGGGAGAGGGATGTAGAGCAATACTCTGCTTGAAATATGTTTATACTTAAACAGACACAGACATACAGAGAGATAGAGATATAAACCTCTAAAACATGCTTTCCAAGAGTCATACAATCATTTTACAACCTGTTAGGAGCTTTGCCCTAGGCAATACTTGGAGTCTATGCACTCAAAGATATAAAATGAGAACAGAACCATTTTGCTGCAGCATTTCATATCCTGACTTTGTTCTGCTTAATCTCTAAATCAATTGTAGATTAATCATCAAGCAAATTATATGAACAGAATTAGATGAGAGTAGATTAATACAGTTTATATTGATTTGAAATATATGATTTTTTAAAGAGTGAAATCTGAAGTTGTAAACAGAAAATTACTTAATATTTACTTTCACTCTAAGTTTTGTTGTTTTTTTTAATCAGAAGGACTTGTAAGAATTGTAAAAGTAACATGCCAAAGTACCACCCACACAGCGATATTTTTAACATTCAATACCACAGGAACATAATGCCCTCATCATTGATGAGTTCCTGAGGAAAAATGGTTCCAGATGCTTCATTTATAACCAATTTTTTGAGAGAATGATACAATAGTGGAACCACACTCTTGTTATTGGAATAATTGTACAAGAAGCCTTTGTGCTTCACCCAGTTCAGATACTTAGTCATCTGAAGAATCTAAATAACTTAGTGTCTTTATTATTCTTGTGATAGTATTATTAATAACTTTAATGATTTATGATAGCACCATTTTACACCTAGTGATGTAAGAGTACGGAAAAATGAATTGGTGGAAGACACAGTCAGCATTTTCCCCATCATAGCACTTGAAAAGTTGGACTATTTTTCATCTGAACTGCTGCTGGAAAAATGTGGGTGAAAAATTTCTACAGGAATTTACTACCTTTTCCCACTCACTAAACAGGCTTTGCTTTAACTGGACTGCTCCTAGCAAGTTCTTAAACTGCTGCTCAGAATCCCTGTTTCTGTTTATAGAAGAACTGCTTCACCTTACTAAAATTCAGAAAAGAATATGTCAAATACACGCTCAGAATATTTATCTTTTTAGACAGAAAATGCATATTGTGGGCCAAACCTCTATCTTATAAGAGAAAAAAAAAAGGGTGGGAGGAAGAAGAAAAGTAGCTGTAGATCTCTGTATAGAGTTTGCTTACTCTCATTGACATATGGTAACAAATACTGTGGTGTTTTTTCCTAATTAGTAGCCCAAGAGAGATACTTCCCCTCAAACTCAGAGACTTTATTACAGAGTTCACTTACTCAGAGATAGGGTTCAGAAATTCTCCCAGGGGGAAAATGCCTACTGAATAAAAAGGTGTCACTTACAATAGTTCCCCTAATGTTTCTAATAAAGTTTGAGACTATATCGCTTAGTCAAATATAGTTTAAATTTATATCTATAAAACTATGATATATATAGGACATATAAAATATCTAGAAAGATAATTTATAGTGCATATATTAAACATTCAAACAAATTTTGCTATTTTGCAAATTTTGAATATTGCTATTCATCCCTAAAGATTAATTTTTGCTTTTGCATTTTTTAGTATACATTCCTATATATTTTTATATCTGTATCACCTTATCATAATTTGTAAAATCTCTATTAGTGAATCCTGCTTAGTTAAGATTAAGAAACTTTTGGAAACAGGTGCTAACAAGTGTGAGAACAACTGTAAATCATTAATTTGGCAAATTTCTATAATCTGATGCTATGGATAGAAACAAGCACAACAGAAAGCAGTTGCCCTAATTTGTTGATGTTCTATGATTAAAATGTGCAAACTTACAGTAGAGGAGCTGGGAAATGGCATCAACATTGCCCAAAGAAATTGCTAAAGTCCTCTTGACATTCAGACCAAGAGCTTCCAGAGATTTCTCAAAAGGAAATTGGAAACTTTGCTTACATGTGGAAACTTAAAGAATCCCTCTGTGTCCCTATATAGATACTGCTCTCTCAAAGGTAAGCTTCAAACCCAGTATCCAGGAATAGGGTGCACTTTTAAAATGGTTCAACCTCCTTTCCAATGCTGCCAGTGTTGGAAACTACAAACAAAGCTGCTAGGCATGCTGAGAACTATCTACACAGTGATACAGATTATTAGCAAGCAATAATGCCTGCTTATTTTTCTGAATAATTTATTTTTTAATGTATCTTAATTGTTCTGTATTAAGAACTTAATGTTATTGCACAGAATTATTTATTAAAGCTATTTCTTCATGTAGAATAGCTCTATCCATTTTCAATTATAGTATCTGAAATGCCAAATGCTAAAATGATAAGGTGCTAAAATGATCAAATGACAAAATTAAGTGGAAAAATAACCTCTAGAGTTCTAAACACAGTCATAAGTAAAAAATGCATTTGCAGGAACATGAGTTGTATCTTTCCACAGGGATGGTAATTTAGAAAAAACTGTGTTGAAGTAAACAGAATTAGAATAAAATAAAGAGTTTGAGAAATCAGAATTTGGTTAAATACATGAAATGAAAACAGAAGAAAAATCTCAGACTTGTCTTTCAAAGTTAAAGCAAAATACAGAATTAAGTTAGAGAATATGTTGTGTGGGACAGCAGCATCAAGAGCTATGGTGATTATATGGGTATGTGAAAAAATTATACAGTACTGTAAAGAGGATATGTGGTGATTGAGGGTCACGGACCATGCTATGCAAGCCAAGCCAGTTTATTACACTAATCACCAGTATTTATAGTTCTCTAATGTCTGTGCAAAATTTTCAACTCGGACCCCTTTGCCTCTGTTCCCTTAGCAACAAAGTCTTTTCGGTTATCAAGTCCCTGTTACATTCTTTTGCGCCAGCAAGGTCCTTGTTACATCTTCTCTCGTCAGAGGGGTCAGAGTGACCAGACATGATGTCTTCACTTTTGTTCTTGCCTTGAGTTAATCTCTCCCACGGCTTCCACTGCACGAGGCCAGGAGGTCTGCGACGTTACCCAGCTCAGCTTCTGTTGCTTCGTGATCTTCCACAAAGACGTTTTCTTTTTCAAGCAATTGTTCAAGCAAGATAGGAAGTATAAAAACTGAGGATAGTCAAGAAAAGCCAGTTGCTAAATATTCCAAAGTACTACTTGCTGGTAGTTTTTATTTGTAGATTTGTGTCAAAAGACACAAGGAGCAGGATGTGTTGCAGGACAGTAGCACAAAGACTTCTTCGTAAGAACATTTGTAAAAACTAAAAACATCTATTGCTGAGTGACTGATCTTCTGTTAACAGGTGGCCAGTTAATTGGAAGTCAGACTATCTCATTATGAAATTACAATGTATAAATCTAATTTTAAAATGATACTGCATGGTGATAAGGACGGTATGTATGTTTTCTTCTTTGAGGTAGGGATTGCATATGTTTGAACAGAACACACCCCAACTGAGGAGACCAAAGAGCATTGTAATCTCCATTTTTCAGCATTGAAATCCTATGGTATAGAGTTTGGATTTTTTTCCAGAAGTGTCTTTCTCTTCCACTGACTTTCAGATAACAAGTTTGCATCAATCTTTCCAGTCAACTACTTTGAATAAAAAGACTACATCAACAGATCTCATTGTTCAGTAATTTTGTCCAAGAAATTGCAGCAACGGTTCTGATAACGCGAGACTAAACTTCTTAAAAATATTTCTCTCTCATGGTAGATCGGTATCTGCCCAAAATTTTAGGCAAGCAATTGAAACACACAGTCACAAAGGTCAATATATAACGCAGTACCAGGATATAGTTTCACTAACAGGATCAAGCACTTTTTCTGCTTGAAATTCTCACACATTCCTACAGCATGATGATGTACTAATATCACCAAACATATGTCATTACACTGCAGTAATAAAGTAAGACATGCTCATACATCATAATGTAAAACACTGTCATCTGTAGAGGTATGATGATTTATATGGTTTGAGAATAAAGTCACATAAAACTTGATGTGAAAAGGTCTGAACCTATACTCCATCTAAGTAATTGCTCATTGTAGATTCAAAAATAAACTAGACACAGCCAACAAACGTAATTATCTTCCTAATTTAAATGCTATAGAAATTGCAGGACATTTACAAATAAGATCAACTTTAATTTGTTAAAACCCCCTAGAGCTCCTTGGTTTTTATCTCTAGATTTTAAATATTATATTTTCATATTTAGAAATATTCAGAATTCAGAGATAAGTACTTGATAAAGCATCAGCAAATGAGAATAGACAATAGACAGGAGTGTAAATATTAGTGCCAAAGGCAAGTGCTTAGATTCTGCACTGCACAGTGTAAAGCTCTGGACATTCTCCTGGTAGTGGGGTTTGCTGGACTACACAGGGAGAATTTATATATATTAGTAGTTAAAGTGATTCATGGGAAACCCCACAACAAGAATAGAAGAGCAAATTCATACAGTTCACAGCTCTGTTCACAGCTGCTTTCTTGAAAGGGAATATGCCAATTTTTGATTTAGCCCTAGTTCAGTATTTTGCACCTTTTATTCAAAACCACTTGCTTAGAGGTGTGAAAGAACAGGACCAGACTTTAGAGACTAGGGTAGAATTATTCTGCACATTCAAACAAAACAAACAAGTAGGGATTTACAGGTTTTTCTGATTCTCCACATAATTGCATTATGCACGGAGCTCTGAGACATATGCAACCTTGGCAGGCTACACATTATCTAGTAATTTTTCAGCAATAAACAGTAAACATAAAGTATTACTCCTCAATCAAGTAGCTCATAACATACCAGTGCTTCAAGCTGATGAAATAATCTCGTTATCAAAGTCAGCTATCAAAAAATCAAGCTACTCTTTCCTTCATTAATGGATTAAGGTGAAAAGCAACCAATTGCTATATGAACCAATCTATGTCACTGGTTTTATTTGTTTTTCCAGAACAACTGTAATCTGAAATTCCCTTAAAAAAAAAAAAGCAGATACAGCCAAGTTTCTCTAGACTTCTAACATTTTTTTTTGAGATTGCTGGGGGTTTTTTTTGATACAATGCATGTTGTAGTCTCCAGCCTCTCTCCAGGTTCTTATGTGTATTATAACATCTAGGAACAAAAATTCAGATATGTTATGATTTTCCAGCAGAATACCTTAATTAAATATTTTTTTCATGTGCAAAAGCAGTAAAAGAAAATAAAAATCAATTTATTCTGTTAAATCATAGTCATATAAACTGGTCTTCAGCCCTCAGATTATACAATACAGAAAGCACCTAGTCTCTTTCAAATCTTATAAAAACAAAACCAAGAAATATTTTTATTTCATGCAGAAGGACAATGATACATCCAGGCTCTTTTTGATTCACAGAACATTTGCAAGTCCTTACTTCTGTAAATTATCTTACAAGCAATCCCTTTGCATCTGATTTTAATGATCACAACCAGATATATTATCATAGATGTTTTAGATCCTTTTACCATAAACCAAATACCTGAAATTCTTGCCTGACATTCTCTCTGAGATAAGCACATGCTATGTCTGCTAGTTACTTTCCTTAAATCACTAGCATTATTTAATTGACAGGTGGCTAAAGCCCCATGCAACTATACTATATAGGATAAATGGGATAACACAGAGGATTGGTGAATTTTATTAAATACTATAAACAATGGTAACATAGAATAATTGATAATATAGCATCCAGTATTTTCCACCATTAAACTTTATAGCAACCTGCAATTGTACAATTGTACAGAGATTACTTTCATTCTCAAAAGGGAAAACTTTTTTTTGTTCTTAGGGTTTTGCTGAACTTAATGTAGTAAATAATGACTTCAGTTGTCATTGTTCACTATTGAAGTATGAGAAACTGAAGATCAAAAAAGTTTTAGCCTTTAGATACTGCAAAGTCAGTGAAAGATATTTAAAATATTCTAGATCTAGGCTCATCAAAATAACAAGATTCAAACAGACTTGTTAGGACACTGACTGTAGAATATTTTGCTTGTGTTCTCCAGTTTGTGACTTTTTTTTAATACAAAAGGAAATATAATTAATGAACATGCTTAAGATAAAATGAATTGTCTCAAAGATCGCTACAGTCTCCAATCAGTCTTAAATCATTTAGTTTGTATGTCGGAGAGATGAATTGAAAAGCAGCTTCAAAACAAGTCTAATCAACAGTACCCATGTAACAAACAAAGTGTAACCTCAGAGATTTGTTAAGTACTTAATTAGAATTTAAAAGAAATCTATAGCATACATTGAATTATAATAAATATTGGGAATAAAGAGGTGATAAAAATGCAAGAAAAATGAAACAGCCTTGATGATGATTTAGAAAAGATTGAGGGAGGATAGAAAATTCTGTGACAGATATACTGTCCTGGTGAGCAAAAAAGAGTCATTAGGTTGGAACTTCAACTATAGCTTCTGTGACTCTGTAGAGTATCCTGAACTAACTTAAAGAACACAAAGTGTTTCAGAATTGGCTTCCAAAAAAGTTAAATCATGTCGAGAAAAAAATTCAAAATAAGAATAAGCGCTATGCTTTGAAAAGCTAATATAGCAAGATCTTCTGTAGTGAAAAGTGGAAGCCCTTTCTGTGTCTCATATTCCCTGTCTGTAACATAAACAATGTTTATCATAATGATTTTGTCTGTATATCACTTTAAAAATCTGTATTAAAAAGCCTAGATATTTCTAGTAAAAATTGAGTGGACAGCTTTCAAAAAATGAAACCTGAATGTTTTAAAACTATTTGAAGAGAAAAATTTACACAGCAAGGAACTCTGGAAAAAAAAAAAAAAAAAAACAACAGATTTTTTTTTCAGTAGACTATAAAGCAGTAATGAATTGAAGAAATTCTCCTTCTCATAGACCCTGACACCCTTCAAAGTGTCTGATGGGTTCAAGTAACTTTAAAAGAAAAAAAAAAGAATCAAGGCAGTGAATTGTACATCCAAAGGGAGTAACAAAACCTGAGGCTATCAGGTTATTTCCTGTAGGTGAAACTACCACTCTATAGATTAAGAAGGGATTATTAAAATTTTTTAGCCATAAAAAATACCTCCTTGGATTATTGATAGTAATATTTCCTTTGTCTCAACTCTCAGATTAACATTTCTCTATTATTGGATCAAAGATGAAGCAGATAGGTACCACGTAAATTTCAAGGAATTATCTGCATGTTTTTAGAACAATCATCAATAAAGATACAATAGGTGGGGATCACAGGACAGGATGAAATGAAGGGCAGTAGACCTAGTGTTGAGGGTAAACAGTGTGAGACAACTGCAGCCTGGAACCAGGCAGCACAAATTTAATGGTGGTAAATACTGAATACTATATTAACAATCATTCTATGGTACCATTGATTACACCATTCGTTAAAATTCACCAATCCACTGTGGTATGCCATTTGTCCTATATAGTACAGCTGTATTGACTTATGGCAACTTACACCTTCTAACTGCCTGCTGAGTTTATGAGCTCTAATGCCTGTTCTTTAAGTTACCTAATGAGCATGTCATAGCCAGCAAATTGCCAGGGACAATTTTTGATGCAGGTTGGACGCAAACTCTGAAAGGTTCTTTGCTCCTTAAAATCAAAGATTAACTTGCGAGATGCATAATAATTGATGAAAGCTTTTGCTTAAGGGACTGTGAGACAGTAGAGATTTAACATCTGGGGATGTGAGACAAGAGACTTCAGCACAGAAGGCTTTGGCATTGTCAGTGCATTGATAAGCAGGATGCAATGGGATGCTGGCAGGCCATAGAAGGGGGTCCAGAAACACTGGCTTCATTTTCTAGGACAACCTTCACAAAGAAATCTTTAATGGTCTATTCCAGTGTGCAAGAAGCTGAATAGGCATGGCAGGTGGCCCAACTGGTTAAATAAGGAATTGCTGACTGTACTAAAAAATAAAAATATCCTACATGGAAGGTAGAAAAGGGGACAGGACACCAATGTGAAATGAAAAAAACATCACCTAGATTTGCAGCAGTGGACTTGAGAATGGCAAAGATGTGAAAGGAAACTGCAAATTTTCTTATATATTTCATGAATTTATATAAGCCTCAGATGTGCCCCCCAAATCTTTACTCTAAATATCAATAAGCATTGCTAAAATTTGCACTAAGACCACTCTCCATCATATGAAGAACATTTGGGATGCCAAGTGTTCAGGGAGAATCAAAAACTGTACCAGCATAATCAAAGGCTCATGTCTACAACTCCAAGAGAGTTGTGTTGGTCATATTTTCTACAAAGTAAAATGGGGGAAAACATGTACTGGGATCAAATGAAAACTAGTTGCTGAATCACATCATAGATTTAGAAAGATTAAGTGATTTTTTTGGTACAACAAAGCATATATATTTTTAATATAGGCAACGATTGAATAGCAATTCAGATAAATTTGAATCTAAGAAAACAGCAGCTGAATCTATGAGGGAGGAAGCAAAATTGATAATTTGACAATCTGTGATAGGTTTATCTTCTGAAAGTGCTTTAATACAGTACTGCCCTGACCTATCTGGACTTCTCTCTACCAAAAGTTGCCCTGTAGAGACAGCACAGAACAGACTGCGTGTTCTTACAGTTGCTTTGGCTCACAGTCTGGCTGTGACACTCCAGCTCCTAATAAAAGGAACTATTTATTAATATGTCAAAGTGCAGCAGCTGACAAGCAATCTGTCCTACTGTAGCTACTGAGGTGGTGGTGATCTCTGGCAGAAGGGCAAGGAAACATCTTCAGCTAAATCTGCAGTAGTGGAGCTGACAAAACTTTAAATTAGTGTTTCCCATTTCAAACTGGACAAAAATTGAATTTTTCTCTCTTCCAATTGTGCTATAGACTTTTTTTTTTTTTTGCCCCCACATTTGTCTGCAGGAAATTTTAAAGGAAAAGTGAAACATAACTGAGGGAATAATTTTTAACTATTACCAGCATTAAATACATTTCCAATCTAATTGTTTATGTCTGTCTTACACTTACATAATGTTAAACTTGCTGTCTTTTAAAATATTTCATCTCCAAAGTTGTTGATACAGGCTTTGAAACAGTAGTTAACTGTATTTTGGAATTTAAATGAGCTATGACCTACTTTATTTTTTTTTCTCCCAATGCTAAAAGCAGTGTCTTTCAAAACAGCTGTATCAAATCAAAGATCTGATGAAATTTATTAGGGAAAAGTGTTCACTTCTAATCCATCAATAAAAGCACAGTACTGTTGTGCATGATAATAACCATAAAGAGATCATGGGAGACTCATTTGTGAATTTGATGGACATTTTCCACACACACATGATCAACTTTATGCTACATAAGCTTATCACCCTCCCATTCATTTTAGAAGACTTCTTAACTGCTGCAAAGGAACCCTATCTTTGGCCAACAAATCTAGATTTTGTGGGTACTATGCAGCAATAAAAGTGATATTTTTGTTTGTTCATTTAAAACAACAAAAATCCACGGGTGATGCTTTCATTTGTAAGAAATCATTCCTAATTGGGCACTGCCTTTCAAGCAGAATAATCTGGTAATCGTGATGGATTTACATAGCCAGGCAGATCAGCAGGTATTACTGCATATTTTGAAATAGTTCTATGGCTGCATTTTCTCACAGACTGAATTAATGTACCAGTTGAAAGGAAGGCAGTAAGCACAACGGTATCCAGGAGATCAAGCTCTCCTCCAGGATTCCTACTGGCAATTTCTTGTAGCAAATTTTTTTTCTGCATCACTTTGGTAACTACAAATATGAGATAATACCTGTTCTTTTATTCTCCCATCCTGTCTCCTTTGTTCAGATTGTAAGCCCTTCAGGAGAGCAATATGCTCAGATTGATCTATTGCTCACTGTGAAATATCTTTATCTATATCACCTACATCTATACCTATATCTATCTATCTATATCTATCATCTATGTCTATGTCTATATCTATCTATCTACACCCATGTTTATCTGTCTACATCTACGTCATTTATATCTAGACAGATAGATATACTGACAAATAGATGTAGATAGACAGACACACACTGTGCCCAAGAACTGTGCTTCTTTCTGAGTAGATCCTTGACTTACACTTGAACCTCAAGAAAAAGATGAGGAAATAAATTACTTTAAATTCTGGAAAAGTGTAGGGATTTGATGTATTAAGTGCAACTGTAATACATTAAGATATTTGAAATGCAGTTATAAACACCTTCTGTATGAAACCATGATTTTGATTTTTGACTAGAATTTCTAGTAAGAGAACATACTTTTGGTAAATATTTTTCCCCAAAACAGTGATCAAGAATAACAGAAACCAGAAGAAATAAACAAACTAACAAGTAGGATAACAAAATGGGACCTCAGTAAATTAAGTAAAAAACACAAGAAAAAAATAGATTTTGCAGAGAAGAATTCCTTCAAATACATTTAAAATGTCCAGTATAATTTTATGTAAATTTTGAATTGAGATTTGTGTAAAATGCTTTTAAGAAAAAAAAAAAAAAGAAAACAAGGGGAGATGATATTTGTATTAAATAAAAAATGGACCTTGTAATAGATTTTTAAAGTGGATTTATAAATATTTAAAAGATCAATATAATTTTCAGGTACTGATCTGAAGGACTTTGTATTTCATTAACCAATTTCTTCTGCCCTTCCCTGATTTTGAAGAATTTATATTTAATTTATATATAAAAATTCTTTAAATTTTTTGAAGAATTTATATTTATATAAATTTGATTTACTTTTTGGGCTGTTAACTGTGACTAATTTCTAACTCTAGGCAGTAAACTTTTAAGTACTGGCAAGCATACACACAAAAATCTTTCTGCATCTCAATGAAAAAATTGCTTTTAAATAATAGCAATGAACACTATTTTATTATTAACAAGCTTTCTGATTCTTGAGAATTTTGTTCCATACTATGGCAAATATGTATACAAGGAATATATTTGAATGAGTATTTTTGAGCACAGTCAGTTGCATAGCCACATGGAGCTTGTTACAAACATTTAGGTCCTTTACTTACACTTGAACTTAAAAAAAAAAGAGGAAGAAAGAAGTTTAAATTCCATTTGTGGTCATCTCTGAACAACAGCAGATAAAATCTGTCCAGATGTTCAGCCAATTAAAAGCTTTGGGGTTAATATTAAAGATACTCTGCAGTAGTCTATGGGAACTTTAATATCTTGTACTAAGGAAAGTTCATACTGCCACAAAAACGTATGAAGTAAATACCCTAGAAATTTGTATTATTACCTGTTCATGAAAGAACACTAAATCACAAAAGCAGCACACAAAAGAAGGCAGACATCTAGGTAGCACAGGAATGGTTCTTCACAGCAAATAGTAAAACAGCTATACACAGGTTATGATCAAAATAGAAAAGTATTTAAAACTTTGTGTCCCTTTTTGAGATAAGCAAGGAAAGCATCGGTTCTGTCCCTTCAAGACACATGAGTGCCACACTTGGAACTTCAGCTTTTTTGATAAGTACTTTTGTTATTATTCTATCTACATTGATCAGAAAAATGCATTACTTAAATCATTATTTCATAATTAAAGACTGTTATAAAAGCATAGGAAAATTATGTTTGTGAATCTGATGAATCTGTCTTTAATAAATCAAGGACAAATCTTCCTGTTAAATTTTTAGGGAAAGTACTCAAATCATTAGGCAAATTTTAAAATATAACAGTAGATAAATGTATAAATTCAATAGACATCTTCTGAATGTACATTTTGTTGGACAGGAAACTAATGAACTTCTGAGGCAGTCATGCTTTTAGTCTGTGTAATATACCTTCTTAATATCTGTAACAACTACTTCTGTAAAGAACTAATATGTTTCCCTCCGATGAATATTCTGTCAGAGTTATGTCAAAGACTTAATTATTTTGCAGGATCAACTGGTTATCAGTCTGCTTTTCAATATCTTAAAGGAAACTTAGGAGATAAATAAAATCTAGGGGGAAGAAAATGAAAAATATAACTTCTTCAGTCATTTTTCTAAACTTGCCAACTAAAATAAGTACAAGAGTTTAAGGAGGTTCGTGTTATTTTTACTGATCATCAGCATCACTATATGACTTTCAATTCTGCTTTCAAAAGTTCCTGGCACGCTTGAGCTTTGTACCTGTTTGGTAAGGAAATTCACAGACTGATGAATTCTCCTGTGTACGCCATTAGGAAGTAGAGTGAGAAAGGAAGAATTATTTTCCTAAAGGATTTTTCACTTCTTAGTACTGTTTTCAATTACATCAGCTTCTACCATCAGAATAAAATGTCACTGCAGAAATGTACATATGAGCAGAAAGGCAAAACCAGTTTTCACAAGTTGATAAAACTACTTGTAAAATATCTATGTTTTCTCTCAAGGGAAACCCGGGAAAAATATGATGTTTCTTTTTCTCCTCCTCTGTTGTGTCCCTGTATTATCTGCATTTGGACGTACTCCTTTATGCTGTCACAAAAGCTAAAAAGGAGCAGCAGCAAGGCCAAATGTTTCTCACAAAGACCCTCAGCTCATCTCAGGAGCTGATTCATCTCTGATTTCAGCACTCAAGCATACCACAAGCACACTGCAGTTGAAAAAACCTAGTAAGACATTTTTTACATGATTACTGCATCTCTATGATTTCAGACATTACAACTTAGTTACTCTGTTTCCAGAGATTTTATGAGTATAAAGGTTTTATAGTTGTCAAAATATCATATGTTATGATAAGATATTTGAAAGTCATTTAATCCCCACATAAGTTGTGGCCTCCATGTGCCACATAAGCTTATTTTTGAACAATAAATATTGAGCTGCAAGACCAATCACACATCTGACTCTGGCCAGCAAGGAAACACTACCAAAATCCCTGAGGAAAGTTTGATGCACTCATTTGCCCTCCAAGGCTGATGAATGCCAACACAACCTTTCTGAGGATGTTGTGCTATATTTCAGTCACCTTACTGAGGCCAAACCTACAGAGTTTGATCCATTTTCAGCACACAAAGGGTGAGCAAAAGCCTTTGGAAAAGACTGTGAGGACAAACTGGATCCTAGCACTTCATGACACATTTGAGTAATGGCTGCACCTGAATAATAAATAGAGACCACGAGGAAGAAAGAAGCAAACATGCAAAATAGCAACAAGTGTTCAAACATTGCAGTGATCTGTTTCTTGATTTTCAGCTGCATCTACCTCACAGAGGTTTACCACTCTTCAGTAATGAGAAACAAGAAGAAATATTTAAAAAATTCTTTAATAAATATTAATCCTCCTGCTAGAAAATGCTACGACTCATTAAGAGTAAAAAAGAAAAATACAAAGGCTTTCTCTTTCATTGATAGCAATCAATGTATTTTACTAGAATAGTTAAGTTGCCCCATTTTTTACACCTCTAGATTTTCATAATTTCCAATATATATTAGATGAGCTGTAGAATTTTTATATTGGTTGGGTGAAAGCAGTAATCCTAGCCAAAATGCAGTTATCCAGAACTGATGGGTGGCTGGAATTCCCTCATCCTTTGTTATACATTTTATTGTCTTCCATTTGCTGTGTATAGCCCCATTGTATTCCATTGATAAACTTTTACCTGACCTGCTTGCAGCCAAAAATTATGTTTTGTGTTAGGTAATCAGGTAATTTATATTCTACCAGCACATGTTACATCTAAGTTGCCTCTTCTCACTAAAAACAATCCTATGAGAATAAATACACATTTCCATAAAAAAAACAGAACACACATTATACAGAATAAACTTCACAGCTTCTGAAATAATTTTAGCATATTTGACATCAGTATTTCATAGTAAAAATACAGCTATGACCATCCAAGAATAAAACGCATTCATCAGAACAGTTTAATTTTTAATTCAGAGAATAATAATAAACAGCTACATCTGGCTTAAGTCCATATGTGTTCCATGAGAACACAAAGAGATGAAAAAAGAGATGAAAGAAATGAGATGAAAAAAAGAGATGAAAAAAATCAATTCAAAATGGTTTTCATAAAGAATATGTGTTTTAGCAGTTTCTATTCAAGATCCAGGTAACTCAGAACAGGCCCTCAAATATGAGAATTTAAAAAAAAAAGAAATTTAAACAATATTTTAGTCAATATTATATTTTCTTGCTTCCTGTCCATACTCCCTCCTCCTTCTAAAATCTTTCCCAACCTTCCACACCAAATTTTTATTTGCTTACGGTACATATTAACTTCAGATAAATCCTGCAATGGGAGACTAGAATGTAGTGTGTATGCATTTGCTTTGCACATTAAACCATGAATGGTCTAATTATTTACATTTTCAGAGCTTTGAACTAAAATACATATTGTGTTTGTTCTCCATAAAGAAATTAAATAACTTACTGTTTTCAAAAACTTAATTTTATGACCCTAATAATTTTTATATCATTCAAATCCTCACAGTTCCTCTTCTGCTTTCTTCCTTTCCTTTCTCCTCACTAAAAAAAAATGTGAAGAAAGAGAAAAAATGTAATTTTTTTAGGGGGTTATTATTTTTATACGTTTTATAAGTTTTTGAATTCTTTCTAGTATTTTAGTACAAGTGAAGTATACAATTAAAGGAAAAACATTTTCCACTTAACTCCAATTTCACATCCTGAAAGATTTGAAAGCTTCAATCTCATGTCTTTCCCTACCAGATAATAAAGACTCTTTTTAGTGCACAAAATAAAGTCCAGTTTAAGAACATCAGGGAAAGGATGTGTGTTCTAGGGACAATATCTATTCTCACGTCAGCACAGACAAACTGAAAACTGTCCCAGGATCTTTTCATCCTGAAAAGACATATAAATGTGAATCTGTCCAAGACAGGGGAAAAAAAAAATCTGCCTGCCTAATGCTAGTTGGCCCTTGTTGTAAATGGGATTGAGGGGCTCACCAAAGCAAGAGATATTATTAGTAATCATACTACTTTGTTAGTATGCCCTTAGGCATACTAATATATACTACTGAAAAAAAAAAAAGCCTTAATGAATGATTTATAACAAGAAATTTAATTAACTAACTTCCTTGCTTGTTTCTGTCTTAGATTTGTCTAGGATCAGATTGCCATTTTCACATATTTGTTCCTTACTCAGAATAATTTTTCTTAATTAATCTTTGGGTGAGTAGTTGTTCGTCAAAAATGCATCATAAATATCCGCTGTTTCTCATGAATTCAAATTAGCTTGGCTTGTTTTTTTTTTTGGTTTTTTTTTTGTTTTTTTTTTTTTTTTTTTGTGGCAAGAGCATTTGGTTTCCCTTCTGGAGAGTAATTTTAGAGTATTTGTACAAACATATTTGTTGGGTAAGGTTTTCTATTTGGCACCAGCCTTAACAGTATCTGTATTAGACATATTTCTATAAATAATACAGTAACTGCATAGAAATGGGTGCCTAAATATCTAGACACCAATGATGAAAAATGAGCAAAGAAAGTCAGAGGAAGTGGCTTTGACCACAATTGCATCCCAAAGAAAGACTGACCATGACTGCCCTTCTGTGCATTGTTTGCCTGCAATGGACAGACAAGGGTTCAGAGGCAGCCCCCAGTGATGGCCTCTGTGCCTGTGTGTCATCATATTCCCTGGGAGCCACTGGAGAGGAGATATCACAGAGAGGGACCTGGCTGGGCTACAAGCACAGAAGCTTAGCATGAGTAGTTCTGCTCTCTCCAGACATATTGGTGCTGTCAAACAATCTGTCTGTGATGGTCTAACTCATACCAAATCACACTGCCTTACTTAGGTAATTATGTGACACAAGACCAGCCTCTTGCGGGCATGTAGATGCAGGTTTGCTCAATGATCCCTGAGTTGGACTCAGTGCATATATCAGCATTTGTAGCTGATTACCCAGACTTTTCTCTGCTGGGGATGTAAACTCCATGCTAAGCTGGGATGTACTCTGGCCACACAGTGATCAAGAGTACAGAATAAATATTAATTAGGTTGTAATAGACGAGACTCCAGCATCCTCAGTCTGATATCCTGCAATTACATATAAGTTAACTTGATTAAATTGCCAAGAATATGACTGTAAGCACTGTGAGACCTATATAAACATATATACATGATCCAACACATATCCTGGAAAACTGGGTTAGTCCAGTTAAAAGTCCTAGAAATCATGTAAGTATAAAATAGGCCATTTGCATTTTCATCTTACACAGTAATCTTACACTGAGCTTACTAAAGATTCTACCTTTGTATGTGACTTTGACATAGGATTACTCCAATGTTTTTAAAATAGAAAATAGTTTTTCCTGAAATACAGTCACAAAAGAATTAAAATGATTCCATGATGCAAGAGAGCAAATGAATGCTACTGTACTTATTTACAAGTTATAACATTTTAAAAGTGGCCTTTCTATTACAGTTTGTCCTTCTCATCTTTTTTCTTTTAAAATTGTTACTTACAGATATGTTCAGTGTCCTGCCACTTATGAGAACAAGACAGCTTTGTGAAGCATTATGGTCTTGATGGCTGAAGGAATTTAACATGTCCTGCTAAGTCTAGAAAATCAAATTATAAATTATGTAGTAAAAAATAAAAGCATGAGATTTGGTGTAGGCAATAGATACCATATTTTACTACTGTGCTGTGTTGATCTCTTTCGTATAGAGCAGAGACACCAAAAATACATGTTTGCAGATTTAATCACTGAATCATATACAACAGACAGAGGGACAACAGAGAAAAATGATTTTTTTTCTGTGAAATAATAAACCTTAAAATTTAGTGCAACAGAAATCAACAAGAATGCTTTACATTGCAAAAGAACCAAATGCCACTAACTCCTGTCCAAAAAACAGAGGCATATTTAAATTACAATGTAGAACCAAATTGCCTTGAATGTTGCATCCAACTGGAAGACAAAGTAGACAATCTCTATTTTCTGAAGTTTCAGAGAGCAACATCTCACATCTCACTCTGGCAAAGCCCTCCCTTGCTCAGCATCTAATATGCAAAAAGGGCTACATCAAACAATTCTTGGTACAGCAAGTTTCTGGCTGATCTTAGTGTGGACTCTGACTGACAGAGTATCAAAAGTGGCAGAGCAAAAAAAAAAAGAAAAGAAGAAATAACTGCTAAAACAGAGCTGTCCAGTGACAGTGCTGAGACCACAGGTCCAATTAAGACTGCTGCCAAAATATTCCTCAGGAGGTTGGATAATTTCCTAGAACCGTTGGCGCCCTTGTTAGCAAGATCAGTTCAATCTTCTTTAACAATCCAAAACAAAGCACATCCACACACAGTATAAATCTGTCTTATGTGTGCAATTCCCATCAATAAAAAAAGTTAAGTGAGCTGACTTGTGCAATGACTGAGAAATAGTTACCTGTATGGACAGGCTTCTCTTTACTTCCAGTTTGCCTAGTTTAGGCCTCACACACACTTCAGAACTACAGTGATCAAAAGCCTCATTTTAAATCCCTCTTTTACTTCTCTGAAAGAGAACCTTCTTGTTCTCTTCAAATACCAGATGCTAGCATAGCCATTACTGGGCAGAATAATATTTAAAGAAATCAAAAAACCCCAAATACCTCAAATATCCAAAAGAACACATTCATTTTAACCCCTCCAACAACACTTTACCTACATATCACAAATATAAGAAACATCTACCTAACCTGTGTAATTTAAGTACCAAAACAAAATTTTATTAGTACTGTTACCCTATTTCCTTTTTTTTAAATAGCTGCATCATTTAATTAACTCCATCCTAATTGGCTATGACCTTCTTTAACTCTTCAGAGTAATAGTCTTTGAAGTCCTTTTCTTCACATTCTGCCCAGTTGAAGGTTCTCTGTGCATGGTTAAAAACTTCCTCCGTTGCCAGAAAGACAACTTATTAGCCTCTTTTTGTGACAGAAATTTTAAAGTAGTCTCCATAAGCAAGTTCTTATACCTTCATAAAATTTCAGGATTACACAACCCAAAGTCTAGTAGCAACACATATTCATGAAGGCTGTGATTAAGTATCTTTGTAAATGCAAGCAACACACCAGAAACTGTGGTTGTAAGATATTTCTACATTTTAGAAATTAAATGCTTTACAGCAAAGTTTCTGCCTCAGTGTTAATTTCAGAACTGTGAAAATAATAATATTTTACAAGGGGCTTAGTGACAGGCTCAAAAACATTATCCAACTGAGTCTGGCATTGTTTGAATTACTTTTCTCTCAATACTCTCACCTATTTAAAATTTACACATAAGGCTCAGGCAAATTTGGCACGAATTTACGTAATTATAAGGACATCATAGAATCATAGATTATGCAGATCTGGAAGAGACCCACAAGGATCATCAAGTCCAACTTCTGGCCTTGCACAGGACAGTTCCAAAAGTCACACTATGTGTCTGAGAGCATTGTCCAAACACTTCCTGAGCTCTGTCAGGTTGGTGTTGTTATCACTTCCCTGGGGAGTCTGTTCCAGTGTCCAACAACTCTCTGGGTGAAAAACCTTTTCCTGAACCTTCCTTTTCCTAAACCTCCCCTAAATCAGCTTTGTGCCACTTCTTCAAAGCACCGGTCACAAGGGGGAAGAGATTGCTACCTGCCCCTCTGCTTCCCCTTGTGAGGACATTGAAGCAATGACTGCAATGAGGTCTCCCCTCAGTCTTCTCCAGACTAGATATTATAAATGGAGAACAATTCTATATCTACCAAGTCAACACACTGTGGATAGGACAGCTGAAACCTTTATTTCTTTTACAAGGTGTTTGCACATATTTCTCTAGACATCATACTCTGAGACTCGACACACTACTTTCAGCTTGTTTGCTAGTTGTTTGCAACCTTCTGAAAGCCTCAGAGAGCAAATCATACCCTTGTGATTGCAGAAGTAGCGTGGAATTTTTCCACCTCTCAAGTCTGTGCAAAATCTCAGCCTGTTCCATTTTCTTTCTGGTAGCAGGAGTATGCAGGGCAGACTGCAGCCTACACTTTTCTCGTGGCACCAAACCTGTCCTCCTGGAAGCCAGCTCTGTGTGAAAAGGGCATCTTGTTGTATCTGCTTTCTGTACAAGGAATCTTATATATGGAATGAATCTGTTTAGTTGATTCCTTTAGTTGACATTTCCGTCTCAACACTGTACATTCTCTTAGCTTCAAAGGTCTAATTGCAGGCCTGTGATCCAGACAGGAACCTACGCCTTTCTGACTGAGGCTGATACCTAATATAAGTGACCAAATAAGCTCTAGAAGTCCCCTTCAGTCTCACTCATTCTGTGATTCTCTGATAAGGACTATATTTTGCAGCACTGATTAAGAATATTCTGAATTATGATGTTAAAGTACCACCACACAGAAAAATAGGATATTGTGCATGATATCAGAGTATTCAGCAAACACAGTGTATCAACATCCCCCTGGTGTCTGTCACAGCCATGCTGATACAAAAGTGCTTTTGCCATTTTAGGTTATGTTATGCAGGGTAGGTAGTGTTGCTATGACAGCTGAAAAGGTTCTCCTGTCAGCCTATGCTGCATCTCTAGCAGGAGCTCTGCCAGTGTGGCTGTGCTAGAATTGGCCTTGTAATGTAGATGTGTTCTGAAACATCAATGGAGCATGATGCCTGGAAACAGAAAAGCTCTGGAAGCTGGTACTATTGTTAGCATAAAAGGGATATTTTGTGCTGTAAATAAAATTAATTTTTTCCCAGAAAATGTGGAGCCATCAAAATATGGTTGCATGATAAATGGATGAAGCCCTGTGAGAAACTCAGGGCATTGTATAATTCCATCCAGATATCATGCCTTGCTGCAGGACAAGCCCATTTTAGATAGCATTTATAGAGGTTTATATGCATTTAAGTGCTTACTGCTTTGAACTCCAAGGCAGAAGTATTTGCACTAGAGTCCCTCCTTCCAAAGTCTTTGAGAAGAATGAAATTTTAAATATTTTGTAATTGTCAAATGTGATTTGACATTTCCATCTATTTTACATCTCCAGGTCTCTTTAGAAGCTGGAAAGGAAATTCAAAATATATTTTCAAGTTGTGACCAAAAAACCAAAACAGAATAAGGCAGGAACTGCACTTCATTATACTATGCCATAAGCATGGGGAAACCATGTCTGAAATGCTGTTCACTAGAAGGTTCAAAATATAACTAGTAAATACCATATGCATAGATGCTGAAAATACTGATAAAAAATCAAACAAAACTTTGATTCCAGTAGAAAGCAAATGACATAGAAACTTTACAGCTGCAATATAAAACATGCATAATGGAAAGACAGATTTGAATGACAGTACTTGTGAAGTTGCCTACTTAGTCATAAGAGAGAAAGTCCTGAAGTTTAGCAGATGTGTAGATGCATTCCAAAATCTTTGAGTCCTTTACAAAAGAGGGAATCTGAAAGTTCCCATGGAACTTAAATAATGATAAGTAAACATTAAAATTTCTGAGACAAGGTGGATTATTCAAAGAAGGTATTCAGTAACTCTACATCCTCTGTTACTAGGGTCCCCTCTCCATTTAGTAATGGGCCCATATTATCCATAGTTTTGCTTTTGTTGTTGATGTATTCAAAGAAGCCCTTTTCATTGTCCCTAACACCCTTTGCCAGTCACATTTCCAGATGGGCCTTGGCCTTCATGTCTTATTTCTACTTACTCTGACAATCTCTCTATATTCTTTCCAAGTGGCCAGACCCTGCTTCCACCTCCTGTGTACTTCCTGCTTACACTTGAAAAATGACAGAAATTCCTTGTTCCTACATGAAGATCTCTTGCTCTCTTTACCTGATTAATTGCTTACTGGGATGCATTGTTCTTGACCTTGGGAAAAGTGATCCTTGAATATCAACCAGCTCTCTTTGATCCTTCTTACCTGCAAGGCCCATTCCCACAGGATCCAAGAAGATCCCTGAGGTCCCTGAAGGTCTCCTGAAGTCCATGGTTGCAGTCTTACTTGCTGCCCTGCTTTCTCTTCACCTTATACTGGGCTACATAATTTCATGGTAACTATAGCCAAGGCCACCCTCATTCTTTGCATCTCCAACATGATCTTCCCTGTAATAATGAGGTCAAGCAGCACACCATTCCTTGTGGTACTGTCCACCGTCTGTGTCAGGAAGTTGTCATCAGCACTTTCCAGGAACATCCTGGACTGTGTGGTTTGCTTTGTTGCTTCTCCAGCAGATGTCAGGGAAGTTTAAGTCCTGCATATGAACCAGGGTCTCTGGCTGTGAGGCTGCTTCAAGATGCCTGTAGAAGTTCTCATCCACTTCCTCATCTTTATCAGGCAACCTGTAGCAACCCCCCACAACAGCGTTACCTTCACTAGTCTGATCTGTTAGCCTAACTCATAAGCTCTCAACATGCTCATCATTCACTTCAAGACACAGCTCAATACATTCCAAGTGTTGCCTCATGCAGAGGGCAGCTCCACCACAGTGCCCTCCTGGTCTGTCTTCCCTGAGCAGTGGGTGGTCTTTCATGACAACGTTCCATTCATGCGAGCTATCTCACCACATTTCTGTAATTGCAGTGAGGCCAAAGCCCTGTGATTGCACACACATCTACCACTCCTCCTGTTTGTTTCCCATAGTGCATGCTTTGGTATACAGGCACTTTATAGAAGTATTTGACTGTGACAATATCTCAGGAAGAGTGCAAAGGGATGCCCCATAGTCCTGTCTTGTAGTAATATTTTTGGCTGCTTGCATGTGCTGGAGGTATCTCCTCTTAAGCCATTTGGGTTGCCATTAAGCTCTCACCTTGCCCCACCTTCCCTAGTGAAAAGTTCACTTTACCAGGTTGGTCATTTTACTGACAAAAAACCATGTGTGCTCAACTTAATGAGGGGGATCCCACCTCTTCCACACAGTTGTCAATCTCAGCAAACAGGGTCCCAAAGTTAAAAAATTCAAACACTGTTGACAGCACCAAAGATATACCTAGTGATTTATTTGGTAAGTCCATTTAATTCTTGTCATTTACCCTAACTAGCAATGTTAAGAAGAAAACTACCTGTGCACCCAGACTGAGTTCCCCAGAGACCAGAAAACTGTTTCATTGTTTTCAATTTACCTTTGGTATCATTAGCTCTCACAAGACAGACCAGCAGGGAGTAATAGCCAAATAGCCAGATGTGATGACAAGTCTTGGCAGTCTTTCCATGACATCTCTGATTCAAGCCCCTGGCAGGCAAAAACTTCTTTGGACAGCTGGTAAGGTCAGAAGATGAGTGTCTCTGTCTGCTGTGGCACGGAGTCACCCATCTCAATCTCTTACTGCTTCTTCAGGTCTGATGACTCCATTGCCTTCCTTGAAGCCTTAACCACCTCACTGTGGTTTGGAGGGCACTAAACTTGTTTGCTAATGCCAAGTCTTCCTCCTTGCATGGAGAGTGACCAGTTTCTAGTCTTCCTCTTTTATTGACATCTGACTCCTCATGAGATCAGGTGCAGAGGCCACCTGCAACTCAGACATAGATGGGGGCTGAGACTCCTGTGTCCATACTTCCCTGTGTAATTCTTGACCTGGAGACATAGGTCCTTGACAGGGACACACTTTCTGCGGAGGAGATAACTGTCAGCCCTGACTCCCTGTACAGGCACCAGGCACACCTTACGACTAGAGGCCTGCAGGGCTACACCTATAGTCAGGTTTTTTTGGGTGAACAGACGTTGCAGCTGCAGCAACTTCAACACTGCTGGGTAATGAACTCCACAGCACATAATAATCATAACTTTGGAAGTTCAGACCAAGGCTGGAAAGAAGCTTGCTCTTTTCCCTCCCTCCTGTCTGCTGCTCTCTGGCTCTGCTATTTTCTTGGCCTTCCTAAGAAGAGGAGACCTTCCTGTGCCCTCCCTGCACCCTCTCTGCCCATCCTTCCTTGCAAACACAAATTGCAACCCTCATTCTAGCACTCATGCCCACAGAGTTTACTATAGGCACTGCTGCTGTCACCAGCTGACTGAAGCTTTCAGCCTCCCCAAACTGAGGATTTCAGTTTCAGCTCATTGAAATCTGCCATAGCACCATCTATTGCCAGGTCAGTCCTGCTTGCAAGGGCTGCCTGCTCCCGGTGATTTCCTGGCAGGTTCCTGATCAGTCTCTCAGCTCTTGCACGGGCTTCCCTGGCTCTGGAAACCCCCTGCAGTGCTCTTTCTACTGCTCAGCCCCACAGAAGTTATCACAGCCACCCATCTGTTTATATCATATACAAAAATGATTCAATAAGCAAAGTCATAGCAAAGTTGTTGCAACCTACATGCCTTACCTTGTAAAGAATATATAGGGTGCAACAGCAAATGAATTATTTTTTAAACTTGTGCTTTAATTGGCTCTTCAATTTTGTTCCTGACTATTTTAACTAGATTTTATTGTACATTCCTAAAGTATGCATGATGCAATTTGATGTGGTTGGGAGCAGGGGGTGGAAGGCAGGTGACTTCAGAGGGGAGACAATCAAGAGTACCAAGATCTCAGGAGCTCAAAGAGAAAGCAATTGAACCTGAAAAGCCATTGAGTTCCCTGTCTGGTAAAATGCCCATTTCTTTCAATCAATCAATCAATCAATCAATCAATCACATAATACATTTAAATTAAAGAATAATTAAAACGTAACTTAAAAAAATGCTCCCTATTCAACATAAGATGTGAAATAAGAATAAACTATTTCACTCATTTCTCCATTGCCACCTAATACATCACATGTTTAATGAGAATATGAAATTTGTATCCCACACTTTGCCATTAAGTTCATTTTGCTGGGGCCTGCTTCTATAGTTGCAGAAGCCCAAGAGAGACACCACACCAAAGAATATAGCTGTAAGGGGACAAGCTTTTCTAACACTATTTATGATCCTCTTGGATAAATTTTTGTTGCTTGTATACCTAATATTTAGTGCTTTACAGAAGTGGCAAATACACATACACAGTTCAAAACAGAAGACTCTTCTACTCACTGTCCCAACCCAGAATATTTATCACTTTCTTTTTGAGTCTGCTTATCTTGCAGTTGACAGCATTTCACAACTTATGATATTTTAGGTAAGGGAGAAACTAAAAGGATAACTGATACCCTATTAGACCCTGTCTAGGCACAAGGATGACATGGTTTTTTCTTCATTAATATCATGCTATGGTTAGTTATAAAGAAACATATGGTTAAAACTGTCCTTGAACCATGGCAAATTCTTGCTTTCTTATGATCCAGCGTAAGAGCAATTTAGTAGTCACTGCCAAAATTCCTGAAATCCTGCATACTCTAGCTGGTGGTCTGTGAGCCATTGTCCTCTAGGCTACTACCAGTCCATGGTCCACTTTAATTAGGCAAGGATTTCTTGCCTTAACCAGACTGTATAATAAACTGGAAAAGATTATCAGTTCAATTAAGAAACAAAACTTAAAGATAGGTGAAAACAACATGATATATATCACATAAAGGCACTAGAAATGCTAATGTGTTCTATGAGTTTATAGAGGATTTAATACTAAATCTGCTTAAATGAAATATTGAAGTTTTTCATACAAGAACCACAGGAACCCTAGGGAAGGAGAGAAAAGCACTAATAATGTCATTATTTTCTGACATGCAAGACAAGTTGGAGAAACTATAAAGAAATCTTTTTTGTTTTTCTTTCAGGCCAAAGACCTGTGATCAAGGCAAGAGAATACTTTGTTTCTCTTAAAAAGGGCTTTTGTGCAGAGATACAGAAGTCATGTAATTTAAAACAATAAAAAAGCATTTTACATGTAGGGAATATAAATTAAGCTAAACCCTTGTTAGAAAAAGAAAAATCTCAAAAGGAATTCTCTAGGTGATGTCTTATAGCACTGAAGATGATGATGAATAAGTGCTGGTGTTTCCACAGAGATGACACTGTCATTCTACTTGCTTAATTTTTATTCCTGTTTCCTTGCTGGATCCATTAAAGTGGTATACTGTGAAGAAAATAAAATACCATCCTAATGAGACCAGGTGCTCTTTATGTAGTACTAGCAGTATGCCTAGTTTTTGTCCCTTTTGTTCCTTAGTTCTTGTGTGTAAGTTCTCCTTTTTTTTTTTTATGAATGCTAAGCAATGTTTTTAAATTTTGATTAAAGATGTGATGCTAAGTGTTCCAGATCTTCTTGGCTTTTCTGGTTTCCTATGGACTGTTCATTTTCCTCTTCCTCTAAATTTATGAAGGAACTGAATTTAGAAAGAGTAATTTAGTTGGAGGGATTAAATGTGAGGAATTAGTTTACCTATGTCCGATGTCTGGTTATGTGTCTAAATATTTGTTATGATGAACAGTTCTTGATAAAATTCTTTCTAATATCCAGGCTATATAATTTCTTGCTATTAGTGATCACTTTGAGGAGTACCAGTATGACTAACCAGTGCTCATTCACTTAAGCTGGATTATACATTTTTAAAGTAAAATAGAAAAGACTATATTAATATAAAGTATTTCTATAGGTTGTATTAATTGTTTCCCTCTGCATTACACTGCAGGTGTTTCCATCCCCCAGTATGAACAGTGACAGGCAATGATGAAAGCTGACAAACAAAATAAAGTCATGACAATCATCAGGCTGCTACTTTCACTGGTAGTGGAGGACACTGGACTCTTAGGGCTCGGATTAAGTTTTGAGATGATGTGGTGGGGAAATATTTGATGGCTGCAAGTCACTCTAAGTATTATGATTCCAGCACAGCATCTGTAAGGTTTCAGAACATTTTACACCATCTTTGATGAGAATGCAACTTATTTAAGTCACACGGACAGTGTAGCTGGTAATTCTCCCTCAAAAGATGGATACACACACCCAATCCCACCATCAGTGTCAGCAGACTCAAAGCCTGCACAACGAGGGAATTGTATTGATAGCTCTGAGATCCTCAGTCACCAAAGACAGGCCTTTGAACTGCTTGTGATGGATAAAAATCTTAACTCAGTCTATCTGGTTCTTTATTCCTGGGTCACAGGAAAAACCTATAAAGCAGGCTCTTTAGATAAGGTGCTAAAAAACAAATGGCAGAGCAAACAGGGTGCTGCCAAGTTACTGCTGTCCTCATGGCACCTTATACACCACAGTATACCCTTTGGGAATCACTGGCTTTTGGGCTGCATTTACCTTTGGAGATTTTGCACTTGCTCCTGCAAAACCACAGCTTTAACCAGGGGCATTGGAAGATACCAAATTCTAAATATAAAACTATAATAAATTATAGACTAAATCTAAGCATACATACCAGCAAGATTCTCACAAATGGAAACTGACATGATTTAATATCCACAGATCTATGAAATAAAGGGAAACAATGGCATATCTGAATCAAATTGTAATATTGATTTTTGTTTTAAAACAAACAAAGATCTATTTTCTTAGTATTATATCAGCTATGGATTTGACACTTGCATTTAAAGTTAATAGAATACATCTTACTGAAAAAAAATTCAAAAAAATTACTGTGTGGCCTTCAAAATTACAATATTTTTTTCTAATTATCTTTGTTGCTTTTTTCCCTGAGCATAAAGTATTTGGAATAAAAATATGACTTAGCAGTCCTTCAAGGCATGGCGGTTATAGATAATTTTTTTCTATTTTAGCTAAGGTAACAGTTTTGAAATTATAGGGAAGCCGATTAATAGGAGCCTTGGAAAACAGGCAATCTGTTCACGTGCATAGACTTAAACTGAGAAGGGCCAAGTCACTTGATCTGGCACATTTCGGACCTAGTAATAGCCCAGGTTCCCACTTGGAATTGGACATTGAAAGATCTAATGCAGAAAAAACAGGAGCTCACCAAATGAGGCAAAATGAATCTGTTGAACCATACTTGTCAGCAGAGAAATCAGGTGGAACAAACTTTAGGTCAGCAGATAATGACAGCATTTGTAAAATTGTAGAACTAATAAGGCTGGTATCTCTGATGAAGGACTAGTGTCCTCCTAGTGTCAGGTGAAAACTTTTCAAGACTAGAAAGAAATACAGTGTATCTGTTGACACAAACCTTGATTTAGGCCTATCTGTTCTGATGGCAGCTAAGGAGAATGAAATTTCATGGCAGAAGAAGTCTAATTAAATTCATAAAGGAGTCCTGTGTGAGTGAACACTACATGTGAAGTAATCGAGCCAGCACAAACTGTACAGACTTGTCACCCATTTTTTTAAACCTGATTTCTGAGAAGTTTTTATGTCCCACTCCTCAGTGTGACGTTCATCTTTCTGGGAACTACTAACTAGTTTGAAAGAACAAAACACTCAAACTTTGGATTAAGAGTTGAAGTTCCAAGCACCTGAGAGTTTCTGTTTGAGGATTAAAATGCAAATGTTTTGTTTCATCTGAAAAAAAAAAAAAAAGGAACTGCTGGACATAATACTTGGACTGCTTCTTATGACACCTGACGGCATCTAATAAAAAAAGAGTATACAATGTGGTTTGCTTGATTTCTTCTGACATGAGTGTTGTAATTTAACCCAAATCTGCAAGCACCGCACAGTCATTCACTCACTCCCCCACAGTGGGTTTGAGGGGAGAACTCAAAGGCTAAAAGTGAATACTCCTGGATTGAGATAAACACAGGTAAAGGTGAAGAAAATGCCATACATGCAAGCAAAGCAAAACTATTCACTGGTTCCCATAGGCAGGCAGGTGCTCACCCTTGCCCAGGAGAACAGGGCCCCATCACACGTAATGGTGACTTGAGAAGTCAAACACCATCACTCTGAATGCCCCCTCTTTCCTCCTTCTTCTGCCAGCTTTGTATGCTGAGCCTGATGCCCTGTGGTCAGCTGGGGTCAGCTGTCCTGGCTGTGCTTCCATAAGATTCACAGTGCACCTCCAGCCTCCTCACTGGAGGGGAGAGGTGAGGCACAGAAAAGGCATTGGCTTTGTGTAGGCACTGCTCAGGGAGAACAAAAACATCCGTGAGTTATCGACACTGTTTCCAGCATAAATCCAAAACATAGCCCATACTACTGACTGTGAAGAAAATTAACGTAATACCAGACAAAACCACCAGGAGGTCACTGCCAAACTCACTTCCCACTTCTACAGGAAACAGTTTCACTGGCGTGATTCTGGCAATATCTTTTGGAAATTATCAGTCAGCCTGGCTTAACTGAAACTGACAGAAGTTCTTAGATAGCATTTCAAGACCATTAATTTGATATGGAAAATTGACATTTTGCAAATCACATCTCCATATATCTGTTAATTCACTTGACTATAGACTCTTGAGTATAGACTCTCCTCATATATATTTTCATGCATTTTACATTTTCATACATCTAAAATGTGTGTTTCAAAGAGCGAGAGAGATAGAAAGAGCAGTTTTTATATACCTCCTTCAGTCTTACTTAGATAAGACTGAAGAAAGCATTATTGAGGGAAAAAAAGTTGAGGTTCTGGAGCCATACATTCTTGTGTAGGTTATATCATTCATTACTTTAATGTAGTGATACAGAGAGATGGTTCTTTCCCATCATCATAATTTTTTCCATCTCTTACATTCCATATCTTCCATAACTATCATGCTGGTGTATGGATCCTAATGTATGATCACTCTGTAGTTAAACTGAAACTTTAATTCCGGTGAAAGTTTCTTACACATAGGCACAACTGATATTCATCACAAACTGTTCAGCAGACAAAGAGCACAAAACCTAAGAAGCAAGGTTGCCTCAAGATCTACCTAATGAGGCAACGGTTACTTTTTTTCTCCCAGAGACCATTGCAGTGGTCATTTGACACATGGAAACTGAACCTGAGTTGACTTCATTGAGGTAAAATGCAGAACCCACACAAGTGCAAGTCACCATTGCTTTTGTGATATTTGGGAAGACTTCTGGGAATTAGACCAGGAAAGCAAAGGCCAAATGTGTTGGTTCTTATCTCAGTGCAGGTGTAGAGAAGGTTAAAATCTAATATGATGAAGAGGAAAGATGAGGCAAGGTAAAAAAAAAAAAAAACAACTTCTAGAGCCTTAGAGAGAAGCTGGAAAACACTTTTGAAGAGGGCAAGAACATGAAAACAAAATCCTGCTTTGGATAAAATCCCTTTTTTGCAAGGGAAATGGATGATCAATTAACACTGTGTACTTGTATTTGGTTTGTGTTGCTGATTTGTAAATCATGTTTGCAATGTGATTCTCTTCCTTTTGGTGGAGAAATCAAAGCCTCTTTCATAACTCTGGGAGACAATGTAGTGTTTCTCTTAAAGCAGACTCACTGCTGGAAGCTGTCTAAAGAACCTGTCATAATAGTCTGTTACAAAGACATGGCTGAATCACTAAACATAATAAAGAGCAAGAGCAAACTTATCATTCCTGAAAGGTAATGATCAGTTTTCTATTAATTCTATTTCTCATTGACTCTAGTATGTGATAGATAAACAGCCTTTACTTTTCCTTTAAGACAAGAAAGGCTACTATAAGTAGCTTTTCATTTCAAAACTATGACAGACAGAAAACATCCTACTGGGTATTGATTTTATTGGATGGCAGGACTAAAACCTACTTTCAGATGGAAGTAAGGAATGTGAGCTTGGAGTCACGTGCAGGGGCTGTTTGACAGAATGACGCGATGGATACGTCCTTTCGTTGCTATGGTGACGGTTCATCTGCTTATATGTCCAAGAAATAGGGCTTTTCATTTTTTCCTCTAAGAAGAAAAACTGCTAACTCATAATAACAAAGTGATTTGTTTTTGCACTAAAGCATAGCTAATGCAAATACCATTGCCCAGTTTTAATTTGGACATGAAATTAATATCCTAGAGCAAATAATATGAACAAATAACTTTCCCATCCTCTACCTGCTTACTCCCATAGAATTTTTCAGCACAGCAACTGTTTACCTCTTTCGTGAACCTCCAATATATCTGCAACAAATTGGATTTCTGGAATAACTGACACAAGCTCCCAGAATACTGTGGTAACCTTAATAAATTTATTTCAAAGTGGCATTTAATTTTATTTTTTTACTCAAGCCATCCAGATGTCAGAGCTGAACAGATTTTACCAGCATTTTCTATCAATAGTTTCCTGAATATTTAAGTGAATTCGGTTCAGCTGTGGCCATATTCTATTTCTGTTTATTTCCTCAAGTGCCCTCTGACCAGTCTCTATTAGTGGGAATGTTTACAAGAAGCCCATACAGAAATGCACAGCTGAAGCTCCTGAAAATAAGTTGTTTTTTTTAATGTACACAGGGAATATTTTTGTTAGGATTGCCTGCATTCACGATCCAGGATGAGCAACATCAAGATGTGACTAATCAGATCAATTTTATGTGTCAACCAAAACTAGTTATTTGATAACACTTGATATCTTAACTACTTGATTTGAGATGCAGCACTATTTTTCCTTAAGCAGTAGAAAAATCAGTAGAATATTAAACAAAAAAAAAAGCCAAAAGAAATCATGTTCTGTCTGCAACAGTTCCAAATGAAAAATTAAATTCTCAGTTAAGATTAATTGCAGATACATCAGTCATGCCTTAATTAAATGTAGCTGTCTTTTCATTGTAGTAATCCTCATGCTGTGTCAGAAACCCAAATAAAATAAATATTAAGAGCAACCTGATATGGAAAGCATTACAGAAATTACAGATGTATCTGTGAGGCATTGAAGTCATCTTCTCGTTCAACTCATTCAAAATCAGAATGCATGAGCATGTTATTCTATCAAATGCAGTAGGAGCTCTATGGCCTCCAGAAAGTATTTTTGTAGATTACAATAACAGTAATTGCAGTGTGACACTTATTTCCATGTGATACTTATTTCCAGATGTCCCCTTGATAAGTTTGCCAGATAGAAAGACCAAAAAATTTAAAAATACATTTTAGTTGGCATGCAGCACAGATCTGCAGGTACCTGTTGAAGAATAAGCCTGTTTGCTTTGAATTAATTGTGAGATTTGTTTTGAATGGTTTTCCTCCCAGGTATATTGCATTACATAGTATATTATAAATTCCTTTGTTAGAGCAGGGCACAGCTATACAATTTGAATAGCAATAGTCTTTCCTGATATAACAGGAATTACTTTTTTTAAAGGAAAATAGAAGCATGAGTTTTCACAAATGCCTGTGAACACAAACTTCCAAATTATCATCTAAAGTCCAGAGATGCATCCCTATGTGTCTTCTACAGATGGTCCATTTTATTATACTGATGGTTTTGAGGTTGCAAAAAATACAACAATAGCTTTCTGCAAGTAGTAATGGTGATAATCTACACCAGGAAGCAAGGACTAAGAGTCATGAATGCAATCACTGATATTCTACCAGAGCCATTCCCACCACAAAATATTTGTACAAATTCTGTGATGTGGTAGGCCCTCCAAGATGTTAGATAGGATCCCAGTCTCTCTTCCCACTTTATAAATTCTGTTTATGCTATTTAATAATTCATGTTTATAAATTTGGGGTTTGTTTGCATGCAAATTTTTTCACCGCAGAATTTTAAATGTTGGTATAAGATTGATAATACGAGTAGGCTAATAATAAAAGTATGCTGAGTGCATGCCTCTTTTTTTTTTTTTTTTTTTTTTTTTTTTTTTTTGGAAATAAAACAAATTAGCCACAGGTAAACTAACCATCTGTTTTATGCCTGAGCAACTATTTCCCACACTGCAGCTCCTAAAAACTCACCCATGTTATCTCCGCACTAGCAAATAGTTAAATTGAACAAATTCTAAGGCTTATAGGTCCCTTGCTATCCAAACTGTCTGTCTCACATAGGTCTAGGACCTTGCCAATACTTTTCTCCAGTCCATATCCAGTCACCCTTGCATGCCATCGCTGTCTGGCTAGATTTCAGCTGTTAGTCTGAAAGCCAAGCCTCTGATCTGGTGAGGAAGCTCTGCTAAGCACAGAAAATATTGTCACCCTCACCTTGGCGCTGACGTTAGCAGACACGCACCGGGGACACTCTCGGTGGTATCGCTTCCCAGTGCTGAGAGATCTGTGCCTGGCTCCCAGCAGTGACATTTCTGTTTCTAATCTAGCCTCAGATCCTGCTTTAGCCAAGGTGACGTCGGTCACAGCTGGCTCATCAGAGTGCCTCTGGGCTGCAGCAGCAGGTGCTCCGCTCGGCCTGCCATGTTTTGCCTGAAAGAATATGCTGAACTTTAATTGAAAATTACCTTCCTGCAACAGACAGAACTTGTCCATTTTTCTGTGATACTCATTCTCTTAAGCACACACACACACTCTACACCCCACAGAAAATATCTATAATTAAGCTATGCCTGGCCTGATCAGTATGAACCCACTTCTCCTTGGACCATGTTCCTCCCTTGCTGCTTCTCTTCAGCAAGTGCTTGTGGGTGTGCACTGTACTTTGCCTTTGGGGTAATATGCACCTGCTACAGCACTCTGTAAAAGAACTTTGGCCAATGATTTTAACTTCCTGATAGTCTCCCACTGCATGCAGGTATTGGATGTACCAGGCACCACACATGAGCCTTTTGCATCTGTCTTGATGAAGGAGAAAGGTCTGGTGCAGAATCATGGCATTGCTGGCTGAAGCTCTGGTGTTTGGCTGGACAGGGGAACCAGGCCCCTGGGAAAGGGGTGGGGAGGTACTGTTTAAGGACAATCACCTGGCAGCTGGATGCAAAGGAAGCTCTGTCTCCAAGTCCTCTGAGGGAAGACATTTTGCTGTTCTTCTAATTGCCACAGTGGCAGGAGATCCTGGCAGGCAGGACACTTCACCTGGTGGTGACCATGTGCTTCTGGCTTGGGTTGTGGAGGGAGTTGGAGCCACACAGCCAAGGCACCAACTGCTGTCTGTAGAAGTGGTGACACATAGTGGTGGGAAAACTTACTTAGATAATGACAAAAATTTATATTCTGCTGGGGTAGAAAGTGCCATTAATCATCTACACTGTGACTGAATTTGGCCTCTTCTGATACCTCAGCATTGCTTTGATGTTAAAGTGAGGGATGTTTCAAAATAAAACAATTGCAGAGCATTCCTTCCTACTGTGTTTTATTACATTGTTTCCTGCAGTTTCTATGTGTGTTTCACCTTATGACTGAAAATAAGTTAGCTATAAATAAGTTTCTGTGAGATCTCATCCACGTTTGGTTCCTTGAGAGGGGCAAGCTCATCAAACCTTACTATTGTCATAAGTATCACAAATCTGGAAGCAAATACATGCAGTTACAGGCAGACTGATGGTGGCAACATTTTCTGTGGCCTCTGAAAAGAGCTCTAGCAATTTAGACAGCTGGGATCTTTCCAGCACTCCTTTGAAATTAGCTCCCTGGAATTAAAAACTATTATACAAAATAATTGCTATCCATTAGATAAAAGTGCATTCTGAAATCAAAATAACTCATCCCTGGATGGAAACAGAGAGAGTTGCATCATTAATTCTGAGGAGGAGATTTCATTTTTAAAGTAGCTTGTAGAAAACACAAACTGAACTATTTGAACTTTTTAATGAATTCTATTTTTGTTCCATATATCTTTAAGGAAAAAAAAAAGTCATTCCTATGTTTATTATTTGAAATTAGCTAGTTTTCTTAGGGAATTAAAACCAGAAAATTTTGAACCGTGTATTCAAATTTATCACAAAATGGTTTTACTATAACTCAAATAATCTTATATGACAACATTTCTTATGTTACATTAAAAATAGAATTAAATAACAATCCAAATTTCATACACATTGCCCTCTCTGTTCTAGTCTGTACATCATAATGTGCTGGAAATATGGGCTACAAGTTTTATAATTGCACACTGGCCTAACACATTAAAATAACCAAAACCACTTGAATTAAAATAGGGAACAGAATGCAACTTACATGAAAAGTTTACTAGAATTGAGTTTCAAATGTAAATTTACAGAAATTTTCTCAAGTCTAGTATGCAAAATTTCTCTCAGACATGTCTCTACCCTTTTCTAGATTAGAAATACTCAATTTATGCAGGCTCTATAAAATCCAAGAAGCTTTTAAAAAATCATGTGCTTTCATGCAATCACTGTGGTGCTCCAGTAAGCCAAAATTTTTCACTACTCAAAAAACTTGATGAACCTTTACCTCAGTTTTCACATAAAACAGCTTAGAGTCCTGCATGTTATTCTAAGGACTCGGAAAATAAATTAAAATCATAGCTGATCTTGTGACCTGTTACAGTGTAACAGGAAGGCAGATGCTTAATTATGTACAAAGAAAACTAAGATTTCAAAAATTATAACTTTAGGCTAATAATGTTAAAGTTTTAAATTTTCATTTATTTTGTAAAGTTTTGAGTGAGTGTTGGATAGCTTATATGACATATTAACATTTCTTATGCCCTATTAACATCTTTTGAATTCCTAAGGTTAAATGGATATTTTCAGATTGATGTTTTAGTAAAAAAGTGAGAGTATGATATGCACCTTTGTTTAAGTATGCTGCAGAATTCTTTGGTATGTTACCAAAAAGAAAAAACAAACAAAAAAAGTTTTAGTTTAATACCAATAGGTCTAAGATCTATTCTATTTGTGGGGCTGGCTTATAAAAGTTAGACTTCCGAATTCCTTGTACCTTGGATGCTCCCAGCCTTGATTGAGTTGATTTACAGTGCAAGAATCTGAGTTTAATGTTCACTGCACTGTGTGAGTAGATACACATTTGTCAGGTAAAAGAATGACTGCCCATGAGTCACATAATAATTCCATGTGCAGTTCCATACTGGAGAGGCTGCACTCGTGGGCCATTTGCCAGAACAACTGACAAAGCACATGGCTTACTCTCCTGTTATTTCTGGGAAGGTCCTACGCAAGAGCTTGGAGGCTTCTTGTCTGCAAGAGGCACAGGACACAATTATCCATGGGAATTCGAGTGGATAAAAGTAGTGTGGAGTGCTTCCCATAAAGGAAAAACAAAACAGCTAAGAAAATTATTTGAGAGTTTGCTTAAGTCTAGGAAAAAATTAGGCTGCCTCATGAATACAGGTAGCTGCATATTAGTTCTCAAGAATTAACCCAAAATTGTAAATCTAAAGCAGGTTACACTACCCCCATAGCAGAATTAAGCTTTGTCAAAACCAGACTGAGCAAAATGGTAATTTTTTTATTCATTAAGGCATCCTGACTTTGGTTTATTTTGTTTTGGATTCTTGCTTCAGTTCCTCTATTTTTAAAGCTATTTCTTTTAAATGTGGGTTTTTTTAAGGATTGCAAAAAGTTTAGCCAATGATTTTTATGCATATTTGAAATGGCTGTGCATTATTAGGTTAATTTGGTTTTAATTTTCAAAACAATAATTTGGAAACAATTTAAAGGCAATCAAAGTACTGAAACTTTTCAAAACAATTCCTAATCCTGAAGTGGTTATGTAAGTACAGATGGAATTGTCAAGAGTTGTATGCTGCTGTAAAATCCTGAATGATGTTATTAAACCAAATCCACAAGATCAGCTTATTCCACTGGCACATACATCTTCTCTGCTGGTTGCCACTAAAGACTGTTGCCGTGTGGAGCCCTGAAGTACCCTCATGCTTCTGCAGTCAGACCTCTGGGTTTGACATGCAATAAATCCTTCCTAACAGGGACTTTAGCCAGCTGTCCCTAGCTGCTGCTCTAGGTTTGTACAAAAGGTTGTACAGATATGCACAAAAGGAGTGCATGCATTCATCAGCATTTGCTCATCCAGATATAAGTGTGTTGGAAGTGATGTATAAGGCAGCTAAACTGAAACCCTTCCTCCAGGTCTTCCAGCTGGCATGCACTCATGATGCCCTGAAAGCCTTATAGGATCTATAGGCTCAACAATCAAAATGAGTGAATTTTGTTGTACAATTGTCTCTTTTTTAAGCATTAAAACATTTAGGGCAGGAAAAAATAGGATTAGAAAATCATCTAATGGGAAAAAAAGCCCTGAATACTTAAGAATTAGCTTCTGTGTTTATTTTTTATGAAAGTATGTTTTTGGAATATGTGACCTGTTTCTTGGGTCACCATTTAAGTAGTAGTATGAATTTTCTTTTTTAGTGTATTTTAATATACAAATTTTCCTCAGTATTGAATTGCAATAAAAATCTCAGTAAAGATATTATACATGCAGTTCATTTACTGTGCTTTCTTCACACTGCCTGATCCTACCTAGGATTACTTGCAAATAATAGAGGAAAAGACTGACAGAGTGGAGGTGTTAAATAATAGTTGGGTGATTTATCCTCCCAGCTATTCACAAGCTATTTTTGCATTCAAGTGATAGAGGAATACCAGAGCTTATTGAAGCTTCTTGTGCTGTTGGGCATGGCAGAAGTACATGGAGACTGCTTTTGCTGGTTTTCAAATATGTACCTTACTATTCACCTTCTAATTTCGTCTTGATTTTAATCACCTCTTATTTGGTGATTTTCATTTAGAGTTACAGGAGAATATCTCTCTTATTTGGAAAAGTCTTTATTTTAAAGCAGAATCAAAAATATGATTATGATTGCATTTTTAAGACATGAAAATGGAAGGCAAATTAAAGTACTTTATTATTATTATTTGAAATCACATTTTTATTTAATTCCATTCTCAGGTTTTTTATGTGCTTGATTCATGGTTTGTGAAGGATTAAGGCTGGCAATGCCAACTCTCAAAGTGATCCAGGGAAACAATTCCAGTCTATTTCTTTTAATTCTGAATAAGTCTCACTCTTATTCCAGAAAGAAAATCAAATTCATGGTGTGGACTAGAGTGGGGAGAATTTATCCTATATTATTTGCAAGTAAAGCACATATGTGTTTGATGGCTGGTTAAAGGAATGGTTTGTGCTGCCTCTGTCATTTATTACAGAAGTATTACCACACTGGGAGTGTAATTCCTGTTGCCATGGAGTAGCGATACAAATCAATGTTAGACAAATTTTAGGATATGAAACAAAAAATGTACTGGGCTAACTCTAGAACAGAGAAGGGGCATTTAACCAGAAAGAACATAATAACTCAGTCTTGAATTTGCACAAAACTAACCCTTCTTTCAGAGTGTGTCCTTAAAAAAAGACAAACAGTGGTGTCCTGATGATACATTTCATCTAATGAGACCACAATGTCCTCTAATTTTCCATAATAAAATTGAAGTAGTATTGACTATCACAAGTGCATAAAATTCACTGGTAACACTTGAAAAGTTCAGACGTCCAGTTCAAACACCAACCAATTCACACTGTCTTTACCTGCAAGATATGCTGACATAAATGTGAGAGAAAAAATTTTAACAAAAGGAGTGGTGTTGTTTTAATATAAATTACTTACATTCTATTTCATTTTATCACCAGAGTTAAAATACTTGCTTTTTTAGAAGCAGCAAACTCAGAAAATTCTAGATTTCAATTTCTGAAAGTTAAAGAAAATACTGGCAATTCAATTCACTTTCTGTTGCTGTAAGCTTTGAAAATAAGAAAAAACTTCACAGAACCTACTGTCACAACTCAGTTGAAATCCATTAATACCTTGATCCCTGGTATTAGCAACTGTGGTCTCTATTACTTAGGGATGAAAAATTAAGGACTAGTGGGCAGTAAAATGAAGCAGTAGTGGCTTTTACTACTGTGGTCCATTCCCACCAGATCTTCATAAACACCAGCAAAACCTTTCAGAGATGTTTCCTACTTGCAGTACTTGTGTGTGGGGCTGCTGCCAGCACCGATGCCAGCACAGCTAAACATCACATCAGGAGGGAGTGGGAAGTTTGCCCTGGAGTGGGAAGTTTGCTCTGCCTGCAGAGTGGCCTCTGTGGTGGTCTAGAGCTGGCAGAGACAAACATGCAGAAAATCAGGCTAAGAGAAAAGTAAGACCCCACTGCAGGGTGATTTAGAAGAGAGTAGCCATTCATTCACACACATACAGATGTGTAGAGTGAACTTAGAAATTTTCTGTTGGTATCTCCACCACCTAGAAAAAATGATGGTTAAATGAAATTAAATGAAAAGTAGGATAACAAGGGAAATGTAAATCCAATGGTTCAGTATAGTTCACTTTGTTGACAAAACAAATATAACTTTGGTGTTGAGAAAACAAATAGAATACATATGATTTTCAAAGGCTTTAGTCATTCGCTATGACTGTTACATTCCTTACTGAATGCAAACATAATTTTCATGGCTGCCTACAATTATGTATGTGCAGCTGTAACCAAACATATTTTGAATGTATTATCAGTGCTCCCCTTGAATGCTTTTTTTTTTTTTTTGTCCAAAATAGAAGAAGAACTGAAACCAAGAATTTCATAGAAAAATGATAAACAGCTTTTCTCAGCATCGTGGAACACTGTCCATAGGTTGTGGTGCTGAAGAATGAAACTAAAAAATAAAGTAACTGATGAGGCTGAAACTGAACTCCATTTTTAAGAATGCTTTCATACAGCCACTACTTCTAATTTCCTTATTTGTGTATTTTTGCAATGAATGGAATGTTTTTCATTCCATGATGCCATACTGGCATCATCCTGCCCTTAATGATGATTAGATGAGTTGGCACTACCTAATTCATCTTTTAGTGTGACTCTACACTACAGTTATTCAGGAGAACACTTAATATTCTCTTGGTTTGTCTTCCTGAATAGACATACTTATCTATGAAAAATAGTGAGTTTGTTTTGGTTTTTGTTTTTGTCTTCTTTTTTGTTTTTGTCTTCTTTTAATTAGGGTATTGTTTTTTTTACCTGCCAGCAATATCCTAAATAAGAAGAGCATGAAAAATTATTTTTTGAAAGCTATACTGGAGGTTTCAACATACTTTTTTTTCAAATTTTAGTGGAAACGTTACATAAGATTGATTGTGTCTTTTGATTACTGCTTTCCTGGACATCAGCATTCCAGGAGTATGTGAATCAAACACAAATTCTGCCTAGAAGGTGTAATCCAGAAACAATTTCAGAAGTAGGAGAGCCCTGTTTAGGACCAGTCTGACTGCCTGGCCCAGCTAACTGCAGACATCTGTCTAACAGATCTTCAAGTCTGTTTGGGATGACAAAACACCTATCCTCTCTGTCCATGTGTCATGGACCTTCCAAGACAAAAAAACATCCCAATGAACAGAAGATTTTCCACTATGGGCTGTTGTGTTTCACATGCTGTTTCCCATAGGATGAGGAAGCGACAGTTCCACTAATCCTGTCAGATATGCTGTTAAGAATCAAAAGAGAAGAATGTTATAAACAAATTTATACAAACAGAAACTGCACCCATGCTGGTCCTTTCCTTCAGGCTTGGAGGTTTTTGGTGGCTTTACAGCTTTACAGTTTCTTTATGGCTTCATCATCTCAACAAATAGGACCATAACAATAATTCAGAAGTACTGAGAAAGGGTGAGTGTTAAAAGAGGAAGAAGGGCTAGATGTTAGATTCTATGTATAAAACTATGCATCACATGTAGTCACATAAATGACTTGAATCTTGTAATAAATAAATAAATATTTTCTACAATACTTAAATGGTTTGTACTTCAAGTGTTAATTTAATTGTAACTGAACTAGGAAAACTTGCACTTTTTAAATAGGCCAATAAAACATTAGTTAGACTAAAAGTAAAATCTTGATTTATTTATAAGACAGGATCCTTTTTTCCTCTAACAGTCTTTTGATGGTAACATCAGGGGTGATTTCTTACTAACTATTCTTTATTGCTGAGCTCCTCTTGAAACAAAGTCTATTTTCTTTCTTTAAAATCTTTGGGAACAGACAGTTATTGTCAAATGTTTCAATACTTAGTGTTGCCTATGCTGAATTTGATTTCCATTCCTGACACAGCCCATAGGAGACTTCAAGTGCAATCCTTATTCTAGCAGCTATTTATTTCCTCCCTCAGCACAGAAACTGGTTTCTTGACATGTGTGGAAAAAGATAAGGGATAAATGGGATTAATGAGCACTTAAATGAAAAATAATTACTATAAAGGTCATAAATCAAAGTTTATATTTAAAGAATAGAACCCTTTGGGGGGTTCATGCTGCAAAACTGTATGCTTGTATTAAGTCAGATTTTACAGAGTGACCAGTACTAAAACTATTGTATTTGATTTGTGTGTAAAATGGTATTTAATTGATATCAAACTACTGGTAAAAAACACAAGTGGTCATCATAGATCACAATAGGACAGGGACATTTCAGAGTCAAGAGCACTATGGCATATGTTCACTGGTATGAACAGGTGGAAAAGGGACAGCCAAGCTGATAGCATGGTCAGAGCCGAGGAAGGAAAACATGTTACCTGGGATTGAGATGAGAAGGGTTTGTTTTCGGAAGGAGATATATTTCTAACAGTTGTTCTGAAAAAATTGCATTCAACATCAAAATTGGTTGGGAAAGATGACTGGTATGAACATAAATATTAAAGAAACAGTTAATATTTCTGCTTTCAAGCTAGGTGAAGTTTATCTTAACAGAGATATTGCATGTTGATAAACTATCAGGAAAGGCTAGAACAGAGTCAGCAAATTATTTGCTTATCAGCTATTCAGCCAGTCTGAAACAGAAGTTTGGGGATCTAAGTGATCCGTAGTTGGTTTCATGTGCTTGTAGTAGCTGTGTTTATTCTGGATGTAAACATCTTGAAACTTGAATATAATATATGGGGGAGATGCATTTTTACATGAGTTGAGATTTGTAAAGCATGTATATATACTCCATAGATCTACACAATATTTTTATGTAACTTTAAAAACTATCACAAAGTGCCTAATGAAGATTTTCCACGTTAATTTTTAAGCATCTGATATTGTATGATTGAAAAGTAAACAGAATCTCCTTTCTGTGAATCAGTGCAATTGTTTCTTTGGGTTCATGCAGGCAGTGCTCTGTGGCAGAACAATTCGCAGCCTAAGTTGTAGGGAAAATACTTTGTTCTGAGACGTACACCTGATAATATCATTGTATTTCTCTGACTTTTATAAACTAGCTGGAAAATTTTATATATTCAAGAAGAGTATGTCCTTTAGTATAAAAACTTCTAGAATCTGGAAACAAACATGCAAAGTAAAATTCTTGGTGCGCTTAAATGAAATCCATGTGCACTCATGTAATACAAGCAGAAAGAAAAATGGCAAGTAGACTTCACGTCTCTAAATCTCTTAAGTTTGGTATCATTTTCTGCTAAATAATTGCTACTTATACAATTAAGACTGAAGCTACATAAAAGACTTCTGACTTTTTTATATTTCTTTATAAAAATGATAAATCAGAGAAAGAGGTCAGCTGGATGAGGTTAATTTTGCTGATCATTAGTAGGCAGATTCACATTCTCCTACAACCTGGACATCTGACAGGTGGGGAATTTCACAGAAATAAAGTATATATAGCTTGTGTAATAGTGTAAAATAGCTGATTTTTAGATTTATGAACTCTAATATACCCAAGTCCTCAGCTGACATGAATCAGTGAAGTTGTACTGTTTTATGTGAGATGAAACAGACACTCTCAAAGGTATTTGGGTATAACTTTTGGAATAATCTTTCAGAATAATGTATATACTTTTATGAGTAACATGGTTCTGAAAATGTATAAACTTTGGTCTACCAATTTCAAAATTGGTAGCTGGGATAGTGATGAGTATTTCATTCAATTGGGAAAATCGTTTCTATAACCATTATTAGTATATGTACTTCTTTGCTGGATTTACTTTTGTTTCTATTAAAAATTGTAAAGGCTGTTGACTTATACTGTGAGTCTTTTGCACCGTATACACATTGCAATCTCTCAGACACATATTTGAGGTAGGAATAATATTTTTAATAAGTAAATTCATAAAACCACATAATGGAATTCTTATTACAGGCAAAAATTTGAGAAACAGTACATGGGCTATAAGCCAGGCCACTACTTGAATATTTTTTCTGCTAAGAAAGTTGGCTTTAGCATGTGTGATTTCCCCAGCCTCAGTGACAAAATGACAGACATTTGTAGCTCTTAATTATTCATAAACCACTTTAATTATACTTAGAAAGTGCATTTATTAGAAAATAATTGAAGAATAACATTACTACACTTTATGAACAAATTATTCAAATAAAAGGAGCTTTTGAAATTATATTTCAGATTGGATAACCTCATACATTTATGTAATTGTGTATTACATTTTAAGGAATTTTTATGATTATTTTTTCAGTGCCATGTAAGGGAAATTACAGTTCCCTTCAGTATATCATAATTAATCAGATCTAACATGATAAAATTTCAAAAGTGGTCAAAAAGAAGCAAAAGATGTGACGATTATATTAAGGATGCACTAAACACTGATATAGATTTTTCATTATAGTCTCTTTATTATGGATGATTTATATACCTGCCTTCTAAAACAAATTAGAAGAAAGAGAAGTAAAATCATTGCTACATATTGTGTCTATTGAAATAACATATGCTTGTTTCATATCTATGCACTTGCACAAGCTTAGTGGTAGAAGAAAATGTGCAAAGAGAAAATGTGCAAAGCTTCTCCAAATGAAACTACATTGTTGCATACAGTTACAGTTTAAATACAATAACTACCCTGTTTGATATTAATATATTCATTAAGATTTTCTTTGCTGGTAAATATTTAATAATGCCAAGCTTCTTTGTAAACGTGAAGTTTGCAATGTAGATGATCACCAATTAAACTATCTATCTGTAAGGGTTCAAGGTGTGTTGATAATATTATATTCAGATTGTCAACATAATCAAGATTGTGAAAGAGGAAAGGAATTCTTGCAGGATTAGGTAGTGTTCAATAAGGCTGTAAGGGTTTTGCATACAGGGAGGGGGACAGAGGTGTTTCACTGCTCCTTCACAGAGGTCCTTTGGCTTCACAGGGGCTCAGATCAGAAATGAATGGGAAGTAGGAAAGGGATGGGCATTTTCAGATGCCACAGAGTAAGACTCCCATTTGAGGCATAAATCTATCCAGGGCTGATGACTGCTATAGGACAAGTACACAAGCTAAACCACCCAGATAGAACTCTTAATAATGCAGTTGTGCTATGTTAACCTTTCATACAGGAGAAAACTTAATGACTTGGAATATACCATGGCTCGTCCACTTTCACAGAAGTAAATAATCTCAGATGTTTCAAACTGCATCTCCTTAGAATGGACAGAAATCATTATTATTTTCACCAGTCAAATTTATGTTGACCATAAAGAGTCAGATCTTGTGAGGGGCTGACTTACATTGTCATGCTCATTGTCAGTGAGCAGCTGGCAAGGCTGCTGATTGTCTTGCATTAATCACTTTGACTCTTTTGAAGCAATAGACTGGAATTAAAAGCAACCATTCCTGCAGAGTTAAGCATCATTCATTTTTCTTCTACTTTTGCAATAAGTAGTTTTGCAATCCTTACCTAAAACATACTTCAGAATGGCAGTAAATGCAAAAGTAATTTCAAGCGGGCAGCAGATATTATCCAAAGTTTTCATCCATAGTAATTTCAAAAAATTATCAACTCTCCCCCCAAAGAAGAACAAGAGATAAATTTCTTAAAATTATTGCTATATTTAGCAGCTCATAACATCACCAACATGCACATTTCTGTGATTTAAATTTAATACAAATATTTCAAAATACAGATCTGAAAAATGCTCTCCATTTTTATTACAGGCCTATTCAATAAAATATATACCTTTGGTATAATATGTTCTGTTGTATATAGCAAACCATTTTCATTGTCATCAAAAATATATTTTAGCACTTGCGAATTACAGGGGACTTTAATTCCTCAGATAACCCACATATTGGATACAGTATCTTGAACCAGCTCATAAATATGTAGACATGATACAGATGTACATTTTCTGTAGGAAATGGAAAGTGAAAGGTCTTTGATAATTCTGAACTTACTAATGATTAAGCTACTTTAACTGTGTTTATGCTACTTTCATAGATATATAATAAGACATTATTTTCATTGAAAATATGCTTTAATAAGGCAATTTTGTAAGAATTTAAATAGTATTTTTTCTTGCATTAAAAACTCATTTACTTGTAAGGTGGTCATGCCTCCCTTGTTATTCTAAAATCACTACACACAAAGCAATAAAATTACAGAGCTAAGCATCCTCCAAGGATGAAATCACAGTGAAGAAAGCTGTGATATACTTTATGCTGTAAATCATGTTGTATCATATCATATGATGATACCACAATAGAAGAGAGCTGTTTATTTACACAGTGGTTCTGACTGGAAAATGTAAACAAAGATGAGTCAAGCACCTCAGCAATGCATTGACTTGCTAGTTCATATCCAAGGTTTTACAATGTTGTTCATTTAGTTCCATTGATAACTTGACATGAGGCACCTGCTTTTAAGGTAAGAAACTGGTCAGATGATGAAGTGTCAGTGGGGCTTTTAAGTAAATATGATTCCCTTTAGTTCATTAGTAAACCAAGGGTAGACTAATCTATGATCCAAGAAAGATGGAATGCTGTTAGGCTTATATGCAGTTTAAGGAGCTCTAAGACAGAATGACGGTAGTTTTCTGAGACATATAAGCTCATGAAAATCTCCAGTAAAGTAAATAATATTTTAAAATAACTGTTTGAGTAAAATTCCCATTTTAACATAGATTGACAAAAGTCTGATGGCTATTCAGAAGCTCTTTATCCCACTGGCATTGTTGGAATTAGCTTGAAAAAGCTCAAGTGTACTTGAACATCACTGGGGGTATAAACAATTGAGCATTAAAAGGTATGACAGTTGGAGCTTCTTTCCAGAGCTAAATGCTCTTTCTTTTTAAGGTCAATTTGAAGGTGAGTCCTATTGTTGTGAATTACTTTTCTCTGCCAGAGGACTTTATTATAAAGAGAGATTCATTGTTGCAGGAGACAGCCTGTCTTGCTATTCTTCCTCACTTCACACTGTACTTCCCCTTACTGAAGAGGTCCCTGCTGTCTGTGGAAAGTCCTGAGAATCACATGTTCCTCTTTGTACCACTGTTATAAGTAGTATCTTCTCTTTTCTGTTATTTAAAGGTGTCGAATTCTTCTAGGTTATTACACTATGTTCATAATTGTGGTAAACACCTAATTATTTATTTAAAAATTTTATCTGTGACAGATTAAAAAATAACTGCTAGCCTCAAGTAATTCTCAGGAGATCAGTTTCAGAAAGATGTTAAATACTCATCCTGTATATATGTCTTATTTCCCAGCATTTCATGGGCTTAAGATTCCACTAACCAGACAAAACTGTCATACTCAACTATCACTCCTATTAAATGCATTAATCTTCTCACAGAGATTTAGAACTTCTGTCTTGTACACAAGTGAAATATAACAGTTCTTCCTCACTTATGTTTCTAGAAGGTGTTTCCCCAGAAACTCCTCTGGGGCACTTCCTGATTTCAAGAGTTACTATCTCTTCAGAAATAATGATAATTTAAATTTCTCTTCCCAACCCTCCTACACCTCTTTTTCATGCTGAAACGGCTTGAGCTGATGAATCATGGCTCTTTTCCTTCCTTGCTGTTTATCCTCCTGCCCTTGGAGCTTTGAAGATAATCATTCAGGCATGTTTCTCCTCCTAAAAGCTATTTTAAAATTGAAAAGTCAATTGAGAATGTCATTCCTAGGAGGGCTGGTGAGGTTTAATATCCAAAAAATTATATTCGTGTCCATGTTAGTAGCAAAGAAATATAGACAGAGGTACTTTTTAAAAATCCTAATGAATTTTCAATTATCTTGATTTTTCACTTCACATCTCGTAATATATTTAATAAAGGTCTGATTTCATTTTTTTAAAAGAAGTTTTCAGAGATTTTAGAATCAAGACTGTACAATGGACAGAAAGAGCATGTGGAACGTGGCAGGAATAGTTTTATGATTTGTTTTATTGAACCAGGCAATATGGATAGTTCTGATTCAATCTCTTTCTAGGTGCTTATCTCCATCTAAGAAAAAAAGTAGTCATTCATAACTTTTTATTGGCTCAAGGATATCATTATGTCATTATACAATGGATATACCATTGTATAATGGGATCTGTAACAAGCTTCCAAACATCATGCGAGGAATTTGATCAAAGTGCTTTCAGTGTAGAAGGTATATTTCACTATAGCATTTAACAGGAGGTCTAATAAAATGGACACTTTTGTTTGGATGCTGTTGAGTGATAATAGTAAGATTCCCATTTTCAGACAGAGTCCACCTTCACTTGATTGTTGTTTGTAATCAGTGGAGAAGGTTTGCTTCTCATCCTGTCTCCTGCATCATTAGAACTATCCTGGAAAAAAACTTTTGCTGTACAAAAAGTGACAATAATTCTCTTGTATTCTCTTCTGAAGTTCTGGTTCAGGAGTCCATATACTATAGCATTAAGGCAGCTGTTGAAATATGCCATGTAATAACTAGACACAAACAACCACTCTGGAATCCTGGGGATTACAGTTTTTGGGTTGACAGCCACTGCAATGCCTATAAAGTTCAAAGGAGCCCAGCAGACTGCAAACAGTACAAACACCACAAACATGGTTACAAAGTTTCTGAAGTCATGGGGTTTCAGCCTAGGGTTGTTGTCCGGTTTAACCCTTCGCCTTACCTGGATAACGAGGATCCATATTCGCAAGTAACAGAAAGTAACTACGGCTATGGGAAGCAGGAAGTGGAAAAACACAACTGCTATAGTATATGCTGAGCTCACAGACTGTGCAAATGTACAGGAGTAAATCCTGGGGTCATACTGTAGCGATCCCACAAACAGATTGGGCACGATAGCGACAAATGTTAGGACCCATATGAGGACAATATAGCACAATGAATTCCTGTCGCTGTACAGCTTGTCATATTTGAGGCTGTGGCAGATATAGCAGTACCGATTGATAGCGATGCCTGTAATATTGAAGATTGATCCAATGACACTTAGGCCCATCAAGAAGCCACTAATCTGGCAGTGTAGGTATCCCAGTTTCCATCCGTTGTGAAACACAGATGTGAGGACCAGTGGATAAGGGTAGATAGCTACTATCAAGTCTGCAACTGCCAGGCTTACAACAAACACATTTCCTGTAAAATAAATATAAAAAGGCAAGTATTAGTTTTTCTTTTGCTCTCTTTTCTGTCATTTCTGCTCTCGTATTAATGAGCACCCTCAGTGGAACACTTTAAATGTAATTGGTTTCTACTTCCTAGCTCAAAATTCATTGTCATATATCAGAAATAAGAGACTCATTTTTAGTTAGCTTAAAAAAGGTACCTTAACTTAAAGATGAACATTTTGAAAGTAAACTGTCTTTAAGCTTATCTACCATGACCTATTATTTTTATCATGCCATTATTTGGATTCTTTCAATCACAGAGACTTAGAATTCATATCAAATCAAAATATTCATAACTTTAAGGCTTGCTTTGGTTTTAAATAGTGTCTCTTGAAAAATCAGCAAAAATAATATTTCTAATAACTTTCCAAACTCATTTGAGTTACCTTCTTTATTTAACTGCCTTTCATTACATTAACTAGCCCTTAACTTGCCCAGTCCTGAAATTAAAATCTCTTTACTCCCATTTATAGTTCAAGCCTCCATGACTTTAGTATGACTTTTACATTATTCTCTTTGAATCTGCTGGAAAGTACTTAAATAATCTTAACTTCTAAGAGTCTCGTTGAACACAGACTCAGTTGTCTTTCCTAAAGACATGCTCTTCAGTAAAAAAAAGAGATGCTGGGCAGTGGCCTAGACAGTTCCGAGACAGTGCTGATGCCCCATTTTTCTCTGCTTCCAAACTGGAAAATTAAGAAATGGAACATTCTGCTGATTCACTTTTAAACAAAGGGAGATGATATTCCTCAAAGACAATAGAATCCATCATGTTTCAAATTCATTTTTTGAGAAGAGATTCTATTCTCTTTTTTCAGTTGCTTAAATGATAACCCATCTGAATACCTCCCAACCATTCCAATTTCTAAGAAGAGGCTCACAAGAAACATTGATGTCACTTTTATTCATTTCTTTAAAATAACTATTACATGTAAAGCTCTAGTTATTCATGTCCATAACTACAGAAAGCTTTCAATTTTATCTTTACATGCGTGTTTGTAGGTATATAAATGCATATATACATAGACATTTGACATTCTACTTTGTAGTTCTATGATTATTCATAGAAGACGAAATACGAGCTTCTATTGCAACCTGTAATAAAATATTATTAATTTCAGATGATGTACAATTTCAGTGCTAATCCAAGATGGGCTCGGTGAATTGTTCTATATATTTATTCTGAGCATATAAAATACAAAGAAATAATAGCAGGTTAGTAGGAAAGGCAAAATTATCTCTGGACCAATAGGGTGTTTTAGCTGCTAAAATTCTCAAAATTACTTTTTAATATATTATTTCAAATATCTTCAAATGCATTTACCAATCTCAGGCTTTAAATGTCCAGTTAGAAATGTTCAATCTGTAAATACTGTCAGGGGAAAACAGAAATTCTCTTTCTCTGGATGTTACCTACGCTGTTGTGTTTAAATTTTGATACATGCACAAAGTACCACATTTGATATTTATACTAATGGCACCTGGAACAAATGGCCTCCATTAAAAGACTGCTGCACTAGTTTTTCTTGATTTAGTATCTGGATTTATAAATAACTTTCTTGTGATGGTGTCTGTAGCTGTTTTGTCTTTGACTGGGGATTCACTGCCAGACTGAAATATGCTTATCCTGAAGCCTTTGGCAGAATTCCAGATCATTTCAGCACAAACATCAGAGCTTCTTTAAGCAGAAGATGACACAGGAAAAAAGCACTGCTTTCAGAATTTATCTTTGACGTAGTGGCAACTGATACAAGAACAAGAGACTGTATGGAACTGAGAGCTCTTTGTTTATCTGATGAATCGAGAAGTCGAAAGTAAATGAAAAGGTGCTGTTGCCCTTTCCAGAATATTGCAGGATTGATGGCAACCAACATATAAACCCCAGATACTTATTAAAATGTAATATTTGAAAAAATTCTATTTATATTTGCTTATTAACTTACTGCTTAGCAGGACACTGCCAATCCTAAACTTTTTTCTCTGCCATCCACTAAAAGTTCTGCTACTGCTCACTATTATTATTGCCAACATTGCCATTATTTACCCACTTTAGCCAAATGATAAGGACAAAGTTAAAAGGGTTTTTGTCCCTTTAAAAGGTGTTGTACTGAAAGGTGACAGATGGTATACATTTCTCTGAATAGTTTTAGCTTTGGAAAAAAAACGAACTTTGGAAGAGCAGGCACTCTGAATCAGCCAAATTTTAGGCTTGCATAAACTCATGCACCATGGTTGTTCCAGGTTTTTTCAGCTTGCTGCTGTAGAATGACAAACTGAAAATCTTGGAAACACAAGCTGTTTCATGTGAAAATTGGAGGCCAGTATGAGGATAAGAGGATATCCTAGTAGTCTATCTTAAAGAAAAAAAAAAAGAAATCATGAGTTTGGAAATCAAGCCCCAAGCTGCCAGCTCATGGTTAGCACGTCAGCTGAATGAGTAAAACGTTGGGGGTGGAAACTGCTTGGAAACCAGCTACCTGTTTGCTGACAGGACTTTTAATTTGCCTTTCAGGAAGGGTTATTTTAAAACTTGTGTTAAAAGTTGAGATAATTTTTTTGTTATGAGGATGTAAATTTTTTTGCTAAGACAAAAAATTTAAGTAAAAAAAAAATTGGTATTAGTATGATTGTTGAATATTTTGGGGTTCATTGTTTCAGACCCTGAAGTTGGATCTGAAATGAAGTTGAGCATTCATATGTTATATAAGAAACAATTAAAAATATGATCCTAGCTTTAGATACCACACTGGAAAATATCAAATTACTGGAAAATATTGTTAGTTTAGAAAATTCCCCTATTATAAGAGCACATTGTGAAATTAAACTCTAATGTTTGTAGCATAATTGGTATTTTAGAGGTGAGTATCATAAAAAATATATGTATGAAAGGGCTAATTTCTATCTTCAGAGTTAGGTTTGAATAGAATGCTAAAAATGAAGCCTGAAGCTCTATAATGAACCCTTCAAAAAGGCCACAAAATCAAAATCTTGAATAACTCTTCCTTGAAGAAAAAGTATTCATTCTCTTTAGAGAGTAAGATCACGCAACTGTGAAAAAAATGTGATTTGTGTACCAAAAGAATATATTATTATGCATTAACACCAGCTGGCTGAACTGAGAAGGTAGAGGTTGAATTTCTTGACTTTGACATAAGCCAAATAAGCTTTAATAAATTTAAGCAAATGTTGTGCAGCGGATGTATGTGGGAAGAAAGATAATCTACTGGTAACCAGCTTGAGCAGGTTATGTTTTTCGATGCTGTCTAAAGCAATGTTCCACTAAATATTTTCACCACCCTTACTGAAAAAGAAGCCTTTCTGCTCAGCAAACACATAGCAACATCAGATCTACCTGCTGAATATAAAGCTGTAATCACACAACAGAAAACAAACAAGTGTTTTCCTAGACAATTTGACTTTTCCAAGAGCACAATACAACATTAACTGAGTGTAAAAATTGTGACCCTGACAGATTATAAGAAAAAATGCTTATGAGATTGCCAAGATATCAAAATGAATATAAGACTCTCAATAAGAACTACATGATGTCATTGTATCAGTAGCAACTTGTATTTGCAGAACATATACAAATTACTGTGTGGGTTGTTAATCCCTAGATTTAGTGCTAACTATGTCCTGAATGATAATTAGAAAGCTTCCAGAAATTTCTAGGAAGTTAAATATGTACAGGATATTAATGGAAAAAGATTAAAGTTACATAGATTAGGTAGAGTTACATAGATTAGCCCTAGAGTTAGAATGGAGGGCCGAACACTTTGCCAGCAGGTCAGAAATGACTTCTGGCAATTTTAGGAGAAGTGAGGGTGATGTGGTCTACAGAGCTCTTACCTCAAGTGTTAGGACTGTGAAGTACTCTTACTCTTCTAAAATATTTTGTCTGGGGAAAATAACCTACTGTAAAAAAGGCAAAGAGCTTATGTATGGAAAAAACAACAGCATTTTAAAGCATTAGGGAGATTCCAGCCACAATATTTGATACTCAGACAATCTGAGTGAATTTTAGAAAAGATCTCATATTGGTGGCAACATCAGTATGGCTACTTTTGCTTCTTTTTTTTGCAAGTTATTTCTATACCTTTTAATATTGGTTGCCAAGTCAGTATTCTATTCACCTTCTTCAAAGTTTTTCCTGGATAAATAATATTTTGGCTACTTACAACAAATGCTTTCCACAAGCCCTCATGTTTTCATGCTGTAGTTGCATTTTGAAACACATACCATCACGTTTCTATTACTGCTTCAGGATGGACCAATTTTAGGTGAGGGTTTTAGTCTTTATGCCAACTGGAGTTGCTTTATCTTTTAGGTAAGACTAAACAGTACGTGCAGCAGTCATTGAAGTAACATACAAGGATTTTGTTTCATTGGCCACTGTCTCAGACCTCTAATGTTTACTTGCTAAGTATATATTTAAGGAAAAAGGTTAGTGTAATTCATCCAACACTTAAATTTTAGAAGATCAAACTTTGTTTCTAATGATCAGATTCATATTTTCTTATTTACTGTCTTTTCACCACTTGTAAGCTACTGCCAGATACATTAACAGTCATTTCCAATTGTTTCATAACTAGCCTTAATTAAAAGGATGTTTTCCCATAACTTTTGATCATGTTTTGTAGAGATTAAACAGTATTTAAATATCATACAAGTATCATATCATCATATCATACACGTTTGTTATGTATACATTTTTTACACATCTAATGGCACAAAAAAACCTATTTACATATTTAAGTACAGGCTTCTGATAATTCTAATACTTCTACCAATTTTCCTCAAGGATAGCCTACAGATGTTTTTTGGCATTATGAAATCTTTCTGATTAATCTAGCCCCTGCTCAGGATATTAATTTGAGATCTTATGCTCCTAGTTGAAAACAAGACTATGATAGATGCTTACCAGTGAATGCCTGCAGCATCAGAAACCTTAAATGTAATACCTCATAAGTGGGTACAGCATCAGACAGATGAACTTCTTCCTTAGAGAAGTATTTTGTCAGACCTGTGCTTATTTAAGGATATTTCCATGCACAAAATGGTGTCCCAATGACAAAAATTAAAACTAGATTTGTTTCATATTCCATGAACAATTTTGCCCTGAATGTTGTTCCATTAGCACAAATATTTCACTTACATAACATCATAAACAACTACAGAATCAAGGAGTGAAGGCTGCTTTTGGGAGTACCTAATACAAATATAATAACATTTTCTTGTACATTTATCCAGAAACAGATCTTAGGTCTACTCTGTTTCCTCTACCTGTGAGATCCACCAGTCAGAATGTTTCAAGAAAAAGATCAGTTCACAATCTTTCTAGCATTAAATTAATACTGGAAAGTTGTTGCACCTGGCAGCACAGTTTGGGTTTTCACAGAGATCATGCACAACAAAAATTGGTAAATTAAAATAGTTGTAAGTGGGGACAATGACCATGGTTTCTTAGGAAAAATCCCAAAGTCAAGTAAGGTTACCTAGACAAACAAGTGTGCAGTCCTAGCTTCACCAAAGAAAGATTTGAAATGTCTAAGAAGCCAACAGTCCTTGCAGCTCAGCATCAAAATGGCACAAAACAGCTGAGCAAAAATGTAGGAATAAATATTACATAAGCTCCAGTTACTCCTGGGAGCTTCATTCACTTTACAGATCATAATATCAACTCCCCTAGATCTGAAAAGCCTATTTTTAAACTAAAGGCACTATTTATAAACCTGTCCTGAATCAAGAAGTCCACGTGCACATTAAATTTGAATAGCGTGATGGGCCTGTGGGTTTTTCTTCTCATTAGCAAGTTAACCCTGATGCTGCAGGTGGTGATACAGTGAAATGTGAAAGATTTAAAACCCATAGTCAACCCTGTAGCCTTAAGCAAATGTAAGAAAACCTCTCTCTTTCCTTTTAGGCTGAGAAAAGACCTTGCATTACTTCCTCATTTTCAGCAAACCTCATTCCAATATACACCTCTGTCACATCATAGATGGGACTTTCAGACCTCTTATCATCTTGTTGGGATGGTAATGAAACCAACAGGGCAATTAAAGACGTTGCGACTGCCTATAGAAGTACTGATGATAGGCAGGTAACTTGCTAGTACTGAGGAGAGTATTAAATATTTGAGGTTTACACTAATTTACAATCTTACCAAAGTAGAAATACTTAGTGTCAGGTAAGTTCAGATACTGAAATGACCTAAGTAACCTCAACATTTAACTCCAGTTAATAGAAATTCAGGGTTCTGAGTCTTACAGGTCTAGACAGCTGGAGAACTACATAACAGTATATTAGAGAAATATTGAAGAATAGATTTGTAAAGAGCTATCAGAATAATCCATATTGTAATGTTTTGTTTCACAGTGCTGAAAGTTGAAGAAAAATTTACATAATCAGCACAGCATAAATGAAAGATCACTGATGCATTCAGAAAACAAAATGCTATACTGTATTTAGATTAATTATCACACAGAATCTTCCAGCAAAGCTGCAGCAACAATTAAATTTGAAATGCCTATGCCATCTTCTGGCCAAGAAAATCAGACACATGAAAGTGTAATTGGCAGAAAATGGCAGTGACAAATTATGTAGTATTCAGACCAAAGGAAGGGTTGTGTATCTGGTCCAAGCTGACTGTAGCCAAAGAGTATGCAGATGAGATGAGTGTTCTTACAGATACGCCAAACAACATAGAGTTTTCTGTGGTTTTATCACCTACCCTCTTTGTCTGCAGTCCCATGGTACACATGTGAGTGAGAAAGCTCCTGCTCTCCTTCTCACAGTCTAAAAATATTTGTTTCTGCTATTTTTAGTGGTTCAGTCATGAGAGGAAAGTGATGTGAGTTTACTCTCAGGCACAGAAGGGAATTGAATCCATATGCTGGATGAGTGCTACAGACTTGGGGATGTTCCTTGCCTCTGGCAGTTTTGTATGACATGCCAGGGCTGCTTTGAAAATATCTCTTATATTGGACCTCTCACATGAGAGGCATACTTAGTTTGCACAATGTGGCAGATTTAGGAGGTGCATGGGAGATTGAATACCTCAGTACTGATAAGATTGAGGTATTTCTGCGTATGCCAAGAAGGGCAGCACTATCTACTGGATGCATTTACCTGACATGAAATATAAGCACCTGAGGAAAGCAGCATTAAAGAAAAGGCCCAGACAACCATTGCCGATTTAGGTACGTTACACAGGACTAAACAGGAGTGGGCATTGACTGAAGATCTCTTGTGAAACTGAACTTAAAAAAATCTAAAAGTGGTCAGGGTCTGGGTCTTTTTTAACAAATGGTATTTTAAGAAATGCCATTTTAAAAAGCACTTCAGATAGCTCTCAGAGCTACAGTGCACCTCAGGATATGCTCATCTTTCTGTTACATTATGCAGTGGCATGAAATATTTTGCTTTGAGATTCTACATAGTGGGTTCACGTCCAAAATATTTTGCTTTACAAGCAGCAGCAAATCAAACAAGACTTCTATTCTTTTACAGAAATTTCTAAAATTTTATCATAGCTATCTATTTACCTTGGTAACAAGATTGTATTAAACTGGCACTGTCAGAGGGTTTTATACTTTTAAAACATAGAAGTAAGAGATAAAAGTGACTTTTTTCCCCCAGCCAAGAGTGAACTAAGACCTAACATAAAATATCAAGAGGGCTTGTAATGACACTGATGTGAATCAACAAATCCTGCTGTCTTATAGGTGAAAGTTAGAAACCAGGGCAGGCAGACATGCTGGTGAATATCTCAAGTTCTGTGACCCTGGTTTTGGCTCTGATATCTGCCTGGCCTGTTCTTTCTACAGTTCACTGGGTGGGTGTGTTTTCAAGGTCAGAACATCTATCCCCTTTGAACATCAGCTTCTTCTATCATGATGACAATATTTCAGAGATCAAATAGATTTGCCTGAATAACTTATCCACTTTTACAGAAGGGAATTATATTACCACTTCTGACTTGATCTTTTCTATCTCTAATTTCTATGATTCATTTGGGAGGAAAAAAATCCTGTGGACAGCCTGTTCTCCAACAAGGTATTGCCTAGATGTTACAGAACAGTGAGGTTCAGCAAGCTGTATGAAACCGATTAGAATAACAATACTGCTGATGTCAGAGGATCGCGCAACTGAACTGCATCACAGCAGAGTCCATGTGAGAGTACTTCTCCCCCCTTCAACTGTATTTGCACTAGAGATTGGAAACACATGGAAAGACAGAAATTATACTGTTCACAGTAATATCAGAGCTCAGATAAATAAAACTAATAATATAGTTTGAACTTAGGAACAGGCAGAGATGGATGCTTATGAAATATAATTACGTTTTGTGTCTGTACAAAATCTCACAGATCTGTCAGGACTAGATAATGTGAAGATGCGGTCTATTCCCTTCCAAATTCTAATATGTATTTTGAGAAAACAAGTTGGTGAAAACAGGGGAGTGAAGTTGCAACCACATAACTGACAGGAGAGCCTGACAGGAAAGGCTTCTATACTGCATAAAACATTGCAAACACAAAATCACTTTCCTGAATCTCTTTGAAAGTCACACTTTTATGTAAAAGGATTTTGTGGTTGAATTTTTCCAGAATTTTTCATGGGATGAAAAAGAAGTTCAAAAATTCTCAACAGGACAAAATAATCCATTTTCTTTCTGTTATGGCTACTAACTGTATAGCTGATCATTCAGCTAATGTAGACAGTAGACAGCAAAGCTAGTAAAATGAATTTATAAAATAGTCTTCCCAGTTCTCTATCTTAAAATCAGCAGTGCCAAGAAAGTCGAAAATAGCATTATAGAAAAAAAAATCACTTATATAGAGTTACATATGCTTGTTTACTCTCCCCTCCTCTATCCATTCTCTATTTATCTATTCTTACTTTTCCTCCTTTTCATATTTATTCCATCACCATGTTTTTTTTCTCCTCACTGACTTACAATCCAAAATTTTTGTTTCTGACAGAAGCCTTTTTCCTCCACATTCCCCCCTCTTTTCCTCTCCTCTTTGTTGCCCCAAGTTTCTTAGAAAAGAAGACACAGATGATTACCAGTTTGATGATTTTTAGAGTGTATCACAGACCCAGGTGATTTCAATTCTTTCTCCCTTCCTTTCAGTTCTTCATTTTCTCTATTTCCTGCAGCAAAAGTCAAGTTGGGTGGTCCCACAGCAGAGTGGAGCAAGTGAAATGGTATCAAGTATCATGGGGAATTCACCAGAATAAGTGCTATTTTAATTGCAATATTAGTGGGGTTTGTTTATGAAAGTAACTGATGGTAGCAAGAATTCTTGCTGTTCTATACCATCAGAAATATATTACCACTGGAAACTGAAAAACAGGCAAATCAGTGTAACTTCCATATGCATGGCAGCAAGGTGAAGGATCTTAATTTCCATCTTCTATTTGTCTTCTCCTCTTCATGATGGACAAACAAATCAAGGAAACAGGGTAAGGGAAAACAACTCTGAACTAAAAGAGAGTAAAGATCCCAAGACGTGCAGTTCCTTTCTTTTGTAAAAAGATTTTAAAACCTTGTGAAATTTGCTCCAGCTATTGGACCAAAATACACTCTTCCAGCCCAACACTAGACACCTATACTATACTCCTTTTTCTGTTTTTTGTATATGTCCACAAACTGCCAGGAGAAACCTTTACTTAACATGTTCTTTTATAATTTGATGGGAACCCACACCAGCTGCATGGTTCTGCATCATCCACAATGGGGTAAAAATGAGACAAGAAATACAAATTAGATCTTAAACTGGCTACACTGAGTTTCAGGCAAATTCAAAATATGACAAAACAACAAAGCAGACAACTTTCTTAGAGCAAATATTCTGGATTGTTGCAGCCAGCAATGAAATGATAGCCCTGGCAATTTAAATCAGTCAAAAGCTTAGAGGGGTATATTTTTGCCCCTTGTATTATCAAAAAAAAATTGATTTAGATATACGGTATATTTATAAGAAATTAATTTATTAAGGAAGAATTAAGGAAGAATAAATATTTAAAAATTAATAATCTAAGAAATATATGAGAAATTAAGGAAGAAGGTAGTTTATCCATTATTGCCCTGATTCATTAATCATAATTTTTTAGCTCCTGCACAGTATAATTGACTCGGAAGCAATTTTGTTTGTTTGCTTATACTAGATGTGCACTTTAAAATATGTTGCTGATGAAACATACAATTGAAATTTTGTATTAGAGGAGAAAGAATGAAGATGTTGCACTACCTTAAGTAAAATCTGTATTTTAATTTGTATCAAGAGGTTGCAGGAAACATACACTTTATCTGCACCTAAACCGCCTTGTTTTTGTGGGTTTTTTACCTAAAGATCTAACTTCTAGTCTCTCATAGAACTAAAATAGTTATAAAAAAATAAAATTCTAAGTTTTCTAATGTTATCCTCATTGCTAGTAGCAACAGTCTGTAAAGAATTTAAGATAAAGCTTAACACTTGTGACATTTGAATGACCATAAATTATTTTCATTTATTCTAAGGCTCCCTGGCATTCTTATCTTGGTACAATTTAGTTTCTTCACTACAAAAGCAAATAGACAGTTGTTCCTGTGTCAGAATAGACAAAACAACAGGAACAACCTGACTACAGATTTCACAGAACTTTAAAAATAGTCTTAAGTAATTTTTCCTGTAATTCTTCAGACAAATAAAGATATGAATTTTTTTTCAGTATTTCTTCTAGATGGCCTAAATTAGACACTGTGACTTCACTGAAAGCAAAAAGACTAAGCTATCCTAAATTCATGACAATACCTTTATAGTATGCAATTATTTGAGAAGTACTGATGCTCATGTACATTACCTAGTTATTCTGCAACTGGAAACAGTATTATACGTGTAGGTAATTAACTTATCTCCACTTAAATTTTAACTGAAGTGTCTATTTTTTGCTATTGGTCTGAATGATTAAACCTTCACAGAAGCTGGCTCTGGGTTGACCAGATCTCTGGAAGTCGTAATAAGAGACCTCATTTATTGCTTGTTTCTTTGGTTTGTTTTGTTTTGGTTTGGTTTGGTTTTTTGGGGTTTTTTTGGGGGGTTTTTTTTGTGGTTTTTTTTTTTGGGGGGGTTTTTTTGTTTTTTGGTTTTTTTAATTTACTTTTCCCTTATCATGGGAGTTTTCATACAGAACAGAATAAAATTTTCAAGGAGTAATAATTTTAGAGAAAACTTGTTAGACAAATAGTGAGGTATGATTACCCTTTGACATCAGAGAAGATTTCAGGTATTTCCTCACTGTGCCTTACATAAGTGAAGTCAACTTGAAGAATTTTTCTTCTCTTTAGTAACTACTGATTTAGAAGTCAAATTTTTTCAATATCCTCTTGATTATTTAATTAGAAAATACATGACTTTTACAGTTAATGCTTATTAGAAATAAAATGGGGTTTGGATTTGTGCCTTTTATCTTAACAGTATTAAATGAAGTTCTTTATTGAGAGCTCCCTTGCATAGAGACATCTAATTCAGCATACAGATGAAATTGCCAAACCATTGAATCCTTAGAAGTAGGCTTCAGAAAAGAAAAAAAAAAAAAAGGCAAAATAATGATTCAGCTAACTCTACTGACAAGTTGAAGTAGTGTAAGTGAGCAAATAAGTGGGTCATTGCATTATTGAACTGTTATTCCCCTCCATCTTGTTTTAGTTATTTGCCCTTTCTCTGGGTTTTGCTTTTTTTTTTTTTATTGCTTAAGACCAAACTGTTTGTTTATCAGTGAATGCAGTCAAAAAACTAAGAGTCTATGGCACTAGCTAATATGAAAGAAATATATAAATGGTGTTGAGTTTCAGTACCTACAGATGTCTTCAGAACTTACCACTCAGTGTTCTTACTTAACATGTTGCACAAGACTGCCCAGCACAATAATACAAAACTTCTGAAATCTACACTTGCTGTCAAAAGTATTGGATTTTGTATTACAGTAATTTCAGTGTGGGTGCATTTAAAAGCTGTGTTATGATATCTCATCCAAATTACTTGTACTCATTGATTTTTGTTATGACTCAGAAATACCCCAACTGAGCACTTTGAGAAACCAAACACAATTTGTAAAATTAAGTTCAATACCTCCAGTGTAAAAATGTGAACCCTTTCACTGTGTGAAAATAAAACAAATCTGGAAAACTACACCACCATTATAAACTTAATCTCATAATGTTATGTATATAATATCTTAGCTGTGGAGCTCCTTTCCTCTTATAATGCCTATTTTTTTCTCTTATGCTCCTTTCTGTCTTTGTTTAAATGTTAGCAAGAATCTTACAGAAAAAAAAAAAGCTTTTAAGCAAGCTGAAAAGCTATATATAGACAGCTAAAGATAGTATCCTTTTAAATATTCAGTAAAAACATTTCAAGCTCTCCCTCTGAACCTTACTGCTCAGTTCTTCATCTTTTTTTAGGCACAAGCTTTCTGTGTGCCAACATAATTCATTATTTAACATAATTTAGCAAAGCAGAAGTCAACACTACTACTTAAGGAACTAAAAATAAGAAACCCAAAGAAATGTGGGATAACTCTCTCAATGAATATTAATAATTATTTCTATGTTGAAAGGATGCCAAAAGAGTAGAAGTTCTGTACAATTAGTGTATGTCAAAGATGCCATGTATTTATATTGTGTTACAAAACCTGACTCGAAGTTTACTGTGAGGAAGAATGGGTGGTAAGGAAGCCTTAGCTTCAAACAGCACTGAACAATAGCTTCACATTTCTTTACTTTGTTATGTTAGGGAATAACCACCTCATTTCTAAAACAATGTCTTTGTAAAATGTTCTACAGGTGACTGAATGCTAAAAAAAGTTGGGGGGAGGAAAGTTTCACACCTCATCTAAAACTATGTAGATTTTCTTACTTTAGTTTCAGAAAGATTGGTATTTAGCTCTGTAGGTGAAAATATTTCTTCAAAATTTTTAAAAGACAGCTTGAGCTCCTCAGAGAACCACTTTAGCCTTTTCCATGAACGAGCACAAAAATGTTTGCTTTAGCACATTAATGTATTTTTTAAATTAAGAGCAGAAAAGCTTCTCCTAAAGGTCTGAATAGTAGCTTTCATTTGTGTTATGTAAAATGGTCAGTTCATAAATGAGAAGTTAATTATTTTGGTAACAGGTAAAAAAGAAATCTCCTCCTAAATCTTTTATTGAAATTGTGTGTGTCAGTTGTAACCATTGATAGGCAATAAGAGAATTTCTTGGCATTATAGTCACTTCCTGATAGACTTGATCTCACATTTTAGGAAAGTCCAAGTGGATTTTTTTGTTCATAAATTCCAGTTTCTGGAATAGGACTGTGTCAGTTCCTTACAGTATTTTTAGATATATTTTGTTAATAATCTTGCTTCCTATAAGTTTGTTGTGGAAGGATGTCGATCTGGTCAAAGCTTTAAAACAGATCAATCAACCTCCTTATAGCTAGCTCAGTGAAGAAAACCATGTAAGACAGAGAACAATAAAAACAAACCCGTTTCCCTCTGTATTTCTAAGGCACCTCCCTTCTTCCAGAATTGTTTTCTGTCAGTTCCATACTTTGATGGTCTCCTGTGGTTCTCTTCTCATTTCTTAGGCCTGATGTGTTTTCTGTTCTTCTCAGCCATCCCACTTCCTGCTGTAGCTGCAAGTTCTCTTCTCAATGCCTTCCTGTTGGCTGGAGCTTGCTTTTATTGACCCTGCTCAGCTGCTTCTGATGGAGAGTAATTCCCCCTTTATTCTGGGAGATAAACTTCACTCACATATGCCTTTACTAACAACATGTGGCAAGCAGAGTGAGGAAAAAGGTAACAAATACCCTTATTCAGACTTAAGGGAGAGAAGAACAGTATAACTTTTCATTCTAAAGACAGTCCCTGAAAATCTCTCTTGCAAGTCTGCAAGGAAATTAAAAGTCTATGCCAAACCAATAAGTCAAACAAAGGAACAAACACATCCAACTTTATTCTTCCAGCATAAGAAAGTACTGTTAATGTGAGAAAGTAGTTATGTGAGATTTTCAGCAGCGGTATAAAAGTGAGAAGATGTAAAAAGCAGGGCCAGTATCAAAGGAACAACCAAGGTATTGCTTAGCATATCCATCAGTCATAAGATTTGGATGAAGAGGCAGATGCCTCCTCACAAGCTCAATGAACACAAAGCTGGGAGGAATGGCTGACGACCAGAGTGCTATGCAGCCCTTCCGAAGGACCTTGACAGCCTTGAGGGATGGGCAGAGAAATGGATGCACTTTTGATAGGATGATGGGGAGAGACTTGCTTCACTTCCCTTCTGCCCCAGGGAACTGCATTTTGGAAAGTCTCTCCACAGGTGAAGCATGAGAGCAGCCATGTTCACTGTGAAATGCATCTTCTCATGCTTGGATTCTACCATATCTCAACAGTAAAATGGTTGTTGAACAAATGTTCATGCAATTAGTTAGTATTGCAATTGTGATTTTTACCATAAACTGCAGAAGTATAACTTCAATGTCCTTTAATAATAGCAAAAAAAAAAATGTTTTGGGGTAATTAATATCCTGTACATTTTAGCCATTTTTTGCTCACCCAGATCACAGAATCATCAAGGCTGGAAGAAACCCTCAAATTCAACTAGTCCAATCATCAACCCAACACCCCCATAATAACCCCTAAATTGTATCCCCAAGTGCCGCATCCAGATGTCTCTTGAGTATTTCCAGAGATGGTGAACCCACTACCTCCCTGGGCAACTTATTCCAATGCCCAATCTCTCTATCAGAGGCTTGTTTGTTTTTTTTTTCCTAATATGTAATCTGAACCTCCCCTGCACAGCTTAAGGCCAGTTGCTCTCATCCTTTCACTTGACACATGGCCGAAGAAGTCAACCCCCACTTCATTACAACCTCCTTTTGGGGTCTTGTAGGGAGTAGTGAAGTTGTCCCTGAGCCTCCTTTTCTCCAGACTAAACAATCCCAGTTCCTTCAGCCTCTCCTGTAAGACTTGTACCTCAGCCCTTCTCCAGCTCTGTTGCCCTTCTCTGGACTGGCTCCAGCCCCTCCATGTATTTCTTGCAGTGTGTGGCCCAAAACTAAACACAGGCTTCAAGAAGCAGCCTCACCAGTGCTGAGTACAGGGGGACAATCGCTTTCCTAGTCCTGCTGGCCACACTGTTGCTGACATAGGCCAGGATACCATTGGCCATGGCCAGCTGGGCGCATGGCTAGCTCCTGTTCAGCCGGCTCATATCCAGCACCCACTAGTGGGGCACCTCCACTGGTTGGGTCACTTACCAGCTGTGTCAGGCTGTTCTATACTCTCCAGGAACATTCTAGATTGCCTCTTCTGTATTTGCAGCGGACATCTGGCAAATTGAAGTCCCCAAAAAGAACAAATATAGGCTATACAAGGCTAGAAAAAATCTTACCTATATCGTAAAAAAAAAAAAAAGTAGGGGCTGCCATGGATTTGTGTTTCTATAAATAGGCAAGATTATTTGAAATCACTGCTGCCCCTAGTTCATAATAAAAATTTAGATGTTGATGTAAATTTGATTACAGTCCATTCAAGATTTAAGTTTAAAAAATCATGTTATACATGGCTTCAAATTACAAATCAACCTCACATCTATTTCAGTTAATTGCACAAATATAGAGTATTTGGACTAGGGTTTATAGTATTAAATGACTGCATTAGTATTTTATCATTTATAAGCACATTGTTCTTACATAAAATGATTCACTGAGAACACATTATTATATAGTGACCTTTTAGTGCTCCCTACAGAACCTTGCTAACTGAGATTATTGAACTTCATAGAAATGAGAAGAAATCCATATCCCCAAAAGAGCTGATGACAGAAATCTAGCAGAATTATCAAACCAAAAACAAATACATCCTGTATTGTATATTGTTCACACTTATTATTATTGGACACAATCGCCCTTCAAGGAAAAACATGGAAATTTCCAGAAGCAGCTATTACTGCATATTACTGCATACTCCCCACAAAAAAAAACCCCTGGAGTGTAGTGATATCAAAGCAATGATTTTCTAGAAGGAAATTCCAAGAAGCGATAAATATAATTTTTTTTAAAAATCAAATCCAGAAATAGTAGCATAATTATAAAAAAAGTGTAATGTGGGCTTAGTAGATTGGGTTTTTATTTTCACATAGTATCTCTTTATATTTCTGTTTATGAATTCATTATGATTCAGTTTCCAAAATTAAAAAATCAGGCAAAACCTATTTCCTTGTAAAGTTAACTATTCTGAAGACTGAATTAATTTCTTTGCACTGAAATGTTTTTACGAATGAATAAAAGTACCCCAATAGAATAATTCATATAAGGTTCTGAATAATCATTTGAAGTAAATTCAAGGGTAAAAAACCAGATTACTCAATGTTTTGGTTTTCATGACAAAGACTGAAGAAAAGAAAATAATACTTTTTACAGAAAGCAGAAATATTTCACTATCTGGATTGAATTTTTTGTATAGAAATAAATTTAAATTCTGGGTATAAAACTCTTGTACAACATACCAGAGAAATAATTATGGAGACATGTCCCTCAGTCTGCAAAATGTTTCAGAGAAAAAAATAATTAATTAAGTTCTTGCCTTTTAGGCTGATGGGTGATGCTTTGCCTTGCTATACTATAGGATCAGTGTTTGCTGTAGAGTCTTACCTTAATTTTCTGAGCAAAGGGATTATTTTTTTAAAATCTCATGGTTATGTGGCTGTATCAAGAGTTTAATTTAAAAAACCCTAGCACCTAGTACAGACCACTTTGTGTGTTACAGATTTTGCTAAAAGGTCAGAAAAGCAAAATTTCTATTTTCAAAACAATGGCTGCCTTCATTAGGAGAGAGCTGTAGCTAATTCTGGGTTTTCAGTAATCTTGAGAGAGCTGCAGTGTGGTCATGTCTAGCCTGACCTGAGCCAGCAGAAGATATTAAAGATATGTCACTTCTATAGACAGTAAATTGATGGATCACTTCCAAAATTATACTGGCTATTATTATTTTTATTATTCTGCTTCCTTCTCTGTTCTTTGATTTTTTTCCCCCTTCTTCTACCTGCAGTTTGAGGCACAAATAGTAGAGGACATGATAGCTTAAAATGACAAGCTCTTCTTTCAGTGCATGGATGCTCCAAAACCAAAAAGAACAAGGCATTTGAAGATAATTTAATCACATTAATCACATTTAATCCTTTTGCTTTTTTTCTCATAAAGATGTATTGATGTTGGATGGCATATGGGGAAAGACAAACTCTGAAGAAAAATGTTTCATATTCCTTAGTCTAGTAGATACATGAAAGGATATCACAGTGTCCATCACTAAATGATGGACAGCTTTTTGTCCTGAAGTTTTTCATGCCATGAAGTTAATAAAAAATAGGTGCCTTTGCCAATGACAAGTGTAAACTAAAGTGAATTTGAATGTGTTTCTTATCTAGCTATTGGAAATCTTCAGAAATTATAATAAAAATACCTTATCCTGATGATCTTGACATTATAAACACATGGCAATGTCTCATGGAGGTTGTACTAGAATTTCTATAAAAACTATCAGAACCCTTAAATATTTGAAAGAATGAGAAAAAATGCTTATGTCCTTTATCAAAACTTTACCATTAAACCTACTTTCAATCTTTCAGGTAATTTTTTATTCTAACTGGCGAATACTTTTTGTGTCATTAAATGTTGGTGCAGTCACTGAAGTTAACAAATCTATCAAGTCTGACATTTTCTCCTGCAAAGTTAACTGTTCTGGGAATAGAATTGTCTTATTTGCTCTTAGTTGTGTTGTGTTTTAGAATGAATGCAAGTTACACATTAGATTTAGTAGTCTGAATGAATCTTCCAATTATAGCCCTATATTCCTTTGGCAAAGGCCAGGAATTAAAAAAACATAAAAAGTGAAAGGGCCAGTGTCTGTGCTAATATGCATTCCTCTTACCATCTCTAAAAAGGGTTCTGTGTTTGAGAGAAATTGTAACTGCAATGATCATTGTAGGAAAAGTACTGCTACTGGAAATGTGTTCACCTTCTGGTAGATGGAAGACAAAGGGCGATGACTGCTATGTGTAATTTTGCTGTATTTTCTCCTGATTGTATTGAAGGAAAACTTTTGGGTCCAAATATGTTTGCTTAAGTTAATCAACGTAATCACAGCAACTTTGAGGAAACCGTACATGGTTGCAGGCACTGAGAATAAATCCATTTAGTGGTTTCTCAATTTTAAAGTCTTATGCATTTGACAATGTGTCCTTATCAAGGCCTAAAATCAATCATTACTATTCTATGGGACTTTAAATAACCCCAATTTTATTATATTGAAATCTATCCAGTAATTTCAGCATAACTCCTTGGTAAAAATAGAAACTCTTACAAAAAATGATGATCATATGCTTAACAAGATTAGTTTTTAACTTCTATTTAATTTAAAAAAATCAGTTTTAACATCACATAGCAGTAGCATTTTGAGATCTGTGCATGTTGCATTTTCAGGAAGCTGACAGAATATAAATAATCCACTGGTTCTATGGCCTGTTTCTCATCTGTACTGCTCCTTGTATGTGAAGACTGGGTGAGAATGTTCTTTAAATCATCTCATCCATCATGATAAAAGATGGCCACATTTCTGGCTTTCAGATCATTTGAACAATATGCTCAAACAAAAAAAAAAAGGACTAAAAATGAAGCATGTGTAATTCTCAATTCATAATGATGTATACTATCTACTGTAATAAGTATAACTTCAGAATTTACAATGTTTACCACAGGAACAAATTTCTGTTCCATAACCTGAACAGATACACATTTTATGAGACATTGAGCTTTTAGAGGTCTATTTATTTCTCCTATTCACAAATCCCAAGCTATTGGGGGACACAGCAGTTCAGCATGTATGAAATTTCTGGCCAGTTGTTTGAGCTACAGGTCTATGAAAAAAAAAAAAATTAGCTATTTCTCATACATATTAAAAATACTATAGTATTTCAGCGGATATTGTAATTGTCACCAGCTGGGATTCTGTTTGTGAGCAACATTTTATTTTGGTTCAGATCTTACTCTGTACACTTGAATTAAAATAATTATAATTTAGAAAAAAATCTTTATTTTCTCAGCTGTTATTGCTAATCGTTAATATTTTTCTTGATAGATGACTGGGAACTTGAACAGAGCTAAACACTGAAAAAAAAAAGACAGCTCTTGTAGCCAGATAAATCAGAATCACTGAGTGTAAAAGATCTGCATAGAACAAACAGGTAAGTTCTTCAGAGTCCTGAAAGCATGTCTATGAGCCAATATGCCCAAATATTTGATATAGACGGGATCAGACTTGGAGGAAATTTACTTAAGCTTCCATTAAGCTAGAAAGTGTACAGATAAAAGCTTTGGATCAGGTCCAGATCATATCTGTATGCAAAAGATGGCTCTGGAATCAGACACATCTAAGGACAGTAGCTTCTCAAGATCCTCAGTTACTTCTGAGTTTTTCTCAGACAAAAATTATCAAAGCAATCTGAATTTTCATATTGGATACCATAATTCTGCCTAGTGACTTTTTGAGAGCTATAATCATACTACTTGTGAAAAACTCTGCAAAGACCCAGCCGAAGTCATCACTAGGAATATACTTGTTTAATTAAAGGATGCCATTAATCCAGTGAATAATGTTGGCATGGAGAAGATTTCTGTTGCTTCACAAAGTTAAAATTTACATTTGAAATATGTTTTAAAAATATTTTAGATAGCTTTCAAGTGTGGATTAAAACATATCGAGAGAACCATATCCTAGGCGCTTTTTTCATGCAATAAACTACACATAAGATTTACATGCCTGTCAAGCTCATTTCAAATTACATTAAAAATCAGTCTGCTCTCAAAATTCAATACTCAAAGTCAAGTATAAAGTTCCAATGACATCTTTAATTTTTTTTTTTTTGAAAAACAGATGGGTATCCAATAATCATTTCTGAGCCAATAATCTGTAAATTTAGCATTTCATATGTGAGTCCATGAATTAGCCCACAAAAATATCTTGGGAAAGTAGTAAGTTAATGACTTGAACGCAGCACAGCTCTCTCCTAATGCTTGCATCTGTAGTCTAGATGCAGCCCATCTTCAAAAGTTAATCAGCATTGGTTTGATGATTACAATGGTTGCTTTGCTTTTGTTGCTTTGAAGTCTGGTGACAACAAGCTCAACATGAGTGAACAGTTTGCTGCTGCAGCAGGGAAATGATGCTGGATAGCACCAATGGGGGCATCACCAGCAGCCAGAGAGAAATCACTGTGCCACTCTGCTCAGTGCTTGGCAGGCCACACCTGGAATGCTCTGTTCAGTTTTGGTCCCCACTGTACGAAAAAGAAATGTACGGGCTTGAGAGAGTCCACAGAAGGGCCACAAAGGTGATCAAATGACTGCAAGGCTGTGAGGAAAGCCTGAGAGGAGCGGGTTTGCTCAGCCTTCACAGAAGAAGGCTTGGAAAGACCATGTTCACCATGTTAATGTATTTAAAGGCTAAGATAAGTCTTTTTTTACAAGCAGTCACATGCTTGTATGGGAAATATGAGGGGCGATGGGTACAAGTTACTCCTGGGAAGATTCCAATTGGACACAAGAATTTTCACAATGAGAACAATCTGGTCCGGAATAATCTCCCGAGGTAAGTGTGGGATTCCAATGTGCATTGAACATTTTTAAGATTCAGCTGCACATGGCACTGAGACATCTTGCCTAGACTGTGGTTTTAGTAGGCTGCTGACAATAAAGATTAATCCCCCTTGAGGTCCCTTCCAACCTAGTGTCCTATGATTCTGTGACAATATCTCAGTTAGGAGGGATGACTTGGGAATATGCAGAAGTAAGTAACTGGACATTTTTGATTTTTTTTATTAGAGAAATGATTACTGGATAAGTAATCAGTTGATCAAGTAGTCACCAGTTTTCCCTTTCAAAACAAAAATTTAACTTAAGCACAAACTGCTTAAAAAAATTACTAGAGAGAACTCTTGTAATATTCCAAAACTGACTAAAGAAGTGCACAGGCCAGCAACCCAGTGCATGGCAGTAGTAAATCTTTACTGTCATTTTTTAAACTAGGATGTTATGAAAGCTGTCTGTAATATTTGACAGTGGTCTATTCTAAGGAGTAAGCAAACATGTTTCCTGCACTGTGAGTTGCAGTGGAAAGATGACTGTACATATATAAAAGAAGTAGTTTCCAATCTACTTGCTAGTCAAGACATAGAGATGACTTTTATTCTTACTACTCTGTGGGGAACTGGCTAGAACAGAGTCTGCAGCCAATTTAGCTGCATCTGAAATGGCCCTAACGTGCAACATGGACCCCAGAAAGAACCATCCAGCTGTGCTAGGAATATGCATAATGTAGGCTTTAATTTTGTTCATACAGAACTGGTCCTGTAGGCTGGTTACACAGCCAACACACACCATTTGAAGAGTGGGTTTAGTAATGATTTGACAGTAGAGACAACAGGGATAAGAAGCTGCAGCAGATTCAATCACAGTTTTTTTTAATAACTTTAGTTCAGGTTTTCAAAGCTGCAGTTAATGTTTAGATTCATATTTGGTACCAATTTAAACTGGAATTGGCCACCTAGCAGCTTGAGGTGGCTTTACAAATATTACCCACCAATTACTATTTTACTCTATCAGCATCTAGTACTAAAATGTCCCAATTGTTATACCAGGCACTGCCCGGGGGTTGTTGGGTTAGAACTAAAATGAGAGCACAAGAGAGAATACAGGAAGAAATATTTTTCCATCTAGATGAAGAAAGCAAAATCAAATGGAGGTAGCTGTGATAAAGGCCTCTAAGAGTATCAGAGAAGTTTAGGTTTATATCAAGTTAGTTTATGGCAGAAGTCTGAGTCTTACAAAATTGATTTTTTAGGTGCATTTTCTTGATAACTCATAGTAAAGACAAAGTTGTTGACTAATAATGTTAGAATGCAATGTGATAGAATAGCAGACATTACTACTTAACATAATCAGAAATCTCAGTGACAACTCTCATTCATTAGGGATATATTTTCCCCTTGTTGAACATACATCAGCCTCATTGATATTAGCAGGAGTGATTCAATCTTCTTTAAAACTGAAGATGACATTTAATAACTGCATCAGCAATGGATATGTTTTCAGATAATCCAACTACTCATTTTTGAAAATCATTGTCTGGAAATTGTTTCAGTTTTGATAAGTAGTCACATTTGCTATAAATTGTGAATGAAAACAGTCCAAAACATGTGAAGTGCTCCCTTTATCATTCATCTATCTATCATTGATCTATCTATCACATACTTTCACACATATGTAAAAGTAATACATCTCTAATGGACTCTACCATTCCATTATAGATGTACTACTTTTACATATGTTGCTTTGGTTTATCTAATTAATTGCACATTTTAATTAAAAATAAAGCCCTTATTTGAGAGAGGCACAGGAATTTCGAAGCATTGCTAAGAGAATTTTCAGAAAAATCTCTATAAATGTACATTTGTAGAAGAATAAATAAAAGTATTAAGTCTTGTCAGTTATTCAATTTAGCTGTATGGAATCCTGTCCAAACTCTGTAGTTGGCTGTCTCTCTATAAAATTGACTACTTCCAGATGATTAAACCAACCAATGTGGTTTGAGAGGTCTTTTCCTTCATGTTCAGATATACTTACACTTTAGAATATAATCTCATCAAAAATTTAGGGACTCCTGATAAACAACAAACCAATCAAATAATTTTGGAGAAAGGTGTCACTCTTAAACTCTTGTTATGATCACCTTTTTCTACCTTCATGGCCCCCAAGAGTACTTGCAGCCTTGTCTTCTCACCTACCAAATGAGTATCAAATAGAAGTTCATATTATTCTTTACTTGTCAATTCATCTTTTGTCACCTAGTAGAACTAGCACAGCATCATTTCTCACTGTACTGTAGCACTCAGACAAGGGGTAACCAATTATATTGAGTAATTCTCCTGGCTGACACTCCTATTTATCTTTCCTCCTTTTTACTCTGTTTCTTGTATCTATCAAGATGAAAACAGAACAACACACATCTCTGCCCTACCTGGAGTATTCCTACACCTTCTGTCAAAACTAACCTGCTGAGAGTCAGCAAAGGAAATAAGGTAAGAGACATCTTCACAGGATAACCTGGTCTGAGCTTCTAAAATGGACCACAGGGACTTGGATGCACAGACCTCAGGTTCAGGGACAACCAGAATTCTAGTTTCTTTGGGCTTCTTTGAGAAACTCAGTTACATTTGTCAGCAGTACAAACAGCAGGTTGTATTAAGGAGCTACAACAGAAACATAGAGAAAACAAGTAACAACCCCCTGGTTCTAGTGCTGTCCTATAATGCTGTACGCCCTATAGTACTAAAGATATTCCCACACCCAGGTTAGAATGTTTTTTGGCTTAGTTTGTGGAGCACACTTGCACACATCTGTTGTTCTACCTATTACCCATCACTATTTAACATTTCTGCTTTCTGTGCCTGTCTGGGAGAAAACACCACTGAATTTTCTAAAAATCTGTTTATTTCTGGTAAAATGTATTGTGAAATATATTTGGATATGAATATTCAAAGTATTTGGATTTTGCAAAGCTCTATGTAGTCCAATTTTTTATTTTGTTTTTTTGGTAAAGCAGAACATAGAGAGTGGAGTTCAAGGAAAAAAAGACTGTCACTTGTTTTAAGAAACACAATCACAAACATAGAAGAATTCTTTGTGCTCATGAAAATGTGGATATATTTCATAAGAAAAAAAAATAGAGTTTCTTTGAATGAATATGTTCACAATAACTTATCCATACATAGAAATTAAAGGAACAAGCTACCATCACCTGGACAAAGTTGTTACATTTTAATTAAAATACCTTGTATTTTAATGGATTTTCATACTCTGTAAGGATTAAATAATCAGACTGCATGACATCTTGATGCCAGCTTACTATTTAGTAACAAATGCTGTTATGAACCCCATGTCTGAGTGCTAATTCAGTGAATCAATAACAATATGAATACAGTATAATTAATCATTTCCTGCTACAAATAGAAAATCTATAACAAATGTATTATACTCTGCATTCTTATTCTAAGAAGTGATGCATAAAATGGAATACATTACAGCTTAGTTTGCATCTTAATGGTCTAAAAACATAGAACATTTTTCCCCTCTAGTGTCTGGTAGTGGAAATGACAACGAGTTGAATGCATTTTTTATTTTAAAAACTATAATTTTTTTAACCTACCTTTTTTAAAATATGAACATGTTAAAGTCTAATGTAATCCATTGTTTTGAAATTATTTTCTAATGAAGAATTAACATCAGATCCAACTCATACTGAAATTTTTACTCAAGTTTTATTGTTGATGTCAACGGGCTTCTAATTCCTTTTAAAATAAGAGAGTGGGGAAAAGATGAATCTTCAGAAATTTCAGATTATTCAAACTCACATCATAGTACTGAGTTAAAAGCAATTAGAGCAGATGCAGATTGGAACTTGTATTGGTAATGTGAATCTTTAACTTTTGGAAAAGCTCTAAAACTTCAGATGTATCAATATAATCATCACTACAAAGTAAGAGATTCTGGGAATAGCCAGCACCTGTCAGCTTGCAGTCAGAGCCTGATCTGCCCCATCCAAGCTTGCCTCTAAGCTTTATATATTTAATACAATGAAGCCATAAATTGATCCTGGCACTTTCTAGAGCAGCCAAAAATTCTAAAGTCAAGAAATGGAGAAGAGCAATTCAAGGTGACTGCTCTCTGTACGCATCACAGGCAAGTGCTGCAGAGTCAACAGAGAGCAGCAGGCACATGTATGGGGACTGAGGGCAGATGTTTCACACCTGGCCTTTTCCTGTGTGTGGGGGGGTGCTTTGGGGAACAGACAGGACCATTAATTGCTATTTCCCATGTCACTACAGCAACCAGATTTTCTCACAGGCCCAAGAGTCCATTCTCTGAATGGACCCAGCAAGTGGTAAATATTATTAAATCTGACTAAACAATGGAATGTTTCTAATTTTCCACACTGAATGTATGTTCTTTCAGAGTCGACAGTCTATTGTACAATTATATTAAAATAAAAGCCTTTGTGTGTACATGGGACTTATCTGGATTTTGCTGGTTTTTTCTCAGCTCTCATTACAGGAGTCTACATTTGGAATTCTGTCTATTCTCTCCAGGCATTATTTTAGTGAAAGTTATCCCTTTGGACGAAATTTAACTCAGATAACTAAATTTCTGTAACTTTTCCAAATTGGTTAGAACATTGTTTCCCTTGGAGTTTGAATTTTTGGAGTTGGGTTTGGGGCTTTTTTTTTTCCTTTGTTTATTTCTGTGTTGGTTTATTGTTTTTGTTTTTTTTTTTTCCCTAAAGATTTACTAAGTGTAAAGGAGAGCAAGCTAACTCCTGCACACCCAGATTCCACTGGCAAAAAAAAAGCATGACAGCTTCAATTATTTTATTTTCTAATCAAGGGGTTTAAAAAAAAAAAAAAAGAGGCAAAGAGAAGCAAGAACTTGTGTCTTTTAGTCCCTCTGTATCTCTGTTCCAACTTGCAAAGACATACATTCATTGTTTTGGCTTCTGATGTCTCCATAATGATGTTCCACACTGCTTTGTATTTATTGACAAAAATTAAACTTCATACCTTTCAGTGAAACCGCTCACATTGTTCCTTCTCTGTTATAATTAATAGGCCTCTCTCTTCCTCTCAGTGATTCAGATACACTGTATGTTTTTAAGAATGAGTAGTTATCCCAGTAACCAAACTGAAACCCAGAAAGAGTTACTAGGGGAATGGAGCAAATAGCAACCAGATGCTTGATTAATGAGTAAAATGACGTCTCTCAGAAAATTCATAATAGTGCTCATTATTATCAGCCTTCTCTATGGCACTCTTATGAATAAGATTCGAGACTTTGCGAAAAAACTTGATGGGGAATTCTTTCTCAGCTGACCAGCTTCCTTGAGGCATTTCCACTGATTTTATAGATGCCTCTGAATACTCTACTCCTAACTAAAGGGACTTTGATTGCTACTTTACAGCAAATTTTGTTGGTACTTTAATCTGTAGAAATTTTGGTGTCTAGTTCTTTGACACAAAAGACCTCCTGTTCAGGAAATTGCCTAGGAATTTTTGGCCTAGAAAATATTCATGGAGGAGAAAGTCTGTCATATGCAGGAGTTCTGTTTTATTTTGACACTCCTATGAAGGCAAAAAGAAAAGATGAAAAAAATTTATAGGAATTTTATTTATAAACTTAAATACAATACTGAAGTCCATTAGTATTTAGAGTATTTTGCACTCCAATATAAGAATGAAATACAGTAGCTCATTTCAGTTCAAGAAGATGCTGGTCATCCTCATGGAAACATTCTTACAAAAGTATGTCAAGCCTAACAAAAATAAATAAATTGAATTCCAAAAGAAGAAAGTTTCAACACCCTGTAGCAATCTCAGAAAGATACGCTTTAGGTACATCAAGTAATAACAGAACTTCCAAATTGAAAGATACTGCAACTTATTATTTTTAGTGTACTTAACTGAAGATAAATTCTATACAGGGGAAAAAATAGTTCTAAACAGCTTGATGCAATAATATTGCATGATTTTTACTTTAGTATCTACCCACTGCCAGAATCATTGCTAACAAAGCCCTTTACTTTCAAAATCTCAAGGAGAAAAAAAATCTTACCAAGTGGGGGTGAGCTGTAAAAATCTGACATTTGTTGAACCTTTGGCTAAATAGTGCCAAAGGAAGGATAAGTCAAATATTTTGCCTAAAATGGCTCTTTAACAAAATTCCTCAGAGTTTTCTGTAGATGAATTAACAAACAGTTGGTTGCAGAGGGAGTTCTCTGTAGATGGCATGCTAATGAATTCTGACAGGCTGAATGGTGCAAAGATAATGGGCTGAGCTGTCCACTGACTGTAAAGCAGAAGATGATTAAGGTTAAGACTTCAGGAAAATACCCCCCAAAAATTTGGATCAAAAGGAACAATTTGACTTAGGGGTTGAAATGCAGGGGTCCAGTTTCTCTAGTAATGATTGATGTGTTAGTCAAATTGAAGCATCTGAAGTTTTACAGCAGTATCATGACTTGCTGCATAATTCATGATTGTTTTAATATTGCCATTCTCTCTTTTCCAAATATGAAGGGTCAACCAACATTTACTTCATCATCTTAATACTGGCTTTGAAATAAATTCAGATTCAATTAGATATAGAGAGTTATTATTTCATAATTTGATGGAAAACTTTTTCAAAAGACAATACCTGAAATTAGATTTCAGAAGATGAAAAAAGATTAAATAGTATTAGAAATATCTGCTGAGGAATTGTTACGCAGTTTTTCTTCCAGGAGAATTGTCATTAAAATCATGGCTGATAAAATGAGGACTTTATGTAAGAAAGGTGGCAAGACATGTGAAAAGGTTGGAAGACTTTTTTCAAGCCTATAATCAGTAAAAATATATGTAGTACTTGTTAGGCAGAAAAGAAAGTTTTGCTTCTAGAGATATTAATTTATTTATTTTATGCACAAAACATATTAAATCTCTCAGAAATTGCAACAGAATTGCACCATTTACCCTTTCTATCCTCAGCAGAATGAAAAGCAATCAAAAATATATTTTCCCCCTTTTTTATGTAATTTGTTTAGACGTTGCCTGCAAAAAACACACTGAACTGTTGTAGACAGTGACTTGTGTACCATCCAAGGTGGGGTGCTCTTATCAATACTCAAATATCATCAGACTGAGGTGCTTTTCTTCGACATGTTTACAAAGAATAAATAAATTCTACAAGACCAAACCTGAAAAAAGGAAACAGAATCTGAAAGTGAATTTGGCAACATATCAAACTTACCAAGCTTTCATAATTAGGCTCTGAGAATTCTGAAAGAGTAATGGATCATTAACATCAGTAGGGTGCTGGAAACAACTTTCAGAGAAAAAAAAAAGTAACTAAACTTCAGCCAGAAGATAAATACTATTTTCAACACACAAGTATGGAAACTTCATTGTTAAACCACACCTTGCTGCTTTCGAGCTATAGAAAATATTTTTATTTTTAAAAATATTAAAAGATTTTTTTTCTTTTTCACAAATTTATAATCCATCTTGAAGCAAAACCAAAACCTAACATAATTTAAAATTAAAGATTTTGCCTTCAAAAACTTTAAACACTTCAACATATGTAGATATTTTTTGCCATAAACCTCAATCAGACAATTCACAGGACCCAAAGTAGATTTCTAACTGGGCATAATCTTTTGAGAATTTTCTTCATAAAGTCTTGGGTGAAGGATAAAGGGCAACTGAATATTTCTCATATTATGTTATTGGGAAATTGATTATGTATTTTTAGTCTTTGTATGCCTCACAGACATGTGACAAAGATAAGCTCCTCACAAATTGACAGTGATACTTTTGAGTTCTCTTCATCCATTTCACATGTCATTAGAAGCAGGAATAGAAACAACTCTGAAGAGAATGAGAAAGTAGTTCCTGTATACATAGATCTAAACTCAATTTTTACTCCATAACCTTACAGCACAGAATTAAGCAGAAAGATTCTGAAATCCAGTAATGAATTGGCTGAGGAGATCCTTTTTTAGGGTCATGTTAGTAGAGCAGATCCTGTGTTAGGTAGGATAAGAGGCTGATTGACTCTTTGACATTTTCCTACAGCTGTTTTCTCTCATCCCTATAGAATTTGACACATCCAGTATTTTGGAAGCTATTAATGCTGCTTTCTAAATTCCCCAAAGACTAAACAGTTGAAGAGACACATAGTGGAACAAAGCAAAATTTCCAATTACAAACAAAAGTGTAAATATATATATTGTAATTACCCAAATGTTTTATATTTTCTTTTTAAGGTCATGTTTTTACATTGTATTCGGTATTCAAAAGCCATTGTAATGCCATAGATCATTTTTAAGTCACTACTATCTGCCAGGCAAAAATCAGACAGCAATCACTGTGGCTATATAATTTCTAAACTGTTGAAAATACTGCTGTGAGACATTTTTCCATCCTGGATAACTACAACGCAGATGGAGTCTAAAGAGACTTTCTGCTTCATGCAGTTGTTAATGATATTATTCACAAAGCATATACATCAGGCAGATTTGGCTTGACAGTCTCTGAGGTAGCAACCTCATCTTGTTTCTAAAGAGAAATGATGTTCCCTTATGACAGTCACGCTCTTTGAAATTTTGGGAGAAGAGAGAAAAACTGCAAAAAGTGCCACTTAGCTTAAAAGATGTGATTAAAGGAAGGAATCACTGACACAAAACAGTCAACATTTTCTTGCTGGAAATAGTCAAATTTGTCACTTTCAAACCATCCATTTGCCTTTAGAAACCGGAAAAAACCCTGGCAGCTTCATAGCATTCATAACATCTTTCATTTGAAAAATATTGAAAGACAGGGTAAAATGTAGAACCACCTGGGAATTAACTCGAAAAAAAACCAAAAACATATACGCCCTAGAAAATTTAGCAGAAATTTCTTTCTGAATTTTGGACTGCAATTGATGTGCACAGCTTTGGCCTATTGGTACTCAAAAAACAGCATCACAAACTTTATTTTGATGGAAAGCAGCTGCCTTTATTAGTATGACTTTTGTGACAATTCAAGCAGCTAAAGATAAGCCAAAGGGGAATGCAGTGTGTTGGAATAAATTTTGATTTTAGATAAAACCATGTATTTGAGTGACTGGAGCATGGGCATAGGAGGCATGTAGATACAGTGACATAAGAAATCTTTCAGTCACTATTGCTAGAAAACATGTCTTAGGAACTTCATCTTGAATACTTTGTTTACCACAAGAAGAGTTGAATCATTTGAGCAGAAAGTGCCCTGAGTATCTGGATAGAAAACAAAATACCTTTGCCTCTTTTTCTCAAGTATAACTGGCACTGAAGCTATTTTTCCCCCTAGATGTTTAATACATCAATCATGATCTGCTTTTGTGGAGGTGTTGCAATAAGATGAAGACAGAACTATCTGAAATAACTGAAGTATTCCTGGGACTTGTTGCAAATTTAGTGTCAGCACTCTGTTTGTTTACATTTTAATCTTAAATTCAGTTTAGACAAGAAAGAAAAAAAGAAAAACAAAACAAAAAAAATTTCATAATGGCTTTCAGTTCCAGACACTTCAGTAGTGACATGCATAGCTAAGCACTGCGAAAGCATTTCAACATATGTTAGCTTCAGGGATAAGCATTGTTTGACTGGGGCATTCAATATCCTTAAGATGTTAACGTGTTTAAATGGGACTGCCCTGAAAAAGAATGCCATCTGAAAAATAACTAAACCACAACAACCCGTAAGTGACCACCTTCTGTCCTCTTCACTTGTACAAAAACATTCACGTGAAAAAAAAGAAAAAAAGAAACTTAATGTGAGTTCTCTGTGAGGTGACTATATTTGAAAGACAGCAGGAACTGAATTTCTAAAAAAGTCCTTACAGCAAACTGTAAAGCCTTGCCTACCTATCCAGGTTTTTCTGAAGAGGACAGAATGAACTACTTCCCAGTCAGTAGCTCCCAAAACAAAACAAAAAAATCTTTTACCTCAAGGAGAGAAAGAGAAAATCGCTAATACTTACAGATGTTCACAACTCTATGCTTGCCCATAACAGCAGAGGAGGGATGTACACGGTACACTCTTCAGCTGGAAAGTTTTATCTCAATAATGCTCCTATGAGTCCAATTTTCCTGCTGTTTTCTCTACTCCAAAGTTGGGGTAGAGAAGCTGGTACTTGCTTTTCAACTCTCACTTTTTCTGAACTGCAGTCTTGCTGTGTCAATACCTTTGATTCAGGGAGCATTACTTGGGGGTGTTGTTGACACACAGCTCAACATGACCCAGCACTCCCAGCCCAGAAAGCCAATTGTGTCCTGGGCTGCATCCAAAGCAGCGTGGCCAGCAGGGAAAGGGAGGGGATTCTGTCCCTCTGCTCTGCTCTGGTGAGACCCCACCTGGATTACTGCATCCAGCTCTGGGGTCCCCAATGTAGGAAAAATGGGGACCTGCTGGAGCAGGTCCAAAGGAGAGCCACAAAGCTGATAAGAGGACTGCAGCACCTCTCCTAGGCAGGCAGACTGAAAGAGTTGGAGCTGCTCAGCCTGGAGAAGACCTTCCAATACCTAAAGCTGAGGAGTTAAGGATGTGGTTTTTTGATTTAAAGCAGATTAAGGAGAAAACTGTCAAACTCTGTAGTGCCACAGAGACCCTACTTTCACACAATAAAGTGTGGGTAATACCACAGCTATTAAAATCCACTGAGAATCTCAGTTCAAGGTAAAAAAATCCACACAGCCGAATTCAAGGGAGCAGATGGCTCTGGATTTTAATACAATAGATGAAATATGACACTGAATTGATCAGAACAGTTTGAGATACTCAGTTCATCTGAAATAAGTTTGAAGATAAATATATCATTAGGTGTATTCTCACATACAGAGAGGGCAGAAAATGTGCAGCCAAAGCTATGCAGATGTTAATTATAAAAGAAATTATTAATTTAAGGGGGGGCTGCTCTGAGCAATACAAAAGATATCACACAACAGGGAAATATTTCCCTTAGAATATGATATACACAGTACATAAACACCAAAAAATCTTTCAGTCTGCCACATGTCTTGCCCAATTGTAATACAAGTTATAGCTCTGACACACATCTGGAATGAATGATTAACAGAGAATTCTGGAATACTGCTTTGATCAGACTTCAAATAATAAACAATTGCACAAACTGAGTTCATAATGGCTTAATTGTAACCCTTTTAAGAGGGGAGTCTTTTTTTTTTTTGGTGCTTTTGCAATGTTTATGTAGAAACTCAGTCCATGATGAGCAGTATAGATAAAAGCATGAAATTGGTAATATTATTCCTATTGCTATGTAATTTAATTTCTATTGCCATAAACATAAGCCTCTTTCATCTTTTTCCCCTGGTTTAAAAGATACTTTTTCAAGGGTAGATAAGGCTTGTGGAAATGAAAGCAAGGCTCTTTCCATATTCATGCTTTCCCCTTAAACTGGTCATGAGAGTTTCCATTTTTTTAATCACTGCACTATAAACAGAGGGACCACTGAAATGCTTTTTAGAAAATTTCTGTTTACAGTTTACAGCTCTACTAACAAATCTTTGAGCCATGCTAGTGGTTTGATTTGTGATTTACTCTGTGACCTCAGCTCTGCTACTTATTTTCTTCAGGGACAAGATTTTTCAGGAGTCTTCTCTGATTAGCTTAGCTTTTATGAGAGAGAACATTTGGCTGCTAGAGCTAGACTAATGTTTTAATGTAAAAAGCTCGTTAATTCTCTCTGATGATAATACTTCTAAGTCAAAGTCACTCATTAGCCCTTAAAATTAACATCAACATATAAACATCAGCGTCAGCAGAACAGAAACTTTCCAGAAAGTTCTGAAGTCTGCAATTTAAGTGGCAAAGACCATAGCTAGAGTGGCAAACAGTATTAGCTTTTCTTGTAGTGATTTTAAAGCTATGCCAAGCCTATATTTTATGACTACTTAATGGCTGTCAGTAGAATTTTCACACATGCATAGTCACCATTGACTGGTATTTCACCTTGTTTACAAGGACATAAACAATTTTATTAGAAGTTTAAAAATTCACAAGCTAAAGGAGACTCGTAAAATTTACAGTAAATCTATTCACAGATATCCTGCAGTTTTCTGAACGTGATCATCAGTTATGCTGGTCTTAAGAGAAAACAGACAGAACTGCCTGTAAATAAGCAGAACTGTAGGTTTCCAAGCAAGTACAGAAGAGTGCTTTTTTTGGATAAACACTTTAAAACAATGGTAACTTCTTTGACGGGAGCAATCTAGCAAGGAGAGATATGCAACTCAAGCCCATCTACTGCTTATGGCAGAGTACAGTATCTTCTGTGAAGTTTCTGATTTCAACAGCATGGAAAGCTGTGGAAGTGTAGTGGAAGAGATGACACTCCACCAGGTAAAATGAAGATTTTAGGGCCCACTGAGTGAAGAATAGCACAAGCTTTAAGTACTGATGCAAAAAAGTGGCAGAAAATATATTCTGGGACATATTGGACATTACTTGAATTGTCATTTGAGTGAAAACATCTAAAAGCACTATTTTCATTGAAAATAGGCAATATGAGGCAGAAAAGTCAATTAAATAGTATGGCTAAAAGGGCTAACATAAAGCTAAAAGAATTCCCATGACCTATGGGACTTGTATCACTAGTGAATGATCTTCATGACATACCAGATCAGAAAGACAAATAGACATTGGAGATTTAAATGGTATTATATGAAAATGCTGGAAATTAAGATGTTTTAGAGAGAGCTCACATCCAATACCTGTAATCTGGTAACAAATGTTTAGTTACAGCTCTACTGAAAAGACTGTGATGTAGCTGAACCAAGGATCATCTGAATCACAGTCTCATGAAATCTCCAAGCCTTGCCTTCTAACTGATGCCTCTCAAAATGACACATTTTGGAATAATCAAAGAAAAACAATAAAGCACCTCACCCAAAACTAGCTGTGCAACTTCAGTTGTGTCAGTATATGATTATAAAAAAACCTCATCTAATTACATGAATAATTTCATTTTTGAAGGTGTTCATTGAGTATTCATATTCATTGACTTTTGTAAGCAAAAGGAATTTATAATAAAGGATGTTTGGAGAAAAATTCAAGTGTTTCAAAGTTATTTATGCATCATACAAGGTATATTTACAGAATTTCACAAGCTGCATAAAAATTGTTTAAAAATGTATGGGAAGATCAAGACTGATTTGCATACTGACAGACTCATACAACACTAACAAAAGAGATGGGAGAGTATAAAACTCGAAGTTCAGAAATTAATATATGCAATGATATGTCACAGAATATACTGAGATGAAAGGGACCCACAAGGATCATTGAGTCCAACGCCTGGCCCCACACAGGACAACAGTCTGCACTCTATATAAAGCCCCAAGTCTTGAAGTAATGGGTCACAAACGTGGGAAAGAAAATAATAATTTCCCATATTCATAACAGGTGACTTACCCCAAACAGAAATTCACAAATCTCTGCCTCATCTCTAAAGTACTACAGAATAAATAGCATATGAGGCTTGGGATTCAGAGAAAAGAGAAACTTAGTATCCTTCACAGTATTTAGAGGTTCTCTCAAGCTTTTTAAACGGAATGAAGTCAACATACTGCATTATTATGGATACTCACTTCAGAGACGAAAAAGGGTATTTAAAAAAATACTCAGCTAAAAAGTGCATGCTAGATTCACAATATAATTTAAATTCTTTTTGGGGATAAAATCAACAGTGGATTAGCGCAACACTGACAAAAGTACCAAGAGGGACACTACAGGCATCTGTGCAATAGCTAAAGACAGGGTACAAATTCAGAGAGAATATGAGGACACACTGAAGAAAGTAAGTGACAGAAAGTAGAAAGATGGATCAGATGAAACTGGGGATGTAGTAATAGAAATTAAATGCATTAACTATATGTTCATTCTATGAAAAACCAAGTTGGAAGAAAAGCTGCAGTTATAGTTTGGTACAAGGCTTCTTTATGGCACAGAGGTGCTGTGGAAGGTGATATCTTCTGCAGTTATTTAGGATAAAGAACTATAGCTGTCACACTGGGACAAAAGACTGTTCCAAAATGAAGCTGAGAAATGTTCATGAGAACATAAAGTATTGGAACAAGTAGATTCAGTAGCAGAACTATAGTGCTTAGTAACAGAACTGTACTGCTACATGCAAGCCACTATCACAGTGAAGACAAAAAATGGCTTAGAAACTGGGCTTTTACAATATTACAACAGTAGATGTAACTGGAGACAGTTGTAAAATAAGAAGGAAATTCATTCTCAGCTGATAAGAAATTACTCAGCATTGCACATGCCTCAAAAAATGTCAACAAACATATAAACAGTATGGGTTCAAGTAAAACAGATGTCAGTTCCAGACAGTATTTAATTTTCTTGGAAAATGCTTCCCAAGCTAATAATAGAATTCTGAAAAAAATCATGTGGTTGGAAAATTTTGTTCCATACTTAGAAAGGCCTTATTCTTATACTTTCATTACATACTTCTGTTATCTTTTTTTTTTGTGTCAATGGTCTGCACAATGCATACACAACTTCTGCTTGAAGGGCTTTATAATGTTATCAGAGAAATCAGTTTAGATCCAAGCAATAGTTAACTGTATCAGTAAAAGTCACTAATGACAGAAAAACATGTAGTATTTTTTTTCTGGATTCCCAAAACCAGAAAATGGGAATTTCAGATTCAAAATTATTCTACTATTTGATTCACTTCATTGAGATTAATTTCAAAATTCCTATTAATTCCCTTCTCCATAGCCCCTCCTTTCTGAACAGTGCCAGTACATGAAATTTTGAAGGCAATGCTGCTCCACTAAAAGAAGCCATCTGTCTGAACAATTAACAAAGCAATAGGTACTGATTTAAACAGCTTAACTCCAAGCAGACTGTATTGTCCAGTGTCAATAATCCAAACAAAAAGCTGAACACCAAGAATCAACAAATACTTGTCAGTAAATCCTAAATGCTACATTTCAGATCGTTCAACTCTTTTCTTCAACTTACAAAAAAATTTCTATCTTTGGAAATTGTTTTGACTGAAGTTGCTTTGTTGCTATACTTTCTTCCAGATACTACTAGTAGTAGTCATTAACTGGAATGCTATCAAGCCTATCTGTACATGTAGAAAGACTTCATAGCTGAACATCCCTAGTGTTTCACAATGATTTGTAAACTGAACGCATTTGATATAGATGCAGAATATATGAAGTGATAAAGAGTAATTTTGAAGTCATTGTTTCCTAAACATAGTCACAGTTTAAAACAAAACATAAAGGTTTGATAGAGAAAACACATGTAGAAAAAAAAAATGTCTAGGGACTGCAAAAAGCAATAGAAGTCAATTGATTTATATTTTCTACACCAATAGCCTGAAAATCATAGCACAAAGCAAGATCTATGAGAATATCAAATGAAATGTAATGAATTATAAGCTTTGGCTAGGAACAAATACAGAAAAATGTTCATGACAGATAGAAAAACAAAAAGGACAGTCCTAAAAGCAAAAATCTCAGGGAGAACAAGACAGAGGTGACATGTATGCAAGTGCTCAGACATTTAGTATTCAACATATGGACAGAAATTGAAAGATAAAGGTCACATCTGAACTTTGAGTATGGATATGGAGTCAATAAAGTCTACAGAGGACTGGGAAGATGGTTCTGGAAGACAATAAGGAAAAGGGCAGCTGATGCCCTTTCATTAGGATTTCAATAGAAGATTTTTTTAAAGTCTGCTTCCCCAAAGGAGCAAAAATAACAGCATTGGAGAGACTGCTGCCATTTGTTGTTGAAGAGCTGGAAAAACAACCTAAAGCTGCTTAACACTGCAGAGAAAAAAAGGGCAAGAAAAAAAGACAAAATTAACTATGCCTACTTGTACGTATTATTTAGACCTTCAGGGCATGCTGGATAACATGCTGTTTTGTTTTACTTATGAGCAACAAAATGTTTCATTATCCCTGTCAAAAAATGATCAAGTATAAGAACTGAATTAAATGCATTCCCTTAACAGTGCAATCTAAGATGATCAGAAAAATGGTGGAAGCAAGATGTTGTGAACAAAAGTGAAGACCGTTCTGGAAAGCCTCTTTGTAACAAGGTTTTTTTATGATGGCATCTAGCTCCATGCACATTCATTTCGCAGATGGTGCAGAGGTATCCTTGAGCAGATGTACTGTTCTGCATGGTGGCCAAGAAGAATTCCAAATTGGAGCTAAAAACTAAGTTGAATAAGTAATTTCAGGGCAAATAAGTCAGGGTACTTATCAACTACATCAATACTTATCAACTGTACTTATCAAGTGACACTAACAGCAAAAACCTCGTTCTGAAATATTCTGGACTCTGAAGGGTCGCATTTCTTTTCCAGAAGCAAGAGAAATTAAAGAAAGCATGAAAGAACAGCAGCATTTTGAGGCTGCTAGCTGAAGGACACTCTGTGGACTGGAGTCACCTTGCAAGAATGAGTTTGCAGTGAGGCCCTTTCTGTTCACCAAGAGCACCATAATTACAGCAGCTGTAATCACTGGGTGTGGGGTGGGGCTTTTAATCCTGAGAGCAGTCTCTGTTAAAACAGGGACTCCAGCCCCAAGCAGTCATCCAGGTACCCATGCAGAGAGTAGTATCTTACTTCTGACAACCAACTCAATAATTAGACCTGTGAGAGGAAGGCTGGGTCTAGGATTACAGACTAATGAGTGCCCTACCATAGCTAACATAGTAATCCAATTTTTCCAGTTACACAGCATTCCTGATTTGTCAGCTCATATGACTCTTTTCTTACCTCAGTATAGGCTCAGTGTTTCTGAATATAGAAGTCACAAAATAATTTTACTTTACAAATTATCATTAGTTAGTCCTTTATTTCCAGTGTACTAAAAAGTCAACATTTTGTGTTTCTATAAAAAAGTATTTGATCACATACAGCATTTGCACTTATCAAATTAATATGTAAAAATGTTCCAACAAAATCAATCCTTAAAATAATGCTGTAAATATGTCTTCAGAATAGGTATTAGCTTAAAATAAACATACTGGAGCTGCCTTGCAATGTTACTACTGAAAATTTCATTTACTTCATTGGAATACCCGTATAAGAGAATAGACCAAAAACAACACAAGCAAAGCCATGATTTAGAGATTTATTTGCAAGACCAGCAAGTTTCTTGAGTAAAGTAAGCAAATATTCTGTCCAGTCATCACAATGAATGATCAGCAATTCAAAACACAGAAACAGGTGAAATCTCTGTGAAAGTTGAATCTGATCAAGAAAGTTTTCTGAGTAAATATAGGGACAGGAGATAATATGAATACCAATATAAGCAAATGATCTTAGAAATCAATTCACTGCTTTGGTGATAGTTATGTCTGCACTAGAAAGACCTGCTCAGGCAGCTTTACCCCAGGAAACATTCTGGCAGCAAAGGCCTGCCACTGCAATAGCTTGAGAAAGGAAAACAAAACACCCACTAGCAATGAAAAAAGCTTGCAATGAAAAGATGCATCACTCTTGTGACAGATGGGACATCCCAGTACAAAACAAACACCAGTAACAAGCAGACTGCAAACTCTACACCCACTAGGTTATTTAAACTTATCTTGTATACCTCATTTCTTTCCATTCATACTTCTGTATGCACATGTTTGCAAGACTCAGCCACACCTCTAGGTCATGTTGCAGGTAAGAATAGCTACAAGTGGCATTAACAAGGTACAAGTGCAAGCTTTGCACAACTGTATTATCTCCCCTAGATTGTCACAAATTATGTGTTAGAAATCCTTACCAGGAATAATTACAAAAGCAGCGCTTGGTTTAAAATGATAGTATTCCTAATGCCCCTAAGAATTCTGTAGCATCTCAATTCTATTTTTACAGTGTATAAATACCAGTTTTGACAGAATGTGTAAAGAGGACCATGAGGGAGAGACCCGAGTCAACAACTCTAAACTCAGAGCCTTTCAGAAAAAACTGACATCCATACTCAGTGGAAAAATGTAGGACGAAAAAAAAAACAAAGGAAAACAAAAAATTCAGCAGCAAACAATTCAGCAAGACTAAGTGAAAAGTTGTTTTTCAATACAGGAGTGGTCATCTCCATGCCATCGTCAGCACAATACTCAATGGGTGTGGATCATCCAAAGAAAAAGTGCAAACATGTGATGAGCAGAAGCACATCAAATTCACAGGAACATGCAGAAGTCATTGAACAAAAGTGGGTATGTCAGGTAAATACGAAATATTTTTGGAGATTGCCGACAAAGGAGAATTATTGTGCCACAAAAATTAAGAAAAGCAAGGCAGTTTCCCACCAACCAACAAAATGTTCATAGTCATTATCAGGGGCACGGCAGTAGTGGGATGCACTAAAGGGGCAAGAGAAATAGGAATCAGAACAGCTGCAAAAAACAACAGCATGTACACAAACTTGGAAGTGAAAACACAAAATGCCCAATTATTTTCCAAAAAAATTGTTCAAAAACCTTTGCTGCAAGAGCAAGAAAATCTGACTGCATTTTGAGCTCTACATTAAATATTTAATATGTGCTAAGACACAAATTGCTGTCTTCTCCATACTTACCAGTATACAGAGGAGATGAAAAGCTCTTTTACTGAGCTTGATGAGAATTACTTTGTTAACTCTGTATTCCTGAAATTTTGCATCCAGATCAGTTAGAATGAGCTTGGCCAATGAAGATTATGTGTACATGACACTCCCAAATACAAAAATTCCCATGGGAAGCTGTCTCAATAACAATGAATTAAAACCCACCAAAATTCTTCTAATTTATCGTAAGAACTAAAGTCACCACCTGTGTCTAGGTGCTGCAAAGGTAAAGATTACTGTCCTCCCTCCCCTCAGAAATGCTGAATATTGTTCTCCTGTGTATGAGAGACTAATTTCTGTAGTTGTATATCCACAAGCAATACACAAAAGTATGAGTTACAATGTGCCAGCAGATGTTGCAGTAGAGGAAAAAAAAAAAAAGGTTAAATTAAAAGGTCCTTTCTGCAAAAAACACCAAATTAGAGAAATGTTTCTGGATGTATGTGTATCTGTAAATTCATGAAACCAAACTACACAAAATTAAGCAACCTTTGGTTTGAATAACTTCTGCAACATGGAAAAATCAGTAGGATTTACATGTGCTTTAATATAAATGTGGTTCTGTACATACCCAAGACAAGACACAGCCAATGCTATGAAAATCCTTAGTGACACATGTTGGAATGCGTAACCTCATCAGGAACGGAGAATAAGATGGGTTTATAAGCACTGAAGAGATTCTCAACAGTACAGTTCTTCAGACAAGGGGGAAAAAAAAACAAACTGAAAAATTAGTGGTCACAGACAGCCAGACTGAGAAATTTCCAAAGGAACATCACACATATAGGATGATATAATTCACAACAGAAACACACATCTATACAGTTAGGCTACAGCAGCAAACCCCCAATTTACTCTGATTAATGAATGCAATAAAGAACAAGTTCCTAGAAAGTAGAAAAGGACAAATATACCAAGAATATACTTGTGTGATCTGACCAGACAACTCTAGTACAAGTAAAACTGTCTTTGTCCTAAGTAATAATTCCCATTTTAACCCTACAAAGGACAGCATTCCAATTTGTAACCCTACAAAGTAGCAATCATTGGTGGTCTCTTGTTTTCATTATTCCAAAGTGTGTTCTAGAAGCATCAATTTCCAGACTTAATAGCTTGCATACCTACTATACATGAAATTGTATGTGGCTTCCTACACTGCACCCACCTCAGGATATATAGGTCAGACACTCATGACCTTTACCTATAGTCAACTTTATTACAACACTATCAATGATCCAACAAAAGTCCTATTCCAACTCCAGAGTTATGGAAGACTTCTCTGCTTACCACACTTAAGGTTTAAGGCTATGAGCAGTACATCAGCCTTCTAACTCACTGGCAAGTATTGCAGAGATAAAAAGTGAAGCGAGACAGGCACTGACCTTGGTAAGAGATTTGCTATTGATTTCAGTAAAACCAGGATTTCACTTTTAGGGAAGTTATTTCCAGAGATCAGGCATACTTCTGGAGATGGTGCTTCCTTGCAAAGGGGAAAGGTCATTTTGTAGAAAGACTAACAGAATGTGATATCAACCTTTCTTTGACTAGCAAAGCAACAGCCAAGAGGTGATACTTTTATTCTCATTACAGGAATAGCAATGCTATGTAATATTGGTACAACAGAAAAAGCACATAAACTGACAGAAAATACATTCAGGCAATGAGAATCATAGAATGGGTTGGGTTGACAGGAACCTTAAAGATAATTTAGTTCCAACCCCCTGCTATGGGCAGGGACACTTTCCACTACACCAGGTTGCTCAAAGCATCATTAAGCCTGGCCTTGAACACCTCATGCAGCATCCAAAACCTCACTAAGGCACCTTCCGATGTATCAACACTCCTCTTCAGTTGGGGCAAGGTGATTCCAAAAGGATTTCTATGAACACCTACAGCACCTGAATGTTGTACTTGATGACTGAAAAGGTCCCATTCAATCCAGTGATCTAAGTGAGAGCTAATTCAGTGACAGATTCAGGGAAGGTTCAGAGATGTAATATGGAATAATGGGAATGTGGGGAAGAACCTAGGTTTTAAAAAGTAGATTAATATTATGTGAACTTGAATGTTAGTTGATGCACATTGCAATACTCAAATTACAGAAGGCAGATCTCAGCACTACACTGTCAGATATAATCTGGAGACATCTTTAATGCAAATAATTACTATAATTGAAGATTGGGCATATTAATGTAAAATACACAAACTTTATTTAAAGACCATGAATTCTTCATCCAAAATAAAAGAAAAATGCAACTGAAATAAATTATTAATTTGCATTTATGCAAACTTTGATTCTTCATAATATGCAACTCCCACATTTTCAAAGTGTTCTTAATAAAAATGTCCCACCCTAGCTGTACCGGACTCTTTCACCTGTGAAAATGAAAAATGTCTCTCAAATACAGGCAGGGAGCTGAAAGTGTCCTCAAAAAACAAGTTAAGCTAAGGAGTAGAAAAATGTTTATCATTCTGGAAAACAGAAACAAAATGAAACCTGTAGTCACTACTGGGGAAAAAAGAATATTCATAATTTTTTTCCCAGAATGCAAAGACTTGGTGGAACTTCTGCATGGTGTGACTGGATATCAATTTTCAAAGCTGATCCCTGTACTCATGCCCATTCACCACTTTGGTTCATCTCCACACAGCTGGCCACTTTGGCTCAATAACAAAGTTCTGGCAGCTGCACCATAACCTCCCTAGACTTTTACTTGGTGCAGCTGAAAAGCTGACTAAAAAAGAAGTCACACTGACCTCAACACCAAGCATGGAGCTGACCTCTGTCAGCACAGGGGCAAACTACCTCTGCTTGGTGACCTCTCCCTGAACACAAATCAGTCTTGCTAAACTTGCATCTGCAGCCAAAAGCAAACCCCCAACAAGCAAACAAACCCATGGTGATAGGATATAAACAGAGCTTATACTTCAGCACCACATGTAGAGTACCATGCACACATCATGCTGAATGGGGTTTCTGTAGGCCTAAATGAAAAAAGTACATATCCAGTCGAACTTTCACAATAAAGGTAGCTCAACAGTCAGTTTAAAGGTGTTAACTGAAAATATAATTAATCTGAAAACATCCATAAACCTTTCCAGCTGCTTAGTCTGTGTTTGACTAGAGAATTTCAGTGCTTGGTCATGCATGCAAGTGTCTAAAATTGGCTGCTTCTATTGTCTCTCATTTTCGAGAACAGGGGTTCTTCGGATAGGGTAGAGTCCAAATGAAGCATTGAAGAACTTTAGTGGAATTCTAGCAATGAAAAAGATGAAAGAAAACCCAATCCACCACCCTACCCAAAACCCAAACAACCAAATAAAGTTCCCAACTCAAGCACAGGATTCTCTGATATAATCAAGACTTGAATTTTTATGAAGACCAGTATTCTAATACCTATTCTTCAAAAAGCATATCTAACGATACAACCTGGTACTGTATTAGGAAATTTATAAAATGAAAAGAATGAGCTGAAATTTTTTACTTCTGGTGTTAAGCGCTTCTTCAAGGACAGGAAGTCTGCCTCCTCATTAAAAAAACCTAAAGAACATGAAACTTTACTGGTCAGTAACTACCACAAAGCTACTTAGAAGCTACAGAAGTTACCATCTAAATGTTGTAAACAGCTTTGCTGATTACTTTCAGTTGCTGCTCTACTTGAAACCTAGATTATCCCACTTGTCTATCTGTGATTTCAGGAGGGCTAGATTTGGAAAGAACTCTGGATTTGTTTAGTAGCAGCATTTGTATTACAGTCCCAAGCATTACTTAACTACGCACATTAAATACATGTTCATTTGTTCATTCAATAAGCAAACATTTTTTTTTTGTGTTTTTAGCAGTATGTTCTCTGTTATCCTGAGGAATTCTTAGTAACACCTCTCCTCCTGAAACAGAGGTCTGTAATTGTTTCTCAGGAGTGGAAACGTGATATTTAAGGCAGCTCAGGGATGTGACTAGAGGAAAAACTGCTAACAGCAAGGGGGACAACTTCTTGTTGCTGCTGCAAAACTGAACTGTGATGCCTAGCATTGAATTGATACCATGAAGTTTTTGCTGCCCTATGAAAGAAAGCCTCACCAGAGAAACAGAATGGACATTGCCACACCAGCACTGGATGCCTACTCTTGATAGCATTTTCTGTCACTAACCTAGACTTACTGACATCTGACCACTGGAAAGACATGAAGTATCCATGTTACGAAAGAAAAGTGGACAGCATGAAAATAATAGGAATGAGATAAGAGCAGAAGCAAATCGCATATTGCGAATGAAAAAAAATTTTATGAGAAGAGCGAAAACTCCTCAAAAAATAACCTAAGAGACAGCAAATAGTAGAGCATATGAGTATCACTGCCCACTGGCAGCAGCTACACTAGAAAAAGCAATGTCTCCAAAAACTTCAAAATGCAGAATCTTGCAAAAAGAATAAATACCTGAGCTTGACAGACACATTAGTAAGAATAAATTATTTATTATTTGGAATACTCACCTCTACCTTTGGGTCACTAACAACACAGCACCATTTAAGCAAGCCTTTGAAGCAAACTTTTGATTCAGTAAATTATTCAATCAAAACCAGTCTGAGGAACAACTTTATTGAAACTGTATTTTTATGCTCACTTCTGTTCAACAATTGGCAAAATTCAGCATCTCCTCTAGACATTTTCCCTTATCCCAAACAGCTTACCATTTTTAATACTGGAAGTTATTAATTTCTGAAATAATGTTCATTGCCATCAACATCTCAGTTTTTATCAGAACCCTGAATTTGTGCTATAACTTGATCTTCTAAGCTCTCTTCCTTGAGTCAAGGATTTGTCGGGATACCCAGAGTCTCTCAGGGCACAAAATGAAGTCCCAGGTTCACCTGTGACAAAAAAAAAATATTTAATTAGTCTCAATTCACAAAAGAAGTTTCATTTATTAGATAAAACAATCTTTACTAGAGCATTTAATATTATAATTTTAAAACTAAAAACCAAAACATCATCAAGAACAACATTTTTCTGAAAAGGCTGATGATATCTCCAATCTGGTTATTAAAAGATAGCTCCATCTTTATTTTTAAATTTTTTATTCTAGAAAATGCATTAAGAGAGGAGCACCCTTCAACTAGATTCTTACACTGCTTAAATCAAAACCCAGAGCCAGTTTGAAAAGCCTCCAAAATTAAATTCTTACTGATAGATTCCCAACCCTAATTCTGCAATGGTTGTAGTATTCAGCAAAGAATAAAAAAAAAAAAAAATCACAAGTAGCTGTGTTAGTTAGTTCTTTCAAGAGTGACTTCACTGATCTGAAGAGATTTTGCAGAGATTACCCTTACTCAATATTACCCTTGAGTTCATTGTATTCTTTTGAGCACTCACAGAGCTGTCTTCACAGAACTCTTGGGATCTAAAGCAGGTGAGACAGATTGAGCATACAAACACTGGGGTTTTTTCCCTGTGTCATTGCCATCTCATTCAGAAAAAAGTAGTTACCACACATAGGTAAGTTTAAGTATGTGTGCAGTCTTAGGGAAATTAACTGTATCTTGTTGCCCAGGGCCCTGGTGCCTCAGCAATGTCAGACTTCCTCTATCCCTTCTTCACTAGTAACAAAGTTTTAGCAACAAAACATTTGGGCCAAGGACATGGAAAACTCGAAAAATGTACAAAAACCCAAATACACCTAGCACAGAACAGAGATCAGTGAGAAGCAGCTTTCTTCCCTGATTTAGTAGGTGCTAGTTACCAGTTTGGCACCAGTGCCTGGATAATCCCCACCCCTGCCAAGAGTCAGCAGACAGGACAGGCACACAGGAGTGAGGCTGAGACTGCTGGGCCTCCCTTCCCACACTGGACTCCTCTGGAGGGGGTAGTCAGGGAACTTTTGGACCTCAGCACACGAAGCACCCAGAAAAAAAGCAACCCACCAGGCCAAGAGAACAGTTTCAAAAGGAAGAGAAAGAAGAGCAAGAGGTGTAATACCATTCAAGAAAACTTTCTTCACTGACTTTAAGAATGGTCCAGTCCTGCAGTCACTGAATACCCAAATCCACCTGTCACTAAAATAACAGGCGTGTGCTGACATTTTAATGTCACTAGCAGAAAACTAATCTCCATAGTCAAAGACTTTGAACTGCTCCCTCACCTTGTTCTTGATGCATTGTTTTTCTTGGTGTGGGTAACAACAAAGGCATAAGGATACCAGCAATCAACAAATTTGTCTGTAGTATTGCATAGATCACTTAAATGATTGCCTCAGATTTCTGAGATGCTCTGATTCGCTGTTGACAGTTTCAAGTAAAAATTCCACTCATTAAAGGTACCAACAGTTTTTTAATACACCTTCCCTAAGGCTGGTTATTGCATCTTCCCTGGGTGGATCTGTTGAATGACCTTATTTCTGATCTATCAATATTTATAAGGGTAAATGAGACAAGAATTTACACAAAACTTCTTTTTAAAATGATCTGTTCTCATTCTTTTTGAAAATTAGCTATTAAAGAAGGCACATCAGTTTAAAGTTCAAGCTGCATGAATACTCTACCAATATGGTCATTAAAATCCTTATGCCTTGAATGTTTCCCTTGAACTTTGTTTCAAAGTTAAAAGATTACAGATATCATAAACCAAATTCAGTCTTTGTGCAGGTCAGCTTTAAATTGCAGCTGTTCCCATCAGGACTGAATTGGTGTCAGGCACCTCTTGGATTACAAGCCACCATAAAAGAAATAACAGACCAGAACTATGAAACTTATTACAAGTCAAGTACATTAAATAAAAGAGGATCCTACCAGTTGCATCATCAGCTTCTGTGTCTAGAAGAGCATCTACTGAAGCCATGCTTGTGCCTATGAAGGAGTCTGTAGTATCAGACACTCCTCGCTTGCTGAGACAAACTTCTTTGAGTTACTGACTTCTCTGCTTTGATCAGTGTCTTTTACTAACCTTCTGACTGTCAGGAAGGTTACACCACTTGTTGAGAAGGTTTTTCTAGGCCTTCCTACTATTCCCCAATGCACTTTTAAAATTGTAAGTCCACAGGTTCAATTTGTAGTATCTTCCAATACATATGTATATAATAGAGAGTAGGACAGAGATGAAAGATGCTTTCCCCCACCAAATCCACCTTTTTGTGAAAGGGGTAAATACTCCTTATTTCTGTTAGTCCTCTCTTGCAAAGAGGGAAGAAAATCTTCAGTGAGATACATTTTCTTCAGGAGGTATCTTCTGTTCCTCCCTGACCTTTCTCCAGTGGAATTTTCATCCTGTGTCCTTTTTCCTCAATAAATGTGCCAGGAAGACTTAATTAATATAAGTTGTTGCAAAAGTAGAAGTTTCTTTCTTATTACATTTCTGTAAAAAGTCGTAACTGCCTTTAGCATTACCAAGTTACAAATTACTTGTATGGATAAATCAGATTATTTTCAATAAAATCTCTTCCTGAATAATCTGACTTAGGAAAAACAAGACTTGGGAAACTTTGGTCTTCAAACTTACAAATATTAGGCCAGGGTCTTCTAAATACTTACTGCCTGTTACAAATTTATTTGCCTGAGAAAGCCTTAATTGAAGGCCCAATTAAATAGTGGTGCTCACATAAATAGTTATTCCCAGGCACAGGTTTTTGCAAGATTATTCCAGAACACTTAAAACACCTTTTAAAACTTATGTTATTTCCAAAGATTCCTTTAATCCATTTACTAAACTCCCCCCATATTTTAAAGGAAAAAAAAAAAACCCTAAAACTTTAGGACTTTAAAAGCTTGCTCCTATTTTTCTCCTAAATCAAGATGATAAACTATTCACCACATGGTACCAAGAATGCACTCAGTTTAATTAATCCTTAATTTCAGAGGGTCAAGCAGTATCTAGTTCATGTTCCAGTCTTAAACAACTTATGTTCAGAAGAGTGCTCTACTCTCCTAGCTGTTGCCAGTTTATTGCAGTTCTTAAGTCACTATGACAGAAAAGGCAAGAACAAGAAATGCAGTAAGAGTGAGCAAGTGAGCACGAGTGGAGATTCAGGAGGGATTACATGATATCTACAGCAGAGAGTATGCACACACACAGAGCCCAAGGATTCAGTTACATCTCCAGAAAAAAGACACCATGTTTATTTCAGACTTTACCAGACTTGTCCATATTGCAAACTACCCACAGAAGTGCTAAAGCACAGATCTACTAATTAAGGAGGTGGAGAATATCACCCATTCCCCTAGAGAAACCCAAGTAATATGCCTGTCTCAACCCTTTCTCCCTCCATCTAAAAGTCTTCCAGGGAACAAGGGTAGTCAAGTGCTCACTTGGACTTCTGGAGTTGGAGTCTCCTCTCAGTTACCTGCACGTGTTACCCTGCCAGGTCCAGTGGATGAAATTTCTGCCCATGAAAGCAGGAAGATAATAGAGCTTTCAGAATTTACATCAGTGGCAATTGTAAGGAGGAAAAAAATTAAAATCTGTTACTCTTCATTTTGATCTTGTGTGTGGCATTCTACTATGGCTGAATGAAACTGAAGCGGACAAGCCACTAGAATTACCTGAATTAACCTTAAAAGATAAGCATGCCACTGTTTGCCAGAGTCCAGTACTAGCTACCTTTCTTAGGCTAGCTCAAAGCCCAGGCTCAAGTTCCCCCTCAGATGAATTTTAAACCATTAACTAATGAACTTAGTGCAGTAGTAATGAAGACCTTGACAGCCCAGTCGTGGAAAAAAAAAAAAAAAAAGCCCAGTGGGGGGAAAAAATAAAAGCAGTTTCTCAGTTGTCATGGAGTGAAATTCCGCTTTCATTACCAGTACAGCTCTCTTCCCATGCTCCTGTATTTTTTTCAATGAAAGATGCAGAGGGTTTGGAGTGCACAGATTTGGTACACGTGCACAGCAGCTGGTCTGACATGATAAAGCAGAATGAATCTGAAGAAGTTCCTGCCTGTCTGACCAATAATCCATGAACTAAGAGGGATTTACTCAATAGACCAGCACAGATTCTATCCTGTCAAAATTAGAGACTGATTTTTTTTAAAAAGTGCCTAAAGCTGTTTTCTGTTAGATGTTTTCCATTCCCCAAAGACCTAGACAGCAAGTAGGAGGCGAACAAAGGTGGGGGGAGGGAATTGTCTGAATCCTGCAATGTTTGTAACTTCGTATTCGCTTGATTTGAAGCTCCAACCATAGAATTTGTTACTGAAGACATTTCTGTAACTCAAAGAAAATCAATCAGAAGAATAGCATCCAGCATGCACAGACACACACTGTATGCCAAGGCAGCATCCCCGGTACCGTGTCTAAATCTCATTCTTAAATACGACTTACTTGCCATTCTCTTTTGCTAGGTGGGAACTGCCGAGAGCTAAAAATAGCACCAAGATTCAGTGGCGGGAGCTAAAAATACCCTTTCCCGCGCTCGATTACCGACTCGGCAGGAAAGACGGAGCTCTTGGCATCTGTCACAGCCTATAACCGCCAGCTGGGGATGGAGACAAAGAGCCCAACCCCGGAGTTCCGCGCTCGGGGAAAGTTTCACCGGCAGACGAAGAGGCCACGGCACTGCATCCCGGGGCCACGGGATCCCCACCCACCCCAGCCCGGGCGGCGCCCCCGGGCCTCCCCGCCGCCCCTTACCCGCGTTTCGCAGCTTCTTGTTGCGGTAGACGGAGAGGATGACCAAGAGGTTGCCCAGCAGGTCCACCGCGATGGTGAAGATGAGGATGGCGGCCAAAGTGGAGGTCACCCAGGGCTGGCGGCGCGGGGCGCCCTCGGCCGGCGGGTCCCGCGGGAGGACGGAGCTGTTCAGCTCGCTCTCGTTCACTCTCATCCTGCCGCCCGACCTCCCGGGGCACAACCGGGTACCGGCGGGGCGGGCGCGGGGCAGGTGAGGTCGGGGCGGGGGTCGCGGTCGCGGCCGCCCTGCGCCGCGGGGCTGCCCGCCCTAGGGCGGAGCGGGGCAGGCGGGAGCGGGCGCACCTCCCATGGCGGCCGGCGCCGCTACTCCAGGCAGGAAGTTTCCCCGAAGTGTGCATGTGCCGCGGCGGGACACTTTTATAGCCCGGCCGCGCCGCCGCCCCGCCCGCCGCCACCGCTGCCGCCAGGTGACACCGAGCCGCCCCCGCGCCGGCACGTGCGCGGCCGCGGCTCCAGCTGCCGCCGGCGGCGCCACAGCGCCCCCCCGCGGCGCCCCGTTCCCGCCGCGCTCCGCTTCCCCATTCATGCTCCCGGCCGCTCCATTCAGCGCCGGCCGCTCCATTCACCGGCGGAGGCGCGGCAGGGATCGACGGGGCTCGCTGTCTGCGGTTGGGCGGTTCGCAGCGCTCGGCGCTATTTTTAGCACTCCTGGTTAACGCCGGCTCTTAATTAGGCGCCCGCCGAACTCCCCTCCCCTCCTCCCCCTCCTTTATTTAACATCGCACCCGCACGGTAACGTGAGCGCGGCGAGAAACCTCCCATCGGGGAGCGGGTCGGGGCTGCTATAAAAAGCTCCTCGCGAAGGAGACTGGCTGGCTGGGCAGGGGGGGCGTCTGAGGACCCGCGTCCCGGGAGCACCACGTGCTGCCGCAGCGAGGGGGCGGCGGGGGGGACACGCACCGCCTCGGCAGCCCCCCCTTCCTCCCCTGCAGCCTTTCTTCCTCCCCCACACCCTGGGCAGCGGGGGCGGTCTGCACAGGGAAGACGGAGACAGAAAAGGTAGCGGGGATGCCCCGAGCCACCCCTACGAGCCCGGTGAAGTCTGGATCCCCTGTTCCCCAAAAGCAGCGTTTGCTTCAAAGAAAGGAGGAAACAGGGAGCCATTGCCCAGCCGTGAGGAGGACCCAGTCGACTGAAAAGGGTATTCCTTCACCCTCTCGTGCGGTGGGCGCACTGGTGAATAAATGAATGAATAAATAAATAAATAATAAATAAAGCCACTTTCTTCCGACTGAATCTTCTCGCTTGCATGGCACAGAGCTGTTGAAAATCTCTGAGCAAACTGGGCGTGGGAATCACTCTCCCATTCAGGATAACGGGCTGCGAGTGCGGACGGCAGTGCGCGCTGTTTTCCGCGGAGCGCAGGGCTGGGTGCGGTGCTGGCGGCCAGGGGCGGCCCCGCGCACCCACCGCCGTCCCGCCCGGAGCGCTCCCGGGGCTGCTGCGGCCGGGCGGGCAGCCGGGGGGTCCGCGGCGGCGGCGCGGGGCTCCTCCCGGCGCGGCGCGGGCGGTATCGTGCGCGGCTCTGCGCGGGGCGGGAGGGGCTCATGCGGCGCAGCCTGCGCCCAGCACCGGGCTCAGGGCGCTGTGTCCCGTGGCAGCCCGAGGTGAGCGATAACCAAAGCCACCGTTGTCACCAGCAGTTACGTAACGCGGCGGCTGTGACAGGACACCGCGGGAGCGGCCGGCCCGCAGCCGCGGAGGGGCGCGGACAGGCAGGGCGTGGCGGTGGCGGTGGCGGTGGAGGCAGCAGCGGCACCCCCGCCCTGGCAGGCGCCGCAGTCCCAGCCTGCACGGCTGAGTGCCAGGGAAACCCGAGCTTCCCATTCACCCACGGTTTTCTTACACCACCGCGGGCAGCGGAGCGAGGAGCACCGCCGCTCAGCCTCCCGCTGGTGAATGTGAGACCGCTTGTGTTTGGTGCGGGAAGTGCTGGTTTATTTGACCACTTACTGACTTATTAAATGCTCAATATTCCGGCAGCGTGTTTTCCCGCCGCCCCGATAAACAGTAGTCCCGGGGAGATGTGTCGGCGCTGCACAGCATTCCTTCCCACTGCTTCCCGAGCAGCATCCAAAGCCCATCCATCACTGGAGATGGAGAGCAGCAGCCCGCACCACAAGAGGAGCTTGCAGGAGGAGCCCCTCAGCGCGGCGCCGCAGCTCCTGGGCAGAGGGGGGTGGTGAGCACACACCCACCCATGACAGCCACATCCACCCACCACCAGCCCCCGCCCTCCATCCCCCTGGCAGGTTAGTGCATGTGTCCGTGTAGGTGCATAACAACTAGGTTATCAAGCTGTGGAGAAGATTAAAAATAGGAGGAGCCAGTATCAGGGGGATATCAGATCAAGGGCAGCCACACGTGGAGGCAGGTAGACCTCCACGGGTGTTTGCCTGGACAGGGAAGGGCTGGCTGCCCAGAGACAGCTGTGAAATTTCACAAGGTCGAGTATTTTTAACCAGAAGGTAGAGCGACGATGAGGATCAGTCCAGGATTTTGCTTCAAAGAAAAGGAATCTGGTCCATGCAGGAACTGCTGTTATTTGTCTCATTCCTAGGATGTTCAGTGACATATTTGCAATTTAGACCCACAGGGGAATGGAGATATCACTCCACCCATCCCATTTTAGTCTTGTGGAAAGACTAGGCTGCTTGTGTGGTGGGAAGGGAACGCTTCTTGAAAAGGGAACTAAAGATGTCCTAAGGCATCACTACCAGAAAACCCTGTACGAGAGCTAAGGGTGACCCAAGCACCAGCAAGGGCCATGATACATTGAGAAACCTTGTGCTGCTGCTGTTGGATTTCTTTCCTGCAGAGTGGGAGATGGGCATCAGGATGTGGGTCAGGCTCCAGCAAGAACCACCTTCCCATTCCCCACCAGGGAGTGGGACAGCTTTCTCTTTCCTCCCTCTCACCTTGACAGAGACACCTCATACTAGAAAATGGTGCTCTTTAGGGTTTTGCATGTGTTTACTCACATTCTGGAGAGTTAAAGACTCTAAGATGCCACCCAAAACAAGCAAGCTGTGAAAACTGCAGAGGAGCAGATCTAACAACATCAGGCTCCTTCACACTCATCAACATTCAGAGTCAGTCAGGCAATCTTAGAGGCAGTTTGGTATTGTTTGTTACATCCTCTGAGGCTGGTCTCTCTGCCCTCACATTTTCTACACTTTTTCTACATATGCATTTTTAAAGTACAACTGAGTGAAGTTAAATGATGCTTTACATGAAAGCAGCATAAGATCAGGGCACAAGAACAAGCAAATCACTTGGGCCAGGCACCCCATATTATGATAATTTAAATCAGAGTTGACTTCACTGTAGTGAGCAAAATTGGCAGAGATCTTATTACATGAAGAAATACGGAACTTGTCTGATCTGTCATGAAAGAGTTCTGATTTGGTTTTGCTTGGGTTGTTTGGGAAGTGCCTGTTGCTCATTCTCTCTCCAGCCAAGTTTCCTGGCGGATCTTGAACTGATGGTGTAGTTTTTGGTAGGTTTTGGTCGTGTCTCCTGTTGATGCAACCTGCTCTCTCTGGATGAGTGCAAGGCCTGAGTCTTGTTTTTGTCTTGTCTAGAGCTAGCAGTTGAGCCTGTTGTCAGCATCTGGCTGTGCCTGCTGCTCTTAGGTCCTGTGAGACTGTGGTCTGGGCACAGACTACATAGCAAGGACATTAGATGAGTTGAGGGAGCACTGTCCATCTGGAAAGATAGATGGAAATACAGAAAACATGAGAAGAAATCAACAATTCAGCTGGTTCTCTGAGTAAGAGAATGGAGACTGCCTGGCAGATGGGCCTGGGATGCTCAGTAAGAGGGGCAAGTACTGAAAGCATGCTGGTGTGGGTGCCTGGCAGAGAATGGAGTGGGAGGGCAAAAGGCAGAACATTTGTCTCCTTAAGGAGAAGTTTTCACCAGGTTCAGTGTGATTTTCTTACATCAGGGGAAATAGCTGTGGAGGCTGATGGCAGATAAGATATCTTGGAAGGGGCTGACTTGAATACAAATATGGGAGGCAGGCCTATGGAGGGCTGTACTGGAACAGGGAGGTAAGTAAAAAGTTGTGGTGCCTGTGGCAGAGAAGCAGCAGCTTCTGATAGCTTTTATGTTTTGGTGCCCTTCTCTCCTTCAGAAAAGCCTAGGAAGCTGCATGAAATATAAAAATGCAGACTCTATTCTGCTCAATCACAATAGGTATTTCCATAGTGAAAAGCTGAGACTATCTTAAAACTGAGGTGGAAAAAAAATGAGGTAAGCCAACTGGCAGTGTGTTTCTGTGGTGAGCAATAGTGTGGAGAGTAGGAGCAGCTGCTCATTTGAATGCTTAGCGTTAAATTAAGTAGGTGCAGATTCTGTTCCTTACTATTTTGAGACCTTCGTAATTCCCCTGTTATGCTGAAGAACAGTTATGATGCTGATGGTTCCTGAGCACTCTAGGAAAGAAAGGAAACTCACAGCTCCTCTCCGCTGTGGTGCTTGGAGACATTTTCACCATTACATTTGCCAGCCTCTTGGGCTGCTCGCCCAGCACACTGACACGGTCATTTAGTTCTCCCCATAACCCTTCCTTGACAGCTGTTGTTCAGTACACAGGTCTTGCTGATACACCTATGGGGCAATTCCACTTCCCCAACAGTTAAACTGCTGTGGCAGCAGGCCTGTTGCAGCTCATCCCGTGGCAGGAGGTATCTACTCTTCATTACATCAGACCATTGGTTGTGATGCTGCACTACAAAAAAAAAAAACAAAAAAAACCCCTGTCTTTTAGAGGAGTGATTCAGAGTGCTGAAATTTTCCCATGTTTTATTTTGTGATGTGCAGCTTTCTTTCCCTGACAAGTCTTTTATTTCAGTGTTTTTTTCATAGTTACAATCTGTGGCATCTCCTACCTACATTTTTTGAGTCATAAAACAGCTCTGTAAATCGCATCCTCTCTGTGAGTATCGGGTTTGGGCAGATGATGCAAGAGATTGATGGGAAATGTGCCAGCTCTTTAATTCTTCATTCAGCACTGCCTTAGAGCACAGTTTTTGTATTCAGAGAGCACTGTTATGACAATTCTTGGGCAACACAGTCTGCTTTTGCTTCTGGCTTTGGGGTTTCTAAGGTGAGATGCTATTCACCACATGGCTGGGACAGGGAATTTAATTTAGAAATGAAACTACATCCTAGGACTCTTCTCTGCATTAATACTCTCTTCTCCTCCAATATGAAATGGCCTCAAAAGGAAGAAATAGTAGCTTCTCACTGTAGAATGGCAAATTATATAATTGTTAAAGCATTCTCCAGAATGATTAGAAAATTATCTTTGAAACTTTGCAAGCAGAAAAGGTAACTAATGTCAGCTTATCTGTATTTTAGGGTAGGAAAGTGAAATGCTGTATATTGTGATTGACTGTTTTAAGCATGCTTCCTCATAAGTTTGATTTTAAAGATGATTTTGGAGTTAATTTTGAAGTTGGGGGGATGAGAATGGGTAAGGTTCAGGGCAGTAAATCCTGATCAGAAGCTGATATTTTTTGAAGCCCAGTCACACACCACAGTTGCTGAGATAGGTGAGTTAATACTCAGCTTTGTCCTCAGTGGCTCCAAGACTTCTAAATCAGTGCATCTAGTGGCAGATCACACTAAGAGACCTACCTTGCTACATATAGAGTGAGGTTGCTTACCTCAGACTGTTCTTCTGATATATTTGCTTGTCGTGTCCATTTCTTTGTCCTGTGATTCTTCAGGATATTGGTCCCCAGCCACTGCTTTTGAGCGATGATTGACGTAGATTGTTCCACAATGTGAGCAGTCCAGCAACAAGCAAGGCTTCTGGAGAGAGGGCACTCTGTGTGCACCAAGGAAATAGAACTGTCCTATTATTTGTGGTTTCCTTCTGCTTCCTTCAAGTCTGCATTTAAAATGTTAAGGATAAGGATTTCCATGGCACTAGCATTTTATAGTGTCATAACAACTTGTCACTCTTCTGCCCTGCCCTCTGAGCCCTCAGATCCACAGTTCCTGGTAGATACCATTTACTTGCATTAACTATAGAGGTTTAAATACTCCTGCGATAAAATAAAAGCTTTGCCAAAAGCCAGAATGTACCTGCACATTCAGATTGGTAGCTGGTATTCTTTTCTTGCAAGGCTGTATGTAGCCTGTTTTTATACACTGTTACGGTGCTTTTTTTATTAAGCAAACTCAGAAATCTGGACCGATTCCAGCCCACCCATTTCTCTGGTGTTCTCACTATGCTGACCAAATTCAGCCTGTCTACTTAACATTTAAATTTGCTTAGTTTCTTTCTTTATTTTTTTTTCTATACAGGAATTTATTACAGTAAGGGAAATATCATATTCCTTTAACAAAGCATACAGAATGGTTTAAAATAGAAATCACATTCACTTTCTTGTTGTATATTTTTATATTTACCTTTGAATATTCTGCCGTTGTACGTTTATTTTTTTCCTCCTTGGCAGTGACTTTAAAACCTTTCAATATCTTCTTGTATTCTTTTCTATGACTCTTTTGTCAGTCTGAGTGAATGTTTTCTTTGGCTTTCCTTTTGTTTAAATATGGGGAATAGAGGGAACATGTCTTGAATTGAAATCACTGAACTGGAGAGGGACTACAAAAAGAATTGACTGTAGTAAAGCTGAAGTATTAAAATCCAGCCAGTGCGGTTCTCACCAAGTGTAGAAATGCAGAAAAATGCTTACAGCCTCAGAGAATGCATGATGAAGTTACAATGGACGTGTTTGAAATGAATGGGAAAAATTGAAATTGGTAGTCTTTGACATGAAGCCAGATGAGAATGAGCCAACGGTGGGGTAGGGTGGGGTGCTGAGTCTGAGGGATTGGAAGAAGTCAAAATGCTTAAAATGGAGAAGCATAGGATTGTTGTGAGTAGTCAATATTCTAGTTTTAGCCTGTTATCAATGAACTGAAATCAGTGGAATGAAACTTGATTGAAAGAGTGATGACACAATTCCATGATGTAATGCTAAGGAGCACTTCACAATGGGTCCTTTAAGAAATGTGGAATCATTTGCAATTAGAATTGATGGGAAAACACAAAGATTTAATCTGAATTGAAATCCACAGATGCTGTACTAACTATTGAATGGGTTTGTCACTACAGAATCTCACCACAAAAAAAATCAGCAACATAGTTGCTTTTAATTTTTTTTTATTCAGCAAATATGGGCTGAGCCATTTTCTTCAATTAGATTATTATTAGCAAATCCAGGAAGAGATTTTTAAACAGTTTGCCTTGTCTGCAGTGTTTCCAGAAATCTTTTCAGGCTTGAGTCTACAAATAACAACTTCTAGGTTTGGGAGCTTTTAATTTGTTTGTTTCTGTTTGCACACACCCCCTTCTTCCCCTGCACACACACAGGCTCACACACATATAGAGACATCCCCCCCAGTATTCCCAGGGTAGGCTGGGATACAGTTTGTAGATGATAATGGGGTTCATGACAGTGATTTACCTTCTCCATTTGCCTGTGAAAATTACGAAAGTCCCACTAAATCATCCAGATGACATTCCGCTGTGAGCAGTTTCTAAACTTGAGTCCTAGAAGGAGAGAATGTTTATGAAGAAATAGAGACTAGAAAAGCCAAGCAAATAATTTTTCTGAGCTGGCAATTGTGTACTGCTCAGCAGCTCTTTATATTAATTTTCCTTACTTCTTTCAACAGGTTATTTCATACTTTCTCTAATTTATTTTTATTTTCTACTCTCTTCATTTCACTAATAAACAAAAATGGATTTTGTGACAATTTATGCTGTAACCTTTTAATTCCCTCTCAGTGTGGTACACTAGACTTCATCCATATTAATATTAGTAACTCCTGGGGTAGTTAAGAGTTGTGTCAATATAAAACCTAGTCACAAAATAAACCATGAGTTCAACAAAGGTTACTTAATCTTCTCAGGGGTCTCAAAGCTTGATGTTTTCCTCAAAGACAAAACGAGTGACACATCAGAGGTTCTTTAGAAAGGGTTGGACACATTTAGTATTGCTCAGTAATCAAAAAACACTTTTGTGTTTTCAATACAGTGCTCTTCAAAGAGACAAGTAACAGCTCTGAGAAAAGTTTCCCCTATGTGGAAAAGGTACAATACATCCAGGGAACAGAAATGCCATCTCCATTACACTTGTACCTGAATATATATTTCAGAGGCAATGAGGCGTGAGAGGGCAATTCTGCCTTCAGAGGAAGAACTTGCTATTTTTTTTGAAACTGCAACCAGAGTACCTGCTATATTGAGATAGTTAATATTATTCAGAACATGTAAGACACGTCTCTATTCCTGTATATGCTCAGGAAAATCTGAAGTGGTGATGGGAGACTGTAAAATCTTGAAGTCAGTGGTCAGCACTACATCACTCTGTCACTTGGTGCAGCTTGCTCCAGGTAGCATGACCTGTGTCTTGTGATTCCTCACATGTCCTATTCAGGGCTGATTGTATTCATTTCATCTGCTGGTTTTGCTTTCTCATGTCAAGATATTTGTGTGGGCTTGTGCTTATCTAACACTTAGTAATCTTGCAGCTTTTTTTAGTATTTGTGTTATCTCCCTCTACACGTCCCGTCCTCTTGCTGAGAAATCCAGTTTGTTTGTCCGACTTACTCAGAATCCTTAAGCTCAGACACAGAATTTCTCTACAGTTCTGAGGCAGTTTCACCCTAACATTTGATTTCTGCACTTACAGATTTCATTTTACTTCCATCCTTGAATTCTCAGCCTGAGACAGTAAGACAAAGGTATTTATTATTTTGTACTCTCTACATGAGAGTATGCTTTTCCAGAGCATGCTCTTTCCTAGTCATTACTCCCCTCTTTCAACAAGAAACTTCCCATGTCTCTTAGAAAAGATGAATAAAAATGGGAAGACAGTAAAACAGAATAAAATAAATCTGGCGATTAATCAGTCAATAAGCACCACTTGTAGTACACACACTCACTAAGGGGACACCATTTAAATCTATTGTCTTAGAAATTTGACATCATTAATCCATTATTAATTTTTGAAAACTAAAATTCTTATTTTGCTGAAACTGTTGTGCATGCTAAAAAAATGGGAAAAGTGACAAAATGCAAATCAAAACTGTATGAGAAGACAGCATGCAGCATAATGACAGAGTCAAAAGTAATATAAAAATCTTTACTCCTTGAGAATTGTGATGGCTACCATAAAGTGGATTTATTCTCACTAGTTTATTTAAAAAAGGTGCCCAGTTAGCTTCTAGTAATGAAAATCCTAGAAACTATTCACAAGGGTATAACAATTTATATGCACCAGGCTTCTGGGCTAAGTTCTTTTAAACTTTTATATAAAATCAGAATTTATAATATTTGTAACTCACCCTGTGATTTAATACCTATTAGTCTGACGTGGCTCAAATGACATTTTTTACAGCTCTTGAAAAACAGGCATGAACAGTGACTTCACTCTTGGTGCAAAACCTCAAAGTTATGAAAAAACTTGGGGAATTAAATTCAGAGCATGCACATAAATAAAGTGCTAATGGAGGATTTATTAGTAATTTTCTTCACTATGAGGGTAGTGAGGCACTGGCACAGGATGCCCAGGGAAGTTGTGGATACCCCATTCCTGGAAGTGCTCAAGGCCAAGCTGGATGGGGTCTAGTGGAAGGTGTCCCTGCCCACGGTGGGGAATTGGAACTGGATAATCTTTAAGGCACCTGCCAACCCAAACCATTCTGTGATGTACTTGGTGAAATGTTTGATCAGTTTTGGGTTGCCAATTTCATGTTATCTACATTTTTTACCTTCTGGGATTTTAACTGTGAAAAATTCGGCAGCAATAACCTGCATATGAAAGTGCAGATGTGTTCAAAAGTCATCTATGCTAGGTAAAGTTATATATTAGTCAGCAATTTTTAGCACCATCAATTTCAATTATGTTGATTAGATCCACATCTTCTTTTTTGACATGAGTGATTAATTTCAGCAGTGTTTTGCTACAAGGTCTACTGAAGCCTTGTTGTCTCTAAAGTTTGAATTTTCTGCCATTGATAAAATCTCTAGAACTTCTCATATAACTTTGATCTCCATTATGAAAAGACATGCTCCTATTAGGCTTGTTTTTAAATCTAAATATAGTAAAAGATCATATAAAGTTGTCATATGCTTTTTATGTGATCTGGGACATAGAATAAAGGCTGTCACTTTGATACTGTGCATTGGCTTTGTTGAATTTATCTGAATTATTACTGAAATTGGTATAGTGATCCACTTCAGAGAAGCTTTTTGGATTTAGAATTTCATAGCAGATTTCAGCTATATTTATATCATTGTGATTTCTTAGACAGTTGCACATATCCTTTGGATTTATTTTGGAACAAATGTGTAATTTCATTGCTGAAAATGGGTGACCAACATTTTGACTGTGATTCCTGTGATATTCCCCTCTTTATGTGTGAGGAACTGGTCTGAAGCCTGTTGTAAGAGATAAATGCCAGTGATACCAACCATATTTATTATTTCTTCAGGAGAAGAGGAAACAGTGGAGCTGTTACTAAGAAAGAAGATTTCCAAAATTGTATATTTTTTTAATAATTTAGAAAGTGTGGGAATACAAAATAACACCTCAGTGGCATTAAACCCTGAAGCTTTTTCTAAACTCCAGTAATTGTGACATCTTATAAATATATCATCCCCTAAAAAGATTTATTTTCCTTATCTTCTATCTGACTTATTTGATAAATGTTCACCATTCAGTGTTTTATGTGAAATAAACTAGTGCTTTTCATCTAGTTAATGGATCAAAGCAATGTTCAAAGAAGAAAAACTCCTTTTATTAGCATTTTGTAGCAAATTCAGCTGACACAATAAGAAAGCAATAGAGGTGGAAAATTACTTGCTCTTTTATCTGGGAGTGTAAGTCAAGGTTACAGCTAGCATGTGTGAGTGGTAGTTATTAATATTTTTAATTATTCTGTTGAGAAATTTTCTATTTTATAACTAGTGATCCAACAATTAATTTGTAAACTGAATCTACTTAAAGTTATCTTTGGTGAACAACTATCTGAATAATAAAGAATCCAGATATAATACTTAAAATGTTTTAATTGAGGTGGTTGAAGTTGCAGCTATTTCATTATACCTGAAGAACTCTTGTGATTTTATGGGGAAGAAGAAATCTAAAAGCCAACTTATGAGTGTCTTTGACTTTTCAATTATGTGGGATAATTTGAACACAATACAATTTTTCTTGGCAAAATTTATGTAGCATTATTGGCTGGTTTTGTTCAATTGGAGTACATTTTAAAATTTATATCCAGAGAAAATGACCCAAAATACAAAGCAGCAAAAAAAGCTGTCTGCTGAATAAAGTAAAATAAACAAAATAAATGGTACAAAACCTTCTAGTACAAGTTTAAAGATTTGTGTGGATTTTTTTTTTATTTTTCTTTTTTATTTTCTGAGAGAAGTTTGCAAAAGGTGTTTTTTTGGTTTTTGCTTGGTTGGTTGGTTGGTTTTTTAATCAAAATTTTAAAGTCTTTCATGATGTATTAATTTATCTTTGTATATAATCTTTATGAGCTTCTTTCACTGCTTTTAACTATCCCTTCTATTTTTGTCTGTAATTTTTCAAGTGCTGAAGGTTTTTCCTCATATGAGAAAATGGATTGCCAGGTTGCCCCATCATACAGAAATATATCTGTCATTTTGCCTGTCATGTGGATTGTTAGTTATGAAGAACTGTCTCTTCTTTCATACAAGAGGATATATTTGTATCTCTTGCTTTGATTCTCTCCAGACATTTAGGCCCTGGTCTGAGTGGTATTTCTTGGAATGGGCATGTGCTTTATGATGAGTTTTGTTTGCACGTAACAAAGTATCCCAGATAAGGAAATGAGCAAAAAAATTCTAATCTGTTGTAACTACCTGTCACTGTCAGTACAGAGAGAGGATCCATAGTTAATAAGATGATGGTCTTTTTTTCCTCTTACTGATTAACCTGCTGAAATAATTTGTAAGTTTTATAGTAGGTTGAAGGTACTCTTTTTTCCATGTATGTTCTTACTAAGAACAATGTTCACTAAGTTATGGGCTGAGATTTTGCTACTATTTATTATTTTACCTTAATGTGATATAGCTCTGTGGTCTGCAAAAAGAAGAAGTGTCAGGCTTTGTTTATGGTGCTTTTGTCTTATGCACTGTTAGTAAATTTTTTGTCAGTGCTACTAAAGCCTCAAGAATCACTAAGAAAATTCACCATGTAGTGCTGAGCTATCTTACTGTACGGACCGCCAGATCTTTTGATATTTAAAAATTTTTGAGGAGTAAACCAAAGAAACAGTGGAAACAGATTTGTAATTTAAATGATTTATGAAGTCCTTGGCCCAGTTTTGGATTTTCTTACTTCGTTGGTGGGTGCCTGTTGCATGCAAGCAACAGGTATATTGAGAGTAAAGGAAAATGAAATATATTTGATTTCATAGTGTTTTTTCTTATTTCAGTAGGTTTTGTCATCTATAATGTGATTTTTTAAAAGGAAAATTCCTTTCCAAATTTTGCTGTCCCCCTTTCAATGATTACTAGAATTGTTTTCAGGTGTGTTCCATTGTCATGCATTTTCTTGATGGCAAATAAAAACATGGGCAGTAGCAGAAGATGAACATTTTTATTTAGATGTTTTTGAATCTGAAGGCTTGAGTTAAGTTAATCTGTTTCCAATCTAGTGAAGTCTGCATTAAAAATACCAATAAATCTGAATACACCAGAAAATAAATAAATCTACATCACAGAAGTGGGGCTAAAACATGGGTGGCCCTTAAGGAAGAGAGCAGAGCCATTTTCTCCCACTCTGTTCTTCCCCATATGTTTTTTGCAGCCATGGCAATCACTGAATGTAAGGTGCACATCTACCATGCAGCACAGAAACAGGAAACAGAAAAGTCTTGAGAAAACAAGGCAAAATTAAATTGTTAGGCTTTCCTCACAGGCATAGATGAGTCCAGTGCCTTATTTTATTCTGTGCATAGGAGAGACAACCTAAATTTAGAGGACTCTCTAGTAAAGTCGTGTGTGTATTTTTCCAGTGTTGTAAGACATGTTCCAACGTGTGATCAAACTCCACACTTGAAAATAAGTTTTCTTTCTTTTTTTTTTTTTTTTTTTTTTTTTTTTTCACTGAGCCGTTTAATGCCTCTTTTCTGTGTGACTGTTCAGGTTAGCCTGCATTTGCATGACCACGTCAGGTGCATGTGTGGCATTGCCTTTAACAAACATGCATTGTGAGCTGTAGTTGCATGACACTGGCTTATTTCAGAGCACAGCTGGAGGACACCCCCCAGAAAATATGTTGCCATTGAAGTGCAAGGTGAACTTCAGAGTAGTAGAATTAAGAAGGAAGATGATGACACGTATTCCCAGTCTGCTGAAAAACCAAGGAGGCACACATACTGTCTGCAGTGGGTACTACAGAAGGCTGGGAGAGGAGGGGCTTCTTATTGTTTTGTGTATGTTTGTTTTCTACCAACTCCATTCTGAATTTAGCCTTTAAGAACACAGCAGGTAAGTGAGATTTGGGCATAGGTGTAGACCAGCAAACAGAAGGGAACCCCGGGGTTATGCAGAGCAGGGTGTGGAGCCTGGTGTTGATTGGAGATCAGAGTAGGAGGAGTTACTGTCCCCTGCAGATAAAACCAGGGTCAAGGAACGCACAACCCTACACTGCTTGGTCAGTGTAAAGTCTGTTTGCTTTCCCTGTTAATGAGCAAAATAGTGTTTATGGAGGTTCATAGGGCAGCTGTAGGATTGCATGGGAGCTCTGAGATCCCGAACTCCACAACCCTATCCTTTCTGTGAGAGGTGACTCTGCCCATGCTGAAGCAATGGCTGGGGTCCCCATTCTGGGAAAGGATGTCTGAGTTTTGTCAAGATTTCTTGAGGAGTGCATGTTTTGTTCTTAAATAAAGTTTGGTGTGAAAGTAGAGAACCTGCATTTCCAGATGCTTTGCTTTTGCTTCTAGGCAAAGTCTATTCTAGACCTAGATGCCAGAGCCTGGAAGTTTTGCCTCAGTCTTCTCATTTCATGTACGGAGTTCATGGACATGAGATAGCACCAAATCAAGGTAAATTCTCTTTTTAAAAGTTCCCTTCTGCTTTTTAAAGTCTGTCAGGAGAGGCAGGTTAAAAAGTCTGGGAAAGCTTTCCTCTCACATGAGCCCTTTGTCCCTCCGTCATATGCCTTGTGTTGAAATCATTCTGATGTACAATAATTTTCTTTTGGGAGAGAAATACTCTTTTGAAATGAAAAAGAGAGTGCTCAATTACGTAACAAAACTGTCTTTGTCATTGGCTACACAAGATCCAGCTCTTTCTTCCTTTTTTCTTTTACTCCTTTTTGATCACTGTAGCCTCTTTAAACTTGCCAGCTGTGCTACATGTTCCTGTTGTGTTTGAATGAGTGTAAAGCTATGGTCAGTAAAAGCAGATACCAAAAAAAAAAAAAAAAAGGATAACGTAATATGGTTTAGGTAACTGGACCTTAAGTTGACTTTTCTGTGGACATTGCTACTGGGAGAACCTACTCTAGAAGGAAAGGAGGCAGATCTGCTGTCAAAATATGCAATTCCTGTCATGCTTCAAGGAGTAGGATCTGTTGGGACAGGAGTAGTGTTGGGGACCCTGGTATAACTCCATCAGGGAGTCAATTGTCCTGGTGTCAGTATTGCAAGGGAAACCACCCAGTGAGGTAGAAGAGGAAGGATAAGCCCTGTATAGATGTCACATCCTTTTTGATCTTTCTGCCTTTTCTGTTGTACTTTTCCTAACACCTATCCTGTTAGTTTAGGTAATAGCAAATGAAGTAATTATCATGAAGTTTATCTTCTGTGTGATGATTTACGGCTTTAATAGTAATAAAATGTTCTTGGTACCATTTTTAGAGCCTTGTTATAGCTCTTCCTTAGTAAGCTGTGTTCTGGTTTTGACTAGAATGAAGGAATTTTAAAATGGAATTTGGATTTAAAGTGGCATTTGGATACACTGGGAACATGGATCTTGTAATCATGTCCTTTAAGGCCCCTCTTGTGCTTTGGGAACTGAAAAACAAAGTAGATAGCTGAGTTGGAAAAGAAAATCCTGTGCTGTGTGAGAGGCAGTTTAAATACTAGATGCATTTATGTATCTCAGTCTGGACAGCTATTGTGTTTATGCATTTCTTAAGTCCTGGAGAAAGAAAAATTAAAAAAGTAGATGAATCAAGGAAAATAGCTTCCTGCTTAAACCAAGAAAACAGCTGAATCAGGGAGATAAACCCTGGTATAAATATATATTTAATCATGAGGAAAGCATTGTCCATCTCTTATTACCCTGGATGTTGTTAGCTTTGCATTTTTCTCCAGGGCTAGGGAAGAAAATTTAAAGTACACCAGATGAACCTTAAAGCTTAGATCAATACACACAAGAGAGTTCTTAAGAACAATTCTTAAACTGAGCCTAAGCCCTATTATGACATGTACTAGAAGATACACTTTTTCTTGGAGAGATGAAGCCACCCATGATTTGCAGATGCTGTGTGTAAGGAGAAAGATCTCATCCTCCACAGTAGAACAGTGTGACAGAGACCTCTCAGTAGTTACAAGTTAGAAGGAGGAATGAGTGCTTAAAACAAGGTAGGTGTGGTGTGGAGAAGAGATTGTGTCTTTTCTGATCAAATACTTATGAAAGGTAAAAAATCTCAGTGGGTTATAGAATCATAGCAATGCTTCAGTGGTTTAGAGAGTGCCAAAACCACAATATTGCTCTTCATAAAGAAAAACGGGAATTAACTTTTGGCCCTCTAACCCCCCTCATTTGTTCAGCCCTTTGAAGTGCTTGTTTTTTGTGGGTAAGTTCAACTGCTGTCTCACATGGGCTCCGTGGTTTGGTTCTAAAGGCTGTACAAGCAGAAGGCAGTGGGGAGCTGGATATCTCAGGGGAAGGTGAGGGAGAGGGCAGCAGAGCTGCCCAGTGCTGGCCAGGACAGACTGTTGGTACTCCAGCACAGCCCACTGCACGTGGCTGCTCTTCTTGATTACATTGTCTGAACATATTCAGAACTGGGGTTCTTTCTTTGGTTTTGGGTGGGGTTTTTTTGTTGTTGTTGTTGTTTGTTTTTTTTTTTTTTTTGTTTTGTTTTTTTGTGGGGGGGAGGTGGTGGTGTTGGATTTTTTTAAAGTTTTTTTGTGGGTTTTTGTTTTGTTTTAGACTTGTTTGTTTGGCTTTTCTTGTCATTGGATTGCTTGGACTTTTTTAATTGGCTTTTTGCTTGTTTGGGTGGTTGTTTTTTTTGTTTGGTTTATTTTGTTTGTAGGTTTGTTCCTTTGGGTTTTTTGTGGCTTTTTGGTTTTGGGTGGGGTTTTTTTGTCAGTTATGGGATTTTTTTACTGGCTTTAAGATGCCCCTGAAAATGTAGCATCCATGTGTCTTGCAAGACTGTCTCCTAGAATAGTTCTGTATCCTTTCTTACAGGCAAAGCCCTTTGGGCACAACTTAACTGTAAAGAAGTTACATAATAGTGAAAAGCTTAAGAAAAAAAGATGTTTTTTCCCTAGTTGATGTAGTTGTCCCCTGCAAACACACATTATTAAATGTTGGTGGGTGCTCTAGAAACCTATCCCATTTTTTCTGTCTTTTTCTATTGATCTAACTGTGTTTTTAATGGACTGTCTTATTACTGTAGCCTTTTGTCCACCTCCATCTTTGTATTTGCTTTTCAAGGTAATTTTCTCTCTCTCTAAATATGTATTCACTGTGCACCCTTAAGGATGCTGTTACAATACAGTAAACAGATATCCTTCATGGTGGAACAGAGTATTAGCAATTACAGCAATTACAGCAAAGAGCTGATGAAACCCTGAGGTGCCTCTCACTCAGCAATGCAGCATGTTTAAAAAATGATATGGACAAACAAACAATTTACAGACCAAAGAAATACCCTTATGCACACACACACAAATATGCATGGACAAGAAAAGACCTCCAGAAAGATTTTGTGTATTTCTTGTCTTCTAAATAAAGCAACAACTTCAGAGCACATACTATACAAATACTGTGTTGTTTACAACTCTTACTTTGCTATTTCAGGAAAACTGTTCTGCATTTAGTGTCATGTGTAACTGCACAGCATATCTGGTGTGAAAGAAAATGTGCTGTTAAAACCAATGAACTGTATGTTTTAGAAGCTGAATCAGTCACAAGAGAATTGGTATTAAGATTTTGGAGGTTTATTTGCTGGCTGACAGAACTGGAAAACTGTGAACTCTCAACCTGATTGTAAGAGCCAGTATATATGGTGATGAGTAAACAAGGACAAAGGTGAACAGTTTAAGAAAAGGAATTCTAAACAAACAAATATGTACATAAAAATGTTGTTATTGCTGACCCAAATTTATCTGCAGTTAATGTAGGAAGAGAATTTCTTTAACAAGCTAGATAAGTCTAACAAGGGGATTTACCAGGGGGTAAATCTTCAAGGATAATGTGATGTTGCTTATTGTTCTGTGAAGACTGCAAATACACAGTGGCAAGAAGGATGTGTTCAAGCTGGAGATTAGCCAGAGTGAAAATTTGAGCAGTGGGGTCATGGTTAAAGGGAATGCATAGAGGCTTTAAGCAAGCTGCAGTGCATATATTTGGAAGGGAATTAGTCTGTCTCATTCTGACATCAGCTTCTGTCTGTTTAGATGACTAATAAAGCAAAGGGCTACACTTTTATCTTACAGTTGTTCTTGAGCTTCTTGTGCACAATCCTAATTGTAAAAGGTCTGTTATTTCTTCCCTTTGTAATTGAAGCTACAAACTCCTGAAATTCTTGTTTGCCTTTTGTGCCCTCCATTCAGATTGTCATGTGAAATATCTTCAGATCCTTGCTGAAAATTTATTCCTATGAATGTTTGCATGAAGTCCTGCATGTTGATATGAAAGGTTAATAGGAGTGTCTGTCCTCAGTGTCCTGCATTGCACCTGAGGGTTGGGCAGGATCAAGGTGAGGATATGAGAAGTTTGGCACAGCCTTCATTTGGGAACAGACAGAGAGGAGAAGTTTTGTTGGGGGTAATGCCACCAGCAGAGATGAGCTGCAAAAGGGCTGTGTGTCTGGCTGGAGCTGTGTGGGAAGTGGGTATCCTGCAAAGAGCTGAGCTGCTCTGGGGGCTGACTTGAAGGGACACGAGCCTGTATGAGAGGCCAGACTGACCAAGGGATAAAAATCTCTGCATTCTAATACAGCTTCCTGAAAAGGAGGTGGAGAAGATATGTGTAAGCATGATGAAAGAACAGATATTTGTCCAGGTCTCACTGTGATTTCCTTGTATTGGTTTTATTATTCTCTTGGAGAAGAAAATTCACCACATTTTAGGATATTGTTTACTAATGCAGATTCTGGACTGACTGGTGCTCCTTCTAATGCCCACCTCCAGTCAGTTTGTGCAGCAGTCAGGACTGTGTGGCAATTTTATATAAGACAAATCTTTACTAATTTGATTTTCAGTTTAGATCCTTGTTACCTTTGAGGAGTAATGTGATCACTTGTTTCACCCTTACTGACGCCTGGTTCTAAAATGCAAGGAGGGACCCCTTTCTACAGCTGAAATCAGAACTTCACTGATATGTGAGCAGCAACATGCACTGAAGTTCAAACAAACAGTGTTCTGCAATCCTAGTTCTTGTGAGTACCATCTTGGGTGTTTCATCTACCCAAGCAACAGTGAGCACAACCAGAAATGTAGTTCAGAAGGCTGGGTGCAGGCTCCTTCAGCCTGAGAGGCTGACAGTTCATTTGGGCAAATTCTGAAGTTACTAGTATAACTAGAATAACATAGATATTTTTGAACAGATCCTTTGAGCACAAGAGACCAGGCTGGTGTCGTGATCACAAGCTTAAGAGAAATTGCAGTCATTTTAAAATCCATTTATATTTTAATTTGAGCTAGGAATACATACTTTTTTGAGATGCTTCAGAGAATAATGATGAATCAGGTTCAGACTGAGGATCCCTTACTGTCTTGCTGCTTTAGTAAATACAAATAATCATAAGGGTAGTATTGCTCTAGGTGTGTCAGACTAGATGGTGATTTCTCATCTGTACAGTTTGATGCCATCCTAAGATCTGAAATACAGCTGTCCCCTGGGTTTCTTTTGTCTGTCCAGTGTCATTCAGCATAATATCTTATATTTTGGCTATGACTGAAGCTTGCATGTACATTACTTTAAAGTATTTATGTGCTTGTTTTCCCCAGGGAATAGTTTTCCTCACTAATTTGTATACTGGGCAACCATGACAATATCCAGTTTCACTAATTCAGCCTGGCATGCCATCTGCACTGTCTAAAGGTCAGTTCAAGTATTGTAATTCTGTGGCTTCTTAATAAGCAGCATAGTGTTACGCTGGTTCCCTGATAACAGCAGCACTAATCTAAATCCTGTACCAAAAAAAAAAAAGCAAAAAAGGACATTTCTCGCCTGGAAGAAACCTATATGTCTTCTAGTTCAGGAGCTGTTCCTGCATTTTTGAATGCTCAGCATTGCTCTGAGAATTTTGCTTGATGCTGATGCATGGAAGGCTTCCCAAGCTCTCTTGTGTGGATTATAGCAGCTGACAGCGGCCCCTTGTGACCGCGAGAAGAGCTTTTGGCACTCGGGGTCTCCTTATGGGCAGCGCTGGTTAAACAAGCTGATGCTGGATGGAAAGCAGGGTGAGCTCTGGGAGATAGCTCCTGTCGCTGTTTGCAAGATCCACAGCTGAGTTAGGGGCAGCAGTATCGGTCTGAGTGGAAAGGGAAGGGATTATGTCAATGCCAGACCCCCAGGTGTTCCCCACATGCTCATCTGCTCTGGAAAAGAACCTAGAGGTAGAGTTAGGGAAGTGAAATACCTAAAGGAGAGACTGAGCTGGAGTTCTAGGGGGGAGAAATGTGAGCATAATAGAATGGTTTGGTTTGGAAGGGAGCCTAAAGATCATCTAGTTCTAACCTCCCATGGGCAGAAAATCTTTCACTAGACTAGGTTACACAGATCACCATCCAGCCTGTTCTTGAACACTTCAACCTCTCTGGGCAACCTGTTCCAGTGCATCACCACATCGCAGTAAATTTCTTACTAATATTTAGAGTAAATCTATCCTCCTTCAGACTTAGTTCCTTCTATGATTATCTAGTGTCACAAAGAAAAATGTTTTGGAAGGCAGTGACTGGCCAGCAGCAAGGGCTGCTTTGGGGTCCTGACTTCTCCAGGAGCATGCACAGTTAATGTCACACCTAGCACTGAACCTTTAAAAAATCTCCCAAGATTCCTGTTGGGCTTTTATTTTTGTTGGTGGGTTTGCTGGTCCAGTAGTGTATTTTGTAGCACTTCTGTATCAAAGGAAGATGGTGTTGGAGAAATGTCCCACCTTACCAAGAGCATAAATATTTTTCCACATACTGTGTGTTTTGTGTTGTGTGAGATGCTTCTGAAATACTCAGGAGGAAGCAGTAGCAATAGATCACAAAAGAATGGGAATTTGAAAAGGTGGGGAGGTCTTTGGTCTTGAGTGCCAGTATTAGGGTTGCCAGTGGTTCCCAAACCTGTGCTGTTAGTGCTGCTCCATTGCCCTGTGTGGCTGTTGTGTGTTGATCTGCAGTTGTCACATCATTCATTTGAATGAAAGTGGAGCTGAAATAAAAAGATGCTGATAGATGAGATCTTATTGAGTCGTAAGTATATCTAACATAGTAGTTATTTATTGTTAGTATAGGATACAGGGTATATTTGACTTTTTGTAAATCCCAATGAAAAGACACTTCATTGAGTTTGGATTGGTTTCTACTATGTAGAAATAGAAATACTCAGAAGGAATATTATGAGGAGGAAAACTCTTCCTTTCACCTATGATGTTCCCTGAAAGGGGAAGCAGACATAATTCAGTTTTATTTTATGCATCCTCATAGTCCACATGCTTTTGAGAGACTGCATTACTAACTAAAGGCTGTAGTTTGATATCAACTTCACCTGTTTTTTTTTGCCCATGTAATGTTTTATATGTGAAATTAGATGAAGGAGGGGTAGTAGAAGGTGTGATTAGAGTCCTGAAGTACTAACAGAGGTTTTCAATTACAACCAATACTTTGCTGCCCATGACTTTCTTTTAAGACTTGACAGTGCAAATTAACACATTGAGGAAACTATGCCAGAGTGCTCCAACAGCAGTGATTTCTACTGGAGAAAATAACATTTCTTCAGTGTCGGGTTGCCTTTGCTTAAAAAAGCATAGAAGGAACTTCATTGTAGGACACAGCTGACAGCACTGCCATATAGTAAAAAGATGAAGAGCGGTTTCAGAAACAGGGCAGTAAAAATAACTTCTCCCTCGTTCAGACACCAAACTGAAAACTTCCTTCAGTACAGCTGCATGTATCTTGCTGGAATGAACACTGGAAAAAACCAATCCAAAACACCCTTGGGTCAAGTTTTAGTCCATCTTGAAAACATCTTTTTTTCATTTATTTAGTAAAGCAGTGAAGGAGCAGAACTAAAATCATAAAAATTGGGAGAAGGCACTAGTACAACTTCTCTACACCTTTATTGATGGCTCCAAATTGCTAAAATGGTTTTCCTTTTTGTGGGAAATACTGTTTTACATAAAGGAAACTTCCCCCCCCTTTTTTTTTATTTAAATAGAACTGGCTGCTGTGTAAACCTGTCTTTCAGGAAATACTAATCTGGTTATGTTTAGGCAGCAATTCTAATCTACTTTTTCTACCTGAACCTGGATTTCTGTCCCTGTTCCATAACTGTCTGGTTGACAGCAGAAATGAATAGCTTTTGTCTCCTGATGTTGATTATACTCTTAATGTCACAGTGCCCATAGGAGATCTGTTTTTTTCTTAGATAAGACCAAGCTTATTCATCTTTTTTGGATGAATATTTTTGATAATGGTCATGTTGGCAGGTGCTCTTTTGTCTCTTTTATGTTTGGGAACAAAGAAAACATTAAAAAATTGTACAGAGAATGTGCAAATGTCCAAACTGGTGCCATGTGATATGATTCAGTTCTCAGTTTAGAAGCAGTGGACCATATTGATGGTTTAACAATCTCAGTTTAACAGTCTCAATTGTCTCAATTGCTTGCTGCTGCTTCTGCCATTAGTGTTTTCATTCTTTTTTAAGAGAGTATGCATCTATGAGAAGCTGCTACTTGGTTCATCTTGCTCGGTATCCTGTCTTTGCCAGTTTTTAGTCATGTGTTCCTGAAGAGGTTTTAGTTGGCTGTGACTGAAGGCGTGGGTAGGCACACAGTTTGTGGTAAGTGGGAGTGGGGCTGCCGTTGAGCCTCATCCCCCATGGCTACAGCTGTGAAAAGCAGGCGAGCAGCACTGACAGCAATGAGCCATGGAGTGCCCAGGGGCACTGACCAACCTCCAAAGGGAACAGAGGGCACACAGGTGTAATGCATGAGCGTATAAAAGGTTGGGCTAAAGGACAAGCAGGGCAGATGCTTGCAGTTTTCTGAAGTGGGAGAATGTTGCTCTTTATGAGCAGATGCTTGAAGCCCTCTGATGTGGTATGGTGTTACTCTGCATGGGTTGAGGCTTTCTGCAATTGTGTGGTGATATTTTGTGTATTGTGGCTGTCTCAACTGTGACGTGTGCTGCGACACCTGGGTCTCTGATCCTTAAGTGATTTAGAATTGCTGAGCCAGTGCCATATTGGCTTTGATACTGTTTACTTCTTTTTATTGTGTGAGTTACGTGTTAAGCCATTTGGAAAGCAGTGAAACATCTCAACTTTTCCCTCAGTGGACACCGACCCAGTGGGGAAGATACCTGCTAGTCCTGAATTCTCCGAGATTCCTGTTGCACCTTGATCTTCCACTAGTTTCATATTTATAGTTTCTCTGGCAGAACTTTCTGCTTTTAAAGTATTTTGAAATAAACTTTAATTTTTGATGTCTGCAAATTGGTCCTCAAGCACTACTGGATTATCTTACTTGCCAGAGTTTGCTGCTTCTTTTCCTCATTTTTTGTACAGTTTCCACCTCCTTGGGATCATAGCCTTCCTTGCTTTCCTGTTGTACTGTGACATTCTCCTTTTTGTCTTTCAGCTCTTGCTGAAATGAATGGTAGAAGCTTGCCAATATGACATCTTTGTACACTCAGTGCTCCATTCTAAGAATTTTCTTCTTTGTTGCCTCTCTTGGCTCTCTTTAAAAGGTTTATTCACTTCTGTGTTATTTAGATGGTTTTGATCATGGCAGTTACAAGTTTTGGCTTTTGCTGCTCCTTCAAAACTTCACTTTTAAACTCTCTTGTTAAATGCTATTTCTTGGTCAGTGTCAGTAGTCATTGGGTACTGTGAACCACAGGTCAAAAAACTGATTTGGCTCTTGGGGGGGGCTCAGGGTGTGTTTTCTGCACTGAAGGAGCTGCTGAAAAGTCTGGTATGTCGTGTGGGTGGGCATGGAATACCCACACAGCTGGGAGCAGGGGAGACCATAGGGACCCTGCTGAGCCTGAGGCAAGCTACCGTAGAGTTAAACTTGTGGGAAATGAACAATACAAGGGAAATATGGAGAAATAAAACCATTAATTTTGAATGATCCTGAAAAGTTCTGTTTAGAGGATTCCTTCTTAAATTTTGTTGTCTTCTTTGAGAATCTGTATGTGTGTCTGTTAATGAATATCAACAGATCTAGCCATTCTCAGATGCAAAGCCTACTTAAACACAGTGTAGGAATGAAATATTTTTTAACTTTTTACACCCATCCCTGGATGGAACTATTCAATATACCCTTCATGCTTAGAGCGTCTTTTTCTCTTTAACTCTGTAAAAAGAGATAGACAAAACCTGTTTGTTACAAGCTCTCCTTTAGACTCTAACCCTCTTGTGAGAGGTTGGCTAAATAAGACCCTCCTGAGTGTTTTACCTGAAGATCATTCAGGTAAATTTTGAGCAAATTTTTGGCCAAGTGGTTAAAGCAAATATGAATATGGGGGAAGATATTTCTGCCTTTTCACAAGAAAATTGACTAATTACAGCCAAACACCCCGCCAACAAAAAGAGTCCCAAACAAATACTCTAAACCTCTGGTGTGCTTAAAATAACATGTTTCACTCCAGGTACAGGGAAATAACCAGGAAATAACTCTAGCATTTAAAACACAGCATAACTCTACGTTTTCCTTGTTTGAGAGGTGACTCAGTAATATCTGAATTCAGATACAGCTGGACCTGAATGCCTACCTCTTAATGCAAGACCTTTTCTCCACTTGTTTCAACCATAAGTGTGAATACCATTGCCTTCTGGAGATACAAATCCAGCCCTCCTTCCTGTGTGCTTGTGCTGTGGGGAAAACTGGCTGTAGGCTGTTTAGCAGGGCTTTGGCAACTGAACTTATTAACCTCAACTAGAGCTGAAGAAATGGAGGAGAAAAGAGCTGCTGTCCCTGTGGGACTGAGGAGGCTTAATTTTGAGTCTGCCTCACTTCTTCATGGTGTTAAAATATTGATTGTGGGATTTTTAGGGTGGCAAATAGAAAATTCATGGCAGCAATAGTGATGCATATGGATTCTAGTAGCCCTTTTAAGAAGAAAAATATTTTCATTTTAGGAAGGCTGTTGAGGACAGCTTAGAAAGGTTTGCTGTCTTCCAAGTAAGACAGCACTTTAACTTGAGGAACACAGCTTCACATGTAGCTCTTGGAAAAACTTCCACACTAAGCAAGAATTAGCCTAAACTGAATCAGAGTAAGCCTCGAGGCTGTGAATTTAAGTTTCTAAAATACTTGAGACATGGTCCACTAAAAGACTTTGAAACCTTTATTAGGATATACTTTCTTGGACTTAAAGCCTTAAAACCTCTCTCTTCCTCAGCTGTTGTCTACTTTTAGTAGCTATCTTCTTCTGATTTTCAAAATTCCTCACATTTTGCTGCTATGCATACCTGACTCTGAGCCGGTAAGTTCCTGGTGGTGTTGTCTGTGTGTTTGCTTGGTTTTGATGGTTTGTTTTCCTGTAGTTGCTTTTGTTTTCTTGGGACATCAGGTGGATCTTTTGTCTTTATCTTTTCTGTTGCCCGGATTAGATGGCTTTCTAACTTCCTCAGCCTACTCCAGCTCTTGAGGTGGGCAGTCAGTGAAAGATGTGAACTTAAACACTTTAAGTGTCTAACCCAACTCAGAAGTGAACTTTGTTCTTCCACATTCTAGGTGTTTCTGAACAGCTAGACTAAGTTTTTGGAGGTGAGTTCTGTGAAATTTTACACAAGTGGCACTGAACAGTATTTGGCTTTAAACCAAAAAAAGCTCAATGCATAGAATCAGGCTGCAGTTGTCAGGCTAATTATATTTTAGCCTTTTTCTCTGTGACTTGAGGTATTTTTTCCCCAGCGAAAGTCAAAGCAGAAGTTTCTGTTACCTAAATGTCCATCATGAAGTATTAGTTGTTTAAACAGGAGGCCCTTAATCTTTTATGCTATAAATTACCGTCAGTGCTTCAAGTCCTCTAGAAAAAGATGAAAATACAAAATAATTTTTTTTTTTTTTTTGACGCAGGAGCATAATCTTTCCCTGTGTATTTCTTCAAAGTTAAATTCAAGCTCTGAATGCAATTCATCTCGCTTAGCATGTTTTCCAATTGGGACCCTGGGGATTAAGGATAGAATGACTCATTCACATAATTGGGCTTCTCAGTGCTTTTTCCTTACATTGAAGGTTTCAACTCAAAGCATGTAAGAATATAAGAAACTGAGAAATGACCATCTGCAGCAAAAAGTCTAGAAAGGCATATGGCTCAGCTTTGATAATGCTAAATGAGACTGACTGCTCTTGTTCTAGGGTCATGTTCCTACTGATAGCCTTGACTTCTGGGTGACTGCTTCTAGTGCCTAACTTGTTTGTGTGTGAAGTTTTAGTTGTGTGTTACCAGGTTTAGCAATGGATGCTGGGCATTGGTAATTAATAAGCTTTTGATTATCTGCAAGTTTGCTCCTTACACAAGGGGAAATAATGGTAATTATCTTTCTCTTAAATCTTTTTAAGATCAAAGCAAAGATCCCATTTTCATGCTTTGCAACTGCACTGGATATTGCACTATGCTTCTCTGATTTTTAATCAACCCCAGTGCAGCTGTGGAAGAATGAGTAATGCTGCCAGAACCTATGTCTGCTTCAGCATGCTTGGTTTAATGGGGACTTCCCCTATTTAGTATTTTTATGAAGGCTTGTGTGGGCTTGAAAGCCATTTAATGCTAAAAATTGGCAAGAGCTATGAAGAGAAGCTGAGGCACCAACCTCTTGGTTGTCTGACGTGTGGAGTGTGTGCAGAACTTTCAGTGCAGACTCCTTGTGTGGAGCCTGCAGGTGCCTTGGTGTGGGTGTTCACGGTGGATGTGTGCAGAGCAGTGATCCAGACAGTGTTTGTGAATCATAGAATGATAGAATGGTTTGGGTTGGAAGACACCTAAAAGATCATCCAGTTACAAGCCCTTGCCATGGGCTGGGACACTTTCCACTAGACCAGGTTGCTCCAGTCTGGCTTTGAACACATCCAGATACAGGGCATCCACAACTTCTCTGGGCACCCCCTTCCAGTCTGTTATCATCCTCACAGTAGGAAAAAAAATATTGTTTTATAATAATTCATCTAAGCCTGTTCTCTTTCAGTTTGAAACCATTCCCTCTTGTCCTGACACTAGAGGCTCTTGTAAATAGTCTCTCTCAACCTTCCTTTGTAGGCCCCCTTCAGGTACTGGGAGGCCACAGTTGGGTCACCCCAAAGCCTTCTCTTTTACAGGTTAAACAATCCAAATTCTCTCAGCCTTTTGTCATAGAAGAGGTGCTCTATCCCTCTGATCAGCTTGGTGGCCTCTTCTGGACTTGCTCCAACAGGTCAAAGTCCTTCATGTGTTTTGGACTCCAGAGCAGGACACAAGGAGGGTCTCACCAGAGCACAGCAGAGGGGTGGAATACCCTCCCTTGCCCTGCTGCCCATGCTGCGCTTTGGATGCAGCCCAGGACCTGTGTAGCTTCCTGGGCTGCAAGTGCATACGTGGATGGCTCATATCCTGCTTCTCATCCACCAGCAACCCCCCCATCCCCCAAGTCTTTCTTGGTAGGGCTGAGGGCTGCTCTTGATCTGTTTATCCCAACTCAGCCTGTGTTGATACTGAGGGTTGCCCCAACCCAAGTGCAGCACCTTGCACTTGGTCTTCTTCAACCTCATGAAATTCCCATGGCCCCACTTCTGGAGCTTGTCTAGGTCCCTCTGCATGGCATCCCATCCTTCAGGTGTGTCAACAGCACCACTCAGCTTGCTGTGAGTGCACTTGGTCCCTTCATCTGTGTCATGAAGATATTAAATTAATAATATTTTAAAATATATTATTAATTATTTAAATATTATTAGTTATTAAATATTAAGTATTCCATTATTATTTGTTACTTAAATATTAAATAATACTGGTCCTAGTATGGACCCCTGAGGGATACCACTTCTGATGTCCTTCATGACTCTGAGCTGTTGACCACTACCATCTGGATATGACCATCCAACCAATTCCTTATCCACCTAACAGCCCACCCATCAAATCCATGTCTCCCCAGTGTAGAGGGGAAGATTTTGTGGGGGACCCTGTCAAAGGCTTTACAGAAATCCAGATAAATGACATCTGAAGCTCTTGCCTTGTCCATTGATATAGTCAGTCCAGCACAGAAGAATGAAGAAAAGGCTGTTACTCAAGAGCTTTTTTGCCTCCATGTTCAATGGAAACCTGTTTTCTTACACCTCTCAAGAGGATGGACAGCAGGATGGGGACTGGAGGAGCAAAGCCCCTCCAACTGTAAGTAAAGATCAGCTTCATGACCCTCTGATGAACATGAATGTTTTTAAGTCTGTAGGACCCAATGAGGTACATCCCAGAGTCATGAGGGAATTGGGTGATGTAGTAATTATTACATGGCCCCTTTAATTATTGCATGGCTTGTATTATTATTATATGGCTTGTATTGCCAAGGCATTCTCCATGACATTTAAGAAGTCACGGCAGCCAGGTGAAGTCCCCAGTGACTAGAAAAAGGGAAACAATAGTGCCCATCTTTAGAAAGGATAGAAAGAAGGACCCTGGGAATGACCAACCTGTCAGCCTCACCTCTGTGTCTGGGAAAGTCATGGAAGAGATCATCCTAGAAGCTGTGCTAAAGGCACAGGGAGGTGATTCAAAGAAATCAGCATAGCTTCTCCAGGGGCAAAGTTGAGTCAGGAGTCATGCGAGGTGCTTTGTGAACTGCACTTAGTCAGCAATGGTCTGTTTGCAGACAGGTGTCAGTCATGACCCCTTCATACAACACAGACTAATTCCCACAGCTGTCTTCCTTCAAGGGCTTTACAGGTAGATTCAAGGTGGAAATAGAGCATTTCTTCTTACCACTCTACTCAAAAATGGAGCTTGCAGTTAGAGACAGATTTATACCTTCTTTGGCTTGAGTGGATTCAGATTTGTGGGATCCACCAAGGGGTGGATCCACCCTTGGGCAGTGCAAGAACTCTCCTGTGGTTTCTTGGGACAGTACTTGTTTCATGGAGGCCATGGGTAGAACAGGGAACAATGGCAAAACCATCTGAGTAAATATCCTTGGGAAAGGGGCCCATATCTGGTACTCTGGTCATGTTCCTTCTGCTAAGCTTATATGTCTGCATCCTGGAGTTCTCAGGATCTGTTGGTCTGTTAAATATTGAATAAAAGAAGTTTCATAGGGTTGTCTGTTGTTTCTGCCTCTATTACTCTTAATCAGGTAGAATTGCAGTTTGTTCTCTGCTTCAAGACTAAGTGACATTTCATTTACTCAAAACATAGAATGGTCAAAACAGCAATGAGCTTGACTCAAATCTGCTCAATAAAACTTTAAGTTCTGCTAGCTCGTAAGTATTTTAAAATAGAAAAAAAAAATGCTTCCATGGGGGACTTAACTACAGTTCAGCAATGGGATAGTAAGATGATTAAGAGACTGGAGCTGTTTTCATATGAGAGGCTGAGAGAACCGAGGCTGATCAATCTGGGGAAAAAAAGAAGGCTCAGTGGGGAACTTGATGTTTATAAATACCTGATGTGAAGCTGTAAAGAGAGAGAGGCTCTCCTCAGTTGTACCCTTTGGAATGGGCACAAATTGAAACACATGAAGCTACATCTTAACATAAACCTCTTGCTGTGACAACATGAGGACAGATAAACACTGGTATAGTGAATGTGTGACTGCACTGAAACTCCTGACTTTAAAATGTTTGGCTTGTAAAATGATCACATGGCCAATGTTTTTGAATGCACTGGACTGCTGTTGAGTCGAACAACAAAGCTCTGCTGTATCAGTTTTAATTGGGTTTAAAATGTCACCAGCTTCATCTGGCGTATTGCTGTAGCTCTGTGTGGGAAAAGAGATTTGATTGCACTTACTGGACCTGAACTAGGCAATAAGAGCTCCCCACAAAGGAAGCATTTCCCAACATGCCCTTGCTTTACACACCAACAGCAAAGCTGTTGAAAGCTGTGGAGTTGAAAATGCCTGCTATTTCCGTAAGTGAGTGTTATGATTTAGCCTTGTTTTCTGCTGTGAAGTATAACCTTGGTGTTGCATGTTGCCTAGCAGCACAATTCTTGTGAAAATATAAAAAATACATACACATACATGTATATATATTCTGATACTTTCAACAAAGCATTCTCTTACACCAGCATGGAATTTCATTGTAGAATATTGAGACATTGTTCTTTTTCATTTTGGATGCTCTGTGTTAGCCTTCAGTTTGCAGTACTACAAATAAAAATATATTCAAGTGTTGATATTCCTGTTCTTCACATGTCTCAATTTTAAAAATCTGTCTTCAGGCCCTTCTGTAAATGAGTAACTTTATAAAATGTATTTGTAGGGCAGGTTTTTATATTTTCTGGGAATCCTTATCAACTGAGAAATGAAGCAAATTTGTGCAGCGTTTTCCTCTTGCTGTCACCTAGGAGTCATTTCTACCAAGTAGCAGGTATCAAGAAATCTTGAGCAGAACTTCCAGTAAGCTCAACCTTCCTCGCTCAAGATGGGCCTTAAGCAGTGATATGAACTACTACAGTGTGTGGCACCCTCTCCTCACAGTTCTGTAAGATTCTTCTAAAGCTATTAATTAAGAAAATTTTAACAGTCTGATGTACAAAAGGCTCTTAGTTATCAGGGTGACTATTGCAGTGCACAGCCAGGATGTGGGTTTAAAATTATTTTTTAGTCTTTTTACATAAGTCATGGGATTCTTAACCTGTATATGGGCAAGTTAACACAGGAATGTCAGTGCCTAGCTGTGTCCTGTAATCCACCCAATTTCCACTATACAGCTGCCAAGCTGGGAGTTGTTCCATTTTGTATATAAATAGCACTCTAAATACAGTTAGAAGGCTGAGGCTTAGCTGTCATGATGGGAGAGAATCTAATATTGTATATTTCTAGGCTACAGAACTTTATGACAGTAGGAACAAAATGGAGGTGGAGCTGAAAGGATTCCAGGCTATATTAAAAATTCACTAATGTGCCAAGAAATCTGTTCTGAACTTAAAAAGCATCCCTCAAGCAAGAGGCAGAAGACAGTTACATTATTCCTTTAGCTTACCATCAGGCCAAATTTATGCTAGAGAACTCTGTTAAAGGCTTTGTTCTTTTGTAGTCAGAAAAGCAGCTGGATAATACACAGGTAAACTGTATTCCACCTTTACTTCTTCAAGGTAAACTTCAATTGCAATTTCTTACATTAAGTTCACACTAGAAATATAATTGCAGGAAACCACCAACTATTTAGCACAAAGTCAGACAATGGCACGGCCATTTCAGCATGCAGGTGCACAAGCAAGGGGTAACTAGTCATGAAATTAAGTATTCAGGTGATAAAGGAGGGGAGAAACTGCTTTGAAGATCTGGGGGATTTTCTTTTGTATGTATTTTTGTAACTTGAGAAAAAATATTCAGCAATTTACATAGCTGATATTATATGTTTAAAGAAAAATGCAAACTACCGAGAAGGCTACTGCAGTTTGATACCCATCAATCTTTATTCAGACTGGCCCGGTTACTTTTAAGAACACCATTAAGTAGACACACACTGCCATCTTGTGAGCATCTCTAACACAGCTGCAGGCTCATTTCAGAGGAGAGGAAAAGGAGTTGCTTGGAGCAAGTAACTTAATACAGTACAAAACATATACAGACGTAAAAAATGCTGCACTGAATGCTTTGTCAATGGTATATAATATAATAGAGATACACAGAGCAAAGCTAAAGTATTTTATTAATAATTTATTGTCAGTAAGAAAGACTGGCTAATGGTAATTTTCAGTAAAAACCTTTACAAGACCATTGGATCACAAATATACAGACGCTATAAAAACTGTGTCATGGTGGTTTTGGTTCTAAACTGGTATGCAGAGGGTCCCCAACACACTTTCCAAGAAGGGAAAAAAAATGTTTACAGTTCTAAAATACAGCAACCCATTTAAGACATTTCCATATAGCTGACCCAGAAAAATATCAGACCTAATGTATGTACAATTGAAATTGTGTGAATATGTTGAATGTTTTACAATGAAATGTCAAACCTTAGTTTTCAGGGGAATACATACAGTGATGCCCTGATTATATATAATAAGTCAGGGTGCTCATTTTTAATGGCACACTAACACCACTAGTTTCAGTGGAAAACAAATTCACAAAATATCTACAAAATCTAATTAAAACTATTAAAATCAAAACTGTACATAAAATTTACAAAAAATAGGAGAAAATTAATTGCATTAGAACTATATAAATATATGCATCATGCTAACATGGAGAAGTGGTATGTGATTTTTTTTAAACATAGAACAATGTAAGTACATAAAGGATGTTCAGAAATGGCACAGCCAATGGAAATCTTAGAACTTTCCAAATACAGTAGGTCAGGAAATGGAAAGAGGTTCATTTAGTGAAATGAATTGCATGATCCAATGCTGCCATGCCAGTTTAGCTCACTGAAACAAAAGCATTCACCGTGGCTGGAAAAAAAAAAAAAAGAAAAAATAAAAAAGCTCTTGAAAATTGTTCTAGATTTGATAAAGTTTGTTAGAGTCCAGGCACTTTTGTTGAGTGTGTCAGACTTCTGTATGTTGCTGAGAATCAAGCGGAGGAATTTTCACATCTTCGAAGTGACCGTCATCTCCACTCTCGTAGTCACTCATCATGACTTCAGACTCCATTTCACAGCATGCCGACACATCCGAGCAGGAGGCTGTGGAAGCGTACACTGACATGGACATGTTGTCTACAGTGGGGGCTTCAAAGTCTGGATTGAACCCCAGTGAGTACGGAGCATATGGTTCTCTGTAGCTGCCGCTGCCGCCACTGGGGGTGGTCTGAGGTTCTGACATGTCTGCAGGGTAGTGATGGGGAAGGTACTGATTAAGGTTAAATCTCTGCCTGCTCCTTGTGGAAGAACCCAAGCTACCTACGGCTGGCATGTCTCTGGGTGGCTGTATTGACTCAAACTGGTCGCTGTATTCAGGTGGTAATGGTGGAAGCTCATCAGGTGCAGGGAAATCATCAGGTGGAGGTGGAAAATCACTTTCTATGTCATAACCACCAGGGTAATAGTCTGTATCGATGGCATTTGGATCTGTGTAGAGGGGAGCTGACTCCTCCACCACTTCGTAATTTGGATACTCTTGGATACCTGGCAGTTGAACACTTGGCATCCAATCTGATGTATCCCAGTGATAACCTGAAACGTTAATTAAAGAAAAAAATAGTATTACTATCTTGTATTCAAGTCAGTCTGAACTGAGAAATCAACACATGTATTAAGACAATGCAATCACTGTGATTAGGACACTACTTGTTAATCAGCAGTTTGCCCTGGTTGCACAAAAGACATTCAACACAACTTTACTTTATGCCATGCATGAGATAGTGCATCATTCACGACTTGAACTTTTAAATTTTCTCAGACATCACACCTAACATGGGAAGAGCTGTAGTCACCTATGGAACGTGCTGTCACAATACACAGTTGTTCAGTGGATAGCAAAGAATCAACACCCTACACCTGGTGCAGCTAAATACTTAGTTGTTGCTGAGTAATTAGTTAGGGTGATAATAATGGCCTATTTTTTAAGAATATATTTAGTATATGTAACCCATGAATTTCTCACATAAAAGAACCCATTTCTGTTTAGTAAAGTATTTCAGACCATTTAAAGTGACACTGCCGCTCAAGCACATTTTTAAGTTAGCTTCACAAAATGCTGTTAGCTCTACAGGAACACCTCTGATAAAAATCTTTCATTATTAGTAAAGACATTCCACATTCAACTACAAGAATAAATCAGGAAAATCAGGTTTAATCATGCAAAAATGGCTGGACTTGATCCTCTCTCGCAAACTCCCTTTGAATAAGTTTGTATTTGCTGGAAACTAGATGTAAGCCTAAACTAACTAAAAACCAGTAATTTCTCTCATCTGAACACCAATAAAAAAATACACTACTGTAGTATAGTGCAAATCTAGTAAAGAGAAATCACTTCAGACAAATGCACAGCAAGCAACCGATAGTAAGTCTGTGTTAAAACCAAATATTAACAGAAATTTTGGTGAACATCAATGAACTGCATGCAGAAGTCACCTCTTGAATTGCTGAGGTCAGGAACAGCAAAAGATTCTTTAGGTGGCAGAATAAGAAGAAAAAGGAGAAAATATCTGTAGTTAGGAATCAAATAGTAGAACCAATATAAAGACAAACAACGACTAGTCGCTATGATATTTACACTGTTTTTTTCCAGTTGAATTAGCAATACTAAAGCTTTTTTAAAAAATTTTCTCCTGGGCTCCTTATATGTTAAGACTTGAACTGTAGGACAGCTACTGAGTTCATTTATAGCCCATGTGGGACATAGCTGTCTTGTGGTAAAATCTGCAGTCTGGAGTTTACTGAAATCCTTGTATCAGTATATACAGGACTTCTGCTACACAGGGTAATAGGACTTGATCTGATTTTTTTCTTTCCTTGTAGCTACCTTTGTGTTTTTATACAGGGCTCCATCTATTGGCATTACACTTTGAAGTATCTCTTGAGTATCAAGGTAACTCTTGCTTTAGTGTCTGGCTTCCATACATAAGCACTGGGAAACCTGTGTCCCTTTGTACAGCAATTCCAAAAACTCACGGTCAGCAGAGAACTGCCCTGACAAATATTAAACCTTTCTCTTTTCAGGAATCTATATTCCCTAATAAAGTCTCTAAGGATGAGTGCTGCCTATCCTAATGGCAGAATCATCTCCTAAGAATTCATACTTTGATCTGTTGTAAGACTGAAGGGACAGAGGTTGACTCTTTAGAGAGAAGTTCCTATTTTTTTTAAGCTTGCATAGCCCAGACAAGAAAAATACTGTTCAGACTAATGGAGATGTCAGTCTGAGCTCTGAGACTCTTAAAACATCTCTGGCCTCAACGCCAGGAGAGGGTTCTGATCATTAGTCTGCTTAGAAGACAACATTCTTTATTTTTCCTGGGAAAGTGGGTGCAAAACTAAAGCCAATAGGCATTATGATTTAGAGCACTTTCACCAAGGAATGGAGACATCTTGGTTTTCCTCTTCTTCAGAGGCAAAGATCTTTTAATGTAAATGGCAGAAACACAAACTAGAACCAGACGTGCCCATCTTTATGTGACAATCTGCTAGATTGGAGCTATATTTTCTCTTGCACTCAGCATTGCTGATTTGCATCAAGCTACAACCTGAGGAGCAGTGCAGAGAATACAGGCCTAAAACTGTCCTACGATGAGATTAGCTGCAGTTCATGCTTTCAGGATGCCTGAAACACTTGGGGACAGAAACATTGGGGAGACTAAAGGTAAGGACCATCTGTCCCAGAACATGACCTTGCTGCAGGCCTGAGTAAGGATCTCTGCTGCTTGAACTGACACCCTCCCTGAGGGTGCTTAAAAGCAGAACTCCTTATCTAAGATGCCTTGAAAGAAGAAATGCTTAATAAGAGCAGAAACTCTTAAATGTTAAGAAGCAGCTGGAGTAGGACATATTTAATCTCTCTACAATTGCAATGCACACAATGTTTGTATTTATCTTATGGTGATACTTAAACACTAAGCAATATTTTTATCTTTGACTTGAGAACTACATCTATAATTTTTAGATTCCAACAATTAAAATCTTAGAGAAAATCTGAGTCAGTCATTAAATATTTCTCCTGGTGGATCTGGCCTCTTTCAGTCTTGTAATTCTCCCATTCCTGTTCATTGCAATTTTTCTGCACTGAGAACTATTGTCTATAGGTACACATTAATGAAATGGTATCCTCATTAATGAAATACTCTCAAGTAATTGGAAGTCCTTGCATTTGTCTACTTTTTGTGTGTCTGTGTAAATTAAAAAGGGTGTACTTCAGATAACAAACCACAGTGAAACTTCAGCTACTCTAATAGATTTTATGTTCTTACAATGGCTTCATTTTAAGTAGGACTTAGTAAAAAACATTATGTTTCCTAGTCTGTATCTAGAAATAGGAAGCATGGGCTGGATGTTGTTTCAGAAGAAACCTCTGCAAACTCATGGTCATGGAGTGAATTATTTGCCTTTTACTGGAACTTTAAGTAGTATTTAGTCAATTAAAACGACAGTATTTGTATAGACTCACTGGCATTGTATAGACTCGCTTTTATTACTACTACTATTTTGTAAAGAGTTTGTGTTTCCCAGAGTGGTTTGTTTTTAAATGTTAGCAGAATTAAAATAAAATACCGTTGAAAATGCCTACCTTGCCTCCTTCTAACTTCCAAATACATACTACAAACACACATACACACAAATATATGTGTGTGTTCACATACCCAAACATACATTTTAGGTACTGTTGTAAGGCTGCATAGTAAGTAACAAGCTACTTAAACTGAGGAGGATGTATATGGCTACATGTCTCAGCTGCAGACAAAAATATTTTTTTTCTGTTTAAGAGACAGATTGATCTGAAGACCAAGGAAGTGAGTACTGATACCAGGCTATTTTGATTCTGCTCAGCTGGACAAGGTATCAACAGGTGTGGGTGGAAGAAGAAAAGGAAGCAGAGGCTGCTGCTGTTTCATCTGCAGTACTGCATGTATTTGCCTTTGATGTTGTCTCAATTCTGCTGGTGGCTTTAGTATGAATATTTTCAGAAGAGAGTAAGCACCAAGGTCTTTTTATGCCAATCCCTTTTTTCCCAAGAAAATACTTTGAAACCTGTTCACAGGGCATCTACAGCATATTCAAGAAAATATTAACAGAGCTACAAAATTAATATATTTTTTGCTATAAATTATCAGAAAGTCTAAGTAAATGATATTTTATAATTCGCATCTAGCTAGGACTACATTACTAGAAAACAATGTAAGAAGATAAACGTGCATTATGCTGCCAAAGCAGTAAATAAATATGAAAACATGTATATACCTTCTTTTTCCACCGAGTCAACAACAGCATTGACAAGGTGTATTACAGTCACTACGGAAGCTTGTAAAAGGTATAAAAGGAGCAAATTAAAACAAACCTATAGTTAGTATCACTTTAAACAGCAGACAGATACGCATAAAAACCCCCATCAACACTGTGAAATTGCAGTTCATTACTGTTTTATAGAGCAACATTATTAGTGTACATACACATTTACTCTCAATCTAGAGAGCAGTTGCATGTCATACATAAAGCACATATCTAAAGCTCAATTTTATTCTTGCTAAACATACAAAAGTATTTGTAACTGCTTGTGAAGTACATTTTGCATGAGCACAGGGCTGCTTAAATTGTGTTAGAATTTCTGAAATGTTGCCTAAATATACTCATTTGCATCATACTTGATCTACATAGCAACAAACTAGACTTTTCTCAAGGCTTGTGTTGAGTGAATTGAGGATTGTTGCATTAGACTTCTCCTTTAAAGATGTAAACTATGTTGCCTCCCTACCAATGAAAGATATATGAAAGAAATTTTCCCTAAAATGAACTAAAAGGATAGAATATGAAAAATACCTATAGAAAATTCCTGTTACTGATCTACTTAAGTTTTGTATGAAGTAGAGATACCACAGTAGGAATACCAAATTCAGGCTGTTACATACTTACTAAAAAAACCCCAAACTTAAAATAATGTATTTTTTATGTCTTCCCTTTCCCTCAAGATAATTTTGGAATGGAGAAGGATTTATTCTTATAGGGTAAAAATGAAGTAAGTGCATGCAACTTGTATGCACACCTCAGGGATTAAATATCAAGCTATTAAATTCTGAATCTACCAAAATGGAAGGAAGGAACAGTATCTATGATGCTACAGATATTTCTCTTAAAATGATGTATTAATGAGTAATCAACACATGACAGGAAATGGGAAAAAGAATATACTAGACATATGAGACAGTGAGGAGAGGAGAACAACATGTACAACACAACACTTAAAACCACAGGAAAAAAAAGTTGGAAGTTGGCATCAGGTCTACTGATAAAATGATGAGGACTACAAGCATACCATTTTACTTTCACCAATCATTAAACCAGATAGGTTTTTTTCATGCTGTGAATGACATATCACTCTACTTCATTAAGAAGCAGAATGTTCTTTATTCCTAAGCTAAAAGAATTTCAAGTTCTTTTTTTTACCAGGCAGAGACAAAAGCAGAAAGTGGAATAAAGAGTCAAAGCACACCTTAACTTAGCAAATTAAGTTATGAGACAACTGTGGCTTTGTCCAATCAGTACTACATGTTTCTGAATACGCAGATGCATTCATATCAACTATAAAAGCATCTGTCATCACAATGGAAAAAACATCCAATTAATAATAATCAAACCCACAAGGTATGTATGCTGATTATATTTTGATGGACTTGAGGTGTGATCAAAATATTTATATTTTTATATTGGCTTTTTTCAATGTATGAAATGTTTTTATTAATTCATTTCAATCATGGTGAAAGCCAAATATACTGTTCTATTATAACAAAATTCCTTTTTGTGCAGTTTCCTTCATTACTAAAGTAATCAAACTTACAAGCAGTCCCTTAAACTCTGCTCTCACTCAGAACTGATCTGATCCATATGGGAGCTGAGGTCGCAGCAAGAAAAAGAGAAGGAAACAAATGAAACTGTAACACCAGAAAGCTTTTTACTAAGAACTGAACAGCAAAGTGAAAGTTATATTTGTGCAGAGGTCATTTTTTAAATTCACTGTACTCTTGCATAAGATGATAACTAAGGATAACCTAGAAGAGTTGAACAAATTCTAATATGTTTTAAACACAAGGCTCTGAGCAACTTAAGCTGCATTTTCACTGTGATATTCTAACAGCAGAATGATTATATATAACTTTAAGGTAAAGTAATTAACAATTGGCATAGAGATAGGTAAAATATGTTTAAAAAATTAACAGATTTGGGTATTAACATAAGTAAATACAAATATATATTAAATAAGCTACTATTTAATATATATTAAATATATGTAAATCCTATTGTTACTAAGAGATACAGATGCAAAGACAGAACAAATGAACATCAGCAGTGGAACAGAATGATTGCATTTTACGTACCATTGTCATCACATGATTCAGACTGGAAGGAGCTGAGAGACTGGACCTCAGACATGCTTTCTCTTGCACTGTAAGAGTGGGAGTTCTTTTCATCCAGAGGCTTCTTAGAAAGGCAAGGGTCAAGATCTACTACTTTAGCTGAAAGAAAAAGTTTCAAGTGAGACAATGAATAGATTCTAGATTAAAGAATCAATACTACTTAAAGTTGAGATCTGCACATTTTTACAAAACTTAGTAGAGCATGAAGGCTGATCAGAGACAAAACCCAGTAAAGTCATAATACCTTTTGTACTCTAAGAGGTTCAAATAGAGACTTTGTACTCATATTAAAATTGTACCAGCATACCCATTTAAATGGAAATTAAAAATAAGAATGTCTCTTACTGTCATAGTCAAAATCCCAGCTGGGTTTCTGTATTGAATCACTGTCTGAAGGTGAGTTGGAGGGAGGTGGAGGTGGCAGATTTGGTGCAACACTGCAAACAGCTACAGCTTTCCGGTGACCATGTACAGAATCTGGGTTAAAAGTACTAAACTCAGGGTGCTCAGGGATAGCAGACCCTTCAAAAGAATTCCTGTCAAGATTGTTCCTGGAGTCACTTGGAATGCTTGGAGTGTATGAAATGGGACGAACAGGAACCTGTGGTGGGATGTCAGAATAGATGTTCTTATTCAATTTTGCGTCAAAACACGGTCTTTGCAAGAAGGCTGTCGTGGCTCCCAGTTGCTTGTCTTCAGTCTCTGGCTGGTGCTTCTTCTTTCTACTAACCACTTTGCGGCAAACAACAAAAATCACAACTAACAAGAAAATTCCTGCGATGAAAACAATAATCCCAATCACTTCAGCTAAGCTAATGTTCCAAGATGTCGAAACATATTTATTGAGCACAACATCTGTGCAGTGTTTGCCTCCAAATCCACGACTACAGTTGCAGTGATATGAACCATAAGTATTCTCACAAAGGGCACCATTGAGACATGGGTTTTCTATGCATTCATCAACATCGGCCAGGCACCTATCAGAAACAGAGCACAGCAGTGATGTTTAGTTTACATCAGTAGTCTTTGTTCTTAACAATTTTAGATGTATTTATTATAAGGTACTGCACACTAACATGCATTTTTCTGTTTTATCATCATCCCAGATTTCAACAAGTTTGAACTGTTAATCTGTTAATTAATACTACTAAAATTCAGTGTATGTGGAATGCTACCTACCTTTCTCCACGAAAGCCTGCTTCACACTCACAAACAGGTCCATCCAAACTGTCAATACACTTGCCACTGTTTTTGCAAGGATTGTCTTTGCAATATGGACCCAGCTGGCATCTGCAAAGGCAAAACAAACAAAACCAGAGAACATTACCTTACGGCAAGCAATTTTATAATGTGGGATTCAGAGCTGTAACACAGGGGCTGCTGTTAACTTCAGCCAGCTCCAGTATGTCTCAAATCTGAATTTAAAGTAGGAAACACATAAAAAAAGAAACAGAAAAAGAGTTACATTTATATCCCATTTTCCAAGGGGTTCATTGATGCAATGACCCATACAAACATACCTTTGACCTGTGTACTGTCCTCGGCACTGGCAGATAAAATCATCACTGACTGGGATGCAAGTCCCACCATAAAGGCAGGGGTTGGAAGCACATGGGTTGACACTTACATCACAGTGAGTTCCCATAAACAAAGGTGCACACTTGCAGTAGTAACCTGAAATCAAATACAGTCTTTTTGAAAGGTGCTGCTTTACTGGATTTGAGATAAAATCCTCCCTTCCCACCTACAGATTTAAGATAAATTCCTCCCTACCCACCAAGCTGTTACATGAGAGAAAGAATGGAAAAAACAGAAATGTTTTTATTGACAGATGAGGCAAAGTCTAACAGTAAGAGTTTTCTTAAACATTTTTCTCACAAAACACAAGTTGCCCCAATGATTTCAGAATTTTTAAAGAAAGACTCCAAAGTAAGCTGTTAAGAGGATGGACCTTAGATGTTAGCACTGAAGATTAAATCCTCACTTTGTCAGATGGACTTTGTCTACCTCATACCCCAAGTAGTTGAATCTAGAAGGCACACAAAGCCTTTCTACCTATACCTTCTACAACTCTGGGAAACCCAGAAATATGCACTAAGTTGTTTTGTCCTTCAAAGCAGAGAGGTTGAAAAACAGTTTTAAAAGCTATAAGCAGAAGAATAAAGAGCAGCTTACCTCCATTTGACAGTGCATTGCAGATGCCTCCATTCTGACACGGGCTGCTTGAACAGCCATCTGTGGCAGTCAGTAAGCACCCAGGAGTGACATCTACAGATTCTTCCATGTGTGCATAGTTTCGTGGCTTGCTGTTTAGGGGCAGCTCTTGTCCATTTAGTACAATGGAATCCATACAGCCTCTGAAACCATTGCTAACCTGAGGACTTCTACCATGTCTTGTACCTTGCTGACGAATATGACCACCAAAAAACACGTGATTGTCTAGGTTTAGTGTTCTAAGTGTACCAGGAGCAGTACCAGATGCAGTATGCACCCTATCTAGAACAAGTCGTGCATAGTTTCCATCCACCTCAAGAGATACGGAATGCCACTGGCCATCGTTTATCTGAGTACTCTGAACAGAGACAATCCCAGGTCCACTGCCACAGTCAAATTTATACTGCAGTCTTCCATGATGAATCTACAGAGAAAAGCCACAAAGCCACAACATCAATAAATGGTCTGCACACTTAAAGAGCATAAAATACTGATGCCTATAAAAGTTTATGTTTGCTGGAGAAACAGGATGATGGTAGTGTTCATAAAAAGCAGTTTAATAACACTGTTTTCCAGTCACAGCAACTGTGATTTATTTTGTATGGTTCTTTTAATTGAAACGTACACTTTGTACATTTTGTTCCTCTAGTAAAGCAGTCACAGATCAGAATCAAAATATTACAATACTTCAATACCTTTCATCTTGTGCTTTAAGTAACTTTTCCTGTATGGACTTCAGTATTATAAGCAAATAAATTTTAAGTTGTTTAAAATACATGATTCAGGAAGCTTTGTTTTTTTACACATGTAAAAATTTCTGTACAAGTTTGTCACCTGAATGTGCAACACACCCTACCTTTAAAGCAATTTTCAATTATAACCATTCTACAGAGATGTTATGATGCAATCTTTTAATCTGACATAAAAATAGTAAGAAGAAGGTAGGAAGAAAGGAGGAGATATGCACTAGGAGATTTTAATATACCTCTAAGATACTGTAGTCTGTTCCTCGAGCATACATAACAACTGCATGAGCAGAGTAAGTTCTAAGTCTCATTGTCAGCTTCATTTCCTCTTTGTTCTCATTTTCCATGAGACGATATTTCACATAGCTGCTCCCAGTAAATGTCACAGCAGAGCCAGCTGATGCTTAGGAATACAGAAAAGCATAAAAAGTATTAGCACAGGACTGGAATCAAATTTATATTTGAAAGGTAATATAGTTTTACACAGAGTTTTTTAAAGTTAATTCCTTACCAGGACATTGTCCAGCTTTGCTGTCTTGGCAAACACAGGTGTATTTTCCTTCCTTTGGATCTCCTAAACATTCAGTACCTTCAGGACATGGGTTTCCTTCACACACACTGTTCACCAGGGGGCATTTCCCTTCTGTAAAACCAAATCCATTATTTCTTTTCTGTTGGTGGTGATGGTATTTTGTGAAAAGGAACTGTTAAGTATAGTAGCTGAAAGTGCCCCAAATTATATTCCAAACTGTCAGACAAGGAAGTGAATAACAGTTATGGGGCATGACTGGCACAGACATGACTGGCACAGACATTCTGTTCTAGACAAATAGAATATAGAGTGGCTGATGTTCATCCTTATCTTGATTACTCAGTTCAATTGGTAAAACTGGGAAACTGGTGTTGTGGTTTAAGGCTTACCATTAGAATCATTCACCACAAAACCCAACATGCAGATATTAAACACAGACAGAGTAGGCTGGGGAGAGCAGAGAAAAGCATGTCTGTATATGTACTTCATATGTGCAAGTTCACCAAGGTTAAGTGATTTTAAAAAGCACTGTTGTTTTCCTCAGAGATAAAGATGAAATAATCTTCTGTCAGAAATCTTTATACTTACTTATATTTTAAAGAACATTTATTTCCCACATTACCCTCTCATTCCCCAACAAGTTTGGAAACAGCGTGGGTTACTCCTCTAAGCAGAAACAAGGAAGTATTCAGGTACTTTGCAAGAACTTTTGCGCACACAAGAGTGAAAATGGCCATCAAAATAGGATAGGCAAAAACAACAAAAAATTTACTTCTTTCATAAAATGAAAAAATAAGGTGTAGCTATAAAAAAAATAAATATCTGCTCCCATAAACTCGTAATATGTAAACTCTTGAAATGAGGTAATGAGATAAGAAAGAATTACTTCTTACTACGAATAAAATTAGGCAAATACTACGGAGAGAGTTACAGAACATTCCTGTTCTTGTCCTGTAATATAAATTTCCATCTGTGGATTACTGCTTTTTAAAACCAGAACAATCTTTTCAAGGATACAATTTCCCTCACTGTGTTTCTTACCTTTACAAAGACAAACTGCTGTTCTGTGATGACGGGGAGTGACGAAGCTCAACCTGGCTGTGCTGTGGGTTGACATGATGTTCTCATCCACTGTTACTTTTTCTTCACAAAATTTCAAAGGACAATCTAGGCCTGCACAGAGCTTATGAAACACATCAATTATCCGGACACCTAAAATCTCCTCTAGGTCAGGCACAGAAGAGTTTATCTTGTGGAGCAAAATTCTCATCGGGTGGTGAGAGCTACCAGACTTTTCAATATTCAGGAGGACATCCAGATTAGAAGGAGGATCAGAAGGCTGCAAACTAACAATCTGGATGTCATTTCTCCTCACGCCCAAGATGTTTCTCAATGCTCTCTGGAAATTGCGCCAGTAATCACCGATGAATTCTTCAGGGGACAGGTTTGCAAAGCGTATTGCGATACTGTGATTTAATACCTCTTGTGTGATTTGTCTGATGTGTACAGTAATATCAGCTGCAGTTGTAAATTTTCCATCTGTAACAGTGACATTTAGGAGGTACTGTCCTACATCTAACCTTTTATGTGCTATTAGTTTGCCACCAGTACTGGAAACAGAGAACAGGGATTCCATTTTGGGGTCCAGACTGTATGTCAAGGTATCATAAACATCTTGATCGGTTGCATGAATTTTTCCAATGACACCACCTGAATATTCTTCCCCAAAGGCAGTGATAAAGATTTCCAGAGGCAGTATTGCTGGAGAATAAATGCTTTCCTCAATAACTCTAATATCAATGTAAGTCAAAGATGACAACGGTGGTTTTCCATTATCTGCCACCTAAAGGAAAGATGAGGACAGATTTACATTTTTGCTTTATCTCAAATTCTACTGTAGATATTTATCCTGTATACAGCTGAGCTGTATTTTTGAACCCATAAAAAATCCACCAAAAAGTCGTATAGGAAAATGCTTTACATAAATTCTGTAACACAATTCCTTACATAAAAGTTAACACTGAAAATTTAAAAAGCTTATATAAGCAGGCACACACAAACACGTTTTCATTTCTCCCAAGATTAAAAGCCTGCAGTGCTCTTATTACCTAAAAATGCCAGGAAGCTATTAACACTGGTAGCAAATACAGAGGAAATGCACAGTAGCTGATTTCAGACAGCAGATGGTGCTTGAAGCTTTTTAATATCAAGTACAGAAACACATTACAAACTTGAAATGAGTCATGCACTAGAAATGTACAATGTGCTTCACTACAATTAGGAGGTAATCTGGAAGACAAAGTAAATGTACTGTGCCAAACAGTACTTCAAAAGGAAAAAAATGCATGCAGAAAGTTAAATAGGTTGCCTTTCATGATTTTTGGTTACAGAGAGGAAAACAAGAGGTGGGTACCTGTAGTGCTATTTGCTTCAGACAGTTAAAAAACTATCTTTAACTGTATAATTTTTAAGCCTTTTTGAACACCCTATTCTCCACCCCCTTTGGACAAAGACATACACTGTTGTTGTACAAGGACAGTAAAAAAAAAAAAAAAAAAGAGTGGAGAAGTGAGTTAAGACCATTCCCTTGAGTTCACTTTTTTCTTTCTATTTCTCACCTCTTATTTCCCATCTACTTTTTCCATACCTCTCTCTCAGTTACTGAAAGTGACACTGAAGAAATAGTTAAAAAGGAATTGAAGACATGTGAAGGTACAGAGGGGATATACAGAGCTCAGAAAGTAGAAGATATTCTGCATTGCTTAAAAGATTTTGCAATAATTTTACAGAGTTCACTTTGAAGATCTAAGTGGAGAGGCTGCTTTTGATTTTTTTAATACAAATTTAAGCAAAAGAGGAGTAACTTCAGGCACAAGATTTATCTGTGGATGGGCACATAAACGTGGCATTTTTAAAAGGTAATGCATGTCTCATAGAATTACATGTCTTCATCTGTTTCTGTTAACTCCAAAAGACAGGCATGGCTAGAAACTTGTCCTCCAGTTACCCAAATAAATAACGAGAGCTTTAGCTCAAGTTGGCAAAGTTTTGTTTTGCCTAGATCTCTGCCTGGAAACAAGACAAGGCGGGCAGTTTAGCTACAGAAGAAATGCCAAGGGAAACCAGAAAAGGCTCAAAAAAAAAAACAGACAAGCAAAATTATAACAAATGGACAGCAAGTAGGAAAGAAGAGCCCCAGGAGAAATGATTTTTCAATAGTGCAGATATTTAAAAATGTGCTGTGGTTTTAAACTGAAGCCTTGAAAGTATGGCACAAAGGACTGCATGACTCATAGCTGAAGATTTCGCACACTAATGCTGTGAGACATTTGTTAATGGATAATCTATTTCCTTTGGAGAGAGCAAAAGCAAATACAACTGGCATGCCCATATAAGGTGACCATTGGGGAAAAAAAAATCCTCATTTTTATTAAAATGACAAAAGTAAAGTCTTTTGGAGGTAGTGGGTGCATAGAGTACATATGGGGAAAGGTTGTGTAGTTTTAGTGGGGTTCTTTTGGTAATGAGTTTTCCCAATGAAAGTATGCCTGTAAATTAAAAACATCACTACCTCAGCAATCCATTCAAAAAGCAGCTAAGGTGAAAGCTGTCAATACTGAAAAGCACACCAGTAAAGGTCAGCTAAAAACTGAAAATAGGTAGCAAGAGATCATACACAGCCATTAACTTGTGATTTGCAAGATCAAAATGCAGAAATTAAACATAATGCAAACTTGAGAAAATGCCTTCCTACAGACTTTAAAAGATATTATTTTAAAGGAACAGAGGAAGAATATTTTTCCTCAATAACCACGCCTATAATTTTGTGTGTATCATTGGAACTGGAGTCTTGTGATAGGGAAATGCTAGTTTTGGTCTTGGATGCCTATACCCATGGATTGCAAGATAATAACAAATAATAGCAGTATGTCTGTTGAAAAAAGCCAGCAAAATGTAAAATGACAAATAGCAATTAAAAGACAGTGATATATTTCAAGAATCCAGTCGAGAAACTTGGAAATCAACTGATTAGACAGGTCCAAAATACTGACAGAAAGAGGCACATTAGTAAAGTCTGCTTTAATGATTTACAGTCTCTGAGAAGTCTTTGCTCTAAATGAGTACATTTGTTTTAAGACACTTGTTTAGCTACTGGATGCCATTGAAATAGCCCATATTCATTCCCTAATAAAAAAGCACTTTTCAGCTGCTGTGCTGAAGACAAGATAGCTGAAGTACTGACAGGCTGTTTACAAGCAGACTGGAGACCAGAAAGTGGCTTCTTGAAAGAATTGCAAGGTTTCACTCAGAGGATGATGTTAGGCAGGCACCTCACACTTAAAAAAAGCTAGGCACATCAGGAAGGGCCAAAGGTGCAGCTAAATCATGAAATGTGATAAAGTCAGTGTAACAGTCTACACAGAACAAATATAACTGCCTGTACATGCATTTATAAGAATACATTTAAAAAGCAAAATAATAGAAATTAGTTACTATTAGGAAGCTCTTAAGGAAAACACATGAATCTTGCACTACACTGATACAACATACAGGAAAAACATCCATAAACAAAAAGGTGACTTTGGGGGAATTGGCATATCACTATTGAGGAAAAAATGGCTAACAGAGGAATGATACACCTGCCCTCATTTTCATCCTAATTCTTAAACCCCAAATTAAACTACACTTAAATGAAACTGTCCTTAAATTGATGGCTCCTGGTTACTAACATTTCAGTGACTTAAACAGCATATTACAATATCTTATGATTTTTTTTCTTTTCTCAAAGAAAATAGACTTTGTATAAATATGTCACAATTATCCCAAGGTGGATAGAATTCAGCATACACTGTTATAAACAGTATTACTCGCAAATACTGCAAGTGCATGTTTACTCATAAATGATCTGCAATAGTATATGTAAGAATAATTTGAAGATTAAAAAAAATTCCTCATGTGAAAATAAAGGTAAGAATTTTTCTTAAAACCTGAATCTGGAAATTAGATTTAAGAATTAAGGGCATCTACTTTTAGTCTACTAATTTTAAGTCTTCTGTTTTTAGCTGCTTAATTTACAACTGAATTTAAAAGGACTAGATAAGATTAAAACAATTGGTTTGAACTTTTCTCACACAAGGTTACAAAAAGTATTTGAGAGAACTTAGCTAGTTTAATGTAACCTTGGACATGATCTGGTCTTTTTGTACAACAATGGCAAATGTAGTAAATATGACAGCACTTCAGGGTCATTTTTTGAGTTTTATGCTGTGGCTTCCACAGCAGGATCCTGAGATCTCAAACTACTGCACTGCAAGTTTCAATGCCATGAAGAAACATCTACTGAAAATACTATGAAAAAAGGTCCAAACTTAAAAAAAGATGTTTTCAATTGCCATTGAAAAAAAGAATGTGGCACTACAGGAAAATTTTCCATTACTGCTATGTTGTGCAATATCCCTGCTTTCATCATGTGAGTTTAGTCCAGCACACAGCTTCAAGGGTCAAAACGATAGCAACAAGAGGAATTCTGCAGTCAATAGAAAGTGGCTCTAGGGACCTGTCCCCTGCTGGTTTTTCAACATTCCAACCAGAAGGCAAAGGGCTTATTAAGACCACTCACTCAGTTAACATTTCACTTACACCTTACTTCTGTGAGTTTAACTGAACTTCCCACTGCAGCTGTGTTGATTAGCAATTAAACCAACAGATTTTGTCTATGAAGACATCACCTCATGGGACATGCCTCAAATGACTACTTAGCATGACAGGATCTCCTAACAGAAAGACAAGTGGTGGACTGAACATGAGTGGGAAAAGTTAATCAAATACTTACAATGCAAAACAGTAAGAAGAACATGACAGAAACATCCTACCTTAACATGAAGCAAATAGTGATCTCTCACTTTGCGATTCAGTGCAGCACTTGTGGTCAGAACTCCCTGCTGGGTAATCTGAAAAGTTCTCTCTTCATTTCCAGTCAGGATGGTGAAGAGAAAAGGGGGCCCATTGTGAGAAGAATCCCTGTCTGTCACCACTAGCTGCAGCACACTGAATCCAATAGGCTTATTTTCCTATAGATATATAATACATATTGGTTTTGTTATAATTGAGGATATGGTCTGATGCTGATTTTTTCCTTGCAACAGAAACCCCAAAAAAATACTGTTAAACCAGTTAATTAGTACAAGAGAAATCAGAATGACAATATTGTTTCGGGGAAACTACAACACTCCAAGAATAAGACTCAGAAACAGTAAAAGGAGAAAGGCAGGTTTTTAAACTTCATATTTGATTTCTGAAGGTAGCTCGGCCTTGATGCTTTACTTTTTCTACTTCTGGTCTCAATTAGTATTACTGTAGCCTAATTACCAAGCCATCAAAGATTTGAAATTTAGAGAAAACACCTGTTAAGAATAATCTAATGCCTTTGTTGGGAGGACTAGAAAAATACACTCCTCCATCTGACCTCTTGTGCCCCTAATTAAGAGTTCTGCCTACAGCTGTGGCTGCTACAGGCACCATCCAGTTAAAATATGAAATCCAGGTTTCAAAATCTGCATCATAAAATCCCTTCAAGTTTGTATCATGTGGATGTCTGAGGTTTCACAGACACTTCACATACGTTGGCTTATCATGTATGTTACACATACATATAACTTTATCTGACACTTGTAACTCCTCTCCCAGAATACTTGTGCTCTACGGTATCAGCCAGATTTCTCTATATACATACTTATTTGAAAAGCAAGAAAAGTAGAAATATTATTTTGAAGTACAACGATAACAAAATGCTATCCCTTTCACAAATGTAAAAACTCCTGATAACAATACTCTGTTTCTAAAACTAAGTCAGTTTAGCTATCAGATACTGCAAAAAGCTGAAGCTTTTTCCCTTTCAGCAAAACATAGACCATTGCTTTGAAATTCAAATATTTACAGTTGGACATCCAAAGTAATTTGACTTTCCTAAAAAGCTAAGCACATTTTCTACTGCCTCCAAATATATCCATCTCCAATACAAGAGGAGATGGAGATGGATATATTAACCAGCCTTCTTGGGCAACTCCTTCAATTTTTTCTCTGCTACCTTCAACTAGGGCAGGCCCATATGAATGAACTATAAAACAAGAGGTCTTCCTTTTTAATTGAGTAAGGGAAATAGTACAGACATTGGCTACACAGTCTGAAGTTTAAGTGAGATATTAATTAACATTTATTTCAAGAAAGACTATAATAGGGGAAAAGAAGATACATTTGACAGCACAAAAACATGAAACTGTTTGTTTGGGTTTGTTTTTTTATTTGTGGGGTTTTTTTGGGTTTTTTTGTGTTTTTTGGTTTTTTTTGTTTGGTTTTTTTTTTTTTTTGTGGTTTGGTTTTGGGGTTTTTTGTTTGTTTGTTTGTTTGTTTTGGTTTTTTTTGTTGGTTGGTTTTTTTAAAAGATCCAGGACATCTTATTTGCATACTGGGTGCATATTGTATATATTCACTTTGTCCTGTTTTGGAAAGCTGCCTTTACAGATGATGCACACTTGTCTCAAACACAAGTGATATGTTAGGATGGCACAGTGCATCAGGTAACATTGTCTGATCCTCACAGATATACTGCAACAGGCCAGGAAATAGCAGAAGGACACAAGGGATTGAGCCCATTTACAGTACTAGTCTACAAAGGTCTTAATGCAATTCCTTTGTTGACTTCCATTTATTTCCTATTGGATTTAGGAAGACAAGAAATAGATGCTGACTCTGCTGTCTTTGCTTTAGCAGTTTTGTGAATCAGGCAAGTACATGCCAGACACTTGAGATTGTGGCCTACTGCTACCATCCTACAGTGTAAAATTAGTCAAAAGATTGGTATGCAGCCATATGAAATTCCACTCTTGTTCTAACTGCTGCTGATCCCAGAGGATGTCAGTGGGAATTAGGGCTTAACCTATGTGCCATGGTGCAGAACACTAGCTTCATAGTAACAGGTACCTAAAAGATCTTTTTCTAAGCAGTAACCCTAAAGACTAAAAAGAAATCACAAAACTATTATGTATTTTAACATCCCTGTATGATTCTAAGATTGTTCTATGCATAAATGGAATTTATAATTTACAGACATGTACACACAAGGAAGCTGAAAAAGAACCCAGAGAGGTTATGCAGTCTCCCTCACTGTAAATATTCAAGAACATTCTGGACTCAATCCTGTGTCCAGGACTGGACTCAATCATATGCTCTAGGATGAGCCTGCTTCAGCAGGGAAGTTAGACCAGATGATTCGCTGTGGTCCCTTCCAACCTCACCCATTCTGTGATTCTTACAACTTGCAATGTAAGTTTCTACATAACGTGCAAACAGGAATTTTATAACCCTCAACATTTATTTGATAAGAAGTCTCACTAGTGACCTTAAATAATTAGAAATACAGAAAAATTCAAGTCACAAATTTGCAGACCAATAACACTGGTTTAACTGCTTCACTACTTGTATTTACCTGGATGATAACACTATAGTTTCCTTTTGAGAACACTGGAGGATTATCATTTACATCAGAAACATCAATGTTAACTGTAGTTGTGTTAAGCTTTGGTGGGCTTCCATTGTCTGAAGCTTGAACTGTCAAGGTATATCCTGAAATCTAAAAAATTAATAAAAGAATTAAAAAAAACCATTTATTGAAGAGGAAAAAAGTAACAAACTCAAGATTCTGTTTTATGGAAGAATTATTTTAGCACAACCCCCAGTAAAGCTTTCCTTCATATATTTAATCCTTTCTCTTCCTCCCAAAGGTACTGCTATAAACAGATACTTGCATTTTACAATAGCAATATTAATTTTGGAACATGAAATGGTAACTTAGAAATAGAGTAAGAAAACGGTGGTCATCAATTATGTATAGGTAAATTAATCCCAGCTGCCCTAAAACCACAAAAAACCTCACCTTTTCTCTGTCTAGAAGCTTAGTCACTTTTATTTCACCCCTGGTAGGGTCAATTGTAAAAGGATTTCCTTGATTGCCATCTATAATTGTGTAGTGAATGCGGTTGTTGGAAGGTCCATCAGCATCATCTGCCATAACCTAAGGGACATTACAGTCTCAGTTAAAACAGGTTGAAATAGACTAACATATTTTAGATAAGCTCGTCCTGAAGATGAGCTCTTTAGGTCTAACAAATTTCATAGTTCACAAGAGAAATGCCATCTCAATACATTATACCAACATCATTTAATTTTCTGAATTTCTTCTGAAAGTTAAGTCATGGTCTCATGAGGGCATGAACATATCACAAAATATTATCTACTTTCCCACATCATCTGAAGTCCCTACTTCTGAAACTTTTTCAAAGTAAATTTTCAATTCACTCAGAGGCAAACATCTATTCATTGATGTTCACCTTCCAATCAATACTTATTCCTTCAAGACCGAAAGCATGTTCATCATGACAGAGTATTTCCAAGTAAAAAACCAATACATACTGTAATAACTGATTGTTCAAGCATAGCATCTTCACTGATTACTGCAGTATAAGTGTCTTGGCTAAACACTGGAGAATTGTCATTAATATCCGTGACATTAATATTCACTGTTACAACATCACTTAATGAAGGTGTGCCTCCATCTGTGGCTTCCACTGTCAAGTAGTACTCATGAGAACTTTCATAATCCAAACTCTCAATGATAAAAATGGCTCCTAGGGAAGAAGAAAAAAAAATGGCCTCATACAAACTCTGCTACTGCTGTAGTATTATGTGTTGCAACTTTTTATTTTGACCTGACAAATACTCAGCTTCTTCAGGGCTTGATTTGTCACTGTAAAGCTGGAGCTATGCAGTGAAATGATTATGCTTTACACATGTAAGTAAAGAGATGCAAAGTTCCTGCCATTACCACAAAAGATTCAAAGTTTAAAACAACCTGGCTTACATTTTATAATTTGAGTTTTTAACTGACTAGTTAAGATGATGCAGTCCCTAGCATATAAATTGATTTGCTGGATGAGTTTTCCTGGAACCTTTTTACTCCTTTCAAATATATGAAGTTTATCTTCCATACCTTAGTACCAGCATGTCCACTGAAAAAGCAGAATTTTGATTTCCACTACACTAGTACAATTAACAGCTAAACTATTTAACTAACTACTAAAAGTCAATTAGAATTAACTTCTGAGTAGAAATCTTATTAAAAACAAAACCAAAAATAAAAAACCCCAAACCCAAGCAACTTTATCAGAAATTAGCTCTAAAAAAAGAACTATATAAGTAAACAAAACTAAAATTGAGGTGTTTATTGATTTTTAACAAAGAATTGTCAGGGAAATTAACAGGGAAAAATTCTCAACATAACCTAAAAAGTCCCTGAAAGTAAATCTGACTATCATACAAGCCTAAAATCTCCACTGTCATGCTGGACATATGGCCGAATATTATATTCCAATTCCGATCTCTCTTTAATGCCATATCAAACTTCTCTAGGATTACTGCCTTTGTGGACCAATGACTAGTCTTCTCAACCAATTTAATTTCTAATCCTTCTTTTGGCAAGCCTGGCCATTCCTTCTGATTTTATACCTTTCGTGGAAAGACTATTATGTTTCTTGTTACAGATCTATGTCTTTCCGCCTGCCTGCCCCTAGAGTAGGGAATTTCCAGTTAGGAAGCCCTTATAAATGAACCTAATCCAAGTAATAATACAATAAATAGAAGCAGCAAATAAAGTTCCTATTCTACATTTTACTACACTCCTCTAGTAAGCTTGCTGGCAAAATGGGTGAAAAGACAGCAGCAGCAACTTTACAGCTGGGATGAAGCACACAGATTATACACAACCTGGCTGAACTATGGAGAAAATCAGTATGGCATGGTGCTTGCCTGGCCTGAAGTAATATTCACAGTTGTAACCTTTTACCTGTTGTTGAATCGATGCTGAATTTGCCATGTTCGTTCCCACTGACTATTGAGTACGTGATTTCAGCATTGGCTTCAATGTCTCTGCTTGCAGCATAGAGCTGGAGAACTTCAGTTCCAACTAAAATATCCTCTGACACACTTGCACTATACTCCCTGTGCTCAAATACAGGTGGATTATCATTAATATCCAAAACAGAAACTATAAGACTACTTGTTGAAGACAGTCTTCTAGGTAAGCCTTCATCTGTAGCCTTCAAAGTCAACGTGTACACAGCTTGTAATTCCCGATCCAAAGGCTTCTCCAAACGAATGATTCCAGAGAATTCATCAATAGAGAACTGCCCCTCTGCAGAGTTCACCAGTGCATAATGGATTTTACGGTTCAACCCTGCATTTTGAAAACAATTTTCAAGTGTGAAGTAGCCTTTAAAATACACAACAACAGAATAATCCATCTGATAGCTATGAAATTAGGATTACTTCCAAAAAACATTAAGCTAACACTTCACTGCACTGATTTTCTGTCATACAGAAAACATGAACCATGGCTCTGCTTCAATTACAGCACTAGTTAATATGTAACAATTGTTAATATAAATGTAATTATAACTTTAGAACAACAGAATCTGCTTAGCAAGCTTATAATAACAGAGGAGGATATGGGAGAGTTAGGTTGCATCAATTAACTAGACTCAAAACCAGTACGTTTATTTAAGAATCATGCCCCAAAATTAACAGGAGCATAGTTTCTAGCAACATTTACTTATAAAACAAACAAAAACCTTATAGATTTTAGGGGCAAGCATTTTGGTCTACCTGCGCCTCAAACACTAGTGAAGTATGAAAACAACTGTCTGCTACCTTCCAAATGAGCAACCTAGCTTGATCATAGCACAAAGCAGGTCAGTTGTTTTAGGAGACTGAGGCAACTATTCATTAAGACTATTTGATTAAGAAATTTATGAGATGTAGAAATCACGCGCTTTCAAAATACTTTATGCTGTTGTGTTCCTTACAACAAAGCCTATGACAAACTATTTCTGATGTCATTTGGACTTCATGTTCACTTAAATATTTGTAACTGGACAATGAAGACAAAGAGACAGTAAAAATCTTAAGAGCATATACATAAAGCTACAGTTGGCCAGTGTTCTCTTGATGGTATGATCATCGATGGCTGGCCTGAGAAGCACAAAAATCCATGAATGCCCATTTACATGAACAGACAGGGCTTGATAGTCCTATTACTTACATCAGGAGTAAAAGGATGAACCTAATCGATCATAGTATTAATACCTTATGACAGTGAAAATTCCCTACATTTTGTCTCTCCCCCCCCCCCCCTCTTTTTTGCAAAGACACCATAGGGATATTTTCCAAGCTACTCACACATGAAAGTCAGGTGTTAAATGATTTAGTAGACCAAAATATATCTTTCAGGAGTCTAATCCTGAATGATATCGAACATCTGTCAGCTCTACTTAAACACTTGACAACTCTCAGCATAAAACTAAAGAAATAATACTGTAAGTCTGAGAACATGACAAAAGTATCAGGCAAAGAATGCATACCTGCATCTGCATCTGTTGCCTGCACTCTTGTCAAAAGGGTTCCAGGCTCTGTGTTTTCAAATACTGTAATGGAGTAAGTGTCAGTTGTAAATTCTGGGGCATTATCATTCACATCTTCCAGAGTTAGGATAATGTTAGCTTGGCAGAATCTTCCTCCTCCATCTGTGGCTTTCACTAGAAGATGATAAACTGCTTGCTGCTCACGATCAAGTGCCATTAATGTTTTCAGTTCACCTATAAACAGCATAACACATTAAGTTGATGCAAATTGCAAGGTTTAAGTATCCCTAATGTGTTTCTTCCTAAAATCAGAGTAGCTAAAGTACAACTTTCTTGTTTACAGTAATTTCATCAGTGGCTAAATCAACAGCTGTACTGTATTAATGAACTCCACTTTGGACAAAGCATATAAATGACCAGCCTTTTCAGCTTGAAAAGATTAAGAACTAAAACTCTTTATTTTTTTTCTAACACTCTTGAAACAGAAACTAAACTCTCTGATAATGCAGAGAGAATGTGTATACATGTAAAAATCCATGTGTGTTTGTGCAAAGTAAATTGAAGTATTAGAACTCTGGCTTTAAAAAATGCAAGGTTAAATCCATGTCTGATTTTTCTCGGCTATTTAGTTATATTCCTTCCATAGGTATTGATATTTCCTCCTCTAACATTCCATGAATAAACACAGCTATTCACAATGAGGTCTTAACTGCTACTACAGACAAACCTGTAGACCTCGAACACATACTTTCTTTCTAAAGTGACAGAAAACATGAGAGGCTACTACTGTGTGTAGTCATTGTCACCTTATAAACAGTTCAAAAAAGTATTATGAAACACTTTTTGTAAGTTTTCTAGCCCTACCAATTCTCAATTTATGTAACAGCACACTAGCACATCACCCAGGTGACATTCAAAGTCAAAAAAAAACCCCCAAACCCATGAAGTAAAGTCCTTCTCATTTATTTTGTCACTGAAGCTTTCTAATCTGTTCTACTTGCATTACATTTTTGCATTCATCTTACTCCATTTTTTTCTACCCTGTTTACCTTCCTACTGCTTGTCTACTGCAGCCTGCACAGTATAGGATTTTGGCAATAGCTGTGACCTACACTGTAATACAAAACACACAAATGCCATGAAGACCAAAGTGAAGCAAGTTAAAAGTTGATCTCATTTATACTTTTGAGTTAATTTCATTGCAATAAAACTGGGTGCACTTCTGGTGTTTGCTATGGAAAGGAAATTTGTTGCTCCATCTAATCTCATCCCATTTAATTTTCCAAAACAAAAGATGGCAAAGAGAACCTGAATGAAAATATTTCAGTTACAAACCATTACTGCTGCTACTACATGATTATAAAAAGAGCAAAATTTATGGCATACTTTTATTCCAGTCACTTCAGCATGGAAGTTTCTGGCTTCAGGGCAAGTACCCTGTTTATGCTTTAGTTACTCATAAATTAAAATACTTGCCTTTTGCCTGACTTTATTCAATATATTATTAGTATTTGTGTACATTTTAAACTGATGTACAGTAAACCAACCCTTAGTGGAAAGTTTTAACAACTTTTATGTCTTAATGTAATAGCAAAGTTTTAATGACATTTATATCTTAATGTAACAGCAAAGCATTTTATACGATGAGGTGACTGGAATCTTGTATAATGCATAAAGTATTATTACCTGTCTCTGGAGTGAGTCTGAATTTTTCTGCTCCTGTGCCATGCAGTGTGTAAGTAATTTCTGCATTGGAACGAATATCTGCATCTGTAGCAGACACTTGCATTATCAGCTTGCCAGGAAGGGCATCTTCAGGAACTGAATCAGCATACAAAGTCTGCAAGATTTCAAAGTTACATTGAAAAACTAAACATACGAAGTAAGCAGAGCTTGGAAAGGGGAGGGGAAGAAGGAATGATAGAGGAAATAATATTCTGTTTGAATGTCTGGTAACATATCATGTGAATCTGAGGATGAAATAACTTAAAATTAAAAGAAATTATGATTTTCTAATTAATTACTTCACATTTATTTGATTATTCAGAAAGTTATTTAATACTGCAGCTATAGGGATTTTTGAACATTAGTGCATTGCTCAGAACTAAAAACACTTGTAACTGATTAACTAATAAAGAAATGTGTTCCCAAAATAGGAGTTATAAATTTTTGCTAATTTCATTTTTCTAGGTCTGTCTCAATCTACAAGAAATTGATATCTGCCCTTTTAATGACACAAAAGCTTCTAGATTAAATTAAAAATAAGAAAAAGGATTCAGAATTTATTGGCACTAAACACTCTTACAGCCTAACCATGTCAGGAATGTGCATTACATTAGCAGCACTAAGCCTTGTAACAACAATATTAACAAAGGGGAAAATAAAAGGAAAAAAAAGCTAAAAATACTGACTTGCCAGTCTGGGTATAACTGCAACCACTTACACAGAAGTAACCAACAAAAATATCAACTAAGAAAAAGAATCCTGTGTTCACTGTATACTTGTCCTTCCTAGTACAAGGGAAGATTTCAACTTAGTAATATGAAATCTGTGTTCAACTATGAAAAGTCCAAAAGAGGCAATAACACATTTTGCAGGGGCTATCTTCCTGCGTTTTTTCCATTCCTTATTTTTCATGTCCATTTTTGCAGACTATAAAAATCTGGTAAGGTAGACAGCTTTGTAACAATAAAACATTTACGACTTACAGATTTTTGGTGCTGTTGATTGCAATTGCAGAGTAATGTTCCACTCTTTTCAACTCTCATCACAGGAAATACACACATATTTCAACTAAGCAAGGGATTCAGCTTTCTTTAAAATTTTCCTTCTTTCATAAAATAGAGCATATAAATGATGATGGCTGCAGTTTAAAATAATTCTTTTTGAAAAGAATTAACATAGGAGAAATGTACTACAATTCTCCTTATATCTCTCAAATACCCACTAAGTGTCAATGAATTGTCTTTGGATTTTTAAAAAAATCTGTGCGTGAACTATCTTTTATTTGACAGCATTCTATCTTAGTAGTCCAAATTTTTGTTACTGGTTTAAAAGGAGCAGCTATTTGTCAGTCTCCTGAGAAGCAATTTCAGAGAAAATGTAAATTTTATGTATGAAAGCAGCTGGTAATGAAAGATATAAGACTCTGCCTACCTTTTCACAAACAGGGCTATTATCATTAGCATCAAGGACTTTAACCTCGACCACAGCTTTAGCTGCAAAGGTCCCATCAGTAGCTGTAATATTTAGAAGATAATTATCCTTTTCTTCCCTGTCCAGAGGCTTTTTGACATAGACCTTCCATTCATTCTGTAAATTTTCAATAGCAAACTGTCCCAAAGGATCACCTCCTGAAATATGAAAAGAAATATTTATTTAACGATGGAGATATGTACTATTACTCTATCAAAATTAAGGTATAGAAAAAAAAAAAAAGCAGGTACTTTCTGTGGCTTTATGAGGAAACAGCTTCATTTTCCAGATAGAAATTGTCAGTAGATGCTCACACAACCAACTGAACTGTGGCCAACAGAATCCATAAAGAATAATTTAGAAATTCATGTAGCATTATAGAAAACATATCATGATATACACTAAATAGAAACAATAAAATACTCCACTGGAAATTAACAGCCTATTATTTTGTGAAATTTCTTTCATTTGTTCTTTAACTACATCACTAATCTAAGTATAATTTTTAAAATAAAATTTGATATATAAATAATATACAGAGAAAAGCATCTTAAGCAAGGCACACATGAAACAAAGCCAACTAAAATTCATTTTTCCATTGAAGTTTTTAATATTCATATTAACACACACACATTCTTTCTTTGCAGCTCTATGGTTTCAAACACCTTCCAATTTCTTCAAAGATTAAGCTGAATCTCCCATCATTCCAGCACCACTCAAATAGTTACTCTGACATTACCCAAAAAGACTAACCTGTGATGTAATAGAAGACTTGTCTATTGGTTTCTTCTGTATCAGCATCTGTTGTACTCAGGATGGCAATTACCCCACCAGGAGGGTCATCCTCACTGACTGTTCCTTTATATATCTCTGCAGTAAACCGTGGAGGATTGTCATTCACGTCTGTGACAGTAACTTCAACCACAGCCATAGAAGACAGTTGAATTTTTTCTCCCCGGTCAGATGCAACCACTGTGATCTTGTATTTGTCTCGTTTCTCGTGATCGAGTTCTTTCAAAGTGGTAATCCAGCCAGTTTCCATGTTTATGGTAAAAGACTCTATAATGTCTAGCTCTTGAGAAGGATCCAAGCTGTAAGTAACCTGCCCATTGAGTCCTGAATCCAAGTCAGTTCCTTTAACCTGTATGACTCTTGTTCCAGCTGGTGTGTTTTCTACAATGAATGCTTCATATGGGTTGGACTCCAAAATGGGTTTGTTATCATTTGTATCTTTTACTTGAATGCTAACCTCTACTGAGGAAACAACATTATAATCTTCATTTGCATACTGTGCTTGAACTGAGAACTGGTACCACTTAGTTGTTTCATGATCAAGATTTTTCTCAAGTTTCAACTCTCCAGTCTGTCGGTCAATCACAAAAAAGTCATCTCTGTTGCTTTCAGGAGTGTTCCCTTTAATCAGACTATATACTAAAGTCTGATTATGTTCTGCTTTGATAACATCTATCACAGTTCCAATTGGAATATCCTCAGAGACAGTATAAGAGTAAAATGGTTCTGAAAATTTTGGAGTAGGCACTTCTGGTGGGAGTATTCTAGCATAGACAGGAACAACTGACTCTTTTTGGGGTGATCCACCATCAATTGCTCTAACAAGGAAAGTAAGAAACTCATTTTCCAAACCAATTAAGCTTTCTTTTGTAGTAATTATACCAGACAATGAATCAATTTCTAAATTCTCTTCTACGTTTTCAGACTCTGCTTCAATAGAATATGTGATGTCTGCATTTGTACCTTCATCAGCATCAGATGCCCAGACTTTAATGACTGATGTACCCCGCGGAACATCAGTCCCAATATTTACTTCATACTCTGTTGCTCGGAATTGAGGAGCATTGTCATTGTCATCTGTAAGTATTACATTAACAGTACAGAAAGCAACTTTTCCTCCTGAATCTTTGGCCATTAAACTAATGGCAATTACTTTTTCTGCTTGTGTTTCACGGTCAAGCTTTTCAGAGGTAAATATCTGCCCTCTCTCATTTGTATAAAATCTGTCTTTGGCAAAGTCATTTACAATGTGGTAAGTGATGTGGCCATGTGTACCAGAGTCTTCATCTGTTGCTTTAACTTCAGTAACCAAAGTATGCAATGGAGCATTTTCAGCTAGTTCAACCTCATACTCATTCTGGCTGAAAACAGGACTGTGCATGTTGGCACTGATTACACTTATATGGACTTGGGCTGAGCTTCTGAAGACACCATCAGAAACTGACACATTAAGATTATAATGTGACTTCAGTGTCTGTCTGCGTAGGTTTGAGATGGTGATAATGCCAGTTTTACTATCAATCACAAAATTCTTCTGATCATTGCCTGTCAGAATGGAGTACTCCAGCTTGTCAACGTCTGTACTATCAGCATCTGAGGCTTGCACACATGTCACAAAATGTCCTCGAGGAGCCAGTTCACTAATTTTAGCTTCATAAAGCAATTGGCTAAAAAGAGGGGGGTTATCATTGAGATCAGTTACATCCACAGTTACAACAGTATCACTGCTCAAGGGCAGCATGCCACCATCTATGGCCCTTATTAGTAACTTGTGTTGCTTAATTTGTTCATAGTCCAAAGTTTTTGCTGTAAGAATGAGTCCAGTGCTGCTATCTATGTAAAAGTAGTCGTGACTTTCGCTATTATCCTCAACCAAGTGATAGGAAATTCCCCTGTTGGTTCCAGAATCGGCATCTGTAGCGCTCACTTGTGCAACAGATGTTCCAACGACAGATGCTTCAGAAAGTGTTGCAATGTAAGACTGCTCTGTAAACACAGGAGGATTATCATTGATGTCTTCCACTATTATGTCTACAAACACATCAGCATGTGCCCCATTTAAGGAGTCAGTTGCTCGAACACTCAGTTTATAGGCTGGATGAGACTCAAAATCAAGAGGGGCAACAACATTTATAACTCCAGTGTTGAAGTTGATAGTGAACTGATTGAAAGGATCTCCACCTGTAATGCTGTAAAATACTTTGAGTCCTTCAGGGCTGTTTGCTTGTACATGTACCACAGGACTGTGGAGCTGAATGTTTTCTGGTATCTCTGCACTGTAGAAAGGCTTTTCGAACACCGGCATAGCTTTACTCATAACTGTAATTGGGACTGTAACTTCAGCTGAAAATCCAGGGTCTCCTCCATCTTTTGCCACTACTGTGACCAGATACTCCTTATTTAGTGTGTCTGGTTCAAACTTCTTCTTCAGGGAGATTTCACCAGTGGGATCAATTTGGAAATGTTCATGATGTTCTTTAAGATAGTAACGCACCTCTCCATTTTTGCCTGTATCTTTATCTACTGCTGTCACACGTTGAATAACATGACCTGCTTCAGCATCTACTTTAACAGCAGCATAATATGGAAGATTGATAAAAAATGGAACATTATCATTTACATCTTCTACTGTGACTTTAACTACAATGTGTGCAACAACTGATGGTTTATTTTCCTCTGTCACTTCCACAACCACATCAAAAGATTCTTGCTGTTCACGGTCAAATGGTATTCCCGTAGTTGAAAGGACTCCTGAAGTTTGGCTTATTTTAAATCTGCTGTCTGGATTTAGAATATGGTAAAACAAAGGCTTATTTATTTGATTCCCTACAGCAGTAACAACAGCTATTGTTTTTGCCTCAGTGGAATTCTCCTGCACTGTTGCAGAGTAAGAACTCTGTGTGAACTTCAGCTGGCTTGCTTTGCTTTCTTTCACATTAATTTTTACAGAGGCAGTGGTTGCAAATCTGCCATCAGATGCTCTCACCGTTAATTCATATCTGCTTCTTAACTGAGTTGTGTTTTGTACTGTTATATCTCCAGTCTTAGAGTTTATTGAAAATTTTTCTCCAATGTTGCCTTCAATAATGGAATAAATTAATTGGGAAAAAATGCCTGAATCTGCATCAGTGGCATTTACGTTGATGACTTTCACGCCTTTATAAGTTGGAACCAGAAGGGATGTCTCATATAGCTCTCTTGAAAACACAGGAGGGCAATCATTGATGTCAATCACATAAATAGTAACATTAGCTGCATATTCCGCATACAGACGTGGTATCCCTGTATCATGCACTTGCACTGAAAAGTGGAAAATATTTGTCTCCTCATAGTCCAGACTCATTACTGTCCGAATGGCACCAGTGCTAGAATCAATGGCAAAATACTGGCGGACAGATGGTTCAACAATTTGATAAACAAGCAAAGCATTAGATTCTTTATCAGCATCTGTAGCTCGGATTACTAATGGGATATTCTTGTCAGTCAGAACCACACTGTTAATTGAAGCTGATTCGCTGATGAGTCCTGTATATTCAGCCTGCATGAAAATTGGTGCATTGTCATTCTCATCCCGAAGATGTACCAAAACTGTTGCATTACTGGACAAGCCAGCCATATTTGTTCCTTGCACAGTTAGAGCATAAAAAGGCAAAGTCTCAAAATCAAGTATCTTCTGAGTAACAATGACGCCTGAGTTGGGGTTGATAGCGAAGGCATCATCTGTATTACCATCTTTTATTTCATAAACTACAGAAGACTGACTGTATGCTGTGACCATTCCAACAAAACTGCCAATGTTGGCACTTTCGCTGATTTCTGTAGAATATTCTTTGGCTGTGAATTTTGGTGAGGCATTATCAGAAACTGTAACAAATATGTGCACAGAGGTCACTTCACTCATTGGAGGATGTCCTTTATCTGCAGCTTTTACCATCAGGTTGTATTCTTCCTGGTTACTACGATCTAATTCCTTTGCAATTTTAATCATACCCAAAATGGGATCAATAAGGAAGGAATTTCCAATATTTCCTGTGAAGAAAGAAAAAGCAATTAGGAAAGAGGGATGAATTAAGGGATGACTGCTTATTTAGATCTATACTTAAAGAGATATAGATGGAACAGAGACTATGAAAAATTCTTAGTTTTGCTTGATAAACATTTGTTAGCCTGTCTCGAAAGTTTTCTGTAATCAAGAGTTGGCAGTAATTCTAACTTTACTTGTGGGAATACTGCATAAAATATAGTTAGCAAAGCGATCGAAGACTTGAAAATAAATGCAAAAATTTTCTTTTTGCAAAATTAAATATCAACTGTAGCTGAAAGGAACTTACATTCAGAAGTTAACATTCGTGGAATAAAAGTTACGTTTTATAATCTAAAACAACTGGAATGTTTTGGACAAGAAAAAAAGAAGGGTTGTAACAAACCCTTGTGAATCTTAATTGTTTATACAAGTATTGTTTAAATGACTGCTTCAAAACCAAGCTTTTTAAATTGGACAAATAGTTACCTCTCTCTTAATTTCCTATTGATACACAGACAAGTTGCTCCCTGTGACTGAATTAGAAGAAAAATAATGCCTGCCGAGAAGAACCAGCTGCCATTTAATATAAACACTTGTTTGCTTCAAATTTTGATATATACAGATGAACTACACTGCATACAAGACCCTGCTCATGTATTAAATATGCTAAGATTTAATATTTTACTTATCTAAAAAAATGACATTACTAAAGCCATGATCTCAGCATGAAAAAAAAATCTTTAAAAACCTCTGAGTTCTGCACACAAGTAGGCAAGAAGGAGCTTTTGTGTTTTGTTTGGCTTTTTTTACTGTTAACATTTTTTTTGGTTGGGTATTTCTGGGTTTTTTAGAGGAGACTCTAAACACAGTGGCATTCTTAGAATATCCCATTACAAATCTAAGCAGCCATTACAAGCATTTAAGGAATGTTCCTTCCATTTGCTTAGAATATCAATTATAATGCTTTAACCTCCCAGTAGATCCCCATCCTATAAAATAAACCTTCCAGGTCTTACATTTACTCCTACAAAAAGCTAGAAGAAAGGAACAGAACAGCATGTCACTTCATTCTAGGCTTCAGGCACACACATTTTTTCTTGCCATTGTTTGGCATTCATAAAACAAGCACTAACAAAATGGGAAAGGTAAGAGAAAAATTTAATGGACGTTGGTGTCCTGTTTAGTAAATGTCGTATTTCTAGAAATGACAGAAAAATCTCATGTAGTTTTAGTAAGTTATGAGACACTGAAAACCACTCATTCTTGTCAGAGTATCATAATCACAGCTTTGTTTTAATACAGTGTTAAAATATACTTTTGTATGAAAACAGCACTTGGGAAAAAAAAGAAAGTATTTATAGTAAGTAATTCCTATCCTTTACACAGCAATTTATCTAAAATAAAAAAAAGCACATGCCACTTTGCACGCAACAGAAACTGAGTAACTTTTCGCCTGTTGTTGTTCTCTTTAATATATAGTATTTCATGCTTGTTACTGGGATTTTTATTTCAAATTATTTTTTACCTTGAAAGCAGTATTTCACAAAAGGAATGAAATGTAAATAACTTTTTTTTTTCTAGTCATGGTGCCTACAAAGCTCAGGACCTTGATAATGGCAAACTTGTATTAATTCAGATTTAATGGACTGAATTAAAACCCACTTCTGTCTGGTAAGTGAACTCAATCAATGTCATCCTGATTTCTAATATTAAAAATTGCCACAATTTGAATCACATTATTAGGCAAGTTCAGAAAGATGGTCTGAGGTTAAAAATAAGGCGCAGATCTTTCCTGGCCTGCAATCTGGAAGGAGTCTTAATGCCAAATAAACCAACTCTTGAGGAATTTCTCAAATATTTTAATAAGCTAGAATAGCAGTCTGACTACTAAAATCAGCCAGAGAGAAAGCAACCCCTTCTTTGCTGCATCTATCAAAAAAATTACCTTAAAAGCAGGGATTAATTAGGAGTTTGGTACATGCATATTTAAGTTATTTTTGAGCTCCCTACTTCTGCATTATATTAAACACAAAAGCACTTGTCTCAGGCTCTTACTCTATTCATCAAATCCTTGCTTTGCCTATGCCACAAAAAATAAGACCTACAATATCAAAATAGAATGCATTTTTAGACCTGAATGGAATGATTTCTTACAGAAATTACAAATTCTGTAATTTCTAAAGAAATTACTCCTTTTGAGCGTTTCAAGATGGCTTTTTCTTCCCCTACTACTCTAACATGTCAAATGTATCCAGAGGATAACATAAATAGCTAAAGGATATAGATGAATATTTGTAGTTTTCTTTTAAGTACTCTGAGGCTGTATCTTCAATACATCTCTCAGAATATGGCACATAAACCTTCACTGCCCCCCTTTTTTCACAGATATGTTTTCACACATCTACAGTTGAAAAACTATCAGCGAGTTCTACGGACTGAAAATATAAGAAAGCGAATGTACCTGATTCAATAGAGTACACAATTTCTGCATTTTTTCCTTTATCCTTATCTAATGCTGTAACCTGGAGCACTGCTGATCCAACAGCTGCTGACTCATACACTCGTCCCTCATAGGAAGGGCTGGTGAACCACGGGGCATGATCGTTTGTGTCGCTGACATTAACGACGACTCTGGCATAGTTGCGCTTCACAGGAACATCTTGATCCCGAACCTGCAACAGTCAGCACATCACCAGGAATTAGCACTGGTATTTCAGGAGTTCACCAGATATTAGCAATGATTCAAGGTTCAATCAGCCACAGAGTCACAGACTGCACAAAAATTAAACATACAAATAAATGTTGGAATTAGGGGACAAACTAAAATGACATTAAAAAGTATCTGTGTGTAATCCACAGCAGAAGAAATCTCATGTGTGCTTACCATTATTGTGAGAATATGCTGGTTCATGGTCTCATGATCCAGTTTTTCTGAGGTATAAAGGGAGCCAGTTGCAGGGTCCAGACGAAATTTTTTAAGACTAATGGGATCAGTGCTGCCCTGCATAGTATAAATCAGTTTATTCTTCTCATCTCTGTCTGTGGCACTGACTTGCAGAATTTCTGTCTCTGGTAAGATATCCTCAGGTATAACAACTTCATATTTTGAAGCAGAAAACTGAGGCCTGTGATTATTTGTGTCTATAACTTTGATGTACACCTGAAATGATACAATGGGAAGGGGAAAACATTGATGATTTTTGGTAAAAAGAAATTAAAGGAGGATATTTCATTAAAAATCAGACCATAATACTGAATACCACCTCAAGACAATTTTATTTTGCTGAGAGGAGGAGAGATCCAAGACGTGTAGGGAAGAAGAATGTCACTAAAGCCAAATCTGCCTCACCTTCCCCAAAGTCAAACCAGAAATCTGTACAACCAGAAACATCTTAGATAAGACATCCTAAAAGGAATGATATTTGTCCAAAGTAAGACCAAAAAAAATTTCTTTGGTAATTTTGGAATTAAAAATGTAAAATAAACAATATGGATCCTAGAGTGGGTAAAAATACTGTTTTGGCGTGCAAATTTACAATTTTAAGCAATGTTTTTCCAAGGCAGTGCATGCATAATACTTGTCCTTGCCCTCACATAAAACCAGTCCTCTTTCAGCCCCTCACATCTGCAAGCCTAGGCAAGAATAGAAAAGTACCACAAAAAGTGGCAAAAGTGCATTATTTTGAAGAACTGCAGGTGGTTTTGTTTACTGTTCCCTAGCAATGTAGCCCAATTTCAGCATAGCTCACCAGTCACCGACACGATTTCTCTGAAGTTACAGTTAAATTAAATCTGGTGCTTCAAATTGTGTCTTTGTATAATATTGCTCACTGGAATCACACCAGATCCCTGCAGCCCCACTTGCTTTACACAGCATCAAAATTTTGTATGAAAAGGGTAAGACAGACAATCATCATCCTGTTCCTTCAACAGCGATAACATCAGACAAGTAACAGTAATGCAAAGGAGTTGGCAAGTAGACAGCAAAGCTCCAGCAACACACAGCTAAATCCAGGTTCTTTATGTGCTGCACGTACAGCCTTATCCATCCAAAGGTTAGGAGCTTTGTATACATTTGTTAAGGGCTGTATATAAACAGGTTTTTAAAATAGGTACTTACAATATTGTAAGTGGGTTAAATTGCTCTTTGAAGACATTTACTGCGTTCCATTGGTAACTGGTGGAGTCTACAGGTGTAATTTAGACAAGGTACAAAACTGCATGCAGTAGAAACTAAATTAGATGAATCCTGATAGTGGCAAATAATTAGGAAATGCCATTTTTGCTACAGGAAGAAGAAATGTCAACCTTGCAAAACTATCATCTTACTTTAAAACTGAATCTTTGGCATACTGATAAAATCGCTTGGAAGATGTTGCTATGGAGACTAAGGAGTTTGGTTTTGTCACGGATTAGAAACAGATTAAAGAAAAGAAACAAAGAGTTAGACTAAATACTGACTTTCAATGGGGAGAAATATTAATGGTATGTGACCCAGGATACATACTAGGACAAGTTTTTAAATACATCAACTAACAAATTAAATTGGAAAATGAAAAGGAAGAGCAAATATTATGTTAAAAATGTGATCTTTGTACATTGTCATGATTATGCAATAAAGCAACACAAGCATAGCTGTTAGTTTGTTGTATAAATAAAATACATTTCAATGCCTCTTGGAAGAAGTAAGACAGAAGGGTCTAATACACTCACAAAGTATTTGAGTAAAAACAGCTGTTCACTGAAAAATTGTGCTCAGGAAAATTAAAAATTATACCAAATGAAGAGGAACAAACAATTAAAAAAAACTATAAAGCCCCAACACTCAATACAAATCAAACTATTAAAAAAACTTTTGCATAATTTAAAGTTTTAAAGGCCATATACAATTACTACACTTCATTAATGGATACTATGCTTTCAAACTGAACTCATCACCGATTTTTTTATTAAATTTCCACCCCCAAGAAATTATTAAGGTCAGACTCACACACACACACACACACAAAACCAAACAAAAACAAAACAAAAAAAACCCAAAAAAAACAAAGTGAAAAGATGAGGTGTCAAAATGCTAAGAATTTAAATGAAAATTTCTATTAAAGTTCATGTCTATTTCCACTCCCAAATGAGGAAACACAGAAACTTAGGTTAAAATTGGAAGTGAGAAGGTGTTCAACTACAGAGCAATTCTGTTAAGCAAATCTTAGGAGCAGAAGACATGGCCACCTGTGATGTTGGCAGTACACAAAACAAGTGAAGAAAAACAGTATTACTAGAATGGAGCACCGCAAAAAACCTCATGCAAATGACTAAGTTAAATGCCAGGAATGTAGTGACTGTAAAACCAACATCAGTACCTACAGGACTAATCATACATCCAATGAACCAGCTTAACTGAAAAGTGAGTCGTTGATCAGGATTTAGCATCAACTCTGACACTAGCTAGTGAAGCAATTAAAATGACACATAAGGATAAATTCCCCAAAAAGTACTGTTGGGCTGAAAAGATAAGGAGTTAGCTCCTCAAAATGCACAGCATTATTAAATATGAATGACTAAAAAAATATTGCTAAGAAATAAACATAGTGACTCAGTCACTACAAATGGTTAGCTCAGGTATTGAGCTAACCATTACTTGTCACATTAGTTGCTCAGGCTGCAGTTTTTCTCCACACTGGTAAACCCAACTACAAATATACAACTTCATACATTAGTGCAGTCATTTTAAATGTAGGCAAAATCCAAAGTTTATCTTAAACTCAAGTGACAAGTATTTTATCTACATACTCTAGGATTATTTTTTTCTCTCAGTGATGTTATTACTTTATGCCCCTGCACAAATTCTGGTGGACAAGCATAATGTGACCTGATTGGTTCCCTTTTGGTAACTTACCTACCTCTGCACACTGGGCTGCTTTAATAAGGGCAGGGGGAAGGAATTACCCCCTTCTGTTTGAAACTCACTGGTGGGGAGGTAGATTCACTACCTCCACTCCTGCAGTACAGGAGAGACACCTTGACAAAATGAAACAAATCCAATGACAGGTCATTAAAATCAGTGGGGATTGAAAAGCAATCTGTCCGCAGGAGGGGTGCAGGAAGGAGAGCCAGGATCTTCTCAGAGATGCACAGTGAAAGAACAGGAGGTGACACTCACAAGCTCCAGTAAGAGAAACTAGACATAAGAAAACTATTTTTTTCAAGGACAGTTGTTAAACACCAATATAAAAGCAAGTCCAAGGGAGAGGTGGTGTGCCTTGTCAACCGAGGCAGTTAGAGCCTGATGAGTCACTGAAAAACTTTGTCAACTTTGCAGTTTGCTCTGCTTTGACCAGGATTTTCAACTAGAACTCCAGGGTTCTTTCCAATGTGAACTATTAAATAAATGTACTAAGGAAACCCTATTTTCAATTTCAAAACCCTATTTTCAATTTCAAAAACCCAATTTTTCAAGGAAATCTTACTGAGGCTAAGTGACAGGTGCTAGATGTACAATTACCTTTTAATCGTAAGAGGATCAAATTTTCATGTAAACTGTTAAGACCTTAAAGTTAAATGGAAAGCACTTGCAGAAATAATTGTGAGTGCAGTTTTAAAGACCCATACAGAAAAATATGGTTTAGTGTGTCTGAGAACAAAACACATGAAGAACTTGTGTTATTCTAACATAATGTGCAGAATAAGATAAAACTAGCGTTTGAACATTTCTCAATGAAAGGACAAGATTTAATTCAAGTGAAATATGCTAATATTATCTCCTAAGAAAGAGTTGCACATTAAAGAGGCACAATATAGAAAAGCTTGACATCAGCAGACCATAATGTGACCTTTGAAACAAAATGCTCTGGAACTAAAGAAACTTCACTCATTTTGCAAAAATATGCAAGGGCTGTGTTGTACAGCTGCCTTCTGCCCACAGATCCCATTGAGAGCAATGTACACTGGTTATAAAGAGAACAAAGCAGGATTACTTTCAGGAAGGACTTAAAATCTATTAATAATCTGACAGGTGAAACCTAAATTTGCATAGGGATGTATTGATTGCTACTAAGAGGAGATATGTGCCATTGACAAAACATACTCAATGTGCAATATTTAGACATAATGTTTAGATTTTAGATTACTTTAATATCATTTTTCATTTACTGATTCTGTGTGGAGTTTAAAATCTACTCCTGTCCCACAATTATGTTACAGTTACATTGACATGTTTATATAATTTTCATAAATAAAAAGTTGTATTATCCAGAGATGATATAAGTTCATTCCAGCTCTAAATGTCTCTGTAGAGACGTGTAATTGCAAGCAAAATTACATACAAAGATGTAGTAAATGAAGATTATTCTATACTTCATTCCCAAAGCATCATGTCCATATAGATTTTGCAAAAAGCAACATAAAATATTTTGCAACAGCAAAGCAGTAGGTAAAATGCTGCAATTAGCCGTAAGCCATCTGAAATACTACTTTCAATGAAAAAATTTGATATACATACCAATGACTGCAAGTGGCTGTAGCTAGAAACAGGACCATTTCTTTTGGTTTGCCCCCCAAAATCAATTCAATAGTTCATTTATCACTACTTAGAGCCTGTGAATAACCTTTTCTGTTTCAATACATAGGTACGCTGACTTGTGGGATTTAGTTATTTAGTTTCTGTATTTTTATTTTATTTTTAATCATAATTCTTCCAAGCCTGACACTAGTAATTTCTAACATCATGTCAAACATCACTACTGTAGGCCTGGAATTTGTTTGTCCTTGTTTTGCCTCATGCATTTGGCATTTAGATCCATGCAAAATTCTAATAGACTCCACGCCTACTATTGCTTTATTTTTCAAAAAAGCTATTTAACTGGAGTCCTGAAAGAGTCAAATGCTCTACAGATGTTAATGGCCCAAGGCCAGCAAATGCCTTCCAGTTTTAGAGTCAGATTCCATACACTGCTTTTCCACAGTAAGATTTTCATTTCTTGTGCCCCAGCTGAATTTCTTGCAAACGCCATTTCCTTTTTCAAATTAAATGTAAAATTACTTACTCTGCTGTTAATCAAGATTTGTTAAATTGGTTATATCCAGTGTTTACAGGAATTACTTTGTAAGCTAAAAGCACTGTACGGCATATTGTAGCTCCTCATGTATGCACTCAGAATTCAGAATTTCTTTTGCCTGTCATTCCATTTTAACTGTTTATCAGCTCTTAGAAGAATCCAATGCCGCATCAGCATTTAAACTTCAATCATCAGTATTTCAGCAGTGAGTAATGGAGTTTACACACTGGCAGCCATAAATTACACCTTCAATTTTGATTTTGTGTCAACATTTTTAACCCCCTAATTTAAGCCTGATCTGAAATGCATCTTTTGAGGGATAGTCCTGAGGGTTATTTTAACAGATTAGTGCATTTAGGTGGGGCAGGAGTTATGGGGCAGATAAGCAATTAAAATCAGGATCATGCACCAACAGTTGCAGATTTTGAACTAATCCACACTCCTCAATCTAATACACCACAGTGAGATTCCAACAGCAACAGCATAATTTGTGCTTATCCCACAAGCAGGGCAAAAGAAAGACAATGTAAAGGAAGTCTTTGTGCTTGTTTGTAACAGAAACCACAGTTTCTGATCCTGCCAAACCTAACTGAGAGGAAGGGAAAATATGAAAAACAATCACAGAAAAAGCAATCACAGAAATGACAAATGTGAGACTACTACTCCAGTTCTTCTGGAGAAGAGTGCTGTGGGGTAAATGTTTATAATGATCACTTAGCTTTACAAAATGTTACAATAACAAATTCATTTAAGGAACAAAAAGCACACTGTGCAATCCCAAGAAGAACTAAATGAATCACATAACTCAGAGGAACAGATGGGGTGAGGGTTAAAGTAATTTTTTGACCTTCCCATTCAAGGTTGTTCTAAAAGACAAAGCAGATTATGGTTCAACTGTGACAGCTCAGGACATCTGCATAAATTCAGCTATGCCAGCAGCAGCACTCAATAGGCTATCTGCATTCACCAAGGCTTTATATTAAGCCTTGCCTAGCCGCCAGGCTACCCCAACATGGCATGATGGCATGGTATGATGGTATTTTTGCGGCGGGGTGGGGGGGGGGAGTGTGTATGGAAAAGCCTCTTGCCGTCTTTTTGAATTCTAGCTGAATTTATGTTTCCTCTAAATTCCCGTCTTCTATCCAGCATTCTGTAATTGCTAGAAGTGAATCTGCTCAAATCTTCAGAATTAATCTGAAGTTAATAAATTTACAGCAGGATTCTCGAAATCTTTTATGGTGATTATCAGCACCAGAAGCAATGGCACCACAGCTATGATTGCAGAAAGCTCCTACTGGGAAACATGTTGCTGTCTTTGAAGATTCATGGCCTAGAAAAATCACTCACAATTTTCACCTCTTTTTCTCAAAGGAAACTGCTAAACTTGGTCACCTTCTACTGTCAAATTTACTCTATTTGACCTATCAAGCCTCCAGACATGCAGTCAGCTCAATAAAGATTCTGTTTAAAATCCTTAATATTGACAAGAAACAACTTTTCTTCTGGCTAAAAGCAGAAGACAACATATAAGATATTAGAAAAGATAACAGAAAAACATATGCACTGCACAGAAGCTGAACAAGAAGAAATTGCATTTGTAGCACAGATCTCCATGTACAGAGAAGACAGCAGCAACCCACTTATTGCTCTTTGAGTGCCTGAAGGGAAGGTCAATGATAGGGGTAGGTAATACAGACACATCACTGTCCAAGTCCAACAGTCTCTAATCAGTAAATAAAGCCTTTCCTTTCTATCTGGAAGAAAAGGGAAGCTCCTGTATAATTATTACTCTATTCACACCAAGCTCAGCTAAACTGTACTTTCAAATATATTCAGGTTCTCGGCTGGGGAAAGAAACTAGAGGGGAAAAACAGGCAGGATATACATCACAAGCTACTTTACTATGAATAAGGCAATACTGTCACAAAAGGCTTCTGCACCTTTAAGTGAACTTATTAGTCCAACTGCAAAGAATTACCACCATCAGAGAGCCTTAGTAAAAAGATAATTTTAAAACATTGGTTTGTTTGAGGTTGCTGCTTTTTGGAGATTGCTAAACAACCTCTACTTTCACCAAAACTAAAATAAAGTATTTGGGACAATACAACCAGACGTTATAATCTAAACCTTGTTTTATATGTACACTAAGCAGAAAAAGCAGCTTAGTTTCTTGGATATTGTACAACTGGTCATCCACAGATCTTTTAGGGGGAGGGAACCACAAAATTTTAAAATGGTTGTCTTTAAATTTCAAGTACAGTAATCACTTTATGTAGTGATTTTGGAGGAGCTTGTAAAGAGGAGTAATTCAGATGAGTAGTATTAATCCTTTTATTGGAAGAAAGTCATGCGTGCAGGGGCTTAGTTTCTGTTTTCATTTATTTAGCTGCAGGAACATGTTATAACTTAAAAGCTGTTGGTTCAGACTACAGTACAGTAACACACTGCCTTTACACCTAAGCCACCAATGAACATGGCTCTGTGAATATCAGAATTCACTTCTATTTTAGACAAAGTCCCTAATTTAAACAAACCATGTGCATTGTCTAGGATTAAAAAAATGGTGAGAAGAAAACCCAAAAGCTTCCCCACCCTCCAGCTACATACCCTTTTTATAAGTGCTTCATCAGAAAGTTCATTACCTGAGTGCTGATAGATCTGGTTCCATCTGTTGCTTCTACTGTCAAGTTGTAATTTGATTTCTGTTCTGCATCAAGAGGTCTTGCAACAATGATAGTTCCTGTGCCCTTGTCCACATCAAACCGACTGTCATGGTTGCCACCTTGTTCAGGAAATTGTGAGAGGGAGAAGTTAATAAAATGCATTACTGCATCATCATTTTTATGTATGATAATGTTCTATCTTCCAATGCTTAATGAAGATGGAACTATATATACATATATTTATACATACATTTAGCTTAAATACTTTAGGTTTTTTTCCTGGTAACATGATATGCTGCTAATAGATATTTTAAACGGAGTAGTTTTGGACAGAGCTGACTTGCTCAGCTCATGGAAGGTCAGCAGGGACATTCTTACTAGCAAGATTCTCTACTTTGAAAAAAAAAAATCCATGGAATTTAATGATTCCATACAGCAGGAATCAAATGCAACAGTTCCTTTTGGGCAGATTATCAGCTAATAAGTGAAAAGTATACTTTTTATCAAAATACATTAAAATCCCATTCGACATACAGTCAATTTTTTGTCTTTTGGAGCAGAGTACATATTATTATATTCATATATGACTATAGATAAGGCTGAAAAAGCTGCAGTACCTCCAAAGGATTATTATCTTAATGTTGAGTATCTAAGGAATTTACTATCTCAGTCTTACTGAGATAGACAGGATGCAGAATAGTGCTAAATGTTTAAATGCCCAACGTTTAAATATGGCCAAGTTCATTTTCCAAAGCAAATTATCTTAATTTCCCTTGCGAAACTTTCAAATTACTCTTTGAAATATAGTTAAATAACTGTGTAGATCAATAGCTACACTCAGTTGCTTAAACATTAAATTGATCATCATCCTGCCACCTGGAGCAGATTGTCCTGAGAATGCAATGTCCATTAAGTCCAAATACTATTAGTGATGATGAATACTGCCATTTAACTACAATTGCTTTAGACCTCTCAATAAACTGCCTAAAATGAAAGAATCAATTCTTATTTTGGTCAAGCCATTGCTAGATATGGCAAACCAATTTTTCCTAATTATGGGCATGTGTTTTTCTAATTATATTTTACAAGGCTAGCAGATAGCATTCAGATATCTTCTGAGCGCTTTTTTTTCCTTTAACAAGATTATACATGCTAAGCTTTGCAAATCACTAAATGGGTTTTATGAAAAGCCAGGGTTAGAAGTGAGAGGGTGAAGTTCCAAAGGTTGCAAATTTGAACTTAGTCCAAGAAAAAAACAGTAAATACTGAAATGAGCCCCCATTCACATGTAAAAAGGATTTCACCTTTAGAAGGTTCCACTGCATGACAAACATATATCAGTTTAGGAAAGATGGGCTGGATTCTGCTTCACTGGATTTGATAATGATATTTGATAATGAACAACATCGCATAATTTTTCTAGTTCAATTGAATGCCAACTCCTCTTATTGGCCCAGCAACAGTTTCTGAATCACTCAAATGGATAGAAACTGGACATGAAAGGCAGCAGCTTTTTTCTTAACAGATGAATTTTTTTAATGGGCCTTGTGTGGTATGTCAGTTTTAGAAGGTCAGTCTAGTTTTTCCTTTTATAACTGGCAGGCAAAACCATTTCCTCAGATGTCTCAATGAAGTTCTCTACATTTTAAGGGAAGAGTAAAGTGAATGAGCATGAATTGGTACAGTCCGTTTTCCTGGCACAAGGACAAGCTCTCTAACCAACATTTTTCCCTTCCTTACCAAGAAAATCACCAGGGCCTTGCCTATATTTGTAGTAGCAGTGATATCTGGTGATCCGCTGAAGCAGAACTCAACCCAAACTTCTGCATCTAGTACACTGGAAGTGTAACAGCAACAATTTTGGCCAAAACCAAAACTGGATGCTCAGAATTGATGCTGCATAAATGTAATGATGACAAAACAAAACAAAAACGAACCTGTCACAAATGCAACCGTGAGCACTTTGATTTCCGAAGGGTTAATAAAATAAATAGTTTATAAATGTACGCTTTCATTTCAGATCTCATAATCTGGTAATAAATTATGTGATCTCAGCAGATACCTTCTGCTGTACAGTTCAGGTCACAAGCCATCTGTAAGATGTAAAATACTTCACTAGCAAGCTTGTCTCCTGGCTCAGCCAAAAAGAAAGAAAGCATGGAAAGCAAGCACAGAACACAAAGGAAAGCTGTCAATCAAATTCATTCATGCTATTAGAAACAGTAAAAGAGGGTAGTAAAGTGACCACCTGTAAGAGTAGCCCATAACATGATCATATAATAAATTTCCCAAAACACTTTTACTAAGAAAACTGTCAAAATAAAATGGTTAATTTTACAATGCTTGGACAAGTTATGCTCTTTCCCCATGGAGTTTTCTATATATGTCTTTCTAAAAAGAGCAGGAAAAGATCATTCATTTTCTACACTAGGCATACAATAAAAATATGGAAATGTCCAACTGTGCTGCATACTTAGAAGGAGCAGATCAAAATAATAATATCAATCAGAATTCTGCTCAGATGTACACACTGTTCATAGTGCATAGCAATTGAAGCACACTAAGAACAATAGGAAAGTACATCCTGAATTTAATTAACAAATTTTGCTAATAAAAGGCCCCAGAAAACATCACTGCTGTACTGTGTTCAGACTGCAAAAATCTCTGAGGCTTATTCTGTCTGCTTTCTTTCATCTCCATGAACTGCTCACCTTTCTTTGGCAATGTCACCTTCTTAACCTTTCCTTTAATGGACTCATTTCAGTCCGCTGATATTTGTTTGCAGTGGATGGATAACCCTAATTTGAATTGGAGTACACAATATCTTCTTATTTTTCCTGCTCACTTATTTTTATATTTTCTGCTTTTCTACTTCCATATCCCTGAGTGTGTTTGGAAGAACAGTGAAAGAGCAGCCTTGGTTCCAAAATACCTCAAATGCACAACTTTGCTCCTATGAGAATGCAAGAAAGCATCCTCAACTTTTTAGTGCCTCTAGAGTTGTACAGATCTGTAATCCCTAGGTTTGTCTGAACACCATCACTTTTTATCAACTATAATCTATTCAGACAGGAACTTTTTTTTCAAGAATACACTAGAAAGAACCATTTCAAAAATTCTATGTAAGTATTTAATGCATTAGCAATAATTATCACTATCATAACAGATTGTTCATGCACAAAGCATGATTTTAGGGAAGAATTGTATCTGTTTGCATGTGCTTGAAAATTTTTTGAAAACACCCTCAAGTATTTGGCATTTGTATATTCCTGCTACTTGTGTTAGTTTCATAAACTTTATTTTTAACACTTGCTCTTCTCAGTACACCTCAGGAAATAAATACCAGCAAAACAGATGTTTAAAATACTGAAATTATTGTGAAATAAATTAAAATAATAAATAAATTAAAATAATTTAAAATATGCTCTTCCCAGCAACTTAACATCATAATCATGCTAAAGTTTTCAGTAGTAACCAAGATGAAAAATATCCTTCTCTTGTGAATGTAGTAGAAAAATCACAAGTCTATTGAATCACAAATCTATCAAAAATCTGTTAGACTGACAGAAAGAGTTCACTTCAGACTAGAAGCAGTTCATTACATGGCACCTCTCCTGAAACAAAGCTATGCCATTCCCCTTGATTCTAACACAACACAAAACAGAACTTGGTTTTACTATCAGCTATGCAGTGAACACCCTGTGTATTACTGGTGCTCGTAAGTCTAGTGACCAAGTCTACACTTCAAAAGACTACTATTAATTTTGTTACCATGACATCAATATATAGTCATATTACTGGTTAGAAATCCCCTTTCAACAGTAGAGGTTAAGATATGATTTAGTAGAAAGAATATGTACAGGAAGAAGATTGCTGGGGTTAGGAACATTGCAAGCTTTCCTTTTAGTACTGAATCAAAGGACAGCAAACTGAGAAGCAGCCCAGAGGAGAAGAAATCCATGTGAACAGTAAAATCTCTTGTTGAGCGTACTATCCTGCTTTACAGAAAACTAGCCTCTTATTTCCTTTCCTATCAATCAGTCTACGAGATTGACCTCATTAGTTTTCATTTCAGTGACACAATATTCAGAAATCAATTTTAAAACTGCAACACAGCAGATATTTTGCAACTTAATTTTAATCTCTGATACAGAGTGTCATTGATAAAAATTAAATAATTTTGACTTATAAAATCCGCATCTGCATTTAAAGAATGCCAAAACCTTGCATTATTTAGAAGAGTGATTAAAACCAAGCTGCAATGAGCCCTCCAGTATCTCAGACTCCATGCATTTGTTTCTAATAATAAAGGCCCTTAAGGCATCCTTACCCGTTATGTCAAACCAAAGTGGTGTTCCAAGAGGTTCAACAGCTATTACACCAATCATGTGAGCAACTGGGTCACTTTCCATCACCGTAAAAGAAAAAAATGATTCCTCAAAATAAATAGGCTCTGTGGGTGGGACGGGCTTTGGAATCCATTCTATGTGAAGCCGTGTAGTCGAAGATTTTTGTGGGCGACCATTATCTACAGCTTTAATCTGTGAAACAGACACATCTTTTAGGCTACAGGATCACATAAATCATTATGTCACATAAATAGAAAGCAGTAATAAGCTCCAAGCATGTTTGCTCGTGTGAGATATTTCCAAAAAGGTTAAGTGTCTCTCAAAGTGCCACTTGCCCTTCATTATCTGGGCAGCAAATGGAGAAAAAGTATGCAGCACCTGACAGCAGCACAAACTGTTACCATAAATTCACTTTATTTTGCTTTCTTCCTGAAGGTGAATCAAACTGATTGTTTATGTTCCCTCATCACATATCTGCCAAGTTCTGGGAAAGAACAGCAGTTCTTAATACACAATACAAACACCTCAAATCATCCCTTAATAAAAACCAAACAAACACACAAAATAATACTTCTGGATTTGTTGAAGCTCTCTTCCTTCAGATACTGCAGTCACTCACCTGCCAGCTACTGAATAAGAAATGAACAGATAAAAGAACACCTTATATATTCACGATATAAAGGATTTTCACTCACTGAAAGGATATCGTAGTCCCTTGCTGCAGAAAATTTCTTTGATGAAACCACTCCAGTTTTTGGTTCAATAAAGAATTTGCCATGTTCATCACCATCTTCAATGCTGTAGGAGATCTCTGCATTGGGGCCTTCATCTTTATCTGCAGCAATAACTCGATAGATCGGCTCTCTCCTAGCAGTTCTCTCTCGCTCGGGCTTACCACGCTCTGGAAGCCGAATTTTGTAGAATTTTTGCAAGAATTGAGGCTTGTTGTCATTCTCATCTAGGACCTTGACAATCACCCGTGCAATTGTTGATTTTGCAGGAGTACCGTTGTCTGTTACTGTTACCTGTTTTTATTAACAAGGGTAAAGTTAGATCTCAAATTCCGTCCTTCCAACAATGCTCCTCCCTAAATTAGGTTCTTCTACAACTGCCTAAACAACTGTACACTCTGTATCCCCTAACTTCAGTTAAAGCTCTTGCCAAAAGCTATTAGGTGAGTATTTACAAAAGGCACTCAAAAGTATATTTAGCTATTATCTTAATATTTTGACACATTAAATGCAACACGAAATGCAAATATCCATGCTCATCTCCAACAGATGGTAAAATTTCCACATATTTGAATATCTGTTCCCTTTAGGACTTGTAATGGAACACCACCACACACCTTTCAGTTCACAACAAAAAACCCAGCCACAACCAATGAGAAAACCAAAGCATATCCCAATTGAGGAAATTACAAGGGGTATGGGACAACACGTCAATTAACATAAAATTAGCATTGCCCTGAACCAAGCAAATAACAAAGGCAAATTTGAGAAACATCTATTTGATTTGAATGCAACATCAGTTTTGAAGGCATTACTGACAAAACCAAGACTATACTAAGACATGAGAGAATAACATGAAGCTCATCTAAAATAACTGCATAAGAAAGTGTGAATTGAAACTCAGAAAACACAAACTGGGAATAAAAAAAATGGGGCATATTAGTTACTATTATGAAAGCAGAAGTGCAATCAAAGATCAAATTTAATAATAAAAAGGAATAAACCCACCAACCCATCTGGTCAACATTTCAATGCTCAATTAATTAGCCAGATGCTCAGCACTTGGGTCACAATACTGTCCACCACTCTGTGCATTTCTGGGTTTCTTTCCAACGTATTATCAGAGTTGTAAACACAAAACTAACACATGGGAAAACTGCTACTTTAGGCCAGGCTGTCTGTCAGAATTGCTCTGTAGTTAAGAACTCTTCTGTCACATACTTCACAGACTTTTATTTAAAACAACCAGTTAGGATTCAAAATTAACAAAGACCAAAGAATTATAAATTACACCAGCAGTCAATAAACAATGTTCCAAACTAAAGAGCAATGAGCTTTAACTGCTATTTTATACAGAATGATGAAAGCAGAAGGATTTATGTACCATTACGTGACATTGTAATCCTAAAAATAAACTGAGTTCTGTACATGTTAGCTTAAGGTTATAAAGTTGAGCTTAAATTAGCATGACTGCTAGCAGACAACTGCCCATAACATTACACTGTGAGTGTGACTTCTGGCATAAGTTTTGGCCCAGAACAAGTAGCACACACACACGTTGTTTAACTGCAGCCTGAGAATTCACACAATTCAGACACAATTTTCAACAGGCAATTTGGATGTGGTCACCCTGTTCCAGGGATAAGGTGTAAGCAATCAAAGCCATATGGGCCATGTTGCCTCAGGATCAAAAAACAATCCACAGCTCATTTTATTTACTGTATAAATCTAATTTTAAAAAATCCAGTACAATATATAGAGAAGTAAAAATCATGATTTACCAATTTTACAACCAATATACATAGCAGTAGTCAAGAATTAAGACATAATAGACATGAAAAGTGCTTTGGGAAACTGAGACAACCCGATCTGAGGAGGCAATTTTAAAAGCTAATTATATAATTACTTTAAAATTTACAGGAATGTTATGTCTAGTACTAAATCAGATTTGCCATTTAATTAATTTTGTTACTATTACTTCTAGAAACACACTGCAGAAGAAATTCTGCCCCATTGCTACTTAGGTACAAAGCATTCTTTTCAAAGCTGATCCAGAAATTAAAATAATGATTTAAAATATTGGTTCAACAGCTGCATTAATCCAGCTCACAATGTACCGAAGGGATACAAAAGGCCCAGGAAGACTGCACATATACTGCAATTATGCAAAAGCATAGTTTGTGCTATCAGGGAATAAATACATTCATCTCCATGTCTCTGCAGTCACTGCATTCCTATTGGAACACCTTTCTATGGATTTCATGAGTTTTGAGTAAGTCTAGGGGTGCTTCTCCGTCTTTAACATTAATTTGGCCAATTCCCATTGCAGTCTTTTATCTGTCATCCAAGACAAGAGGCACGATAAACGTTCCAGATAAATCTTAGGACATAAGGATCACTGTGAATATTAAGTCTTCACTACAGGAGAAGCACCACGGCATTACACTGTTCGACAACATTGTGAAACTGGATGACTTAAGGTTCACTATGTGTTTTTCTTTCAGGTTGTTTGACAGAGAATGACAAAAGCTCTTAAATATACTCCAGGCAATTAATTAAATGTAGTTAAATATAAGCATTATGTCACAAGTTTCATGCTCTTGGATTCGGGCTCTACAATGCATGTCTTGCAACTGACATGCATTGGTATGATTGGTAAACATATTATGCAGAAAATAAGGCTACTCACATATCATCCTTTCATATTCTCTGTATTATAAAAACGTCCTGCATTTCTTTTGCAGAAGCCTATACTCAGCAAAAGTTAGGCTGAAATAGCTATTCCAATAATTACACAGGAAGATAAAAAGAGGATTCACACTCCTTTTAACAATCATGCCTTTGTAGCATTTGAATGTAAATCTTTGTTTTGAGATACAGAAAAAAAATTGCATTCAATCTGTACCTTTACTCTTTTTTAGCAAAAAAGCCTCAACACACAGTTTGTATAAGATAAGTGGTTATCTGCATTGCAACATAATGAACACAGAAGGAAATTACTTCTGAATCCAGTTTTTTAATTCTTCATATAGTAATCAAGCCTGGCAAACTTAATTCTCTGTAAAAGAGCAATGAACTTACAGTCACTGTTTTTCAGCAATCTAAATAAATTATTTACCTCCAGTATGTGCTCTCCCTGCTGCTCTCGATCTAGTTTTCTGGATGTGGTTGTAATTAGCCCTGCAAACATAAGAGAATAATTAATCAGATCCTTCAAGAAAATAATCTGAATGAAGGTTAGGTTAAAGCAGCAGTTACTGGTATCCTCAATAACAATTTCTTCTTAGGTGGCCACTTCCATTTTCGTAGAATTTATGCTTTCCTTAAGGGAAGGGGTGAGAGGTTTCCAATCCTTAAAAGCTGTGAAAATATTCTTTGCAATCTGAAAACTAAGCTGTTGTAACACTTAAGACAAACACAGTTCAGTGTTCCCACACATCTGTGCATGTTATGTTTCTGACAGAGTAATGAATGCAATTCTCCCACATGAAACCTTGTTTTCATACGCCTTTTTCAAAGGGTGCTGATGGACATTATCAGAATTAATTACCTATCTCTTCTGGAGAAACACCTATTTGTAATATTAGTGGTAAAGGCAAAAGAAGGATAACCTGAGGAGATGCAATAAAAATAGAAAAAGAAAAAAAGAGAGCAATTTGTCTGTGTTCGCTTAATTTCACAATGACAAGTGGTCAAACAGTTGCTGTTGACAATAGCAGAGAAGAACCACAAGTTTTTGATGCATGATGTTATATTTTATCACAAGACTGATACACTCCCAATGCAAGATTAGGAAGGCACGATGGGTTTTTCTTTAAATGAAGGAAGTCAAAGAGTAAGAAGTAACAAAAAGATAGTGAAACTTAATACAGAAGGATCTTATTTGAATCCATTTTCCCTAACAGTTCAGAATTTAAACTATTGAGTTTTACAAAAAGTAAACTTGCTCAACTCTCAATTATAGCAGAATGATTTGCTATTGTGTGAGTTAACTGTGCCATGGATGCAGCCATATAAGAATTCAGTTTCTTTGCTGCACAAAAGCAAAGAAAGACATTGACCTTTTCACAGGTACATATTAGTCCCACAAATATCATTGCTGTGTTCACATGGGACTGAGCCTGTGCTAGTAAATCTTGCTAGACCCAACCTGGCCTTTCATGAAGCAAACACCAAGGTCTGGATTTGCCCAGCTTAAGCAAAGCATCCCATATTCTCTGAAGCAGCAACACAGAGGAAAATGCAATGTCAGAAGACATTTTATCCAACTATCCCAGCTTTTGATAGTGAAAGGAAAGCATTGCTGCCTTGATCCTTAACTGTGAGACTGGAAAACAGGGAAGCAATTACCCAATGAAGGATGAAATAGAGATCAAAATACAAGTGGCATACTTCATGCTCCATTTTCTAACTACAGAGTAATTTATTAATATGACCTTATATAAGGAAAATTAAAATCCACTTATAAAGTTTTCAAAGCTTGTCTGTTACAATAAAAAAGCCTTCAATTTTTTTCTCTCAGCTGATAAAAAGCAGAGTATATAAGAAAAGCAATCAAGACTTCAATTTCACTTAAAAGAGAAAGGCCAAGAGAAACAGGATTGTATAGCACAGGTGCATGGCTACTCAGTGCTTCTGACTAAAACAGCTGTAGTCTACTTATACCAACAAAACAGACAGCCTGTACTAAATAATACAAACAAAACCTATATAAGGCGATATTACAGCTGTCAAATGTTCAAACAACTATTCTGCAAAAAACAGATAGTGCAAATAACAGCTGTTCCAATTATGGTCTGCCCTTGTTTTTCCTGTAATTTCGTTTGCCATCATATCAAATGCATTATTTATCTAGTATTCTTGAGAATGATATGCCATCTTCTCCTGCTTTACATTTTTGTGCTTTTACAGCACATAGAAGATATGTTTGCTATTGTTAGGATATATCTTTTGGTATTATGAAGTAGTTGTCCTTAGTTACAAAGAAAGGGGGAATCAAAATTAAAACATACAAAACCCCAAAACAAACAAACCAAACAAACAAAGAAAAAAAAGTTGCATTATTACTGTGAATTTAGGAAGGGGCAAGGGAAGAAAGAGAAAATGATGTGACAGTTGTCTATTAACTTTCTTGAGGTAATATTTTCACATGGATATTACAGAGCTGTGAACAATGACAACTGAAAATATTTATTGCCACATATTCTAAAAAGCTTTACTTTTCTGCCCAAGTCTGGATAACACATTTTCTTTTCACAGGCACTATGGGAAACAGAACAGGACTGTTAATTGGAAGTGCACAAGTGGCACAGCTGCCACCTCACCTGCTTCCTTTCAGCAAAGGGACTTGCAGGTGACTTCAGGAAACACAAGTTCTCCTAAAACCTCTTTCTACTGAGTACCTCTGTAAAAAGGCAGCACAAGCCCTCCCATGAAGCATTAATCTCAAGGCTCACCAGAGTTACAAGAGAAAAGGGTAGACTGCAGCATAGCCACTAAAGGCTATGTTGAACTACTGTTGAACAGCTGAGTTGAAAACGGGGAAAATTTAAAAAAACAGGAAAAATAAAGCAACCTAGCAGAAATACCTCATGATGCTTGCATGTCCCTGAATATTCAATAGGTAGTCTACATCCTCTGACAATAATAAGACTCCATCTCTCACAGCAGCAGCAAGCAGAGGTTTACATGAGATCAGAAAAATGGCACATTCAATAACTTCCTATCCATTTTATTTTTCTTCAAGAGCCATGAAGACTGAAGCCACTCCTAAAGAAGGCAGTAAATACTCTGAGAAAAACAAATATCAATCGAAAAAACTGTTCAAAAGCTTTTGCTTTAAGTACTCAAAACAAAATTCTACCATGTACCACTACTTTACACACTAGCGATTCTTAAAGGAAGTCTTGCTCCAGATAAAATTCCTGTTAATGAAGTTGGTCAGTACAACACAAATGGGTAAGCAGAAAAATATCCAGCAAGAGCATAATATACATGCTTTGATCTGTTAAAACCTCCAGTCTTTTCAGCCAAGCATGCCACACTTCTGTTAAAACACTTCAGACCAATAACAGAGGGACTTAGTCTTCACCATATATATCCTGTATATTCAGCAGAAACTAATGCCAACAAAGGAAATGTAACACTTCTGGATTTAGAATCACATACACATGCATGACATTCTTTTTATTTAACTCTTTACTGATATAGACTTTCCTAAGTGCAAATTTAGCTTCAGTGAAGTGTCTCACTTCAGCTTAAGACTGTAAAAGGTTTGATTATTGCAATCGCTACATTTTTTCTATTTTTGCCAGGTTGTTCTATATTACAGAATGTTTAATGCTGCACCAATGGATTTTGTCTATTGTTGAAGAGCTTTCCTGAACTACTAACACTATCCTGTGATAATAAGATCAAGTGTTCCTATGCACTGTAACTGCCTGTTAAGAGGGCTGGGGACCATCTTTGGACCTAATGTAAGTCAGCTCCCTGTAACAAAAGCCACCACTCTGCTCTGTTCTTAAGTTTTTTTAGTTGGAACGCCTTCTCTTTTCTGTGACACTTTGTATATATCCTTGCTGTGCCCCTCCCTCTACAAAAATAAATTCATGACCACATTTTTGCACACGCCACATCCCCAAAGGAGTGGCAAGTAAAAGATTTCCATTAAGCTCTGAAGAAGTCTGTAAAACATTCAGTTTTGAAATATTTGTTATGAGGTGGGGAGAATGTGTTTATTGCTGAATGAAATAACAGCATGTGTGAGAAACAGGTAACTTGTGACAAACCATTCTATTTCAAAGCTAAACCGACTCAGAGCATTGTTTTGTAGTCATATTCTTGCATTTTGTTTCTGCCACCTTTTATCAGCCCCTCTCTCCCAAAACCAACAGGAACAATGAGCTCCAGTAAGTTACATCACTGACTATTATTTCACCTCAAATCAATGTCACTATGGCGAGACAGGTCAAGCATTCTTGAGAAATGCAAGTTTATAAAAAACATTTTTAAGATAATGATGAGGAAATGGTAAGTCTATTGAATTGGTGACATTTTTGTATTTAGTAATATTTAAAAGCTTGCCTCATCAGAAACATTTTCAGAACAGCAGCTTAATAATTTAGAGAGTCTTTGGATAAATCATAGCTGCTCTGCCCCACTAGCTAGAGAGTGACTAGAATCAACTGAAACTAACTGTAAACATCTGTACCTAAACCCTGCACTAGTAGCAAATACAACTCAATTCTCTCTTATTCCTTGTCTGAGTTTACATTCTGGGGATACCTGCTACCTATTTGATGTCTACCCAAAAACTAAGAAAATCACAACTGCATTCAGGTAAAACTTACTTCAGATTTCTATTTTAAGTAATAGCAAAACAAGCATACAGAAATGCAACTGCAGCGTGCAATTATGTAAATGTGAATGAAACTCTACATTTGGAATAGAAATCAGCACCAGAGATCAGATATTAGCAGGGATTTATTTCACATTGGTTCCCAGCTACATCATATTATCTCTGTTTCTGAAGACTAGCACATCAACAATTTTCATTCAATGCCAAAATGACAATATCCTTAAAAAAACATAGAATATTATGTGAGCACTATGTTAAGAATTATCTATTAGCTATCTTTATGGCATGGATGATCTATCTCAGTGATGAAAGAAACAGCATCAGAAAAAGTGGTCTTTGCAAGGGGAGGAGGAAGGCTCAAAGTTTTTATTTTGCTGTGTATACATCATGCATTCCCATGCATTTGTGCTTTCACAAATACCTACAGACTATCCAACTGCAGATTCAGCTTGAGATGATGAAGATTGTGGAGATGCCTGTTAAACATGGCTATCCCCCACAATGAACCAAAAGACTAAAGCAGATGCCAAGTGTACTATGCTGCCTCCAATGAGTTTGAACTGATAAGCTTGATTTGAATTAGTATAAGCCTATTTGCATTGCAGCATACAAAAATAAATACAGTTTCTCTGATCTTTGAATGCATTGGCTTTGAAAAATTAAGGAAGCAGCTAAAATTTTTTTTATCACTAACTTCAACGGATACAAGTCATAAATGAAATATTTGGTCAATATGGTTTTTGTCCTCTGTGTTCAATGCAAACCATAGCTAACCAGCAGAAATGGTTGCTCTGGGCTGCATCAGTCAATTATCACTTAAACTTTCAGCCATGACTACAGCAACTTAGTCAATTATTATTTTAGCTCTCGTTCCCCCACTTCAACCCCGAAACCCAAAAATTACCAGTGAATGTTAAGGGTTTTCTTTTTTTAACATATTGTTATACCTTCAGATCTGTTTACAAGGTCTTCATATGTAAATGAGTCTAAGATTTTAAAGAAGTATGTATTTTAAATTCACATATGGCTGTAATGGGAATCATCTTAACTACTGCATAACACAGCCTGAAAACACTGAGCAAATTACAGCAAATATTCTGTAAATCGAACACCAATTATGTCTCTTTAAGTGATAGAGATACTGTCTCACTTCAAGGCAGGGTTTCCTACTAATCTTCCTCATTTAAGAAGTAGTGTATTATATCCAATTCAAGACAGCTTTCCCTTCTAGACAGAGGAGTATATCTTTCTTTTGCATGACAGACTAAGAAGTTCACAGGAATCAGCAGTTTCCTTCTCACAGAAGTACTAGGTGTGATCAAATCATGTCTCAGACATCTCTCATAATACAGTGAGTGTAAGTCTCACTGTCTGAAAGATGTCTTATGAGATAATTTTAAACTTCTTCCGATATCTCAACACTTCCCAAAATGCAAACACAATTACTTATAAAACAATAATCCGTGATTGTCACTGACACATAAAGATTTTTTTCAGTCTTCTTTCAACTGATTTCAAGTTAGCTGTGTTTTACACCTAACTTACCATACAACCAATGATAACCAGAAAAGGCCCACATTTTCTTTCAGAAGATGTTCAGATAAGCTTTTAGGGAAGACTGTAGTCAAACCTTGTTTTCTACATAAGCCAAAAATCATCTTCAAAACCAAACCAAACAAACAGGTTAATAAAAGCAAGTCAATGAAAATTAATAGCAAAGGGACTGAAGAAGAGATTCCAGCTTTGCAGTTGGCAAAAAATAAACTCTGTCTTATGAGCCATGTAATGACTGATGATGACTATTATAAGCTACAAAGTCTAACATATCACCACTGTCCTACATCACCATGAAGGCAGACTGCCAAGTAAAAAAGAAACAAGATAGTGCTAACAAGCTATCACACTGGAGCAAGTATATCATAAAGGAACTGAACTTTGCTTTACATAGTCTTAAACCTAATTCCTTAGCAATTTCACTTGCTTTTCATTCCTAAACTCTTCCTTATTCTATGCACCTTAATAACTCTCATCGAAACCAGCAACGGAATTGTCACCAGTAAGTTTCTAATGCTGAAATGTGATTGTAAATATACAGTCCCAAGATAAACAAGGATTATCATTTAAAAGCACTTTAAATGGCTGTAAATGCCTCTTCTGCTCAAGTATAACACTTAAAAGCAATCATTACTGTTCTTTCAACAAAGATCTCAAAAATGGTACTACTTTTCAAGAAGAATTGAGAGCCTGGGTTCCTCTTTCAATTCTCCTAGCCATATACTCTCTCCATTAGTTCTGTTGTTGCTTGTTTGTTCTCTCTGGCCTCTTGAATTTTACCTTTTTTTGCTATGCAGTTCTTTAGGTAGAACAAAGATTCATTCTGCCTAGCAGAGCCTGTGGCTAGAAGACTTTTCTGTAAAGTCTAAATGCACTTCTGGGGCTAAAGGACTTATTTTCTACTTCATGTATAAACTTCCTGATGAGGGTAATTACACAAATGACTTACAATACCCTAGCTTTAAGAAAATAAAAATGGTAACCTACTACAGAGTACACTCAGATGAAATCACTGCTCCCTTTTTGTTAAGTATAGTATGATGGCACTCAACTAGTACAGTCTTTCACAGTTTTGATGCCTTTTCCCTTTCAATTCCCATGTATAGCCATTCAAGCAAAAGCCAACAGGACACTCCCACATTGTACAGACAGCTAAGTAAACTCCAGACTGAAAAGTCTGAAACACATTGAGAACTACATTCTGTTTGCTTTTCAGATCACCTTTTCTTTTTACTTAGATATTTCCTTATTCCCGTTTCAAATGCTAGTGCACACGCTCTGGATTTCATCCACAAAAAACAGTGTTGGCACATTTGTCCCAGATGAATTCTTCTTGCCCTTTGAATAGTACTCCATGAAAAAGCAATAATTGAGATCTGAGTCCTACCCAAGTCAGGACTGCATCAAACAAGGGGTTACACCCTGTCCATAAGGGTGTATTTGTGCAGCACATTTACTGAAGTACAGTAATATCACAGAATATGCTGAGTTGGGACACACAAGGATCATCAAGTCCAACTCAGTATTTATGGGCTTGTTGCTTGTTACCAAGACAAACTGTAAGCTTTGTATATAGGATCAGAAAGTATGGCTAATATGTCAGACCATGTTTGTCTGTAACCAGGCAATTTAACTACTCAATCCTGCTACTATAAAGTATAACTGCAAGGTACACATCTGAAGTTGAGTCGCTTACCTGAACTATTTTAACTGCATCTGCATCCTGGAATTTGCTGAGCAGAATACTCATTAATCATATTTGTGATCTCAGCATGAAGCAAAGACAAGCAACCCTCCAAAGATTATTTATGTACAGCACAAGGAAAAAAAAAATTACATAAACAGCTAAGCCATCCAGTATGACAAACATAGAACTTCAATTTCAACTAGATTTCAAATTAAGTGTAAAATTAGTGTTTATTGATCATATATTTGCAGAAAATTCCACAAATGTATCTAACTAAAAGTAAACCATGTAGTTTTGTATACTCTAATTAGTCACTGACTACATTACTTTTAGTCTGGATTTACTAACAGTGGTATTAACTTCTTGTGCAGTAATTTTTTTAGCAGTAAGTTTATTTGGGAGATAATGAAAAGAACTATATGAATAACAACAAACACCCAAATAGCTACATTAAAATGCCTATGATCCTGCATTCTCAGTGCTTGAAAGCATTTAGGGTAAGTCCAGTTTCATTGTCATTTATATTCTTTTGCTAGTTTCTGTCACACAAAAGATAAAACCCAGAACTGTAAGTCAAAAACATTATAAGATAAAATTTAAAATATTGTATTTGATAAATAATAACAATTAGCTAAAATAATTTTGAATTAAAGACCAAACAACAAAACTCACATACATTTATTTTAAGAAAACTAGTAAGGGATGATACATTTCCTGTAGAATGAACTTTGATCTTATTATCAACAGAACACTATAAATTTTTACCTCTTTGCTTACTTTGTGATACTATTCTTGCCTTCAAAAGCCACAGCAATTCAAAGCTCAAATTCCTTCAGTAATTAACTCTAAGTTACCTTATGTCCATCACTCATTTTTTCTCTAATTTTGAGATATATCATCTTCAACAGCTAAGTACAGAAATATTACCATAAAATCACACATCATCTTGAAAGATCTTTTCAAACTTGACATAAACCTACTTTATTTATAATGCTTCAAACTCCCTATCCATTTAAACCCTAAACCATTAATTTCTAAGTGAGAATTTGGAGATTTATACAATGCTGCTGCCTCTTCCCTTTTTCGTTTGTTTTTAATCATATGTTATTTCCTACATTTACAATACAGAGTGTATTAGAGTAAGTGCACAGCATTCTTATCCACTGATTTCAAGGGAACTGCTTTTGTAACTGCACCATATACATAAAGAACTGCATGCAATGCTCACAAGAGAAATGACCTGGTAAACTGCTGTCAAAGATCTTGCCTTGGCTCTCAGCAAAACTGAGGAATAATTTTATAGATCACTTTTAGCTAGTCCTTGAACTGTGACTCCACTGTGAATTTTTAAGAGGGAAAAATTATATTAAGTCATATAGAACAACATTTTTTCTGGGATTGATCTATTTTTCATTGATTAAAAAAAATTCAAGGCAAGCTGACTTGAATCAGGGCACTAATTCTGAGGAATCTTTTCTTATATTAAATTAATCAATACTAATACTAATGTTGTTGTTATATAATATAATATACTAATACTAATAATATATTAATACTAATAATGTTGTTATATACACAACTTCAAGTTACACTACTCAGAGATCCTACCAAGCAAAGCCTGTTATCTTTGAAAGCACATGTGAATGCAGGACTTTGCAAGTGGCTCATCTGATCACTGTCTCTTCCTTGACTAGAATTATAGTTTTGCATATTATATACTCCAGCTCAAAAGAACATGTGATATAGGGAGAGTCTGGCTCTCTTACCATTTCAAATATACCCTTGGCAAGTCTGCATATGACACAAAGCTGAGTGGGGCAGATGACACAACAGAAGGACTGGATGGCATCCAGAAGGACCTGGACAAACTTGAGAGGTAGGCTCACAAGAACCTCATGAAGTTCAGCAAGTCAAGGTGCTGGGTCAGGGCAACGCCAGATGAGTCCAGACTGGGAGATAAACTGAGAGCAGACTGAGATAAACTGCAGGGAAGGACTTGGGTGGTCTCATGGATGAAAATCTGGACATGACACTGCAATATGCACTTGCAGCCCAAAAGGCCAACCGCATCCTGAGCTGCATCCAAAACAGCATGGCCAGCAGACTGAGGAAGGGGGATTCTGCCCCTCTACGCTGCTCTGGTGAAACCCTACCTGAAATGCTGCCTTCCAGCTCTGGGGCTGGTCCTCAGCACAAGAAATACATAAACCTGGTAGAGAAGGTCTAGAGGAGGGCCAGGAAAATGACCAGGGAGCTGAGGCATCTCTCAGTGAAGACAGACCGAGAGAGCTTGGATTGCTTGGCATGGAGAAGAGACTGCTCTGGGAAGACCTTTTAGCTGCCTTCCAGTACCTAAAGGGTGCTCCTAAAACAGGAGAGCACCTTTTCACAAGGGCAGATAGTGATGGGACAAGGGAGTGGGAATGAAGGAAGATTTAGATTAGATGTTAGGAAGAAATTCTATACTCAGAGGGCGGTGAAGAACTGGAACAAGTTTCCCAGAGAAGTTGTAGATGCCCCATTCCTGGAAGTGCTTAAAACCACACTGAATGGGTCCCTGAGCAATCTGATCTAGTGGGTGGTATTCCTGCCCATGGCAGAGGCATTGGAATCAGGTGAGATTTAAGGTCTCTTCCAACCCAAGCCTATGTTTCCATGACTGCTTCATCAGAACATGGGAAAATTGAAAGAGAACTTCACTTTCTTTTACTCTTGGTTTACAACACAGATCATGCAGAGCATGACCTGAAGTTTCTATGTAGTTCCAGGGACAAATAATGGAAAAGGAAAGGACTGCTGTGCTTCCCATTTGTTTTCCAAAATTTTTTCTTTTTCCAAAGAGATGTAAGAGAACAAATAAAATAAATAAATAAAGCCCCAACACCACCACCTAAGATTTAAAAGAAGTGCCCTCTACATAAATGCTTTCAAGTAATTTTAAAAATAGCTGCCTCTATTATAGCAAAATTTCTATATTTGCCGAAGCTATATCTCTAAATAGTGTAGAGTGAGTGGATATGAAAATATTAGAAATTTCAGCTTTTTGCAGAATTAAGCTCTTTTTAAAAACTCTTTTTAAAAACTCTTTTTAAAATTTGGACTAATTCTGGTTACATTTTCAGTAAGGAAAAAAATCTGTTCTAGAGACAGTATAATGAAATACTGTACTTTCTCTGCATGTCACAGGTAAATACTTGAGCACATGGAGGCTGCTACATACACTTCGAGCTGTGTGACATAAGTGAACAATAATTGAGCCTGGCATTGCTTACCAGCTACAGAAGTTACATGAAAAAATTCAGCATTTTGATCTTTATTTAATTTTAACTCACGTAAGTGTGCAATATACTAACACTGGTTTTATCCAAGTTCCAAAATATTACGTCAATTAGGATTAAAACCCACAAGCAGTTAAACAACAAAGATTTCCTTTGTTAAATTGAAGCCAATACTACTTTGTGGTCACTGACCCTTCATTTCCTCACTAAGTAATTCTCCAGTGTTATCTGAAACCCATGGAAGTTGTTTGCAGCTGTACCCATTTCCCTTCAGTCTCCAAATCAGACAGACCAACAGACAGACACACACACTCTTCATTAAAGGTTACTGTGTAAAATGCACAGGATACAGTTATGTTCTGAAACAGGCAATTGCTCAAAGCTTCTGCTGAATTCCCCAGCTAATATCCTTGTCTAAATGGACTATCTCCTACACCATCAGATTACTAATTTCCTCAAAGGTATATCCATAATATTCTCAAAATAAATATAAAACTGCTTAATATATAAATTAATATAGCTTTACAACACTCCCAAGTAATTAGGTCACATAATTATCTCTATTTTACACCTGCAAAACCTAAGTATGGGAAAATTAACAATGCAAAATTTATTTTGGCATTCTCCTGTCCAGGTTGTGAACCCAAGTCTAGTTTTCAGAAGTATACCAAACCACTTTCATACCAAACCTCATTAAAAGCATAGAAAGCTATACTTTTGTGATCAGCATTTCTGCCAATCTGAATCAAAATTGTTGTATGGCACAATATTCAGTACCTCTCTTCCTCATTTGCATAATAGTAAATGCTATTAATTAAATTGCTTTAAATTTCTGAGGTAAGGCATGAATTCTCAAGAAAGTGTTGGGTTTTTTTTTGCTGATTCCTTCCCCATGCCAAATCTGGTTGGCACAACAAATGTAATAGAAGTCCTGGGGAAGTAAAAAGAAGCATACCAATTGGGCATAAGTTCAAAAATTATTTCTAGCCTGAATATATGTGCAAGGTAATACAAAAACATTATAAGGGCCCTATACAGATACCTGGTTAGGATTCAGTTCTCCTGCTCAGTAATACTACAGAGAGCTGGAACTCCTTTCTCTAAGCAAATGCAGATTTGCCATTCTAATGTGCATGCTGCACTTATAAAACAATATGACCTTCTTTCAGGCACCTTAATTCAGCAATCTTTGAGATATTCATCATATAGAGCCTGTAACACTGAGCAGCAACCATATTTTTAAAAACATGGCATAGCAAAACTATTTCATCCATATGGAAACTGATACAGAGTTCAGGGAATTCAGTGAGCTTTTTTTGTTTAGAGAGAATTAAGTCTAATGTCTCTAGTTCTACAGCAATTTAGGAAGTTGTCCCTAGCTCTTCAATTTCCATGTTTTACAAATGACTTGCTGAGTTATTGTTAGTAATTTAAAAGTTAATACCTTTCTTCTAATTTCACACAATGTTTGGCATCTCACAATTTAAAAAGTAAAGCTAGAAGAAAAATACGAAATGGGAAACAATGATAGGAAAAGAATTTGGTTGACAATGTCATTCTGGGGAACTGTCAGCACACATTTTAAACTGGGGAGCTTGTTTGCAAACCGCCCTTACAATTCTTACTGGGTGCAACAAAAAGCTCCTATTTCATGCATGTCCTACCCTCCTCAGACAGAAAGAAACTACATGGTTTGATTGAAAGCTTTTAGGAAAATGAATACAATAACTCTTTTGAAAAGGAACTAACAGATCTGTTTCTAAATATATAATTTCTAAATCCAAATAGATCAGAAATTATAAAATCGTAATTCAACTCATAAATGTACACTTATATACAATGGTATAATCAGCTACTAGCTGTAGATGCCACACTAATTATCTGTTCCACTTTTTCTATGAAAGCAATCCTGCTATCAACTGTCATCCTTCCAACACTTCACAAAAGCAAAAAAGTAAATTAAGATATTTTAACATGAAAGGCACAAAGATGAGGAAAAATATAATTTTTCTACTCAATAGGACTGTGTTAATGTAAAATATAAACATTGAGTAGTTTTTTCCAAGCATTAAAATGATCAATTGTATTTTGTAAATACAGACATGGAGCTTACAACTATGATACATGAAACTTTTCAGCTCTGCAAGTACCCAAGCAGCCCACAAGCAAATAAACCACACCTGCAGGAAACAGAAATAGTACTAAAGCACTAATATAGATACCATATGCATTACATGTGTTTATAAAAACATTGTCTATGTATTTTAAGCTCCAAGGCACAAATCTCAGAACTTGTTTACCGCTATATAATCCTCTGCTGTACATGAGTTTTGGTAAATGTGCAAATCTTTTCTGAGCCTCAGTGCAATAGTTCTAGCATTAAGTGCTGAGATTAACCAGAGTCCCAGGACATGTGTTCAGAACAGCCACCAAATCATGCAACTTCAACTCTTTCCACCTGAATGTATTAACATGAGTTGCATCTCTTCCACTTTGTCAATTACTTCTCTATTTAATTACAAGTTGTGTTGCAAGAAGTTAAGCAGATATGAAATAGTTATTCTAATTTGCAGGTTTGTCTACAGTTATGTTCAGATTGAGCATGAAAGTTGTGGAATTAAGTCTCTGTTCTCATTCCTTCTGGCAAATAATATTATGATAACTACTTTTATTCTACCTGGACAGCTCATATGTACAGCTTTTTTTTTTTCATTGCATGGAAACTCCAAAGATAATTAAAATGTTATTTCATTAGCTTTCATGAAAGACCAAGTATATGTAAAAAGATTACAAAATGTCCTGTGATGTACCGTGTTAAATATCCTGTTCCAAGAAGTAAAATAGCATGCAAAGAAAAACTCAGCAGTGTTTCCTTAAGTTATTTTATAATTATTTGAAATATAAAAGACATTTTTAAGTGTAAGTGAAGATTTACTGAAGGGAGTACTTGGAAACAGATTGCAGTAAGAAGCATCAGATACCACTTAAGCCAATAGCATTTCTGAGAAACAAGTCAGTCAATAGTTCTCATCATGAAAAGAAATCTCTTATTTTTGTGAAAGATGAACTGTATCTCACAAAGATCCATGTCACAGAGTTTCTAAAAATTCAGGATTATTGCATTAAGACACAGACATCTCAGTCTGGAGTCCACAAAGTTCTAGAAATGCATTAGCTACATCAGGAGAACAGAATGCAGTGTTTCACTTGATATATGTTATGTGTAGGTTGTGTCTATATTTAGTCTGTATTACTACCATGTGTGGGAATTCCAGCCATGGACCACAATACCATAGCATTAAATTTTATAAAGAGAAAGGAAACAATGGATCCTTGACCAGGAGGAGAGATAACAACACATTACCCCCTGAGCTGTATTTTTAACACTCACCACATATTTTAAGAATCCCAACACTAGCTTTTAGTTGACTTGAACTGAATGCCATGACAGTCCTCAACTCACCTTCGGGGATGCACAACAGCAGATATTTAACTCATACTGTCACTTTCAATGTTTCAACAGGATACAGTTAAAAAGACTTGATTAAGATTCCAGCCCCATCTTCCCTGTGGTTGGAAGGGAAACTTGGGGCCCTAGGGAAGGTTTCTCTTCCTTGGACAAATACCTTACAGTGTGACAACTTCACAGAGTACAACAAGGATAATATACACACATAAGGAAACAAGACAAGACTTAATCTCTCCAATTCTAATCAAATGTACTCTTCAGCCAAGCCCTCTTTTAACTGATGGGAAAATAAAAAGCACTGTGTTATAACTAGAACAATAACCAGCATCTTTTAGAGTGTTTTTTTCAACTCCTTACCATGTCAATTCTATTGAAAACACTTTCACACCAAATAAGATCTCTTCAGATTAAATATATTCGATATCCAATAGACAGAAGAGAGACTTGAGAACTTATGAACTTGATAATCTCAGTCAAAACTCAACCCCTGTGTTAGTACCCACTGCAGACTAACAGTTTCAAACCAGTCATGCACAGGATAGGCACTATGTCCCATTAGAGCACATGAAATGGGAAGAGTTAGCTTTGTAATATCCATTGAATTATCTGAGTGCACTCTAGCAACAAGTTTCCCTTCTCTCCTCTGCCCACCTTTTCCTTTTCACTATGTTTAAGATGTCTGTCTAGAAGCATGTCTATCTAGCATTACTATTTTAACAGTAATAGACACCAGAGAAGGGTGGTATGAATGGCACATGGTAGGTGAATACCTAAGCCTGGGCCTTTAATTATATTGAGGGGAAAAAAAATGTCTTCAGCTGAATGTAAATCAGAGGGAGATTCTTTTATTCCCAGCACTTGTGTTCTGAAATATAATGATTTAATTATTTCCAGTTGCCCTTTTGCTTTTTATTCTTTAACACCAAACTGAGGACTGTGGATTGTACTGCTTGCTTCTAGTGTATGCATGCTACAATAAAGGCAGGTAAGCTCTCTTGACAGAAAATCTTTATTCCTTTTCTATTAAGTGTCCCTTATCACTTTACCATCTAGTGTGCTGAGCTCTCTCCCTCAAGGTCCCTTTGTAACCTAAGAGATCACAGTAAGCTACTGACATAGAAAACTGCAAACTCTATCCAAAGACAAGTCACAACCTCCCAGTGCCCTAATTAAATAGGAATAAAGATATTTCTTTATGTCAAAACTTCAGCAAGGGAGGTACAGCAGTGTCTTTTTTCAAAACACAGTTTGGAAAATGCCACCTGATGATACAGGGAGCTGAAAAGAAGGGGAGGAAAAGAACTGAAGAAAGAGGAAGACAAAATGACCAGCAGGAATATTTAAGGAAACAATAACCAAAAATAACTGGCCAATTATAGACTAATGATGAAATGAATGGAGGTAGAATTTATGTTCCTTTGTAATTTGAATACTGCAGTCACTCACTTTTTCCACCCAACTCACAGGCAATTTTATTCCCATTTTATCAGTATTATATTGAGACAACAAAAAATACCAAAGTGGCAGGCAAAAGAACTTTTTCAAAATCAGAAAGGGCAAGGAAGTAGATTAAAAATGCAGATTTTTTTTTCCCTTTTGCATCATGTAAAATGAGAAAAAAGAGACAGTAAACCAAAATAGAAATAAAGCATACAAACACTTTCTGCATTCACTTTAGAAGACTGTTGAATTTTTCTGGCTTTACTTTTCAGGCTACCTTTTCTCTAAATCAACATTTTGTAAATACAGTGTTTAGATGAAGGCTTTAACTATACTAAATATCTTCTGTTGCTATAGCTATTTTATATGTCCCTCTTGGCAGTGTTTCACAGATGCAGCACATGCTGACAAAGAAGTTATTGGCAGAAATAACCCAAATAACAGATCTATGTTTGCACTCAGAGCTTTGCTGACACAGCAACTGCAATTGATAAAGCACACAAGTCGTTCATACCCTGAGCGGAAATAACTACAAAACAAAATGAAGGCCATAGCCTTCAAAACGTGTTTTTGTTCACTCCATTTTTTCTCATTAAATCCCCTGAAATTGCTTCCATGAATGGGCAAGTCCTAAATTAATAAAGCTTCTAATGTTCTCTTGTACTTACTGGGTTTATAATAGATTAAAGTTGCTCACTACACATCTGCAGGACCTCTAATCTAAAACTCTCTGAATTATGAGAAAAAAACCTGGCTGAGTGAATCCGAAGCATCTCTCATAATCTTTACTGTGAAATAATACCTAAACACATATAAAAAGCTAAGCTGGGCACAACCTTGCAAAAAACCACCAAATTCCTCTCTAGGCATAAACTGTGGGAAAAACATCCAGTATGTGTATTATTTTCTCCACATTCAGAAGGAAGGGATGGTAGGCAACCCTGAAAATATTTTCAAAATTACTGGGTAGCTTCAGTTAAGACTGATTATTTTGCTTCCCATCTGTCTGTCCTACACACCTTTCGGTACCTGCAATTCAGTTACTAAAAGGTTACCTAGTTCTTCTGTTTGTACTCCCCTGCTAAAACCTCAATGTTTTTTTCTGAAGCTTTCCAAACAACCAGTGAACTCACACTCTTTATTTTCATTGCATAAAAACCACAGCTGAAAATAATCCTCCAGACTATGTACTTCTAGCAGCAGCAATAGCTGATTACAAAGAAAGTATCTTCTGACTGTGGGACAAGTGAGTCTGCAGCTAGTAAATGGCTTATTTTGCTTAGACTAACATGACACCCTCCCCCCTGCCACCAAAAAATAATTTTAAAAAAGGCCTGACAAAAAAACCTATGAAGACAACTAAAAACTATTTGGATGAAACTAAACTAAAATATGGGGTTTTACTGCATACTTATTACACTATAAAAATGCATGGACACTGACCAGTCTAGACCAGAGCTACTCAGAAGTAAGCCTTCACAAAACCTGCCTGATGTGGATGTCAAGTACTTTGAACCAAGTGCTCCACTCTCATATCCTTTTCTACATGTTTGTATAACTTACTAATATTGACACAGCCCAAGACACCAGCTTACTCCAGCTACTGTAAAAGCATGTTTTCAACATTAAACCAAAGATTTTGGTTTCACCTGGTTTATGCAATTATGCAAACACATTTACTTGTTAATACATAAAATAAAACGCTGTATTGTACTTACCAGTTTTGGGGTTTATTGAGAAGAATCCCTGTGGATTTCCACTTGTAATCTTATAGGTTAGTTTTTCACTTGAGCTCGAATCTGGATCAAATGCCTCAATCTGAATGACAGACACATCTTTAGGTGAGTTTTCCATGACCTCTGGGTAATAAACTGGTTCTGTGGTCTGAGGAGCATTATCATTAACATCCCCAACTTCTATGTAGATTTCAATGAAAGATGATAAAGGCACAACGCCTTGGTCTGTTGCATAAACTGTAAGCCAGTAATGAGAAGTAGTCTCACGATCCAGGTGATCTGCAGTCTCAATAATGCCTGTTTAATAGGAGGAAAGATAAACAGAAAATACTTGATAAGTATGAAGAAATGTGTAAAAATACAGTAAGCAACAAGTTGAAGTAAATTAATAAATCAAAATGAATACAAGTTTAAAATAACCAACATTGATTCCACAGTGTGTGCTAATATATATATATATATATATATATATACACACCCACATATATTAAGGCTAATCTGAAGCCACAAAAAATAAAATTACTATAAGAGTTTTCAGCAATTATGCATCACATATTAAAACAATATATTACTTGATTTCCCTTCCAACATATTTTGAAATTCATCAGACCAGCTAGCACTATTCATAAAATTGGTTTTGCCTAAAAGATAAATCAAATATGTAATTCACAATCTTTTGGGACTTGAATGACCTTCTTTACTCACTACAGTAAATTTTATACCACATTAAACTATCTGGTTTAGATGCCAAACTCTTGACCTCTTTACTATTATTCGTATTAATGAGTAATTACTTAAATGTGAAACATTTTTATCTCTGTGCCCAAATAAATTATTTGACTGAACTCTCTTTATGTGCTGATTTATGTTCACACAGACATGTCACAGAAAAAAAAAGAACAAGTTATCCCAAAGGTAACCTTTGTCACATTAGGACTAACCAATGGTTGCCACTACTCTGCAAATGGGAGGCAGCAAAAATAGGGGCAAAAAATCTGCTTAATCTTACAAACATAAAATGAATTACCCAATAAAGAACTACTATACAATTCACAAACTTAATAAAAAGCTGTCTGCTGAGCCTACAGGAGATTTTCTAAGCCAGAACTGACTAAAGAATTTATACAGCATAAAGAAATACAACTTTATTTTTACAAGCAGCTTACTCTACAGGTACAGCCATATTATGCATGTGTCAAAAGGCTACATGGTATGGTGTAACCCATAAGATGGGGGATGAATATTAAATAGAGTCATGGAGCCATGGCAGAATAAAACTTCATACTCTCCTTTTCCTGATCCAATCACTCCTACAGGGTATCTGATTTGAGATCTTTTCTTAAGAGAACTTAAAATCAACCTGATACATATCAGGATGAGGAACAGAGTAAGCCCTTGCAACCATTTCAGTGGAAATTTTGAAGGGCTTTATCATGGCTCTTACTGTTTGTTATACACTCACACACCAGGACTCATTGGAACTGGAGCCAAGATGAGTCAAACTATCACCATGACAGCCAGCAGTTTTGGACTCTGGATAAAGCCACATAATGTGAGTATGCATGATGTGGCACTTCTACTGAGCTCATTTACTTCACACAGATACCTATATCTCTATATACTTACATATACACACCATCAGTCAAACAGGATCTCAATAAAACTATGCCACTATTTTCACAGGAGTTCTTCAGGAAAGGAATTAACTCCAGGTATTGTGTGCTTCACACACTAAATTTTTTTTTTTGATACATTATACTGACTGAGAAAAATATAAAGGAATTACTTATTTATTTATTACTTTCTTTGCCTTGTGAGAAGCTGGTCTTACCATGGCAGGTTAAAATTTTAAGATGTCAATAAGATCACTTCAGAAGGGCTGGAGAGGATTGAAAGTGATGCTTAGACCTGCAAAGTCCCATACATAGCATTTCAAGCAACATAGCACTTCAGAACTACCACCAGATGTCAGTGTGGAAATTTTATGTAGTGTCAAAGGCTACAGAACTGGGATAAAAAGGAGGGGCACTGCAACTTCAAAATAGGCATGCATTACATGCAGTCTATGAAAGTTTTCCTAAAAGCAAACTACTGGCTTTATAATTTCTTTTTTTTTTATTTTTTTTTTGTGGAACAACATCATCAACAACTAAGTTCAGGTGTTAATTAATACTGCTATTTCACATTCCATTATGTCTGCCTCAGTATTGATATTTTGTTTGATGACAGTTTTACTATTACAACAAAAAGGTAATACTATCCAGTAGTCATTGGATTTGTGCACTGGTTACCTGAATACTTTCTGCATAAATTTGCTCTTAATAATGGACACAGCCTTGAGCACTCAGTTACCCAGATTCTATTTTGTAACTCATGGCACACTTTTTGCATGACTCTACCTCAGCCAGGGAGACTTGCTTGAGAGTAATCAAATTTGTTACTTACTGTGGCCTCACTTCTAAATCTAAATGCTGGGTGTAGCATGCAAGCACTTAATTTTGAGTCTGGGTGGACTCTATCTATGCCTTGGAAAGTTCTGTAAACCCTTCATGTCCTACCAAAGAGAAGACTGGATTGTATTAACTCCCTTCTAGCAAGGGTTCCAGCAACGCTGCTTTATTACTTGTGATTCGTGCTGAAAAGAGCAACTGTTTTCATTTTACACATCCCACTTTCTAAACAGTAGCTGCATCAGAACTGGCATATTAATTTAAACATCGCCTTGACTGATTCTAAAGAAAGATAAAAAGAGACTCTTGTGGAAATGAAGCTCACTTCCTGCAATATGCTCACCTAACATCTACAAATTCTACCTCCCTGGTTATCAAAGCCCTCCTCAAGTAAAAGGACGACTGAACCTATTTTGCTTTTGTAGTGTATTAGTTCTCAAATGTCCATTCCCTTAAGTCACATCCATCACATAGGATAAAGAGGAAAAAAAAGTACCACAACCAGAAAATTAGTATCTCAAAAAATAAATATGTAGAAAAACTTGCAGTATGATACAGTGCACATGGGCAACTTTGTCTTTAGGTTAATTTTTAATTTCAAATTAGATCTGCATATATAATGTTACTTCTGTATCTTTTACATGGACTTTGCAGAGTGTTCAAAAAAAGGCTTAGAATTGGTCTGATGATCTGACCACTGGATGCATCATGTAACATGGGTTCCCCATTAGGATAGCTCTGGCTTTCAGAATGTCCTGATTTTCTACAGGGGCACTCACACTCTAAGCATGCATTAGTCAAAGTAACAGGGAACTTCACTGGTTTTCAATTTTTCTCATGTTTCTCACTAAACTGATTCTGAATTTGAGGATGAACACTTTTTCTTTATGCGGCCTTTGAAATTCCAATCTGAAATAGAAAGCATCCAGGAAAACAATTTTATGATCAGTCACCTATGCAAAACCACCTACCTAACTGTTTAACAGTAATCAACAGATTAACTCCTGAATGAATTTTTCTTTTTTTTTAAAGGTACAAAGGACACAGTCAAAAATAGATGCAATAGACAGTCATGAATATGAAAGCTGGGAAACAGGTATTCATGGATGTCCTACTCCTGGAAGTGTTCAAGGCAGCTTGGATGGGTCTTTGAACAACCTGGTCTAGTGAAAGGTGTCTCTGCTCATGGGCACAGAGTTGGAACTAGATGAACTTAAAAGGTTCTTTCCAGCTCAAACCATCCCACAATTCCATGATTACTAGAGACAAGCATTGCAGGCAAGTGGATTGATTACTTTGACAATATTAAAAATGAAAACTCAAAATAACATTCCTGCATTGTAAAAGCTATGAGAAAGGGAACAGGATGATACGGAACAAAAATTTCCCTTCAGCCTTCACATATTCAGAGCTATGGACGAAAGGCCACCACACCTAGCTCTGCTCATTGCAGGCAGTATAGCAAAGGAAGGGATGACTGGTCTATTAATATGACTCAGCTTTCTTCCTGATGTTTGAACCCAGCAATAAAATGGAACAGATATACTAATCCAGCACACATCTAGGGGCGAGGGCAGGCTCAGACAACCAAAACTTGAATTTCTTCTAGTTCTACATCAGCTTTTATGTCACAAGGTACAATCAGGACTAAACACACAAAACTATATTAAGTACTTCAGGTTTTTTTCTGCCCCCTCAACAAATCTGATCTTACATCAGTAATTACAAAACACTATACTATTGTCATTACTCTAGTTGAAATTGCTCCTGCTTCTGGAAGTTTAACACTAAATCTTTCCTGATTTTGCCTATGAGAACATTAATAGCTTAATTTTTAATTTCTATTGAACAATAATGAATAAAATTGCATGAAAACCTCAGTAGCCTACTATACCTTCTAAGGAACACAAGCTAAAAAAATTTGACTGATTACTTTTTTTTTAACAATGATAACAATCATTCTCCTACCAAATCACAGGTCTAGAACTGGTCCTTTAAGTACCATTGGTCCTTGTCTCAGTTTTCTGCTTTTGTAAATATTGACTACAGTAGCCTATTTTACATATTGGGGTAGCATAAGACTGTATGCTGCCTGAAAGTCAGTACTCAGCATTTTAGTTTATGGAGTTTAGTTAGTGGAGTTTATAAATTCACTGGTTTCTAGTTCCAGTGGTTCTCAAGGTAACAGAGAAAAAAATTATAAGGACTCCTATATCAAACAGAAATAAAAAAAAATCTAATAAGAGCTAATTTGTTTTAATCTTGCAAACATCTAGATTCATTAAGCTTCATTAAGATGTTGATCATATAATCAGTTTCAACAGCATGTTCTGGCTCCGAGAAAGAATTTTTCATTTTCTCTTTGAGTGGTACAAGGCACATTTAAGGAATACACCTTAAGTGCCTCTACTGTATCTTCAATGCTGTAAAAGCTCCATCTCTGCTCTAACTCTTCTCCCATTCACAGAATATCTTTAATCAGCAGATTTCCCATCCATCCTCTATGCTAAGGCAGTCAGCTAATTTTGACTTTTACAAACCATTTGCTTTTTATGTAGCAAGACAAAGTAGAAAAATCTACTAACGAATCTTTCACATGTATGGTAATCCCAAAGACTTGCAAACATTGTTATTCAAAACATAGGGTGGAGCGAGGATTCAAAAAGCGTTTTTCACTTGACTGGCTGTGCAATCTTGACACCTTTCAGGTGGTCAGGATAAAAAGAAATTTAAATTCAGTCACTAACCACTAGAGAGGGGCACAAAAGAGCTCTGATGAAATGTTTCTCAGTCATCTGCAAGAGCACATCAGAACTGATTTTACAATATTCATATGTCTGAAATTTTAGGCTAGATATTGTTCCCACTTGATGCAGTAGGACTTTTCTATCAATTTCATTAAAGGAAGGCAAAAGTCCTAAGTGACTACTCTAGAATATAATTTTGACAGAATTTAATGTGGAGGAATAGGATCGTATATGAATACAGCAACTGAGGAAAAAGTCGAAAGAGTAACCCCACTGTTAACAAGAACCAACACTTCCCCCAGTTTAAATCCCACAACAAAAATCACTACAACCAAAGTCACTCTTAAAAAACAAAAATAAGCATAAAATACACCTCAAATCTGACATTCTTACATATGCCAATTTTATCTAATTAACAAATGCTCAAACTATAATACTCCCAATTCCCAGGGATGATCCTCCTTAAGTGTGCTTATCCATAAGAACTCTAATTAACAATATTAATGATTCCATAATGGAAATCAAAACCTGCAATCATTTCTCAGCAAAGCATGAAAATGCAGTTTAGCAGAATTTGCCCTGGGAATGACATTTGAAACAAACTAAGAAATCCCTGGCCTGGAACATGATGCTTGAAATCTTATTACAAACTCAATTAATCTAAGTTCTAATAAGTTGGGTAAATCAAAAAGCTTCTTCAGCTGCTTTAAAAGCCATTTTGAGAGCTAGGGGGAAAGCAGTATTTTACAAATTGCACGAACATAAGTTTTGATCAAATATGACCTTCAACAAACAACCAATTCAAATCTAAGTTTCAAAAGCCAGTGAATTAAGCCTGTTATAGGAGACATGCTGTCCTCAATGGCACTAGACTGCCAGCACACCAACCCAGACTGCAACTATCCTGAATTGTAAACAAACAGCAAGTCACTGCAGGGTAAACTACCACCGAGGCCTGCTCACTTTTTTAAACTAGAGATAAAATTCCTCAGCACGTACTGCAGTTTACTATGTGAATCTCTGCTACCTCAAGATAGGCAACATATATTTTCCAGAAGTTACTATGTGAACAAGGGTCCAAAGGATCTCAGCTCCCAGAAGTTTGCATTCCAGTTTTTCTGGGAAAATTTCTGCTTTACATTTTGTGAAACTTAGCTTAAGTTGTTGTTAAAACAAAGAAAGAGTTTATTAGTGGTTTGGCAACCTTCCTAAGTAAAGTCTTATTTAATAAAATACTATCATACTTTGGCTTCTAATGTTATACAATTCAAAACAGATAGTTTTCAGGTTATTACTAAAATTTCCACAATTGCATGGCTAGAATAGGCCAGAAAAACAAAGACATTTTATAAAGCTAGTATTTTCAACTTATGATTTTTTGTGCAACTCGTTTTATTTGAAAGAGCATCTATTCTAACCAATAACTTTGTTAATGATCGTGCAATTCTTCAAACATATCCAGATCAAACACAGATGAACACAAGATCTCTTCTTATGTGGTCTATTTTTCCTAGATTTTTTTCTTACATTATTACCTATCATGATGTGATTAGCATTTTCCTGAGCTGTGTAAATACAGAGGCTATAGTAGAGAAGACAGGATTAAAAAACCAAAAAACAGACAGTTCCCCACCCCTCAAAAACTGACACCCACAAGAAACCAGGAAAGAGCATCTGGCATAGGAAAAGATGAAGCACTTGTCTGCTTCTCAGCAGACCCCAGAGGCCTTAAAGAGGAACACATCCACATTCTTTTACCCTCCTTTTCCCCTTGAGTAACTTCCAGAGGCACAGTCAAACCAGGACAGTTGGCAAGTGCAACCCTGTGTGCTACACGTAGGGGTTTTTCACTTGTTTTTTTTTCCCTGCACTTTATGATCCCTATCAGAAATGCTAAGAAGAAGGAAGGTGACTTGGGGAAAAAAAGTGCACTTATTAATAGTTATGGTATCTACCCACGCAAGATAAAATCGACTACATCAGAGTACAGTGCACTATTTACAAGTACTACACCCATCTTTAATACTAATTGTGGCCAGTGTCATAGCTCAGATTCTTTCCACTTTTATAGCAATTAAAAAACCCCGTCTATCTGTGTTTCTGTTAACTTCTCAACTTCCTTCTGGTAAGTTCTGAAGCTTCTGGTCACGACTGTAATCTGACATTGGGAAATGCCTTGAAGCAGCAGTCACAACCCTACATACCATAAAATGTTTTACAATTTGAAGGTTTTGAAACATGTAACCTATTGAACTCTGAAGAAAAAAAAATATTCTTTCCTCGAAGCCACTGTGCTACTGTAGCTCAGGCCTCTACCAAGCACCAGCGTGTAAGGGACAACTAAACCTCAAGCCTACCATGCTTCTAAAATAGTAGCCAATGCTAATGTCAACAAAATTTAATAGTATTTGATCACTCAAGTGTAATAAATAACCACTTAGTAAAACTGAAACAAAGACAGCACAATATCACATCAGTCCTAATTTTACACAAACCAAATATCCTTAAGCACTGAAAATTTTACATATGTCCTGCCACAAAGACAGCAAACTACTTATTACATAAAACATCATCTGAAAAGCACAAAATCTCCTGGTAAGTCCAGGAAAAAAAAATCTCCCTCTAAAGAAGGAATGGAATGAGATTCCTCTTGCAAAAGTGAAATGTCAGCTCATCCTCTCTATAAACACAGCAGAATACCAAGAGAGACACTGCACTCTAACTCCTGAAATATTAAAGATTTGTGGCAGGCAGTGTGGACTTCTAAAAAGTATATACAATCTCTTCTTTTAAGAGAAGTATTATTTTTGACAAAAAAGCTGAGTTGGAAAAGTTCCTTAATTTTATTGTGTGCACTTTGAACAGGAAGCATTACATGATTACTCCTCTATGGAACAAGGTGCAAAAGCCACCCAGAGAAATATGATTTGCTTTTCACCTCCACAGCAATTCAAAGCTTATCACAGACAATACAAGCTACTCACATCAAACTTCTTGCATCTGAAGATCCACACAGACTAAACTGTACTGTTTCAGAATATAAATAATCCTTTCTTGTAGCTCTGAAGGAGAGCAAAAAGTTGTAGAAATTATTGCTTGCCTTTGAATCACACATGAACAAGAGATGTTCCCTGCTTTTCACCCGCCTCTTCTCCAGAAGCATTAATTAGGCAAAGACAGAAAGACTGTAACCTGGCAACAAACCATCAATACTGTGTTTTCCACACCTCAAAGTGAGGTGACATGTCTGCAGACACGTCTGAGGAATATCAATGTGCAAAACTAATGATTCAGTCTAGTTTGAAATAGTTTATTTTTCCCTTTTCAACCACTCAGAAATTCTTCTGATTTGCCTAAGCTGAAATGCAAATTAACACATTCTGATTTATTTTTTAAATAATTTGGTGCTTTACCTTTTACATGCATCCTGGGTAATTGCATTTTAATGTTACGGGGAAAAAAAACCCACCAAAACCAACCAACCAACCTAAGAGTTTCTCATGTACCCCAAGATAATATTGTCTAGTACACAACATAAACACCATAATCAATACAAATTATTTAGTTTGTTCTAAGTTAAGACTTGTCACATATATTTTACAGATTTTTCACATTTGTTCCTTTAAATATTCAATAAGTTACTATACAGTGGTTTCAATTCACTTTTACATGTATATAACATTTCTTCTTTATCATAATAAATTTCTTCTTTATAAGAAAGGCAATGAAAAAATCTAAACTTCAGAATTTCAGCTTCAGAGAATGCACTGAAAAATTTCTCTCAGGAAAAGCTACAAGAAAAAGTACTTAAGCTGAAAGTATCATATTGGAACTACAAGTCTTTTGTCAGCATGTATAAGGGCAGATCCCAGGAAATGTAATTAAATTTTGTTTCTAGCTCTTTGACATAGAAAGCTATACAGAACACAACATTTCAGGATGTGTTTTGCGTACTACCAGCTGAGAAATCATGCTTAGCTAGAACTGTTAAATGGAAAGCAACTCCTGTTGCTGTTTCAAGGACAAATTGCTCATTTTCTAACAAATCAAGGCCTGGAAAGTTTCAAATAAAATCACAATCAGTATCAGTAAGTTGATGGAACTGCAGCAGTAGCAAGACCATAAACATGTAGAGTCCACCACTGCTTTCTTTCTTTCCAGGGACCAGTTCTGAGAGATGGAAGGGGAAGAATATCACTGCAAGGTACACAGAACCCACCCTTAAACTGAGTAGAGGAACCATCACCAGCAGAGCAGATTTAAAATTTTAACAAAAAAAAACCCCAAAAAAACCCAACAAACAACCAAACCAAAACGGAACAAAGAAAAAACTCAGTCATAATAAAATGAGGTTTTATATCTCAAATTCAACTTCACTGAACTGTCAAAATGTAGCAAAATATATAGCCAAATCCAGTTTTGCAGCAGTAGCATAAGTAAATGTGATATTAAGAGAAGCTCTCAAACCCCCCAGGTTTCATTAAAAAACTACTGTTTTCCATGACACTAATGGAACAGCAAGAGCAGTCAGTGAAACAATCAGACACTATCAGTGTCCAGTGAAACCTGTCTCACTTTTTCAAGCCCATAGAAATTATCAAGGCTGTCCTTTGAAAATATTTTGGGAGACAAAAATTTGGCATCCAAAGAGCCTAAGCATGTGGTCAAATCCAAACCATGACATAAAACTTAAAAACACAGAACAGTTTATGCATCAGTTCTGTGCTATGAACGAACAGCAGTAACGTGAACTGTGTTCAAGTGGAGAGAGACAAAGGGTCACTCTGCTATGTACAGCAGGTAGGTAGACAGATTTGAAGAAATACAGAATGTGCAACAGTTAAGCGCAGCTGTCCCTTAAATAAGCATCTAGAAATTGCACAAAGACCTAGAAGTAAAGATGTACATAGTTAAAGCTCTACGCCAAAAGCAGACTATATCTTAAAACATTGAAAAAACAGATTTGTCAGGTACCATTATCATGTAAATGGTAAAGTCAAATAAAAAATTAACAAAAAAATAATTGTAAATAATTAGAAGCAGTAACATTTTAACTTCTCGTTCCTGCCACTTTACTTGCTGCACATTTCTACAAAAAACAAATGAACAGATGAAAAAAAACAGCGTTCAGGCCATTTATAAAAGAAAAATAGTTTTTACCTATGTGTCTAAAATTGTCCACGCAAAATATTATGCCCAGAAATTATGATTTGGTACTAGGTAGTCTGGGCTACAAGCAATAAATCTCCTAAGGTCCACAAAGATTGTGAACCTTCTTTCAGGAAGCTGGGGGGTTGGCGAGGGTAAATTTTTGCAATTAGAAGATCCATGATGGCGCTGCCTTAGAACTCAACTGATTACTTCCAGTTCAAAAAATCTTTTGGGACAATGGTAGACAGCTCCCATTGTCAGCCTCATTTATGGTTATTTTAATAGTTCCAGCTTATTTCTGTCAGCTAGGCGGCTTGTATGTCAAGCTTTTGGACAGGCAATATAATTGCTATACAGAGGAACAGTACCATGTCGCTAAAGCTCGATATGGAGAGACACAAAAACCCCCTGATGTGTCCACATTAGGGAAATGTAATGTTAACTCCTATGCCAATAGCAAAAATTATTGTAATACAACCACATAGGATCTACACTGCCTTGAAGAGACAGCAAGTAAAGCAAGCTTTGCTGTTAACGTGACCAGTCATTCACGATTTGAGAGAAAGCTTGCTGAAAAAAACATGACTGCACTTCAACATCAACATTACAGCAAGTTTATAAAATACTAGAGAAAGCAGGATGGAGAAACTACCAGCAGGTTCTGGGCCAAGCATGTGGGATTTCGGAACCTGCAAAAGCAGCTTCTGGGTTACAAGAGCAAGATTTGTAGGATCTGAGGCAAGTCATTGCTCTGGCCACCCATCCCTTATTCAGGGCAGTTTTTTGTTTTCAGATAAAGATACAACAAGTTTCTATGTCCCAAGAAACTCAGTTACACAGTATTATAAAATTAGAATAAAAACCTACATATAAGCAAAACACTTGGGATACTATTGTTGAGCAGTTTTATGCTAAGTTACCTTCATGACCAAGAAAATTTATACTAAAATGTATGTGATTCACAAACAAGCAAAGGCTTTTACAGGTCCACTGTTTGTTTACTTATGAACATCAAGGACAAAGAAGAAATTAATTAATCAAATTTTTATAAAGAACGTGTACTTCCTCTGCATGATAAATTCAAAGGATGAATTTCTATATTCTTTGCTAAAATTTATAAGAATTTCTAAAATACACAAATGAAAAAAGAAATGCTCTTTAGAGCTCTGGCTTCACCAGTGACTGCAGAATCCCTCTTAACTTCTCTATTAGTCTTCTTACTACTAAGGAATTGTTGACAATGAGTGTGGTAAGTCTAATAATTTAGCTGGGAAATGTGGAGCCTCTGAAGGGGAAATTCCTCTGCAAATGGCCCCAGGAATTTCAAAACTAACTGGAGTTGACAGATTAACCCAGGTCCCCCTTAGGCAGAAGAGTCTACAAGGAAAATAATGAGACGCATGGGAAGCCAATTATGCACAAGAGCAACACATTTAATTGTTCAGAAACTGGTTTGTTGATCCAGAAGGATCTAGCTGTTTAGACCACTGCAAGCTATTAAAACCTGGACAGCTCTGCAACAAGTACACTTTGAAACTATTAAACTTTACAGATTACATTTTTTTTCTGTCAATCTCAGTGTTTAGTGACCATCTTAAATAAAGGAAAATTGTTCCATGTATCCCAGGAATACCTTTCCTGCACAGACTGCATTTCTCTCAAATTCCCTTTTTGGTGGCAATTTGAAACTGCAGCTTACCCTCTTATTACTTCTGCAAAACACTGAAGGCCCAGCAAGTCCAACAGACCAGTCCTATCCTTCAGAAAGGAGCTGTTACAGCTGTGTTCCACCACAACTCTGGCTCATGACTAACCCGCCACAAAAAACTGTAGTTTACCCATGTGTGTGTTATTTATGCATGGCTGTGGTTTGGACTATTGCAATTTTGCTTCAAGTTTTCAGTCTCCAAAATATTTTCAGTTGCAGAAACTGCTGGTTAGCAATGACAGTTTCCAGACCAGCTCTGAGCTAGAAAATATACAGATATCTATCAAAAGGGAGGTAGCATGCTGAGGGATACTGGAAATCAGGCTACTACTACTGTTCATGTTACTGCACCAGGCAGCTATGTACACAATAGCACTTAATTACTGCCAACAGAAATGCTGCTCCCAAGCAGATTTCTGTGTACAAAGAAGATCTGACATACCTCTGGGCATGCTAATGCTAGGAGAACAAAGCAAATTGACAAAGTCATGAAATGAAAGCATCTGGGATTCAGTGACATCAAAAGACATTTTCATCCTTGTTCTGACAAAGTCAAATGTATTAACCTACAAAGTATCCATTTATTTATTCAGACCTTATTTCTGGTCCTGTTTCCAGAGGGGATTCTATATTGATCAGTACCTGTTAAACTGATTTTTTTATTAGCCTTAGTTGCCTTTGCATATGAATCAAATTAAACACAAGGCCATACAGAGAAACATTTCTGAACTTGTCTGGTTTTGAATAAAAGTTTAAAGCCAGGGGAATCATGAAGCAAAGAGTTTTCATACCATAAAATTATGTTTATTCTCTTTGGTTAAGATTACTGTATCAAGCAAATGAGAAATCCTCCATTTGTAAGCAAATTCTTAGAGCACACTGAAGAATCAATATCTAATGTCTAAAAAGAAGACTTGTAACTAGAAAACTAGAGATTACTTACCAGATGTCAAGTATACTTATTTGCGGGGGCCCTAGATGCTTGTTGGGAAATGGTTATGTGAGAAAGATTTCTCACATAAACAATGGATAACTACATGTAAAGTTTTAATCAACACTCTCCAGAAAAAAAAATTACTAATGGTAGAAGAAATTAATGCAAGTTACAGTTACAAAGTATAAAACCCTATAAATTTAATTCATTTTACTGCTTACTAGGCAAACCTGCAAGCATTTGGATGAACAAAGACCACAGAGTCTCTCTGACAGAATTTCCATTGAAAAAGTTCTTAGTTATTCTCCACAGAAACATTTTTTGCTGAAGATAATTGCACCCTTTGTAACAATACCAAAGAAAATGAGTGTGATGAATAATTGCTTCATAAAACAATAATTTGTCATAAAGCCATAACAGAAGTAGATCAACTCTGTCAACACTAGAACAGTGTAAATGAAAGAACAATATGATATTGTAGGTAAGTAGAAGACTATTTAGGCACAAAATGCATTTTATTCCTAACCGCTGAGGATTTTCTTCCTTGTTTAAGAAATTCACAGAATACACAGCAACTAGAGTTGCACCAGGAGACCTTCTCAAATCTCTGTATCTCGTACCTGTTGTCAAAAACACACTCTCAAATGTTGGTCATTCTTGTGTCTGACTAGACTGAATGACTCAGTTTCCAAAGTATTTTTTTATCATCCCTGGAATTACAGAAATAGAATGGCATGTATATCTTATTCCATTTCCTCCCATCACCACATACTGAATCAATATTCACTCAAACATTTACTCCAATAATCAGCAGCAATCTTGCTCTCACTCTAAGCGTCACTCCCTTAACTTTTTATTAAACAACGCACATTAAAACTGATGTGTCATTGAGTCAATGGCAACTTGACTACTCATTTTCCACTAACAATTTTTGAACCTTCTCACACTTTCCTCCTCTACCTTAACTGTAAAGATTCGAGTCAGATTAAAATTTCAGTACAAAATTTCACCATTCAGTATGAACATTCTGAAGCAAGCAAAAAGCTAATTGAAAAGCCCAAATTCTATGATAGTTTTTGTTTTTATATTTACAAGCACAGTTCCTGATCTGTTGGTCTCTGTACTTAACAGACAAGGCCCCACTCCGAAATCCGATCTGATTAGGAATGGTGTAAAATAGTTTGGACTATGAACTGCTTAGATGTTATCACCTTTTTTTTTTTTTTTTGAGCCATGTTTTGCCTATATCCATACAGTTATTAACAAACTGCCATATCTTCCTACATAGTTTTTTACTTTCAAACTACTGTCTGGACAAACAGAGGTGACCCAAAATATTACTGTACTTAGTAATAGTACAGGTAGAAAGCACACAGACACAATCAAACATCAAAGAAAGGCACAGGTAATTTTCCCATTCCTGATGAAGCTGCTGAAATTGATCCTGTAATATTTAAATTACCTTCAAAGTGAACTATCACACCAGACTTCTTACGTGAAGAAATAATCATCTTTCGTTTCCCCCTCCCAAAGTAAGGAACATTCCTTGCACAGGCAGTTGCACATTTGTTAATCATTAACTGGTTTCGAAACAATGATGGAGAGAAACTTTCAACTATTTCTCACAATGGTACACCAACAAAATCTTTTAAAACAGAGGATGAACTGAAAACTGTAAAATTATTTACAGTAAGAAAAAGATGCTGTGTTATCATAGCTCATTCAATATATTGCTGACAATATTTGTTGTTGTAAGCAAGAATTTCTGTGTTCAAACCTAAGTAATTAACTCAAATTTCATCAATAAAAATATAGCACTTCCGGCTAAAACAGAAAGAGATATCTTTTAAGAAGATGAACTATGCTGCTAATATCTTGAATAATAAAATAATACATATGTCCAGAATTGCAACACCAAATATAATAGAGGCATAACCAATGCACACATTCCAAGCTTATCTAGAATCACTTTGATTCACTCTACCTTGCTTTCATTACAGGAAGGGCACAGCAAGGGCATTCCTCTCAGATCAAACAGAAAATTCCACAGACAGAAGTTTCCACATGTCTGATTTGTTGCAGATTAAACCCTTATCATTACACAGCAATCTCTAATTTTCATAGAGACAGGATATACCCTGTCATGGAAAATCTACAGGCAAAGGGGGGAGTATTAAAAAAAAAAAAATATATATATATAAACCCCCTGTAGAATGGAGATGTATTCCCTGTGAAAGAGCATGTCACTCACAGGTTTATAGAGAAATGGAGGGGACAACATACCAACATTAAAAATCACATTCATAATTCCATAATCCATAATTCTTTGCACTGAAAGTCTTTCAAGCTGAACTCCAAACTCCCTTCTCTCTCATAAATACAACCAGGACTACAGGCAACACATACAGGAAGTCTGTATTCATTTTTAGCATATTATTCATTCATTCTTATTCACTTTCAGCATATTATGTTACCAGTATCTTCATTTTTTTACCCACAAGACTGTATCAATTTTGTAATGGCCATGTAAATTACCAGTAAGACTAAAATTAGAAGGCTATTCCATAATTATGCTTCTTGCATTTTGAAATTTGTAATATAATAACCTTTTAAGCCTTAAATCCTACACAAAATATGAACAAGCACTCTATGATCAGCAACTTGAAAACCAAAACTCAGTAATTTTCCCTTTCTGGTGTATAGAGGTAGTATCAGGCTTTTTGTATCACCAAAATAAGACTATCTTTATTATAAACACCCAAAATGATTGATTTAAGATACATGCAGATTTTAGAAATTATTCATGTTAGAGAGGATTAGTCGAGGTAGAAGATTAGTCAACAAAGCAATGCAACTACTTTATTTTCTATGTGTAACTTTCCCAACATACAGCAGCTACTCTGCTCTGTTATCAGCAATACCACACTGACAAGTTTGCAGAGACAGAACTCTGAGCCAAACAAACTATTAATGACCACCACTACAAGTAGGTCAAGTCAATTTATATCCACTAACCCAACAGTTTGCTCTGTAACCCTAATGCCAATCCAAACTATGCAACTACTTATAAGAACCATGAACATATTGACTATTCTGGTTCACAAATAATTTTAAATTAAAAAGAAGCAGCAATTAGAATCATGGATAGAACACAAGGAGCTTGGGGAAACCTCATTTCTGAACATGGAAATGATTTGTTGCACTCCTGTTGCTAGATTCTTTGGATACTTCTGTTTTTCCAAAAATCCCTCTCTGATGGCACTGGAATGCTAGAGATTTTCTTTTCCTGAGCCCCGTGGAGAGTAATGAATTGAAAATTCATTTTTGGTCACATTCAGATGTCCAGTGTAATAAAGTCACAGATGCAGTAAGAATGATATAGAGATTAAAAAAAATTTGACCTGCTAAACCTAGTTTCAGTAAAGCCCAAAGTATTTTTAAATCCAAGTTCTAAAGCTGCAACTACTGCATGTAATAAGTTGTGGAAGTTTGCCAAATGCTCATGTAGGTTTGTCCTTTGTTAAATATGTCCAAATGCTGTATGATTAAAGTCTAAAATCTTCAAAGAAAAGAATAAACATTATGCAATCATTTCAAGCTCCCCTCCTTTGACCTTAATATGTACTTCAAAAGCTCAGCAGATGCTTAGTAGGGAATAAATCCTCAATTTAACAGATGTCCCAACAGTGATATAGCAAGATGCACCTTCCATAGCTTTTGGCGACCCTTTCCTTTTATTATTCCTCTGCTCACAAGTACTTTTCAAGTCAAAGAGAGACCCAAGTAAGTTAATAGGCCCTTAGTATCTATTCTGCTGCCTGAACTGATTGCTGTTTATAAGGTAAGTCTTTGTGGCCACATGTGGCTCAGCCCCACTTCATCTCCTACAGAGACACAGCCCCCAGGCAGCTCTGTTTTCATCAAACCAAGCTGCAACCCAATCAACACCTTTCACAACAGAACAATCCTTTACTTTCAGTATGCCTGCAGTTGAGGAGGGGAGCCTCAGCTTTTGTATGGGATGCCTATTTGGCAGCTAAGGTGATGTTTTACTCAGTAGGATACCTAAGAAAATTCAAACTACTTTGGAAGATGCCCCTGCCAACAGAAAACATAAGATGAATATGTTTGTCTAAAACTAATTCAGCTTTTTCCAAAGACACATTCTAAAAGCTGCATTAACAACCTAATAGCACTTTGGGAGTTGCCACCATCACAAATGCAAATTACAGGGTTTTCTTCAAGCCTAAGAAAGAAGAGTAATTCCCTAGCTCCAGGCTGCTCAGGACCTTGGTCCAAACCCAGACCTCCTCAACCCCTGCCAATCTGAAACTCAACATTAATTCCAAATGCCAGGCTTAGTTTTACGCACCTGAAAAGAAACACAAACGCAATAGCATCATATCACAGTGTAACCTAGTGGCACCATTAGTTCTAGACCTTAGAAAGAACATAATCACACCCTCAGTACAGTAGTAGAAAGCTGCAAACTGTAGTCAAAACCAGATGGTCCCTGAGAGGTTAACCAGGTAACCTCTTCTGAACTGGAGTATTAACATGCACTTAAACTAACTTCTGGATGTGAGATACTTTGCTTGATGGCTGGTACCATGGCTGTCTGATATCTGAATTTAGTCATCTCCTAGTAAAATACTTTCTGTATTGCTTTCTATGGATAGCAGCAAATTCAGGCCTTGTCCTCAGTCTAACAGATAGTGCCTCCCTGAGTCTTTTACTTCTTTAATCAGACACAAATTGCATTAAATTGGGTCTATACTCTTAAAAGAAAAGTTATTAGATTTCTCCTAATACTAGAGGAGATCTAGAAGTACAAAAATCATTATTAGTAAGCTGGACTTAAAAACTATTTGTACTGTCTCATAAAAGAGAATCTATGTGCCAAAGGACTCATTTTTAAAACCATAACAAATTGGCGGAAAATATATTTTAGTTGCATGAAATTTTAAGCAAATGTTTTTTAAACTCAAAATACTACTCACTTTAGGCACAGTTACGTTTTTTTAACATAACTAATTTTATCTTGCATAATGACACAAGTTTGCCTTAATGCCACTGAATAAATTCCATAAAACCAAAATGAAACAGATCAGCCTCTGCATCAGCTTTCTCTTTTCAACATCATACTGAACACAGCACAAACCCACTGGGTTATCCTTAATTAGAAAGCAGAAAATAATACCCCATTTCAGAAATAGTCTACCCAAGTTTTTAGTATCTGTAATTAACAACCACAAGTATGCCTCCTCAATTTAAGTGTCCCACACAGATATGATTGTCTCTCCCATCTTGCAGACTAAGCTAGAATTTAAGCTCTGCTCTATATATAGCATGCTTGACTACCACTGAAAATTATGGTAGGAAACGGAGGTCATAAAAACATTGGATAAATGCTTTAAAATACAGGTCATAGTGTTTGGGCGGGCATAGTACCATAAGTGGCCTTATTTATAGTCATAACAAAACCTTTTTTTCTGGTGGCTCTGGAGAATCTTGATAAGGACTCTCCTGCCAAGGACTCACCAAAGTGTCAGCAGGAGAGTTGAAATGTGCAGACCTGGTCTAGAGTCAGTGAAGATCTCATGCTGCTCATCTTTCTCAATTCAACACCAAAGGGAGAGAATGCCCAGGCAAAGAACAAAATATACCACTAGAAATAAATCCTTAACATGTATCAGCATTAAAATATCTTTCCAGAGCAGGTAACTACCAAAATAATCCTTACCTGCCCTGCTCCCTTTTTTTAAGTAGTGTTATTTTTACAAAACTATCCTCACAGAGAAGGCTAAAGAAATTACTATTTCTGCATCTCTCATCTACACTACTTAATGCTTCCAGAACAGTGGTGTTTTTTATTATTTAGCACAGATAAACTAAAACTTCTCGAGCAGGTATGTTCCCAAACTTTCTCAAAACATGAAAAAAAACCCCAACCCAACATACACTTTTACAGAGATACACACAAAAATACATCTCTCAAACTCTTTCAAGAGCTTTAATTACACAGTATTCAAACAAATAGATCCTTGTACTGTTTTCCTTGCCCTTGTACTGTTTTTCAAAGAAATAAGTTTAACAGTTTGTGCTCAAATTCCAGGTGTTGACGTGAAATTCTGTTCCTGATGTCAGTGTGACAACGAACCAGCCAATTCCAGAATCCAAAATTAAGCTTTGTAAGTCCTTTGATTTAGAAAAAAACTCCCATCTGCTGACTGGAATGGCATTCAAATCTCCAGCATACATTAGAATTAGGTCTTCTCTTAATTGTAAACTGAAGTGCTGATGCAACCCCTCATTTAAACGATTAACCTTCCAAATTAGCATTTATAAGCTTAAGAATTTAACTCTAACTTGGAGTTTACAGAACCTAGTAATCATTCTGGGTTTTTTGTTTGGTTTTTTTTTTTTTTTTTTTTTGGCTGTTTTGCATGCTGAGGGATGTTCAGGTTATTTTTTGTTGTTGTTTTAGGTTTGGGGTTTGGTTTCTTGGGATTTTTTTCTTCTTTTTAGTTTGGGTTGGTTTTGTGGGTTTTCTTCAAACTGCATCAGAATAATCTAAATTCTTACTCTGGGACATAAATTTCTTCAGTAGCTGAGGCATACAACTGCTACAGCTACATGGGAAAATCATTAACTTTAGTACAATGTAATGCAGCTGTACAGAATGCAGCGTAGGATGAAAAAAAAGGTGCCCAAAAAGCTAATTAGATACCTGGAAGATTAGTCTGTGCTCTGAGCTTCACTCATGACTGTACCTGTGCTAGCTAGGGTACAACTTTATTGTGCAAAAAGCAGCAGCCACTTAGTATTTTGCAGAAATAGAGACCCTGTTAATCCTTCTCTCTCTTCAAACGTAGTAGGAAGAACTACTGTGCTTTGCAGGAATAAAATGCTATCTGAAGACCCCATTCTATGAGGGTCTTCTTCTTAGTTACTTCTCACTTTTAACTGGTCAAAATACTCACATAAGGAATTTTAACTGCAAAACCTATGTGCCAATGAGACTGCATCTGTGGGCAGAAGCCAAGCAGAAATGCCATTGTCACAATGTTTGTAAACAAACTTAGTCTATGATGTAAAGATACTCTAAGAATTAGTCAATCATATCAAACCCACCTAGAATATTCTTTCCCTAATATCAACATCACTGATCAATTACAATTTTTAATTGTTTCATTGCTTTCTTACAATAAGATTTGCTCAACATATTTTTCTGTTCATAGTTTTCAGTGAATACAATCTGACATATCTTCAAAGACTCAGAAAAAACACTAAGCCAACATATAACATGGAATTTGTATAGTAGAAGAATGGAAATTTTCAAGAACTTCTTGATGTCTTTTTTTCCCATTTTTTTTTAATTTAAACTGAAACTAAGTTTTTGCACATCCTGATGTTTATATCCATGATTTATACAATAAGGGTAACGATGTATACAGAAGGAGCAACTTCAAGATGAACCATTCAACAAGCAGATGTGAAGAATATCCCGTATTTGTAAGGTTGCTAAACTAAAATTAACTTAAAACCAAATCATACTAATCTCAGTTTTGATTAAAAATGTCTCCCCTATCTCCAAGTATTTTATGACTGTATCTTTACAACAAACAGACAGAAAACATTCCCAAGCATTCAAACTTGTGTACTGTTAAATTGCTTTTGGTTTGTGCCAACTACCATTTTTCAAAGAGCAGGGGGCACAGTTAGGAGTGAACTGCAGGATTAGGGTTCCCAATGATCTGGGTACAGTCACCCTTCTTAAAGGTACAAGAGTTGTTGGTATAGGTGCAGGCCAGTTGGTTTCTGTTCCAGAAAATGGTGCTGGTTTAACAGCTATCCACTGGGCGCTTATGTGTTTTGCTCCACTGATGATCATAGCATTTAAACTTTGCTAATGCCAGTCTGTGAAAAGCTCAAAAGCCAAAGACCACCAAAGAAATGGAACCTGAAGCTGTCCCTTATGTACAAATGTTAATGATGTCCTGTATTGAACTTAATGGATTTACATGAATACTACAAAGCAATGTTGACATACTTATTACATGTTAGCCATGCTCTGTTCCTTTTGTGAATACAATTCAGTACTTTGCTTTACACAGTTAAAATCCTATTCATTCTTCTTAATGAATGTCTTCCCAGCTGGAAATAGTTCTGATAATATTAAAAATAGCATCCTATAGCCATATAGTCATTAAGCTTTATTGGCACTATTTTACACATACAGAGATAGTGCAATAAAATTAATTTTCTTCCACATGCCCCTGCTAAATGTTTTTTTTTACTAGTTCCTTTAATATTCTTTACCAAAACAATTGATTTTTCCTTCTCACAGTAGCAAAGTTACACTTGAAATTTATATGGTTTCAAGAGAAGACTACACAAGAAGGATAAGCACGTGAATGTTACAAACCATGTGACTTGAAAACTCCCCAAATACAAAATAACCAGAGACTGGGAAAGTTTTAGAAGAAAGTATCATCTCCGTGCCCTGCCTGTGCTACTTGAGACAGTATCTCAGGCTAGACAGACCTCTGTGTTAAAAAAACATAGTCATGCTTTTTTTTAAGTCAGGAAATTAATTACCTTAAACTTTGTCCGTATCATTAAAGCAGAATTACTGTTATTCTGTAACACTTATGGCCTAATAACTCAAAATCAGGTTAATGAAAGAGCAGTAAGATTCCTGGTAACAAATAACTACACACTGTAAACACAAGTAATAAGGTTAACATGAAGGTTCAGACTGTCACATCATCCTTCACACCATTCTGGAACTAGGTTACATACTGCGAAATATCCTCAATTGCAGAACCTGCTGGTAGCCTTGCAAGCTGAACTACTCGGTAAGTTTCTGATAATCCGTTTATAAGATTCACTGTAGCTTGAAATCTTAATGTGCAGGGCCTTCATGTAACACCCAGCATCTGCATGTGTAAGGATTGTAAATGCAACCACTCAACTGGTTAGTTATAACAGACACCAGGGAATTCATTACTTAAACCTTCCTTCACTTCTGAACATCAGTTTCCAGGATGGGCTCCTATCTTCCCTAAACCTTTCAATGACATCTTTGTTAGGCTAAATGACCCATGGAATCGACACATCCAGAGTCTGCTGGCTCCCTTAGCTATCAAAATTTTGAGCTCTAGAAAAAAAAGCAAAACCACCAGAAAACAATCTCGAAAAAAGGTAAGAACAGCCCTCAATAATAAGCTGGAAGTCCTGATATCTCAAAGAAAAGAGCAGTCTGCTTGGAAAAATTCTTTAGAGAAGGCCAGATAACTGCTACAAGTTTTTCTCAGTCTCATTTTTACAGCTGAAAATCAGCGTAGACTGCTGGTGCTCCCAGGATAATGTCCTATCCAGCCCAGTGAGTGACACTGTTCACTTGCCTATACAACTGGAAGGACTACGAGCTCTTCCCAACACTGTTTTTACAACTAGTAAAAAGTTTTGTTTAGTTTTTACAAGTCTAGTTTTTACAAACCAGAGCTTCCATCTTTCAGTTAACCTTAGAGAACTGCAAATACCCAATGGAAATGCTCCATCCTTGTATTTGAAAACCAAAAAGTAAACAGGAAGACATTCTTCTTTTTCCCTCCTTGCCCACTGGAATAAAAACTGGGACAAGGAAGTTTCTGTATTGCTTTGGTCCCACAGAGCTTCTGCTTTAGTACTGCTCCAGCAATTGCTTCTGTAATTTTTTAGAGTTCTTCACAATCGAAGTAGCAGCATGGTATTGACATGATTTATTTCACTTTTACTGTTCTGTGCTAATGGGATTTAGATGGTGCATGGGTTTTTCTTGTGGCACACTGAGATCTGCATCAACACAATGCCTTCTTTTATTAATACACACCGATGTGCTCAACTCTTTGTCAGATTCTTTGAGAAAATATTTTACTGCTGCTTTAGCAGGCAATTTATATAGCCACTTGATCATCTCAATTTGCAGCCTTCAGTTCCACTCACAAATAAAAAGCTATCTTACATTCCAAGTTCTCCTGAATGTGTACCTAAAGGATAAACAAATGACTTTGTTAAATAAATTCACAGCACAAAAATGTCATTTTAACATTTTTCCTCTCATAAAATATCTCAAAGTCTGCATTTATCATGCAATTTAGATTTTATTTCTGTACAATATCAGGCACAATGCACTGTTGTACTTCTGAATCATATATTGAGTGATGACCTCTGATCTCTCTCCCTTACCCCCTTGGCTTCCAGTTAACAGTTTATGAGCTGAAGATAGCATGAGGCTGAACCTCAAAGTAATCTCATTAGTGTCATTTATTTTCTTTAGTCATACTTTCAATCTCTATAACTTCCTGAGGAAATGGGTTTCATGACTTTATTGCACTTCATGTGAAAAATACTTCCTTTTAGCTTAGGAAAGGAAGAATACTTTAAAACCTGTTAACTGTGTGTGCCCTATTTTTTACATTACAAAAAACAGACAGGGATATAGGTGCTACAGAAACTATTGCAATTTTCTAGACTTTTATCATCTTGTTCTCCTCCTTTTCTGACCATTATTGCCTTTTGAGGCTTAAGAATACTAAGAAAGCTAAAATATGACTGACTACCAAATTCAACCCTAACATATCTTTTTTCTGTGCCTACTTGAAAAGCATCAGAGCAGTCAGGGAACTAAGAAATCAAAGCAGCTCCTGAGTTTGGAAATATTGGTGTTTAGTGCTCCCTGTTAAGACATTCAGTGCTAATGGTTTGGGCACAACTGCAGAAAACAGAACCTATGAAAACCGCTGACTGAAAGTAAAGGTAAGTCTTCGAAAACAGAACTCAAGATGTCATGGCAAAGATACATTAAAGTCCCTTGTGAAAATACCAGAATTACAGGTACAAATATCAAACACTAATACCATTTCCTAACTTTTGAACTGTAAAATTAAAACAAACTTAACATAGGAAAGACAACCTAAAAGTCAACAAAAATCAATGCATTAAACTAGTCATTCAATGCTTCTATCATCATCTAGTCTACCTGCAAATATGATTGTTGTCCCTAATTTCTTATAAGCAAGGGATAAAAGAGCCCCTCTGAACCACTGAATAGTTTAATGTTGACTTGAAACAAGTTCTTAAATCTGTTTTATCTGTCTTTGAATGGGCACTGTAGTATGATGCTCTTCAAAGACAGCAGGATGAGACATGTAGCTCAGGGGTAAAGTCAGAAGAACCTTTCAGCAAGCTGAAAAAGTTAGCAAGCTGCTGGACAAAATTCTCTTTCACAAATTCTTCAATGTGCTTTGTTGGCTGATAATCAGTCTGCTCCCCATATCAAGGCCAGTCCATTTTGAAAAATATGACAAATATGCAGACACCACAGTATAAAGAGTGCCTTCAAGAACACATCTGATGGTTTTTTCACCAAAATAAAATGTCAGTCCAAAACTTAAGCTACATTGTCAAGTTAGTACATACTCAATGTCCTTTCCTTTAGATCAGCATTCGATGGAAAAAACACATCAAGCAAGCTGAAATAAACAGTTTCTTTCCCACACCAGTGTTATAAGTGGAATTTGTTCAGTAAGATTAAAAACTAGCAATTCCTCTCTACCACCACCCCATTCCCACCAAATCCCTACCCTACACTTTCATCCCCAAAGAACTGCAAACACTAGACACCAGATATGAATACAGACAATGCCTCTCCCCTGCCTTGCAAATACAGAGCCACTGTTCAGGACAATATTATTGAATAGAAGCTGGCTTTGCCCCAAGCTCTGCCAACTTTGTAAACCCAGCTGACAAAAAGCAACTTACTTAAACTCACACCAATTCCTTAGTCAAGTAAACTAGCTTTGTGCCAAAAAAGTAGAGAGGCAACACATGCAGACAACTAATTCTGCCATGGTAGTACCATCACACACACACCTGTCCACATATCCATAAACAGGCTCATTCTCACTTAGTGTTACCTATCACACATATAATATATTGCCAGACTCAGACTCATTCTATAGGACATCTAGAGACACCTCTAAAATACCATAACACACAGTGAACTTTAATATACTTATGTAAAAAGACATGCATAATGATACACAAATTAATATTCTGCACACACACCAAATGGCCAAAAGTGAAACTACAAGGTCTTGGAAAGAAAGTATTCAATTCTCCACTTCTAGAAAGTCTGTTTCACTACCTTAACTATGTGCTTTGTTAAAAGCAAAGCTAAGGGAAGCATTGTTACATTTCAACCTGTAGAGCTGGTTCTTTGGCCACAAACCACATAATTTAATAACAGACTTTCTAGAGAAGAAAAATAGTGAGGAACAGTTTGTTCACCTGAACCCTACAGAGTAAAGTGGCTTCATGAGCCTCTATTACCCACATTCACAATTGTGGGAAGCACAGAGAACACACCGAATGACTACTGGATGAATCAGACATAATTCCCACCTTTTAATCTCAGTTACAAGCTTTTTGTATTTAAGACATCGATCACATATGTCATCATTTACCTACATGTAACCTGTAGAAAAAATCTTGCACCAGATTCCTCCTCAATTTATTTCAAGACACTTAGATAACTGCAAAATATCAATGCTCTCTCTTTATCAAAGACATAAATGAATAGATGGCTACATAGACATCCAACCAAAATGTTAAAAGTCAGCACTAGAATTTTCTCGAAAATAAAACTATGTTTCTTCTGAACACATGACACTGGAAAAATTCTCACACTGCTTATTAATGTATGCATTATTTATGCAATAAGTCAACAGTTCAGTCTGCTTGATTCATATGAGGTTTTTCTAAGGCTGCATCAATGCTTTCTTCAGCAGAAGCCTTCCGATGAAGATGGAACTGCTTACTAAATTCTAAATGGGCACCTGTAAACTTTGAAAGTAACTAACTAAACCAGCACTATGGCAATATCACACCCATGCATACCTCCAGTAAAAGGAGCAAAAGATAATGTTATTAAAGACTGAAAAGTATGACCGTCCCACTGTCCACAAGACAGAGAGTATATGCACTCACACAAAGCAGACCTCCATTTTATATCAAGAGTATTCTTACTTTTTTCTGGGTGGTATAGATTTTAAGACCTAAGCATGGCTTTAGGTAGGATGGATGGAAGTGGGAGTATTAGAGAGAAATTACTTATCAAATGTATAGAAAAATAATGTCACTTAAGTAGCAGACACAACTATACTGGTTGTTGGTGACATCTTCTGATCCTAACAATATGCCTACGTCAACTGTGACAATGCTCTTCTCTCTTTCCTGGCATTTGATTTTGTTTAGTATATAAAAGTAACAGAAAGCCACCTTACCTTTTTCTTCGTCTATTCGAAAAACTCCTAGACCCGATCCATCTCGGATGGAGTATCTGATCTCCCCATCTCGTCCTGCATCTTCATCATAAGCAGATACTGTCATTACTGAGGAGCCAACAGGAGCATCTTCTTTTATGAAGCCTTTATCGGCAAATATGGAGAACCGTGGGGGGTGCAGGTTTTCATTCACGTCAACGATCTCAACCTCAACGTAACACGTAGAGGACAACGAAACGGGTTTTCCTTTGTCCTTGGCCCGCACGGTCAAGTTATAAAATTGTTTCTTTTCATAATCCAGTCTTTGTACAATACGTATTGCTCCACTTATTTTGTCAACATCAAAGGTGCCGTCTCCACTGTCCAAAAGACTGTACCGTACTTGACTTGACTGGCCTAGATCAGGATCGTAGGCTTCTAGCCATGTAATAATAGTTCCCTCAGGAAGATCTTCTCGAATTTTCACATGATAATTTGAAGGAATAAACTTGGGAGGATTGTCATTAACATCTTCTACAGCCACTTTCAGAATAACTGTTGAAAATAGTTCAGGTTCTTCAGTAGGTTGGTCCCTAGCCTCAATTTTCAACAAATAAATGTGCTGCTCCTCCCGATCCAGGACCCCTACAACTTTCACAACTCCTGTCACAGAATTAATAGTAAACTTGTCTGTATCTGTAAGAAGAGAGTATTTCACTTCTCCATTAGTCCCCAGATCTTTATCAGTAGCTCCAACTTGAATTATTTCACTGCTGGGCTCTTTGTTTTCACTTACTTCAACAAAATAGCTTTCTTGGAGGAACTCTGGTGGGTTGTCATTAGCATCCAAAATTTTTATATCTAAAACGGTCCAGGCAGACTTCTGTGGTATTCCAAGATCATAGACAGTAATATTGAGGGTATATTTATCTCTTAGTTCTCGGTCAAGGGGAGATAGAATTTTCAGCACCCCTCTTTCCATATCAACAATGAAACTACTGTCCTCATTACCTCCAGAAATAACATACACTAGCTTTCCATTGAAGCCAGTATCAAGATCAGCAGCATTCACAGATATTATACTAGAGCCCACAGGCTGGTCTTCTTTTATCTCAATGCTACTGGGGAGAGTACTTCTAAACTGAGGCGCATGCAGATTCACAGAGTGCGTATCAAAGAAAGCATCCTCAACTTCTCCACGATTATGCAACTTATTTGCTTGTAAGAGTTTCTCTGCGAGCATTTTGGCAACACCAGTTTCTTCACACTGCAAGTTGACTGCTTTGCGACTACTAGCTACAGTTATGTTGATATACAAGGGTTTTGCAAAGTTCTCTCCATCTGTAGCTGTAATTTTCAAACTGTAAAAAGACATTTTAGCACCTAGGCCATCTATTAGTGACTGTTTGAGAGAAAGTACTCCAGAATTTGGGTTTAGGCTAAATAAATCCAGTTCATTTCCAGATTCAATTTGGTATCTCACCAACTGGAGCTCATCAGCATCAATAGCAGATACAGTTGTTATTTGTTCTCCAACACCAAGGTCCCTGGGGATTATTCCCTCACAATTTATTTTCTCAAACAGAGGTATATTGTCATTCAAGTTATTTAAAATAATAGTAACAGGAACTTCAACTTCTCGGCGATATGGTATACCCCAATCAGAGGCTCGAATCCTTAAATTGTAAACCCTTGGCATCAATTCATAATCCAAGTCTTCTGAGGTACTAATAATCCCACTGAAATGGTTAATCACAAATGGCAAAGGATTTAGGTTTGCAATGCTATAGGTCACATAACCATTTTCCCCTTCATCAGGGTCTTTTGCACTCACTCTCATGACACTTGTACCTACTGGCACATTTTCATCGAAGGAGGCCTTATAGGATGTCTGAGTAAATTCAGGAGGATTGCTATTCATTCCTAGTACCTTAATTAATACCTTTGCAGAAGCTCTTCTGTCACTTGTCACAACTTCAAGTTCAAAATGGGATGCATATTGTGCTTTTATGGGTTCTAACGTGGTAATAAGACCAGTGTGAGTGTTTAAATTGAATTTTACTTTTCCTGGTGTGTTTTTAAATATGTATTTTAAATGTGGGTAACTAGGCACAGCTTTCACCATTATAACAGGTGTGTTTGGAGGAGCAAATTCACTTATTTCAGCTCTATAGATCTCTTTTTCAAATCTGACAGGACCAGACTTAAATTGTGGTGATGTCACATGAACAACTTTTACAGAAGAGAATTGTGGGGGATTCCCTTTGTCTTTAGCTTGAAGGGTAAGGTTGTATCCAAAAGGGTGACCCTCCCAGTCAATGGGACCAATGGCTTTTATTCTGTATTCTTTGCCGCCCGGAACAGACCTCACTGTTTTGAACTGTTGAAGCGCATCTCCTGCAACAATACTTAATGATGCTATTTCCCCATTCGAACCGTGGTCGTTGTCCTCTACGGTTACAATTGCATATGTTGGATCTGTGTCTGATTCTGACGGAGTCAATGGAACAGCTGTAATGACAGGGGCATGTTCATTTGCTTGCTCTACATGAACCGTTAGTTTTGCCATACTGCTTATGCCACTGCTACCGTACAGCTTCAGCCCGCGGTCCACTGCAAGAATTTCCATCTCATAACGCTTAGTGTCCGAGTAGTCAAGTCTACCAGTTAGAACTACCACTCCACTAGTTGGATGTATAGCAAACACATCTGTTCTTTCTTTAAAGCTATAGTAGAACTCTCCATTTGTTCCTATATCTGCATCGGTTGCACTGACTCTTGCGATGCTGGTCCTTATTGCTGTGTTTTCAGGCAAAGAAACACTGTAAGATGTTGGAGAAAACAAAGGCCGCAAGTCATTTGTATCCAGTACCTGTATCCTGACCTTCGTGCGTGTTTCAGCATTTGTATTTTTTTCAACTGCTTTAACAGTCAGCATATAATGGTCCTTCACCTCTCTGTTAAGGATAGCTGTGTTTCCTCCCTTGGTCCGTATTCTCAAAAAGCAAAAGTTTCCAAGAACATACTCTTCAGCTTTGAACAAGTTCTCACTGTCACCAGAAATAATTTTGTATCTTATGTCCCACAGTGGATTTGTAATGTAAATGCCCATTTTCACTGGATGCCCAACGTAAGTCTTGGCTGCAGAATTCTCATACACAGTGGCATTATACTGTATTTGGGTAAATTGCATTGATGGAGCATGATGTGGCCTTTGATTTCCTTCACAGTTTCCAAAATGCTGCACCAGCAGCATCAGCAGCAACAGCATAGTCAAGTATCTTCCCATGGCAGCAATTACAAAGAAACCCTGAAACAAGAAAGAGATGCAGTAAGGCTTATGATTGTTCAAATGTTTATCAAATAAACATAGATGCTTAGTTCAGAATTCATACTTGAAAGAAAACTGTAGGTTACACATTTAGACTATATTCTTTTGTTGCAGAAAGTGTCAAAATTATTTGCAGTAATAGAAAAACAGCTAAATTAAAAACTCCTAATAAAAGCCAAGAATCCATTACATCAAAAGTCTAGGAATTACTAACGCAACACAGAGTTAAGTTCAAATGAACGTTCTCATGAAGCAACATTCTAGAAGAAATATGTCAATGCTGTCTGCTGTGAGCAAACAAACTAGGTCAGAACTAATCTGGAGTAGTGAACATTCACTCCAGTTCTCTACTTCATACATGACAATGATGTCTAGTAGAAAATTCTCCTACCTCATTTAATTTAGATTGTAAAATGACTGATGTCCAACTATGTGGAAGTAAACTGGAAGAGTTGGCTTGATATTACCATCTATTCTTTACAGTATCCAATGTGCACCAGTCCCAAGAATTACAAATAGTATAATTAGAACAGAGAATTGTATTAAATACTGAGGGAATATTGTATTGTATTCCCTCCAGCTCTGACTACCCTTGTAAGAGTAGTGCTTATCATAAAAAAAAAAATTATCAAGCACCACTAAGGCATAAAGTCCATAAGGAATAAGACATATTCCGTTATTCCCCTCTCAGAACAGATCTGAAACAAATTAGTATCAAGGGCAGTAAGAACAAGAATCTATCAAAATTACTGGATAAACATTTCAGTCGTGTTTCTCCAACACACTCCAGAAATGACATAGAGCCTAGAACAGTCAGACAGTTGCAGAGGCACATCTTCACTGGATTTGCCTTTTGAAGTCAGTATAAAATTTTTGCTACCTAAATCTAGGCAAGACTACAGTAGGAAGAAAGGCAGAAACCTCAGGAACAGGGCACCTGGGACCACCTTCTGCATCTGGGTTTACAGCAACAGTCTTTACTCCTCCAAGTCTCACAGTACAACAAATCAAAGCTTCAGAAGGCTCCCTCAACAAGTGCAAACTTTCAACAAGGTCCTGGGGGTAAAATTTCTTTCCAGCAAGTAGAAAGCAATCCAACATTTTCTTGATTACCTTGATTAAGTAGTACACATTCACTTCTTTCTCCTTTCTCTATTTGTGCTTAAATTTTTTTTCCCTTACCTATCATTCTGAGTTTTCTTCCCTGGCTGATCTGCTATACAAATCAAACTAATTACTCACTATGTCATCCTTATATTGTTCCTGACCTTTTTCTCCCCACATTTTAGCCCTAGTTTGCCCTCATCCTATTCTCTGGATGTCAATCTGTAAGTGCCTATCTTCATGCTAGTTCTGTTCACCTCCTTTAAAGTATCACATGATGTCTCCTTTCTCCACTCGTGTTTTCTCTTATAGTAGTTTTTCTCTTTCCTACCTCCTACCTGCTCAGGTAGATATGTGAAAGATCACACTGGCTGACATTCCATGGACTGACTCTGCCCACCAGCAAACATCAGAGCAAATTAATCTGCTTGTGTCAACAGTTCACTTCAAAACCTCAGAAGGAATTCAGTCACAGATATTACTAAGTCAATGATTTTGACAGGAATTTAAGACTCAGATTCACACAAACCATAGAAGTATTGTAGAGGAGTAATGAAAAGGAATATTCTTTTGAAAGGAGAAAAAAAAAAAAAGTGTGCCTGTCTTCCAAATCTAGGCATTAAGTTGCACAATCAAAACTATAAACATAGCAAACAAAAAGTGAATAAGCAAATAATAAAAAGCATTAAAGCTCTTTGAAGTTAGTCACTAGCTGGAACCAATACTTACAATGTCTTAACACTGAATAAAGAAAAGGTTGGGAGGGCAAATGAGTGAGGTTGGAACAGTCACCATTTCAATGGCTTAACAATATTATTCCTCCCCTCTCTACTTTCCTTCCCAGGCTATGATATGACCCGGGAATACAGAGGCACTTGGGAGACCAGGGCCAAAAAAAACTCTTACACACAACCAAATCTTTTCACCAAATGACTGATATCACTAACTCCAAAACTCTGAAAATTTTAAAATGCCACCAGACTGGCCTAAAAGGCAATGTTAAGAAGATTGCTTAAAACATCATTTTTAAGCAATCAACAAACCCAGCTTTTCCTCCATCTTGCTGGAATTTTGGAAGCCATCTATTACCAATGATTTATTACTAAATGATCAAATCTTATGTTGATCTGATCAGATGCCTCCCTGTTTTCTACCTCAGTTACACTAGGATTTTTTATTGTTATTATTTTTAATTTATTCTGAAGTCCAAAACTCAGCTTTACGTCTGACGCTGTAGCACTTAACTCACTGGCCACACTTATGTTTGGCAATAGGTTATTTGAGGTAGTGGATTTATAATGTAAAACATTGTATCTGTTTGTATCTTTTATCCTTTGCTTCTCACATCTCAGGCACATTAGACTGAACATATACCACACTAAGATGCATTAGGAAGTCCAAACTTCTCATTAATATTCAAAGTTGAACACACATATAGGTTTTACTATTTCTGCAAATATTTTTCTGTGCCATAATACCTTGAGCACTTTTTGCTGCTCTTCTGTAGCCCATTCAAGTCTGTTCAGAACCAGCAACAGGCAGCCCATTACAAACAATAACACAACCATCAGTAAGAGAATCTATTCCCCAGCAGCAACCCCTACGACTCATGGAGTTACAAACAAGAATGTAAAAGTATCTCTCAAGTGAACAGTTAACCACGTCAGATAAAAGCAAGTTAGCAATTTCTTTTACACAACACTATTTCCATCTTGTCATAATTTACCTAGCTACTAGAAACTAAAAAACATTGACTCCAATTATCCAAAAATCAACTTAGTATATTCTTGGAAAATTTCTAAAGTATTAAGCAGCTCCAGTTATAAAAAAAACTATTAACTACTAAGAGAAAGTATGAAAGCATTAAGATAAAGTGATAATGTGTTAGATATAAACTCAGATGGCTCATTACAGCGTGCCAAAATGACTGAATTTCAGAAACATTTTAGCCAAAGGCTACACTTTGAACTCCTAAATTTTTATTATCTTTGGAATACAACCAGTTTAGGATTTTCTGTATCCATGTTCAATACACAAGGCAACAGTTTGCTTAACAAAACATCACAGCCCTAAACTCAAAAGTGCACACCGTATTATTCTGAAAAGCTACTTTCAAGCAAACTTTGATTTCCTAACTGGAAATTATTATTCAGATAATTTTTATTTCGATGCATATCCAGATTATTTTTATTTATATGCAAATTCAGCACTGGGATATGTAAGACAGTTTTACTAATTAGTTGGAACATCATCAAAACTATTAATGCATTAAAACATTAACGTAATTTGTACATGAAAAAATATTATTGCAACTTAGAAATATGAACTATCTTCACACTAAAGGTCTAGGCATAATTTTGCAGCAAGCAGAGCTCAAATTGATAACTTACAAATTAAGATGACTGGATAAGATAGCAGTCACAAGAAAGACTGTTTCTCCTAGCAGGAAGTTTATGGTACTTAGATTTCAAAGTTTATAGTTTGAGATTTGAAAGTTGTAAGCATAAAACACAAAACTTAGTAAAGAGCAATTTCAATGCCAAGCAAGTAGAAAGAAGACCAAACCAACCTTATCTTGCTTATCATAGATACATTGAACCAACTTGCCATACATAGATACATAACGTATCTATAGGGAGCATACACTGAGATATTTATTCCCCCACCAGTGGAAATCACAGGTAGAAAACCTACCTAAATCAGGCAATATATCCAAGTCAGTCTTAGTCTCACTGCTATTCTTTTTCTACATGCAATCTCTACCAGTCAAGTCCAGAATAACCTACCAACCAAGCAAAACATTAACCATGCTTATTTACCATAAAGGTCAGTTTTGATCAGCACACCCAACTGATGCTGTCTGACAGAAAGGCACTGTGAAACTAAACAATCATGACAGGATTTCTAGTGTAGCAGTCAATGAGAGATCGTGAGACTTTGCAAGCTGCACTAATTGTGGTTACACCTACCCTTTCAATTGTTTAAAAGGAATTATTCATGTAGTCTGATGGGAAAAAAGAAATACCAGGTTTAGCTGTTTCAACATGCATAACTTTCCAATCAAACAAATTACAGTGTCTTTTGCTTTTCAGAGGGGGAAGGTGTCTGGTTTGGTATTCAGAAAACTAACACATGATGAGAGTGTATGGTAGTGTTACTTTAGTAAAGCTGGTGAGTTATTCAAAAAATGTACATTGTCGCAGAGATTAACATAACAGTTTCAACTTGTGACTAACGTCCAGTAAATTCTATGTTTGTATTCCCCACATCATGAGTTAATCTCATGAGATACTTTGATTTATGTTTTCGAGATATTAGCTGCTAAAAGGAAAATGTAGCAGCTATCAAAGATTCTGAAACAGCAGCAGTCAAAGATTCTGAAACCAGAATGAAACAAAGATTCTCATGGAGATTTTCGACTGTTTGCCTGTAGGCAGTTACTTACTGGTGTATCTAATATGAACTCATCAGCTGTTCATAGGAAAAGTACACCTCTAATCTCTGTGAATAACAGTTTGACCGAAATTTAGCATGGCACCCTAAAATTTCTGATAACAAAAACAGTTCTACTCATTTTGAATTCAGTTTTAAACTTAAAAAAAAAAAAAAGGAAATCTTCGAGAGTTTAAAGCCACCTTGTTTACTCGAACTGATAGCAGAGTTAACTTAGCCATACAAAGTTCTTTAGCATGCTTAATTTAAAAAAAAACAGACCACCCTTCTTCTGGGATGACTACTAATGCACACCTTTCAGTATCCTAAACAGGATTTTAGAATTCCACAGTGAATAAAACAAAAACTTTTAAAACAGTTTACAGCATGCAAGTAAGATATTTACTCACTAAATAGCTGAATTACTTCCACACGGTTAGAAAAGCAAATAGGAAATTCACATCTATTATACAACGTTTTTTTCTTTTACAGAAAGACAGCAAAGGTGGTAAAAGAATACAGGTAGTGTTTCCTATGCCACTCCCTAGGAACAACTTGTATGCAAGTATTTAAACCGCAGGAAAACCTGCTGCTAGAAGGCAGCATTTCTTTAACTTATTAATGCTTTTCCAAAAATAAAAGAAGTTTTCAACAGGGCGACACTAACAGCGGTAAAATACAGAGTCACTTACTGACGAGAGAGACTAAAAAGTGCGTCTTTCAAACATAATTTTATTCAACTGCCCTAAAGAAGAATAAAAGAAGCAGCAGAAGCCGACTGATGAGTGCAGCTGGGCTCTTCCGGGGAGCCGCTGCCAAACGTCGGGTCCTGGCGGGCACTGCCCTTTACCTTTCGGAGCAATCCGGCGAGGAACGCGACGAGGGACGCAGTGTGGAAGTGAGAACAAAGGAAGAAATTCATCCCAAGGTACTTCTCACCCGCCGCGAACCGCCCCTGCCGGCTCACCCGGGAATGAAGTTTGCAATAGCCCATCAGAAGCGCTCAGACACTTGCCTCAGGGAAAAGCACCACCGCCAGCTCTTTTCCTCTGCCCAGCTCAGGCGGAACCTGCCCGCTAAAGTCCTGCTGGCTATCCGTGGAGTGCGGCCCCAGCTCCAGCCCGGCCGGCCGCCGCCAGCCGCGGGGGGAACGGGGCGCCAGGGCCCGCGATGCGCGGCGGGGGCAGGGTAGGGGGCCGGCGCCGTTCGCAGCCCGTCCCACCGGGGCCCGCAGCACGAGGCGGCCGCTCGCCCAGCGCCTCCGGGCAGCCTCGTCCCCGTCCCGGCCTCGCCTCGGAGCCTTAACTTCCCAAGGGGTCCGCGCCGCCCAGCGCCCACCACCCTCCCCCACCGCCAAAACTTCTCCCAACTTTCCGGCTGGCCCAGCGCTCACCTCTCTGCGGCTCGCTGCCTGCGGGGCGGGGGCGAGGGCGCGGGCCGGGGCCAGCCCCGCACGGTGCCCGCCGCGCCGCTCCCCCTTTCTTGCCCGGCCACCAGCGCGCCTCGCCGGGGCCTCTCCGCCCCCTGCGGGCCGCGGCGCCCCCCGCCGCCGGATTCCTCCGCGGCGCTGGACGGCCGCCCCTCCGGAACTCGTTTCTGCGGCGCTCGGCTGGAGCGGCGGCAGCCCTCGCACCCCTGCCCGGCCCCGCCGGGGAAGGGCGAAACGCGGAACAGAACAGCGGGGGAAGGGCGAACAACAACCACCCGGTGGCCCGAGGCTGGGGGAACGCCTCACCGCCGCCGCGTTCGCCCCGCTCCTGCACGACGGGAGCGGCAGGGAATCGGGTGCCGGTCTAGGGACGGGGGCGACTTCGCGTACGGCGAAGTTTTCCCCCAGAAAGGCTACTCAGAAACTTCGGAAAGCTGCTACCGGGGGTGTCTTACGACGATGGCAAGGGAGACCGTCAGAGCCCGCGTGAACACGCGGTCCTCTGCTGTCCGAGGAATAGCGGGTGGCCGGGACGAGTCCCGCGGTGCCCGCCCGCACCGCTGGTACCCAGGAGCGCCCAGCGGCGACCGCAGCGCCTCGGCGACCGCTGCCCTTCCCACAGGCGGCCGGGATGCCGCCCCCGGACCGCGCCGGCGGGCTTGGGCGCACGCCTCCCCACCTCGGCTGGGCTGCGCTGGACGAGCCGCCGCTTAACGGCCGGGCGGAGCAGGGAGGTCTCAGCAGAGGCCAAAAGCGACTGGCGTCTCCCACGGTTCCCCGGCACCGCTGTAAGGAACGGCGCCCTGCTCCGGCGTCGGGAAAAGCATCGGCAGAGAGAGGGAGTGCGGAGCCGGGTATACGGCCGGGAGAGCACAGCGGCGACCACCCTGCGGCCCGCCGACAGGGTAGGGGCTACCAATCCGTACCCTCAAGAGAAAAAGCGCCCTGCCGGATTCATGCTGAAGGGATATCTGGCAGTCTGTCAGCCCTCCGTTAAAGATTAATACTCCGAAACAGTCCTTGAAGGATTCCCCGCTCATTAATAAGTGATCACACTTAATAACTATCAAATGTTTGTCTGGGGAATCATGTCCCAGCGGACTCACGACGAAGCCGGGTTGCAGGAAGGAGCCGCCAGCGGGGGCGCATTTACCACGCATTAGCCCCGCCACGTCTTTTATTAGCCACATAAATAAATACAGCCAGCGGCGGAGGGAGCCCCTCTCCAACCACAGCCTCAAGGGCCAAGGGCTGCAGGTCAAAAGGAACCAACCCCGTCAGAAGGCGCTGCCTCGCAGGGTCACCAACCCGCGGCCGGACGGCTCCGCCCCGTAGCGCCCGCGCCCCCTCCCCGGGCCGGCCCTGCAGCCCCCGGCCCCGGCTGCCCCGCAGGAGCGGCGGCGGCGCAGTTCCGCGGCGGCCGGGCAGGGGGCGCCGCGCCACAGCGCACGGGCGGCGGGCACGGCTCCGGCCCCGGCTCCGCCGGAGGGAGCGCGACCGAGCCGGCAGCGATGAGCCCGGCCCCGGCTGCGGGGCTCCGGGTCGGGAAACTTGAGCCTCGCTCTCACCGTGAAGGGGGAGGTAAAGCTTGGTACCTTCCCCTCCAAGGTACACGTAGCTTTGCATAGAGTCGATGAGCGGGTATATATACACGTATTGATATATACATAAACATACAGACTCTAGACAGTTAAAAACCACGCGTTGAATCGAAGACCCTACTGTTTTCAGTAATGCAACAAATTAGAGCACTAGAACTCTCAGGGGAATCATCCCTCTCAGCACCCTGCTGATAATAAACTCATTAAACAAAGAACTCACCAGACCAGCTGGACTCGGCACTCTTCTCACAAAGTCCGCTCCAGCTCAGTTCATGTCCGCACGCTTCCTCCTCCCGCTTTCTTTTTTGTCCTCGGGAGAAAGCACGAGCAATGCTCCGGTGCCCACACGCCTCTAGAGCGTGAACCCCGCGGTGGCCCTGGCGCTCAGCGCGGCCCCGGCGCGCAGCCAGCGCGGCGCCCGGCCCCGCCGCCACAGCGCGGCATGTAGGCTCCGACCCATCCGCTGCTTGAAACTTGAACGAGGCGGGGAAGGAAAAATACACGGGGAGTGGGAGAAGAAGAAGAAAAAAAGAAAAAAAAAGGGAAAGAAAAAGAAGAAGAATAAAGGCGAGAGGGAGGGAGAGATCCAACTTTCTTAAGACATGTCCAGGCAAAGAACGGGCAGAGTTGAGGAGTTACAGCAGCGGAGAGAGTGAGAGTGGAGACGCTGCACCGGATCGTCGACTCCTTCCCTCCTCCCTCCTTCCCCCGCCTCCCTCCCTCCCTCCTTCCCTCCCTCTCTCTCCGTCTTCTTTCGCACTCTGTCCGTCCCCCTCGGACCCTGCTCACGGCAGCACCACCCCCTCCCTGCCCTCGCCGATGCAGTCGGCGGCGAGAGGAAGCAGCGCGCAGCTCTGTGCGCCCGCCCGGTTCCGCGCGGGGTCTTCGGCGCGCACCGGGGCCGCGGTCGCCCTCCCTGCCTGCCTCCCGCAGGTGAGGCGCCGCGCAGTGCCCGGCACGCCTCCGCCGCCTCGGCCTCCCGCCGCCGCAACTCTCCGTGGCCGCCGCCGCTTGGAGGCCCCGCTGGCTCCGCCGCCGCAACGCCGCTCGACTCGGCGGGACGGCGCTGCCCCCGCCGCACGCTGCGGGCTCCCCGCAGCAGCGCCTGGCGGCTCCTTCTCGGCGGGGCACAGCCACGAGCTCAGCCGGGAGGCTCCAAGCGGGCTGAGCGCGGGAATTTCCCACTCTCGCCCGGCCACGTTAAGTCAAGAATTCCCTCTCCTCTCCTCTCCTCTCCTCTCCTCTCCTCTCCTCTCCTCTCCTCTCCTCTCCTCTCCTCTCCTCTCCCTCTTTTATTCAAGGGAGGTGCATTTCTCAAAGCACAGCAAAAAAAAGTGCAGAATGGCAGCTCCTTCTTCAAAACAGTGCGTCACAAGCAAGCAAGATGTATTTATAGTGTGGTTCTCCCTCATCCAAAATCAGCCCCAACCATTTACTCTTCTCCGACAAAGTTCAGGAGATGCTGCAGTGCCTAGTGGCAGCGATTTGTTGAAAGGAGCAGCCTCAGAAGGTCCTGAATGGTGTGGTTTATGAAATTTTGGGAAAAAATACAGAAAATGCTTTAAAAGTTGTTTGTCTGAGAGACATAGTGTAAAGTTAATTTGTAAAGCACTTTCAGATTCTCACAAAATAAAATATTATTTTTCTAAATGATTTATCCCTAAGGATCTTAAAGTCATGGCCTTCTTCCAGAAATCAAATTGGTTTTTGAAGACATTGGATCATTATTTCCTATAAGATACACCACTAAAATCTATCAGCCAAATGATCATGCAGGATTCTAGGATAGGAAGAGCAGATACAAACTGCAGTATATAAATATTAAGTACATTTCCAAATAGTGCATACATGTCATTTCAGTCTAGGAATGTTCACTTTGAGCAAACCTCTGGAAAGTTTAATGTCAAAATTCTCTGTCCTTATAGATTTCCACAGCAGACACAGCTGACTGATTTATTTAGCATCTCATCTTCTTTCTAAAGACCCTAAATGGAATTATACTGAGTCCTTATCCAAGTGCCACTGGGCCAAATGACCTTTTCTTCTGTGAAAACTGCTTCAAAGCGAGTTGCATAAAATAAACTGCATTGAAAATAGCATTCCAGAAAAGGACTAAAAGGGAAACACTTTAAACCATTATAGCTAAGGGCTAGAAACAAATGTAAACCACACTTCTACTCCCTACAGTTGCAAATATTTTGTAATTTTGGAGTATGAAATTTCCTACCTTTCAGATTCGTTACCATATTGTGGTTGATTGCTGAGTTAAGAAACAAAAGGTCAGGACCACAGATTGCTTACATTTCTGTCTAAACTTTAATTCCTAATGCCCGGAGAAGTGGTAGAATTGCAACAACCTCCTGTAAGTTGGACAGGAATATCTGTGAAAAGTGTCTGGTAAAGATAACAAAAAATTGGAGGCTTCTGATTTGGATCTCCTACTAGACATGCTATGCTGACAGTAAGAATATTAGAAGAAGAGTGAAGGGATACACCATCCTTCTCCAATAGTGGGTAATGGTGCTTAGCCCTTCAGATAAAGTGATGGAGCCATGATGTCCAGGAAAGTATATTCATAAGTCTGCTTAATATAGATAGGTTTACCTTCTAAAGTAGGTTTCTATCATCTTAAATAATATTGACAAAGCAATTTTGATACTTACTGAATATTCTATTTCCATTTTGTGTTTTCTCTGCCCTTAATTTTTTTTCTTGGAAATAGTGTCAATAAACCTGTTATAATTATCATTTACTTTCACTATAATGTGAAAGGGTATCTTTGTGATATGTTATGCCAAAGAAAATTCATATATTCTATTATATTTTGCTAACCTATAGGAAAGGTACTAAAGATAATACTTGAAATCGCACTTGGGTGTGTAGGACACCATCCACATTGCTGAAAATCTTCCAATCTTATAACCATTGCAGCAAAATATGTTTGGTCTCCCTGTCATGTATTAACATATGTCTGTCCTTATCAAATTGCCTAAGATGAAACACGTTTCAGCTCAGCTGTCGATTAAAAGAAAAAAAAAGAATTATCTGGACTCGACTGTTTTCTTTCAAGAGAAATAGGAATTGTTCAACTTAGGAATGTCTCAAACACTGAAATAGAAATTGTATTTCCACATAATCATAATCTTAGCCAATACCATCTTGTTCTAAGACATTATGGCACTAACACTCTTCTCGCTAATGTATCTTAAAACCTAGCAGATTTCAACTCTTGTTTGCTATATATTTAACAAAGAGGAGCTGATAGTTAACCGGGCGAGATCAGAAGTAAATACCAAACTCAAGTGTCCTCCAGAGAAAATTTCCTGCTCCCAGCCCAAGGTATGCACTTGGGGAATGATACCTGAAGTACTTTGGACTGATTTCTCAGCTCCCGTTTTGTTAAAGAGAAGATAGTTTTAAGTTGTTGCGACTTCAGCTGCATAAAACTTTGAAAATCAAAACTGGCACTTTGAATTGCACCGGCTCAGGGATGGCCAAGGGGAGGATAGCTCTCTCTTGGTTTCTATGAGGGTAAACCACTTGCTATTGCTACACAAAGTGCAGCTTGAAAAAAAAAAAAAAGCACTTTAGAACACAAAGCAACCTGTGACTCAAGGGCAATAAAGGGGCCATAAACATCGATTGTCTGTGACAGAGGGCAAAACCATCTTTTCAGTAGAGAGGTCAGACACAGTTTCCAGTGAGTTCTTTGTCAATTAAATATGAACTGACCTGATTGGTTTTACAGTAAGAACTAAATTCTGTACAGTACAAAAGGCCAGCACAAAACCTGTACTCTATCTGAACTGCATTTATAAGAGGAGGAAGCTGTTTGGTGACACTTCTGGTCTGGTTGTCCTCCTTTTCCTCTTCTGGTCTTAGGAAGAACTCCTCAGACCTCAATTAGCTGTAGCCTTTGGAAAGCAAAACAAAACAACTTTCCAAAACTTCATAATTATCCTTTCCCTGGCCTGCAGTTGAGGATATATACTCCTTTACCACTCTAGTTTGTTTCCTGTCTAGTAAATGCAGACCTGGGCAATAAAAACTAATTCTGTCTTTCTGGCTGTTCTTGTCTGCTCTTTGAAAACTTGGGTTGAGCTACAAATGTCCATTTCCCTCTACTTCCCCCCATCTGCTGTTTACAGGGGGGAAAGGGGGCAAGTTCTATGAAATACACATTTGAGAGAGTGCTGACATTTTCTTACCTAAACCAAACTTTTTCAAAACCCCTGAAAATCTTTAGGATTATCTTAGCATACATCTCTTTATCTGACAGAATTTGGGCAAGGATATTTAACTTTTCATATTTTAATTATTTTTATTGACTTTCTTTTACCCTAGAGAATTATTACTGCGTAAAATATCAGTGACTATTTGATTAGGTATTCTTTCACAGTGCTATTCAAGACTTCCAAGGCAGCAATGTCAAAATAATAGTCATATATCAGCTTTGGTATAATGAAATGCTAAGCAATCTCAGCTACTTGACAATCTATTGTGTGCCCTGTGAACCTAAAGAGGAGTTTACTGAGGCAACTCAATCATTAAACCTACAAGCTACAACTATTTGTGGATGTGTGTTAAATACACACATATGCAATACTAAAGAAAACCTGGAGCAATGCGACCTAGGAAAAAAATTAAACTTAAAAGATTTTGGTCCTGAAAAAATTGCTCCTAAATCCAAAATTAAGGTGTGAAGAACTATGGAGAAAAGTAGAGAGACAAGTGACCGGTACTCGTAAACATTTGAAATTATTTTGGACTCTGCATAAGCAATAGATTTACCTAAAGTTCCTTGGTTGGTAGGATGGCTTTAATTTATCACAGGATTACTAATGGTGGAATGTATTACTCTGAACGTTTTCAAAATTCTTCATGTTTTAAGATAAAGGAAAGGCATAGGTGATCTACTGAGACCAAGTCATCATGTCTCTTATTTTAGTCATCAGTCCTTTTTAATAGATTAGCTGTAGACTTACAGCTTATAAATCTATAGCATTAAAATATATAGTATGTACATCTAGAATCCAATCAACTTCAGTTTACTGCATGCCTCAAAGAAATTTTCATTGTGCTGGCATCTACCATGTCATAAACTTCATGGTTTTTTAAGACTAGATAGCTTATTTGTCAAAATTTAATTAATCTTAGGTTAAGGTTTGGTTTAGGATTTGCAAATCCAAATAGTTAAAAACCTAGATGACTTCAGAATTTTGAAAAGCTGGTAGATAGAAAGGTAGCTGTTTTCTGTCATCACTAAGGCTCAATGTTTTTTCCACAGAATAGAATATTATATGTGATTCTTCTGCTACAGTTAATCTGGACGCACAGCTAAGAGCCCTTAGATTTCATCAAGATTAAGATTCCAGGTCTTCACTGGTAGTTTTTATCCCATTTTACTAATATTAGGATTAATTTCTGATTAAGCTTCGTGTGTGTGTATCCAGCTTCTAAAGGTCAATGTATTTGGGAATATTATTTCATCAAGTGTAAGAGAAGACTCTCTTAACTAGAAATTCCCATTCCACATGATATCCTATGTACTGTAAACTGAGTTGTTTGGTCCAGAAAGGATTTTTACACACACACACACACACACACTCTTTCTTCCTTTGCTTGCATGGTATTCTTCTCTATGTTATTAATCAAAATCCAATTTAAATCAATTAAAATAATCTGAGTTCAATGAAAAACTATTGGATTTTGGAAGTGCCTGAATATTTAAGGACAAAAAGAAGGTGCTCAGCAGGACAAGTCCCTTTTCCTTTTAGCTGTCTAGTTCAAGCACGGTGTCATAGCAAGGAGGAGAGAGTCTCTGCTGTTAGGATGGTTTATCAAAAGGATACACAGTTATCCATCATGAGTCATGGAAAGAATAATGGCTGCAGGAGTACCAGGGGGCGGTTCCCTACTTCTGGAAACATTGCTCCTCCAGCTCAAATAAATCCAGTAAGTGAAATGAGAACCTCTCCTTGAGACAAGAGCACAATGGCCAGAGAAAAAATCTTTATGAACTCTTTTTATTTGTTTTCTGTCTTGCCTAGGCACCATTAAGTCAGCTACTCTATTTTAAAAGCTAATAAAATCTACTTTTCCTGTATTTGAAGGTAATTTACTATCCATTTTTGGCAGCTCTGTGTAAGAAAAAAGTCTTGGTCCATCCACTCTACCTGACTTGGCTTTCCATCACAATTCTTGACATAGAGCAGTGTAATTTCTTTTCTGGTATATGCAAAGGAATTGTGTTGCCAAAACAAAATTTCAAAAGAAAAGGATTAATATGGTTATTCCATATAAAAATTATCTGTCTCATATTCTCTGTATCACTCAATAGGATTTGACAACCTGTTTTTTTTTGTTTTATTTTTCAGCACACATTAACCTTCTGTCTCTCTTTCATAATAAAAAAAGAGAATATCATTTGCTGCCTTCTTTACTCTTTCTTTTTTTTTCAAAGTTCTGTATTTTAAATAGCTAAATCATTAAAAGCCTCACAGAATGTCTAAGATCAATATAACACATCATCTTCTATAATAAAGCTATGCCATATTTAAGTCGTAGTTTATGTTATTTCTACTACTCTATACTATCTTTAGTATACTCTTATGGCACATCAGATAGGTTATTACTATTTAAATTAGCCAAATAATGAATGCCATAGAAGTGTTAATTCAGCCCAATATTGTATCCCTTTGAATGTATGGAAAAATTCCCTCGTATAAATGGGATCACATGAAGAGCAATGTCTGTTAAATAAATGCATATATCAAAATAGGATTTAACTAAGAATCAATATCAATGTATCCCATTTTCACATCATAAGTGTATATAAGTGTGTCAGTCACAAGAAATATATTGTGTCCTTTTGTGTTTGTAATTGCAACATCATTGCTTATCCACAGCGAGTTATAGAGTATGCCTTCAGGCATGAATTGCCCTTAAAATAAAATTCTACTGTACTATTATTTTATATTGACAATCTTTATAAAGCTAGTGTCTTGGAAGCTGAAGCTGTGTAATAAAACTTGCATGCCACCTAAACACAAGTCCTTAGCAGTTTCTTTAAGTTCAGAAAAAATTGTCCTTGTTTTAGCCCGAACTACAGAGAAAGATATATCTGCCAAGAGGATCTTACCTGGGGAGCAGAAAGAAGAAAGTAGATTGGTGAGGTAGAATGAGTGAAGTTCAACAGATGAGTTTCCTGAGAGAAAGAGAATGAAATATTTTCACTTTCAGAAAAGGTACTATGTGAGCTACAGAGCTGGCATTCAGTTCAGATGTTTGAACTTACCATTGTACCAGGGAATTTTTGCAGGTTTCATGCAGATATTTCAACTAGCCAATGTAATTAGGTCTATTTGTACCTTGAAAGCAGAGGTAACCAGTAATAAATTCTTGTGGTGATTCATTCGTTTGTATGCATCTTGCACAGATGGAATTTTTCAGACCTGTGGAAGCAGCATTAGATATCTTATTCAAGGCTGATGAGTCAAATACTCTACCAGGCCTATCACAATATCCAAAATAAATCACAGTGCTGCCATGCTGCCCAAAATCTGGAAGAAAGTGTATTTCCACATGTATTTTATCCCACAGAAGCTGATTAATTATTAATAATAATAAAATATATTTCAGTTAATCAAGATCAGTCCAATGAAGCAGGGTTATAAGTAAAAAGATTACTTTAAATTTGGCATTTTCAAGGCTTTGTTTAAAATAAAATTATTTTGAAGAAAACTCATACCTAAACCTGTTTTTCATTGCTTGGCATTGTATCTTTTCTTTTCCCCACCCCTCTTTCCGTTCTAACAGGTTTTAAGGATATTTCTGCTAATGCTGTCTATCTCAACTTTCCTGTGTACTTATCACTTTATAACTGTAATAGGAAACCGAGTACATAATGGAAGGCTGGCTTTGATGATAACTCCTTCTCTGCTCACGAGTTATTGACTTTTCTTCCTGCTTAGTTTTCTCTCCTATTACTGTTACCACCATAAGTGTTCAGGAATAGGGCACTCCATTGCACTTTCATTTGAACTTTTTCTGAAAATCCAACTGAGATCAGAAAAATATCTTATCAAGTGTTTCCTCATTATAAGTAAGAGGCCTTTCTGTTTCAGGAGGTGTTGGTTTTGAAACTTCCTGCAAATGCACTGAATTCTGATTGATTTTTTTTAGCATTTTTGAGCTGTAAAGCCCATCACTTCCATTTTTATGTGTTATATTATCAAGACACTGTTCAAATAAAACAATTCTAAGGTTTGCATGTGTTTGACTAGAAGCATTTTTACAGTAGCATCTTTAATTGGTGACCCAAAGAAAACCATATAAAATAAATGCAAGAATTTATCATTACCTTTACTTTCATGTCAGGGTAGATGCCAGGAAATCAAAAGCAATTGAGTGTTTATCTGTCAGAAATCACTGCCACAATGCTCTCATAGTCCTTTGCAAAATGAAAGCAAAATTCAAACTGGAAAATGACTTGCTACTTTCCCAGCAATGGAATAAGTTTGTTTATTCAGTAAGTAACTATGTTTGTGCTAGAAGGAGATAAGTTTTTTACCAAACTACTTGAAATATTCTGGCTATCTTCTTATTTCATTACCAGAGGCAGCAGGCAGACACTACATTATGTGAAACTATTGCAGCCTTCTTGTCTTCAAGTCTTCTCATCTTGCATGATTTAAACAGTAAAATAGATTGTTAAACTGCTTAGTCTGTGTGGTGACAAGGGCTGTACAACTATCTAACTGCATAAATAAAAGTACATATTAAAATTTTGTTTGGTTCTGTCCTTCTGTCTGATGAAAATGTTTTCAATCAGGCAGGCTCATTGAAAAAAGATTATACTTAATTAAATTTCAGTGGCTATAACAGAGCACTACTTGATTGTATTATGTTAACTGTATTTGTAAAATATGTTATGAATATTTTGTGCTTTTTAATATTTGGCAGCACTGACTTCTCTATTCAGTTTTGATTAAAATATTTTGCTAGAGTATCTTCACACACAGTGGACTGTATTTCTTATTTAGTATTTATTCCAATTGTGCTCTAATTGCAAACATCACTGCACAGAAGAGTGAAAGCTCTGATCATGAAAGAGTTTTTCAGCATTTTGATGACTTATCAAATATAGAAGTTAAATTTTCTGTATCTTCCCAATCATCATGCAGTAGTTTAGAGTTTAGTGGAAAAAAAATTATTACAGAGTAAAAAGGCTATCTGAGATGAAGGATACTCCAGGGAGTAAGAATGGAATTTTTACAGCCAAGTCACTGGCTTGAATGTGGCCCATTTCAGTGGAGGCTGAATATACAGGCCTTTTGGTAGCTCATTGCTGGCTGTAAGAAATATGTTTGTGAATCAATCTAGTTTTGTGTAGATGTGTGTTTAGGATGCAAAAAAAGGCTTTATACATGTTTAACATTTCAGAAGACAAAAAGGGATACTTCTAGAGACTTTCCTAAAAGACTAAAATTTTTGCTGAAAATGCAAATGAGTGGGGAGAGCAGTGAGTGAAGCCTGTACTGCCATGCCTCTGTGTTGCTTTGGACATCAAGGACTTCACTTTTTCAGACTATTTGCAGATCATTACAGACAATAATCCTTTCTTAAAGTTACCTGGTTAAATATAAGGAGAAATTCTGTGTCTATTACTGGACAATGCTCCTTCCATGAGAAAAATCCATTTGCAGAATTGGACCCTAAATAAAATTCAAGATCAAAAAATGTTTATTATGGTCTTAAACCATAGCAGAATCAATAATGTTTCTTGATTAAAGTAAATTCAGGAAAAAATGTCACATCCGAGCCCAAGGAAAATCTTTTCATTATTTATTTGTTAAGATGACGTATATAAGATTTCCAGCAGTGAATTATTAAAAACAAAAAGAGTTAACCAATGACTGAGCTATATTTAACTTCCTTTTTCTGTTTGATTAAGATCTTGAAATATTTCTTTAAGCTAGTCTATGTAATAAGGTCTAGTGTAAGACCTCCATAGTTTATTTGTGTATGCAGTGCATTCAGTTATTAAAGAAATATTTTGTTTGTCTACTTAATACCATGACGAGCCTTTCACTAGTTAATATATATCCTGACACAATAGCAGAAAGACAGACACAAATATGCTTCTCCTTGCAGTTCAAGTTATTTCTTTTAAGAAAACCAAACCCTTGCTTTCTTTGATTATTTCCCTCCACCCCAGAAAATGCAAAAGCGATGTCTGTCCTTTGAAATATTTTTCATTGTGTTGTGCTGCATTGCCTTCCAGATGACAATGTGAGATTGTTTGCAAAAGCAATCAATTATATTACATAGAATTTGCAGTTGTTCCACGTCCTAAAGTGCTAAAAAGAGATCCCTCCATGATTTCCTCCATGTTTTTGTCGTCGTGGTTAAGAAATTACTCAAAGGAGAGGAGCTGAGAGGAAGACAACACCAGTGAGGAAAGATTTGCAACTAATTCCAGAATGGGTTTTGTTCATGCCAGGGAACATGCAGGAAACAAGGACAAGGATTCACTGCTACCACTGTAATGCTCAGTGGCCTCATAGGAAAAGTAGTTATTGATAAGGATTAAATGGCTGGCCTGGGTGTGTTTATTGGCCTAGGTGTGCCCATTAAGAAATGGATGGTTTGCTCTGTGTGAGAAGTTTTCCTTTGGCTCTTCTAATCACAGCTGGGTTGATATATTCTCTTTGCTTCAACAAGATTTTTTTTTGGATGTGACCTATCTGAACAAGAACACCCTCAATTTCTTGAGAAGCTCAGTTGGTGCTGCTTTATTTAATTCTCTCTCATTACATTGTTTTTCCTATATCTGTGGCCATGAAATATACTTCTTCATAGCTCCCTGAACCCAGATGAAATCACTGTCTGAGCATGATACAAGACTCCTGAATGTTTTTAGGGAACATGTGGGATAGAAGGTATCCTGGGCAAGTAAAACTCACAATTTGAGCATTTTCTTTATCTGACTATAAATAGCAAGATTTAAGAATGGAAATTTTAAATTCATTGGATAATTAGATAAAATAAGTGCACTTAGTAGCGCAGAGTCTGATGCTATTGGCACTTTAGCTTTGCAGTTTTTCTTCTGCATTTCCTTTGCAGAAGAAAAGTAAAAAATGTAGCAAAGCTACCCTTCTAGCATGGGTCCTTTCATCATGGAACCATCCTACATCATTGATCCCTCTCCAAATCCAGTGCTATGAGTCTATGTAACTACCATCTTACACATCATGTAGCCATTGTTTACTCCACAATTTCAGTGTGTTTATTTTTGTAATAACACTTTGTGGTTAGAAGGTTTCAGTATATTCATTTTGTGAGAAAGAGAAACACAAAGAACACCTTTTATTAGCATGCCCAGGTCCAATATTACAATTACTTCAATGCTAAAATGTCACTGAATAATATTGATATTCAAATACCTAAGGGCCATATCCTAAATTATTAGTTGTGAAATATTGAGACACAAAAATAACTCAGGAAAGTCAGAACAACAATAATTAATATTTATGGGAGACGACATTGGAGCCAACAGCATGTTCCTATATGTTTTTGTGTAAGAGTGAAGATGGTGAATGACTTCTAATAAAAACATTTTCTTTCATGCTTTGGAAAAGCATACAACCATCATTTAGGAAGGTAATGTGCTATTGCAGTGTAATAACATTGTTTATTGCTGATGGTTTATGGTTTGGGGGCTGGAGTCTTAAAGGGTGACATAATTTTAAAAAAAGCAAAGAATGAAGAGCAAGAATCAAACACTGTCTGCCTTCTCAGCACCTACACCTCAAGATATGGCTACTCAAGACTTACTCTGTATTAATCCCTAGGGAATATTTTAAGTTCAATGAAAATTTTCTCAAACTAAGAACTTCAAAAAATCTTGCAGTCTTGCAGGTTGATAAAGCTTGGCTTTACTATAAAAGACCTTGAATAGACCTAGTAGATTAAGTGTTCTTGACACAAATATATGTAGTAAATAAACAGGCTATGTCAGCAAGCAGGTGCAATTTGCTATGTGTTGCTTTCTAGCATGCTCTTATCTAAGATATTAGGAATTGTTATCCAAAGGTACCATAGCAAGTTAAGCATTTATCTTGTTCAAAAGGTTAAAGCAAATGGTGATTTGCCCCGAACTCATCCATACACATATATAAATTGTATTCTACTGTAAACATACTTACAGATTGCAGGGATAATTTTAAAAATACTAGACTGAAATTAATGAGTGGTTCTTACAAGTCTGCAGGCAGGTTGAAATTAGTGCCTTTTCAGACTGTTAAATAATCATTGTTTGAATGGGGGAAGAAAGAAAGAGAGAACAATTTTCTGGGAACCTATGAAATTTATGACTGTTCTATTAAATATCAAAACACCACTTCTGCCTTAAAGAAATTCCCAAGATAGACTGTCAGGAGAAATATCTTTATGTGCTTACCTTGTACAAATATTCTTCTCAAGACATTTCTGTTGTCACAGAATCACACGGAGTCTCTGAGTGGTTGGAAGGGGATGTGAAATCACCTAGTCTAACCCTCCTGGTCAGGCAGGGCAAGCTACAGCTGATTGTCCAGCACTGTGTGCAGTTGAGTCTCAAATGTCTGCAACAATGGAGATTCCATGACCTCTTTGGGCAATCTATGCCAGTGTTTGACAATTCTCACAGTAAAAAAGTGTTTCTTGTTTTCAGAGAGCACTTCAGGTGTTTACTTTGTGCCCACTGCCTTTTGTCCTTTCACTAGGCTCCCTCATCTTTCCCTCACAAGTGATATTTACTCACATTTATAAGATCCCCCCCCCCGAGCCTTCTCTTCTCCAGGCACAGCAGTTCCAGCTCTCAGCCTCTTCTCATGTGAGGAGTGACTGGGTCATTAATGAACATGTTAAAGAGCAATGGCCCCAGTATCAGCCTCTCAGGTGTATCCTGACTGCCTCCAGCTGGACTTTGTAGCACTGTTCACAACCCTCGGGGCCCACCTGTTCAGCTGTTACCTGATATCAACTCTTTCAATTCATTCTCATTAGTTCTTCCCTTGGCATCTCTATTGTTCACAGTTAGACCGCAGACTACTGGGCCAGATGGATCCATTAAGACCATTCTTATATTATTCTGTTAGTAACTAAGGTAGAAGGAGATGGTTCTTAAATCAGATAGTCCCAAGACATCTTCCCTCCCAAACATCCCCCAAGGCCTGCAAAGCAAGAACTGCCATGAAGGGATTTTCTGTAATCATATTCCAAACACATAATGAGAACCACTTGGACCAATGTGCCCTTTTTTTGATATTAAAAAGATGGGAAAGTAATAAAGCTGTGATGTTTTGGATTCCCTGGCCAAAAAATCCCCAAACTAAAACAACCTGAAACAAAACAAAAGCTGTCTTCCACCAAAAACAAAACCCAACACCCCCACTCTGAACTCAAGAATATCCAGCTGTTTATTTAATTTTTATGCTGAGCACTTTTGTCCTTTAAATGTCCTTGAAAATTCTAACCCACAAGCTAAATTCATAGAAATAAATTTATGTTCTTCTGAATTATTTTCTTTACCAGAATTTTCTGTAAATTACATAAGGAATAAATTAGTACAAAAATTCTTATTTAGCTTCAACCTCTGCATGTGTTGTATTGAAACAGTGTGAACATCTATGATCACATGTCACATACCATTCTATTAGTCTTTGATGGCATAAAAAGAAAAGACAGAACATTTAAAAATATATTATAAAAATAATACATCAGAAGGAACAAGCAGCTTTGATCCTCACGTCTAATTAATTGCACATTGGCTAGATTGAGCTCATACAAATGTGGGATAGTTACTTCACTGTAAATGATTAATAACAATGGATGAACAGTTGTTTGTTTTTTCTTCATCCCTTCCAAATGCAAAAACACAGACACCTACAGTTCAAGCATCAGGAAAGAGGCTGAATGTCTGACCTCTTCATAGCTCTTTATGTTATGTGAGGTCTGAGAAGCACTCTTCTTACAAAGGCTTTTCAGTAATTCAGCTCTTAAGCTGGTAGAACATACATGCGCTTCCCTGAGCATCGTGTACAAGTCAGTATGGATGTTCTCATACCAGTCATGGTATAACATGCAGAACAATAGTTTGTAATGGTTCGTACACCAAGATCCATTTATTATGCTTTACACCTATAAAGCAGTTGATTTATATTGCCAGTTCCCTTGGGGTATGGGAACACTTTGGGGACAAATGTAATGTTATTTAGAATCAAGAGACACATCACATGTTTCTTTGATCTAGGTATAAAAGGAAGTGTACAATAAACCTACTTATCTAATGAAAGTTTTTTTAACCAAATGCTTTAACTTCTTTTACTGTTTCCAAAATTCAGTGGTTCAGAACTAAATTTTTTAAGGTATTCTTCACAATACAGCCCGTGATGTTTACAATACCACTCATGCATAATATACAATTTTTTTTTCAATTACTCTTTGACATAATCCTGCCAAACACAACAGATATTAATCATGCACAATGAGTGAAGTTTACCTTCAGTGCAGTAACTCATTGATTTGGCAGAGTATGATTTCACAGTGAATGAATCACTGTGATTTATGCTCTCAGTATGTTAGAGAATGTTTGTGTGTATGCATCTATAGAACATACAATTCTTTTGTAGGTACAGATACTTTGCAGTTTCTCTGGACAGCAGGCGTTGAGAAAGTGAAAGGTGTGTATTTTCCCAGCAGGGATCAAAGCAGAAAAATAGTACAACTTAGATAACCTTTCTGTTAGGCTTCCTCCAGGCTGGAATACCCATTTAAACATCTTTTGCAGAGCTGCATCGCCTCCATCTCTGTGCTTTACTCTTTCTACACCTATAGCTGTAAGTAGGAGGTGCAGTGAAAGGTGAAACCAAAACGTTTTGATGCTGGAGGCTTTGATCGTTCCTGCTCTTTTAGGATCACTTATATCTGAAGCCCTCAGTCAGGTTCTGAGAAACTTCTGGGAGGAAGGATGGTCTTAAAGAGTTTTCATTCCTTTTTTTGTTTCAGCAGTTTTTCCCACAGAAGGGCGTATTCGGATTCCTAAAGAAGGCTTTGAAAAGGATCCAAAGAGGCAATCACATGCATGTGCAACTATTTTTTAACCAGGCAAGAATATATGGAATGTGAATGGAGTTTCAGCATAGCTCTGTGAATGTGAGTATCAATTGAAACTGGGTAGGCAAATTCCATTAAGTTCTAGGTAAATTAATGTGCATATAGCCAGTGAATTACTAACTTCATATATCTGAAAGCAGGAAAACCTGTCTGCATTCAGTTGTTAATATGAAATTTAATTAGAAGGAAGATCTTTAAGGATGAAGAGTCTCACTGAGAAGCACAGGCTTCACAGTATCTTGAGAACATGATTCTAACAAGTACAGGATTTCTGACGAGAAAAATGAATGCTAGAAAAATTAATGCTTCTCTAGTACAAAGATCTGTAGACTTTCAATCTATGGTCTAATTCTAAGTAGAAATAAAAGTAGAATTCTAAGTAGAAATAAATATTTCCAAAAGACTACACAATATAGTCTTTCTCCTCAGGCGAAAAGGTGTAGTTGAAATCCAAGAAACTTATTCAATTTTCAAAATACAAATTAGTTCAAACATATCTGATTTTCACATTTAAAAGAACTAGGAGATACAACAGCATTTGCTCTTAATTACTGCCTGTTGTTTATTATTATCCTCCTGTTTAAAATAAATTCAAATCATCCAGCAAGATGCAAAAAAGCACCATGTGACCTAAGTGCCTGTTGTGAATAATATGAGAAGACTGACCAAGCAGACTTGTCAACAGCATTCTGCTTAGGTCGACTGTTTTCAGGCTACAGATCCATGTACTGCTTCTCTAAATAAGGGATACAGTTGCAGAAGTTAGGTTTGATACTGGATAACACAAAAGCAAAGCAATGATGCATTCATTGGATGTATCCTTTGCTGTGAAAAAAACAATCTTTTGTAGCAATTATGTACTGCTTGTGCAGGTATTTTAAGACAATAAGTCCCAAAGTTTTCTTCTGTAATTTTTTTTTAAATTTGATTTCCATCTTTACATTCTAGGACTGACTTATCTGCCAGTACTTGAGACTAATGTGGATTGGCTTAACCCTTTTAGAAATTTGACTAATTAGTCCTTATTAGTTGAGTTTAACTTCGAAAAAGAGCTTCCATAGTGCATAGAAATGATATAGATAGACAGAAAAGAGCAACTCTCAAGAGAAAAAAAATGCCCTGTTTATATGCTTCTGTCTAAAGAAAATACGTGCATTGAACATTTAGAAAAGTAAAGTTATTGTTGCTCAAAGGATGTTTACTGGGTGTAGTTTGTCGGACTGTAAGTGGAGCATGACCCATTTGTGTTTGCTTGACTTTCCTCAGTGTACTGTGACCCAGCATTTTTGGGTTTGTTGTATCTTTATTTAAACTTTGTTCCTCTGTGAGGAGCTGTGGCTTCTGTATTTTTCAGCATCACTGTACCCCATGGGTGACATTTCCTTTGATCCTTAAAATGCAATATTTCAGATGTTATACCAAACCTCAGAAGAGTAACTTGCTAAGGAAAATATAGCTGTATTTTCCTGAAGGAATTGAAGCTACATCAGGTTGAATTTCACCCGGTAGGTTATTTAAGCACAGTATGATGTTATACAAACTGAAAACAGAGGGCAAATTCCTGTCTGCTACTGAAGAGATGTCATTGAGGGGGGAGGAAAAAAAAAGCAAATAACTCCCATTCCTTTCCACTGATGTCTTAAGGGCAAAGATTTAATTGTGCTGAACTGCAGAATAAAATTAATTTCAAAGAGAAGTGACATACCAATAACTTGGCCCTCATTTTGTAGCTCAGGTTTATAAAATCAAGTGTTTACCATCTTTGGTCTCACCTTGTTTACAAAAGGCCTAATAAGGGATTTTTTGTTTGCTTATTTGTTTTGTTTTGTTTTGTTTCCCAGTTTCAACTGATTCTAGATGACCTTTCTCTACTTTTTCTTTATGTTCAAATGTCTAAACTCTGTGGCATAATGTAGTTTTACATTGGAGATTTTTAGATTAAAGTTTTCATTTTTTGAGTATTTCTGTGTGTCATCTGGGTCTTCCATTCTTTTTATCTGTCCTCTTTCCAGTGCTCAAGATCTCCCACATTTGCCATGGTGATCTCAAACTGCAGTGAGTAAAGAAAGGATCAATGTGTGGTAGCTGAGCTTCTGAGACAATGTCTCTCTGAAATGGGTCTGAGTGGGAACCTTCTTCTTTATGTCTGAATTCTCTGGGGACATCAGAAGAGAAAAAAAAACAACTATTAGAAAACTGGAGAAGAACATCTTAGTCCTATTTCATATTCTTCAGCATCTGAGCTTCATGAAAAGCCATTGAGACTCCAAATGGGAACATTTTCCACTGCTGAGACCTGTGAGAGGCTGCATGGCTAAGGTACTTCAAAATTTGGATTACTGCTCAGTCCCTTGTCCACCTTTGAAACACTCAGTCTAATTTATATTCTTTGTTTTCGGGTATAGTTCCACCATTTGCCTGTTGTTATCAAACCATGCTATTCCTCAGCATGAGAAGTGAAGTGAGTGATCTGCTTTGTCACTTTTAATTGTATCTCCTCCTGTTCTAGTTGATATTCAGTTACCAGAAATGCTTTATGCATATCTTTTGCTGCATAAATATATCTTCATATATGTATATATTAAAGTAAAGAGTTATATAGATATATGAATATTTGTTTATTTCTTTTTGTTCAGAAAGTGAACACTAGTGAAATTCCATACTGTAAATAAAGTGCATCATGATGGAAAGATGTAAGGCATGTTCCTTATATTTCCAGAGAGACCTTGTGCAAAATTAAATAAAAGGTTAGTTAAAGAAGACAACAAATCTGAGAGTTTGAATCTTTGCTTAATAGCAACACTTGTTATTGAAGAAGTTAGTAAAACCTGGGAAGTCCAGGACTTACAAGTTTAATAAACCTGTAAGTATGGTTGTAAGTAGGGACTAAGAGCTGATTAATTACTACTCAGCTGTAAAATGACAGATATCTTCATTTTCATCGACTGCTTTCTCTGAGGAAGAACATTTCTTCATTCTTTCTTAGCTGATTTTTAAGTTTTCAAATTCCCAGCTATCATTCTGCTCTGCCTTCTGAAAGCATAGGTTGTAAGAGTTCACACCCTCATCTGCATTTAACTATTTTAAAAGCCGCTCTTTCTCATTACAAAGCACTGTGATATTAAAAAAAAAAAAAATCAATTTTTTTCTCTCCTGTTTTTGTAACTATCTTTAGCCATCAAAATTCAATCTTCCAATAGTCCCTGTCAAAAACTATGCCCTGAGCATGTACAACCACAGAATGAAAAACTGTCCTAACAAATGCTCTTAGACAGAGCTCTGGATCATTGTTTCACAGTAGCTTTTTAATTCAGTTATAAAGTTGCATCTTCCAGTTAGCAAGAAGGAGATGTGATTTGTCTGATGGTGATAATGCAGTTAAAGAAGGGCCTTTCACAAACTGCAGAAAGGGTTTGAAATAATTCTTTTGTTTTAAGCAGCAGCACCATGTAACACAGTGCTACATTTGTAACTGAAGAATGTTTTTACCCGGCCTTGCCTTCCCATCCCTCAGCATTTTCCTATTTAACGTAAGAATGAACTGATACAATACAGTTATTTTATGTTTAGAATAAGAATAATAAGTGTTGTATGCAAAATTCTCAGACATCTCTGTCTGTCTCAACAAACTTTAATCACTCCCCTTTTTCTTCCCCTTTCATGTCTGTGTTCATCATTTTAGCTTATGCAAACAATTTATATTTGAAAACAGCAATGAAAGCGAGTTCATTCTTGGTTCATACCTTCACTTCCCCCACTAACCCTTCATGTAGTTGTATATTATTAAGTCTGTTTTCATTAAATCTTTTTTTCCAGTCTTACATATCCTGCTCTTGCTGATTTTAGACGAGGTGTAAACAAAATCTTGCAAAATGGGATTATTACCTTTCAAAGTTTAAATATTTAGTTCATTCACATCCTGCAACAACATGTAGTGCTCAAACATAGGTGAATGGATAAAGAGAAAGCTGGGCAGATAGGCAGACCAAAGATATAAAAACACAGATTATGGGAAAAGAAATGGGAAAGACAACTCCCCAGCCCCAAAAAAAAAAAAAAAAAAAAAAAAAAAAAAAAAAAAAAAAAAAAAGAAAAATCAACCAAACCAAACCAAAAAGAAAAACAAAGAAAGAATCCAAAAAAACCAACCCAAGAAACAACACATAAAAACCCCACAAACCAAACTAAAACCCCAAAGCAATCAACCCAAATCCAAACATACTTCAAATGTAAATCAAGGCAGCTCCAAAGCCATGTTTCTCTACTGATAGCCACTTGTAACAGCTGAGGATCTTGGCCTGTGTCAACCCTATATGCAAAGGTGTAACAGTAGCTGGATTGAAACCCATTGTGTATTTAGTTTGTTTAACTTACTGTGATCTTCAAAAATGAGAAGATCTATTGTACAGAATGCTCCAGAACACCAGCAGTGACATCCCCAGCAGCTGGTCACTTCCCCCTCTGCTGGTTTACGGCAGGATGTTTCGACACCACTCTGTGCCATGCTGTATCAAAGGTATCCCAGTTAACTTCACACAAACTGTGCCTCCCATAGCCAGGTTAAGATGCTGCACTAGGAGATTGGAGACCATAGAATAGAATCATAGAGTCATTGAGGTTGGAAAGACCTCCAAGATCTCCGAGTCCAATCTTTGACCAATCACCACTTTGTTGACTAGGCCATGGCACCAAGCGACACATTCAGTCATTTCTTGAACAATTCCAGGGATGGTGACTCAACTTCTTCCCTGGACAGTCCATTCCAATGCTTAACTATCATTTCAGTGAACAAAGCACCTAAAACCAAAAACCAAAAAATTGCCTAAATCAGGTTGAATCTTTTGTACAGAGTTGGCATGGATTGCTATTGATTTAAACAAGAATGGGACAATTACCTTAGCAACAATTCAGAATGTAACACAATTAATGAGAATCCTAGAGGATTAGATGATTCTTCAGAGATATTCTAATCATTTTAAAAAGCAGAATCTCAGCTTTTCTTTTGGAATGGGCTTTTTCAAATTCTGCTCATGCATGATTTCTGCTGTAGCATGAATTTTGCATGATCTGATGATTTTTGCTGTAAGCAATATCAAATGCAGTTAATACCAGACAAGTTATTTGTTCCTACAAAATAGTTGGATTTGTGCATTCATATATTTGTATATGTCATCCTTTTGTCTGCAAAAATGACTGTTTCTGGCACATTACAGTCTAATGCATGGCTTTTTAAAATGTCTTTTGGAAACTTAGCCCTGATTGTCCTTCTTAATACATAAGAAGAGATTAAACTTCACATATCAGCTTCTTTCTCTTTAAAGCTTATTACCATCTGATGAAGATTAGGTATGTGTTCAGACTTCTGGGGGAGGTGTATCAACATGCAAGAACATGTGGAATACAGTGCAAATTATTTCATATTGGTTCATACTAACTGAAGTGACAGAAGGGCTATATGACTGCTAGAAAGTAAAATTTTTTATGAAAATCCCAAAGAGACTTCTTTCCATGATTCTGTCAGTTCATTCAGTGATTCTGATTTTATTTTATTTTTTTCTTCAGAAAGTCAATCCATCAATTTTTTCTCTGTAAAATTATGATTTATTTGAGACAGTAGTGATTATTATTCTACAATTTTAAATAATTATATGTGTCTATTTGGCTTCTTTTACAGAATAATTTATTAAGCTGTTGATGCAAAATAAACCCTAGTTGAGTCAGTCAAACATCAGCTATTTACAAAAAATATCTTTCTGACCTAGAGAAGCTGCTGTAAATTATTTTAAATTAATTGAATTTAATTTTTTTAAAAAGTGTCCTAAGTTCAATCTGTAGAAATGTATTGTAAATTGAATATAAAATTAGAAAAGGCTATCTACCTTCAGCATAGAATTTCCTAACTAGATTTTTGTGTATTAAATCAGAGAGGCTTATTTAAGCTACTTATTTAAGGAGGAGCAAGAGCAAATCTTCATTTCCCTACTGCTCTCCTTAAACATCTTTTTTCATAACCATGTAGTCAATACTTTAAAAATAAAACTTTCCTACAAATTGTGGTAGTATATAATTTCTTCCTATCAGAATCCATACATTCCCATTGACAGGGGTAAACCACAAAGCCTCTCTTTAATGACTATCATCTGTAAGGAATGTGCACATAAACATTGCATTCTTCTCTGGGAGCTTTCTTTATAAACTATAATATCCTTAACCAAAAATAACAGCTGTCCAGCTTCCTTTCTCTCTCTCTCTCTCTTTTTTTTTTTTTTTTTTTTAGTTCTTTCATTACTTTCAGAATTCTGTGTATTGACAGAGTTAAAATGCTGTCTCTAAAAGGAAAGCATGCAGCTCTCTAAATCTGCAATTGTATCTAGCAAGGAGAAATAAAATCATGCCTGCTTTTTATCTCCTAACCTGCTAGGCAGGGATTAAAATAAAAGAAAAAGTGGGTTAGGCTTTGGAGGTTTTTTCCAATTGTTTGGGTTTTTGAAATATGTTTCCCATATTTCAAAATATGGGAAACACATAATTCTGTCATCAGGAGAAATCTTAAATACAAAATCTTTTATTATCATTGACACTAGTTTCCTGTTAAAATTATTTTTGCCATACTGAAAATAACTAAAATTATTTATTGATTCCTATAGTAAGTGTACTAAATCATCCACAGTGATACCGTGATTCACCGGAAGCTGTAAAAATAATTTGAGAAAGATAACAAGCTGTTATATTCACTTTGCACTTCTTGTGCAAACCACAAACTCTGGAAGTTCTTCAAAGTGTTATCCTTTTTTAGCTATCTTTAAGCTGTTACCAAGGGTGAGTCACCCAATTTATGTGAAAGACGTGTCATGGTTGTCAATTACCAATCTATATTTTATCAGATGTAAATCTCGAGAGAACAATTCACATGCACAGATGAACACACCATGTATAGAGTAACTACAAATGACTTGATGAGTAAACCCTAATATAGCTTGGATTCCTGTCACTATATACACACATAACATAGACTAAATGATATGTAAATTATGCAAAAATAAATAAAATCTAGAATGGTCTCAGCAAATATTTTCTGTGAGACATGCTGTCTATAAATTTTCTTAACTGCCTGTGACAAATCCTGTTATAAACTTAATTTAAGAAGAATAGTTATTCTAATTAGGTTTGTATGATCTGTGCTGAAAATGAAACAAAATATTTCTCCTATAATTTTGTTCCCAGTGACAAACAATATGATGTGTCATTGAAAAGTAGGGTAGTATTCTGTGCAGCTTAGGAAATTGAATTGGGCTTTAAGGCATATATTTTACCTCATTCTCTACATCCTGTCTTTAAAATTTTCAGTAAAAGGTTCAGTGGAGGTAAAAACATTTTGAGACAGGAAATACAGACATTGCTGTATTTGAACTGTATCAGACTTCAAAGCACTTATTAATTTTGTGCACATTGGGGTTTTTCTGTCATTTTGAGGTCCTCCAGGTGAAGACACAAATGCAGAGTTAAAACTGGTTCGAAACAAATTCCAATAAAAACTTGGAAAATATATGAGTATAATATGAGTATATAATACATATAAATAGGTGCATAGAGCAATGGGATAAAGTGCTTGCTTTAAATCATGTATTTTAATAAAGAATAATTCTATAATTTTTCTCTTAATGTGAAAAATTTGTTAAGTAAAATTAGATCTGTTTCTAATTTGATCAGCAGTGGTTTATTTGAAAATAATAAACACCATTATTAAGAAGTATTGGAAGGCACCTATAAAGTCAAGGGTGTGATTTCCAGTAGTGTCTCCAAATGAATGTGGTGGAGTAAAATTCAAATGAAGTCCAACAGAAAAGTTCTATACCCTAGATAATAAATTATCCAGATGCTGTATATTAGCTAAGGCAGTCAAATTCCAAGACTATTAGCAAAGGGAGGAATTAGCCTTGTGATGAAAAATGTTTTTATTCTCGTCATCTTTTTGCATATGTTCATCTTAATGTCAGGTAAATCAGCATGGCATTTGCCAGAACTCTGCTTTAGACCTAGCCTGGGAGTTTTATAAATTATTGTGAGGTCCTTTGAGTTTTTTTCCAGATTATTGGAGGAAAACCAGCAAAACTCAGCTTGACTCCAGGTGACATGCAAATGTCTTAGTGTTAGGAAGATCTTCTGTAAAAGACCGCCCACATACTTATTTATAGCTCCAGACTATACAACATGGCAAATTAACTTCCACCAGAAAGTATAAAGGACAATTTTAGCTGAACTTCCAAGAATCTGAGGTATAATATAGTGTAGCTCTCTCACTCCTTTGGTATAATATAGCACCTCTCCAACTCCTTCACCATGCATCTCTAAGCAGTCCTAAGAAAAAGGGCTCTTTTGCAAGGAAGCAATGCACATTTATTGATTACAGAAATAGATATGTCATTACTAAGATATAAATGATGTGGCTGGTTTTTGTTATTGCCAGTCTGCTGGAAAGCTGAAAAGCTCACATAATCATCTCACATCATCTTTCATGCAAAGACAGCAAAGTTAATTTAAATACTCTTTCCCATGCAGGATAAACTAACTGAAATGACTTTGAAAAGAAAGAGAAGAGCTAGTAAAATCATTACAGATTGAGCATTTCTGGTTTTTTTCTTATTCTATTCAAGTTGTTACATTTTTAAAGGGATTTCCACCATTTTTCAAGCTGCATAATAGACACATGGATTTCATTTAATGAAATTGCAGATAACATTTTTATTAATTAAAATAGCATGAAGAGTGTTTTACAAGACCAAAATATAACTTAGAAGAACTTAGTACTGTAACTGTCAAGCGATTTCCTTCTTTTTAATGTTTGCAATTCTATTGATCTAATTCCTACACTGTTCAGTTCAGTTTCACCACAAAGATCCACCTAGCATCAGAATATTCATTGAATTATCTCCATTCATATTTATGGAGTTGCAATGCATTAAATGACAGAGATGATAATTCCTTCCTGAAAACTGGGGACAACTGAAATAAGAAATAATAGCAAACACCCAGCACAATGTCAAATCAAATTACTAGGGGAAAAAAACCTCCCCAATTCATATGTTTCTTTTCACATGCCCTTTTCTTCAACCAGAGAGAGTATTTCGGCCCCTCTTAAAAATTAGCTGGAGTCCATTTTATATGACATTTACATATATGGTACCTGGGTTATTTGAAACAATAGCAGTAATCTTCATATCAAAAGTTTACAAAGGTAATATCAAAATCATATACTATATTGCTCTGGATTTTTATTCAAAAGCTAGAATGTAGGCATTAATGGGCACACTGTTTTTCTAGGAGGCTTTTATTTCTCATAAGGAAATATCTTAGCATTGGTGGGCTGTGATTTTTAAAATTGACTGCCTGGATAAGGTATCTTAGTATAGAATGTTTCCAATATTGTCACTTGCTAAATTTTGATCATTCTGATCTGTGCTTTCTCCATAATCTTCTCAAAGAACAGGAAAAAATAGTTTTAAAATTCAATTTCCCCAATCAATAGTAGTTTGCAGAAGAAAGCATTTAGTTAAATAAAATTCTGGAATAAATATGGGATTAATTTCTCTTTTGGGAATCTTGGTTAAAATGCTTGTAAAAATGTTTTTAGAATCACAGAAAGGCGATTGTGGCAAGGCTGGAGGTAGGGATTAGCCTCTTCCCCCAGACAACTAGTAATAGGGCAAGGGGAAACAGCCTCAAGTTGAGCCAAGGTGTGGTTCAGGTTGGACATTAGGAAAAATCTCTTCACTGAAAGAGTGGTTAAGCATTGGAACAGGGTAGTGAAATGAATTCACCATCCCTGAAAGTGTTCAGAAGACAAGTGCCACTTCCAGATGAGGTGTAGTCGGCACGGTGGGCTTTGGTCAAAGTTTGGTCCTGATGACCTTGGAGGTCTTTTCCAACATTCTGAACAGTTTCAAATGAATGATTGTTTGGCTTTGGTTGTTAGTTTGGGTTGGGGGAGGTGGTGCTGAAGCAGGATTATAAGTATAGGACCAAAAAATGGCACTTTTTCTACAGGTGCTATTTACTACAGCACCTCTGAAAATATTCACTATTCTTTGTGAATATGAGGACCCCAGTAAATACAAACTATAATCAAGAATGTATGCATGTACACAGTAACCATGATCTGCAAGCTTTCTTCATGGGGGCAAATAGATCTCACAAGAATGCCTATATGTGCAACCTGCAGCCTCGAAAAAAGTGAAAACTATTTAACCACACACTTTAACCTATTTTTTCAACTTACTCCCTTGGAATTTGTTCATGACTTTTAGAAAATAGGATAAGATGCCTGCTTATTACTAGTCAGACAAGTGAAGAGAATTTTTAGGTATCAAAGTACTCTCTGTCATGATCTTCTTTACCCTGTCATATTTAAAAAGAGAAGATATGATTGCATCCTTTATCATAGTTGTATTTATGACTTTTAGGTATATTGCATTTACATTTTATCTGTAAATCCTATCAAGTCAAAAATTGTTCAATCATATTTGTTAAATATTTTTTAGTACATAGTGGAAGATAATAAGAAGCTGTCACTTCGAAGAGACTAGCAGTAAAAATGAACATATTTTGCTTTTCTTTTTACATACATGCAAATAATTCTTAATGGCCCTATTGCATATTCTCATACTTTATCAGAATTATACCCTGTGTATCAGAAAGAATTGTGAGAAGGGAAGTTCTTTACATCTGGCATAAATCCATGAATGCTGCCTTAATTTAAAAGCTGAGTGATGATAAGATTCTCATATAGATGACTCAATAAATTTGAGCTTCTAGTACAATGCAGAAAAACATAAAACTTGTTTGTGTGTTATAATGTGGCAATAATATATCCCTTCCTAATCACTGCTGTAGCTATCTTTCCTAGCTTGCCTATAGCAGGCATAATAAAAAGTTTGCAAAATAAGAAGAAATTCTAATTTTCATATACCTGCATTATGAATCCCTGCAGCTATTAAAAAAACCTAAAATCCTTAAACGGTGAGAATAAAATACAATTTACAGAGTACATTTTCTTATTATTGACTTTTACGATAGCATCAGTTGTCTACACAGACCTATAAAATGCTTTAAGCATTGAAAGATACACCTTAAAGCACTTATCTTTCCTTTCTTAATAAAAGATAAAATAACAACACTGTGAATGATAAACAGAGAAAGCAAGGAATAACTTACTGCTTGCCTAAGTTGACCTTGGTTTTAAGAATCAAGGATTGCTTTTTCTTAGCTCTGGCATTAGCTAAACTAAATCCCAAAGCATATTCTTAGATGATGTGAAGTTGGTCTAATTGTATTCCAGTGAAATGACACTGATTTGCACTCTCTGCAGATCAGGCCCCTTACAGGACTAACCACCTGCCCAGATTTCAGAATTAACTGGGGATAAGACTGATTGTTTTCTAAGTGTTTGGTAGAGGATTGTCGACTGTTTAGTTCTTTTTTGACCTTGTCTCTTTAACCTTGTGCAGATATCTCAGTGAGAGAAGAAACAGGGATGGAAAGGGTGGAACAGGGTGATAAGGAAGCTGTGATATTTTGTAGAGCACAAAATTAAGCATTTCATGTACATTCAATGTGAACTTTGTGATCTACGGCTGATGGATGAATGTTTCTTTTAGCTTTTCAGAAATACAATCCCCTCAAGATAATAGACCAGCTGGATAAAGAGGAGAAGGTACAGAATATTGTAATGTATTTAAGACAAGGGTGAGAGGGAGGCGAGTATTTTTTTCTTAAATTGGAAGCACTTCACAAAGAATATTTCTGAGGGGGTTCTTCAATATAAATCATGCCATTCTAGTTCAAAGCAACGAATTCAAACAAACTTGCAAAATATACAAACTAGTAAGTTCATAATACTAATTTAGATATGCTTGTTTACATTCTCACCCCATTTTGCTAAGTGTGAGATGTTGAAAGCATTTGTATAGACCACAAGTATTTTGGTCCTGGCTTTAAGTAAAAGAAACAGTGTAAATAGGGCGTTATTGCCTAACTTAACAAAAGCTTTTGCAATACTTGCATTTTCTTTAGAACAGAAATTTCATAGATTTAAAAATATGTTTATTGGTGGAATACATTAATAATTTTTTTTAAGTAATAGAAGAGAATAAAGAACTCCTAAATATGCTTACAGCTAGTGTTTACAAAATCTGCTAATGATCTAACTGATGGAGGATGGATTATGGAATATATTTTGCATCAGGTTTATGCCCGGAGCAGCCATTTTACAAAGAGTCCTTGACAGAATAACATGTATTATTCTGGGGAATGAAACCCTCACCAAGTTAATTTACATGCACTCTTTTTTTGTTGTTTTTTGTTTGGTTGGTTTTTGGAGTTTTCTTTATTCTGTGAATCATTTTTGCGCATGCCCATTTCAGTTACCAAAAAAAAAAAAAATTGGAATGATTTCAAACCTACATGCATAAAGCTCTTGGGTAAGAACCCATGGTACCTAGCTCCCATTGAGGTGTGATCCTAAAAGGTTCAACTGTATTTCTATTATGAGGTATTCTTTCACTTTTAAAAACTGATTGTCAGCTAGAGCTAGTCAAGTTTTAGATTGACTGCATAGATAAGTAATCCATTTATTTTTAGTGTAGCAGAACTGAACAAAATCACTCAGGTGAAACATTCAGGTTTAATATTTGTATGTTCTCACTAATGAGGAAGAAAGTAGGTTGCATTTTACAGCAGGTTCATTTAGAGACTACAGGGTCCAGCGCTGGTACTGTTCAAGACAGAGAAAAAATTCCATTTAATTATGCTGAAGAAAAGATCAGGTACAGAACACAAAAAGTTATTAGACATTATTGCTCACTTCTTGAGCTGTTAAAGATACACACTAACTTTCTGTTACCTTCAGGGTAAGTATTTTCAGATGAATAGTACACATGAACCTCTGTGACTGTAATTCCGCTGAAAGGACTGCACCTTTGCATGCTGGGTTACAAGGCATCCTTTTGAGGATATCAGCTGTGCAAATGTGCAGAAGACAATTTCCCAAGCAAGAGAAAGATGCCTCATGTGCTGGCTCTGCTCCCATCTCGATATTATCTGTCAGTTTAATGGGAATACAAACAAATAATAAGGATCCTATTCTGATTTCATATAGTTGAAGATCAAGCTTTTGAGCTCATTTTAAGAAAAGACTTTGAAATTTAATATTGTGGTGACTTACCCTTTTTAGAAAGAGGGAGATGACTAGATCTTGGTGTGTAATATTAATGAGACAAAATTTATTAATTAAAATATAAAAACTTCAGTAATAGACAGGTTGGAAGGGAGTCAGAATCTGAAATCTAGTGCAAAGGCAGAAACAGCAAGTTTTCATTATTTCCTCCATTAACCCAAGAATCTTGGCAATTTGATAATTTTTTTGTCTTATATTGTTATAAAAAACTGGCACGTGTGTTACAGTTAAACCCATAAAACAACAAAGACCATTGGTTTCTTTAGTGCTGCGGATAAAATGGCCATCTCTTGGAAAAGTTTTGAAAATTTAAAGAAAGTTAAATAAGCAAGCTAAAGTTTTCAGTTTTTAAAATTTTTAATACCTGCCTTTGTCTATGCATTTTCTTCTATGAAAGTTAACAAATACTAGCCATTTTTTTACTGTTATTCATTATACACTTCTCATACCCTTTACTAATTATGATGTAAAGAGACCTTTTTATAACTGATTTCACATTTACCAGATTATTATCTTCCAGGTATTAGAATTTTGGAATCAATGCATAAAAAAAATGAATATTTATTTTATTCTCCTGGGTTTCTTTATTTCTCAAAATATTGTAACAAGTCTTGGAGAATAAGGTAGTTTTTGAAAAGGAAGTATGAACATAAATATTGTGCATACAGAATGATGTAAGTTTAAACCTCCAATGGACAAAGGTAATTGTATTAGAAAAATCCATGTGGGATGCAAATAAGAGTGAAGGAAACAACTTCTGGGTGCATTTTTGAGATACATTTCCTGTACTAACTTTCTGTGAATTTTTGGGGATAGAGCACTATAAGTAAGGCTAGCAGGATCTGAGGAAGCAAATATGTATAATATTCATCTTCTCCAGTTACCTTTCTCTCTTATGATACTGCTCATTTGGAGTTCTTTCCTTATTATTTATTCAAAATTTGAGCCATCCTTGGTGACAGTTTGCTTGTCTCCCTCACCATTGAAGAGCCCACGGCCAGTTTGTGTCAAAAGTCAAAAAAAGAACTTCAGAGAAATAGTTTAAAAAAGTGATGTTCAGTAGTTGATTTTACTAGCTATCCAGAGGAAAATGGGAGGATTCATGTAAAGTTTGTTTCTTATTGAAGAATAGTGAAATGTCACAAAATATAAGTTTTAAATCTTCCATTAATTGCTATGCATTTTTATTGGAGACTGAACCCAGCTCAACCTCTTGGTATGGGCAAGTCTATGAGTTCCCAACAAACACTTTACATGAGAAAATGAAATGCCAGATAATGAACACTACAAGGTTGAAGAAGATTGGAAGAGAAAGGAAAATCTGTAAATTCCAACAATAATTATGTGCAAGGAAGTTTACACAATATCATAGTGTATCTATGTATTTTTATCCCGACTTCATTAGTTACAGCGGAAACAGTTTACTATTGATGAGGTTGAGTTTATCACATCTCCTATACAAGTGTGTCCTTTTTGATGAAAAGAGGTGAATGTGACATAGAAATTCATAATAATAGTGCACCTTGGTTTGTAAGTATCAAATACAGTAGTGTCTCATTCCTGGTTGGCATATCTGACATATGTATGAGGAAGCAGTCCTCTACACATTCCAGGAACCTGATGGATGTCATGTGAGTTGCTGTATTGTTTTCCCAGCAAAAGTCACCCATAAGAATCATGCTCTGTTGACTTGAAGCTTGCTTAAGGGACCCAAATATTGCCTTGTTGGCCTTTTCATAGCCTTCTTGGTTTCAAGATTGGTGGCTGGTGTCTACTGTAAGATTGTTTTTGGAGACAGCCTCTCTGATCTTAATTCAGAGGTGTTAAATAGGAATTCCAAAATTGCCATTGTTGAATGCTATGCAGTCAAGTTCTCCTTAATGCAGAGAGTGACTCCTGCTCCTCTTCCTTCTCTCTTTACAGCCTATGGCCATCCCTCACAATCCTCCTGTCATGTGAGTTGTTCCACCTTGCTTCAGTTATTCCTGTGGTTGTGTTACTTTGAGTGGGTGCAGAGCTCCAGTTCCTCCTGTTTGATCCCCAGGCTGTGTGCACTGTGCACATACACTTGAGGTGGTTGTCTTCTGGTCCTCACCTGGGAAGCAGCTGAGGAGCATTTGCTGCAGCTCTGGTTGGCCTGGCTTATTCCCCAGTTGGTTGGAACATGGCACAAATGAAACCGCTTTGGGTCCAGACTGCCCTCAAATCCTTCAGCTGAAAGCTTGCCTCAGCAGGTTGGCCAGCCTGCTGCTGAAAATTCCTTTGTCGCTTCTTCAGATCTGATTTTGGTTATAGTGCTGGAGGGTGGGTAAGGAAGCAGAGTCCTGCTTTCGTGTGTCGCCAGAGTCCTAGGTGCCAAGTTCCCTGTGGTGTCTGCCACAGAAGCATGATTCTGAAAGCATTTCTCTATCTCCATTTCCATCTCAGCACCTCTAATACTGCACAGCCTTTTAACTGTTTCTTGTAGCTTTCAAGATGCATTCTTAATATTTGCATCAAATCATATTTTTCTGTGGAGGCAGATATAAAAATGGTTATGGCAATTTTCATTGCACATTTCTGACTGTTTGGGTGTCAGAGGGATTTTTGTTTTATCATAGTACTAGAGTTTGATCTATGTAAGAAAAAGAAAGCAGACTAATATGATCTTAAGCTAACAAGTAAATAAGCTCAAAATCATATTTCATCTGAGAAATATTATAGCGTAAGGACACATAGAGATAATTCCATGCACAAGTCTTCAGCAAGAAAAAGGTTATCAGGAACATCAGTAAAGTTGGGTCTCAGGTAAATATGGCTGGGACTATGAGGAAGCAGAGAGAATGGAGAATGCACCAGATGGAGAAGCAGCTGGTTGATGTGTAGTAGTAGAAAGGTGTTTCAGTTTTCTGCTTCTTTTAAACTCTTTGTATATGTGTGTGTAATTAAATATTCAATAATGTGCACTGAATAACAAATGTACCAGAAAGACATAATTCCTAATAAAAGAGACTTGTTTTGTCGATGTACAATAGAAATCAGCTTGAACTGTCTACATGCCTGAAGTGTTTCCTGTGGATCTGTGCCCATACCTTTATTATTTCTAATACCTCCAAGTGTTCAACAGTACAAGAAATAGAAAATATTTACAAGGATAGGTGTATTTGGTAGCCATAGTTAGGTCAGGGGATATAATCAGTGGGAAATACCCATTTTCTTCCTTTGTTTTCTTCTGCTTCTAGGCAGCAGTTAGATTATATATACTCTGCCCCTTTATCCCAACTTCAAAAAAAACTGAGGGCATCATCATGAAATACTTAGGGTCACAACTCACATGGATATCCAGAAGTCTGAGCACGTGAACCCATAAAAGAGATAGAATGGCCCACATCAGGAAAATGAAACAATTTCTGCTGAGTCAATTAAATTTCTGCAGCAGGAAGAAAACAGAGACAGAATGGTTACTTATAAAGTGGTGAGGACTGAAGAAGTGATTTACTCTTTGCATAAATGTAATTATCATGATCTAATGATAAGAAGCTGGCAAGACAAAACATTTCAGAATTGCTGCATTAAATGCTCTAAAGCTTAAAGCTTGCAGCTTTGTGTGCCTGACGTACATCATTAGTGTGAGCAAGTACCACTATGTAACACTTCAGGAAAAGTGCCAGAAAAGTAGGAATCTGGATCTGATATTTCTAGGGAAAGGAGGCTGCCTGCTTAGCTAGAGTATACTTAAGGTTGAAAGGCAAAGCTGCTCATGAACTTGCAGACTGGAGGCCATCTGGAAAATGCCTGTGAGTGGATAGATAAATAATCAAATTGAGAAATATTTCCACTTTATGGCAATCATTGTCCTTTCCTGTGATGAAATCTAGTTCTATCACAGGTGGGAACAAATTATGAGTGTACACTGAAAAGTGAAGATGGAAATGTGGAGCCAAGCATATCTGCTGGGGAATGGAGGCATCAGCTTTAGCAGGTATGGGCTGCAAAGGCAAGCATCATTTAAAACTCTTAACAGCATCGAGTTTATAAGATGACTAAGCCTGATGCTTTGAAGCAAATAGCTGCTTTATTTAAAGAAATTAATGTTTTCTGCCTGTGTACCTACCCTCAGTGACCCTTTCCTAATTCCTAAACAGAGGGAGTACAGCCAACTCTAAAGAGAAGGTATGTGGTTTTCTGAGAAGGGAGAGGGCTGGCAACAACAAAACTGTGGTCTGCAGCAATGTCCTGGAAAGTCCATTTGGTGGCTGATGTTGCTTTGGAGGCAGGTGATGGTGTGACATGGTGCCCTGCTTCAAATAGGAGATGATGGCAGAAACCTTCCTTTTGGAAGGAATTGTCAACATCAGCTGCTGCAGCAAGTAGCCAGGCTCTTCTACTGTTTTTTGTCATTTCCTCTCTTGGCTGCTTCTTTTCCCTTCTCATCATCCAACACAGAAGTGACTCAATGGCATCCAAGCCCTTGTCACTGTGGTAATCAAGTTCATCTCTCTGCTCCCGAGCAGAAATCTTTGCACCACTTTAGAGTAAGTCTATCAGTGCTTTGCAGCGATTAGCACTTAAATGTTTTCACTTATACTTTCAATTAATATTTCAGTTGGAGAAACTGGCTGAACTGTGATATAGCAACCCATTTTCTTTTACAAGAAAGCAGCTGGAGATTGGAATATTGTAATAGGCCACAATGCCCTTGTTAAATATGTTAGGTCACATAATATAGATAAAAAGTCCAAATAAATTATATATATGGCAACCCTAAAGCACTTGCTGTAAGCATCTTCTTTTTCTATATGCTAAAATTCTCATAAGACTAACTTTGCTATTTTAAATATATATATTTGAAATTTCTGTTTATTTTTCTGTTAATTAAATTAATTGTTAATTTGAAATCATACTTAAATATCAAAACAAGTATTCCTTTGTTTGTGCCATAGATTTTTTTAAAATTTTCAGTTTAAAATGACATTCCATTTTTGTCCTGGACCAGTAAAATTTTTTTTCAAATTTTAGAATAACTACTGTACTAGAAAATCAATTCCTTTCCCTAGCAGAGGACATTGAAGTAATAAAGAGAAAGAGGGCATTTCTTGGCTTTTTAAGCTCTAGCTTGAGCTAGAATGCTCTCAAAACTGGCAATCATGGATGCTGTTAATTTTCATGCTTTATTCAGCTCTTAATGTGATTGTACACAAAAGAATGCGAGGGCAAGGGAACACATGAACATTGAAAGTTTTCTGTTAAAGTCTGTTTCAAGAGAAGTTAAAGAAGCTGTCAGAAATGGCAGATAAAGTGAAATACCTCCTGTATAGCACATAAAACCTTTAGGAATCAACTCTATTAAAATGTCAGGTTTTGGTTAAATATAAAGAAAATGTGCTGTGGGATCTGCCCTATTTCACACTGACTGGAAATGGAGCACGCACTCTTCTTATTGATTATAAGTGGTAAACCAAACAGATCAGACACAGAGAAATGCCTGTTTTTGACATTTTCTGTGCTGTGTTTCAGTGTTTACCATCTTTTCCTGAGGGAGTATTTATCTTTGAAACCACCACAGAAAATCACAGGCCTCAAAAATCAAAGGAAAGGACATGGATATGAGAAACCAAAGGCACAGTGGTATATTAAAAAAAGCAACTAAAACTAAGTGAAGTAAAAAGAGCATTTCATTGCTAATTAAAAAACTTCAACATTTAAAGGCCAAGAAATGGAATCTCCACTGATGAGGAAATGTGTATGTATGAACAGATGCAAAGAAAGTAATTATATGTCTTGTTATATTTCATCTAATTAGGAATCATGATGACTTTAAGGTATGCATTTAGGAAAAAATATGGCAAAAAACCCCCTAAAGTATGTACTCTGACCAATGAATTAGATTCAAGGTCAAATGGAAGCTTTTCCATGGCTCTTGTGTAAATTAGCATGCAAATACAGAACAGACCTGAACACTGTTTTAATTTGTGCAAACCTAACTTACAAAGAGTAAGTTGCTGAAATATATATTTACACATAACAAACAAGATACAGTATAATGTTTCAGTAAAAGAGAAATTCTGTTTTAAAAGAACCTATCTTCTGCTTTAAAAAAAAAAAAAGAGAATGGTCTACAGAAAGATTCATGGATAAATATGAGTGTTGGCATTTTTAAACACTTTGTTTCATAATGCTAACATTTTTTACTTCATTAGTTACACCAATATCACTGCTAAGAGAGAAAATGAGATGAAAAGGGTAACAGTTGGGTGGCTGAACTTACACTCACTGGACACTCTCTGCAGCCATGGAAGACTCTGGCCATCTGAGATAAGTCCTATTGCAGAGCCAGGGCAAACTCTGTGCGCTTAGGAGTTAACCAAGATTAATGACTAACAATGTACAAGTGCTGGTCTCTTTGGGTGTTTTGTTTGTGTGCTTGGTACTTTTTCTTCCCATTGCATTTTAAATTAATTTATAAATTTTTATCTGGATAGCCAAACTTTCTCAAAGGGTAGCTTTAAAATTCAGCATGTTTCAAAAAAATCTTCCATTCTAGACTGGAGAAAGAGGTGACCATTAGGATATCCTTTCTCTTACTTGTGTATGCTTTCATGATCTCTCTAGAAATGCTGAATCAGTGATAATATTGCTTCTGACATCTGCTACATAAATGCATTGCATTGTTTCCTTAGAAGTGGCCAGAGAGTTGCGGAGTGTGCTAGAGAAAGGTCAGAGCAGAATTAAGGTTCTGATATTTTGCCATTAGCATGGTATAGAGCCAAAGTTTTTTTAAAAATACTTCTTTCTGCTGATGCTGAATGTGGTCCCAGAAGAAGTGGTTTGAATGGGCCAAATTTCCCCAGCAAGTTGTTCTCTCTAGGGAATAGTGGCTGTTGTGGTAAAGAACAGATGTATTGGGTCAAATGTGCTCTGGGGGCTCAGGTGCCTGGTTTGTGTGCCAGGGCTAACACAAGCAGCAAGTCTTGTAGCACATCATAATTTGTTCATGCCTTAACCTTCCTCTCTGGGATCTAAAGGTGCATAGAAGCACATCTTGCTTCCAGCCAGTACTTGAATTTTACCTTTAGGATTAGTGATAATTGAGGGGTGATATAGCAATGGCATGGCAGAGTTCACATATGAGCACATGTACATGGGGGTTTGTGTTGTCTGCATGTGTGTGTATGGATACAAGGAACTTCCACAGCCCTGGAACAAGCTGAGCATACAGTAAGGAAACAGACTGCTCACACACTCACTGACTATTTTCAGATTCAGTTTGCATATGTGTTTACTGCCATGCAACACTAGGTAGATGGTCCTTGTTTCTCTAATAAGGTCAAAGTGACTTTTTTATTACTGAAAATAAAATATTTTAAAAAAGGTAAATATAAATAGGCAAGCCTGATTTTGCACAACCAATAAAAAATTACTTTTTCTTGCTATGGAACACAATATCTTGATAATGAAAATGGAAAAATATTTAGGGCTTTCTTAATGAAAAAATTAATTGCCTGATAACATTTCTCCATAGTTGCAGTGGAGGAGTACAAAATGTACCATTTCTATATTTATCAAACTGCCTTCTGACCTGCATACAATAAAACTTAACCACAGTTATGAATACAAAAATAATTTTTAAAACGTGTGAGTTTGTTTATAAGTAAAACCAAATAAAATTCTGATAAAACTTTTACTAAATCTGGCGTTCTTTCCTGTAAGTAGGGGTTTTTTAGTCAATAGTGGAGCTATGTGAGAGCGTAGGTATATACCTGTCGGTTGTGTGCTGCACTGTACAATGTATTTGACATATGCTATGAAGATGAAATGCATTATTCTTTGTCAGCCTTCAGTGCAACAATTTTGTTTTATTGGATGTATAGTATAGCTATGGTGTATAAGTGGGTGTTAAGGGAGCAAGAGGAAGAGTAGAATTCCTGTTACAAACAACTTACCAAGTTCTATCAACAGCATGCTGGTGGCAACACGTTGGTGTCAGCAAGAGCAATATATTAAAATAAAAAGCATTATATGGCCACCGTCTCAGCAGAAGTAAAATGCAGTTTGGATGTTTACAAGGCTTTAAGAAATACAAGATGTGAATAAAAAACCTCACCTGAATTTTACAACCCAAGACTGTCCTCTGTGATCTATCGCAACTAAATCCAGTTGTTCACAATGCATGACTCTAAGTAAAATTTTGCTCGTAGGGATTTCCTACACACTCATAAAATTAAAATAGGTAGAATCATTACAAACTGAATACATACAAAAGAATGCTTCTTTTGGATTTTTTTAGTATTTTGATCTCCTACTTGAAAACATGATCAAATGCATTTTATAGGGGCAAATGCCCCTATATGAGCAGTTAACTTAAAGATAGGGGTGGTTAGTAAAACAACAAAGGCGTTTGTAGGTATATCACAGCACTGGCTAGATATTCAAGAGGTACTTAATTATTACACATATGTGCTATTGGGGCTGTCTTGTGCAGGCAGTAATCCTTAGTGCCTAGACTCCCTGTCTGCAACATTTCCCTTCTCACATGATTCCCAAGACTACTGATGATACCTGGGCTCTGCAATGCTTCATGAGTGTTTAGCTGGGCTGGATTTGCAGTGCATTCTCCAAACCTTCTGTTAGTTGAGAGAAGGCATTCAGATTTTCGAAGAGACTTTAACCACAATTACCCTTTACTTTAAATAGGACAGAAAATAGCTCTAGCCAAAATAATAAACATATCATTCAGCATGGTTTAGCCTGTTAGGAAAATGGTCAGCTTTTAGGAAGTGAGTCAAAGTCTTCTGGGAGTCTTTTGTGCCTGGTACATAATTTCTTCCCTGAGTCATAGAATCAGAGAGTTCTTGTCTACTTATTGATTGCTTCTTTGTTTTAGTGTCCAAACACCCACAGGGCAAAGGACACTTTATTTTATAACTGTTACATATACCATTGTCTAAAGTTTCTCTAGTCAGCCTATTCAAGTAATTAAGTTCCTTCCTCACATGCTGGCTACGGGCCCACAAGGCATAATAAGATTGATTGACCTGCAGAACTGCACAGTCAAATCTATTCAAATGTCATTGAGCCCAGATAGTTCACCCTTCTAACCTAGACCTGCTAGCGTGCCTCATATTAGCCCATTGACTGCCTTTTCCTCAATCCCAGAGAGTACCTTTGAACAGAAATCAATCCCTTGAAGTCAGTTAAGCAACCAAGATCACACAGTTACACTAAGTGACGCTTAATATTTCATAAAAATAATCCCCTGTGGTCTCCAGCAGTTGGCATTTGTTGGAATAATTTATGCCTAGGCATTCAGTGGGAAGAGTTCTGTCCACATGAGATTTTAAACATATTTTGTCTAATTCAGACATCTTTAAGCATGCCTCAAAGGCTCCAGGTTTGCCTGCAAGCCTATAATTTCTGAAGGATTTGGGTGTCCAATGGTAAGTAATGAGTTATTCTAGTATATTCAGCAGTGAGAAGTGCTTGTAGGCTTATTCTTTTCATATTTGTGTTGTAAAAAACTCTAAAGTAACTTGCATTTCCCGGTCTTTCTGAGGTTCCGCTTTTTATGAAGTTCCACTTGGCTTTTAAGTGTTAGTATTCCTTCTGTCCCACCACATCACTTTTCCCAGCACTCATTTTACTTCTTGATGAGACAATGAAGCAGCCAGCTTGCTGTGGCAGGAGGGTTAGCAAATACTAAGGGCCTCTCTCAAAATGGCATTCAAGCACTGAGAAAAGTAGTTCAGTGGCTGTAGTTTTTTTTGTTCTTTTTTTGATCATATGAAATTTCTTTCTTCATGAGCCTCTGTGCAGAAAGGTGTGATGAGTGTCGAAAGACTAAACTGTGAAACAAAGTCTGGGTGACTTAAAATCACAAATACTCTGGACATCGAACATATGTTCTTGTTATAGAAATTGTCCCATAATGTGGAATTTTGCATCAGAGTTAATTCAAACTGCTGAATAAGACCTATTAAGTGAGTAGATCCCTTGTTGTAGCACCTGAAGATTATGAAGCTGCCTGTTCTAAGATATCCACAACCCAATTTTATATGGTGTGAAATTTTGGGAAGCTGTAGCATCATATGATTCTGGTGCATATTTGTGGAATCATGAGAATTAAAATACATATTCAAAGCTTTTGTATTCAGAAGAAATCCTGGCTTCATTAAAATGAGTAATATCATTTCTGTCAGCAATGATTGCAGACGTCTTTCACTTTTTAGCAGAAAACATGGTGTTTAGATGTATTTGAAGTCTTTTTGCATAATATCCTGTTTGCAGAGGAAAAGTTCCATTTATAAATTTAAAAATGCTGTCTGTAGGGACATCAAAAGTCCACATGGAACATAGTAAGAAGTATTTATCTGGTATTTTTTTTACTCTGGGCATTCTGTAGAAAGTGGAAGGGATAAATACAAAGAGGAATTAACTTAGGTCACATCTCACTTTGATTTTGTAATATCTAGGTATGAGACACCAAATGTTTGTGGAATCAATACTAGTCTTGTTCCATGCTGGGGGAATATTACAGAAATAAAATTAAATTAATTCTGGCTATTAGTATAATAAAAGTTAAAAAAATCTGAATAATATGAGAAATGTTTTATTACGTTTTCAAGGTTTAGTTAATGAAGTACATAGAGCAGAGAAGAAATGCTAAATTTGGAACTCCTACTGTCTTTGACAACTGAGCCAAAGGAGATCAGTGGCAAAGATTAGCTCTAGTTTTTCTGATGGAATTATATGTGAAAAAAAAAAAACCACATTTTTATGTTTTCCTCTCACCCACTTTCTTCTCACAGTGGTCAGGCTGTTTTAGCTCATCCCCAGTAGATCATGGAGAGAATCCAGGGCCACCCACAGGTTATTCTGAACTCAAGACAAAAGCCACTTATTTTCCTTCCAAAGAAACAACATTTTCTAAAACTGAAATTTGTTTTGGTATTTAAGAATCAAGAAGTCTAAATGGGAAGTTCTCAACAGATAAAACTGACAGGAAAAAAATAGTGTGCTGCTATTAATGAATTTTATTTCAAAAAGGGAAAATAGAACAAATTAATGTTCAGAATGTTCTAGAACAGGAAGCCCTAGCAGAAAGCCTCTCCATTTATCGAGGAGCGACAAGGGATCCGAAATAAGAAAATTATATATTAACTCCCCTATGCAAGGCTCCATGAGGGCAATGTGTATTGGAACTTGTGAGAACAAAAAGAGAGGTACCATATAGATAAAAATCACCAGCTTGGAGAATAACCACATCACAGATTTTGTCCTTATCCATTAAATAAAGAAACAAAGAGGCGCTTCTTGTGAAAAGAGAGAGTAGCATTGAAGAGAAAATAGGTAGGAGTAAAGGTAGCAAGGAAAAGTCATATAATTTTCTGGCACAGCCAGCAAAAACATATTGTTAAGTGTTAAGGTTACATGGAATTTAAGTATGAATGCAGAAAATACAGATGTTTTTTCTTGCTGCTAATTCTTGTTGCTCTTAGTAAAGAGTGGAATTTAAAAGCATGACAGCTCCCTACCTCAACATAGGTAGCATTTTCCTGTAAACCAATGTGCTTATCATGCAATAGATGCTGATGTTATCAGTATTTATGTCTTGCTTGGTAGGTCCAGAAATAACTAATATGAATCCAAATCACTTGGCAGCTAGTCTAAATTATAGAAAGCACTTTTCTTCAGAGAAAAGGAGAAGCAGAGGTGATATGCAGTGCAGGCTACCTGTTTTGTACAGTACACTAAATGTTCAATCACTTACAGATAATTTAACTGCCTGCCCACTCTTCTATTTAGACTTAGCATTTAGTCTGGAATGGCAAGGGAAATGTGTTGGAACAAAAGGCAGTCTCACCCTGAAGTCCTCGTGGTGTGCAATGCCATTGCTCAAGTATGGACTGCTTGTTGACGTGGACAGACCTCTGTGGGAGATTTTGATGCTGATCCATAAACCTCCAAACATCATCTCACTTTTTCTTGCATTTGAGTCACTTTCTAACATTGTTGGTGCTCTGGGTACAGAACCAGGGGCTTTCATGGGTGAAGGTGCCATCAAACAGCTGTTAACAGGCCAAACAAACAGCTGCATCTCCTTGCATTCATTCAGTGATTTGAGCAAGAAACTCAGGTACATCACATATCCTGTCAGGCTATACAGCTGCCCCTGACAGGGAAGGTTTCTTGCTAACACCTGACAATGAGAACCGCTAATTGGCAGCAAGGTGAATGTGGCTGATACTTCTCTCTGGCGTCTGAGGCAAGGCTCAAAGCTGATCTTGGACCCTCCTCAGGTGATTCTGGGTTCACGATACTACATGAAATAGACCAGGAGCAGCACACAGCACATAAACACTGAGAAACAACCTGAGGGCCAGGTCATCAGCTGGAGCAAGGAGGTGTTGCTCCAGTAACTTCAACGGTGCTTTTCAGATTTATGAGTTGGGAGCTAATTTTTAAATCCTACTATGTCCTGAATAGTACAATGGGGGATAGAAAGAGGTCCAATCCATGGCTTCTCGGACCTGAGACTAAACTTGCAAGGGTAGCTGAAAATAGCCAAAGGAGCCTTACAGAAGCAAACCCAGGAGAGGAGAATCCTCTTGCTCAGAGACAGCTGATTTAGGGAAAGTGCTGTACGTGACTAGAGCTTGAATCTTTAATATGTATCTCAATTAAAATCTGAGCCAGGCTAACAGAAAGGCATGAGGTACAAACTGAAAGTTATGATGTTGGGTTTATCTTGATTCACATAATACATCTACCAGATGAATAATGCTTCAGATACTTTTAGCAAGTTTGATTAATTAAGCAGCCTAATTCTACTGTTTTGTATAAATCTAATTTTGTTTCAGTGCTAGTGGGAGAAGAGCAGAGAACTGAGACACTGTCTTACATCTTGGCTATATTACAAACACAAATCAGTTACAAGTGCAACATGCAACTCAAACCCACACAACTGATCTGCAATTATGGAAGCAAGCACTTCTAATTTTATAATGATACATAAATTACTGTGGTATTGTGATATTCACTCATTATGCTCAATAATACAAGTAGAAAAAATTATGTCAAATATATAATTTTAGTGTACAACTGGAAGCAGAGCTGAAAGAGAGTTAACAAATCCTTAATTAGTATCAAACTGAGCTGCTATTGCTTCTGACCATTAAAAATTGAACACTGGCAAACACTTATCAGTCATTACTTTTCTTTCTGCACTCTTCAAAGCCAGTAGTCTACAGAGTATTTTAAATGTAATTATTATCACTTAGTGGAACTCAAACACCTACTATACTTATTGTACTTTTAACCAAAAATAGTGCTTCATTTTGCCTCCTGCTTGTGTGCGCATTTCTGTCTATGCTTTCAAACAATGTAATTTCTCAACAAGCCTTCATTCCTCTCCTCTGTGCTACTGGTCTTCATCCATGACAACAGCAAGAGCCCCTATACAAAAAACATGTTGCATTAAGAAAATTACCATAATGCCCCAAACACTGAATATTTGCCACAAACAGTTTTTCTTAAGTTTAATGATGGTATCTGTCTTCTTACAATTTTGTTGTAAGCCAAAAATAACAGTTTCTCACTGAGAAATCTTGGTGGTCTAAAGATCCTGAATGTGTAGGCAAATTTGGCTATGATTACAAAAAAAGAGCAGATTAAAAAAAAAAAAAAAAGCAAAAAGCTAAGTAGCATGTTATCATTACAGCAAAAAATGTATTTTGGAAAATATGTGCTGGGAATAGAAATTGCTAAAATCAGAAGAACAATATAAAAGTAAAATCTTCTGACTACTGTGAAAACTCCTGTGACAGAAAGATTTTTACATTAATCTTTTCCTTCTGATCTGCAAATAAACCTAAATTTTTCAGTATTCTCTTACAGATCACCCTGTGAGAAGTCCTGTGTCCTGACTGTGAGGAAATAATTGCTAACTGCATAGAACAAAACAACTCTTCCATTGCAATGTTCTAATTAGAAGTGATCAGGTAATGAATTAGCTGTAGAATCAAACAAGCTGTGGAGAATTCAAATGAGCTGTTTTCTCAAATGGACTCAAAATTATCAACAGCTGAATGAAAATGTGTTATCCCAAACCAGGTGCATAGGCATGGAGCCCTCAGCATTTAAAAAAATACCCGAGGGGTAGTTAGTGGATTGAGACACCTGTGTCCCCTTCTGAGCCAGAAGTTCTGCAGTCACCAGCAGAGGTGGGTGATGTTGGCTTACTGAGACTATGAGGGAAGGGAAGAAATTTAATAAAGGGATTAGGAATATCTTCTGTTTGTCCATTTCTGCCAGATTTGCTATAAATTCCTGGCAGGTGTTGAAGCTTGCTTTGCCAGTACATAACTTAAGAGCATCTAGTGATATAAACAGGATTTATCTGACCATAGAGTAAACTGTGTCTTACCTTCTCTCAGGATTCCACAGCACTTAACTGGTGCCAAGTGGCACTGTTTGTACTTAGTGAGGTGTTTGATGGCTAAGTGGAAAGAACAGGTAAATTGAATGCACCAGATCATTTTCCTATGGTGAGTCATTGTCACACACAAGTTGGCTGTTTTTTAGTCAAAGCAAGGTGCTGGTACCAGTGGGATCCCTCAAAATATAAGTTGCTTTGTGAAAGAAATCAGCATCTGTTCTAACTAACATAACCCATAAAGAAATGTCTGTCATGAAACAAAGAAATGTGCTTAGAAAACTGAAATTAAATTCTGGTCAAATCTACGAAACTCTATTAATTTTGGCAGAGCTATGTGGGAATAAATGAGTGAAAATTACCTCAGGGTCTTTGACACAAACAGCTCAGATACCTGGGTGGAATTATGAATAAGTTCAGCTGTAGCTTAAGTAGTATGTAATTCTGCTATGTAAAGCAGAAAGGTTTCAGCCTTTTGTTAAGAAGTGGCTGCACATGAACACCCATCTGTTCCAACCAAACTCTAAACAGAACTGAGTTTTGTCGATGTTTTAGTTCACATGTGCTGTTGTGATATGCAACAGCATTCCACTCAAACTGTTACTATAATTAATGAGAAGACTGCCATGGTTTTATATTTGATTTGGAAGCTGTCCTGTGAATAATAGTACCAACACTTTGGGAGAGAGTAGTATTGTGTGATGCTGTCTATGAGGAACATGGCCAGCTGGAGAAGCTATGAGGCAGTCTGAGTAGGAGAGTGAAGTAGTATAATTAGTCTGCAAAGTAAAGACAGTCTGAGTCAAAATGCTATCACACTTAATTTCTGTTGTACTTTTATTGCATAGCATTGAAATCTGGAGGAAAGCAAAGATAAGTATTCTCTAAGGGACAGACCCTGCTGTCATTCTTGATACAAAGCCTCTACAGACTTAGAGGTTTTCAGTTAAAAGAGTTGACAGAATAGGGATTTGCTCTGTCTCTGCTCTGTGCATGGCTATAGGCAACAGAAGAGTTAACACCTGACACCTCTTACAGAGGAAGTAATTCAGAATTGCTTCTGCATTATGAATAAAGAACTTAATGATGTTGAAATCACAAGTGACATTTTGCTCTTGCCTCTACCACAAGCAGTAGAAGCCACACAATTCAGCATTCCTTTTGGGCTGAATGTATGGATATTTGAAAGAAGTCATGAATTTAACATGAATTTAATATTAAATGTATTTCAGAACATATGCTTCTGTAATATGACATGGGGAACTCTGAGTTATGGGATGATATGAGTGAGTGGGAAACTGCTTTTAGCAATATATGCTGTAAAGAAGAGGTAAATCTGAAGTATTAGTCAGGGAAATTCAGAAAATAACCAAAACATTTCATGTCATACTGAAAAGGGCTGGAATGAATAGAAGCTTATGAGGATGCTAGGAAGTGAGGAGATCACAGCAGCAGCAGATGACATGAAAACCACAACTTTATAAAAAAGTCACTGTATTATAAACAGTGATAGATATAATGGTTAATGAATGAACAGTCAAAACAGAGACATAAATCACACTTTTTACTTACCATAAAGCTCGTGTGTATATTTTTAGTGTCTTTCACTAATAAAATCAATCAACATTTGGTGTTAGAAATATTAAAAAAAAAATTAAAAAAAGGAAGAATGGAACATGAAATTCAGTAGAAGCACTGTATAAGAAGTAGTAACTAACTGAAGAACCACTAGACCATTTAGATGTGGTAAAAGCCTTGGATATTTAGGGCTTTATTTTTTGGACTGCAATGTGAAAGTGAGAATGGTGCTGCAGAGCAAAACCACCAAACAAACATAAAAAAACCCCATTTCAGACTGTAAATTCATAAAGAAAATTCTACAACCCTTGAAAATCTTTTAGGAAAGATATGAAGACATTTTCCTTAAGGTTGTTCAGAACTGTGGTAGGAAACTGCCCTTGACATTTAGAGAGGCTACTGCAACTGCAGCAGTGAATGAGCTACCATAGGAATTTGCCTTAAACAATATTAAGAACCACACATCATTCTGTGCTAAAAGATTGAATGAGACTCTCGGATGAAAGGAAGGTCTTATGTATATATCAATAATGTCATAATAGTGTAGTTTTAGCTGCTAGTTAGCCTACCAGCTTGTCTCATTCTGCTACAGCTGTATCAGATTTGTCTCAGAAATGTGCTACTTTTCTTGACAAACTTTGTGTGCCCTAGATAAGACATGCAGTGGTTTCCTTACATTTGCAAACACTAGCTGTATTTAATCATGCAAGAAACACTGATTCCCTGCTACCCTGGGATGGTCATATACATCTCAGCTTTTGTGAAGAATTATGTGCTTGCTGTAACATATATCATGTCCTTTCCCTGGATCAGTTTGTACATTAATGGCCACACAGACTGCTCTTCATGTACGTCTTCCTTCTCAAGGAGTCTGTGGGGAGGCTTTGTAGTCCCACATCTGTTTTTACACATTCTCCTCTTTCATACCCAAGAACATATGCATTTAAAAAAAAAAAAAAGTGAAAAAAGGAAAGTAAATCAAGTTTTGTCTCTTTCTTCCTCCTTCTTCTACACCCCCTCCCTCTTTCCCCCCTTCCCCCTTTTTATTAAGATTTAGAATTGTTACCATTAAAATGATCCAGCTATCAATAATCATGTTCTTGGATTTTTATATGCAAATGTCTTATGGATTCACTTCTTCATCCTGCTCAGATTTTGTAAACAGACCAAAAGCTCATTTCTGCAGACAACAGCAATGCTTTTGAAGAAGTATTTTTCTATAACACAAAGAATAGGATTTACCTGAGAGGTAGTGGACTTCTGCACTATGAACTCACCTTGGATGATGGGCGTGAGTTCAGGACAGAAGGCATTCAGGCAATGTGATGACATGTTGTTATGCTACAATTGATTTCTCCTTTGCAACATTATAGATGTGCCCAACCCTTCTTTATTGAAATAACTTCTTGATGAAATGTCAATGGCATTTTGGTTTGCTATACAGAGGTTTCTGATTTCTTCCATAGCCTCAAAATATATATTATTATAGATATTTTCTCTTAAAAATATTATTTTTCTAATAAGAAAATCCATTAATATCTATTTTTGGGTATCAGCATATAGCAGAGACTGACTTCAAATCCATCAAAAATAATGAAGACTGTAGAGTGTTTTTTGGTGCACAGGCTCCTACTTCATCAGTGGTAGTGTATGCAAGAGAGGTGTGTCTCTCCAGATGTAGCTATATTTACAAGAAGGCAAAGATTTTTACCCAACCTTTCATTTCTGGACTTTAAACAAACAGTTAGGGATGGCTCCCCAGATCAATATACCTGTGGATGTCATTCTTCAGTGGATCACACAACTCTGTTCACAGATGCACATGTATTTCTTCATTAAGCAGAATATGTCTAAAAGCCAAGCATTGCCACACTTGTTTGCCAAGGATTTACCTAGAAAGTACTTAATAACATGGTTGCACAATGTTGGAAAACACCCAAACAGCAGAAGACCTGATAGCCTTTTTTTTTGCCATTTCTGATTTTTTAAAATGTGCTTTCCATAAGCATAATCTTTCAATTGAATGCTAAGCAATTATTAATAAGACCGTTTCCTGCTTTTTGCTTCTTTACATGGCGTTTAGTCATACATTCGTGTGTGTTTTTCCATATGGTAGCTAGTAATGGTACTTGATGATGAAAAATTCTTGAATTGGCAAAAGCAAGGTAAAACCCATGAATCTTGACAGAAGAGTAGTGGTGGGAATATTCTAGTATAACTGAGTTTGCTCTTGTATAATGGAGAAAAAAGCATTTGGAAGACAAGGAAACGAAGTAGTTTGTTGGTTTTTTTTTTTTTTCATTGATAGGAAAATATAAACTATGAAACCCCCCTCCCCACCCCTCCCATCCTTGGCTTGACATGGTAATTTAGTCAAAACAGAGGTGCAGTTTATGCAATTTTACTGCTGGATCTCAAAAGAATGAAAGTGAAGAATTTAAATGCAGCTTAAAAGAAACTCTGTGAATCTTTCTCCACAATGCGCTTATGTTATTAGACTTCCATTGACTTAAACAGCTTTCCTAAAAAATTGTTTGCCAAGCAGAAAAGAGAAGAACCAGAATTACTATTCTTATGAGGTATCTCTGCCTGCTCTTTATAATGGGAATGGTGTTCAAGTAATTTTGTCACTTTCACAGAACAAGAAGTAACAAATTTTTTGTTAAATATTAAACTGTGCAGCTCTCAAAATCACAATCCCCATTTTACATGGCCATTCCAATGAGAACAATAAAAAGTGTCTTTTTGCTATCAATTTCACCTATGCTCTGTGAATCCAGATTTTAACAGCACATTGAAAAATCAGTGAAGAGGTGCAAATATTTTGCTCCATACTTCTCTTTCTAGCAGTAAGATCTGAGGCCAACTACGTTTTGATGTGATAGTGGTACAGCTTCCTTTTTTTAATAAAACATTACTAGATAGGATTTCTGTCAACAAACTGTCATTATTCGAGCCAATGACCAGATTTGAAGTCATATGAATATTCAAGTGCTAGTTTGAAAACAAAAGGGCTGTTTGGGTTTCCCAAGAAATATTTGAAGGAAGAAGGCTTGTCAGTGGAGCATATGCTACATGCAGGATGTCTGGGTGTGTCAGTATAGCTATGGTTTATATTACAGTGATGTAACTACGGCTTGTTGGCTAATGCAGGTTTGATTTACCTCCACCCACAGCCCTCAAACTCCACCTAGGCATATCCAAAACAAAATACAGCAGGACAGTTTTAAAAGTCAGGTATTTCCAGAGGAAAATGGCATTTTAAGTACATTGATTTGCTACATTTTAAAACATTTCTCCTTCTTCTACTGAATCCCACTGTCCCTAATCCAAAGATCAAGAATGGTTTCTCCACTGAGTTCTGACACTTTCAATTCAGAACTTAGATGTGATCTGGCAAAAGTTTGTATGAGTCTTGAGGCCATCTGCCATGCTTATATTCAGGTTTGTAAATAGAATAAATGAGATTAGAAAATTGTGTATGAAGGTTTATTTTAGAGGGGATAGAGTATAGAAAGAGTTTTTGATTTTGGGGTTTGACTTTTAATCAAATGATATATCCTAAAACATGTAGAGATTTGTCTTGAGGCTCATGTAGCCTTACACTCAAAATATTTACAAACATAAATATTTGTTGTTTAAAATAACAAATATGTACATCTATTTAAATACATATATTTGTATAATATATACTTTTTATAATAATAAATATATATATAAATATTTACTTATATATTTTTATTTTAAAAATCTGCAAACAAGAAATTGCTGCTTGTACTTAAAACAAAACCGGTAAACATTAAGACCAATAACTGAAAATGCCATATGGGGACTAAAAAGATGTAATCTCCTTCAAAGAATCAAGAGAAATATAAAGTCTTGGAAAAAATAAACAGGTTACACACAGAGAAAGCTCTCTGCCATCATTGGGGATGAATGCTAGACAGGGTGGAGCACAGTAGTGTGACACAGATCATCCATAGCTCCCACAGGCAGTTTAGATGGCTTACAAGCAGCAGGGCAGCAAGGCTGGAGGCTGTGCCTGAGGAAGGGCTAATCCTGGATAGATACGAGATCTGAGGCATGGTCACAGGGGCCGTGCACCAAGCCTGTTTCCACAAATAAACATGCTTTTAAGCGTCCCGTGAAACAGATATCTTAACCTACATATATTCCTAGCTGACAGCAATTTTGAGTTCAGTGGGTGTCCTAGCTTAACTAAGTACCTGTTCTTCTCATTACTATACAGAAATCTTTCTGTATATCCAAGTGTTTTTTTTTCTTATTGAAAACAAAGCTAAAATCTCTGTTCTTCAATGAAGTCATGTGCATATCCATAGTCACTAGATACACCGCTAATGGTTTGACAAAAATAAATATGGAACAAGTGAATCTTAACTCTTTACCTAATACTCAGAAAACATGTTCCTCTTTGCTAAGTGGAAGTACTTCAATCATGGGTTCTGAATTACTTACAAAATAATATTTATCTATTCCCAAGCCTTGTATACTATTTCCTCAAAGCCTGAAAAGACATTGGGAAATTACAAGTATTGTGACTAGGCTGCAAAACAGCTGTGAGAAAAGAGATTTTTGCCCAGGGGGGTCACAACATTTTACCAAACTTCAGTTGTCAGGGGGTCCTTCTTTGCAGGTTATATAATGACTAACTCTTCCACACAGTACTCAAGAACCAACTCTACTGGAATGGTTCATAAAATGTGACTTGTAAAGAAGGTTGTCCTTTGTCCTCTTGAGTAAAATTGAACTTTGAAATATAGTTGAGGATATGGCCACCTGATATCAGTAAGACCATAATGTCTGGTGCCAGTATACTGACTCACACTCTCAACTGTGTTCTTTATATTGGTGTGCCAGGTAATCAAAAGAGACAGCATTCAGAAAAAATGGCCAACAGTTGTGGCTCAGAAATGCCAAATGAGTTTTGACACTGGAAATGCCAATGCCCTAACTATGATGTGATACTGCTATTGAAAATAAATTTCAAATACAAATTTGGTTTTCAATTAGAAAAAGTTGAGCATCCTTGAATAGTTCTGCAACCATCTTATTTATTTTTGCTTTATTCTGGAAATGAAAGGGAACTTTTGGACTGTGTGTGAAACTGTAACTTAGCTTTTTGCTTTAAATCTCCACTAGAGATATGACTCCCTAAAAGGAATTTAGAAATTAATCTGTAAGTGGGACAATTTAATTCCATTTCTCTCACTTCTATATTCCTGAATTCACTCTGGATCAATTACTTAAAAAACCCATTCGCATAAAAAAATGCTAATTTAATATTATAAGCAACTAATCAAGACATCTGTTCAAAGCAATTTTGACAAATGAGCCTAACAAGCTCACTACCATTCCCACCAAATCTGTTAATCTGTGAGTGTCAGAGGTGGGGGTGGTTCAAGAAACATTGGCTGATGGCCAGTTGTTTTACCAGGCTGAAAATATTAAGAGGACCAAAGCCTGGTTAAAGTAAAGGACTTGTCAAAACAGAAGCTGCACTCAAATTTTTACAAATGTGCCAGTGGAAGGCAGTGGAGAATCAGTCCTTCCATCTGCACATGTATAAATATTGTCTCATCTGGTGCTCCCAGGAATTTGGGAATTTGATCTGGTTAAAAAAATACATGGTATTTCACTCTTTAGCAGACTATTTATGAATTTTATTTTAATTAGCAACATTTTAACTTGTTTCCAGTGTAAAACCGAGGAAGAGTTTTGGGCTGTAAACATCCTGCAGTGATTGTTCCACCATGCCATGACATTTGTTACAACCTTCCCTTTAAACTGTCATTGCTGCTCCTGTTCCAGAGGTTTATGGTTTTCCAAGCAACTTGTGTGACAATGCAAGGAGGAGCAAGCATTCCTGCAAGGCACTTACACCTGTCACTTTATACTTAAGACTTATAAATTAGGGAAAGTATCACTGAAGCCAACTGTGCCCAGAAGAAATTTAAGATAGATATTACTGCCTGCGGTGTTTGTGCTCAAAACACTTCAAACACTGCAATTATTGTTTTCAGAGGTAAAAAAATGCAAGCTACTTTTGGTCAAGTAGGACTTTAATTCAGCTTATCACTTGTTCAGTCTATTTCCAGTACTAACATTATTATTAGCCATTAATTAATCTTAGCTCTATGCTATTTGTAAGAAATAATATGCACATATATGTAGATATTTAATGTGTCCTGAACATTTTAAACACAATTTAAAGAGAATAATAGGGACCAGAAAATGCTTCCAGGACATGATTTATTTTCTTATTGTCTTGTTTTTTATCCCAGAAAATAAATGAACTCTTCTACTTAAAACAGACTTTGAGAAGCACAAACCAAAAGCAGTAGAGTAAAAACCATTTACAAAACTTGAAATGGCTGATGATGGATCACAGGCCTTAGTTTAATTGCATCTGTATCTACTGTCTATTATTACATTAATGGAAATATGGAAAATTTAACTCTGAGGTCAAATGTTATTCATTTTCACAGGAAGAAACACCCTCTGGTGTATTTTACAGCTGCCTACACCACAGAAATTTTCAAGACAGTGGTGCATGAGCTGTAGGGGTAATATGATATAAGAAAGGAATCCTTTCCTCTCTTTTCTATAAATCATGATTTTACAGTTCAGAAGAAATTATAAATAAAGTAGAAAAGGTGGCAAACTTTTCTGCAGATGTCATATTGCCTGAGAATGACTGGAAAGTACATAATATTTTAATGCAGAGAGAGAGACTTTTGAGGATGTTTGCATTAATCTTTTTCCCCACTCAACTCTTAGGTTGCTCAGCACCAGCAGGTTCTCAGTTGTGTCCAAGAGAAAATTCCTTTTAGAGGTATTGTTCTTCACACTTGGTGAATGAACAGAAGAACAACAACTGACCACTGGATTTTCTCTTACTTTCTAGTTATTATTTGACAGAAATATCCTGTTGGAAGTCCTAATACTTTCCAGAGCACAGAAGCTCCTAGACTGCACAAAATGGGGGCTCAGCCCATTCTCATTTCTGGAAAGAATGCTTATAAGTCCCCACAGGGTAGGACTGGAAATGGAGCACTTGAGGTTTGCTCAGTAATCCTGCTGCTAAACACAAGTCAGAAACGAGTATGATGGCACAAACTACAATTAATATGTAGTGAATGCATTTTGGGTTTTTTTTCCCAAGATTCTGTCTTGCATTGGTTGTATAAATTTCTGTCCCCTTTACTTGCATGGTAGATTAGAGTTTCCAGGAAAACGGATCTATTGCAAATTGTTAAGACAGTATGGGAAAACATTATTAAAGTAATTATGACCACAATATTTAAATGGTTTTACAGGGATTAATGATGCAATAGCTTGCAATATTCTGCAATTTTATTATTTGTGGAACTTAGTTGTACATTCCAAAGGAAAATTGAGCTGTTTGTTTGTTTTTATAAATAAAAGAACAATATTTATTTTAACAAATTACATTTATGCATAATTATTTAAAGACAAAAACCCCAGCGACAATGTTCTATTAAACTGCTCTCAATAACAGTTTCCATATATGAATATTATTGTTTGTTTTCACACTTGCTCAAAATATACAGAAGAGATGTTATTCCTACTTACCACTGATATAATCTTTTTCTGATTAAATATCTTTGAGGTTTTACCTTCAATGATTCACATATGTTCAACTCAGTGACTAAATTCTGCTCAGTGCTTTGCTAATCATTCTCATACAATCTGTTTATTTTATCAATTTCAATTTGCTAAAAATCTAATTGGAGGTGTTGTGATAATATCATGTTTTTGAGATGACAATTTTAATTAAGAAGCTTTTTTTCCTAAGGCTTTGCAGTTCTGGTTCGTGACATGAAGTACTATATATGAGAACAGTTTTTACTTCTGAAAAGAAATTTGAATCCTGTTATACCTGTTGAACAATGAGAAGATAATCTAGTCCTTTAAGACATGTTTTGACAAAGCACCTCTTGTAAAAGCAGGATGCCTTGTGAAATGGCACAGAGCAAAGCCAGAGGAACTTGGCTCCCCATACAACTTTCCATATCTGTACTATATTATAAAGACAGAAAAAAATCCAGAAATATTGCTTATTGTGAGGATATGTGGACTGGTTGTTTCAAAATTTAAAAAGAAACTGTGAAAAGAAAGTGAAAAGGAGAGCAAATCAGATAAAGGAGAAACAACTTCTTTATTGTTAAGTGACATGCTAATGAAGACAAACTACAGGAAAATAGTTTCCTTTTAATTTATATTCTGTTCCTTTTTTATGATTTGTGCTTATGTAACATAAGAAGCGTAAAATGAGCCATTGGGAGCCACACTCTATAGAAGAGGAGGAAGAGGTTTTCACTTGAAATTACCTCATGCAGTGCATTCAAAATGTTTTCACTCAGCAATTCAGGCAAAAATAAAAGCAGAAATAATGTTTTAGTTACAGAGAACAATAACTTGGTGATTTTGTCTAAAACTTCCAAATCATGATTGCTCAAATACATCACTCCTTCTTGCATGTTGGGATATAAATGAGCAAAGTTTTTCTGTGGGTGGTTTTTTTTTTTTTACACCACATGTTTCATGTGTGTCCCTGTCCATGGACAACAGTGAATCATTAATGTGACTGATTCACATGGGAATACAATGAAGAATGGATTGGTTTCAGTTCAGGAAATAAAAAGGGAATAGAGTCATAAAGTTATTAGCAGAAAAAAAAAATAACCAACTTAATAGCTTGCAACCAATTCATTTGCCTTGCTGAGCTGAAAAATCAAGATCTGGAACAGGCAACAATAGGTCCCTTCAGAACACAGAATCACTCAGAAGGATCAAGTTGGTTGTAGGGATCTTCCCAGCCAGAGATCTGAAATAGATCTGGGTGGAACTTTTCAAAACTGTGAAACACAAAGAACTTTAATTCCTACAAAATATTCCTATAGAAGTTGTTTCTGGGATATGAATTTTCAGCAGAATCAAGCATGGGACAGATACACATCAGAAACAGAGGTATAATCACATCTTTGATTAGTTTTTATTTAATCGATTTCCAATTTGGCTTTGATGTGGACTCACTTTCATTTTAGCTGCAACCCTGTGGAACAAGCAACACTCAAATCTATGCAAAAAGAGATTCCATACTCCAGTGTCTCTACTCTCCTTCTTTCAGCCTTTGCAGTCCCTTTATTTCCCACCTTCCCTAAACTGTTGGAAGCACTTTTTTTTTTTGAGAAAACCTTCTGATTTTGTCACCTTTTAATTCAGAGGTGGGAGTCTGAATGCTGCAGAAATAATGCAATGAAAAATGTTCAAATCTTTTAACAGTTGCTCTGTACAGGTTGACATGGATAATGACATGAAAACAGCCTGGTTCTCACCAGCAGAAAAGGCTGATGAGTAATGAACTACCCTTAACCATTAATTAAACAAATATTGCATGGGTAAGTATAGAGGCACAACTCTCCCACTGCTATGGTTGTAGTGCCACAAAGTCAATAATATTTAAAGGTTTCACTTCCAGTGAAAGATATCTCAGTAACTCGAGCAATAGGGAGCAGAAGTAATAAAATATATCTTATTAGATACTGTTTAGATTATTAAAGTAGCCTAACAAGAAATATGCCTAAAATAGCTTTTGGCTTAGGCAAACTCTTCTATTCTGCATCAGAAGTGATATAAGTATTAGTATAAACAAGATAATCTTCATTATGATCTGAAATATTATTATGCACATGGAAGTATTTTGGGTTAAGAAACTCTATAACAGTGAGGAAAAAGCAATTTTCAGCAAGGCTAGATCCCCTACGCTTCATCTGAGGGGAATAGGTTTTGCATGTTCTTGGCTGTGGTACATCCTTTTGGGGTAATAACACAACAGAGGCTTGAAAGATGTTGAGCCACAGGTTTTGTTACCACTGTATCCAATTCAGTTGCCAATTGTATTATGTGCAGGTAGTTTATAGGAAAGTGGAGTTCTGTTCCAGTTTTGCATTGAAGAGTTATTCTGAAGAGATAATTCTGTATTTGCAGAATTATCCGCATAGCACTTATCCACTTCCACAGCTCTCATAAATTATATTAAAATGAATATGACATTTTTCGAGTCACAGCTATAGGTAAGACAATTTCATTCTTTCCAGGACAACCACTGGGAAAATTTACAACCTTTTAAAAAACAGGAAATTCCTTGGTAAGATTATAATAATCCTGAAAATACTTATGCACATTGTGGATGACCCATACAAGCTTCTACTGCTGCAGGAAATCAGACATGCAGCTTTCTCAGAACAGCGCCAAGAAAGCTAACCTGTTACTAAGAAAATAACATTTAATTAATACTAACAAAGAAAGCAACTTGCAAATCATTTTGCGAACGTTGGAAGACCAAAGTAATGAATATTAAAAAATCAATTCAGTTAAATGCACTACTTGGTTCCATTGTGCTCTTCTTCCTAAGCAAGGATTCTATATTAGAAACTGAGGATCACAGGCAATTCCCAGGTAAGGTAAGAGTGACATTTAGAATAACATGCTGTTCATGTAGCTGCTGAGTGCTAAACAACTGGGTAGGTGTCTGAGTTCTTAATCCTGTCCCTGAGTCAAGCTGACACGTCTCCTGAAGACAAGTGCCTGAGTCTTAAAGAAATACAGTTCTATGAAGAGCTTTATGGTCAAAGGATTTGGCTAGAAATACAGAAATCTTGATTTAATACTTCCTTATTGACTCAACAAATTTAAACCTACACCACTTATTCAAAAAATTTCCAGACATTATTGTGGATCTGTGACAGAACATGATGCTGCAACCTGGTAAACCAGGCACTAGACTTAAAAAGTGAATGATCTGGGTGCAGCAATGACTGACTCCTTAAAGAACTGGGAAATTTCTAAAACCTGTTAAAGGAGGAAGGCCTCTTCAGAAACTGTCCTACGCACTAAAGCCTAGCTTTAGTGCTCCAGTTTAGGTGTTTTTCCATACTTTCCTATTCCTTTTCTAATTCTATTCATATAAATAAAACCAAAACCCCACACCTTTGATTCTGGCTAACTAATCAACTCACAGCTCTTCATGATGAAGAAATGTCATGTTCTCAAAGATGCAGTTACTTGCTGAGATGAACTTGAAAGCTGAATGTGTGGTGGATACGCTCTGACAATGTCTCTCAAGTAGATTTCCTTGGAGAGCATATGCAGGAAATGACATAATTTTGGATCATAATCTAGCTGTATAAGCAAGGTGTGAGCCAAGCATTGTGAACTGCTCAGCTATGTCAATTGTAGGCATCTCTGGAATTCAGTTTTAAAATGTGACTCAGCTTGGTATTTTGTATGCCAGCACAGTGAGGATTTTTTTGTTGTTGTTTTTTATGTTTTTTTTTTTCTTTTTTCTTTTTTTTTTTTTGCTGTTAGGACTTGATTTCCAAACTGCATTGCAGACTAGTTACCTCACTCTTGTCATTCTTTTGCAGGATTGTTTTCAGAGAGATTACTGCACAAAAGGATGGAGGATAGGTTTATGTTGTGGATTAAGAGTAAATTTAGAAGTGGATTCAGTTGCAAATCAACATATTTTACATGGCAAATTTTCTTTTTTGGATTTTAAGGTATCTAGATGGCAGGAATCTTTTTCTGCTAATTCAGATTAAATGTTTATTGTACTTTTGTATAGACAGCAGGAAAATACTGTAGGCAGAACAAAAAGGGCATTGTTCCTAGGTTATTTTCATTGTTTTGTTAGAGCACGTCTCAAGATAATTTTCTTCCTTGCAATTACAAATCTGGCATGTTTCAGAGACATGGAATGTACAATAATTATAATGATCAAGTAGTAGAGTGTTTGAATGTGTGCCTAAAGTGTATGGGTAATTGGTATAAAATGTGAAAATATTTGATTGAATGCCCTGAGACACTCCTCTTCACATCTTAAAGAGGAAATTGAAGTGTGGAGAGTTCATGCAAATAACACCTGGTGTGATGAGCTTTGCTTATATCTATCACACAAGCTTACAGTAATTCACTGACTGAGTTTCCTCAGTAACAACTGCTTTCCAAACTTTAGCAAAATAAACTAACATAAGAACCCAATTTTTTTCTGCACATGCCAATCTATTGTTGAGTTTATTTATGCAGATGATCTTGTGCTCTTAGAGCTGTAAGAACACCTTCATGTTTGTGAGTGGCTTATCAAATGAACCATCTGGACCCAGCTGACCTTTGCTTTCTCCATTAGTTATCATATGCTTCTTTAGCCTAATTTTATACTACTTTGAAATACCTATATTTTGAGATTATACAATTTATCATATTTAACAATTAAGACTTAATTGACTATTCTGAATGATGTTGTTTTCCTGGTCCTGACATTGCAATCTGCCCTTAGGAGAAACATAGAAGGGAGAGAAGACAGACTAAAAGAATTCCCTAAAACAAGGTAGAAGGGTACTTCACTGGTTAAAGACTTCAGGTGTATAATTTTCTAATTCTAAATATTTCCAAGAGGACATGTCTAGAATTGCTTATTTCAGTACTTTCCAAAACATTTTAAGTTACATCTGGACGGTTGGATAATTCCTGCAAAAAAACTCTGAAAAGTTTTCCTTTCTTTATGTAAATATCATCTTAACTGCGTTCCTTCAAAAAATGAAGATTCCTGAGGGAGAATTTCACTGAGGAATGCTGTAATAATTGCACAGAAAATGCATTGTGCTTTCTGAAGCTCTGCTGAAGTTTATGAGAAATTATGAGTCCCATTTTTTTCTTAAATTACTCTTATTTCTACTCCTAGGACTTTAAAATGAAATCACATTTTCCCCAAATGATAAAAAACCAAAAATATTACTCTCTGTTCCTTTTTGCCTGATGGATTTTTTTGCACGGCACCAATTGCCAGTATTCTGTTTTTCCATTCTTTCCAGACCATACCAACAGTACATAGTTTGCTACCTATGCTTGGTTTTTGTTTGGTTTTTTTTTTTTTTTTTTCTCCAGGACATTCTGATGTTTGCAAGTGAAAAGGACAAAGGTTTTGTGCACACAGTATGATTATTCAGGAGGGTGTAGCACAGTCTTGTTTTGAAGTTGCCACTAGCAGCATCAGGTTAGATGAAGTAATCTGCGACCTCTCAAAATGTACCTGACATCAGATTCAGCCTGCTCTGAAACTGATTCCTGCAAGGCTTTGGTATTGAATCCTGGGATAATATAGTGACAAGTTACTGCTCTGTCATGAAGAGAGCTATCTCCATGAGATGACAGAAAAACCTGTGAATAAAAAAACCTCAATAAATGTCACTCTATTTGTTATCAGATAATACCATATCTAAAGCAAAAAATGAAAATGGTACATAACTTACTGGTTATTTGTCTGCCTTGAACCTACTTCAGCCCACAGAAAGCAAAAAGCAGATAGTTCAAGTGAAGAGGCAAACACAATGCCTCAATGTCCTGGTAAAAACAGACTGTGGAGTAGAGGAACAGATGTATAAAAGTTAAGTGGTCAGATTACATTCAGTGAGGAATAAAAGTTTTGAAGTTTAGGATCAGCTAGGCAGCAGAAATAAAAAGACTCCAGTGGTTATCGCCAGACTTTGGGGGGTTCAGGGCTGGAATGATAACAACAGCAGCAGAGACTGAAAGGTGATAAAACTGAATGGATGAAATAGGATTAAGAGAGATATAAATAAATTAAATCAATCAAAACCCTCCTTTACTTCTAACATAGAATTATATACAGTATTTTACTTATCATGAAGCTGAGAAAACAGAATTTCGAACAAGCATGCTTATTTAAAAAAAAAAACAACAAAAATGTGCCAAACATACACATACATAAAGGAAATATATTTTTGCAATTCTCTTGATATTCCTTGAAATATTTTCCTCTCTCTCTAAAAGTCTTCCTGTGTCAACTAGATGAAGCAGCCATTCTGTGAAAGACATCACATTGTGCTGTTCAAATTTTATGGCAAGAAATTTCGCTGACAAAACTGACTCAGTCAAGAGACCCTTTTGCTGTCTTATTGCAGGGCTTTTTTGTTTGTTTGTTTGTTTTTGTTTTGTTTGGCAAAGCATCTACAGCGAGTCTTTCCATCAAATAGGTGAGATTTATATGTATATTCTATATTTATGGTCTATTAGTTGTAGTAGAATCCACTAGTAGATTCTAGTAGTCAGATCAATCTCAACTAATCCACCCATCAAGTGGGCAACAATTATACATAGTCCATATTTGTGATCTAGTAGACCATCTCAAATAATTTTATGTGGTTGAATCAGCATGTGAAGTCAGTGCCGTGTTATGAGTCATTTGAGAGAGATTAGTGCCTCCAAAATGCAGTTCATCTTTCATCTACTTGGTTCCACAAGGAAGGAATACAGTAAAATAATATTTCAATGCCTAAAGTTAGGTGAGAGAAATATCACCCAAGGTGCCCCAGAAAGGTTAAGCAAAGTAACATGGGTCTACTCTTATCAATGGAATTATTGATCAACAAAAGCTCTTGATGGTTTAAGTTCAGGATACAGACAAAATTTGTATTTGTGGCCTCTGTTCTTTATGAGTTACAAATGTTCCTGTGAAAGGTGTGAAGAAGCTAAATCCTATCCCAGCATTTAGGATAATAATAATCTAAATTAGAAGAAAGTGAGAGAAATATAGTGATAAACTCTTCTTGGGATGTCTGCCTTTTTTTAATAACAAGTATGAATTGCTGCAGCTGTGAAGGAAAATTATTACCTGACAGTCAGCCCCAAAATCATGTACAGTCTGGGAAATGTGGCCTCAGGAGCTGCCTACTGATCACTAGAAACACTTTATCTGATTGGTGCTATCTAACTTCTTCAAAGAGGTCTGTGTTCAATGAATTTTCTTTCTTATAATATTTTTATGTGTCAGCCACCATGGAATGGAATACACAGGCCCGCAAAGAAAAGCGCAGCGGTAAGAATTTCAGTAAGTTATCACACGTTTTTCAAAGCGAGCTTTAAGTGGCCTTTGCTATTATTTCATGATTCCTAAAACTTTTTTCCACGCCTATTTTTGATACTCACTTAACCAGGAAATACCATGAATAAATAGGATATCCAATAAACTGAGTTACAATAGTATTTTTTTTTAAAAGGAAGTAAAAATTACACAAATTATGATAATTTGATATTTATTCAAATTGTAAAAAGGTTATGATCTGAAGCTTGAACAATTATCAAATCTCTAGGGTATTAATGACTTAACTTTCTAGAGCTTTGATAACAGCTTTAGTTTTTCTCATGAAATTTGGAGAGTGTTGCAGTTTTTTTTATCAGATCAGTTGGGGTCATTGCTTTGAAATTTAAATCCAGCTTGATATTGGATATATTGTATTCTATTTGCTTACTGCAGAAAAAGATAGTTGAACCATCCAAAGAAAAGCCTAGATTGCTGCTCCAAACTGTGTTACATCCTCCTAATAAAGCAACTTCAGAGTTCTATCTATTTAACTGGAAGGAAAAAAAGCCTGCAAAGGCACAGATTTTAAGACTGAATAAGGAAGACTGATATTACATAGGAACATTGATTTGTTATGAGGAATAGGTAGTAAAAGATTGCATTTTAAATTCATATTTTGTGAATTAAGAGGGCAAAATACAGCAGATATTGATCTCTACACAGAGGTAAACAGCAGTTGCAAATATAAATTACTGTTTCACAACATGAAAGGTGTCCCAGGGAGCTCTACTTGGTATCAATATAAAACCAACAAAACTTCTACTGAACTAGATAAGCCTTAGAAAACAGATGTCTTTTAAGTAGTATTAAAGTCAGAAAGTCAGCTGCCTGGGCACAGCCAAAAGCTGATACAGGATTTGAGAAAGGGAAAAGCTTGTCTTTAAGTCACAGACTTATCTGGGATTGACAAAGGCCAGGTAATGGCTCACTGCCAGTAAACCTACTCCACTGAGATGGAATGGGGCAGGTGGAACAAATCTCTCAGATTCTCCCATACTTCTCCAGATAGCTACCAGGGACAACATTTTTTTGTGCTATCCAAACAGCTAGAATCGTTAGGACAGGGGTCAAAGAGTCCATCCAGGTCCCAGAATTGTGCTGCATCCCTTTGGCACTGCTTGGCAATATATTGTTTGTACTGGAGAAGAGTTTTAACAGCCCTGCTCCCAGGTTGCTGCTGTTTAAGCATTCTGTTACCATCTGTGTGGAGTCTGTGTAATCTCTCAAGCCAAGAAGAAAAGTGCATACGTACGTAAAGGATTCTGTTTGACTGAAAGAGGATTTCCTAGATCAGATGAAATTTTACTATGCCTGCCTGGAAATTCATCAGATCTCTTGGAATTTTTATAGATTGGTCCTTTTGTTATTTTATCTGGTCACCCAGGGACTGGTAATTTGTCCTGCCCTTCTCCCCCCCTCACGCCTGTCACTTCTGTCTTGGCCTTCTCAGTTCACTTCCCTGTGCATACATTTCTTTCTATTTAGGTTATTTTCCCTTCAGTAAACCTCAGTTCTTACAACTGACTGCATGTGTATGTCTGCATTCTTTATGAACCAGGTTGAAATTAATAGTGTGATGGCTGGTCTACTTGCATGTCATACTTTGTTTTTTCGTGTTTATCGGACCAGTCTGAGGAAAACCACTGAGAACAGGGACTTTCTGTGATGGTGTTTTTACACTTTGCTGAGCACTATTTTTCAGTTGGTCCCTGGAAATACATATCACATTTATTATAGTATCTAGTGGTGTGTCTCCTAATTAAAAGAATTAATAATTCTGATCTTAGAGGAATATTAAAGTTGAATAAAAATCCAGATTATGAGAAAAAGAAAGACATAAGGCTGTAATACTTTATAAGCCAATAAAGAACTATCAAAAATATATTAAAATGAAAGATTTTGAAGGATGGAAGATATTTTTAGGCAGTTACAGCAAATTATGTGTTTGTCAAAATACATATTTTAGGAAAATGTATGTATATGAAATATTGCATAGAAACCAAGCCTTTTCAAAATGTTTTTATGAAGAAAAGCAACTAAAGAGTAGTCAAAGGACACCGACAGCAATATGTACTTATTATTACCAATGCTTCAGAAAACTAAAAATCGATGCTTCAGAAAACTAAAAATCCGTCTGAATGTCATTGTTACCAAATATGTGTCTTGCATAGAAGCTTTCCTAAATGCAATGGAAAGCTGTGATGTTTACAAAGCATTGCAGTAAGTGTGCACGTTGTAATGGCTTGATGTCTTGACCCATTGAATTCTGACATGTAGAAATCACTTTTTGTGTGTACCTTTTGGGTACACAATGAAAGATTTTGCAGCCTGCTCAGGACTTTTGAGGTGGCTAAATTTGAGCAGTGATGTGAATCTCTTTCCTAACTTGCTGATGAGTGCCCTGTCAGTTTATGTGCTCTGCAAATCAACCCATCATGTACTCTGCAGGTCGAATTATCATTTGCAATCTTATTTAACCAAAGCAAACATTTTTGATGAATGATGCACATTTGTCTTTCAAGATCCAGAACCTTTCTGTGAGTAGTTCGCTCATGAAGAACCTAAGATGCCTGCGCAAGCACTTGAGACCATTGATTTTTCCTCAGCAGAGGACAATTTGGCAGATGGGGTGAGATGCCTGCAACATAAAACATGCAGGGAATATGATTAGACCAAATTGTAATGTTCCACTTGTTTTGTGAATTTGGTTTCTATTTTTGTCTCTTTGGTAATTAATTTAGCCAGGAAAACCCTGTGGGGAAGTAGATCTCTGTGTGGTGAAACACAGCAACTTCTTGAGACTGAGAGTATGATCTGATAGGGAGGCAGGGCAGCCCTTGACAGCTAAGAGGTTGATGTCTTACTGAACAGCCATTCTTCTGCAGAAGAATACCCTGTATTTCCTACCCATGAGGTCACTGCTTTTGAATGCCTGCTTTTGAGAGGAATTAGCTTGGACACAGAGAGAGTGGAAACTGTAGTCTAAATGTTTGTCTGGAAAAAAAAATTGACCTACTAACTTCAGGTGATGAAGAAAACTTCTCTGGATTTTGAGGCTGTAACTAAATGATGAATTTTTTTATTATATATTATTTATATATTATATGCAAATGTTTGGTCAAAACTCTGGGAAATTTTCATAGGAATGAGTAAGATTTATAAGGTACATGTCAAGGATTATCAAAAAGAAGACTGCTTTCTTTGAAAGTGGCTCAATCTTAGTGTAGCAGAGGTAATGTTGATGGGAGGAGTGGTGTTGTCTGATAGCCAACCAAGGTAACTCTAAAAAGGGATATGGGAAGAGGAAGGGGAAACAGAGGGAAGGTGAAAATTGGAGCAGACACAAAAAAGAATAATTTTAACAGAGAAAATATGTTTTTCAAATAAAAAATAAAAGAGGAAGAATGGGATTAAGAGCAGAAGTTAAACAGATGAAATAGGAGAAAAAGTCTGTGAGGCTAGAACACTATTTTTCAGTACACTAGGATTAAAAAAACAATCTGTTTCAAACTGTTATTAATTTTGATAGAATATTAGGGTATTTTTGATTCAGGCTTTAAAAAACTGACTGGTAGCAGATGTTTTTTATGAGTCTGTGGCACGTTACATGCTATGGAGGTTCATACACGTTTCTAGGATCGTGATCGCTTCCCCCGTGCCAGGGATTCTGATTCAGCTATGTTAAGTATGATTCAGCTGTGATAAGTATAAAACTTAAGGAAAAAACTGCTAGCAGAAAAAATGGGGTATGAGAAAAAACTCTAGTGTCATAAAAATTGGACTACTCTGAATTATATCACAGAGAAATTTTCTTCCATTTTGTTTGTTCTCAACCTTAGCTAATTCTACTCCTCAAGAATCTTGAGCTCTTTAATGACATAGCCTTCAAAAGGAACACAAGTGAAAATTTCTTTTTCTTAAAGTGAAATTTCACACCCATGGTGTCCCCGTGAATCATCCTAAAAAAATACAAACACTACATTTTTTATCTGATTGGCTGTGATTCTGAATGCAGAATATAAAAGCCGCCAGGACTTTGGGATAAAAGAGCTATTGAGAAGGTCGACAGTTTGGATGTGGTGTTAGTACACTTTTCCAAGTAGGTGTGCAGCAGAGGCAAGAACTCAGACAAGTGTGATCCCCATTGGAGTCAGAACTGGAAAGAGTGCAGAAAGGAAGGTTGAAGCATAGGCAGAAAAGAGGGGTCTGAAGAGAAGAGGACCCTGTTGGTGATTTGCAGTAGGTCACACTGCACAGCTGACGGCTGTGCAGCCTTAGGGGTGTAATGTACCCCAGGACTTTCACAGTAGGAGCCGGGATAACCATTTCTAGGAGTTGTGCATGTGAACTGCGTCCATTGAGCTGCCATAAACCATCACAATGTGATGGGTGCCAAAGGTCACCATCAATTTATTTAATGAAAAATTTGTAATATGTTACTTCAGGCAGGCAGTAAAAGACAACCCATTGGAAAATCTGCGCCAGCCTTTCTTTTTATGTTGTTGCCTGATGATCTGCATAGCTGCTTAACCTAATTAGAACTGCTTCTAATGCTTATTTAGGTCTTGTATGTTTTGCAGAAAACTGTTCTACTTTACTCTTCAACATCGACCTATGAGTTATATTTTAGGCTTTGTTATTTTCCTGTTGTAAGTGATGATTCAGTTTAAGTTTTGTGAATAGGAACCTAAAGAGAGAAGCAGATATGCCAAATCTTGAATTCCAAGGCTGCTCTATAACTTTTTGACAAAAAAGAAATCTTACCTTTTGATAAACCGGCAGCATGATTTTAGTTTTAGAACAAAAAAAACCCCCACAAAACCCAAAAAACTCCTAAAATAAAACCTCAAACCCACAAAAAGCAAACAAACAAGAACCCAACAACAACAAGAAAATCAAGATTTGGGCATAAAATTAAGTTGCATGCAACTTTAAATGAAATTTAAAAAAGAAATTAAATTAAAAGAAGAAAGTATTCATAAAGTAACTAATAAAGTAACTTGCTACCTGGTATGTAATATATGCAGTTCCTTCATTACTGCTACAGATATACATTTCTTTGCCAGAAGGCAGAAGTTTTTTGTGAGGAAACATGTTTAGGCACTGAATCTTTGCTTTCAAGGCACCTTTTGAGGTCTTCAGAAGCAGTTTTACATTAGCTGTGGTATTATTTAGCTGTGAAATGCAGTAATAGTGCAATTTAATTGGCCTTTGAGAATGGTAGTTTTCAAATGGTAATCTACAAGAAGACTTAAAATCCTAAAAAAAGAGGGCTTCCATTTTAATTATAATGATGTCTTGCTTGAAGAATTGATACAATCTAAGTGTTTGTCTAGTTCATGTGATTAAGCAATCAGAAAATCGTCCCTCTTACAGTTTGCATTTTGTGTGGGAATAATGAATATTTTAAGAGCCACTAAAAGTGGCTGCATAGAAACAAGCAAGAGGAAAAAAATATCTCTTTACATTGCTAATATTTATAATCCCTTTCTATGACATCAAGAAATTCAACAGTGATAGCAAACAAATAGCAATACTTCTTTGTAATTGCTTCTACTTCCATTATGAACTGTGTTCTACACATAAGGAGTTCTACATGCTGTAAAAAAGGGCAAGAATTTTTAGAGGTCCAGACAAGATAAACTGGATGGAGTACGATAGCTTTTTTTCCCTCAATGCAACTGCAGAAATCTCAGAAGTATTTCATAAAGATGTGAAAAAAACCCACAGCTTAGAAAAGTAAGTCACTCCTTAGACAATACAATATTATTGTGTTACAATAATCTAATTATCCAAAACTGAAAAAAGTTGTTTAGTCAGAATGAGTGTAGAATTAAATATTGTATATTTTTCAGAGCTGAAAAAGACTCACAGCCCTATGTTGCAGCTGACAAAAATGAAAACAGAGTAGAAAATGCTCAATGAAGCTCCAACACAGTCCAGTTTTCACCACACTGACAGTTTTAGTGCCTATAAACAGACAAAACAGCAGCCTTTTTTAGTGTAAGAAAGAAAAACTATTCCACGAGCAAATAAATGGGGGATTTTAGAAATTAAATGCCAATTTTATTTAATTCCAGTAGCTATTAGAAGATATCATCTGTATGTACACAAAGCATAATCATCCCTCAATTAAAATCTCTCAAGAGATATTATTAGGTGGAGTTGAGTTCAAAAAGGCATCTCTTAAATACAAAGTAGGTTGATAATATATACAAAAATCCCTCTACAGACTCAAATGTAGTGGATATCAAACAAGACATGAATGTTCTCAAAAAGCATTGCCATCTGTACATAGCAAAAATAACACAACAAGTAAAAGCTCTTTTTTTCCCCCAGAAATCCCATCCTTTTTTTGTACTTAGTTTTTAAATATTGTTGGTGTTGTTTTTAGCATGTTGAGTGCTAAACCTGAACTCAAGCTTCTACCTCTCTTTAAGTTATAAAAATGATCTTACTTGTTTTAGTTGCACACTATTCATTTTGCGTGGAAGTTGGCAACGTTAAAGTTATTGATTTAAATAGCAGCATTTAAAGGCAGTGCAATTCGCAAACACTTCCAGTAGCTAAGCTAGGACTTGAAAAGAATGTTGCAAGCTATAATGAAAATTCTAGTTTCACTCATTTCTTATAATGTTTCCACATTCTGCATTATGCAGGTTTTACAATACAATCACTATCTTGCCAGGAAGTATAGTACCATCATTTTACAGCAGGGCTTTTATAGTGTACTATAGTCCTTTTTTTCCCAGCAAGGTTTTACAAACAATCCCACCTGCATATTAGGCCAAGGTATAACCCTCCCAGAAACTTTCCAAATAAAAACAGAATAAATGACAGGCTGTGCAACAGGTATAAGTACCTGTCTCATGCAATCAGAAGAAGACAGCAAACACTTGCATCCTGGGAGGTGCTGGGGCACCTAATTTTCTGCTTTGTTTCATTTAGTAGAGGGCAGTGGCACACCGAGATAAAATCTTACAAAGAAGTCTGGTTTAGGCTGACAAAAGAGCAACTCAGGACCAAATCTGATTCAGATGTGCTTACAGCTGAAGCTCTTTACAGACCACTAATTTCATGAGTAGTAAGCCCTTGCAGAACCACATAGACCCATTCACACTCAAAAAATGTGTAATTCATATTATCTGGCAAACTGCACAAAACCTGGAATGAGCACCTTTTTCTCTTTTGACACATCTGTTTTTCATTGCTATTTGCCCAGGCTGGGTATTTTAAAACTAATGCACGAGACCTGCTGACTCTCATGTTACAAAGTTAGTCAAATTCAGTGATTTAAAAGAAATATTTGTAGGTATGACTTTGCTGTAGAATCAACCAGGAGGCTCAACACATTGGTTAACCCCCCAGGAAGAAATTAGGTACTGGAAGCTATTCTTGAGTTACCCTCTCCTGATGTGAGTTGGCTTGGCCGTATAAGTTGCTGCTCCTTTTGGGGTGATAGCCTTTGTTCTATGTCTTTAAGATTATATCTTTTTTTCCCCCTATATCTTTGGGATCATATCTTTTGCTTTGCTGCATTCAACACAAGTCTGAACCTTGCTGGGAGAATGTGACTTGCCTTTGAAGCCGCAGAGGAGGAAATTTAGGGAATGCAGTTAAGGACAGTGAACACAGGAATATTTTACTGCATGCACTGCTTCTGTAGGAGCCTACAGCACTGAAAAGGCAGCGCATGCTTTCAGTCAGGCTAAGGAGCACTCAAAGGAACATTCCATTTGGGTGCCTAGCTTAGTGCTTCAGACAGGAGAAGGAAGCAAAAAAACACCACAATCAAGTAAACTTGGCTAGATCAAACAAGCAAATCATTAAATATTAAGTAAGTTAGTGGGTTTTTTTTTTTGTCTTAATACAGAAGTTATAGCTGGTTGTATCTGTTACTACTGGCTGCATTTGGCAGGGGTGGCAGTGGTTTCTGTAAGGCAACAGGAATTGCTGTGAATTCAGAAGGGGATCACATTATTGAAAGTGGGAACTTCTGATGTCAGTGAATTAACTGGGTAGGAGCTATGATCTGTTAAATTTGGTTCAGCATAAAGAAATAAATTAATTTGCTTAAACCATTGTCAGAGAAAAATACTTCAAATTGATTAAGCATTTTAACAAATGTAGACCTGGAATGTAGACTTTGTAAAACACTGTATTAGCAAACATTGAAAAACTGCAAACTGTTCATATCTGTGCTTTCTTTTTACTTTATTTATATTTCTTTTGTAGCCCCTTCCCCAAATTCTTTGCTGGATCCAATAACTGTTAAAATACTGCTTTGTGATAATTTTTTTAAAGCATCCATTGCAAACTCCTTCGCGAAGATTAATGGTGAATTATGTTTGTAATATCTAAAGGTGTCTATGTAGCAGTGTTTTCTTTATCACAGAATAGAAACAAAGCTTCTGCAGCTGTGAATAAAAAATATTCAGTAAATACTTTTAAAACACCCCTCCCCCATCCATTTTAGGTAAATAGTTACTTCATTTAGCAGAAAATTCAGTTATAAAAAAGTGCCACCTAATATTATTTTTCACAGGTCAATCAACTAGTCTGAGTGCATTTATCTAAACCAATGGAGGTGCTGTTTCACTGGCTGAATGGCTGACACACATTTCTCATCGTCCTACTTAAGCTGACTTAAATATTGTTGTACAGCCTGTAGTAGTTGCTAAGTCCCAGATAAACTCAGTCTTTCATGGGTCTCACTGAATCACAACAGATTTTTTTGGTTTTGAGCTGAACATTGGTGAAAGTTTAAGGGGGAAAGCAAGCTCATGGTCAGAGAAAGTATTAGGTTCCACTTCTTACCTTCCTGTGTAGGAAGACACTTCTACAAGGAGTATCTCTCTCAGGGTGGCTCTGGAATTCATTCCTCATGGAGTCTCAGTATACAACATCAGTATACATACATCTCAGTATACAGCAGTGTTGTCGATCATGAAGATCAGTTTTGTGAGTTAGGCAAAGCATCAAAAGTAGTTGTAATGACTGGTGCTTCCATTACAGGTCACAACATCCAGTGAAAAGCACCAAGTACTCTCACCCTGATCTAGAGTTACATGGGTCACTGTCCTGTGCCTGGATGAAATGGGTGACATAAAATTCTTTGAAATACTACTTGGCAAGTGGCTGACCTTATTTGACAGATCCTTTATCCAAACACTAGATCGCATCATAGTGTTTGGAGACTGTGACTTGGCAGCAGCAGTGTGCTTGGAAGAATAGTAGGATTATTTTTTCACACAGACCAAAGAAACATATTTTTTTCAATAGACCTGATCATGGGAAAACCACTCCAAAAAGAAAGAATGAAGGAAATTATTACTTTAATTGCTGTGGTCCTACAAGGCAGAGAAAAAATTAAAAGTGACTCACTATTGCTCTCTATGAAGACTGAAACAGATGATGGTAGGTAATCTATCAGATAACTCCTCAGCAAAAATATTCCTAAGCATAGCAATTCCTCAGATTAGAGAAATCTGTGAATCACAGAAGCTGGAGAGCAACATTACTTTTTAGAAATGTGAGAAAAGGTTTTCAAGAAAGAAGATGAGAAAACTTAGTAGGCTGGAATGAAGGACTTTGTGGTTCCCCCCTGTCCTCAGGGTCTGCATGAATGCAAATCTGATGCTGATTGACAATATACATGTAAACCCACTTGAGCAGAAATCATTCTTCATTGTGCAGACTGACCCAACTTCTTACATCTAGTACACTTCATCAGCCCTTTCCTGCCCACAAAATTAATTTTCATTTTTTATTTCTTTAACCACTAACTAAAACTGAAGGGTTATGTGAAAACAATGTCAGATCCCAGAGAACCATCAAGTCTCATTTCTTCACCTAAAATATGGGAAAAAAAAACTAAAAAAACTTTAAATTTTATTTAAAAACCCAGGCCTTTTGCTTCCTAGGCACACACTTTTTACTGAAGGGACAAAGCAAAGGTAATCTTTGGAGTTTGGATCATTAGTGCCTCTCTTCACTGAAAGACTGCTTGCAAAGCTCATGCAGCTTTCTTCTCCTGAAGTTGCAGAATAATGCAATCCACGTTGGCTATTCCACTTCTGGATAAACGCCTCTTGTTGACCCTTCTGCTCACCAGCCTCCACCCCCAGATCTGTAAACTAACTGTATCTGTACTGAATGGCTGATTCAGGCCCTCACAGCAGGGGTGGAATGTCATTAACAACTCATGAAAGCAGATCATCAACGTGGTTTTACTGGAGGGGCAAATTTGTTGAATATTTATGGAGCATAACTTAAGCTAATTGTTCAGAAGCTCTGATATACAAGCCTCTAGAAGACTGTAAAGGAAAATGGCTGTCTCAAACTGAGAAAGGTCCGTCAAAGTAAAATATTTAGCAGTTTTCATCTGTAAAAAATACAACTGTGCTCCAGTTCCTACAGCTACGAACAACAATAGAAATAGCTAAGGCAGACCAGTATATAGAGTGAAATCATAGGCCACAAAAATTTCTTATGTTTTATATCCTGAGGGTAACAGCATAAACACAGTAATGCTTTGCAATTATGCAATGCCTTTGAGCTGAGGATCCCAAAATGTTTTACAAAAATGGGTAAGAACTAAGCTTTTGAAAAACTTACAAACAGTGGTAGGGAATCTTCTACATGGAGCTATGTGACAAACTGATTATTTTTTTCTGTGATTCTGTGGCTAAAATGAAGAAAAAAAACGTACCAGATGGTTCATTTGTGTCAAGAAAAGATTAATTTTTTATTTTCTTGGTGAAGATGAAGGTCGCTGAAGTTCTTGTTTTTCATCTAAAATAAAACATTCTCTTTTATTTTGCAAATCAAACACCTTTTCTAATATATCTTTTATTTAAAATGTTTTAATAACAAATAAGTGATGTTTTATTCTTAGAAATAGTGACATGATTGACATTTTTACTCATTTAGAGGTTTCTTGATTTAGATACAAATTTATTTCTGCTTTTCTCCTTTCTAATTAATGAACCCCAGTTCCACTTTGCTCCCATTTATGTCACTATTAGTTCTACATCCTGAATTTGCAGCAGTAACTGGTCCTATTGTGTGATGATTGATGCAACAATTCAATCTGAAAGCAGTGTCGTGATGCCTGAAATACACTTAATTGCATTCCAAGCCAAGCCAAGGAGGGAATGGGTGGAGTTTTAGGGCAAGCAGTTACTCCAGTTATTAAGAATCTATGAGCAATGCTAATAGTAAGGGCTATCTGTATTGTGAATCATTCTTAATGTAAAAATATATATCTGAAATAATCGTCACTAATATTCTTAAAGTCTGAAACAAATCAAACAGTATGAAAGGAAAAAAGCCATGAAAACTTTGACTGAATTGTCTTTCATTAATATGTTGACATTTTTAGGGTTTTTTACAATAGCTGTGAGTAGATGGGAAGCTGGAAAAAAAAAAAAAGAGAAAAGGGAAAATAAAGTCTTTGGTTCACCAGTTTCCAGGAAAGCATTGTGGTTGGCCTAGAAAAACCTGAAGCACAAAAGTTTGACAATTCTTCTATTGTGCTCTGGGAGTGCAGCTTGTGCCTGGCTCTGGTTGTTGCTCTCTTCATTTATAGAAACTTTTATTGACAGGACCATGGAAATAAGTATGACATCAAATATTTGCAAACTGAAGTTCCTCATTTTAATTAAGTCTCTCCTAATTCTAAATAAATTGACATAGTCTAGAACATAGCTTTTGATGGCTTATGCTCACGTAAGGTATTTGGCCATATAGACCTGTCCACAAGTTATCCTCTCCAGACTTGAGTTTTGGAACAATTAAAGGCATTAGTGTTGGGGAATCAATCACAGCTTTTGCTGGAGTCTAGTGCCAGATGGAGAAGTTAACTCTGAACAGAAGTTCTAGCGAAGGATTTGGCAGTGGTGAGTGTCAAATACAGGAAAGACCTCAAAAGATGAAGAAAGGAAAGACCCTTAACAAAGGAGTTGCCTGAAACATGGAAAGCTTTCTACTTTGCTTGTCAGTAATATGTGAACTAACACATGTGCAGATGTAACTATACACACAGCCACACACTCTATTTTACCCTGATCAGATTTTTGTATGCATAATGAGATCTCAAATTTTTTTTTCAAGCTGAGCACCATTTACTGTGCAGAGAGGAAGCAGCAAAAAATAGAGGCTCTAATAAAAGGAATGAACTTCTCAGGCATTCTTGCAAGCAACTTTCTTGCCATCTAAATGTCACAAAGTCAAGGTAAGTCTAATGACTGTGAATGCACACACAGTCACTGAATCCTGTCAGATACTTTTTATTCTTCAGAGTCTGATAATGTGAAGACAGAAAGTTTTCCATAGTGTGCCCAACTTCCCTTGTCTAATCACATCTAAAAATAAATAGACGGAGAAAATAATTTATTTTTGACTCTAAGAATCCCTTTAAGATTTTGATTTTGGTCAAAGTTATTGGAAGGTTGGTTTTGGTGTGCAGATTGTTTGTCTTGTTATAAAGTTTTGATATAAGAGCAATCTCATTTTTCTTTTACTCAGGCTGGTTGGTAAATCTTTTTTCAGAGAATTGTCTCTATGGACCATACTGGAGAATTCATTATTTGTGACTATATATATATATATATGTATACATATACACATATATATATGTATATGTATATACATATATATATAAAAAAGATTGGAGTATGTTTCATTACTTATATTCATGTTTGAAAGAGTAGATCCATTCAAGATGCACTGCTTCACTATTCTTTTTTTTTTTGTAGGAAAGTATAATATGTTTGTGGTTAAATATCCTAAGAAGATTCCTCCTCCTCTTCTTTTTTTTTTTTTTTATAGCTTTGTTTCATATTTCCCACAGCCATGAAAGACCACACAAATAAAATACTTCTGCAAAAATGCACAGCAGAATATAACAGAAATTATCTTAGTTAATTTGAACACGTAACAGTTGTCAAACTTGGTATTAATTTTTAATGTGAGATATGTACTCTTTTTTTCTCTCTTGTCTTCAAGAAGAAAAGGAGATGATGCTTTGTTTTAAAAATTAAAGAGGACATGCCAGTAACAGTTGGTATTGCTCTGTATGGAACCAAAATTCTTCTGTAATCCAGGAGAAAATAATGTAGTTATTTACCTAAGAAAAAAAAGTCTTTCCGCTAAATTCATCCTGCTTGATGATTTACAGAGCCAAATAAATACTGGAAAAAACCACAAGTATGTATATTCTTATATTTTTTTAAAAATTACCCTAGCTGTGATTGTATTCTTTTTATATTCTGTTTCTAAGAATACTCCAGAAACATTTTTTTTCCTAGAAGAAACATGCATAAAATAGACAAATATTAGCATGACTATTTCAGAATGTGTGGGGAAAAAAATGATTTCATTTTATTATATTTTGTATATAAAATACATTTCCCAGACTCAGTAAAATACTTAAAGCGTATGGTTTTTCTTATTGTTTTTGAAATTTATACTTAGAGAGATGATAAATAACTTGAAAGTAGTATATTACTCTAAAGTTTAATTCACTGCTTAGAAGGATGAATTTTATATATGTAGATAAATCAAACACAGATGGTACTCTATTAGAAAGGACAAACCATGGAAACAAGGTGACACATGAAATTTTTGCCTTCCATTCAAAATTAATTTAACTCTGAAAGCCTTAGTCTCATAATGGAGTTGTAAAGGAGACACGACTCAAGGTTTCATAAAGAGAAAATACTCAGTAGTTAAGTTTTTTAGAATTTTTGAGAAGGTAAAAAAATAATATAAATTATTTGTTATAATAATTTTTTTCATCTAATAGAAAACTATCCACTTAAAAGGAACAGAGGATCTTCTTTAAATTCATGATTGGTGAAATCCAGTTCTTTTTATATCTCTGGCACTTTTATTACTGTGGTCTTTTTCTGCTTTAAACAAAATTGTTCTGTTGGCAAGCAGATTCATTCTGGTTGTAGTCAGTGGTACAGGGGCAAGCTCAGAACAAATATATAACAGAATTTATCTGGGGCCTTGTCAGTACCTCATTGGTTTTCATCCAGTAACTGCTGAAGTCAACACAAAATTTTCTGATATACTTTAGCTACATCTCTGAGAAAGGAGAATCTGTGGGTTTTTTTTGGAAATCATGGCTGCACTGAGAAATGAAAGAGTTGGTGCTCAGAAATCTGCCAGTTCCTTGTTCTGGGAAGTCAACACGTTCTTTAAGAGAGATTCACTTCCCTGATAAGTTCATCACTTTTCTTGGTAGATCATTCTATTTTTATCACATACACGCAGTAATTAAAAATATTTTCTAAATGTCATAGCAGTAGCTAAACTTTCTGTCATTAATATTTTTTTTGTACATGCTGTATTTGTGCTAAACTTCAGTTCTTATATTCTTGGGATAAAGCTATTACTTTGTACATTGTGGCTGAAATTATCACCCTCTCAGTGCAAATAAGTTCAACAATTCTCATTCTTGTTATATTTAGGTGTGGGTACCATACAGACTCTATTGCTGTTTTTACTTTTTTCTTTTTCTACTTCTTCTTTCCTTCCCCTATTTCCTTCCTTCCTTCCTTCCTTCCTTCCTTCCTTCCTTCCTTCCTTCCTTCCTTCCTTCCTTCCTTCCTTCCTTCCTTCCTTCCTTCCTTCCTTCCTTCCTTCCTTCCTTCCTTCCTTCCTTCCTTCCTCTTAATATAAGAAGAGAAAGCATAGACAATTTTTTATTATCATTTTTGCACAACAGTGACAATTGCTTGATGTCATTCTCTTTTTTTTGTACTGATATGCTGTTACTCTTGCAAAATCAATTGGTTCTGCAGCTCTCAAAAACTGAAGGACTCTTAAAATAGCCAGCAATAAATCTCTAGTGTTTAGTTAACCATCAAAGTAAGGAAAACACTGGGCAGGCTGCTTAAAGCAAAGCTAGCGCACTAACCATGTCCTTTGGGATTTTTTCCCATGACTTTCTCATAGTGGAATTTTCAAGCTGAAATTCAAAAGCTGAGAATATCTTTTCTTATTTCCTGCTACTAAGAGTAGAACAAGAGCTTCCCATATAAGCATTCTCAGTAAGCAAATATATATATATAACTCTATATATATAGAGAGAGTTCCAGAGCTGATTTTTTTCAGACCTTGTTTTAATGTTTTAGATTCTGAACAGTCCTAAATGTTTTCAGCCATCATATAATTTAACATTGAGTCATTCTACATTCCTAAAAGAAACCTTCTCTTACGCATGATTACATATTGTTAAAATGGATAGGTTAATTTTGAAGCATGAATTTTTCATGGTAGCTGTTCTGCTACTATTTTAGTCTGTTTTTAATGATATACTCAGTGCAACAGCCCTCTTGTATACAATTACAATTTTGAAAAGCGACTGACTTTGGTTACAGCTATATACATCATCTCAGACTCTCTCCTGCAGAATAGATTTCATGGACATATTTTGTGTGTTCCTACACCCAAACAAAGATATTTGACAGAACATGCCACACTACAGCCAAACAGAGTGGATTTGCTGTGTATATATATATACACACATATACATGATTTATTTAAGAGAACTCCTGGATACAGGAAGTCCATTTGTGCCACAGTATCTAAGAATCTGCTTTGCTTTTGCACACACACACAGACACACAAAAAGGAAAAAAGGCATTCTTGCTGTCGAATTTTAAAAAAAGCCTTAAAATTAAAATTCAACTTAAACCTCTGCTCTGTTTCTCTGGTTTTACTTCATGTCTCTCAAACATGGGCAGAGAGAATTGACATTTAGTAGCCATCTCTTGTTTGATCAGCAAAAGGGAAGGTTAAATTGGCGGAGGCTGGCTGACAAATACTGAAACAGTCATTTAGGATGAAATTAATGGAGCTAGAAGAAGGTGTAGAACATTCCATTTTATTTTACAGCGAGGATGATAAAGGTTCTTAAAGATCCTTTGGGTTGACCTATAGGTCAACCCAAAAGTGCTATACAGCAAGAAGCAGCAACTGAGAGAATGAGGAGAGGTTAGGCAGACAACAGAAGCACAAAAAGCATCTGTGTTGCAACTTCTCTCGTTCTACAAAGAAACAGCTTTGGATTGTCCCCATGTGGAGGATGATAGAGATAAGAAGCTCTCTGGTGGTAAGCATCTGGGATGGGAGGGAAGATCATAGGATATTGTGGGATTCTCTTTGTTTCTTTCTTTAACTGCCTATGTCTTTGCTGGTTTTTGAAGCTTTTCCAAACCCCAAGGCTTCTGAAGTTCTTGCATCACTCATTTTAACTTTTTTTTTTTTTTTAATAACAATGTCAGAGCAATGTTAGCACAGGAGAATATCTGTGTTAGGCCCCTAATTAGATTCATATTCATATTGAAATTTGGAGAAGTCACCAGCACAAATGAGTTACTGCAATGATTACTTCCCTCCTGATGGGAAAAGATAGCAATTGTTCCGCTATGTACTAGTCCCAAGCCAAGGATGTCTGTAGATTCAAGTTTAATTGAAGTTCAAATAGACTGTGACATAATGAACTTCATTCTTCAGTGCTGCCTTGAACAAATCAAGGCTTCCCCACTAAGTCTCAAACTGTCTTGGAAGATCCTTGCAAACTCAGTGTATGTGTGGTAGTGTTGTTTGAAATCAATTATAATCTTCAGAGTCTTTAGTACCAAAAGATGTTGTACTTCACAGGAGAATGACCAAGTAAATATTGGAGCGCTGCCACGTAAGTCAAAAGAGAGAGAAACATGTTGATGGAGCCAATTTGCTGTAGGGAACTACTTTAGGGGGTGGGAGGAAAGAGTTTAGGGCACAAGGGAACAAACCCAAACATGCCTTATATTTATTCAGTGCTGTGTAGGCAAATCTCCAGTGGCCTTACCTTTAATGCTGAACATTTAAATTTTTTTTTGTAGACAAACAAGATCTCAGTAAATATTCTATTTTCAAGGTCTCTGCTTATCCCATTCATCATGTATTCTTTGATCAGCGGGAAACTGAAGTAAAGGCAATGCTTTTGGGGCTGATCTAGAGAGCTAGATAGTTTTATTTACATGAATAGAAAGAGACAAACCTATGCTAATGAGTAGGGGCTGCACATGGAAATGTTTAAAGATAACTTATGAAGGGTGAACTTGTCTGTATGAGAGGGCCATTCAGACCTTTTTGCTAATAAGGATGAAAAAGAAGCAGTAAAGTAGTAAGCTAATTATCAGCATGGATTGAAAAGAAATCACACATTTGACACCTGATCTACAGGCAGTTGATACAGCAATTTGTTCAAAATACTGTTGAAGAATACTATTTTATTTTAGTATCTTTAATGCTTTCAGTGATTTATATCCAGAGAAAAGAATTTGAAATTGGAAGTCAAAATCCAGTGATCTTTTATTCTTGTTTCCATAAGAAATCAGGTCTTAGTTCATCTGACTTCCTGTCTGTTACTGAAAAATATCATCTCTTACCCCCTGAGAATTAAAAAGGGCTATAATTTCTCAAAAAGCCTAATTAAGTGTGAAATTTTGAAATATATTAGAGCATTTCCCCAACTTAATTTTGTATTGAGATATTCATGTAATATATCTTCATAAAGTTTAAACAAAAGTTGATAGATTGAATACACAAGTAACTTAGACTGTCTCATCAATAATGAAAAAAAAAACATGTCAAAATCTTGCCAGTTTATTAAACCAAAGTTTTGTACAAGAATTCACTTGTATAGACAATTATATTCATAAAAGATGCTTTTTACTTTATCGTGATGAACAAATGTTCTCAAGGTTCAGTCACTTCATTGGTCACTGTTGAAGTTGAATGTTTGAATTCAGCTTAGGAACACATTTCTATGGCCTGTGCTTTGTACAGAACCAAAACAGCTGAACATTGTTAGATCCCAGCTGTTAGATGCTGCCCTTTTGCACTGGTTTACCTGCATTTTCAGTAGCCCTACAATATATCAGGAGGGGCTTTTCTACCTGCACATATTAGTTTCCCTGTCTAAAAACTGCAATTGGTTTGTAATGTCTGTAGAAGCATAAGTAAGATCCAGTGGTGCCATTTGTCCAGGGTACATCTTACGGGTTGTTTTTTTCTGTTGTTTTTTTTTTTTTTTTTTTCCCCCAAATCCACTATCAGTAGATACAAGTTACTCTAAGTCATAACTTGCACAAATTTTTCTCACTATCACTGCCTGTTTCATCCCCAGTGAGAGTAGCTGTAATCACAGGTCATTTGCCACATACAGTGGCATGACTGACTAAATACCAAAGTGATTTTCAAGATTTGAAGCAGTATGCAATGAAACGATTAACTGTATAAATTCAAAAGGCGTTCTGCCTGCCTGCGAATGAGTGTGATCTACAAGTGCATGGGTCATAAGAGGTGACAGGAAATATCAAAATATTAATAAAATGTTGTGAATGAAATGTAAGATTAAATACAGAAAACCTGACAATTGCCATGTCTGCTTTTTAGTGTCTTTTTTTCTGCTCTTTTTCTACCTTTTTAATCAGTCCTCTCTGTCAATTAGATAATTTTACACCTTGATTTCTAATTTGGCTGAATTTGGCACTAGATACAGAACACAGATGGGCTCTACCTTGCCATTTTGATTTGGAAGCTCTAAATACTGACAAAAACCCCTGTATTTATTTGCTTATTCATTGTCATCATTATAGTAAATATAACTCTGTATGGAACCTTGATGTGTTTAGCAATTTTTTTTGGTTATAATCATATCTTTTCAAATGGAATTTATAAGGAAAGATGGTATTTTGAACAGTGAATTTTCATTATTTTTACAATATTTTCTGATTTATTTTTCATTTTTGATCAAGAACACTATTCACTTTCTTGCGCTGAAAATGACCAATGGCCCTTGGTAAGAACCTTTACCAAAATGACAGGGGAGCCTAAAATGAGAAACCTTTTGACAACTGGACATAAATAATTTTCAGGATTCCTAAGTCATGTTTTACCTTGGCAGCTGCCCTGATCAGTTTAATTGGAGAATGCTTTCAGTTGTGTGACTGAGAAAGAAGAATGTGACTCTGGACTCTGTAAGTGTTAGTTTTCCCATGCTCTTGTGCTTGGGACTTGTTAGGATGCTTACACAAAAAGCTTTTGTAGCATGCCTCAGTAGTTTGGATTTTTAGGAGGAGTGCTCACAGACAGTGGAAGGTGGATTCAGCTACCAGAAGAAACTTTTTGTTCTAATAAACACTTTGATTTGCTTAATGTGTAACCTACAGGGGAATACCATTCAGTGGGTTGTCAGAGTTCACATGATTCTGTATGTAATTACATCGGTATTATAATTGCCTATAAATGTCTATGCTGGAAATGATGTAAGTTTCTGACCAGGGGGTATGTTTTTACATTATTGCATTATTCATGTTTAAAGCAAGTTGGTGAGGAATATAATTGGAAAAAGAAAACAAGGAATTTAGATTAAAGCCCTTTATAGTAAAAGAATTTGGGTTTGAAAGATTTATTTTTATGGCAGGATTGTTGTAAGGCAGATTAAGACATTTCCTATCCTATAGAATCATTATTTCTGCTCAGAAAAAGAATTAAAATTTAATAATTGGTATGATTTTGGAAGAAGTCTTGACCTTATGAACAATTCCTGAAAATGATGTGTTTTGAAACAAAACAAATCATTGTGAGATTGTATGGATTCATGTACTATATTGCAAAATAGCAGTAATTTGGGGAATGATATTATAACACTAATCAGCTTGTAAAGTAGTTAAATGTGGTTTCAGTAAGCTTGTGGACTTCTTCCTCTGTTTTTCTGGAGAAGTGATATCAGCTTCTTTATATTTCACAGGAAAGTCATGAAATCAGTAAGATTAGAAATGTAGCAATTTCTACACATGTGCACTAGCTAAATGCCCTACTTTAATTACTGTCAAGTAACAATATAATTTAAACTAACAGTTATTTTCACTTTTTGTCACATTTTCTATTGAAACTCACATGATGAATTAAAATGGAATTCTAATTATCAGCACATGCTTCTATAGGCAATAGTTAAATTTTATGGAATAATTGAATGTTTGATTCTCATTTGAAACATTACCTTTTCATATTTTCTCCTGTTGTGCCCCAAATTATTTGTACAGCATACAACTTTCATAAGCTTTTATAATTCTAAAATCAATCATTCAAATTCTGGAAAGAATTAAAAACTTACAGAAATTTTTAAACAGTTAAAATTCTGAATTCTGAGAGTATATGGTCAGGTTTCTTTAAATCCCGACTTACCATCCTCCTGAGGTTTTATCTGTCTACATTATCAGAAACAGTCATCCATTCCCTCAGCTATTTTAAAGTTAAATGTTGATGACTTTGAATGTTAATGTTAAATGTTGAAGAAAAGAAAAAAAGGGATACAGTACTCCAACCCCAATAAGACAGAGGTATTTAATGTTAATTAAAGGTAGAACACATTTTTATGGTTTATGTCTCTGTGCAGAACATATCCCATTACCTGCTTTGGCAGTTACAGTAAAGAATTCAAGACTTAAGGGAAAAAGAGAGGATTTGTTTCCTTAGAAAGTAATGACCATATTTTAAGTGCTATATAATCTTTTAGAATAATGGTGATATTCCTCTCATTTATTCATCAAATGTTTATTCTAAAATAAAACTGTTCTTATGATTTTCCATTTGCCAAGTGTCCACAGAGTACTCAATCATCTTTACTAACAACATTTATTCTTACAAAACTTTCTTTTATGACTTGACTTTGAACAATTTCTTATACTGAGCACCTGATCTGCATGAAATAATTAGGATTGGTCAGAATTAGGCTTTAGACATGCAGAAAACAATCACAAGCTCCCCGAGTCTCTCAAGAAGGTGTAGTAGTTTAAGGGGAAAAAAGCCATGGAATTTTATAATAGCTTTAATGCTTTGAGTCTTGGCTACACCAGTTTAGCCCACAGCATCATTCCTGAATATATTAAACCACTGAATGATTTAATGACTGAGTGATGATTTTAGATTAAATTGTATTTTATCACATTCATGTGTGTAATTGTGTGAGCATGCACAGAATGAGTTGAAAAGAGCTGCAAACCATGTCTGAGTCATCAAATGCCTTTGTGTTAGGGCTCTGTAAGGGGTTTTGAAATTAAAAACTGTTCTATGCTACACATGGTTGTCAAATATATCTTTTTTTAAATTTCTCTTATTCTCTCCAGTGTCTTTTGTCTTGCATTTTGTAAAGGCATTAACAATGCTGTACCAAACTGATCATGAGTCAGAAAATTTTTCTAACGCAAAACAAAAAAAACCCCAACTTTTTAAGTAAGAGAAGACAGTTCAACAGCTTTTTACAATTATTTTTATTTTCATTTTATTTTTATAGAGGACTAGCTGTAACTTGTGCAAGAACCCTTGTAAACTGGTTCCATACCTGTATGTCTAAGACTGAGAACAGTGTCCACCACCTGCACTAATTGTTGACATAAAACAACAACATGCTTCTGCTTGGTCTGAACTGCAAAATGCATGCTCACATTCTTGCCTGGCTTATTTAGTGATTTCAATAGATACCATCTTTGGAGGAAACCTTGTCTTTGGTTTTACTGTGAACATATACACTACCACTAATGTGAATGAAATGAAAGTGAAGAGTGAAACATGAACTTAAGCCTGATTTTTTTTGGACTAAGAGGCTGGAGCTTTTGGGATCCAGGGGCAAGTCGCTGCTTCATGTGAATGATTGCAATCACTCCATACCCACAATAAAAATGAACGGCCTCCGAGCCACTCTAAGCTGTGCCAGGTAGCTTCAGTTTGCAATAGATCATAAACCACTAATAAATAGTGAGAGAAGAGCACCCACTGGATGTCTGCCTTCCTCTCCTGTAATGCACTGCGCTGTAATTCGGCAAAGGCATTAAAAGCAGCTACATTTAGCCAATTGCTGCTATTTTCTCTCACTAGTACACTGCTCAAGAGGTGTAAAAGAGCACAGAACAGATGAGAATCTGTCTTTGTGTTTTGTCTTTTTGTTTTTCTGATAATAGTTCCTGTGAAAAATGAACATTCACAAAGTCAATGGGAGATGAATACAGAAGTACACTAAGCATGACTGAAAGTAAATTGAAAGAGTCAAAGATATTGTTTTGGTGTTATTCTCCAAATTCAACATTTGCTCATTTGCTTATTGAAAAAGTGATGAAGATGGAACATTCTTACCTATTTTCCCCAAAGAGATTCTAACATTCAATTTAGGGCTTCAATAATACACCTTAAAATAGAAAAAACAAACAAATGTGCTTGTGATTGTTTTTCATTATTCATGAAAAGAAAAACTAATTATGAAAACATTTTTTGGATGTTTTATTCATGAGCTAAATTTTATAAATTAGTTGCTATAATAATACAGTTGTATACCTTTCTGTTTGGTTCCAGCAGTTTCTTCTATTAATAGCTACAAAAGCTAAACTATAATGATGCAGAGAGGGATGACTGATTAGCATAATGGATCAAACAATTTCTTCAGAAATTTCCACTCTCTAGTTTCAATAACTATAATTATTTTTTTGTTTAAAGTAAATTGTGGCAGCAGAAACTACATCCCTTTGGTGGCTTTTGCATTCTGTTTCAAGTGAAATGCCTGACAATAAACAACATTGTTCCCCTTTGTTCTTCCATATGAAATCCAAGTAAGTATTCACACTTGTACTATTTCACAGTAATTCAAATGATAATCTTTAAGTTGTTTAGAAAATATTTTGACTAAAAAATTATTTTCATGTGTAATATAAGCCCTTATTTTCATAAAGAAGTCTCATGATTAATAGACAGCAAAGCTTTTTCTTTAGTCTGAAACATTTCTTTGGTTTTGAGAAGTGATTAAACAAATAATGAGATTATCTAAATGGAAAAATAGTTAAAAAGTAATAGCTTTTCAAAATTAACTTATGAAATTAAGTCTGTACTGTTACTGATTTTTCCCAAGTTGAGTTGGGAAGAATGATTTATGCCTCCTTAAACTGATGGAATCTGAATCCAGTCCTACCTATAAATATAATGAGAAAGTAAGGATGAACATAATATTCCTCTGAAACCTTTCCTTAAACCTGGCAACTGATAAATTACAATTCAAGGGAAAAAAAAAGACAAAAACCTAAAAACCCTTCTACTCTTTATAAAATCTTGGAATCATTTAGGTTGGAAAAGACCTCTAATATCATTGAGTCCAATGTCTGACCAATCACCTTGTCAAACATTGGGGAATTGAAATCCATAGGGCCACCTAAATACCTAATTTCTTGCATTCAAAAATTATGTTTATGGAATTCTAAAACGAGAATACATAAAAGAAAGTGATTTATTATTCCCTGTGAGACTTAATTCAAAGGAAAGTCTTTTGATTTCTACGGTTTGCTTTTAATAATCCCTTTATTGGTATAGTACAATTCCTAAAAATAAGTTATATATAATTTTTCTTTGTATCAGTCATGAATAAGCTAACCAAAAATTTTTGGTGAACTGGAGGTAGGGAACCATAATAACATATAAAAGAAGGATGGAATCCTTTTTGCAGCAGACTTCCTATACAAATGGGTTCCAGATTTCACAGAACCAGACCTGTAGGTCCTTAATGTGAGTCCAATATTAATAAATTTATACCAAGTTTTGCCTTCTGTTACACAACATTCTTTTAAATGAATTAAATTGTTTTCATAGGAACATAAAATTTGCAAAAAGCAGGAGTTTCAATATCTGGTTCTGAAATCTGGCAGTTTATCCATTTACCCTATGGCCTTATGGGTTGGTATGAACACAGATCTAGTCTTTGCAAGTCAATCTATGAAGCAAATTTTAAAAATTGGATATAATATTTCTGAAAAGAAGCTCTTAATTTTTCATTTTGTTTTTCAAAAATAAAATTTTCTTGGTCCTCTTCCTGCTTCTGAATCTCAGATGAGAACAAATCCTTTTGGATAAGTTAGTTGGCAACAAACATCTTCACAACAGAGTTTTGCTTTTGTCCTCCATTTTTGTTATTTAATGTGGTTTAAGTTCAAGTGTCTTCTCTGTTTAGCTACCTTGAGCATCCTGTCTTTGCAGGTTAGGAAAATGCTTTCTGTTATTTTTGCCAAGCAGTATGAATAATCAGGGCAGGAATATTGCCATTTTTTTGATGCTTGTATTCCAAGAGAGTAGGAAGAATTCCCAGGATGTTAATTACTCCTAGCTGAATTGTGAATGCAATTCATAATTAGTTAAGCACTTCAGTTTTCTGAAAACCTTTATTAATCGTCCTGTAATGTTAACTGGAAAGCATAGCATATAAGAAGTGACTGGAGCTCCACAGGACGTTCTTTTCTACCAAAGGTTTTTCTTACTCAACAAGGATCTTCATTTAAGCAGAAAATTTTAAAATGCCTGTGTGATTAAGTGGTGCCTACTGCATTCAGTATAGTCAAACAGCTAAAGCAGAGAGACTCAGAAGAGCTGTGGTTTTTTTCTAGCTTAGTCTTGGGCCCACAGCATGACTTTTGGCTATTTACTTTTCTTCTCTGATCTGTTAGTCTATTTACTGATCTTCTCAGCTTTCTCACCTACTGAAATTTATGAAGTGTCCTTCTTTTGTGAAATAGTTACTAATCTATAGGGGAAAGGTATTAGGTAAATGAAAATTATCTGCTTGCAGTAATATTCATTGGTTTAAAGTTACAGAACCACATTTCAGACTTCATCTTTGTAGCCCAGCTCCTACCAAACTACCATTCATTTTCCAGTCTTATATACAAGATAGGTGATCTGGAAATGTTTCCCATAAACCACAAACATGTCTGCTGCAGTATTTGTTACATTAGATGTGATGCTTTTCCCAATGGAGGGCACACAAAATCATGGTGAAGTAAACAGGAAAATGGGGAATTCTGCCCTAATGTATCACAGTGAGTATGGGTTTTCCTTCACAGAGGAAAGTCTTCAGAACTTCTCAATGTTTTCTGGGCTAGTAATTTCAGGAAAACTTAGTTGCTTTAGTGGTGTCTTTATTTCCTTAGGTAAAAACTTGGTATCTGTAATTATGTTTGCATGTAAATACACACAGACACACACACACAAGTATCTTGATGGAATATTTCCTTAATATCAGAATTAGCTTTCAGATAGCAACCAGAAAAAAATGTTGAGTTTTTCCTTCTTAGTAGAACCCAAACTCCTAAGATGGAATTCAATCAGGAGGTTGCAGTTAAAGCTCTGAGTAATGCTACATTTCTGTTTATTTGGTGAGTCATAAAAATATTTTTTGTTTCTTGGTGTTTGTTTTTTTTTTTTTTTCAGAGAAGGGAGGCTGGTGGGATTTTTTGTTTTGTGTTGCTGTGCTGTTTTGGTTTTTTTTTTTTGAGTGGGAGGGGGTTGTGTGTGCCTACTTGTATCATGTCCTTCTGTCATCAAAGTGTTTTTTGCTCACTAATTCCGTTAGAGGAAGTGTGAAGGGTCTTCTTACTACTTAAATGCTGAACATTCAACACTACTTAAAACACTGCCAAGCAAAAGACACACCCTTTTACATTTTACATTGGAGTCTGAGCACAGGCACGCAGAAATCTGCTCATCATTTCTGTCTGTAGTGGTTTGTGAGGGAAGGTTGCAATTGTTTCATTGCCTTTTAAACTTTTAAAGAGTAAGCTATTATTAGCTTTTCTTGTAAGAGGTCATAATGGGGAAAAAAGAAGGGAGGTTATTAAATGCTCTGGCACTGATTTAAATGCAGTGAGAATTACAGGTGGTTAGATCATAATATTGCTGGAAGGGAATTCAAGAGGTTATTCAGTCAGTGTCCATTCATCTTCTGCAGGGCAGGGCCAATTACATGCTGGTAGAGTCGGAGAGGCATCTGGGCAGTCTAGTCTTAAACACCTCCAGCACTGAAAATACCATAGCTTTCTCAAAAGGTATGACCCAGGCTTTACCTTACTGCTGTTATTAAGGTGTTTTTGTTAATATCTTGTTCTTTATAATTTAAGCCAATTGCTGTTTTTCATATTCACATGAATATGATATTAGGTTAATTCCTTACCCTTTCCTGAAATTTTTATTTAGGTGAATATTTATTTTGTTTGTTTTACATTTGTATCTCAGTTTCTCTCCTTCAAATTTAACTCTTCTATCTCTTCATTCAATATTCTGTATCAAATAATGCTTTAAAAACCTCTCATAGTTATGACTCTCCTCTGGACTTGCTGTAAAATTTCTTGAAATACATTTCCTCAAGCTGGACACAAATGTCTTCCACTTTGTCCTTACTAGTGCTGTCTAAATCAAAAGGTTATTATACTTATTTTTCATTTATATATGAGAAAGCAAGGTTTAGTTGGCTGATTGCAGAAGCATTTCTCCATTGGCTTATGTTCTGCTGCTTATTAAGATAACTACTATCTTAAGATAACTACTATATAAATCTCTCAGAGTGTTTTTTCCCACCCCATTATTTCACACTACATATTTATGTAGATGGCTGTCCCTTACTAACTTCTACTTCTCTAGGTTAAATAACATCCAATTATTTTTCAGGGCATATCTCCAGTTTGTCAAGTTCAGTTTTGTGTTTCAACATATTTCATATTCCATATGAAATATGAATAAATTCCATTCCATTCAACATAATCCAAATTTCAGGAATTCATCACTCAGTCTCTTAATGAAAACATGGAATAGATATGAGGATACAGATGCATGAGGAATAGAGCTCTGCAGAAATCCATTTGCCATCTAGTTCAGAGGGAAGCGTTAAGAACCTCCACTTATCTCTTGTTCATTGCTCATTGGAGGAGAATTTTGTATATTTTCTCTTGTTGCAGTACTCATAATTCAATTTTATGTTCTGTCATTTGACAAATTGATTAAACATTAGAAAATGCCAGTGATTTTCATTGTTGTATCATTTAAAGTTGCCAGGTCACATATGATAAATTTTGTAATAATTTAACATGAACTAAATAACTCAGGAGTTCTCTTCTGAGAAAAAAAAAAAAGTTGTTTAGCTCTAATGCCTTCTTCTAATGCGTCTGATAGTAATATTAAGTAACTGATTCCTTCTATTTGTACAAAGACAAGGTTGAATGGAGGAGCAAAATATTCACATGAATTTAATCTGAAGACCCAACTCCAGAACACAACGCTGCGGGTGTATTAGCTTGTTTCAAGAATCATGAATATGAAATGAAGCCTTTGATGAAAAAGTGGGGGTACAGAGAATGAGCTCCAGAGAAAATCTAAGAAAATACCATAGAATTTTGCAATTAAAAACAAAACAAAATTACTCCCAAGTATTTCCACTTGTTTTTAGAAAGGAAGTACAACCTGACTACTGCCAGTAGTAATCTAGAAGAAGGGCAGGGATCACTCAGAAATCAAAAGAATGGATGCTCTTTAAATAGAAAATTATTGAATAATTGTACAGTTAAATTGACTATAATTTCCTGTCACATATCTATCAGCAAGATTTCTTCACTTGCACCAGTTCCAGTCTTAGCAGTGGAGGTATTCAGTTCACTCTACACTATCTTTACATCAAGTTATTTACATGTTTTCCCACTTATGCATCTTCTCCTTCAGTGCTATGCTATGCTTCTGATGGTATTGGGCAATTTTCTGTCTAGTCTAATGACTTCCCATCTTGAAAATTGCCTTTTCTTTTTTTGAAATGCAGTATCTGGCTGGGGTGAGCAGAATGGGGTTGCTGGAAGCAACTGGGGTCATTCCCCCCCATTTCTGGGCATGACCTTTGGGTAGGAATAGCTGGAGTGGCTGGGGAGCAACTGATGTTAAAAAAAAATACTACCCTCAGGAAACTCTAAATGGCATTATTTGTTGAAAAAGCTGTGCTTCTCCTAAACCCTTTGAATGGGAAAAACCTCAGTTAAGATACATCAAAATAACATGAAAGCATAATTTTTCAAAAGAGGTGCCTTCATTACATTTATTTAGGAATAAGAATGGCAATTATTCTATTAGAGAAAGTGTATATATCTTCATTGTTTTATTTTGTAAAGTATTAGGTTGACATCCATGCAAAACTAAATTTTATTTAAAAAGTAGTTATGACAGCCTATATTTTCTCACCACTGTTTTGAAGAATATATTCTGATTTTAGTACAGGTCCCAAAAGTTCTAACACCAAACATTTTCAGTTTATAGGTCTTGTATATGCATCACCCATACATGCCGCCCCTTACATAAAACCCATTACTATAATGTTTTATCAGTCCACTGGACTTGTCTGCTGTGCCTAATTTCACCATGCTTTCAGCTCCTATGCTTTGTGTTGATTACTGTAATAGGAACCTGAAGTTGGTAGTTTTTTGTATAGGTATAGCTGGATTATACATAGTTGTGCATAGGTTATATTTGCTTTCTTTGTGGTGTACATATTATCATTTCCTAACTGTCTATCTGGAGAAACAAGAGTTGGCACACAGAAATGGCACAGACACAGTGGCCTTCATCTAACTGAGGGCTGGGATCAGGGGAATACTGGCTGTTTTTTTGGTTTGGGACGGTCACAAATAGTTGCTGACAATCCCCATTCAGCTCAGCAGAGGCTTGACCTCGTGGCACATCCTCCTGTGGGAGCAGCTGATGTGATATGTATGAGACTGTGACAGAGGGAAAAGGGCAAAGGGTTATTTTACCCTTACAGATAATGCTCTATCAGGGTCAGATTTCCTTGATGGAGCAATTGGTAAAGGTGTTGGCCACATCTTGATGTTAGAGAATGGCAAAATATACAGAGTGCTCTTCCTCCTTTTGTGTGGGAGTAAAAAGGTTTCTTCTGTTTATTTTATCCCTGCTGTGTGTAAATGCTATCACATACACTCCAGTGTTTATAGAACATGAGAGTTGAACTTAACATTTTTTGTGAAGTATGAGAACTCTGTAAGACCTGTTTGACATACAAAGGTGCCTGCATGTGCTCGTAATTTGAATATTCTTTTGTTTTCAGTTGTGAAAGTTGTTTATTATTTCTGAATCTGCAGGTCGGCTTGGAAGAACATCAGATTTCAATGATTAGTTTTTCACCAGAATTTCAATGAAGTGATGGGCTGCAGGTTTACCCTGGGCCTCTGACTATCAGCTGGAGAAGATGAGAACCAGATTCTTGAATTGGATTGACTGCAAGAAGAGGGTGCTGGGTGGCCCTTCTTGTGGTCAGATTCTGCCATCTTTCAACTGTGAGGTCAAAATCTAGACCTACAGCGAGGCTGAACACCCTGACAGCACAGGCCGTGATATGATGCTGGAGATTTGATTGGAGAAGCAAATAATTTCTAACTGTGCTGTTTGATTACTTGTCTTATGATGACAAAAGAAGTGTTTAAATGTGGTGATGGTTCTGCCTTGTAGCAATAAATTATGAAGAATTAATTATCAAAGATATCAAGTATGTTTTTTCCTTGTACCATTTGATAATTAAATTAGAAAGCCTACAATTAGGGAATTAAAAATCTACAGATGGAAGGCAGTACCTTCCTCTTTTTTTCACTTTTCAGGTAAGATGATTAGGTTTTGTAATCAATTTTAATCACAGATAGAGTTATCGATTTCTTAATTTGGTGGTATGAATTGATTCAATATGGCATAGCTTGGATTGATTCTACTGTAGGTAACTACAATATATAGATACTTTTATAATAAATATTCTTTATTTTTATTCAAAAATCATGGAATTGAGCTAGCTGCACATTAAAAAACATTTTAAAATGTTGAAAATATTTTAAACCTGGGAGAAGGCAAATATCGAGGTTTTAAAACAATGTTTAAAATAGGATTAATTTTTATTTAGAATTCCTACAATATATACCACAATTTTGATATCATTGCATACAAGATGATACAAATTTGTTAAATAAAATTCCTGCTTGAGTCACTTCCACGATCTGGGATAGGCACAATTTCTCTTTCATATAAAATAGCCTTCCTTCAGGGATGGGGTAGCAACAGCTTTACCACTATTTGTCATGATACAGGTTTTCTTTAACAATTGTTGTATCTGATTTTGCTGACTTATATTTGAGGCTTTAGTTAAGTCTAGGAAGAATACTTTTAGGATGTTTTTCCTTTTTTCTCATCACAGTACGTGTTGTGTTACTCTTCTACAAACATACGCTCTACTACTACTGCTGCTGTTTCTCATGTTTTTCTTTGATCAGCTAAGCTATAAAAGAGCATGACTGTTTTATCTTGCAATAAGTAGGAGATAATCCTATCTAATTCAAAATTCACTTTGGGTTTCTCATTCACTGATGTCTTGAATTAAGTAAGTAAAAGAACAACCTCATATGATATTCATCTACTTTGTTATTTTTTTTGTTCCCACCTCCAGATGTCACCAACCCAGCTCAATATCATCATGTTGCAGACTTTTAGATAGTTTTCCTGATTCCTACTAGATTAGATTATGAGACTCTGTTTTTTGTGCCCAAGTTCCAAACTTTTTAAGTGGATACAATAAGTTTGCAATCTCCAAGAAAGTGTCAGGTTTTAACATGACTGAAAGCTTAAAGCCCTTGCAATGCATATCAGAGTGGTCAAAGTGGGCTATAAAGGGAGACTTTTCAGATCGCAAGGATTTGCACTCCTGACCTGTCTTGTTTTGTATCCTTGTATCCTTTCTCATCACCAACTGTATTCAGACATACTCTATTCTGTAAGGCCACATAAGCATGAAGACCTGGCTCTTGACTCCCTGCTGTGAGTTGCTTGAAACAGTCTTTTCTTCCTGAGCTTGCTGATCTCTCTTGGTACCTATAGGGAACACTTAATTCTGAAGAAAGAAATGAAGTAAGAAAAAAACAGTGGATATCAAGAATTAATTGGACCAGACAGGCTATGTGCAACCAGATTAAACACCCAAGACAGGGAAAGAGGACAGATGAAAGCTTTCCAGATAAAAGAGGAGAAAATGATGGAAGACTGGAGGGACCTTGGCATACTTTTACACCTGCTGTATCTCCCAAACTTTTTCTTCTGTTATATTTTATTTTCACATACATTGCAAATGTTTATCTTGTGCTAAATGAAAGGATAGAAATGTCAGCATTCAGAGGCTTGTGGTGATGAGGAATGCCTGTGGATTCTGTTCTCTTTCCAGTTACAGCACAAGTACAACACATATTGAGACTCTGCTTTTGAAATACTTGCAAAATAATTTTACAGATTAAAAAAAAATTGTTTGTCCAGAACTATTGAGAATATTAAGAACTTATTCATTTGTGCCCCATGGACACTTGAGACAGACTCAGCACTCTATCAGTTTCCCTTGTCTTATTTCTAGTCATGTACATAATATACACAGATACAAGAGGATTTGTATTCATCTTACAATACAATATATAAGGCCTAAATTTGTAGGTATGTGAATGTTATATATATATAATTTTAAAAGAAACACCGAGGGAGTATCTTTCTTGAAATATTCCACATATGGGAAGAGAATGATTTTATTAATAAAATTAATTGTCTTTGCATTTCTGTTGTATGTTTCCCTTATTTCTGTCAATAATGTATCACTGATTTCACAGTCCTCATTCAAAGAAAGCCTAATGAGACCTTTGAGGATACTTTTACTTCACATAAGTTTTAATGCAGCCTTTCAGTAATTGATTATAATTTCATTTGTTTTTCTCCACTTCATCACAGACCCAGAAAAAAGCCATTTACTTGCCACAGGATTGTTGTGATCTGTCAACCCATGTGTCATGGTATGGTGTCTCATGATAAGGATAGGCTTCTTGGACATCTCCATAGAACCTGGCTTTTTTCATTGGAACTTCTGACTGTTATTCTCTTTGTGATTCCTTGGACCTTACCCCAGATTACTGGCTGCTCCCTGTCATCCTATGTTTATTAAAATGTCATAAATATGAGATCCTACCTGAGAATCTTCTGAGGTGTAGTAACTACACTTGAACTTGAACTGCACTATAATCCTACAAAATATCTGTATGTGATGGTCTAATGCAAGGGAAACTGCTCTCCCTGTTCTATACTTACCTTTGCAGGAATGGTCAAGAGATACAGGTGGAAAGCTGGAACTCCTATGTTGAATGTGCCATCTTTGAGGCACTGTGCTGTCTCACATCAATTAAATGTTTTGGGGGTTCCACCTCAAAAATACAAAAACATCTGTAGAACAGCTGAGAAAAATGGTGGGATGTATATCAGAGAAATCCTCAATTTCTTACTGTAGTTCTAATGTTTATATTAATACAAACATCTGAACCGTGTGCAGGCTTTTGATGCAAATACTCCAACGTGCTTTGTGCGCATTCACAAATGTGTACACCTGCACATGAGCTGAACACATCGGTGTGTTCTGCAGTACAGCTTTTCCTTCTGTGAGCATTGTCAGGAATCTTGATGAATTTGGCATTTTGATCACGTGTCGTGTTCCTGAAGCTGGCTTCCCTCACAAAGCTCAACAGCCTTTCACAGAATGTTCTCAAGTCACACTGGGAGCAGATGCACAAGCCCTGTGGAGCAGAGACATTACCCTTAGTAGTTCTGCCAGAAACACTAACGTGTCACTTGTTCTTTTTTCAAGTATGAGCTGAGTGCACTGTCATCAGAGGATTCAGCGATGGGCCAGAAAGCAAAAGTCTAACTTTTTAAAACTAAAACATATACTGAAATAATTTATGTCCAGACCTAAGAGCTCCGCAAGGTATAGAATAAAAATTATATTGTGATTTTTAAAAAAAGTGAAGAAACTTATTTGACTGAAATGTTCTTCAATGGTCTGTAAAATGTGATCGAAGAAAGTAAAGTAATTGTAGATAAATTAATTTTTAATTATTTCCAATGAGGATACACAGCTCAGTATTTTTGCTTTCAACTTTACTCATTTCCATCATGCACAACTGCTGCAAAATAAAGCCTATGCCATCTAGTGAAACCACCCAGGGATGGGACCAGCCAAAGAAATCAATCAATAGAAGGGGCCTTTAGCTAAAGGTTAGACAATGTTGTAGCAGAAACCCTAGGGACTTTTTAAGCAGCTACTAAGAAAAGGTTTTATTGTGCCTTCCTTCACAACCTGTATAGGCTTCAGAGATCACTTAAAGTAAATTCCAAATAAAAGGTCTTTCCACTTTGTTTATTTGAAATAATTTTGCTCAGAAAAATGGTGAGTTCTTGAGGTGATGAGACCATCACTGCCGTCAAATGTACTTAAAATAACTTCAGTGGTACAGATTTCTTTGAAAGAAATTTTTTAAAAACTAAAAAGACAACAGCTTTTTATATCACATCCATCAGCTTCAGGTTTTATATTACACAATAACATTCCTACAGACTAATTTGGCACTTGGGCGCATTACATACAGCTACATCATCCTGTCTTTTACAAACAAGGCTATTGAAATTCTACAAATTTTTCATTCCCCTCCTTCTTCATGAATGAATTTCTTTCCTAATATTTAAACCATACTTTTCTTATTGTTTATACCACACTTATTGTTTATACTATATGTTTAATCCATACTTTTCTTATTTTTTTCATATTGTTTAATGCAGTAAGCTCTACTTTTGAATTGAAATTGGAATATATTTCTCTGACTTGATAAAAAAGAGTACAACAGAATGGACTAATAACTAGGCTACAAGTGGCTGCCTGTAAATCACTTGGTAACAATCTTACTGTAATGACTCTTTTGAGTTTCAGCTCTTTCTGACATTTGATCACAATAGACTTTAGTAAAAATGTCAGCAGTTTAAAGCAAAGCCTTTTCATTAATGAGGTCTTGTGGAAAAAAAATATTAGTCTACAGAAAGGCAGTTGCTACAGCTCACCTGGAATAAAAAATTGCCATTGTTATCACTGCTTCCTTTGCCATTGGAAGATTTTGTAACAGGAATAATATATTACAGTAGTGTTAAAATCCAGAAAATAAACTGGGTTGTTCCTGATCTCAGCTGAATACTTTCCTGCACAATTGGAGCCATGTCAAGTTGACTTGCCATTCATTATGTGCTGTATTTCTCAGACATTGCTTGTAGACAACTTCTGAATTCTACCTCTGTCTTTTTGTGGTCCTGATTCTACAGCAAGGATCTTTTATAGTATCTTTTTTTTTGTAAATACAAATGACAAAGAGAGAAAGGCAAAAATATTTTCTGAAACTTCACCAAAGAACTGTAAATTAGGGCAGCCTAATCCACAACCACTGTGTACACAATTTTCACTGAACTAGATTTTTATAGACACTTGCCTCAGTTTTTTTGGTTTTTTTTTAAAAAAAACTAAGTATGTTCTATTGTGTATAATGGGTCATGCCATGTACTCTGTGCTAATTTTTTTGCACTTCTTTTCTGTTACTATATTCTTTTTACAGTGGGATAGGGCACAAGAAAGGTGAGGAAATACTGTTTAATGAAATACTATTGTGGGGCTGAATTTATGATGCGTACAAGTCTATTCCTTCCATTCTTACTCACAAAAATCAGAAGGTAACACAAGTGGGGGCTTTTTCTGAATATGTGGAACAGAGTCAGTCTGCTATGTGTGCACTTGGACTCTGAGGCTTTCCATAATTTACATGCTTATTGCAGCTTCTATTTTTCTTGCAGCATATCCATACTGGACGGAAAAAAGTGAACTGTGATTCTTTGTTTGTGGACTAATAATTGGAGAAATAATAATATAAGGCAAGCTTAGAAACATTTTTTGCTAATGTCCATAACTTAAGAGTAATACAAATTTTGAAAGGCCTTTTAATTTGATGATGAATTAAACAATCCCACTTTTCGTGACTTGTAAGATTGTCCCCAGATGAAACCAACCAGAAGAACTCATAAACAATTACTGGTCAAGCCTGTGCTTTTGACTGCTGTGTAAACCTATCTCTAATTGGAATGGCCTGCACTATTTTGTTATACAAATTACAAATGACTTAATATTTTATTTATGCCTTGCTTCTGGCATGAAAAACTGTAATTCTACTAGAAAAAAATACAAGATTGGTATTCAGACTTCTTTTTAAGCATTCTTTCTACCCCTGTCACTCCATTTCATACCTCAACATGGTCTTTGCACTAAGTTTTGAGACAGTCTTTGTTTTGAGAACAGCATTTTAAGTACTTTTGGCTTTGTATTCAAAGATACCTATGGGATATTTTACAGCTGCTTTATAGTAATTCAGTCATTTTTCATGGAGTATACAAGGGCCAAAATAGGTGACAGCATAATGTAGGGGCAGAACAAGGATTAAACTAGCAGATTCTTTCATAGTCTATTTTAGTCACTAGTGAAAAAATATCTCTTGGCAGAGCCTGATTTGCAGATCAGGTAGTCATTGATTAGCATTTTCCCCCTTTCAAGTTAGGTGTGATAGCATTAAAAAGGAAGAAATGCAGCTTTGCTTCTTGCAAATGGATTGAACATTAGCTACTGGAGGATGGTGGAAAAGTTATTACTTTCTCCTGTGCTATTATACTAATAAATATGTTTCTTATGTTCTGTTTATAATTTTATGACATTACATTAACAGATGATAGTGTTGCAATCCAATGAATAAATATTTAAATATGTCTTTCTAAATGCTCACATGTCTGTTCACAATACTATCAGAACACCTTGCAAAGGCTGTTTCACATGAAGACAATTAGGCAGGCAATTATTTTTAGCTTTGTCAAAATAAACTGCAATTTGGAATCTGTGTAAGCTTATTAGAAACTCATAATATTTTTCATTTGAAGCTCTGTTTATTTGGCATTTTTTTCCCTTACTCATTGATGTTTGCAGCTACTGCTGGGCTTGCCTCACCCGGTTCAAGACAAAACCCCCATTAGAGTGAAGTTGATGGACTCTTGAAATGTGTGCATTAATTTCTTTATGAGATAGTTTAGACCAAAGTCTGTAATGAGGAGCTATATACTGCACCTGATATTAGTCTTCTCATCCCAGAGATGAAAATATGATAGTGAGTGCTTATCAAAGTCAGATTTTTGTTAGACTTCCATTTTATTGTGTCTTTATGTTGGTCCTTATTCTCAAGTTCTATGAAAGTGTTACCTTTTACATAGAAAGCCTTTAAGCAGGGGTATTCAAATCAGAACTGTTAAGTGTTGAAGGAGAAGGGCACCTGGCTTACTGTGAAATGCCATAAAAATATACTACTGAAAAATTCTACTAAAAGTAGACAGTGCATTACAAATGTCTGTCTTCATCTCCAGGTAAAAGATGTGGGGAGAGTACATCTTCTTCTAGTACAGTGCTGCAGTTCTATGGCTGAAAACCAAACAGTGCAAATTAAAAGTAGCTACAGAAGCTGAGCTCGTCAATGATCTAACAAAATTTAGTAATCATTATAGCTTTTAGTTGACCTAAACCAAATACTAAACCAAATAGGCCTTAATGACATTTTTTCCCCTTCTCCCACATCTGTTACACTAACTTTTACTATAATGAGGAGAAGAAAGGAGGTAAAATTAGACTTGAAATTTATGGTCTAACATTTATCTCATAAAATGTTTGCTGAAAAGTTAAATAAGGAGTATTTTAGTTTTTATTTTGTTTTGGAAGGAGGCAATGTTTGCTTTTATTAGCGCTTAAAAGAAGGACTGACATAAATAATATCTATTCTTGCATCCCCCATAACCTCTACCTGTAAGGCATTCTGAAAGGTGAAGAAACGCATGGCATCCTTTACAAATTTAAGAGACCTCTCAACATGGGAAATGGGATACTGTCTCCTTTCCCTCTTCTGTAAAATAGCAATCCAAAACAGGATATTATTTGTTAAGATCAGGAATATTTAGAGGCTTCTGGAAATGACACATTTTTATTTGTACATAGTGAGCCAATTATCCCAGTGATAGATATATTGTGTTGTGTTTTTTCCATTGGTTATGCAAAAAAAGGGCTACTTTTTTTCAGGGCAAGGACTCAATACTTTTTTCTGGCATTATTTTACGCTCTAAGAAAAATAATAAACTTTCAGCTTAAACTCCTTCCTATCATCCCTAAAGCTCAGGTTCCTAGTTCCATTCTCCTTATCTCCTTTCCTTTCATGTAAGGGAAAAGGAGAATGGGGACACAGAGTAAAGGCTTGCTCACTGAACTAGAGTGGCTCTAAGCCAGGTCAGGGGACAAGAACAAGTGATAACGACATGAGAGATTGTTTTGCTTTTCTGTCTCATCTTTTCTGTCTTCACAACTGGAGCCAAATGTATCTGAATGTAATGTCAGTTTGGTGCAATATTTTCAAATTTTCATAAACATTTGTGTTATTGCATTTTCTTTTAAATATGATTTCAGCCTTTCAAATGATTGCTGTTAAAAGGCAAGTGAATTTCAAAAGGTGCCCTCTGATCAGTTGAGGAAGGTATGCAATTAGAGCAGCATGTGTGTAGCAGCAATGAGAGGAACAAAATCAGAAAAGGTGTGGAAGCTGTTAGGTATTCAGAACTTGTCACGAATCTTAAAGTACTCAACAGTTTTCAATGATCAAGAAACCACACTTTATTTATAAGCATAAATGAAAGAACTATCAGTGTAGCATGGAGGCAACTCTGGATAACTCGTTGCTATGCTGTGATAAGAAGCCCCCCAGCATCCTGGGGGATTTTTAAATTAACAACCTGTCTGTTGCTAAATGTTCAAAATATACCAAATTGATGAGTAGATCTGTAATAATATACCACTGATCATATAACAATAGGTGATGTCAATTTAGTGGTGCAGTGAGTAGTTTAAAAAAAAGCTACCAGCTGTCAATTGCTTTATTTAAATTTTCTAGCTTTTATAATTCTGTTTAAGACTCCTAGAAATACAGTAATTAGTTTGGTTTTCTGCTTTTTTTTCCTATTTGTCAGACTGTTCTCTCTCAGATCCTTCTAACTCATGGTGTAACTGAATTTAACATAATTCTGCATCTTAAACATCCTCATTTGTACAGAGAACTCACTGGTCTTGGAAAGACTTTTGGAAAACATGCAAGCATTTTAAAATAAATCAATTGTTAAGCCCTTACTCATTGCTTTCTTGGTTATTCAGAAAGAAGTTCTATTTGTAAATTAATCTTAAATAATTCAGCAGAATCTTAAAAGATAAGAATTTACATTATAGTGCCAAGATTCCTAAATCTTTAAGAATACACTGTAGATGCAGTTGTAAAACATTAAATTATTCTAGAGCAAATGCATGTTCAGGATTCTCATTAAAGACTTTGGGGTTTTTTTGAGGTGATGACCTTCCCAGGACTGCAGTACTGCAATGAATTTAATTGGGGAAAGAATTTTCTTTAGTACTTCAAGAATAACAGATTTTTTATATTGAAGTTCAATAATTCTGATTGTTGCTGCTGTATGAATAATCTAGTGCAGGGTAACAGGCTTCTCATTGAAACTTATTGACTTCACAAAAAAGGTCAGATGGGTCTTGTTTCTATGGAAGGATCTCATTTCTCCTGGAACTATCCCAACACAATTCAAATTTTCCTCCTTTAACTGTTTCGAACTCCTTTTAGAAAGCTTTGACTGCCTTTAGTTTCACTTAGGTTTTTTCATTCTTATACCACTTATGATCTTAGTCTAATTAAATGTCACTCTTTGGTTACATGGATCACCTTGTGGTAGGTCCTAAGATAAATTTCCTCTTCTTGGAAACTTTTTATCAGCATTTGTGTTCCTCATAAATGCCTGCTGGCATTCAAAATCAAAATAATGCCTGACAGAATCAGAAGTGGGCCTGCTTTGAGCAGCAGAAACTTCCCTCAAAAGAAAAGAAGTATTTAAACTTAGTTTCATGAATCTATGTCTAAAGACACTTCAGCTCCTTTTGGAAGTTTTAAGGCTTTCAGGATATGGGAGATATTGTGCCAAAACTTCTGTTTTTCCTATGCTAAATATAACTACCCAAGAAATCACTTCTGTTTTTACTGCTTGAATTGTTCTAAGTGTTCTCTACACATCAGTGAAACAGATTGGAATATTCGTTTTGAAGAAAGCATGGCAGTGGATAGGGGCTTGCAATATAGGAGCCTTAGAGTGGGGTCTCTGATCTTTCTTGCTCAAAGCCAAGATCTGCTCTGCACAACAGACTAGCACATAGGTCTTTGCCATCCTTGATCCTAACTCCATGAGTCTTTCAGTCCGGTGCCACAGGGATTGGCCGGCTGCTGCCGGGGGGCACATTCAGCACAGAAGGAACCTCACAGGCTGGAGTGTGATTCCCTGCCCCCAGCAGGAAGCAGGGCCAGCCAAGGGGCAGCAGCTGAGGTCAGCCAAGAGTCTGCATTGCCAGGCCCATACTGGAGATTTATTAGAATATTGCTTCTAGCACTTAACAGCAGGTGTATTTTACCATAAGATTTGATTAAGAACATGAAAGGCTTTGTGTCCATTGGCTGAAGTACTTCAGATTTCCTTTTCCGTGTTAAGGTCATGGACTAACTTTTCTTATCTGCATGGTCCTCTGTATTTATGGAACATTAATTCAGGTTCTTGAAAAACAAGATCTTCTTTTACCATCTCTAATTTTTTCCATCCCGTAGTCCAAGGAAGAACCTTAGCTTTAAAGTGCTCAGAACTCTCAATTGTAATGGGATTAACTTCTACACCTATTTTCTGAAGTTTCTCTGAATCTCTAGGTGTTCAAATTGATAGGAAGTGATAAGTTGCCAATCTCAGATTGCTTGAGTCTAACAGCTCTTTAAAGGACAAGACTGTAAGTTGAGTACACAGGCTGCCCAGTGACCTGCAGCAAGTGACAAATAGTGTGACTGAAGATTTCAAAGATGGTGTCTGTTTCCAGGATGACAGTAAGATGTTAATCTCCATGTTAATGATCATGAGTATCTTTCAAACCTTTCAGAATATTTTGTGTTAAGTTTAGTCTAAATCCAGAAGACAGCAAACTCTATTTTCATATGCACTGAGATTAATTTTCTTAGTTATGTGTAATGATAAGCATTAGATTTGTATCAAGAAATATACCTTTGACTGTTTTTATGTTTGTTTTCATGTTCTCAGTATTATGTGTTTAAAGACTGAGTTCTAGGAGTAAGTAATAAATTTTCAATAAATTTGTCTTAGAAAATATGCATTTTTTGGATAAAAAATTATGATTACTTGAAATAGCCTTTCTTTTTGGAGATGATATAAATGTTTTTTTTTATTTCCTTTTTAACTCCACCAAAATCTGCAAAATTTTTGTTATTTTCTTCTGTGTTTCAGTACAAAGTTTTCTTAAATAATTTTTTTTCATAACTTGCATTTTTTTTTTCTAGAAAGCCTTTAAGTTTCAGAAGCAAAGTTAAATGAAGTGCTCTGAAATCATGGAAACAAAGTGCTACAATTGGATAGAGTTATGGTCCAATGTAATGAGGTTTCAATTCAATATCCTATTCAAGACAGAGGCAGTATTTGAAAAATGAGCTTTCCCAGAATGTGAATATTTCTCATTGAATAGTAGTTATGATATCAGAGACCATTTAATGTTCTTTTTGTTTATTGTGCAATTTAATTACACCCTGAACTAGAAAGTTCTGAATGCCAAGTGGCTTTGTTTGGTTCTGAAGACTTGTAGGTATGGTATTCCTAAGCACTAGCTGGAAAAAAAAGAAAAAAAAGAAAAAAAAAGAGTGTTCAGTGGAATTGCTCCTTATTTTCATTGTGATATCAAAGTATCTATACATATATATACACATATACAAATATATATATATATATATATATATATATATATATATATGCCTGCAATATATATGCTTGCAAACCCACATGTAAGAAAAACTACTTGCTTTAACTTGCTTTATACGCATAAGGGATTTATATCTATTATGGTTGACAGATATTTTGCATTTTGTTTTCTGCTAAGGGACCCATGGTATCCATTCTTGATTAATTCTGTTGAGATTATGATCAAAAAGAGAATTACTAGAAACTAATTTTGTATCAAAACAATGAAGAGATATGCACATAGAATAAATTGGTACATGGCTTTCTCCTTAGCCCTTATTGAAGAGTCTGAGAGAAAAAGTGATATGAAATAAAACATTCCTATGTGTCCATTTCACACCATTTGCTGTTGTGCACTTTGTACCTCTTAAATGTGAAAACATAGAACAGATGTCTTATGAATTATGTATATAACAGAAGACAATTGTCACATGTATTTTGATACTGAATAATTCATAGATAATCTGCTACATCTGCGGAGGGACAGATCCACTTCTCATTGTAAGGGACACTTGGATAATGACATGACCCAGCAGTGTGCACCCCCAGCCCAGAAAGCCAGTCGTGTCCTGGGCTGCATCCAAAGCAGTGTGGGCAGCAGGACCAGGGAGGGGATTCTGCCATTCTTCTCTGCTCTGCTGTGCTCTGCTGTGCTCTGCTCTGGTAAGATCCCACCTGCAGTGCAGAATCCAGCTCTTGGAGCCCCAGCACAGGAAGAATAAGGAACTTTAGGAGTGAATCCCAAGGAAGCTACCAAGATGATGGGAGGGATGAAGCACCTCTCTTAAGATGACAGGCTAAGAGCTGGGGCTGTTCAGCCTGGAGAAGAGGAGGCTTCAAGGACATCTTATGTCAGCCTTCCAATACCTAAAGGGCACCTGAAAGAGAGTTGGAGAGGGACTTTTTACAAGGGCATTTAATGATAGGACAATGGCTTTAAACTGAAAAAGAGTAGGTATAGATCAGATATTAGGAAGAAATTCTTTACAGTAAGGGTGGTGAGACACTGGAAAGTGCTCCCATAGAAGCTGTGGATGCACCATCCCTGGAAGTGTTCAAAACCAGTTGGATGGGGCCCTCAGCAACCTGATGGAGTGGAAGGAGGGTTGGAACTACATGATCTTTAAGGTCCCTTCCAATCCAAACCATTCTATATTTCTGTGACCCTGCAAACAAAGAAACCAAACCCAGAAACACAAGTTGATTTTGATTCACCCTTGAGATATTTCAGGTATCAGGCCTACTAGGGATTTTGCTGCCAGAAGTTTCAGGGATGAGTAAATCTCTCTAATAAAAACTTCAGGCATTTTTTGTCCTAAGTGCTAGCATAGGGAATTTTCATAGGCTTTTTTTGGAAGAAACACTTCTTTGGGAAATATAGTATGGTGAAACATATCAAACTCTTGAGTTTAAAGAATAACCATTATATATTTTCATTTCTGTGTGTAATATGCTCAAAAGATACCAAAATAAGGTTTAAAACTCACACTGCAAAAGCCAGGAGAGCATTTCAGTCAGTAATCTGGAAAAAAAAGCCTGGTAGAATACTTGAAACATATTTGAAATTATTTTTGTCAAGCAAAGGATAATTTGAAATTGTCAGGACATTCTATTGGGAACAAAAGAAGAAACCTTCAATGTAAAAGGTAATGTATTTTTAAAATATTCAGGAATTAGTAGTTCATTAGAAATTAGACATTACTATGTTGATAAATATTTTATACAGCATTTAATATGTCTAAAAATTATCAAATAGAATATTATAAATTAAGAGCATCTTTAGATAATCAAAAATAATTCTCACCTGAAATGAAGAACTCACTTAAATGATTTTGTGTGCATTAAATTTACTACATTAGCAATCTTTTCTCCTTCTAAGTAAAGTGGGACAGTTTAATTCTCTAGATGTTAGACACATTTAACATATTTTTTACTTAGCAATGGGGGCAGTTCATGTCGTGCTTAGGCATGCAGTGACTTCATTATGAGACATGGAACTAACAAAAAACACAGTAAATGCAGGCAGACAAGACTTGTTTTATTCAGTATTTGTCTCTAAGTATATTGGAAAGAATTAGACCCACAAACAAGTTGAATGCCAGGAATTAAATAAAAATGAAATACATTTTCTGCAGAATGCAACCTGCAATGCAAAGTGTACAGCAATAAATTATCAGAATATTAACTAATTTATAGTGTGCATTTTTTTTCAAGCATAGAAAAGATGGTAAAGCAAGGCATTAAGTGAAGATGAATATTAGTTTTTCAGAAATGACTGGCATCTATGGTAAAGGCAATTTCTTTTCATTACATAGAAAATATTTTCACATACAATTTTTGGTTACAAAATGGGACAAGAATTTGCTTACAAATATGGGAAGCAAGTTATTCAGTTGCCAGCAATTTGAAAAATTTATAGTAGTTCAATAAAATTTTGACATGTAATAAAATACAAAATGGTTTGAAATAAAAATGGCTTATATTCTAAAAAACTGGGTACAGCGGTTTCATATATTGAAATGTGTTTTTTTTTTTCTTTCAAACCAACCTTTGCTTCCTTTCTGATTTTCAATACCAAGCGTGCCAGTACCCTTCTACCAGTAACTCCTGTTACCCTTTTAGATTGAGACGTGAAGGCTTCTGAATTTTACCAGTAATTTGTCAAGGCAGAAACAACATTAAAAAAGGCACATTTTCATTAAAAATTTTAAGACCTAATTGCAAATAACAGCAGGAGAAACCATCTACATAAACGGAATTCTGGTGTTTCGTGTCTTGCAGAGACTGAGTGTTGTTCACAGTCCTCCTGTTTTAGTGAGAAAAACTTGAACCAGGTGCAAGATCCTCTTTAACAATAAATCAAGCTCATACAAAAAAAACCCTGATGAGCAACTGATAGCAAAACGAGGTTGTTGAGGTTCAGGGACCACAGTTACTCATATATGTTTATCCTTCCTCCATTCTCCAAGTCTGATCCAAAGCTGAGAAAGAAGAGGAGGTAGAGAGGATAAATGAAACAAATCCACTTAAGACGATAGAATATTTGTGGGACAAATCTAAATCCTTTAGCATTACTGTGTTGGGATTTGTATTATCCCTGACAACTGTAGCTGGATGAAAGCCAAATCAAACTAAAATTAAGTTGAATGTTTCAAAGATAAAATTAGCTGCTATATAGATTGTGGAAAGTAGTTGCCAAAACAACAAATAAAAGCACAGAACAGATATGAAATTTGACAAATCAATCAGCAAGATGGTATAAAGTAGTTGGGATGTGTATTAAAGACCCTAGTTTTAAACCAGCTAAAAAAACCTCTGAAGAGAAAACGTTTCTTAAAGAGAAAAAAAAAAAAAAAAACCCTTGAAATTATTAGATCAAATAGTTGGGCTAAAGTAAAAAAATCTCTCAAGTTTTGACTCAGTGTTCAAGAATTCAATATTCTGCACAATGATACAGCAAAAAAACCTACAATTTTTGTTCCTGAAAACCTCTGGGCACTTTGTTATAATAAGCAAAAATATTTATGATCCTAAATGACTGCTGTTAATGACTTCATTGTGGCTGAGACAAAAATTGTCTATGTCTCACTGAAGGCCATTTTTATTTTTTGACAAGTTTCTATGTCCAATTCACAGAAGACTCTTTTTATTTGTCTAATGGTTAGAGATGCATCCAACAAATTGAAAAATTGTGTCTTCAACAGGTTTAAAGTGTTTAAAATCCTACTTCTGAGGATCCTACTTCTCTCTACACCACAATGGAAGGGGAAAATATCCCATATCTCCTGTTCCACATCTGCAAACATGGTACTAAGAATCTAAAATTCATTATGAAAAAGTGTTTTTTCTTAATGTATAAATGATTTTTTTGTTTAATTCCGGTTTTGCTATTACTTCTTGCTCTTTTACTGAGTACCACTGAGAAGACACTGTCCCTTGCCTTCCTTACTGCCACCTGTCAGATATTATTAAGCTTCCCCTGGAGCCTTCTCTTCTCCAGGCTGAGCAGCCTCATGTCTCTCAGCCTCTCTTCATATGACAGATGCTCCTATCCCTTAAACATCTTCACGGCTCTTCTGGTAAATGCATGTCTTTCTTCTGTGTGGAGCCCAGAATGGGCCTCCAGATGTCCCTCATCAATGTTAAGTGGAGGGGAAGAATCACCTCCCTCCACCTGGTGGTAATGGTCTTCCTAAGGACACCTCTGGGATGCAGCTGCCCTTCTTTGCTACAAGGGTGCATTGCTGGCTCAAATTCACCTTGTCCAACAGGACTTCCAAGGTTCTTTCTGCAACATGGAATTTCACTTGAGTGGGAGAGTCAAACCCTTAAGAATTTCAAAACTTGTTATAATTGAATTTTACATACTTTTCAGTGCATTATTAGACTCCTTTTCACTTTGAAATATTTTATTAAAACAATGTTTATTTTAATGGAGGATGTCTCTACTGAGTTATAAAATTAAGTATAATCTCCAAGATTTTTAAGAAATTTACCATTTCCCTAAAAGATAATGTCCCTTACATTAATCTGAACTCCTAATGAACTCATGGAGTACAATATTATCCTCTCATTCATAGTAAGCCCATTCCAGATATTCCTTTCTTTCAGGTATAAAAGTTGAATGATACCAAACAAGGAGAGCAAGTGAACTCTTAAGAGAAATAAATGGACTTATAAATTGTTTTGGGTTTTTTTACAGCACTAAATAGATACTTAATATCTAAAATATTATACTTAATATCTATAATAAGATAAATATTATTAAATTAATAACACACAATAAAACATAATAATTCCCAAATTAAAATTTTTCATGATCTCAAATGGAAAGGTTTAATTTATTGTAAATAAATGGAAGCATATTTTTATACATTAATATTTTAGTGTATCATGATGGCTTAGTACTACTAATACTGATTTGATTATCAAGAACTTACAAGGAAAACAAGCTGTAATAATGATTCCAGCTGGGGAAATTACATTCCTTTAGTTTCTGTTTTGTTGGCAATAATTAGCTAGTTGGAACAGATATTAAATAAATGCTTCACTTATGCTGAGGCCAAAGCTTAAATCTAGCTATCTACAAATAATTTTGGTTCTAGCTGTGTTAATATAAATTTATTTTCAAAAATGATAAAACCCAGTGACAATCAGCTAATAGATTCAAAAATATAAAGTTAGAAAAACACTGTTTCTGCTTAGTGCAGATGTTCTCCCTGTGTAGTACCTGTAGCACTACATCTGGCAATTCTGTTATTCTGGAGTGAGATTTAAATGCTGCATTTGTAGGCACTATAATGTGAAAAAACCAACAGACACTAGAAAGAGAACTGCTTGTTTTGTTCTGTGTTTTTTCTGTTTGTTCTAATTTGCAAATTAGAGGAAGGATTGTGAGAGTGCTACAGGTTTTCCTGCTGGTTTCGCAGCTTTCTGAAAAGAATCCTTATATTCCATTTAATTTTACACCGTTGTGGTGGTTTTGTCTGGGGTAGAGTTAATTTTCTTCACAGTGGCTGGTAGAGGGCTGTGTTTTCAATTTGTGATTAACATAGGGTTGATGATACAGAGATCTTTTTCTTTTATTGCCGAGCAGTGCTTGCACACTGCTTTTCTGCTTTTCTGCTTTTCCGCACTGCCACACTGGCAAGGAGGCCTTGGGTGCATGGGAAGTTGAGAAGACACACAGCTGACTCCAACTGCCCAAAGGGATATTCCAGACCAGATGACATCATGCTCAGTAAATAAAGCAGGAGGAAGAGGGAGCATTAGGAGTGAAGGCATTTGGTGCTGTCTTCCCAAGTCACCGATACTCACGATGTTTGCCTGGAGATGGTGGAACACCTGCCTGCCCATGGGAAGCAGTGAATGTATTCCTTGTTTTACTTTGCTTGCATGTGTGGCTTTTGCTTTCCCTATTAAGCTGGTTTTATCTCAACCCACGAGTTTTCTAGCTTTTAATCTTTTGATTCTCTCCTTGATTCCACTGGTGGAGGAGTGAGTGAGAGAATGCACGGTGCGGAGATCCTACTCTGGTCCAGCCCAGCCTACTGTCTCTAAGGTTCTTCCTTTAAAGGGTCAAAATCAGAAATTAATTATGAGGTAGGAGCATTGGCTCTCAGCCATAGGATCCTAAGGGGTGCTCCTGGCTAATACTGGAAGAAGAAGAATGCTAGTAGAGAAAGCACATAAAAAGAGAGAAATGCCTGTCCCAACTCCAGCTGAAGGCAGGGTAAAGCAGAGGGGGACAGAGGTAGAAGCTTTGGAAGTGGGGAGGGAAGAGATAAAAATCATAGAATTGTGGAATCATGGAATAATTTGGGTTGGAAAGGAACTTTAAAGGTTATCTAGTCCAAATCCTACCAGACAAGCAGGGACATCTTCCACTAAATCAAATTGTTCAGACTCCCATCCAACCTGACCTTGAAATCTTCCACCTCTCTGGGCAATGTGTTCAAGTGTTTTATCAACCTCATAGTAAAAAATTCTTTGTCCTTATATCTTATCTAAACTGATCTTTTTTTAGTTTAAAACTGTTGCCCCTTGTCCTACTGCAACAGGCCCTGCTAAAATATTTGTTCCCATCTTACTTGTATGACCCCCTTAGGCACCCAAAGGCCACAATAAGGTTTCCTCGCAGCCTTTTTGCTCTATCTTTCTTGAGCTGCTCTCATAGGAGAGATGCTCCAGCTCCCTGGATCATCTTTGGGGCCCTCCTTTGGACTTGCTCCAATGAGTCCATGTGTTTTCTATGCTGGAGAACCCTGAAATGCAATTTGAGCAGCTTGAGAAGAGGAACAAAATTATGTAATTTTTAAAAAGTTAGGGATCTTTAGTGTGTTTTGTTTTTTTTTTTTTTTTCAGTTGACTGTATTTTTCCTTCATTTTGTTTTTTCTAAAAAAAAAAAGAAAATAAATTTGATTCAGGTTCTTGCTCATATAAACTTCAGGTATCAACTTTATACATGGTATTCATATAGAATATGCATAGAAGCCACAGATTGTCATTTGAATGCAGATATATTTGATGAAATCACAAATTGTTTTAAGAAACTCAGATGAGTCCTCAGAATGAAAAACAATGGTAATTTTTTCTCAAACAAATAGGATTTAGTTTATTATTAGAGGATGTGCCATAATTTTTTTATTTCTTCAGGAGATTAATATTACGTGAAGAAGAATGTGACCAGTTATTAACCAGTGTATTTGTAGAATAGGTTTTTTTTTTTCTAATTTAGAATACAGATACTGGTTGAAATTTCAAAACGACTTCTGATATAAATTCCAAAACAACCATGTGAATGCTTATAACAACAGCTTCCAAACACATAGATAAAAATTAATCTATTTTTGCCACTCATTACCTTCCTGTTGTTTCTGCTTTGGCTTTTGGCATTAAGAAAAAAAGTTGTACTCGTGTTTTGTGATAAATGAGATAATACAGGTGTGAACTCCAGCAAGAAGTAGTACACGCATAGGATACTGTAAAGTGTCAAAGTTGTTACCATTAATTTGCCACTTTAGGAAAGGAAGTCTTTTCACAACTTGAGTAAGAAAAAGGTTAGAGGAAGGAATAGTGAGAACAACTCTTGCAGAATCATCTGATTTTTTAATTTTATTTTTAAAATGGTAATGATGGTACTTAGATAATATCTCTAAAATGGAAATTAATTTTTTTTCTAAAGGTCTAAAGGTACTTTTTGAACTTCAAAAGACAAAATGCAGCCAGTTTGCATGTTTCTAAACAGATGAAATAGAAATATCTCATCATCTCCTTTCCTCAGTTTTCAGAATACTGTTTCTAGGTATTTGGCAATTTGCCATTGCAATGAAAATGCTGGAGCTTGGCAGTGTGCCATAAAATTGCAACAGAATATATTGTAATTGCTTTTATGGGAATAATAGTGATCAAGATAAAAATATACTTTGAATCTACTAAAATTGGGGCAACATTAGGTTCTTTCTCTCTCCTTCCTGTCTGTTTTGCCTTCTAGCTCATTTTTGGGACAAGAAACTAATTTGTCTTCTGGACAGAACTGTTTTCTAAAAACATGCTCCATGTAATGAGGTAAGGCATTGTAGTGCCAACACTAGATTTCTGTTGTTTCCTTTTGACACTATTTGTTGCATTACACTTTCCTCCAACACCTTTGCTTGAATAACTCCGTTAACCTTCTGTGCACCATTGATAATTCTATACATGCTATATCATAGGTAAATCATATGAAGATATGCTGATTTACAAATCTTCCTTTTTCTGGGGCATTTAAAGAGTTCTAGATGTGAAAGTGAGTGAAACAATTACAGGATACTATTCTAAATTAGTATGTATTACAGGAGTCCGTAGATCCACTGTTTCTGAAAGAACATTTGGACCATGAGAGCCAGATACATGTAGATAAAAATTAGATAAATGTTAGGGTTAGTGAAACCAGGTCATATTGTCAGCTGGTAAACCAAGGAATGACTGTGGTACAACTTATTTGTTATTCCCAAATTTCAGACAGCCTTTGACATCTTGTCCCATACTCTGGCTGTATTTTAAATAGCAGCATAGGTAAGCCATCAAATAATTTTCAAACAAAAGTACCACCCAGTGGTACCATGATTCATAAAAAAAAACAAAAAAAAACTAAGACAAATCCCCCACTGGTCTCAAGGCTTGTCCAGCCTGCAGAAGATAAGATCTTGGAAGGGAGCCTGACAGAACAGCAGCATGCCCATGCCCACATCTATGTGGAGATTATCCAGAGCATGGAATCAAGTTCTTCACAGTTTTCTAGGGTGGGAGGACAGGAGACAGTAAACACTATAATGAGAATCACAGTGGATATAAGGAACACCTGTTTTGTTATGAGAGAGTCAGATGAAGAAGTTGCCCAGAGACGTTATGCAATCACCTTCTTTGCAGGTTTTTGAGGCCTGGCAGAATAAAGTCCTGAGCATTCTGATCTTGTAGCTGACCCCATTTGAAGCAAGAGGCTGGATTAGAGACCTTCTGAGCTCCCTTTTGAAATGGCTTATCCTGTGATCCTAGATCCTATAATGAGTAATTTCTCAAGCAGGAAACTCCTCACAGAAAGACTCTTCTGTAATTAAAAAAAAATTCTTACATTTTAGAAATTCTCAAAAGATTTCCTGAAGTTATACTACAAAAAACATGGATCTTAATATTATACCAGACTATATTTTTTTCTCCATTTAGAAATCTTCACCCTTCTCTCATCAGGAAGCCTCATAATAGAACAGTTAGTTTATAAATGCTGAAATTCAAAAAATCCTGGATTTCCTTGCAAATTAGACCTTCAGTAATATATCCTAAATAATCACAATTTATATATTTTAAAATTTATTTTTATTATTTAAATTATTTACTTATTTTTATAATATTTATTTTTAATATCATTATGATTTTATTTTAAATTTTTAATTTATAGTTTATAATTTAAAAACATATATTTTAATTTTTTAAAATTGATTAATTTTTAAATTTTTTTTGCTTTTTTTTGTGGGAAAGAAGTCTTGTTTTATTTTTCTCTGACTGCAATAGTTCATCTTCTAAGAGTTACCTTTGCCTCCAAACCTTGCCTTGCTCATATCCCCAGACAATCATGGGTATGGATACAAAACCACACTAGCATTTCTTGTTTCTCTTAAGTTCAAAGACTGTTTGTTATGATATTTTGAAATGCAAAGATTCAGTTTCAAGGTTTCTGCTTGATTACTTTAATAAAATATAGGGACACAATTCATTAATCAGTCACGTACTAGACAATGCATTGCTTTACATCTGGCATTTGCTACCACACACCTCAAAAGCAAGTAATTTTTTTTTTTTTTTTTTTTTTGCTTATGGTATTCTTGAAAGTACCTTTCTAACTGAGGGGAATTCCAGTTCTCCAGGAGGGAGAATTTTTGTAGTTGAAGGAACAGAACAGAGTTGGCAGGAATGAATAATTAAAAAAACCCTCTCTTCTAATTAGATAGTGTATATTGTCTTCTTAACTTTGTAGAAATTTAAAATTCAGTTTGTGAAGTGTAGGCTAAACAAGCTTTGGTTGCATAAACAGAGTAAATGTTATAGCCTGCTATATCCAGAACATTGGCTGCAAGCCCTGTGGTAAACTCCCTCAGTTAGAAGTCTGACAGTGAGAAGATAAGAAAAAAAATACAGGTAATCTCCTTTTTGTTTTCAACATAACATAAAAACATCTGTGCTGGATCAGATCAGTAATTCTGCTTTAGAGAGTGGTCAGTTATAGGACTGGAGTGTAAGAGACAGGGAAATTCTAAAATATACTGTCTTCTTTTTTTTTTTGCATTATTGTTTCCTGGCAATAGCTAGGGCAGAGCATGCCTGTCTCAAACAATTGCTTCTGTCTAGATCACTGCATTTAGCAACCAACAATAAAACTTTCATTTTGAAATCATTTATACTTTTGCACACAAAAAGTTACTGTGGCAACAAATTTCTCTTTTAAAATATAAAAAATTGATACCATTAGGATCCAGAAATATTTACTTTAAATCTGGTCCTGCAAATTTAAATAAACTCTTTTCCTCCTAATAAGTAACTTGTACAGCGGTGAAACATATTTTAAAAATGTTGGTTCGTCACCTCTGATAATTTCTAGTGAGCTCCAAATCCTAAATTGAGTTGTTTCACGGCCTCAGAAGCAAAAATCTCTTCCTCTTGTGTTTCATTTAGTGGACACAATACCATTTTCAGTTTTCTCCCCTACATTCAGCTTGCTATGAAAGAATTGAGATCTTTTGTTGTTCATAGGAGCGCAAGAGCAGCATTAATTGTGTGGTGTGGTGGTGCATGGAGCACTGCATTTGGAGCGCCCACTTACCTACTGTACAGCACATCCTTCCTCGAGCAGGGCAGTAGAGGTGCTGGATACCCAGTAAGTTTGTGCAGCACGGTAAACCTCATGTAGCTGCTAGTATTCAAAACCAGTCTTATCACTGGTCTGCTGTCTAGATTTGCATGCATCTGATTAAGGTTCAGAGATCCCCTTGCATTTTTTACTTAACATCAGCAGTACCTCATGGAACAAAAAACCTTCTTGTAAGTCACTTTGGTATCTGGTGACAAAAGATGGTATGTAAGAGCCTGACATTATAGCTATTATTCCTTTAAAGTATTGTCATAACAATCTCCTTACTGAGTACACAACATGGGTTTTTGCTTTTCTGTAGCAAACATTTCTTCTGTATGTGTAATTACAGAATGGTTATCTCAGTTTAACTCATATGTAATTATGTAAATAAGGGTATATGCCCTCAAACTGCTTTTTGCATACTGTTCTGACCTAGGAATCATGCATATACTTGTTCATATTCAAGACTTAGAGGTGTTGGCCTAAACCTTCTTTACAAGAAAGTTTATAAATAAAGATTGCATAGAAGTTGTATTATTTTAAGCCCATTTTTATGTTCTCTCAAACATGAATTATGGGCAAATCAAAACTGATGAAGTTGGGAAGATTGTGAATGCTGCAATGCTGAATTTTTTTATTTCTGTACTGGAATTCAAACATATTTCCTGGAATTTTATGAAAACTGACATATAACAAAGGAGAGACACTTTTTTTTTTTTTTTGGTGGGTAAGAAGTTTGCATGTTGAGGCAAGAGTTTTTGCTTGCATGAGAACATTTTTTCATCCAAAGATCATACCAAACCAGACTGTTCCTGTTGGTCATTCTCTCCACAGACCACTAACTATGTTGTCTTTCTTTCTGTATGTTTCAGTTTCGGATTTTTTTTTCTGTTAAATTTTTAGCAAGTCTAATCATCTCTCTTGCTGTTTTGTCACTGCTTTCTCTTTTTTCTAACCGTCAGAGGTGAAGATTCCCCAGAAAATCTTTTTCAAAACTTGTTTCTGAGAAACAGGTGACTTCAATGATATGGAAAATAGTATCCAAGTGTTTCAACCAGTTCTTAATATTGGGCATTAAACAGCTATGTGGTATGCCTGGGTGATTAAGAAAATTTTACATAGTTCTGCTGTTTAACAATTTAATTAATAATTTTAATTAATAAAGCCCATTCTGTGATTTGGAATCAAGTGTTCATATAAGCCTTAACTACTTAAGACAGCAGAACGCAATAATTTACAATACTCCCAAAAGTCACTCTGCTTCCCTGAATCACAGACTCACATTCAAGGTTGGACAGTACCTCTTGAGACCATCTAGTTGAAAACTGTCCTCAAACTATGATTAACTACAGCAGGTTGCTCATGACTGTGTGTCATTGCATTTTTAACAGCTCCAAGGACAGAGACTCCACCACTTCTCTGGGCAACCTGTTCAAGTGCTCAGCTGTACCCACAGCTAAAAATAAAATAATTCTTCCTTATATTTAGATAAAATTTCCTATACTCTACTTTGGGCCCCATTTCCTCTTGTCATCTCACTGGGTGCCACTGAGAAAAGTTTGCTTTCTTTATTGATGCCCATCAAATAAACAAGGTTAAGACTCCCCAAAGCCTTTTGTTCTCCCAGCTGAACATTTCCAGCTCTTTCAGGCATTCCTCATATGACAGGTCCCTAATTCCAGTAAATCTGTTCCCTTTCTGTACTGGAAAGCCTAGAAGAGGACTCAGAACTCTAGATGTGTCTCACCAGTGTTGAGGAGAGGGTAAGGATCACCTCCCTTGACCCAGAGCTGGAGATGCTGTTCCTAATGCTACCCAGGATGCCATTGCACTTCCTTGCCACAAGGGCACATTGCTGGCCAGGCTCAACTCATCTGCCGGAATGTCGGGCCCTTCTTTGCAGTACCGCTTTTTAGTTGGTTTGTCCCCATCCTGTGTTGACAACTGTGCCTCTTCCTCCCCTGGTGCAGGACTTTGTGTTTCCTTTTTCAGAATCTCATGGATATTTTTGTATTTTGAACTTTGTAAGAATGTCAGACCATTTCTGCAGCCTATTAATTATATATGTTAATAGTTGTGAAAAATCCTCTTGAGTGGCTGGCTGAAAACAAAAGCAGTGGTCAGAAATCTTCACCAAGAATAAAACAAAATTCCAGAAAAGAGTTAGAGGAGGAGTACTAGTATCCTCATAATCATTAAGATTCCAAACCCTCTAAAAGTTTTTCAAGTTATTAGTTTGAGCAGCAATACATCTTGAATAAGTACAGGTGTTCTCAGGAAAGAATCATATTATAAAATCAAACATTTTACCAAGGGATACTCAGTGAAGACTGAAAAATATGTTTTATAACCTCATGAAAAGTTGCATTGATACCGTCACATTACAGTTTACAATTTTTTAAACCAGATTCTTTTGCCTGTACTCAGCTTGGCTAATATTTGTCCCACAAACTGGCAAGCAAATGAGTTCAAAACAAAGCAGTTAAAGAAATTACCTATAAACCAGTTAATCTGTCTAAGTATAGCTTGAAAAAAATTTTAACGGTAATCTATGATTTGGATGGAGCACAGGCTTGTAGCAAGCAAATTATCTTTCTTCATCTGCCACATGGAACACCTGTGTATTTTAGCATATGAATCCTTGCTGAAGTGAAAAGGCTGAACTTAGCCTGCAACATCACCTCCCAGTTCTGTTCCTATCCAAGCAATTGGCAAATATCACTGAATTTCTTCCTGCTTATCTAGATACACGCTATGTCTTGGTTCATCCAAAATTCTTTGGCATTTTATCCAGCTCTGTGTGGTCTTGAAATTGCTGGTGTGGTCCTCAAGCAGACAATACTCAGCATTCTTGCTGTCTAAGTTGAAGATTTTGATAGAGATTTGTAAAATGAACGGTGCTTTCCTTTTGGTTCTCATTCAAAAATTTAGGTATTTCATTAAGATTAATAATTTGTTTTCTTAGTCACAAATCCCCACATAAATATTTCACAGAATTCATTCAGAATTCTGTGCAGGACTGATTTGTCATAACTGCTATGAAAAATTACATTCCTGTAGATGGATATCTATTCATTTCCATACTCTCACCTTTTTTTCTTTAATCTGTAAGATTTCTATATGCCTCAGGGGTTGAACAATAAAGTAGGTGATCTTTCTCAGTTATTTTCAATGTGTTCATATGACACATTGTTTATGATGCTTTCACTGTATTTAGAAGGTCATAATCTATCAAAAGCTACAATGAAACCTTGCTGTAAAAATAATTCATGATAGAACAAAGCTTTTAGAGGGTACTCAATTATAAATTAGATAAGTAAGACTTTTGACATACTTGTAACCATATTTGGCATTGATTTTGTTTTAAATTTTCATTCCCTAAGAAAATTCTTATAACAATAATAGCGTTCCTTGAGTTTTTTGAATTCTAAGGCAAAATCAAGAAGAAATTGTTTTTACATTGCTCAGTTTTAGCAAAGGGCTATAGCCATTTCAAATCAAACCATTTAAAAAATTTAAATGTGCTTGTCAATCTGGTGACATAGATGTAAACAAGAATTACATCAGCCATTTTGTTTTACCATTAACAGATGTGATATAACGAAGATTGTAAATATTCTTCACCAAAGGCAGACTTCATGGCCCATATTTTTGGGCCAGAAAGTAAAGAGGTTGTCTTAGTTGTCAAATAAAATATAAGGAAAATATTTTATGATCTTAGCACTGTCCCTTGAAGAGAAGGACTTCCTCATGCCAGCTGGAGCCATTCAAAATCCAAAAACTGAGTAAAACACATCCTGGATGGATCTCATGATCAAATACTTACAGTCTGGGTTTGTTTTTTGGTTTTGTTTTTTTTTTTTTTTTTTTTTAATGAATTACAGTCCAGTGAAAACTGACATGTTTGGGTGACAGTGTAGGATCAGAGCATGGAAATCATTGGTGCCTTTTGTAAGAATTAGAGGCTGAACTGAGTTTTAAAATTTTATATATAAAATCTTTTAAGAAAACTTCCATGCAATTTTAGTATTGCTTGATAAATAAAAAAACTTTTCATATCACTTCCATATATAGACATGCAATCTGATGGCATTACTGGTTTTTTTTTTTACTTTTATTGTTGATGAAAACCAAGACTTTTGGTGAAAAATAAAATCACATATAGTAAGGAATGCTGAGGTTCATTATCTGTCTTCCTAAAATTAATAAAAAAGCTCTTTTTACTTTAGCATAAAAAATGAGATGTTCCTTTATCCCTGAAAAGCTTGTGTAACAAATATGGTACAAACTTCTTTTTTTTTTTATAAGCAAGACTATATAGGGATTTTAGCTTGATCTTTTAAACATTTCAAAAAAATTTAAGCAGGCAAACCAAAGCAAAAATGAAAATTACAATGCTAAGATCTAGTCTAGTGGCTTACTTTAGAAGTCATTTGACTTACAAGATGTAATCACTCAGTTAATTTAAAGAATTTGTAGAAAATTTTTACTTTATAAAGAAATTATAGTGGTTTCTTTCTTAATGTCAAGCATGAGTTCCTTTCCAAAACACAAAAGCAAGCTGGGAAATGACTGCTGTTATTAAATTTTTGTGTGTAAAGATTTGACTGTGTGAATGAAGCGGGAAAGAGCAGAGAAACTGAGAAAAAGATGTCAATCAATCACGAGCTGCAGCCTGGAAAAGCGCTGGGATCATGGCCCAGCCAAGGCCTCTAGTAACACCCATACAAAACAGAGCAAATGAAACTGTAAGCAAAAGGACTATACTTTGGTTTTCCAAATTCCATGTCCAAAGAAACAAGACTTGGTACATTTTCTGTAAATAAAAGGAATGATCTAAACCTACTATTGGTTCTCCTGTCCGTCTGGAATAACACTCACATCTCTAACACTACCTAGCTAGATGTTTCCAGAGAGATAACACTACTGATGGATATGGTGGAGAAGAAGAACATAATAATAATGTTCTGAGACATGGCCCACCTCTTTAGGCTCTTTTAGAAAACTAAGTGGTTTGGAATGAACCACTGGTCTAAGTCAAACTGCAAACCGCAGATACTTGAAAGAGTAGATCAACACACAGCAGCTTATTTCATCTGTGTTCTCTCAAGGTCTACCACCATGTAAAGATTAACAAGCACATAATTCATTGCTATTATTCTCATTTTCCTATTTTCTATATAAGGTCCACTGATTATAGACATAAAACGTATTTGTTTTTCTTAGTCTTTGCTTAAACTTTACTTTTCAAAAATGGAGTGTAGAGGAGAATCCATATGAGGAGCAGCTGAGGTCACTTGGTGCTCACAGGACCCAAGGTAACAGCATGAAGCTTTCTCAGGGAAGGTTTAGGTTGGATATTAGGAAAAGGTTCTTCACCCAGAGGGTGACTGAGCACCGGAACAGGTTCATGACCCCAGGGAAGTGGTCATGGCACCAAGCCTGACAGAGCTCAAGAAGCATTTGGACAGTGCTTCCAGGCGCATGGTGTGACTCCGGGAGCTGTCCTGTACAGAGCCAGGAATTGAACTCAATTATTTCTATTGGGCCCTTCCAACCCAGCATATTCTATGATCCTATGATAATAGTTAATATGAAGATAATAATAATGGGGTTTAGATATAGGACAATCAGAAAAAAACACCAGCTATGTTGGTCAGCTCCCTTCTTCCAATGTCTAGTGAATTTTTTACTAAATGAGCAAACCATTTGTATGACAGAAGTATGATTTTGCCAAAAAACAGATTTTTCAGATCAGTTAACCAGACCCTGGAGATTTTCTTCAGGCTACTTACCTGAGAAGAAGGATGGCTTTGCATTTTAAATTTAAAAGGACTTCTGTCTACTTTCTCTACATATAAGGAACAAACAGGTACTGCATGTGCAAGGCATAAAAGTGAATAACAGAATCATTATTATATAGCTTCTAAATAATTACTTAAACAATCTATTGAAGAATGGTCTAAAACTGTATCAATATGCTAAAATATTAGGAGGACAGCATTAGTATCATTTACAGAAGTCTGACCTCCTTTCTCAAGGCCTGTATGAAACAAATGGAAGACTACATGGAAGGAGTCCATGTACAGAGATCAAGAGACAGATACATTGCTTTTGACTTATTACTCTGTTCTCTTTTATTCCTTTGGATATTTTACTAATGATTTTATCTTTTTGACAATCAAGAAACTATTCTTTTGTTCCTTCAGGTGGAATTTTAACAAAGTTATCAACAATCAGTGGAAGATAATCACTTTCACTGGCTACAGAGAAAGAATAATAATATCCATGCTGTAAAACCTGAAGATATCACTCCTTCAGGACATATAGTAGCAGCTTGTGGTCTGGTGTTCAAGGTCCCATATGCAGCTTCAGCTGAAAAATCCTAAATTTTCTAATCTGAAAGACTAAACACTTTCATTATCTTATTGCTGTTAACTTGACTTCCTTTCCCTTTTTATACTGCTTTTTAGGTAATGTTTTTGTTGCAATTTTATAGAATTATGGTGGGTTTTTTCCTAGCACAGGTCATCTTTTATAGCTCTACTGCTATTGGAATATTGTTCTGACTGTGATGGCTGCACTACTAATATATGAATCTTGCTTTTTTTCCAATTACTTGGAAGCTCAAACTAAGGACAGGTACAGAAGGATCTACAGAATCATTATTCTCAGGTTATGGCCTTTTGAGACAAAGAAAATGATCATGCTTTGATTTAGAGTGATTTGACTTGGCGTGAAGCTCTAGAGCATGTCTGTGTTTCTCCACTATTATATTGAAAATTGATAGGCAATAAAAAATTCCGAGCTAAAAGTATACTCACAACCATCCCACCCTCTAAGAAACTCACTAGAACAGAATGTTGAAGTTCCTTGTGTGAGTTTCACTTGCAGTGTTTATTTCCATATAAAGTAATTGACTTATTAAAAGGTGTTGTTCATCACAAGACTGTGTCAAATAATCCTGTGGTTTTGATTGCATAAAATAACACTTCTCTTGATTGCTGCAGATCAGCTCCATTCCCTTAGAAGGGAAGAACTCAGGTTGATAAAAAAGAGTAACTGACGCACCAGTGAGTGCTGTAATAAATTTAGACTAATGCTGGTGACAGTGGCCTTGGGAAACAGATCCACATTTGCAAGATTGATGTCTTCATTACTTTCAACCTGTACAATACAGCAGCAATATAAAATATTCTCTTCAGGTTCTTGCAATTATTGGTGTCAGCTGTACCTTTTCAATTTTTAAAAAGAAGTCCATAAGCACTTGTAGTCTTCACAATAAAAATTTACGTCTTTCATGACCAGCTAAAATAGTTACCTGCTTTTATTAAGCAACATAGCAACTTAGGTTGACAAAGGGATAGTTTTTACATTTTAATTTTTCAGAATGCCTCCTGCTGGATTTTTGCAGCTTGCTTGATAATTTTTTTTGTATTTTGTGGTGGAATATGTATATATGCTTTAGTATTTACCAAAATAGTTTGAAATTTTTAAACTCTTTTTAGCTATTTCTGTGCTAAAACTAAAATAATGTCTCCAGAGTGCAAAGCACATTACATTCTGAACAGTAGGTATGTTTGATGTCTTCCTTTCAAGGCAAAGCAAAAGAGCATAACCAGAAGCATTATGACTAAAATATTTGTTTGGCAGAAGCATCAGTTCATATTGCCTTATATCAATATCACAGAACTGTATGCATTTGAAGTACAAGAAATTATTTTTCCCCCACCCAGAGTACATTTTTAAAACATCTGATGTTATAGAAAATAAAGCATCTGCCAAAGGAAAAAAAATTATATAATGATTTAATACACTTCCAGAATGACTGAATTGTGACACTACAGTTTCCACAAACATTACGTTTTGCACAATATGGTGCAAAACTTGAAATCCTTTGAAATTATGATCTTTTCAGACAGATCAATATCAAGTGGATAGGCTAAAACAGAATAGAAAAGAAATAGAAAAGATCAGAAGAGAATTTATTTTTTAGGGCACTTCTTACATTCTGAGTACTTTGAATTTCTTTACAAAGTAATGAATTAACAATTTTATCTGCTGCAAAGCAACCATTATGAAAGGAGAAGATATTATGTGCCAGCATTTCAAACAAGTCCTGACAAGCCTCCTGAGTTTGAAGCCTAGTTGTTAGGCTGTGATGTTTGTATCCAGGAGTAATTGTGCTTGAAAAGTTGCAGGTGCAAATAAATAATAAAAAACCCCAGTAAACATTTATTACTTTAAAGAACTGATTTTTTAAATGTTAAATTTACAAATTTGTGGAGGTGCAAGCTTATCTTTGGAACTCAGTAGTTTATTCAGCTTGGGTTTTTTTGCAGGTTTTTTTTCTTTTTTTGTTTACTTGTATTTTCTTTGTTTTAGAAAAGGCAGGGGAAAACTAAAATTAAGATAGAGGGCCATTATGGTTGTTTTTGTGATGTAGAAGTGATCTATCAAAAAGAGGAAGGAGCAAGTGTTAAAATTCAAGTTGAAATAATCAAAGGCTGAGAAAGAACTGAAAGAGGGGAAGGAGCTCCAATATTTCAATGCCTCCTGTTTTCATTCCAAAATTAAGTAATGAAAAGAGAGGATGATGGACCAGTTTGAAAAACATGTATCAGTCACAGAAGATACTAAAAATTTTGTTTAGAGTGTTATTGATATGCTTATCTACATTAAGTCTGTACCAGGAAAAAGTATATAAATTTCTCTTGTTTATCTGGTCAGGAAACAAGAAATGGTTCAGGCTTTGATAAAGCTTTTAAGAACAAGAAAGCTGCTATTTCCTTTTACAAGAAATCTTGAATTGGATTTTCTTAATACCTCAAACAAACAAAAGCATGAAAGAGAAGATTAAAAAAGGAAGAAGTTTATAGTCATTCAAACCTGAAACCTGTCTTGGTCTTAGGAAAAAAAAAATTCAATACTGCTTTCTTAACAGGGAGCTAAACAAAGAACAAAGCTTGATTTTGAGAGTCATGTAAATGCTATGCCATTATAGGAATAGGAAAATCTATCAAAAGAATGGTTTTAAAATTAGAAAAGCATGAAGGTACAATATGCAGAGTTTAACAGAACTTAAAATACTCAATCAAAATACCTAGTGACATTGCCTAGTGACATTTCACTGTATCTATGCACAGCAAGTTTTAGATATTCACCAGAGAGACTCTTCAAAAAGATAAGACAATACAGCAGCCAACACACCGAGAGGTTCTACTTTTTAAAGTATTACCATTTGATATGGGTACTCAAGAATTTTTCAGGGAGGTATGCACATAATACACATTAGATACTCTATCCTCACAGTGTAAAGGCAAATGATTACTATGTGTGGTCCAACATGTAAAATTCTTCATGTAGATTTTTTTTCTGCACTGGTTAATGTCATCTAAGATGTGTCTCAAAATTTGGTATTTCTAGAGATTGAAATATACAAAGGAAAATGATGCAAATTCATCTGAATATAGCCTTTTAATTCTTCAGAAACTTAGACAGAAGCTAAGTAGTGGTTTATACATCTGTTATCACTTAACTCTCTAGAATATCCATTTGTGCGTAACTGCCCAATGCTTTAGAGCAAAACAAAGCAATATTTTAAAATGAATGCTTTGGACTTCCTCCAGAAAGCACAGAAATAAGACCACAGTGACACTTGTTGAGGTAGACTATAGAGGAAAAGTCCATTGATATTATGAAATTATAGCACAGCACAAGCCTCTGAGACCATCTCTTATGCCTGAATTGTGATTTGCCACCAAGCTGTATCAGGGGAGGTGCCATATGCCTCTGCTGAAAAACCAAAGAAAAACCTCTGCTTCTCAGAAATAGAAAGGAGTAGAAAGGTGGAAAAGCTACCTCTCCAGCACCCTTACCCTTCTCAGGGTAAATGTAGGCCAAACGAACTCCTTTTGGGTGGTGTCCTAGCTGGGCATGCCTAATTTTTTTCCTTCAGCCTGATGCATCCAGGCAATAAAAGAGCTGGGACAAATGAACTTGGAACATGGATTGTGGACCTGGGATTCAACTTCCACCTGCCGCTGGGGCTGCAGCACTGGCAGCTCTGCTGATACCTCCAGGGAAATACCTTTTCATGTCAGCCAGGTAGAACAAGTTGGATTGCAATAACTTGGAAACACAGATCAGGGATCTATTGAAAAGATTCAGTTGCTATTACTGTGGTGCAATAGGACTGTTCTTTAAGTAAAATATGTTATGCCCCAAGTAAAAATGTCTTAAATATCCTGGTTGATCAAGCTTCATAACTTCTTTCAATTTTTCCCTTCAAACATCATTAATTTTAAGACATGTTATTATACAGTTTTATAAAGTTTCAGGGAAGATGGGAATAATATTTCTGAGAGTTTTCTTTGGTTTTTTTCCCTCCTGAATTATGGAAAGCAGCAATGGAAATAAAAAGGTGGACGCCTCTGCATTGGTTACAGAGCAGCTATCAACCTTACGGATTTAAGGCTTGATTTTGCAGCTATTAAAATAAATTTTAAAATGCCAGTGATTTTCAACTACATTTATAACCTAAAAATTAATGTTGGAGCAACAAGAATTTACTTTTGCAGAAAAAATGTCTTAGTCCTATCTTTATGGAATATTCCTGCTGCACTAAATACCTGTTGTCTGAACCAGCCTCTAGATTTTAATAGGAATTGTACAGTGGTCATGGAATTAAATGGGACAAATAAAACTATACTAGAAAAGAAAGCACTCTTTTAGCAAATGCCATATTTTTGGCTGATTTGTATAGGATCAAATTCTATTTCTATAGATTGGAGTTTTCCTTTACCTTTGTAAGTAACTTCCATGAGGGCTGTCTAAAGTGCAAAGGGACAAATACTAACTTCTCCAACACATTTTTCTAGTGCTACCAGTATTTCTACTGTAGAGTATTTCTGTAATTTTCTATTTTTATCATTGTTTTATATTTTTCTATTTAAGCTGAAAATTAATAAATAACCTTTTCCCTTTCTTTTTGCTTGTCACTATTGTTCAGAAAGACACGTGAATATCTAATTGTTTTGATGTTTTTGACAAGAGAAAAATGGGATTTTTATCACTAATTGCAGTGTTTCCTATTCTTTCTATTTTAAATGTTTTGAATCTCTGCTGAATTATTTCATATTTGCAGCTACAGTGTGGATTATTAACTATTGTAAAAAGGCTGAATAATCCTGACAAATAAACAATAGAATTGTCATAACCTACCCCAATAGAAGGTTTCACACCAGCAATTTTCCTTACTGATGTTAAGCCATCCCATCCCAAGAGCTTGGTGAAGGAACTGCTTCATTATACTGGCTAGCTGCACTCTGATTATTGAGTAAATTGCACAGGAGATAAGAGATTTAGAGAATTCTGGGCAGGTCTAGAGCTGTATGTACAAGAGCTTTTAATAATATCAGTTATTGTATAATTTAAATAGTAATGATGACAACTGCGGGCATTTCCTGAAGAATAATAAATGATGGAAGCCCTTAATGACTTCAGGCACTTTAACGCCAACTGGTCTTTAACTCCTTAAGAAATACAGAAATATAATATGCTTGCGACTTTCACAACACAAACACAGTGATTAGAAAATAATTATAGATATTCTCCCTTCTTTTCTTTCATAATTTCTACTACATGTACATGATTCTTTGCAATTTCACTTGACTGGTGGTATCTATGTGCTGTATTATTAGTCATACAGAAAGGTGCCTAAATCTTTTTCTACATATCTTTCTAGAAATAACATGTATGCTTTATTATCATATTCTCACTGTCTAAGTGAAGAAGTCTTTGTCTCATAAATGTATGAAAATTTATAGGAAACATTTAACATTGATAAATAATGGCTATTGTTATTCTGGTTTACAATTGTCCTGACAACCATGTAGATTGTTTGGACTAGAACAATTATTATTTAATATGCTTCTGTACATTTGAAAAGGAACATCATGTACTTCTTTTATCAATTGGAAATTACTCAAGGTTGAACTTGTTTTTTAACATAAACAGCTAAGAAAAGTATTTTTGTTTTAATAACTAGAATATCAAATCATTTTATTTTCACAGAAACAGAAAATTAACTAGTTCATAGCTTTTCTGTTTTTACATAAATTGATGGCATTAAGTGATATTCTATATAGTCTAGAATAATTTAATAAGATTTTAATGAAAGGGTGCTATTATGTACTATTTTATACGTGCAGTCCAACTCCATTGCTGCACTAATGTCAAGGTCGTGGGTTTGATCCCAGTATGGACCATTTCCACATGTGTTGGACTAAATGATCCTTGTGGGTCCTTTCCAGAATAGTCTGTGATTCTGTGATTACTTGCCTGCCTTTCATCAGAGAGAAATTAAATCCTATAGTGAAATTGGTACTTTCTCAAAATGAACTCTGTGATGTGGGAAAATGTGACAAAATGAAGAATAAATTAAATGAAAGAAGAAATGTCATATCATGAAATGTTGCCCTGTGGCTGCAAAGCAGAAATGAAAAATATTTTTAAAAAGGATACAATGAAAATGGGCTAAATAGTTAGTGACTTTAGTAAGTCTCAGAACTATATCTACTTACACATATATGAATAAATTATTCAAAGGAACTTAATTGAATTAAAGAAAGAAGTTACTATACTGTTCTAAAAATGAAATAACAGAGAATTCATGAAGAATTCATTAAAATGAGACATGAAATGAAGTATAATTCTGTTCTGTGTCAGAAACAGAGGAGGATGTATTCTATTCCATATATTGTATCTAATACCGGGACCTTACCATGTAGTTGAAAGCAATTTATAAGACTGTAAGATCCATACCAAACAGGAAGCAGGAGCGTGCAAAATGTATCATCCATGAAAATAGAAGTAAAATATGCAGTTTAAATTCTCTGAATCATGCTCATTTTCTGCTTCAGGTATGGATGAATGATCACAAATTTTTCAGGGTTTTTATCACCTTCCTCATTCTCATCATAAACAATACAGAGGAAATGCAGGACACCTCCAGGTTTATATTATTTTTCAAAAATGGAACAAACTCCCATGAATTACTGTTTTTCCCGTATAGATGTGCAGGTAGTAAATTGAGAAGAGTTGAAAAATGCAGCATATTGTACATCTCTGCGTTGATATAGGTGGGCGCATAAGTGGAGTAATCTTCTTTGGGAACAAAGCAATAACAGATAACTTCTATTACTTATACTGCTCCTGGGAAAAGTGGAGCTGTATACTACCCCTTATTTAAGAATAGAAGAAAAGTGACAATGTATACCTGTGTTATATGAATTCTACTGATATAGTTATCTATGTTCTTTTATCTTCTTGTCAGTGCCAACAATTTGGAAGAAATAATTTTAAAAATCTTGTGTTTGTGGCTTTACATATATTCCCATATTTTTCTCCACAAGCCAAAAGAGAATCAAAGCAGAATAAAAGTGCTATGAGTTTAGGATGAAATTCTTTCTTTAATACTTTAATACTGCTGTTTTCATGTTCTGCATCTTTTTCTTGTCTGGCAGTACCTGGATCACATTAACAAGAAAGTGACATGAAGCTTATTTTACAGTACTTTTGTTGTTGTAAGTGAAATATGAATGAGGTGCTTTTAATTAGAAGTTCTAATTGGAACTTATGAGAAGTTCTGTCTCATAAGGGATTATAAAATAGAGCTAATTTATATGGTAAAATAGCTGAATGTTATACTTGAATTTATAGAGTATCCATTATATAAAGTATTAGATTTTAATTATTTGAATGTAATATAGTGACTATTGAGGGTCAACTTTGTCTCTGATATCAGAGAATCTTAGAATAGTTTGGATTTGAAGGGTAAAGATAAAGATATCTAGTTCTAACCCCTCCCTGCCATGGACAGGGATACCAGCCACTAAACAATGTAGCTCGAAACCCCATCCAACCTTTTATCTTTCTCTTTTTACCATAGAAGGGGAATGTATTTAATGCTACCCAAAATCATGGAGTTTACCAAGTAAGTAGTCCAGAAGCCTTGCCTCTTCCTTTGAAACACAGATGAATAAATTCAGGTTTTGTCATTTTCTAGCTCTACAAATTGTCCTTATGGTGTTTTCCTTTCTGTTTAGTTCCTCTTTACTTACATTTGACTCCAAAGGAGAGGTTAGGCATGTTTTTCATGCTTACTGCTCACAGAAAGAACACATGGGAGCAAATATCCAATAGATATTGTGAAGTTCTGGATGGTTTTAATTTCAGTCAGGAGTTTTCCGTAGAGCATGATTGCTGAATAAACAAAAGTATAATCTTGGAAACAAACAGATGCTTGCAGAAAGAAGTGCAAGTTATTTTCCTACGAGTGAAAAATTGCAGTGTTAAAAACTAATTGTCCTAGTAAAAATTTTGAGATCATCAAAAAGCCCCCCCCAAAAAAGCCCACTTCTCTTAGAAGTGATTCGCCTATATACATCAAAAAAATTAAAGCTTAAGGCTTTTATGTCCTGGATATTTTATTTGCTGAGGTGAAGTAAATGTTGTGACATGGGACTTTGATGTATTTGGTTTATCTCAAATAAAATAGATTCACCTGTGAGGTACATCTGGTGTATATTACACTCAGAATATGTAACAGTTTAAACTCTAAGTGAATTACAATAACCAGGATCTGGACTAAGGAAGAGAAGGATTTGCTGACTACTAGTTACCACATGATGTGCTGTAAGAAACAGATATTAGAGCATATCTACACACTTGAACACCTTAGGACAGCTGTCAGGGTAAATGTACATTCAGGATCTAAAGCTTGTCACAGCTGGTTTCAGAACAAATATATGAGAGTTAACTGCAGGGTGGTCCATTCCCTGCATGTTTGGAAAGACCTGGAGTTTAAGTGAGCTAGCAAGCATGTCTCTAGGCTGAATGTAAAATATCAATTGCTGTAAAAAACATAGCAGCATGTGCATTTCTTAAGAAATGTAATGCAGCAGAAACACTTTGAAAACCTCTCCCCTCTGTCTGCACAGATAAGAGCAAACACACTGTCTGTGGATGATTTGTCATATCCTTATGCAGTCACTCCTCCTAAGTGCGTGACAGACCCAGACGTGCACGTTGAGAGCTGTGCTAAGGCATGAATTCAGCTTCTTTAGATTAGCATTTAATGCCTTCCAAAAGGCTGGGCATGTGCACTGCTTTGTGTATTATTCTGAATAAGTCCTGCCCAAGCTGGTTTTTGCAGCACCTAGTCCTGATGATCAGGCTGCTGTAGGTCTGAACTGAAGCAAGGGGAGGGCTGCCCTGGCTGGCAGGACAGGAGTTAAGAGCCTGTGGCTCCCACTGCCCCTGTTGGTTTTGGGCTTGATGTGGAGAGCTGGCTGGGACCATATGAAAAGAGAGGTGAACTTGACAGAGTATTCCTGGGAGAAATAGCAGCGCATAGAGACTCAGTGGCAGGTTTTCCAAGCTGGGACTTTATTATGTGAAACTCTGATTAGAAGATTCACATGATATTGTCATAGATGTTTGGAAAATCTGAGTTTAAAATTTCAAGATTTCTTATAATCCACTAAGAGGAAAAGATACTTCACTATACAGTTTATCTGTCATTTTAAACTAGGTGAATAATGTGCTAGTTACAGCTTTTATTCTTTATCCTTGTATAGGCAGTAAATTGACTGCATGACAACTTAGTAAAGGGTTGTCCTTACAAGGACAATAGGGAATATTAATTCTGTCATCAGCTTCATGGAAATGTTGATCTCTATTGATACATAATAGCTAATATCCTGTATACGAGCAATTAGAACAGTGTGAAATGCTTCTGAATAGAAAATATACACCCTGATCATCATTTGGCTACTTATTAGCTTATAAATTTTTTGTGGGTGTGTGATATTCTGTAACTCAATACATACAGACTGTCCTAGCCAAGATACCACTAGAGGAAGAGGTATACCTGGTACCTGGTGCCCAGTTTGAAAGTCTGAAAAGAGAGTCTTTAATTCATGGGCCAGAGGACATTCCACTGCTTGGTTGTCTAATAAGGCTGGTTGTTGCAGAAGCAGGAGGTAAACCAATTAATAAAGACAATATGCAAGAGATGTATTAGAGCCAAAAAATTGCATTCTGCATGATAGTAAGTAAATAAATAAATACAGAAAACGAAACAGCATAATATAGAAGAATAAAAGAAACATACCACTAAAAAATGAAGATGAGCAACTTGCTCTTTCAATTCATTGCTCTGTTTCTGAAAGAAAATATTCCAAAAAATGGTTAATTTGCTTCTTTGTGCTTTGCAGATGTCAAATCAATGTCCTTTTTAAAAATTATTTTTCCCCTCTTAAAAGCAAAAATGTTGAGCCCAGAGTATTAGTGTTCTTTCATAGGCAATTCCTAATTTTCAAAGATTTTAGAAAATTCAAAAACTATTTCAGCATGACTTTTCAATGGCTTCTTGAATATATTAATTTAAATATGAAATTTAATTTTGAAAATTACCTTTCGAATTTGGACCTAGAATCCGAATTTTGGAAGGAATGAAACTGCTACAAGAATTATACCTTATGTACATATATGCAGTTTCAATGAGCATGTGTTTTTCCTTTGTAGTATTTACCTATAGATTTGTACAATGATAGAATAGCTTCCATAAAGTAGATGCGCTGCGCATTAACAATCTTTTCCATAAACTTCTATGTCCAAAATGTCTTAGCTGCCTGGTAGATAGAGGAGAAAGATGTTTCTATTTCCAATAAATGTGAAAATGCTTGAAATGAGGGCTTTCAGTGTCCACAGAGAACAAAATTATGATTTTTTTAAAACAATTTCTCACTCTTGAATGATATAACATCTGTAATATAATTTTTCATCAATTTCTCAGCTGTAAATTCTCTGGATTATCAAGAGTTGCTTCTTTAATGCTGAACTCCACTTACACACCAAAATGCTTGCCATTTAAGATTTTAACAGGGATGTCATGTAACAAATTTGTAGAAGCATATCAGCTGTAGGTCCATTGCCTTGATACCAGGCAGGGCTCTACATGACTCGCTTCTCTTTGCAGAGAATGAAGAAATAAAATCAGAAATTTCAATTCATGATTTAGCAATTCACAATCTCTCAACAACTTTGCTACAATATTCTTCCAAGCAAACAGTACTTTTCTCTCTCTTATTATTAAGATTAGTATTGTGTGTCTTCAGAAAGTAATTCCTGGTCAAGTCCACTTCATGATATGACCAGAGTAAGTTAGCTGAAAGATTCAATTTTGCACTTGGTGTAAAAAATCCCAGTTAGACTTCCACGTGCTTTATTGTTGTGCCGACAGCTTGACTTTGTTCAGTGACACTGATAACACAAACATGCAGAAAAGAAATTTAAAAAAAATTTAAAAAAACCAACTTGTCATATAAATTTATTTTTTAATTATTCAGTAAAAATTAATTTTCTGTCTTTATAATGTACTTATTTTCTTCCCATAAAATTTCAGAAGTATGCATTAATTACCTTTTTTTTGGCTATGACCATTGTTGATACCTTGGTAATAATAACATGAATAATAATAAACAAAAATACTGGCCTCATTCAGTACAGGGCATTATAATTTTTTGCCATTGAAATCCCACACAGGGAAAAGGGTTGATACAGAGTAAAAGACAGCAATTTACTAATTAATGTTCTGTAGTTCTCTCCGAATGCAAAACCCACACTGCCCCTAGAATCTTGCAGTCTGAAAGATTATTTGCAAAGTGGCTAAAATTAGATGCAAATAGAAAGTTTAATCCATGTACGTAATATCTGAACAGTGACATTTCTACGTATTTGCATATATATTATTTAAAGAGAACTACAGGCTCGGTTTGATTAAAATGCAGCCTTAGTGAGAAAACAGAGGAATGCCTTCTCAGACACCTTCAAAATTGTGCATATAGCAAGGTCTTATCACACCATAATTTATTTTCAGTTCCATTAAGTGCAGCAGTAAGTTTTAGCCTTATTCTTTTTCCTTCCAGAAAATATTTGAAGTAATAAATAGCTCACTGATTAGAGCTATTTTAAACTTAGCAAGTTAAATACTTAACATTCTTCTTCTATGTTCTCCAATCATCTGGGGAAATAAGTGTTCCTTATAAAAAGAGCCACACTGAAACAATTCAGATAGTTCAAAGCCTTAGGTTGCCTGCCAGAACTTGCTTTAATGTATTTGTTTTGTGAAATTTAAACAAGGGACACAATATTTATATGTGTACCCTATCATTATGCAATTTGTCTTTTTAGAAATCATTCTTAGGGCTAGGCATTTTCAGAGCTATAAAAATGTTTATAAATCAGATTATAAAGTGATACAGTAGATCTAAGTTTGTTTAAAGCACAGGACTGGGAGTCATAAGAACACAGACTTGCTTTGACTTCACTAATGACATTATGGAAGAAACCTTTCTGCAACATTTAAGTTTAAGCATTCATAGAAAAACAAAAGCAACATCAGCAGCAGGGAGCTGGGGACACACAAATAGATGTGTTCCCTTCAGACAACCTTATCCCTCATAAACTGCAATCAATCCTCCTCTGCAATCTCATTCACCAAGATCCACATATTTCTTTCTAGGAAGGAACAAGAACTGAGCAGCTCAGTCAGTGTGGCTAATATCACTTTTATTATCTCTCCCTTTAATTTGCTAATGAGAAAACAAATAGGACATGATAATCTGCTGTTGAAAACACTAGGATGTTGAATCTCGCTCATATTTCTTCTGTGTTCGGTAGACTGTGACACCAACACTGGGATGTAGCAAGGAATTAAATGATTGTAAACAGGCTGTGTCTTGGGACATCTAAGCCTGCCATTCTGCTGCCCATCTAAGGCTTCCTAAAGTGAGACTCACAACTCAAAAACTAGGCTTATTTGGGATTTAGAAATATTTACTGTGTTTCTGCAGGTAACAATCCCACGACAGCAACATTACTGTCAAAAATGAGGTGTTCTATATTGCACAAATCACTGTCTAGGCAAACTGCCTTTTAAAATGGGGTCTGAATGTGCCCAGCTGTGTGCTCTGTTTTTCTAAGTGCATCAAGCAGCAAAGTGTATCAAACATTTCTTTGCATCAATCTCCACATTCCTAGTGAGGGGGTCATTTGACTCATCAAGCCTCGACCATTGTAGACACCTCCCCATGATGGGGTGTGCTCTCCTTTCTCATTTTTAATTATTTTTGACCCTCACAAAAGCAAATGATTCTTTTATTTTCTTGGTAAATCCATGAGTGTTCTTCTGTCTTCCTGCACGTATGTTGCTTTTTCTAAATGAGGCTTAATCGGCTTTTTGTTCCCTGGATCTTCCCTCTTGGGTTCTTTAAGATGTAAATGACTTTTTTTTTTTTCCCACTGCAATAGGGAACTTCCTGATCACTGTGACCTGTGAGAAGATAACAGGGAGTGGCCTCTCATTAAAACATCCCTTAGCAATCACAGGTGCATGCGTCCCAGTGTCAACTTCAGTATGTCAAACTGACTCGAGTGGTTGCTACCTTTGATATTCCTCTGCTGCTGTTAGTACTTCCTTCCCCCACATCCTGACACTAAAGGTCTGAGAGGCATGAGGGCAGAACTTGATATTCAAGGTCAGTGTAAAGAGTACATTGGTTGTCTTTGTTTCTGGAGGGTCTTGTAGTCCTGAAATTCAGGGCTCTGTCTGAAACAAAAGCTATACATATAGGTGTTAAATTGCAGGACGTGCCCATGGCCATCTTTTTCCCAGTGACTGGCAGGGTTGGGGAGACCACAGTCTGACTCCCTGTGCTCGCTGCCTTAACCCCCAGAGCCCTGTAATCATCCTTAAATTGCTCAAGATCTCCATGGCCAGTAACATCAGTACTGAAATTATTGAGTAGAATTCTTTTTCTGTGAAAAGAGAACAGTCGGTGGGCTGGAGAGTATGTTAAATTTGTTCCATTACTGTGCAAAGGCAGTGCAGAGCCTTAGCACGAGGCTGCACTTGTCTTGGACCAAACTGGCTGTAGCTTGGTTTAGCAGTCAGTAACTGCTGCCTGACCTTTTTTAGCTTCAGCAATGGGAACTGTCTATGGCAAAGCCCTAAGAATCCCAGGGAACCACTGGGCAAAAAACAACAGACCCCTGGGGTAACAGGGGCTGGGGGATGCTGGGGGGCATCTTTCAAGCTTCAACTGTGAAGCAATGAAAAGAAAGCAATGCATTAAAAAAAATTAAGGAAAATAATAACACTTATGCCCAGCTTTGAGAAAAATTGTATCATTGATCTAATGCATGTCATGAGAGTCATGACATGATAGTGCTTACTCCAAAGTAAGCACAATGGCAATGGCCCCTATGCCACATTCTCTTTTCCTGGAAAATTAAATATTTGTTCTTAGGATTCAGGGGCTCATCTGGAAGGCCAATATAGGTGTCAGTAGAACGGTGGTTTTGTGTAATAAATTTACCTGTATTATTAACACATCTATTCTGTGGACTAGGAGTTTTAGTTTGGACTAGGAATGTTAGTATTACACAATTTGGACTTCTAAATTGTTAAAGCAAAAATAGCAATAACAATTAATTCTTAGATTCCCCTTAGACCCACACTGGTGATGTGTTCCCCTTACCAACAAGAGGCAGAGCAGTGTGTCCTGTTCTGCTTTATCACTGTGATCACACTGGGTCTGGCAGCCCCATGCAGTGACTGGGCCCACTGTGAGCACGCCTCTGCACCAGCTGTGGATTATCATTTCTTCTCTTATTATAAGAATTATTTATGGATAATTCTATTCTGGGTAACAAATCTGATTAATCTGCCTGAACCAAGCAGTCTGCTTCCCTAAGTGTATGAACTTTCAGTGAATAACACTGAATAGTGTGAGCTTCTGCATGTTATAACAAACTGAGGGAAAAGTGTCTTTCAAAATCTTCTCCAAGGTATAATTTTTCTGCAGAAGTTTTAGAGACTTGACTGTGAGATAAATCTATCATCTTACTTCTAATTTCAATGGCATGTAAACAATGGCAATCTAAAGGCAGTTACTTGTGTTGTGCTAATGAAGCCTGACCTGGAAATAGTAAAAGAGATTTTTCACAATGATGATTTTGCTAAAGATTTATTAAAATAAATAACAAGATTTTCTTTCAGACCTACACAAATAGACTATCACCTCTGAGTGAGCAGATGCACTTATGCACCTATATGCACCTGTATGGAGGTGTGTGTATGGTTCCAATATAGAACATGAGATTTATTGAAAAAATCCTTTAAAATAAAGCACTATAGGGAAGTAAGACAATATCTGTATCATAGAGTGTGGTTCATGCTGAATGCTTACTAATGCTTGCTTCTACTGAAAAAATACTTTAATAGACTCAGAAAACCATATTCTATTTTTTCATAAGGTAAATTAATTCTCCTGTATTTTATGAGTTTAACCCCAGTGGGAAACTAAATACAACAGTTGTTCATTTACTCTTCCCCTTCCTAGTGGGATGGAGAGTCAGAGAAAAAGTTAAAACCTGTGGGTTGAAATAAGAACAGTTTTATAACTGAAATAAAGTAATATATAATAATAATAGTAACAATAATAATAGTAATAATAACAGTAATGAAAAGGGGAGAGAGAGACAGGAATAAATCCCAAGGAAGAAAATCAATGCTCAGTAAAATTACTTACCAGCTGCTGACCAATGCCCAGCCCATCCTGAGCTGTCACTGGCAGCTCCTGGGACCCTCCCCACGTCCTCAGCATGACATTTCATGGTATGGAATATCCCTTTGGCCAGTTCAGGTCAGCTGTCCTGGCCATGCTCCCTCACAGCTTCCTGTGCACTTCCTCACTGGCAGAGCCTGGGACACTGAAAAGTCCCTGACTTGGGGTAAGCACTGCTTGGTAACAACCAAACATCAGTGTGTTACCAACATCATTCTCACACTGAATCCAAAACTGTACCCAGCTACTGAGAAGAAAATTAACTCTTTCCCAGTTCAAACTAAGACACTGATTTAACTCAAATAACAAAAGAATCTTAAAAACTGAAATTTCTTAAAGTGCATTTTATAGGAGGTGTGTAGTTCTTCTGAGAAATGAACTTTTTAATATATTAAAAACTGCAGCATAGAATGTATTTTAAAATAAATATTGCCCAAAGTCTAAACAAAGATTTGCACTTGGTAGATTTTACAGAATGAAGTTCCCCAGACACTGAAGTTTTATTTCTCACACACTCTTATATGGCACCTTGGCATTAGCAGATGAGCTTTTCTTGAAGATCTTGCATTCCCTAACAGTCTTACAGAACACTTTCATGTATATTTTCATGTAAAACTCATTCAGGTTTGTTGACATACGTCATATGTTTCAACATTTTGTATTTGTAATGAAAAATATAGCCATTAGAGGCATTTTAAGCCATGGAAATACTTCTATGAATTCAAATTGTTTTGTTTTTTTGTCTGTTTTCTTGGTTTTCCTTTATTCCAATATGTCAGTGCAAGTCCTTGAAATTGTTCAAGTCTATTTGCACTAAGACACCAGCTGGAAGAAAATTAGGTACATGTCAGCAACTTAGGTGGCACGATAGTACCATCTGGACTAAAGAGACATCTGCCCATCTTAATGGTTAAACATGTGTAATTGCATACATAGAAGGAATGGATGAACTATCTGACATGACATAATTTCTGGATGTTTATGTTTATGATGCTTCTTTCACTAAGCAGAAGCTACTTGTTTATTTGTTTCTGTGCTGGAGGCTGCTGTTCCCTTAGCAAGGGTGGCTGACTTGATACACAGACATTACTGAACTTCTTTTACCTGTACTCCAGTATATTAGCCTGAAGGGAAATCAATATTCCCTTTTTTACCTTAACATTGGGTTATAAACTGCAGGAATCCAGGAACTGACTCATGAGTCCTTTAGTGCTGCGGTTTTTTTGTAAGCTGTGTCACTGAGTAAAGGGACAGTAAGTTCTGAAACTTGTGTTTGGGGCCCATGCAGATCCTGACTCCAACTCAGGATGTTTCCCAAGTACGTAAAAAGATGAATTAATTTTTTAAAAGTTAGATGGCCTTTTGAAAGTGTTGAGAGTAATCAAAGAGTAGCTAGTTCAACCACATGATGAATGAAAACAGATTTCTTGTGCCTGAACCTGGGCTGTCATTCTTGATGAATTCCTAATGTCGCCAAAAAGACAGCTAGGAGTATATCAGTGCAGAGAATGACTTGTACACATCAGTGCTGGTGCACCTAGTGCAGCAACAAACTTATACCTAAATCAAGCTGAAAAAGGGAAAGATGGACGAAAATCACAACCTGAGCTGCCTCTGAGTATTGGGCTTTTGGTAACTTTGGGCTAAAAAATAGTACTGCACATCTTACCCACGCTTATGGCAGCCTCAATAACTTTTAAGACAGATAAACATCTTTCACTTCAAAATGGATTTCAATATGAGAAGGATGAGAAATATATAAGGCAAATAAAAGGGTGTCTGTGAGTCAGTCAGGTCTATGACTCTAATACAATAAGTAATATTTGTTAGCCAAGGACTTTCAAAAGTATTTTAAACATTCCCTGTATACTACAAGCTACAAATTTGGTACCCTCAGAGTGTCAGTAGAGATTTGGCTTTAAACAATACAGGACATTAAGCTTGAAACATCAATACGTGTCAGAGTTACGCTTTGCAAGACAGAAGATATATGATTCCTATTGCCATAATGATTAGAAGTGTAAGAGTTCTAATATCCAAGCTGTATTATCCTGCTTCTGACAGCTACCAAGAACTTGTGTCCTACAGAGAATCAAACAGGCATCTTATTAATCAAGTTTTTCAGAGAAAACCTGCTCTCAGCTCTTCAGCAAAGTGTACACTCAAATAGTTTCTTCTGCTTCTGAAAGGACTAGGGTGCCAGATACCTGAAAAATATGTGAATATTGCTCAGTAAACACTGTGCAATCAAGGGTGTCCCAAAATATTTTCAAATAACATGTAAGTTAAATTATGTATGAGAAGGAAAATTATATAAGGGACTAAGTTACCTCATGGGAATCAACATATGCAATTTCCATGGTTTAAATTACAAAGTATTTCTTAATGTTATAGGAAATGAATTAAGAACTTGTGAGAAGGAAGGGCAACAGGCTGCAATGCAGGAACAACTAGTCAGGGAATTAGGATACGTTTATACAAAAAAACCATAAGCAAATCATAGAATTTTTACAATCATATTTGTTTCATTATTTGACAAAGTGAAGGAAGGTACCTACCTTCATTCAGGAGGGTGGTGCTGGAGCCAACTACCCATTGGCAGAAACTGCAGGAATAATATCTGCATCCAATTTTATCTGATAAAACTTCTCCCTTGTTCTTTGTTCTTGTTTAGGACAAGTTCTGCCCTTTGATGAAGGTGAAAAAGATGTTTTTGTGTGAAGGGCGGTACAGGAAGAAGTTGAGGAATGTGGTTTCACTGCATAGTCTCCATGCAAGTAAGAAGGAAGAAGAAAGAAAAGAAAAAAAAAGAACTTTTTGTTCTTAGAGAGTAAAGAGGTATCTGATCTAGAATTCATTTTGCCTTTTCCCTAATTTTCCATTTAGATTTTATTTGATTTTCCATATTGTTATATAGAAATTAAAAATTTAAAATAATTTGGTAAATCTCAGTGAAACCTAGCACAATTTCTATAGCATTTGAAGTCTCCAATGGCCTCGTGGAACTTTTTCTACTTCTGACTGAAGTGAGTATATTTCCAAATTATGTGTCCCTCCTGTTCCAGCATTTCAGTCTTTTCAGAATGAGAGGTGATGGAATAATTGTGGATTTTACAATTGCTTTCAAAGTCCTTGAAAATCACAGGATGAAAAAGCAGGTGACAATATTTTTCCCTGCAGATCTCAGGCTCAAGATTCTTGTTGATCAATAGACCTACAAGCTACAAACCAGTATTCTGTATATTGAGACTTGGGGACAACTGATACTCTATACATGTTTTCTTAATTTAGAACTGAAATTATAGCTTTATATTTCAGGCAGACTCCATTGTCTGAATGGCTTTTAGAAAGCAAAAATTCTAGGTTAGTCTTTTTGAAACCTAGCTTAAATAGAATATTAATTTGACATTTCACTAGTTGGCCAAACTATCAGCCCCAGTCATGTGAGGGAGCAATCCAGACATCTACTTGTCTTTGTTAGTCTGAAGTGCCTTACCACCAGTTAAAAAAGGTGATAGGGACAGATTCCTTACTCTTAGAATTGCCACAGGTTTGGATAGAAACTTTCAAATCAGACAGTACAGACAGAAGATGTTTGTCTTGCAAACAAGAATCTTTAAGAAAAGTCTCATCATTACAAAAGATTGAGCCAGAAGAGATATTCCAGTTGCCTGGCACAAAAATGATGATGTGACACAGCCCACATAACTTGAAATAATAATAATTTTTTTCATTAAAGTAGCAGAAAATCCAAATGAACAGCTTAAAACTGTGGCATTATCTGCTATTAGAAGATCTATAACCGGCAACTTTCAAACCAGCATGAAATCTAATTATAGAATAACTTTGCTGTAGCTGCTTCTATTTACATCTGTTCAAGATCAGAAGCAAATAATCCAGGCTTTCCTATAACATCAGCATGTTCCTGACCTTTCTTGATGACACTTATGAAGGAATTTACTGCATTTTGAAGACTGATGCTTCTGGTATTGAGTTCTATAACCAAGCTTCAGTTTACTCCATTGCAGAAAAACTACAAGTAATTTCAAACATGTGATGGATTACACAGAAACCCTTTTTTCTGTGTGCATTTCCCTCCTGACACTTTCTCCCCTTTCAGCCCCTCCACAAGGCTGAAGTCAACTCTTTCTGTGCAGTAGTAGGGGCAGCAGCAATGGTAAGCTGCTGGCATGCTTACCACCGCTTTATCTCCATTTGCCCTTTTACTGGATGTAGCTATCCTCCTGGAAGGTACTCATCACACTCCTTTACTCACCAGGGCATTGTCTCTTAACATTATCTTCAGTTATTTGAGATGAAAATATGTATTTATTTGTATTAGTATTAACTCTACACATCAAGCACTACTAGACCACAAAAATAAAATTGTTAAAAAGCAAGGGATACAGAATCATCACACTCTTCAGCAACCTATCTCCACTCAGAAAGTGATTATAATGGAGTTGCAGAAGACATAGAATTTAATTAGTAGTAGCTATTAAAATGCATTCAATCTGAAGGCTCTGATATCTATCCTTCTGTCTGGACATTGCCTGGACTTTTCACTCATATGCTATGATTCACAGATACATTGTTAATATGGTTAATATAGAGTTGTGAATAATATAAAATTGTGGTACTTGCAGTATTTTGCATTTTTCATAAAAATATATACGGCAAGGGGCTCAGACTGCATAAAACTTGCATACAAATTAACCATATATAAAATGTGAGAAAAAATCTGACAGTTTATTTTCTTATTTATTGCTGCTCTTATTGCAAGAAAGGTGGATGCTTCAGGAACAAGCAGATCTGTGGCACAAGACACCAAGATTTCAATTTCGAGTTTCTTCTGATACTGATCCAGAAAGGATGGTGAGGGGAAGAGGGTGAAAACTCTTCTCTGTAACAAAATTGCTACTGAAGAATAATTTTAACTTTCTGAACCTTTAATCTCTAATGCATGTCCTCTTAAATTATCATTATGGTCTAGAATTGTACAGGCTCTCAAGAAACTAGCTGGAATTTGAGTCGCAGTAGTCATTCAAGACCTTTGTTTCCAGAGCAGTGACACACCACTGTATAATGTAAAATAACACTTTCTTGTCCAAACAGTAGTTAATTGATGTAAATTAGAACAATTGATCCAACTTTCACTCCTCCTTGAAGTTAATTTATTTACTTCAAGCCAAGCAGTTTAGCACCATTGTCTTAGAATTTTAACCACTTGAATTCAGGGTCAAACACATTTTTTTACATACTGGATATTTTGTAATTCTCCTAGCTGGAAATGGTTGCCTCTGACTAGTCCAGAATAACCTTCTTTCCTAGTTTCCTACTCTTTGGCTTAGACAGACAGTAACAATCTCCATGTACATACTTTTTTTGGCGCTTACACAGGCTTGTGAATGTGACAAGTCACCTGAAAGTTTGGGTTTTGATTGCTCAGTTTCTGCTTAAAATTTGCCTACTGCAATCGTTCATTCTACAGATGATCCCTGTCTTATTGACTTAATGAACTACTTGTGTTTATTTTGTTGTTTGCACATTGATTTTACAGTTGTTTTCCAAAGTTATGTAATTTATTTATTAGCTTGAAATGTAAATACACTTTTCAATTTACCCTTTATGAATAATAATATGTACTTTTACACTATTTCCTTGCATTCCCTGTTTTTCCCCACTTCAGTAATCATCCTTGTATTAATATTTTCAAAATTATGAAATTTGTTTCAGGTTTTACAGGTTACTGTGAATCCCTTGAGCTGAATACATAATCATTTGTGAAGGGCTATGTTTGTGACATTTCTTATCTTTGCTTGTTACATAACATTGATTTTATTTGTCTTATATTTTTCTGCACATAATAGTAGCTGTGATGAGTTTCTGTGCCAATATCCTATGATAAGACAGCAGAATAATTAGCTGTATCAAGGCTGTGTGAGTGAGATTGTCTCTCACTTGTCAATAGTGGGTTTCTGTAGCTCAGAGTGACATTAAATCTTCTGAGAGCATCAGTTAAATTAGTATTGCAGGGATTTAAAGTGTTTGGTTTGTTTAGTCCTAATGCCCTAAGACTGTAACAAGAAGCTTTCTGTGACTGTAGCCAGTGTTGAACACTAACAGTATGGTCAGTGAATGAGTAGATAGTCACAGAGGAATTAGATGGCCCCTACAGACCTTGAAAAATGTACCATTGAAGCTTATGCTTACCATTACGGAAAATGTGTTCAAAAGAAAAAAAAAAACAAAAACAGGACTAATTACCTTTCACCATCACCCTCTGATTTTGCAACTATCGCAGTGTTAAAGTCATCAGGGGAAGAAGCTCTTAAATTATGAAAATATTCTAAACATGTTTAGATTCTATTTTTTCAAGTTGTGTTGTCTTATTCAAGAGATATCTGTTTATCACACTATTGCTTCCTTTGGAAAGTTTGTCGAAGAGCATCATATTTGACTTTTATGAGGTCACAATATTTTACATGGTAGACCTTAACAAATAGCAGTTTATTTGTGCAGAATAGTGATATAGAAGGATCAAAGGTATTTGGGCAGAATATATTTGGGTGTTTAGAAACTGATTCCTTTTCAGGCAAAATACATGAGTTCTTAGCTGCGCTTCATTTATGAAAATTTGAAAATACTTACGAAACTGCAGATTTTTGCATAGTTTTTGCAGCCACTTGGGAAAAAACAGAGACCACTGCTTCTTCCAGGAGGATCTATCTTTATTACACACACTCCAGTATTTATGTTTTTACTATGGGAAAATTTAAAGGAAGTCTTGGGAATGCGCAGAAGGAAAGACAAAAGAGCGACACCACCAAACTGCCCTTATCAGCCATTCACTCTAACACGCCACCCCCCCAGATTTCTGGTAGGCAAAGGGAAAACATTCACTCGTGGTGTTTATGGCTGCAGTCATTCCTCTGGTATGCACCTTTCCCAAGTGAACAGAGAGTTTTTATCAAAGTTAAGATAAGTGTGACAAGTTACTCTTCTACACAGGGCTCTTGTTAAGGCCAGGATGGCTGCCGCAGGCCACTGCTTCTACATTTTTCACTGGAAAAATTACATTTCTGCACCACATCTCCCAGACTAATTACCACAGGATAGGGTAGGTTTGACGGGGGCTTCATGTTCCTTTTGCTATCTTTCAGCTCACCATTTGGTGAAATGAAAATGTCCTAATAGTTTTGTGCTTTCCGCAACATCAGAGGATGATATATGATACCTCAAAGCCTAGGCAAAGAAACAGATTGTGAAAAAGTTTTGTTTTCCTGCATCTGCACTTCAAATGTGGCAGACAAGTATACTTGCCTCAGCACAGCTCACTAGTCACTTCTGCCTGCAGTCTTATTTACAAATTGGTCTCTCTGAGGGGCCGAGTTGAAGGAAGATCAGGCCCTTCTTGAGTATTCAAAATCTATAACAGCAACTGTTGCATACAAGTAAAACCTTATAAAATAAGGGCTTGTTACCCTTGTAAAATCCGGCTCAGGCCTGCTACTTTGACTAAGCTTTAAAGGACTATGGCAAAGTGACTCAGCTGAATTGGAGGTAGAAAAACAAGCTATGTAATCATTGCATGCTTGCACTGTGGTTTATGGTGGTTGGTTGAACTATATTTGTAATACTTAAATGGAATGTAACTGACAATGGACTAACTGCTTAAAAAGGCCTGGTCTTTATAATAAAGTAGCTCTCCTTTGCACCTGCCTGGGGACTCTGCAAAGCTTTGCTTTGTACAAGCAACAACAAAGTGATTCATGACCAATGCAGCACTTCGAGTGGCTTCCCATGAGTTGCGTATTTACACCTGTACAGCCAAGGGTACTGTTATCCTCAGCTGTTAGGAATTCATGATGAGAAAATTCTCCCAATTTTTCAACATTTCGAGCAAAATTTTTCAAACCCGAAATTGTAACTAAGTTTATAACTAGCAGCTTGTAAAAAGTGCCTTCTTTGCTTTCCATCTACCATAAACATGCTGGGGAATGACAGAGGAAGAGTTGGTTACAGCCAGGACAATCTGAAAAGTCACATAAATCAACACTTATATTTACAACTTTTCTTTTTAAACTGTAATGGGATTTCTGATGTAATTTTCAGATTTTCCTTTCCATAGTTTTTTTGATCTCTTTTTTATGGAACTGGTGGAGACCTTTCTCAGTTTTCCTTGTGTTGTCATTGTAATGATAAACAATAGATCAATGAAAAGAAAGTATTTTTCATACTCTCTGCTGTGCTCACTCAACAATTTGAATGTTGTCTCTTCTGAGAGGAAGAAAAACTTTGTGACTGGTTAATAGCAAAATTGTATTGAAATCTGTTGTGTTTACTAATTTTCATGTTCTAGTTACACCAGGTTTCACTTCTTTGGAATTAAAACAAATCAAATAACCATTTTGTTGAATCTCTGCAATAGCTATAATAAGCAAAGCATGCAAAAAGTTAGGGAAATAATTTTAGTATTATTTATATGTTCTTCATGCTAAGCTAGTTTCTGTTCTTTGTTACTGAACTCTCTCAAAAAAGATTGATGAAATTTCTTAGCAACATGCATTACTCTGTGGTCTTTCAGTACTCTTGCAGTTCTAGCAAGTTTCTGCATGCTGCCACTAAGTTATGTGATGTAATTTTTACTGAATTTTCTCTGAAGAAAGCAAGACCACATTTGTATAAAACAAAATCCACACACCCCCTGCACCCGCAAGCTTCTTTTTGTACTGTAAACAGCTGGCAGTATAGGGAGAAAGAAAGTGAAAGTTATTTATAGTAGAAAAAACCATATTTGCAGAAATTATTAAATGCAACGCTGGAAAGTGAACCAAATTAGTGTTTTGCTCTCTTCAAGTGACTCCACAATAGGAGTTTCAGCTGGCATGAGCAAGCCTCACACCCTGCTCCGTAATGCCGCAATCAGTACGGTACAAATGGCTCTCATTGCTCAAAAATTCTTGTAGCCATGCCAAGAGCCATGATAAGCTTAGTTCTATTTGCTAATAAATTCATAAAGCTCCTTTACCACCATTTTGAGAGCTCTGCCTCAACATCATCTTTCTAAGATATGTCTTCAATGGTCATTTTCCCTGGAAAAATTCTTATTTGCAGCTGACAGAATGGTGAGGTTCTGCTATCCCTTGATTAGAATTTTTTTCAGCTATGATGTTACTGACTTTAAAGTTCACTGCAAATAATCCAGATTTAGAAGCAGAAGTGGGTTTGGGTATTTTTTACTTTTTTTCTTCTTTATTTTACTTCAACCCATGAAATTTCAGTGGAATTAAACAATTCCAGTGAAGGCAAGCCCCCTTAGAAGACATAAAGCCACATTCCCCAGTCCAATGCCTGTTCATCATCACTGCATAATTGAAAATTGAAATTAGCTTTCTGGAGTGCCACCATATCTCTTCTAGGAATTCAGCTGTTTAAACTTGATGTCTTTTATTTCCTCATCTAATATCAAGGTGTTATATTGATTAAAATGTAGTAATTTACTGCATTTTCTGTATCAACCATTTGGAAAGATCTCAGACATATTTCCTGTGTATAATTAGTGGCTTTATCTCTGCCATATTTTGAAATATACTTCAAATATTCTGTTGAAAGGTGTTTTAAGACAGTTAACTTCTCATTGGTACTTTTGTTTTTGTTATGTCTTGCTATAATGAGGAATAACCTATGTTTGCTCATTTTTAATTTTTTTAGGATGCTTTTATATGATTATAAGCACTGCAGTTGGAGTTCTAATATATCCCTAACTATGAAGCACTTACTATTTTCTTAAGAGCTGTGGGGGTGTTAAATAAAGCTTATAATTATTAGTGAGTTTGGTTTTTAAAATTTATTTTATGACATAGAATAGCAACAAAATGAAGCTAAAAGCATTATTTTAAAAATCAATCACTACTATACAGACTATATATTCTTTATTATTGTATCACTTTATTACACACATATTTCAACTGAACAAAGCCTGAGTTTCTAATCCTTTTATGTGAAGCTGAGCGTAGCTCAGACTGATTTTGTCTAAACCTTTTTGTACTTTAAGGGAAGGTACTTTTCATGTCTCAGACACACTGTGCTACAATCGCACATCACTTTACAGGTGTAGAGATGATAGAAAAAGTCATTCTAGGAAAACCTGTACCAGATCAGGCTAGAAGGAAAGAGAAAAGGCAATGTATACTTCTGATTATGTTTTCACCCTCCTGGGACTAGCCTCGTCAGATCTGTGTATTTAGAGATACTAATCATTTTTTTCATGTTCTTTTCCTTCCAGTGTTTTTTCCATCCCCTGGCATGATTCCCTACTTTGCCTTATACTAACTTTTGTTGTGACAGCTACAAAAATATGTCAAAAGACCTTTCAGTTTTCATAGCGCTGTTCAATTTTCAAAAATCAGTCAAGGAGAATGTCAATTATCCACATGGATGTAATCTGCTCTGTAAAGAAATATGAATTGGAGGAGTTAGTCTGCTGATCATCTTGCAACATCATCAGTTTTACCATAATTAGTGCTCTGGTTGTTTGAACTGATGATCTTAGGTCTTTTGTCACAGCTCCCTAAGGGATTATGTTGAAAAAACTAGTTAGAATATTTTGTATGACTCAAATCTCACTGTCAGGAGAAAAGGTAGAACAGTACAGTTTGCTTTATGCACTGTTTATGTTTCAATTAGTATCAACAACTTGGGTTTTGGTTTTGTTTTTTTTTTTTTTTTACAAACCAAAGTTTGATTTTTAAATGCCAGTTTAATTGAACCTGAAGTGCTTAGTATGAAACAATCTCTGTTTGATTTCACTGGGAAAGATCTGTTGAAGATATTAAGAAACATGAGAACTTTTGTTAAGACAGTTAGGAAAGCTGACTATGTGAGTCATGTTTAATATTGATTCTTTATGAGTATTTGTCTTCAATAAATTATAGCTGTCTACTATGAAATAACACCTCTTTTCAGTGTTATTCAACATAAGTTACTTACCTGGGAGCATTAATTTAAAGAATACTCATGACATTATTTATCCTACTAGAGGACAAAAATCCATTCTTAATAATTCCTATTTTTAATCAAAATATCTCATGCCAGATCAACATTTAGCTGAAATACTCACCATTGTTTCTTCTTCCAGTTATGCTCTAGGATACAAACTGGCAATATAATTAAACTTATTTGATCTGTGATACGCAGGAAGTAACACGATCTGAAAAGAAGTCATCTACTGTCCCAAAACACTTTTCCATCTTTGACACGAGTGAGTTAAATTAATCAATTTAGTGACACTAATCCATAAATTGTCATAAACAAATATTGTTCAGTTAGAGCTGTGCATTACTCCTCACACAAGTACACCTAATAAGTGGGAGCACATCCACTTTCTAGATACTCAGAAGCCAAACACACTATTATTTTGGCTTTATTGTCAGGACTCCTGCTCAACTTGATGAGAAAAATCTTTTCCATTTTCCACTGGCCACAGTCTTCTCCTAGCTCACTGGTAATAGCTATGGCATTATGCCAAGGAAACTTTCAAGTTAAATGTGATTCCCATGTTCCATTGAAGGAAGTTCCATTTCAGAAAGAGAAGTTTTGGAGTTTTTCTCCCTCTAGAAATTATTCAGCCCAAGAGCAGGGCAACCCCCAAAATAACTTATTGTCAAGTAATAGCTAAAGTAGTATGACTTATTTTTCTACATTTACTTCTAACTTTAAGGAAAGTAACTTACAGTGAGTATTTAAAGATCAGTCCCCTAATACCAGTCAAAATAGAGACTTTTTCTTTTAAAATGTTTATTTCTGGCAGTTAAAATAGTGAGCTTCATGTGCTTCATTTCCAGAGTACTGGAATAGTTCCTTCTAAGAGGCATCTGCTAAAACATTTTCTATCAAGAAGAAAGGAAAACCTCTGTTCCAGCCAATTATTTCCCATCCCTCTTATTTTGATCATCTCCAGCATCATATGGAAGCCATCACTTTTAGAAAGTTAAAATCATATTTGTACCAGACAAACTGACTCCAAATATGGATTTTATTTTTGGACACCACTACATTTGACATGATCACTATAATAAGCCATTTCTTATATTTAAATTGCAAACAATTCTGTGGTAATTATAATACAACATATTCTCCATCATATGTCTGCCTGACTTGGGTAGTTTTCAGGATAACAATTGTCCAAAAAGCTCTGGTGCAGCGTGAAAAAGTCAAACAGATGGAAAGCTTTAGTTTATTTTAGTGTATTTCTAACTTTTATTTCAGTAAAGCACATGGCAACAGAAAGTTTAAAAAAGTGTTAAATGACTAGTATTAAGGGCATACAACTCATTTAAACTCCTGATGTGGCAAGATACATAAAATTATGGTAACATCAATAATACAGGAAGGAAATTAGGTGTTTTTAGGAAATCTGAAATTATCTAATGGAGCATTTGCTGCTTACAGCATGAAACAATAGAAATAAAAACTTTTATGAGTCTGCCCATGTAACGTACCAGTAAAAGAAGAACTTGAATATGAAAATTTGGGTAATTTCACATTCATATCTGTGAAAGGTTGATTTGTCCCAAGGTAATGGAATTAACTTTGCAGCTATCCTAGATTGGTAAAACCATCTCACTCTTCGCTTTTCTTTCACATATATTCCAAGATTTATTTTTTTCTTTTCCACAGGAACTGTTAGAAACCAGTGGCGTACTTAGTCATCTGAAGTATTTTAGGGTTTTAACTCAGAATCTGACTGACTTATTGTCTGACTTTGGTATACATGAATTTAAAATTTCAGACAGTTCAAATATTACCAAAAAAATTACCATCGAAAAAAGGATCTTACTGAGCATCAAATGCTCAGCTGGAATGTCATTTCTCTGTTAATAGATTAATGACAAACAGAAAAATCAGCTGGGCTTAGACTGCTTAGATCTGGATCAATAAACATCAGAAAAACTATGTTAGTATTAAAACTTTCTGAAATGCAAATGTGGGTTGAGATAAAATATTATGAAGAGAATTATTAAAAAGGTAATAATTTTTATATATAGTATTAGGAATAATAGGCTAATTGCTTCTTAAATATTTGAATAATTTTTTTTCTAATTTAAAATTAAGCTACATGACTAATATGGAAATATCACAGTGAAACACTTCATGACTTTTAGCAGAAATTGAATACAGGCTAAATAAAACTGCTGTTTCTGTTTACCAGGAGGCATGTAAGATCAGCAGAGTTTGAAGCATTGAGACTAAATAGGGCAATATGTGTGGGAAATAGAAGATCTTAGTGAAATGCAAAAAGGCAAATGTCTCTGAGAAGACCAGACTAAAATATCTTAATTTATTACTAGCAAGACTAGGGGAGAGATACTGGATAAATTTTCCTGATAAAATGACGGTTAGTGTAGGCTTCTTTTTTCCTAACTGTGTTTTACATGAGAGGAAAAAACTTAATGGACAGGTCAAGGAAACAGCTATAAACTCCTCCTTCCCAATTATTAATTCTGAATAATTTTAGTAGTGTTGATAAAAGTGATTAAAAATGGATGTATTTGCTGAATGACTGTACTTTTTGAGTAAACTAGTGCAAGCCTAACATGCTGCTTTACTAGTGCTTAACAAGGCTAAAGTTTTGATGGTGTTTGTAATAGCTTTGACAACCTGAAGGCAGGAAAATGACAACAAAGGCAGAAAAGTCTTGCGTGTTCCCTGAAACATTGGACAGAAGGAAGGGACGGGGAGGGATATACAGAATTAAATTAGGTTGGCAGGCTCTCAGGGGATAGTCCTTTTATGGTGTATGATGTATTTTATGTCCTAGCAGTGTTCTCCACCTGTTTGTTCAATGTACATATACTTGGGTAGAGATCCTTTTAAGAGATTTCTTAGATGTATATGTAGTTGAGAGGGAGGTTTGTTTTGCAGAGGTTTTGCAGGAGAGCTTAATGATAGTTCAATTACATTAACTCTTAAGATTTATTTCCTATGGTACTCTAGTCTCCAGGGAAGAAAAATCAATAAGGTTTGGAACCTTGTTGGGATTTTGGAGGAAAATAGTCCTGCCTACCTTTTCCCATCACAAATAGCAGTACTCTTGCTGCCCAAGTTTCTTACTCCTAGTTAGGACATGTAATGTGTATGACAATTTCATACAGGAGGAAGAAAATGTTCATAATGGACAGGCCAGACTTTGCCTTGTTATCACTCAGCAAAAACGCAGTAGCATGTCTTTTAGACAGAAGTGGATTTCTTAGTTCTGTAACTCATACCAGCGCTTCAACTGGAAAGTTAAAATGGGAACGGTGTTACTTCTAGCTGTTGGAACTATATTGACTACATCTGAAAACATGAAATATAGAGCCATAACTAAGTTCTGAAAGTGAACTTGTTGAAAATTTTGGATTTGTATTTATTTCACACAGAACAAAATTTAAAGTTAAAAACTAGACTAAAATAATGCTGGAGGAAAGGAAGGAAGCAATTTAAATGTCATATATTTCTTTTATTTCAACATCAGAAACATTAGTTTGTCTCTCATCTTCTGACACCAGAATATAGGTTCAAGCTTTCCCACTTCGCAGAAGAACAATGGCCATAGAACAGGATATTTGTATCTAAGAATACAATGAGCTGAAAAGGCAATTCAGAAATATAATTCAGAGTCACATGTTACAACCACCGCATAGAAAGGGAAATACACGCAAACATTTCTACAGAGAAGAGCTTCAAACAAACTTTGTTGAGAATAAAAATACAAATAAATTAAAACCAGAAACATTAGGCATTCCCATGACTGAATGGGCCACATTATTGATTCTTGAGACCCTCGAGCCTCTGATTTTAGAGCACATTTGCAAAAGGCTTTTCTTAAACTTGGGTATCCATGAATATTGGCATAGTTTTGAAAGAACCCACAGGCATAAATCCAAGTACATTCTACATTACTATCTTTTCATGTTTTGTCTCTCAATTCAGTTCAAATTAAGTTTTATTGTAGCTTTTGTTAGTGCTCAGAAGTACCAGCCAAATTATGCCAAATGTTTTCCAAAGATAATTTTGCTCTCTTGTATATGTTGATCCTAACTGTAACTATTGCAGTGCCCAAGTGTAATTTTGATCTCAAATTGCTGAAGATTTTGCGGTCCTGAAGCACAAAAAGTCATATGATGACTGCTAATTGCAACTTTGAATTTCATCTAGTGCAAGAATGAAAATAACAAGTTTGCCATAATACATTGAAGTAATAAGCTTATTTTACACATTTGTATATTTAACTGATTTAAACTACTAGGATTTGTTCATGATTATCTAATTAATTTCAAATGTAAAGATAAAATTGCTGTCAAACTATGCTGAATTAATTTTCAACATGCTTTTAAGACAGAAGTAGATGAACCTCAAGCTGTTCACTGTTATGCTTCGGTAAATGTATACTGACACATTTCAGCAAATAGTACAAACATTTTCTGTTTTATGCATATGACAAGTAGATCTGTGTTCAACTCATGTATGGCTTTATTTAAAAGGGGTAGAGGTTTTATAGAACAGAGACTGCATAAATAGAATTAGTCCTATCAAAAAAATATAGTTGAATGATTAGATTGGATTTCACCTTCCAATTTGCCATTTCTGAACACATTTATTTATTTCATTTCACAAAATATGACTTTTAATTCATTTTAACCTTTAATTTATTTACAGAAAAATTTCTAGGAGAGAAATTTGTTCTGACAGACTAATATTAAATAATGTTCCAACAATAGATTTTTTTAATAAGGTCATTATATCAGATGGTCAAGTTCAGATTATGCATGTCTATAACTAATTAAAATATCCTGGGAAATATATTCTGACATTGAATAAATGCAGCTGTGTGCCAAAGTTTCAAATATCTATCAGATTCTGAAAGAAATACTAACACTTGTTGTAGTAAAACAATTTTGCATTTGCAGCTAACAGTCAGTCCTATAGAAAGGTCTGAAATCTCATTTAAACAGACACCTTTAAATTCTGTAGGAGACATTCAGATCACAATTATAGCACTACATGTCCAACACAACTCCATTGTCTTCTACTGGATTTTTTCCAAGGAGACTGACATCAGAGTCAGGCTGGCTGGTTTTCTATGATAGTCTGGCAGTGTTAAGCTCCCCTGATGTTTACTGCTGGCTCCTGCAGTACTTCAGAAATTCTTACAGTATCTTAAGGAGGGTAATAAATGCAGGGGTTTGACCTGTTCTCAAGTTTTGTAGAGGCTGGTACACTATGGGAAGCAGAGTTGTCTGGTGTCTTCTTTCTACAGAATATAGGTGTGTTTCTCAAATAAGTACTGAAGAATTGTACATTTATTTTTCGTGTGCTCTGAAACTTCATTCATCTGCTGATGACAATCCATGATAACCAGTTAGCTGAATAATGATGAGCAATGATGATAGATATTTTCCCATAAGATCCAATCTGCTGAAAAATAACTTGAATTTGTCTTAATTCATGTCTCCTTTTCCATGTCCTTTCAGAACTGAAAATATTCCTTTGAACAGGATGCACTCTTTCCTTACAGAATTTTAGTAATTTCATTTAACAGCTCATCTGAGTATGTGATTTGATGTCAGTTGCAGTATTTGAAGTATATTCTGTGGCATTTTACAAGCTATTTAACAATGTGGTTGAAAAAAAGCTTAATCAATTAGTTTACTCAATTAATTTCTGATTAGTAGCCAGAAACCCTATCAACTGTATCAAACTGTATTCCAATTCACTAGATAATTCTCACTCTATGAGCTGAGACTAAGTTTCACATTTCCTGACACTTTTTCATGCTTTCTAACAATGGATTTCTGTGCTTGTGCTGTTTGCTGTTTCGTTCATGGACTGAGTCTGAAAAGGGGGATAGAAACTAATACTGCACTTCAAAATAGGAATTGAGATGTCGGATTGTCTACCATGCCATTCATGAATATTAAAAATGTCCTAAACAGAAAAATAAAAGAAAAAGAAAGATAAGAAACAAATTGTGAAGGGAAAATATTAAGAAATAGTGAGTGCTGGCGTTACATGGACAAGCCTAATCAATGTTACACAGGTTTGAAAATCTAAGCATGTCCATCTACATGGAATCTTCTTAGGACTGTGACTAGAACTATGCTCTGAAAGCAACAAAATCACATTCTTTGAAAAGCTTTTGTTACACTGAGATCAGCAGTGTGCCAGAATGCACACTCTGTCTATGCAGGGAAGAGCAGGTTCACAGGCATCTGACAAGACTGCATTGCACAGATAAGCATAAGCTGCTTAACAGGGTATGAGCAGTCTTGAATCTTGTCCTTAGAATTATTTTAACAAATTATTCTTCAATGTAAAATATGTGAGCATTCTCTGTAGTTGTCCATCCCGTATGCTGCTGAGCTGTTCTTTAGGAGATGAGCTGAATCTGTTTATAAAGAAGACCACAAATGTAAATTTCTTACTCCAAAATATTCTAACCCCTACTTTTTTCTATCTTCTTGTAAAAGGATATTAGTGCGCTCTAACATCAGAGGCTGGAATGAAAAAATACTGGAATAGTAGAAATAGAGTTTTACAAAGCAGAAATATAATATTATATTGGCAATTCTTTTCCTTCCCAAAAATCTAAATCATCAATTACAAAAGCTGAAAATCACTGTCTTGACAACTAAACTACTATATAAAAAGGAATAACGTCTCAGTCATATTTTAGCATATAAAGATTATTGCACAGATATGGTTAAACAAATCCGAGTTACTTAGCTAACATATGATATTCGAACAAGCAATTGTCTGTATCCATCCAAGTGGATGTTCCCAGAATAGAGTGAAGCATTCTGGGTTCTGTATGCAGCAAGTAGGTTTGACTTAATTGTTCTACATTTCTGAACTTGTCAGTATGAGTTAAACATCTTTGGAGCATGCCCCACCTCACAGGGGACTTATGTTCCTATTTTCTAGTCTTATTTGGTTGGGACTATTCTGTACAAGCACAAATACTTAATTGCCAGCACAGAGGAGTTCAGTGGACAGGGAGGGAATTACCTAACTAACTCAGGCATGCCTCAGAGGAGGCAATTTGCTTCGGTTAAATCTCAAAAAAGAGATATAAAGTCTGTCCAAGTCTTCTGGTTCCAGACACCATGCTGACATTTCAGTGAGATATGTGCTGTTTCCACTGATGGAACCAATTGCTGCACCTTGGAATCCTAATTCTTTACACTTCTGGAATAGAGATATGAGTATCAATCCAAGTCTACCTTTTACTATTTTTTCCTCAAATCTCTGCAGATTCAAAGGAGGAAATACTTTAGGAATCTAATCCAAAAATTTGTAATTCCTCCTGCTTGCATAAAAATTAATCTTCCAAAGTTCTTTCAGAAAATATTTTTTAATTTAGAAGGGACTCTGAACATCTGGTTTTGGATAGGATTTTTGCTAGTGTAATCAGTGGTTTTATTTACAGACATATTTTTCCAGAAGAACCCCTTGTATGCTTCAATATGGATTTATCTAAATAATCTTGCAGTATTTGTAAGATCTCTTCTTTTGCCACCTTTGACTTGGTTTCAACCCTAGTGATCTTTTCAGTTTTCCTAGTGTGATTATGAAGGAGGTGTGAATGGCTTTAAAACTGACATTTCCTGACATTCCTCTGGTAAATAATATGCTTTAAAAAAATAATGTTCTATAGCACACAGTTCTAGCAAAAAAAACCCAAACAGATTATTTCCTCTCTGTTGAATAATTTAATTGCAGGTATGATTATTTTAGGACAGTTTGTAAGCAGATAGCTCAAAAGGGTGACAGATCTAGCCTCCATGTACAGATATTATGCATTCTGTAAGAACAGAAGGATGAAATATTAAATGTGAATTTGAATTTCTTAGTATTTTTTTTTTCATTTCGTGCCATATCCCTATTGTTTTTCTAGCTTAATTGCCTGCTGGTAATTTGTTCCAAGTAGTTTTAACAACTGTCGGTACTGCATATAGGAGAGTTTATTGATGGTAATAAAGCTCTGTTACAGATTTCATGTCATTTTCCTTCAAGCATTTTTTTTACCATATTTTTTTAATTTACATCTTCCAAGCACCGTGACTAAGAACTGCACAAAAGGACTTTGCAAAACTACTGTGCTATGTATAATGAGAGATCATTCTGAGCCACAATAATAAAGATAGGAAATTCTATATAAATTAGGGATCTTACATGCCTTTGTACTGACAGGTTCCCTTTGTTTGTTAATGTCACTTGTGCTTCAGCATAAAATATAAGTTTGGTTTTCCACAATGGAATGCAAAGAGGCATAAAAAATTGTAAAAAGATATTTTTGGTATAGGATGATATTAGCAACTCAAAAATTTACTACCTGCATTAATGAAAAAAAAAAAGAAGAAAAGAATGTGCAACCAAAACCCAAAGTCTTTGCTACAAGAAATGCTAGAAGTAACACTATGAAGAGAAAAAACCCACGAAACAAAACTAAATAGAAAAAAATTAATGCAAGTAATTTTCTTTTGAAATCTCGCTTTCATTTATTGAGAGTCATAAAATCACAGAACATCCTGAGTTGGAAGGGACCCACAAGAATCACCAAGTCTAACTCCTGTCCCTGCACAGGACAGCCCCAAGAGTCACACCGTGTGCCTGCGAATATTGTCCATACACTCCCTGAACTCTGTCAGGCTGCTGCTGTGACCACTTCCCTGGGGAACCGGTTCCAGGGCCCAACCACCCTCTGGGTGAAGAGAATTTTCCTAAATTTAATGTAAACCTCCCTTGACAGAGCTTAATGCTGTTCCCTCAGGTCCTGTCATTAGTCAACAGAGAAAAGAGATCAGTGCTTTCTCTTCTGCTTCCTGTCATGAGGAAGCTGTAGACTGTAAAAAGGATTTCTTGCTTCTTTGAGTGTAAATTACCAATCACACTGAAAAAAAATCCTCCATTTAAGCTTGCTGCTCTGACCTAACATGAAATCCCAAAATATAACAGCATGTTATGCAATGCTTTTAGTATTTCCTTCTGTATGTCAAAAAATGGATTCTTAGCATTCAAGTGCCTTCTATTATTCATTAATCCTTGAGTTCTGGAGGGCATCCTTTGTGAAGAAGGTTACAATGTACCAAGAGACATAACATTGCCCTAAAAATTGTGGAGTTAAAATATATTCAATTTTTTACCTTTTGTGAGACTCCAAAAGAACAGTCTTGCCAGGTCTACCTTTTTAGAATAATATTTTGTTGTCATCCTATCATTCAGAAGTATAAATTAGACATACATATAATTATATTGAAATAGTTTTGTTGACATTACCTAAAGGGAAAAAAACCTGATTTTGAAACTTCAGATAGAACCTAAAAAAAAGAAACTCAGGAGTATGCATGCATCTATACATACTTAAAAATATTTTTATATAAATAATTAAATCATTTGGGTTGGAAAAGACCTTTAAGATTATAAATTTCATTCTAATTATTCTATAATGCTGTGGTTGGAAAAGACATTTAAGATCATAAATTTCACTCTAATTATTCTATAATGCTGCTAATATCAAAATTAGAGTGCAGAAATAGGTATGTTATTACTTTTTTTTTTTTTTTGCCTATGGTAAATTTTTTTTCCTTACTGCTCAGCACTATTTTGAGAAGTCAGTCTAACACAATCTTCTAGAAGTCTTTGGAACTTATTTTCATATACTCAAATAGAGCTCTGATCTGTAAAACTTCTGCAGTTCTTTGACTTTATGAAATGTCTAGCTTGCTTCCAATCACTAGAAAATATCTGAAATCAGATGAACTGGTTTTCAATTAAGAATATGTCAAAATGTACATCAGAAAGGAGCCTTACTTGGTCATCCTTGTGAACTACTGCCACATTGTTGAAACCTTCCATACTGAAATACTGAAAAATGATTGCATGGATATACTCCATGCAATCTCCTGTGAAGTATTCTGTTGTCCTCAGCCTTTAGTTTGCTTTACTATTTTCTTCTTTCCTTGTCTTCTCAATGTTATCCTCTGTTTGTTTGTTTCTTTCCAAGTTATTTTCATCTTTTCAACAATTACCTTTATTTGCTATGTCTGGATACTTAAAACTACAGAGGAGAATAATTTTGTTTTCTTTCCTTTATACTTTTCGTATCTCCTATTATTTCCCACCATATCTCTTCAGTCATGAAATGCATTTGTAACAAATCATAGCTTGTTATAAGCGATATAACATGTTCATATGATTTTATAATACTCATACAGATTGCATATGAAGATTTTGCATCCATTATCTACAAAAGGCTCATAAACTATTTTTCCTTATTCCCTTCATCTGAGAAGATTATTTTAAGAAGCAGTTTTCTTAAAGAAAAGTCTTTCCTTAAGGGAAGTTTGTTAAGATTCTCCGTAATCTACTTTCATGTCAAAAGGGATTAACACTGACTTCCATGTCCAAAAGAATCATAAAACCAATGATATTTGAAGGGCAAGACCTCAGATGAGATATATGGTAATGAAGGCAAAAGGTGCTGAGGTTGTGGTCATTTCTTTTTGAGCCAGGAGCTGAAACACGCAGTGTGGACATAACAAACTACTGTCTTCACCCCAGTACCTATTGTGTCTCTCTTTGTGTCAAATAAAATGTTTTTTAACTAAACATTTAGACTTTATTTAGCTATCTGAGTGTCTGTAATCAGCTTTAATCTTGCTCTGCAGCACAAATAACACATTTATGTCCACTGCTCCAGACATTTAAAAAGACATAATGGTCTCCAATACTGAGGAAACTGTCGTAGTTCAGGAATGGTATTAGTCAATTTTAGTACTCTTGCTAAAATCAGGTGCTGCTTCTCCTCCCCTTTCCTAATGGAGGAACAAAAGACAAAGATCATGGGTTAAAATAAGAACAATTTACTTGAAACAACAATGAGATAAGAAAAAGAACTATAACAGAAACAATATGAATAAAAAAAAGGTATAAAAAAAGAAACTATTTACATGTAAAGCCCCCAGCAATGAACAATGTCAGGCTGCTCCCTCTGCCGTGTTTCCTTGACTGGAAAGACTCCCTTTTCCCCAGAGGAGAGTCCCACATCCATCCACCACATGTGGTGGTTTAGAATAACCTCAGGGCCCTGGTCATGCCCTCTCCTGGCTAAAAATAAACCTGTCCTGTCCAGAACCAGGACAGAAACTTTAGTGTTTTGAGAACGTAGACAGAGATAAAAATCCTGGGGTTTTTTGAAGGGAAAAAAATACAGAATTTGTCAAGTAAATAATTAAAAATATTCTTTGAATAGTTGTTATTTTTAGGTCCAGAGTAATACTATGTTAATTTGGTTTTGACATTCTCTGCAACAAGTCTTACAGATACCGGATTTCTTTTTTAATATAAATTATCTCAAAACTCTATTTATTATTCATAGTAATAGCTGTCTCTCTGGTTGACAGCTTGAAAAAAATCCAATGTTTTATGGCACTAAGAGAACATTTATTAAATATTTGCCGCACTTGTTAATCTCAATACATTTTTCAGAGGTTATACATTAAATATAATTCCCAAACCAAGCTTGAGTAGCAGACATGAAGTTAGACAAATCTCTGCCAAGATAAAAGTATTTCAAAGCAAGATTGAAAATCAGAATAACAGTTGAAATGCAATTATAAACCAGGCCAGAGGTTTTATGAGCTTCATGCACACAGGAAGTCAACAGAAGTCCACAGAAAAATAATCCTGCACTTCAATGAAAGCTGAATCCCAAACGAACAGTGGGTGGAGGTAGGGATGTGTATGCCTTTTGCAATAGTACAATGAGATTTACATGTGAATTTCTCTTTCTTCAGGGAGATTATGCTAGTTTATTGGAAAAAGTCATGAAAGTAAGTTCATAAGATGGTTACACAAAAGAACATATAATTACTTAGATTTTTAATGTGGCAAGATAATAGGCAATCTGAATTCAGCTACAGTTTAGAGAGAGCTCTTAACGTGAAACAAAAGTTAGAGATTTCACTTTTCTCTAAATTTATGCATTGCCAGTAGAGTTTTCCAATTTTTTTTAACAGTAAGATACAAAGAATTATTTTCCCCACAAAGCTCATCTTCCCTTCTAATAAAAATATATCATGGATCCCAGGGAAGTGTGGAAGGTGAAGGTCAAATTCTCTGTTTTACTTACCACCACTCAATTTTACACATGTGGTCATCAGGTGTACAATGCTTCACACTTGCAAGCACACAACAAAATCCCTTCCATTGCTTTCAATTTTGTTTTCTTTAGTGCAATATCAGGGAAAAAATACTGATTACTATCCATTCTTTTTCACTGTGTGCAAAAAAAACCAAGATACATTTGATCCCTTTCTTTTTTGTTTTTTATACACAGGTTGTTATGACACTTCTGTATTTGAGGAGAAGAGTATCACTGTAAGCAGAGGTGAACCTAATTATTGTCCATAAGTATGAATATATGAATGTACACAAATGCACATAAATAGCAGAGTTATAAAGGATTACCCTGGCATAGTGTAGCCCTATAGCCTAGTGCAGTAATTTTTTGTATTTCTGGCCAGGAGTTTGTAATTAACTTATACATACAGCTCTTGGTAGGCTGTGGCAACCATGCCTCTTATGACTGTGTCTGAATAGCTCAACTGTGATACAGGACAAATTTGTTTGGTGGTGCTTTGGGTAAAAATGACTTGAGGCGATAGCATGCTTGAATGCTGGTTTTATCTATAATAAATTTATAGATACTGAAATTGCCCATTCAACAAAATGCTCTTTCAGCTATGGTCTAGTGTCGAATAATATGGTGACAGACATATACTGTCATTTTTACCAGGAATTACCTGTCAATCTAGTCTGTCCATCTTATATTAAATTAAATGCTTTCCAATTTCTTCATAATATCACATGATTTAATTAAACTCTGATGAGCAGGTATAACTCTAACTTATTTTAAAAGCTATTTATGCAATGCAACAATCCCAGTTCATTATGACTAAAGAGTCCTTGCTATGTCTTCATGTCATTTTATCTTGTCAACTTTTAATCAGTGGCAGCAACATGAGAATACTATAATTTCTGGAAAGTTAGCTGCCATTAACTGATAGCTTAATTTGAATCAGCTTGATGCTCAAAGATAACTGGTATTTAGAATTTTTCTTTATCAGTCATTTTTACATATATATTGTCTTGTGTTCAGACTTTTAATTTGGAAAAAAGGCTTTGGTGAATGCCTAATAATTTTCTACTACTTTTTTTGTATTGATAAACCAATCCTAACAAGAAGTATATATTGAAGCTGATTGTACAATTTATTTCAGTTCAATTTGGACATGAAGAGAAGACAAGTCTTCTGAATAGATTTTTCTTCTTGTATGCCTTGATATCTCTTTAGTGTTAGCATTAAACATAAAGTGATGCATTCTTGGGTTTATCTGACATTTAATTACTGATTATACTCATAGTTCTCATAGTCCTTCCTGAAACCGTAAAAACAAAGAAAATGGAAAAATGGAAATAATGTTATTAGTTTTGACAGGCTATGAATCTGGAAGCATTTAAAAATTTTTATTTAGGAATCACATTCTTTTGATTGGCATTTTAAACACCCTTTCACATCTCCCAAAGAATCCGTAAGATAGAAGTATAAAAAGGAAAAGCACACTCCTTACGCCACACTCTTCTCCTCACATTACCTGCCTCACAGCCCCCAGAGCTATCACCTGAGACATGGCCTAAACCATATGTGATTTCAACGTATGTGATAATCCAAAAGTAAAAAATTTGTTTTTAATAAGATGATTATTAAATGTAAAATTGGCCATTTTGGTTAATAAAACTTTTTTTAATGGGGGATTCATCTTCACACAAGGGATTATAAGCTCAGCACATCACTCCAGGGTTGACATGTAAAGGGTTAGCTACTTTTTTATTTCCTTACCTGCTTTTGAAAAATCTTACTATTTTTGAATTCCAAGCAGCTTGACTATTCTTCTTGCTCATATATCCTGACCTGATAAGATGTTCCAGATGCAACTGAAAAAGAAACTTTGAGAAAATATTGCTTCTTTATTCTATATCATGATGACATTCATTTTGCTGCCAATTCAAGTGAAAAACTTCTATCTGATGAGTTGCTGCATGTAGATCTTTTCCAGAATTTCCAAACACCTCTTTTTTCCATTGCATATGTACTTACATATACTCATTTATACATATATATGTACACATTTCAAATTACTTTTCCTATCAATATTATTTTTTCTTTTAAATGTCTTCACCATATGGAGATACTGATTAGTCAGTACTGTTATGTCATGTCTAAAAACTCTGCCTTCTGGAGAAACTAAGAAGCATCCATATAACAGTAAAAGAGTTTCATAATCCATCTATTGACCTATCAGTTTGCTGCCTATTCCTTATCGGGTTTATCACAGGCACACCATGCAGGGCTGGCCTGAAAAATAATTTCAGATTTTTGTAAATGTGGGATGACTCTAATCTCACCTAAACTATTTTCTCTAAGCTATTCTGCACTCAGTGAAATGGTGCAAACATCTGAGTCTACATTTCTTTACTTCTTCTGCTGCAGGCTGTCTGCCTGCAGATACATTTTTTTCAAAAGATGGCTTTACATACACATTTAGGAGCAACTACCTTCAGTGGTGGTTGAGGGGGTGGTGGGGAGAGGCAGGAGGGAGGGAGTAGGGGGAAATGACACAATGATACCAAACCCAGACTTTAAATAAACTGGAGAAAATATTGATAAGCCTACTGTTGGAGAAATTCTCACCAAAATGTACACATTGACTTTTCACTCACTGTCTTTGTATGTCCTCAGAGTATCAATTTTAGCAACCATGACTAGAAATTTTCTTCAGCTAGAGCCACCAATCACCAGCATGTGGGAGAAAAACATGTTAGAATTGACAAACATTCTTAGGGCATGTCACGTTTTCTAAACAAAACACCCATAAACATATGCCTTCTCTTTTGCATCTCAAAATAGCTTCTCTCAGCAACAGAGGAAAAAAAATCCATTGAACTTTGGTGAACCAAAACTATGTGGCACATCTTGTTTTGTTCTGTGCACGTATCTGTCAGCTTATGCCACATTCAAAGTCTGCTATCAATGACGGGAAACTATGTGCACACCCCTTAACTGCATGTTTCATGCTACTCTTACCAATAGTGGAAGCTTGCAGGGATGGAAATAAGTCAGTATTTGTTGTTTGAGATAATTGTTCATTGCAACACAGTCCTAATATGGAACTTCTGCTTCTTCTTTATGTGTGTGCTTGGACACATATCTGTGCAGACACACACAGAGGAGCGTTTGAAAGAGTGGGAGAAGAGCTCTTCAGAGCCTGCCCTCCCAGGCTGAAGGCTGGCCTGAAGAATGTAGATTAGATGACCCAATGGATTTGCTGCACCCTAAGCACAGGTGAGAGACTGGACAGTCGCTCTGGGAGCACTGGCCTGATAAGGGTTTATTTGGGACTTATTAAATAAGGAGTGCCAGGCATAGGTTATGGATGAAAGCTGAGCACAGGGACTTCATGACAGAGTAAGCTGCTGAGATCAGGTAACAAGGTCTACTGAGCACCAGCAAGTGGGAAAGAGGATGAAAAAGAGAAGAATAAAGAGGATGAAAAAGGGAAGAATAAAGAGCTGGGAAGGAAATATTTGGATTATGGTATAGACCATGTGGTAACCATAAAATGTGTACTTGGCATTTGATTTAAAATACGAGGTTATCCATGGTTACTAATTACTATATATAAACCTTTGCAAATAATTTTCAGTTCATAAAGTGAATTTAAAAGAGCTTTTACCCTCAAGGAAATGATTCTGAAATTATCAGCTCTATTTGGGAATGCAGAGTATAATATATTTGAGTAGCATCCTCCTACATTGTTATTCAAACTCTTATGAAACAATTTTTTGTTGAATCTACTACTTTTCTTTTCTTTCTCTCAATATTTTCTTATTCTACTTTCATATTGAGTGTCTCAGATAGCCCCTTGTCTTTTCTCAGTTGAAAGAACAATAAATTGCTTCCCTGAGAGTCATCATAGAATCACAGATGGTTTGGGTCGGAAGCGACTTTAAAGATCATCTAGTTCCAATGCCCTGTCATGGTCAGCGACATCTTCTAGTAGACCAGGTTTCTTGAAGCCCCATCCAACCTGGCCTTGAGCGCTTCCAAGAATGGACCATTCACAACTTCCCTGGACAACATGTTCCAGTATCTCACTACCTTCACAATAAAGAATTTCTTTTGTATAGCTAATGTAAACCTGCCCTCTTTCAATTTAAAGGTGTTATCTCTTGTCCTGTCACTACTTGGCCTTATAAAAGGTCCCCTCCAACTTTCCCGGGAAGGTCCTGGAAGGCTGCTGTAGGGCCTCCCTGGAGCCTCCTCTAGTCCAGGCTGAACATCCCCAGCTCTCTGAGCCTGTCTTCGTAGGAGGAATTATGTTTTAAGCTGGGCTTTGCAGAGGGGACAAGAGGGTTGTAGAACACATTACTTGGTCAGTTGGTAGAGTCAATTTCTACTGATAACACTGGAACTCACTTTTTCCACAATGAATTTTTGACCATCTGCTGCTTTTAGAGCACACAATTATTTTTCCTAACCTAAAATGTGTACATGGATTTATGAGAGTGTAAAACATTCTTGTTGAGATCACTGAAGTGTACATGAGGAGATAATGATAAATTATTGCAAATTTATTTGCAAATTTGAATTTTGAGAGTAATAATTTTGTACCATTAAAAACAAATTGTGTATCAGTTTCTCAGACATGAGGAATTCAACACAAGGTATTCCTAAGAAATCAAGCCCATGTTCTCTCAGAAGAACATATTATTTTATATTTCATCACTGCATTGTTATTGAAATGAAGACCTTCCTCATATATAACAGGTCTCTACAGGATTTGGGAAGTGGAAGAGATTTGGTGAAACTGTAAGTTCCAGTGAATTCTCAATTTGATATTTTGATATGTAAAATATGCAGTACTTTTTAGCATACCTGCAACCTAGAGGAGGTTTCAGAAGTGTGAGGCAGTGCATTACATTATATCCATAGAAATAAGACTTTTTTATTTCCTAAAGGGAACTAGTGACCCCCTCTTTGACAGACAGGAGGTTATTAGATGTTCGTGAATTTCAGTCAAGCTATATGTCAAAAAAACCTTTTGGCCTCTGTGTGTCATCAGACATAGCAGACACAGAACAGCTTTTAACATCTGCTCTGCTGTCCTACAACACAGGAAATCTAAGAAAGAAATACACTTCAGAGCCACTTGAAAGTTCTTCACTGTGTTGATTAGTATCTTAAAAATGTGGGAAATGAACCAGAATAAAGGTGTCACCACACCAAATCACAATGTTCACAAAATAATTATTTAGCTTTTCCATCCAAATGCTGGGATTGATTTTCCTCCCCTCTCCTTCATTTTTATAGCAGTGATGAATATAAATAAGTCACAGGAAAATTACTTCTCCACTGTTTCACAATGATTCTCTTATCTAGCAGGCACAGCTGTCACATGCCCAAATGCTTTTATTTACATTGTCTATGGATAGAAATATTAACGCTGGTGTCTTTTAATGGAAAAAAATACTTATTATCAAAGCACATAATGAATTTTAACTAGACATTATTTTTTTTGTCCTGTAAGAGGTAATGATTGATTATTTTATCCAGTTCACCAAAATTTCTCTACTGTCCCTTTCTTATACTGATGGCTGCCACTGAATTAACTTGCCGATGCACATATTAAAATGTATGTGTACATGAAAATTTCACCTTGGTTTTTGGTCTTTTTGTCCATTTATGCACTTCCAAGAAACCTCAGAATATTTCAACATAATATGGGAAATGTGTCTAGTTATGCCCTGTAAAAAATAATTGGTTAAAGATGCTAGGAAAAGAGAAAGAACAGTTTTTCACTAAAACCTTATCCAAGATAAATGGAAATTTTGTACATAAATATCCTGGCAAGTTCTGTGTTTGTACATAAGTGAATGGAATCAGTAAAATAAGGTTTATTAAATCCACTTTCCATCTTTCTTATAATACTATATATTGTTTTACTGTCCTATCATATAAAATTTAGGAACTTGATGAATTTGTACTTTTATAAATACAAACCCCACTTTAAATTATTTAAATGGTTTTAACGAAATTATGCATACTTAAAGTATATTATCTCCATGTTTTTTTCAGCAGTTGTCTCCATGTGTATTTGAAATGAATAGAAAAATTGCTTTCAAAGACTAATAATACTTTCTAGCTATGAATTAAAAAAAATTATGTGGAAACATTTTTACCAAATAACTTTAATGTTTACTGAAGCTTGTTTGATAGTGTGAGGGGTATCAAAGAACAGCAATCTTGCATGATGCAGGAAAAATTAATTTTTACTATGGTTGCAAATTTTAAGGTTCTTTTCAGCTTCAGCTAACAAGTCCTCTATTATTATCACAGGAAAGAACAAATTATGACAATATTTTAAGATCTACAGAGCTCCATGCAAAGCTATTAAGACTATATATCATCACTATATGTCACAGATGCATCATCGTTAGAGATGATACAAAATTATAATTCTGTGCCAACGCATCTGGAAGCTAGGAAACTTTGGTGTATAAGCTTTGTGAGAGCCTTTGAATATTTTTTTCTTAAAACTGATTGAAAAAAAGACCTTACAGCTATCTTCTTCATCCAAAAGAAAAGCTCTTTGGATTAAATAATATACAAAGTCCGGTTTATGATAAAATTCAAGGCCGATTTTTTTTTCAAACTGATTGCAGTGTACTTTGCACAATATTGCATTAAAATCAATGGGTAGATTTCAAGCTTAAGTGTTAAAACTGCATCATTTGCAAAGAAAATTCATATTATCTTTGAAAAAGCAGGTCAGAAAAGATCAATAGTACATAATTTGTATACTAAATTTATCATGAAAATTATAGAATCATAGGATTACAGAATTGTTAATGATGAAAAGAACAAGTCCAGCATCAATCTAGCGCTGCCACCATTTTAACCACTAAATCGTCCTCTGAAGTGACATGTTCTCACACTTTTGGAAGGTTCCGGGGGTGGAGGGTGAATTCACTGGGTGTCCTGTTTCAATGTTTGACCATCCTTTCTGCCAAGCAATTTTTCTTAAAATTGCCTCGCGTGGTGCAACTTGAAGTAATTTCCTCTCATCCTGCCTCTGGTTAACCAGGGGATGAGGCTGCACCCATTTGGCTAAAACCTCTTTTCAAGCTCTGTAGATAGTGATAAGCTTCCCTCTGGGCCTCCTTTTCTTCTGGTTAAACAACCCCAGCTCCCTCAGCCACCCCACACAAGACTTGTATTCCAGACCCTTCACCAGCCTTGTTGCCTTTCTCTGGACTTCAGTGCCTCAATATCATTCCAAGTCTGAACAGAGTACTTGAGGTGCAGCCTCATCTGTGTTGATCACTGCCCCAGTCCTGCTGGCCACACTATTTCTGATTCAGGCCAGAATGCCATTGGCCTTCTTGGCCAACTGGGCACACTCCAGGCTCATGTTCAGCTGTGTTGGCCAGCACTCCCAGGTCCTTTTCCTCTAAGCTGCTTTCCAGTCACTCATCGCCCAGCCTGTAGCACTGCAGGGGAAGCACAGGATCCAGCACTTTGCCTTCTTGAACGTGCAAGGTCATACAGTTGACCGTGGATCCAGCCTGTCCAGATCCCTCTGCGGAGCCTTCCTGCCCTTCTGCAAATCAGCACTCCTAACTAACATACTGTCATCTGCAAACTTACTGAGGGTGCATTCAATCCCTGACCATTGATAAAGGAATTGAACAGGACTGGGCCCAACACTGAGCCCTCGGGAACCACACTTGTGACTCTTTGTCAGCTGGATGCAACTCCATTCACCCACACTCTGGGCCCGGCCGTCCATGCAGTTTTTTACCCAGTGATTTCACACCATTCCACACCAGGGAAAGTCAGTTTCTCTAGGAGAATGTTGTGGAAAACTGTGTCAAAGGCTTTACTAAACTCTAGGTAGATAACATCCACAGTCTTTCCCACATCCACTAAGCAAGTCACTTTGTCATAGGAGAGCATTCACTTTATGTTCTTGGTTTGGTGGGTTTTTTTCCTAACATTTTAGTACTTACATTTTATAGCAATCTGGTAAATTTTTGCATTAGAGAAGATCAGGTTGTACATTGCCCTTGGAGACAGATGCCTCTGTTGATCCTTACTTCCTTTGGGAATTCACTGTACTTTCTTATACTGATCACTGGAAAATTCCTTTAATCATGAGGAATTGTAGTGTGGTTATATGTAGAACTATGATGTTCTTCCTGTCCTGAAGTTTAAATTGTTTTATGTTAGGGCTGTCACTGAGAGTGAATGAAAGAAATTATTATCAACACTGTGTATGATAAGGGCTAAGTTTCCTTTTTTTTTTTTTTTTACTTTATGTTTTTAAGTTGTAGTTATAATCAGATAGGTAAAAGACCATATTGTGAGAAGACAGACAAGATCACTTGTATCAAAAAGATGTCCATATTTTATCAAAAGGACCGGCAAAATTTGTTTTAAAAAGAAATCAAGGAGCAACATATAGATGTTTACTTTGTACATCACAGTCTATTTCTACCTTCACTGTAGGAGTATTTTTTAAGAGAAAAGCCTTTTGATGAAGAGGATAACTGTCAAAAGTACAGCTGTTACAGGCCCACATGATAATTCATAAGGTGTGTCAAACCTTCAAAGCATTCTAAAAATACAAAACAGAAATTATACACTATTAGGCTTGTTTTAAAACTAAGATGTTTGTTTCCAAAATTTATGATAGAATGCAAATTCCCCCACTCTTGTTGAAAATGTTTCCTTATTTCTTAATTTGTAACTATAAAGTTACTGAAAGTAATTGCAGACAGTTACCCGTGACTCTGTAACATCCTAAGTAATTCTTTATAATTTCTTCAATGTACAAAATTCACATCAAGCCATATTTTATACAGAATTATCTACCGCAAATAATTTTACCTTTTTCTGTGAATTAAAAGAATTAACTTCAGATGGATAGGTAAACAGTATTCTGTATGTATGAACACTTTAAGATTTAGAAGAAAAAAGGAAATTGAACTGATGTCATGCTGCTTCTGTCAAAATCCCATATGGTCTCTGCATGTTAAGGAGTTTGGTAGTGGGGGCACTATGCCAGCACATTCCCAAAGATGCAATATGTAGAACCTCAGAGCTCAGTCCAGCTAATACTCAGTGCACATCTATCTTTTTTCAGTGTATATCTTTTCTTTAGAATCTGTTCTCCACTCCTTCTTACAGCCCAGTTTATAAAGGCAGACACTCTCAGACCTTGTCTTGAGAAAATATGTAACAGCTCATTGCAAAACAATGCTTTTACTTTTACTATTTGATTGGATACTATTTTATCAATCAAAGATTTTTAACTATTATGTATGAATAAAAAAATAATGCCTTTTGTTCTGACAGGACTGTGTTTGACTCAAGACTATCTACTCATGTTTGAAAAAGAATTTTGTCTTTTAAAGACAAAGCAGTTAATAAACCAGCCTCTCTTGTATGTGGTAATGAAAATTACAGGAGAAATTTTTTTCAGCACTTCAACATCTTCTGTTATAAAGCTCTTCAAAATTTGATTTGGCATTTTTTAGAAGTAATTTCAGTGTAATTTTTCATCAATAGATATTTATCAATAAAACTATGCCTAGTTTTTTGGCAGTTTTCCAACATCCCTAAAATAGATGACTTTCCCCTCAATTCCTATCCATGCAATACAAATATGCAGAAACAGTAGTAAACGAACGTAATTCTTCCCATTAAGAATTTGAGCTGACTTGTAGTGATACTAAATATAGCACAGAGCTTTCTCCTTTAAACTAAGCTTAAACCTTGCATGTTCGGCTGTTATGCTCAAAAAGCAATTACTAATGTAAATATTCTCTTAGGTTAAACTACTGACATTTCACCCAAATATTTTGCCCAAAGAACCCAAATAGTTCTTTCTTTTGTTACTTTCTTGGGTTTGGTGGAGTTCTTTATTATTTTTAGGGTTAAATTCCCCATTTTTAAGTCTAATTATCATTGAAGCTGATTGAAAAATGCAAATTCAATAGGGATAGAGGAGAAAGCTCATTTGAATTTTGTTTACATCACAACTTCCAGGGGAAAAAATAAGTATTCCTATCTGAGCCACTTCTTAAACCTTCCTCAGGTTCTGTTTCTTTCAACAGAAAGGAAATTAAAGCCTTAGCTTTTTGTATGTCTATTTGAAATCATACTTTTAACTTTATGTTTCTGTAGGCAAAAAGAGTAATTGAAAAGAACTGTACAGAGAGAAAACCGTAATTCTGGCTTTAACCAAGAAAAGAAGAAAAAGAGGGAAAGCATTTTATCATAATAATTCTTTTCCCTCTACAAATTCTAGTTCTCTGAGGTCATGCAAGTTAAAATTAGCTACCATTCCATGCTAACCCATTAGAGACACATGGAATAAGTTAGACTGGAGGGGGTGTCTTGAAGCCACCTAAGCAACCTCTTGCTTTTTTCAGCAGAGTTGCTTCCCCACTTGAGTCAGTCTTCAGCTTGTACAATTGCATTGGGTTGCTTGATCCCATGTGCAAAGTCTTGCATTTGACTGTTTTGAAATGTCTGAAGTTCCTTATGGCCAAATGCTTCAGTTTGAGGTCCCTTTGACATGTCCCTGGTAAGGTAGGAGTAGACAATTTCACATCCACACCACTGATGAAATGTTCCACAGCACTGAATGCTGAGGAATATAACATACAGCCTATTCATTAAACAAGGGATTCATTTTGAAATGCTTACCAAGGTCAATATTAACAACATCCATTGCTCTTCTCTTGCCCACAGAGATTTTCATTTCTTCATAGATGGCAGTGACTGGGGTCAAGAACCATTCACCTTTGGTAAGGCCAAGATGGCTGTTCCCAATAACCTTTCTGTTCTGATTTCCAAAACATTTCAGAAGCACTTGCTTCACAATTTTTCTGAGAACTGACATTAGGCCTACAAGTTTGTAGTTACTAAATCCTCCACCTTTCTCTTTTTGAAGACGAATGTAGCTAATATTTTCTATTTTTTTCATTAATTTTTTGCATTACACTTTAAAGACATCCATGAGCCGCCTTTCAACACCATCCAGCTCCTTCAGGATTCTCAGAGGATTTCCAACAGCTCACACATGCTTATGCCCACTTTACTTAAGCAGTATCCAACTCAACTCACCTCTGCTGTGGGTAATACTTCCCCAGAACCTGTTGCTAGGCACAGAGAGCTGGGATTCCTGAGAGCAGACCTTGCAGGGAGGGCCAGGAGGCAAAAATTTTCTGTATTTGCCTTGCTTCTTTCGTATTGCCTACAATTTTCCTGAATAAGCCAAAATGCATAATTTCGGAACTTAAGGACTTGATTGCAGTTGTGTGTTTTCTCACTTTGCTCAGGATCTTAAGCAGTACTGCTTCAATGTCAGTCAATCAGATTAAGGCTGACAATGACTGTCACATCCTTGATTAGGTCTTCTCTATTTATGTGTAGTAGCAAAATCTCTCTTCTGATTGCTCTGTCCAGTTTCCGTGCCAAATAATTGTCCCCAGTGCATTCCAGGAATCTGTGGCATTGCTTGTACCCCACCACATTGCCCATCCAGCAGCAGGTATTAAAATTACTGCATAAGGCTGCTAAATTAAAAGAAAAAAAGAAATGTAAGTCACCAAAGTTGATCTTAACGTTAGTATATCATTCAAAGCAAAAGACCAAGTAAATTTGGTGTGTGTCCAATGCACACTTTGAATATTCCTATCAGTGAAAACCCAGTGTATTCAAAAGATAACAGCTGAAATGTCTTCTTCGTACTTTCACGTTCTCTCCTTTAATGTAACTGTTAGCAGCTGCAACAGCAAGAGAAGCTCAGACAGCTGTGTTTAAAATTTTGTGTGAGAGTACCATGCAGTGTACTCTGAGGTGTCAGCCCTCAAAGGCTAAATAGGGAAACTTTTAAAGCAGGCAGTGTCTGCTTTTTTCCCTGCTTTCCATTTTTCATAGGAAATACTCTCTAGAACGCCTAGCAGCCTGACCTTCCTCACATTTCTGCAATTAAGCCATGATTGCGGCAGATACAAAGAAAAGGGATCTGTCAGCTTTTGCAGTATAGCTTTAGTATTCTTCACAGTGTACTATGAATGTGTGAAAGAAGTGGCCATCCTTGAAAAGCAGTGTAAATACAAATACAGACATTGACACCAAAACATCCCTTAAAGGGGAAAAAAAAAAAAAAAACCACAACCAAAAAAATCTCCAAAAACCCACCACCAACAAAAAAACCCTACCAACCAAAGAAACCCACCAACCAACCAGCCAACCAACCAACCAACAAACCAACTGACCAACCAACCACAAAAAAACCCAAAAAACCAAAGCAAATAGATTTATTTCCCTCTTCGGAGAGTTAGAATAGAGAAAAATAACTTCATTCAGTACTACTCTGTCTATACATATGACAGAGTAGGATATACAACTATATATAGGATATATAACTATACATAGAACTAAATGTCTTCCAGTTTGAGGTTTTTCTTTAAATCCGGTTAACAAAAATAAGCATTTGTTAATCATTTTCAATGCAAAATAGTAGAATAAATGAATATTAAAAAATAAATTACAGTTGTGTTTCAGTATTGATTAAAATATTTAAAATAGACATATAAAAATTATATTATCAGAAAGTTTAGCAAGAGGTTTTGTTTTTCCTGAGAAGCTTTTCAGAGCATCAACACCAACAAAGCTGAACTGAGGGAATATCCTTTCTGTTTAAAATTTGAAATCAAAATAAATTCTTCACTGGTTTGAATTGTACTGTTAAATTTACTATTAATTTTCCTTTTACATTTCTATATTCTCATCATTTGCATATTTTTTATGTTTCTCTTTTTTGTTTTTCTATATTGTTTCATTATTTCCAAATAATTTCTTTTTTTCAATAATTTAATTTTTTCCAAAAGAAGTTAAGAAATTTTTTGAGAACGAAGAATTTCCAGCAGAGGAAAATCATCAGTAGAAATTCCATGCAGGCAACTGCCAAGATATGAGTTCAAACTCCACATGGATGTAAAATTACCATATATTCATATGTCTCCTTTGGAATAGAATATATTTTCTTTTAATGGTGTTTCTTTACTGAATAATATTATTACTTATTCCATTCATTGGAAGAGGGAAAGAAACCCTAAACCAACTAGTTTTTTTGCTTCATTAATTTTCCTCATTTGCACTTGGATTAAGTGACATAAGTGTCAAGGAATAAATCTGCATGAAAATGTTTTGATAAAGGATATTTCTCTGTGTGTTTGACTTTATTTGTATAGTGGAACTAGTAAAACAGCCCTATTGAATGGACCATCTATTGAGTCTGGTCTGATATAAAAGTTCTAAATAGCAAAGTTGTTCTAAATTTACATCTGAATAACAAAAGTTAACAATTCACTGTCATTTTAAGCAATACAGAGTACATTTTTCAGGCAAAAATTTACAACAAAAGAATGTCAGTGTTTTAAGGTAGGAATTCTGGTAGTGGCAGGTAATATACCCATTTATGTACAATCTGGTGACACTCGGAGCTGGTATTACACTTACAGTGATCTAACATACCTAATATGAAACTGTGGAAATTGAAAAATAAAGTACCAAAAGAATTGTGTCATTACATTTCAGTGAGGTGAAATAACATTTTTTTAGTTAGAAGAAGAGCAAGTAATTGCCTGTGCTCCAGATCACATTGATTAGGTTTTAAAGAAAAATCCCTACATTTCCTGTCTATAATAGAGCTCCAGAAGTGATAGAGTTCAGTTTGCCTTAAAAAATAAAGCTGTATTATTCAAAAAGAGAGCTCAGATAGAAGCTGCACCATATTAAGACCATGCTTAAGGACTTGTGATGATCAAATATCTAACAAATGAGTAGAGAACATTTTTTGTTTGGTTCAGTTTGGGGTGGTTTTTTTTTTTTTTTTTTTTTCTTTTCTTTTTGTTTCTTGTTCAGCATTCCAGCTATAGCATTTTTAAAATAAATTTACTGAAGTTTGGCAAAGATTTTTAATCAGACCTGTGTCTCTTGGCAGAGATTAACAAAATAATTTTCCCTAACTATGAAGATGAACAAGCTGTAATTTCTTTGATTTTGTGCTAGAAAGCTAAACAGAACAGAAAGTTTTGAAGCAAATTTGTAAGTGAGCAGTATGAGACAAAAGGTTTACTTTGGTATTTAAGACAACAAGTTTTTCCTGGCTCAGTATTTAAATGCAAATATTTCTGTTTGCAACACAAAATCCACAACATTATGTAGAGCAGAATCTTTCCTTATTACCACCAGTTTATAAATTTCTACCTTCAAACTCCTTGTTACACCCTTCTCTGTTGAAATTACAACTGTATTTGTGGCCAGTAGTGTAACATAGCAAAATAGCCAGATGTCTTACAAACTAAGAAAATAAGTGAGTCCTTTTGAATTTTGAATCCCTTGGTTGAATCTATGCTTGCAGTCATTCCCCTGTGACTAGAGCAGGTAGATGTTATGACTTGCTTACTTAAAAAAAAAGAACAAACAGCATAGATATTGTTGAAGACCTTGTTTCTTTTTTATAAATGACTGTTCCCATTCCATTTCCCACGCCTTTTGCATCCAGTGCTTTTGTAGTGTTACTTTAATCTGCTTTGATTCCTCTGACATGCAAAAAGGTGTTGCCAGCTGGAAATAAGCATGCCCATGTGTGTGGCCAACATAAATTCATAAGTGCAAGGATTGGAAGGTGTGGTAATAATTGATTGGAATAAGCGATGCGATTAAAGAAAAAGTAAAGTCAACCCAACATAAAAACATACGGGCAAGAACACCCATGGTCTTCCTCCCCTCACACAAATCCTTTTTAGGGTGTTCTAAAAGCAGTCATTTTTTTAATGAAAACTGGTCCTCTCTTGGCAATCTTATCTCGCCGAACTTCTTCAGCAATGATAGCATCAACAGTACTGTAAAATTGTTTTTCCGGTTTTAAAATCCTCATTATGCTGCAGTAGTTATTATTTGACACCATACAGATGTGCCCTTACTTGAAGAAATGGAGATGAGCTCCCCAGCCACTGCAAATATCAGATCCATCAAGACTCTTTATAAAAACAAATGTGGGAAGAAAGGTTTAGCAATTGTTGTTCTCAAAGGTACATGCACTTTACTGGAGTTACTCCAGGCACACATGTGCTGTGTAGGAAGCATGAGTGAGTAACCAGACAGTAAATTTGAGATATCATCAGCATGGAGAGGGCTCTGACATCATTGCTCCATTTTGCTCAGGCTTAGAGTATACACATGGGCAGATGCACTAGATTATCTAATGGGTTACTATGTATTTGTTCTTCAGAGCTCAACAAAGATTAGAAACCTTATGAATACTCTTCAAAATGGCCATTGAGTTTCATCAAGAAAAATAAGTCTGAAATTTCAAAGCAGCAAAACACAAAAATAATTCCATATAATTTTATTTCAAACAGCTTTTTTGCTTACTTTATGCCACTTTCAGTGTACCAAATAGATTTTATCATAATTATTTTGTAATATTTTTTTCATTCTGATCACAAAACAGACCACATCCTCCTTTGCACAGACTATTAATTTTATTTTTTCATTGTAGTGATCATCTGTCCCTTATTTAAGATTGTCTGGTATCCCTGTAGCAAAAGGTAATATTGCTTACATGGAAAAATAATAACAGAAATGCATACAAGGTATCTAGCTAAGTTAGCTGTTGGCCAGTATAGTCAAGCAGCTGGAAAAAAAACAATAGACTCTGTCATGTTCAGTGTGTGCCAAGGCCTTTGAGTCAAACATATGGATTCTCATTAACTTTAGTTGGCTTTTCAAGTCTGTGTTCCATCTGTATGCCAGTTGGAAAACTAAATGTATTGTGTGAACTTCTATTTGCTTAGTTCAACTTACATTAAAATTTTATGCCCATTTTCTGAAATTTCATAATAAACTTGTATGAATAATATGTTTTCATTGTAGACTGAATTAGGAATTTAGAAACAAAATAATTCATGGTACTGGCCATGAAGTGTTTGAATAGGAAACATATAAAGATTATAGAAAGATACAAATGTTATTGATGAAAGCTGGGAGAGACTGGATATTAATGAAGCAGATACTGCATATGTTTCATCCAGATGTAGAATGGCTCTGGTATTTCTTGTGCCAGTGTTTGCCGCTGAAGTGAAAATGTAATTTATAATAGTGCATTTTATTCCTCATGTATAATTAAAATTGCTAGATGAACATTATATATACATACACATACACATATACATATACATATACACATATGCGTATAAATATACATATACATATATATATTTATATATATATTTACAGCGTTTCTTGAACTCATTGAGGGATGGTGACTACAGCACCTCCTTGGGCAGCCTATTGCAACACCTAACAACTCTTTCTGTGAAGAGACATTCCTCCTTATGTCCAGCCTGAACCTCCTTGATGCATCTTGAAGCTCTGCCGTCTTGTCCTGTCACTGGGTGCATGTGAGAAGATGCCAATCACACCTTGCTACACCCTCCTCTCAGGGAGCTGTAGAGAGTGATAAGGTCTCCCCTGAGCCTCCTCTTTTCTAGGCTAAACAACCCTATGTCTTTCAGCTGCTCCTCACATGACTTAGTCTTTCAACAGACCCATTTCACAGCTTTGTTGTCTTTCTCTGGAAAGTGCTTGCTCCAGCACCTAAATGTCCTTCCTGAACCGTGGCCCAGATCTGGACACGTAATTCAAGGTGTGACCTCACAAGAGCCAGCCACAAGGGATTGTTTTCCTGGTCCTGCTGGCCATTCTATTCCTGGCACAAGCCAAGATGCCATCGGCTGTCTTGACCACCTGGGCACACTGCTGGCTCGTGTTCAGGCACTCTGCCCCAAGAGTTATGTGGGGCATTATGTGGGGCTGTTGGGAGCCAGCCAACTATCTTCATTATTGCATGATTCCACCTGCAGGACCTTGTACTTCGTATGCAAAAGCACATGGAAACATGGGATAGTCACTGAGGAGATGCGCCGGCTGACTAGTAGGAGCTCATCCCTGTTGCCACCTGTCCCTTAGGTCACAGTGTTTTGGCAGCTGGAGAGAGGATATAGAACCCTCAATATCACTGAGTATTTGAGCCAGCTGTTGGAGCTGTCCCAAGAAGGCCGGCCATGGTTACAGTTGTCTGTATCTCCCTCATACTGTCATACCTGATACTGTCAACCTACACACTGCCTCACAGAGCCTGATCACTGAGCAGAGGAGTTCCTGTACCTGGGCATACCTTCCCCAGGCGTGCTCACTGCTGCAGTCCCGTGCTGACCTAGGAGTGGGGCACAGTCTGAAGCTGACACCAGGGTGGCAGCGTGTCCCCAGTGGAGCTCTGTCTGGGGACTGTGTCAGCCGTGGTGGGGGCAGAACTTAGAGAGGCCATGGTTTTCTGTTGACTGGGTGCCACACCATAACCTAGTTGGGCTGGCAGGACTCCAGCTCCCTTCCTGTGGGAATTACCACACAGAGTGCTGTGCAAGGCCCTGGGTGATCTCCACACCCCATGTGCGGTGCTCCTGACCACCAGTGCTCCCCAAGGGCTTCCTTTATGCATTGCAGAATTGGGTACTATTGGTCCTTTCCCTGTGGGATTGTGGTGGCTCTCCCAGCTCTCAGAAGTTTCTTCTATTGGGAAACTCCTTCCCACCCCAAGTCATTAAGTGTATACTTGTAAGATGTATGCTTGAAAAATGAAATTGGGAAATTTAGTAGTGAAATTTCAAGAACATCCTTATATCGTTTTGTTTTTTCTAATGCAGAGAAATTTGAGAGATTTATACATTGTTACACTACCATTAATGACCAAACTCTTTCATTTCAAGACATACCAAAGACATCCTTGCCACAGTTGTCTTAAATTAGAGTTGATTTAGGAGAGTTATTCCCATCCTTCCATGCAACCTTGTTTTTTCAAGATAAGAGCACTGTGTGTAAAAATGGAAAGATGGACCAGATAAAAGTAACTCCATTCAATCAACTTTAAAAATATGATTTATTTTGACAATAAGAAGGAAATTTCTTTATTTGTGATTTTATGCATGGTTATCTAGAGGACTAGGTGGCTTGTTGGATTGATACACTATTTGTCTTTCTCATTTGCTTTCTACCATATCTTTGGCAATCAGAGACTTTCAGACATGAAGTTTTTCAAATAAAAAAATGGTTTAAAAAATTAGCTCAATATTGTTATGTAAGAAGTTCCCTGTGAATATTTTTTTTTTGGTACTTCTAATCATCTGCACTGTTTGCACAGTTTTACTAAACTACAATTACAAAACTATGTGTATATATGTGTGTGAGGATATATGCAGTCCTTATACATATACACATATATACACAAATGCATATTTATACACACACACACATATATATATATACATACACATGCATATACACACACACCCAGGACAATCAAAGGATCAGGATGAGCCAGCATGGCTGTTAAGAAAGGCAGGTCCTTTTAGACCATGTTGATCTCCCTTTATGACCTGCCGAGTGGATGGATGATCAAATGTGGATGTTGTATATCTGGACTTCAGCAAAGCCTTTGATACTGTCTCCCATGGCATTCTCCTGGACAAGCTGGCAGCCCACGTGTTAGACAGAACTGGTTGGATGGCCATGTTCAGAGAGTGATGGTGAATGGTGCTGTATCCAGTTGGTGCCTGGTTACTACTGGTCTCCCCCAGGGCTAAGTATTTGGCCCAGTCCTGTTCAATGCCTCTATTGATATAAGGGGATAAGGGGATTGAGAATCCCCTCACAATCCCCTCAGTATATTCAAAGAGACCAAGTTAGTGGGAGTATTGATCTGCTGGATGAGAAGACTCTGTAGAGGGATCTGGACAGATATATGGGCTGAGACATCAGTCTGAGTCTGAAACTCTGGCATGAGTTTCAACAACACTAAATTCTGGGTCCTACACTTCTGCCACAGCAGCCTCCTCCTGCACTATAGACTGGGGGCAGAATGTCTGGAAAGCAGCCCAGTGGGAAAGGGCCTAGGAGTGTTGGTGGACAGCTGGGTGAGGGTGAAACAGCTGCATGTCCACATGTCCAAGAAGCCTAATGGCAACCTGGGCTGTGCAAAAGAATGGTGTGGACAGCAGGATTAGGAAATTATTTTGCCCCTGTACTTGAAATAATTTTGAGCCTCTCACTGCAAGAAGGACATTGAGATGCTAGAGTTGGTCCAGGGAAGGGCAATGGAGGGGGCTGGAGGTGGTGAGCGGGCTGGAGCACAATTCTTCTGAGAAGTTGCTGAGGGAATGGGTTTAGCCTGGAGAGAAGGAGGCTCAAGGGAGATTCTACACCTCTGCATTTATCTAGAAAGAGGCTGCAGTGAGGTGGGGGTGAGTCTCTTCTCCCAGGCAACAAGCAATGAGACAAAAGGAAAAGTCATCAAGTTGTGACAGAGGAGATTTGGATTGTATATTAAGATTGTATATCGGATTGTATGTTAGGAAAAAATTTCTTCACAGAAAGGGTTGTCAAGCATTGGAACAAGCTGTGCAGGGAAGAAGTCAAGTCAACAACCCTGGTGGTGTTTAAAAGACCTATAGGAGTGACACTTGAGGTATATGGTTTAGTCGTGGACTTGGCAGTGCTGTGTTAACATTTGGTTAACAGTGGGACTTGATGATCCTAATGTTTTGGGTTTTTTCCAACATAAGTGATTCTATGATGATAATAATAATAATAATAATAAAAAATCCTATGGGTAAAATAATATATATTGGTCCTTTAAAATATTAATATTTTAATGCATGCTTTCAGTATTTTAATTCACTTTTCAATTATTTTAAAAAAACAAAGAGAAATTTACTTTATTTGGTGAAGAAGATTAAGAACACCATATGGGTAAAGGAAGAGACACAAAAAACTTTTCAAAGGTCTTAAGTCCAGTTACCTTGAAAATCTGCCACCTGATATAGGAATTTTTTCAATGTTTCACAATTTACATAGTCTACTTGAATGTATTTTAGCTGTTACTGAGTGTGGAGAAGCTATAGTCTCAGTGTAATTGAATTTGCAGATTTATATGGTATCTTGTTTTGTAACCAAATCAGTATTTTTAGTCAAAAACCTTCAATCCACTCTTGTAGCTATTTTTCATCCCCAATTAATTTGCTTAGTGCAGGCATGGAGAAAATGTCATGCTGACAAACACTCACAGCTCTTTACAGCTGTGTGGCATCATCAAGGCAGTTCTATCATTTTGGAGAATTGCACAGCTGGTAGAATTATAACATGCTTAGTGCTAGATAGAGAAGTAGAAACAGCAAGGGGTGTAAATTCTCTCAAGCAATGTGAAAAACAAGAATCTTTGAAAAGAAATAATGGGGGTAAACCCTTGTACCAGTTGATTGGAATTTCTTTGTGATTCAAGTTGCTTAGTAAGCATGACATCAGTTTTATAGCCTAACCAACTCCCAGTGATATAACCAGCATCTTTACAATCTCCAGACTGGAAGTTAATATCTTTATGGCAAAATGCATCAGAAAATGGGCTGCCATTGAGTAACTTCATGAGCAGCCTTCCCTGAACTGTTAATCAAAGAGATTGGCACCTGGATTTGAGCCCTCCAGGTTAATCCAGCTCACTAAACCACTATGTTACCAATATTTCTCCACAGTCCTGTATATTTGTTGTATTTTTAATAGAAGTGCACCACATTGAACCTCTGTTACAGTCTCTGTAATTTAAAGGTAAAGGAGAGCATGGTTATTCCTGCATGATCAATGCTAGATATTCCTCAAATATTTGTGTTCAAATAAAGGAGCTGACTTCAGACACAAGAAAAGTAGTTCTGTAGCATATCATATTGATGAGGGACTTGAGGTTGTGGCTGAATCTGGAGGGAAAAGAAGAATCCTTCCGGTTTCATGTCAGCAGTTCCTGAATTCTGCTGAGATTTTGGTGGTTAATTTAAGTGGCAGAGCAGGTTTTCTAGACATTAGTCTTAGAGTGATGAGGACAGACAAACTCTTTTCTGTGAGGAGGAAAACTATGGCTCTGCTACTGACAGCTACTTCCCTTAGGTATCTGTTTCTTCTCATGGGCTGCAAATATATAGCTAGCACAAGCAGTGAACTGTACAAGTACAGGGAAAGGGGTTGTAAGGAGGAGGAAAATGCTTGGAAGCTGGCTAGTCTTCACTGTTTTTTCTGATAGTCAGTAGAAACATTTGGCAGGGAGGGATGTGTTTTTTCCAATTCTTGAGAGGGGTATCAAGTCAAGAGATGGTGGAGCCTGGTGAGGTGTGCAGTCAGGAGGGCTCTGCTACCATGTCAAACCAAAAACACCACAATTTGCTCTCTGTTTTTCCCGCTCTGGCACAAAATTTATTCCCTCATGAGATGTTCAGTCACATCCATATCTTGTTTACAAAACAGCCTGAGGTAATTTTTCAAGTATTTTATCTGAGGTATGAAAGGCCTGGTTTTACCATTCTTTCTCTGGTGTACTACTGAATTTTCATCTCTTCAATTTTGGCATGTCCATACACGAAACCTAGAAAACTTCATATGACAGTTTTTAGTCTTTTCAGTTGTGTCTTATCTGACATGCAGCCTACTCATAGCAAATAATTTGCTTTGTTAATATTGCATTTTTTAATTGTGGAGATAAACTTAAAACTGTAAACTCATGTAATTATTTCTAGTGACACTTCCTCATCAAAACAAATTTCTGTGTTCATTAAGTAGTTTTGGTTTAAAATGTTCTAATATATGTTTCTTTTTACACACGTACAGATAAATTAGCTTTTGTTCTTTGTTAGACTTTACTCTTTAAAATTATTATGAAATAATATAAACTTTATTAAGTAAATATATTTTCCTAGTTTCCTTGGTGAATTAAGATTATCACTTACATGAATTTATATCCTCTGTATCCACTCCCTTTTATTTGCTGTGTTTTGAAACTATATCCTAAAATGCAATTATGGTTTTCCATTTCTTATGTGATGCGATCTTCAGGGCAGCCAGGACTTGGTGAAGGCAAGGAGAGATTTTGACTTCATTTTTCAGAAGGCTAGTTTATTATGTTACGATATATATTACATTAAAAAAGACCACACTAAAACTATACTGAAATAAAAGAGAAAAAAGATGCATCAGAAGGCGAGACAAGAATAGAATAGAATGAATAACAAAGTTTTGTGACTCTCAGAGAGTCCAAGGGCTGCTGCCTTCTTGATTGGTCAGCAAGAAGAAACATCTCACATTGACTAATCAAGAAAGCACCTGCTGCATTCCACCGTAGCAAATAATGAATTGTTTACACTTGAAGCTGAGGCCCTTCAGCTTCTCAGGAGAAGAAAATCCTAGCAAAGGGATTTTCATAAAATATCACAACTACATTTATGCAATAACTGAAACTCAGTAGAAATATTGTAAAGATGAGAAAATTTGGTATTAGGTATAGCAAACATTAGGTATACCTCAATTTATTTAGAACTACAGGTTCTGATTTATGGGAAAAAAACCCCAACAACTGTTTCTGATGTATTTTGACAGAAATTTTTAATTCCTTTTTCTTTCTTTCCTTTTGTGTAAGAAGATTAATTTCTTTCTATTCTTTACTTCCTTCCTTTCTTCCAGGACAGAGTCTTAATGAAAAACAGAAGGTTGCCCTAAGCCTGTATGACAACTTTTCATTTTTTTCTTCCTATCAATAAAATAGAAAAAAAGGCTTAATTGGTCTAACAATACGTAGTGTTGTCCTCTTACATTATGAAAATATCTTTTGCAGTAGTGTCATGCATAACTGAATCCCATGGAAATAGGTGTGAAAGCCCTTAATGAATTAACTGTCATTTCAACTGCAGGTATTAGCAGTTCAAAAATGCATATTTTTCTGCAGGAACAACAAGCATTCTTCTATGTAAATTAATCAAAAAAGGAAACAATACTAAAAGGCAATTCAGACATCAAAGACACAAAGCTTCAGTGAGGATGTTGCATTGGTCACAGATAAAATATATTAACACTACTGATAATTGCACTTGAAATTGCAGGTAACTTTACTCCTCTGTAATGAGTTGTTTATTCTAGATTTGAGGCTTTACCTCTTTGATTCAACTCTGAAAGCTTCTATGGTATGATTATTTCAAGGTACCAAATTTTTTTATTCTTCTGAGGACATTTGGAGAACATAGTTACCTAGTTCTCTTATCTAAGGCCAGCTCATGCTGAAATTCCATATTCAGATATTACTTTCATCTATTTGCAATGAAAATAAAGTTATATAAGGAAAACGGGTATTCTCCTTCGTACTCTGAAATAAGCATCATATTATCTTTTTTTTTTTTTTTTAATAGTATTGAAAGCAATTTTGTGGAAGGGGCAAAAAAGCCATTGTTGGAATGAATGGTCAATTTTACAAGACTGAAAACTCTTGTAATACTGATTTGCTTTGAATTAAAGATTTTTTTGTATCACTGCCAACTGTGATGAAGTGAAATGAACACTGTTCAACATGCCTTGAAAATGAAAAGCTTGCAATGTACTAAAATACTATCTGTCATCTATTTTACTTTTTAGACCTTTCAGCTATCCACATTTCTTCAAAATGTGACCTTCCTTTTACCCCAGTTCTCTGCAACTGTTTGGAAAATCAATGGCAAGTTTACAATAACCAGCATGAAGCTTTACACACTGTGGAGAAGAAAACATTTTGATAAGCAAATGGATTTCAATGTCAGCCTTCTAAGCAGTTGCTGTAGACAAATTATTTGAAAGATTGTTGAAAATATACTGTTTTTTTAGAAAGTTACTTTTCTTCCCATGCAAGGCAGAGGAAATTGAATCAGCTACAGTACTGAATCGACTGTACTGTCATTGAAATGTTTGACCTGTAGTAGAATAAAATCAGTGTCCAACTGTCCAATGTTTCTAGACCTTACTGAACTTTTCAACCAAAACAATTATATTTCTCCTTTTCTGTTTTATTCTTTATTTTGCAGCATAAAACTTCGTGACATTTTATGTCAGAGCAATACATTGGAAATGGCAGTATGAAAAGTGCTTAGGCAATACAGAACATTCAGACCAAAACTGTAATAAATCTTGTCCTTTTCTTCTTGTTTCCAAAATTAAATCTCTGCATTACTTTTTTTTTTTTTTTTTTTGCCTGGTGAAACACAGATTTATCGATAATCAAGACATCTGCATTGAGAAAAAATTCAGGATTGCATAAAAAATATTCTTGCTCTATTAGCTTATTGATTTTGGATACTGTTTGAGTGTTGCATGAAAATTCAGGAGCTGTCTTTGTAAGTTACACCATTTTTGGATATTCCTGGTGGCACAGGATATATCAAGTGGAAGCAGCTGCAAAGAGAAAAGTCAGTAATTGACCATATATATTGCAAAGCAGAAGTCTTACTGTATCAATTTCAAATGCCGTAGCAGCTGCTGAGCATTTGCTGTTTCACAATACATAGGTGAAAGCTCTGTGATCAGCTGTTGTAATCTAGCAATTCAACATACAGTCACAAACCTGTCCAGACTGGATGCAACAGAGGATGCAAATGCAAGATCTACGAGTCCATTGTTTGCTTACTGGAGAAGGTAATACACAAGAGAGGTAGATGAAGTTCTTGTGAAGTCTGTCTAGCCATTTGGTAAATTTGTGGAATATCAGTCCCACTTATAATGCGAGGGATCTTTTCTTACAAGACGGTTTTGATGGGGATCTACGATAACACAAAACAAAATTCTCAGGCTCTCTCTTTTTCTCTTGTGCTCTTCCATCAGGCTTGAGTCTCACCAGCTCCTCCAACCTCCTCTAGCTACACCAGTTTTTTAAATAACATGAATTTCCCCTCTGCCTTGGCATTCAGAGATATTTTCAAGTAACAGTCTCATAAGAGAATGTGTCAGGGGAGAGAAGAACACTGACTTGGCCAAGAAATACATTGCTCATGGAGACCTCCTTAATGAGAGACTGCAGTGTTTAGAAAATCCTTCTGTGAGTCTGCTTCATTTATTCAAAATCCTCAGGGACGAGTTTTCAAGCATTTCCACAGATTATTGGTTTACATGTTCATCTTTTTGCTGAAGAAATCCCCTTAGTTGATCTGTCAAGGTGAAAGACTGAAAGATAGTTTTGTTGGTTCATTATCTTCGGATTTCTAACATTGAAGAAGACTCCTTTGATCATTGTCAAAGATGTTCTCCTATTGTTCATATTTACATTTACATTATAAGTTTTTAATTATCTGATTTGCATATAGGAGGCTGGGAACAGTCAGCCTAAAAACACTATACTGTATAAAAGTTTGATGGCAGCCTTGTTTTCCTACACCTTGTTTTCCTTCCCAGTAAGAACATGAACATTGCAAACAAAAAAAAGCTAAGTTGAAGCTAAAATGACTGTGAGGCAAATTTGACAGAAGCTTTTCATCTGAGCTAGAAAACTGTGAAATTTGGATGAGAGAAGTCATTGTCAGTTGTAGCAGACAACATTACTAAAAAACCCATGAATTTCTATGTAATTCCTAGTTGTAGTAGAACACATCAAGTCTTTCACAACTAATTTGTTGATATTGGATGGAAATAGTTTCATAATAAAAACTTTGGGATTTTTAGCAGGAAAAAATGATTTGCTGATAAAATGTCAGATGACACTTTGGAAAATGGAAAATAACTGAAATTATTAAATAATCTAAAATTGGATTTTGTGCAGTCCTGAGTAAAAAAAAAAAAAGGAATGTGAGTCTTCTGAGCACTACAGTTTTAGTGAGGTCAATGGAACCATAGATATATTTTCCCTAAGAATGTGTTTTCTAGAAGTCTATGCTTTTGACTTATGCCTAACTTCATGGTGATGATTTTGAACCTACACAATTAAAACTATATTTGTATCAGAGTTAACAAACATTTTCAAAAAGGCACATCAAAATGGTCATCTCACATCTGCTGACTAGAAGCAGATATATACACAGTGTTTGAGTTATAGTTTCATTTTGTTTCCTTCTAGAAAATATTTACGCATGTGTTTTGCATGTTATTTTTCCATTTAGTAATGAAAATGTTTTATTAAGATCCTTTTAAAAGCTAAACAGCTGGTGAATTTTAAGAATCTAAATAAAAGGTAACATTTTTCCTGGGTATTTAAGACTTTTTAAATATTTTTCGTGTTTTATGGATTCTATTGAAATTTGGGTCAGGTGGCATCACAATTGAATCACTGTCCCTAAATTAATTTGAAGTTACCATCAACAGCAATGCCAATTGCTTCCAAATGAGGATCTGTTCCAAAATTGGATTCCAAGTAATATGAGTTTTGGAAAAGGTGCATAAAGAATGACACAGATAAATATAAGTTGAACAAAACTGCAATTTTGTCCTACTTCTTATGCCTGCTTCTACTGTATTATCAATACTGCACTGAGTTTTGGTGGGGATCATGTGTGAAGTGCTCAAGACAGAAATTTGACAATTACAGCATAGTACCTATTTTCAGAACTGTAATTGACAAACAAGATATCTCTAGGAGACAGGCACACTCCATCAACAGATCTGAGCATGAGGTTTACAACACCTCAGGCTAAATAGGCAACAGAAATCTCTGAAGAGAGGTACTCAGGAAATTTTCCCTCTCTCTTGGACTTAAGCACCTAAAACTAGGTCTGAATGAGGTGCTTTGTGAAACTGGAATGCATAACCCTTAACTGCTTTTGAAGCAGAGCAGAAAGCAAAAAAAAAAAAAAAAAAACAAAAAAAAAAACAAAAAAACAAACCAAAAAAAAACCAAAACCCAAAAATCTTATTTTCCTAATCCTTACAGGCCTGGGGCTTATAAACATTCCATGTTGATAGTTTCACGTATGCTCAAGAAAGTTAAACAAAGGTCATATTAGTCAGAGAAATAGTTCTTCATACCTGTTAAACTCTACATGAAGAAAAAGAAAGATCACTCGAACAGAGTCCTTTGCCTAGGGCCTCGAACTATGAACTTGGAAGTTTCATTACTGAAAATGTAGGGGGTTTCCAAAACTCCAGAGTACTGGAGTTATTCAGTATAATTCAGTGTGATTTTCTTATTCTGAACAAAATAAGGAAAAATTAAAAATATGTTTTTAAAAAGTCACAAATTATGAACAGCAAATTCAATGTAAAATATAAATTTCCCCTTGTCTAAAATTTTGATGTCTAAAAGAAGTTCATATTTATTTTTGTATCATTTCAGGAAGTAACTTACATTCATTTTTCCTAGTTTAATTCTCTGCCATAATTTTTATTCCTTGTCAAATTTTGGCTTACCATGGATATAGGAGTATTTTCCGCAAGTTCTATCCAGAAATTTTGAGCACAAGGTAGACATAACAAAGATGTAGAAAAACTGGAAAAGTACAAGAAATAAGATGTTACACTGAGGTGGATTGTGTTGTATTTCAAACATGTATATGTTGTCTCTTTCTGTACTGATCATTGTACCAATATTAGACTTGAAACTAGGCTTATCTAAATTCCAAATTTTACTATTACTGCCTGAAAAAATAACCCTTAGACTGCTAAAAATCGGTCAAGGAAAGTGAACTTGAGTGAATTTTCAGAGAAGAGTTGTGATACCTGGCAAGAATAGAGAAGGCATTGTCAGTAAATCTGGTGATTTTTTTTTTCATAAATTATGTGTTTACCTTGAGATATTAATACATATAGACACATAGCACTTAGAAATATTCATAAGTATACTTTTAATAATATAAACACAGATTAATTAGCAGATTCTATGATGAATATAATAATATAGGTACACATATACAATCTACATTATACTCTATTAGGTCATCACAAGACCCGACTTTACTAATCTATGGATGCAATATCTATCACATTTAGGCATAGATATTTGTGCCTTAGTGCAAAGAAAATCTGTGTGAAACAGCTGCAGTTTTCTGTTCTTAAAGAGTACAGTATGTTGTGCTATATTTATTGTAAGGATGTTTTCTCTCAGGTAAAACTTTGACATTTGTACCTTCATAAAATCACCAGGACCGGTGATAACTGCTGCTCTGAAATAGCTCAGAGAAGCTGTTTGGAAGGTTCTCAAGGAGAGAGACATCATGTGGTGGCCAAATGAGCATTTTGACATCAGTTATTATTCCTCCTTGGAAATGGCTGAGAAGAAGCCAAAGACTTGGCTACATTGTGATCCTTTCAGTATGAGCTGAAGGATGATGCAAAGCAAATGTTGACCTTCCTTTGGAAACCAATCCTGTTTTTTTAAAGGAAACCATGTTTTTCTACACAGCTTAATATAGAAGTTTATTGGTGTATATTTTTGTTCTGTAAAATCTGGTTTTGAAAGATTGTTACATACAGTACATAATATAAAACACTTAATATTAAGGACCATTAAAGAGAACTTAGAGAGAGAAACTTGAAAGACATCCAGTATGAAGTGAAGTTTGGTTTTGCCTAAACAAGTCCTAAGACTGCTGGCTCTTTGTTGAAAGTGTCACTGCCTCCTTTTCTGCAGCACTGAAAGTATTGCTGCAATTCTTGACTTGATGACCTCATACCATCAAGGTACCCTCCCCTGCAGTGCAGCAGCATGCATTCCACTATTAAAATAAAACACCACCACTTTTTTTTGTTTGTTTTATTTGTGCCAAATTCAAACAAAAGGATGGAAGATGAGCTGGTTTAAAAACTGAATTGTGACGTTCAAATCTTTGTGTTTTCAAATGTCCGGTTTTAATACTTTTAAGAACAACTAAGATAAAAGTTTTGATGATAGCAATATTTTAAGAAAATTAAGATATAAAAGTAATGAAACTGAGGAAAACTGGATTCTTTTTGGGTTTCACTCCCCTTTTTGGCTGGAAGCAGTTTTAAAAGTTGATATTGCAAAGAATACAAAAGACTATTTTGAATGTGTCTCCTGTGGCATCCAAGCAGATCACACCAAAATTAATCTCTATGGAGGAAAATTTTAGAGTTTTTAAATCATCTGAATATTCTTCATAATTAGATTAATGTGGAAAGTAGAGCAAATAGAAAATCATGCACAGGACACAGTAATGGAAAATATCTTGTTATATTCATAGTCCCATTAAATGTTTTGGTTTGGTTTGGAAGGGACCATAAAGATCATCTGTTTCCAACTCCACCTGCCATGGGCAGGGACAGCTCCTGCTAGACCATTCCCTGATCACTAGTGAAGAAAAATAAAGCACATAAATCCTATGTGGTGAAAGAGAATGTAAAAAGAATATTATTATCTTTATTTTTTGAAAATTACTTTTAATCCTCTGAATTGTCAACTACTTTGGGAAATCATGGAATCTTGAAGATTATATAGAATTTTTTGGAAGTATGTTGGGGAAAATAATACAACCAAATTCAATATTTATAAAATGTTAGGCCTAAAATTAATAATTGAATTTTAAAGCAAAACAGTTTTGATTTTACATTTGCATAGACGATGGCACTCAGGGCAATGACATGGACAAATTAGACAAATTATACTTTTATCCTGATACTGTGCCTGGAAACTGTTACTTTCCCAAACTGATGCTCATAACAAGCTTTCAAGACGAACATTGATTGTTTATACATCAATATATATTTTTTGGTTGTTTTTTAAGCTGTAAAATCACACTAAATCATGGGTGTTCAGAAAATGCCCTTCCAATATGGTTGAAGTTTTGCACAGATAATTGCATCCAAAGTGTTCATAACAAAGAGCAATATTAAAGACATATTTCCCACAAATTTGGTTTTAAAATTCCTTTTTTCTATTACCTGGTATGAAGTGAAGTGAAGATGTTTTCATATTTTTAGTTGGGGTTTCTTAATGTTTTTATAAAGGAAATAATTTAGAGCTGGCTGAATCTTATAAAGTGGCTTTTATAAAAATTCTTTTAAATTGGAAGACAGATTGATTGCATATTATGTATCTCTTATTTGTTATCACTGTTTTTTTCCAGCCTATGTGGTGAAGTCTATTTGTTTTTCACAGCACTTGAGTCAGAAATGTTGCTGGGTAAAAGCTAAACAGAGAGACAATCTGCTACAAAAGCCAACAGAAATTGCAGCAGCTAGAAATCAAACGGATCTGAATAAGATAAGAAAAATGCGTATTTTTCTGAGTTTAAACAACAATCTTCCATCTTCATCTTCCACAAGGGGGTTCAAACTCTTATCTTTGACTTAGAGGTGAACGAGATATGGTGCAATTCAGAATTTCAAACTCTGGGGTCAAGATACTTAACCTTGAGCTCACTGAGAGGATAATCAGGCACTTCTGATGAGGCTGGCAAAGCTGACACATGGCCTGCGTAAAGTAGATGAAAGTTGGGAAGAACTGTGTCTCAGAAGGAGTTATAAAACAACAGGAGAATAAATGATGCTGCAAGTGAGATGTTTAAGTAGCATTACAGCAGAAAATATACTGAGATAAAAATAAGGAGCAGCTTAACCAATCAGCGGCTCTGGAGGAGGTCAGGGAAAAAAAAATAAATACCAATCAAACCACAAAGCAAAAGAGAGAGAGATGTATTTATTCTTGGGTAGGAAAAGGTGACAGACATTCCCAGGATGTGAGGTAGGCAATTAATCTTAAATTTCTGTTATGCACCGCCATTGCTGGCAGCCTATGAAGCACAAAAACAGAGAAGGTCACAACTCCCCTTGAGAAGGATTTCTGACTAGGTTTAATCACACTGGTACCTCCAGAGCTGCACATTATTGCAGGAAAGTAACAGGTAAAGAAAAGGGGGCATAGGGCAAATTAGTAATTGCAAAAAAATATTTGCTATGAATTAGGCCCTTTCTCCCTGTTCTCTTCTTGGCTTATGTGTGTTTGTTACTTTGACTCTTTACTGGGTACTGCGTATAAAATGCCAGCATTTCTCTCAAGAAAATTTCTGTACAACCTGAATAGGATTTTTTTTTTCTCGAGCAGAAACAAGGTTCAACCTATAAGAAATGAAGAATGATAAGGATCAGGGAATTAAACAACATCATCTCCAGAAACAGAATTGCACTTATTGTCAGCTACTTTATACCCAGTTAGGAGACAGTTCTGAGAGTCTGAGAGTTTTTTAGACCTGTGCTTGATGGGAAAAAAAAGGCACACTTCTCATTCTTATTATTTCCCCATTTCCCAGACCATGAACTAAATTACCACCAGTGACATAGTTCAATACGTGCAGCAAATGCAAAATTCCTAAAATGTGTTCATAGTACAGCAAAATCCATCAGCGCATCAGCACATGTGAGGATATTGATGCTTATATTGTGTTTGGAGAACATTTGTCATAAAGTAGAAGAAAATAAGAGTTTTTGTTTTCCTGAGCATTTTAATTCAATGTCTCATTAAACTTATAGTTTTCTGCAAAATTGAGTAATCAGTTTGAATACTGAAAGTCTATTCATCACATAAGAAGTTACATTACGTTTTGTGGAAACAAACTCCATTCCACTTGGAAGTAAGCTTTCTTTTCCAAGCCATAAGTACAGTTCAGATTTTTAGCATCTGAAAAGGTAAAATTTTCCAAGCATACTGACTTACAGTAATAATCTCAGATATCAGAATACAAAAATAAGTCTTAAATTCACTTCTGTTTTGATTAAATAAATGAAAATATTTTCATTATCAAAACCTGCACATTTAGTAATGGGAAATGAAGAGTTATTTTCAGGACAAAATACTAATTTCTTACTTAGAACATATTTTCCTTAGTGGAAAAGCTACCAAACTAGAATGGGGTCAGGTGACTAAAGGGACATTGCCTTATTTTATGAAAATATATATATGCTTAAATGCTTTAAAAAGATAGGAAAAGCCCTTTACACACTACAAATTTTTTCCTCATTTTATATATATATATATATATATATATATATATATATATATATATATATATATAATATTTATTCTAAGTGATATACTTTTTTTCTGCTCAAATCTCTAAGAGAACCACAGACTTAGTCAATACATAATTCAGTCCTAGTTATGTTCTGAATTGATTGATCCAACTCAATTAGTCTTGCTTAAGAACCTGGCAGGATTGTGTTATGGAAGATTAGGAAGAGAATATAATCACATGCTGTGAAGACATTGTCAGTGTTTTATATGGGCAGTTTATAATGACCGTAGACAGCTTTAATGGATATAAAATACATATGTGAAAACAGAGCACTTCCTGTACAATAATAAACTCAGTATGAGAAACTAGAACGAAACTAAACATTATAAAGAATAGGAAAAGGACCCTTCACATGAGCAAAAGAAGATATTTCCAATTCATCAGATGCTGACTACTGTGGAAAATATTTGTAATCCAGGGAAAATGGATTTTTACACAAGGGCCAGTCTGGCATAAGCACATTCCACTGATATTAATACATTTGTATAGAATATTTTGTAAAAACAGAACTTTGATATATTGAATAACAAACTGTCTCTCTGCAAGTATTAGCTAAGTTCTAAAACAAAATGTTCATCTCCATGTCTGTGTCCTTTTTATGATTGCTTTCTACCAACATCCCAGTAACAGGTTTTCTTCCAAGGGAATAATCACAGAAAATGAGTCAGCTTTTACATAGCCCTCTTCACAAGAAACTACCAAAGCTTTGCATGATTTTATTGCCTGTCAGCACAATATTTAATCACCATTGTAAAGTAGCAAAAATAGAACCTAAGGAGTCAAATTAGTGGTGTACCTAACAAGTTTGTAATTACACCTATAATAAAAATGCAGCTCTTACAAAAAACTTTTTTCAACTCCACAGCAGAAGATCTAGCTTCCTTTTCTTCCATCTTCTCAAATGTATAAGGTCTGCATGGATATATGTCAAACATCAGAGTTAAAGGTTCTTTTTTTCTGCACAGTCCATGGAGATGCACCTGCAAGACTGCACTCCTGAATGAGAGTGCTGCAGGAGACTCATGGCTAAAATAATCACTGAAAGAGTTTCAGTGTACAAAAAACTGACAGCTTCATAAGGGCAGATGAGATAGGACTAAAATGCATGTTAATAAAAATACCAGCAATTTACCCTCAATATTGGTTGAGTCAGGCTGTTGTTTGGAAGCAAAACACAATATTCTCGTGTTGTTTTTCTCATGTACTAGGCATTTTTGTTAGTATTCTTTCACAAAATCTAGATGCTCTGAGTCACATACATTCTGTGGCTGTAGACAGCAAAATAAAAAGTCACGTTTCTCTGAAACACATCTAAATATTTATGCAGATAATTTGCTGTCTATCCTAAGGCTTATACATGCTGCTTGAATATATACACATATGCAGCTCTTTTAAAAATTGGTTGAAGATTAAAAGTATAAAAGGAAGCAGTACATGAATAATAGCAGGGAGTTCAAAATGCTTTATGGGTTGCTAAGGGCATTTTTTCTCCTTTCTCACACCGCAAAAATCGATCACTCTACTTTTTCCCTTAGAAGGTGGGCTTTCATGCTCCTAGCTTCAACGTATTATGGCAACCTGTGAAAAACAATTATGTTTTGAGTGATTAAAAACTGGTAACCAATTACTGAATATAAACCAACTGCCATTTTAAAAAGAAAAGCCTCCAACACCGGGATTTGGATAAGAAGGGAGAGCTCAGGGCCCTGGCACATACCTAAGAATATGTTGGAAAATTCACTTACTGTTAAATATTATGTATCCTTATCTCTGCCAGTGAATGTGCAGTTGGGTACGTCCTTGGCAAACTCCACTATTACCATTTGTCCACTGGCCTGTAGTACTAGTAGAAAGGAGGGAAGGTTAAAACAGGCTTTTTGTTGTGTGAAACCATGAGTCTCCAGGCCACGTGTTCAAACAGGAAATGGCAAAAAGAAACTGGTGACAATAATCAGGAATATATTTAGAAAAACGTAATAAATGAGGAAAGAAAATAAGGGAAGGAAAGAAGGACTGATTTTGCAAAGCACATGTCTGGTTCACAGGTCAGTAAGTACTACACCAGTGGCTCTTCCTGGGCTTTACAGTGTAGGTGATATTTGTTATCAACACCTCTGTTCAATTATGTACTTTCGTACACTGTGACTCCTTCCTTGGGCCAACTTCACTCCTGGATGGAGCTATACCATCTACTGTTTATCTACTGTAGGTATCTTTTCCGGCTTGCAAACTATGTTACTAGTCTTTAAGACCAACATTTTCTTACACTTTCTCATATTTGGAAAATGCATAATGATGGATGCAGTTTAAGGCAGATCTAATCACAGACATGATCATACAAAGGAACTGGGTGTGCTCAAGACTGTGGTTAATGATCACATCAGCTGGTTAAAAAAGCAAAAAGCAAATCCTTTTTGAAAGAAAGAAAAGACAAGGAAAAATACCTCAGAACAGATGAACTTCAGAAAAGGAGAAACTCCTTTTGTCTTAAAATGAAAAGTTATGGAAGGAGATTTTTCATTTAATTTAACCTAATTTAATTTTAAATAATGTTAAATACTCTCAAAACTTTGGCTAATACACTCATATATTTGAGTCTACCTTAAAAGACATTTATTCTAAAATATTAAGATTTATTAATATTTCTTACATTTACAGTCACACATCTGTGAGCACTGCTTGGGATGCCTTCTGAGCCATTTATATTAATAATATTCCTCTAGAGGTGAATGTGAGTTTGTTGGCAAATCAGGACATAGGACTCTCCTTTTTTGTTTTGCTATTGGAGATATTTTTCTTTTTCTCTCCCACCTTTCTAAATGGCTATTTGATGTTTTATGACGTGGATAACTTTTTTCTCCTCATTGACACCTCAGCCCTAAAAAAGGCCATTCTCTACTGTTTCCAGTTCTGAAAACGTGAGTGTATAGCTGGCAATACATAGAGTTTTCTAACTTCAAACAAACTTTGTCAATGCCAAACCGTCATTTGTATATTCAGAATTATCAATTTTGTAAAGTCACCTTATTTTTCTTTTCTGTTATAAGGATCTCCAGCTTGAAGGAGTCAGATATTATGATAAAAAGAAGAAGACGTGGAAAACTATCCCTGAAAAGTATGACTTGAATATGTAACATACTTTTATGTTTAATTTTTTAAAATTTTCATCCATCAGCCCAAAGTCATTATCAGTATCCTTGTGCAATGACCTTTATGATGTCATCAGCAAACAGGAGCAAGAACAAAGTTTAAGATTCCTTTCCTGAGCACCATGTAGCATAAATGGGACAGGTAAGGCCTGAGGCTTATTCTGAGATTTCAGTATGAGAACAGGTGACATATTTGATACTAAACCTGCTGTTGCCACAGTCTTTTCAGAATTTGCCTAAGCAACTGGGCTACAATATAAACAGTTTGCAGGGGATTGCTTTATATTTCAGTTAATGTCCTTTCCTTTCTCTTTTGTTCAGAAAATCTGATGCTATCATTTTGGCAAATGGAATTTCTTTTTTTTTTTTTTGTTCTTATTAACAAAAGCTGTGAGAATAAATCCTTGGTTACAGTCACATGTAATAGTTATTCCTTAAGGTTTTTACTACAATTCTTCACACCTACTGATTAATATTCTCCTTAGCTCAGATATAATTTTGGCAGAGCAAACTGCTTTTTTTGTTTTATTTTTGTGGGGATTTTTTTGTTTGTTTAGGTACAGTAATTTAACAATTTAACACAACTAACCAATTCAACACAGGACACTTTCAAATTCAAGGAAATTCTTGCTATTCACTAGATGTAGATGCTTACAGAACTAACACTAATTCCATTTACTATCATCCATTCCATTCTATTATCCATTTACTACCATCTCTACAAAGAACCAAACAAGGACAGAATTTGAAAAAAATACTTATGTATTTCTTGATCCTCAAAGTTAAATTGATCATGAAATAAAACTAGCCATAAATAAGGAATTTAATACAAGAAAATTTCAGCAGCTTTAGAATGATTCCTGAAACGAATTGCTACTCAACAACAGGAAGCATTTCAGACTTAGTCCTTTAGTGTTTGTGGAAGGAGTGACATTAATAGCCCTGCCTTCTTGGGCTGCCTGACTTCATTTACAAAGGCCTGTACTGATCCTCAAAGTAAGCAACTAGGAAGTGAGTTGGAAGCAGCAGACTTTTTCTCCTCTGAGGCTTCCTGGAGCATCTGGACAGACATGCAAGACAAGTTACTACTACGCAAGAGAAAGTCCAAAGTTACTTACATCTCCCATGGGGGAGGAGAAAACGGTGATGTTCTGAGTCATTCTCTGCTCCTCAGGTGGCACAGCTATGTGTCACTCCTCATGACAGGCAGATCATAAATTTAAAATTTAGCTCACAAAAATGCATCATTTCAAAAGCCTTCAAGCTTTTCCATGTGGTCTTCTTCTAAAGGAATCAAACTCTGCTAAAAATGGTTCATCTTGTCACGATAAATCCATCTTTGGCTTCCCTACTGAGTCTGCTATAATTATTATCAGCTGTGATTTCAGTGGTTGTTATATATTTCTTACCCAAGACTAAATCAATATTATCAGCCTCTTTTACACAAGGCTTGGAGTAGATAGAAGAGAATATATCACCTACAGGATATATTCAAAATAAATATATTTATTTTGATCAATACATCTTTTTAAATCAAGATATTTAAAATTGAGTTTGGTAGTTAGCCTCCTTCTGTACTCTAAAAACCATTCCCAGCATTGGTAAGAGACTACAGAGTTTTGAAAATGAGTCCTTTTCAAGTCTTTAAAGAATTTTACTATTGGAGGCAAGGATTTTCAGGAGTTTTGATCAACCACTTCATTTTAACAGTTCTGTAATTGTCTGAGGTTATAAAGAACACACATTAATCTTACAATCAGCTGGTCTCTACCAGGCTGAGTAAAGAACAGCAAAAACAAAGAAGGTATATAGAAAAATATAAACTGCATTTTATTAGACACTTAGATTTTAACAGCAATACAGTAAGAGGGTCAGAGAAGCATTATTGTAAGAAAGAATTAATGGATATGAAATCATATAATACCTAATCAAGAGACATTTTAGGCGGCAAATATATTTAATCTGCTGGGAGGCATTTAGATTATTAATAACTGGATTATTCTTCTTTTTTTAATGGTGCTATTACACTAAATGTTTTGTAAGACCTTTGCATATTGTGTGTGCATGTGGAAATCCAGTTCTGGGCCCCTCACTACAAGGAAGATGCTAGGGCATTGGCACATGCCCAGACAAAGACAAAAATTCTGATGAATTGTCCTATGAGGAACTGCTGATGAAACTGGAGTGGTTTAGCCTGGAGAGGAGGCGGCTTGGGGGCTTTTATCACTCTACAACTTCCTGAAAGGAGGTGGGGGTTGACCTTTTCTCCCAGGTGATGGGACAAATGAAAATGGCCTCTAGTGGTACCAGGTGTGGTTTAGGTTGGATATAGAAAAATTTCTTCATGGAAAGATTTATCAAGCATTGGAACAAGCTACCCAAGAGGTGGTTGAGTCAGCAGTTCTAGAAGGATTTAAAACCCATGTAGATGTGGCACCTGGGTACATGGTTTTGTGGTGGGCTTTGTAGTGCTGGGTTAATGGTACACAGACTCACAGAATCACAGGATGTGCTGAGTTGGAAGGGACATACAAGGATAACTGAATCCAAATCCTGGTCCTGGCCCAAGAGCCATCCATACCATGTACCTGAGAGCATTGTCCAAACACTTCTTGAACTCTGTCAGGCTTGGTGCTATGACTGCTTCCCTGGGGAGCCTTTTCCAGTGCCCAGCCACCCTCTGGGTGAAGAAAATTTTCCTGAATTGAAAGTAAACCTCCCTTGACACAACCTCAGGCCATTCCCCTGTCCTTTCACTGGTCACCATAAAGATCAGTGCCTGCCCCTCCTCTTCCCCTCAGGAGGAAATTGTTGGCTGCACTGAGGTTTCCTCTCAGTGTCCTCCAGGCTGAACAGAAAAGTGACCTCATCCACATCTCACACGGCTTCCCCTCAAGGCCCTTCCCCATCCTCATTGCCCTCCTTTGGACACTCTTCAACTGTTTAATGGCTTGGTTATATTGTGACACCCAAAGCTGCCCCCAGCACTCGAGGTGAGGCTGCCCCAGGGCAGAGCAGAGCAGGACAATGCCCTCCCTTGCCCAGCTGGTGGTTCTGTCCCTGATGCACCCCAGGACAGGGTTGGCCCTCCTGGCTGCCAGGGAACTGCTGACTGAAATTATATCTGCCAACATATATATGTTGGACTCTGTCATCTTAAAAGTATTTTCCATCTGATATTATTCTTATTTCTATGATTATTTATTTTCTCTACCTTTCTCTTTCACTGCATAAGGCTACCAAGTTAGGAATGCAAATATTTTAAATCTTTTAATTTTTGCTACTTTTTGTTTCTTGTACTGTGGATGTGACGCACTCAGAAAGTACTGTGTTCAAACAATATTTTCTCCTAATATTTTTCCTTGAGTCTGGAAATCTTTGTAAGTGTATTAATCCCTTTGGGCTGACATCCAAATCTGTAAGGGGAAGTTGAGGAGTGGTGGACATATTTTCTTATTCTTATATTCATAACAATAAGCAATGGCTGGCTTTTATATATACAAGTAGATAATATTTATAAATTAAAGACATACTCTAAAATCTGATCTAAGAGACATCATAAAATCGTTTTTAAATTAAATTAAGTTCTGTGTGAATGATGTTATTTAATGCAATTTCTCTCATTCAGAGGGGAAGCATAAAATTGAACAATGCCTGTTTCAAGTTTTAATGTGCACAGATAGTAGGTATTGTAGCTCTTTTTTAAGCAAAATTATAGATGTCAAGCATATTAGAGTGGGGGTTATGGTAGAAAGTTAGAAAACAAAATTTAAACACAGTATAATGCAATATTCATTGCTGAAATTATGATTTTTGAAGATGCCTTGATAAAATTAGGAACTTTGCTTTGAGAAACCTCAGATTTTCACAAAACCATTTTAGGCCAGTAATTTCAAAGCGAAGTTTAGACTAGCTCTGTAATTCAAGTAGTTTTGTAGTATTGTGACATATATCAGTCAGATAATTAATAAAGTGATATTAACCATGTTAATTTCCTTTTTTATTGTTAGATACTGAAATATAAAATGTTATAAACAAAATTTTGGATTTTTTAATGGGTTAAAAAACTGGATTGTTCATTCTAAGTCTCCATGTAGAACATTCTTGCTTTTACCATATCGCAATGTCTCCAAGCAGTATTCTGACATTACCAAAGAGTGAGGAAAATGAAGCAGAATTTAGGCTCTGCATTGGAATATCTCATCCTGTTTTGGCCTTTTCAATGACCATATGCAAGTCATTCATATTCCCCAAACCAATATTTTTGAAATCATGTATATGGAATAAATGTATTTTTTCCTGAGACTTTAGGTATAATTTATAAAGACGCTTTTGTTCTATTAATGAATGCTTACCCATGTATCTTGGCCCATAAAGTGAAGCTTGGATTTTCACTCATTTCAGACAGAGGGTTTAACTGCACTAGTAAAACTGGACCCTTTTTTAATGGTCACACATATAAAAGTCCATTCATTTAACTAGACTGTCTTGAGCAGCTTTTTACCTGAGACAATATAAATCACCTCTTGAACAACTTATTTTAGGTGCTACACTGTCTTTACTGTTTGAAATTTCTTTATTATAGAGAAACTAATTATTCTCTAAATGTTACATGCAAATAAGATGGTATTAAGTATCCTGATAAGCAACTAGAACATGGTCTTCAGAGCCTTTTAAAGGTCTTTGTCAGTGTCTGAAGATTTGCACCTCAGTGGTGTCTGCAGAAGCTGCTGTACAGCACAGTAATGGGTTCCAAGGGGTCTGTCAGATACAGCTTACTTCATTATCCTTGCCATAATTAAAAAGAGACCTTTGATAACGATGTTTAAACTCCCATGTTCTGTGTCATATCACACTGATACTGAGATCTCAGAGGCCTGTCATTGGGTACCAATACATAACAAAGGATTGTTTTCCTTATAATTGGGAAGGAAGAAACAGAGTGGCTAAAATTCAAAAAATACCAGAGTAAAAATAAGTTCATTATGATGAAAGTTTAAAAAGTGAAAATGACTTTGAAACAAATCTGTCATTTTTGCAATCTATGTGATTATGTTTCAGACATGAAATTTTGTGAATTGCTGACCTTTAAAATCTATCTATCTATCTATCTATCTATCTATCTATCTATCTATCTAATCTAATCTATCTAGCTCCATATTTTCAGTTTCTTTGATTTCAGACCATGATGATAAAATATCATGACAGATAGAGGCATAGCATGACTTCTCAAAAAAGTAGTATCAGACAAACAAGGACTGCAAAAACTCTTTCGATGGACGTTACTAATGTGTGTGGGATTAAGTCAGCAGCTGAAGATACTCTCCTGATACATGCTCAAACATCACAAAAAGTAAATGTTTTCCACTATATACAGAAGATGGGATGGTCTTGGTAGTGGAAGGATTTAGATCATCAAAGAATATGTTGCAAATAATTTTCTTTAACTTCATATGGCACCTCCAGGGGTTTTGAGTCACAAAAGTCATACTCGGTTAACCCTTGCTACTGCTGTGCCAGCACTTCTATGATGAACCCCTATTTCAGTGGTTTAGAAATCCTACTCATAATTTCATTCCAGCTCTACACCAGACCCATAGTCTAACTTTATGTGTTAATGATCTCTTTATAATTTAAAAAATTCTTCCTCTCAGAAATCTACTTTTACTTTTTCTCTGATTTCTCTGTCTGTGTAAGTACTGAAAAGTTTCTTTTGAATACTTGAATATAAAAGCTACTTAACTGAACCTGCTTCATAATGTATTCACATAATGAAACAATTTTGAAAGGCACCACTATCCTTTCTTAGGTGAAGAAACTACTCCACATCTGCTGGGGTATCTTCAGTTCATGTAGACTTATCTGAACTATTTAAAACTCCCGAGAACAGTTCTCTGCTAACAGCACAGTCATGTCAGTGCTGAACACAGTATAGGCTACAAAAGTTACTGATGTCCTAAATACTGTTCTATTCCAGAGTGTTTTTTGTCCTAACAGACCTTGACTGGGGAGGTTAACATCTCTTAGGGGATACCTGCAGGCACTGCAGAAGAGGTATCCTCTATATAACACATACTCAAAAACCTCAACCACTTGTCTGAAGTTTAAGGGATTTGTTTCCTTCACTGAGGGCTAAAATAAAGAAATAAACAACAACATGAGGAAGTAATGTCAAAATTGATTTGAATAATATGACTTAATAAAGTCAAGGCTACTGCTACTTAATGTACATTTCTTAAGGGAAAATCACCATATATAATGGAAACACTGAAAATTGTTTTGTGCCTTGACTCTATTGGCCTCTGGACTGAGCTTGAACATAATGATTGTTATTTTGTTTCCTTTGAACAAATCTTTCAAAGATTATAAACACCTAACAAAGCATGTGTAGGGGAGGGAGTTAAAACAAGAGCACACTACCAGCAAAAACCATAGAAGTGGTTATGCAGAATAGTGCTGAGTGATGAAACAATTTACTGTACAAGTATTTGACTATTCATGAACAAATGAAAATAAATAAAAGCCATTTTATGCAAGCATTATTTAAGTAGTTTTAGTAAAAGTTGAGGTACCCACAACAGAGAAATGAAATATGTTTAAAATTATCTGAAATTTGTTAACTCACAAGTAACATAAATCTACATATATGTATAGATATATAAAAATCTATATTTCCTATGAGCCACTACAGACAAAATCTGGAAGCTAAACATTAAGGCAAACCACTAGTCTTCTGAAATAAGAACCAGCTGTATGAATTTTGACAACAAAACTTAGTTCTCAGAGTGATGAATAAACCATGAAAAATTTTGGCTTACTTTGTGCAAGTGTTGCCTTTGCAATAATAGAAGCAGTAGCAAGTAATATTTTGATTGTGTTTATGGAAGCTCTCTACCTTTTGAATAGAAAGGGATAAGTTTGGCCACTTTTTCAATGATTAGTAAAATTACTATACTGCAATTTGCAGTGTTGGAATAGTGTACTGCAACAAATGCAAGATTGAGCAGCAGAAAAAACCTAGCAATTTAGAACTCAGCATGATCTACTTTGTCTTACAGAAAATCTGTAAGCTTTATCAGTCTTTCAAACTTTTAGGATGACCCACATATGATGGTTTTGGAACCTAAGCTAACATGCTCAATGAAATCTGTGTAAATTTGCAATGCACAAGCGCTCTCTCTATATATATACTCTAAAATAAATCTTTATTTCTATTCGGTTTTCTTTAAAATATTACTAACTTTTAATCAATCTTACTCATATTACCATGTTAATTTGGATACACACCTTCCTGTTTCACCAGTCCCAGATTCACACTTGGGCTAATATATGATATGAGTTCTATTCCTTGAAATCTGTAAGCATTTTCATATTTCCATTTCCTGGTTGAAATAATTGACAGCTCGGAGATGGACCAGTTATTTTTTGCATGCTTTCTATTCATTAGCTGAGAGTTAGACCAGCTCTTTTTGGAACTGTGCATTAATTAATGAAGCAACAAAATCATGTGTGAGACAGGATGCAGTTGCTACCCCTCACTGAGAGTAAATAGAGAGGCAAGTACTGTAATTATTTTCCTGCTGCAACTGTAAGAAACATACAAATATCACAGATTTGCTTGTCTTCTTGCATAGTCAGAGGAGAAATATTCCAGGCCTGTATTTAGTTAATGTTCTATTTATAGCCAGTCCTGTCCACGTCTTGGCTGCTTAAGAAATGGTATAGTAGACAGATACTTTGGCATTAACTAGGTCCTTGATGATGCAGCAATATATGGGTAAATGAAGTCCTAATACTCATGGCATATTATTGATATTAGGGCCAGAGTATTGCCCTTTTCTCCCCCTTTTTTTTTTTGTATGCACAGCAGGTACAGGATTAGCAAGCGGTCATCACAGTGATTTGTGGGCACACTAGGCTGGTATGCTGAAACAACTCCAAAGGGAGTGCATATGCTTTACATAATTATAGGTCTGATATGATATTTTTGGTATATATATACATATATACACTATATATATATTGCTATGATATTATCAAATAGGAAAAAAAAAAGATGAAAGTGTTTTTATTAAAGTGCCATGTCACAGAACATCATGTCTCAAAAGAGAAAAGGGCAGGCCAGGCCCTCGTGTTTCTGAGCTATTGAAGAGAAAACTAACATTCCCACTGCTACTGGCCTTAGTTCTCCAGCCCAAACAGTAGTTGCTCAATAAAACCTCTCTATATGCAAAGGTCTTAAAGGCATAACACAAAATCAGTGAACAATTCTTACCAAGAATACTCTTAACAAGGGAGGTTCTTCCCACCTGTAGAGTGAGAGCTTAACTTTATGTCACACTTTGAAAATGTTGTCTCCTTTCTCTCTCTACCAGCGCCATGCAAAAGCTTTGAAAATAACTTTTCACTTGCTGGAAGTCATGCTCCACAATAACCTAAAAGGTCTAGAGTGGGCAGGGACTTGGCATCCAAATTGCTGCATGATGGAAATTGTGGATTACTGCAAATACCAGTCTGGCAACATAACCAGGGGAAGGAAGAAAACTTTCATACTGTTAGACTTCTTTTCACAGAAGAAATAAAGAGTATAGTTAGAAATACTTTGAGATAACTGTTTGATGTTCTGGGTTTGAGAGAAAATCCTGTCTTTACCCTAATCAGCCTGAAACTTGGATAAAGAGGAGGATGAAATAGGCACAGATTTGAAATCAAATGAGTAAATAAATACATAATCTTCTCAGTTTGGGCAGGCATCTCTCCAGTTGTCACTTTTTTGATCTTTCCTCAAATGACGGTATATTTCTGTTAAAAGCAATTTCTTAACTTTTTTTCAAGGACAGTGAAGTATTTTTAGGGCATGCAGCAACACCAAAATCTTGTCTTCATGTGACCTCCCTTCTGTGAGTAGCACTTTTGTTTTGAGTTGTGTTGCAGTTTTCTTACTACAATTCTTTGGAAAACAAATGGCTGCTTTTGAACATCTCTGGTTTCATATACAAAACTCAGTAGTAATAATTATGGCTACCTTTGGTATTACAATTTATACTTTTACTGTGCACAGCTGTACACTGAAATGCTGAGGAAGTGCTTTATGAAGGTACAAACTATGTAGTGTCATTGAATCCATGTGTTCATTGTCTCTATCATACTAGATTCAAGAATGGCTAAATGAACTCCAAAAACTCAGCAAGGATGTAGTTCCAAAAACGTCTCAATAAGAAATGCATACTTCTTTAAGGGACAGGTTTGCAGTTGGACTATGTGGGCGAAAGAATTTAATCCAAAAAAATACAGGAAGGAGATCTAAGAAATATTTTAGCATGTTTTTAAAATTACAAAGGCATTCTGCCTAAAATGGTGTTTCAGATTCTGAAAAATAAGTCAGCTGAGGGGGAAATAAATGTAGCTTAAGGGATTTAAAATTTAACTTTATAAAGAAACTAAATCCAGAAACCATAGAAAATTTGGACATTTTGATTGGCAAATGCAAGCAGATAATGATCTTAGCTAAGCAAGGAATTTTATAGATCAGGAGTGCTGGTTTTCTGTTAATCTTGGAAGACTAAAGAACAGGGTAAGGGTAATGTTTGACAGTACTAAAACATATGTGATTCCGACAGTAACAGTCTATATATTCTCAGATGTATTCATTGCACTGCTGATTAAGCAAAATTACAGGGATCTGTCACATACTCTTCATCCCTTCATCTTTTCCCCTTTGAGAAAAGTATGCAGTTTAGAATAACTGCCTTTCGCTTACTCTAAAATGTGGTTCAGTTTATTCTTTTTAATTTCTTTTTAATAAGTGTAAATGTGGGAGAGGGTAAAACAGAGAATTCTCACCTTTTGGATTCTAAGCATATTGTAATGATGAGATAGTTCTGGTTTCTAGAGGCATTCTGGGAAGGGAGAATTATCATAGATGACACATCTGTTCATGTGATACCCATTCTAAGCAATGTAACAAATTGGTGGGAATAGGCTTGAGGCCACAGAATCAAAGCCGATTGGCATTAGTTTGAGGAAAATGGAACTTCTTAAAATCAACTTGAAATAAGAGGTTTTTTTGATAAAGATAATAGTGTTTTAATGTACTTGGATTTTCATGCAGCTTCATATCACATGTTATTTTAATTGTATATTAAAGAGATTCAAAATTAGGAATTAGATCTGGAATATTTGTCATAGTTTAACCTCAGCTGGCAACAGTGTACCACACACTATTCGCTCTCTCCCTGCCCTATCCCAGTGGGGATGAGAATCACAAAAAAAGAAAAAGTAAATATTGAAATAAGAACAGCTTAATAATTTAAACAAAATATAATAAAATATTGCTATTACTAACAATGGTAGTAAAGAACATTCAAGAGAAAGGGAGTGAAACACAAGAAAAAGAAGTGATGCACAATACTGTTGCTCACTAGTTGCTGATCAACGTCCTGCTCAGCCTTGAGCAGCCACCAGCGTCTCCTGGCAGCTGCCCTCCCTTTATGTACCGGGTATGCCTTTCTGTGATATGGAAGGTGGCACTGAGCATCCCTTTGGCCAGTTCAGGCCAGCTGTCCTGGCCATGCTCCCTCGCAGCCTCTCGTGCACTTCCTCACTGGCAGAGCCTGGGACACTGAAAAGTCCTTGACTTGGGGTAAGCACTGCTTGGCAACAACCAAACATCAGTGTGTTACCAACATCATTCTCACACTGAATCCAAAACACAGCACCACACCAGCTACCAGGAAACAAATTAACTCCATCCCAGTTGAAACCAGGACAAACATAAATGGGAAATTTTCATCAAATGAAATATGGTGTTTCTAGTATGTCTCTGAGATCAGATCTTCATTGTGTGTTATTCAACATTTCTATCAAAAAAAATGGTCAGAAGACAAAAAAAAAAAAAGGAAATAAACCCACAAAATCATTATTGAATGTATCTACAAATGATAAAAATAATGTAGACAATAAGGAAGCAGATAACATCTAATAAAGAATTATTAGAATATTTTGGGATACAAGAAGCATGCATCCTTTTAAAGGGAGATGTGAAGTCTTGTGCATAATATGTTGATAAATTAATTGCTGGGTGAATTCAAATGATAATATCATATAGCAGATGGTATGCATTTGGCACTGCTTTTTATTGCTGGATCTTGGTGTTCAGATTTCTGAAGCTAAGAAGGGTATAGAAATAATTTTCTAACTCAAACAAGAACCATGAAAGTGATCAAAGGATTGTAAATTATGCTTAATTAAATATGCCTTTAGTGAACAATGCAGGCTTCTCAGAGGAATAAATGGGGGTTGGGTAATATTATCACAGATTGGGAATACTGGCATAGAGAACAGAAACAGGTCTTTGCCTGTGTAACAAATTTTAATAAGGTTGACAGGATCAAAAATTTGTTTCAAATAAGGCTTTCTTTTTTCCTTTGGGTCTTTTTTTTCCTTTTCTTCTTTTTCAAAGAAAAATAAGAAAAAAAATTAGAAAAGACTTCCAGTGCTTCTTCAAATCTTTACTTCAATGCAAAGTGGTTTTTTTCCAAAAGTTGCTTTATTTCTGACTGGATTTGTTTCAGGACAGTCTCCTGACATTTTTAATGTAAGCAATTCTTTATAATTTTCATTAATGTTATACATCAGTATATTCTATCCCATGGCCAGTTCTGTTTTACTTAATGGCAGATAAATCTCGACTGTACAAACTTATCTGTATCTAGAATTATTATAATAATCTCAGACAACTACACTGAAGAAATGTGCCTAAATCAATGAAATAAAATAATAATTAAATCAATGTAATATTAGGCAAAAGAAAACCAACAAAACAAACCCAACATTAAAGACTTAATTAAAAGTCTTCATTTTAAGAAATATAGTACAATCCTTTTAATTTCCTTTCTGCTTTTTTTTTCCTTAAACTCATAGGATCAAGTTCCTTCATAAATTGAAGTTTCAAATTTTGCTCTCACAAAGGGGAAATATTAAAATTTTGATATACTAGTATGATTTAATATATTAGGTTTTCCTCTGATGCAAGGACCAAAAGGCAAAATACTCTGTGTTTAAAGAATATGGGCTACAGAACACTGAGATCCAGTGTCACATTGTAAGAATTCCATGCCCAGATAATTCCTGCAACAATTTAAACAGACAAATTAAAAAGGACTATAATAAAGAAAATACAATTATCTGGATTTATACTCCTTAGTGAATTCACTACATTATCCCTTACTGCTGGTTGAACCTGTCCTCTGACATACACATTCAAAGTGTATATAAGTACATGTGATTTTTTTTGTGTGTACTAATGTCGTAAGAACTACCATAAATGTCTTAAATGCAGTGAAGTACAAAATTGCAAATTCCAATTAAATTCTAAAATTAATCCTTTGAAAAATATGTGTTCTTCTCAATCTTTTTCTCCTTTCAATGTTTGCAGTTTCTTCATTTATTGTTACAATTTTTACAAAGTTCTGAAATATTGAAAATATGTAAATATTTATTCTTTGTCATCTTCAGTCACAAAGTCAAATATTCTCAGGGAAGCTACCTATCTATAGATCCACATGCACATACTTCTGTGTTTTGATTTTATTTGTTTCTACTTTTAAGTGGTTTTGGTTTTGTTTGGCTTGATTTTTTTTTTACATATATTACATTGTTACGTGCATACACAATATATTTAACATTTATACCACTAACCTGAGGAAATTCGGTTCTAGAGCATCACTGAACTGTGAATGAAACAACTCAAAAAATAAAAAATTGTTCTTTAGTCTGTTTTCACATCCCCTCTTGTTTCCAAAATGTTTTATCCAAAATAGTAGTTCAGAAAGACCAGTATGGCAAGGTTCAAATAAATACTGACTTTAAAAAAAGAGCTAGCTTCAAGGACTGCAATTATTTATCGGAATTTTTTACATGCAGTCTCTAACTTGTGAAATTTATTTTTAAATTTAATAAAAAAAAAAAAATTCAAATCAGTTTTGTGCACATGTGACTACTAGTTTAGGTGAGAAAAAGGGTGACATGTGATACACATTTTCTATATGGACAATGTTTCTGAGGACCAAGGATATGCTCTGCAGAATACTTGGACCCTGGCAACAATTTCAGCTGTTTATTCTAGTGGGAAGTATTTTCCTGCTTCACTGGCAGAAACGGTGAACATTTTGCTCTGCATCTTAAGTAGGATGCTGTGCATGAAAATGGTGTTAATATAGGACAATGGAAAGATGTTTTTAGGGAAAAAGTTTCTCTCTTAGTTCTTTCGAGAATTTTTGCTTAGTTATTTTACAGCAGTGGATTTGATAAATTTGGTCTTTGTCAGCATTTGGGACATTATATTTCTCTACAGTGATGGATTTAAGGCAGGATTTTGTGTGGTTTCTTGTTTTTTTTTGCATTTTTGGGGTAGTTTTGTTTTTTGTTCTTTTTTTGTTTGGATTTTTTTGGGGGTTTTTTTGGGATTTTGTGATGTTGAGAATATAATTGCATTGTTTTTCTTCACTGCCTGTTCAGTCTTGCTATCAGGATGTGAAGAACTTCCCTAAATGAAAACAAAATAGCAGTTCTACAACATATTAAATACTTAAACCACTTATTTTAAGTTGCAAGAAAAACTATTAAACCAGACTGCAGCTTTATAGCTGAAGAGCTCGGAGGGAGGAAAGGATAAGAACACTTCCAAGAAAAGGATATTTTATCTGCTCCTCACAGGACAGACACAAACTCTTGCTGAGACTTATCCTTTATACTTCACTGCACTGTCTGGGAATGTCATTTTTGCTATATATGTTCAGCATATGCACATTTTAAATTACATCATTAAATGTTAAACCAAAAAATAGTTCTTCAGTTAAGGACATTGACTCTAACCTTTTTACTTAAGACAAAAAGAAGAATTAATATGAGGTCCACAAGATTTTTAAGGCCTCTGCCCTGCCTCGTCCCCAGCTGCTTTCTCCACTATGTAAAATTCAGTGATTTAGGTACAAATCCTGCTCCATTTTTTGAGGATCAAAAAGACATTTTTAAGTCTAGGAAGCCCAGGTGCTGTTCAAATGTGATGTTTCCTACAGCATTAGGCACAGGCAGAGGAGGCAAAACCACAGACCACATGGAGGAGTTCTGGACAAAATACCTGTATTTAAAGTCTTCTGCTGAATATAGGTTTTCATCTTTAATCATCTTCATCATGGTTCCATGCACAGAACCACAGTGAAGGAGCAGGGGGGTGCCAGCCTCAGGCATGCAGAACAAGATCTAGCTCCTTTAAAATGAGTCGTGTTCTTTGGCATGTTTTAAGCAGGATTGAGGCCTATATGATCAAAACTTCAAGCTTTAAAACAGCACCAGACACTTAGGTCATTAATAAAAGCTTCATTAATCATGGCAGTACGCAAGTAAAAGACAATAGACTGACCTGTCCTGGAGCAGAAGAAGGAACTAAACATAAAACTACATCCCAAGCAGGGGTCTGCACTAAATGATTTGTTGCATAATTTGAAGAACACTTCCACCCTAAAAGAAAATATCATGACACTTTTCTATAAAATACATTCTTTGCTTAAAATTTTGCAAGGAAAGAAGTGACAACCACATGATGAAATTGTTCTTAAAGTAGATGGAGACATATTCTTGTATCGTACCTTCAATTCTTGATAATGTATGAAAATGTTTGTAATATTGAGATGGAGGATAAGAAGTTTTGCCATCTTTTGCATTTTATTACTGGAAGAATAGCATCCAACTAAAAAGTCTGTCTGGCTGTATGCAGTCTGTCAAACTAGTGTATTGCAATTCTAGGCATTTAACTTGGGTTTCTAATTCAGAGCTAGGAAATAGATGATCTAATCCTGCTTTGTAGTTTAGACCTTAATGGTTTTCCAGGGCCACAGAGTAATAACAAACAAAAAAAAATTGTCTTGGAGCTTCAGCCTGTGAAGCTATTTTCCTTTTCCACTGTAGAACAGAGTTATGTAGCATTACTGCAGTCATGCAGCTGAGACATGCCACTCAAGATATGAGTGGATTTTTATTTTTGTTTTCCTGCATTCTCAGAGGTTTTTGCATTTTCATGGTCTTTGACATTTAGGCTAATACAAGTTAATGAATGGCTTGCTTTCAAGTGCATTGCAGGTACCTCACTGGGTAAATCTGGCTGTTCATACTGCACCTCTCTCAGAAATAACTAAAAAGTAGGATTTCCATTTAATCTTTTTTTTTTTCCCCTGAAAATTAAAGATCAATTATTGTTTTAAATGGATTTTAAAATAGCTAGTACATGCTACTCGTGGGTGCTGTAAGAAAGATGGAAGTTTTGAGAAAAGTTCAGGATGTGATTTTGTGAAGTTATTCAGTGATTTATACTTAAAAATGCAAGCATGTGGAAAAGTATAAAATAATCAGAAAATCCAAAATTAATATTTTCTAATTTTGCTTTTAAATACTAAGCTTTGAACTACTAAACATATTATTAATTATTAAGATTCCTTGTTCTGCATTTTCATGCTTTGCTGCTCACTTTGTGTCATATAAGGGATGTAGTTGGTAATGTCCTTTTCACATTTTGTACCTCGCATGTCATTTTGTTTTGATACACATTATACTAACACAGCCTGACATGTCAGCTGAATATATAGACATGTTAGATGCAATGTGGATATCAAATTCTACAATAAGAAATATAATATACAAATACAGAATGTTGTGTTTTATTGTTTTGGTTTTTTTTAATTAAGAAGACTATTGCATTATGTAAAACTCTACAATCTTAGAAATTATGCTAATACTTGATTAATTCCTGATTAATTAGGAATCTGTGATCAATTAGGGTGCAATCATAACTGTCTGTGTGTCCAGAGGAGGAAGATCAAGAAAAACACTTTTGTTCTCAAGATTTACGCAGTAAAAAAATAAAGAATGTCAGCATAGCCAGCAATGTGTGTGAAAGTGTGAACACACCAGTTAGTTCAAAAGAGAGGAGAAAAGGGGCATGGACACCATTGGCAGTCAAGATATGAACACGGAGCTGGAATTTTGGAAGTACTCCCACATCTTAGAGTTTCACAGCCTCCAAGGATTTTTGTCCATCAGAAATTATGAGTAAACCTAAAATAACAAAGATATTATCAGGAGAATAATAGTAATAAATAGACTAATAGAAATAAATAACAAACAGTTGCCAAACACTGTCTCTGTATTCTGCCTATTTCAAATTTTTTTTCCCACACTTTATTTCTTCCTTCCTACCCCTCTGGCAAAAGAAGTAATCATAAATAATGGTTCTAAGACAGCTGCCCTAGGACTCCTGGTCAGGACATCATGGAAGAAAGTTAGAAGAGACATGAATCAAAGGAGCATCAGAAACCTCAGAATACAGAATACCTTCTGTATTCACTTTCTTGAGAATATTGAACACTTTGGCATAGGTACGCTGCATTCAATGAATCGACACGTATGTCTCTTACTTCATATGATCAGGTCATGGCAATCAGCTTGCAATGTTTTTCCTGAGAAAATAAAAAAATACTTTCTTTGTGTTTCTTGGGATGAATGTGTCATTCTCATGTGTTCAGAATTACTTTGAAAAATAATGGAAATCTTAAGAGAATATTAATGCAATCTTACATTCATGTCATTCTTTGTCATATGTAATTTACACTTATTTCTCTGGCTTTTTTGCACAGCATAAAGTGAACAAAACTATGAGAGGCTGAATAATAGTTTTCACTTTCTAAAAAATACTAACTTAATGATTTAATATTATTTTTAGAAACATTTTTAAAGCATTTAAAAACATTTAGATGCTTTGTCTTACATACAGAAATAACAAATACAGTAGCATTGCATTCTTGTATATGTCTATAAAATTCCTATTTGCTCATAATAAAAGAACTCTGTAGCATCTTTAGAGAAGAGGGTTATTTTGGTCTTTGAAGATATGTAGAAACTATTTCTTCTCTTTGGAATCCTTTTTTTATTTTTTCTAGTTTCCACAATTTCTTATATTCAAACCATCACTCAACCAAATATCAGCCTGAATCATCTCAAGCTAGCTTGCTACAGCTTGCCACACAATGCAAAAATATGACTCTTTTCCCTTGCAGAATCACAGAATGACCAAGTTTCACTCACAATAGTGGAATAAAAATAAAAGAACCAAAATTATATGTTCTAAGAAAAGAACCCCAAAATTATATTTGTGGCTGTTTACAGACATATAAATAGTCCCATAAGAAGTTCACTTGTGCTGAGCTTCTTAGCTTATCTTGTTTGACTGTATACATTATTAATGTATATCAGTAAATTATTTTCATAGAAAAAGTAATTTACTTGTATCTGTTACCTCATTACTTCATCTATGATAATCACCTCAGTAACAGTACTGCTTGTTCTTTCCAGATGACTGGAATATTGACAGCAAAATGAAGTAGAGTATTTTAGCTATATTTATATGACTATGAGCATTCTGAGATTGTTAACATTTTCATAAATATCCAGTGTAATATAATTTTTTTTCTACATAGAAACACGTAGCCAAAATTTAGTCACACTTCTCTGTCTCTAATCAACAAATATGTGGGTCAATATAAGTAAAAAAAAAAGGTTTTAAAATGTTACTTGTTAGTAACACTTAAAATCACTTTTTGTTTAAGCTTTTGTTTAAGTTATGTGCTTCACTTGAGCATAATCTTTACACTAAACTGATCTTTCCTATTTCAGTCCCCAGACTGAAAGGCCAGAAGATTTGATATAATTTTTTTCAATGTTAGCACTTCTCTTGCCACTATGCATTGAACCCTGACCTTGGTTCCCCAGAACTACAAGTATCTATCAGTGTTCTCTGGCTTTCCTTTTTGATTGTTTGTGATTTGTTGGGTTGATTTTTTTGTTGTGGTTGTCTTGGGTTGGAGTGTGTTGGATTTTTTTGTTTGATTTGGGTATTTTTTTTTTAAGGGAGTGGCTAGATTTCATTTACGTACAATGCAATAAATAATGATGAATGGGGGGCAGAAATGGTGGAAAACCTTATTGGCGTTCTAAGGTACTAAACATAGTGCTCAAACACTCTAACAGCTTTCCTGGTTTGCTTTGGACATGTAGTTAATTTCAGAATGTGGAACTTCAAACAGCAGGCAATTAGAAAATGTAAATTTCTTATGGCACAGTCTGAGAATATTGCCTTTTATTCCAGCATTTTTTAAAGGTTGGGAAAATGATCTATTACCTTTTGTGTTCTTGTGAATCATGATTTAAATGAAGTATATAGTGCTCATAGTACCTGCATGTCAAGGCTAGATAATGACAGTGCATATTTTTTCCTAATAGCTGGATCAAATATAAGCACAGCATTAAGTTCTATATTTAAATGTAAATTTCTTACATTCTCCAATCTTCTCGCCATACTTGTCAAGTGGCCTAACAAGTTGCATACATAAAATCAAGTACTCTATCCTTGTTTCTCTTGGTGGAGTTTGGTGCTCAGGCATTCATGTAGGGAAGATTTGATAGCAAGAACAATGACTTTTAATGTACTCCTTTGGCAATGAATTAAGGAAGATTTCATGAAAGTCTCTGTTTCCTTTGTCCACCTGTCATGTTGAACTACTATTTTCTCTTGATGTCTACAAACTTGAGAATTTTGGAGCATGCTCTTCAGCATAGCAATTTTAAGCAAACAACCAAACAGAAATCCAAACTCTTATTTCTTGGATGAAATTTGTAAAAGTGATGTTGTGGGTTACGAATTCTGAAGGGTGGATTTCTATCTTTACTACCTCAGATATTTTAGAATTTCGACTGTTTTTTCCTGCTAGAATGATTTCATGGCAGCTGAAAATGTGAAAAAATTTACATCACAAGTATGGAGTTTTTTGTGTTACAAAGACAACTGAAAGGGAACCAATATCAATAGTTATTTGCAATAGAACCATCAGGTAACATTCTTTTCCCATATTTAATGTATATGGATTAATCAAAATATTCCCTTCAATAACACTTAGTACTATAATGCCTTAGAAGGCTGTAGCTTTCAACACATTCAATGAGAAATAGAAGTATACAATGTGCAAAGACTTCAGGTCTAATTCTAAATCAAGTTACAATAAAATCAAGAGAACCTGCATCAACTGGAAAACAAGTAAAATTTTACACCACAGAAATAGCAAAAAAGACCAGGCTATATAATCACCAAACTTTTGGAAGATTAGCATGGTGCATGTGTCTGTCACATTCTATTACTATCATCATCCTCATATAATAGGATCATAGTGAATGTAATATGTATCATAGTGAAATTACTTTTGCACTGGTTAGTAACCCAAGAAATGCAGTCTGTGACAACAGCAGTCTATGTATCTTCTATGTACATTGCTTCTATCAAGTTAAAAAGTTTATTAGTATCATTAATATATATTGATTTCAACTGTAAGAGTAGACCAATGTTGAGCTCTTCTGAAAATGTCATGTATTTTTGTGACTACCTTAAACATTTCATGGTGGATTAGAGTGTATTCATTCAGTGTGAATGAATTTTACAAGTCTGATTTGTAAACTTCTAAATATATTGGGTGACAAGAGATGTGTACAGAAAGCTTTTTGTCATCTAAATGAAAATAATTTTTCTATCAAATAGTAAATTAACACCCTAATAGATTGTGCTACTTTGTATTTATAAGCAAGGTGTAGACATGTATGATTATTATACTTGTAGATGCATGACTGATGATGAAAATCTCTCCTAGTTTCTCACAATGATCAAAAGGATTGGTTAAATGTGTATCTGCTCTATAAAATCTAAAATATTTGTAGCCATCATATGTATAAATGTGAAGATTAATCTGTGGGTAAATGGGGAAAACTAGAATTACTGATTGCAATTTCAATCTGCTTCTACAGAAATTGCATTTCCTATCTATTCCATAAAGCAGATTTTAATAGGTGGTTGGAGAAGAATACATTCCAAGGTATTCTACTTTGATTTATTGTCTTTAATGTAGCTTGTTTATGTAGCACATATATTCTCCAGGAGATTAAAATTGATAAACCTGTAGTCAGGAACTAGCTATGAAGTTTAGGCATTAAACCGATTCTTAGATTAGCAGAAATATACAGAAACAAATATGTCTATGTCCTTAACAAATATTTTACATACTGAAGAAAATTTAAAAACCTAAACCAACAGAAATTTGATGAATGTTCTTGAAATTAATTAAATTTTTCATTAGTGAGGTGTCATTACTTTTGCTAGCATAGATTCCCCAACTTTTAATGCATGATTCTTTCCCTAAGAAAAAGGGCAAAATGCATAATGAATTCTGATGTGGAGATGCTTGTCTCTGTGCTCAACCAAATTAAAAAGAAAAGTAAACAATCTGGGTTTTAAGATTGTTTTATCAGACCAGTTGTAGATGGAACATGTTGCAATCACACAGTGTGTTTAAATCTAAGGAAATGCACAGATACTCTTGATTATTCATGTTGCTCTGTCCCATTATGTAAAGCCTTTGCTTTGCCTGTTGTCACTTTCAATAGGCAAAACCTAATGCTCAAAAAGGCAACATGAATTTTAGGAGAAAATTAATAGCTGAATAAACTGAATTTAGTTTCATGATAGTATACTATAAGAACAATTTTTGTTTATTCAAAAGTTCCACCTTCTGAAATAGATCTATTTGTCTTTATGGGGGAAAATAGAAAACTTTCAAGTGGCCTTTATCCTGTGTAGAAAATCATTCCAGCAGCAGTTCAGTGTGCAGACTTAGAAGCATTTCCATTATAAACTTCTTCACTCCAGGATTTATAACCAAGCTGTAAAATTCACTCCAGACTGGAACTTGGCATGAAAATTCTCACAATCAAGTATTGTGTTTTTAGCATACTTACATAGGAAAAATACTTCAAAGAGAAATTGCAAGGTACTAAAAGAATACTTAGGCTTCTTCATAAAGTTAAGTCGAGGCCAGTTTAACAGGTTAAAAACCCCACCCCAAAACCTTAAAAATACTTGAAAGTTAAATTAAAAACAGTATTCACAGAAGGGAAGATATGAAAGCTCTAAACCTTCTGTTTGCACAGGAATTCTGTAATACTGCAAGAAGGAGCAAAATTCTTAAAGTGTTGTGTTGATATTCTGTAACTCAAAACCAGCAGTGTCTAGCATTCACTTTAGAGCAAAGCAGAGGTTAGGAATGTGAATATGAGACAGAGGATTGAAAAGTGAAAGAAGGGAAGACAGAAAAGAAGAAGCCTTGTTTGAAAAGATTCCTTCAGGATTTCTTCAAAGAACATCATCCCTGCAATAATCAGCCCTTATGAATCTTGGACCCAAAACACCAGGGTAAAAGATTGTTGGAAGGAAGACTTTCTCTTGGTCAAGGAGGATTGGGTTAGAGAACATCTAGAGCGACTTGACATCCATGAGTCCAAGGGCCCTGGCATAATTCATCCAAGAGCACTGAGAGAGCTGGTGGACATCATAATGAGGTGGTTCACAGTCCTTTTTGGAAAGTTGTGAAGATAAGACAGTGCCTGAGGACTGGAAGACAGAAAATGTTCCTGAAGACAAGAAGGAGGATCCAGGGAACTACCAGCTAGTTGTTTTTGCTCCAGTTCCTGAAAAGGTGATAGAGCATGTCATTCTGGAAGCCATCTGTATCCACATAGATGACAAGAAGGTGATCAGCCAACATGGATATACTAAAGGTAAATCATGCATGACCCACATGTTGGCCTTCTATGATGAAACAAGTACCTGGATGAATGAGTGGAGAAAAGTGGATGTTGTCTACCTTGAATTCAGCAAAGCTTTCAACACTGTCTCTTACATCATGTGATGAAGTCAGGATATGTGAAATGGATGAGTGGGCAGTTGGGTGGAATGGAAATTGGCTGAATGGCAGATCCCAAAGGGCTAAAATCACCAGCAGAGGCTCTGGTTGAAGGCCTGTCACTAAAGGTATCCCCCAAGGCTCAATACTGGTCCCAGTGTTCATTAATGACTTGAATGAAGGGGTAGATGCTTCCTCAGCACATTGACTGATGACACAAAGCTGGGAGGAGCAGCCAATACTCCAGAGGTGCAGCCCTTCAGAAGGACCTCAACAAGCTGGAGTTGGGCAGAGAAGAACCATCTGAAATTCAACAAAGGCAAATGCAGGGTCCTGCAGCTGGGGAGGAGTAGCCCCCTGCACCAGCACAGGCTGGGGTCCAACCTGCTGGAAAGCAGCTCTGCAGAGGAGGACCTGGGGGTCCTGGTGGGCAATAAACTATCCATGAGCCAGCAGCGTGTCCTGGTGGCCAAGGTCAATGCTATGCTGAGGTGCATTAGGAAGAGCATTGCCAGCAGGTCTAGGGAGGTGACCTTGCCCCTCTGCTCAGCCCTGGTGAGGCCTCACCTGGAGTGCTGTGTACTGTTCTGAGCTCCTCCAGGACAAGAGAGACATTGAGATCCTGGAGCAGGGAGGAGGGGCAGGTGGGGGAGGGAGGCAGCAACAAAAATAATTGTCCTTATGACGGGGGGCTGAAGGAGCAGGACCTGTTCAGCCTTGAGAAGAGATGATGGAGAGGTAACCTCATGAATAACTAACTATCTGAAGGGTAAGTATCAAGAGGATGGAGCTAGGCTTTTCTTAGTGATGACAAGCAACAAGAGGCAACAGGCAGATTCACAGAAGTACCATCTGAACATGAGAAACACTTCTTTACTGTGTGGATATCAAAGCGCTGGAACAAATTCCCCAGAGATACTGTGGAGTCCCTCCCACTGGAGATGTTCAAGAACCATCTGGACACAATCCTATGCCCTGTGCTCTAGGATGACCCTGCTTGAGCAGGGAGGCTGGACCAGATGACTCAATGTGGTCCCTTCCAACCTGATCCATTCTGTGATTCTGAATTTCTTCTAAAAACAAATAAAATAATTAAAATTTCTTTTTTTTAGCAATCTCTGGTAGATTAATTCTCATGTCAAGCCACCTGGATGAGTGACTTCATTACAAAATTGCACTGGTATGATGTTAATGTCTATCATAGTTTAAAATCAAATACTAATGAAAAAATTAGAATCAGTTGCACAAACTTTTCTATCAAATAATTAGAGGAATGAGTAGTGAAAATGTTGCTGAAGTTAAAGGAAAAATAAGACTTTACTAAGAAAGATTCCCATTATTTGGGGAGGAAAAAAAAAGGATTAACTAACAATGAAGAAAAACAACATAAATCATCTCCAGTACTTTATTCACCTAAAACTGAGCAGATGTTAGCTCATTTTGGAGTTAAGCTAGCATTGAGTATTTACAGAACTATTCATATTTCACATATTACAGGAAATTAAATTATTTTTATATGGCAGCATTAATTGCACCACCATTAATTTGGTTGTTTGTGAGTTCCTCAAAGGTTGAAACTTTAAAAAGATTGAATGTATTGTTTAAATTCAACAGTATTATCAGTCATTATGTTTCTAATCCTGCTATATAATGTGTACAGCAGCACAGTCATGGTGTGGAAAAAAAGCAAGGTATAGTTGTCTTATGATTTTTTTGTCATGTGTTTTGAAGACTGCAGAAACAAAGGAAATTGCTGTTAAAAATAGATTCCATTGAACTGGTTTATATGAAGACATTGCTTCTTTTTCACTCATTTCAAATAATGAGAAGAACCAGGCAATGCAAACCGACCATCACATTACATCTGTTAGAATGTTATTTATGGTGCTGAAATATGTATTATTAAATGCAAGACCTTCAAGGTAAGCAAAATTGTCAAACAAGCAAACACGTATCTTGCAGTTCTGAATAACATATTTGTTGTCTTTGTCTAAATTCTTTTCATCTCATGGCTGATACTTGTGAAGAAGGAAGTGTTATGACAGAACATATTTGCAGAACAAAATGGCTTATCTAGATCTAATAAGACATCCACATCAGCCTTGGGGAATTAATAGGAAGGAACCTGAATGTTTTCAGTTCTCAAAAGTGTTTTCCTCTGAAACAGAAATGTATGAAAAAAAATTTTGCCTTTTAATATTTCATTTTCCAGTTCATATACATCACTAATTTAAAATGCTTTTCCTTGTAGACAGAAATTAGCTAAAACATTAGACATAAATTTAGTGTAAAAGATACTGGACAGTACAGCAAAATAGGAAGTTTGAACTTCAGTAAATTAAAGACAAAATTTCAAATTTCTGGTATCATGTGACTAAATATCAGTTTTTAAACTACTGTAACAGTCTAAGGAGTAGTACAGGTTATAATTTGATTTAGAGGTGCATTTAATTCATGCTGTACATGAACCTTAATGAATTGTGAATGTGCTGTCAGATATTCATGGTCAGTGGCATTTTGATGCTTCTATTCAACTTTGTATATGTTTTCTGAAGCAATTAGCTGATGCTACTCATGGAAGATTTAAAAAATGTCATAAAAAGAGATATTAATCAATTAAGAGATATACATCATTAATGCAAAAAAGATGTCTGCATAAAAAGAAAAGCAAAAAGCAAGGCCTATTTAAAAATAAGCAAGAAACCAAAACTCATTTTAGGATCTTAAGTTGTCTCTGAACAAAAAGAGGGAAGTACTGATACCATGATGTCACAGATAAATTTTCTGCTTTGCATATTCATTTTTAGGTGGTATGAATCAAATATACACTGAGAGAGCAATTTTGAAAGACAGAGGAAAATTCGGCAATGAGAGTTTTTCACCAACTTGGCAGAAGTAAACCTATCCACAATGCTTCATCCTAGCTGACTGTGTAACTTCAAAATTTTTTCGAACTGTAAGTCTCCTCAGCTTTTCCAAAAGGGGATTGTGAGCTGCAGCTAGGCTTGCAGGAAATGTCACTTGCCTTTCTGAAAGATTAGCAATCAATCAAATAGAGCATTTTGTTCAGCTAATAATCCCCAAAACATGACTTTACCATAGCTCATTCTTTATTTATGCAGAGTAAATAATGCATAATTTTAATGCAATTAATTTATTTTCATTTCTGCTGGTTTACCTTGTAAGAAAAGGGAATGCAATGAAATGCCTTTCTGTTTGTGCTCACAAAGGGACATGAATTCTAGCCAGAGGAAACTAAGTGATGACATTGTGTGCAGTTTACTGCAGCAGGGATTGTAGCTCATGTAGGAGTTTTTAAAAGATATTAAGGTTTCAGATATTTCTCCAGCCATTTTTCTCCAAAACAACAATAAACATCCGGTAAGAAAGCAGAAGGAGAAAAAAATGATCATTCTCAGATCCCATATTAATTCTCTGTATTTTAAACAAGTAGAAGCAAGCCTATGAAATGAGCATAGTCGGGATGCTTTGTGTCTGCTTATTTGCTCTTCTCCTGTTTTAATCATCTCTCAAGAGACACAGGCAATAAATACTGTCTGTGATGAGAACATTTTATCACACCATTGAAAGAAAGTTATCTCCCCTGGGACAGTCCTTGCCTTGTGGGTATTTATGAGTATGGTGATAATGTCACTTCCAGCAAAATTACAATTAATTATGCATCATTGTTTGTTATTCTAAAAAGACCAGGGAGACTAAGATTTACACGATTATATACTTGCAAAGGCAGTTTTCTCTGCCTCCTCATACATTAACATTCAGGGAATGTTATGATGTCACAAACCATAAACGCAATAAAATTTACAGGTCAGAAAAAATACACTTTATGCTTTGCTACTAATGTGAAATGTGCACCTGAAATTTTCCATTCAGAAAAACTTCGTTATTTAGAAAAGCTAGCACAGCAAGTGCCTTAGTTTTGCAGAACACCATGAGGCTAATGCTCATGCTAACAAGGTTGCCTGAGCTGGAGACAGCACTCAGCTTCAGTGTAACAGGCCAGGTGCATTCCATATTGACTTGCCCTTTCTTTTAATAGATTTACTACAAAGACTAGCAGAATTGGAAAGCAGTATTTGTTGGGAATTCTTCTCCTTTTTTCTTCCTTTCAATGTTTTAAAGATTTGATTTAAAACTCGCCAAAGTCAATGGGAACCTACGGTGGATAAGTTATCAAGCAAGGTTTGTAAATGTTAAATACTTTGGACTCCTACCGTGTTTGGTGATCATCAGTTTCTCTAAAAAGTACTAAGATTGATCCAGGCATGATCTCTGAGTAGCATCAGACCCACTGTTTGCAAATATAAATGCAAGCACCTACTAACACCCCCTGTTTTATGTACAAACACTCCAGCATACATGAAGTGCACCCCTGGTAGTTTGCACACACACAGGGATAGCTGCGTGAGATGTAGCTCCCCAACTTGGGGAATGGCCAAGTTGGGAGCCCTGCTCAGAGGCTGGGAGCATTCCCAGCGTGCCTCACAAGCCTCTGCACTCCCCAGCACGCTTTCATCTTCCTTCACCTCAGGCTCCAGATGTGGGAGGCAGCAAGGTGATGGGAGTTCAAAGCAGCAGCCCATGAAACGAGCTCATCCAGCCTCTTCCAACAGGGAGGCTCCTCCTGGCAGTGAGGCCCCTTCCCTCTCTGCAGCAGCGTGGTGCTGGGCCAGGTGCAGCTGGCAGCTGACTGTGAGCCCTACTGACAAGCCATGTCTGGCACAGGAGACGTGGAAACACTGCGAGATCAAAGCATGCGAGGTGCGGCGGCCGCTCCTGGCTCCCAGCCCTGTCTGCTGCAGCTGCCTGTTGCCACAAGGCGAAACGGGCTGTGCAGATCAGAGCTGTGTTTGCTTTGGGGAAAATAGGAGTCTTCAGTGCCCTTGCGCTTGGCATCTTGTTCACACTGGGGGAAAGGACTGGGAATAGAAAGGAGGCAGCATAAGGACAAGAGTCGTAGACTTGGGACATGGACAGAGTCAGAGGAAGAGCTGAGGACCTGCATCCCTCCTTGCATGGTGGCGTGAGAAGCACACTGCAAGGTGGCTAAACTCACTGGATTTGGATATCCAGCCAACCTAGGTGGCTGGATCTCTAGATGGGAAATGCTCAAAAGAGTTTTGGAAATCTGAGCCAAATACCTGATCTCTACTCAAATGACTCTTTATCACCCTGAGTGGAGCACAAAATACTCCTGCTGTTTCCTTGCCGGAACACACTGCATTACTTTATTTAGCCTCTTATGTTTGGGTAAACATAAGGTACTCTTGTGTAAAAAGTAAGGTAAATCTCAGAAAGTTTTATCTTTTTTAGGTAGAAAAGTTCAATATTTGCTGTCAACAGAAGAAATGGATTTTGCAATCTTTTGAAACTCCAGTTTCTCCAAAACACACAGCTTGCAAAGACCAACAATGAATATTCTGGAACTTTAAAAATGTGGAATTAAAGGTTTTTTCTAACAAAGATGGCATGAGTGGAAACTTATTTATTTATGTTTGCTTTTTCAGTCTGTCCAATTGTAGAAACCCTGTGTACACCATAACAACATAAAGTTACATTCATAACAACAGTGAGCATTTGAAAGAGAAATGAGATTTTGATCAAAGAAATAAAAAAGATAACACTGAACCATGGAAAAATTATTTAAGCATTTCATAAATTTCCATTACAAGCAGCATCAAATGTACACAACGTGTGTCTTCTCTGGATGTAAAAACTCTAAGCAATTTTAGAAAAAGGAAGCTAAAAACAATCCCATACAGCTTTCAAAAGCACCAAAAACACCCCAGGTCTCATAAAAAAAAAAAACAACAACTTCTTCAGTGTTAAATCAGACAGAAGGCTTATGTATCAGAGTGAAAAGGTGAAGACATTTAAAATTGGGCCTATTTGCAGGCAAAAATTTTTTTCCTACTTTTTCTCTTTCTCTCTCATTGTCTATTTTTTTTTTGGTATAAATGCTATTACTTTGAAACTCTCCTGGCATTTTGCAAGCAATAAAAAAAGGCAAACAGTGTTCTTTTCTATAAATTGCTCCTGTCTAGCCCCTGTTTCTTGCTTAAATGGAATATGTAACTACTTCTTTTCTCCTTTTTTAGTTTGATAATTGTTACATTTGCAGGCAAATAAAGTCACTGAAATTTCTAAAAAGGCAAAGAACTAGTGTTGCACAAATAATGCTTCAGACATTTTCCTTTTATTTAATATTTCACCCTTTTTCCTTTTGGAAAACATTAAACCCCCAGACTGAAGAAAAAGCTATATGGACCTTCCTCTGATTTTGATAAGATTAGTAATATGTTTTTCTTTAATTAATCACATCACTCACTTAATATTGAGGCTACATATCTTTTCTTTAGATAATATCCTGACCTATTTTACAAATCAATATCTAAGTTATGAACCAACCCCATTGGTAATAATCCTTCCGTCTTTTAACAACAAAAAATAGACTGACCTAAAGATAGCCAAAATCATTATTTTTCAAGAAAAATGTTCAAAAGTGTTTTTTATGATTTGAACTAGGCAGTATAAATGCATGCTTTCTTTGGGCCATGTGGTAATGATAGTTTTCCAAAGGAGTCCTTTTAAATTCCAGGACAACTTATCTCAGGAGAAAACATTCTGTTTTCTGACATCACAAGTTTCTTAGTTAGATAACTTCAAAGAATGTATCTTATTGTCTCTCCACCAAATGGGCACTTAAGCAAGCAAATATCTAGTCTGATCACTTGCCCCTTGTACCAGGTTGCTTTTCACCAGCTCTGTGTTTCTGGTGGTTGCACACCTAGCCAGCTTCTTGGCATCCCTGCCTCCCCTCCTAGAAACGTAAACAAGTTTCCATTTTATTCCCTTGAAACAAAACTTAACTTAAAAATGTGCATGCAGTTGTACTTTCTGCATTTTCATCATTTGACTTTCTGCAAACACCAGTTACAAGTAAGAGTGGAAATAGAAATTTTGTGCAGAGGTTGGCAGAGCTCCAGTAAATATGCTGCTGTCACTTGACAATTTTTTTTCCACTTTTTGTATTAGAATGTCAATACATGGAAAACAGTATACTCCAGCTATCCTTGAAATAAATCTTCAAGAAATCCCTCATGAAACTGACTTAATTCTGTCTCCACGAACATAACTCAAAAAAGATTTTTGCTGCAATAATATACTGATTTTCAGGTGGGCTTGCAGGTCTGAACTCTGCTCTTGAAGGGGTTTTCCAGAGCAGAGGGTTCATTTGGGCTCAGCTTCAGAGAAGCATTTAAGGGATGCTGAAGCACATCAGTAAGTGACAAACACCTAAACACAGAAGTAAATGTGAAAGCATTCATTATATATTTAAGATGAAACCTGTTATACTTTAAGGGGTTTACAGCTAAAACTGTAAGGATCATAGAGGACTCAGTCATTCACTACCTAGCTAGCTTCTGAGTTTGATCAGTTGCTGAATCAAAAACTCCCCACTTTGTCAAATCAAATAAATCTGTGGCTATGTCTGTACTTTATCAAAGAAACAAATTAGAAATTCAATATTTAAAGAAATCTCTGAACAACTGTCATTGCTTACTTTGGTAACCTCTTGCAAGAAGAAGAAATGTTCTCCTTGTACCAAAAAATCATTCTGTAAAAATAATTTATCACACTGTTTCTATATTTGTTTGTTTTTATTTTTTAATCCTAGAAAAAATTTAAAAAATTAAAACCAGACAATAATAAAGAAGAAAAACTTTGCCTTCCTACTTTAGCATAGAGATGCAATTCAACACCTGACCAACCTTACTATGCAATTACAATAAAATAAGATACACCCATACTTTGCAGCTGGATGTAATACAGACAAGCAAGGATGCAGTCTGAAAGGATGCAGAACCAGGTGGAAAGAAGGGAGGACAAAAAATGGTCTAGATGAGTTGGGTATCTGTCCTCAGCTGGTTGAAAATATATAAATTAGATTATTTTAAACCCCTTTAATTATACAATGAGTACTTACACCTGCAAGCCTCAAAAGAGTCTATAATCTAAATTAACATACATGTATGTATATGGACCTAAAATACAACTAAAATATAATTATATAATTGTTGTAATTCACAATGCTTTCTAAATTAAGATCTCTGCTCCTGCTCTTCCCTTCAAGCAGTTGTAGTCTGTCAGAATCTGGTTTTGTGAGCAACCCCCCATCATTACAGAACAATTGCTTGATTACTTTAAATGCTTCATTACTTTCTAAGTATTTTAGACCTTATTATCTTTCTACTAATCTAGAAGGTAAGACCTAACTCATATGACACTGACATTAAATTCCCATGAGTGGGTATTTCAACTGAATTTGAATTTTAGCTCCTATGAAAGACTTTTTATATTTTAATATCTTTTTGGGACTTTTTAATGTCAGTGCTTCTGGAAGAGTTGACCTCTAAAATGACAGGGTATTTATAACCTTTTTAGAAACAGAAATAATTCCAAGAAATTTTCCTTGTCTTACATTCCCTTCCACCAGACCCTCTTACAGCCTAACTCGGTAACAGCAAAGGTTTCATTTGTTAATTCTTTAGCATTTACTAACACTCAAGACAGCTCAAAATGTACAAACACAGGAAAATATGACAATTCCTGCCTAAATCAGCGTATGGTTTGAACACAAGATTTTCTGAGGACAGGCTATCAAGAACAAGGGAAATCATTTAAGAATATTGTTTACATCATTAGCAGGAGGTTGAATTTATTAAATATGTCCTGATTTTAAGAAGGAATTTGAGAAAAAGGAGGGAGATAAAGGTATGCATGTATTTATATACTGTATCTCTATGAGGATCAGCATAACAGAACAAAAAATCTCTTTGAAAATCTGTGAAATGTTTAAGAGTGATTTAAACCTCATGTCAGTCAAAAACAAGTCAGCCTTTACAACTTGGATGAAAAGAAATAGTTAAGATAGCTGTAAGAAACACTGAAACTGATTTTGAGTAGTTTTATGCTCAAAGTGTCAAAAGAGCAGGAGCCAGTGGAGAGATGTCCACATGCTAATAAAATGGTCAGAAAAATATATTATGAAAATAATTGCAGCAGCTTCCTGCAAAGCCTACAGAGCTCTCCCTTTCATGGGGGTGTATCAGCACAGGCCTGAGAGACCGTGTTGTATCACAGCCATTTGAATTAATCTAGCCTTAAGAATTGATTAATATATCAGACCTCAGAGAGTGACAATTCTTTGGTGAGTGTATGATGTCTAATTAAACACTATGTGTGATAACACCACTTCTGTCATCCCAGTGTTGAAAGTTAATTTCTGTGCATGCTGTTTCTTTCAGGTATCATTTAGTAAGACATGAACCGCTTGGCACAGAGTGGATCTGTTTTATGAATATGTTAAGTTGAGTAAGTCTTAACCACATTATTGTCCAGAAAGGGTAACTTACACGTCCCAGCTTCAGCTGTTTCATCCTTACCAGAAGTGTATGATCAGGCTTCATCTTCAATTAAGGGTTAATATAGAAAAAAAAAATCTTACCAAAGTGTTTCTTACTCCCAGACTTTTTAGCAGGGTTCCTTGTTGTTTGATAAGTGAAGGTTAACTTCCAAAATAGGGAATAAAAAATTTTGAATGATTTTATAAACAAAAATATTTGCTCTACACATAATATTTGCTGTTTTCATTTGAAGTTTTATGAATCTGGAAAACATCCCTGACACACAGAAAACAATTCATATGGACCTTTGTATTTGGAAATATCTAACCAACCTCTTCTGTCATGTAGAATCTGCTGGGAGCATGTTCTTGGAGTTTAGCATCTCATTTATATGAAAGAAGCAGTTCACATTGCTCAGGAGTATTATTTTGAACTGCTTGGGTGCTCTGAGTCTAATTCTGTCAGGCATATTTGCAATACAGGAACACAGACCTGATAAAATGAGTGCAGACTTTTCTAAGCTACACACATTCAGCTTCCCTAATCACAGCTTCTACAGACTTTTTAAAAAGTTTGAAAACTTTAGGGAGAGAAGGTGTCTTTGAACTGGAAAATGAAGGCCTGAAATGTGTTCCTATGGTCTATTATCAATTTGGTCCTGCAAAATAAAAGTCCTAAGATTATATGCTGAAAATGTCCTGTGGCTGATGGTGAAGTATGGATCTGAAAACACTTTTGGCCTCCACAACTTCCTTCTCTGAGACTCCTTGTGTTTCTATAGACCTGCGACATTTAGTCCCATTCTGAACATGGGTGTATATTTGGGGTTTTTTAGTTTGAATTTCAAGGAACAGTCAGATCTTGAACATACTTGTTTCAATACATATTTTTCTTTTAAATTTTAATGATGCAAATTAATCAGTAAGGCTACATTCTTGGTGACTTAATAGACTAGCTTTCTTTCTCTCCTAGAAAGAAAAGATGTACTGCAAATTATCTGTGACTGATGGAGTTTTTCTAATTTTCATAGAAAAATAAATACTGTATTAATACAGTAATGTTCTAAATTTATACAATTTTTTTAGATTATTTTAGTCAGGCTTCCACATGCCATTAGTATTTGCCTTGTCTCCTGTTCATGATATTTAGCGTCAAGGTAAATTATATCCTCTCTAAAGGAATAACTTGTGCAACTTATGATACAATAGACTGAGTTTTTGAAAGCATTGCTACAGATATACTGAAAGACACATTTTAGTTTCATGATAAAAATGTGATTCTGCTGCAAAGTTCTTGCTTATTTTTCCTTACTAATTTTTCTTTTTTTGGCTTCAAACTTTCTTGTATTGAATATTATCCATTCTGAAAGGACTGATTATTCCTCAGGAACTGAAGATACTGTTGTAAAAATCAGGACAGGATCTGGACTGGCTGCTGTTTTCAGAAACCATAAAGGATACCTCTCTGGCTGCTGTTTTCAGAAACCATAAAGGATACCTCTTTCAATGTTCTTTTTAGTAAGTTCTTATGCTAAGACATTTGAGCATCTGAATCCCTGTTTATATGATCATACAGTAGGTAAAAGTCAAATGCAGGCATATTAGGAGACGAAACTGCAAAATATCCAGTAGGTAAAAGTCAAATGAAGGCATATTAGGAGACAACAGCAAAATAGCTAAATTAAAATCTTAAATTAGAGTCTTAAAAAAAGTTTGAACAAGCAAAGAAGAACCATATAAGGTAAAAAAGAGTCAGATATATCTACCAAAGAAGTTTTGTGTGAATGATGATTGTGGTCCTACTCATACATCAGTCTGATTTACAATCTGAATTTTGGGTTGCTCTTTTCAGCTTCATGAAATCTGAGATTTTTCAGGAATTGTCAGTATTTATCATAGAGATATATTCCAAAAGAGTATTTCTGTTTCTTTTGTCCCTGCTAATTTTCCATTTTTAACCTTCTATGTCTTCTTGATTAAGACATATTTTTGTTTATTCAATGTATGCAGAAAAAAAAATAAGTGAGGAGCAAGAATATGTTTGCCTCACCATTTAGTTCTGAGCAAGGCAAAAGAATTCTTTTATTCTCACACAAAAACTCAGGACTGAGGTTTTGTCTAGTTCAAGAAGTAGTGTGAAGCTACCAGAGTGAATTTACGAGAGTTTTTGTCTGATGTCTATACTGTCCATGTTTTACGGGGAATTTACTTCAGATTAGTCTTGGTTGGGTTCCCTGGCCTAAAAGACCAGACACAGAATGTAATTTGTGCTCCTGAACTCCATCTTTTAGTTTTATGTTATCTGTAAGGAATCCAGTCTGTCTGTCTCTTTCAAGACTGTTTCAAGAGTGCGCCACAGGGTCAAAAACCAGAAGTAGATGTGACTGGTTGTCTGATTTTAGCTGAAGTACAGTTAATTTTCTTTGCAGTTACTAGAATGGGGCTATGTTTTGGATTTGTGCTGAACACAGGGTTGATAATATAAAAGTGTTTTCTTGTTGCTGATCAGGTCTTACATACAGCCAAGCCTTTTTGTGCTTTTGGTACTGCCACGCTGGAGAGCAGACTGGGGGTGTGTGGGAGACTGGGAGCAGACACAGCCAGGACAGGTGACCCCAGCTGACCAAAGGGATGTTCCAGACCATGTGACATCATGCTCAGTATGTAAAGGGAGGATGTTTGCAGTGATGGCTTTGTACTCCCAAGTCAATGTTGCATGTGATGGGGTCCTGCTCTCCTGGGGATGGCTGAACACCTGCCTGCCCATGGGAAGCAGTGAATTCATTACTTGTTTCACTTTGTTTATGTGTGTAGCTTTTGCTTTCCCTATGAAACTCGACCCATGGGCTTTCTGGCTTTCACCCTTCTGATTCTCTCCTGCTAGTGGGGGACTGACTAAGTAGCTACATGGGGCTTGGCTGCTGGCTGGGGTGAAACACTGGGACATTCACTTCATTACCCATGCTGAAAAGCAAACAGGTTAGCTTCCAGAGATGAACAACAGAAAATACTACCTGCCTTGTACTGAAGCAAGGAAAAGGTGTGAGTGTTCACCAAAATGTCAAGAGTTCACTCCAAGATTTTGCTTCTGCTCTTTCCAAACCAATGGGATAAGAAAGAGGCATCATCATTTCTTTCTATCTCCATGAAGTTTTCTTTTCTGTCAAGATATTGTCCCAATTGATTTTCTTTCTTGTGGGATGTTAATCAGTTTTTCAAGTCTCAAAGCTTTATAATATAAACAGAGACCTCATGTGTTTTTTTCTGGATTTTCCTAGTAAATGACAAATCTGGTAAATATGTTTAAGTGTAGCATATAGTTCAGCGTGCAAGGCTATAAAATGATAAAAAAGGACTTGGAAAATTCACCAAACAATTTATGTTATATGGGCTTTCCAAGCTTTTCAAACATGTTGTCTGTGCTCCATACAGGAGTGGCCCAAAAGGCACAGTAGACCTTTCACTGTGATCAACACAAAGTGTGCAGGCATGTCAGACAGGAGTCAAGGGAATTCTCTGAAAAGCTAAAGCATCATTCAGGAGACAAATGTGCCTTGGGAAATTGAAAACACTAAGGATGTCACAGTAGATGTGGTACGTGACCCTTGCATCTTCTGCAATTAAGTGTGGCAGTGAAATATAGCCTACACATAGCATTACAGGTAGTAACAGAGAAATAGATATATTTCCAGGGAAACTGGAATATATAACCTGTCTTAAGAGCAGGACTGCTATAGCAAGTTCCTTCATGACCAAAAGATAAACAGATAGCTGGTTCTATATTTTGCATATCTGGTAAGGAAGCTGAGACTGATTGACCTGCATTTCAGCCAGCTTGCTACAGCTGAGAGATTATTTCAAAAGATCGTGAGATATTTCTAGGAACTCTTAGTACTGATATTGCATATTGAAACTGTAATATTTTGAAACTCCCTTGTGAGCATATTTACTAAAACAGCTTGGTCAGATTTAGAGTAAACTAGGAACAAGAGAGATGAGAACCCTGATGTGGAAAAAAAATAAATTTCTATTTCTATACTAATCTACTAAATAAACAAGAAAATATGAATAATCTAGGAAAAAAAAAAGCTTGAAATATAGCTAAAGTAAAACCACCTGAATTTGATATTATTATTTGCAGAAAATTTTTTAGAAATCTAGAAGTGTGGCCTGCAAGTAATGGAGATTTGGAAGCATCAAAGCCCATGGAAAAAAATGAAAATAAACTTGGATAAGGATTTATTTTTCACAATCAGTTAAAGATTGATATACAGACTGATATACAGTCTGCATAAATACCAAAGAGAATTTTATCACAATTAAATACTCCTGTACACAAAATCCAAGACTCGTCTCTCACCAACTTGAACCTTAAGAGAGTTTCAGTCTCATGAAAAAATACCAGCTGAATAATACCAGAACTCTTCAACAGAGCTCCTGTTGGACTTAGTGAAATAAATAAACAAAAACCAACCAAATGAAACTAACACAACTCAGAACCAAACCAACCAATAACATTAACAAAAAAAAAAATTCACAAACAAACAAAACCAAAAACAAACAAACAAAATAAAACCCAAACCACCAAAAACAACCAAAAAAACCCCCAAACACAAATTAATAGGAAGAACTTCAGAGAATTATTAATAAAGACCATGATGGCATCAGACATCAAATATTCCCATTCAACAGCTTCAAAAACATAAGAGCATAAAAAATGTTGCTGCATGTTTTCAAGTATTTTGAAAATACTACCAAGATGCAGTATGTACAATAAAGTTCTATTTCTAGATATGAGATCTTGTACTAGAGTTATCCACATATTGCCAGCATCCATCTCTGCAGAGAGAAAAATGAGATACTGTTTAATCACTGTGTTTTGGGCTGTCATTTCTTAATTTTGGTAGTTCCTCAAAGAAAGTGGGATGTTGATAAAAAGAAAACTTATTGAATTTCCCCTAGTTAAAATACTTTGGAAGAGAAAAAATATTGAAATTTATTAATCCCACTGGGTTAGCAAACAAGTTTCAAAAGCAACACATTTTATTGGCCATAAGTTAGAATTTCATTTATTACCCTAAGAGTATGGATCAGCAAATCACAATGTCTTCTATTCAAAAGCAAAGTTATAATTTACTTTTCAGCATGAAAGGTTACTCAAAATATCAGAATAGAGAAAGAATATTATTTAAATTCATAGTTTTGAATGTCTTCATTCTAGCATAAGTCTGTATTGGTCTCCTAAGACTAAGATCTTAGGTGCTTTGATGTGAGCAATTTCATAATGCAAATTCTTCTGATCTCCCTTTGTTGCACTGACCATGCTTCCCTGACTTGTCCTTTCTTTCCCTGATGTCCTTCAATCTCTTCATCTTGCCAATATTCTTACTCCTAAGTATAACTCCTTATCTTTTACCTATGCTTCCTTCAAGAGTACAAAGAATACATCTATTAATGCTTAAGATTTTCCCCTCAGTATCTGACTCACTGATGCACTTCCTCTGTTACTTTCCCTTCTTTATTCTCTTCATGGTAATTGCTATAGCTTTTATTTTTTCTGAATTTTTTTTCTTTTCCTTTTTGTACATCTATTGCTTTTTCTGTCACTCTTAAGAACGTAAGAATAGCTGTACTAGATGATGATAAAGATCCACTTAAATTAGTGCTGAACAAAGGACACTTCAAATATATGGTGTTCTCATGATGCTCTCCCAAATTCAATCTATCTAACAGCTTGAGATGATGTGTGATTCTTTGTCAACCAGGTTCTCTGGTGGATGATTCTCTGTAAACCAGCAGCTGTGTCTTTTTGCAGAAAAACTGCAGCAGAAATGAATAATTGTCCAAAATCAAATTGGTTTTGGCCTTTTTTGGGGGGGAGGGTGGGTGGGTGGGCGGGGTAAGTGCTTTGAGAATACTATATTTTTCAGCCAGTTTTAACACTCAGTACTGTAAACATGTAAGTGTGACATGTTAAATTAAAATTGTTCTAACCCATGTATTAATGCTATGGTATTATCTTCTCATAACCCAGGTGACATGACATTTCTACTTAAAATAAGTGAAAAGTTCTTAGAATGGAATCAAGAAGAGGGAAGGTAGAAAATCTGCTTCATTTTCTCTACAATTGCTTAGGTATAATCCTTTAAACCTGCCAAGTAGTTTGAAATGCAAGTCCATGAATATGAAAAGTTGCTTTGTTATCTTTGCTGTTCAATAAAAATGGTATTTTTCAAAGTTCTATCTCAGAGTTTTTCAGGTCAGATTCACTTTTAATTTTGTCAACCTTGTTCCAAATGGCGAGGTTAAATTAAAACACACACACTACAAGCAGAAAAAACCCCAAGTAATAAAAATAATTTACAGTCCAGAAACATGCTTTCTTATCATTCCGTTCAGGAAGTTATGAAGACTTCCTAAATTTTTGGCTGAAACATTTTATATTTGGCTTAATTTTATAGTGTTCTTTTGGTAAAAGTTTTCAGACTTGTATCATAACCACTATTAATAAGCTTTGTATACCTAGTAAAGCCAAACCAACAGTGGTGAATACACCTATTGAACTGCCAAATGGTGATGGTGGTACTATTATTATTATGATTGTCCTGATTTCCCCTGGGATATAGTTGATTTCCTTCCTGGTAGCTGGAATAGTTCTGTGGTTTGGATTTAGTATGAGGTTATTGCTAATAACATGCTGATGTCTTTCTTGTTGCTGCGTAGTGCTTGCTCTAAGTAAAGGATTTTTCTGTGTCCCATGCTCTGCCAGGAAGCGCAAAAGAAGCTGGAGGGAGCATGACCAGGACAGGTGCCCAAGGGGATGTTCCACACCACAGAGCATCAAGCCCGGTATATAAATGGTAGCAGAGTGGTCTCTCATCAAGCGGTGAGCAGTTGTACTGTGCATCACTGGTTTTTTAACTTGAGATGTATGCCTCTCTTTTTTGTTATCTTGCTTTTTGCTACTACTAGTAGTAGTAGTAGCAGAAGTATTTTACTTTATTTCAGTTATTAAACTGAAATTCTATTAAATGGATTTGATCTTTTTTTCTGATTCTCCTTCCCATCCTAGATTTTGGGGGGATGGAGGGGCTGGGGAGGGAGCAGCAATGTGTGACTTTGTTGCTAGCTGTGGTTAAGCTATGACAGAGGCCTTCAACAGCTGAGAGTGCAGTTACTGTAATTTCTTAAAACTAGTATCAAAAAATAAAATCAGAAACAAATAATCTCTGCTCAAAACAGATCCAAGGCCCTGATTCATCAGTCAAATTTCAAACTCATATAGCCTTTAGGCATTTGTATTTTGCTTTCCACAAACAGATTGAAGGCATTCACAGATCTCAAAAAAAAAAAAAAAATCAAAGGGGCATAAGCAGATGAATGAGATGAGTTTCAGTGCCAGCTTCTTTTGCTGTACAAAAAATATGAGGACTCTTAGCTCTCTATTATTACTTGTTTTGTTACCTGGGATCATTTTATATTTATGCATGGACAAGAGTGCATACATAGAAACTAGAGCATCTGGCATGAGTTAATAGCCACAGTCCTGTACCTGAGGTTAACTTGCTAGTCTCCCTATTTATTACTCATATCAGAAAAAATGTCCTTGAGTTCCTGAAGACACAGAACCAAAACTATCTTTCAATATTTCTCCCAATATTTTATTTTAGGACTATATACCAAACTGCTGAAGACACAGAATTTTAAAGAACGGAAAAAGTAATTAGTGCTTTTCATCAAGACCACTCAGATTCAACACTTCGCTCTTTTCCCCATCATGATTGTAAGCCTACTTGAGAAAGCAGGCTAACTGCCACAGACAACACAGGATGTAACAAGTAGCACTGTGATTGAAAATAAAAAATATAATTCTTTATGTATTGGCATCTGCTAGTGTAGTTAGATGAGATCATCTCAAACTGATAGCTGTACATGGTCATAAATCTTCTCAGAAATCTGAGTGATGGAAAGGTAATCATATACATAGCTATGCCTGTGAGTACATTGCCAAACACACGTGCAGAGTCACAAAAATGACATGCGGTTGGGAGTGCCATGTACAGTGCCATGCTGTTGGGAGTGAAGCTGGTTTTGCTTGACAGAACTGTGATGGATACACAGAAGAAATTCTTCATAATCTGGAATAAAATTCAAAGCATCTCAGAGCTATGTCTGCTGATTTGGAGGTTGTTTACTGAAAGCCTAGTTTTCATCCAATTATGGGCTCACTGACAGTGAAGAGAGCAGGCCCTTGCTCAGACTGTTGCCCCAGTAGGAGCTTTCATGGCATTTCTGGAAAAGCATGTATTCTCAGCATATTTTCATTGTCAACTTAAGTGGGAAAGAAAAAGCAAAATTGATTCCCTTTGTTATTAGGTGGTGATTAGTAGTTTATTTGCTGAAGTTTTCAGCTCCTAAAGTGAGAAAATTTCATACTCCAGTGTAGACAGTTCCTGACTTACAATGAAGGTTTGTGTCTCTGAATGCAAAGCGAGCTGCACAGGGGTGCTCTAGACATAAAGAACTGACAGCAGAAACAGTACTCAGTGCCCTTATTAAAGAACTTGGTATCTACCAAATTAAGCTGGGGTAAACAAAGCCTTCTCAAAGTCCTTTTGCTCAGAAAGCGTAAAAGGAGCATTAATTGTATCACTATGATATTAGGATGATAAAATTAAATAATCTGAATCAAATATAAATGTTTTCCAATTTAAGTGTTTGCTTTCCTTCTTTTCACTTAATGTTAAACATTTTTAGGTCTTAATCAGTATGACGGTATTTTAAAAATATTTTCTTTCAAAAGTTGACAAAGTATTAATAGTGAACTTATTTGACTCTTAGGCGTTGCATGTGTATCTTTGAGTAACCATTAGCCTTTAATGTAGAAGTAAGCTCAAGAGAAAGGGCTGAGGAGGAAATTGCATACTATTTCTACTCTATCCCAAAACAGTTATATAAGTCTTTAGGCTGAAAGGGCAGTATGAACCAGGAACAAAAAATAAATGTTATGTTCCTCTCCATCTCTTTGTGCACAGTAGCCTATTCTCAGATTGTTGCTGCCAGCAGTCAGCTTGAGGTTGGAGAACTGGAAGTGTGTCAGGGAGCATACTCAAGTTCAGAGGCTCTGCCAGCTCAGCCCGGCCCAGTGCCATGCTCAAGCTGGTGACAAGCATTTCTAAATCCAGACATTGGCTTCAGTTTACCCCTAGCATGTAATGCTATCACCACAAAAGGGAGCCAACATGTATCTCCCTGTTTCCTGTAGCAAAGAAAAGGCTGGAGAGGCGGAAGTATTAGCTCTGGTACAAATATTCTAAATGGGAGGATTTTTTTTTCAGGCTTAAAGGAACATTGAAGTGTGCCTTTTTTGTGTGCCTGATTTCTTTTTAAAATGGGACTTCTAAAGTGTTTGTTTATGTAGCCTTATCTCTTTTCTCTGTTACAGCAGTTTCCTGGTGTGTTAAGGAAAAGAATCAGTTCAGCTTCTAACCAAATCATTACACTTATCTGGGATTTTTTTGCTGCCTAAGGGCAGCTGCATTGGTTACCTGCAGTTCAAAAATCCTTCCAGTATATGTGCTGGTCTCAAACACCAAATTAAACAGCAGTACTGCCCTTTAAAGAACATTCACTATTTCAACAGTATGAATGCACAGATGAATACATATACTTTTCAATAAAATTGTTCCTCTACTGGCAGCAGAAACCCTTTCTTACATTTAAACTTGATTTGTTTTATTGGTTGTTAGCTTAGTTTATAGAAGATTCTACAGCATTTTTATTGCCTCATGGGTTTATTGCATTTTTTAATTGTGATATAATGTGCCAAATCCCTTGGCAAGGAGGAACTATATTATAGTTTTATAATGGGTTTTTTTTGTTGTTTTTTTTGTTGTTTTTTTTTTTCTTTTTTTGAGGAGCAAAGGCTAGGAAGAAAGAAAATATATGCCCCAGGGTAAAAACTGGTGACCTATTTGGTTCAGCAACATAAGAATGAGGAATCTAAGCTCTAGATTTTTGTCTGAACATCTCTTTTTTTCTTCTGAACTGGGAAAGTTTACAATTAAAGTTTTATTTTTTATAAACAACAGTCCTCTGAACTGTACATGGAAGAGAGTCTTTGTTGTGAATCAGAAAACACCCTCACTTGAAGGCCTGTAGGAATAAATAGATAGTCTTTGCAGTTTCATTTGTAATTGCTGCTGATAGCTCAGATATGCTCCTCTGATTTTCCATGCTGCACTTCTAAAGTTAGGAGATACCATACAAAGAGGTTGTGACTAAGATCTAGATAAAATATTGGATTTCTAGAGTTAGACTAGCCTTTCTCTATGAATCATAGAATTATAGAATATGGTGAGTTGGATGGGAGCCAACAGGACCCTTGAGGCCAACTTCTGGCCCTGCAGAGGACTGTCCCAAGAATCACACCATGTAACAGAGACTGTTGATCAAATGTTTCTTTTGAACTCTGTCAGGTTTGGAGCTGTGACCACTTGCCTGGGGAGCCTGTTCCAAAGTCCAGCCTCCCCAGGTGAAAAACTTTCCAGACATCCAACATAAACCTATCCCAACTCAGCTTCATAGCATTTTCTTGAGTCCTCTCACTAATCACCAGAGCGAAGACATCTGAACCTGCCCTTCTTCTTGCCCTCAAGAGGATGTTGAAGCCTGCAATGAGTTTTCCCCTCAGTTTCCTCTTCTGCAGGCTGAACAGAACAAGGCACCTCAGCTGCTCCTCATACAGCTTCCCCTAAAGGGCCTTCACCATCCTTGTGGCCCTCCTTTGGACACTCTAATAGCTTTATATCTGTCTTATATTTTGGTGCCCAAAACTGCCCCCAGAACCTGAAGTGAGGCCACCCCAGTGCAGAGCAGAGCAAGACAATCTCCTTCCTTTCCTTCCTGGCTATGCTGTGCCTGATGCACCCCAGGACACAGTTGGCCCTCCTGGCTGCCAGGGCACTGCTGATTCATGTTTAATTTGCCATCAACCAGGACCTTTCCACAGCACTGTTATCCAGCATTTTCATTCCCCGGTCTATACATGCAACCGGGGATGTCCCACCCAGGTATAGAATGTGGCACTTGCATTTGTTAAACAACAACAACTTCATGTTGTTGGTGACTGCCCAGACCTCTAATCTGTCGAGGTGTCTCTCAACGGCCTCATTACCTTTGAGAAAATTGACAATTCAGTTTTGTCACCAAACTTAGTATTCCTTTGAGTCCTGTGTCCTAGTCATTAATGAAGATGCTGAACACAGCTGGGCCAAGGATGAAGCCTTGTGGGACCCCACTGGTGTCTGGACACCAGCCTGATGTCCTGTGCCTGACCTGTGAGCCTGTTGTTCACCTACCACACAGTAGTACAGTTATCCACTTGTATGCTGTATATTTTGTTCAGAAGGACACTGTGTACAATTATATCAAAAACTTTGCTGAAGTCCAAAAATATTATATCAGCTGTCTTCCTTCGATCAACTGGTGTGTTACCTTGTGATAAAAGGAAATCAGTTTTGATAAGCAGACCTTTCCCCTTATGAAGCCATGCTGGCTGTGACTGATGACTGTGCTGTCCTTCATGTGTTTTTCAATATTTCCCAGAATAATCTTTTCCATTATTTAACTGGGCACTAAAGACTGACAGGACTCTAGTTTCCATGTTTCTCCTTCAAGCCCTTCTTGAAAACTGGGAAAACCTTCCCCAGCTTCCAGTCAGCTGGGATGTTTACAGATTCCCAATATTGTTCAAAAATCATTGGGAGAAGCTTTGCAATGGCATCAGCTAGATTCTTGAGGATTCTTGGATGAATCCCAGGCCCCATAATTTTGCTGGGATTCAGCTGGAGCAGCAGATCCTGCACAACTTCAGGGTTGACCATACATTGCTCATTCCCACAGCCATGATCCTCCAGCTCACAGCACTGAAACTCCCTTGGTCCCTCATCTGTTTTGAAGAGAGAGGCAAAGAATGTGTTAAACACCTCTGCCTCATCCCCATCCCTGTTTGGGAGGTGACTATCCTCATCCTGTAACAGGCCAATATTATTTTTACACTGCCTTTTGACAATAATATATTTGAAAAAATCTCTTGTTATCTTCAGTTATAGCAATGCAGAGTCAGAAAAAGTAGGTAAAAAGTCATTGCCAAATCTATAGTATTCTACAATTTAATTTCTGTTGCTAGTTTTGTGGTGTTTTTTTTTTTTTTAACTTACTGGAAATTGTTTTTTGTCCAAAGTGTGCACGTGATAAGTCATTATGTCCTGAATAAAATAATGCTGTTGTTATTTTGATTGTGTTCTTCTTATTTCTTTTTCCCCAGCTTCTTTCTCTTCTCTCCTGCGTTTTGATTTTGTTTCACACTACAACTCATTATGTTCTGAAGACAGTAAGATATCTAGAGGAATAAACTGTCTTTCTGTAAAATTTTACTGGCACGTTGTTAGATTATCCAAGGAATACTATTGCTGTAATTATTAAACAATATGGCATATTAAAAAATGGAAATGAAAATATTATTTCCAGATGACCTTTTTCTGTTTTGGACTAGAAGTTGAAATTAAGTCTGACATTGCAAGGTTTACTTTCAATGCTTGTAGAAGTTCATCTGCAGTCAATCAGTATGTCAGCTTATCCCACCCCACTGAGCTTCCCAGAGAGACCCTGAGCTTTGAGTAGTATCATCTCCATTAACAAGCATCGTGACATGTCAGAGATCCTTAAATAAGAATCTTGAAAGTTTCATACTTTTTATTGATGCTTGAATGGATCATGCAGGAAAAGACATTTAATGATATTCTGCTCTTAAAAGTATAAACTGTCTTTTGTGTTATGCCAGTACTACTGTACCATAACAGTGGAAAAGAGAAAAAAATCATGAATAAAAGAAATACATATCGGGCATGTAAAGGGTAATTAAGAAAATTAAAAATAGCTATAATGACCAAGTCATAAATGAAGTAGTTTAGAACTGAACTCCTTTTTGAGGCCACCTGCCATATACACAGGATACTCCCAGCAGTCACTGCCAGTCATTACTGCATTCTAACCAAAACAAGAAAATGTCATAAAATGCTCAACATGCAGTTTCTATAAAGTTTTACAAATACGTTCTTACAATTGCAGACATGAGTGTCTCAGAGAAGATATTAGTTCTTATTTCTAATGCTCACCTTATGCCACATGGTGGCTAAGTAACTTGTGCCTTTTCCTAATCAGTGGTCAATGGATAACTCATCATTTCCTTAGCATGAATTCTAATTCAGCCTTCATCATCCAGGACAGATTCGGCACAGCTATTTTTTAGAAGGAAGACAAAATCACTTGATTACTGCTATTTTGGAAGTGCAACAACTGTCAGCAGACAGAAACCTCTATTTTTCATCCAGTAGATAAAAGTAGGTCAAGCAGCCTTTTCTTCATGCAGACAACATTCAGTAGTTCAGACTGGGGTGAGAGTTTGGCTGACACTTGCCACTCCTAAGGCTTTAAGCAAAAGCCAGTTGAGTTTTGTTGACACTGTTTTCCTCACAGTCTTGTGATGCTACATGCCTTCCTATTAATGAATGCACTTGTTCTTCCTGCAGCAAAATGTATAATGTCGAAAAACTCTCTGCTGTCATATCTATCCCTATGAGAGTGTTCCAAGGGATTTACATACTGGCGGTATATAACAGCTTGGCATTTCATTCCAGGCTGCCTCACAGCCAAACAGAGTGCTCAAATTTTGTCACTGAGGTCAGGGTCAATGTACTACCAAGTGCTTGCTGATCATTTGAAGGGTTCTATTGCATCTAACTCCCTGAATGGCTCCTTTTGGCCAGGCACGGCTTCAGAAGACTCCAATCCTGCATTCAGCCGTTAGTAGGGCTACACTCCAAAGGATCCAGCAGAAATGGCTTTTTCCTCTCTCCTTTTTGTCCAACTGCTCAGAAAAAAAAAAAAAAAAGGCAGAATCTGAGAGTCATAGAATAGTTTGGGGTAGAAGGGAACTTTACCTTACTCCAATCCCCCTTCACTGAGTAGGATACCTTCAAGTAGGCCAGGTTGCTCAGAACCCTGTCCAACCTAACTCTGAATGTTTCCAGGGTTTCACCAACCTTATTATGAAAGCTCTCTTCCTTAGATGTAATCTAAACCAACCCACTCTTAGTCTGAAAGTATTAGTCCTTGTTCTATCAGAACAATCCCTGCTAAAAGACCTGTACTCACCTTTCTTATATGGCCTCTAAGTAGTGAAGGGCAGAAATAAAAGTGTGCATTTCCTAGTGTTGGCAAAACCAGAAATCATTTATCTCTTTCTAACTCTTTTGGTTCATTTGGTTCTTGTAATTTTCTTTTTAAAGTAGCAGTTAAAAGTCTGGCAATTTCATTTCTTTTTCTGTGCAAAAATTTGGATGTCGTTAAATTTTACCCCAAATAAATTTATTTCAAGGGGAATCTGTTTTCATTTAAAAAGTTTGATTGTGGGGGAAAAGTTATGAAGTTCTGCTCAATTGTCAAGATCTCAATCTCACATCACAAATGTGAGATCACAGTTTTGCAGCATCCAAAATAAGCAACTAGTTCAGGCTAATGAGTTCCAAAACAAACTAATACTGTTCTTTAATGTTATAACATTTTTTCTTTTTTTTTTTTTTTAATGAGGTATAATAGGGAATGGATGGATTACACTGCCTTGCCAATACTGTCTACTGTAATCTATAGCTACTCAAAGAACTCCTATACGACACTGTTGTATAAAAAAACAAAACACTTTTTTTGTTGTTGTTGTTTCAAAGTTTTCTTTGAAAAAGGAGAAAGACAGAGCAGTACAAAAGATTCCCCCCCCCTTATATTTATCTGTATGTAACAAAATATCTAAAGGAAAAGGCTTTTTTTGACTTGCTTATTTGATGCATAAAGAATTTTTAAAAAAAAATCTTACATCCATTTGTTCTTGGGACATTTCCAGTCTTCTGTGATGTTGTTGGAAATGGGGAAGTGTAAAATGGAAGCTTCTGTTCTAGCAATTCTATAACTTGACACAGAAATAAAAGCCTTTTACAGGGAAACCATTTGTATTCACTCTGGATTTCAAAATTATTTCCATCCACTGACAGCTCTGGAATAAGTGTACTTGTAAATGCAAGATGTGCAGATGTCAGGAGAGGCTGCCAAGAGTCTGGAAAAGCAGCAGAAGCTGGTGTTGTCTGGTTTGATCAGGAAGGGGTTGACAGTCAGACAGTGAAAAGATCCATTTTGTATGACAAGAAATATTTCCATATATAGAGCATCAATATGTGTGATCCTTATTTTTTTTGAAACTTGAACACAAGTGTGCCCATGAGGATTTGTCTGCATATTTAGAATGGAAAAAGACACTGAGGCCTGGAAGATCAGCAAAGAGGATGTCAGGGAGCTGAAATAATAAACACATTGATGCTGGAATTTTTGCTTTGTTTCTTCATTCATATTCCACTTGGTATAAATACAGTGAATTTTAAACCATGGAAAGTAGGGAACAGTTTGGAAAGTATTTTATATAGTGGGAAGACATCATTACAGCTCAAGGGATGCGCTGCAGCCATTAGTTTTGTACTTGCTTCAGTTCAAACACATAAGTACAAGAAGTACTTGCCAAAAAATATTTTCGTGTACATTTGTTAAAAAGTTAGTCTGAAAATATGTTACTTAAGATACTCAATACCTAGAGGTTTTTTGTACCCTAATGGTGGAGACAAGTGATTTGGAAATTTTACAAGAATTTTTAGTTTCATTAGTGGTTTACTTTCCAAATTTTGTGATCTGTAGCTTTAGGTATTATTTTAGTTGTTCCTGTGTGCAAATTGATCTGCCTAGGAAACTTGTGAGCTTAAAAAGAGGCCTCTTCATTTTTTTTCCCTTCAATGGCATTTAAATTACAGAATTCAGAAAGTAATTAGAACTATATGGTCTACTGGCCTATTATCCAACATAAATTAGCCTTGCACAATGATTCTCATTAGTCATTAAGGGGTGGCAACATTGTCACTGGTGTGCAAAATATCTCAGGAGACCTACGTATGGTAAAAGTTTGTGTAGTTGGTGCCACACTGTTCCTTCCATGAGCTCAGATATGGAATCTATTCTGAGCAGAATGGCAAGAGGAAACTGGAAAGAGGAAGGAAGGTGAAGGCTGGAAGGTGAAGGTGCTGCCTGGTATGAGGAAGAAGGCTCCTGCTACACCTGAACATTTGCAGTTACTAAATAGGTTCATTGCCCTCAGGTAGAGGAGAAGCTGACTGTGCTTTCCTGCAGTGCATATGAACCCTGGACCACAAAGGAGCAGCAGGAGAAAGCAACAGCTGACAGCAGTGAATGACTCCCTGCTGCAGAGGCCAGAGGTCACTGACCTGTTGTACTGAAAAGTTTGCTGCTTTCCAGGGGCTCAAGTTTGGGTTGCTCTATAGCAACTGATGAAGCTTAACTAACTCAAAAATCTTCCTTTAGTAAAAGTCTCATGGTAGTTTTTGTGAGGTTAACTAATAATACAGCTTATTTTTCACGCACTTTGACAGCAGCTGCCTTACCTTGTGAGCAAAGCTCTTGCAGTTTGTGCTACTGAGTCATACTTACTTTTGAACTTTGCCTGTAGTTCAGAACAACCTTACGTATAAATATAGGCAGCTTGAGTGGCGAGCCCTGAATAAATATAGGTAGCTTGAGTGATTGAGCCCTGAGGTAAACTAGAGTGACATAAACTTTTCTCACATCTCATGATAACTTATGATATTATTGATTACAGGCTCAGACTGTACTATTACTATCTTTCCTTATTTTAGGAATTTTTAATCCTTGCTCTTCCTCACTATAACTGAATTGCAATTTCAATCACCAGAAAAGAAATAAAAATATTGAGATATACATTCCTTGTGTATAAACTAGAAAGAAAAATTTGTGGTGGGCTGAGAAAGAATGTATGTGTATATAGTTTTAGGACTTCCATGGTTTCATATCATCAGCGTACTCTTACAAAATTGCCAGTGTACAGCTACAGTATACCATTACACTGATAGCTACACTGTGGCTTTTTTTTAACACAGTTGAAAAGCTTAACTGTGTGATATGTAGGATTTTGAAACAAAGGAATGTGTGGTATGATAATTTAAATGAGTCTTTCCTTTGGTGTTTTGAGGATGTGTGCATTTACCAAGTAAAGGAAATAAACATTCATATTTAATTTTTTTTGTGTGTGTGTGTAAATGTGGTGTTAAATTATACATGTAACATTAATATTACAACTTTACAGAAGAATAAATATTTTCATTTGAAAATACTCCTGCACCCTGTCTAATATCTAAATGAGGATTAATAAAAAGGTCCAGGTTTTTGCCAGCAGCTCTTAGATGAATGACCACTTATTTGAAACACATCTTCATTCTGTTCTTGCTTGTATCATCTAAAAAAACCCAAACAATTTATACTGGGTATCTAGGTTCATTTCAGTCATAAGAGCAGAAAGTGAATAGTTCATCATTTCTGAAGACTGATTCATTCCTTCTTTGATAGTCGAAGAAGAAAGAAGAAAGAGTGAGAAGTGGGAGACAGAGGCATGGAAAGACTATCCCCAACCTGAAGCCTTCTTTCTCTTGTTCTGTAAGGCTGAGACGTATAAAACTCATATTTGAAACAGCAGTTGGTCTAATGGCAGAGTATTACTGTTTCAGTGATTATAAAGAAAGCCAATAATACTGAATTTAAACTTTCTAATGGATTAATTGTAGGTAAGATTCCAAAAATAAAAAAAAAACCAAAAAAACCAAAAACCCCCTAACATACAAATTTTTAAGCAAGATAAAGGTAGAAGAGTAAAAACACTGTATGGAAATGTACCTTTTGAAATTCTTTATTCATTTTATACGTTCAACAACCCCCTTTCTAGAGTGTCTGAACTGTATATAATTTTGCTCTACTGAAACTATAGCTTGTTGTCCATTTCCCTAGTACAGGAAAGACATTTCATTATACTCAAGACTGTTACAAGTAGGTTTTTTTAGTAGCAATGAAAAAAATCTTCCTAAGGCTTTTATATATGTACATATCAATATATACAGACTTATATTTGAATATGCATATACAAGTCAAGAACTGTGCGTACAATTATTTATCTATATATGTAATGTTAAAGGTACATAAAAGGTCATAGAGTGGTTTAATTGTGCTTTTTTGCTGCTTATAAACTTTAGATTGAGAGACTTTTCTCTTGGCAGCTGGAAAATAGAGAGAGATAAAAGAAGTAGCTGTACTGCTGGCAAGCCACTCACATTTATCATCATCCTGGGCTGACACTGTGGAGGAAAGTCTCAATACATATTTAATTAAATTTCTTGTTCTTCCTCAAATGAGGGCTTAGGATATAGGGAAACATAAGATGAAATGTGTGCTGCAGCTGAATTTAGCATAATGCATCTATGACTCTCAGTTTTGGAAGGACTCCAGATCTAAATAACTGGCAGCTAAAAAAATGCAGGATGGGGGCAGGGAGGATTATCCTGTTTACAAAAAAAGCACTTTTATTGTAGTGTTATCTGGAGTTATCTTTTATTACTTTTAATTTGGTAGAATTAGAATCAGAAAGCAAGATTTAATTTACCTTAACATAAAACAAATGAATGAAACTAAATTATAATAGCCATAAAATTATAGTAACAACCAAAAAAAGTAAAAGAGAATTATCACTCTGTGAATGGAAGAGCTCTTTTATGAACATCAGAAGTAGCATCGTGTCCCAAACTGAAACAAAGAATATTATAAAAAAGGGGAAATTATGGCTGCTTCAGTGTAAATATAAATATTGACCTATTGCAGATTATCACAAAAAAAAAAAACAAACAAAAAAACCCAACCAAACCAAAAACAACAATATAAGGGAACAGTAATTACGGACTATCTAAATACAAAAAATGCCATGTTATGCTCAAGGTAAAGAGTTGCTCCAATATTTTTCCCTTCTACACCTTGGATTCAAGGCTTACAAAAAAAACTGCAGAGCTAGGTTATAATAAATTTTTAAATAAATTTTTTATATATTTCTTGGCACATATTTTCAACACATAATTTCAAAAATATTTTCCAAGAAATTAGAGTTCTGCATGTAGTCTGTATTAACCAACATCCAGAATAAAAAGTTAAGCCTCTTCTCAACTTGTTAGCACCCGCTCTAGTACAAACTGTGGAACCCTCACCTTCTCTTTCCTTGTTGAAGATACATTTCTATTTTCAAATAACCCAAAATGCATGATATAACACAGTTAATGAACACTTTGACATTCCCTGCTCATCCCCCAGATGGTAAGAGAAGACAGTGCTTTCTGTAAAGTATTTAGATGCTTGTGTATGGGAGTGGATGCTTATTGTTAGGTCTATGTCCAAACAATTTTTTCTCATCCTTGAGACTAGCAGAGAGGTTAGAGACCTATCAGCTCATCACAATATCCTTCATCATCCCTCTTCTTCTCAAGGAAGGACTAGGTGTTGACTTTCAGATATTTAGGGATACTTTTCAGATGTGACTACCACACCAGGGAACAGGGAGAGCTACTGGAGAGTCACCAGGGAGTGACTAAGTGGTTTTTTTTTAAATAAAAATTTTAATTTTATTGTTAATGAGACTTTTCTGCATTAATAATCTGGACTAATAAATTGAAACATGAATGGGACTAACAACAAATTCTTATCCCTCTGTAAGAGTTGTATTTACTTTTGCTCTTTAGAAGATTTTGAAATGTAAGAATATTTTTTGCCTACTTTTCTAAGTACACAGTAGCTTTCCTTCCTTACAGTATAACCCAGCAAAAATGAATTTTCCATAGTAAATGTTATATGGTTTGTGATTTTGTGATTATATACACTTTAGATAACTTTGGTTGAGTATTTCTGAGCTGAGTGAAACATGGAAGCATTCCGAGTTAGTTTGTAGCTCATATTGCTTTCTTTTTTGCTTTTGAATCCTCTGGTACTAGGAAGAATAGTGAGTTTGGGCCTCAGATTTGATCTTCCCAAGGAAATTTTTGAATGAAACCAATACAACTGCAGTGATTCAAAGAAAACTCAAAGCTAATTCATGGTCTGAGCATGACTACTGGATTGTAGTTACCATGAATTTAGGTGTCATTTAGTCCTTTTCCAGTTGATTTGTGAGTTGTGATGGAGCTTAGTCAATTGCTAAGCACCCAGGTGCTCAGATGGAGTGCATGTGTGTGTACTTGTCTGGAGGCAGCTATGGCACTTGCACTCAGGAGCCAGTTCAAGTATTTATGTGTAGATACAAGATTTAATAGCTGAGAAGCAGAGCTACTGTTTAATTTATGCACTGTCAGGCTCAGTTTTAGGGAACAGCCTTCCTAACTCACTCAATGACCAACACAACATACGAAATCGTAATTTTAAAACTTAAAGCCCATAAATGAACATTAAACAGAATCTTCCTATAAAATTTTGATTTTTACCTTCAAGGAGAAGATAGGATTAGTAGCATTACAATTTTGAGATAGCTTTTGAGTAACTAAAATCATATTTGTTGTATGTGCATGTGCACATGCATGTGTCCATACACATATTATTTGGTTTCTTAGAATAGCTGCTTTGATACATGCCACCCCAAGAACATGTATACTAAGTAGCTTAATGGTAATGTGGCGAGAAGTGGTCCTCATACAGTCTTCAGTCTTCAGTTCACTGAAGAGCATCTAACATTGCAAAACCAAATAAAATTTAATTTTGTTGCAGCTGTTTTGGAAATTAACCGTTTTGAGAAAATTATATTTTGTTTGGAAAAGATTTCTTATGTGTCTGCAGACAGAGACAGAAAGAGAGACTGCAGAGCCTACAGTTGATGGATGGCAAATGTCTTTGCTCTGCATTAGAATCTACTCTCTGATGCCTGAACTTAACTCAGAACCTGTAAACAATGGGGGCAGCCCAGAAGGCCTACGGAATTAAACGTATTTTTCTTAACAACAAAAACTTTATTACTTTATAAATGTTTCACAGACTAAAACAAGGAATGCCCACCATTTTCAGTCCTTCTGACTCTTGGTCAGGCAAAAATCTCGTTGAAATAGTTTGTTTGTCTATACAGTTTAAAGGCAGAGTTGCTATTCTTAAAATGTATTTACAGTCTCTGTGGTGGCAAAGGAATAATACAGAAGAGACAAGGGCAAGAGGAAAATCATAAAAGAGAAGAAGTGCATCAAAAGAGCGGTCAGCCAATGTTCTAGTTGCTGCTTCACTGTTGTGTGACAGCATGAAAAGCATGCTGTCAGCTCCTCAGCTCTTATCTAATAACCTTTCTGTTTTGCACTGTGAAAGGTACTCAGTAACATTGTCATGGTAATTGCCAGAGTACAGCACCATCACTTCCCACCTCATCAGCGGAAATCTGCTTGCTGATAATTTGTGAAATTGCAAATTCTAAGGTGTATAAAACGACTTGTTCATAGGAGAGAAAGCAATGACACATCAGCAAGGAACAATACTAGGGTTTCCATTGCCCTGGAAATGCTTTTCATAACAGGCATTTTTTATTGATAACTTTTTGTTAATTTCGTTTCCTCCCAAATTTGTCTCAATACACTCTAGTTCAAGTAATAAAACTCTACTGGATCTTAAGACCATCATAAAGGGTTCTTGTATTTTGGGATTTTTTTGAAAAATGCTTTTTGTTTAAGGAACCTGCAGTTTCATATGCCTACCACTTCTGATGTTGTGCATTGTATCATGACATAATGAACAGAACAGTAAGTTTAGTCAATGAAATTCCATTTATCATTATCTCACACACATTAATTTCTTACGTGGCTGTGGCATTCTTCATCTGTTAATCTGACTCCAGCCAGTTGGGAGATGAACATACCCCTAAGCACAATGTGTCCACAGGCAGAAAGCTGCAGTAAATATCAACAACTGGGAATAAATTTAAAATTTATTTTAGCAGAGATTGCACAATCCCACATGTATTTACCAGTTTTTCACTGATGTCATTATCTCAACCTCTTGAGCTATAATAATAGCACAATCTGCAGAATTGTGAAAACAGGAATTTTTATTTTTAAACTTCTAGTGCTTTTTGAACTGGCAGTTGGATTTTAATTTTCTACAAGACTTAGTCACTTCTGAATTATGTTATTTTTCTCCATAATATGCTCATTTCCTGGTATGTATTGGCACCAGCTTAAGATCTGATGCTGCACACTCTGGGAAAATCAGATATATAATGAAAAATGTTTAGCTATTTTGTTCTAGTTACAAAATTTTATGCCTGTGTGACATATTTTTTCTTTTTTGCTATATCATATTTTTATACAAGCTTAAACAAATTGAGTTAACTAATTTAAAATCAAATCAGAAATTTTACCCCTGAAACCGAATTTATTAAATTCCCTAAATAATTTATTTTTAACAGAAAATTTTGATATAATATCGATTGTCAACAGGAAGCATAGTCATGTATTATATCTTTTTTATTCAAGATTAATGCATTAAGTTCAACTACACTTAAACATGTGCTGAGTAAATGTTTATAATTCATTGCTGATCTGTGCACTTACTGAGTATATAAAATAAAAAAAAAAGTTTTGTAAACTAGGAAGAGGGAAGAAATAATATCCCTTACTGTGTAACTAGTGCAGGTATTTGTATATATCAGAATAATATTTCTGTAATAAAGATTTTAAAAAAGGGACCAAGGGTGAGAAATGATTAAAGGAAACTGAAAGGTATGCCATTATACTGATTTATATAAAGTGTATTATCTTAGTTCATATATATATTTTTTTACCTTGGCATTTGTATTTATACCCTACACATGTGAATCTCTCTGCAAAGGCAATAGAAACAGGTAAACCTTAGATGAGACTCGTCCCATCCTAAAAGGAATTTTTCAGGTATTTCAGATGAACTACTTATAGCATGACCTTGAGGATAAGTGGAGCACAGCTCTCAGGTGATTTTCTATGGGATGGCAATATTTGGGTAGTCTATTTCTAGAATAAAAATTCTCAATACAGTATGATTGAGAAAAGGAGAAGGCACATCTTAGAAGAACAGAGATCTGAACAATCTGTCTTTGGGTGTCTGTAAAAAATAAGATGACACTATATTCAGAAATGAAGCCAGGCAAAATCTTTTTCCAGAAGGCTGTAATAAACCTTTGTTCATCTGTGCTAGTTTTACTCATTTCTAGGCTGTAAATATTAAATATTTATGACATTATATACTTTTTGTACTAAAAATGTGTTACCTCTGTCTATAAAAATGGCAACTAACAAATAAAGAATTATCTGATCCAAAGAACACAAAATGAGATTTTTAAGGGTAAATTTTATGAGGTTAGGAATAAGTATTATAAAAACCCAACAAAAACTAACCAACAAACAAAACAAAAACTGAAAGAGAAAAAAAGTCCCCCAAAAAACCAAAACAAAACCAAAAGAAAACAAACAAACAAAAAATCCACAAAACCCAAAAAAACAACCCCAAGACACATTATCAGAACAGCTTGTACAAAATGTCCCTTCAGAACTGCCATGCTTCTCTCTGCTTTTGTACATAAGTTGGGGAATGGCCAATATCTTTCTTCTTTTTGTCCTTTTTAATTCTGGAAAACAACTTATTTAGAATTCAAGTGACAAGCAAACAAAGTAATCTGTCTGGACTAATAATTAATAATAGTGTTGGTATTGTTTGAGGATGAAATAAAGTAGTGTCCAGAGTAAAGGTGAGAATGTAAATTTTTCTATTCCAGAAGAAGGAATTAAATTGGTCAAAGACTTGATAGTTTTTGTAGAGCCTCATTTTTCTTTAAATAAAATTCCTCAGTAGGTTCTAAGGATTTTAGATCAGTCATAAAGAACCAAAAAGCAAAACATTATTGTCAGCCAGAAGGTCCCAGAACTGCTGACCAATGTTGTCTTTTCTCATTCCTTCAATAATCAGGCTTCTCATTTGCTTCCATTTGGAGGTTTATTTCAACCTCTGTGATTTTATGCACCATTGACTGAGTTGATACATCTTAATGAAAACCACACAAACACCATAAATTTTGATCTTTTCCCTATCAAGATATTTATGCATTTATTTTTTTAATTTGTTGAGTATTTAAATTATTAATTTTAGATTTCTAGAATTTTAATTCTTCATATTTGTTTTTACTACTTTCTGAAATTATGTTAAATATACATTCAATCTTTTCCACTGAATTAAACTGTTTTCATACTAAGAATATAGTAAAAATATTTTTCAATTTTGTACACAATTATGTCATTACAATTTCATTTTTTCACAATTGGAGAATATTTTATTCTTAATTATCCATAATTTGCACAGCAATCCCAGACTTGGAAATAGGTATCTTTTCAGAAAACTGGTTCAGAGTTGTCCCATTTTTCTGAAACCCTCTTCCCCAGGGCTCTGATGTCTGTAATTTATGCCCTAGTTTGGTGCCACATTGCTCCGTGACCTTGACCCAGTCTTACTAGCAGTTAAGTTGTGAGAAAGTTTGTGAAAGGAAGAGATATAAAACAAGTAAAAGCACAGACAAAAGTACAATTGCTGAGGCAGTATTAGCAACGCAATGATTCAAAAGAAGAAACACTGATGTAAAAGTTTACTAAAATCCCAAGGATAAGGTCAAAGAATCAGAAGGCAAGAGGTCAGAGCCCTTGGCAATTTCTCCTGACTCTGGCTGCCTAGCACACAGACACTCATCAAGCATGGTGAACGTAATAATGCTTAGCTGAGGAGTTTGCTAGTCCTTGTGGTTTAATGTATCTCTTGGTCAATAAATACATTTGAACTCTCAGTTGTGTATATTCTGCTTACAGAATGTCCTTCAGAATGGCAAAAACTGTCAGAAGAAGGTGAGGAAACATTATGTGGAGGAAACATTACCATTACCACACAATTGCAATTTGTGTCTTTCAATGTAAGACAAGGATGGTAGATTTCACAGAAGCAGATTTGTGTTACAATGAGGTAGCACTTTCAGTAGCAGTATTATCACAAAAGATGCAGATGTAGAAACCAGTTCTCTCTCTCCCAAAAATTTCATCCAAGTCCAAATTGAGCCATACTAAGGTATTATGTTTATAAGCAAGAAAGAGTTAATATTTAGGTCTAATTACTGAAGTCTTATTTCCTAATGAATACTAAAGTCATTCAAGTCTTCCGTTGACATCCATAACTTGAGATCTAATTTTCAAATGATGCTAAAAAAAAGGGAGAAAACTGGAATCAGAGAGAAACAAAACCACTGCAATAACAGGTTTGTTATTTAAAAGTGTCTCTAATTACAGTTTAGGTCCAGATATGGTTAATATTCTGGACCTTAAAATTTGGATGTTGATGAAGAAAACCAAATTTCTTTTTTAAAGCTATTTGTAACAATAAATTAAAAATAAACCCCCTCTATCGTAATGAACAATCAGACTATGGAAAGCCAAAGTAAAACTTGTTTAAAGTTTTATTGCTTTACTAAACTATATAAACAACCATCTTATTCACTTTGTACAGAAAATTAAAGATTCCCTAGTAGAAATTCAAGAGTGTGCTTAACTTAAAAAATGAAAACTGTCTTGAACAATTAAATGAGGAAAATTTGAACTAAAAAGGTTTTTATAACTATATGCATTTCCAAGGGCATTCCATGAAATTTTACATGTCATTTATTCTGTCTGAGCACAGGCAACAGGTAACTCACAGCTCCTTCAGACTAGATGCTTATTTAGAAGCCCTAATTAATTTCCTAATTTTGTGGTGACAAATGTATCCTTGTAGAAATGTTACTGTCATGTCCATTTCTCTTCTCTTGTACCTGCATACAGTACACAACTATCCTGGAAACACCTGAAAACTGGCAAAGTCTGCAATTGGTAGGTACAGAATATCTTTCTTAACGGAGTTATTATTATTATTATTGTTATTGTTATTAATAACAAAAATGTAAAGTAATCCAAATATTTTAGATGAAGTGGTAAACAATTACCCTAAATATACAATCAAGTCTTCTAGACCTTTGTGATCAGAGGCAATTACACCTGAGTTTACAAAACAACAGAAGGTATTTACAGGTTAAAAAAAAAAGGTAGAAAAATCACAGTTTTCATTGTACTACCATAATTATCAAAATGCATTTTCTTGTCTGCTTGATTTTCCTAGAAGAAAGAATTTATTTCCTTTTAAAATGCAAAAAAAAAAAAAAAATCTGTTTACTTTTTTGGATATACCTATATTAAAAAAATGTTTCTCATCCTCATCAGAAATTCAGATCCTGTGTTTACAAAGTGCCATGTAATTTCTGCTGAGGAACTGCAGCAATGAGATAACTTTTTAAGCCAATAATTTTTTAAATTATTTTCAGCAGATGCTTTACATTCCTTCATCTGTCTGAGAAGCCTAGCATCTTACATGAAAATAAGACAGCTCTGTCGTCTTCCAAGACTCTCTGCAGGTAAGAGTATAATCTTTCCTCTAATTACTTCTGATGTAAGATAAAACATAGTGTAGTTTTACAGGGTTTTGACACACTTTTGACACACTGAAACATAAAAGGCTCTTAAATGGCTCTGTGCTCCCTTTTCTGTAAGGTCAGGTAGTTTTCCTAATCACTTTTGTCAGTTGTATTAACCTTCAAAAACTACTTCTGTTTAGCATAGTTAGGATTGTTAAACCTCTAAAGGCTAATTTATTCTCTGCTTCTAGGCAATCAGAATCTTGCCTTGTTTTGATAGGCTACATCAATTTAACCTGAGTGTGAGTTTGACCTATTTAATATTACTGGAGTGTTGATTGACCTCTCAGACTGAAAAGTTTCCTACTTCCAGTAGTGAGTGGCAGGTAGAAATTAAACTAGGAATAAAGCAAAACAAAGGGCAAATAAGGAAAAAACCCAGGTTTTAAAGTGTAAGGCCAGGAACTGGAATTAACATTCAAATGCATTTAGAAAAATCACGATATTTTATAAGAGTTTGAGGAGTCATTGGATACTATCTGTGTCACCTCAATTACCTTTGCCTGGATACATGAGATATCAGTGGATAAAATTAGGCTTTATAGTCAGTGGAATCATATGACAGACTTCCCTTCTCTTGGGGTGACACCAACAGAAAGCTGATTTTGTGAATTTATAGGTTATTGTGCAAAATGTGTGCAAAAGAAAAGAGCTAGGTGGGAAGGGAGTGAAAATTCAAAAGAAAGTTCTGTAAATGAAAGCAAGCTTGTATGTGTCTGCAGTGAAAGTGGGCATACAAAAAAGTCTGCTCTTAGTGGCATCAGGAGACTATGCGAAGCATGTGAACACACTCATGACTCCAAAACCAAAGTAGTAAAATGACTAAAGAATAAAATAGATATAAGAGAATTTTTCATTTAAAATGCACATAGTCACCTACAAACACCTCTAGTCTAAATATCCGAACTCTTCAGGTCTGACCAAAAGTTTAAACATGTTATTCAAGGGCATTGTCCAAATGCCTCCTAAACGCTGATAGGCTTGGAACATCGGCTACCTCTCTAAGAAGACTGTTTCAGTGCTTGCCCACCTCCTCAGTAAAGAAATACTTCCTAATTTCCAGTCTAAGTCTCCCCATGTGCAGCTTTGAACCATTCTCTCACACTTCCTACCACTGGATAGATACCAGGGAAAAGAGACAGACATCTCCCTCTTCACATCCCTTCCTCAGGAATCTGTAGATACAAACGAAATTGTCTCTCTTTTCTCCAAACTAACCAAGCCCAAAGTGCTCAGCCTTTCCTCACAGCACAGCCCCTCCAGCCCTTTCACCAAATTTGTTGCTCTCCTCTGGATGAATTCAAGGACCATCATGTCCTTCTTAAATTGTGGGGCCAACAAGTTCAAGCAGTACTCAAGGTGGAGCCGTATTAACACTAAATACAGCAGAAAAATCATCTCTTATGACCAATTAGTTATACTGTGTTCATTGCACCCCAAGATGCAGTTTTGCCTCTTGCCTTCAAGGCCTACTGATGACTCACACCAAGCCTGCTGACAATCAGCACCCTCAGATCCCTTTCTGTCAGACTGCTCTTCAGCCACTTCTCTTCCAATTCATAATATGTATGGGGCATTAAATTATCCTATATGCAGAATCCAGCATTTTGATTTGTTAATTTTCATCCCATAAATCTTTGCCTAACACTCCAATCTACCTACATCTATCTGCAAGGCCTTCTGTTCCTCAATACAGTCAGCAGCACTTCCCAGTTTGGTATCATCACCAGACTTGCTAATGTTTTTTTCGACTCTTGCATTCAGATAATTGATAAAAATATTGAGCAGAATTGGACCTAGAACTGAATACTAATATATTAATAATATATTAATACTAAAATATAGCCAGATGTACCCCCACAACACTTTGAGCTCTGCCCTTCAGCCACTTCATCACCCTGTGCACCCAGCATCCCTGCTCTCGCCTTTTCCTGGTAGGAGAAATGCTCTAGGCCAATAAAGTCTTCATGGCCTCTTTTGGACTCTCTTCAGAATGCCAATATTTCTCATCCTGTGGAACCTGGAACTGGACATAGTATCCCAATATGCAGCACAGGGATACTCTTGGCCACAAGGGCACTTTGCTGGCTCATGCTTGACTTGAAGCCACAGAAGGTCCATGCCAGGTCCGTTTTTTACCAAGCCACTTGGTCAACAGGAGATAGGCAGTCCCTGTGTATACTGGTGCAATGGATTGTTCCTCTCCAGGTGCAGGACTCTAAATCTGTCCTTTGTTGAACTTCATGTGGTTCCTGCCAGCCCATTTCTTCATCTTTTTGAGATTCTTCTGGATAGCAGCATGATCCTCTGGGATGTCCTTTCCAGATTTGTGTCATTTGATGACACTATGTTCTGCTCCATTATCCAGCTCATTAATGTAAATTAATGTAAATTAATAATGTAAATGTAAATTACATTAATGTAAATTGCATTAATGTAAATGTTGATCAGGATTGAACTCTGGGCAACCAGGATCCCTGGCTACCCTGCTAGGCAGTTACTGGCCTCCAATTAGACTTCATGCTTCTAATTCTGTAATTGAAAAAGAATGTCTGTCTTCCCTCTGTTTTTGGAAAAAAAAATCCTCCCTGAATTATTTACTTTGTAAAGCACCATGCTATTAGGAAAATGTGAAACATCCCAAAGGCCTAAAGATGGGTCAAATTAAACAGATTTACTTTAAAAAATAGTATTGTATTAACAATAAGCAAAAGAAAGCACAGACTGTTGCAGAAAAATGAAAGTAATTCCAGCAGGCGAATAAGAAAATACTTCAAATAAAAGTAATGGAAACTCTTCTCAGAAAAATAATTCACATGGAAGAATACACTCTTTTTTTGCAACAGTATATAGAAATATAAAAGAAACTATGAATGAAGCAAAAATGTTCATGGATATAGAATTGGACAGTATATTCTCCTCTTCCCCATAACCATATGAAGTGTAGTTTGAAGAACTGTCAGTCTCAGGGTAATATGTCAAACCAGATTTTGTCACAGGTCAAAAAATCTGTATGGCTGAGAAAAAAGGCTGGCAGTGATCTATGAGGAGAAAAGGGCAATGTTACTATTGAATGAGTCAAGGATCAAGAGATAGGATGCTCTTCAGCAGATGTTTATTGTTTTGTTTAGTTTTGTTTAAATTGAGAAATGTTTAAAACTGTTCAGGCTGGAAGGAAAATGCCCTTTAAAAAATTAAAACTTTAAAATCAGAATTGGGGAGGGAGGGTGGGATGGGAGAAGGGGAAGGTATATCTGTATGTAAACAGCACATGAGATTCACTGATATCACACGGGAAGATGTAAGAGGCACTATTTATGGGAACCTAGAACTATAATTTCTTAAAATAACAGGACCATTTTAATCTATGTTCTCATAGTCACATTTCTTGTTGAGTGACTAGTAATTGCCCTTTTCTATCCTAGTTCTTAGATCATCTAGGAGGTTCATGGTTTTTGCATTTTCTCATCATTTAACGTCTTATATGAATATGAAAGGATCATGGATACTATGCAAAATAAACCTAAAATTGGTTTGAAGGAACATCTATAGAAACTTTCCTATGAGCTAATAACAGTTACTCCAAAGTTATCAAATAAATTGTTCTGTTAGTTTTTAAGTAATTTCATTTCTTTCCATTTGAATGAATCCATATTTCCTTCCATAAAATTAATAACTTACTGTGGACAGTGAATATCTTATTGAAACCTAAACAAATAATTTTTTTCACTGGAACTACTGTGCCTTTAGAACTGTTTGCAGTTGGATCACCCATGCTTCTTACACTTGCTCTCTACAGCCATGTCAAGTAAAGAATTGTGATAAATCCAGTGTTAGATTAGTTTGTGTAGCTGAGTAAGTTTGAATGAGTCCTTAAAAGGATGGCACCTTAAAAGGTGTGAAAGAAACATATTTTCCAGCAGCTATTTATGACCAGAGATTAAGCAGTTACATCTTCAACAGCTTGGACTGTTAGGAGAAGTCAGTAGGACCTGGTTGTCAGCAAAAAGTTCCAGGACAGAAAACCTGTTCAGTAATTATCAATGTTCATTATGCTTGAGTTAGGGAGTGATTTAGGAACCCCATGTAATCTTTATCATAGCAGAAATATTTCATAACTTTTTGAAGTGATAGAACATCTTACCAAAGATTATATATTTGATATATATAATATAAAACATGTATATTTTTTGTTTTGGCGACAAAAGATTCCTCAATATTTTTGAATAGCTTTATGAAAATGTTAAAATGGAACTATATTATAAGGGATATGTGAGGCTGACTTGTTAAATTACTTGTTTACTTTTCATCTTGGAATAGATAAACAAGAGAAAACTACAAACATTTTCCATCTAAAATTAGATTTATAATCTTTTCATGCTAATAAAATCGTCATCTGGAACTAGTATACCAGCATTACAGACAGACTTTTTTTCCCCCCACCCTTATTTCCAGTGTTGTACTTGTATTAGTTTTTTCAAGGATGGAAGCAGAAGCATGTGAAGGAAAAACCAATACCTTTCATATAAATATATAGGATTTTAAGGAAGCCTGTGCTGAAGATATGTCTTGGCTTCTTTCTGAAAAAACAATGGACACACCAAAACAACCAATAACAGGCTTTCAAATCTGCTACTTTCCACATCAGTTTGTGTTTCTTTTCTAACTGAGGCCCCTGTCTCAGTAACTAGAAATTCACAGTACCAAAATTTTAGCAGTTTGTGGTACAGACAAAACACTGTATCTCTAAGTTCACAGTGGCAAAACTTTGTAAAGCTATAAATACTGAATTGTGCCCTCTGCTTCTTGTTAACATAGCATCAGGTGAATTATCTGTTCTTGACTTGGCATGCGTCAACTTGCACTATGAGTAACAGGTACATGCACAGATGCAAATTTTTGAAACGCAAAAAATCCATTATTTTTTATGTGGGCTGCTGGTTCACAAGTGCTTGACAGAAAACCTTCATGTTGCCACAAGCTAAGTGTCATGGTTTAGGAATGGAACTCCTCAGTTTAGTGCTCCCACTGAGACACTCCAACACAGGTACCTCTTGTGCATTCCCCCCAAAAATAGAAATAATCAAACATTAGTTCACCAGTTGATTTCAGATTGTGCTAAAATATTATTAAAATTTAAATGAAATTTTCTGTCCTCTAAATCTAAGAGGATTTATCACTTTAGTTGAGAACAAAGAAAGGACCTTCAGCTGGTGGTGAGTTTCAGGAAAAGAAATGTGTGTGTAGTCATAGGAATTTTGAGCTAGAACAATGTTTCATATCTCATGAGGAGCATGCACAGAGATGCCTGCGGGCACCATTCCTGCTCAGGGTGGTTCCACCATTCAAGTTGCACAGACCAGGCAAGTACCAGTGAGCGTTCATGCAAATATGTTTAAAAGATTCTTTTCCCAAAAATAGACGTGTAAGAATCACAGAAAGAAAGTGAATGTGTAATCAGTACTTAGTCTTTTTGCAAACAGTCTATATTTAAAATAATTTCAGTACAAAGTTAAATCTGTTTATAATGAACAGAATACAGTTAAGACTTTGTGGATACATGATTTAAGTCAGTTTGCAGGATTTACTTCAGTTTTAAATCACAATGACAATAAGCTCTGGGAACATGCCAAACTCAGGCTGGCAATTTCCAACTCCTGCAACCATCTCCATCAAAAAGTTATACAGGAGGAAAAGAATTTAATGAAGTATCATTATCAAATCACAAGTTTGTCCAATGTTTTATGAGCATAGAGAAACTAGAAAAATAATTTTTCATATGCGCAACAAAATAATTAGGTTTCCAAGTGAAATGTTAGCAGAGTACTGTAAATTGTAGTGTCCAATTAGACTCTACACCATGTCTTTCACACTGACTGTGTTCACAGGTACATATAGAAACATATGAATTCTGTTGACTTGGTCACATTATTTCTGAGGTTTTCATAGTAACTTTGAAACTAGCAAATAACTGTTGCAGCCTTCATTGTTGCCAGTAAAGTCCAAGGTAGAGACACAAGAAGGACTTTTGCATAGTATCCACAGATGTCTAATTCAGTCATGTGGTGAGATGTTCAAGTCCCAGACACACACATGGGGAAGGTCCAGCTTTCTCTCCCCAGGGGTCCAGGGGCTGACCCTGGTTTCAGGGCAGTACTAAGATAAGGGCCCCTCAGGGAAATGGGAGGAAGGAACATAGGAATTGGGAGGGCTCAGGAACACAGGAACAGAGGAAGGAGCCAATGGGGTGTAACTTAGGAGATGCCCCCCCCCCCGGCCTCCACAAATAACCAGCAAATTGATTCTCATATTTAAGCAATCTTAGTTTCATTCTGAACAAGTAATTCAGTATACCTGATCCACAGCGTTTGAATATTCAAACACTTTAACATTTTCAGAATTGTTCTTTAAACCATGGTTGTCTCAACCCAGAACATATTGTAATGTCGGAGCTGTACGAACTGTGTTCCTTTTTCAGCATGTGTAACTTCAGCATCAGTCACCAACATGTTTAGAAAGCTAAGTGCAAACTAACATCACTTTGGACACATCATAACTTATCTTCAAGCACTCATTTCTCAGGTCTAGGAGACAGAAGGCCTTTGGTACTGTAACAACTCTGGTTCTGTTGTTTTGATAAAGGTGATATCTGAACAATTCTTCTGGTACTACTGCTGATTATTAGAACTTTTTAGCAGTTTCTCTTGGACTCAAGCTTTCACCTTTTATTTCTGTATGATACGGTACCTCAGACACCATAGAAAAACCTATGTAATCCACTGACTTTGTTTTTACAATTTGAAATAATCATTCAGTAGAATTCATTGCAATTATTAATGCATATTAGTTATATAATTTCTATTAAATTACATAATTTTCAAACTATATGCCAAAATTGTGGAGTATTCAGCATGATATATAAAAGTTTTTTAGTTTGAAAAGAATAAGGTGATTTAAAAATGATCATAGGTAAAAAAAAGACCAAGGGCAGTTTGATGGTTAAACATAGATAATTTTGTGTTTAAATCACTTTCAAAGGAATATGGTTGAAAAATGTACTAGTTTGACTTGCAATTTAAAATTTCTAATCGAAATGCATAATCCTAAACTGAAAGAAAAAAAATTATAATCAACATTTTTAAATAGATGTAATTTATAATTATACATAATTATAATAATTTCCTCACTTTATTTTCTCAAAACAGAATAAAAGTCCCAAGTACTTACCATATAATAGAGAATCTTTGAAAATATCTTAAGTTACAAAATGTGCTATTTGTTACAATTTTGATAATTCCAATCTAAAAAAGTTTTATAATTTCCTTCTTGCCAAAGACAAAGTTTTATGAAAGGAAATCTAGCCATGATATCTCATTTGCAATAATTGCTACTTTTATGGCTTGTCCTTGTAGATCTTTCTAGATTTGACACTACATGACTGAGAAAAATATGTGTAGAGGTGGCTGCTATTTTTATTGTTCTAGTAAATAGTTACTTAATTTCAGGATATAATGCATAGATAATTGTGGGGGTTATTTTTTGCTGTTTGTGCAGTAAAAATCTGATGAACTAAGTAAAAAGAGATAAAAATCAGGATTACAGTGTATTACTTCAAATTTTGCATTTATTATGACTAGGCAAATATCTGTGTGACTTCATCTACTCCCAAATAATAATAAGACCTACTAAAACACCATCACAGTAATTTATTTCTGCAATCATCCTATCTATATTATATTAAAAATAGAGAAAATAAATTATATAAGAGGATACATGAAGGAATTATTTTCTTCTCAGTAGAAAAACAGATTTATAATAAATGTTTAATAGTTGACTACATAATTTAGATCTTACATTCTTTGTTTCCAATTAAAAGTGTATGCAGAAAGAGGACAACTCAGGCAAAAAATATTTAAAAAATATACAACCGCCTTCTTTGAGAAAAAAATGTTGACATTATCATTCAACATGTATTCAAAGGAATTACTTTCTTCTTTGAAAAAATACAGCACTCACCCAGTTACACAAAAAAACCAAGGATTTGTGTATATTTTAAAATCTACCAATTATTTTAATATACATACATGTATACTGCCTTTGTATGTACAGCTGGAACATTAAATTTTACTTGGACCAAAATAGAAAAATGTTCTTTGTGGGTTGAGCACAAGAGTATGTTACTGACATTTTAAAACAGTTGAGGACCTAGAGATAGCACTTGAGTATTTCACTTGAGAGCCTGCCAAAGTTTCCTTTAGTTTCCCATGCCAGACCTACATTTATAAAATGAAAAATTAAATATGTGTATATAGATGTGTATACCATAGACAACTTATTGTTTGCTTTTAAGTCCAGCTTCTGCTGTATGTAAAAGAAATCTATTCCATGTTATTCTCTCAGGCAGTATCTCTCAAACAGCAAAAAGATGTTTCTGGCAGATTTTTTGTGCTTGACCCTTCACTAGAAATGAAAGTGGAGCTTCTAAATTAATAACTCTTCCCTACTGCTGCTGCTTGTTGCTTTTATGATGGAAATTGATAACATGCATTTTGCCCATCTGAAATGTGCCCAACAGTTTCCTGGTGATATCAATTCCAGTGAGAAAAAAGGCATGACTGCTAACATGAGAACACCTCACAAGAATACCCCAAATTTCCATAACTCCAGAAGTCTAGGAGTATGATCTTCCTCCCTAGTCTGATGCCTAAAAGGCTTCCTCAGAAATAAACCATCAGTTTTATTTGTGAAAAACAGGCATAACAGCACCTTTGAGAAAGAACACTATCACACCTCTGATTTTAAGAAAAAGTAAATATTACAGAATGTATATCTTCTTGAAGTGCCTTTTGTTCTGTTTTTCACAGACCGATCTTAAAAATATAAATTGTAATAAATAATAAGAAGGTATTTGCAAGTTTCTAGTTTTTATTTTAGCATCTGTGGTTTTGTTTGTGGATATTCTTTATTGCCCTCATACACTAACAAAAGCATACCTTTGGAAAGGCTGTCTCAGGATTGGTTTATAATGATAAATGTTTTAGGCAGTGCTTTTTGTCATTGTTTCCTGCCAGGCACCTGAGTACTGAAAATAGCAAGTCACCTCTAAAGACGCGCCAAGTGACCATAGCTGATTTGAGACCCTCTGTCATGTTCAGGTCCACAAACACAACAAATTTCAGCTCCCATGGATATTTTAAAAAGGGATCAGCCCAGTAATGACACAAAATTATACTCAGAATCCTCATAATTAGACAGCATCAGGGTCAGTATATTTATGGTACATATTTTTATTAATAAACTGTTACAGAAATGTTAGAAATAGATGTAATCTTCTGAGGAAGAATGGTATTTTGATGCACTGCAAATTCTCAGACACAGTTTGCACTCTTCTGAGGTAGAAAGACACTTGAAAAATGGCTTGTTAAAGAGTTTTAAGTCATGCATTCTATAGACTTGGGGTATCTACTTTCATCATTTTAGGTTGAGCTACCATTTATGTTTGTTATACTCTAGCAAAATATTGTGTAAAACCCACATTTTTTTGATTTTTGAATAACAAAAAAGAATGAAGATAAAATTGATATTTTAGAGAAATAAAAGGAAATTTAAAAAATTAGATCATGACATCTCAGGAAACCAGAAACAAAGTGTTTCAAGAATTGCTTTGCTCCTTTTCATCTTCGATTATAGTTTTTCCTCTGCTTTTTTACTGATTTGCTCCTTAACTTGAGGAGATTAAAACATAGTAGGAGAAATAATTTTGATCTTATCTAAGAGAGGGATTTTTTTTCCCACAGCAATCGTTTCTCAGACAAACTGGTACTTCCATTTTCCAATTTAAGCATCTACTTATTTCATTGCTAGTGCATTTGCAGAAAAATATTTTTTTAAGCCAGAGAATGTAGTAAGAGTTTATATCTTTCCTGTGGTTCATATTTACTGTCGAAATTTAAAGTATCACTTAAAAAATACATGCTTATTTTAAACAAGAAGTTATCCATGCTGCACAGTGACTTAAAACATGGATTTAACATTATGGAGTTCCTATATTTGAAAGTGTACAGTCTAAAATGCAAATATACTATACTTTTGAATCCACAACATTATGTTACCTTTTTTAAGAACAAAAAAATTACATTTCTGTATTTCAAACACTGGCACGATATTTTTGTTGCCTTTCGTTTACTAAATTGTCCTATGAGTTTTAGGATCACGGCAAAATTCAGATTTCTAAAGACTGAGGATTTAGCTGATGTTGATTTAAACTGGTGACAACAAACCAAACTTGAGTCCCTCACACATGTCACAAGAGCCCTTGGGCCCTCTCAGGTCTGATGCTCTTATGCAGCTTCCACAGTGCAGAGTAACTTCTTCAGCCTGCAGACACTCGATTAGCACAAGGGGTAAAGGAAGACTCCAGATTTCTTATGCTCTTTTTGAGTTACCCAAGTGAGCCCAAGGAATGAGTTCTCAGGCTGCATCCTGTAAGTGGGACAATTGCAGCTCTGCTTGGGCCTGACTTCAAGCACTCCATTTTCTTTAACTATTAATGTAAAGGCATACTCTTCTGTGGTGTAAATAAGAATTTAAAATGTCTAGTTCTAGTTCTGCAAATTGCTCTTTTGATTTGCCATTTTTGTAGAGGTTTTTTTTGTTAATCAAATCCTGGACACCAGAGGAAGAGCAACTATTTTGTCATCTGAAAAAAATGGGAGTTACTCACCACAGAAAAGAGCCCCAAGGGTGTGAGGGAAGGCATGCAATCTCTTCCACCCCTGCATGAAGTCATCTGATAGTTCATTACTGACTAACTGAAGCAATTCTGGGTACAGTTGATGCAAAAAAATGTGCTTTGGAGTCACATTTTGCCAAGCTTTCTCAATAAATGTCTTACCTTTAACAGTCTGCTCAGTTGGCTGCTCTTGCAGAGGACTCAAGAAAACCTGACCTGATCCTTAAGTGAATTAGTCTTTTTTAATGGGCTTTCATTTCACTTAGATTCTAAAATTACCACTCTTGAGTTAAAAAGCAAAATCAAACAAATAAACAAACCACAGAAGAAATACTTAATTTCTCCAGAAAAAAAAAAAAAAAGAAAAAAAAAAAAAAGAGGAAGTTCATTTTGTGGTTGGTTTGTTTTCTTTTTTCTTTCTTAATGTGTCCTACACCATAAAAAGGAGCACTTCTGTGCTATGAGATGAAATATTTACAGTGCATGCAGGATGAGATATTAGTGAAAATCTTTTATTTCTTCAGTGGAATTTGATTTTTGGTTTTGAAGACCTCAGTTCATGATGAATTGTATCTAGGCAAAATAAAAGTTTATTCTGTCCATTTATCTCCTTTGTCAATTGGTGTCTGAAATAAATATATATTTGTTCCATGTTGTATTAAATAACTTATGGTACACATGGTTGAATTGTAATCCCTAGCTATGTGTATAATAAGCTTACAGATACATTTTGGATTATTTAATAATCTGTCATGTGCTTAAACAAACATTGTGCCTTGTGTGACTTTGTGGTGCTTTGTTTGATTCTGCTATTTAAAATAAGAGGTTACATACTAGAGCCACTATTCAGGCAACCTTTCTTTAATATTTTGTTCACAGAATACATTTTGTTCACAAGGCTATTTCTATAAAGAAGTGCAGCTCTTTTTGATAGTTATCTCAATGGACATTAACTACCAGAATGACTGAGCTCATATCTATTTGTAGTAACAACTTAAAACACTGTACATACTTCTTTATTCAGTCAAGGATTTCTGTGGTTTCTTCTTCATTCATGCTTATCTAACTTATAAAAGAGCTAGTTCTTTGTACCTCTTAAAGAAATCAAACTATTCTACTGAGAGAAGATCTGAATTGACCTCTGCCAAATAAGTGACCCTACAGCACATTCTTGGAAAAAGAAATACTTTAGAGAAGGAAAAAATAAGAAACCCACATGCAATGTCCTGAGTTCAGCAGACTAAGTGCTATCATGAGCTCGGCTTTATTTAAAGTAGATGAAGTAGATTATGGTTATATCCTTTCCTTAAACCTCTATAACAAAGGGAACTGGGAGAAAGTGCCTCTTGTAACATCAGGGCTTAGTGGCTCCTTCAGACCTGCAATACCAGTACTGCTATTCTGCAAAAAGAATTAATTCCTATTACTTTATGAACAGTATCAACAAACCCATCATTTTCTTAGAAAATAGACTGAGTTCAAATTTTTTTATTTCATTTCCTGAGATATTGCTTCACTCATGAGTAAGTAAGTAAGTACATTTCTCCCACCTACACTGCAACACAAAACCCACTCAAAAGCCACTCCCACAGCATGTATTATTTTTCAGTCACAGTGCAACCCTTGTGCTGTGGGAACTGTGTCCCTTCTTGGAGTTTTTACATGTTCTCTGTCTCCCATCTGCCAGGGAGTAGTAGGGAGTAAGATAAGGGAGGACCTGTGGCCCCGGACAATGTCACCACAGAGCTGCCTATGCTTGAGGCACACAAGCCCAGGGATATTCTCAAACATACAGCATACTTGGGACCTTGGTGCCTGCAGGATCAATTTGGCCACCTCACTACTCTCTAGGTGTAGATTGCTGGCAGGTTGAAAAAGTAGGCACTGCCACAGAGAAATGGCATTTAGAGACTTGAGGCCAAGTTCAAAGAGAACTTAAATATCATCATGAATTCAGCTGCTTCTGTGTGCCTCAGGAAAGAGCCAGAGAAGGAACTGTATCACAAGCAGGCAAATGTTTTTCTTTAACTCTTCACTTCAGAAAATGAAATTTGGGCAGATTTTTTGAATCCAAGTTTGCTTTTGCTTGAGTTTTCTTAGCCCTATCAATCTGAATTATTGGAGGGCTTGATGGTTTTAGCTCACCAGGTAAGCTAGGCGAAAAGGTATTAAGAAATATAGATAAAAAGGTGTTGAGTGTGACTATAAGGTGTTTTATGTTAACGCATCACTAAACTTACCATTTGTCATCTAGGTTACTATAATCATATAAAGCCTATCTCTAGACTCATCTTTGATGGCAATGTGGGAGTCATTAAGTAATTCCTGAAAAAAAACATAGAATGGGTTACTGAAACTAATAGTGGGAGGAAAACAGTGAGGACAACAGCTGTGGTATATATTTTCATGAGTCAGAGTCGCTGTGCATGACTTTGGTTGCTAAGCATTAATTGTTTATTTTCCTACTTTTGAAAGTGAATGAGTCAGCAGGCACGCTGCTGATTAATTCCTGTCTCTACTTTGCCTGGTGAGAAAAATAGTACCCCTGAGTAAGACACCCTCCTTCCCTACTGTCATCTCACAGTCTGAAATAGATTAGCTGTAGAATTTGAAAAAGTGTATACCTTTTGTTGTCACAATGAAATGTGCAAGGTAAATACTGATTAACCATTATTTTCTGAACAAAACCCTCAGTCTCCAAGCCCTGCCCTGGAGAGTGTTGATTTTAGGGGTTAGGGTTTGTGAATCTTAATTCTGTGACAGAGCGCTCTAATGAGATATTACTTGGATAAATTGGAGTTATAATAAACATCCTTGGCAGACCATAAAAATGCTCTTCAGCTTGAAATAATACTACATCAAGCTTCAAATGGTCAAAGGGAAGATAGTAAGAGCTTATTTCAACATGAGCTCCATCCATTTATTGTGACTTTTTTCTATATGTGGCAATAGCTGTGTCCTCTTACAGTCACATAAATAACCATCATCAACTGAAAATTAATCTTCCTGAAGCTTGTTCAAATAAGTGATGGCCCTCTTTAGTGTGTAGTCACACTAATCCCTAGTTTTCAGCTTCTATAATAGTTAGCAAGTGATTTTTTTCACTTTCTGATAGATTTCTGGAGCCTTTTTACATAGATGTGCATATGAGTAATGCATATCCAGGAAAATAAATCAGACATTTGCAAAATCAATATCACTTATCTGACTCTGATTCCTGTGCTCTTTGCAGACATTTAGAATTTAGTCTAAAAATGCCAGGTTTCAATTAACTAAAAACAGTTTATCTTAATTAGAGTGAGTTACAATTCCAACAAGAAATAAATAATCTCAGCACAGAGGGCAAGTTTCATGAAATGCTAACGGCCATCTAAAACCATTTTGTAAAACAAAAGGCAACTGGTAATTTGAGTGTTGGAGCAATGATTTTTGCCACTTTTTTATTCTAAGTATTCCTGGTGTTACCAAAAATTGGTAAAAATGAAAAGCCCTTAACTAAAGCATACACTATATTTTAGATACATGTTTATTGATTTTCACAGAATAAACATATGTATGATAATAATTTTCCTGAAATGATTAACATATATTCCCTCCTCTCTATGGATATGTCCTTCTGTCCTGGGGGTCTCTTTGGTGGTCCCAGGGGGTAGTCAACCCCAAGTCATTCCTGACCACTTGGTGAACTGGTAAAAGCTGGCACAACTGGGCTGGTTGCATTCCAGTTCTTCCTACTGAATAGGCATTGTGCAGTTCCATCCATAGGCCAGTGGGTTTTAAAGAATAAGCATTGTATTAACCCACCAGGTGCAAATGATTTTTCATATGTCAACATTGGCATTGTGGAAAAAAGTGAAAAACTAGATCATATCTTGAGCCCTAAAAATAAGGATCATTTTAATTTACATCAATATTTACAAAATACTTAATTGAGGTCAAAACTTCCTTTGCTTCAACTATATTCAGCTGAATGTGAATATTAATTGTAGGTAACCAATCTGGCAACCCAAAAGCTTTTGGCCTGCTCTCTTTGTCTACTCCAATAGTCACAAAGAAAAGAGAGCATAACTGACAAGAGTAAAACAAATCTTCTACCTTCTAGGCTGCCAATAGGATAGATTTATTTTTTTTTTTCTGATATTTTCTCTCAAGTTCCTCCTTCAAAACAATGTTTGAAGAGATTTTTGTAAGATAAGGAAAAGGGGAAAAGTCACATTTAATGTGAGCCAAAGCCATTGAACCTGTACCTTTACATTTGTATGAACAGAGACATTAATCAGCTTCATTTTAATAAAGTCTATGGATAAAAACCCTCGCTGATTCATCATATTTCTCTCTTTTTAAGCTCGTAAAATAATTCACAAAGATCCTGGTCCTGTGTTGCCTGTTCCAGGAATGAACTGTAGTGAAAAGTATACCCTGCAGGTGAAGGTCATATACAGGCTTGCACTTAGTAAATACTCCCCAACATGTCATTCTGAGCTTATTTAAAAACCTGTGGTGCCATAATTCAGAGAAAAAGAAAAATTTTACAACATTTTTTACTCCAAAGAAGGCCCAACTCACCTTGTAAAGTGCAGCTCATAGAAATCAAAGAAAAGACGAAGATGGAAAACCTGACTCTGCTGAATCAAAACTGCCACTAATCCAACTGGAAGACAGTACAGCACTTACCGTCTGAAGAAATGGAAATTATGGGAGACATTCACGTATCACACCAGAGGACTATAGTGCCATTTTAGAGCTATCTGGTATTTCCATCTTTCATGATTTGATGCAGGACCTGCAGAAAATATATATCTGGCTACATATAAATGTTACCATGGCATCACATATGTCCTGCATTCTGATGTTTATATAGGCACTAGGAGCTGTGAATTACATTTGGCTGACTGGTAAAATAATGGAAGAGATCTCACATCTTGAGGTACATAATCTGATATTGGTACTGAAAGTTCAAATTATTTGAAACAGTAAGTTCCTTCTTATAGATGTCGTGCCCTAAATCACATGGGGCATTAATACCCATAGGGATGTAACTGGGCATTTGTCATTTCCTTTCTGCAGGTATTCTGCATATAATGAATGAAAAATGTTTAATCTTTTCTGAGAAACATTTTTGGGCACTAATGAACATTTGCTTCTGCTTACATCCTTATTCCTAATTTCCATTTTTCTATCCCTTCCTCACTTTTCACTTTTTTCCAATCTCTTAATTCCTTGCCTGTTGTTAGAAATAACTTGTTTGCATACCTAACAATTCATTTTCACAACCTCTCTGGGAGATTAAGAGTGAAAAATAGCTGAAAATTTGTTTTAGGAACTCTAATATTGGTACAAATGTGACAGGCCTTTGAGAAGATGACAATATCTTAATTCTGTTTTTCCTCCCGAGCAAGGCTGTATGCTAAGTCAGAAAAAACCCCCAAAACAAACTAACAAAACCCAAATACACACACAAAAAAAACCCCCCAAACCAAAACAACAGAGCTATATCTAGTTCTTTCTGTATGTATGTAATTTTATCATGTTTTGTCTTCAAGAAAATAAGATGAACCTCAAACAATAGTAAAGACAATGGCTTCAAATACACTTTAAATACTTGTTCCTCTTTTCTAAGTAAAATATCTTATTAATAGCATTGACAAACCCACCAAATAATTCATTTTCACTTGAAAAAATCTCAGTTTAAGGAAAAAAATCTCAGTTTAAGGAAAAAAATAAAAGGACATAAGGAATTAAATATGTACTTACTGATTTTTAAGTACCTTTTTACTCATCATACACATTTGTAGCTTTTAAAACACACACAGCATGTTAAGTGTCAGTTTCTTGCACTGGAATGAAGTGCAGTAATAATACGTATTCAAAACCTGAAAATTATTTATGGACTTAGTCATATGTCACTCTGAATCCCACTTGTTTTACCTAAATATGACACTTATATTTGCAGTACCTTAATTAGTTACCTATACTGCTTTATTAATTGGTCTACAAAGCTACTGCAGCTCGCTGTTTCTGGGACTGTGAATAGAGTGTGCTTACATACATATTAAAAATTCTTACATGGCCTTTACTCCACAGTGTATAACTAACCAATCCTTGTTCTTGCAATAAATCACTTCAACAACTGACATTTGTTATAATTAACACAATTTGTCACCTCTCTTTGACAAAGCAGCTCCGCAGTCATCACAGTGTCATGGGCTCTAAACTCCTTAGCAAAAGCCAAAAAGAGAGATGTGTTTCATTGTTTTGCAGAACTTACACATTTAAAAATGGAATGGAAAATACAGTTTGAAGTGCTTACGTAACACTGGGAAACTCAAAATACTAACTTTACAAGAGATAAAACTGAAATCAATTCTAATTTTCCAGTCCTGGATGTAATAACTTCTACCGATCTAAACTGAAACTAAAAAAAAAAAGTACTAATAATAAATCCTTTCATCTTAAGGCCTGCAAATATTTTCAGTACTATTATGAAGTTTAAACTACTAGTTATAAAATCTTAATCCAGAAACTTTAATTATTCTGCTGTAAAACCAGAAATAGAATCAGACTAAAATAAGACATAAAATGAAAGCATGTACACTTAGAAAAATCATCCTAAATGTCACGTCTGTCACATTTTCTAATTAATATGGCATGCATTTTTTTTGCCAGTTCCCATGGAAAAGTGAAAAAACAAGAAAGAAGATACAGTGTTTCATATGTCTATCTTAACAACATATGATTTATAAAATAGTATGACAGAAAATAAAATTTTGAGAAAGAGCAGGAATCAATCCATATTTTTGAACAAAATAAACCCGCAAAAACCCTATTCAAAGAAGATGCAGAGAATCTTAGGAAAAAAGAGGATCATCTCTGCTATATTTGGATAAATCTTGCTTTCCTTTCTTTTTTTGGGAAACAAACAAACTAAATAAATAAAGATGTCAGAAAGCCACACAGGACAAACCATTTCTGGAAGGGAAAACTAGCAGGGAAGTCCCACAAATTCCTTTACACATTTTCCCCAAGCCAATGGCACAACTAAAAATTATATTAATGCTACAAATAATTTTCTTTCTTCTTTGGGAATTGAAACCCCCCTTTTAAAGCCTTTATCTCATCCTGAAATAGAAAAGAAATATTAAACTGGTCATAAAATAATTATCTATTCACAGACAGGCCTTTGTACACTTCTCTCAAGAGATCTAAAAGCGGCCTTAAGTACAAATGACAATCAGATCCATGTGGCTTGGATATGTGGAAAAACCAACTTAAGCCAACATAAAATCTGTTTAGAGGAATTCTCTACAGTATCATACTATTTTTATTGGAAAAAAAAAGTGATACAAATGTTCCAACTTTTGTGATAGCTATGTGTTTCGGGTTATTTCTTTTCAAATCCGTGCTGCTACAACCTTGGGATTAGGCATAAATCCCAGTTTTCATTAAAAAGACCAAGTTGATCAAGTTTGTGGTTTTTTTGTTATAAAAAAACAGAGGTTGAAAATTGATCCCAGGAATGATGACAAAAAAAAAAAAAAAAATCACAAAATCAACAGGAAAATCTCAATCATGAGTAGTTTTAAAACAATTTACATAGTGCAAATCAAACTAATGATTAAAGAAGATCTAATTCATTATTTTCAGTGGCTTGTGATTCTCAATATTGTTACTGCCCTAGAATACAAAAACTGTCATTATTTGTTGCAGGAGCCAAAAGAACAAGACTGTCTTAATAACACCATGGGGAAGATTTAGCAAAATATCTGTACAGAGATGACTGTGCATATGTGTCGCAACCTCTCTATTATCCCAGAGTGTTCATTGCAACTATAAGGACAATATCATCCAATCCAAGCAACCTGTATTTCTGATCTATCAGTCATTTAGTTTCATTTAGGTTGGATTGATTATTCTTAGGCATCATTGATTATTGAGAGTGAACTAGCTGGAATAATTTTACTAACACCAGCATACGGCTGATGAATGTTAGACGATAAGGGAGACAATATTTATATGCTTTAGCCAACCACCAGTACCAAGAAACAGGACCCTCATTTTAAAGCTGAAAAAATGGTTCTACTGAGGCTTATAGAAAAAAGAAACCAACTAAATAAAACAAAACCAACCAAAGAGCAACAACAAAAGAAAAATACCCAAAAAACCAACCAACCAACCAACCAACCAAAAAAAAAAAAAAAAAATAAAAGCCCCAAACACATTTCTAGGAGAAGGATGAGATCCAGACAGGACATAGTGAGAAAGGAGGGAAGGAGGGAATGCTTTTGCCAGAAGAAGGAAGTACCAAGTGACTGAGAGGAGTCCCCTGACCAGTGGTCACCTGAGAACTCCTCAGTCATGAAACATGAAAATGCGAGCACTTCTTCTCACCTGCAGTGAAGCTAGCAAAGACCCTAAAGTACCTTACACATTAAGCTGGATTTTGAACATGCAACATAAGGACCGATGCAAATACAGGAATAACAGTGCTGGCAGAGGGGAAAGAAGGCCAGAGGACATTTGGTTGATCTGCCTGTGGAGAGCAATTGCTCTCCTCTGCTTCCTGACAGATTCCTGTCTTGACACTTTTTTGTACTTAGTAATACAGACTCTGCAATTCTCTTAGACAATGAAATTGAGTTTCTGTCACCTTTCTGTTGAAAAGATCTTCAAAAACCATCCCCAAGTAGGGGTTTAAAGCAGTTCTTGCCCCCCCATCACAGACAGGTAGATGAGATGGTTGATCAGCAGTAGTCTTTCAAGTATTCAAAGTTTGCTACAACCTTTGTCCCCTTGGACTAGTTAAGACCCTTTAAAAAAGATTGTTGTTCATGTATGTCATGTTTTCCAAGCATTCTCTGTCTTCTTGCCTCTTTGCATCACCCCAAGGTAGGCATCTATCAGTCTCCCCATGTTGAGAAAGAGGAATAGTTTCTAAGTTTATATAAATCAGTAAGATTGTATTATTCACATATAAAGGCAGGTTTTGATACCTGCCCACCCCAAGACACATTGTATGCATCATACACATACACAAGTGTGTTTTCTTCATTTTCTAGTCTGCCTCTGCAATATTGTTACTTAACAAGTGTTGCTTATTGCTACTTAACCCTATTGCTACTTACTTATTGCTGTTGCCCTCTTTAAATTCATGCACTCTTTATCTAGTTTGTTAAGTAAAAGGCATTGACAGAATGACAGGATAAAAAGAGACCATGGAAATGAGGTAGAGAAAAAAATTGAAAGAATGTTAAAACTGGATCTCATTTACAGCTATAAACTGTTATAAGAGGTACAAACTAAGATAGTGACTTCCAATTGACCTTTCCCATTCTCAGAATTACTATTAGTCAGAGTATGTTGGACTATAAATTGCAGAAGTCCCTTCTATGTTGACAGATGATGACACAGATTTTTTTTCTTCTCTATCTTACGCATATGCTGGATTTTTATTAAAATTTTAAAAATCATACAGTAAAACAAGTATTTAAACTATTAAGATGAATGCCACTGTTTCATAGAGACATACGTGTCTTTTTTAATAATGAACTCAGACAATGAGATGACTGTCACAGGAGGAGAAAGAGTAATCTGAAAGGTATTTCAACAGACCATTGCCACTCATGTATTCAGTAGATCGGGGTTGTCCTTGTATGGCAATGGAAAGTTTGTCATGGATAAGATGATAAAATGTTCCAGTGCGATAAAATGTTCTGACTTGATAAAAATTTGGCAGCACTCACTGCTTCCCTTCCTCCAAGCATAATGAGCAGCAATCTCTAGTCTCTCTTCTGCCTTGTAACAAGCAAGCCAACACCCCAACAAGCTGAACATTTGCTACTGGCTTCATGAGAATGTGTTAAAGCAACTACAACAGCGTCTGAGCAGGGAGTTAAAGGAGTTAAATTTTTCCCAGAAGGAAATAGGTAACCTAAAGGAACACAGCACACAGTTATCACTGGGACTGGCTGACAGAAATAACTGACACAGAGAATCTAGTTCAGTATCTGCACACAGAGCAGTAGTTTTATGCAGAGTTGAAGCAATCAGACTCCTCTGTGCTCTCTGGTAAGCTTGAATCCCAAATCGTGTTCACTGAAGATAAAGTTTCAAAATCACCAGACATTCACGGCTTTGCAAGTTTTCAATATACAGAGCAGGTGAGAGACAGTCACTTCAACTGTGTGTTTTGTGTCACTAAAACCAGCTCACTCCAAGGGAAAGTTCCTCCATGAATGGAGAGTGCAGAACAGGTTCATGGTTTAGCAAGGAAGTGAAAGCAGAATTTGAAGAATTTTCTGAAATTCACAAAATCTATTTAGCAACTTTACCCACTTTACCAACTACACCACTTTTCTACTAATAACTGGGTAGCTGCTTAAAAGCACCTGGAAAATCATAGAAATATGTCACCCATGATTTTGTAATAACTCATAAGAGCTGTCTTTTATGAAGACAAGCAAACAAAAAAATGCACCTGGAGTTCAGTTCCCAGACAGGAGAAGTCAGGAATCCCAATCTGATCCCACACTGGAATTTTCTAATGCTATACTTGGCAGTGCTAAAGGATTTTAATGTAGTGGAGGTAATCTACACACCAGCCAAATCCTTCAATGTATCAGCAACTGACACAGTTCATGCCTCTGGAGTTTCATTTTAAAATACCATCAATTAAAAACAGGGAGGGGGGACTTAATTGCTCACAAATTTTGCTTGCTTCTGAGGCACAGAATAAGAATTTTATGAGCTGCAGAAGGAGGCACAACACTGCTTTTTAATGACCTTTCAGAAGAAAATCAGTTTGAAAAGCAAAGAAACTAATTTTTGAGAGGTTTGTGAGCTTCAGGGAGTTTGAAACAAGAAGAGAGATCTAATTCATTGAAAAAGCATTTTGGGGTCAGCATTTTCAGAAGATACTGCAGTGCACCCAGCAGCTCTCAGTATGTGTGGTGTGACCATCCAGCTTGCTGCTGTTTTGTGACTCTTAGAGGAAGAAACTAATTACATCAGGAATCTCATACTAATATCAAGTAAAAATCCTGTGGTAAATAATCTAAATGTTTTCTCTGCGATTCTGCTCTGTCTAACTCTATGAATAGATGCTAATGACCAATTACTTCTACATGGGATAATTGTAAAGATGAAATGTATTTTATTGTTAACCTTCCTAGGAAAGAGCACACAAAGTATTCTCCTGTAGTATCAGATGATACTGAGTAGTACCCCAATTTAAATAACTTTAGCTAGATTGTCTTTGCTTAAATAGATCACGTTTCTGTGCCATTTTACTTCATTGACTGAAAAATCCCACACTAATTTCTGCATTTCTTGGGAACTAATTAAGTATAAATCTGTTTAACTACTAGACAAGTTAAAGTAATAATCTGTTGAAAGTAACTGCAGTGGAAAAAAATTTAATTTGAAGTTCCAGAAAGCAATACGTACACTTTGAACATTATCAAATATGTGTCCCATTAATGCACATAATCTCAATTTCCATTAGCTGACATAACTATGAAAAGACAAAGAAAGCATATAATGCCAAAATAGAGGAAGAAGTCACTAAAAATGGGACGGGTACTGCAGACAATTTAAGTGACAATACTATAATGTAGGACTCAGCTGTCACAGGAACTAGAGCAAGATAAAGCAATAGTCCACTAGGCTGCTATGCTGACAGAACATTTTTAAGACTACTCTTTACCTTGATGCATGCTTTTTGTTAGTGTTCTGTTATGCTGTGAAATTGTAAACTGTATTATGTCTGCTTTTCAGCAAAGCAATGGGAAATAGAATATATGCATGAATCTCCCTCAGTTTAAAAGCAAGCTAGCTGCTGTTATCCATGGACCACACAGTTACCTGAGTTAAAACTGTGTTCTATTTCTTTAAACATATGTGGCAAACTCAAATTTCAAAATTGTCTGATGAAGATTTTAGAAAAAAGCTGTAGAATGAAGAAAAGTGTTTCTTCAATTCAATATAAGTTTAAGAATAGTATCTGTAAATTTTTCTAGATGTGCAGAATTCTGAATTACTCTAGGCCTGCGAAGATAATCAAAGAAGAAAAAGTGTTAGATGCTTTAAATGTTAACATGTGGGATAAAATTTCAACCTTCACTACCAAAATCTATCTTTTAGATAGAGTGGCATGGAAGACAGAACAAAATATACTGTGAGTTTTGCAAGAATAGTTTTGATTATTAACCTCAGGATACTACAGGCTATTACAAAAAAAAAAATTAACTCAGATGCTTCTGAATTTTTAGAAGCAGATGCTGAGGGACCAAACACATCATAGACGTAAAAGATCATTGTAAGCTACCTGCTTGCAAGAAGCTAAGCTTGTGTGGCAAAGGAGGAAAAGTGGAAAGCAGGGTAGAGATTAATTCAACTGCAGTTTTCTGCTTCTAAGATTTCTTTGCTTGAAAAAATAAAGCCACTGGGAAACCCAGTAAGGAAAAACTTGTGTCAGCTTAAATAAATTTAAAAGAATGAGTGAAGGAAACTTCCTAGATGTTGCAAAGTGCTATCATTAAAATGGATTTCTTTTAACCAGAAAATGAGAAAAACAGTTGCACATGTCTATGATATTTTTTGGTGCACTGGGAAAGACCTTTAAGGAAATATTTTAGGCCTGAAAAAATTATTGCAGTCAGGCTTTGAACCTCTTAGAAGTGGATTTAATGAAACTGCTGACACTACCTGAGCTGTAGTTGAATAAATTGCTTCTGTCCTGGTGTAATGAATAACCTCAGCATCAGGGAGCTTTCCTTTCATACAGAAAGGGGAAAAAAAGTCAAATTTCCTATTTTTAACTTCCTTTCACCTATTTATCTTTCTTGCTTTTTCTTTATGCAAGGTATCTGCATAACTTAATGTCCTGTTATTCAGAAGTTGTTCACAAGTCCTGTGATATTATACCTCCACAGCAGTACAATGCATAAAACCTGTCTGGCTTTTATCTATGCCACCCAACAGCTTAAAGTGTTGCTCTCGTTCTGGACTTCCAGCTCACAGCCATTATCTCAGCTCATGTGCCCTACTTATCTATCTCACGTTCACTAAATATATGGGGTTCCAGTAGCATGAGAATAGTCCAAACAAAACAAATTGATCTATTTTCTTCTTAATCACTTGAACATCATTTTGTAAAGATCTGAAAAGAGCATATCACCTAATGGCTGGATCAAGTTGATTGTGTGTAGTATAAATAAAGTCTGGAAAACAAACATCAACATTTCTATCATTTCAGATGAGAGGTTTTGGTTATTTTAGTTTTATAGCATGGTCATAAACACCTTTACAGAAGGAATCTGCCATATGGTAACTTCTTTACAGGGCCTCTGAGTTTAACTAGTGACTGTCTCTTTTAAAAAAATTATTACAAAAAGCCTTACAGGAGCAAATAAAATGATTAGAGTAACAAGATTAATTTAAAGAAAAACAAGAAATCAGCATATAGTAAAGACTGATAGAAAAAATTGTAATATCTCCTTCATTTTTGGAAGCAATATGAAAACAACTATTACATTAGCAATCAGCTACATTCCAGGCATCCATATCAGTGAACAGTTCCCACTGTCATTGCTGAAACTTCAGATGTGTCTGTGGGAAAATTACTTTTTAAGGGCCAAAATAGGATCCTGTAATGCCACTTGAAGTGTTTGTAATACCTTGCCATCTGTTTTCATATGTGCTGGATTTGGCTTGGGTAGAGTTAATTTACTTCACAGTAGCTGGTATGGGGCTGTAATTTTTATTCGTACTTGTCAGGAAAATTAATCCATGATGCCAGAGCTTTTGTCCAAAAAGGAGACAGAGGAGTCCTGTACATTTAATTCTAATAAAGGGAGAGGCCATGTGGGATCTGAAAACAATGTTGATGATACAGGAATGTTTTTGCTATTGCTGAGCAGCACTTGCACCAAGTCAAGGATTTCTCTGCTCCTCACCCCACCCCACATGCCAGGAGACTGAGGGTGTGCAAGGAATTGGGAGGGAACACAGCTGGAACAGCTGATCCCCCACCTTATCAAAGGGATGTTCCATGTCATATGGCATTGTGCCTAAGATAAAAAGCTGGAGGTGAAGGAGGGGAGACAGCGTTACGTGTGATAGAGCCCTGTTCTGCTGGAGCTGGCTGAACACCTGCCTGCCCATGGGAAGAGGTGAATAGATTCCTTTTTTTTGCTTGGCTTGCACAACTTTATCTTCTAAACTGTCTTTATTTCCAAATTTTATTCTTGCAGTTTTCTCCCCCATCCCACTGGAGGGAAATGAGTGTGTGGTGGGGCTCAACCACAGCAATGGGTCTAGCACGAGATGTGGTGTTTAGCATGCCCTCCTAGCACAATAGTTGAAAAAGTAGAGTTTACTTACAAAACATTCTCAATTCAAAGGCTTTCTGTGATGTCTTCTTATCTTACCTACACAGAGAGGGTAATGTAAATCAAAGTATATATAGTACATACAGGAAGAATATTAATTGGAGATTATGGGTTTAATCGGAGGTCAATAAAAGGAGTTCCAAAGTTAGTTTACAATCTGTTCCAAGAGACATGAGACATTAGGGATGTGGTTTTACATTGTATTTGAGAGTATCAGAGACTCACAATTATTCTTTATGAAGTTATGGCTAAAACTGAATGTACCCAGTGAATAAATTCCTATGAGATCTCAGCTGTCTAGAATTAAGTTCACATGGGAACAGTTATAATTTTTTTTCCCACAGATGGTTGATTTGGAGGAATACAAAGTGAAACAATATAAGCAAACACCTTCTTTTTCCTTTTTGGTATAGGACCTAAATATGGATGGAGGGGTTTTGTTAGGTCCAGCTAAAGCAAACTTACCACAGTATAGCCTTTGTATCATTGATCTTGTCAAAGGCTTAAACTGAAAAAGCCAAAGGATTTTTTTTGTGACTGAGATTTTAACCTAAAATATACATTTTGGGGGCTATTATGACTGAAACATGGCTGGCATAGACACCCTTTATTGTCTTTCATAGTCAACTGACATGGAGTGCTTTGTTTCCTTGTTTTTCCCATTGGAAGTTTTTATTTTGTCTCTGTAATGCTGAACCTTCCTGAACTGTGACTGTCCACAAAAAAAAAAAAAAAATCACATAAGCATAATTTAATTTTATTTTAAAAATGGACAATTTTGTATTTAGCTCAGTAAGTCTTGCTCATCTCTTTCTAATGTGCTACACTTGTATGATTGACTAATACTGCTGAACTAAGACAGCAGCAGCAACTTGTGCAATGCCAGATCTCTCTTGCCTCATTAGGGATGGTCTGAGAAGCAAATGTCATTAGCTTGTGAGGAAAGGAAGCAAAACTGACAAATCCTCATTGACAAACTTCCCTCCACTTGTTCATCAGTCTTTATTAAATAGCAAATTTAATATCAACATCCATGCATAAGACAAGCCACTGAAGTTTTTTACCATGTAAATTAATGCTGTGTAAAATTAAACTTGCCTTTGGGTTTCATTTAAAAATTAGCATTGTAATGCTTGTATGCTATGTTGTGAAGCCTAAATTAATGCTAGATAATGGAAATAATGAGACGGCTGCATGCGTGCAGATGCACTGTGGTTCACACAGTGAAATGTTAATTAAATGTTACCAGTGCTAAGAAATCACAAAATTTATTTCTGCTCTTGTGTCTGCTGCACAATATGGAAAAAAAAATAGAACAGTGATGTAACAGCAGAAGTAAGGGGCTTTCCATGCAGATTGTTCACTTAGATACTCTGGAACAAAATATTAAGTTTCTTGAAGCAAATGCGTAATTTCCACAGCTGAGTGCATTAAAGCACAACAAACAGCAAACCCAGTGAAATATCAGACAGGTATGTTTAAGCAACTACTTCAGAAATCCAAAGCCCAATATGGATTTTCCTAGTTAAGACAGTATGCCTGTTGAAGGAGTGGTACTTGATATCAAGTTCTTGTCATTCAATTCTCTAAGCTCTGCAGTATTATCTTATTTCTGTGAGAGTACATCAAAAAAAATGAGGTCAAGCAATACTTAAAAAGTCAAATGTTACATCAGTTTGAAATTATCTGTTGTGGTTCTAATTTGAAATTTCTAAATTCAGCATCTTACAAACATGTACTAACTAACTTATTTAACATTTTATTTCAAAAATAGGTACTGGTATGAAATGAACAGGAAAAATCCTCATCATTATTTCAAAATTGACAAAATACATTGTCATTCATTTAAATCCTGTTCTTGAGGGTATTTTCTTGAAAGCATCTTTTATTTTTTTTTTCTTTTTTATACCCATGATTGGTAAGAGAAATATCCCCTGCTCTAGGTTACAGTCTCTGTGCTGGGAAATATGGGTTGAAAGTGGCTGAGCAGGGAACAGCTAAGTTACAGGAATCCAGGAAAAAAGTGTAAACAAGAACCAAAGAGGTGTTCTACTTGACTACAGAATGATCAAAAATGCAAAAGGAGTATTAATGTAGAAAAAACTGACAGCATAATATTTTGTTAGGACAGCATCCTCTTCATAAGTGCAGATGAGTTTTTCAGCTTTTCATAAGCAAGCAATTCTCTTCCCCTGGAATTAGACCTACGTGCACAAGGAAATCTGCCTTTCTGGAATATCTATGTGTGCAATATGATTTGATGTCACCATCGATGCTATTTCTTTAGCAGACTTTCTGGAGCTTCTGAGAAAATAAGTAGCTCACACCTTCTGACCACGGAGACATAAGTTTGTAGCTGCTGCGATGCTCCATTGTCTTTGCCTAAGTCTTTGTCTAATTGACTAGTCAAAACAGACAGGAACTGGATGCTTCATTGAAAATGCACATAAAATACCTGCCTGTCATGGTTTGACGCTGGCCCAATGCCAGTGCCCCCATGAAAACCCATTCTTCCCCGGTGTCTGCTGTGAGATGCGATCAGAGACAGAGCAAAGCAGGCCTCCACTTGTGAACAAGACAGAAAAAAAAACTTTATTATCATAGAACTACAATAAAATTAACACACAGAGCAGAATGGAAACCTTTCAAACATTTCTCCTCCCCCCACTCAATTCTTACAGAATATCACAAAACCTTAGATCTTAATCCAGTCCATCACCCTTCAAATAATCAACTCAATCCATCTCCACCCTTCTGACAATCACTTCTCATTTCATCAAGGAGAGAAGGAGCCCTCCTTGTGCCACCACAGGTAAATCCCTGTCACTCAGCAACTACACGTCGTGACTTCTTCCTTCCATGTTCAGTGCTCTCACCACTGCACATGGACCAGAGCTGCTTTTAGGGTTTCCCCTTTCAAGGATGCCTTGCCCAGTTCCAGAAGAGAACGACAGTCTCTCACCTTTTTGGGACACTAGTCCCCCCCAATATTTCACCCCCTGGGGCCGAGGGGTCTCACCATCATTTCATCACCTGTCGTCTCCGCTCACATCACTTCTTTGGCGCCGCCTCCCCCTAAAATGCAGTCTCTGTATTACAGGAAAGGTTCTATCCATGGCTATACAAGAAAAAGTCCAGCCAAAAGCCACTCCATCATCTCCTCCACCTAGGATTTTCTCAACTTCTCCCAATCCTTCTTCACTTGCACAACTCTGCATCACACTTGCGCATTTCCTCTTATCCGTCTCTTTTTCCTCGACTCCCGGAGGATCAGCATTTATAAGGTTTCCATCGTCCCACAGAAGGGTTAAAATCACAGTCTCTGCTCATTCCGACTCCCACGCTAGCTCCGCCGGCTCCGCTGGGCACTCTACCCATTGCCCCCCTCCTTCTCTTCCTCGGCCAGGCCAGTGCTATCGAATTTCAAGGTAGCACTGGCACCTCTCTCTCTCTCTCTCTCTCTCCCTTTTGAGAAAGAGGGGCTGCCCATTGCCTCTCCGAGTTCTTCCACCTCTGTGGGGAACTCACTCTTGACTGAACCATCGCCTCCCGTCCTCTGCCAAGGCTCCGGCCTACCTCCCTCGGCCGCATGGCTTTCCTCCTCCCCCGCCCAGCCCGAAGCTGGGCAGGGGAGGTCTGAACTCTCCTCCGACCGGAACCAAAAGAGGACGATCCCCTGGGAGCTCCTCGCTTTAACCCCTGTGTTCTCAGAGGCGGATCCATATCCTCAATGGTCAAACCAGGTGCCAATATCCACATCTGGGCACCTATTGGTTTGACCACTACCACCTCCCAAAAACTCATTTCCTCTCAAACCACGACACTGCCTTTCTACATAAACATCGCAGTGACCACAAGTATGTGTAAGAAAAGGTGTTTTTCTTCCAAAAGGCTTTGAAACTTGAGTAGAAGAGGAGCCACCTACAAGTCCTAGAACTTCAATATTGATATTTCATACTTAAGTTTGCCAGCTACCTGAGTCTATTTTTAGGATCCAACTCTACAGAGTATTAGTGTTTCCAAAAGTAAAAACACTAGCCTGATCACAATGCTATGCTGGGAAAAAAAGCAGTCAAACAACATTCTTTCTCCTGTATTTTGATTTTCATGTGAAGACAACTCTCTGCAGAACTAAGAAAATTAACAAGAAAAAGGTCTTCTCTAATATGGTTGATGATAGTATGGGAAGTCTGAAAATGTCTTCTTAATGAGCACATTATAGACACACCTGAAGATGGTTATTCATCAAAATTGTATATGAATGGAGAAGACAAATACCAGACCAAGTAAATTGATGAGCATGTGTACCTTATCCCCCATTTTTACTGAGTTGGAATTTGAGGGGATGTCTGGGGGCTGCACTTTCGATTGTGTACTTGGAATTCTTTGCATAAAATACTGATAAGTTTTGAATGATCACAAAATGACACATACTGAGTAGAACAAGGTTCAGAAAGAGCTCTGTACATCTCTGGAAAACAGTTTTGATCAGAAGTTGTAAATGAAAATACTTGAACATTATCTTCATTTTTAAGCCCAGTAATATGTGAACATAAACCCAAGAAATTTATTACTCTGCATACAATCAAGAAACCAAATCAGAAATGCGTAGTTTATAGCTTTGTGTATGGGACATTACTATTTACAGGAGTGTACACTAGACTTAGTGGTTCCTCAGTGTTTCATGTTTTGAGAGGAAATATGGAAAACAGTGAGCTAATTAACAAAATGAACTATAAAACTCTATGTAACTGTGTCCTTTAGTACCAGGAAGGATTAAAAACTTGTGAACACAATGCATTTCTCTTAATTTTATTGTGACAAGAGAAAATGTAGTTTTCTCAGCCACATGTAAATCTGGCTTCCCTCTCTGTCCTTTCCAGAATGAAGATATTTCTAATTTATGTTAAACCAGAATAGAGTGCTCTGTCTTGCAGAACAATTGGACAGGAAATGTTTAAAATCTCCTAATTTAATTCCTTATGCCAGCTTATCTCTTGAAGTTGTCCCATTCACATTCTGAGAGGGTGCTATGTCCAGAGACCTACAGGCACTCCCATCAAGGTATTCCATCGGGGATAGAGTCCTGTGTGAAACAGTTGACTTATCCACAGTTCTCATGAGAATTGCATTTCACTTCTTTAAAGTAATTATTTTTATTCCTTGATTATTTTTTCGATGCCAACCCAATGTTCTGTTCGATTTTCTTCTTCATGCCTCTTCAGCTCAAATGCCTTTTGTCACTTAATGGACCTGGTCCTGATGCACAATGAGAGCAATCCACTTTTGGAAAAAACATTTACTAGAGCTTATGCAGTGCAGCTTCTATTGGTTTTAAACAAACTTGCCAGAGTTAGAGGGAGGTGAGCTATTACAAAGCATTAGCAAACTGCTGCCTGGTAAGAGGCCAGTGTTAGCCTCCCTGAGCTCTATTTCACTGCAGGTGGTTTCAGGGTTACTCAGGTACAACTACAAGAACAGCAGTCATCAAACCTTTGTCTGCAATAAAGCTCTTTTATGCTGCTTTGACACCACTGGATTGTCATACTATAGTTATAACTGTAATTTACACCTGCTTTATATGTTTTTGTGCTGTTGGTGTTCTGAGAAGACTTGGTATGAATAAGAATCAGTGAGAATTAGAGTCCAGTTTTGAAATTATTTCTTTTCTGCCCAGCTTCCCCCCGGTAAGCCCTCATCTTTCTCTTCGGCTGACATTCTTTAAAGAAGGCATGTGACCATTGCACTGCTCAGCACCTAGGAGACATTTTATGTGATGGATTTGTTTCTGAAAAGCTTGCAATCAACATACAAGCAATTAGAGGCCACTTTATTTCCTGGCAGTATTAAGGGCTCCTGCTGTTTGGTTCAGTACTGGCAGATGCAAATAAGGCTTTTAAAGGATCACTGTAAGTCATTCAGACTTATGTAGTCCTTTCATTCCCCACAATGCAGTCAAATCCACATGAAAATCTGTCTCACATGATATCGGTAGTCAGCCAAAGCTCTGTCCTTGGATTTCTTCATTCACGAAGAAATCACATACTATTTAACTAAAAGAAAAGAAGAGAAAATGCAAAGCAGTATCCTTGGAGCCCAAATGACAGGAGAGTTGTGTTAACATGATGCAGGAGTTTTAATTATTCTGAGCTTGCACCTTTAGAGCTAGCCATTTCTCAGCCTAATTAACCTGTCCTATTGTACAGCCCATGTAAGGCACAAGGCAATTAACATTTGTATAATAAATAAACAATTAAGAAATGGTTTGATTTCTGGTTACGCTTTTTGTTATTCAAACTGCACTGTAGTTTCTGCCTACAAGGAATTTGCTTTTTTAAACACTTCTCATTTCATTACAAGTGTCTCTTGCCTCTCTTACACCCAGGAGTGCATCATATATAAAAATGAAACTATAAAAGGGTGCCATTTCACCAATGCAACAAGAAAATAAAAAACAAAAATCACAGGCAAACATAAACCTTTAAAAATTTGGGTAACAAAGTATTGTTTAATTGTATCAAATCTTTATAGAAATAGTGAGAATGTTTACTAGTTTTATTCTAGAGTTTATTGTAGCTTTTATTGTAGCTGAGAACAAATGCTTGCCCAGATTTGCAAATTAAGTTTATTCCATTCATTTATTGGCTAATATTTGCCAGGTCTCTGAAGCACTGTCATTCTAGACTATTGACATACCTTCTCCTTATTAATTTTTCTGATAGCACTAATAGTTTTATGTCCTTCCATTCATGAGTGAATTTTTTAGGTATAGGTACAAATCTTGTGGGCAAGGAGTAGAATTCTTTACCGGTGATGGTCTTGGGTAATTTTTTGTAGGTCTGATAATGACCATCACTTTGATTAGTGCCATAATTCCTTAATGGATAACTATAAAATAATTCTAATTTATAGGTCCCATAGGTTGTCATTATTACACAAGAATGTCATAGCAGAATGTGCCTCATAGAATCATTCAGGCTGTTAATGGAACTAGTTAATCACATTTATTAATGTCATTTGCTTGTTAATGAGTAGTTAATAATCAGTTAGTAATATCTATTCAGGAAGTTTATGGTACTAGTTTCATAATGAGGTCCCAGCAGGTAAGTTCTTATGCAAGTAGAACCATTGAGGTCAATGATGTCCTTCACAGGCAGGAGAGTTAGTGCATTATATTATTGCACATCATTGTAGCATCACACTACAAACCCATAGATGAAATAAAAGGAAGGAAAGATGTTAAGATTCATAGATATTAAAGATATGCAACTGTCCAAGGATAAAATTGACTTAGAACTACCTTTAGGTATATGATTCCATTATATACATAACAACCAAAAAGAAAGCAAGTATGAAATATGTGCCTTGCAATTATTGCAGTATATCCAAGCAGATGTATTACATTTCGGCTTCTAGTATTCTTTGGTTAAGAAATTGAAATCATGAGTGCCTGTAATATCAAGTCATCTTTACCCAACCATGTATTTAAAAACCCTCACAAATCTTTTAAATGCTATAATTCTCTATTAAAAGTTTATATTAAATATGCAAATAATAAATGCAGTTTCCACAATTTCTGCAACATGAAAAGTTCAAGGATTATGCTAGCAATAAAATCAGGACACAAAAATTTCTAGGAAAGATGTTCATTCAGGTAAAAAATGGCTTAAGTGTAAATAATCAGTGTGAAGGAAAAAGCAAAAGTCGTCAGCAGATGTAACATGTTTCCTAGTTTAACACCATCTTGTAAAAAAAAAAGGCCTAACAGCTTCCTATTGACAAAATGTACACATATACTGTCAATATAATAAAATAAGTGAATATCTTAGCATATCTGTCCCCCAGAGAAAGTCTTATTTCTTTTTGCAGAAGTTATATGATATGAGAATAGTCTGAGCAATAAAATGGCAGAAGTCCCAGTGGACAGATGATATTTTCTGTGAAAAGCTGCCAGTGTAAATCATACCCGTTACAGATTGCTGTGTGTTTGTGTTTATTCTCCATGAGCCGTATACATCCTGGAAAAGGCTTGTATTTACAATTTAAATTGTCAATATGTGAATTTCATCTCATGCAAATTTGAAAACCTGTATCATAACCATTATTCAAATCCCTATTAACATAGTAGTTTTTATTGCTTCTTGAGTACTTTCCCACACTTCTTTGTAAGTAAGAAAACAATAAGAATGGTGCCCATCTGTTCTTGTATGATTTTTACTTCCAGACCATTTTACTTCACTCACTACTTCTCACAAAAGGAATAGAGCATATTCACAAACATCTGAAAATTCCCTGTAGGGTATGTATCCTGAGGTCTGAAGCGCATTTTGTAAAAATTAGTGTTTGTGGGAAAGCAGATGGAAACAGGGCAGTACCTCTAGTCTCTACAGCAATTCATCAAGTGCCACACAATAGTATGATTGTGAGAACAACAAAGTCATGTTCAGCAGGTTGAGGAAGTAGTCTTCAATAAATGCTAATGATATTTAATCCAGGAGATAACAGGCTATTGGACCTTAGATAACAAAATGATTCATTCATAAAATGAAGACTGCAACTACATAGCAGGACTGAGAACTCCAAAGATTGGTTTGTCTGAAATTTTTTCCCTGTTTAGTAAATTTAACTCAAAAAACGGTCTAGTTTATCCCCAACTATGAAACATAAATAAGCAAGGTTTTTAAAAAAGTGACCCCTGTCCTGTCATATATAACAGCAAGTACCATGCTGTGAGCGCACAAATACAGAGTTCAGTTTGTTCAGTCACATTATTTTCTTCTGCTTCTGACTCATCCTGTGAGTAAAAAATGATGAAATGGTATTCCATGTGGTTAAGCAGTTGCTCACTATCTTCTTTTCCTTTATTGTCAGATATTTCAGGCCTAAGGCCCTGTATCAGTTTCCAAAACAAAGAGTAAAGTATGATTGCATTAACCTTAGCAACTGATACATTTGTTTGTCTCAGAAAATTCTAACTCCATGCTACAAGCCTACTCTAATTTTCTACCTGTCTTCTTGTATTCTGAAACACTGACAGGCTTGGGGCTATGACCACTTCCTCTGGGGACCTTGTTCCAGAACTAAACCACGCTCTCAGTGTCGAGATACCCAATTTTGGTAGTACCCAGTTACCCAGTTCAAAATGTAGGTGATCAGGTGATGTGGAGATTTGACTTTCAACTGACTTCCACATGTGCTACTTTACTTTTCACTTGATCAACACAATACTTGTTGACATAAGTGGATCTCAGACTTTGAATAACTTCAAAGTCTATTTTACCTCAGTGAAAAGAATCCAGTTGCTTTGAATGACTTTTGGTCCAAGCTGAAGCCCAGAAAGACATTTGGGCACATGCTTTGTTAATGGGACTACTCCCATCAAAGTCAAATGGAAAATAAAGATGAAGTTATATTTTTGTACTGAACTGGGGCCTAGATATACCAATAGGCATTTTCCTAACTGATAATTTCTTAATGACGGAACTGGAAATTAATTTCACAGAAGATCTGCTACATTATTGTGAAAGCAGATTTCTCCTAGACCATAAAAAACCTCATCAGATAAACCCAAGCTAAATCCAAGGATTTTGATATTGGTTGGCTCATGTTGTAAGAATACCTCATGGCTGTGAGACTCTTCTATTTAATAGAGAGCAGATCTGGCCTTTTAACTTAAATAATCTCTGAGTTAGTACCAAATAAGTGAGCTCTTTAAAATCTACATGCTCAGGATTTACTGTACCATAAGGTGTATAGGCTGACCCTGGAATTCCAACATGTTGGGAACAATAATCAGCTGGGTTATAGGTTTTCCTGAGGGTCTTTTCCTCTCTTTAACACTGGACATGGCATATAGCTGCAATAAAAAGAGGATATTGTAAAGCAAAAGTCAGCAGACAACGACCAAAATAAAATCACATTTGAGAATAACATGTAAAATAAGGGGCAAGATCAGGTCGAAAATATGCAGCTCTCTATAGTTGAGAGTGAAAAGAAAATCTGCATAAACTGAATAACTTGATTTGCATGAAAATATGAATTCAACTAACATTCTATAAGATTTTTATATCAAAAATAATATGTGGGATATTGGGATTCTGCTTGATTTTACATAACAATGGCAAGAGCCAGTAAAGATATGCTGTTGAATCACTTGTTTACATTGTATCATCTGTATGGACAGTTAGTCCACCCCTATGTCTGTTTCTTACAGGACGACATGTCCAATGTAATCTCTTTTACTTCATGAAAACATTAATCATTAAACTGGGAAGAGTAGGTAGAAAGGAGTTTAGTGGCAAGAAGATTGTTGTAAAAAATCTCTATGCACTCTTGCCTGTGAACAAAATGAACAGAAAAAATTTAGAACAAAGGACCTTATTAGAAGCCATGATCAGCAGCTGCTATTTTGCATCTAGAATGAATATTCTGATACATAAACTTTAAATAATTATGAGGCACACCAAAAAAATTCTCATACAAGTGTTTTAAAATAACACATTCATAAATGGAGAGCAATTAAAATATATGCCTGAAGGAATCTAGAACTTCTGTATTGTAGAAAGCTCTATTACATATAATTTTACTGTGATCTGGCAAGAAATAGAACAATTTCTATGAATAAATCATTTGGGAGAAAATATCTTTTAAGTAGCCATATGTTACATTTTTATGTAAATAAAATTTCATCACTGACTTGCACATTTCACTTTTATTATTAGTATCTGTTTTAAATTTTGAAACAGCTTTTTAATAGAAATGTAACAATATTATTTTATTATGTTTGGAACTCCTGATTTTATACTCGTTCTTAACAAAAATATTTCAAAATTGACAGTTTACTGCAAAGTAATTATGTGAACATACAACTTTCTATCTCAGAAAAAAAATAATCTCTAGTAAACTGCCTTCACTTCTCTCCCTGTGATTTATTGTGACTAGATGGAAGATTTTCAAAACTGTCTGTCATGGTGATTTTATAATTATTTTCCTCAGCAATTTTTTTATTAGGTAGAAATTTGCTGCATTTTGGGAAAATAATCTTGACTGAAGAGTAGAAGCGAAGATGCTGCAAAACAAATCTGAGTTTGGTGTTTCCCCTGTCTTTGCCTAAATAATGGAAAATAATCGTTTGGAAAACTTATCTTTCTCTTTCTCATTCATTAACATACAGAGAGTGTAGACAGAATAACTTTTTTTCTTTTTACAGCTGGAAGAGACAAACAGCAGAACCAATACTTAGATGATTAAGTAAGAGAACTATTATAATTGCAATTAATTTGTATTTGAACTGTCTAAATGTTCAGAATTAATATCTCACTTATTTAAGTGAATGGTAAAATTCAACAATGTAGAAGTAGATTATTTCTTCCCTTTTTATTGTTCTTCATGTAAAGCCACTATGAACACATTGTGGAAATATTAAACTTAAAGCCAATTCCAGCACCTCTGTCCAGGAGAGAAAATATTTCATTGATGTTCATACTGAACACCATGCAATGACATATATTAATTGCCAATCAGATTAAGAGATTTTTGGATGGATTTCCAAGTCCATGCCTACACTATCAAGTGTGGTGACGTAGCCGGAGCTAGTCTAGATACTGAAAGAGTTGGTGTGGAGAAAACATCTTCCAGTTGCCTATGATTTTCCAGATTTTGCACTGACTCTCTTCTGGTCACCAGGACTAAAGGCCCACTTGAAGTTCAAACTCAATTTGCATAACCCCAGAGACAAGTTTTGGTTCAGCCTTATCTGCTCCTACACTCCTGGAATGCTCCACGATCATGGCAAATTCTAGTCCAGATTTCCAGTTTCTTAATAGATCTGCATTTCATTTTGTGTCGGGTAGAACTATAGCTTCATGGCCTCTTACAGCTATGTTAAATGACAATCACTGGTTAAATCCCTGAGGTTTGGCAGCTCAACTTGTGTCATTGCAATAATTCTGTTTTAATGCAGTTTCATCTGTGTGCGTTGTACATGTATATGTGTGTTAGTGTGCATGTGTGTGTACATTTGCATGAGCTAATTGTAAGGCAAAGCTAATTACAAGGCTAAGTTTTAGAATCAGTGTTCAGATTTGGCTGTTACATTATTTAAATTATTGTCTGCTTTCAGAATTTCGAGTGTCAAGGGAAGAGACACAGAAGATTGTCTCTCCTTAGCTCCCTCCCACTATCATGCACTATGTCCCCTAATATAAGCTAATTTCAAAATGAGTGGTTTCTCACAGTGAGTATATGAAATTTGTGACTCTTTTCATATAGCTTATGTCTATATTAATTGCATTTAACAATTATTTGTGCTGTTTTCACCCTATGTCCTGCTTTTTTGACTCCTTTTTCTTCCCCCAATGTAGGCAAGGCCCTCCCTGTTCCCTCACATGAACCCTGTGTTTGGGCCTCTGCTTTTGGCTACCAGCATTTTATTATAGCATGGTGATAAACCAGGTGTCATGGTCTCATTTTGTGTTCCTGGGGCTGAGCCACCTGCTTGGATTGCTGTCTCATGAGGACCTCCACAGTATAATGACCTTTGTTTGTATTGTTTGTGGTTTAACCAACAATTCCTGCCTAAGGCTTTTAGTCTGTCTGTAGCGAAATGACTCCTGAATATCTAGGTATGGAAAGGTGGATGTGTAAGCAGTTAACATATAGCTTAGTGATTGAGACAGATAAACTTTTGTTGAGTGCCATGTAAGGAAACTTTTCCTCTCTCATGCTAAATTAAACTTTACACTTTCTGTTCACTTTTGTTTCAATAATTTTAAAAATTCCTTTCAATAACCCAGGTCACTACAATTAGAATAAAGTTCAAAGTAGAAGAAACTGAAACAAATATTCATTACTTAGAAAATGTTGAAAGGAACAAGTCTTAAAATTTCAGCACCTTAAAAAACATTCCTTACCAACAGTTGCATTCCTAAAAGTCAGTCATTCCTTGCAAAAGTCTCTGTTTTGGTTCATTTGCTTTTGTCAGCTTACACAATTCTGTAAAACAGTCCTGAGCAACTGAGAAGTGGAATTGCTTTTCTCTATTTTTAATGTTATGCTTCCTTACATTTTCCACCAAATTTTTTAACAGTTCTGCAGTTTTATGGCTTCTCATAGTTTTTTTGGTTTGGTTTGGTTTTATGGTTTTTGGTTTATTAGATTTTTTTTTTACTTTTAAAATAGTTCAATATACTGAAAAGTTAAGATATTATATGCATTGTAGTGTTTCTAAAGTATGTGGTATTTACTATCCAAGCCCTTTAGAAATATTTGTGGAAAGAGGAAAGTCAATGATCCAAAAGCTCATTGAAATCAATGGGAGACTTTCCATTAAATTCAATGGGCTTTCATCCAAGCTGTTTGTAATTATAGGCTGACATTTTCAAAGCTGCCTAAGGGATCTGGAAGCCTAATACTCATTAAAATTAACTGGGCATCTAGCTTTACTGGGGTGCTTTGGAAGTCACTACTACAGGGTATATAAATGAGTGACCTGTTTATGACAGTCAGTTACATTACACCTCCATGAATCTGTATGCATGTGTCTTATCTTCCGTATCAAAGAAATGGTTGTAGATTTTATTGCTTGATAAGGGCCATTTTCCTGCAGAAAAGTATTCTCTATTTTAAAAAGAGAAATGAATATACAAAAAAAAATCTTAGAATTGAGGAAAACTGATTAATGCACTGGCTTTTTATCCCCTTAGCAATTTTTGGTTTACTTTTTTTAAGAAATATTCTTAAATATCTGGAATTTATTTGTAACGTGGACTAGATCACTATACTGAACAAACAATTGATTCCATAGATTACCTGAGAAGGTAACATTTTTCTTTCTGCAGCAAGGAGTCTGTGATATCCTAACTTATAACAATACTGGCATCTTTATCTAAATCCATCTATATACCGTTTAAGAATTCCAAAAATATTCAGACAGTAGCCTTTCATTTGAAAACGTTTGGACTGTGATTGACAAAGCATAGAAATGCTCTAGTATTTCCTATGAATGCTATACCATATTAAAACTATATATATATACATATATATATATATATATACATACATATGCATATGTATCAGGTGAGTCACTTCAGCTACAGTTATTTATACACACTATTTAAAATCTAATGAAATTAATGAAATTTGTGAACTATTTTGATTTGTTCTAAATGACACTTGTTAGAATAGCGTGTGGTTTCATTGTAATACTTTCTAGCTAACATTTGATTTTAATCTGACCGTATTCTCATTCATATGCTCATAGCAAAAAAATAGATGACTGCTAAGTATTTTAAGGTATTAGAAATGTTAAAATTCTTTGTTGCTAGATATACAAAAATTTCAAAATTTGGAAATAAAAGGACAATATTTTCATTCTGAGGGGAGTCTGAATTACGAGATGGATCAAAATAAATGTAACACCTGTTTAGATAAAATACTTATGTGCACTTAATATATAGTTCAATGGTAAGCTTGATTTTCTTTAAATTCATCATGAATGATAACATTATTTCCCAAAATGACTTATTATGGATTATGACTTTATAATGACAGTATTGTTGCTATGAAATAATTTCACAGTCAACAGAAGTGTATAAGGAATAGTGTTGCTAGCAACAAGAAAACATACAAAGTGTGCAGATGCAAAAAGATCAATTATTTAAACTTATCTCAAGAAATAGTAAAAAGAAACCATTTAAAAAATATATTTGGGGTAAAATTAAAGAGTATGCATAAATAGCTGGTCAGTTGAAACTAGTCAGTTGGCTCTTGAAACGGTGAAGTTTCTTCAGGTGCAATTATGTTGCTGTTTCAAGCAAACAGCAGCTTCCTGCTTCACTCCTAGTGGGAGATTTTGCATACTGCCAAATTAATGATGATAAAATCAGATTCCAAAAGTATGAATAGCTATTGCATTTTTTATTAACATCATGTTATGTTTCCTATAGGTCATTAATTGTTTTCTGCTTTTGAGTTAGCTACTGGCCCGCCTTCTTAGTTTAAGAATTGGTGTCAATTCAAATATAGGTTAAAAAGAAAAAGGGAAAGGGAAGCTATTTCTTACAGTAAAAGGCAGAAAATATCTTACAGTAAAAGCAGTACAAAAAGCAGAAAGCATATAATTAAACTGAATTGGAATGAAATGCTATTGCTAATGTGCCTACAGAACTATTTTATGACAATTTCTGTCAGAATTCCACTTCTGCTACTCTGTAATTAGTTTCTACAGGTGCAATTTTTTAATGTTAATGGGGGTGACTGATGTAAAATGTACAAATTCATGGAGTTACAGCACCAAAACCATTGCAGGTTTCAGCCCAGATAACTGTTTAGATCTCTGAATCCCTTTCTGAAATTCCTCTGGAAATACAACAGGCTATCTCTAACCCTCCTGCACCTGAGACCATTTCTTCTTTAGGACTTGTGAAGCTTCTCAAACTCCTGTGTTTAGAGGAATTCATAAGCATTCTTTTAATTTTTAAGTGAAGATCTCAGCTGAAAATATTAATATCAGTCTAAGGACTGATCATGGATTTCACAGTAACTTCTCTGTGCTACACTGTCGTCAGTGATCTGTCAGCTTCATATTTATCCACTTCTCAGTTCCTACCCTAATAATCATTTCCTCTAGTTTAACTAATAATTTCCTATTAAGCATCAAATATTTTCCCAGCCTCCAAGCAGATTATATCTAGATTAGAACTATTTCCCTTGTCTAGAAAAGCAATTATCTTCCCAATGAAGACTATCAGATTAGTCTGGCACAATTTGTGTTTGTCAAAGTGAGGCTCCATTAACATTTTTGCTGTACCTCTGTGCTTTAATTCTTTACTGTTGCAAAACATAGCCCAGCTAGAGCCAAACTTGTAAGGATAATCCTATTTTAGTGTCTCAAATATGTATAACATTTAATATTTTTTCTCTGTTTTAGCATTTACTGGACCTTGATGGATTTGCTTCTCTGCTAGCAGACCTGCAACTTTATGTCAGTATTCTTGTCATTCTGGGACAGCAGCAATCCATCTCAGTTTTTATATATAAAGTAGTAAGTGTGTTTTTCTCCATATCAAATGGTCATTTGTGTCCCATATCATCCCTGTGGCTTCACTAAAAATTGAACTTCAGATTAGTTCTTTCTGAATTCTTATCCCCTCTTTCCTAGACAATGTTTTCACTTCATCTGAATTCTCTTTTATTTATAGAAGTATCGCTATGTTCAATTAAAAAAAGCAACAAAACCCACAAAAACTTGATCACTTATCCTAAGAGTAGTAAGCTTTAAATGATAATTTTCTAATTAGGTCTATTTTCAATTCCTTTAAACTTTCCATTCTTCTTTGATTATTCCCATGCATTTTTTATTTATTTATATATTCATTCATTTTTATTTTATTTTGTTCCTTTTGGTTTCTACAACTTTTTTATTTTTGGGTTTTTGTTGATTGATACTTTTAAAGTATTAAGGTATCTTCTGTAGTGAACTGTGAATGAAAAGTAGTTTCACTCTGCTTAGTTTGACTTAACAGAAGATTATTTTGTTGAAGTCTTCCCTTTGAATCAGAAGCTTTAAACACTAGTTTGTGGTTTTCCTTCTATTTAATTTAAAGTGAATTATCTCATGTTTTTTTTTTTTTTTTTCTGAAGGTTATTTTCTATAGCTCTGTTTTTATGCAATGTGCTTGTTAGCTACCAAAATCTTCAATAACCAAGTATGTTTCTTTCTGGTGTATAAATTTATTGGTTACTGAGTCCAAGACAACACAAACCCTAATTTCATTTTAGCATTTGTTCTGCAGTATATCTCTGGGAAGTTCAAATTACTCCTAGTGACAGTTTCTGGTAGTATTTCCAGATGTCTTTCTACATGCAAATGTGAACTAGTGATTTTATACTGGGCCCCATTAAATTTTTTACCTTTTCCCCTCCAATACATGTAATATTTGCCATCATTTTAAAAGAGCAGCATGAAAATTCGTATGCAATTCCTGCTTACATCTTTAAGGCTATCACATTCTAAAGTTATGGCTTTGCTCTCAGAGCCTTACTCTTCTATGTGACAAAACTGCCTACTTTACAGGGCTTATATGAGTCTTCTTTTTTTTTCCCTCTGCATTTGCATTACCCTTTTTCTATCCAGCTTGATAGTCTACATCACTGTCCTAAGTTCTTCATGTCATCATTTCTTAAGCTGGAATTTATATATTTCACTTTTTTATAGAGACATCCATTAAATTATTTGCAAAGTATTTAAATTTATTTAAAAACTGCTTTCATTTCTAGTAATGACAATTAATTAACTAAAGTAATTAATCGGCAAATGTTTGGTCAGGTTTTTTTTTTTTTTATTTATCCCATTTAAAACTCTACAATAAAAATGATGGATGTTATATTGCTCCAAAATTCTCAATGATTTTTAGTCTCACCATTCTGATATCACTTGTGTTGGCAATAACCAAAGAAAATTTTTACCAGCATGAAAACCAATCCAACAGTAGAATATTTTCCAAATGACAAACGTGTCTAAATTTTCCTTCTAGCACCAGATTTTATTTATCTCTCTCACTTTGTCTCTTTTCTTTTTTTTTTTTTTTTTCTGTAGAATATAAGTCAAGATTACATAGTTGAGTATTTCCCCTGTTCTGGAATAATCATCTTGTATCTGTTCCAATTGAACTGCCATTTATGCAGCCTCAAAGTCTGCAGCATCTGGGATTTTCAGATATAAGTGAAATATGAGTGACCCTTGCAGCGTATCTCTTCAGGAAAGTAAAATTTTAAGCTAAGTCTGATTCCTTTTCATCATCAAGCTAAATCTCCTTCCCTCTAAATTTTAGATGTGAAAGAAACATGACTGTGAAAGACCCATGGCAACCTAGCCAGAGAAGAAACAGGAGAAGGAATGTCAGGACTTGATGCATGCCACCATACATAGTGTACTGATAAATGAAGTTCTAGGTGAAGATATGGACAAGATGTTAGATATTGTTGCTTTAAATTGAGTCCATTCTTTGTAGAGAAGAGAAATGTCTTTAAATTGGGGCAGACCTGTCCGAAACTTTGCATAAGACTGTGTACAACCTGAAGAAATCTCTACCTCTCTCCTTTCTGCTATTCAAATTTTTCTTCTCTAAAGTAAATAACCACATACATGACGAATCAATCATGTTTGAAAATTTAAAATAAAACACCTCAGATGTTCTTTCTTCTAGGAAGATAAAGGAAGAATACTGGATATATTTTAGTCACTTTGCTTGATGATCTCTGGGTAATCATAGTATAGAAAATCTACAGGCTATAAAATTGACTTCTGAGCTCTTCACAGTTATAAATTAAGTTACTCCAATGACCTTGTCTGGCCACAGCACAAATAGGAAAAGGACTGATGGACTGAGAGTTTTCTTGGAGGTTGAAGTTTCAGCTATGCTTTTCTAAGACAAGTAAGCATGTTTTTTTAGAAAAACTGTCATTGTACAGTTCCCACTGTATTCAAATATCTTCCACTATTGCCTTAGCTGCCATTGCATGAGTTTAAAAGTACTTCTGCAAAGCAGACCACAGTCTCAAGTCAGGCAATGGGAAACTGGCAAACGCATAGCTTGTGGCCACCTATAAAAAGTTAGGAGAGGATTACTCTGTTCTCCAAGGTGCCTTGACTGAACTAGTTAAACCATTCTTTCCATCTTTGTCCCTCCATCTTTGCTTCAACCACTCTTGCTTTAACTTCTGCTCTAAATGGGGGAATCCAGGGCACAGCAAGCATCTGCACTGTATAGTCTTTTTTTTGGTTCCCCATGAGGTACGCTTCCTGAAAGAAAAAAAAGCATATTATTATGTAATAATTGTTTTTTCTTAGCATATGCTCATAGGGATTGTACAATTAAGATGGCTCAAGCAACTTTTACTCAAGTATTTTCAAATTTGAATTTCCACCATAACTAATTGCAATATGCTACCAGAAAAGTGTCCCATGCATTTATTAAGAATACTGATATCTATGAATGGAAATGCTGAATCATTTTACAGACTACTAACAAATTCAGCTAATATAGTAATGGAGCAGTTCAGGGCTGCTGGGGTCCTCTCTAAGTTCCAATGAGACAGTAGATTTTTATTGTTGTAGATTGTCCTGCCAATTCTTCAAAGACTTTACCCACTGACCTTATCATCTTGCGAAGATTTAGGTTCTCACCTAAGCCCCATTTTGTACATCACATCAAGTACAATCTTTATTCCTTAAGTTCCTGACATTCCCTTACATTCCCCAATAAAAATCTTACTTTTTATCCTCTTTTTACACGATAGAGTCCTAGTCTCCCAATGCCTGATCCTTTTGACATTGTCTCTCACTGCAGTTATTCTCTGCAGCTCCTCTGCCACTTCATGACTGAAGTAGATGTTAATGCTACTGAACTCAGCACACCCTGTTCACTTTATCTACTTGTGCCTCTGGCTTTAAAATATCACAGAGCTGCACATCTAAGAAAAATGTGACATAGCCATAAGATGAACCCCACAACTCCTTGTCTGACTAGTATTCTTTGCATAAGACATAAGAAATCTTTGCTGAGCCTGAATATGTTTTTCCAAGCCTTATAATTTAAAGTGGCAATGAAAGCCAAATTTCAGTTTTCATCCCACATTGTTATCCCCAGCTGCCAAATATCAGTCTGCAGCTTTAAATTATATTAACTATTTAAATAACTTCTTTCCTTATCATCTTCCACCCTCCCCACTCCTTTTTGAATTTCTATCATGAGTTAATATATTTTTTTCCTCATTCTCAGAAATTAATGGATTGTTTTGGCAAAAAAGGCATTCTAACACATATTTTAAAACCTCAGAGCAGACATTAAGGAACACTTAAGCCCAAATGTCTACCAACTGGCAAACTGAAAAGGTCTAAAATCAGCATTTTATAATGGAAAGTATCAGGGAACATTAATGAGCATAGCTACCAGCCCATTTCTGGCTTTCATTGGTTTCTTCAGCACTAGCTAAAAAGCACACTGTCCCTGGTAGAAGCAGCCAGCTCAGAGGCTTTAGCTCTCACAGGTGACATGCTGCTGGCCCAGCTGTGTTTTTTTTTCTGTGCTTTGTGACTTCATTTGTGGGAATCCAGCAGAGGTTCATGCAGAATATTATCACTTCAAGATGTTCTACCCTGGGGTAGCAACAGGTCTGAACCTGAAACTTTCAAAAATTGTTTGCTTTTTTTTATTAGCCCTTTGCCTTGTTCATAAACCAGCAATTTATTCTTAACTTAGATATATACATAATATGACTCAGTAACTGTTATACAGAGGTCCTCTTTGCATTTAAAACTTCAGTCTCTCTCTGCACAAAATTACCTTTGACAGATTGGTTTGTCCTTAAGAAAATTTAATAAAATAGCATATTACCACTAATGAAAAAATTATATCGCAACACTTTCACACCAGTTTTCTATGTTTATAAAAAATAACACAAATCTTTTGGAAAATGTTCAGTAGATAACTTAGCAAGTTGGCTTCAACCCTAAGTGGTAGATGTTTACAACTAGACTGATGAAATAGGTGAACTGTGTGAAAAATTACTGATGAGACTAGGTCAACTGGAGTTGTATAACTAGGGAATCTTACTAGAAGAATAATTTAACACCAGAGTCATAAACAAAACAAAGCATTTGCATCAGTAATGGAATAGAAAAAAATAACTAATCACAAATACATAAGCATGTTTATCCTCCCATCAGTAAAGTAGAATTTAAAATACAATATATAAAACTTATTGCCAAAGGGTTTAAAAGTAAGATTAGTTAGTACAAAGAAATTATTGTCCCTACAGTCTGTGGATACTAGAATACTTCTTATAGTAAATGGCACAGTATGAATATGGAAGGCATAGGAATTTTCCCCTCTGGAAAAAAATGCTTTTAATTCCCTGTAGTAGGCAATTAAATATCACATAATATACATAGACATATATATTATTTGCATTTGATCTTTTTGGAGCACCTTCAATTTAATTTTTGGAGGAATACAACAAAAATAACAGCTCTCAGGTACCTTTGGGATGGGAATCTAGATGGGAAAAAGTATGAGTACTTCATCATCCAAAATTGTGACAGCTGAAAGAAGTAATGATACTGTGTTTTATACTAAGTTTTAGAACTGATAGAATATTTGCAGCTAAAACTTTACTAACCTCACATTTTGTAAAAGTGATTATCGGTTGATTAAAATTGCATATTAGAGACCATAACTTCAAATTTGTATTCACATCATGCAAAATAGCATAGAATAAAAAGGAGTTGTGAGAATTTATATTACCCACCGAATATTGCACTCATTTCACCACATATTACAAAGTAATTGGAAGAGATATAGATGTGGTGTCCTTCCTCACTGAGACAAATTGATGGTGGTCTGAGACAGGGGAAATGCAGCTATGTCCAAACACTTCCTTCAGAGTAAGCTGATTCTTAACAATAGGGAGGAGGCTCACAGTAAATATGGGAACTGTGACTCATGGACTGCTTTGCCTTGCAAGGAACAACAACGCACACAAAGTGCCACTTTCCCACACTCTTGTGTTTACCCTAAGCATGTAAATTCATGTCTTGGCTTGCATCATCTGCTCATGCAAAGTTCCTATCAATGTCAGTGGGAATTTTGAAGATATAGGGAATAGCTTACATCTTTAACTACAACAAGTTTTCTGATTAAATGTTTCAAACCTCCTTTCCCACTATTCCCAGATATGAACATCAAAATTTCTTAAGTTGTTTCAACTTTCTTGTTATGAGGAATTGTTACCTTTTATATCACCTAAGTGGTCTGCATTCCTTTTCCCTGATCCCATCTACCAGCTGTATGCTTCAACTAATGCAGAGCAGACAGCATAGTTCAGGACTGTCAGTTGCCAGGTTTTTCTGCTTCAGGATGCCACTTTCACCATTGTTTTGGTAAACATAATGAACTTTTCAACTCTTCTCCCTTAAATATGAAATGTGTTCAAATAGACAGCATTTGCTTCCCATCCTCACTTCAGCAGAAAATTAAAATATAGAGAACAAACTATCCCTTCCTCATTTCCTGAAATAAATTACTGCTACAAGAAAGTGTTTCATGCTATCTTTTCCAGAAAGTAGTGGTGGTGACAGTGGTGATAGAAACTGTCCTTAGCAGAAGCTCACAGGTAGCCCTAGTTAATTTCTGAAAATTAGAACTAAACTAAAATTAGGTCCTCATGATTAAAATCAAGCAGTAAGAAACGAATTATGCTCATCCCCTTTGACAATCACAATCATGGAACTCAATGTCCCTCAGGGAATATTTGGTCTGAAGGCTGAAGGTGACTCCAATTCATTGTAGGTTTTATAATATAGGTGGCAAAATAATATATAAACAACTTCAATGAACCAGAATTTAAAGGTATTCTCCCTACTATTTCATGGAATAGCAATGAATCTAAGCAAGTGGCAGACCAAAGCAGGTGGGCTAAATTTCCAGAAGCACCTCCTCTACCAGCACTACATCCCTCCGTACCTTTGAATGTCTCTTGCAACACTGCATCCCTCATATCTCCACCTAGAATAAAGTCTTTCTGCATGAAGAATCCTTGTTCCCTAGCAGAGGAGCCTCTGTTATCTTTGCTGAGTAGCAGCAAGGGGCAGGGTACTTCTGCCAGATGTTGTCTCAAATACCTACCTTGCTGTGTAGCAATTGTTCTATTCACCATGGGCAAAACCTTCCTACCAGAACAAGATTTTGTAAAGGGAAGTAAGAAGAAGAATGAAGGAGCTTCTCCATGGCTGAGCAAAATGTACATCCTATTACAAGTAAATGGAATAATTTTACATGAGGTGGGGTTCCTTGATTTTGAATGGGTATTTCACAGACCCCTTAGCTGATCTTGTAAATCTGGGCATTTACAGTTCAGAAGACTTGAAAATTAAATGAGCTGCTAGTTTTGGCACAATGGTAGAACATGTGTATACACAGAGCTATCTTATCAGCAACAACTCCTTAAAAAGTAACTTTTTAAAATTATACTGAAGAACCTTATCAGCACTTTTCCTGTGGTTTTTAACTGGGATGTAAAATCATGATACACTTTTCATTGAAGGCATTTTGTATTTGACCCATGCTAAAAAATGTGAGAAGTGGGACATTAATGGCAAATAGCTCACGAAGACCAGTTTTACAGTCTGGGGAACTTTAACCATAGTGCACATACAACAAACAAAAATTTACATGGAAAGAGTTTAATGGTGTTTTGCACTAAGAAGATTTGCTCGTATTTTCATTCTCTTCTAGATGCACATATTTTATATTGGTTGTATTGCAAATGCATATGCATGATTGAACTCAAACATTGTGCAGCCTAAGCTATCATTTCAATATTTTGTGGGAATTCTGCTGGTAGACTGTTCAGGCTCATCTGCATTACATCGATTTGATTTGTTCTCCACACCAGCAGACGTGTTTTGAAGTAGTTTATAAATGTTTCTAAGTAAATATTCATAATTATAAGTCCATGGCAAGTGGAGCTTCCTTCCCTTAGTCCATCCTTGTTTTTTCTGCTCTCTGAGAAGATGGTTGATTAGATCCTGTGGGTGAATACTTTTGGAGACTGGTTAGTTTGTTGTATCCGTGTGGTGCCAGATACTGAAAATAATTGGAAGCTTTACTTGTTGATAATTTACTTATTTAAAAAAACTCAAAGAGTTTCAGAAGGCTGAACACGAATCTACTATCTCTGTATTCCATTCCACTTTTTCCAGTCTCCTTATAAATACGTGAATGATACATTACCTATCAGTCTGTTGAAGTGGAGAGATTAGCCACTCTCCGTGTATTACTCTCTCTGGTATTGCACTGTAGAAAGCTGAATGTTGAAAGATCTTTGAACCATATCAAGCCATCTGCAGGTGTGTAAGAAAAGAATATCCCTCCTGGAGCTCTTCTCTACGGCTAGAGATGCACTGCTGTGATAAGAGCTGAGTGTGGGTAAGGAGGAACCTCGCTGCTGCACAACAGAGATGGAAATGTTCCACACAAGAGAAAAGTCAGGCAGGAGCTCGTGAGAAAAGACCCAAAGTGACTCATGTTAGTTCTCAACCAGACTCAGTCAAAATTTTTATCTTTCTGCTTTTTAATGGTTTGTTTCAACTACAAGTCAGTGTTAGCATTTTGAATAGATGTTTTTGGTAACTGTACAAGAAACAAAACAAAATCTAGATCTCTAAGTATATCAGAAACCTTGAAGTCATGCAGAATACTGTGGGAATAACTAGTAATACTTTAATTTTTAGTTTGTGAGCTTGTTCCAGGCTAGGAAAAGGTGAATTGTATTAAAAGACCAAGAGTTACTTAAAATCTGAAGGGAAGAGTAAATGTCATGTAGAACATTAATAAAGTTTAGAGGGAAATGGGACAAAAAAGAATTTTAAAAATCATGTTTAATTGATTGTTCATTTGTTATGCATGAAGTGTATTCAGTGACTAATGAAATTTTTACTATCTCAGATGGACAGCACCAGCAGAAGAATTAATGAAATTACACACAGCTTCAGCAAAGTGCTAATAGTTATAGCCTGCAATTTTAGTTGTCTAATGACCTAAGTGATTTTAAAAATAAATAATAAGAAAGGAAGCCCTGTATTATGTGTTATGCTCTAGTGAAATGTGTACGTAAAGTATTACCTTAGCTGCCTGGTATGTGCAGTTCAGCCAAATTCTTCATTAATTACTCTTGTAGGGAAAGGAAACCAACATCATTATTGTAATAACTAGAGAGATGGTAGGATTTTTTCCACTAGCTCTTACAGTGATGAATACTGTCTGCAGTGTTGGACTTACTTCATGATTCCAATGTAAGAATGGCGCATAAACAGTTAAAATGCAATAATTACAAAATTAAAAGTGATTTAATTACAGCTAATGTATTGCCAAATTTTTATGTATGTATGTTAAAGCCTATATATAAGCACTTTTATAATCACTATCACAATATTTTTAAATTTTAGCATGATTCTGAATGAGGTTTTGAAGAATTTCTTAGAAACCTCTGTTAGATATATATATATTGAAGCAAAAGCATTTCTTGAAGCATTTACTAGAGTAAATGAATTCTGAAATACAGATCCATAAAGTGAACTTACTACTGAAAATCTAATAATCTCTCTTATCAAGGTTGTGCAAAGCTTAATAATGAAATCAGAATCTGATTATGTTTGCTGGGACTTGTGATCCTTTAGACATTGCCAGACTTTCCTTCAGTATAATCAAGGATGAAAATTAACATTACTTTTAACATTACTCCCTCTTTTTGCTTACCTCCAAAGCCCTTTCTTTGTCACCCAACCCCTTTATCACAAAAAGGAGGAAAAAATCAGCAGATCAGTCCAACATTTGTAGATGTTTTCGCATGGGGGGTTTGGCCAGGCCTTTATGACCATTCCAAGGGCATTTTTTAGTTCTCATTAAGGGCCTTGCAGCTGACATTCCTTCCATGCCCTGCAGGGCTCAAGCTGTGCTTAGGATGAAACAAGCCTCAGCCTTCCCCTCAGCATCTGAGTGGCAGCCCAATCCAGCTCACAGATATCTACTTTCTGTCCTGAGATGCCATCATTTTACTTGCTCAGACAGGTTTTAATCTGAACTATTCACTCATTCCCGTGCAAAAGAAGGGTCTATCAGGTGAATTCAGACCCAGGGAAGATAGAAATGCAAGCCAGAAAAAGCCCAGTTGCTTTCTGCAAGTTGTGTTTGGGCACAGTAATTATGTGAGCATAACGTCACCTTCTAATTCATTTTTTATACTTCTGAATTCAGAAAAATGAATTATTGTTAAAGGTCTCTTTCAGCGCAGTGCATAACACTGTAACAAGTTGTAGGAACAGTTAAATCCATATTTAAATGATTTATTGGTTTTAAAAATGGATGACGGATGTGGAAATGAGAGATATGTTTATCATTATGAATTCCTGTGTTGGAACCAAGTTAGTTTTCATCAGCTACTTTGTACCATTTTATTACACCATTGATCTGAAATCTGATTTTTGTACCTTGACATCAAATGAGGCGCAAAATATGTTTTCAATATAACCTATCTATAAATTCCATCACACTGGTCTTATTTTGATTGTGGTAAGAGCATTTTGAAGCTGAAATTAATATAAATTCTTGCTGTTTTCTCATTTTATTTCTATTTCCTCCAGCAATCTGGAGTAATGATAGATGGCCACTTCAGGATGTTTTGTGTTCTGTACTGTAAGCAATGCTTTCCAATGACTCAGAGATTGAAGTTTGTTTTACAGTATTTTATTTGAAACACTAGATTATCTTTTTATTACTTCCCGTTTGGTTTTTTTTTTTTTCTCTGAAAAAAAAACTAAAACAACAAGGAATTTGGCATCTTTCATGTCCCTATTGAATAGACAAAATAATCCATTGAGTTCAAGACCATGTTCTTTACTTTTCATGGTGATATAAGACAAAAGAGAGATTAGTTTCCAGAACACATAACATTTGTACTCAGAATATTTAAAAACATGTTAGGCAAATGAGAAAATCCATGAGAGTTTGCCTAAAGAACTTCAGAGAAACCTAGCTGAATAAGGCTGACACTAGCTAGATTTCAGACTGTCAGCTCCTATTCACTCTGTCTTGGCTCAGCTACTTGAACACAATCGTGTGCAGACATCTTGCTTGCCAACTAGTCCAGTGTTTTGAATTTAGAACTCTGAACTTGACAGAACATTTCATGTAGACAGATTGATAGACCATAACATGAATCCTCTGGCTGTGATTCAACTTTTGTGTCTCAGTTACCTTTGACATAAAACGGGGTTACTGTCTGTTTGTAAATCTTAGGTAGGTGTATTAAGAAGAGTTTGTGTATTTGCTGCCCTTAGTGGTATCAGAGTCATGAATAATAGAAAGAATAACAAAATATTGGAGCTCATTAAACTCAGCATGCCTTTGTTTTATTTTATTGAGGTGCAAATAGTCTTATAATCAGAAGCAGCTGACACATTTAAAATAAAGATTTATAGTCTGATCCACTACCAGTAAGGTCCAGTATCACCTGATACAAAATCAGCTTTGTTGGGCAAAGATATGACGTTTTACATCCTTTCAGCTCACTATCACAACTCTTCCCTGGTAAGCTCAACTTCTCTGATATTCACAAAGAAGAGGGCCCATCTTTCCTGTCTAATGAATTCCAGTTTCACTCATGGGGCATCTCTACTCATGTTAACTGTATCTATTTTGCTGCTAAATGCAGTGTGTCATTTGGCATTTTCTAACTGCAGTGGGCCTCAAGCTTGTCCCCAGAAACCAAATTTGAATTCCATTATGCCAGAAGTCAAGAAAAAATTATGTGTCCATGGATTGGCAAGAATTTATTTCATGAAAGTAAATGATCTGAGATGAAGAATGGAGCTAAGGTGGGAGAGTGCCTCTAGACAGACTCAGAAAAATCAGATAGTTTGGGGATACTGGGAGAGGGACTGGGAGAACTCAATGAGATCTTGATGCTTGATGAGGGGGAAAAGAAATTTGTGTGAATGAAGGTACACCTTACATCCCCCATGCTAAACTGGTCTGATCTCTTAAGTTCAGGCCCCTTTCCTGAAGGCCTTCCTAGAACTATGCAGCTGGATATCATGTGGGCAATTACACTGTTCATGGGAAAGATGAGAGAAATAGCAGTAATTTCTACTGAAAAAAACCCACAAACAAAAACCCAAACACCCCCCAAAACAAACAAACAAACAAACACGCAAAAACCCCCAAAACAACAAGGCCCTAAAGAAACCCTTAGGCCACACATCCTTCCTAGCTCCCCACTACCTACCCACTACCCTCCCCACTACTCAAACTGTCTGTTTTCAAATTATCTAGTCTGTACAACTTCTTGCATCACAAAATTAAGGGAGTAGTAGTACAGGACAGCTCCTCCATGGGATGTTGCTCTATGCAAATACCTATTTTGCTAAATCCAAGGGCAGCACCATTGCCAGGTGCTGCAGTTGTGACCCTGTTTGTGACTATTTAGAAACATTGAAAAGTTTGCACAAGAAATTACAAATACAGTCATGGGCTCAAGTAATTGCACTTTTCAAAGTGTTTCTCCTAGCTCAGTGAACAAGCAAAGATTTTTAAGGGGAAAGGTCAGTCTGGTGGCTCCCTGTTTTCATAATTTATATCGGTTGTTTTTCTCTGAGTAATTCAAAACAAAGTCTAAGGACTCCAGGAAAAAAATTTTAGCAGAAACAGCAAAAATCATAGAAAACTCTTTTGAATATAGTTTAAATGTAACCTACTTCCTTCTATTGCTGTGGAAATGTAGATAAAGAGAGTTCTTTTAAAATTATAATGCTCCACAAATACACTTATCTTCAATTTTGACCTTCTGTGCCTCGAGTGTGTCCTACTTTTAAGAATTCAAAATTAAAACTTGAAAAATAACATTGGAATGTTCTCATTTCCTAGCATTTGATTAAAATCACAGAAGTACTTGGTAATCATGTTTGATTCATGTCAATAATTTCCACCAGGCTTAGTTTCTCCATTGCTGGTGTTTTGCTTTCTTAGTCACGGTTAAATTGCCAATTAATTTTTTTCTTCTGTGACTTGCATGCTCAAGCGAGTTTTCCTCAATATCAGGGCAGGTAAATATACTCTGGACCAGTATGATGTTTCCTTGTTCTTTGGGATTCTACTTCTAGTTTGCATAAGAAACCATGTTTAGGTAAAACTGTCCCCCCAATCAAGATGGTAAGAGGAAATCACAGTAAAAATCTTCTGGGTAAAACCAGGAATTTTCTCCTGGCCTTATTGTATAAAGATAATATCCCATCTTACATAAACATTGTAATACCTAAAAAATAGTTTATTTTTCCTTTAATGAAGCAGGTGTATTTGCCTTAACCACTGGATATACTGTAGTTAATTTTCTCCAGAACTCAATTCCTACAAGTGGATAATTAATTTCCCTGATGGTTTAGTGGCCATTTCATCTCTAAGGTAACTGGTGAATAGCTGGGGATTTTTATGTTTCTAGAAAGAACAACAACAGCATACAAACTTTTCTTTCTTGCTATTCTTCATTGTTTTCACAACAGGTACTTCTCCAGGTGGAAAACCATGTTTTGTAATTCAAGGTCTCCAGAAAGCAACAAGGGAATTATTCATGGAAGAAAGTATTCACTGAATTTGAACTCATTTACTGAGCTCATAAAAGATGTTCTAAAATCTGTGACATTTGGAAAACAGTGAACATTAAAGAGCTTTGTTTTCCAGACCTTTTTGAAACTTTTATGCTTAGCTGACATCCCCCCTCCACAATTGTTAAAAAGAAGGCTTTAATTTTAATTATTTAAACTGAGTAGACTATCAAAATAATAATGGCTGGCATAAAAACTGCCATGTGAATATTTGTTGATACAGTCTCAAAAATTCCACTCCATTACTTTCCTTAAGGTTAGATGTTGATCTGTGATTCAAATTCTTAAATTAGTGCACTTAAAATATTTTATATACCTGTAACTAAAATACAAATCTACCTCACATTCTGCTTCACTAAGCATTTTTTATTTTGAGGAGGCTTGGGTTTTGCTTTTAGCCTTGGGACAGATTAAGCTGCTCTCATTCTCACATGGTGCTACTTTATTTTAAGAGTGACTTTACTGAAATCTATGGTTGATTTGCAAATGAAGGCTAAAGGTATATATATATATATATATATTTATAGGAATGTAAGTCTCTTTTTTTCTCCTTCCTTTCAGTATAGTAGAATCAGGTGGTGAGTAGCATCAATCCTGTATTGACAGTTGGAAGAGAAAATCAGGCTAATACAAATTTCTGAATCTGTCTTGTCATTTACGATGGCTGATGAGCCATAGCTGCTACCCATTGCCCTCAGATGCTGTATTCTGATTCTTTTTCTCATTTAAAGAGGCTTGCATGCTATTTTCTCATTGAGAACAAGAAGCATGCAAACCCACAGGAGATTTCCATTATATGCAATGCAGTTTCTTAATGAAAGGGAACTAGTTGTTCTGTCCCTTAAGTATTCATATTTCTCATTTATCAAAGTTGTTTTGTGCCTTAGGGGTAAAAGTCACAGCTTCTGTAGCATAAAATCAAGCTGTGTTCTTCAGAGAGAGAAAATGTTGGAGACAAGTTGAGCTCTGCCCTGAAACAATTTTCTTGTGATTGGGAAAGAAAAGTTTTGACTCAAAAGTTGTGTTCTCATGGTCCTTTCCACTGGCTTCTTGTGTAGTTGATATGGGTGTTTTCCTGAAGATATTTACCATGAAAAGAGATATGCCCCAGGTAGCATACTTGCATTCATACTTTCTTTGGGCTTCCGAGAGCCCCCATTCAAGGTCATAAATCTGTTTCCTGTAGAAAAAAATGTCTAGTCAATAAAATGTCTTCTGCTTGCTTCAGGACAGCATATATTGACAAAAGATTAGTGATTTTATAACAGTTTATAGGGTGCATAATATTCTAACTCAGCTTTAAAACTCTGCTAGTTTAATTTGTTCTATAAGGACATTTTTAGACATGAGAGTAGTAAGTGTGAATAGAATGTGATGGAAGTGAGAAAAATGAGACTGATTTGTTTTTACCTATGAACACTTCTGGGTTTTAATTTGCTGTTTAAGTCAAAAGAGACAGATCAATCTTTACTCATCTCAAAATATAGCCTGAAATCTTCTGATTTAATAGAAAAAGAACTAACTTAAGTTAACTAAGTTAACTTAACTTAGTCCAAAGAACTAACTTAATCAAACTTAATTATTTTCCCTCAAATATATTATTTAAATCTAGGAAAAAAAGTATTACAAATGCTACCAGTCCCTGTCCTTATATCTCTTTATAAAACTCTTTGGTAAAAACCTAGCTACTTTTTACAATTAAACTGGTGCTAAGAGAAGCAGAGTTCTCATATCCACTACATCCATATGCAGTAAATATGTTGTAGGGAGGAAGCATTTATAGAGAAAAGTAATTTTGTTTATGATGTTCCAAAAGATTATTAGAAACTGTGTAAAAATAATTTCACAGCTATAAAAATCATACTGACAGTGTCTTTAATAGTGACTAGCCATTTTAAAAGAGTATTTTCAAGTAGAGTGATGATAGACATTTTTTAAGTGCTAATGGTGGCAAAAAGATAAATAAATTCCTTGCTATACACATGCACATTCAGTATAAGTCAGACTGATTCATTGATTTCATTGCAGAAAGTGGTTTTTTGGATAAGGGGGAAAATTTTGTGTTAAAAAACAGTTTTAATATTTGAATGAAAGTAAAGCCTTAATAGCTGCAGCTGCTGATCCATGGCTGAAACAGCATACAAACTGCATGTGGGAGAAATTCAAATATATGAAATATTAATGATGATTCTAAGATGACTATACCTTTTTAAACAATGCCTAATTTGTGGTTGTGCTGTCAAAACCTTTCTATTTCCCACATAATTGTCTGCTTCTGAATTAAAATAAATATGCTCTATTTAAAATGCATGAAACCTGAGGATAATGGTCTACAAATTTACTCCAGATGCATACTAACTGCTAGAATAAACATTTCAGAATATGGTTTTACATAATACTCTTATCTGTTTCATTTGGCTGTCCTCATAAACTCACCACTCTCCTAGCATAAACAGGTTGTTAAGTACATTTAAGGATTTTAGAATGAACACCAGAGCTGTCGTTATCGTTAAAATGAAGTGCTGATATTGGAGTCAGGCCACACGGAAGTGTTTACCCAGAACTGAACTAGAATTTCAATTTTTTTTTTCCTTCTCTTAGGTGCTGTAGCATGGATGGTTCTAATATATCAGCTTGAAACCCATGATTTGAAAATTGACTGCTAGATGCATACAAAACAACCTAAACGTGCAACAATCCATTTCTATATAACATGGCATTACAAAGTTGAACTGGTTGGTATGAATTCTCTGGAGCCAGGGTTTATTTTGCTCCTAGCTGGATGCTGAATGCTAGCTCTAGTGCAGGGAAACATGGATACAATACACCTGTCTTGTCAATAACATTCTGTTTACTGCATGCAAAACGTCCTGTATTTTCTTTGAAAGTTCCAGATCAAAAGACTGAGATAATCTCTGAACCTTTTGATGGCACAAAGAAGTGATAAGGCAGTGTAGAGAACAAGGAATAGGAAACAGTGATTTTATTGTTAGTGTTCATCATATTTTTCTTTAAAAAAGTAATATTCTGCTTCATTTCACAAATAGTATCCAAAGCTGTCATGTTGACTCTTGAAGATTCTACCTTGTGAAGCTTAGTCAAATATTTTCTACAAATCATAAGTTTGAGTGAAGAAACAGAAAAGAATGACATAAGTTATGATTTAAAGGCCATTTACTAGTCTAAAAATATTGCACATTCACACATGAGAACATATGTATCTGGATTTATGATTGATGGTACCTCATCCTTTTTATTCCACTTTCTAAACAGAGTTCTTTATAAACCAGAAGTTTTTTAGGTCAGATGATTCATATTGTTAAGGATCTGATCAGTGTAAATAATATATAACTATCCATATAAACATTATAATAGGAAATAGAATACATATATAAAAGATACAAAAATCAGATCATCAAGAAAAGAAAAAGCACATCAGCATGACCAACTGCACGATGAGTTGTGTTTGTTGTCTCAAGGCTCGGGACTCACCTACATAATATTCTTCAGGGTGAGAAAAAAGTCATGTCTCTTTTTCAGTATTTCATCATCATTATATCTTGTATTTCCTACTGCTACTGGGCTAGGTCCTCCAGAGTTGTTCTTTGATGGATGCTTTCCATTTCTCTACTTATTCAAGGGTCAACCCCTTTATCTTTTAATAATAGACCATAAAATAACATGATGCACATAGTAGTAGTGCAGATATGAAACTACAGCTCTTCTAAAAGAAAAAAAGAGGAGGGAAAACATGAAAAAATAAAAAAAAAGGTGAGAAAAGCAAATAAATCAAAACAAAGAAATCTCACAAATAATTACCACAGTGTAACCCAAAGATGCAGCAGAATTCAGCAAGAGTGATAATCTTAGGAGAAAGTTACACCATACAGAGAGATGTTTTCCATTGCCAGTTTATGGTGTAATGTGGAGTTAAATGTGTACACAGAAGGGAGGAAGAAGGGAAAATGGAAAGGAAAGCCAAAATGGAAGAGAGAAGGAAGGAAAATCCTGAAATGAGTCACAAACTGGAAGGGATCACTGGAGGTCATCTAGTTTCACCTCACTACTCAAGCAGAGTCCCATAAGCACGTTACTCAGGATTGTGTCCCGGCAGCTTTTGAGTATTTCTGGAGGAGACTCCACAACCTGTCCAGGCGATCTGTTTCCATGCTCAGTCATCCTCTCAGTAAAGAAGTTTTTCCTCATGTTCAGGTGTTCCAGTTCATGTCTGTTGCCTCTGGTCGTCACCACCACCAAGAGTCCGGCTCCAATCTCTTGGCTACTTCGTTTTAAGTACTTAGAGGAATTGATAAGATCCCTCCTCAGCCTTCTCAAGGCTAAACGGACACAGCTCTCTAGCTTTTCCTCATAAGAGAGATGCCCCAGCTCCTTAATCATCTTCATAGTTGTCCCCTGCACCCTCTCCAGGAGCTCCACATCTCTCTTTTCCTGAAGAGCCCAGAGCTGAACCCACCACTGCTGATGTGACCTCACCAGGGTTGAGTAGAGGGGCAGGATCACCTCCCTCAGCCTGCTGACAATGCTCTTCATAAAGCCCCACAGGATCCCATTGATGTTCTTGGCCACCAACACGAGCTGCTGGTTCATGGACAGCTTGTTGTCCACCAGGACCCCCAGGTCCTTCTCTGCAGAGCTGCTTTCCAGCAGGTCAATCCCTAGCCTGTGCTGGTGCAGGGGGCTATTCCTCCCCAGCTGCAGGACTCTGCACTTGCCTTTGTTGAATTTCAGATGGCTCTTCTCTGTCCAGCTTGTTGAGGTCCTTCTGGAGGGCTGCACAGCCCTTTGGGGCATCAGCCACTCCTCCCAGCTTTGTACCATAGAGAGTGTGCTGAAAGGGGCATCTGCCCCTTCAGCCGAGCCATTGATCAGTAAGAAAAATAGTGCTGCACCCCGTGTCAACCAAAAATTTTGAAAAAGGAAAAATAAAAGGGGGATTATGGATTAAAATGAAGACTTTAATTCTGAAGTGACACATAACCTGTTCAACCCACCTGTATTCCTTTTGAAGACCTCAGGATTAATAATTCAGGTATCAGTGTTGGTTAAGCAAACTGAAATGACAACTACACAAGCTATCTTATGTGATAGAAATGTGATATATTTTATTAGTGGCTGTGAATCTTTGTTAGATTTGGGATATGGGTGTTTTTTAAAAAGTATTGTCTTTCTAGGTGTAATTGATAGCCTATGTTTGTGTTGGTATTTTCCCCAGGAAAAATCCTTTAATATAAAATCCTTCCCTCTGGAGACCAATTAAGCATATTAGCACAGTTCAGTGCTTTGCATATTTGCTGACACTATGAGATTTTACATTAGAACACATCCTAGTAAAATGCATACAATCATAAATATTTAGATAATATATTTAATTTATTGTAATTTAATTTAATCAATTTATTAATTTTTTTGTACTTGCTTGTACTACTTTTCGCTTCTGACCTTCAGGCATTTTTCATCTACCACGGACTAAATCTCTCACAAAGAAACTAAGTGAAAATGAAACAATCAACAAATAAGAAAATTGCATTTATTTTCCTGCTTTCTTTGACACACCAGTTGTGACAGCAAAACATGATAGAACTGCAATTTAAAGGTTAATTTCCTTAAGAGGGCCTCCATACTTATCATAACATCCAGACATCTATTTCAATTACTGAAAAAATAGTCTTCACAGTGGATGAATGCACACAGTATATTTTTTGTTAAAATATGCGTGAAAAAATTCTTTCCATTATCCTTTTAATGAAAGGCTCTTTACTGGCTGATGAAATGCTTCCTGTTTGTATGCTACAGACCTGCTACATGCTTCCTCTAAAAAGTTCAGAGTAAATAAAGAAATTTACCTAGGCCAATGGCAAACAATTAGAAGGACTTCCTTGCAAATTTTAACTGAGCTATAAATCTTAAAAAATTATTAGTTTTGACATTTTAAGAGAGCAACCAAAAAGAGGAAAGAGGGCACTAGGAGGAAGAGAAAAGGCAGAAGTACTGGCACTAATATAGAAAAAAGTAAGTAATATTTGCACACCTTGGGTATTTGGAATGTTTCTAAAAATGTTATAAAAAATGTTGTGATTGTATTGGTCTTCTCTACGGTTCCTTAATCTAACCAAATGAAGCTCAAATTTCTGTAGAATCAAGGGATTCTAAAAATGTTATAAAAAATGTTGTGATTATATTGGTCTTCTCTACGGTTCCTTAGTCTAACCAAATAAAGCTCAAATTTCTGTAGAATCAAGGGATAACTTGGGTTAACTGAAAGTGTCAAGAGATAATGAAAAACTTTAAAACTCCTGTTTATGCAAACCTTGAAATGTGTTACTTTTAAAGCTGAGGAATCCATTCTCCCATTTGCAACAATAATCCTTATTAAGTGATAAGGGATGAAATTGGAAAAGGTAGAGTCAGGAATTTTTCAGAATGTTGCATACTTATCTAAAGCAAAAGGTGTAAATAATTTTAAAGGCTGGTAAATGGTAAATGATGGCAAATATTTTCATTTACATCATATAAATCTTTTTACACAAATTGAACTTTAGATTGCAGAAATTCTGGATAATGGCCACCCCCATCTTGGTGTCTTGTTTGAGACTACAAAGACAGTCAGAGGGGAAAAAATATAGTCTCACAGTCCTCTATAATTCTTGAATTATTATCAAATGCAAAATGGGTACTGGCTATTTTTAAATATAATTTATTAAGAGCAGAAAAAGATATCTAAATAATATCAATAATGTTCATTGATATTATAATTGATAATAATACCCTAGAGAAATGGATGTACAAATTCCTTTTGGATAAATATACAACATTCTCTGACCTTTTAGTTCTTTACTAAATGACAATGTAAAATTCTCTCAATATCAGACGCTATGTTTTTTCTGGTATGTGGACAGCAGTCTCAAGGAGCTCAGCCGAGACTAACAACTTCTTTAGCATAGGTCACTGAACAGTTGTGAAATACTCCAAAGTTCCAGCAACTATTGACGGCAGAGGATTCAGAGCAGTGAGTTAGAGGTGAGAGACTTCATAAACCATTTCCATTCCACTAAGCTATCCAGTCTCATCCTCTGCTCTTTTTCATTATATTTGACATTTTTTAGATTTGATCTTGGTTCCAGACTAGTAGCTTGTAGCTGTGGGCTGAGCGGATGAGACTTTTCTTAGCTGCAGAACATATTGAAAAGGAAAAATATGAAAGGTATGTGGGAAATGCAGGCCATGCAGAGTTTAATAGAGTTAGTTGCTAAGCACAGGCACTTTCAGGAAAGAGTTCAGTTTCTAATGTTACTCCCAATAGCCAAACCAAGTTAGTGACAGGGAGCTGCAGCTTCAATAACTGTGATTCCTCTGTGAAAGAGTGTATGACCTTGGCACCATTCATTGTCACTGAGTTGTGGCCAAAATTGCTGAATTTGCTCCTGTGTGGGGAAGGAGTGATTATAGTTTGCATTATTTGCAGAGTGGGCCTTGTTTCTTCAGATGAGCTCCTTCTCCTGAGAGTTCTGCATGTTTGGAAATTTTCAACCATAAACTCAAGTGGAAGGATACAAAGTATAAACAAATGTCAGGATATGTCTTCAAGATGCAAAATAATATTAAACAAGGAAAAACATACAACTTTTTATTATTTTTATTTCATCTTTTAAAACAATATGTATGCCCTTGTATAAATTGTTTCAAGATGTGAGCATTGATTATAGAATAATTTAACTTTTAAGAGATCCAGAATGATCTGGTAAGTGATAATATAAGGCTATATTTACTTACACTTAAATCCAAAACCTAGTTGGTAATTCCAGCTTGTCAGTTCTAGAGAAATGCAAATGAGGCAGTCCAAACTGCTTAGGAAATGTCAGTTGGCAGTTTTCTTGCAATTACAAAGATCTTCTTAACTATTAGACAATGTTTATGTGCAGGTGGTTTTACAGATTGATAACTTCTTTCTGAATGTGTATACATGCTCATTAATATACACGTACAAAATAAAAATATGGATTGGAGAAATATATAAATAAGTAGGAAGTATGTGATGTATTTGTGTGTATCTTTATTGCCAGTGTACCTGTAGTTAGACATAATTCACACTCTATAACTGTGCATGCATTTTTTATACAGGAAAGCATCAGCAAATAGGGAATCATATGTATGTGTGTATATATTTAACTTTTAGAAAGACAAGAACGTAAATACTGCACTATGATTTTATACTACTTGAGTATACTTGAATAATTCAAATTAGCCCATAAAGCCCATAGGCTTTAAAATACAACTATGCAGGTATTGTTATTTAGATACTGAATTTTAGGTAGCTTCACTGAATTCATCTGGGGTAAACGGAAAACATGTTTGATCTATTATTGTGCGCCTGTTATGGAAAAAGAATGGATTTGAAATACACATACCATATTGCAATTCACACTTTCTTTCTGTCCTAAGAAATAAGAATCTAGCAAAAGACAATGATTAATACTACTCTCAGTCTTGGCTGGTGTCTACAAAATGGTTAAAGGTGCTATACAGACAGAAAATTTCTACGTTTGTATAGAGCCAGAAGATGTCTGAACATTTATAGTTTTCTTCAGTGCTGAATCTTGCAGGTGTCTTATGTAGAGAGGAGAACAATATTTTAAAAACCTTTCTTCATTAAAGTTTTCACTTAATGGCATCAGTATTGCAGCTCTACATCAGAGGATATGCATACAGCCATAAGCAAGGGCAGTCCAACATAAGCTCTGCTTTATTTATTTTTTTATTTTTACAGGGATGTCCTTAAACAAAAGCAGAATAATTTTCCCTCTTTGATCTGCCTTATTACGAGCTCCATGTCTGATGATAGAATATCCCAACCCTTTGCTCTCTTTTGGGTGTGGGACAGAGGGACAAAATGCACCTGACCTAGGCCCGGGCTCTCTGTGCTTGTGTCCTTGAGCTGGCAGAGGGACACACAGACGATGGAGCTGCCACTGCTTGGCACCAATCATCAGCCTGGCCAAGCCCTGCAGTGACAAATGCCTCTCAAAGGCCCATTAAATCTCTTCTTGGGAGAAAATACTGGAAGCAATTAAAAAAAAAGAAGTTTCTGGTGTTTGTTTTGAAGTTGCGGTATTATTGCAAAGTTTTCTCCAGTTTTGACATTTCATGGTAGCTCCAATGAGAATGTGAATGTTAAAGTATGTATATTTTCCATGGATCACCAGGCTGATTTAAAAACAAAGTCAATAAACTTGCCCACAACAGAAATATTTCTTGCTAATTTTTTTCTCTTTATTCCTCTGGCACTGCTATGAAAGGCAGAATATGCATCCAGTACTGTGACCTAGCACACAACCAATGCAATCTCAGGCTTCCTCTAGGACAAAATCTTTCAAAATGTGACTTTATATTAAAAAAATATGAGCATGTTATTACAGAAGAAAATATTTAAAATTTATTTCTATTTTGCAACTAAAATGTCTTTGGATTATATTTCTAAACACTTCCAAGGTTCTCTTCTACTACCTGTTTCACCTAAATTTGACCTTTGACTCAGGAGGAAACTATCACAGAACAAAAAATAAAAACTAATCCTCTCCTAAGAGGGAAAAACATTCATTTGGAGGAAAAGAGTAAAAATATCCCAATAATTCATCAAACAGCCAATACCTAAGTTGGTTAATAAATTATCTGCCACACCAGTTTATAAACTGAGAAAATTGCTGAACTATTCCAACATTTGCAGGTCTTACTTTTTATTTCAAACCAATCCAAAATTTATCAACATCAAATGCATACCAGGATAATCAAAATAACACTGTGTGAAATTCACAACATTTTTTTCCTTAGATTATAAAATTTCATTTGAGATCAAATCTCATTTGAGATCTAATTTCTAACCGTGAATTTCTCTGGTTATTTGTTAGTCATGTGTATATGAAGACAAACAGAGATAATGATTTATGAGCTATGGTTAATAATACAAAAACAATATAATATTTTATGATACTGTTTGAGCAGATTATCTGTCATATAATGTTTTTCTTACAGAAATCTAAAATTTAATTGGTTCCCAAGTGTACTGCATGTATTGATGGATGAACAAGTCTTGTCTTTTGAAAGGAGAAAAGGTGTTAAGGGAGTTAAGTGTTTAAACTGATAATACATGCATTTTAAAATGTATCATATATGATGATCATCTTCATTTCACAAATACATACATTTTTCCTCCAAAATGTATCTTCTTCTGAGGTTTGGAGTGATTTAGGTTGACTTCAAAATTATTTAAGAAGAAATTATTTTTTCTTCTCTGTTTGCACTGTGCTTTGGACTCTCTGCACCTTCCAGCAGTACCACGCCCATGTCCATGATGAACTTTTTCTTGCCAAAGAATCAAGGCTGAGTTTCCCTCCTTACAGCTGGGTTAGCTCATGGTTCACCTGGTCCAAAAGTCTGCACGTTCAGTTTGTTCCTGTTTAAGGAGGTAAACAGCACATCAAAAGCATAGTAAATGTTTCTATAAAGGTAATTGATATGATGAGTAAAATTCATCCCCTCTGACACCACTCCCTCTGACATCAGCATAGCAAAAGTTCAGCAACTTTTATTGAATTAGGGTACAGCAGTAGGAAGCAGAAGTGTTTCATGTTTTCCTCTGGATATTTAATGGGTTGTAAACTTTACTATTTGTACAATTCCCATTAGTGTCAATAAGAGAAATGTGGCTAAAGTTGAGTCATTTTTTTCTGAAAATGTTAAATGACAAAGGGCTTAAATTTATATACAGAAAAAAGTTTTATTTCAATGAAAAACATGTCTGTGTTACTTTGTTCCCCCAAGGTCTAGCCTAAAATTTAGATGAAAGTTTACTGGTTACCTTGGGAAAATGTATTTTATGAAAATGGAGTTTGTCACACGAGGACCAATTTTACTAGAAAGCAGCACTTAGCATCACTGGTCATAAATAACTCAGCACCTAATTGTGCAAAAATCAGACAAAAAATGCTTAATAATATAGCTTTTTGAAAGGAATTATAGATGCACAGTCCTTACAGACAGAAGAGTATAGACTGAGTGTTAAATTAGAATATTAGAAAGAATACTCCAGAAATTAGATGTCTGAAGTAACATTTAATCTTTATGCCAAGAAACCTAGCAGATTCTAGAAACTGAGAGTAGGAAACCAGCTGGCTTCTAAGCAACATCATAGTCTTCTCATAGCATGACAAATTAATAACTTACCTGAAGATTTTAGTCTGAAATTGATTTCTGGATAAAAACTGTGAAAAAGTAAGGGCGTTAAAGGGAATAAAAAATACGTATACTAGTTTGTCAGGCTGTAATGGTTGGTGGTTGCAATTTATAGAAATAATAATGTTGCTGAGGAATGATCAGTCATTCACTGAGATTTTTGCTTTGCTACAGGTGTTTATTAGTCTATAATTGTGTGAGCCATCAGATGAATGAATTCATTACATGAATCCTAAGGCAAGTGACAAAAATATAATACATAAATATACTTAAATTGATCACATAATCTGTTCAGTTTTCGCTGAATATCTTACTTTTTAACAGTCTTATTCATGGGCACTTATACAAATAGTTTATAACTGGCAGTCTTAACGAAAAACTCATCTTTATCCCATTAATCTCAGTGGTATCTGAGCTTAAAAGATAAAATTTCAGTATCAAAACTGATTATTAAAATTCAGAGCACTTTAACAGGCAGCATGAGAGGGAGTCCAAAAAGAGAGACAAGATGGAAGTGAAAGCAGCAGCAGTAAAAGCATGCAGAATGCAGACTATATAAAGAATTGTGGGAGGGAACATAATTTTTAAAAGGTTATTCCTGTTTGGCAGAGGCATGTGGATTCAAGAATAAGAAAATGTTAATTTTAATTGACAAGAAGATCAATAAATTATTCCCATTATAAAAAAAAATAATTCAAAGTCTAATTTTATAAACACGCACATGATGTAAAGTTTAGAAGTCTGGGAAATCTCTATTATCCATTCAATTTTCATTCAAAGATCAGCAGACGCTCTATTGTTAGATGTCAGTGTTAAGATGAAATATCCTGCCTGGAATTAAGAAGGCATGACATGTTTGCTTGGAAGGAAAGAATGGTGTCATTTTCTGAAAATGCAGGACACTTCAGCAAGAGTTTTTTTGGTTTTTTTGTTTGTTTGTTTGTTTCAGAGTTTTTCTTCATTGCCTCCAACTAGCTTCATACATATTTTAAAGAAGTCATTGAGATTAGTTAAACTCAATATGCAATTGCAAAGTCCATTCATTTAGGGCTCAAAGGAAAGAGAACCTGACAATGGCAAGTGCGTGTACGGTGTTGGTTGCTCCAGGTATGTTTTGCTATTTGAGCTCCATTTGTTCCTTCTTTTGTGTTCTAAATAAAACTGCACTTTGGAATTGAAGCATAGTGTCCAGCTGAAATAGTAACATGAAATAACAGTGGAAAGCAAAAAATTTTTAAGAAACTGAAAGAATGGGCTTCAGGGAGTTGTAGACTGGTTTCCATTTAAATTTTTCCATGCAGCAGCATGACTGCCACGAATAATTGAAGTCCTGAATGATAAGCACCTATATGGGCACATAAGTTCTTGTGGGCTTTCTGGCAGTTTCATTTGTTTGGTTGGTTTTTTGCCTTCAGTAGCACTAGTAAGTCTGAGTAATCATGGGTTTCTCTAACACGCTTCTATTTGAAGCTCTTATGGTGAGCCTTTGAGGCTCCTAAATACATTTCCTGTAGAATTTCAGGGGAAGTTTCCCCTATTCACACGTGTGGTATATCCAAAAATGAGTGACTTTCATACATCTCGCAACCTCCTGTTCCAAGGGAGGGGCAAAAATCTTTCCAGGCAGAACTGATCATTGTGAATTTGTGAAACCCAGCCTGCTGCCTAGTAAGTCCCTTAAGCTACAGAGGGCTTGGGGAAAGGGTTTCTCTTCACTCCAGAGTCATACTCTACTCTCTCTGACTGTTTTCAGTCACTTATTTTTAAAAAGATCTTTCAACAGCCCTAGAGCATCTGTGAACAGTAACCAGAGACAGGCAGACAGTAGGCACTATTCTTAGTAAAATTTAAAGAGCAGGCCTAGGACAGTTTAAAGACCCTTCTCTTCTACTCTCAGGTTTTTGAAGTGAACACTAAGCAGATACACAGAGAATAAGCAGCAGAGCACATGTGTGCTACCAAGTCATATCCTTCAGGTAGTATCTAATGCTGACTTTAAATCCAGTCAAAGTGTAGGTGGGTAGCTGCAGTGACTGCAGCTAGCACTGAAGCAAAGAAAATTTTATGCAAACCTAACTCCTCCTATATATATACCTCAATTTACTCATCAAATATAGAGACCATAGCACTTTTCCATTTTCACACACTTGGACTTTTGAATTATGACTTGCAGTTTCAAGACCTAATTGACATACTTTTTTCTTTTGTTCGACATATTGCAGATCCACAGGGTAATGCAAAATGACCATTATTTATTAACGAATCACACCAGCATTTCATATCCACTACAGGATTTTTTTTAATGTTATGTGGCCAATGCACTAGTTTATGCATATCCTGAGTCATTAAGTAATAGTGACATCCCCAGTATGCGCCAGGCCATTTTCTGTGTAAAGTGACATGGCAAACAATAAGAAATTTTTAAGCTGACTTTTCAAAAGGAGTCAAAATTACTGTAGGGACTCTGTAGACATTTTGTCAAAACTGTATAAAGGAGATATGTAGGTAATTTATATAAAGTTACAGAACCTTGGAAATCAGGATACATTTCATTATGCCATTAGGTTTATACGAAGTATGTATGACAAGAGTAATATTCAGCCTCGCTTACACATTTAAACTAGTTGCTTAGAACTGTAAATTTAGAGGAACTTCTTCTTCAATTTTACTTAACAGGAGATTCTGTCTTCCCTTGAATTGCAGGAACAGTTAACTGCTTGTATCTTGTCTCTTGCCTCAAGGCAGTGAAAGTGATTTTGCAGCAGGACTTGAGTGGTAAGACAGGCAAATTACATTTGTTCCGATTTCTTATTTCCACTTTGATAATTCAATTCATTTCCCACTCAAGGCCAGAATGGTGAAAAAACAATCATTCTTCTTTATTCTTATTTAAGAATATCCTTTAACCCTCTGATTAACAGTTTGAAAGAAATCTGGACGCTCAATATTTATTTTGATCCTTTCTTCAGTACATACTGGCAGGACAGGATAACACTGACAAATATTTTTCCTGCAGAAGCTAGATAAATTCCAAGCTGGCTTGCTTGCATTATTAAATAATTAAGAAATAAATACATTAACCAAGAGTTATTTATAGGAAAATTATTATAGAATTATTTGCATACTCCTTTAATATAATCTTAATCAGAAAATATATATATATTCTATATAGTTCTATATATTTTTAACTGAACTGGGTAATTTCAAAATCACCACAGTCTGATTTGTAAAGATGTTAACATGCAAAGATCAAAATAATTTATTTGTAGCACATCAGTTTTAAAAATTGTCATCATTTTGAAATTGATACAGAACGGCTATGACTACTATCAGTGTTAGTGACAGATGGAAACTTAATTTTAAATAACTTCCATTATATCTATGAGGACTAATTTTCCAGGTATTGCTACTGTGGGTTCTCTTTTGAAGATAGAACTGGAACAATGAGTGGTCTTGGAGTGCATGAACTGGACTCTTCTTTTTTTAATGTAATCTAGAAGTTGTTTTTGTATTGTCAAGCTGGTGCCCTCTGCTTGCAAATGGGCATTCAGTCCATGGAACATATCTAGAATTCATCTACAGAGGAGGGTGAAAAAAAAAAAGGATGATATGATAAAATGGGTATTCTGAGTCTTTGAGTCACAAGCTCACCATCAACTGAACTGTTCACTAAAGCAGATGTAGGCAAATATTCCAGTGACACAGGATTTTTTTTTTCCCTTTTTCTTTTATGGCCAAGTAGCAGCTAAATTGTTCCCACTGTCAGTCACTTCATGCGAGTCTGAGAGCCCACTGTTAAACTGGCATAATGATGCTCATAAGTCACAAGCTAAATTGAATATTCAGCCTTGAACAGAGTATCACTTTATTTCTCCACTGGGAGTAGAGTGCCATAAGAAGTTACTATGGAAGTATTTGATGAAGTTTTTTAATGGCTGAAACAAACTAGTGACTAAGTTTTTCATATGCACTGTGCTTTTCCACTGAATTCAGGCACAGGAAAAGTGCTTCATTTTACAGAACTTTCAGTTCGATTAATGAGTTGGACAAGATTCAGCCTTCTTCTCTTACTGTTACCAGTTTCCAGTTATAGACTAAGCTACTGAGGAAATAAGGCTGAAGAAAAAAATAATGAGATAGTTAAGTTTTGGTATTCTCCCTTCAGGTCAGAGAAGACAATCACTATTTTAAGATAAGACTACTACTAAATACTTTGACCAGGCACAAAACTGCCTTTTGAAGCAATTCTAGCATTCTGTTCATTACTGGAATCATCAGAATTTACAATTTTAAAATATATATGTTTCAGAACAGCAACTGCATATACTCAAATTTTGAAAAAAAAACAGGAAATGCTACTCTTTATTCTGTTTTTCTGCTTGAACATAGTATCTGGTTCTTCAGACATAGATACAGAGATTTTGTTAATGATTAACTGCAAAGAAAAAGGACCTAAAGGAAAAGGTTCTTTAAAATCAGAGATTACCCCCATAAACCAGGCTCCTAGAATGTTTCTTAACTTACAATGAACATTTATCAAAGCACTGAATTTTTCCTTGGTTTTGGTTTCTCTTACATCTGCTTTTAATTTGATGATGTCCATTGTCTACCCTCACAATTTAAGCTCTGGATTACACTTTCAACCATGCACCTCAAAAGTTTTTCTTTCAGTAGCGCTTTCTATTTTTATTACAAATATTATCGTGGGACTAAATAATTTTCTGTAATTCTCTGTCATTATTACTTATTCCTGAACTGTGAATAAGACATTAAAATTTTTATGTACGATGTATTATTCACTTGATGTACTGTGTTAACCTTTCAGGTCTTCTGTATTTTAGTAGGCTGGCAATTTTATCCTTTTTTACATTTTATCAGGGTGGTGGAAGCAAAAGTTAGCAGAGGAAACTACTAAAAAATAAAAAAAAAACCTGACAAGGTCAAAACCCTTCTACTTTATGCAATGTAGGAAAATGTAAGCCTAAATTTTAATGAAAATATTGCCAGGAGGACAGAAATACTGTGATATTAGAGTAAGATAGATTGATACAAAGTACTTTTTCATTCCTTCTTAAAAGGACAGTTTAGCACCATGTGATAGTTTCCTAGACTCCACTGGTGTCTTCAGTTTACATTAGTGGTAAAAACACCTCTGTCTTTTTATATTTTTTTGATTTTTAGAGGCCCTTTACATCCTGCTATTATTTGTGAAAGACATGTGACAAAAGAACTTGAATGAATGTGTTTATATTGCCCTTTTTAGTGTCATAAAATTAATCCTGATCACTTGTGGGACTTTGTCTGAATGAAAAATTTAACTTGCTCTTGATCCTCAAAAAGGCCTTTAAAACAGTTCACTTTGTGCCTAAAGAAATGTAGGTAATTTAAAACTAAAGTCCAGCTAAGCTCACATTTTCAGGAGCACAACTCTACACAATATTTTGTTGAAACTCCACAAAATAACATGAATCTTACAAAAAAAATGTTGAGTACAAGGCCTGATCAGGAATGTCCCTTGACTATCACTTAAATATGTAAAAGTGTATTTTTTGTAGTTCCATCTCCCATTAAAAGTTTGTAAATAATATTCCTTCCGTTTCTTCCTTGCATCCTGGCATGAGGCTTGAATAGGAGAGAAACAATCTGCAGGAACACTTGCAAGGACTTACAACATCTGATTTAGAATCATATTTCAGTCTCTTATTTGCCCTAGACATGTTAGCTTAAATATTTTTGTTCTTTAATCTCTTTACATTTGTAGGAATGTATACAGTGTCTGATGTAGACAGCGAAGATTAAGTGAATTGTTAATTAAAGAAAAATCTGAATTATTATTTTTTAGACTGTCACCTCCTCTCTGGATGGGCCTATTTATAAGCAAATGCTAAGATGTGGCATATGACTCGATTTTTTTAACTGAAGTTCTAAAATACATGTACATATCAGAGTATATTTCGTTTCTAGAAAATCTAGTACTAGCTAATCCTTTGATCTTAAGAAAATCTGAAAAAAAAATAATAAAGCAAGCTCACTGAGATCAAACTATAAGATGTTATATAATAGGAAAAAAAGATTTAAAAGAAGTCCCAAGTTCCATTATTTGAATATTTTCCAACTTTAAACCAATATTTTCCAACTTTAAAGGCCATAATATAAATCTGAAAAAGTTGCTAGAATATTGCACCAGCATGTCTTAAATTACACTAACATTTTAATAATAATTAATCCAAGAAAATTAATTATTAATTTTAATTGTTGATAAAATTATTATTCAAACAAAACACAAACAATATTATTCTAATATTTTTCCTGATATTTACTCAAATTAATAAAACCCATATACCAGACAAACAAAATCACTAGAAATATTGGTTTATTTTTCTAAGATAGATTCAGGAGTAGATTAATGGTAAGGAAAAGCAGAATGGATGAACTGACAGCCAAATCTGGCCGTCATGGCTTTCAAACTATGTTGTCTAGCTGTGATATTTTTATTTTAGAAATGTGCAGAAAGTCCAACAAACTAATAGCCAAAGTAATTAAATGGAAAGGCAGTTATTTTTAGTTCTGGGATCTGTTTAAATACTAGTCATGAGGTTTATATTTTTACAGGTTTTTGTAATTTTCTCCTAAGTTGAGAGTTAATTAATCAGATTTCTGTTTTAACAGTATAAAGTAATATCTTACAAGAAGTGTTCTGTAATTTGTTTTAAATCATGCCTGCCATAGAATGAAGATATGTGATGTGTATTTAAATACTAGTTTGGAACTATAATGGGACTGCTAGTCATCTTCTGAAAAACAGACAAAATTTTCATTTATTAGTAACAGCCATTGTAAGTCACATGATTACTTTTGAGAGAGGGACTTGAATTTACTCTTGTATTCCTGCCTTTCTCAAATTCTTAAGGATTCTGTCTTTCTCAAAGAATTAATATTTAGAGAACTGAAAGTTTTATCTTTCCTGGGACAAAGAGCAAGCTGTAATACAGCTGGGGTCATATACTCTGGTTGCTGCTTGAAAGGAAAGTTGCTTTACAAATGTCTTCTTGAACTAGGTATACATATATAATGCACTAATATTCTGTCCAGTTTCAGTCACTTTGGATCTTTTTGTATCACATCAGTGCCTTTCATGAGATACTTGATGAAGGATGAAAGTATCTTGGAGCAAGGGAACAAGTTACATTAAAAACAACAACAAAAAAAAATCCATCAGGCTTTATTTTTATGGTGAACCTAATAAGAGAGCATGCAATTATGACTTTTAATATTATTTAGCAATCCAAATATATAATGGTAATGTAATATCCAACACCATTCTTAAAAGTCTTTCAATGAAACCCGATCCATTTCACTCTAAGGGGCTTGGGTTTTTTATAAAGGACATCATAAATCACCAGCCTATCTATTGAAACTCTCTGTCTTATGGACTTATAAGGAAAAACCCAAGAAACTGTACAAACTATACTGTGAACTGGAGAAAGCAATGGAAGGTTATTTAACAACAGAATGAGCTCTCTGCTCAAAGGAAACACAACAAATCTAGTCTTCTATGGGTAGTATATCTAAGGCAAGTCACCTGCTGTCCCTCCTGTGCAACTCTATCAGAGAATTTGACATGTTATCAAGACGTTCATCCTAGCAGAATGAATTAAAAAAACCATCCCTATTCCTTAGGATCCCTGAGTAATGGTACTATTTTAGTTAAGTTCCTAGCTATAAAAATGAGGTGGGGGAAAAATCCTGTTGCCTCCATGTCTGACTGATCCTGGCAATGTGATTTCCCATATTTATTTCTGTTAGTGGGAACTGTCACACTTATTTTACATTTTTGGCTTTCACAATTATAGTCCGATTTTACAAGGGAAAATTAGCTTCCCTAAGGTAAGTATTCTCTTGTTACACAAGAGGTGAGATCCAGACACTGTGAATTCCTGGCAGAGTTCTGTACTTTCCTGTGTTTTCTTCATTTGGTGAAAGCTGGTTGAATACTATTTTATATTTTGGACCAGAAATGACATAAAAAAGTTTTAGGAGAGGAAATGTATTTCCTTCCAATCAGAACTCTATTGTTCCACTGAACCTAAGATCCAGCCACATAGTTATACGCACCCAGAGTTTTATAATGCAATTTATAGATGTTTCAAGGGTAATTTGAAACTAACTATAATTTAGACAAAGTCTTGTGTCTTAAAATGAGTAAAGTTAGCTCAATTTCTCTTTTCTCTAGACTTAAACATTGATTAACAACTCCAGTCTTTAACTTTTTTCTATAAATTACTCAAGGATGCTGTACTTACTTACTCTGTTTATTGAGCTTGCAAAGTGTGTACATCCATTTCCAAACAATTCTGGCTATTTAGATTTAAATGTCTTGAGCTGCTTGCATAAATATGACTGCAATAAGTCCTAGTTAAAATAGTTCTTAATTTCTTGTTCACATTTATTATTATTTCATCCATGTTCAGTCTTTTGCTCCAGTTACCTCAATAGCTTCATCTTTGCAGTTATTTCAATATACAGTCTTTCTTTCACGTATAAAGGCAGAGGTAATGTTCTATATAGAGAATGTGATTTTTATCTTGAGTTACTTAAGTGATATACATCTGAATCTGTATTGGTTTAAATTGGGATTATATGGATTATTTTAGTAAAATCACAGCTATAATGCATACCCACATTAATAATGGAAATACTTCACTGACAAAGAATCTCTCTCCATTACAGACAATAATAAATAGAATATTTCAGCATCCTTTTTCTAGCTTTATAGAAAGGTAAAAGTCCTAGTCTCATTTTTTCATATTTTTTTATCACTTTTCTGTCTTTATTTATTTAATTCTTTTTATTTATTTATTTGTTTGTTTGTTTATTGCTACATGGTCTTGCTTTCTGTGTCTTTCTTTTCTGCTTGCAATATTTTCTACCTTGCCTCTTCCCAAGCTTTGCTTATACTTATTCATCCATATCTACTTCAGCGTAACCTTTTCCTTTCTGTTTTTCATTTACTCCTATCCATATTTCTGCCTTCAGTCCCTGAATTCCCTTCACCTCTGCTCCCTAGTTGTTTTTGAGCTAGCTGGCCATCATTCAAACTTCAGTGGAACACCTGTTTGGATGGTACATGGGGCAGAAAGAGCACACTTTGAAAAGCAACCTGGCCCAAAACACCACAGGGTAGAGTCTATAGATCAATCTGTTCTCTTCGGATATCATCTCAGATTTGGAAAATGCCAACTTGGATTCTGAGTGATAGGGAGGATCAGTAAAAGCAAACTATAAATGCTCTATAATCTCTATTGTATTGCTTTAGATTTTTATTGGTCAGCTGTATACGTTACCTGCAGGTTATCAAGCAATGCTGCTTTAAATGCAGAAATGGAGATACAAGGGCTTTAATGGAGAACAAGACTTTTAGAAATCTTTAGAGTAAGCATCACACCAGTCAAAGGGACCTCATTCTGCCATATTAATGCAACCTTAAAAACCATCCCAAAGCCTAACCAAAATAGGCATGTGAAGCTGTTTTCAAAACTCCAGAATATCTTCTTTTCAGTGTGAGGCTATTGCACAAAAAAAAGATGGTTTAACACATAAGGAAAATATCCCCGAAAAATTTAAATAAGACTAATACCCTAAAAATGAAGCTTAGAAAAAAATATTTGTGTTAATATCACTAGTTATCTAGTAGATCTGTTCAGACTTTTCTAGAGAAAGAACTAAGAAAAAGGTAGACTTATGTTGGGAATTTTGGGCAGCAAACAGCACCCCTGATGCTTCCTATTGATTAAAGTTTTATAACATATTTTATTAATTCTCACATACACCTAAGACAAAAAGGAAAACATCATTCTCACATACATCTAAGACAAAAAGGAAAACATCAGTGGCAAGATAAAAAGATAAATTTTTAAAAAAAATAATAATTTCATCTTTTAAATTGTATTTTCTGTTTTACTGATGAAATATATGCAAACTTTTACATTAATTGAACTGCTAATATAACAATTTGTCTTCCTTTACAAGAATTTTTATTAAGCCTCAGTTCCCTTTCTCATTTCTTTTGACTTCACAGTGGGTTGCAGTTTTCTTTCTCCTACCATCTGCATTAATGAAGAAAGTCCAATTACCAAATCAGAACAACTATTTGCTTCCTCTGATATGACAATGGAAGAAACTAACAAAAATGACAACCTTATGTTGGTATCAGAATATATATTTGATAACATTTGTGACTTTGTGCTTGCCTTTCTTCCTGTGCTAATTTTATCTTTATTCCTATAGCCATCTGTGATCTTTACATAGAATATAAACCATACAGAGAGTATTTGTGCTGTACAAAACACAACAAGGACACTAAAAATACAGCAGCCATTAGGCACTACTTTGGTTCAAACAATGACAATATCAGTAAATTCTATTTATATGGGTCTTTGGATGCTTTACATTTTTTTCTGCAAAGTAGACTTTACTGTTGCCCCAAGTATCTGTGTTGAACCCAGCAGTCGAGAAGACATAAGAGAAATAAGACAACAAAATTATTCATGACGTCATGTTAATATCCACTAATTCCATAAGATTGCTTTATTCTGGTAGGCTAAGGAGGTTTTTGTATTTCAGAAAGTATTTGACAAAGAAAAGTTGCATAGCTGCAACTATCATTTGAAACATATGAACTCAACCACAAATTTTTGGTCCAAATCTTTCACTCCTACTTATTGTTGCCTTCTCCCTTCCATCTTCCCTTCTCGTTTGAGGTATTTTCACACAGCTGCCCTAAGAAAGGACAAAGCAGTATAGATCATATGTTTACATCTTAAAGGAGGCAGGACCTTCTGTAATCATGAAAAGATAAATATATCTAATTCAGTCTGACATCAAATGCTGTCGCTTCTGAAATACATATCTCCTCTTTGAACTGCTTCCCCTTCAACATCTGTAGTGGACAAAAGAAAGACTATGATGAGCAGAAAGGGGAATTCTTACTCCAGAAGCAAAAGGAATCAGCATTTAGGAGTTATGAAGGCTCACTGAAGAAACACTTCTTTCTTCTCCAGGATTGGAGAGACGGAGGGGTGGAGGAACTCAGAGAAGCAGTGGGCAGCCCCCCCCCCCCCTCCTCGAGAGAGAGAGAGTGAGAGAGAGGTGCCAGTGCTATCTTGGACGTGATAGCACCGGCCGGGCCGAGGCAATGGGAACCGTGCCCAGTGAAGAGTGCGGAACTGGTGTGGGAGTTCGTAATGAGCAGAGACTGTGATTTTAACCCTTCTGCGGAAGGTGGAAACCTTGCAAATGTTGATCCTCCGGGAGCTGAGAGAGAGGAGAGAGACGGATAAGAAGGAATGCGCAAGTGTGATGCAGAGGGGTGCAAGTGAAGAAAGACTGGGAGAAGCTGAGAGAATCCTAGGTGGAGGAGATGATGGAGTGGCTTTTGGCTGGACTTTTCTTGTATTAGCCATGGATAGAACCTCTCCTGTAATACAGAGACTGCATTTTAGGGGGAGGCTGCGCCAAAGGAGTGATGTGTGCGGAGACGACAGGTGATGAAGAGATGGTGAGACCCCTCGGCCCCAGGGGGTGAAATATTGGGGGGGACTGGTGTCCCAAAATGAGGTGAGAGAGACTGTCGTTCTCTTCTGGAACTGGGCAAGGCGTCCTTGAAAAGAGAAACCCTAAGAGCAGCTCTGGTCCATGTGCAGTGGTGAGAGCACTGAACATGGAAGGAAGAAGTCACGACGTGTAGTTGCTGAGTGACGGGGATTTACCTGTGGTGGCACAAGGAGGGCTCCTTCTCTCCTTAATGAAATGAGAAGTGATTATCTGAAGGGTGGAGATGGACTGAGTTGATTATCTGAAGGGTGATGGACTGGATTAAGATCTAAGGTTCTGTAATATTCTGTAAGAATTGAGTGGGGGGAGGAGAAATGTTTTAAAAGGTTTTCCATTCTGCTCTGTGTGTTAATTTTATTGTAATTGTGTAATAATAAAGTTTTTTTTTCCTTTTGTTGCAAGTGGAGGCCTGCTTTGCTCTGTCTCTGATCACATCTCGCAGTAGACACCAGGGAAGATGGGTTTTCATGGGGGCACTGGCATTGGGCCAGCGTCAAACCATGACATTTTTGGTTCCCTGACCGGGAATCGAATTTTGGGTCAGAGATGAGATGAGACTGTGAGATGGGATCAAAGAGAGATAAGAGCAAAGCATGTAGTAGGTTAAAGTAGATTGGTAACAGAATTCTAAGAATAGAGATGCAGTGTAAGTTATGGTTTTGGTAGGAGTGTGTTTAATGTTGTTTTAATAGAATTTTAATGTGTTCTCAGAGGCGAAGGGTGGAATGTCGTGGTTTGAGAGGAAATGAGTTTTTGGGAGGTGGTAGTGGTCGAACCAATAGGTGCCCAGATGTGGATATTGGCACCTGGTTTGACCATTGAGGATATGGATCCGCCTCTGAGAACACAGGGGTTAAAAGCGATAGCTCCCAGGATCTTCGCTCTCTTGGTTCCGGTGGATGGAAGAGTTCAGACCTCCCCTGCCCAGCTTCGGGCTGGGTGGGGGAGGGGAAGGCCACGCGGCCGGGGGAGGTAGGCCGGAGCCATGGGCCGGAGACGGGAGGCGATGGCTTGGATAAGAGTGAGTTCCCCACAGAGACGGAGGGGTGGAGGAACTCAGAGAAGCAGTGGGCAGCCCCCCCCCCCCCTCCTCGAGAGAGAGAGAGTGAGAGAGAGGTGCCAGTGCTATCTTGGACGTGATAGCACCGGCCGGGCCGAGGCAATGGGAACCGTGCCCAGTGAAGAGTGCGGAACTGGTGTGGGAGTTCGTAATGAGCAGAGACTGTGATTTTAACCCTTCTGCGGAAGGTGGAAACCTTGCAAATGTTGATCCTCCGGGAGCTGAGAGAGAGGAGAGAGACGGATAAGAAGGAATGCGCAAGTGTGATGCAGAGGGGTGCAAGTGAAGAAAGACTGGGAGAAGCTGAGAGAATCCTAGGTGGAGGAGATGATGGAGTGGCTTTTGGCTGGACTTTTCTTGTATTAGCCATGGATAGAACCTCTCCTGTAATACAGAGACTGCATTTTAGGGGGAGGCTGCGCCAAAGGAGTGATGTGTGCGGAGACGACAGGTGATGAAGAGATGGTGAGACCCCTCGGCCCCAGGGGGTGAAATATTGGGGGGGACTGGTGTCCCAAAATGAGGTGAGAGAGACTGTCGTTCTCTTCTGGAACTGGGCAAGGCGTCCTTGAAAAGAGAAACCCTAAGAGCAGCTCTGGTCCATGTGCAGTGGTGAGAGCACTGAACATGGAAGGAAGAAGTCACGACGTGTAGTTGCTGAGTGACGGGGATTTACCTGTGGTGGCACAAGGAGGGCTCCTTCTCTCCTTAATGAAATGAGAAGTGATTATCTGAAGGGTGGAGATGGACTGAGTTGATTATCTGAAGGGTGATGGACTGGATTAAGATCTAAGGTTCTGTAATATTCTGTAAGAATTGAGTGGGGGGAGGAGAAATGTTTTAAAAGGTTTTCCATTCTGCTCTGTGTGTTAATTTTATTGTAGAAAGCTGCCCAATATAACGAGCATTTATATTGCCTGGAAATTACATTAGAACATTTGGGAGAAGTTTCCTTGAAATATGGATAGTTTCAAGGCCAGCTTTTTGGAATTACACATGCATGGTATATTTGAATACTGTGCAAATATTTACCCATGAGTAATATATCAGTAATTTTTGTCGGTTATGCTGAAGTGTTTGCTGCATAGACATTTTGTTGCTCCGGAAATCTGGCACTTAAGCAGTGATAAACCAGTTTTACAAACCAGAATAGAGTGCTTTGACTCAACTCTCTGTTCAGGAGAGAGAGCAATATTCAAAGTGAAGACCATGTGATGCAGATGGACAAATTTATCTTCATGTCACTTTCCATTTTCAAGAACTTAGACAGGAACATATGCATGTCTACTTGTGCAAAGGTGTGAGGGAAGATTAAAGTGGGGTCACAATTACATTGCTTTCCTTGGATAGGAGTGCAGCATTGTAGATGAGCAGGCTGAGGTCCTCTTCACACTCCCTGCCAAGCCAGGCAAGGTACAGTGACATTTTTAAGGAAAACAATATGAAATGATCAAAGGTAATAATTTGTAGTCTTCAGAGATAAACATTTTCAAGTGTTCAAAATGTCAAAATTTTCTGTTACAATAGTCATAAAAATTTATTATGTTATGAAATACTGGGTCTGTTTTTCCTAGAGCATAGAGCTCTTTTTCCTAAAGGCATATGAGCCATCAGAGGCAGTGATTCAAAAAGGTTGCAAAATATTTCCTGATTCAGTGCAGGAAATACTGTCTTTAACAATATTTTCACCTTTTGTGTCTAAATTTGCTTACTATTTATTCCTGGCTTGGTATTTTCAAAAACTGTATCTTCATTTCAGCGCTTGAATGGTAGCAAACAGCTTCTATGGGCCTGGGATAGGCATCTTATATTATAAAGGAGACTGATAGAAGGGTGTAGAAAAATGGACATTGAAAAAGGTGCATTGGGAACACACAAACTTTGTTTTGTAACTGCTGCTTTATTTCCCTGTAGATTATTTTTTACATTGACCATATAGAAACCTGGACAACTTCACTTCGGCATGAATTCAATAGCAAAGGAGATCTCATCCTCTGGTTCACCAAGTTTCTATTTATTCTTGCCCCCATTTTTATGCTGACACTAGTATGTGCACAGCTGTATCAGGATTTGTGACTTTAGCAGCCCTTGCCAAAAGAAATACGCAGTTCATGGGTTTGTGTGAATCACAAGAAGCCATGTAAATAACTCATCCAAATATATTCTGTTTGTCCTTCATATACTACAAGTTCAGCAGTTTGTTACAGGCAAACACAGTTTAACAATTCTTAATTTCTCTAAAGGTTAGTGCTGTTTTAAGCAGTTTAAAATGAGCTTCAGATAATGTTTCATTTTTCCTAAATATATTAGAGAGACAAGAGGTTATTTTCAAAATGCTTCATCCTACATCATGAGTCAAAAGCATCGACAGAGCCAAATCATGTCATTTAGGCTAAATATACTGCTACAAGGAAAATCTAATGTCAAAACCAGCCTTTGTTTTGAAAAAAATATATTCCCTTTGGCTATACTTATAGAATCAACATGATAACTATAGGCTGTTCTACCTACTTGAAATAAAAAAATATATACTATAATATGAATGGCAAATGGTTTAGAGTCAACTAATGAACATAGCCACAGCTCCATAAACATCACTATTTAATGACAAATGAGTAGCTAATTTAAAATTTGCATACAATTTTCAAGCTATCTTAAAAGTGATTTAAAAAAAAAAAAGGTGAAGAATTTTTTTCCTTAAAAATCTTTACTCAAAGAATGAAAGCCTAAGTGACATGTAGAAAGCCCCCTATATACAGAACAGAATGAATAAGCTTTTCTGAGCTCTCTTCCCCAACTTTATGATTTTCAGCCTGATGTGGAAGAGAAAAAGCCTTTTATAGGGCAGGGCAAGCTCCCACTTCTTTCAGGATGCACCTCGCTGCACATTGATGGCATCAAATAATGATACCCTCTATGAACAAGGGTAGAGAGCTTGATGTTACTGAGAAATCATTCATTAAAAGAAAAAATACAGCCAGATGATTTGTTATTGTGTGCTAACAATATTAAGAGAGACATTCTAGCTGGTCTGTACCTGATGCAGAGCAGCTTTTCCAGCGGTGGTCTTTGCTGATGACCTTTTTTGCCTGCCACCAGCACTGTGGGGCCACAAGTCTCTGGTTTATGTTCCAGCATAACTGAATCCTCTGAACATCCAAACTATCTTCTTCCAAAATACTGTTCAAATAACCTAGCAAAACAGACTTCTCTTTTCCCAAGAGTGTTTAAAAAGAGAGTGTCAAGTGAGGTGCAGAGTACTGGGGGATTCTCTGGCACTGGGATCAGCACCCCTCGTGTGCCGGCTATGAAGCATTAAACATAAAACTGACTTATTGTTAAGGAGGCTGTTGTGGCTGAGATTTGGTGATGTTTGCTGTTCAAATAAAATAAGGATGTCATTAGAAAACTGGAGTCCTGACATCTGAGCAATTGAGTAATGCTATGCTAGTGAGGTGCAGCAGGAAAACATCAAATCAAATCAAATTTCATCAAATACCAGCCTTCTTAAAGAATACAATGAATTTTTACACGCTGTCTAACATCTATGAAGTATTACAGCTACACAAAATACAATATTTTTTGTATTGAAATCCAGAAAAAAAGCAGTCAGAAATATTATAAAATATGTCACAAGACGAACTACATATTTTATTCATATGGAATTGCTTTATCTTAGCAGATTAAGTACAATTCTTGCTAAAAAAGGATATATTTAAGTATTTATATAACGCATAAATCAGAGAAGGAAAAGAACATCTCCCTTAACAATGAAGATTGGTGAATGGTTAATTACCAGGACATATAACTTTTAACAGATTAATTTTTTTACCATATATATCTAATATTTGGCATTCATCTGTGCATCCATTAAAATTTCTGGATGCCTGTAATATTTAGAAAGGGCATTATGAAGGCAATTGCTCGTTTTCCAAATAGTAATTTACAGGAAAGATTTGTATATACCTTACAGTTTTGAAAAGGAATTTAAGCACAAAGGTTTCTGTTTTTTCTCTGTTTACTGGACAACTTTGAATCCATCATATCTACAGTCCAGGTAACAGAGATTTGCCTGTCAAACTACTTGATTTTGAAAGTGATTGGTTATCTATTATTGCTTTTCGTGGAAAATTTCAAAGGGTTTAAACTTGATCTCAGTGCAGACTTTTGAGGTGTGGTAGAGTTTTCTGTTACAAACGTATTGGAAATTAAGACTTGAGAATTTTTTAAAAATGCATTTCTTACACAAAAAAATACATTTAAAAGCAATTTAGTGTGGCATTATGCAACTGATTCATTCAGTTATCACAGTGGTGTTTTCTGGCTCTGCAACCTATTAACCTAAATCATTGAAAAGTGACTTCTTTTCCCAAATATGAGTTTTGCTTCCCAGGAGGCCTTACTCAATATGTCTGCATTTTATAGCCAAACTGACATTATGGAAAGGATTTAACTAGCTTACTGTGGCCTTGCCTGTAGCACTGGAGATGTTAATCTTTCTGACCTTTGCTCTCAGCAATTGCAATTTGGCTTTTTTGCAATTCCATTCTTCCAGCCTTCTGGACCTCTTCACTTCATGGAAATCCTCATAGAGGGACATGTAAGGGCAGACAGGGATGCTATATGGAAAAGAGGCATGCTTGACTGTTGTCAAGCAAACCACGATACAGTACTAAATCTAGAAGCTCATATTTTTAGTCTCTTCACCTCAGTGTCTAATGTGTCTCCACACTCTTCGTGCAGAGTGTTGCATGAGAAGATCCAAGGAGTCCCTCAGGTTTCCTAGAGATGTTACTTCTTTAAATGGAAATTTTTTTTAAATACTTGACCGTACCTATCTTCATCTCACTACTGAGCTACCTTACGCAGTCCTATGTCTTTATTCCCAATGCAAGAACTCAGTTTTATTTAAAGGCAGTCCTGTCTGCCTATGCTTTGATACTAAGGTCAGATGGTAGAAGTTATGAGATAGAGGTGGAAAATGGCTCCTTGCAAGAGTTATTTCAATCACCTCTTTAAGATACCCTGATTCAAAGATCACTGGCAGGCAGGGGAAAGACCAAGATATACTCAACAGTTATTGTGAGCTGTTAAGGCTCCTAAAGCTGGAATACACATCCTGAATGTGGTGATTTGGTCTGTTACAAGACTTCACACATTCAAAAATATGTACAATTTAGACAATATAGCGGTGAATGAACATACAAAAAATGTAAAATAAACTCACTATAAATATTATTTTTAAGAGGAGAATAGTCAGTCTTTCAGTATAAGAGCTGTAAAGGTCAGAAAGAATCAAGCAGCATGAAAAATAAAAATTTCTTTTTGCCTTAGTAGTAAAATTTAATAAGAAAGGTACTGATAACAAATCCACACATATTTTATGCATATAAATGTCGTTGTTAAAAAAAAATAAAGCAACTAACCATCTCTAATTTTGCCAGTTGCTCTTTAGCAGATGAATTTATCAACAAAGTACTTCAAGATAGGAAAATTTGTGTCTTATAGTTACCTTTCTATGTAAAGGAATTGCTAAATTGTTCAAAGCTGTTTTGATTGCACTCTTACTATTAATTCTCAAAAGTCTTCTTGGGACATTTTTGAGTTTTAGACCAATTAAAGCACATTACTGAGGGGAAAAATATTACAAAATTCCGAGGTTTGAAATAAGTTTTTGTAATTGAAAAGCTATTTTCCAAGTTCAGTCTTAAGGGATATTTTAAGTTATTTTCTCACTTTACAACATGCCTCCAAAGGTTTGGGCTTTACTAGAAACTGTAAATAATCCCACAGATGTGCTTAGGTATAGCCACACCAAAACTAAATAAGAGTGAAAGCTTGAACTTAACTGCTGAAAATACAGTGGTCCAAACAAACATATAAAAAACACCAAACCAACAAACCAACCAAAAAAACCAACACCAGCAACCTGCCCTCCCCCTAATTAAAATTAATACTACCTAAAAATAAGAAAAAATCTGCCATAGTCAAAAACACTTTGATGACATAATATATGGCCTTTGCTTAAGTATTCTTAAATCTCAGCCACATTCTTAGATGGAATTTGCCTTAACCTCTGTACCAGTCTGGGCCAGAGTTGGTCTGGGCTGTTACATCAAAGGCATTGTTAGAAAAACTTCAAGGAAATCTTGAGGAGAAGTGCAAAGCAGATTCTCCTGCAGATGAAACAGCAAGTAACACAGACTTTATTGAAAACTTCTTAGAGTGGAAGAAAGGATAAAGAGATACTTCCCCAAATTCACAGATGTTACAGATTTGGAGGTAACCACCATTTAGGTGTCCTTACAATGCCTACGCTTGTTGTTTTATCCATATTTTCATTTCTCCAGTCCAGATGGCTGCAGTCTTTCATGTCACCCATCCAACTATTTCTTAGTTCCAGTAATTTCTCATCTACTCGAAGTGCTGCTTTATTCTGAAAAATTCTGAATAATTTCAGGTTTTACTCTGTAAAATACTCCTATTATCATAATGGAATCCACCTTTTTCTGATGCCATATTAATAAGGTGGTAAGCACCTCAGAAATTTTTCCACAAAACATAAGGCTGGCATTATTCATCCATTGCTTTGCTGAGCACAGCTTTCCAAGCCATGGCCATTTTACATCCAGACTCCATGTTAGTTTTTTACTAATTAATTCCAGTGCATCTGGAGGAACCACTGTCCATGTCTCATGTTTTTTCCAGAACTGGAGTCCTTGGAGTAGATACAACCCTGTTTCACATAGTCTGCATTCCATTCCCAAAATCATATCCTTTTCCATAGCTTGAAAACTTGCACCCTGTCACCCAATGGTGACAGGCTCCCTCAGCTTTCACATTGTCTGCTCTGCTACATTACAAATAAGGCCATTGTTAGTGTAAATTTAGCAGTTATTTGGCAGCAATCTGCAGAGATTAATGGAATTCAGACAAAAATAGGAAGGCATGCAAACTTTCTAGCCAGATATGTGACAGTGTTGGACCAGACTTGTACCCTTTTTCATTTTCCACGAAAATTGAGGGAAAACCATTGTGACTGTTGAACGTCTTAAGACATGAACAGTACACATACACATACATATGAAAGACCAGTTTTGCCTTGCAAAGTGATCAGTCTCTTGCAGGATAAAGCTTGCTTTCAAAATTCCAGCCAGGGAGTTAAGGAAAGTGAGTGTAAATGTAAAACCCTACCAGCTATTTTTGGATATGTACACATAGCACGTTTATGTGTGTTAGTACTGGCAGATACAAAGCACGGCAGTGTAATAGCTAGGTGATCTAAACTTTTAATTATGGTAAGCAATGGGCCAAAGTTTTTTGCTGTTTTTGTTTGTTTGTTTGTTTGTTTAATTCAAGACACTGGTCAGGGAAAGAAAATTGGTTGCAGATCCCGAGAAAAAACTTATAATCATCTGGGCATTTATGCTTAACTTACCTGTAAATGCAACAGGAATTTAGAAACATAAAAAGAGTGAACACACTCCATTCTTGCTTACCAAACTCCAGCTCTAAAGAGCACCTTACCCTCACCCACTATAGGAGAAGTCAAGATGCTTGTTTGTGGCATAAGCATACTATCTGTGAATTGCTGCAGAGAGCTATCTAGGGGCATGTTAAATATTCTGACTGCTGTTCAGTAACTTTCAACTTGTAAACTCATGGTGAGTTTTGCCTGCTTTATGAATGAAAGGGCAAAGTGCAGCAACCTTTTGATCATTCTCAGAGCATTAGAATTTGTCTTCTAACAACACAGCATTTTCCCCTCATGCTTCCATGTAGTCCTCAATCTAAATGTTAGAAAATAGCTAGTAACAATGCTGCTAGCAGTCTGCTATGTACATATTAGATTCTTTTATTCTCTGTATTAAAACTGCTGCTGGCATGGGAAAGTAGGTGAATCTAAACAAAATATATGTTTACTCAAAAATAACTCTACAACTATGAATATTTCTAAGCCATTGAGTTTTTAACAGTAAAAGTTCTCTAACACATAGTTGTAGAACTATACTCAGTAAAAGTATCTAAAAATTTGTTTTATCCTTATCATTATCTATACTTAACATTTTCTCAGCATCAAAATGGAAAATATATTAAGGTGTCACGTTTATCTGACAGAGCATCATAGCTAACAGCCATAACACCCACCTCTAAATATCAGCTTAGTTTGTCCCACTGATAAAGGCTGATCTGTCTCCAGCACTACATTAATTGCCTTATTTTCTTGATGTCTTTAATCCCACTGCTGTTTTAGCACCAAAATTAAAAAAGGAAGGTAGATCATTCTTGGCATAATAGAAAACTATTCCAGTTTCTGTTGGATCACTTTGTGATGACCAAGTTCTTGATCCTGAGCTCAGCATTATTGTCAATAGTTTGTCTTTGCTATCTCTTTTGACCTGTGCATGAAAAATTTTTCATTAATATCTAATACAAACCTACTCTCTTTCAGTCTGAAGGCATTCCCCTTTGTCCTGTCACTAAATGCTCTTGTAAACAGTCTCTCTCCACAGTCAACTGTGATCATCAATACAGCAATATATTTACTGCTCAGTAACAGTCTTGAGCAGAAATTATTCCTCATTCACCTCCGCAGCTGTGTATGCTATACAGCTTTTTAGAGTTAATGGCACAATAATTAAAATAATGGTGGTACAGATGTACTGCTTTAATTGCATTCTACCTTGCTGTTACTGCACAAATTAAAATAATTCTGATTTTCCAAACTCATCATGTTTCCTACCTGTTACATCCTTATCCTGACAATAAACTGTCTTGCCCCATAGCTCCAAAGCTGCAAGGCAGCAACAACGAGTCAGTGTATTGAAAATTGATCTGCAATCCCATTTTTGTCAGTGGTAAAATTTAAATATTGTCTTCTTCCATGAACATTTTTACTTTAGAGTTATGCCAAGTGGTTTTTTGGCCTTTATATATATATATATATATACACACACACATACATACATGTGTCTGTGTGTCTGTGTGTCTGTGTGTCTGTGTGTCTGTGTGTCTGTGTGTGTGTCTGTGCGTTTATACATATGTATTTCAATCTCTCTGTCATGAGTCATCATAAGAAACAACCTGTAACTTTATTGGACATTACTGGTAGTTGTATTGCCATGCTTATGCATTTCTTTTCTCAGGATGCCTTTTGTCATCTTAGAAATATGAAGCGTGTATTGGTGGGTAGAGGAAGTCTTTTTAACTGTTACATGTACTGGTTTAGGACCAAGAGAATCCTAGGATAGGATTGAAATATTAGGTTAGGTTAGAAATGTTAGCAATTTAAATGGAATTATTCATTTAAACCAAAAAAGAAAAATTGCAAACAGATTGTACACTGCAATACTGATGGACATTGGCAGGATGGTAGAAAAGGTTTTTTGTTTGGAGAGATGATTCTGAGCTGTCTGATATATATTTTCAAAATGATTAATTATTAGAAAATTATTCCTGTTCAAAAGAAAAAAGAAATTAAGTGTCCAATTAAAGCTGATTGCTTTTTTTTACTGCTAGCATTAAAAGGAAATTAACTTCTGGAAATTACTGTCAGACCGGAGAGCTTTTAATTTCTATTTACTATTCCTTAAAATTATATTCATTCTTAAAGGTGATAAGAAAAATTGAAATAGATCTTTAAAAAACCCCTTACTTTTACATGTGAATATCTGTATTGAAAACCAGATTTATGGTGATGTTTTGCAGGTTTCTATTTTAACTCCATTTTGAATAATATATTCAAAAGAACCAGTAGTCATAATTTGTGTAAGGAAAATTATCTTTTAATTATAATGAACATTAAAGAAAATTGACACCTACATTTGAACTACACAGAAAAATCACAATAAACAATGAGGCTAAGAAAGCAACCAGGAAGTTAGAAAGAAAAGGAATATTGGTTGAGGCCCTGGAAATGTTTTGTAACCTAAAAATGGAAATATAAATGTCACAACAAATTATCATTGCAATTTTCTTGGTTACATCTTTAAAACAGTAGCAATCACCACCATTTAAATTAGTCTTTAAACAGCAATAATGGGGCATGGGCTGCCTGCTGGTCTTTAAAGTTTGCTTATTGGAATAAGAGAGATTCTGATCCACTAGACAAATAATAGAGTTCTGCTGCTCTTAAATATAAAATACCTGTTGTTTGATTTAGAATCAGGGTACTTTCTGTAGAAGCTGATCTGTGTAGAAAACAAATTCAAGTAGCAGCCTGGGAAAAGCTGAAATGAAATACAAACCTTTAAAGAGAGTTTGGGGAAGATTTAAGAGTGCTGTACTTCAGCTGAGCAGCATGGCCCTTGATAAGCTATTCTTTGCAACTTTAATTTTATGCTTTAATGAACATATAAAGTAATAACTTTTTAAAAGCCATGTATGCTCTACTATCTCTTATTTCCCATGGAGTAAAATTCAACTCTATTTTGCAGGAGTTAAATAAATAAATGAACAAAAGAATAGCAGATATTTATTCCTTAGGCAGAAAAAAAGTAAAGCGAAACCTCCCAACCCCTACATCTAAACATTCACATTGTATTTTCCACAGCTTTTGGATATGTAATTAGGGTAAATTTTACTCCATAGCATAATTCATACTAAAACTTTCATCAGGACTGCTGCATATCGCAGTGTACTATTTAACTGCCAAATCATCATCCTGCATACTAAACTGCATCTTGAGAAAAGAGTCATTTAACTGTCATTGAAAATATAATACATTGGAACAAGCAGCCAAAGTTGAGCAGATAAAACTGAAATTAGCTGAAATATGCTGTCAAATGAGCAAGAGATAGAGGAATTACCGGCAGACAAGTAAGCAAATCACTGGGTTCAACTGCAGCAGTAGCAAATGCTAATTACACCAACAACATCTTTTTCTAGATGTGGAATTACGTAGATGTATGTATATGTACAGTCAAACATAAATGTTTCATTAATAATGACTTGATGTACATTTTCTTAAATTATATATTAATAAACAGTATAAATGGTGCTGTCAGATTCTAATTTAAATAATATATTATCATTATTTAATTAATTATACTGCACAAAGGTCTCAGAGCAAATTCTTGTATGTTAGCATATCATGCCTTGTCTTCAATTTCTTGAAGATGAAGCTGTCATTTTAAGTTTTATAATGTCATCAGTGGGACCTCACACTGATAGATTGCAAACAAGAAACTGATATTCATCTGACTATAGAATATCTGGTTGTCTAGGTTTGTAGACTTTGTATAGAAGTAACTCCACAAAGATTCCTGGGAAATATGCTCTTACAAAAGCCTTAAAATATCTCATTGTGCTTTTTCCCTCTTGAGGCATAGAGATTCACCTATCACATACTTCATGTTTCTTGATTAAATTCTTTGAGGATATAGATGGGCAGCCTTCTGGAGCTAACTTTTCTGACTGAATATAGCACAAGTGACTCTTAAATGCAGTGAGTATCCCCATTATAGTCAGGAAACACTTCACGCATCTAAACCTGTCTTCTTTTTGAAGATTCAGTAAACTAAGGTTCCAATTACTCTATGATAACAAAAACACAAGATGGGTTGAAAATAATCATGAGTGAGAATAAGTAGGAAGAGACTTTTCTTCCAGATTCATATCTTTATTTCAGTTTTAGTATATAAGTGTCAGTTAAAAAAACCCAAAAAACTCTTACTTTTTTAAATGAAAGTCCTAGTAAATATCCAGAGCTACCAATGATATTGAAAAAAAAAGTAAAAAAAAAACCACGCACAAAAAGAAGAACCAAAAAAACCCCAAACAAACCAACCCCAAAGGCCTGCAAAAAATGCCACCACCATTACCACCAACAAAAATCCTAGAAGACTTTTTTACCCTTTAGGCTGCTCTTCCTACCTCTTAAGGCAGCTGTGTTTTGTAGGTGCAGTTCTGTGCATGAGGATCCCCCTGCAGCAGCCAGTCAGTTCTTTCCTTCACAGAAACAGCGATAGTACCCCCCTGGGTGTGCTCCATCCAGCCTGGATGCAGATTCCCTGGTCCCTGCAGGGCACTGTGCCCTCCCCCTGCCATGCTGCTGTCCCTCCCAGCTGGCAGCTGACATTGGCACAAACTGCTGCCTCCCCACAGTGGTTCAGCAGGCATCAATGCATCCTCAAGTGCCTTTAATTCACCATCTCAGTAAATTTCATTAAAATGTCAGAGAATACCTTCTTTGTCCATGTGTCCATACCCCTCGAACACTCCAACTTGATGTCCAAGCAGAGCACTGCTGAGAGACTGAAAGAAAAATGTAGTCCTTAAATTAAAGCAAAGCTCTTTCCTACTATGCATGTAGAAGTAATAAAGTGCAGCTGTTGAGTTCAAACAAATATTAAGACTGACCAGGTTATTGACTGTGAACACATGAAGCTAAAAACAGTTTTACTGAGGGGATAAGCAAAATTTCATATGATTTTTCTGTGCTGGTTTCATTTAGATTACACTATAGTAAATTGAAATATTTCCCCTATAAAATTATTTCCTAACCTTCATATGTTATCTGATTGCTAAAGTATGAAATTTGATTATTCCTGCTTTTTAGATGTGCATCTGTCTAGCTAGCATGACAGAAACAGTCCTTCACAGTATTTAACTCAACATTTGACCTTCCAAAGAACCTGCGCACAGATCTTTGTCCAACGGGTAGGATAATCCCATTCTATTGTTTAAAATTTGTTACTTAATTTTAACATGCTTCTATTTTTTTATAAGAAAATGTTATGTGGTTAATTGTGGGAGTAGCCAAAGAAAAGTAAAGGCTGATTAATAGTCACTAAATATCAATTTAGAATAAATACTTCATTTTTGAAAAAGAAGTTGTTCAATGAGGTGGTTTTGTAGCTGATTTGTTTGGGGTTTTTTTCAGATGGTGCTCATTGAAAGAAGCAGTAGGTTCCAGGAAAGCAAAAGAAACTAGACTTACTGCCACTGCCAGAAAGATCAGAAAGTATCTCCTGGAAACAGGAATGGAATCAAATCCCCAACTCTGGATGAAGATTGAGACACAAATTATCTCATGGTTTAATTTTCAGGGATTCAACATTTTAGTTGATGGCTGTGTCTGCATGTACGTCTATTAATGCCTTGCTTGGATTGGGAGATTGCACTGTTTTATTCTTGAGCTAACATTGTTGCATCTGTAGAAAATACAGACTGTCTGAGCAGCTCAGACTGTTTGAAAGCCTGCTTTCTCCAGCAAGTTTTCACAGAATGCATGAATTCTTTGAAGCAGACAAAAGGATGTTAGGATCTTAATGCAGAAAAGCAGACAAGCAGACTACAGGGCTGCTTGCAGTAGGGAAATCTGATACAAATCACTGTATTTGCTGTTTTGACTTCTTTCCAAGGAAAATTAAGCAAAATATATTATTTTTACTGTTCTAAAGGACACTATTCAATATTACATCTTACTTAAATCTACCTGCCCTAAAAAACCAAGGAACAACTTGCTCCCTGAATTGTGTGCTCCCTGAATTGTCATGAGATACAGGGAAAGCAGGAAGTGTGACTTCAGGAATACACCATCAGGGCCCTCAGTGGGGATGCTGTGAGGCAACTACTCCACTTTTACATCATTATAGTAAAGGCATAGATTGTGATTTCACTGACACCATCAAGCTCAACCATTTATTTTAGCATTATCCATCCCTTTAAAATTTCTATACATTTTGGCCTTCCCTTCCCTGCTCTCGACCAAAATTTTGTGCATTCTGGCGAGTTGTGGGTTTGGGGTTTTTTTTGCCCTGAAAATCTGTGTGCTTTCTCAATCAGCTGTTCCTCTCTCTGGAGTTCTAGAGATCATCGTCTTTGATTGCAACATGAAGATATTCACTATGAAAATGCCACTCAGCAAAAGTTACAGGTAAAAAATGGTATTTAATTAGCCTGTATTTTACATACAGATTTCATTATTCCATGAGCCAAATTGCCTCAGTTATGGACAATTATTTTAATGTCGTAACAATGGATCCATACAGGGGCTATTGAGGAAAGAGTATTGGAGAAATGTCAGCCATTATGAAGTGAACAAAAATATTACAGTCACTCTGAGCTGCTGTTCACCAGCTAAAGTTATTATATTTGTCAACATCTATAATGTTACATTAGTGCTACACTAACTCTGTCTTGCCCACTGGAATGAGGTCTGTACAGCACATGAGCTAATCAAGGCAGGCTGCAGCTCTCCTTATCCACAGTATAACTCATTGAAATAAACTGACGTTTTACAGTCAGCTCAAATATGGCAACAGCTTTATGAGATGTCTTTTTCAAGGTCACACAAGAAATGCATCTTTGTGCTAAAAACAGAATCCAGATGTCTGCTGAAAATAATCAGCAGAAACATTTCTGTAGACACTACTCCTATCAGCATAGCACTAGTAGGGGTTTAGTATCCTTCACTCATATTTTCAGTCCAATCTTTCCCTTCCCATCCATGACCCCATGACTTCACTATGGCACCAGCAAGACGTTTGCACTTCCAAAACCTGTCAAAGTCTGTCCCTCGTGTGTCATCAGATAGAGGAGGTGCTGAACAGCACCATACATGACTCAACTTGGCCAGCTCTAGGAGCAGGGCTGGCATTCACCACAGAGCTCTCATGAAACAGAGCGTGTTCTCTGTTTGCAGAGTGTGTTCACTGTCTCTGTATCAATGTCAGACCTCAAACCACACTAATCTGAAAATAAACAGAGTGAATGGATATTAAACATGAGTAGCAGTCACGGGAAATCACTAAAGGGTATTTGTAACAAAATGCAAGGGATTTACCATTCCCATTAGAGTTATTATCAGTTCTGTGGCTAAAAATCCAGGCACTAATGCTCCTAAAACTAAACTGCTTTCCCATTTTAGTACCATTCTAATAAAATCCAAATGAAGGGATTTAAATGGAAGCCATCCACAGTGCCAATGACATGCTGCTATTGGTTATCCCAGGATGTGCAGTATCAATCACCGGGCAGCAGTGCTGAGCACATGGACAAAATCCAATCCCTTTTTTTTCAGTGCTTAACCACAGTCGAATTCCATCCCTCTCCCTTGTACAACGCATCGTTGCTTATGTGGAAGCCCTGTGCTACCAGAAAATAAAAACACTCAAGCATTCACATTAGGTCCTATAGGCCCTAGGGCATTTTATATGCAAATACACTTGGATTTACGTGCGATTTAAGCCAAATTAATGAATTTCACCTCATAATGAGCTGGAATGATAGAAAATTCCCTTTATTTTCACAAGGACTTGCAATTTAGCACTTCCTAAGCAAGCTCATTGAAATGCACTTACGCTACTGAAAAGCAGTGATAAATTTATGAAATGCACACAATTACTTTTAGCTGTCAAAATACTTAAAATAATAAGCTGAAGATAGACAATCAACCACCTAGTATGATTGAAGACACACAATTTAAGATGGGTCCAGAGGAATGACTACTTAAAATACAAAACCAGATGAGGCTGCAGAAATAAAGATTTAACAATTAAAATATACCTTTGAGCAAAGTCTGAAAGCATATACCTAATTCTAGCCATACAACTATCCTTGCAACTCCATCATACTATTAACATGCAAAAGTTTTTAGCGAGATCTTTAGCAAGGTTTAGCAAGGTTTCATAAAGTGATGGAAGAATTGCTTAGATAAAACTCACTGAATGGTTTAACAAAGTTTCAGTCACAGCTCTGTGAACACGTTTGCTATTTTAATGAATACATTGTACTGCAAGTAAAAAAGAAAAAAAGAAAGGCAGGAGAAACAAACAAAGAAAAGTTTAATATGCATTGAATTTTCTCCCTGATATAAAATCCATATAAAATCATATAGTCCAAAATATTTTATTTGTCATAGCAAAAAGTATAGGTTTTTTTTTCTTAGAAAACATATTTACTTCTATCTCTGTGATACTTTATAACAGCAAATCGTTATGACCAAAGGAAGTGTACTGAAGTGTGACAAGTAATTTCAGTTGCCTAGATTAACAAAAACTCGCCAGTGTTATAGGAAGAAGCTGTATTAGTTATATGCCCATGTTACATAACTGGAAAAAGAAGGTATGAATGGTACTTTGCTCATACCTTGGTACAAAGGGAAAGGAAAAGGAGGAAAATAGAATTCACTTCATTGCACCACTTGCTGTACTTTACTGTGTGACAACAGAAAATTAAATGGGAAAATAGTATGTCATAAGGTTTTCCACTGAAATGTCTGATGTGCTAGGAAATATCAAAGAAATAGTTGAAATAGAGTGAAGGAAGCTTTTGGGGAGCTTTGGAAAAGCCTGAAGCAAATATTTGGAAGTGTTTACAAAATTAAGTGGAGACATTACTCCGTCTTCCCACAATAATTTGCATAGCACACACAAATTTACTACAGCTTATGTAAATTAAAGAAACCAGTGTTGTGAATTTTCATATCTCTGTGTTTAATTCTTCATTCTGGGTTATTTGAAATTCATGCCCATATAAAGTGTATTTGGGTAGTTTTTTTACTGAGTGGCATGAAGTCCCTATGGTCAACCACAACCATCAAGATGATAATGTATTCACTATATATAAAAATGCCAAATACCTAGATCAATGTTTGAGAAGAGAGACTGATGAGATGGAAATCAGAATTTTTGTCTATTTGTTTCACATTTGTTTTGTGGAAGTGCATGAGTCAACTGATCTGAAAAATTCTAAGGACAAGGTTTCAGAAAATATTTTTTTCAGCAGAGATGATTGATTACAAAGAATAATATATAAAAAGAGAAAAAATATTAGTAGCTGATAAGAGGGGAAAAATCCACTACTTGTTATTCAAAATTATTTTCCATACTGACAGCAGCAGTTACTCTCTAAACTCAAAAGTCTACTTATTCCCTATTGTCCTATTTTGTAATTCAGTTTTTGGTGTATTAACATGAGCATGTTTCTACTCTTCAGGGCTAGTACTATTTGCTTTAGATTTGCCTTATCATATAGAAAATGTTTTATTTCTGGCTCTTAGTAAGAAAATTTGTTTCAAGCTACAGTTCAGATAGACTCTCTTTTAACTATTCCTGAATATTAGCTGAAATGTAAATTTTCAGTATTTTCAGGAATATGTTTCTTACTGTTCTATTTTTAATTTCACAGATAATCACTACTAAGCTTATTATAAACATAGCCCTGAAATCCAGAAGTACCTAGAACATAGCTTAGCACAGCTAGAATTCTTGCAATTCTCAACATTTGACTATTTGTCCATGCATTAAAAATGCTAGAGTCTCCATGTGACTTATTTTGTAATCCAACATGATGAAGTTCATGAGGATAAAAATTACTCAAGGGCAGCAACAGAGACACTGTTAGCATTCTTTATTTACACATTTCCTCCAAAGAAGTGAAGTGTCAAGAGAAGAAAGATTAAGAGAAAAATAATTTCTGCTTTTCCTTCAATTTACTGAAAACAGTCAGCATGTTTAAAGTTAGTGATGGATACTCCTTTCAAGACCTCCAGGGCTACTTTGCTGTCCAGTGATTATATGAAAAAAATGCATACCTATCTCAGATCCAACTTCCAATTTCCATTGATAGACACTTCTAAGTCTTGGGAACATTAAGGGAAACCCATAAACTACAGTACTGAAAATACAAGTGAAAGATCATACATGTGATCTGTAGCATAATATTTTTTGTTTAATTTTGTTAAATCATTTTAATTGTATTGACATCAATGGAATTATCTCCAATATTCACAGTCAAATTTCTTAGAAAGTAATTAATTTATTAATACCACTACACTGTCTGGTTATCATCTGAAAATACACTAACTTGCTTAAAGGGAAAATGCCTATAATTTTTAAATTGGTAGAATGTTGGATAAATATTTAATAATTCATTGTCCAAGAGAATAGTCTGCAGAGTACATTCAGTGTTTTTCTTTCAGAATTTAAAAATACACAAAATATTCAGCAAATCATAGTAATTATTAATTCAAATTTACTAAAGTCATGCACAGGGACAGACATATATCTGGAGCATGTATCAATGGTGGGGCAGTGATTCAGAAAGAGCTACGGCGCCACCCTGAACAATCATTTCTACATGACCTTTGTATGCAGTGTTCCTGTCAAAAGCCCTGCTTGATGCATTTCTCAGTTAAATAAAATGGGGAACATCCATTTGAAATAGGAAAATTATCCTGCCTCTACAGGTCGTGTTGTGAGCATTGCTTGCTATGAAAATATATCAGGTTTGAAGATCACATTTCACAAAAGATACCTGTACACTGGAAAAACCTCAATGTTACCACACAAAGCAATTAAAGAAAGAGAAAATAAGCACTCATCCATTTCAAGCAATTTGACTTATCAAATTGGAGTTGGAATAGTTTAAAACTTTGAAAACCTCTGTAACTTACAGCATGGATATTTATAAAGCTACCCAATAAGGCAACTATTTCCAAATTTAAAAAGAAAAGGTAAAATGCAGTATTTGGTTGTTATACTCAGTCTAATGCACTCTAAAAATAACATATCAGCAAAAGCAGTTAAAAAAGTTAAACTGATGTGGTATACACACCTTCTTACCATCGTGCCTCATAACATGTAGTGGCACACTCTACAGGATACTTTGCAAATATGCCGTTTCCCAGATTTGGGAAAAAAAGATGACCAATATTACTGCTATTACTGAATTGGATAGAATTATATGTTCTGTAAATTCTAGGTCCCAGCCAGAGAAATCCATCCACAATTTTATTTTGAATGGACAGGTAAAAGGGGGAATTGTTTACATTGCTCTCAGTATGGAGAAAGTACACCACACTGACTTCTCTTGAATGTAGTGTGTCTGGATACTATCTTTCCTAAAGTTCGCAAGATTTTTTTTGTTGTTTTTTTGTTGTTTTTACCTATGAAACAAAGGTGGTTAGTGTTTTCTTTCTTATTTTCTGTTCTCTCCCCTTTCCTCAATTTCTTTTTTTATATAGACAGAGAACACTACATTGAACAGAACAAGCTTTGATGAAAAATTTAAAACCACCTAAATATTTCTTAGATACTTTTCTTGTAGCAATATCAACATATTTCTTGAAATGTTCAGAAGATATTTTCCTTCCTTCCACTAGTAAGGTGTCTACGTATTTTTTTTTTCACTTTGGAGATTATGATGAGGATTGATAAAATAAGACCACTTGAGTTTGTTTAAGAAATAAATTTCCTAAGACTTCTATAAGCTAAGACTAATGGCAGGACTTATATTTTATTATTTTCCTTCTGTGGCCGCAGAGTTTAGCATCCTGAAGATTGATATGGCTTTCTCTACCTAGAGCCTTAAGGAGGACTTAATGCACTCTGATTTCACAGTTTAGAGGATGAGAAAAACTGACCTCATCTGGCCTTAAATACTTGAAAGTAATCACTGTTTCTCCTTTATATGTGTAAACATTAATGGGCGAGATTCAAAGGAGTAAAACCATGTCAGGTCCAACCTTGTGGTTCTTAAGAGGTCACTGAATTTCAAAGACTCTAAACATCATTTTAATATGCACAGTATTCCCTAGAAGATAGGATTGCAATGGCCATGTGCTGTTCAACCACATTTCCCTTTTACCTTTGTCTTTTCTTGATGTGTTACTCTGCCAGGAAAGAAGGGTAGGAGAGCAAGTAAGCTGGCATACTTATTCCTGCAGATTCCTTCTGATGAATTAAATTAACCTTTAGAAATTGAAATTTGCTGAAAGCTTTGGCTTTTGACATCTAAAGAGCACAAGAAGATGTGAAAGTCTAGCTCTCATTGCTCACAAATATACAGAAGAACTGTGATTATTTCTTGTCCCAAAACAACCTGGGTACTTATGGAAAGACTTGGAAGGAATTCTCCATTTTTCAATTTCCAGTTCATTAATCCATTAGATTGTACAACACTTAAAGCTTATTGTACCAGAAATACCTTAGGCAATTAATCTGTAATTTTATAGCACATGTAAAGAATCCTAAAATAGATTTAAAATTTCTGCCTTTTTCTCAGTTGAAAGAAATTAGATCAGATCTTTTCAGTTAGTCACAAGACCCAAGTCTGAAGTGTTGGCATCCTGATCCCACTAATTATCTTACCATTAAGGTGGAATTTTAATTGTTCTCTCTGACATTCAGTTGCTAAGATATAAATTATATTTTTAATATGTAAATATAATGCCATGTTTTCTTTTTTGAACATGTCAGTTTAGTTAGCTTCCTTCTAGTTTCAGCAAACAATCCTTTTAGCATTTGCAAAGACAAATTTTAGAGTCTTACTTTTATCTTTTCTTATACATGTACACATATATACATTCATATAAATAGCTAAAAATATATTTGAACATAAAATAAATATTTTGAGAACTATATTAATATAATTTTAATAATTTTAGCTAAGAAAAAATCAAGTTCCTTTGTTGTCCTAACAACCATAAAAGGATTTTGAAGTTACCCAGGATGTTTCTGACTTCATTATTAGGAACTCAGATGTTAGGGATTTTTGAAGATGTTTTTCTTTTTATGAACCAGTTTCCATTTAACAAATTATTACAGATAAATCAGATCTCAGCTTTTATTTTCAAGCTAGTTAATTATTAAGATGGACAGAAGGAATATTAAATATTTCTTACAGTCATTTAAGTAGAAATTATTTACAAGTTTAGTTTATTTCATCACTTAAAAGTTGAACCTGATAAGCTAAAATACATTTCCTGCAAGCTGCAATGTCATCATAGATGGAAAACTGAGACCTTTATTTAACTACATAGTCCATATCTGTCCAATAATTTATTATTGTCCATTAATACAAAAATTATTGCAGTATCAAGCCTTATAGTTCTTTACTTGAAGCACAATTGCTTTCAGCAAAAAACATCTGTTCTCTTCTCTGCTGTTTGTCTCATAGGCTCAAAAAAGGCAGGGGCTGAAGCTGAGAGGCCCTCTACTCCCAGGTGCTGGAGAAGCCATCCTCACCAGGAGGAGAACTCTCAGTGGGACATTTATTTGTGCATAGTGCTGCTCTTCAACTTTGTTTCATTTATCAACACTTTCAAAAATTTTCCAGAAATCTGATGCAGGCACTGCTCTGTTTGTAAATTAAGTTATGCAAATATTACTTATCTTTACTGAACATAAGGTTTTGTAGGATAATCACTGCACTGTAGCACAAAATGAAGTTGAAACTAATCACAAGTCAGATGTTGGTGATCTCCACACTAGATGACTTATGTGGCTTTGCTAGCACAAACTTGTGCCCAGCAGTGGCAACACCATATGTGCCTGGTCTAGTGGATGCGCTTGGAAAAAAGTGGTTTTGGTCTAAAACCACTTTTTTTGGGTTGCTCTACATTCACGTAGCATTAAAACTCATCATGGGTGAAAGGGGATCTTGCTTGGAATAGGATTTTTCCTCATGTTCACAGGAGCAATCACTGGTCATCAGATGAACTGCATCAATAAACTCTTCAGGGGAATCAATAGTATCAACACAGAGGTGGCAATCAGTTCTGTAGGGCTGAATTCACAGCCCAAAGATTCTTTACTCTGAGACAAATCAATGAATGCCTTGGAGATTAAAATATCCACCCTCAGGGTACAGAAGTTAGATGTATCACTATAGTGTGAGTGGTATCTCCAGGAACATGACTTCCTCTAAAAGAGAATCAATGTCATCTGAGGCAACAGTGGCACCCAAACTAAATTTAGAAACTGCATCACTGATAAGGAACCTTCAGTGCCTATCCATTATTTCAAATATCAAATTCAAGTTTCTCTAAGTATTTGTTACATAGGAAGAGATTATTACAATTCCAAAGAATAGATTTTACAAAAAAATATTAAAAGGATCATAGACTTGTGACTTAAATTGGGTGACATTGATAATTGTGATCACTTGTGTTTTATACTGTGCAAGCAATTTTTTTTTGTTAACTTTTTTGCTTTAAACAACTAGTGACATAAAGCGTTCAGTCAGTAAATCAATATGTCACAGGGCTTTTTGCACTTTTTTTACGTAGTGAAAAAGGTGAAAATACAAGATGTATGTTTTATTTAGGATTAGGTCAATGACATAGTTTACAACCATCACCTATGATTGAACAGCACAACATTTCGTAAAAGAGAAGTTTTCTTCATGTGAAAACTATTTTCTGTTTCCAGAACTATTTTTCAAGTCACCAGTAGCAAATAAATGACTGAAAGAAATACATATTTGCAGTTATTAGGTTGCCTAGTTTTTTTGGTTTTAGTTCTATATGAAGGCAAACAATTTAAGTTACTTCCAAATAAAGAGACTCACAGGATGTACCTGCATTAGGATTTTACTTTTGATAAGGAATATATTTTGAAATGGATCCTGTTTATTCTCATTTACCACAAGGTATTTGCATGGTGGAACCGTCTCATGGCTCGTGTTTCTAGCAGTGCAATAACCAAGAAGGTGCACTTCATATTTTCCAATTAATATTCTCTAGTTGCTAATGGATTCTCATTTTATAGGATCAGCTGTTACTGGGTTAAGATAAACCCCTCAGAATATCTATTGGCTAGATTTGGAGCACTTGGCACAATCGGCATGGCAGGCTTGCTCTTCCTGTGTCTGGGCAGTGGCTATTGAGAACCAAGGTCGAGGTATTAATGAAACTGAACATGACAGAAGGACTTAGTGGCTGGATAACTTCCACACTTTTTTCAATGATCCAGTCACCTCCTGGCCAGAGCTTGGAAATGAATTTTTGCTTTTTTTTTAATATAAAATTTTTATTCCTCTATCCCACTGGAGGTCTGTTCTTACAAGTTTATCCTCCCATATAAACAGAGATTAATATTATCAGAACTGAGAAATCTCACTCCCCTTATATTATGAAAATCTATAATAATATCATCTCTAATAAAACCCAAAACCAAACAGGTATGGATCTAAAAGTACTACAATCCCACTGAGGATTTTTCTCTGAATTGATGGATCAAATTCTGATATGTTGTTCTTTATGACTGAATCCTTGCCACTTCAGCTGAAACAAAAGATTTCCTGGGAGAGACCTGACATCCAAAAAGAGAAAACCCTGCTGTTTAGTAACCCTAGTGTCTACCCAATACCACCAGCTTCCCTTTGCTTTTTGTGGTGGCCCTCATGGTATCTTCTCATTTCATCTTATTGTCTTTGATGAGTAGAAGTCAGTAGAAAGCTTCCTTATTCCATGGGAATCACTGTAGTGCTTGTTTTCAAAAGTGTTTTGACACTTTTTATTACAAGTGGACTACATAACGAAAAGAAAGGTTAAGAAAGGGGATTGAATGTCATTGTCTGCACTTCCAGAGTATTGGAAGCAGGCTAATATTTTAAATTATAATTTAAAATGCCTAAACTTGGGTAGAGTACTAAAGAAGCAAAAGAATGAATGTGGAAGAAAACATTCCCTAAAACAAAATACCAGATACTCTGGAAATGAGAAGCATCCAGTGAACCAATATAGGTATTGTTTAACATTTCCTATGCAAAAAGCAATTGCCACTTGAATTGAAAACTTGGGATATGGTCATCCATGTGGGTGGCATTTCTTAAAGTTAGCTTTGACAGTGGGAGCTAGCAGTATCAGAAATGGTGCATTTCACTCAGAAGGAAACTACATGCCTTTGAAGATCTCTACAAACAGCATCCTGTGTAAAGACTGGAACATTGCTTATACTCTCCAAGGGGAATTGCATAAATTTGAAGCAGTAGCCAGCTGTTCAGAGAGTACTTATGGAAAAGGATATCTGAAGTTGCTTTTAGAAGTAACTTAAAAGTAAATAAAGTTTTTGATTGATCTCTGGAATATTTATCTGATACCTTTAATGAATGTGATGAAGTCCAAGGATGGAAAGTTCAAAATAAATATTTCTCACCTACCCCCATTTGAACAGTGCTTTACATTATCCAGCGTTCAATCTTAGCTCGGGTTTTCTCAGTGTTTTGAGTTAAAAAAAAAAAAATAGGTCAAACACATTCATTCATGTACAACCTGCTATGAAAGATGAGAAATACAGCTGATTGAATTGCATTTGACCTTTATGCTGAGTCTGAGTATAGAATACTAATGCAATCAAAAAAGGAACTGCAACTGCAGCCATTTGTTTTGAATCTGTTTAGTGATATTGGAAGGACAGTAATAGCAGGATTTTCTAAAACCTGCTCACTTGTTTTTTTTTCTCACTGTACTTTTGTGTCTAACAATTATAGCTCTGATTTAAAATGTTACTTAATTCTAAAATCATGCACTCTTCAGTTTTCTATTTCATTGAGCTAGAGTAAAAGAACATAAGTTGCAACTTAAGTAACAAATTGCCAAAATTATACATAATTAACATCATCATTTTCATCCTGTGAATAAGATTTTATAGATCTCGTCTTTTACCCCATAAGTTATAGAAAATCTATATTTCTATACCAAATTCAAAAAATTGAAAACAATTGTGTCTTCCCAAAAGGCCTACTGAGAATATCTCTAAAATATCTCCCGTTTTAGTCAAAAGTCAAAATTTTTTTTGATTTTCAAGTTATGGAAAAGAGTGCATGTTAGACATACCTCTAGGATAGCCAGGAAAGGGACAGAAGGGAAGAGGCAAACAACCAGCAATGTAAATAAATCAGTCTTCAGGGTTCTAGTGTCTGCTTGAATATTGCAGTTTGCAGCTTTAGTCTTGAAAAATTGTAGGTTTTGTTGTATGGCTGTGAGAATATCATCCCAAATTTTAATTTTTTTTTTACGTCCTCTGATTAAAAGAAAGGAAGATATCACTCATAGTTATAACAGAATTTTAGAATTGAAAGAATAATTTGGAGAAAAGTTTGAAGTGCTGTCACAGATGAACTGTTCATGTTCTTCAGTTTGTCTTTAGTAACATCCTTGAGTGAACTGATCCATTTACCTATAATTTTGGTATATAAAATGTCCATTATTATTTCTTGTTGTTTACAGTATTATGACTAAGGAGAAATCAGAAATATTTTTCTTCTTCTTACTTTCACTGACTGTCTTCCCTTCATAACACCACATTTTTTTCTTACTTCAATGATTCCCATTAATTTACATGTTAACTCACATAAAAAAAAATATGGTGACATGAGTGCCATTTGGGGAGATCAGTGAAAAGCTACGCTTAAAATGCTGTGGTGGTCAAAGCAAACAGTATCATAATATGAATGAAGAATGGTCTCAGAATAATAACAAAAAAATTCCCATGATATTTTATACATAGATTGTAAACTTTAACCCATAGCTCTGTTTTAAGCCTGGCTGCAGTCAAAAACTTGCAAACATATCTTCTCGTTCCAGCAGGGGAAGGATTCCATTCAGGGTGGTCTCTGAGCAGTTTCAGCCAGGAGAGAGCCTTTCCTCCTTGTCTTATCAGTGGTGCAACAAAGTAAGGCTAGAACGCTCATCAGACCTGAGGAAGGTGAATGAAGGCACAGGGAGGTGACTAGTTTTTTTCTACACTATTAGACTACCTTTTCACAATTTTTATATTCAATAAAGTTTTATATTAAGAAAAAATAGTGGCAGCATATGTTCAGACAGAATGGTTTTTCTCTGACCCATATGTGTGCCTTTCCTAAAACAGGGTTCCTTTATTTCAAATCTGCTCATTGTAGCACTTGTTATAATCCTGCATCAAAATTTATTAAATAGGTTTATGATTCTCTAGGGTCCATGTGGTTTGACTTTACATTTTGGCAGGGAAAGTGAGGAAATCAAAACAAAAGCAATGACCTTTCTGCTTTCTGTATTTCAGTATGATGAATATTTTGAAGCATGTCTTGTGGAACAGATGTAAAAAAAGTAGCTTAAATAAATTGTGCTGGCATTGGTGTAGTATAATAATCTGAAACTGTCACATTAATGGTTCCAGATTATCCTGCAAAAGCAAAATGTGATAAAAAATAACCAGAACAAGCAAATACTTACTGGGACAGTAATTCAGTAGAATGGAAATTATTGTTTGAATACTTCAATTACACGGTGTATCAGTTAGTATTGGCACTAAAGGAGATAGCAAAACAGTAAAGCTTGACTGAGAGTGGTTTCATAATTCCTTCAAAATAATGTCTGCTCCTCAGAGGAGACAATCTTCTCTATAATCATCATGAGCATAGACTGACTGGTAGAATCAATTAACCACCAAAATCCCCAAACCTCCCCAAGTTTTTATATAAGTATGCTCATGACAAAATGCTTATAGAAATGAATAGAGTTTCAACTGATTGCTGTCAGAGTCTCCTATTTTATTTCTAAAGAATCTTTTTCATCTTATGCATTGTTCAACTTGTATTACATTTTGTGAATTAAAGAAATGTGGGCTTGCTTTTAATAAAGTTGAAGTGAATCAACACAATTATGAGGAGTGCAACCAAAAGATATAATGCATTTTTCATCTATCTTTCTTCCTTGCCTCAAGAATTATGACTCATGTCTAGCTTCTAAATAGATTGAGGAACATTATAAAGATAATTTACTATTAATCATGACAATAAATGAAAATAAAAATATACTGCTCATCACACAATTCCAATTTTAGAAAATTAAAATGAGGGGGAAAAGAACTTATTGGCTGTGTTACCAATTATTTATGTCTCGTTAAAAGCTCAACATTTTACTCACTGCAACTATATGATTCCCTATCCTTATCCTCAAATACCATCTACTGCTCTGTCCTTCCTTAAGTTTAGAGGCTGCAAAAGATGATTTTGCAAAAAGAATTGGATATGTATATATTTTTATTTCAGTTAGTTAAAAAATAAATCCATTCATAGCTGCAGCGTATATAATTATCATCACAAATACAGCATATTTCTGCTTCTTTTCTTCTTCTTAATGCTACAGAAAATGCATGGGGTAAGGTTCCTCACCCTTTTCTCCACAGCTGGCTAATAGCTGTGAGTTTTCAGAAGGAAAAACAATACCAGAACAGCTCATTTTTTGTCCTAATTTTGGTATTTTTAATTTATACAAGAAAATATAGTCTTAGCTAAAAAAATGTAGTTAAACTAAAGAAAAAATACAAATATTAGAAATGCCAGTAGGATAATATGTGTCATGCCATTATCTTGTCAGAAGCTTAAACATGCAATGAAAGAAAAATTTTAATCAGAAAATTGCACCCCTTTTCAAAAGAAATGTCAAGGAGTAGGAGTTCATAAATCCACATTCAGCTGATGTGTTTTAGTGAATTCAAATACGAATAGTTGCAAAGACTGCATTATCACATTACACACTTCTACCTGTTTAAACATTTTGAGGGAAAAGTAATACCTGTTACTATTTACAAAGCAGCAAATGAAAGGGCAAAATGTTCCCATTTCTTGTGGAGATGTCTGACCCTTGTTCTCCAAGAGAACAGTTTGCTGCTAATAGAAAAATAAACAACAGATGGCCTGGAGGGAACGCTTTTTTCTTTTTAATGGGTTTTTACTTAACTGAAATCCGTAGCTTAAAGTAGGTCATTGTTAGCTAGGAATAGAGAACTACAATGGGCCTTAGCAGTTTAGATTAAGTGGCAAGAAAGGCCACCAGTATGCCAGGATTGCTCGTGTGTCTGGGGAAAAGTTAATTTTTAAGTAAAATATTGGAGCTTAAATTCTCTGTTTTAGCAGAAATTTCACCCATTCTATTCTGCAGGTTCAGTTGACTGATAAATAGAACATTTTGTTTTGCTGATATTTTGTTCTGTTTTTAGGGTGTTTTTGTTGAAGAGTGGCGGGGGGGACGATGGTCTGATCTCTAGGACAGAACTGTAGTAATCATCTAGTACCAAAATTCAGATAATGAGTGCAACTACTATCATAGGTTTTTCTATCCTTTGTATGGATAACTTAATATATTTCTTGCCTACTTCTTAGGGCTTCCATTTTAGAAAGAAAATGGAATTATTTTATGGGATAAAACCAACACATTAAGATTTGGGGTGGGTTGGAAGACATGAGCAGGAAACTGGAGTGAAATATTGTGAATATGACTTGTTCAGCACAGGACCACATTCAAGATAGCTTCAAATCCTTTTCTTAGTGTGGATGGACCAGGAATGAATAAAAACCTGCAGAATATTTTCCAGCACGCAATTTCATACTTCAAGCTAAATACTGGAGGTTTCTGATGCAGAGAAGATATAGGAAGACATATCAAAACTCAGGACACAGTGGGTAGAGACTGCTATGCATTAAGGTGGCTTGTATTTGATGAAAACTACAATTCATCCAAATAAAGCTAATAGCAAGCTTATTTGCTGAAGGAATCTTTTTCCATTTCTACTTCTTCTTATCTCTTCAAAGTTTTAGTCACAGAAAAGTATAAGGATGTAGTTATTGAGAAAGAAAAAAAAAAAAACCCTGAAAAAATCAGAACAAGGGAATAAGAACAGAGCAAGTAAATTCAAGACATCCAAGCATTTTTTTAAGCAGTAACATTCCAGGTTTATATGCCCTGGGATAGTGCACACCAATGAAGTACACTTCAGTAGTATTTAACATAATCATGAGCATCCAACAAAGAGAAAATATAGGGAAATTTTTTTGATGTATTGATTTTATTGAAGAGACATCTCCATTTATGAAAATTATAAATAATCACTATAATTTACTGAATTTTCCTAGCTTTAGAAGCAAGCATGTAAAAAAAGCATAATTTAAAATTTGTGAAGAGTTATTCTCCTACATAGAGTTATTACAAAAATTATCACTATAATAAATAACATTCCTGACCAATGCTGTACAATGAACTTAACATAAAATTAGGCTGAAATGTGCACAGTGAGAAAAAAAGGAAATGTTTAACTGAGAAAACAGATATATGATTCAGAGGTTTGTGGTGTGGGCTGTGCCTAAGTTTTAATTATCTATCCATGTATGAAGTCTGTGCCTTGGAAGAATGAAACAATCTTTATTTTATTAACATATAGTGGTTAGAGGGAAGCAAGAACAGATAAAATTTTACTTTCCCAGCATAATTCAAAACAAGATTAAAAATTTAAAATTAAGTTCAACATAAGAAAGAAGAGTGACCATACCTATTTAGTAGACATTTCATGTCAAAAAACAACCAACCAAACACAAAATCTTCTAATGCTAACCAATGTCATGGAAAAATGTTATCAAGTCATATGAGCAAACCAAAATGGAGTGATAGAGCCTATTCAGTCATCTGTGATCTGAATGGTTGGAAAATGAAGACCTCTGGAGACTTCTGTCAGTGGAGAGACAGTGATGGCGCAGTCTTTGTTAGTTGATTTCATACATCAAAAGCATTTATGATTACACTGCTTGTGGCTGAACAATTTCAAATCCTTATCTCGACTAGAATGTATTCAGCGACATTCCCATTAACGTGTTTAAAATAAATTCTAGAGCAATTTACAGAAATGTGTGAACACTTACAGAGCTGAACTAGAAGTTCAAAATGGCACCCAACCACACCAATTCCATTGAAATGGGAACTTGACATATTATGAGTAATATAGTACCCTCACAATAGGGCATGAAGTGGGGTAACCAGATATTAAATATTTAACAGCAATAAAAAAGACTGAAATCTCATGTGACAAGTTGCCTAGCTGTGAAGGTGTCCCAGTACTTATTTTAGACTATAGAGGTGTTTATGAAACAAAGTTTTTGGCTCTGGAGATGTTGAGCTAAGTTCCTGCTTAACTTCCTTCACAGTCCAGAAACATGCTGGGAGAGCTGTTTAACTCCATTGAGGTCATTAATAGTAGCAATTCAGTAGAAGTTTTGAACTCAAAAGGTTTGTGGTTTGTTTTTGTTGCCACTTATATAAAATTTATTCCAAATCCTGGCCACTGTAAGAAGCACATTGCCCTCAATCAGATATCAAATAGGAATATTTTTAATAGGAACCTTTATACAGGCTTCAGCTTAAGACTATTTTAAGAAATTTAATTGCATTCAGTTTTTCTCTAATAAAACTAAATTAGATTGTTAAAATTTATTGCTATTTTCCCCCTCTTAATTGAAATTACCTAAAAAGAACATATAAAACATTAAATGGAAACCAGAGGCATTCTAACAAATTATCTTATTACCTATAATTTTTTCAAAGTCTCCAAACTTTCTGGATTACTGGGTTTTGCTTTTGTGTATTTTTGTGTATCTTTGAGTCTGTGCATTTATAGAGCAATGAGATACAACTTGATAAAACAGATATAGGAAAGGTTTAAGATCTCCCAGCTCTGTTTAGGCTAGGCATGAATAAATATCTTTCTAAACTCCCGGTGTTAAAATATTCACAAATTTAGATCTGTGGTCAAAAGAAATCTCCAGAATTCCTGTGTTGCTACACATTCAAATTTTAAACTGCTTAACTCAACACTTTCCAGGCACACTGCATATTAGATACCACATAAATCATTGTGCACAGCTGAACAAAGAGGGATAAATTGCCCTCTAATTGAAATCTATGGAAGGTTGCAATCAGCTTCACTGGAGCCATTATAGCATTCTCAGCCTTGGCTATTTTCACTATGGGGATGTAGGAAAACCTGTAGTACCTTCTGTAAATGTATGAAGTTTGTAAATGTATGAAGTTTGTTGTTAATTACAGCCTTTAACATCAGGCTGCATACTTGTTTGCTGTTGTTTCAGCTCATAAAGCAAAGAAGGCAATGTAATAGACACAATGTAATAGAAAAAGAGGAATTCCCAGGAAACACTGGGTAGAAAATAAAGTGAGCAGAGGAAACAAACAAGAAAAACTAAATCAGCAAAGGCAACAGAGACTATGAAGTGTGAGACCTAAAGTCTTACTAGGAGGGGCAAACAGAATGGTACTTCCTCTATGCTACTTTGATCATCAGACATCTAAACCCCACAGTTAACAGGAAAGAGAGACCTGTACCTTTATTCTTAAACTACACAAGGCCAAACATGTCAGCTCTGCAGAGCTGAGTAACACTGTGCTCCAGAATGATGGCTCACCAGGATTCACTTATGTTACAGAAGAGTTTGCCATTATCTTAGCACAGTAGTTCTCTGAATAGTCAAAAATGTAAGGAATATCAAGAAAAGAAAATGAACACAAAGAAAAATTCTCTGTAACTGGTGGGGTTGTTTATAGTAATTGTAAATAATGAATTTGTTGGCACATGGCGTTGCAAAGAGGAAAATAGAGGTATTTACAACAAGAAATAAATTTATGGAAAAAATCCCCCCAATGGCAAATGAATGATATTTGTATACTGTCTTCATCTTCTGGAGCTCCCATCTCCTGATTGCTTGCCTGACATAACAAGAAATTTATTGTTCAAAATACTTCTATCCCTTTGCTGTTTATCTATTACAATCTTCAGAGAATATTTATCGCAGATCCCCAAAACATAGTAAGTTATAGAAAAAAAAGGGTAAGGTAAGATAACAGAAATACAAAAGGGGGGAAGTCCTGAAAACTTTTTCAGTTATCTGATCTTTTTCTGCTAGGGATGAACTTAAAATTTTGCATCTTTCAAAGTTACTGCATGACTGTATTAACTTTTGATACTGTCCATCTTGGGTTTTTGTTTAATTTTATAAGAATTATTTATGTTTATGTGAAGGATTCTTCCCCAAAGACTTTTTCATTTTTAGCATCTTAGGTATTTAAGACAATAGTTTAACAATAGTTTGACAATAAAGGACTTTGCATTTGCAGGGGAGATTGCTTATGGTGTTTGAATATAAGCCGTTCTCTAGAAATTGCTCTAGAAAGGGATTATCATCTACTCTGTGTCCTTATCAGAGATGATGCAAGTACTTTCAGAAAGCTGCTCTCTATCTCCCAGCATTTCTCAACAACTTAACCGAAGGGTTATCTGACATTTCTCTATGCTGCGGAAACAAGACATCAACAAATCAAAGTACATTTTTGCTGTTTCTGAACCTTTTTGTCTGACATATCAAGGAACCTTCTATGTATTCTTGGTGATTATAAACCTCCTCCCTATAAAAATTGATTTTGCAAGCAATGTTCTTAGTATGACAGTACATAAGAATCTTCATATATTAGTGACTCAAATGAAAAAATTTAATAGACCTAAAGGAATAAAAGAAAGGACAATGAGAGCTATTTACAATGTAAAATACATCAAATTTATGTTGAGATGGGCTGCTTGAGTATTTAAAAGATCTTTGGATGATTTCTGAGCTGATAAGTACCACTATTAAACAGGACATGTCATAAATTTACACCTTTAATATATTTCCACATCATGTTGAAGGTACATATTCCTTTGTCCAGTCTTTCATTATACATATTCTTTCTGCAGAAGATAAATAAAGTTCTTATTTGAGAGAGTTACTGATCTACAGTTTCCGTATTTGTAAATTTGTCTCTCTTCTCCAGCTCATGGCAATTGCCATTTAGCATTCTCTTGCCATTTTCCACATACTTCAGAGTAAGAAAAAGTTTAAAGTTCCGTGAAATGTGAGCATAACCGTCTGTGGAATTTTTTTCTTTCTTTCTGTTTTCTTTTTTTTTTTTTAATTTTTTCTTACTTTTTGGTTCCCCCCACCCCAAGACTGGACTGAAGCAACACTTGACAGTTTAGTTCAAAACACATACTAGGCATGACTGTCATGTGATTCTGAGACTAAAAGTGTTTGCTTTCTGCTCAAAGGCATTTCTGTTTTGCTGTTACACTGTAGAGAAGATTTGGAACCATATCTGTTCTTGAATCAGCGTTCATATCTGATGTATTATCTTCTCACCAGTGCAGTATGGATAATTCAAAATATTTCACTCTCTTATCTATCTATTAGATTAGATACTAATCCCTTCTTATTCTCCCACAGAGAAGTAGAGTCAGCTTCACTGTAATTTAATGGCAAAACCAGACACTACTCTGTTCTTATCAAGCTTAAACCGTTGTTTAATGGTTTAATGTTTAGGGGTTTAAGATTCAGTGGGGGAAGCACAGCAGTAAGCACAAGTTCCCAAGTTATTGCTGCTGTTTTATTGTGTGAGGACTGTAAACATATACTTATTGTCTGGTTTAAGCCAGTTCAATTTCAGAAAGAAATAAAATAAAGTTTTCAGTGTCTCTTTCATTCTATAGTCAAAACCCAAACAGTCCCAGGGGAAACTGTGATAGACATATGCATTTACGCCATCTTATCTACTGCTACTGGCCCTTGCTGGAGCTTTTGGGATCTCAGGAGACCAGGAAATTGGAGAAGCAACAGACAGTGAATCACTGCTATCTGAGCTCTACCTTATTACATTGAACTCCATTGCCAATAGCATCCACAAAGACCTAGCTATTAGTCACTGGAGTCTTCAACATCACATAATATCTGAGAGGAAAGGGGAAGGACTACTGCCAATAGTATCAAGCTGAAACAACATTTTTCAAGAGAAAATATGTTGAAAAGATAAGCAGAAACCCAGCCATCCTTAAAGAGTAGTTGTAAATATAAAGAAATATTTCACTCTTGTAAAGTAGAAAGTTCTGCAGATTTGTTAGATGATGGAATCTGACCTCTTCCCTTCTTGTCCTCCGGCTTGCATCTGTTAAGCATTACATTTTACTGACATGGAAATAGAACCAAAACTTTTAACACTGTTTCCTCTTTGATATTTATTTCAGGGAATATTGCAATATTCCTGTCCACTTGAAAGGTTAAAAAATGTGATAGCTGCCGAAAAATTACGCAGTCACTTCTTGACCCAGACTTGTACCCACTTCCTCCTTTGTTTCCTAGAGATTCCTATGGGGATGCTCACAGACCCAGAGCAATGTCAAGAGAGCAACCATCCCCAGGGATGCTGCTGTGCCACTGCTTCTCCATAAAGATGCCAGGGTACCTCCACCATATTTGCTGTCATATCACCAAAAGCTGTCCTGCTTAGATTTCAACATGTTTATTCTTTGTATTTAAAAGCAAAGATTCTGTTTTTGTCCTAGGACAGCATGCTCCTTCACTCAGGTGAATTAGGATTTGTCCTTCATTTCTTAAATCTATTCCTGCAATGGGCAAAAATGAATGAGTCTAAGGAGTACTGCACAGTGAACTGCTTCTACATGACCTTCTTGGTCTTCCCTCTGTGTTCATGAGTTGGTTTTATTAATTGTCTGAAGAGTAATGACAGCCAACAGAATTAATGGCAGTAATAATATTAATTGTTATTAATATTATTATTTTCAAGGATTTATGTTTCATATAGCATAGAGATCATTATTTAAGGTAATAAGGATATGAATATATTTTGAATTTATAACAGAGTTCAGAAATTGGACTTTTCAAGTAAGAAAAAATGTAACAGTTATTTTACAATTCAGGAAAGCTTTAAGGGAACAAAAACTTTAGGAAAAAGTATAACTCAGCAGAAAATTTTCATGTCTTGCTTGTCTGTTTTATTTTTTCTTTATTCTGCAAAATGTTTATAAATGGATTATAAAATTTTCTTTCAAAAATTTTATCATTTCTTGCATATCTTCAAAATGTTTTCAGAAATCAGACTAATTTATAAAGAAGATAGCAAACAATGCACATTTTGTCTATGAACTTTGTGCTAGGGTATGGAGCCAAACTAGAGTAGAATAACCTGCAATATAGCTAATAGATTTTTCAATGTGTAAACTTATAAAAGGAGGTAATTAGAGAACAGTAGCTCATGATCAAGATTTCAAGTTGTAAAATTATTAGAGGGATGGTACACTTACCCTATGACTCTGAAAATGGCCCTCTTTCAGGTAACTTTTAAGAAACTCTCAGCACTGGACTTGTCTGATCTCAAAAAGGTAAAAGATTATTAGTACCAGGGATTCCATGCTACAATTTGAAGAATGAATAGAAGAAGTGTCTGGGTTTTTTTCCAACTATTGTAGCACTCTTAGAAAAGGTTTCACTGTTACCTAAAATAAATAGCTCAAAGTGCGGATAATATTTTCTTTTTGTAAATCATTTATTTAGAACTAAATATAATAACTGATTCACATTTTGCAACATGGCATTCAAAGCAGCTACAAAAAAAGTACATTAACAATTGTTAACCAATGTTGGCTAATGTTAATGACAGTATAAGTATTTATTACCTCAAAAAAAAAAACCAAAAACAACAAAGAGACTGCATAATGTGTCATGATCTCTTTGTGCTGAAGTAGAATTGGTCACTAGAATTCTGATTGTTTAAACTCATAGGATCTGATCTGTATCTCAATGTGGAACACCGAGTAATTAGTATCTCTGAACACATCCTTTGGTTTGCACTAAACTTTTAAATTATTTTCTTTGTCATGCTAACATTGACATACAAATTTTGGACCTAGCATGTTGGTTGGTGACGTTAATTTTTCAGGATGTAGAAACAATGTTCAGGATGTTGCATTACTCAAGAAAGTAATTTAAACTGTTTATGCTACCTTTAATATGTATATATATATATATATATATATATATATATATATATATATATATATATATATATATATATATACTGTCCTAAAAAAATAACCAGGAGTATTTTGTTAGGTTTATCCAGATGTAAAGACCATGTTCTGAATGGTTTTTTTTACTGGGAATATAAGATACACTATCAGTTTTGCTTTCTTTCCCAAAGGTCTAATTAGGATATTGAATCATGGTCTGCAAAGGAATTCACAAATACTCTCAACTCTGCACCATTTTCCTTTCTTGTTTTGTAAATAAAATGAACTCTAATTATAGTACATAGAGCAAGGGGAAGTTCTGCTTGCTTCTAATGCGTCTAATTTTTACTACATCTACATCTGTAGCATTTTCATTGACCCTCAGAAAGCTACTCATGAATAAATATGAACAACTTCCCATATAAACATGTCAACAAACAGGCAAAAGACAGATAAATCAAGACAATGTCAACATGAAAGAACAAGTCTGTACTAGAAGTAGTGACCATATGTAATTACCTTTTTTTTCAGTCTTGTTTTTAAATGCTTTCAAAAGGCTTTTAATAAATTTTAAACACATGAATTGAATTATTGAAATACTTTGCTCGAGAGAAGCATTAACCCTATTAAAGCATGGCAAGCTGAGACACAGACTAAGGGAATATATTTGAATAAGTAAAGAGGTTTTATAAAGCAAAAGGATTACTTTTATGTAGAGTCTCTTAATATACATAATTTCCTGGGTCTACCTACTGTCAGTCAAGTAATTTGTAAAACTATATTTTCAGCCTTTGAGCCCTTCAGCTCCTTCATATCCCAAACTTTATAGAAACACTGTGACAAATGCAGTTGCTGGGAGAGAGTCAAGGAAATAAATTAATGATGAATAGGTCATTAAATTGTATTACACAAGATGCAAGTCTGGACCATCTATGACTTTCAGAATGTATTTGATATTCAGGTACTAATTTTAAACACAGCAGGCCAGTGTCTGTACTTGTATATAAAAACATACTCTCATGTAGAAACATTGAACCAAACAAACTTTTTAATAGGACTTTGGCTGTGGAGTTCAAGATGTTCTAGTTATGTGATATACTGGAATCTGACTGAGTTAATGGCACTTAAAGTGATTCTCTTTGCTTAGCAGCATAGATCTAGGCCCTTCTAAGTAAAAATCCTTCAGTGCATGTAAATATCTCCTGGAATTTTTGCATTCAAGACATTATGTCATTTTGTGATACTGTTCCCAGATATCAATTTCCTTCTGCCAGATAAAAAAAAAAAGAGACTGAACTTCCCCAAAGAAAAAAGAAAAGCCACCCACTCAATATACCATTGTGTTCCAGAACTGTGTGGTTTTTAGCCAAAACCATTCTGTGTGCTGGAAAATGGAGCTCTGTGAAGAGCTATGTTGTGACCAGAGAGTGAGCTGAAGCACTGCTTTTGTTACTAAACCAAAAACCATGTCTTCGGCTTAATTCCAGAATCTTTTGGTTAAAGAATTGTGTAAAAAACAAACAAATAAAAAGTTTTTTTAACTACTCAAATGGATTGTGCTATTTTTTCCCTTTACAAAAGTCGACAGATATGCTCAGGAGATGCTTGATGTACTTAGTTTGTGATACCAGGCATATATACAGCTGCACCATTTCCAGGACTGTGCAACACATAGGTTTTCTGCATCACATGACAGCACCAGGATCTGCACAGGGAGTCACTGGTGTACATCAAGTCAGTCTAAGGAAACTATGGCTCCATACACCTCTGAGCATTTGCCAATAATTTCTGCCTAATGTCACAAGTCAAAATGACTGAAAGGTAAAAAACTTCTACTTTTTCACCTTCATATAATTATTTTTATCCTTGTACAAGCTGTAGGAAATCTCATCTGTTCTCATACAGAAGGGTTGTACCTGTTTGTTATATAATTCCCCAAATTGCCAATTTAATGCTGAATTTTTATATAGTGTCTTCAACCCTTAAGCACATATGTGTAAGATCATTTCCAAGCATATCATTGTACTGGCTCTCACCTTGTGCTATGGACAGGCTCCAAGGACAGCTTTTAAAACCTGCAGATCAGAAGGCTCCAGGCATCAGTCTACAAAGATATGGGAAAGTGATGTAGGTTAGATGGATTTCCGTTCTTTTCTTGAAAAAAATTTCTGAACTGCACTACTGACAGCTTGTGTGTCGTCACAGCAATAAATGGAAGTGTGCTATAGAGATGCCAAAGCTGGGCCTCATGGAGGCAGGCTTAGCCCTGAGCAACAGCCCAGGAACAGCAGCAGAGAAATCACTTATCCTGCAAGTTACATGTATGACTTCAGCACAGATACATCCTTTCACTAAATCTACTTTCAAAGCATGCCTTACTAATATCTTTGTTGTTCAGACAAGGTTAACCTCAGGAATTTTATAATTAGTCTTAAGAAATGCTAATGACAAAAAAAAACAACAGATTGCTCTACCTTTTTGTGAGTTTTCTTACTGCTGGCAAATTCTAGGCCTTTAAGTCTCACTAAGGGTCTCATTTATAGAGGCAAACTGGCAATGTAGAATATTTAAATAGTTTTTTACCTAATCCCTATTGGGTCTTTTTATTCCAATTTTAATTCTGTTAAAGAGCTGGAACTTTCTATTTTTCTTTCCATAATTACTTAGAAAAATGTTCTGACAACATGACTGTTACAGAAGTCTGACTGCAAGCATTGCAGGCGAATAGATACTATTTTAGTTAATGCTTATATCTATGGGTCTTGAAGAAATGCATGTTTCTTGAAGAAATGCAAAAACACATTCTGAAAGACATTTCCACACAGCATTAGCTGGATTGCATATGTAAATGAGATGCTAAAAATAACCAAACACAGCAAGTCTCTATTCAAAAGTGAGCCCACCAAAATTGCACTGCACAAAGAAATATGCTTTGGCTTTTTACCAGATTAATTTAAAATTTTCCTTCAAGACAGTTTGTGGCCAGTGTTAGAATTGTACTTAATTTTAAGCTTCTAGTTCATTTATATTTGAGACACCACAAACTAAAACAAAAAAATATATGGCTACATGAAACTGCCAAATGTCATTAAGCTCTGGTTATCATCTATAGATTTGCTGAGGTTCACTCTGAACCAGCAGTGGACTGACTGGAAATTCTAATTCATAGGAAGAAGTCAGTTGACTTATACTCTCTGCCAGTAAAACGGATTGAACAAAACAGTTGCTGTGTTTCTGCATTATGGCCTTTCAGTTAGGGAAATTTACCCTGAAAAATAATAATGCCCTCTGGAATATAAGCAGAGCACTAATACCCTTTGATTCCATAGTTAAAGTACCAAACAAACATAAATTCTGTGTCTGCTTCTTGCCTGCTTAAACTATAATTTTCTTTAAAAGTCAATAATACACTCAAAAAAATTATATGAGACTGACACCCTCCCCACTCATCTTGAGTTTAGATATATTAGTTTTAATATAATATTTTTAAACTGAGTAACTAACCATCTGTGCATGTATTTCTCAGGAGGAAAGTCAATGACAAATAAACGTAATCGAATATTCTCAAACTTGTGAGTAGGCACTCACTATTTTGCCTGGCATGCAATTTACTTTTCTGGTTCAAAAATTCTCTTAGCTTCCTTTGTCTTTATGTTCTGTTGTTCAGCACCATGTGCTTCTCCTCATTTACTCTTTCATCCATTTTATGTTTTAAGTTGAAATCTTGCCACAGATTATTCCTGCCTTACTACATTGAGCCATATTTTATGGACAGGGCAAGATTTGGCCTATAATGTCAACTGGCACATAAAGAAAATAGGATGTCATTTGTAGGTTTATCTCAAAGATTTGTGGGAACATTTTCAAATTGCTACTGTCAGCACAGCTTTCTTATTTCCCTTCTATTAAGGAACTTGCCTTACTTCTCACCATTTCTAAAGAAATGGTCAAGACTTCCAGATTATCAAAACATTGGTGAATAGAAAGCATTTTCCCTCTAAAATCATTATAATGAAAATGGCAACAGGGAGTTATGATATGGCCATGTCTAAATAGCCTTAGCAGGTTCCCTTTATTCCACAGCATTGCACAATATTTTTAATATGGGTTTAAGCTTCATATTCCCTTTTAAATCAGCAGGAGGTATCTTACTAAATTTCCTTGATAATGCAGTTGTCTCTTTTGAAATGTCTAAGTACTGATATTAGTATTAGACATTTAAAAAAAGACTTTCCAGAAATCACAGTCACTAGTGAAGGCATGTTCTCATAGGGATTATAGAAACACACATGACGATATGACTCTCAAATCTTATAACCAAGCAATAAAAAAAATAAAAATAAAAATTAAAAAAAAAAAAAAAAAGCTTTAGTCCATTTCATTTAATGCAATTTACTGCGGTCTCAAAACCACTAAATAATTTTCATTTAGTTGCAGCTTTTCTAACCATAAATTTAACAGTGATTGCACTCCCTTTTTTGTTGGAATAAAGATACTGACTTTACCAGGACAGAATTTAGTTGTTCTGCCTGGTTTACCCCAATTTCCCAATAGACCTTTTTGTATGAGGAAGCTATTACTCTTCCTGGCCATTGTAAATGCATGGTATGTAAGAACCACAAATTCTGAAACACTGTCAAATTTAGTTACACACTGATAACTTTTTCTAATTGCTAGTGTTGTTATGTCATATGTTAAACGCAGATTCCATCTTCCTTAAACATTTAATTTTGACAAAGTGCCAAACACATATTTTGTTCAGTAAATTAGACTTTCATTTCTGTACCTTAATTTGTTAAATAACTGATCTTATTTCACAAAAGCACTTAAAACATGTCCATGGAAATACAGACTTTTCCAGCAAATTCATTACAGTTTTCCTTTGTGCAGGGTTTATTATTTGCAAGCAAACATTTGCTACTGGCAAAATCTCACCTAATATATTCTTGGCTTCTATGTAATTCTCTCTTTCAATTTTATCATAATAAACACACTCTCTTTTTTTTGGAAGCTTCATTTTGAGAGTAAAAATAAAAAAATGAAAGATTTCATTATATTTTTGTAAAGATACCACTGGACAATTAGAAATATGTCTGCATAAAATTACTGACATTGTCATATTCACAATTTTATCATGAACTCTGGAGTAGGCTAAGATAACTGCTCTCCTTTTGACTTATTATAAAAATCATAACTGGGAAGTATTGTAAACATGAGAGTAATCAGTTCAGTTCCAGTGCCACTGCAGAGCAGATGGGTGTGGGTGAAGACAAAAGTTCTGTAAATTAGCACAGACTAGTGCTAATATTATCCCAATAGTAGAGGGCTCTGCAGAGAAGGTTTGACACACAGAAAATGTGGTGCTTATGCTTTTGAGAAAAGGCTTCCTGCTCTTGCATTTAGAAAGATGTCATCAGTGAGTCCTTCCACAGACAGCAGATGGTATGAAGATAGTAAAAACATGAAGATTCCCCTGAAACTAAGAAGGGAGGTCAAGGACCTGAGAGGAGTAGTGCAAAGGCTGATAAAGCTTAAAGAGAGCTAACCATCACCTCAGCTGGTATAACCATCACTTCCTGATTTACTTTTTTTAAAAAAAACTTAGCTGGTTGTGCAAGAATAAAAAAAAAGTTTGAAGGATATAGAAAAAGTCTGGCTCATAAAGGTCACCATAAAATAAAAGGGACAGACAGGGCTTACAAGATATTTTTTCCCACTGAGAAAAATGGAGATGTGATAAAGTCTCAGTGAGTGCAAAGTAAATTTAAGATACCTAATCTTGCTGTAAATTACTCTCATTTTGTACTGGTTGCATTTCAGCCATAAAGTTCACTGCAAGTGAATTTACCTTGCAAAGATTATCCTTGTGGAGTTGCTGATGATTTTTTGCAGAAGTACTAAGCTTTAAGCAGAAAGGTAGCAAATACATTGTCATTCTACTCATAAGGATTATTAAGGAGTTTAATAATGAATTATAAAAAACTAAAACAACAACAGAAAAAAAGGCAGCACTAAGCAGGGAGCTGGAGTAATGGAGAGATACTGTAGTCTGTTTAATCAATTTAGATAATTCTTCACCTTCTTTTGTATTGATCAACAACATTTCCCTCTCTATTTGGTCAACTATGTTAATGTCTTTTATGTTAAAGCCTTCTGAATAGTCAAATAAATTATTAGCAACTATATCAAATCATCTCTACAGAGGAAAACCAAAGAGAAGAGATGGAGAAAATATGCTTTTGGAGTTGTACTGAGCATGAAGTTGTATTAAGCCACAGACAAGTCCCAGGAGCTTTACAACATTGTGGAAAGCTAGAGCCAGCCAGCAAAAATATTTGAACAGGGGAGAAAAGTGGTTAAATGACCAGGAGAGGAAAATATTCAGGGTAACACAGTAAAGTCAAACATTAGATTATACTAATGACACCCATGTTTTACTGTAAAATGTGATCTTTATTTCAAATCTTATAGCTTTTTGTCACAAAAAACCAACTCACTTCCCTGGTGTCCCTGGTTGCCATTCTATCCCTTTTGCTTCTTCCTCCCTATCAGCTTATGTTCAATGAGCCGATGTCCCTCTTTCTGTGGTAAGATTTTCTTTGCAGGGTGGACCATGCTCTTCTGCTACTGCTGCTCACAGCCTAAGTCATGCAGCCAATCTGGCAACACCAGCATACAAAAAGAATGGTGTTTAGAATGCTAGAGGTTAAAAGTCAGCCTCCTTTCCAATTTGAGGTTGAACTAAGATCTTGATTTGGGACAGTGTTTTGCTTTCATAGCTGGGTGGAATGCTGCTCTGCTAGGGAAAAATACAACAACAGTGGTCTAGGAATCTCCCTTCCTAAGGACTCTTCTTGCAGTTTAGGAATTAAAGAAATGGGACAGTGATGGGACTACGTGAAAATATCCACCTTCATTGTTTCATAACTCTAAGTGAATAGCACAACAGGGTAATCAACACTAAGATGTTCTGTAGAAAGGAAAAAAATGCACTGAAGTAAAATGTCTGTCACTTAGTGCAATTTAGCAGACTTCACTTCTGCACTGCATTGGAGCAGTGCTGTATCATAGCATGCATACAGAAAGGGTATTTGAAAGGCCAGTCTTCACTCTAGGTTGTAAAAATCAGAGACAAAACAGATATAAGGGCGCTTGTATTGAGAAGTTTTATTACGCATTTGATTTGGCATTTTTAGTGTTCATTAAATACCACTGGCTGAATTGTAATCCCTGTTGTGGGCTTTTTTTTAAATGTCTGAAAATATGTAGTGATATGACTTCCAAGAAAGGCATGACAGCTGAAAACAACCACTCTCCAGCAAATTCTGTTGAAGTGCAGAGAAGGAAAGAAAGGGCACAATTATATTTCTGTGCCAAGATAGCACATTCCTCTCACACAGAGAAGTACTTTCTCAGGTAATAAGATATTTCTGTATAACTGCACATTATTTTACAACATCACAACTGAATCATGTAGCAATGTCACTTCTATGACTTAAAAACACAGACACATCTCACTAGTATTTAAAATCCATTAATAGATGAGGACCTTGTGAGTGAAAAGACGCTTAAAAGGGATATAAAAGGGTTGCTTTCACAAGTACAGAATTGACATAGGCTTGCTCTGGGTTAAGGACGTGTTTAAATGCTAATCTGTGTAGTATTGCCTGAGGTACTTCTCCCTTTATCATTCACTCAGTAGAGATGCTTGATGTAAAGATTTGCACATTTAAGAAGAAGTAAGAGCCAAGTATCTTTAAGTGAGAGATTGTGAATTTAAATTTCCTCTTCAGTGTGGAGAACAAAGCTCCTCTGTTTAAAGTCCTCTATTTATGCAACTGTGTATTATTTAATTGTGGATTTAGTCTTACCCTAATAACTTACATGAAAATCATAATGCAGTGATTTTCACACATCCTTATTTCTCTATAGTCTTCAATGTATGTACATTAACACAAACAGGTTTTGGGACAGCTTTGCTTTCTTTCTCCTGCAGTGAGTGTATATTCATATGCCAAACAGATATGGAGAAGTAAATTCCTGCTGGAATTTCTCAAACACCACCTGTTCCCCTCATAACTCCAGTTCTAAGTAACTACAGCTTGCCAGCAGAAATCAGATAAAAGAGAACGGTAAAATTTCAAGCTTGTCAATAAACCCTGTTAATAGACCTCAGAACTTATCCCTAAGGCCTAAATGAGCAGGCAACTACATGGTACAGAGGAACTGAAAAGACTTTAATTGCCCTAAATAAGTATCTATTTATCCTCACTCATATTGCATAACTCTCTTCTAAGCATTCTATTTTATTCTCTGAAGGATTTAGCAATCTCTTTCCTTCACATGCATTTCCTCCTTATTGTAAAGATCTGATGAATTGGTCAGGGAGCAGAACACTGCAAGGAGACAGGCAGCTGCTCATACAGACTATGCAGTGGAAGTTCACACTGTTAGTAATTAGCATAAAAAATATGTGAATATGAAATTCTCTCCAGAGCCCATTCCCCAAATTCACTGGTTTGGCCAGTCCAAAAACTGCACAGAAGATGGCAGCTAACAGTGCTTAGGTGCCAACAGAGCCCCACTAACAACTGCAATACCCAGTATTGCAAACCTAACAGCCACGCCACAAACACTTGCACACCCATGTATGGCAGTGCTAGATATAAAAGATATGTGCTTTATGGTCCCCTTACAAGATAAAGATAAAAAGAAATTTGTTTTGCCTTGTGAAGGTATACAGTATACAATTACCAGATTCCCACAGGGGTATAAACACTCACCTGTGACTGCTCATGCTGCGCTTGCTGAACTTTTATAGATGACCTCACTCCTTCAAGATGTGAAATTTTATCAATATGATAAATACTGATCAATAGGTTAAATAATTCAAGGAGGGTTCCCTTAAAAGGTGGAGAGAGCAGTTACAACAGTTTGGAAGCACCCCATGAAACAGAAGTTGAGATCCCACCTGAGAAACATCAATGACCAAGACATGCTGGTTTTGGATACAGGATTTAGCAGACCACATGATAATTCCTCCAGATACCTTAAGAAAACTTGAACAGCTGCAGATGACTCCATTTAGGAATGAATTACAACAGTTAATGTGAACTTTAAGATATTGGAGAAAACTTGTGCCTAGATATTCTATTATTGCTCACCTGCTGTAATCCCATTTACAAAACTGAAAACCATGGAAATGAAGTCCAGAACATGAAGAGGCAGTAAGAAACATAATAGAGGAATTAGAAACACATCAGTCTTTGAAACCAGTATACACAGCCCTTAAGTATAGCAGTCTGTGGCTTTGTTGAACATGGTACTGCACTGTTGAACATACACACATAAATGGCCCTGGTAGACTAAAGACATCTTTACTATTCATCAGAACTGCACTTAAAGAGAACAGAGTTATTCTGAGTGGGAAAAGGGACTTATGTATTTGGTTCATGCAGTTAAACAAGTTGAGCTACTAAAGAGTAACTTGATCAGAAAATTCTGCCAAGATTTGAACTGCTTTTCATTTTCAGGAACAATTCTGATACTGATACCAGCATATCTCCACTGGAGATCTTGTTATTTACTTCATAAGTAAACAAAATCAAAATTAATCAAAATTGCCTTTTAAGCTTTTTGGCTCACAAAGATAGGAGGCAGATATTTTTTTGAACTCCTGGCTCATAAACTCCCTTGTACTACAGTCATACATAACAAACATAACAAAACTTGTGATGTTAGCTCTGCTAACTTACAATGGTATCACCCCTAATAAAACTGAGAAACTTTCTAAAGCAAGCTTTCAGAAGTACTCAAAAAGTTTTCCTCTTGCTCGTGTCAACATTAAAAAATAAACATCCGATAATTGTGGACAGCATTTTGTGTGTTTTGAGCTGGCCACTTCCAGTAAATTATTTCTATTTGCAGGACTTCCAGTAAGCTTTCTAATGTATGGTGGATGAGGAGGTGGCATCTGCTTTTGCAGGCCTTAATCACAGCTCAGGGAAGCTAAAGGTAATATGTATGAACTTTTAAATGTAATTAAAAACTGCAAAAAAATTTGGGAGTTATTTTAATCTAATTATATGCAGGCTATTTTACTGGATATAAGTCACAAAATGCCATGTCCATGGGCAACTACACATCAATTATTCTTCAGTGATTTACCTGCCATGAAAGAGATAAGTTCATACTGCAAAGGTGAGAAGTAAAAGCTATAAAGCCTAAATGAAAACTTTGTGAGGCATAAAAAAAGATCCTTTCTCAATCATTGAGCCTGACTCATGAAGGTTGACTTTTATATGATGGATGAATGTGGACCACTACCCTTTACTTTAGTATACCCATGTCAGGCTACCTCATACAGAGTATTTTTCTTAGTTTTCTTGACTAGTCCATCTTACACAGACAGATGTCTCCCCTTCTGCTTAGCAGCCTATATTTTGGTGCCAAACTGCAAATTCTAATCCCATTATCTGAAGGGGTTACCTGGAGACTGAAGTGCGAAATGAAGTGCCACAAACATCTAATGTTAATAAATATTTTTCTTTTATTGATTTTTTTTGTTTGCTTGTTTATTTAGTGAAATTGGAGTTGGGTGAAAAAATTAGGATTAATCATTTTTAGTACTGAAACCTTTCAGAAAAATTCTATTAGCTGCAGTCCAGCATCCATAAAAGAACATTTTCTGTTTTCATTATAGAAAATGGGAAATGATGAGTTTGAATAAGAATTTGGATCAGGAAAATGGGGATAGTCTTGTTAATCTCAATCCATTGGGCGTAATCCATTGCCCAGTCTGTCATCATCATATGGAACAAATACGTTGAATCCTTTTTACAAGGATTTTTCTCTGTGACTCTGAAACACACTTAGTTTATAAAAATCATTCAGCAATTTTTAGCAGCTAAATTTTGACAAATTATAATGACTATGGGGGGGAAGGGTCTTACAAGGACAGAGACAGATACTTTGCTGAACTCAAAGGTGCTACTGTTATTATACTGACTACTTTTTTTTAAACATGTAGGGGCAGCCTCCCTCTAACACAGGTCTGGATTACGGAATCAGGAGATGACCAAAAGAAAGATTACCTTTAAGTCTACAGATGCTGTGTGTGGCCACAGACTTTACAGCTGGTATATTTCAGAAAAAAAGCCCGTTGGCATAAAGCTGAGTTCCTATGGGTTTATCTCATCTCTATCGCTCTATCAAAGCTTTGACTTACTTTCAAAAATATAGATGCAACAGTTTTTTCCCTTTAAAAATTATCTTTCTGAATGTGTGCAGCATTTAAACAAATGACAAATGTAGATAAATTAAAAGGAAAAAAAATCTTTTTTTTTTATTGATAACCTATTTTCTGCTGTAATCTCTTGAAATAGACTAGGTGACAACCTGAAAATTTCTGTTATATAATGAGTCCAGCAGAAAAACATTGCTGAACATTTCTGGAAAAATATTTCTCATTTTTGGAAATGATTGGTTTTATCTCTTACTCTTAAGGAGGAATCTGCTAGAAACATCACTAGCTACTGAACTGTATTTCTATTTAATAACATTCCTGCAAAAGTGCAAAGAGAAGGTCAAACACACAGAAACTACAGGTCACTGCAATTTTTCTGAGATCAGTGCACAAAAGGTACAGCAATTAAAAAAAGAAAGGACAAAGATGGAAATCTGGAGCAGAGAGGGGAATTATCTGTTTCTATCGCATTGGCATTTTTTAAATTTCAAATGTTGTTTCCTGTCATGGATTTAAGCAGAAAGACAATAGCTCTTTTTTTTTCCTTTGAATTTTAGAATCAGATCAATAGATGAAGGCCAAACACAATGTATATAGTATATTTGTCTATGAGTGTGCACACACATATGTGCTGCATTACTTTCCACTAATTTCAACAGGATTATATGACCTCTGCAACCAAGGCCAAGAGGGACATTTTTCTTTCAATACTGTGTTAAACAGGAATTATTTGGTGGGAGAAAATTTTGAATTCCTCATGTCTCTTAACACTATGGTAATACTAAAACATACCCTGGCAAAAGGTAGTAAAGTGTATATAACACTTTACTAACAGAATATATATAAAACTTAATTGGTGAAAAGAGTTGGTTTGCCACAAAACAGCATTAAAAAGATTTCAAGATAAAGCGTGTTATTTTATATGAGCTTGCTTTTGCTTATTTATCTACCAAAATTTATCTGTAATAACTTTTGATTGATGATTGATCTTGATGATTGTCAACTAATGAAAAATCCAGGTATGCTAAACAAAGTAAAGAAGCTCTATGCTCAAGAAAAAGAAGTGGTATAGTTGGGAAAGGCTGAGGCATGGAGTGAAACAGTAAAATAAAAACAATAAGCCATCAAAATAACAACAATAAGTCATCATGAAGATGTGTCTCACATGAAGTCAAAGATTTCCCAGAGATCTAGTCTTAAAGGAGTTCTGAAGATGAAGTATTAAATTTTTTGCAATGTTTATCGTTCTTGGAAGAGTTAAGCAGGAAGGTCATTACTACGATACAAATAATGAACAATAGAGGAAAGCATTTTCAAGGAGAAAGACTGCTTGATAAAAATCTAAGTCTTTACTAAACAGAAAAGGAAACATCAACAGCCACAGTGACATTCCAAAAGTTCACTGTGTCCTGTAAAACCAAATGTTCTTGCTTCAAGCCTAAGGGAAGAAGAGATCTATCATCTTGATAACTATGCCTATGCCTTGGGTATTTCCAGGAAGTGATACAGCTTGAAAAGAAACTGGCTTAACATTTATCCATTGTTTTCTTAAAAGACAAAATTTCCATATTTTTTTTCATCTTTCCCCTTCCCATTTTTTTTCCTTTGTGTTTCCTCTTTATTTTGGTTTTTCACATTCAGTTATTTCTCACTGTTCCTATTTCTCTCTTAGTTCTCTTTGTTTCTCTTTAGAATATGTTGTACAAAGCACAGACACACCAATTTCATAAACTACACACACACTGAATTTTCTGATGCAGACTGGAATGAAAATACTACACAAATTCTTTGCAGGTTTTCTATAAACTCCAGAAAGTTTCTGTAGAGTTTTGATTTTTTTCACTTTTTTAAGGAAAGGGGAATTCAACTAGGCTTCATGTTTGCATGTATGTTTGCCCATGCTAATATATAGTCATTTAAACCTAAAAAATGTTTTATTGTATGGTTTGACAAGCTGCTGATTCCTTGCATTGTGTGGCAAATCTAGTAATCCATCAATTAGAAATAGAACAAATCAAACTTAATTTTATTTAAAAAACCTAAAAAACAAAATGACAAATTCTTTGTTTTCTAAGTTGAAGTTCAAGCCATAAATTAGTTTTTTGAGTGTTTAAATATACCAATTTTTATACTATTCTGGCCATGGGTATTTTTCTTTTTAGAAAATGCCTTGCTCATCAACAAAATAAAACAAGCTAAATACTGTTTAAAGTCCCAGGAGATGAGATTTTTTTCCAAGTCCCTTAATTATCCAGACATTCTTGCAGCCATGAATGTGGTTCTTAAGCCAAACAAAAGTCTAGAATCAAAATAGCATGAGAACTGTACAGTCTCTCTAAGTATTAGCTGATGGCCTTTTCAAGCTTATACTTTGTGAAGATTAGGAACATATTGCCTGATTTACAGGCTAATTTATATGTCTTGTTTTGCAGGTAGCAAGAATTGTTATTTAACTATTTAGTTTCTCACACTACTCAAGGAAACTAGGAAATTGTTTCACAAAAAAAAAGGAAAATCTTTGCCAGTCTCTGCCTATCTGGTTATGAAGTTATTCAATATGCCTTAGCTGCCCCTTAGAAATAAAAGAATAACTGAATGAAGAAAAATGACAAATAAAGTGGTGAGTTTCCTTCTTTCCAGAAATTTTAATATCTGATCAACATAAGGCCTTAAAATTGCCTTCAGTAATATTTATTCATATTTGAATCAAACCACCAAAGCTTCAATGGTTACTTGAAATTTGTCATGATGAACCTGTATATATGTGATTGGATGTGGATAAAGAAAGGTATAGGCAAAGGGAAGACATTTCTTAAAATGCAATTTAAATATTATACAAATAGGTTTTTTTGTACTCTAAAATACATAGCTAAAATTTAACAACAGTAATATATGGTGTATTTACATTAATAGATTCAATCTTTCAAACCCTGTAGTTTAAATTAGGGAGATTGTCCACAGGATTCTTTATTTTTTTTAATATAGTAGGTAGCTACCACAACTAGCTAACTTTTAGATCAACATGTGTAATAATATCAAAGAGAAAATTCTCATGGAAATCAGTAAAGGTGTCTCAACAGAAAGGAATGTGAGTTTTGCTGTATATATAGAAAAAAGGAAAATTAAGTAGTCTTTCTTCTCTAACACCATCAGGAGATTAGATGAGAGGAATTGTCCCTTGAATCTGTAGGTGCCCAACTGTTATCTGCATATCTCATCACTTTGTATAACACGACATGAGCCTCTTATGGCATAAAATTCTGAAAAAACACCCCTCACCTTCAATGGAAAACCACAATACATTTAAAATAAATTAAACATGGGTTGAGCATTTTGTCAAGAGACAACATCCCTAATTGGCAGCTGCTGTTACAGCAGAGGTTGATTAGAGATGAGAGAGTAGTAATTCTCCACAGAAAGGAACTGTCTGATATTATTAAAAATTACCTGCTTGTCACAGATGTTCACTCTGCTTATTTTTAGCATGTATTTGAGTTTGAAATACTGGAATCCAAATTTATCATTACCCAACACAGAAAGAATGTTTTTGGCAGTCATTTATACATTATCAGCAAAAAAACTGAATTGCTTGACAAGTTGTAAAAATTCAGAGTAATATAGAGAAGTGTTTTTAAGAGCAGCTTTTCTCGCAGAATTTTCTAGTGGAGATGTCAAAACCCTGGAAAAATGGGGGAAAAATCCTGGGGCAAAAATAAGAAGAGAAGCTATAAGGATCAAAAGCAGAAAGAGATATAATGACAGGGAAAAAAATAATACAGTGGGAGGAAGTTTGCAAAAGACCTTTAGAACCGGCTATAAATACTCTTGAGTTGTGCTTCAGGTAAAGCCCATATTACTTTTCAAGTAAGTTAATGTTCACCACTACTCTCTGCAGGGTCTCTCTCTCTCTTCCTCCCATTCCCTTGTGATGTAGTTTAGCCCCAGCTGGCAGCTGAATACCATGCAGCAGCTCACTCATTCACCCTCACTCCCTCTCATAGCAGCCACAGGTGTCTCTCAGCCACCTTCAGCCAGTTTGTGTCCTGAGCATGACATTCCATGCTATGGAATACCCCTTTGGCCAGTTCAGGCCCGCTGTCCTGGCCATGCTCCCTCACAGCTTCATGTGCACTTCATCACTGGCCTGGGACACTGAAAAGTCCTTGACTTGAGGTAAGCCCTGTGTAGCAACAACCAAACATCAACATATTCTCATGCTGAATTCAAAACTGCAGCAGCTACTAAAAAGAAAAGAAACTCTGTCCAAGCCAAAACTAACGTAGCATCCAGCCCTTATTCTATACCATTATGTCATGCCAGATTCCATGCTTCCCAGTACGCTATGACCTTTTAGAGAGTTGCAGAATCACAGAATGGGCAAGGCTGGATGGGATTAGAGTGTGTCATAGGTCCCACCTCTGCTCAAGCAGGGTCATTCTAGAGCATATTGCTCAGGGTTGAATCCAGATGGTTCAGGAATATCTCCAGTGAAGGACACTCTGCAACATCTCTGGACAATCTGCTCCAGTGCTCAAGACACCTGCACAATAAAAAAGTTCCTCCTCATATTCAGGTGGAACTTTCTGTGAATAAATTTCTGTCTGTTGCACCTCGTCCTATTGCTTGGTAGCACTAAGAGCCTGGCTCCATTCTCTTGGAGCCTTCCCTTCCGATACTTACAGATGTTGATGAGGACCCTCTCAGTCAAAGTCTTCACTTCTTTGGTTTCATCAAAGTTCATTCTTCACTGATGTGGCAATCAATGTGCAGTCTGGTTCTGATCCTTGGATCCAGAGTGGCAAAGACACTGTGAGTCACTCGGTGTGGTGTCAGGCCATAGAAGTGATATTACCCAGTGTTATATGGCAAGCAAAATTGTGCAATTTTATTCATTGGCTATTATCACCAGAAATCAAATCTCCTTAAGGCACACACCAGATTTCCCCATCTTTCATCATTATCTACCAAATACCCCCATGTATTGGAGCAATGATAAGAAGAAAAGCAACTTTGTCCCAAAGGAAACAGGATATCACACCTATTCTTTTACAAGTTTATAATGTTTTAACTTGATTTAGAATGACAGGTTTCAACAATGTCACTATTTAAAAAATAATGTAAAGCAATCTTCCCTAATGGCCCTTGACAATAATTATGATCTTTGTGTGGTTTTGGGTATCTTATCATAAAGAAACTGCATAGTGTGCAAGGGTTCTCTTCCATTGAATGATATCAGAACCTACGAAGAAAAGTAGTGGGATTTAGAAAGTTTAAGAATAAGCAAAAGGCAACAAAATTAAAAGATCTCAAAGAAGAACATATTCTAAAGTCTGTGACACAGCTTTGCAGTATAAAAGGACTAAAGAAGTAACACTCTAAGATATTCCTATGGAACTCCCATTGCATAAGAACATCAGCTTGTGAGGAGCTGCCAAAGTTCTAGAATACAGACACTTTTCCTCTTCCTCTGCCTATTTTAAAAAAGGTTCAAACACTTTGAATAGAGGCCTCTTAAAACTTCAGACTCCTGATGCTGACTAGTGGTGAAGAGCCTTTTTCTTCTTTATATGCTGACTGCATCTGGCAGTCCGTCTGCACTACTCACAACTTGCAGAGAGAAGGTTAGTGACAGTAAAGCCAAAGAGTTTCTTTAGGTGGCTTAGGTTGTTCTGTATCCCCTAAACCTTAGCAATGCCTATAAGTGAAAAGTTTCAAGCAAGTCTCTGGAAAGTTAGTAAAGTCCTCATAAAAATCAAAGGGGGGTACTTAGCATCAGATTTATTTCTTATAAATGTCAACCTGCTTAACCCCTTTTGAAAATATTTAGCTGTTTCAGAGTTATTTAATCATAATAGGTATAAAACCAGTCAGAACCCCCACAGACAACAAAACCACAGCTAGAAAGAGATCCAGAAGAGAGTCTTCAGCATCAAAGGTGTTTAAGCACATAGCACCATATGCCTATTCTAATTACAGGAAATTTGCTTCAACTTACTTTTGATTTATAACAAGCCACTGAGAACTGGATCATTGAAGCCATTATTCTTCTCCTTTGGAAGGTAATAGCTAAACTGTCTTGATTTCTATAGACACAGTCTTTTTTTTTTTTTAATAGTAAGTGATAAATACAAATTGTTGACATTAACAACCAACTCTGAAACATAATTATTCTATTAAAAAAATCCCCACTGATTATAGCTGTGGTAAAACCCTTGAGATAAATTTTACTCAATTCAGTAGTTGCCAACAGTCTATTAGAGCAAAGAACACAATTTCTTTGCGCCTGTTAAAAATAGTTCTAGCAGATATAATGTTTAACTCATAATAATAATGTCAGTATATTTGACATGGGAGAAAGAAAACATAAAACAAGATGAGAGTTTATGATTCAAGGTTTGGGATTTTAAAGTATTTTCAATATTATTCAGGTATTTTTCACAGTAAAAAATCCCCTGCTATAAAATGATAAATTATAAGGTAATTTTTTTCCTTTCATTTAACTTCATAACCAAGAATAAAGAATGTAATTAAAGCCCTCAAAGTCTTGCATAACAATATTTCACGAAGGACTGGTAAAGTACAAAGAACACCAAGAACAAGAAACTTATGGGAATGAGTAAAAGATAAATCAGTATACTACTACCCTCTTGTTTGAACAATCAGTGATTTCACTTGGATACACAAGTAAGAGCTTATGAAAAACTGTATATTTAGAGACGAGGTTTCTGTATATTCTTTTTTCATTTGTGTTGAAGCATTTAAACAACATGCACTTTGTTCTCCATTCAAAACAATGGATTTGAATCCCTACTTTACTGACCATATTTAGTCTTCAGTTAAGGAACACAATTAGAAGTCTTTATTATGAAATACCATACTGGTGAAAACATGTGATGAAAAGAACACTAAAAACAACTTCTCTATTTTACTGAGACTTCAACTTTATCGGTACTTCCATGTTCTGTTGTCAGCCAGAGAACAGCCACAGCACATTACATGAATCTGAAAGTTAGTGCTATAACTTTCCTCCAGACAATTTCTTTTCTCTTACTTGAGTACAAGGCTCAACAATATTAAATTGATGTAATATATATATATTTATATGTATAAAAACAATATAAAATGGATGTAATCAGGTCAATATTTTTCAATGAAAATCAGATTTTTCCTAGTTGTGTAGGTCCAACTCTGACAGTGCAGGAGTTAGAATCAAACTAAAAGGTGAAATAATAGTTGCTAAAGACTCTATTGAAACTAAATTTTTTCCACTAATTGATGTTTATTTGCTTGGTATAATATGTGTACTGTCTATATTTACTTGTGAGGCTGATGTGAATTATTTGTGAAGCTGTTGTGAAACCCTAAACTTAAATGTATTCTTAAGGGATGAATCTGAATGTTACATAATATATAATATATATTAAATGCAGGTATTAAAAGATATTTCTATAAAAGCCACATGTATGCTATATACCATATAAATCCTAAACTCTCCATATTTTTATTATATAGGCATACTGTACACTCTGCATTATAGTCTTGAATTATATACTACTTCATATTCTGTACTAATTATGATTTATTATACATTATCCCTTTTTACACATTGTATCATAAAGTACATCTGTATAGTTTCCTGTGTCCAAGTAATAAAGCACAAGGTTACTGAAAAACATGACCAATGGTATTATTCAGGGCAGTATGAGAGGCAGAGCTGATTTTCTGAAGCATTCAGCACCCAAGATTTTAATTCCGCATTAAGCGTTTCCTTTGGAGACACACCCTCGTTCATATAGCTTTTCCGTACCTCGAGGACCTTATGATGACAAAAAAGTCCTCAAATTATCATGAATGGTGACAATCAGTGGTATTTGCTTTCAATTGAAAGCCCTTGTCTCAACCCATGAGCCTTTCATTCTATTTTATCTTACCAGCGAGAGTGGTAGAGCACCTTTGATGCAGATCTGGCATCCTGCCCAGGTCAAATCACCACAATCTTACGGGCATAGGATGAAAAATCTAAGATAGTGATGGAAAGAAAAAGAAATGTCTTTCAAGTGGTTCACTTATGTTATTCAAGGAAAGGTGCTATAGAATTTTTGCTGAAAATACAGTGTGTGGGAAACCTTGGCAAAGGAAATCTTTAAGGAGAGAATATTCAGTGTTGACTGTCACTTTTGGCCTCTTCCAAAATTAGTGTATTTATTCTTAAGAGGATACCAAACTAGGAAAATTACAGATGGGGTGACCATGAATATAGAAAAGAGACAGTAATAAAGAAATTCCATATTCAGAATGTTGTTACTAGACGCTGTCAGGAAGAGTCTTTTGGTGCCATTTGTCATAAGTTCTCTATTTGTTGATGCTTAAAAAGGAACATTTATATATAATTGTGAAAAAATATACTGATTTAATTATTTTACAAGTCCTCTTAGACCAAAATTAATCTCAAGAATCGTATAGTTCTTCCTCATAAATCCAGAAGTTAATTCAAGATCCAGTCATAGGGTCTAAGTTTGTTCCTTTATCTGGCTAAAACAGTGCTTCAGCCATTTCAAAGACTTCTGAGTTAACCTTAGAGTGTAGGAGGATAAACAGGGGTTATAATACATATGTTGGATATATAATGAGTACATAGGGTAGGGAGAAGCATATTTTTGTAAGATAATTATACTTGCCAGGAAGAGGTCCCAGAGAATGAAAAGAAACATTTTGTATTAAAAAAAAAAAAAATCACAAAAGTAGTGGTTATACTATTATACTATAGACATTACTGGCTTTTTCTTCCTTGAAAAGAAAAGAATCATTGTCAAGAAAAAATGCTAGCTAGCCATATTTGACTGGAGAAGTTTCATGTTCTTCACCCGGTTCTACTAGTTCCTGTTTTTCCAATTTGGAAAAGGGAACCAAAAAAAAGTAATGCAGTGAAAAGCAGATGTTTGGCTCAGTTCTGCTGGTAAATCTATCTTCTATTGTACCAAAATTCCACTTTACTATTTAAAGCACAGATCTTAATAGTACCAAAGGGTTCCTTATTCCTTTTTACAATTACACTCTATTATTTTACGTGCATGTATTGTATTTTTTCAGATTAATTTAAATTAAATATATATATATATGTGAAGGATGTGTCAGACTCCAGACATGTTAAAATAATCTAATACTTTGGTTAATTTAATTTGATCACTATTTTATGTAGACTACTGATTCAAAATTTGTCAGAGCAGAATTTTTCATAGCTCTCAAAAGTCTGGTGACTCCCTGATGGAAAAACTTCAGTGATTGGGTTTAAATTTAAAAGAAGGTTATTCCACATACAGCTTCCCTTCTGGACATATGGTCTTATGCCACAGATGTGCAATTTTCATTAGCTTTAATAGAATTCATTTCTGCCAACCCAGAGAACAATTTTCTGCAATTTGTCAGCTAATTTTAGAGAGGATATTTTAGGCTACATGATGACATAGTTATATAGTACTAACATGAAAATGGTTTCCAACATTTTCTTTTAAGTATAACATTTTAATTTTACATTTGTACTACATAGATAAAGCCTAGAATGGGAAATTTGAGTTAAGACAACTAGAATATTGTAACATAGAACTAAAATCCCCATTATTATGAATTCACAGTTTAAAATAGTAGCGAGAAAAAATCATTAGGTTAATTGAGCTCACAGAGTGGTAAGCATTTATGTATGAATTAATTACATGACTCATCTATAGGAGTCCTATAATGTTCAGTAGGTGTAATCTCACTAAGAATTTTTTGTATCTAAGTCTTAAAACCCTGTTGCAGGTCTTCTATGCATCCACAAAAACAAATCTGGCTACCTTAAAAGGAATTCAGAGATGCAATGAGGTAAAAACTAAAAAGAGTTTTTGTGTTCCATCATGCCTCTGTTTTCCAAAACTGTGGTGAATTCTCTCTCTAACTGCAATATCCATTCTCTGAAGGAATCAGAAATCAAGGTCTAATCATTATTTCTGAAAGCAATACTAGAGTTATTCTGGCACTGTGCCATCCTTGCCTCCAGCAGGTGGAATGTCTGGATTGAAGTGATGTTACTGTAGAACGTGCTGTGGGTACTGGTAACCAGAAAAGGGAATCAGATTTGACTTTTGTTTTTCAATCCCCTACTGTACTTCTATGATACTTTTGTCAAAATATCATTGTACAAGTTGATGTTTCCTTTAAATACCTAGGGTCTAATGTACATAGTGGTAAGAAATAAGGTAATTTAAATGCATTTAAAAGTGGATGCTGTGGTGAAAGGACTGAAAACTTGTTTTGGAAGACAAGTTCCCATGAAATAATTATATATAAACTTCGGAATTATTGACTATTCTTCCAGAAGTCTAAGACCGCTGCAGTACTGCTTGGTTCTATAGGATGGGGGAATGATAGAGTGGAATTCTCTAAATATATTTTTTAAGAAATCATTCCTTTGTTTCAGTGAAACCTGATATTATTTTGAGAGAGAAATATATTTTTTATACAATACTTGAGAATTTTACCTCAGAAATCCTAGGTGAATCTTCTATGCCCCTTTCCTAAAATAAAGGCAATAAAATACCTTTTAAAACTACAGAAACCTATAATAGTCCTAAATGAAATTTTATTTAGTAATTTACTGACATGATTATTAGCAGGCTTCAAGTCTGTGTTTTGCACTGAAATGAAAAATAAATATTAGAAGTGCTACAATACCAATACCTCTACTTTTAAACTACACTTAAGAACCAAGGCAGAAATATTTCTGTGGGTGAAACAACTTAAAACACTGTTCACATGCAATAGGAGATCATTATAGTAGTATAGCCTGCAGAATGAAAAACAGCAACTGTGCACAAAAATACCTTTTTGAAAACCAAATGGATTAGAATATCTTTGCTTCTAAAAGGCAATAAGAGCCAATTTCAATATTATTTTTCATACATTTTAGTTAGAACAGTTAATGTGCTCGGTCTGTTTTGAACATATGGTGGTACTTAAAATCTTTTCATAGAAATGCATTTGTTTCTTCAAAACATTCAGAAACTAACAAGACCAAACAGTTAAGAAAATATTGTCACTGTAAAATCTTAGGGTAACTACAAAACCAGACTTGTTTCATTTACGCTTAGAGATGAAGAATGAAGTGAATCTACTGGGAAGACCTAAAAAAGCCCAAATAACAACTGAAAAGGCTCAAATCAGGACTAAACTCAGCTCCATATAACATTTAGCTATTATTTTGACACTCTACAGAGAGAAAATCGAAACTTTTGTGAACTCATTAAAGTTTTAAACACCATAACTCAGATCTCATTGATTTCAATGAAAGCAGCTGGCAAGGTGCAAAAACGAATCCCTACATTTGTGTGTGTTTCTCCTGAAAGCTTTGAAACATCTACCTCCTTATCTGTATACCAGCCTGGGAAAGCTCCCTTCTGAGTCCCACATTTTCCCATTTGTCTACAGGCACATTTAGTAATTCCTTGTGCTTTCTCTTCTTTTTGTTTTATTTTTTCTAATTCCCTGGAGAATAGGGAAACTTACACACTTGAGCATCTTTCTCGCCCTTAGTTTTTTACTCCAGCTTCAGTTTATTGCTTCTATCAAAGAATAAAGAAAATGTTCTAGCCGCTTCCTTTTAAATGGAAGAGTTCCATTCCACTTCCATTTAAATGGAATGAAGAGTTATTTTCATGCAGAACTTTTGCTCAGTAAGAACCACAGATGCAGTGGCTCATAGCTTTCATTACTATGTCACAGATACATGTGAAGAAACTGTAGGCCTTCCTAAATCAATTTTGTTTATTATGAAAACCATAAAGAAATCTTATCATTATATAAAATAATTCCATCAGAAGTTTATTTTCTTTTGTGTCTTTTAGCCACTATTCATATTATATTTACTTTTTCATATTGATGCTGTGAGACTCACATTTAATTACTTGAAAACTCTTCATTTATCTTTGGAATGGTATTCAGGGGCATGCTGGATTTGCAATATATCATCCTCCCAATATGTGGATTGCTAGTGGATATGTACGTTTTGGACTTCTAATCTTCTGTTTGTGACTCTTTTCTGGACAGTATCAGCAAAATATTTAGTCAAAACACGGGACAGCACAAGAAGAATAAAATGTGTTTAGTTTTCACTTCCATAGGAATGTATTGCTGAGAAATGAAATAAAATGTGAGAGATTTACAATCTTGTCTTTTTATTGCATGACAGTAGTCCTTGGGACAGATGAGAGACTGGAAAATGTAAGCCTGTATTCTATATTTCTTGGAAACATATACTGCAATTTCCCTGGGCTGCCAAGGAAAAGATACACAGAATGTGAACCACTCCACATTATACCAAAATAAACATAGTTTTTTACTAGTAAGTAGGATTCTACTCAATTTCAAGTGTTTATGATGTACTTCTTATTTATGAAGCAAGGGTATAGCAAAACCTTAAAAAGCCTTAACCAGCTTTACTGTAATAGATTTTGTAGACGTATTTAAAATTCCATGAAGTACCAATCAAACTTGAAACTATCCAAAGAAAGCTGCTGTTTTGTATGAAGCTGAAATAATCCGGGGCTAGGCCAAAGTCAAACAAATACTGCTTATAATATTAAATTATGGTGTGAGTAGGTATTCCTGGAGTGGTTTTTTGTTGTTGTTGTTGTTTTTTGTTTATTTTTTTAATTTATTTTTTAAATTTTTTTTGTTTGTTTGGGGGTTGATGTTTTGGGATGGGGGGTTGGGGTTTTTTTTTGTTTGTTTTTTCTTTCCTATATGTGCAAAAATAAGTGACTTTTTGGACTCTAACATATTTTCTGGACTTCCACAAGCAGAAAGAAAGTATTTCATAAAATAGATAGTTATTCATATTTTTACCTCAAGCTGTTTCATTGTACTGTCTCAGTTTGAGTTTCTTTCTAACATTTTCAAAGAACTTTACTGAGAAAACCTGCCTCGTGTCATAGAGAAAGCACAGCTGGATCAACAGAAGCAGTTTGGAAATATGAGACTCAATGTGTTCCATCTTCCAATCTCCTGTGTAACTGCAACTGATAGGACAACCCAGACAGAGTTCCTTCAATGACTTCAAATTCAAAAAGAGCTCTCAGAATTGTCATCGGTTTCAGTGCCATTCACTCTAGGAAAAAAGTATTCCACAAGTAAAGGAAAAAAGTAACTGCAAAAACAACCCATTTTGCTTGTTTAATATTGCAGCAAGATTTAAAATTTATAAAAGTAGAAAAGCCATGACCTAACACAGCCTGGCAAGGACAGGCTTTATTGTGATGTACAACCATTCTCAAATCAAGCACCCAGGCAAAAAACTTTAGGATTGCAATTGCTGTCTCAATCTAATTTCTGAGCTTATCTTAATCAGAACAAAAAAAAAAAAAAAAAAAAAAAAGACAGAAAGAAAGATCAGAATGAAAAATTTGCATATGTGATATGCAATACGTAAAAAAGCCATAGAAAAAAAATGCATGTTCTGAGAGCTACTGCACAATTCACAGTTATTTAGCTCCCAGATGCTAATTATCTAACCGCAGGCTTTCATGCAGATCAAGCCAATCAGGGAAGGACCTCAGTTAGAAACTTCCAGAAATAGTTATAATGCCAGATGTAGAGCTAAGAGACCCTTTATCAAGTAAGGAGGACTTGATGAAGTGAGCACATAGGCTGATGACGATCTCATAGTGGTTGTGAGGGCTCACATAAGTTTATTTCTCTGCATTCATTGGTAACACTTATAAAAGAGTCTGACTTGAAACTAGTATTAGGGTTTCTTTTCCATGTCAGAAAAAAGATATGAAGGTAAAATTGTAAAAATTGGGCAATTGTTACTGAGATTTTGTTTCAATTGCTATACGCATAATTACCTTTTGTCTGAGTAAGTGGTTGATATAAACATGCACAAGTTAAACCCGAAGCATTCAAAAATACTTTTAAACCTCTAGGTATGAAAGCTTGTCCCAAGAGACCTGATGAGAGAATTCACTTTTCTTTTACTAGAAAACAATTCTCTATTCCTAAGAATGTTAGCTGAACGCAAATTGTTAATTATTAATAGTCTAACTTTGAAATAGGAAGATAGAGAATCACATATGCAAACGGCTGATATTGTCACTTTATCCATTGTAACAATTTTACTACAAAATTCATAAATACTGAACTAACTTCTACAAATATCTAAGCAGAAATTTCTCTGCTGATCAGTGCATTGATTTCACTTTACAGCAGTTATATTTTGCATCTCTATTTGTGAACTGTAAATAAGCAAGATATTTGGGCAGATCATATTTTCAGTTACATCCTGACTATAGATCAGACCTCCTTTCCTTTTTCTGGAACTCTGATTTTCAGACAAGTATCTGTACAGCCCACCAAAACTCAGAGACTTGGATGGAGTCCTGGACTCTCTAAGGGCAGTGGTCACTTAACCAGGAAAGAATGGTACTGGGCTGTGTTCTGGTTGACCTAAAATTCTTAACAAATGGATAAATTATGTGATGACTCTTCAGGCTTTAAATTTGTTCTTGGTGCTTATCTCCAAAACAAAAATCTGTAACCTGCTGGTATGTTTCTGCTTCACAAGTATTTTCTAAAAGGGCAGAGAAAAACTGTCTGAAATTCAACAAAGGTGAATGCAGGGTTCTGCACCTGGGGAGGAATAGCCCCCTGCACCATCACAGGCTGGGGGCCGACCTGTTGGAAAGCAGCTCTGCAGAGAGAGAGGGACAGGGGGGTCCTGGTGGACAACAACTGTCCATGAGCCAGCAGCATGTCCTGGTGGCCAAGAACACCAATGGGATCCTGTGGGGCTTTAGGAAGAACATTGCCAGCAGGTCAAGGGAGTTGACCCTGCCCCTCTACTCAGCCCTGGTGAGGCCACATCAGGAGTGCTGTGCCCAGCTCTGGGATCCTCAGTACAAGACAGATGTGGAGCTCAACAAACATGACTAGGGGACTGAAGTACCTCTCTTACAAGGGAAGGCTGAGGGAACTGGGCCTGTTCAGCCTCCAGAAGAGAAAACTGAGAGGTAATCTCATAAATGTCCATAAGCATTTGAAAGGAAGGTGTCAGAGGATGGATCCAGTCTCTTCTTGGAGATGCTGAGCAATAGGACAAGAGGCAATGGGCAGAAACCATTGCACAGGAGGTTCCACCTGATTATGAGGAAGTTCTTTACTGTGTGAGTGACCAAGCACTGGAGCACATTGCCCAGAGAGGCTGTGGAATCTCCCTCACTGGAGATACTCCAGAACTGTCTGGACACAATTCTGTGCCATGTGCTCTAGGATAATCCTGCTTGAGCACAAAGGTTGGACCAAAAAAACCCACTGTGATCCTTTCCAATAATTCCATTCTTTGATTCTTTGATTCTTTTAGAGAGTTTGAGCTTAGTTTCAGGAAGCATCTCACACTTTCACAATCAGTGATGCACTGCTCAAGAACATTCCTGAATGGCACTGTAGTGCTTCTGTAAGTGCAAAAGGCCAGTGGATTTTATACTGATAAATAAAAATTGTTAGATCCACCACAGCATGAATGCTTAGTGGTTACTGAAAGGACTGGAAAAGAAATAAACAACTGTAAGAAATCTACAGAACCAGTTTACAAGGCAGTAAGAAACATAATGAGTTTCAATTTGAACAGGACTCTACCTTGTTAGAACTTATAATTTGAGGATTTTCTAATATTCAAAATAAATTACAATAGCTGCAGGCAGCGTGCAAGACTGTTAAACCTACTCAGTTGCAAAGCCAAGGGATTTTATAATGTATACAGTTTTTCCCTTGAGGCCAAAAATGTAATTATGAAAAAGTTCTGAACTGAAAAATAGTCTTGTCGTCTGTTTTTATGGGAGATAAAAGATCATTTTAGGGTGAAGAGGTTGCATACAAGAAAGAAAATTAAATTTAAAAAACCCAACATGACCAACACTACAGCGGCTGAAAAATAGTAAGAAGAAAATTAGATATTATAATTATAAAGGGAAATCATTCTACCTGTACTAGACATATGCTATTAAAATATTTAACTCATCTCCTGATTAATTCACTGGATGACGTGAAGATTATTTCAGAGATGATAAATCAGTAGATTAATATGTATTCAGCAGGGATATATGAGATAGGACTGAATTAAACTTCTTAGATCAATAGAAGATGAGTTAGACCCTTCTCACTATATTGGTCTAGAGCAGAGAATCTTCTTTTTTCATATGGTTCTAAATTATCTTACTGTTTCAATAACTCCTGATCAAGTGAATATGATTGAAAACAGACTTCTGGTGCAAGCAATTTTAGCTGCTATTTTAAATCTTTTTCCTGACTTTTCTGAAGAAATTCTCAGGTATACTTTGGTAAGTGAATTCTTCTTAATTCTCCAGTTAAAAGTGATAGTGATACTGCCCCTAACCCTCCCTCAGCAGATTGCATTCCCTTACATTTGGATAAAAATATATGCATCAGAGTTGCCATGTATTTATCTTATTCCTATCATTCCATTCAGCTGCATTAAATGGCTTCCCACTTCGAAGTTCTGGATTGCTACAAGGTTTTTATGACAAGTCTTTCTAATGAGACCCTGGGGGAAAAAAAATCAAAAAGAGCATGAGATTATGTGAAAAAGCTGGAAGACCAAAAAAAACCAAAAAAAAAACAAAAAACAAACAAACAACAAAAAAACTACCAAAAAAAACAAACAAAAAAAAGGAGGCAGATATTTTTAATTTTTTTCTTTTTAAAGAAAAAAATTCCCCACAGATAGCAAATAACCAGGTAATGAAAGAATGTAGACTGAAAAAAGATACCCAGATTTAAGCTGTATCTGAACACGAATACATTATCCTTATTCTTAGAAATTTTCAGGTACACTGATATGCTTTTTTGGAATTATATTTCAAATCTGAAAAGAGAAAATGTTGCTTCCATTTTTACCTCTACTTGCACTTCTAAAGAGTGCCATGATTCTTTTTCAGTCGTCGCTTCAGTATTTGCTACTGCAGTATTTGATACTGCAACAGTAGAGTAAATGAAAAGTTAAGAAACATGCAGAAGGAAGAAAGTGCAGAAACAAATTTATTGAAAGCAAGATAAGAAGATATTGGAAGTCAATGTGCAGGAATGGATGAAAGGAAGACAGATAAAAAGTCAGATTAAAAATCGTTATTAGTTTCTAGCATGGCTGCACTAAAGTCAGCATGATAAATCCTTGTAAATGCTCTTTCAGAGTTTGTCAAATGATTTCTCTTGGCTTGAACCAGGAGGGGAGGAGACGGAATGGGCCTGATACTAATGAAAGAGGATATATAGTTGTGTTCTATGCCACACTTCTGAATGAACTGACAATAAAGTCATGGTCTCACTAGTGACTGTTTTAAATACTATTATTGAAATGATAGTGGTAGCATGCAAATGCTGATTTTATTTTGGAGATACACAAGATAAGGAATGAAAATATGAAGTTACATTCACCATGGATATTTCATAGTAGACGAGCATCCTGATAATTTCTTTTTCTGGAAAAATCTAATTTGTTACGTTCATTTGTAGTAAACTGTGTTTTTTCTGAATCTCAAGTACTGCACACTGGGAAGTTTGGAAATTAGATTGGAGATAATGAGGTTTGGCTGAGACTTTGGAAAGAGGAGACAAGTCAGCTGGCTGTATTGAAAGCTGATATTGTGTCAAGAGAAATTAACATACGGTTTTCTTAATGATCTGGTATAGGTTGATTGCTCTTGAACAAATTCATTAGCAAAGTTCATAAAAGCCGAAAAAATATGTTAACTAATTTCACCATTGACACAAAGTTGGAAGATGTCATTAGTACTGAATAGTCAGAATATTTGACAGGAAGATGAGGGTGGCTAAGAAATAAGGAAATAGAAATAGGATTAAAATAATCATATCAAATTCATGGTCTAAGCTGACAGTAGGACATGAGCTAGTCTTTACTAGCAGCTCCAGCCTGGTATTGACTTTGAATTCACTGATCAGAACAGAAGAAGGAACTATCTGTGTATTAACCAATAATTTATATTGGTTAACACAACAGGTTGGTTATATGTTATATAACCAATATATACTGGTTAGTATAATGTATTGGTTACCAATAAGTCATATGAGACACAGCAAGACTCTGAAGGCTACAGGTCCCTCTCATAATACTTCATGTGAGCCCTTCTCAGATGGGAGAATATCAAAAGATAGCTGCAGATTACAGATGGCTGCAGACTTCTAGTACACTTAAGATGTTTTCTTAACCTCTCTTAAAAAAGAAGTCAAAGATTTGCCTATAAAGCCAAAAAAACTAAAAGGTCATGAGCTGTAAATGAAAATCCTTCACCGAATATCAAAGTATTATGATACTTCAAGCTGATGACATTGGCTGTAACAAGACAATAGTATGACATTATACTATGCAAAATTCTCTGTTTTGATTGTGAGTATGTGTAATCCTTCCCTTTGCTTGAGCTCCAGGGAGTTGTTCGATTCATCCAAGGAAAAGACAAGCTTATGAGAACTATACTTGATCTAAAATCTGTCAAAAGATCAAGTTGGTGTAAGCTGACTTTAAGCAGTAGAAAAAGTTGATAAGTAGTAGAAATATTATCACCAAAAGGCTCAATCTGTAAGAGTGTTTTAAAAGCCACACAAAAGCCAAACTTAAAGAAGAATAAACAATGTGTTTGATTCTCCTATGAGGGAATAAACTTGATAAACTTCCTACTTTTGTATTGAATGTATACATAGGTACAACTAGAATTACTTCAAGAGTTTTCAGAAACAGAGAACTGAGTTCTTAAGAATTTGGAGAACATGCATAGCCTGGTTCCTTGTGGAACAGGATACCACAAAAGCCAGGTCACACTGGTCATTTACTATTTCCAATGGTGATTTGATGTGTTTCTCCTTTCTATCAAAATGGGATGCTGGAGATGGTAGGCACCTCCAGAATGGAGATCAAAATTCCAGATACTAATATAGCCAGAATTGCACATTATTGTCTGCACTGTATCCAATATCTGATGCTTGGGTGTGTTCCTTTTTCATTTCTGTAACATCTGTAAAAGGAATAGAAAATGGCACAACGTTAAGTCATTGTGAGATAACTTATGACTAAAGAATTGCCAGAATTTAAAAGGCGCAATCAGTATTGCATTTATCAATTAGTTGAGTTACCATTGTAACTGTATTCCTTTTGCCAGTATTATTAAACCAGTTCTGTAAATGGAAGGAGCTGTATTTGGGACAAGGACTTTTCTGCTCATATCTTTTACAATATAGTCAGGAAGACTTTAATACTCTTGATGGACTATCCTTAGCAGCTTTCCTGGTATAATTCTAGGATTATGAGTACCTGAGAAATAAAGAAAACAAACAAACAAACCCCTATTTTTATTGCACAGTATTTTGATACATTTTTAATAGGAAATTCTTTTAGTGTTTTTCTCTATATAATGATAAAACTATACAAAGTCTGAATCAAGTTTCAAAAGTTTGAAAATATTTTCAAAGCAGAAAGAGAAGAAAAAATAAGGTTCAACAATGCAAAATTTTTGTTGAGTTCAGCAGGATTTGTATTTTTTTCTTCCATAGGAATGAGATTAAGCACAGAAATTGTGTGCACACATATCTATGTTTTGGAGAAATTCCAAAAACCAAGGCAACTCAGTCAGAGATCTACCGTAGCTACTATAGTTTTCCAAAGTGCCCTTCTGTGTTCACTACTTCTCAGCTTTACACCAGACCCAAGAATGAGGAGAGAGGAGTCTCTAATCTGAGAGAACAGAACATGAGGGCACTATGTTAACTAATATTTGCACATATATTATATTTTTTTCTTGCAAATCTTGCTTCTTTTTGTGGAAAAATAATTTTATTTCAGAGTTCCCTTTTCCTTCTAAGTTCTTCTGTTGGTATGATTCTTCTTTTCAGAGGTTTTCTGAAGGTAAAAGTGACATCAGGAATCTATGTTGCACAGAAATCTAGTAATGTATTAGTACTTTCTAAGCTGGGCTGCTTTCTCTGCAAATTGTGAAGATCAAAAAGCACAGCAAAGATTGTGAAAACAAATGACAAGTGAGCAGATAGAAGCAGGAGGGAGGTTTTTTTTCCATTCTGTGATTTTTGGAGAAGTCTATATGCACTTTTCTTCAAGAAGAACTCTTAATATATCCCATAGGAACATATTAGTTTTATGACTCAGAATGAGGTGTTTTTTTAGAAATTATTTTAGCTTTGTGTACAGATTTTTTAGCAACAACAATGAATGCTAGCAGTTTTTGCAATTTAAAAAAAGCCAGCTGGAGGAAAGAGACATAGCAACGTAACCCAATTGCATATAAACACACAAATGCACGCAGTAGTATAGATTTTCAAATAACACTGAACACATAGTGATCATCTTCAAGAAAACAGTCCTCTGTTAGGGGATAGAGCAGATGCCAGACTGAGTACTGAAGGAAAAAAGAAAAAAAATCCATTGATTACTGCAACTGATCCTGACATTGTTTTATATACAGAGCTCCCCATGGCTCTGTAATAATTCTTATCCAGTTTCTGCATTGCTAAATCTGGCACTGAGCCCCATATCTACAAATCCCAGAACATTAAATATTTAGGTTAAAGTAAGCAAAGAAAAGAAAAGCTAGTCAAACAAATCTTGCATTCACTTGTATGAATACACTGACCATTTGTCAGTATAGTACACACATTTTGTTCAGCAGCATCATAGATTTATAGTAGTTTTTTACAGATCCATTTAACTGGTCTTTTCTCAGTGACAGAAAGACACCTGAACAAACAGTTTTGCCAGCTTCAGTATTACATGACAGGTAAAACAAAATAAGAAAGTTATTCACTTACAAATAAGGGATTTTTAAAACCAAGACAAGATAATAGCTGCAAGTGGGACTTGGTAAGAAAAGGTTGTGCAATGTTCTGTGTTTGGGGAAAAACCTATAAAAGCATACAGGAAAACTGTACAACTAAGGGAGTAGGCATCAGAAGAAAGCACACTTTAGAAAAGCACAGAGGTTGTGTGATCTCTCCTAAACTGTGTTTATGACAGTCAGAGCCATAAGGGAGAACCCTTTTGATCCCATAAATACCATTTCCCATGAGGATCCTGAGAAAAATAGAAGGCTGCTGAGTTGAACAGACAGGAGGTATAACCATAAAACCTGTTAATAAGAAACTGGCAGTTTTTCAGCACTCTGCTAGGGTGCCAAGGTCTTCAAGAGAAATTGTTATGGGATTATAGACACAGAAGATTTGAGAGGGGACTTGAAAAATTTCTTGGGTGGTTCCTTAAGAAAACTTGAGGCTCTGATAAATTAAAATGTAAGTGGAAATAATACATGATGCCACCTTATTTTACCATATTTTCTGCTTTATACATGTTGTGCAAATTTAATTCAGCTCTGCAAAGTTTATGTTACTGAAATATTTGGAAAGACGGTGCTCAAATTTGTAATGCTATCATGTTCTTAACATGAAAAGCCAAGGAACTGGATATATAAATTAAATGTTAATGCTGCACTATCACATGATGTGAGATTAGTTTATCATTAATTAAATTTTTTCCTCCATAAAATTGTGATTTTAAAGATCAATTTTCTTGCAATCTAAAATCCCACTAAGCACAACTCAGGTGATGATTAAGCCAGTTCTATTTTCTGATATGTAAAGTGTTTCTTGTGCTGCAGAAAGAATTGCTGCATTGTAAAATTTATTTTTTGACCACAAAATCAGTCATGGGACTGATTAATTTTAAAAAAACCAACATGAATGTACAGGGAAGTAGAGGAAAAGTTTATGTGGGAAAGAAGTGTAATATGTACAGAAGTGTAAAAAAGAATATCGATTTGCTACTTTGGGGTATCATGATGAAGTACCCTGTACAGATTCCTTGTAATTAGCCAGGATCAGGCTGGCTGAAGAAGGAAAGCAGTATTTTTATACATATCTGTGTCTAAGTCAATTAACCTCTCTGAAAGCAAGTTCATCAGTCCAGTTTTGCAGTCTTAACTAACATGGCAGCAGAGTGTCCACAAATGAGACCGGTACCTCTGCACTGCAAACAACTTGGGAAGACAGCAGATCTGTGGGTGGTGGGCTGAATGCCTCTGTGCTACTTCTAGAGTACAAAACACCTGTACAGTCTGTGTAACTGTTTTTGTTGTTGTCACTCTGATTTTGTTAAATGCAGACAAACAGCAGAGATTGAAGGAATTCACATGTAGCTAGAAGTAGATGTACATAGATAGATAGATAGATAGATAGATAGATAGATAGATAGATATGATAGAATTGGGAGAAAGTCAATAAAGTGGCACTAAAAACTGGAGTATAATTTGAAAGAGATTTCAGCGGGAAAGAAAACAAAACTTTCATAACAAGAAAATGTTCACAAACTAATTTTTATTGCAATGAATTATTGGAGTTTTTTTCCAAAAAAAACCCAGCATGAAAAAGCTATTTCAAGAGAAATATTGCAGAAGTGTATTTGAAATCAATTTTATGAAATTTCCCTTAATATAGGACATCTCAAAATCATCAATTCAAAAATTAGATTAATTGAAATAGTAGTAAAACATCACTTTCAGTTCTATCTAACTATGGTTTCTGATAAACATCAGCAAACATACTGTTTGTTTAGCCCTAATTAGGGTTCATTTCTGTGATTTAAAATCATCTAATCTTTTTCATTTGCAACTGTGCATTAAGAACATTACTTCTGAATTCTACAAAGTTGTTCAGAATGTGTACACCATTGAATACTTGGCAATGGTACAATGTATGAGGAAGAATGAATCAGCTGGGAGAAAACCAATCTAAAAATGGCATTCCATGTGATAACGTAAAAAAGACAGATGTATTTTTATTTCTCTAAATATTGCAAATCATGACAAAATACTGCTTATGAGAACCTAAGTAATCCTGTGAGAGGACGTACTAGGCCGCCCAACCAGCAAAGTCAAATGTAGGAAACTGCTACTGGATCATGTAAGGACAACGATGCAAGACGCACTCACGGGATAAGACCCTGGGCAGACCTGTGAGAGCAGAGGGATTTAGCATTTGACAGGCACATGCTGGGCTGTTTGCTGACTTTGGCAATGGTTTTATGACACGTCATGCCAGTAGACTTTCAATGCTAATGACTTGTCTAAACATAAAAGCACATATTGCTTTGTGCACTATTATACTAATTTACGATGACCACTTTGTACTTTCCTTTTCTATGGGGTAAAAAGAGGACACAATCTTCGGCCACTTGCCCTAGGTGGCCACAAAAATTCATGTGTTTACTGGACAAACCTACAACTGTCAATCAGCTGGTGACCTATTGGCTGAGAGAGCATGTTCATTTTGTATTAAATACCCATCTCAATTTTGCGATTTGTCTCCTCTTCTGTCCTCCTCATTTTTACAGTTATTTTTAAGTGGATCACCACTCCAAACTGTTACCTGCCTTATTTTTTTTCTAGGCAAGAAATCCAGATTTCATAGGCACAATATGCTTTTATGAGTCTAGAGATTGCCTTTTCAAATTTCATGAGTAGTAACTCAATACATAGATGAGATCAATAAATATACTTTTGACCTTCACTGACACATAAATTCTTACTAGAATTTGATGCTGATACCTCAGATATTGTGCAGGCTCACAAAACACAAACTCACTTCTGAGTTTTCCCTATATACTTGCTAACAGACTTCAACAATATTTTTAGTCCTAATTAAATCCTGATGTTTTTACAGTTCCCAGTGGCACAATCTAACCTTTCTATTGCCTATTCTACTTAATTTAGGGATACTTTCTGTTCTTAAATTGGCTGGGACTTGGGGAAAAAAATCTTTCCAACAAACTGAAGTTTTATGCTCATTTATTCTAACAATAGTTGTTCCCATTCTGATAAAAATGACACAAGAGGAACACGAATATGTAAAAATATGAATTATATAATGCAATTCTCATTTTTAATTTAGGTTTTTAATCATGCCTGAGAAAACTCCATTTGTTAAACTTGAGTATCTTCTCAGTATATCCACTGTTAGTTTACTCTTTTTATGTTCATATATAGTCAGTGCTTCTTGTGGAAAACTGTGTGTAAGAAAAAATTGTAATGCTTTAAAGTAAACCAAGAAAACTACTTTTGCCAAACAGACTGTAGGTGTGGGTCACACAAGCAGCTCTAAAGCCTTGTTTCCTGCAACAGTAAGAAATCTCTGAAGTATCCCAATTGAAATGGTGCTCCACAATGCATAGATTTTGTCTTCTAATAAATGAGACTTACTGGGAAAAAAATGACATTAATAATCATTAACAATACAAATTCTGATTGTAGCTAGTGAGATAAGTATGGCACTCACAAATTTTGAAGAGTTTAAATCATTGTCCATGTATTTTTTTCTTGAGAGTTTACAGTTAGCTGCAGTGGTCAGCTCATAGTAACATCAAGGAGCACTAAGGGAATCAAGTTCTCACAGTCACTGAGAATCATGAAGATAAGTTACTCCAGAAAGGTTTGCATATCCATTTTATCCACCCCCAAAAAACAAAAGAACCCCAAATAAACAACCAAAAAAGCCACCCCAAAAGAAAACAACAAATAAAACCCACCCACAAAACAAAACTGTCTCAGGAGCTCAACTGGAATAAGAAACACAGGTAATAAGTCAAATGACAAATTAACGTTGATTGAAGGAGCGTTGATTGAAAAATAATAATTGCAATTTTAAAAAGGGGTCCAAAGGACACAAATATATACAGCTGTAACATTAAACCTGGTTATCTCTTTCACTGCTACTAAATGCCACAGGTGTGGAATAGGCAAAATTATGTAGTGAGGGAGTGATGACAGGTCTGGATCCATACATCATTCCTATTGAATTGCTTATGTGCACCTTTTATTTATTTAGGTATTTTCATTATTACTCTTGGACGTGTTTCAGCAAGTTAGAGTTTCTAATTGACTTAATGGAAACATTCTGAAAAAAAAATCTGTTCTGAGAATGTTTTGCTTGTGCATTTGACATTTGCCTGTTTTTCTTCTTATTAGGAGTATTTGCATAAAAAACATGGAACAGAGAAGTTCATTTGTTTCCAAGATCTATTTCCCACCTGAAGTCAGAATCAATTCCATATTAACTAATTGAACTTCAATGGATTTTAAGTAGATTTTATAATTCTAGAAATACTCTGCTTAATTCAGAAGAGAAGGTGAAACTGGCCTAAAGCCAGTTAAGCACTCTCCTGCTCATAGGTTAAATCCCAGTACAAGTTAAAATAGCCTCAGGCTGTCTGTAACTTGCACCAGATGGCAGAACCCCTTAGAGGCAATTACATTGGCAGGGATGACTGAAGCATGGTATGCTCCAAGTATAGTCCTTCCTGCCCCAGTACATTTCCAATAAGCATTTCCTTTGCCAAGATGCTGCAATGACAGCTTTACACTGCTCAGAGATTTCTCCCATGTGGGATAAATCCCCAGTTAGTCAGAGCAGGTTTAATTCTGCTTAGAGCTGCTAAAGCAATATACAGCCAACTTGGCTTAGAGTAACAATTGGTCCCACATCCACAGCTAATGAATAAGCAATAGTCTAGTTCTGTATGACATCAGTTTTCTGTGTGCATTGTATTTTTTAAATGATTCTATTTTTTGTTCATCCTTGTAACAGTCCATACCTACAGGTTATCTGTATGGAAAAATGATTTCTGGTACCTACCCTAAATTGCTTTTCCTATAATAACTATTCACACCCACGTGTCCAATTAGCACAGTTATGTTATGAAAAAAAAAAGCCTAGTTCCCTTTCCAAAGCTTCAGGTTAGCATTCAATACAGCATTTCAACAGCCTGCATCCTCAGACATTATGGATTTAAACTCTCAGCCTGCCCTCATAGCTTATAACCTTTAATCCTGACATCAATCTCGGTGCTCAGTGCAATTACTATAGTGCTGTGTTCTGAAAACTGGCAGAGACTCAAGAGAAGTTTGTGAAAACTTGCAAGTTTCTCATTCATTTTCATTAGAAAACTGGTGAGACACAAATCTCCTTCAGATGTTCTCAGAAATTCCTCCTACCTTCCTAAGTGAGGAATAGTATCTGTGTAGTCTGTGAGGTAGAAAAATCACAGAAAACTGTTTTGTTTGTGTTACTGATTTCTACAGGTTGGCACAAGCTCTGCACAGATCTTCTAGTTTCTTTCAGGAGTGCCTAGTAATTTATTGTTTTACTTTAATCTAATTTCTGGTGTGAATGAACTACTTCAACACTGAAAATCTGAAAAGAATGCTCACTAGACTCTCCAGGTGTATTGAAAGCTCACAGTCTGTTATTAGATCAGAAATTGCACTCCAGTGATTATTTCTACATAGCCACCCTGTTCAGAAAATAAAATTCAAGAGGAGAACCTTTATGTCATATAGATTCTGGCATTTGAGAACAATATGTATTTTCAAATTTGAATTATATCTGAGATTAAAAAAATGAGGAAAGTTTTGCATAATGAAAGTCTCACATTCCCTGATAATATCTGCATAGTCTTTGATAGAACATACCTTCTTCCTAGCATCCAAATATTCTATCCTGAGCTTTAGAGCTTAAAAGAGCAAAACCTGAAGGATGATTCAGAGAGTGAAAATCTCATCTGAACTGCACATGGATGGGGTTAAAACTGCACTTTTTATTTAAGAAAGTTGTCCCCCTGCTACCTGTATCTTGCCAGCAACAGCAGTGAAGTCCAACAATGGGCTGTCTTCACAGTCTGAGTCCTGGAGAAAGCAAGGTAGTAAGTTTCTGAAACAGGGTCTATGCATCATCTTCTTAAATGTCTTCAGCAAAATGAATTACTTGCTCAGGCTGAAGGAATCAAATTGCTTTTTGAAAATGAGGTCTCTAAGATAACAGTGAAAGCACATTTTCTGGAAGCTGGGTTTTTTTTCTCTATCTGAGCTCAGCAAGGTACCTTAGTTTGGTCTCTGAAAACACTTTTGCTTTGGTCCATTAAATGATACAGCTTAACATTGATCTGAGGCTTTATTTCCCTGTGCATTTTCATAGCCTTACAGTATAATTCTACAGTAATGCAGGGAAACACATCAGACCACCTGCTTGTATTCCACTCTTTCCTGGCCTCTCTGATGCCTTGTGCCCAGTGAGGAATGACATCGTCTTCACTTTCATTAACATACCGGGTCTTGTGATGAAACACTGTTTTCCTCAGATCTTTTTATTTGTTTTGCTGTACCCACAGAAGTGAAACCAGCACTGTCGCACAAAAGCTTCACTTTTAGATAACATCATCAGATTTTCTGCCATTCAGGGATCAAGGAAAGAACATTAAAAATGTGTAATTTGCCAAATACATAAGCTGAGCATTTTACTTTCAATAATGTATACCAACAGTTATTGTAAACGCAGACATCACTTATGGCTGTCTTTTACTTGGTTTTCTGATGGAACTCCAAAAAACACCTCAGCCCTGAAGACAAGTAACACTTTCAACAAGCTCTGTCTAACAGTATAAAGAAATTAAGCAATTTCTTTTAATATTAATATTGCTAGTGTAATGATAAGTTAATATTGCTAGTGTAATGTTCTCTGACTGGTAACAAGTAGTTAAGGTATTACAGTTTCTGGGAGAAAAAAATTGTGTAAAGATACGACCCTTTCCTATCTTTTTTTTCACTCTTTTAAAGATTTATGGGATCTTATGTATCATCCTCAGTTTATTAGTCTACACCTTTATGATATTTTAGCAGCTTGGCAAACTGGAATTCAATAACATTGTCAATTATATTGACAGCCTTTTGATCTCTAAGCCACATTTTTATTGTACCTGTATCTTGTACAAATTGGCATATGAGATCCCATTAGATTAGACAGCTAGATTGTTTGACGGACAAGAAATATTTAATGACACTCTATTTTGATGAAGGTCAATCAACACAGTTTGCTAGAAAACTCCTAGTTAGATTTCATACCTCTAAATCCTTTTATTGAAGAAAAAAGCCTTTAAAACTGGAAGATCAGATTTGAAAATAACCTGAAAGCGGGGTGTTTGTCACAATTTTGATACACATTAGAAGCCTGTAAAATCATTAATTTATCCCATACCAAATTATGCAAACCTCTCAGACATAACTACCATGAACAGTTTGGGGGAACCAAATACATTCTTATTTTGAAACTTTGAACCATAATACTATATGGAAACACGGTTTTGGGACATAACTCTGAGTCACTGTCAGAGACCTGATGATCACCATTTGAGAGCAACCATTCTAGAACATATATCATTTTATTATATAAAAAAACTAACGCATTTCATAGTTTGTGTTACTAAAATAAGCCTGAGCTCAATAAATATTTAGAATCAAAAATGGCATTAACAAACATAAATAAAAGTCTTGTATAATTTATTTATTATATTACCTTGATCACTATTTTCTGTTATTGTGATCATTCCCTGTTAAGGTAAAAATCCTTAAAAACACTGAACAGCTAAATGTAGAGTCCTTTCTGTGCAAAGGTTGAGAAGTTTTTATACTGAGGAGTAGCAGGAGTCTTGCATTATTAATTTTTTTTCCTTCTGAAAAACAATCTTGTCTGATAGGTAAATAAATGGCAAGGGCATCTTCTAGCCATGAATATTAATTTACAATAACAAAAACAGTGATATTTTAAGGTCAAGGAAAAAAAATACAGCCTATAACATAGGTAAACTGGATACAGGGCACATTATCCAAGGTAACTTAATTTTTACCTCTGCAACTGACAATTGGTTGTATATTTGCAAGTTCCATGTGTAATCACTAAGCACTTACAAGGGTAGTGGCATTTTTTTTTTTGGTAAATCTCCCCTTTACATTGTGTGTTATGTATCCTAAAGAACCCATATTTAAGAAAAATAATTGAAAAATACACTCAAATATTTTATGCTAAAATGAAATGAACATTTTTTACACCCTTACAAAGGTGTTCTCACACTGGTTGTTTTTCCTCCTTGAGACCAGGCTTTAGAAATACAAGCATCTGAACTGAAATCTATTGGAAAGCAGGGTAACCACCAAACCTCAGCTGAAATGCAGAGTAGATTTATGTCATTACCTGACCAACAATGCAGGGTGGCAGAGACCCTCGGGTACACAGGTTTCCTCAAGCTTAGTTCATCCTATCACTGCCGCCCCAAGAGATCAATTGCACATGCATTTTGTCACAAGGCTGTGCTTTTATGATCTCTTTCTCTCTCCCACAACAGGAGGTTCAGGCATGTCCATGTGTTATCTCTACAAAGGAATTCTACTTCTCAGACAGACAGAGGATGAACAGTAGGCACAGTAAATGAAGTGTTCCCACAACAACATTCTTAGGATTCCCAGCTGCAAGGTCACTTATGAGCAAAACTGTTTATTCCTCACTGAATCTTCCAGTTCGAACCCTCTCCTCTCAACAAAAGGTATTAAGATAAAATGAGCCGGTCATGTAGAAGTGAAAGGAATCTTAGTCTTGAAGAATAATAATTTCCTTTTTCTGGAGGGCATTTTTTTAAAAATTTCACATTCAAGAAAGAATTTCTTCTTCTAAGAAAAAAATATTTAGACAGTGTGAACCTACACACTATCTGGAGCAGAGGAAACTTGATTTATCCTTTACTTTTTTAGATTTACAATGGGAAGGATATGGACATTTTTCTGGGATATCAAATTCTGTTTACATAACTTCCCATCAATTTCTAATAAGGAAGTGAAATATTTAAAGGATGAAGCCATCAAGGTAGTCAGGTTTCCCCCCACTTCTGAGAGTAAGTCAGAAGTGGGAAGCAATTAAAGGAATATAGGAAACTGTTGGAAAGCTGTCCTAAGGCACAACATGTCAGGACATCTGATTTCTTGAATTTGTGGTTTTCTCTTTGTGAACAGGCTTTTCTTTTTGGTTTCTTTTTCTTACTCTCCCACCTAGTTCCTCCACAGTAAACACACCCTTCTATCTCCCTGTGATGAGTTTAATCTTTTCCCCTTCTCCTCATATCAGTATTATGGCTTTTTTATCCTCCCTCATGATTTTCTTTTAACCCTAATCATTCACAGTTGTAAGGTAAATTTAGAACATAAAATTTGTGTGGCAGAGTAGTCCTGGTTTACATTTTGACTCAGTCCTGACTTTCTGAGTTCCTTTAGTCTCCACTTTTCTCTTACTATACAATTTCTACAGCGCTTATTTGTGCATGAAATTCTCTGAAGTATCATTTCCAATTCTCTCTTCCTGCTAAAAGGGACACAGATTAGGTGGCTTAATGGTAAAGAGCTGTGATTCTATCTCAGTATCATTATAGATATATTTTCTTTCTCAGACACAAAGCAGAACTGCAGAAACTTTTTTTGCATGACCCGATTAAATATCAAGTTACCATACAAGCCACACAGCGATTTTTACTAGGAGGCATTTACCACACAGGCATTTAGGGATGAGTACAGTCAACCACAAACCAGGTTTCAAGTTTTAAATTGTTGTTTTCAAAGAGAAAGTATATCATGTGCTTTCTGTTCTGAAACAATGTGCTGCTTGAGAGCCACCTTTGTCTTACCCATGGCAAGTTTAGAAATTGTGACAACTTGGCCTTCCATAAGTTCTTGCAGACTTATCAAATGGATTCAGAAAACAAGAATATTCTCCCCTACTCCAAAACCACATTTCAAAAGCAAAATAAGGTGTAAAATTAAGGAAAGCCATGAGCAATCAAGCAGGAAAAATGACTGGTATGCAAAAGTACACACAAATGTTTACAATTTTTTTTTCAAATCAGAGAAAGTCCATATATTTAAGAGGTTAGCTGCATTTTACAAGTATTTCCCGCACCATTACACTACTTTTTTGGCTGTCAGAAAACCCCAAAACATTTCTGGTCTGTAAAGCAGCCCATGGAGATGAAAAATAGGATGTTTACACCAATGTGCATTGAATGTAGTTAAGAATCAGCAGTTCCTATGTTTATCACTTCATAGTGGGTGGTAAAGCAGTGAGAAAGTGCCGTCAATTCAGAAGGAAATTTTAGATTAAGCCTTTCTGCAACCCCTTGTCCAGTAGGCAGGAGAATGTTATCTAAAAATGAGAGCTAAAAAATTAAATACTTAGACAGTAATTAAGCTCCCACATAATTTTTAAAGAGTCAATTCTCACTCTCTCCATATCCAAAAATGTTCTGTTCTTATAAACAGTGTATACCAAAAATTACCATTACTTATAGAAAAAATCTTGGATTTAGAATGTACACATTAGAGTTACCAATTCAATAACCAGTGACAAAAGTGATATTTCTGCTTTGATGTATTTCATGTTTTTACAATGTGTTCTTCAGGTAATGTTTTAATGTCTATGTCCCTTGTATACTAAATAGTGCACACTAATTTTCTACAAGTTTTATTTCAACCTTTGGCCTTCAGTTTTGTCTTTGATAGTAGAAAACTACAGAAATAAAAAACAAAAACAGCCCAGCCTATGATGAAATACCAAAATAATGGAATGCAGTGGTGTGGCATACCTACAGTATGATTTACACAATATAATTGCATATCTATAGTATGGTTTACACAATATAATTGCAGTTTAGGGTTGCATCTAAAAATGTCTTTCCTCTAGGGTTAAGATAGATTTATTAATATATTAGTATAGAGATTGTGCAGGTGTAAGGCTTAATTACAAAATATGTTGGTTCTGATTGAATAAATTGCATGACTAAATCCAACTTTGGATACAGAACAGTGCAAGTTATATTAAAAAGTCATTATATTTGGAATTTGGAGCAAGACATTGTAGCTAAAAGGCAATTGGATTAAATTAGCTTTGAGATTACAAGACTTTAAGCAGAATTTAGTAAGTGATTATGAACATGTGCATTTTATAACCTTCTCCTCCTTTTTTTTTTCATTTTTAGCTACTTTTGATGTCAATGGAATAAGACACATAAAAGACTCCTACACCAATTTCCACCATTGCACTTTGGCTCTGCTCAAGCTCATAAAATTGTTCTCCTGTGTCTCAAACACTGTTGAATCAAAGCTGAATCCATCATGTGGGCTACAATAAACTCTTTGTTCTTGTAACTTGTTTTCATCAATGATATTTTGTTTCCTACAGCTGTGTGTCACAGAAAATATGCAGCTGTCTTGTACAGAGTTCCAAGTATTACTAATGTAAATGGTTAACACTGTCTTCAAGGCATCATAAGAACAATCAATGAAGTCCAGGGAATTCTGTCTTTTATAAACAAGTGTTTAATGCTTCAAGACTACTGGATGAGGATGTTCAATGCTATGAATAATTGTACCTGGGGGCTTATGCAATTTTAAAGACTGAGAAATGTGGATGCTATCACAAAATCTTCCATCTTCAGATACCTCTTGGCTATACTGCAAGCCGTTCATGAATATTCTACAGAGCACATCTTGTTTTCTATTGCTCTGTGTGAAATCTTTTGTTTTGATTCTCTGTGCTTCCTTTAGTGCTGATAAAGTAATGAGTGCATGAAATACTTCCCAAGTGACTTACTTAATATGCCCAATGCCAGTGAAGCTCTGAGCAAGCACATGCCTTCTGCTGAATGCAAAAAGGGAGATATCAGTAACAGCATTATTAACCACATGTTTTAACAAAAATAATATAAGAGCGATGTATCAACCTAGCAGGAATTGCAAATAAATCATTGGACTTGGGAACTCAGAGTCATGCACAGAAGATTAAATTTATTCATACTGGATTTTTTCTGTCTTTTTTATTCATTATGTATCATCCAAATTACATGTAACATCTCAGTCATATTTCTGGGGTATGTCTGCCAAATCTTTTTTCAGCAAATTCTTAAGATTTCACCTAGATAAGAATTTCTGTTGAAGGAAAAATTAGCATTTACCTGAGTAAAACCTTCTACAGTTGCTCTTAGACACATTCAGATGTCCTTAGAGTCACATGTCATTACTTGAGGTCACTTGAGGTGATCCTACAGATTGGTGGCCAGACGTGGAAAACATCACCCAACATGCATACAAGCCCACTGTAGATATTGGCACCAACAACCTCTGGGACACATTATGTCTTTACCTCACACAATTTATTTATGATACCTTCCATTAACACTACTGGATCAGATTTGGTCAAATAACTTCTAAATGGAATGCATGCAAGACTTGTGGGGGGACTTCTGTAAATGTATGTGTTCAGGGTTCTTCCTGAAAATTCAGTTGATTCACTCCAGCCCTAAGACTATAAGGTTTTTTGTACATGCATATGTGAATTCTTTTCATGCCTATGCATGAGAGGCCTGGGCAAATCTTTCCTATGGAATTAGGGGAAAATTGCATATTATGCCATACCTTAGGCAACATTTAAGACCAAGGGCAACAAAGGTAGTAAAAGGACTAAGGAATGGCTAACCCTAGTGAAAGGGCTAGTTCTTATGAGGAGTGGCTAAGAAAGCTGGGGCGGTTTTGCCTGAAGAAAAAGAGACTTAGAGGGGACTTTATCATTCTCGACAACTACCTGAAAGGAGGTTGTAGAAAGCTAGGTGCCAACCTCTTTTCCTATGTGACAACTGACAGGACCAGAGAGAATGGCCTCACAGGCCCAGAAAGATTGTGACAGGGAAGCTTTAGATTAGGTATTGGGGAAAATGTCTTCACTGAAAGGGTCAGGCGTCGGAAAAAGATTCCCAGGGAAGTGGTGGAATAACCATCCCTGTAAATATTCAAAAATGTGTAGAAATGGAGTTGGGGATATGGCCTAGTGGTGAAGATGGCTGTGTTAAATTAATGGTCAGCCTCAATGATCTTAGAGGTCTTTCCCAACCTTAATGACTCTGTGATTCTACCCTTCCATGCTGTTACTGCTGGGGACAGTCAATGCTACTGGAATGAATACAGTCAATGCTATCTAACTGACTCAGGGTCGAGAAGAGGTACAAACTCTAGCTAGAAAAACAGAAGTTTTAACTAAAAGCTGAAACCACATTATCCTCACATGGAAAACCAGATCTTAAAATTCTTCACTGTTTGGTTTTCCTTGACTTATATTTAATCAAGATATCACAGTGTATCATGATGGTTCCTGTTGCATGAAATAAACTACAGAATTAATCAATTTATTTGTTTCATGATTCAATATTATTGAATACTCTGCTGTTTTTAACTAAATGTGGGGTTCATATAAGGGGCTTAATTATTGTGATCACTGGATGGCCATTTTTTAACTCAAATACTCGCTCATCTGAAAAAGAAATGTCTCTTGAGCACTGTTTTTGTTTTTTCTCTGGTAGATTACATGGATGAAATGAAACATCAAGCTGCAAAAATCTGTGTTCCTTCCCCATTTCATTCATTTTTCAGGCCTTGTATTTATTTCCCTCTGTCCATAGAAGAAAAGAGGAAAGCATTTGGCTCTAGACCAAGTTTCTTTTGCCACAGTACTTCTGGACATTCTCCTGAAAAGCTTCTTTTTTATGTGAGTGTGAAGAAGCAATCAGGAATCCCAGAAGTGAAACAATGTGTTGTAGTGCCCTTCCATCTCTGTTGTATTATCGAGGTACACTCGGATGGAAACAGAGTGTAAACGCCCACTGACTCAGGTGTACTTTTTTTTGGTAGTATCAGTAAACTTCAGTCCTCAGCTAAGAATCAATCACACTCAGCTGGATGTTGAAAATCACAGCAGAACAATAAAAGAACTGAGCACTGTTGATCTCAGCCATGTCGTGGTATTTTACTGTTTTATTACTATTTACAGTTTTCACTGCAGTTTTACTCAAAGGCTCCTTCATAGCATAAAACCTTGTTCTGTATGGATTTGTAAGAATATATATATATATATAGATATAGATGTAGCTATAGATATAGATATAGATATATACACACACTACAAAAATCCCCACAGAACTATGAACCTGACAGCCATCACCTATTTTTCAGATCCATACTACTTGGTTGCAAAATAGACTGCCCCCAGCTTCCCTTTTTCCTAATGATTCTTATCTCCTTCAGCACAATGTGTCCCAAAGTACACTTAACAATCTCTGCCTGCTCCCAATTCACTTATTACTGCCAGCTTGAATGAATACACCACTATATCTCTCTGGTTACACTTGTTTGGAACTATAGATATATATCAATCTGTGTATATAGAGAGAGACACACATCTAAGATTTTTCTCTCGATCTGATGGTGCTTTTTATTAGGTCAGTTAACAAAATTCAATAGCAAGATAGACTGCTCTATATTTCCATATGTATTTCCTATTCCATGTGGAATTACAGATGGTAAAACCAATTTGATATCAAATCATAGTCCATACTCATAGAAAGGCAAAATCAAAGCTCAGGGAACAAGAGCTGAGCATAAACATAGCATAAAATTTAAAAGTTTGCTTGTTAATTCTAATACTTTGGACTCCTAGACTCTAAAAAATAATCAAAACCAAAAATCATGTGGCATGAAAATCTTGTAGCTGGTGGCATAAAAATCTTATTCAAAACAAGTCATTTAAGGGTGTTTCCAAACAAAGGGATTGTGGTCTTAAATCTATGATTAACAGAAATATGTATTTTTTCTTTATACTAAAGGAACACAAGCTCATATTGAAGGTATTCTAAGAACAGATCAGCTTAATATAGGCCATAAAAATTAGTAGATCAATCAACTAATTGAACGTTCTGAATAGGAGACAGAATCTGAGCAACAACAAAACCGTATCAGTTAGTAAAATGTAAAACCTAACATGCTGAAGAGAAATATAAGACAGGAACAGCCTGCTATTAGTTTTAAAAGCATTATTTTTGTTGTAAAAAAGTTACCTTTTCCCCCATCTTTTAATTCTTTGTTTGTGAAAATATCAGATAACCAAAGTCAAAAGACATAGAAATTGGACAAATCACAGAAATATTAGATGTTTTCCCCAGAATTGCTAATCATATTTTTGGTGATTTGTTTGGTTATTACAGTCCGATGTAATATACAGTGTCAAACACAATAATTATGTCAAACAAAATAATTGTGTACAAGTAATAGTTGAGCACTATCACTAGGATTTAGGTATCTTGGTTTGACCATAGAATCTAGTAAGAAGGGTAGTTCTGTGAAGATACATGTCATATGTGCTTCACTGAGATTGTTCCAGCTCTTCCTTGCTGTTTGCTCTGATAAGAAGCTCCTATCACACAGCAAATGTTCTTTTCCAAATTTTTTGAGATTAACTGAAAAAAAGCTATGGCCAGAGAAATTTCTATATAAATAACTACTGCCTATTTCCCAAGCAATGGACATTTTATTAAATCCAGCTCCTCCATTTCAGAATCCATTTCTGTGCAATTCGAGATCTTCTTCCACTGCCACAATTATCATCCAAAGTGTATTTGACTGAATTGAATCTCGACTCTAAAACATAAACTCCAATTTATACAAACTCTATGTACATGTCTTTGAAATCTGTTAGTGTGGAACATAACCAAATAATAACAGCAAAAACTACAATAAAAATAACAGTAAAATACAAGGATCCTTCGACAATGTATGACGCTCTAAAAGCAACTCATGAAAACCTGCAGAGTAAGCACAAGCCATTAATAGGGACCCAGTTTCAGGATACTAGCACTCAGCTCATTTTTCTCTTACTACAGGAGTAAAATTTCCTATTTATTTCAGTGGCAGCTCTCTATATTCAATTGTCTCTGCATTTAATAATTTATGCATGCATGGAATTCATAGTTTTCAGGATGTTCTGGAAAAAAAAGAGCAGATATTACAAACAAATATATGCGACATGCAAATAATTTCAGTTTGCTCCTCAGACCAAATCCACCAGACAGATGGCCTTGGAAAAAGAATTGTTGAATAAAAATCAGATATTCAAATTAGCAGAAAAAGAGCAAAACAAATTACAATTGTCAAAAATTGGATCAGAAACATTTCATGCATCAATGACCACAAGGTTAAGAATGAGCTCATAAGTGCAGATAAGCAATACTGATGTGTGCAAGGATTCCAGCTTTTTTGTGGTTTTGTCTATGGTCAGTGATTTCCAGCAAGAACAAGATTGAAAACTAGAAATATTTAGGCACTATTTTCTGAAATGTTTAGATGCTGCAGCCAGAGTTGTACCACTGCCTTCTGCGACTGGATATAATGAGCCCTGTAGCCTTTAGCTCTTGTAGGGAGAAATAAAAGCCCCAAGTAACCCCCATAAAGCCCCCTCAAAAAAAAAAAATAGGCTAGTGATATGAAGTCATAAAATTAAGGAAAATAATCCATGACTATTGATGACACTCAACTCAAACCTGGATTTTTAAGTGATTTAAAGTCTCACTGCATTACTTGAGAGGAGGGGTGCTCAGGGAATGATTCTGCTTTAGGGAGATGCTTTCCACAGCTGTTGCAGATGTGTAACTTGCAGTTGCACAGTCTAAGCTTGCTTTATGATCCAATCCACAGAAGGAGGTGAAAGTAGAGGAACTGTATTTTTTAGGCAGTTTTGTTTGTCCTAACAGTGCGTGGAGTCTTCTGGCTTGCAACAAAACAGGAGGTGGTGTGAGCTATGCAGATGCCACTCACAACCTCCACCTACCTACTGGGAGCCAAGTCAGAAGGAGAAAGGCATCATAAATGAAAAGTCTGGATAAAAGAAAGCATTATTTCAGGAATTATCAAACAGATGAGGAGACATTTGCCTTTGAAGGACCTGAGTATGTTATTCCTGTGCTTCCATGTACCTCATGTATTTCTGACCAAGAGAGCTGACAGCATGCACTGCTGAAAAACAGGCAGCTTCAGTATTTCCAAGCTATGCCAGGTCTTCCTCCTTGAATCTAAAAGTTAAAAGCAAATTTAAGAGAAGTAAAGAAATATCAAAGCCATCACTAATCAAGTAAGTCCTTCAAACCAATGTTATTCTTGACAGCTGTTAAATATTAAATAAGGCTGGGCACAGACATGACAGAGAGCCTGAAGCCTTGCCCTTCCAAAGAGTGCCTGGAGGAAGAGAGTTCCTGGCCACTGAAGTAGTCAACCAGTACCTGACAAGCCATTCATTAAAACGGAACAGTTTATTAATGCCTCTCCTTGTTTCAAGGTTACCACATAAATCAAATTACAAAACCCAAGACCTTTAGAAAGATGAGTAGAGCAATTTGATCCAGAAAAATAGCAAGCTCTAAAAATTGTTTGAAAAAATAAAATAAATAAATAAAACTTGAAATATAACAAGAATCACCACATAACTGATGTAGCCAAAGTACACAGGGGTTCAACAGTGAAATTTTAATAAATTGGTATTTAATATGTCTAAAAGCAAAGACTGTTGTTAGATGATGCTGTGCATTTCTTTTAGAGAAAAAAATTCTTTAGAAATTTGTAGTAGGAAAATACTAATAAGTGACAAATATATATCTACTGTGAACTTTAAAGAGAAACTCTGTTCCACAGAGCAAGACAGTGCTCACAGCTACTGCACAGAACTTTCATGTTCTTTTCTCAATAGCTGTATTTGTTTTCTTTGGTGGGACCTAGTAGATGAAATGCGTTATAGTCCTGTAGTGCAAAAGTGAAAGATATTTATGGGAACATTTGTGGCCAAAAGCTACATTAAATATGGTCAATTACTTTCATTTAGAGGGAAAAAAAAAGATAATATGGCAAGCAAGTTTTCAACAGAACAATGAAGTTCTTGTGCCTACAGGCAACATAAAACATAAATTGCAATGGAGTGAGAAGAATGGACTTTAAAAGTACATTTATTTTCTCAAAACACCTGACAGTTACTTGTAATCCACCTACTTTGTTAGAAATCCTGTTGCTGACAGCCTTAAAATGGTTAGTATTTTTCAGTGCCATAGATAAACCTGGTTAAAGCTATTATTAACAGCCACTAATATGTTTATAAATTAAATAACATTGGTTGTTCCTGGAATAATATTTTACACAGCTGGATAAAAACTTGTAGTAAATCTCAAGGACTTCATACTGCACAAATAATATTCAGCACAGTATTCGATTCTGTAAGCTGCATTTTTTTTTTTTTTCAGTTGGTTTTCTCTAACTTTGTGGAAAATATCTTCTGGGCAGCTGCCTTATCTTTGTGCTTCTACACAGATAGCAAACTTCTGTTCTCCTGACTAGGGCTACATGATCTCACCCGAGGTTATGTTACCAGCTTCCTTCACTGCAGATCCAAGGCGGGGCAATATATGTCCTGTTTCAACACTGAAATAATGAGAGTTGGCTGAGTATCAAATCAATCATTTCCTTTAGCTAGTTTGTTTAAACATCATCACTTGTGGGTGATTTCTTTCAAAGTTTGCTTGGTCTACGCACGTCTCTTGGATGTGAAATATTTTTCTGGAGATCAGGCAACAGTCATTCATGAGAATGCAAGCTTTTTTTTTTCTTTCTAGTAGACCACTTCTAACCCAAATATTCTGAAATGCACTTAAAGTAACAAGGACAAAATTTAGAAAGACTTGAAACTTTAACACTATGGATTAAGTGTAGGTAAAGATGTAGGGGATGGTTTGTAGATTATTCAAGACAGCATGTTAGGACTAGGGACTAAAAGAAAGTCTGCACAGTGCTGAGAGGAAAAAAAGAAGTTTTGTATCTTTGGAACTACTGAGGGCTATCACTGTCTCTAGTGAACAAAAATAGACAGAGTAGCAGCCTGTCAGAAAAATGCATGCAATAAATGATATTATGAGGTCAGTAAAGAATTGCCAGGGTCTAGAACCTACTACTGATACAGAAATAAGATCTATAAAGATCAAGCCAAAACACATTAACTCTTTCCTAGAGAGCAAGTAAAAGTACTCTCCTACAATCTTTCTTCTAAACATGCTTAATGTTGATGTAAACAAGGTTGTAAGCTTAATATTTTTTTCTGAAGGGCTAAGATGTGATCCAAATATTTATCCAAAATACACACATGAAAGTGTACTACATATTTCCAAGTATATATAATATATATATTTTGAAGATGAGGTAACTGTATTGCCTTTTTTTAAAACCACAGAAAAACACATAAAGTTAGCTGATTTAGACTTGTATGAGAAAACTGTTTACTCTAGAGTCTAAGCAATGTAACCAAGCCAAAAATCTGAATCCAATATAAAAAGCAAATCACAGACCAAATACATCATTAACTGAAGAAGCATTCTAGCTGTTCAACCAAGTTAAAACAAATCTCTTAAAATTTGAAACAAAAACATGTTAATATATGAGTGCAATACAGAAAACAACCATTACACGGATCATACCAGACAAATAATTATACAACCCTCAGAGGTCCTACTCTGCAAAGCTAAATTAAGGCAGGCATTTAAAAATGCTGAAAACCTGTTCCATTTAGTCTGATTTGGACAGACTAATTCAGATGCAAAAAGCTTTTCATATAACTTGCAAGGAAGACATTTCGTAGACAATTAAATTTCAAAGTTCTATAAAATATGTATGGTGAGACTAAAATATCAGCATTTCCAGACCATTCCCTTACTGCTCTTACAAAAGCTTTAGAAGCCATCTCAGAAACAACCAGAACATCAAAAGGACAGAGTCTGTATTTTAAATTAAATTAAATAAAATCTTTCTTTCAACCTGTAAACACAAAATCTTTTCATTTTATCTTCATATATTTTAAAAGTCCATTTTTTTCAGGTCAAGTGATCTTTTTCTCTTATATTTTTTCAGAGTAACTGTGTTATCCTTCTCGTAGACTGAATGCTACAGCTATTAGACTGTCAGAGAGATTTCAGGTACCACTTCTTTCTGAGATAATGTCTCTTGTTTCTGAGAAACTTCCCAGTGACTGCATCCTCTAAAATAGTGTATTTCAGACAATTTACTGCTTACTGGTATTTTAACTAGCTCTTTCATTAATGGCATACCAGTAAAATCATCCTTGAATCAAAAACAAGTATGAAATGATTTATTACAGCCCACATGGGTTTATTACCAAAATATTCCCTATTCAAAAAAGAAAAAGGAATAACCCCCACAGTCATTTTTATCTGAAATCATATTAGGCTATAGTAGAAGGCCAAATACTGATAATAAGACAAATTCCTCAGAAAACATCTTGATTCCAGCTTTGCCAGGCATCCAAATACTGAATATCATAGTCAATTAAGGTTAACCCTGTTATTCCAATATTCTATTATCATGCTAGCTGTATAATGCATAAACTGTCTGGAATGATCCTTATACACCACTCACCACTGTTTGAAGGTCTTATGTTGCCACTTCTGACTAGTCACAGAGACACTCACCTCTTTTTATGTTGCCAGTCTATAAGCCAGTCTTTCCCTAATGGAAAAATTCTTAATAAACACAAGCAAGTTCTATCATTTCTGCACAGCCAGCTAGTGAATGAACATGTGTGTATCTATAAAACCCAGTAATCAGTAATTTCCTAAAAATTTGAGCACACATAAACCTGTAAGCATTTGCAAAACAAATTAAAATGGATGAAGAAATGTTTGATCAGCACAACCAATAATTTTTTGAACAAGTTCTCACACACACTGTATTTTGCTATTAAGTTACCTAAATTTTTGTGCCTCACATTGCCAAATGGTCACAATATTTATCTCTGAAGTAGTTTTCTCATAGGGATAGTGACTAAATACTAATACACGTACATGCAATGTCAAACACTTTGGGGTTTGAACTCTATTCATGTAGTGGAATAAGATATTATCAGAATTGGGTAATAATGGGCTCAGGGCTAATTAAGCTCAGGTTGTGAGTTTGATCCCTGTCCAGGTCATTCTCTTTGGAGATGGGCTTGATGATCCTTTTGGGTCCTTTTAAACTCAGGGATTCTCTTCTCCCATCTTTATGGGATATTCCAATGCTTCAAGTAGCTAGCATATATTTATAGTAAATCAAAATTTCATCTTGATTTGCATTCCTTTATCCACAAATTATATCCTCAAACCCACGGCTACTTAGCACAAATTAATAAAAACTACAAATTAATAAAAACTACAATTTCAATTTAATTGCGATTGAAGAGAACCAAATCCGTCTTCTAAACCCAGACAAAATTAAATGCAGAGAAGAGAAATCATCCTTTGGGATAGAAATAGGACAGCTTGTAAAAGCTCAATGAATTTGTAAAACATCTTAATTTCAATGAACTGTCATATATCAGTTTTGTCATTTCTATTTGGTAATACAGTACTATAACATCTCACAGTGGTGTGGAAAATAAATATACTTCAAATAGACACCAGTTTTAAAACTGATCACTTTCAAAACAAATGCTCAAAAGCTTCTACACTGTATATCTGAACATTATTATAACTTTGATAAGGAAGAGCTTTTTGGGTTGTTTTTAATTTCTGGTCTTATTTTCAACAAAGCTGACATTAGCTTTGAAGCCATTGCAATCCCAATTAAGCAACAAATCCTGAGAGAGGGATTTTCAAAAACTTACTTTCAATGATGTAAAGACAACTGCTCTTCTTCCACATTCGTTCTAACAGCTTCAATGAAGCACCTCAGAGTGTACAAGAGTTTCTAAGCTCCTAGATGGGCTAAATAACCGTCTTGTACTTCTGAGTTTGAGATCCTGTCTTAGGATTGAAAGCTAATATCTAGTAAATCATCAGGCACAGGCTATAAGGTGAAAAGTTCTTTGTGTGCCCATTGAGAATGTTAATCATAGACAGGTTTCTAGCACGCTCTTTTCACCACTTTGTTCAGGCAAGCAAATCATGCAGATGACTGCTGCTTTAGTAATGTTGCCTTCCTACATCCTACAGCCATTCAGAACTGGTGACAGCATGCCACTTTTGTCCTAAAGATACTTGGTCTGCACTTATACTGAAATCTCTTGTGCAATGTGTTGCTATATCTATTTTAGTGAAAGCAGATAATGAGCTAGGTTATGAAGCTCCTGGAAAGGCTAAATTGCAACTGGGCCCAGTGGGTGTCACATAACAGAAGCTCTTCAACTGCACACACATGGAGCTGGGTTTTGGATGAAGAGATCTCTCCTTTTTAATATACCTTGCAGCATGACAGCTGTGATGCTTGAAGACTGAGAATGAAAAAGGCCATGCAGCACACTGAGGTTCATCCTTTTCTTGTATATTATTTTCCCAAGACATATACAATCATTATTTGAATGACCCTAGTGTTTTCTGAGTTCACAACTTTGCCCTGTGGGGACTTCTCACATTCATAATTCAGCAACTGAATGTTTCTCAATGCCCTGCCTGAATTTATTATCGTTTCACTTCTTATTATGCTACCAGCTTGCCTATCTGGAGCAACAAGAAAACAGTAACCTCAGGTATAGTTTTTAAAGCAGCATTGCATTTTCATTCTCTAGATTTAGATAACGCTCTATCTTGGTGCTTTAAATTGTTCTTGAAGTAGCTTTCAACCAGCCAATTTACTTTTGTACCATCTGGGTCCAGCTAGCAGATGCAGATAGTAAATAGAGAAGAAAACAGAAAGAAAACCCCTTCAGTAAAACTGAAACTTCAATTGTTGAATCATCCTCACAAATTTTAAAGGAAAGATTCACTGGGCTGCTGTAAACTCCATCTGTAGTTGCACTCAGAAAGACAAACTCATCCTTAAATTTCTAAGCAGTTTCAAAGTCTCTCATTCACACATATGCTCAAAATGGGGTCATAATTGGTTCATATTTGTTCAGTATTTTTATTTGTGAAAAAGTCATCCTGATAAAATTGTCAAGACTCAAGAACAAGAGTCCCGAGAACAAATCGTCCTTATAACAGCCAGCAAAGGTTCCCTATTCATTAATCATGACATAAAACCTTTTGTATTCATTATCAAATTATCATCTTGCTTGATGAATTTGATTCTACAAATTTTATTTACTAAGGTGTTTTCTGCCTTGAGGCTTGACAGTATTTTCAATTTAGAAGTTTCAGAAAATTTCAGAGACATTGAAAATGCTACGCGTAATCTTCAACACCTCTTTTGCCTCTTAAATTTATAGCAATACTGATTTGTTTTGGTTTTAATGTAAGAAACAGAAAATATATTTTCCTTAAGAAATTAAAATGCAGTGAAAAAACTTAGCTATATCTACTTAGTGTTCTCTGTGTCATACTAGGTTTTTTAGTTGAATATGACATCATTTCAGATAACTGTGTAACTTTATTATTATTACACCTCTTTGTCACTGTTAATTACATTCTGTCAGCATTTCTATTCTGTGTACAAAGGCTTAAAATTATAATAATATCTTTATAAAATCCATAATTTTAATAAAATTAGTGAAAACAAAACACAAAAATCTAGATGATAGATTGAGAAAGATATTTGTGCAATAGACTATTTTCCTTTTTTTAACCAATATTCAGAGTATGATATTACCAAAGAAAATAATATTCTTAGAGACCTTAATCACTAAAACAAATACAAGACCCAAAATGAATCCCAAAAAAGCAAGAACACTAAAGAAAAATAGTACATAAAATTGCAGCAAGTTTTTGGAGTATCATGTTCACCTATCACATTAAGACAAAATATTCCAATATTAGAATATAAACCATCACAGTTTTTCTATGTTATGTTTGTCTCCAATTCTACTCTTCTACTTCAATCAGCAAAAAATGGGAGTAGTTCTCTGGTTTAAGTGTTAGTTCCAATTGAAAACAAAAAAATCAAACCAAACAAAAACCAAACACAAAAACCCCAAACAAACAAAAAAGGCAATCTTTGCAACTTTGAAATATTTCTAACGTAGCTCACAATCAAAATTATATTTTGCCCCCTTTTTATTAAAGATCATAGACAATCATTTGTACACTCTAGAGAAGCAATAAGGTACAACATAAAATAAAGAAAATCTAGTTATATTTCCAATTCTAGATTTAATGAAACCCATATTGAATACTGGTTTACAATCTGAAGAAAAAATATACACCACCCTCCCATAATTAGGACTGGATTATGACCATCACTATATCTTGTCTTCCCCCATTGATTTAGTGTTTTCACAGATGAAAATTTCAGTGGCCTTTGCGTTTGTGCAATTTTTCCTGGATATTATAGGGATATATAAAATAGTATGTGATTCTCAGAAACCTGGAAATAGTTATAGCTACACTGAAGTAGCTGTGCTGCTGCCACACCAATGGCAGAGTGTGTTACTTCCTGAAAGCACTGGATTTCCTGCGCATTCTCTGTACAGATGTTTTGTACAGATGCAAGGACAAATCAAAATGTGCAAAGTAAAAAAAAAAATCTCTATTGTTCATAAGCAGTAGGTTTCACCCTTCTTGTCTAAGACTTGTCTATAAAAAGAATCATGAAGAAAAATTGAAAAATAAATAGAAAAAAAGATTTCTTTCATCAACTGTGGTAAATTAGTCAGTCCTTGCATCTGACTGCATCTGACAGGGCAAATAAAGGCTCTTCAGATTGAATTTGAAAAATATATTCTCAGAACACCTCCAGGAGAGTAGAAAACCAAGATCTCCAGACTGTCAAGCCAGTATCATGATGTTTGACAGGGAAATATTATCTTCTCAATAGTTTGGTGGTAGGATAAAAAATATTCTCAAATGTCCAAACCTAATTAATGCCAAAATTTTCCATCATAATTTACCATCATAATTTTTGTCATGCATTATAATTGCAATTCTTACACAAATCTTAATCTTTACCAATGAGGTTTCTGTAATTTTGCCCTTGCTATTGGTAGAATCGGGAACAAATACTTTTTTTTTTATCTTGGGCTTATCAAAGTACATAGGAAGAAACTTAAATATATTTTGTTCCTCCTAATGCTCTATGGACAAAGATGAATTCATTTTACACTAGCTTTTCTGCTGTTGCCAAGCAGAGATGAATATTATCTTATCTTTTTTGTTTTGCTTAACACAATTCTGCCCCAAGATGAAGTCAAGGCCAAGGGCAGACAAATATTTCATACGGAAAAGAAAGATAAGTAAATATTCACCATAGATATATTTGTTCCTGCATGGAGAAGCTAGTAAGAATCATGTGAAGAAAGCAAGTGTGTGAACACCTTTTGATTCTCTCTTTAAAGCAGCATTCTTATTAACTGCACTGCAATCATTTTCCGCTATCTGGAAAAATCCTGTAAAGCATTCCTGCTCTGTACTGAGCTAGTGACACTGCCCTTTACTCAAAAAGAGTGCTTAAAAGACTGGGTGCATTATGACAGACACAAGAACTTCATTATATTGTTGAGGAAAAAAAGGAAAACTGTTAACATTGTGTTCAAAAGAATATTATATCCTTCTCAATGAGCTTAGTAATGCAAAAGTTCACATTTTAGGAGTCTGACTCTGCAGCGTTTATTCATCCCAAGTACTTAAATGAAACTATTTTTGCGAGCAAAATTGCTTTCAACTGGACTTGATGATAAAATTCTTAGCAACTCCTTGATGCGAATTGATATTCATTGCATGGACAGGAAAGTTCAAGTACAGAACTGCCTCTGAATATTCTGGCTTCACAGCATTTTGATGTAGGTTTTTGTTCTAGTTTGTGAGTGAAGAGAATCGCAAGGACTTAAAATGTAGCCAGATTTTATTTCAAGATTTGATTGTATCACAGTTGGTCCAATTTTGCCATTATATCTGGGCAGATTCTAGGGAAAAACAGACTATGTCTATGTGTATGTTTGTGTGCAGGTGCATGTGTGCATGTGTACACTTCATTTGCTCATTTGTGTTGCGTTCCCCCCGTCACTGGGTCCTTTGGTGTTCAGCAGAACAGATTCCAGAGCTCCCCAAGAAAATGATCACAGCACAAGCCTGCCAGAGATTAAAGAAAGTTTGGACTGCTCCCAAAAGAGGCACATGGTGTGACTCTTGGGGGTGTCCCGAACTTTGATGATCCTTGCGAGTCCCATTCAGCTCTGGATATTTTATGACTTGAGTTCCCTTCGTAATGACTTCACTTTGAGATGTGAAACAGCCAATCTGACCATGATTTCTGTGTAATCCATCACCTTCACTAGACCATCACTGTTCTGGTTTACTTTGCTTTTGGGTCTTTTTCTCTTTTGTTACTGCACATTTAAGTCACAGTTTGTAAACATTCAAGAGTCCAGAAAGTGTGCTAAGACTCAGGATTCCTGCTTAATAATTTCATAAAGGATATGTCTTTAAAAGGGAGCTTATCTGAAATTATATTCATTGTGACTGCAATACTAGCCAATTGAAAATATTTTATAGAACTTCAATAACAGGAGGGTTAAAATAACTCCTAGATAATAAGAAAATTGTATAATTTCCTGAATAACATGTAAGTAGGAAGTGAGGAAAACCAAGCCATTATAAACCAAGCCTTTATTGTCTAATTTATTTTCAAAATATGCTTTGCTCACCCAGTTACTTGAATTCTTTACACCTTCATGATAACAGCTTTGTTTTAAAAAGAGCACATTTACTATTTAAAAAAATAAATATATAAATAAACAAAAAATGTATCTGATGTTATTTATAGCCACATGATGACAATCAGCTTAACTTTCATTTATGCAAAGTTTATGCACATAAGACTTTAAAAGTTCAGGAAGAAAGGAACTAAAAATAAATGGAATTTCAACAGCAATCAAACCATTACCATATTATGGTGGCATCATTTCAACTATTTTTAATGCCACATTTCCAAAAGGTCATAAAATAAATGTAACTTTATTCAAGAAAGAAAACATAATAAAAATTATGAATACCAAAGGAATCAACTACCAATGATAGATAAATCCTCAGTAGATTATCCAGATAGCATAGTGGCACTCTCACCTGTTTTACTGTTCCAAAGGATTACATCTCCTGTGATTGAATTAAACTGAGTCTTACAAGATCTCAGGAAATTTTGAGCTAAAGCCTGTTCATATAGTATTGAAAAATGGCTGACTACTGTGCAAAGCCCCAACAAGTAGAAACTGGCATCCTAACAGCATTATCAGATGTAAGAAAATTTACACCAATGGGAACCTATGAAAATACTCTTCAGTATTTGTGTGTGAAGTACACATCACAGTGGCTGGAAAACTAGCAGTATAATGCTCTGCTTTATTTCACATAATTTTCACCAGGCAAATCATATTTCCATAAAAAATAACAATATGAGCATTTCTAAATAAAGAACACAAAATGTCATTTTGTTGGCTAGAAAAAGAAGTAAAAGCAAATATGTATTTTATCAATATTTTGTCCTCAAAGATTTTGTCTTATGAGAAAAATTATTTCAATTTTTTTTATATCTTCTGAAGATGCTATGTAAGGAGCAGAGAAATTGATTAAAGCAGTTCTCAAAAGCAAACTTATTAAAAAATATTCCAAGAGTTGTGAAGCTCTTTCTTGCCTTTCTTGGAGTCATTTATATTATTTTTGTTATTTGTTGATATTAATTTGATTTTAATATAGGATTTGAATTGACACAAAAAAAAAAAAGGAAAGGAATTTAATGATGATGTGCATTACTTTTTAGTTCCATTCTACAGAAGCCAAAAGAAAAAATCTGTAGATTTTTCCTAAAAATTGAAGAACTTGGGTTTACCAAGCAAAGGAAAAAGATTCCTTAGTTACTATTAATTTTTACCGGAATTATAGCTCCTATTCCTTGTACAGTTGCTTATCACTTATTGAATCAAACTATCATGGCTACTAGTTTCCTTTTGCAAACATCAAACTATTCTGAAAAAGTAATAGACATTCTATTTGCTTAATATTGCACTAAATGTTTGACATATAGACTAGAAAAAATTTCCATAGACAGTTCCCAAACATGGCAACTGAAAGCACTAAACAACACACACAAGGTAGGCTACTATTGCACAGTGGAGAGTTCCAAACTTTCCTTCTGTGAATAGAGGCATAACCTCAAAGTATATTCACTGATGTAATAGAGTTGCAGAATTATATAATGTTTGGAAGAGACCTTAAAGATAAGCTTGTTCCAACTGCCTTGCCCCATGTGCAAAGCACACCTTTCACTAGTCCAGGTTACTCAAATGCATCCAGCCTGTCCTTAAACACCTTGAGGAATAGAACATCCACAACTTCTCTGGACAACCTGGTCCAGTGCCTCACCATCCTCACAGTAAAGGATTTATTTTCAACATTTAATCTAAATCTCTCCATTGTAGTTTAAAATTTTTCCTTCTTGTCCTATCACTAACTGCCTGAATAAAAAGTCACTATTTTTATAAGTCCTTTTAAAGTACTGGAAGGCCTTAATGAGGTCTCCCTGGAGCCTTCTCTTTTCCACGCTGAACTCTCAGCCTCTGTTCATGAGTGAGGTATTCCAGTCCTCTGAGCATCTCCATGGCTCTCCTCTGGACCCAGTCCAACAGGCCCACATCTTTCTTGTGCTGGGAACTCCAAAGCTGGACACAGTGGAGTCTTATGAGAGCGGCGCAGAGTCAGACTCACCTCCCTCTGTCCATGAAATTCAGTGCATGATTGTATTTTTGGGCTGCAAGTGCACAGTGCTGGTTCATGTCCAGCCTCTCATCCCCAAATCCTTCTCTGCTCACAATGAGTTGCACCAGTCTGTAGTCATGTCTGGGATTGATCTGGCCCATGTGAATAATATGGGGTAAAGATCATAAAGAAAAATGTTTATATTCATAATTTGATGAGGATTTTACTCAAGTAAAGGCTGTAGGTTCAAATTGCAAACATATACAGGACAATTTTTCTATGCAGACTGGTAGAATAAAAAAAATAAATTCTGCTTGTACCTGTAGTTGCTGGCCACCATATCTGCATTGACCACTAAGGATTTTATTCAGCTGCTGGCCACTAGCATCCAATAGTATCTTAGATGCCTTAGAATATCAGGCTGAGGACTGATTAGGGGCTGGACCATATGTTTGGGGAAAGCTCGAATGTTAGAATTAGACACTTTGTAGTTTGTGGGATGTTTTGTGTCATTGCAAAAGGCAAGAGCTGCTCATAGGGGGCTATCCAAATTGAGGACAAAAGTGTGAGAAACATTTAACATTTAAGATAAATGCTGAAAATCTAAGTAATTTTTGTTTTTATGTCATTGTAAATAAAAGGAATGCACACAATATTTCCTAATACTAATATTCAGATATTGGGAGTATGGACAAAGAAAGGTGATTTTGATAATTATTCTGCAAGAGTTGTTAAAGCATTATAGTGAGCACTACTGACAAACTGTAGATCTTCCAGTTTACATTCTACTCTAAAGCAAAGTCCATTTCCAGTAAAATCAGCTCTTTTTCCTGTTTATGAATAATAGCTAGCAAAATCAAATGAAAACTGTTTCCAATGGATAAAACCCAAGAAGGATTTCAAAGTAATTACTCAGAGCGAATCAGATTTGATCTGTAATCTGGGTTAGTGGCTATTTGCTGAAGATCTTTTCCTCTCATAGGACTAACTACAGCCCATTGTAAAAAATAATGTAATCTTGGTTGACCTTTAGAAGGAATGTGTTTCACTCCTGAAAAGTGGCTAAACTTTTTCTGGCATATATTTCTTTCAGACGTATACCAGTTTGGATGCTATCAACAAAAGAATTATTTAATTCAAGGAAAATTTGTACGTTTTGTAACTACAACTCAAAGAAACACTTTTCACACTGCCTAAAATAAAGGTAAAAAAATAAATGCTTTTCTAGCAGAGAGGTTATTCTGTCATTGACAGAATGCTTTCCAGAGACTTTTAGGACTTAACCTTAGCACTAGACCCCTCCTTTCCAGTTGCATGTATCATTAAATTTAGTGCCACAAAGTATTGGTTTTGCTTGGCCAAGCTCTGTTAAACAGGGGGACTACAGTGGTGGCTTCTGTGAGAGGATGCCAGAAGCTTCCTCCATGTCCAGCAGAGCCAATCCCTGGGTGATGGTCAAGGATGGGCCAGTTAGAAACAGTGGCAATGCCTCTGTGATAACATATTTAAGAAGAGGAAAACACAGTATTGCACGGATGTAGCTGCAGCCAGAGAAGAGCGAGGTGAGAAAAAGTGAGAGGAACAGCTCTGCAGACCCCAAGGTCAGTGGAGAAGGAGGGGCAGGAGGTGCTCCTGATGGCAGAGCTGAGATTCCCCTGCAGCTCCTGGAGCAGACCATGGTGAGGCAGCTGCCTCCTGCAGCCCATGGAGGTCCATGGGGATGCAGAGCTCCATGCCTGAGTGGGTGAATGCCTGAGAGGAGCCTGTGATCCCGTGGGAGACCTGGGGAGAGAGGACCCCACACTGGATCAGCCTGTCCATGAAGAACTGCACTCCATGGAAAAGTGACCCATGCTGCAGCAGTTTTAGGAGCACTGTTGCCCATGGGAAGGACCGACATTGCAGCAATTCACAGAGAGCTATCGCTCATGAGATGGACTCACGTTACAGAAGTTCATGGAGAGCTATCTCCCATGGGAGAGGACTCCATGATGAAGAACAGGAAGGACTCCTCTCCCTGAGCAGCAGGAGAAACAATGTGTGATGAATGGACCATAACCCCCATTCCCTGTCTCCCTATGCCACTGGGGAAGGAGGTAGAGCTGGGAAGAAGGGACGGGTTGAGGGAAGCTGTTTTGGAGGTTTTATCTTACTTCTCATCCTGCTTTGATTTTGTCAGCAACAAATTCAATTTATATCTCTAATAAGAGCTTGTTTTGCCTGTGATGGTATTTGGTGAGTGATCTCTCCTGTTCCATACCTCAACTCATGAATCCTTTGTTGTATTTTCTCTCCCCTGTTCATCTGAAAGAGGGGAGTGGGAGCAGCTTTGTCACGCAGACAGAGTCAACCCACTACACACAGGTAACAGCATAGTGAAGAACATACATATATAAAAATATGGATAACTCAGAAACCACAGACTGCTGCAAAAATCAAAAGTTTCTTATTGTAGAAGAAAATACTCCTACATGAATGTATAAATCAGACTAACAAAATATTCATAACAGATTTAAATTAATATGGATTTACTTTGCAAAGGGGAAGGACTGTCTGGAAAGATGCATTCAGTGTACCTGAGCGGTCAGAGAGAGAAGTTTCAATGTGGTTTAAGCAAGTTTCCCATTTACTGTGCTCTAGTCTCCATTGTGGATCTTTCTGAAAAACTAGAAACTGAATTTTTCAACACTTTTTAAAAATAAAACTGAAGCAGAAGATGGACTCCAGGAGTCACAAAATGCACTCCAGCTGCAAGCAGACATTCATTCCTTGGAACCAAGCTACAAGAGGTCTGAAGTTAAAAAAGTAAAATAAAATAAAATGTCTTAAACACAGACACAATGCATGTAAGCATGAATTTTAGGAACTGCTCAAGGGGCTCTAAGAGAGTTTTTATACTGTGATATTAAGTTCTGATATTTGAATAATCCTAAAGGCAAGAGGAACTACTGCATACACAATGTAATCAAACAATTTTTTAACACTGATAGTTGACAAAATGTCTGGTCTTTTTGTTAATATTAACCTGTGACCAAATAGTCTCCCTTGTGCTCAAGATAACTGAGATCACGGGATTCCAGTTGGTGGAGTAGCACTTTGAGGTAGTAGCTTAAATAAGTTATGATTTAAAAGCTGCTCAGAAGCTTGGAATTGTAGAAGCATTTCCATTTTATTACTCAACAGGGTTCTTATACATCTATTAAAAATGCATGATAAATACTTCTCAATTAACTCCAAGGTCAAGTCCATCTATTCTCTTTAAAAAATATTTTATATAATGTAAATATCTTTACATTTGAAGATAAACTGACCACATTTAAAATTTGAAAATGAATGAATATGCCTCAGTTCTTATCTATGTGAGTATTTTTTTTTTTCTCAGTGATTGAAAAAAAAAAATAGTGGAATTAACTTCAGGTATGATAAATGAGATTCTAAATAAATAAGAGCTGGGCTTAAAATTCTATCTGATTTTCTGAACTCTTCAGGAACATAAAACATTAATTTTATGTTATTGATTCAAAGAGGAAGTGCAATCATTCAAAATCTGTAGACCTGGATACATTCAGCTATGGATCTGGCTCACTGTCTTCAAAGCAGTCTGGGGAGCAGTTTCTAACTCTTGGACTAATACTATGAACAGATTTCCAGAAACTGGGCCAGTCTTTACTGGGGAGTCTAAATACCTTCCTGCAAACCTTCAGGAATTACCAGTTGTGTGCACGTGCATGGAGTAAGCACTCAAAGGCTTATTTACAGTGCTAGGGGTTTTTCTGAGAGTCACCCATTCACTGTCACATCTCCTTGCCTTTTATTTTGTGGAAGCTGTGCATGACAGCAAACTGAAGATCTTGCAAACATGCCTTTTATTCGTGACAATGAAATGAGTAAAAAGACTGGAAAATATGTAATATTTCCAGATGTTGCAAAAGCATGAAAAAAAGAAGTCTATCTTTAAGAACCTTGGTACAAGATCACTTAGAAAAATTTATGTATACTAGATAGCTCAAAAAAATCTGGTAATTGATAAGTAACTTCCCCTTTCTTTGTTATCAGTGCAGTTTTCAACTGGAAATAACCATGATGAGATGCTGACTCTAGCCATATTGCTTTAGCATACTTTTTGCACTGATGTAGTGTCACTCTTGAAATTATGCCAGGCTAAAATAAGCCCCACTTTTCTGGCTTAGAAAATCTGGCTCCCCCATCCTCATCACCTACCTGAGCTGGGATTGGTGTAGCTTTTGGCAAGCACAAATGAGACTTTTCACCCAAATGCCTGACTATATATTTAAGCCAATCACATGCACACATACATACATTTGCCAAATATTTTGATTTTACTAGTGTATATAGAAAACTATATTTAAAATTCAGCTTCATATTCTTTTCCTTATTTTCATTCTGCCTGTGTAAAAACTCCACTGTTTAAAAATATTTCTCCCTACAGGACAAATTATTCGTGAACTTTTTGCTGTTTATCTCTCTTGAGATATAATAAAGACATGACAAAGATACCATACTCATTATTTTCAAATCTGTGGAAACAGTATTAATTTTATGCACTTAGTTAAAAAAATGATGGCTTAGGATGTTGGAGGCAGCGTCGTTGGTTTTTTTTTTTACTGTTAGAGCATTGCCTAGTGAGAACTTATGCTACAGTGCACAAGAGTGGGCTTCCATTCTTCGTTTGTACTGATTCATACTGAGTTTCAGCTGCAACATCAAATCAGTTCACTTCATCTTTTCAGTATTGGTAATTTCTATACAAATATAACCTTCATTTTAGCATCAGTATTTTCTAATAATTTATTTAAACTGCATTTTATATTTGCTGGGAGATTCTGGGAAGTATTGATCAAAAAAAGGAATGTATAAATCAATGAAAGAGGCTAATTTGTAGCAGAAATCATTCCAAATACTATCTGTTCCAGGCCCACACAGTACCTGCCACAGGTGCTATACTCTGAAACCAGTGGAAAAGTAGATAAAACTCAACATATAATTAATCACACTTAAAAATATTATGAAAGCCTAGAGAACTTTGAGATTTGAAATATATTATATACATTTCTGAGTTCTAAATTACAAGTTATATAACTTAAAATGCAGAACATGCACAGGCACAGACATGTTGGTATGAAGCATTCTGAATAAGCAAAAAAGATTAGTGACACTGAAGAAACAACTGGTCAATTCAGAGCCAAAATTGTGGTTCTGAGGAGGGGACCTGGAAAAAAAAGAAGGTTGACTACAGAACTGTAGTGTTTTTGCATCACAGATTATGGTAGAGTGGAAAATGAAGGTTATGAACCACTTGCTCAGTTAATACTGATGTCCCCATTGGATGACCAGGTGCAGAGAACCCCATACTTATCAGTGGTACAGAATCAATTTTTTACATTAAGTACATCCAACCTTGACAGAGTTTTGCCTGTTGTTAGGTCTACTGATAACTGCTGAGTTTTTGTCTCCATCTGCCTTCTAGTGATTTACTCACTATTTCTAAGTAGAATTTAGAGGGGAAAAAAAAAACCTCATCAACACACATTTATTTTACAAAGACAGCAACAATGATGGGTTATGACAGCTTAGTTTCCTTTGAGAATGCTTTGAGACTTTTATTTTTAAATAATTTCAGAAAATTTAATTGAACTTTAAAATGAATTCCATAATTAAGAATTAGGAGAAGACAATATTGAAACTGCTAATAGAAAGAAATCCAAATTAGAGTCACAACTGACGAAACATTGATTAATGGAATCACAGAAACAAAGAATCATAGAACCATAGAATACTTTGGGGTAGAAGAAACCTGCAAAGATCCTCTGCTCCAACCCTCCTGTAATGAGCAGGGACATCTTCAGTCACCCAGGCTTCTCAGAGTCATGTCCAATTACTGAGTGGTGGTTTGTTTTCAAAAAATAGAGTAGTAGAATGAAAAAGATTCAAACGGTTAGGCGAAAACTTCTGAATGTTTCATGTCATGATTTCATTCATAATGGGTTTGTTTTTATTTTCTATTCTGCAGAAAGACTTTCAGTTTAATTTGAGCCATCAAAGGAAAAGGACAACACTGTCTTTCTCTCCTTTATCTTAATCTTTTTAGGGTTCTCTGCACATGGTCATTCAACAGGAACACCAGTATTAATTGAACAAGTGGTTGACAGCCTTCATTTTTTATGCTTTTAGAATCTGTGATACAAAAATCTGTGATACAAAATTATTTCTAAATCTTCTTCTTCAACAGTCCAAAGAGCTTTACTTTTCAAAGTAATTAAATATTCTTTTTCAGACATTAAAATTTCAAGGACCTGTAGTCTACCTAGGAAACTTGTAACCTCCTAAAATACATATGTCCTCTTAGAAAAGCTTGATCAGCACAAATGGCTTGAATGTTGATGATACTACTCTTGATTTTGACGATGACCACATCATCGCATTTAGTTTAAAGAAAGCATCAAAAAAATCACTTTCTAAGAAGATGTGGCATAATACATAAAATCATCAGCACCATTTAGAGAACTTTTAAATCTTTTAGATATTCTGTATAACTCTCTTTACTCCATTCCTAATTAAGGACAGTGGTTATATTCTTAGCAAGAAATCAGGAAAAATGCTTAATGCCACTACATTTCAAATTAATTTTGTTAATGAAAGGTGAACTAGCAGTTTACATAGCCAAGGAAGAAAGGAATGAACAAAGAGACAAAAAAAAGAATGAATGAAGGAATGAAAGGCCAAAGGGAGGAATAAAAGAAACAGATCATTGGGTGAATCCTAAGAGCCTGAATTTTCCCACATGGACAATCATAAACATCTTGAGAACAGGATGAAACTTGGGTGGAATAAGGATAGGGATAAATTACTAAAGTGGATGGTAACTGGCTTCTCAGACTGAAAGTATCTCTTATGCACACATAAGAGCATTCCATAAAAATTATTCTGTATTTCTTTTCATATTTTCATAAGGCTGTTGTCTGAATTTGGAAGCAGACACTCCATGATTCTGTGCAATAATCAGTTGCAACAAATATCATCAAAATAACAAGAAAACATGTCTCTCCACCAGTAACAGCTGTGGGAGAGATCAAGGATTATCCTCCTAAATTTAGTCCACACACTAGTGTTTTGCACAGTCCCAGCTAGGCAAGCATTTATGTGTCTGGAGATGGCAGATTAATGCACAGCTTAGAGCATGAATTTATCCTGTCTGAGGTGACTGGGAGCATGAGATGTATTGAATAGCTGTATTAAGCTTAAAAGCATAGGAGAAGGTGAATGAAAAATAGGAAGGTAAGGAATAAAGTGAGAAATAAGAAGGTCTAGAAAATGAAAGAAATGTATCCATGTGTACTAAACGTGTGCCAAGTCACTTGCCATTAGGCGCAGTAAAAATTAGGAAGGATGTCATTGTCCATCTGACTCCGTTTATCTGATAATCAACACTTTTTCTACTCATAATCCTGAACTCTCGTTTTAAATCCACATTAGTGAGATGATCAGGCTGTTTTACCCTTGCCTTATGGACCTTGCCAAGAGAAGTAATTTTCTCACATCATTTGCTACAGTATCAGTCTACTCTTTCATACTAATCAGTCTGGTATAGCACTGCCTCTATCTCACCTGTTACTTTAAATTATACAGATGAATAAACTAAAGTGATTTGACACTCCAGTATTCACTTTTTGGCTGAGGAATATACTTCTGATTGTCTGTAACCAAAAGAAAATACTAACATGCTTTCAAAATACTAGTTAATTAATTTTTTTACTGATAATTTAGTTTCATAGATATCACAATTTTCTTATGCTGTTCTCTATTTTCATTATTCCAAGTATTTCAGCTTGTGTGTGAAAAGCACATCATTATCATCTTTCTTTTAAACAAACACAGTGAGTTTCATTTTGACCTTTTAATCAATCAGAGTTATGCCAGAAGCAGCAGTCTTGTGTGACTTTTTTTGGGGAGGCTTGTGTTTCATACATACAGGGTTTGCTACTGTTGGGCCTCAGACTTCTGGTCTCCATCTCAAGTTTTAAAGCACATTACGGTATGCTGCATGTGCCGACCCCAGCTAAAACTATGCCAGCATTTCCATAATAAAAGCTCTCATATCCAGAAGTTCCAACTGTACAGTCAGCTGTAAAAATGTGCAGTAGGCTAAAATTGGATATATGGGATTTCCATCTGGAATTAATATAAATTTTAAAAAACCATTCCACTTGATTTCTGAAGTTTTTTAAAAAGTAGCAGTTTGTGAGATCCCTTATTGCCCTCTCACCTTGTAAATAAAAAAACAATTGAGCTTTTTAAAATTTATTTAACCCTGATTAAGCCTGCTTCTGCTTCCACAGAAGTTTTGCTTTATATCTTAGACATGAGTATGTTTTTTTCTCACATATACAACACAGGTGACCATATGCAGTTGTTTACTGAGAAGAATTTAAAAATAACATGCTGTCATCCTACCTAAACAGGTCACTGCTACTGATGTTTTTATCCCATCAGAATCCTACTTCTGCAAAATTGGGGATGGGTACATCAATATATAATTTTGGTTTCATGGCAGGGGGCAGACTCACAATACACTTTCTCTTAAAGCAGTTCTGAAATTCTTGTTTTTGCATTGCTTACTGTGCTTTATGCAGTTCGTTTACTTAGAATAAATAATTAAGAAATTTATCTTTTAATAAAGAAATATATAACTCTAAATAATAAGTTTAGTTGTAGCAGATCTTCCTGTTTTGCTGTATAATTCCATGAGGCTTGCCTAGGCACATTCTCAGCAGTCCCATGTCATTCATCTTGCCTGCCTAAATGCCAATTTTTGACTAAGACAATGTACTTTCTGCACAAGGATATCATTGTATCTCTGGCAAGAATATCTGCAATTTATCCATCCAAGAACCTAATATATATAAGTTTCAGGGAATAAATTGCATTCTTTCTGCTAGCAGACAGATGAGATTGTGCATCCCTTCCATAGCCTTCCCCACAGCCTGAGACTCTTCTGCAGCTGTGGGGCAGATTCAGAAATAAGGCTCTAGAGGTGCGTGGACCCCACAGTCTGTGCAAAGAAAGCAAAGAGAAACTGTCTGCTTGCTCAGCAACACCAAATCTCAGTCTGTCCACACCACTGTGAAATGAGAAGTAAATGATGGAATTTTTTTTATCTACATTATGAACATGAAAATATCTAGATTAAAATAATATATGAGTCAGGGAGTGTCCTGGTGCTAATTGTGTTATAATTGTGTGCTGAGTCTATTACAGACATTTGGAAACAGGTCATTCCTTCAGCATCAATTGTCATTACACCTGAACACATGTTCCACAATTCTTTCTTGTTGGGAGAAAAAGCACAATTATGCGTGGGAAAAATCAAGGTTAAAGCAATCTAGGGCAGCATAATAAAACTGCTCAAAACTTCTCTATTACTGATAAGGCAAATAAGCTGCAAGCAAAATATTTTTATCTACCAAATAATTTCTTTCACTAATGTCTGTGAAAATGTGCAGATATACTTTAGAGAATTTGGAGGTGTCCCTTGTTTCTTCTAAGTTAAAAGGAAACAAAATAAAAAAATACGGGTCAGACCTCTGGTTTACATAACCTTAGCTTATATCTATTAGGGAGTTTCAGATAAAGTATCCAACTACATAAAACAACAAAGATCAGAAAACTGCATTGCCAAATCAAACTAGCCCATTTACTTACTTTGTGAAAAATACAAAATTGAATGCGGCTGTTACTATAAAAAGAAATATATTAAAATTCTGAATCTTTATGATGGCTTCTGATTTCATCTTCCACAAGCTGAAATCTATAAAGCATTTTGCTTCATAGCTTTCAAAATACTGAGTTGTACTATACAGTCTAAAATATAAAATACATAAAGAGGAAAACCTAAGGATTCCACACTGGTGAGAGAAAATGTTACATAGCTCAATTGAAAACTGTATATCAGTTGTATAATATCAACAGAACACAGTAGTACTTTTAACGCACAAAGGCTGTTCCTGGTTTTCGAGCTCAATCCAAATACAATGACCACTATGATCTCATTATATTCCACTTTTTCAGGACTAAGTGAAGGTCCAGAATCTTTAGAGTTGTATGCCTTATTTCCCATTCTTGGATGTACAGTCTGTAAGCAAGGCTTTGCTTTTCTTTTAAGGAAAAGTGGGAGAAAGGAAAAGAAAAAAAGGAAAAGCAAACCAAGCTTCCTTCAGGAATTTAAATATATGGCTGCTAGCCATCTGCTGCTTGTACAGCATCAGAGAATGAATAAAAATCCATAAAAATCATCACCCCTTCCTTGTTCTTTTGTAAAGGTGAAAATTCAGGAGTAATGGAAAACAGGTTGTGGAAAAACATGTCTTATGAACTAGGACCAGGAGAAGACACACTGTTTCACATGGAAAAAGTGGATGTGAAGATCCCACTGCTTGATATTTTAATGAAACCAGAAAGAATTTCATAGGAGAGTAAAATTGGACAAAAAAACACATTTTAGCACCCTTGGGGGGAGGTCCCAGACAGACAGAAGGCATACCCATTTTAAATAACATAAAATGTAACAGCATCTTATGTATCTATTGCTGTGTGATAGTTAAACTACAAGTTTCAGGAAATAATCATATGGAAATAGATTTGTAGGCCACTGATACATCACTAAAAACTAATGGTCATCCATGGGTCAGGAGCTAGCGTTGCAGAAAGAATCAGTATCTCCAACTGCCCTACAGCTATGCTGGAATTATATGTTACTGGGCCCTGGCACATGGCTAATTCTGCATAAAATACAATCCTGTTAATACAATTTCTGCTTGCAATTTGAATACCTTAGCTGGTGTCTGCAACGTACTTTATTGGTAGCTAAAGGCAAACAACCATCTCCTCTCAAGCCTATGCATAAAACAGGACTTTCTGGGGAAAAAAAGACCTACCAGGAAGAAAACAGAATTATTATTTTGTCTTCTATCCTGTCTGTACAGAAATACATAAAACATCTTATAAAGCATAAATACTACATGATTATGTAGGTTGGGAGGGGGATTAGAAGCAACAGTTTTTAAAAAAACAAACACCAATCCTATTAGATTTAATTGAGGTAAAACATCCACTTTAAAGGATTCAAGACTTCCCTTGAATTCTCTTACTCTTGATAGTCAAGTGATTTACTTTTGCAACCTCTAGAGAACTTTGTAATTGTAATATACATTTTTATTTAAATATCCTCCTCAAATATTAACAGTCTTGTACTCATTTCTGTTGCTACAGAAAACTCTTTTTATTGGGTAACATTGACATCTATATTGCCTCCTCTTTCTGTGCTGTTAGTATGAGTATAGGGTTGGGCTCTTTCAGAAATGCTCAAAATAACAAGAAACAACCTAAGAAAACTAAGACTCCAGCTTTTTAAAAATCACCAACAAACAGTGGAGACATCACTATCAGTGAAGGATGGACAATATCTTTGTGTTATGAAACTGAATGTTAGATTTTGCATAGATTTAGAGCATGCTACTTTGTTCTATAGAAGTGGTATTTTGTCCAGTAAGATAAAATTCTAACCAATCAGTCTTTGGAAAAGCAGAAGAATCTTGAACATTTAATCAAGCAACATACATTTATCTCATGCATAAGGAATCTACAAGTAACTGGAATGCACTAATTTATTTTCAATTGAAGTTATGGACTTTAAAATAATTCCTTTACATTATTTTGTGTTTTTATTGATATGCTTATGCAGGAAAATCCAATTACTCCTTTTCACTTTTCATCTTCTCTTCCCTTTTCTTCCACTGCCTGTTCTTTCTGTTTGACTGAGCAGAAAAAAACATGGGAGTAACGAGTCAGAATAGAAGAAAGAAGGAAGATTTCTTTGAAAGTCTTTAAGTAGAAGTTTTGCATAATTTTGTATTTTAAATCTCTAAATGTAAAAGAATAACCTGAAAGTGTGTAAAAGAAATAAATGTTGAAGGAACTGTTGAATGTTTTGAACAGCTACTGTACTTATCAAGTGATATTTGCTGGTAGTAAGTCAAAGATCTTAGTATGCCTGCAGTTTTCCCTTGGTGTCTTCACTTCAATGAAGCTCTGTTCACCCCTTATAAATTGGGCAGATTTGTTCTCGGGAATAAAACGAACAGATATCTATATATAAACATGAAAAAGTGGGTGAGGAAAACCTTTCATTTTCTTTTGGAGCTGAGCACCACTGGAAAAGACTGTATTAAATCTCTGAACAGTGCAAATCACTGCATGGCAAAGAGTTTAGAATGAAATCCCCTCTATAATTGAAAATGTAAATTCCCTGAAACGAAACTGACCAGCTGAGCCCCAGTTCAGCAGTGTATTTTTGTGGTGTTGTTACTCCAGTGTAAGCAAAAAATAACTGCAGACACTCGGGCCTGTTTTGTGTACTTTATTCTGGTTTGCTGTCTCTCCTACCTGAACACACTCCCTAGAGTGCCTGACATTTTCTCCTTCTCAATAAACCTATCCTGAGTTGGCAGCGATTTTACCTTTCTCCCTCTTTACCGACTGCCTGCATTTGAAGACCCTTTGATGTCTGTGTGCAAAAGATAAATGTTGATCTCCTGCAACCCAGGAGTAGCAGGCTTCAGTAAGACACACACTGTGGTAGTCTCAGCTCGGGGAGGGAGGAATTCTCTTCTAAATAAAACAAGCTTTGCTTTAAAAGAGAAAAAACATCTGTGGAAATACTTTTCCCTCTAGCCCCTCTCTTGTAAGTATACAAGTGCATTTGGCATTCTCCTGTTCTCTAGTTCTGTGTCTTTAAACAGAATTTTTTTTTCTGCTATGTGCAACATCAAACATAATGCCGGCATCAAGATTATTTATTATCACTATTGTGATTCCTCTCAGTAGGTACATAATAAATAGCTTATGTTCTAAATCAATGGACATGAAAGGAATTTAATTTCATTATGGATGAAAGTCCTGAGAAAGAATTCTGAAATAAATATTTCAGTGTAAAGAAGAAATTCTGGTGAAAGAATAGAGGTTACTTAAAGGCTTACATTTTCATTAGCTGTAAGAAATTTTCTCTGTAGAACTTCCTGTAGCAGCTAGTTCTGCTCACACTCCCTACCTGTAGGTTATTTTGGAATTTCTGCAATTGCAGATAAAGGGAAATTTTCCTTACTCCTCTGACAAACACGGGCAGTACACAAATAGGAAAAAAAGAAGAAAAAAACCCCACATGTATATTTAACTCTTAAGCCCACCACTCATCATCATCCTGCTTATTTCAGCTTTTTACTGCATAATTTTTTTTTTTCTGCAAAACTTTTCCAATGCTGGGGGAAAACCTGCAAAAACAGACTGTAGTGTGAATCATCCCAGTCAATCAGAAAAAACCCAACAAACTTTTCTTTCTATCTGCCACTGAAATATTAATAATACAAATACTCTACAGGTACAGGTTAAAAGAAATATAGTTTGCAATTCTTTCAGTGGTTCCATCTATCTATAAATTCTAGTTTCCTATCTTAGAGCAATTCATAAAATATGTTTACATATTTGCATACACATACTCTATACTTTGAAGAATATTGGTTCACAGGAAAAAAAAAGAGAAAATTATCCAGAAAGTCAGGTTTCAGAAATTATTTTTCAAATTCTGAACGTAAACATACCAATAGTAAATAATAATACTCTTAATTATTATATGGAAATACTCATAGTATACTAAACATATATACTTGCTATGGTGGCATTACACACTACATATATACATGCAAACATATGCACTGAGAATGCATGCATTATATATAGAATGAAGATTTTCAAAATAACTGGTCACATCCATTATCATCCCAAAGTGAATAGTGTGAGATTTTAATGGTGAGATGCGTTTATTTTCTTATCCTAATTGACAGTATGTATAAAAAGAATTAATTAGTGTTCACACTGACATAAAATACTAGATTCAGTAGAAAAAAGATTGTGTAACACGACTATGAATGACAAGCACTTGGTTTGCTACACTAACTGTGATGATCTAATACCTGTCTGCTGGCAACTGGGCTGGTCTTAACACTCCTTTTCCCTTGCTTGCTCTCACAGATGGGTTCCATCACTCCTCCTGTATTCATCTACCAGTATTAGTCTACCTTTCTGGTTAGCTGACCACAGTTAATAGGATAAAACTACATCTTTGACAAGAAGAAAATAAGTTGCAGAAAGAAAGAATAAATGCCAGGACTCTGGGGGAGATTTCGGAGAACATGTAGCTCATTAAAAATGACGCAAATGTTCATGAAGTGGTTCTTTCTAATGAAAAAAGCTGGAGCTGTAAGTTATGGGAAAAGGCAGTCTCTGGCAGAGAACTCCCAGCAAGCTGTGTGGGAAGAGAAGACAAAGACCTCTCTAGTTTGATTTTAAGGGAAATACACCAGATGCTCTTGATGCAGTTTTTTTGGTTTATTTTTTTTCTCAGCATCCAAAGGAGTTTGTCATGGCGACTAAATCCAGTAATTTCTAACATCTGAGAAAAAATAAAGTAGCAGTCCTCATGCTTCTAAGTGTTTTGATTCAGGTCTAAGCAGTATCTGAATATTACTGGACACTAGCACACACCTATATGATTTGTGAGTGAATGTTTTGGCTAGCACAAGAATCAAATTAGTTATCTTTTGAACTCTGCATGGCCCATATGTGACAGTATTACATGTATATTATATATGCATACATAAATGTTTAAGATACATAACAGATGTAATATAAATCCATACAAACACACACAAACGTGTAAATATTTTTTATTTTTTAAAACCCACACCCTTATACTCATCCTAGTCAGATAAGGAAACGCCTGTGATATACCCATAGGTCCCTCATGAAATGGGTCAAGCTGAGCCTTACTTTTCCTGCCACTGTCCACCGCTGCTTCAGGTGTGTCTAAGCCCAGCTTTAGAGAGACTGCAAGTTAGTGTTTATGTACTTACAGAAGAAAGGTTGAGAAAACCTTTCCAGGCTCAATATTTTAGCCAATACCCAGTAAAGATAGTGGTATTAATATCTTATAAATGCTACAGAACATTCATAAATATTACTGTGCTACTACAGAAGAATAAAGATTGATAACTGTTTGAAAAGGGTGAAATCTTTGCTCATGTCACTCAGATCAATGTTGTTCTCAGAGGATGACACTTCACAGGAAGCAGCAGGGGTAGAATTGATCTTAACACAGATAAAAAATTGTAATTGCACACATCATAGAAAAAAATGAAAAAAAACTAGACATCAGAACATTAAAAAAACCTTTTGGTATCCAAGTTAACTTGAAAAAAACAAACAAACCAACCCAAAGCAAAATATCACAACTCAAAAAGGACCCCTGAGATTGACCAAAGGTAGCCTTCCTGTAATGAAGAGCAGTGTACTTCAGTGTTCTGGTTCTGTAGTTTGTACTATATCATGCTCTCAGATTCTCCTTTACCCAGTTTTCTGGTTTTATACCTATTCATATTTTCTTTGCAAATATCATGTACCCTGCTCATCACTCTGAATTCTTCCTTTCTATACACATAGATGATAGGTTTACTGTTTTTTGAAAGTATAAACAGTATTTTTTTTTCTCTTTTTAGCCAATCCAAGCTGTCACAATCTAAGGTTTATTTTACTCACAGACAGACAATGCTTGGAGTCAAATTTCCTTTATTTCTTGTCAGACTAGTTCATGCATTTCATTTGAAATATTAGGTGGAAACAAATAATGTGTATAAAATATTAATAATCTCACTGTTGTACATTCATTATTTCAATAAGGAAAAAATGAGGCATAAAAATCAAATATAATGAGACCATTACAGAAGAAGAAACAAGGTAATCAATTTCTAATATATAACACTACTACAATGATATTAGCTGTAATTTAAACAAAGTAATCTGCTTTTGTTTGATATGCAAAATGCAAATGAGACATTTTAGTAATGCTCCCATCTCACATCAGTGATGCTAATGAGGAGATGATAAGGTTAATAAATATTTTCTTTTATTATAGTATGGTTTTTTAAAACTGCATTTTGGCTTGACAAATTCCTTTGCAAACTTGACAATGCCACTTCTGATAAAACTAAGTTTTTCCTTTCACAGACACAAACAGAAAATTATATGATGCTTGCATTTTTCCTGAAGCAGCCGTTCAATATCAGAACCACATTTTAGCTCTGAATACATGATAAATCATATAGCTGGAACTTGCTGATACACTCGCCAATGCTTGAGAGGTAAATCATTGTTAAAATAAGTGGTCAAATGTTAATTCCCATGCTACAAATAATTTATCCTCTATTTGAGTTGCATTTGAGGTCATATTTTATCCTCTGAGAAAAAAAGAATACTGTACGCTAATATCTACAGTTAGGCTTGAATTTACAGAATCAAAGTTTCAGAAAAAATTAATGAATAGAGCAACACATAAAATACACAGAAATTAAAATGAGAAAGAAAATCCAGGTAAGGAAGTCTTTCCATTCAATTTTTTATTGTCTTCTAAGACAACCAAATTCTCATCTCTAGCATGGACTAAAATTAAAAGAAAATATATGAAATAACATAAAATATACCACCTCTCTAAATTTTAATGAATAATCTTGGGGATTCTTAAAACTTTTTGGTAGATTTACAAAAGAGTTGCACAGACAAAAATAGATAACAATAACAGAAGGGTCATTATGCCCCTGAACACTTGTCAGTGAGAAAATACAACAACAATGCCCTAAAGAGCTGACACAACATATTAAATCTGAAAGAGGCTGCAGTTGGATCTTTTTTTTGAAAATAAGCTGTAAAGGATATTTTAGAGTAAAGTTTAATATTTCCATTCTATTTTTAAACAAAAGATATTTCAAAGGTTTTAATACACTTGGAATGCATATTCAAGCACATGAATGCACATTTGAAACAAAAATCTGAGGGCAATTTTTATTCAGCAAGAGTTTCATCACTCTCTTCAGCAGGAGTAAACAGGAATAGCTTCAAAAGCTTTAGCTCTAAACTTCTGAGGATCAGACTTCGTTTATCAAACTACTTCATCCGGTTTCAAATCTTCACATTTTCCATGGGAAATTAAATAATATATAATCTAAAACTAAATAATGTATAATCTAAATCTAAAACTGAAAGTGACATCTACTATTTTCTCCAGATCAAGCTTCCTGAAGATAAACTGGAAGCTTACAAAGTTACATCAGCTACATCAGCTCAAAAGCTCTTAAAATGGTACCTCCACTAAACAACATTAAAGTAACAGGTGGCATGGAGTATAACTGAAAACAATTTTAACTGCAAATTAGCTTTTTTCAGTTCATAGCTGACAATAACCATATGGAAGGGCATCATCTGTGATACTAACTAGTTTTAAAACAAAGCCTGCTCTCTGCTTCAATTTGGAATTGGTAATCAGAGAAGCAGTTAAAAGTTTAATGTTGGTCTGTTGCTATTACAGCTTTCTTCTTGAATTTTGAGAAAGATTTAAGGTGTGTTTTAAACAACCTCAGATAGACACATATAGAGAGATGGAAATAGATAGATAGATAGATAGATAGATAGATAGATAGATAGATAATCATAGATACAGACCTTAAGGATTTTCTGAATGATTTTATAGCCATTTCTAGAAGCTTGTTGTGTTAGGCTTGTTGTTCTGGAAATTTAAGACTAGGCTTTCTGGGCTAAAAATAAACAGGAAGAACTTGTGTTTAAATTTGTTTTTGGAGTCCTTTCTACCTTTTTTCAAGGCCACCCAATGTACTGCTTTATGTCCACTGCTGGAACTTCATACATAAAGTCACCAAGCACAATTCAGTCATGGCTTCGTGGATTGATGCTGATAACTTCATTCTACTCCTTTTTGACCTCTGGGTTAGACTACCAAAAAGCTTTATTTTATTATGCTGTCTGTGTTTCTACCAACACAAAAAGGTGTTGAAAGCATTTTAAGCCACACTAAGCAGCCTCAATTTAATCTGATAGTCTTTGGAGAGTTAGTTCAATACCTATTGTCAAACATTTATTACATTTTATAATTGAAATAGCTTCCAGCACACTTTAAAACATGTTTATATGACTCACTGACCCCAGATTTTCCTATTCACAGGGAAAGAGTTTTATGTTCTATACTGCTAAAGCGGTATTGCGCATCTACTTTTAATTTGGGTCTCACTTCTATGCTAGTTGGGAATTCATTCAGAGACAGGACTCATTGCTGGTTCAATAAACTTGGAAATTAAGAAAACAAAAATCTGAACTCCATTTTCTTTCTTTTCTTTTTCCTTTTCTTTTTTTTTAACTCTAATTAACCCTAGCTCAAACTGGCAGAGTGATTTTGTCCGTGGCATTTCCTCACAAGTTAGAGGGAGCATGAGTTTGCATAAAAGATACTACAGAAGCTTGGTTAGTATTTTGCTGTCACACGAGCACATTGGCTCTGTATTGCCAGCACAATCAGTCAGATGAAAGAGTTTCTTGAACTCAGCTTAACACTGCGTCTGTGATAGCCCCACCACTAAAGCATCACAAAACACAGCACCCATCCTTTGGGGTGGTCAAAGAAATAAATAAGCACAATGAAAATGAATAGTGCTAGTCTAACCACTACATTTGAGACGTAAGTCTATCAGATAGTAGAAACAGAGGGAAATCCTAACTAAGCTCTTTACTTTTATTCTTTCACACACTCTCTCTCTCTCGGCAAAAAGCATTGAAGTACCTGAAAGAACACTGCTTGACAAAAAAAAGACTGAACAGCTAGACACTTGAACTTCTATTTACTATAAAATGCCCCAGGGGAAAAGAAATAATAAAAAAGAGAAAAGATCCTTATGTCTTATTAAAAAGATCTGTCTCCTAACACAGGTTATGAGGTCACTAGTAAGGCAACACTACATTTGCCATTGTCTTACACTTAAAACTTCAGTGTAACAACCTATATTGATATAACTTGTTGACATTTATCTTCTTAAATTGGAAAAATATAAAATTATGCATGTCAAACATTTAACAACATTTCTCATTCTGAACCTGATTAAAAAGAAGTAATGTCTGTAGAGAAATGCAACAGTCCTCTACTTCATTAACATATACTTCAGCATACTGTAGGCTGCATATTATATGGATACCTATAAAATACCAGTAGCATGTGATTTGTGTGACTAATCCAGTAATGAGACTGACCAGTCAAACAAGACTTTGAAAATATCCAAAAGAGAGAAAATATGTTTAAGGACAACAGATCCATATGTTTAAAATAAGAGCTACAAAGCTGGATACATTAAAGGAAATAATAATTTATCATAATAAAACAGAGGAAGGGATTTAGAAGTGGGATCTCAATTTAGGTGCAGAATGTAGTAGAACACAGTTCAAGAATAAAAATTATTTTTTGTCCAAATACAAATCACCAGTAATTAAGACATCTCATTTAAGGAATAAATCAGAAAAAAAAGGATGAAAACTGAAGAAAAGACCCAGATTATTTTAAGTAAAAAGGACTTCCTCATAATTTTAAAAGAGATATGTTGGTTTACAATTTGATTAAAAAAATTTTTAGGGAAAAAAAGTCATGATTTTTATTAAATTAGACCACATACTTGTATATTTTATGCACCTTAAGCATTTTGATACCCTATTGATGATAGCACTACTTCTCTCTGACATGCTGAAAAAAATATCACTGTCTATCTGGGTGAATCATCAGTAACCTGTTCAGCCTCATTTGGTGGGCGTCTCAGGTGAAACTACTCAAATTTCCATGATTTCCATTTTATTGAAAGTGCCAGTTTCTGTCTCCATTATACTGCTAAGTCAATCGACCACAGAAAACTCAGAAACTGGCAGCTGACTCGTGCACAGCGTGAAGCTCCTGTAATTTCTCTGGGAGACCCATAATGTACAATCTCGGTATTGAAAGGAAAACTAAAAAGTGCTATGAGTCTAAATGATAAATTTGAGCTCGCTGCATTATTTAGTCCTATTCCTTCAAAGGTTTCCAATGGAAGAACCTTTTACTCTCTACATCCCTGTCTAGTTTCACTTCTCCCCTTTGTACATGCACGCATGCACGCAGAGAAATACTCATTGCAGTTAAAACAGTGTTCACTGGAAGCTTTGTTATACCCTGAGAGTAGCTATGTCATTCAGTACACGGTATGTTAAGTTACACACTATGCTGACACCTCTGTTTCTGTGATTAATTTTCTTTGACACTCTAGGCAAAAACCTTTCACTGAATTGTAACCATTTCTTTTTCTTCCTATTACAGAAAAGCATTTGCTTTTTTCTGCCTCTTTTTTCTAGGGCTTGGGCCAGGGGTCTATAGCTAAACCCTTAAAGTAGAGCATCTTGGAGGATTCTTTTTCCCTGCATAAATAAAGTTTTCTATGTCTCATATCACTTATCATTTCTGCTCATACTTTTTCATAAATGTCCCTTCAGAATACGAGGTAGAATTTGGGGTAGAATTTTTTTTTCAAATGAATTCTAGTGACATTATCTAAAAGGAAATTAATATTTTTGTTCCAAACAAAATCTCAGGGGCTAAACATCAGGTTGAGAAATTTTTAACTGTACATATAATCAAGAGTTTCATAAGTATCTCCAATTCCTATGGTTATTTAAACTCAAAAAATAATATCCACCTAAATGCCCAACAAGAAATAGTCTTCTATTATATTTACTTCTTGTATATTTACAGAAACTACTCTCACTTAAAGTCTTGAGAGCTCAAGTTTTTTGAGTTTGCACAGCAAGAAGAGAACCTAGAAAAGAAGGAACGACTGACTAAAACAGTCACTGTTTGGCAGAAGGTGTCCTCTGCCCATGCCTATATAGGCACATTAGATGTGTATACATCTGTGTAAATTATAACTCCATCTTGGCATAGCTTTCTCATACTGCTTCTGTTCAGTTAAAGCTCTACAGACCTGTATGATAAGTGTCTGGGAAATACTAATTATGCAGTCTAAAATACATATGGAGAAAACAAGGCATTTGGAGAAGCTATAAGGAAACAATAATCTGTACTATCTCAATTTAAACTGAGTTGTTGTTTCATATTATCATGGGATTGCTAGGATTAATGACCACAGAGATGAACCACAACATTCAAGGACTGAGGGTTCAAACCATGACCCAATAAAAATGTAAATGCATAGAAACTGATTTATAAAAGAACAATTAAAAATACAAAAACCATTTATTTAAAAATAAAAAATATGGGTGGTTCCTGTATTTTCATGCTTTTCATGGGGCTTTGCTTATAAAAAAAAAATTAGTTATCTTTTATGCATATATGGAGAAGGTTTCTGACAAAGACTGGGATGTTAAAGTTCTAATGTCTTCTAAGAACACATAAACTCAAAATGCCACTATCTTGAAAAGCAATAAGGAAGCACCACACATAATATTTTCAAGAATTTGAACAGCTAACAGACTAACAGAATATTTCATAAAAGAGGGTGTTTTCTAATGAAAAATGGGGTTAGTAAATGTCATTCATTCTGTATTATCTACTCTATATTTTTGATCTACCTTTATTCTTGACATGGCCATTCAACAGTTTAAGGGACTATGATGAAAAGTTTTTTGTGGTATTGTGGGATTTTCCTCCCACAGTCATTACTAAACCTTAATATTTAATTGAAGTGTTCTGCTAAAAAGCTGGAATACTATCATTAACATTATATCTACTTGGAAATCTCAGAGCATATTTTCAGTGAATGAAATTTCCTCAAATAAATTTTTCTTGACTATACTCAAGTGATCTTTTAAGGATACAGACCATGCAGTGCTTTAAGAAATGAGCTATAAATAAATAAATTAATCCCAGTTTAGATGTTTTGTTGAAAATATTTCACATATATCAAGAACCTATTCTTTTATTTCTCAAACTTTCCACTTTCCACAATTCAAGGTAAATTTTCTATTCTCCTGTTTCTTTCCATTTTTCCTATTATTTCAGATTAATCTGGTTTTTTGTTAGTTTGTTTATTTTTTTTTGTTTGATTTAGAAAGAAATCTTGTATTTTATATCTCTTTCAATATTTTGAATTTTTAAATCCATTAAGGGCTGATACTCAGAATATCCAGGCTGATACTCAGAATATGCTAAACAGCATCTCTCCATCTGGAAATGGTAAACCATAGGTAAAGCATATGGTGTTCATTAATGTGAACGGATGGAAGGCGCCATGCTTTTAGGCATATCAAGAAGCTATATACATACACATTCCCTCAGGAAAGACTCTATGTCAATAAGCTAATAAGTTTGATTTACAAAAAACTTTTAGTCAGCTACTCAGTGAGTAGTGTACAATCTGTCCACCTCGCATAAATAAGTACTTTCTTTAGTTATAATACTGTATACCATAAGGCCTATTTTCTAGAATGTTCATATTCCATAAACTACTTGAAGTAATCAGATGAAAATAAAGCCTAACAACAAATGAATAATAAGGGAGATAAATTGTTACTTGATTTTAATGGAGCTAATAGATTAAATATATGCACGTGATTCACTGAACCAGAGCTTTTTTTTCTCAGCACTAAAGAAAATAATTTGTCTTGCTAGCTGCTTTGTGCTCACACACATTCCCATCACAGCTGAACTACATCACAGCTTCAAGCAGTGCCACTGAAAGTTCAGATGGGTCCCATTTTAAATTCCATCTCGCCTTATTTAAGCATCTGTTTGCTTCCAAACTCTCTGTGTTCCTCCCAGTAGTAGCAGCTGTTTTGTCTCTCTGGTCTGTAGTATCTACTTCCTAACATATATTGATCTAAAGGAATATAGATTTGTAATCTCCGCCTTTTAAAGAAAAACAAAAACCCCTCTTTGTTTTTCACCAGAGGAAGAAAATTAATGAATATTCCAGAAAAAAAATGGTCTAAAGTAATTTATTCTAAAATATCTAAATTTCAGAGAATTAATTACTAAAAATGTTTTATCATGAAATTTCAGAAAGAAATATTCAGAAAAAAAGCCTATATACATGCAGAATGCAGGAATATGTAATAATTACATACAGTAGAAATCTGTAATAATTATATATAGCAGAATCACACATTTATTCATTAATACAAGAGTGGATAAAACTCTTTTGTCTCACGTTTTACAGGAGAAATATCCTCTAATTTCCTTTTATTGCCTTAATCTTGTCCTTTAATTCTGTCCTAGAGGCATAATCTCACTTTTGTAACATTGGATTTTGAACTGCACAAGTGCTAAAGGCATGAAGTGAGAAGGAAGATTTCTTTAGATGGCAAAATGCAGAAAAATAAAAGGAGATCTTGGAGAAATAAGAGTAATAGTCTCAGAGAATAAGTTGAGTACTTGAGAGATAGAAACAACAGTAATACTGATATGCTTCTAATAAGAAAGCAGCTTTGCTATTATTTAAAAGGTATTTTGATGTGTACTGTGCTCCTGTTTAGGAATGCAAATTAACACTAAGAGCCTGTATAAATCTTGCTAGGTATAAGTCTGCCCAGATATTTCACCACATGAGGAGCAATTACTAGCAAATGTTACTCTCCTTATTTGTGCTACCTGGCTGTCCAAGTGGGTGGGCAGGACCAGGCAGGGAAGCAGACCCAGCCACACACCAATGTTGTGCCTCAGGACGGTGACCAGCTGTGTTTGCTCAGGAAAGAAAGTCATTGCAGCAGAAAAGTTTTCCCTCCTTGGAAGATAAAAGGCACAAGTGGAAGATTGTTTGGGAGAAACAGTGTCTCTTAGCCAAAACAGATACACAGTGCACATGGGTAAATTTAAATCTACCTCAAAAACTGTATATATTACATACATACACTTGTGGAAGCATAGAAGAGTAAATCTTAACTACTGAAGTCCTCTAAATAAGAAAACAACTCCAGTATGAAGAGATCTAAATCTAGGGTAAAGTACTCACATTGACTGCTTTAGAAGCCTCTGCTTCCACTACAGTAAATGTAATGAGGTAAAGACTGGTTTAGAGCACATTCTACCCTCTGCATGATGTGATTTCAAAGCTTCAGGCACATCTTATGCAGAATGAAACCTCTAGGCCTTGTGTTCTGGATGAAAACATCAGCTACAGGTAAGTTTGCTTCAGTCTGGTTGAAAACTAAAACCCAGTAATGTCTTTTGAGACCAGCACAGGTGTCAGAAAGAAAAGCTTAAAACAAAGCGAGGGCTTGTCTTCAGGTTCAAATTATATCTTAAGGATATGAAGAAACTTATTTTGATCCTGAATCTGGCCAATTACTTTTTTTAAAATAACATTTTTTATCCTATTAAATTACATTAATCATCTGCTACTAATCCAAAAGAATCAATTTGTTTTAATTTTAAGCATAAATTTTAAAATTGTCGTTAAAACCTATATGGTTACAAATGATGTATTATTCCTAGGTTTACTATTGTTTTCCCCTAATATTTATCTGATTGATTCACTTCAGCTGAAGTTTAGAACCCCTACATTTTTATCTAGTGTGCAATAAAGGCTATGCTCTAGTCCAGGAGCTATCTTCTTAAACAAAAAACAAAAAAAAAAAAAAAAAAAAAAAAAAAAAAAAAAAATTGGAGCAATACCAAAACCAAAAATTTGGAAAAACTGTGGGGAATACGTAATGCTGTGTTTACTCTTGGTAGACAGCTTTAGAATTAGAAAAATCTGGGGTACAAGGGGGAAAGCCCCAGCTCCTTACATCTGTGGTTGATGTTTACAGAATCATAAAACATTTTACTGCAAACCATGTGCCTGGGAAAATTTCAGCAATTTGCCAATTTTCTGCACCCTATTTGCCTCTATTAAGGAACAACATGATTCTTCAGGCCCTTTTGTATACTGCATTGCACAAACTTATCTCAAAGCACTTCACCAGTCAGTCCAACAAATAAGATACAAAACAAAAGCATGACAGTGAATAGATATTTAAGAAGATTAAAGGGAGACTTTTCAAAGGAACTCTAAAGCTAGTGATAGCCCTTAGTTTCATGAGTTACCATTTGATTTTACAAAAACCTGCATTTTTATTTCGAAATTATAGTTCATTTAAAGAAGAGTGTACAAACACTTATGCACTGATTCTATCTGAAAGTATGGTTAAAGTGATTTTATTTAATATGTGTGTAGCTCATGCCTGTGTATGTAGTACTCACAAATAATACAATTACTAGCAAGATGTGGCAGTAGCAATCAGGCTTACAGAGATTTTTTGTTTTGTTTGTAGCTTTTTAGTGAACAAAATATCAGGAAACATCTTTGTGAATTCACAGTTTATCATTTTTGTGCACTGAAGTGGAAACTGCAAGTACTTGTCAAATGGATTGATATAATGTCTTCAAGTCTCCAGATAACTCTATAGCATTTGCTTAATGCTAAATTATAGATTTCCTCAATTCTAATCCTCCCAAAAAATCTCACTCAAAGGGAAAAAAAAACAACAAACAACAATTTAAAGTAAATAAATTTAATACTGACTTTCAAGGTATCATACTGGGTCAACTATTTTTGTTTCATTTCTTCTTCTCATATTAGGCTGTAATTCGTTTTGTATATGGTCCAGTAATTCTATAACACCTCATATTTTCTACCACCCTAAAAACTGACAGATTTTCTTTCCATTTCTTTGGCCATGCAGTGCATTACTGCCATCAGTTGTTTACAAAATATCCTCAGCAGAGCACTAAATATATGTATGTAAAAGTCTTTGAGTTTGCTACCTTGTTTACTTCTAATGGCCTATAAGATAGCAAAATAACATGTCCCTGAAACAGAAGGATACCTATCTACCACATTTCATCTCCCTTGCCCTGATGGTGGTCTGTGACTGATGCCCCCCAGGACACAGCTGGCCCTCCTGGCAGCCAGGGCACTGCTGACTCATGTGTACCTTGCCATCAACCAGGACCCTCCAGTCCCTTTCCACAGTGCTGTGGAAACTTAATATTCCTTTGAGTCCTGTGCCCAAGGTGTTAATGAAGCTGCTGAAGAGAGCTGGGCCTAAGACGGACCCCTGCAGAACCCCACCAGTGGCAGTTGCCAGCCTGATGTCACCCCATTCACCGGAACCCTTTGTGCTCCACCTGTGAGTCGGCTGCTCACCCACCAGGTAACACCAGTTACAGGTTGTCCAGTTGTGTGCTGGAAATTTTATCCAGAAGGACACTGTGGGAGACCATATAAAAATCTTTGCAGAAGTCCAAAGATATTACATCTACTAGCTTTCCTAGCTGGGTTACTGTGTTGTTGAAGGAAATAAGGCTTGACAAACAGGATCTTCCTATCATGAAGCCAAATTGACTGTGACCAATGACTGAGTTGTCCTCCAAGTGTTTTTCAGCACTTCCTAGAATAATTCTTTCCATTATTTTTTTTAATTTAACATGCTCAAAACAAATATATATTTTTATAAACAGAAAGTCTACTTTAGTTTTCCAGTGAAGGCCTTCTTCATGACAAATTCACTCTTTATACTGTATTTTTTTCCTTATCCATTTAATTATTTTTGTCATTAGAAATAGAAGACTTGTCCTCTTTTGTCTGTGTGTCATTATATCTTTCTTCAGGATCTTTTGTATGAACAATTGCCTCTTTCAGCTGAATATACAACATAATGCTTTCTAAAACTCTAAGCATTCTGATTTGTTCTGTTCTGGATCCCTGTCACTGTTTGTTTGTTGATTGTTTGCTTGTTTGTTTTTAAGTATCTTCCAAAGAAAACTGGACACAGTAGTCCAAGACAAAGTCTCACCAGTGCCAAGTAAAAAGCAACTTTTGACAGTGACAAAGTAGTGATACAGTGGGGAGGGAAGATGGCATAAAATCCCCAGACTGATGAAAATCTCCTTCCTTTAGAAAAGGAGGAGACTTTTAAAGAGTTCTAACTCCATAGCAGGAGACTATGTTTCCTTTTTTTAAAGGAAATATTAATTATTTGGAATACAAAAAAAAATAGACTTTTATACATTGATGATAAGGTTTGGTAAAAAAATACTAGGGTAGAAATTAAGAATTTCATTTACAGAATTAGCTACAGAATACTCAGGCTATATTTAGGACAATATAGACATACTTTCCCTACCTAAAATTGGAAATAGAAAAAAAGCTTTCAGGGAAAACCACACAAAACTGATGGCAGTATACCTCCCAAATTCCTGATCAAGCAGAAGGCTAAACAATTTTTCCAGAATGGGAAACCTGTCTATAAATATAAGAAAGAAAAGAACCAAGTTAATCTAAAATGATCTTTCACATTATACAAAGAGAATATTTGTGTAGATGAAACCTTCATTTGGATAGACTCAGATTTTTCTCAATGAGTCAAAGAAAAGGAAAATAAAGAGGTAAAGCTATTATTCCATGCACTTGGAGCACTTTTGATATCTCTAAAAGCAACTACAAAATTAATACATCTAATCTGCTCATGCACAGAAAGGGAGAGTTGGTAGTGTTTCCATGCTACAGTACTCCTTCAGCCCCCTTAAAAACTAGCCACTGTTCTCTCAGAAAGGAAGAGTCACTTCATGTGCAGGTCACTGCACACACATTTTGGGAAGGAAAAAAGAAAGGAAAGAAAGAACAGCCGCAACAAAAATATGGGCATGTTGAGAGATATGCATGAATTTATTTTTTTATAGCATATCCTGATATCATCTAATTTTTGAAAAGCTACAAACCTGTAACAGCCTCAGTGAAGCAAATGGGCAGTGGATTATAAGGGAAATGCCCCATCAAATTATTTTATTACTGTACAGAGTAGAAGCAATAACTACACCATCATATGAGATATTTTCAACCAGACAAAATATTAGAGATTGGTCTAGAAAACTGATCTTGACTACAAATCATGGACTAAAATACAGAGATCACAGACTAAAATACTTCACATCTTTTTTGTTGTATCTTGACTCTAATATTTAATGCTGGCAATATCTTGACTCTAATATTTAATGCTGGCACTACAGTTTTAAAGGCCAATGCATTCATCTTCTATGGCACATACAGAGAAAGGTTTTGTGTCCAGGTAAGCATATTTCAAACACATAGAACTTACTAAAACTTATTCACTTGTTTTATTGCAAATTACATGGACTTTATGTTGAAATCAGTTGAATTGTTGAAACTACTTTTCAGACATAAATATGCATGGTAATGTTAAATGCTGGACAACAAACTGGATGTTAGTCCACTAGCTGAATGTTTTACATAACCGTAAGTTATTTACAGTACATGTTACCTGTGTCTTCATATATGTCATACATTTCTATAATTTTCTACAGACAGTATCTGAAAACAAATCCAAAAGAAAACAAAAGCCAACAAAAAAATCTATGTAAATAACATATTCTGTGTAAATAGGACTGCATAAAGGAGTGCACATCAAAAACTATATACCATACTCCAATAAACAAGATGCACACTATATGATGAAATATCTCATACCCAGGAATACAAAACTGGCCTCAGTACTCTGGATATGAATGAAGTAATTATTTGCAACAACCCATTAGCTACACTTTTGATAATTCTGTTCAGCAAGCAGTTAGCTTTTATTAAGACTTTCAAAACATTTTTTCTTTAAAAGAATGTTAAATTAAAAATAACAATACAGTAATTTTTAAGTTTTTTTCCCAAGATCTGATTTACCAGGATTTTTTGGAAGTTTGTACTTACTCCTATCTTTCTGCATAAAGTCATGTGGAAATGGTGGAAAATTTCTTTGAAATGAAAAAGAAATAGTAATAATATTTCTAACTGAATAGCATTATGTAATTCCTAACATAAGTGTAAATTTCTGCTGCAGTAACCTTTCTGACCTACAAGGTGAGCCACTCTTAATTCCTACTGATGGGTTGGCAACCTAGCAAAATAACTAAACTCGTACAACTGGCGCAAAATCCCATTTTTAGATGTTCTTGGTAACTTCTATGCCCTAATTTGACATCAGACAGACTTCCAGCTTCTGAGAACTTTCTAACAAGTTGTTATCTCCTTCCTCCCATTGGTTACTATGGATGAATAGAGGATTACAATTTAGGCAGCTTATTAGGGGTCTCACTAATACAATGGGTTTCAAAAAACTTAAGGGGTAGCTGTAATTGGGTCTGTGTTGAACTTGACCAGCACATTATACCAGCGTGGCTCTACTCTTGCAAGACTGGGAAATAGATTCTTACAATAGCTGACTTTGTTTACAAACAGAAGCAGCAAACAGCAAGAACAAAGTCTGTGCCGCCTTGTTTGTTAAATACACTTAAAAGCATATTTGGTGCTGTTCTACTCATTTCAATAGTCTCAGTAGGGACAAATTTGAAAGTGTACGTCTGCCTCAGAGGAAAAACTAATTCCTGAATGTTGTATTTTGTACATACCATATTTCTAGCATACACTGTTTAGGTGGAACTTCAAGAGCCAAAAAAAAGAGGAAGAGCTATCAAAGATCATTGAGAAGATATAGAAAAAAAAAAATTCTCAAATTGCTCCCTTTTCTTTCTCAAGTAACCTTTTTTTTTTCTTTCTGCATAATAAAATTCTTGAGCAAACATTTGCTCACAGTCAACATATTTAAAAATTTAAAGCAATATAAAGTCTGCGACATATACCAACCAAATCCCATATGATCACGATAGTCATCAAACACAATCATGTCACACTTTTTTGAGGCAGAAGCTGACATTGGGCGAATAAATGACATTCTCCACATACCCGGAACAAATACTGTAGAATAGTAATCAAAGAGTAAGACACTGCTTGATTTCTTAGGGGGACAAATCCTTTCAAAGAGGATTTGGTCGTTGAGTAAGAATTTACCTTCTAGTTCTTACTTTTCATCAAGATGAATGAGGTGGAATAATATATGGATTTATTGACTCTAAGGACTGGAAATAGCAAAACTTGTTCTTTTTTCAGTAAATTAAACAAAAATTATTCAGAAGATAGAGTATGTGTGCAATCAATTTCTTTTGGTGAATTTTCAAACCATAAAGGAATGTTTTGGAATTAAATACTTCTGATTAGCCAGGAGAAAAAGTTATTTAAATAGAAAATGTAATACTGATTTCCATTTAGCCCTTTTCTGAGCCACACTCTTGCAGTTATAACAGTATAAACTAAACCAAATAGATGGGTTTCAGAGAGAAAATGCCTTAAAGCATAAGAACCTTTGAGCGAGCAGTAGTAATGTATAATTATATAAGTGAACAACATTAGGGGAAGAACTTGGACACAAAAGAAAACAGGAAGAGGTTGTTAAGAGTTTTCACAAAGATTTTTTTCTTTTAGTAGTTATTTTCCATTGGTGTATTTTAATTTTTTTTTCTGACAGCTCCCTATTTCTCGATCTTCCTAAAGTGTTAATGTAAATTGAGAGATATCAGAGAAAGGAACACTTCTGAAGAACATGATTTTAGACTGGCTACCAAGGAAAATGCTGCTACTCAGTGCAATGGGTCAATGCAAGAGAGAATTTGATGGGAAATTATGAGAGGAAGAAAAAAACTAACTCTGTAGGTGGCCTTTTGCACAGATAAAATGGGTCAATGTCCCTTTTATTGGTGCATTTCAAGAAAATTGCTATATGGCAGATCTTACAAAAAACCTTGGAAACATGCACATATTCATGACCAAATTCTAAATAATAAAATTTATTTTACATTTGTTTATTATTAGAAACAATGCTTTCCAGGACATTAACTGATTAGTATGTCAGCATGTATCCTAAGAATACACAATCCTCTAAAATTACATGAAAAAGATGAGGGTAGACACAACCAATTTGTTTTTTGGTTTGTTTTTTTTTTTAATTTTTATTTATTCCTGTAAATGAATAAGTAAATTATTTTTGAGGGGAAAGAAAGAAAAGGTTTTTATTTAATACATAGTCTGCTGATCTGCTTCAGGTTGGGGTATTTTTATGCTATCACAATAGCGTGTGGTTCTTAATATTTTACATAAATGAAATTTCAATCAGAAGAAATTAAAAGAAAGCAGAAAGTGAGCACCTGGTGGCACAGAGATGTGGGTATTCTGTTACTTCATAGGCATGGGTGTTTCATGTGTATGTTTTTCTTCAGCATTATCAGCCTAGAGGGACCATTGCGACCCTGCTGTATCTAGTGAAAAAAAAGGGCATGTGTGATCTCTTAAAAATTTGATGTTTGTATGACATTTACGTCCAATTTATTTAATTTGTGTTATGATGGAGGACATACTGAGGAACCACTGTTAACTTTGAAGGAATTTAAATTCCTCAGAAGACTCAGTGTTAGCTACAGCTCACTAAATTAGGAAAGGTTTAAGCAAACTGCAGATGTTATCTAGAGCTTCATATTTGCCTTTGCAATAAAATCTATTATAAAATAAAAACTATGGAAGGGCACTCTTTGTTGTCATTTTGTTTTGCAATTGTAAACAAATGTTGACGCAGGTTGTGTCATATAGAACATAGAACATATTAAACTGGGCAATCATTAATATATTGATTAATGAATAAATAATTCTTTCAAACTCTTTTGCCTTCAATGATTAGGTACTGTCATGCAAATAGAGATCATCAGTGATAGATCAGAAGTGGTCTGTGTGCAACTCTGAACAGCTTTGTATGCTTTAATGCACAGCCTTCTGTAATTCCTCAGCTCACTCTTTAGTGTAGCGAACAGATTTAGCTATCAGATTATAACATTTAAGTGACTGAAACCAGCGTGTACCCATATATTTTATAGGTCATTTTTTAATGGGAGAATCACCAAATTACTTAGTTACTAAGTTCCTTAGCATTCCATTGACTTTATCACACTGAAGACTGAAATGCAGACAAAATTAATTTTCTTCAACAGTTTTGTCCCTGGTACTTCCTTCTGTTCCGCTGCTTGAGGCTTGCTTCTTCCATACAGAAAAATGACATTGATATAAACTGCTGTCTTGGGCAAATAACCTCTTCCAGCTCACCTCCAGAGGCTGTAAACGTCAAGGTGCCACTCAAAGTGATGAACTTAATGAGCACATACCAAGCATGATATTAGCTCTATCATTGCTGATGAATGCAGGCTGTTATGCAAGGTTTTTTTGACTTGCATTCCTTGGCCAAACAAAAAAGCTCTTACTATAATCTATGAACCAGTGTAAATAATAGCCATTGGCCCTCAAAGATGTCTGTATATTAACCCCATTAAGTAGTTATATCTTTTATAACTGCATGATGAAATGGAGCTGACAGATTCACCGGTGTTATGTGCAGAGATTAAAGCAATTTTTTTCAGTATTTTTAAATTTATATCTCTATAAAAATGTTACATAAGCCATGCATTAGTAGAAGAAAACTCATTTTCAAAATATTTCAATTATACTTGTATTTCAATTAAACAAACTCATAATAGCTTAACAAACCAATGAGATATGATTCAAAACAAAGTATGAAAAATGCATTTTTACTTTTAGTCTTTAGATGAATCGTGGGGTTTTCTCTCTAAAAAGAAGCAATTCATATCGGTCTTGAGGTGCACATTTTGCACTGTGTAATACTAGTGTTACTTGCAAAACTGATTATTTTATTGAATTAACCTGTGTCAGCTGGGACATAATTACTGCATCTCAGACTTTTTTAATGGGTATGCAAGATTATATATTTCTTTTAAAATAACTTTCATACTGAATATGCAGTTTAGTAAACAATAAATGCATTTAAGTTTATATGTATGTGTCTAAAGATATCAGTTTATATAATTTAGACCAAAAATTTCATATTTAGTCTTTTTAAACCTTTCAGAAACATTAATTATCTATGTGCACTTTCTTTTATCTGTCAATCTTCTAGTAATAGATGATGTAACAGTTATTAAAGCCAACAACATTTTTGTTTTAAAAAATTATAGTTATCACTGATTAGAGACATAACTAATTCCTGGGGGAATCTAAATTCATATTATATTGGAAAACATCACTGGATTTTTTTTAATATTTATGCACAGTCAAAGAGAGATCTAGGATTTTTTTAATGAAAAGTCAAATTTATTTCACATGCAGAGGGCTATAATCTGCTGTGAGAGTTTACATGAATCGCATATCATTCCTTGTAAAGTGATAATATTTTAAACCTGATACTTGTCATAACTATAATTGCATTTAAATACTGTACTAGCTTGTGAATAGATCCAGTAACTTGCATCTCTTGGATGAACTTTACCTTTCCCTTGTGTTTGCTTCTAACCACCTTTTGAATGTAATGCCATATTCTGGCATAGCGGACACCAAAACTTCATCAGGGCAGAAACCAGAGTCCAGCTGCATTTCTGGGGCACTGTAGCCCATTGATGATCTTATGCCCATCAGGCTGGATCAAACCAGTTTATCAGCTGGAGCCTGAGAACCCACTTGCAAATGCACATCCAGGCCTCCTGTGTTGCAGGCTGCTCAGAGGGTATCTAGGTGAGTGATTCCAAGAAGCAACATGGAACACATGGTTATTTTTATATTGTGAATAAAAATATCATCTCTGTAGCTTTGACAGTTATCACGTCAACCAAAACTATGTGCTCTTTCACTGTCTTTGCTAGTTGATAATCACTGTCACTCTGCTTTTGAAAAGCTCTACACACATCTTTCGTTTTCTCTGTTCCTGAATTAAAAACTACTGATAGTGGAAGAATGGGAAAAGAAAGGGTTCAGATTGAATTAGAAATGACTGGATAGTGTCATAGCAAAGCAACTTATTGGGGGAATTATATTGTGTGATTTCTAAAATGTATTTTGAGTATAGTTAACAAATGTCCTATTACCCGATAATAGCTAATCTCTCAAAAATTTGTTAATATGTGTTTAATTATACATAAGACTATTGAGTCTAGATTTTTATAAATTATATTTCTACTTTGGGTTTCACATGCAAATATATGCATAAGTAGAGTAGACATTAGACAAATCTGTTACAGTAACTGAGAACCAAGAGAGATATTGATTGATTCACACTGCATCAAAAGGGAAAAATATTCCATAGAGGATAAGCCAAGGAAACAATTAGTAATGCCTTGACTTGAGAACAAATTAAATTACATAGGAATTTATAGTTTATATCTTAAGTTTTTTCTTACCAAAGCATGTACTGAATTTTTTCACATGAACGGACATGAGATAGACTCTGTTGTATCCTATGCCATGACAGTTTGAACTACTTGGGTTACATCTGAGTGGCAAAATGAGAATAAGCAATGGGAAACAGTGTCCCTAGAAAAGTTTTCACTTTATGTTCTCTTCAGGCAATAGCTCTCAAGATTATATAGTTTGCAATAGCCCAGAAGACAAGTAGATAGTATTTCAGGAAGCAGTGTTGGTATAATTGATTTTAATGATGATGAGGATATAGAAGTTACTTGTTGATGCTCCAAAATGGGCATAATTATCCTTGTCCATACAATTGAGTCCTTTGTGCTCTTAAAGATCTTTAGACATTTTATATTCCAGAATTCTAACCATTTCCCAATGAAGCCCTGGCAGTTTACCTTGTAAACAAAGTACTTCCCATCTTAGATCACGAAAGTGCAAGTTTATAGGTTGCTCATTGGAGAGTACCAATATATTTAACCTATCATTAATACTGTAGTGGAAGATTCATATAAAAATTAATGTGCACTTTCTATAATGCAACAAATATGAAAGGTGCAATTTGTCCTATTGTAGTTGATTTATTACTATGCAGTAAGGAGAAATTAAATACAAGGTAAAATATATTTTTATTTTATTTGTTTTGGAGTGTATGATATTATGCTCACAACAGAAAAGGTACAGCTTCACAATTAAGAAAGAACACCTCTTCAATCAAATGTCTATCCTATTTCTGAGATGAATTCAAGGCTGCTATTTGGGGCAAAGAAAAACAGCTGCGTGTAGTAATGGGGAAATGCATTGCAATTGATGTAATTTTGTTTCATGCACTGAAATGATTAGAGATGCTGAACCTATCAAAGGAAACTCTCCTTGGGATAAGCCTAAGGAAAATAAGTACTTTTTGTATGCCAATTAGTAGTTAAAGATTTTTAGCAGTAACCATTTTCCTAGGAAAGAAAGATCTGGTAAAACTGATGAGTGATGCAAACAGAAGTCTTCAATAAATATTCTGTGCTATATTTGCAAAGTGGAATGACAAGATTAACTCTTCAGGGCATGCACTTGAAAAAGGCAGAAAAGAATTGGAATACTACTTAGACAGCAAAACACTACATCCATTAATCTGTAAAGATAGGAATATTTATATAAAAGAATATTTATATCTTAGAAGAGATTACCCAGGAGTTTTATGGCCTACAGTTCATTTTAAATAAATCCTGGGAAATTCAGAATTGAGTTTTTATTTTGCCTAATTAAATTAATGCAGAGGTAGGTATTTCTCTACAACAGGTTTTGACTGATATGAGGGAATTTTATTGCCACTGAATTAAAGTAGCCCAGTTTACTGTGAGAATCCAAATGATGGAATGGGTAGGGTTGGAAGGGACTTCTGAAGGTCATGTTGTTCATACCTTGTTCAAGTAAGGCCACCTAGAGGTAGTTGCCCCGACCTCTTTTTCAAGAGTATCTGGCTGACTAAAAAAACCTAATAGGAAGCAAGTTTCATGATGAAAATTTCCAAAATAAGCTGATTTTATTTCCAGTGAAGCTTAGACTGAACAATCGTTTTTAATGGGAATTATTTCTCCTCTTTATCAAAATTGTGACTTGTTCTTTTTCCATGCCTTATTTTTGTTGAAATCTGTGACAAGTGACATTTCTTGGAGGTCAGTATTGAGACTGCCATTATTTAATGTCTTTGTTGGTGACATGGACGGTGGGATTGAATTCACTCACAGCAAGTGTGCTGACACCAAGGTGTGTTGTCCAGCTGACACACCAGAGGGAAGGAATGCCAGCCTTGATAGACATGAGAGGTGGTCCTGTACCAGCATCATGAATTTCAACAAGGCCACATGCAAGGTCCTGCACCTCGGTCGGGAAAATCCCTAGCACAAATATAGGCAAAAAATGGATTAAGAACAGCCCTGAGGAGAAAGGCTATGGGGTGTTGGTGGATGAGAACCCTGATATGACATGGCAATCGTATCCTGAGGTGCAGGAAAACCATGACCAGTAGATGGAGGGAGGTGGTTCTGCTCCTCTGGCCTCGTGAGACCCCACCTGGAACATTATGTCCAGTTCAGTTGGAACTAAGTGATCTTTAGGGTCCCTTCCAACCCAAACCATTCTATGGTTCTATGATTTCAGTTCATACTTTATTTCATGTCAGCAAAAGAGAAAAGATATTTTTTTCATTTTGAAAATACAAATGCCATTTTTTTCTCAAAAGAAAGTAATCTTTTAGCTCAAATAACTGTAATGTCATCAGAACTGGCATTTCCTGAGGAAGAAAAGCCACACCTACCTCCACATTTTAGTTGTAGATACACACCATTAACATAAAATTCAGCACATCCAGATGTCTTACAATCTTATTTGTCTTTCTTTTTGGAAGACTGTTTGACAGAAGTTATCAGATCCAATGTAAAGGCAACTTAGTGAAATGACCTGAGATATACAGACAGTCAGGCTATATGATCTAATGATCTCTTCTGGCTTCAGATTCCCAAAAAGTCTATTAATCTTTTATACCCAGGGCTAGTGCAAATGCAGCCATTAGACCAAGATTTATTGGCAACCGACCACCACAGGGAAAATAGAAAATTCATGTGAAATGATCTTTCAGTTCTGAAGTTCACTTTGTCCACTGTCTCATGTCTTTTAACCTCTAGACACATCTTTCTTAGACCATAAGAGGGATCTCAGTAGACAGAGGAAGGCAAAATAGCAAACATTAACTTTTGTACTGATGAATGCATTCTGGGCGTTCTCTCTGGGCCAGCAATAAAACAGGCAACCAGGATCAGTTCAGAGTCCACCTCTTAATAACATCCAAGACAATCCTTTTGCACTGAAGTGAGTATCAGGCAGAAGGACATTACCAGTGGATATAACAAGTTCAGTGCAAGCAAAGTGCTGCCCACACAGGTAAACTCTGTTCAAATACACTTCTTTTCATGTGCCTTAAAATGTGAAAAAAAAATAAATCAGCATCTTTTTGGCTTAAATGAACCTGAACTACTTTATTAAAAGGTTCTGCCAGCCAAGTGAATTTATGCCAGTAATCAGATTCAAATTAGCTGGGCACGCTGCCAATAGCTTACATACACTAAAGAAAGACCACAGCAAATCTCTAAGTCTCTTGCCATATATTGGGTTGATGAAGCACACTATGAACTCTCAGCACATTATTTCTAAAGCTCTCTTTTGAGAAGAGGATTGGTATACTAAATGTTGCATTGTGAGCAGAGCTAACAAACTAAAGTTAGTAAGGATAGGTACCTGAGGGTTTGGGATTTTATTTTTCTTTACTATTCCATTTTGGCTGTTTTATAAGTAATTTTGAGAAACATTATCCCAGTAATTCAGTAACCATGGACATATAATATTTCTAAATGCAAATAGCACATGTTATATTACATGATATTTATGCTATTGAATATTTATTTTAGAGTGGATCTGAATTCACAAAGCAACAAAATAAAGCTTTCCCTTTGGAAAAAACTAACATTGCAAATTATATCACTCTTTCTGTCAGGTCAAAGGGATGGATAGGACTGCTACTGAGCATACTGGAACATCAAGAAGCTCATAGAAGGTGCCCACAGTAAGGTGGTATATCAGGCCAACTGAAACAGCTGTTTGACAATAAAGTGCTGCCACCACACAGCTTTCTATCTCAATGGAAAAGAAGGTGAGAGGAGGCACTTACTCCAAGGTTTCTTGGATTTATGTACATAACTTCTAATATTCAGTCTGAAAAAGTTAGACTGTAAAACTCGGTGTTAGGGAAAGGATTAGTTTTTTCTTTACTTCCCTAAATCACAGTCTCAAGCTATCAAGCTGCTGTTGCTTCCAGCCAGGCACCACTCCATCTATTCAACAGCTGAGGTGATTCAGCTTCAGATTGCTATCTGTTGGGTAGGTTTAAGGGAAAAATCTGCAATAAACTCTCAATACTGGAGATGAGTTTGCCTCACTTAACATTCCCAAAGATAACTTTCCAGTGGAAAGAAAGTTTTAGTATAAAGCTATGCAGCTCCTTTTCAATCTTTCATGCTCTGAGTGAGGACCTTGACTCTGGATGTTTTGATGACATGGAAGGAGAACTAGTTTTGCTATCAGCCAGGTGAGAAGGATCATCAAGCAAGCAAGTTTCAGTAAGACACACATGGTCTTTTTTATTTTTATTTTCATCTCTCAGTGAAGTGAAACACATGTGAAGATAAGGTCAAGCTAACACATCTTAACTACATTAAATAATGTTTATTTATAGGCATGCCATTTATTAGTTCTTCATGATTTCTGATACAGTGTGTAATACAGCAAATTATATGAAACATAGAACACATATATCTAGAAAGAATATTGCCTAGAAAAAATGTTTCACAGATTTTATATTCTGGGGAAAAAGCAACATTTTATTACAGGCATAAGGCAGTAGAAACCTTTTGGCTTTCAAGTTCCTTTGTTCAAGCAGGAAATGTTGATAAATAGCACAACTGGGTTAGGTTTGTTTTAACTGATTTAACAAATAAGGAGAAAAGAATCATCAGCTTAAAAAATAGTCCTAAAGCATGATTTTCAGAAGAATATGACTTTGTTTTCTTATCATTTATCTGTGAAGGCCTTCTTTACCTCACCAATTGTCTGTAGAAGCCCTGATCTTTCTTCTGTGTGCTATTTCTATTAACATTTTTTCTGTAAGATGTTCAGAGATCTCTTTCACTTTTTTCCATACTTTAAACATTATTTCTGCCTATATCTCTCTTTTTATCTCCTTCTACTCCTCAGAATCTTTCTGGTATTTGTTCATCTCCTCTCTTTCCACTTTGAGGCAAGACTTGTTTGAAAAAATTCTGTGTAAACAAACTCTTGCAAGAAACCATGTTTCTTAACACAGATACTGGACCGACTGTGAAATTGTTTTCAGAAAAAGAATTTATTTTTGTTTGTCACACATAAGGCATATATAGTTCTATGCCAAGAACATAAAAGGATAAATGACTCATGTCATGGACTGTGAAATTAGTCATGTCATTGTCCTAAAGCTGTGTTTTTGAAAGCAATGCCACCAAAGGTGGCACCCTGCTGACTTTCCTTTGAGGATGGACATCTGTGCAGATACACTGATCATTCATGCCTAAACTGCTACCTATATATCCTCAAATGTATTTTAATGTAAGGTGTTTTAGCTGCTATATTGCTTTGTTTTATATTCTCTGACGGAAAGTCTCTGGAGTCTTTGTTTATAAGCAATCTATCCAGTACAGAGCACTGTACTCCTTCTCTGTCTAAAAGATCTGAATTAATAAAAGTTGAACACAGAAATCAAAGGGATAAGTCAGTGATTTCATCTGTGATGAGTATAAGAGGTCTAAATGTATACATAAATATATATATTTATGCACATACATACATTTACTTAACTTTCAAAAATTTAGAATACCATTCTGACACCACAGTCAGACCTCACATACATGCAGTAGCACCCCTCACCTGAAGAATCAGGATATATAGATATATCTTTAGGAATATTTTTCCTGTAAGATATATCCTATATGTTTTCCATAAAAAATAAGGCTTCATTAAATCAAGAGCCTATCATAATTTCTTTTAAATGAGTTTATCCTTAAAACAAAGTGTACAGAATATACAAGATAAATCTTATTGATATCTTCCACAGAAGGTATAAGCTATATCTTACATTTATGGGGGACATAAAACCAGCCCCTCAGTGCCTGCAGGGCAGCTACTGGAAAGACCAAGTCAGGTTCTACCCATGGTGATGGTTGCAGGACTACTGTTTTTCATTTCACCAAAGCTATTTTTCCCCTCTTTTAGCATACTTATAAAGTAACAGAGAAAGCTGAAAAATCTTTATTCAGAACAAGCATAAAAATAGAAAATCATAGCAAAGAGATCTCTGTGTAGAAGAAGAAGTGGTGGATATAGAAAGGAAATGATTGTTATAGAAAGAAAGAGGAGGGATGTCTTCTTGGACAAAAGAAAACACTCATGAAACATCTATATTACTGTGATGTTTCCTTCAAAGTTGAAAGTCTGTATACTCCTAAGGCTTGCCCATCTCAAACTGTTTTTCATCGTTAACTGTCAGCATATGAACAATGGTTGCTATTTTTTCTTTCCATATGCCAATTAGCTACTGAATCCTCCATAATATTATTTTCTCAATGTGACATCTAAATCATATTAAGTCTTACTATCTTTTTTTTGGCAATCAGTATGTGTTGAAAATTGACTTTATCCAGTGCACATGGATTTCTAGAAATAGATTTCTTTGAAGGATTTCTTTTTGTATGGTTTGTGTTTTGATGGGATTTTTTTCTTTAATTCACTGAAATAAATAATGAATCATGCTATAAAAAAAACCAAAAAGAAACCCCAAACAAACAAAAACCCCCAAAACAAACAAACAAAAACCCCTGCAGAATATAATAAATTCTTTATTCCACATATAGGAATACTAATCATGGTATTGATGACCATTCTTGTTTACTCCTTGATTTCCAGTATTCAGCTAAGACCAAAATAGACATGAAAAATAAAGTTTAGCTTCTTATACAGCCATAAGCCTTCATGGGTTTAGAAATCTTTGATATTTGAAAAATAAAGAAAATATTAAAGCTAGTGGCAGTATGATAATTTATACCATTGGGAAATACTCTATGATTCCAAGTGAGGTGTGGAGGAAGGAACACTGCTGGCTACTCAGTTCTTCCCATTAATCTTTGTTTTTCTCCTACTACTTTTCTCACTTATGCATAAACAAAAAGTAGTCTGTTGGAGCAATGGATAGTTTTTCTCTTTCAGTCTATTTGGACTATTTTCAGGATAGTTTTACCCCTTGCACTTTACCAGGCTCTTCTTGATCCAGTCCATAATAACCTTTAATAGCCCAAAAGTCAGCACCATACTTCTCACTAAGTCAGTTGCCTTTGGCAATGGTTCTCTTCCTGAAATCTGATTATCCACTCACTGAAGTTGGTGGTCCTTTATTCCTTTTGAACAATCCTTCTCATTTTTGGGCATTTTCTGAGCTCATTTTACAGCTCATTTTCTGAGCTGTATTGTTATTCATAACTCAAAGCTTTTAAGTAGTTGCATTGTTATCTCACCAGTTTTCTTCTTCTTACATAAATATTACATCTCATGCCACTTTTCTTCAGAGGACAAAATAATAGATGTACTCCTAACTGATGCACATTTTCTCATGTTTTACTTTAACAGATAACATCTTCCATCTATTCCCACAATCCAGATTATAGCCAAAGCTTAGTCTGAAATTCAAGATTCTCTCTGAGTTATCATATCCAAGAAGTTTTCAAAACTGTGATGTTTGCCTTATTGCCATCCAGGTGGTAAAATCTCTCATCTAGTTATTTATCACCTCAAATCTCCATTTGTGTCATTTGTTCTACAAAATACAGCTCTCTTCCATTCATGCATATTGCAAGCACTCAGAGAACTTGTCTGTGTGGTCTTTTGCAGGGTGATATGACTTATCTGTGTCAAATTGAGCTGATCAAAACTGGATGCGTAACAGCCGCCCAGCAAGATTTACAAGCTTGAGCCTAATGTCTTGTGGCTGATTCAGGGCATTTCTCATCCCTGTCTACCAAATACTGTGTTGTCTTAACCACACTGGCATGGTGTTGGTACACTGGACACAACACATCAAGGTGAAGAAAGTTGGGAAGACTTTCAACAACAGCCCAAGATGAAAGCAACCTACTCTGTAAGCATTAATAAGATTATAGCCTAGGTTGGCAGGAAACTTAAAAGATAATCTGGTCCAACCTTTAATGGGAAAGGGAGCCCAGAGGAGGCTGTCTAGCACTATGTACAATCACATCTTTAAAGCCTCCAGTGATGGGGATCCTGCCATGTCTGTGGGAAGGTTGTTAAAATAAATCGTTGCTTTCTCTGTAAAAAATTCCTTTCTCGTGATTAGTTTTGAAACCTCTTATGCTGTGCCTTGTACCTCTTGACTCTTGCTTCTCCATATGGCTTCTTGTGAAGAGAGAACTTGCATCCTCTTTTTAGTTCTAAGTGTTTTCCTGAAAATGAAAGTTCAGTCAAGTTAAAATATGGTATCCAAATCCACTATGATTAGTGCAGAAATTACAGAAAGTGACCTTAAATTCAACCCATAGATGAGTAATTTTGATAAAGGCTTTCTTGTGAAGATTCGCAGATTATGAACAGTCAGAAGTCTTAAAAGCTTCTCTATGTGAAGATGAACATCACTGTATGAAAAAAAAAATCAAGGTTTTGTAAAAATGTTAATCCTCTTGCATAAGATCTGAACTAGTGTGATTGCAGTAAGACTCTGATGTGTTGCTTCTGAAAATTGGGTAAGGGAAGGAAATGCTGACACTGACATTAAAAATTTACCTTTTAGCATAGTGCTATTCATAAGTAGTAATCATGTCCTTATGTGCACTCTTTGCAATGCCAAAAAAGAATTAATCTCTGTATAGTACTGAGTTCAGCTCTAATTGGCATTAATTAGGAACATGAATCATGTGTGTAAGAAAGGAAGATATAGTTAAATTAGAATTATGTCTTAATCCTTTCTTGTAATGCTCTCCTTCTACTTTAAAAGATAGTCCTCCATCACAGTGACAGCAAATGACGACCAGTCTTGCTCTGCATCCTTGGAGAAAGCTATGAAGACATCAGTCCTTTGAATCTGTCAACCTTTGTGGTTGCTTGTGCTGTCTAGTGTGTTGTTCATCTTCACAATTATCTTTCATTCCCTTAAATTAGACTTTTCCATATGATGTTTTCTTTAAATATGAACTATAATTATGTCTGAAAATTATGCTCTTAGGAGATTTATTTTTCTCCAACTTGTTTCTTTCTATGTTTTGTAACATAGTGAAAATATGCTTTTGCTTCTCTGTGGAAAAGATAAATATGCCCTCAGGAAAGATTAAAGACAAAAAAAAAAGAACTTCTGTAAAATTACACAGAGTTACCATATTTAAGTAAAGGGTACTTGTTCCTAAAAAACAAAAATATTACAGAAGTGTAGGCAGAAAAGGACTGGGACAATTTATCCAAGTCTTCATTATTTTATATTTTAAGTTCATATCTATATGTAATTCTAGTTTCAATTCTGAAGACAAAAAGCACTAGTGACATTTAATACAGAATTTTAACTCACAGAAATTTTGTGATGCTAATGAAATTTATGCACCTTGACAATTGTATGAATTTGTGTATTAGGTAAAATTAATGAAATGGCACTTATTATTCAATTTCATGACATTACAGAACAAACAAAACAAGAATATTTCTAATATCCCGACTTTAATATTGCATACTTCATGAGTTCTATTATTTATATTTTGAGTTTCATTGTATTGTTTTTACTTACAGCTTTATCATATTAATATAATTCAACATATTCTTAGTTGTTTATAGAAAAATTATGTCAGTCAAGGCCAAAGAAGGTGGAGTATGTGTACTTAGGATTTTAAAATGGTAATAAATTTATTATGTGTAGATGAACATTATTGTGCATATATATGAGGGCAACTGAATTTTAGTTTCTATCTGTAGGCTAAAAGGATATACATGCATCACCTAAAGAAGGTGCATGAGCTGGCAGTGCCATTCTGTTTAGCTTGGCTAGGTCCCTTTCCACATTTAGTGCTCACATTTGCATCAGCAGCAGTCCTTGTACACATAGATTTTCTCAACAGTTCAGACAAATGTATACACACAGAGAGCCTTCTTTTTCCCTAAAATAACATACTCCTGTGAACCTCATCAGATTTTAAACATTCAGAGCCTCTAAAATGTCCAGCAAAGGAAAAGCAAAGTCAAAGTAGGTTTTAAGGTGTGCTGAAATAATCCTGTAAAACTGCATTCTGCTAAACCAGATAAGGGCCCAGTTTGGACTCTGCTGCTGTGAAGAGCCAAGGAAAAATAGTGCTTAATTTGCTGCTGTTTCAAGAGGTGACACAGATAGCAGACTGACAATTTTATAAATTGTTTCATATAGGGCTTTTTTCCTGATTTTGGGGGTTTTTAATTCTTTGTATAATTTAAATGTTGAGGCCTTTTCAAGCACAAACTGCCTCCCTTACATTCTAGTTATTCCTTCCTCACCACAGGGTCAGCTTTTTGTAGAGGCAGCTTGAGTTTTATGTTTCTGCTTTGACCAGACAGCAAATCGTGATTCCTATGGTATTTTAGGGGTTGAGGAGGAGGCTCACTTTTTGAATGACATCTGTATGACTGGCAGGTAAAATCACTTGCGCAAAAGGCAACCTGTTTTCCCCAGAGGGTAGGTCAAAACTTGCATTAGAAATTATTGGCCATTTCCCTCTGTTACTTAAATAATCCCTCCCTCACATACTCTGAAAGATAATTTCCAGAGGTCTAGTTATTTAAAAGCTCTTATAAAAGCACAAGCTGCCACATTTAAAGCAATTACACAGCATAAAAAACTACTGTAAGTTCAAGATTTGTGTAACTTCCTCTACAGAAATCTGTTTAGATATATATATATATATATAAATTTGCATTTATTTTATTGGATCTTTTATTAGAGGAGATGAAGAAATGTCACAAGTAAAGGCAACTGTCTTTATTACACTTGTTGCAAGTACTAGCTCACTTCCCAGCTAACAAAAGGGAATAGTTTGCTAAATCTAGGAAGTTCATATATGAGATGGGAATCAAACTGTGCAGTTTCATTTCTTGTTTCTAACAAAAAGTATTTCTGTCACAGTTTTTCCAAACACAAACCCAGCAATTTGTAGGGCTGTATCACAGGCCAGATATGTTGCAATTCATTCTGACCTCTCTGATTGTGAAAGTGATGGCAAAAGGGCACAGATTTGCCAGCCACTTCCTCCCCCAGACAATCAGTCAATAACCTGGAGATGAGGAAAGACTGACATGGGCTAGGAATAGCAGTCTTTCCTTTATAGCCCTAGTAATTCCCACCCTCCACAGGAAGAGCATATACAGGGATCTGTGAGTACACTGCTTCCACAAGCAACCCTGTGCTGTGACATTTCCCTAAAAGCAGTTGCAAGGAGTACAAAGCAGCTTTTACCTTGCTCAGAATGACTAGAGCCTGACAAAATACAGGAATTAAGGTTTCAACAACAGTATGAAAGTTTCACACTTCGTTTCCAACATTGATCAAGTATTACTTTAATATTTATGAAATATAATATTATTAAAAACTTTTAAAACCCCATAGCATTGACCAACATCTTCAAACTACCAAGACTAGTGAGATAAGCAAGTTCATGCCTCTTTGAGCACAAAATTCTGCTTCAAAGTTGGATTAAAAGCTTCATTCCTCCCAGGTCTTAGTCTTTGGTTTTACATGGGATTTAGCAGCAACAAAAAGAAATAAGAAGAAAATTGCTTTCCATTTTTTTCTCCTATGTAAGCAGGTTTTGCAAGCAATTTAGAGAAATGTTATTAACTAGAGAACAGGGGATCTCTGAGAGTGTAGCTTTTAGTAAATTGCAGTCCACGTGGAAAAAAAATAATTGAGAACCATTCTGCTAAGCTCTTTTATTAGTTAAGGGCTAGTAGTTCTAATAACAACACGAAGAACAATTTTAGCAACTTAGTGCTGCAAATTTCTTTGAAGTAGTCGATCAATTAACAAGAGTGCATCTGTCATCACATAACTTCATTTACTTAACCTTTTTGCATCAGGGCTATCTAAGAGTACATACATGTCATAAATGCTATAATTATCTCAGTCCAAGATAACCAGTGATTTCAGAAATGATACATACATTTTATAGGACAGGAGGACCACCAAAAGCATGAATGTCTTATATTCATGAGTCATTACTATCTTGGATGGTGGATTTCCATCCTTACAAAGGCAGAAATACTGTTTTTTATCATGTCTGAAAGTATGAATCAAGCTGTCCCCCCCAGAAGAGGCGCATGGAACACTGCACAAGCACTGAAGAGCAGATGTCAGAGCCAGCTAGAAGTTAGCCCACATCCAGGAGACAACAAGCTAAAGCTGTCAGCAACTTTGTCTTCCTGATCGTCAGAGGAGTTGTTTCAGAATTATGTAACAAGTAAACTTTTAGTAACAGCTTTGAAAATTATGAAGTATGTTGTACAAAAATGTATGTGTAGCCAAAATTTCTCTGATTTTTCTACCTTCTTGGAAAGGAACATAAAAATAAATTTTTAAGGACAACAGCTATAAAACAACCTGTGTCATCTCAAAGACTAGTTTTCTGATAAACCTGAAAACCGCAGAGGCATGGTGCTGGCATAAAGACTGGAGCAACGTTCGATAATTAAAATGTTTTGGATCTGTATCTATGGTTTAGGCTTTTCGTGTGATCACCAAAATCTGTCAAAATCAAAGTTTGATTAAAAATTGAAGGAGGGTGGGAGCCAATAAAAGGACAAGAGAAAAGGATTTCTTGGATGCTTGAAGTATAGTATTATTTATTTCTTTTTAAGACAATTTTTGTGCAGCATTTCAAACAATGAAATCAATATTCACATTCATTGAAACAGGTAACTAGCAAGAGATATTTATTGTTTGTGTAATTTTTTTTTTGTGTGGATCAATAGGTTAATCACACAAATGAAAACTCCAAATTGTCTAGAGAGTATTGTACTGTACAAATAAACAAAGTGTTCTTCAAAGTGTATTTAACGTCCATGCAATTTATTCTTTTTTATTCAGTGGCATTGCTGAAAGAGCAGAAGGGGGTTTTGTAGCAATTTTCTGTGCTTTCTGCTTGAGAAAGTCTGCAGCCTCAGTCATTTGTATTTGAAGTTGATTAGGATGAAGTCAGAGTATTTGCATGTTTTTAACAGCTTCTGAGATCCTTTAGCTGAGGGGCAGGAAGTAGAAAAGCAAATATTCCTTACAAATATTTTGTCCTGAAAGCATTTACCTAAAAGTACAAGCGTTTGTGTGGCCAGATGGAAAAGGCCTACTCAAGTCTATTGACAGACACTCTTTCAGACACCTGGTAGTTAATGAGTTCAGTCCTTGGTAGAATAAAATGTGTCTACCTGAGAATTTAAAATTCTGTTGCAACTTATAACTTATTTTCCAGAAGTTAAAAACTTTCTAAGTAATACAGATGAAAAATAAGTCTAAAAGTAAAAAAAAAAAAAAAAAAAAAAAAAAATCAGCACTACTTCCCAAGGGATTTTATCCATTTAAACAAAATATATTCTCAAATCACAGTATAGCAGAGGATGGTTTTGGCTATAGGTACCAGCAGGGATGCTTACTGACAGCAACTGTAGTTTCAGCTTGCCCTGGGAATTACCTAAACTGAACTCATGTTGTCTGTGTCCGGGACTGTGATATTAAAGTAAAACTTGAAACTGGATTATTTTGTTGTACATGATGCCCACTGATAAGCAAGTGCTCATCCAGCAGATGCCAGGCTGGTTGTGTTCTTCAAAAAGATCAGCACGGATACACTTTCAGACAAAGGAACAGAAATCCATGACCAGTTCATGAGAGGAGCATACGGACTTCTTCATTAACAGACACTAAAATGAAAATATCCAGCTCAAGGTTGCTAGTGTTCTTTGCACTTTGAGAGAAACTCAAGTCTTTACATTTAGCTTCTCTTCAGTTAATTCCTTTAACACTAAGTATATTCAAAATAGCTCAGCTGGGAAATTGCTATTATGTTTAGTAATAATAAATGTATATAAACATTGTTATAGGAAATTAGATTTGTTAAGTGCTTTTATTCTGGAAATTTCCCCTTTTTTATCTCATGTTTTGACTTTTTTTCCAGCTTTCTTTTTTGACTTCTGCATCGCAAGGGTGAACAGTAGTGATCATTAAATTTACAGTAACTTGAAATTTTTAATATGTATGAATACTGTTATTTTAGAGTCTATAAGACTGAAACCTATTTGAATTACTTCACATTGTCACTTTATCAGAAAAACAAAAACTTCAATTTCATTCAAAAAGAAGCCTGAGCAATGTGGTGCCCTTCATGTATATTTTCATTCATGTTTTGTGCATCAAAGATAGAATAAGAATATGTCACAAATAAATTATATTCTGGCATATCCTGGAATAAATCCTGTCATATACCACACAACATACTATTAGAAAATAATTTCCCCTATATAAATTAATTTACCAATTCAACAGTAGTGCATTTTCATTTTCTGCTGTTGATATATTTTTAGCAATCTGATACATGTCATGACTAATATGTGATTTTGAAGATTTAGTGTTTATGAAAGTAAAAATTTGGTAGGTTATTGGCCTGTTTTGTGGCCATATCAGGCAGCAGAGAAAGCAGCCTCAGATACTCCTGACTATGTGGGCACAATGAGATTATGTTCTAATTATATGTATGCACTAGAAACTTAACTGTAGTGGAATGAGCATTATAAATCTGAATACACAAAACTATGCACTGAAAGTGGTTATTTTCAAAACAAAAGAAACTCAAAAATTTGTAAATTTTCACTTTTGTTGCATTTACTACTCAAGAAAAGGACTCTTGTTAATTACTGTGATATATGTAGGTTGATACCAGCAGCATTTGCATTTATTGTTATATATCCACTAATTGCACAGCTGTCACTGACTATTATGGTCTGAGCCATATTGTTTGTGTTATTTATATCAACTAAGCATTTTTTCTTTTTTAAAAGGGAACAAAGAAATAGTTTGTACCAAGATACCACATCTTCAAAGCTCTCCACTTACATATGGAAATTGTCCGGAGTAGGACTAAGGTGATTGTGGCCAATTCCAGTAGCATGCTTAAGCATCTAACCGAAGTTTAAAAAAACCTGGAGTACATAAATCTGAATTTGTGACCTTACCAAACATTGTGTCACATCTCTTCCCCCTTAGCTTCCAACACAGCCTTCTCTCACAGGGTGTCTCTCCCTTTTACACAGTGCTACTAAAACTGAGTCCTGAATGTTTACAGGTGTAAAACTCACCCACCCTGAGAGCAAGTCCCACATTCCTCATACAAAAGGTTTATATGGATTGCAGAAGGAGCCATAATGCTGCTGATGTTCTCATATGTGTTTAACAAGTGTTTTACAAAACATTTTACAGCTGCAAAATTGGCTTGACAGCAATCACAGCAGCAGCTGATTAAAAGTGGGACCCTTAAATCACATAGGAATGGAAGTCCTTTCCATGAGAAATCTGAATTCAGTGTCTCTTTTGGCCTGAATGTCTCTTGGAAAGATGCTCTGATTAGCGCAGCAGGAATATTACAGTTCAGTTCTTCACTTGCATCTGAGGAAATGGACAGCATTATGTGAATAAAGTTACTTAAAGGTTTTTAAACTATCAAAAATATAAAATAAGGTTTTTATTTGCAAAATTGAAGTCAGAAACAAAAAAAAATTAATAATATAAGTTCTATACAGCATTTTTTTTTCTTTTCCCTTAATCAGGTTAAAAAAAACTAGTAAGTCCATTAACTTTCTTTCTTCTTCCTATAGCAAAATAACTGATGTGGCATACAGCCATCCTAGCCATCACCTGCTGATAGCCATTCCTACCCAATCCTGACTTTGATCTTTTCTCACTTATCACCATAGAAATGGTACCTGGAAAACCTCACTGTGGAAGCATCTTCTCTGATTTGTTTCACTCCATATTCTACCTTGGCCACAAATATTTCACACACCTTTTGCAACACAAGCATAACTACTATGTCTTCCCCTACCTCCCTGTTTGATTATTTATGAGCAAACTTTCTGATTCACCAGCTGAAACATTCATCAATTCTTTTCCAGATAGGACATCAACAACAATTTTGGTGTTTGCTTTTGAGATCCCTGTTCCATAAAGGTTTAGAGAATATATTGGTCCCTTCACAATTTTTATGTCAATTTTTATATGGTTCCATTTGACACCAGCAGGCACTTTTATTTCTCTGAAATCTTCTGTCAGATGCTTCTAAAACCTAACCTCATATATATCTTTGTATTGAAAAACTTTTTTTTCCCTTGGAAACTTTTCTTGAAATTAAAACTAAACAAATGAAAGCTTCTATTTATGTCTATTTATGATTTTTCAATCTGTTAAGCATATGTAATCAGTCAGGAATTTTTTTTTTCAAGGCAGGAAGTTAATGAAGTGATTTAAAATTTTCCCTTATGGCTTTTCCTAGTAGCTGGCCATCAAAAGCACCTGACAATTTCTCTTCAAATGAATCACACAATACTTACATTTGACTCGAGACACAAAGCGAATGTCTATTCGTGGTAGAAGTTTGTCATTATGTTTTATTTTTTTCATATTATTATTCATGCATGGAGACATTGACAGAGAAAGGATCCAAGTGGATCCTTTGAAATCATGCATCATACTGAAACAAATGTTTGATCTGTAATGGTATTGAATTTTATACTTTCAAAAGTTTTCATTCCCAAAGGATACTGTGCTGACTGAAGGTAAAAGCTAGGATAATTCAGTGTTATCCAACTCCTGCTGCACCATATAGGTGTAAATTACAGCCTACTTTGGCTGTTCCTTGTTTTGACATTGGACTAAATATTTCTGACAGCAGAAGAAACAAAACCAGTATGGGACTCTAGTGGTTCACTCAGAATCAGTGCATTCCTTAGGCAGGAAAAAGTAAAAGAAACACTAGAATTACATCTAAATTCTGGTAACCTTCAGACTAATTAGTGTACTGCTGCTATATCTACATGTGAAATAAACTAGAATATTAATTGTCTCTCTATTAAAAAAAAAAAAAAAGCTGTAAAGGACCATTTCAAGGAGGATGCATATGAAATTCAGTAAAGAAATTTAGTGACTTTTTCATACATATTTTGCTGCACTGGAACAATTAATTGCTCTATTTCCACTCCCATTACTTTAAAGGGCCATTCAAATATGATAATGATGAATCTAACTAAATACCCTGGAGCTGTAAATCATCTAAAAATTTCTGATTCAGCTGAATTATACAATAAAGGGTTACATTTCCTGTTTAAATTCCCAGCTACTTTTTAAGAACTTTTGGTTAAATGTCTTCAGTGGCAATGAATTAAACGGTATTCCTATCTTTGTAATTTTAAGGACTAACGTGAATTAGGTAGCTTTCAAAAATCAGATACAAAGAACTAAGCACTTTTATGCTTAGAAATATCTTTACCAAGAGATAGAGCTAGTCTAGAAAAGGCAGAAAAAGTCAGATACAGCAACAGGATGCAGGTCATACAAGGAACTATCACTTTGACAATGCAAATCAGCATCAGAACTGAAAGTGTAAATGTCTTCAATATATATATTCTCTTCTATTTTCATTATTTTTTCAAGTCTGTGTGACAAAGTTAGTATGGCAAAATTGATTCTTTATATAATTTCTAACAGAGATATCAGGAAAACTGCTTCAAATTATCTCAGCAACCCAAATTTCTTACTTGAAAATCATGAAAACAAATTTCCTGGCAGCACACAAAAATGGTGCATGAGTACTCAAAGGTTTTGTAAGAGCACTGAATGAGTGAAGAACATTTCAACAGCCCCAGCAGCTGTGTCAACTGCAGACTAGAAAACACCTCTGAGAAACTACTGACTTCTCCATAAAAATCCCACTAGGAGCTCTGCTAACTTTAAAATTGGAAACTTATCTCTAAAGTATTTTGCCCAGATTTCAGAGGTATTTTCCTGTTGTTGTGTCTTCTGGTCAGAAAATTTTAAGCTTTCACAGTTCCCAAAGGATTGACAGGCTGCTCAAAGTAATGGAATTTCCTTCTCTGGAAATATTTAAAATTCACCTGTATGTGACCCTGTGCAAACTTCTGTAGGTGAATCTGTGTTAACAGGGGGATGGACTACATGATTTCCAGAAGTCTCTCCCAATCCCAGCCATTCTTTTATTCTGTAGTTGACACAGAACTGACTGAAGTTAAACTAGCATAGCCCAGTGAAATATTTTTGATGTACAAACTCCACACTGAAGAAGTACCTATGCTGATTTTCTGTATTATACTTTCAGCCACAACATATACTCCTTTTCCTGGACATTGTTTCTAATGTGCTGACCCAAGCCAAAATGCAATAATATAGACTTTGTGCAGGCAAAGGTATTTTTCATTTAGCATATTAAAATCACACACTGTTAAAAGTCAAGCTCTGCTCTGGATCTCAGTGTCTGACTGCCTTAAAAGAAGGCTGAACCCTTGTGCCAGTGGCGGCTGCAGCCAGAAGTATAGGCTTGTACTGCAAAAAATACCAGCCAAAAACCACCTGTGAAAAATTCTTCATTGGCATGTCTTGCTGAGGGGAAGAGATTTACTGAGAGTGAGAGAAATTGATCATCTCTACTACCTTCTTGATCTTCTCTTCCTTTTACTGGAAAGAAGTGTTTCTTGCTACTTCTAATTACATGGCATAAAACCTAATACTAAGCTGATGGAATTTGCATCTTTTACCTCACCCTCACCAACAGAACCAGAAGTAAATTGTGAGGTATCTATCCCAATAGATATAGGTAAAAATATAGGGGTTCAACCAGTTTCAGGCAAAATGCCTAATATTTCTAACTTGCATTCTTCTTTTTACACTTCTGTTGCCTCATACTCTTCGGACAAGATTTATCCATTAAAACCATTTGTAAGTCACCAGGAAGTAACTGTTGAAACATTCTCCAGGATCACAATTCCCTCCCACCTACACACACAAAACATTGATGAAAGATTCTGTCTGTGCCAGGGTACCACTTCATTAAAATGTTAATGTCCATTTTTTTAATGAGAGGGTGTGAAAAAGAAAATATCTGCTAAGGTGGAGGTGAGTAGGCAGTGGCAGATTTCCCAACACATTTAATAATATCCAAATGAAATCTAGTTAAAGAATGCAGAGAGAGAACTTTGATTTAAACATTTATTACCTTGCAAGAATATTAGAGGTATTAAATATTTTTAATAGCCTAAGATATTAATTTTCTCTATTTAAAGTTACAAGAAAAGTAAACTTCTGAAGATATAATATTTCACACTTCAAGTACCAAGTTAGTTTTTTCCCTACAAGAGAATCTGGTCCTTTTCTCCAGAAAAAAATGAAAATGCACACCACTAGAGCATCACTTGTTTCACTCAAGCTTTGCTCAGATACAGTTAATTAAAAACCTAGCAGTGCATGGGAATTTTTGAAGCAATTCCCTTCTACAGTCTTCTATCTATTACACAGTAAGTCACCTCCATCTAGGTCATCCTTCTTCAATGAGACCAACTTGAAAAGACACACAAATGGAATTCTGGAGAAAATGGAAACAATTCAGCTCTAATACCCATTGTGCCAGAAACCTGCCATTGTTACTTTCATAAACAACTGACAACTGTAAGTGTGCTGTTGTATTTTCTTGCTACTGTCGAGTTTAATTTTAGAGATGCCTCTTGAAAAAAAACAAAAAACAAACCACCAACATTTCCTAAATCCAAAACTTAAAATACAATATGGAATTTAACTTTTAATAAAGCTTTGGAAAAGAATATCCTGATCAAGAGCTAAACTAAAGTGTTGATACATTTGACTCTTTTTTCCCCAAAATTTTGTCAATTAGTCAGGCAACATCAAGTCCTGCAATAGAAATCAGAAGTTACGTTACTCCTGATACAAACAGAAGCAAAGGGCTCAAAACTCAGTGTTGGGATTAAAACTCCACCATGCATGAAATTGGTTTTCCAGAAAACCCATAACTTGGGATCGTTACATATCAGCTTCTTTGCCTCAGTGGCAAGTTACTGATTTTGTAGCACCCTCACTAAAAGCAGAAGGTTCATGCATGTCCCCTCTGTGCATGCCCACATTGGTTAAAGAACACCAAAGCTGCAAGAGCGACACTTCAATACTTAAATATTAGTACTTAATGAATGAACTTAAATATTAGTACTACTTTAGTAATCTAAAGTATTTTCATAACATGCAACTTCCATTCCAGCTTCAACTTCAGTGCAACAGGCCAGTAAGTTCAGGTGCACATGAGAGGCTTACTTTCACCCTCTTCCTTCTGCTGTGTTAATATAGTCTGGCTCTTCAGGGTTTTGATATGGTTATAAAGTAAAAAAAGGTTCCTGTTCTTATAGGACCCCAAATACACATGAGAAACAAACATTATTTAAACTGAAAAATCCTCATTTATGAACACAATCCAGATCTAGTTTCTCATCTAAATTATGCAGCTAGGAACAAGAAGAATTTTTTAAGACATTTTCTAAACAACCTCATTTCTGAAGTCTTCAAGCCAGTTTTTAAAATTAAATGTTATTGATCAGTGGCATTTTAATGAATAAAGGTTCAAAAAGCAATTATTTTCAAGATAACTTCACAATATACTAAAGTAGGGGAAAGTTCTACAAACAGAAGCATAAATAAGGGAAGCATATGGATGGAAATTACAATTCTGCATTTTTAGAGTAAAGTCAGAAAATTCTGTTTCTTGTACAAACATTTAAAATAAATTAAGCAGTCTTGCTCAGTCTTCCAAAAGAAGACTGTTGTTATGCCAGCAGAAAATGTGAACTGAAATACATGAAAACAGAGCATTTATAAGCAACTTAACCCTGGCCAGAAGCAGAGAAGTAGGGGCACAATCAGCTGTTGTATTCCCATATCCCAGTTGAATTAGAAGAATAGCTAAGCATTTCAAAAGGTAAGGTGCTTGCACTGTGCTCATGAGCCCATAAACATTTTTACAAAGGTAATATTAGAAACTATAGAACATACCAGTTTTGCAATCTGCATGAAAAAGGCTTATTAGCCACATGTACCCAGTCTGTAAGCAGAGACCAGTGCAAGAAGCAGCATGCTGGTAAGGTTTTCACAAAGTTCAACTGAAAACAGATACTACTGTTTCATAACAGCAGCTCTGCATGGGTACACTGCTTACAAAACAAGATAGACCAAAAGCATCTTCTGAAGATTTCACTGTACACAGGCAGATTTGAGATAAAGAAACCAAAAAGCACCTCTGTTCCTTGCTAGATTGACATATTAGGGAATTTTTTCTTCTTTAAAACAACTGAATTAGACAAAGCAGAATTTTTTTTAGTCAGTGTTAAGAGAGTGGAAGAATGAGGAATCAAGCCAGGAAATCTAGGAACTTTCAAAAACTACAAATTTATTTCCTGATTTTCAAAACTGAAAATGTGTCCTCAGTAGAGAATTCTGAGAGCAAACACATCACAACCTTCAAATCAAGTGGGTGTAAAAATCTGCAGGATCGACACTTTATTGGTGATGCAGAGGATGCAAAATCATCTCAAAACTGACCTAATCATTTTTCTATCAAAGGCATTACTGTCAGACTGACATAGCATTTAAGGAATCCATGGATGTGTAATTCAGAATATTTAACTGGAAATTAACAGAAGTGAGGGTAGGAAATTTTTTTTAAATAACAGGTTTGGTTTGTATATGATATTATAAATCAGTGAGGTTTCTCTGGCAAAGTGGATTGTAATTCCTTCAGACTAAATGGATAAATGCCATAGTTCAAGTCAATGCCACAGTTCAAGTCATAGGATCAGAAGGAACAACTAGTCTTTATATAATATTATCAAATTACATTAAGGACAATGATCCTGTCAGACACCATACTTAGTTTCCTAGTGTATTAGAATTGATTATGTTCTCTAAATTCTTGGAGAGGTTACTTTCTCCATATTCAAGAGTTCTAATGTGTTCTTTAATGCAAAACCAATGATCTACTTGCATAAAAATGGTGTGCTAATGTCCAGTTTCAGACCGCTGATGTACACTCTTCTCATGGAAGGAAAGCGCAAGAAAATCACAGCTTCCAGTAGATAAATAATTTTTTATAGGAAATGGGATTATAGAACTAAGAAGTTACCTGGATGACTGAATGAAATTTCTTAATATTCTGGGTAAGTATTCATTTAATAATGTAGAGACACCAACATCATATTCACTCCCCAAAAAGATCTAAGCTTTGTGTTGGTATTTTTAATTTTTTATAGCCATCTATACTCATTACTTATCATGCCAGCAATATTCTTTAGGTTCCTCCCTAGTGCTTTCCTTCTCATTAAGTTTACCGACAGCAATTATTTTCGTTGTCACTTCAGTTTTAATATCACTAAGTCTAGTGTCAGAAATTTTCTCAATCCCTCCTGTTCCTTCAGTCAATCATTTTGTACATATGTTTCAGACTGTATTAATTTTTGCTGAGTGTAGGGAACATGTTATATGCATGTAGGGAACAAGAACTACACACATATTTAAATCATGATCTTAAATCCCTTTTCTGTGAGTAGCAGTGTAGAAATTAAATTGTCTCTATATTTTTTTATTCCTTTTTTCATGTGCAAGACAGTGAAGAACTTCAGAAAATCTCACCTATGCTTCACTGGGACTGAATACCATTCCTTGTATTCTATACATATACCATCACATGCCCATTGATGAGGATAAATGATAAAAGGACAATAGCATGTTACAATTCTGAAGAGTGTATCGACACTGGATGAGGGATATTGGAGAAATCTGTAGAAGTGATATTGTAGATGAGCAATGACTGGACAAAATTTTTTATTTCTGATTTTCATCACTCTAAAGAACACCCCAAAAGAACAGTTTATTTAATTCATGAATCATTGACATATAGGATTAATGGAGTTCCTAATTTTCACTAAGAGTGTAGTACTTTAAGATTGGGCTTGGTAGATGAGATATCAGGCATCCTCTTTTCTTCCAGGCACTAGGAACTGCTTGCTGGTTTTAGCAAACTCTTCATAGTCTTTACTTACACTGTGACTCATTTTCACAATATGTTCTGATCTTGGATATATGGAACCAGTGAAAGTGTTTGTCTGGTGTTACCACAGAATGTGGGGACAAGTGAAGGGAACAAAATGGTACTAACTGGGGTTTTTCTGCATCAGGGTACACTGTTGGCATTGAGTCATAGCCAGAAAGTTAATTTCATTGCAACTTCACATAGTTCTTATGCTGTTCCAACATTTGGGTCTGATGTGACCTCAAACACATTCCCTTCAAGTAAAATAATTTTCATCTGTAAACCACTTTCCATATTACTCTAGGAAAATTATATTAAACTAATTTTAAGAGTTCACTTTTCCACTAAGAAACATATGGATGGATAATATCTGTGTGAATTAAATACAAATGGCATCCAGAACCCAGCTATACTTTAGACTGATCTGAATAGACAAAGCTCTTCAGAAGGTAAATTAATTTTTTGTTCGAATACTTCAGCATATTATTTGGGCTCAAATATTTTATAACATGGCAGGTATTGTAGGGACAATGAAGAAAAGAAAAGATTTATTTCCAAAGCAGGGAAATATTTTTTTCAAGCAGAAGTGTGTTTACTCAATCATTAAGAAAATTTATCTCATTTCTGGTTTTCTGAAAGAGTTGTTTTAAAAATACACAATTAGTGGAGATTACCTGCATCATTTTTCAAATTATGTATAGCACACTAGAATTCTGAACAGTAAAATAGATTCATCCTTATAAAAATATTCTTTGTGTCTAAAAATTAGTTAATATTCTTTAGGGAATATTCAGCACAGCGAAGGTATTGTTGTAAAACTACTTCAATGTGAATCAAGAAAATGAAGCTACAGTATAAAAAATTTATATCAAGTAGTGGAAGATTTATGTTTAAGTGCCAGTAGTTTGACACTTAAGTAGCTTAAGAACAATGCTTCCAGACAATATCTTTAAAAATCATTTTATAGTCAATATATTCTTGCAAAAGCCAAACAAACAGTAGTCTCTTTCCTCAAAACTTTTATCATTTTAAGGAGCTTGAAAATCAAAAGTGGAGAACAATTTCATACCTCATTTCCCCAAATAAGCTATTGATGGATCCAACTAAAAAACTGATAAATGTATGAATTAAGTTTAAAAAAGTTTATTTTTATACTTGAATGCTGTCCTACTAACAGGAATTATTGAAATGTAGATTGCTCCATGTTCTGTTACTGTAAAATAATCTATTTCATTATATTACTTTTTAATTTCTTGGGCAAATAGAAGAATAAAGGCAGAAGTCTTCTAAACACTCAAAAATAATCCTTCTAAGAATGCGATCATACAGTTTGATAAAATTTGTATAATCACCTTACATTTAATAGAATTTCTCAATATCTCTGTCGCCAAATTTCCTCTTTTCTTAACCTGATGAAATCTTTCTAATAGCTTTTGCTTTTGTAAAGTCAAAGGAGAACACACAAATTTGATTCTGAGGTGAAAAATCGAGTTTTTCTGCCAACATTGTAAAAATAAGTTATTAATAATTTGTGATACTGTATGTATTATCCTGTATTTTTCTTAGAGTTCTTTAGTTAAAAGCTGTCTATTTTGAATATTTACCACACTGGAAATTCTAGTATTACTTAATAATTTTTCTTTCTGAAAAATAAGAGGTAAGCAGGTTTTTTTTTCCTTAGAAGTAGCAATAATAATTAAAAACAAAATAAAACAAAGAAACAACAACAACAACAAAACAAACAAATGAACAAACCTCACAGGAAAATAAAAAAGCAAGATGATCTTTTAATATGTGACTTAACTTTTAGTTGAACTAGGACCTGTCATTTCAGGCAGTATCTCTACTTATTGCTTAAAGATTCATGTAACATTAATATAAGGATTATCTAAGGATAGCAAAACCATCTTCATTTTTTAGTTATCTTCCTTGTTTTTGTAGAAAATACTATCATTTAAATATGGTGAACAGAATAGAACTGCTGAATCAATACTTCAGAATGAGAAGTCATTCAGCAGATAATCATTAATGCTGTTCCCACAGAGACATAAATTCATCAGAAGAACCAGGAAAAGTAAGGAAATAGAGTTAATTGCAGCCTAAGTGAAGTAGGACTTGGATTGCAAGAAAGAAAAAGGGCTGAAAAATGTTGCTGATGATTAAAATAGTACCAATTTTATTTTGTTTTCCTCTTCCTTTAGTGCTTGATGGAGCATTTTGTGGGCTAATAGGTAACATCAATAATGTACACTGGTCCTTGAACTCTCATATTTGTTTTAAAAATAAGAGAAAATATGTACTTGCCTATAGAAAAAATTCAGAATAAGCTTAACAACTTTTTGGTACTCACTGGAAGAGACCTTCTTTTTCATTCAGATGACTTGTAACCAGGGTCTATCAGTATTTCAAAAACACTATTGTTATAGACATTAGCTATATCTACAGTGCCATTCATAGGAGAATTTGGTCTGCGGTAATATCTACACTCTTAGGGTATTTAGTATTTTCATTTATACATAAACTCTATACATGGTTTTAAATATACATGATACACACTTTAGCTCTGAGCCATTGTTTACCATATTTCTGGTTTTCTTGTTAGCCCTGAATTTTATTTTTCTGTTCAAGGTTTAAAAAAAAAAAAAAGAACAAAGAATATGTGAAAAAAAGGCATAAAAAGACAGGCAAATCTTTCATTTTACATTAGTGACTTGTCTATGGTGAAAAATCCTTTCATGATTAATTATGTAGGGAACTTCATCTCTGAACAGTACAGGAAGCACATTTCTGTGTAGTTTTGTATATCTACTATGTCTAGTTGTCACTAAGAATTTGCATATTGATCTTCTGCTGCACTGGCACGCTAAAAGCCAACATTTTAAAAAACATCAAATGTCTGGGCAGGTCTTCAGGTAACCAATTCAGCCACAGTAAATTTTTCAAGATAGAGGAAGGGAATCAGGAACTTGTTTTCAAAGTGCTGACAGGAATGTTATTTCCCCTTGATGCTTTAAAAACATTAGTCTAAGAATTTCCTTAATTTCTTTATGGTATCTGGGGCTCAGTTGTTAAATTTGAGCATTGGTCTTTTTGTATTCTGCTGATACAGATAGCAAAGTTTCACATTACAACTGGTTTGCTACTTCAGCAGCTGTGAGGGACCTGTGGCCAGCTGCAGGGCATTCTCATACCACAGCAGCACTGATTAGATTTTAAGAAAAAAGAAAAAAGCTTTCCTGTCTTAAGGCAGGACAGTATGACTATATCTCAGTTACAATGAGTGAGTTTTAGTGTGCAGACTGAAAAAAGTGTATATTTCCCACAAATAAGTTTAAGGAGTTTCATAAATTTTCTATAAAATATTCACATAAGCTGCTCCATTAGCCAAGACTGTCTCCTAATAGGGAAGAAAATGCTGCTTCTTCATACCCTTTCCTTGCAGCACAAAAAGATTAGCATTTAGTATAAATCAGTAAAATGAGGACAGAATGGCACTCCAACTGTAAATATTTCTAGGACTGAAACAATGCTTGCATCCTGCTCTTAGATGCAGAAAGGTTTCCATCAGGTATTGAGACTCAAACGTTCACAAAGCAGCAGTTTGTGGAACTGACAGATGGATGCTGAAGTACCGATGTAGTAAAGTGGGTCTGCAGGTGCTTTGGGTTCCAATCCTGGCACTATTCATTTCCAGTCTAGTGCACTGTGCAAGGCTAGTCTGTCTCTAAAATCTGGGCTAACTTCAAGTACCCCATGTAAGACCCTATGCAGTTTGAATCTGTATAAGAAAAACCATATTACTTAGGTCATCAACTGATGTATTAACAGAGCAAACTTTAAAGATGGAAGCTTTTATACAAAAAAAAACCCCCACATGTTTGGATGGAAAGATAAAAGAGTCTTTCTGTATATAATAAACTCTAAGTCATACTTCACTTTATAGGGGAAAAAAAAGTGTTATTTAAGTGACAATAGCTGGTAGTTATTTTTCAATCATTTTTCAGTTGCATTCTCCCACTTAACTTCCAAACTGTAAGAAAACCTTGATCCAGTAGAGATAAGTGGATAACCTCTCATCCATTATTGTAGGATTTGTGGGTAATATGGGGAACATTTGATTGTATTGCATGCAAAACTCTTACTTGGCTAACATACCGTACATGATGCAGATGAAATTCAACCGCCAGCGTGCTTCTTGGGATTTAATTTAGCCAGGTTTTTACTGTAACCAAGCAGGGGCTGATGGGTGAGAAAGCATTCCTACTAAGGTACAAGTGGAAGGTGCATGATATAGTGAAATAAGATGATTTTGAAAGTCTGTTGGTGAAAAAAAATCACTGCATAATAGTAAAATCCTCTACCTCTCCATGTCATATTTCAGACATTATCATGATTTGAGTTAAATAGAAAAAAAAAATTTAAGCATATTCTTTAAATGCAGGAATTATTTTGAAAAACAAAGCCTGGCTGTTATCAGAATTTATTTAAACAGTTTGATTCCCTCAGTTATGGTATATTTTCTTTCGAGAATCTAATGCTGTGAGCTCTCAGAAAAAGGAATAGCTCAGTGGTACAAGAGGTCCTACAGCCAAGATATTCAACATTGGCTATGGGTTTAGGCTCTATGTTTGATTTTGATTTTTTTTTTCTTTTTTTTTAATCCAGTTCTCTTACACATGTGACAAATTAATTACATTTTGAATAAAATGTTGAATATCCTCGCTAATATCTCAATACACATAGTATTTTTTTTGTTGTTCCCTCAGACTGTATGCATTTCCTGCTCTGCAAAACTAGTTTGATTGTTACAGAATTATAATCTACATATTTCCACATAGCTTTCCTCAGTCATGGTGAGTTCTTAAAGCTTCCTGCCATTGGTCTGCCAATGTTTCTTCTCCATTTTATCAGTCTTAGATAAGATGCCCCTGGCTTTAAGATTTATTGAGTTTGTAACAAACTTGGCTGTAAACTACCCTAGATCATTAATCACTAACTTCCTGCTGCGATCCTATCTGGGACTGTGGACCTCCCTGATATGTGGTCAGAGTTTATCTTTTGCACGTACCAATTTTGCTATCTTACTTAAATATAAACCTCTTTCATGTGATGGTACAAAGTTCTTTGTTGTTCCCTTCTGAAAATCATTTGAAGGTTTAATACTGAGCATGACTATCCCAGCAATTCAGATTAGGAAGACAGGAATTATCCAAAATGTTGAATACATTTTTGTAGGTTTTAAACTGTGGAGTTCACATACTTTATTGACAGGGATAAATTCAATAAAAAGTTAGGTTACTCTCTGGAATTCACTTGAAATTCAAGTCTTAGCAAGTAGTCAGATTCACAAATTTCACCCATCACCTGAACTTCATCATTTCACTTTCCCAATTTTGTTTCTGCTCACATGCAATGGCATCTGAATAAAATTGTTCAACATGATGGTCCGTAATTTAGCACTTTGCCAGGGAATACACTTACACATTATTACACATCTTCCAGTATTCTGGTTCACTGAGGTAAAATATCTCTTGCAAAAATGTTATCAGATTCATATTCCATAACTGCTCTGTGATGTCCTTTCTAGAAAAATGAAAAGGATATACAGATATATACACCCTCTTATGCACACAGAGGGAGCTGATATTGTCGAGCATGTTTGATATTCCTGAATCAGAGAGCACAAAGCAGATTAATTTTCCCCACTTGTACTGTTTGTTTCAGGAAGAAACAAAGATATTTTACAACAACAATACTTGAGCAGGAAATTATGAGGAATTGCTTACTGCAAAGCCAGACAAAGTGATGTAAGTTTTAGCAGAAGAGTGAGCCTCTGACTATTGTCTTTGCTACGAAAAATGATGACAGGAATGTACTTCAAGCTCTACCTGACACCATGGAAGCTCAGCACACCTCAGAAGAGCTCTAGTTGAGATGTATGAAAGGCAGGAAGAGAAACATGCATGGAGGAGAAAGTTTAGAGGGTATCCGGTGATTCCTATTTGGTAAGACAAAGGATTGATTCTGGGGAAAAAATAATCCCATAGATGTAAAAAGTGATTGAATACTCGAACAGACTCCAGGATCATTGGTTCAAATACATTTTTATTATACTTTGCCTAGACAAATCTCTCCTTATAATACTCTCAGCATAATTTTTTTTACAAACTTTTTCTATATGCTACAGATATAATCAAATTCACATGTTGTAATAGTAATTTAAACAGATTATAAACTTGAGCTAAGACATTCCTGTGAATTAATTTCTGGGTGTTCTTTACAAAAACATTTTAAAACTTCCCCAATGGTCCACTATCAGATTTATAGAGTAGGTTGCTGTAACAGACCTTGACTCATCTACTTTTTTCTTGAGCCAGCCCATGCTTTCCAGCATGCTTTTCTGTACTGTGTACTAATAAAGCAAATTAGGAAAATGAGGATGTTTTAAGGTAGCTAGATAATGTGTTTGCATTGTTTGCAGAAAGGAAAGTCCTTTAATTCTTATTCCACTGACAAATAATTGATGGTTTGGCAGTAGCTCACACTGCCTCCTAAAAAGACTAAACATTAAACACTGCTGTATCTGTGCAGGAGAAGATGCTGCTGAACATAAATACATCTGTTCTAGCCTAGGAAGGTATTCAGCACTTGGCTGTTTAGTTCCTGCTTGGTGGCAGGACTGTTAATACAGTGCAATTATATAATATAAAACCAGCATTACAAAGCACAGATTCAAGCTGATAATGTATATAAACATACTATTCATTTATAGTACTGTAATTTGTATTCTCCATGGGGAAGAGATAAGGAGCAAATATTCCTTTGGAAAATTTCTGTAGCTAAATTCTGTACCTATTACATACTCATTTCACACTGGTGCAAATTAAAAGTCTCAGTGAAAACAGGGGGATGACTCCCACAGAGAAGGTCACACCCTGAGGCATCATAGGACCTCATGCCCTGTCTCCCAACAAAGATTTTGTCCCTCAGGCCCCTGCACCCATCCCTCTTCATCTCCCTGCCCCTTTGGAAAACCAAGCATAAGTATCCCACTGCATTGTAGCAAGGGGCAGATTATCTGCAGGATAGAAGGGGCTCTGCAAAATCCTTTTGTATTCAAAATATTGAGAGAAAGTAGCTGTCTCATATGTGTATGCATAGGTTGTATCAAAGTTTCCAGTAGAACTCTAATTTTTGGAACTAGTGGAAGAAATACAGAGGAATTTAGATATCTGACCAAAGCAAAATACTGCTTTCTTGAATAATTAATATAATTAATTATTATATTAATTATATAATTATTCAAGAAATAATGGTTTTTTTCCTGTTGAAAGATGGAATACCAGCAGTTTTCTTAAATTAAGTTTGCTTTGAAAAACTAATGTTAAAACCATGTTTATATATTGAAAAGAGAGGACATGTCTGACTGTTAACTAGTACTGTTGCTACCATGTGAATTTTAACTAGAAAAACCAAACTATTTTTTGTAGAAAATGCCTGCTATAGAAAAAGAATGTGTCAAGTTCTAAGCTAGACTATGAAACATTAACATAACAGCAACCAGGTTTTGTTTGGGGTTTTAACAGTTTGTTTCCAATTCTTTTCCTTACTTCTTTTTCACATATGGAATATTAAAACACCAACAGATGTCCTTTGGCAAATGACTATGTCCACTGAATTTATTAAAACTCTCCAAATCATCTCTCAGCTTTTTTCACATCTCCTTGCAATGTGTCCAAATCTGTGTGTAGGCTAAGAATTCTAAAGCCATTTAGAAAGTCAGAGAAGATACATTTAATGTTTATGTGTTATTATTTTAAAAAAAAATCATGAAGCAAACCAGATTCTCCTTATCCTGATATTTGAAATAAAAAATTATGATCACTTTTTTTAGCACAAAAATCTATTTCTCTGTCTCTTGAAAATTCTGTAATATATAATGGTATTATTTTCTGAATTTTAAAAATTGTGTACTTAAGAAATGTTTGCTATATGTGTTTCAGAGCTGATTTTCTACATCTTTAAACAGAATAATTTATTATATAGCAGTTTTCAAAACAGAGTACAGATGGAGTTAAAATAATTTCCTATCATGGTAGTTAAAAATAAAACAAGGAAGATATGGAATCCCATGAAAATCCAACTGCAGGAGCTCAAATAATGCTTAGGACTTTCTGTGTATTGCTTGATTTTGAAAAATAAAATAATAAATTCAAATAAAATAAAAATCAAATGAGATAAAGGTTTACGGCATGGAAAGTGCAGATTCTGTGAGCATGGACTGATAATCTTATTTATAATCAAACTGGAAGTAGATTAGACTTGGCATTCTGGTCAAAATGAAACAGTAACTTGTCAGAACATGCCATTCTCTTTTGTTGCTTGATGTGTATTATTTCTTTTGCCCTTGCTCATAAATGCTAATGATATATACATACAATAGCACATTGTAATTACAGATTTATTAAATTTCTAAAATTATGGGTTGGAACATTTCTCAAATAAATACTTAAATACTAGCTTCACTGACAGAATAGTCATTCACTAGCTTGGTGTGGAAAACCAGCAGTTAGGTTTGATTATACAGAATAAGTATACGGCACGAGCTCTGAAATTAGAAATGCATAATGTAAAATGTAATGATTATTTCTAACATGGGACTAAATTGAATAAAAAAAAGCTTTGCTGATCTGGAACAGATCTCAGTGTTGTGTGACCTGGGTTGACCTGATCTTTTTTTCCATCTAGTAAGGCTTGAAAAAAACAATCTGCTCACTTTGTTGCTAAAAATCAGGCAGCAAGCTACATTTTACATACCAGACATTGTTTATTTTATGTCAATACATAAAACAGAAGCAGATGCAAGTAGAGCAGAGAGTTGAATTATCTAAAAAATATTTTAGCACTACAAAATGGTAATATTGGGGCTAAACTTGCTAAAAATATACATCCAATACAAAATTTGATAAAGTTATTCCTACACCTTTTTGCATTAGATTGGAATTAACTTAGATGAAAAACCAGACCAAATGCACAATAGGATTAGGATTATGATACAAACTGGTAGGAACTAAGTGCATCCATTTTAACTTTGTATTTTCATCCCTTTTTTTCACTTTTTCATTCTGTCTGGAATTATTATATATAAAAGGGAGAAAAACCACACTTGAATACAAAACCACTAACTATGAATACTTTTCAGACTTATTTCTTTCTGAAATTGATGATTTAAACTGAGAGGGAAAGATCAAAGTTTTTAGGAAAAAAAAAGGATGAAAAGTTCATCTAAATCTGATCATCTGCTACATTTTAACTCATTTTGTATAGATATGAATTCACATTATTTTGTATCTCTTTTATTTCCTCGATAATCAAGAAGATAATTCACTTGTTTTTGTATGTACAACATGAAGAATTAAAGCACTTACAAAAATATATAGCTGTATATCCTTACTCTTGAGAATGTTTATTAGACTTTGAACTGTACTTGCCATGTTTGTAGGGTGAGGCCCTTTAGGTTTCCCATACTTTTTTTTTCTTCATAGACACAGCTAGTAGTGCCAGCTGCAGTTAAGGTTGTTTGAGGCTTTCTATTACAAGACCATTTTGGTTAACTATAATATTGTAAAGCTGATGGTTTTGGTAAGAGCTTTCTCTTAGAATACTTGTCAGTATTTTTTGTTTCACCACAAACATGTTTAACAGTTCTGATGGTATGACAGGAGATGTATTTACCTTCTTGCCAATGAGAAGAGGGAAAAAATGAAAGCACCAAAAGACACACAATAATCTTGATTAAAACCTCCAGCCCTGCCCTGTGTCATATCAAATATGAAGAGCCTTGCTGCAGTGAAGCACCATAGGATGGACAGGAGTCAATGGTAATGTGAGAATTGTGAAGTGGGACAGGGAAGAAATTGAGTGAAAAATTAAAAGGCAACTCTGGATGGAGAAGAGCTTAGCCAGAGTATGGAAGCAGAGAAGGACTAGTAGAGAACTAGAGGCAAAATGGTCATAGAGAAATTTTTTGGTAGATACTCATTTCCCTGAAACCTGAAATGGAGCATACACTTCCCACATTTTTTAATGAAACTTGTCATCATTTTCATTCAGATCTAAAAGATTACATTGTTTAAATCACAGTGCAAGACTCCTACAGTCAAGTATTCTTAGATTCAAGTAACCACTGAAAAGAGTTATGTTTAATTCTTTAACAATGATTTAGCATTTACTTGTTATTTTTTATACTTGTAGCTATTTGCTGTGAGATTCAAGTGTTGAATTGAAAGATTTCTTAATCTTTTATGCTGTAATGTGCCTGTGGTTTATTGCTATTTTTGGTGCAGAGGTGAATCTGAGTATCTGTGATATTTGGTACATGAATGAAGAGCTGAAATAAAACATTGTTTGTACAGTTGTTACAGCTCCTTTCCATTAACAGGAAAAACAAGACTTTTTTCCTTTATTGTCCCTGTACCTTTTATCAATTGGTCTTAATAATATCTTCAGCTCATTTCACCTTACTTAATGCCTTGCAACCTACCTCTAATTGCTTTAAATCTTTTAATTGGAATTTCTCAGAGCATCTTTAAATTGACTGCTGCCTAATTTTATTCTTTTTGTTCAATCTGTTTCTTAAGGCAACAATTATGGTTTATTGGTTTTTAATATGTGTAATTTAAAGCCACACCAAAATACTTTAAAATATGAACAATTCTTTTAAAAATATTATTCAAACTTCAGAATTTATTATAAATATTGTTGACCTTTTGTCCTCTGTATCTTTCAATGTTCTTTCTGAAATTACCAGATGTGTTAATTCAGCAATTATATAAATCCAATGCTCACAAATTTTTCTCAATACTTTTTAAACCACCTCTAGCATTAGATGACTTCACTGTATTGAACATAAACAACTTAAGGAGTTTTTGTATTTAATCACAGGCATTTCAAAGGGGAAGATGACACCAATGAAAGGAAATATGAAGTAGATATAATTTAAAGTATTCTGAAGTGTATGTAACCAATATTTGCTAAACCTATAAGACCTTATTGGGCTTACAAAATACAATACTTTGAATTGCAAAGTACCTTGTGACTAGACTTACCATATGCATGTACTTCTTTTTGCAACTAAAAATATACCTCCGTTAATTAGATTTTTTTTATTAATTGAAATCTTCTGATTAGTTTCTATTACTGATTGTTCTATTCCTATGCATTCGTGTGTGAGGGAATTGATGATCATCTTTTTTTCTGAACAGATATCTTGGAAAAAGGATCTTTACACTCTTTTTAAAAAAATATTATTCTAAAGGGACTGTAGCCATCTTTCACAATACAGTTCTACCTTGCAGTTGTAGACCTCTCAATTTATGTAGAGTGATATAATCTCAAATAACTGCCATTTATTTTATATAACTCTTTTAAGGAATAGCATAGAGGAAAGGATTAGGGGAACACCAAAGAGCTGCCTTCCAGAGCTTCTACTTTATGGAAAAGTGGATCCCAGCTTTGCCTTTCATAGTTTAACTATTACTTCCCAAATTCCTTCCAATTGTCTGAATATCTTTATTAAGTACTAAGCATATTTTATTATAAATTAATAAATGTAGAAGGCTACATTCTTCACAACTATACTATGGCTTTCTTAATATTTGTGTACAATTTTGAATTTTCATCTTTATTGGTCTGAACATTCAATATCTATTATTACTGAGATCTAGTAAGAGGTATTAAGAACCATGACTGTCATCTTACTGTTTTCTTTACACTTGAGGCTGTCCTGATAACTGAAGGATTCTGAGGGTTTTTTCCCCCCTTAGTGTGACTTTATTCTCATCTTTCCTTATAACCACTTTACAGCAAAGAGCCAATCAATGACAGCCAGCCAGAAACGTGACTTCAAGGAAACAAAGCATTCATTCTCTGCATGTATCTTCCAATAATAACATCTTGAGGGAAGCTTTCAGTACATCCATCTCCTTTTTTCATTTGTCTATGCAGGAAATAGTCCCTTGGCTGATTTGTTCAAAATTTCAAGGGATCCCAAACAAATAACCACTTCACTTGTTCATTCATGACCTAAGAGAGCACATGTTGCACACAGATGCTTCATGTATGCACAGTAAATCTGATGTGTCTAAAATATATCTAAGCCTCAACACTTTTGGACCCATGTTGTTTGTTGAACTCAAAGCCAAAGCAAATTTTCAGACATGTATTTTGACATGTATTGTTGAAGCAAAAATGTTTAAGAAAAAATAGCCACTGTTCTGTACAGACATAAGTACAGACACCATGTATATCTCAGAAAAATACTGAAAATAATTTTTGAAGGAAATAATGTATTCTAAGTTATTGTGATGTATGGTGATACAATGTCTGATTAATGGATAAATGTTCTAAACATGCATATACTCACAGGAAACCAAACAAAATGTAAAAGGGGAGGACAGATGGTCTGTAAACAGTGGTGGTTTTCAGGCAACCCTTTCTCAGTCCTTTAGGTCACTGTTTGTATGAAAGACTGATGACCATCTGAGGTGTTTCAATGAAAAAAAAACAAACAACCTACCTTAAAAATATCAAAAGGCACTGAAATAGACAAAATAAGTAAAGAAAAGGTTATTTTTCCAAGGTTACTCAAAAAGCCAAATTTGGATCAGAGAACACAGTCTTGCCTTAACAAAAGGGAATGTTTTCTGAGCCCTCTAGCAGGAACACTCTGGAAACTCAGTTATTAATGAGAAGTGGTAAATCCTGTGTTCCTGAAAACTCTCCATATATAATTTACTGGTGTCTTGCTAATCCATCTTGCTGCACTAGTAAGGGAATAAATGCAATGATCTCAATGGTCTTTCTTTTCTGCCTCTGATTTCTGTGAATCTATGTTCTTCATGTGATGATCATTAGAGAGATTATCCCTGAATCAGGATCATGTAAACATGTACAGATATAAAGATCCATAAATTATAGGCTTCATTTTTTTTCAGGATGTAAAATATTTAATTCCTAATCATTCAGTGTTATGAGTAAATGGTTAATTCAGGCTGATTAAAAGGGGACGTATGTATAAAATATAGAAATCATGTAGGTAGCTCTAGCCGAGGCCTGGGTTGTGAAAACTTCCGGACAGTGACGGCATACCAGCTGGCAGGAAGGGAATTAACATAAAAACAGCACCTTGCCCAACGCAGGAGAAAGCGATGATGGCCATAGCCAGTGCAATAATGGGCCATTAAGATTGGCCAGACTGATAAACTATGCCATTGGGGAGGATCCATCTGAATACAGGATTCCAGGAACTGGCTGATATCGGACATCTCTTCCTTGACGAGGTTTTTGTGCACCGTGAATAGTGAAAGAAAACTTGGATGAATATGGAGGATGTCTATAGAAATCCGAAATGAGTATGGACAGAGTTGGAGAAGACAAAGGATGTAGCCTCAGGCTAGAAAAAGAGTATAAGAACTGGGCACTGCGATGCCTGGTTGTGAAATGGGGAGAGTCTGATGCACTAGAGGTCAGACCACATGTGTTCACCCGGCGTCCGACATCCTGGGCTCGGCACTGTTTTTCTGTCGGTTGGCGGAGCGGGACAATTTTTGATTCGATCGTGCAATTAATTCTTTTTCATTTTTATTAAAAATTGGCTATTGGCAATTTTTACCTAGAACATTCAGTAAATAAGAAATTTCAATAGTTCAATAGAAGTAAAATCATCATAGTTTTTTTTCTGCTAATTTGTTGGTTTATTCTTATTAGGCACTCTAAAATCAATTCCTAAGTTGGTCATATTTCTTCACTGAAGAAAAACAACAATTACAGAAGGTTTGCAGTGCTATGAGCTGGCATATAGTTTCTTAACATTTCCACACGTATTGAATAAAACTGCAAAAATGGAAGTAGGCCATATATAATGAACATAGGATTTTTCATACATCATGTGTGAACCACGTTTTTCATTATTTATCTCATTAAGGTTGATCAATGCAATATTATTCTGCATCATCATTAATTGAATGTAACCACTCAGTTATACACAAGATTTGAGTTTCAAAGGACTATTTTTAGTCACAGATAAATTACATCATGTTCCCTATCACCCTATTCTTCCCTTTGAAACTCTGTCCAAGTTTGTACTTCAGCTGGAGTCACTCTTCTGTTATACCTATGTCATGGTCACCTTGGGAAAGAATAAAGTGAAATAATTCACATTACGAGTCACTCTTTGTGACACATTTATAAACACATGGTATTCCAAAAGTATTCTGGACAATTACTGTATCCTTGGTAGAACTGTTTTCTGACGTATGCACTGAAACACAAATGGTGTGAGATCAGACAGTACACACAGTTTTTCTGGCATCTATTACAGACTTGGAACACTTATGTCTCAATGAATAAGAGTGGTGAAAATTAACAGAGCTGCAGGTTCAGTATTTTCAGACATGGTTCATATCTTTATATAGATTGTTTTATCCACCATTAATCATTAGAAAATTGTTCATCACGACTTTCTGTTTCACAAAGCCATTTGAAGAAAGGATGCATGAAGACTTTGGTATAAATGAAATAACTACAGATATTAGTTTTACTCTTTTCTTGGTGCCAGAAGAATTCATTCATTCTGGGGAAAAAATATTAAGTGCTTGATTTTTTTAATATATTTCAAATCTGACATACAAAATATCATTCTCAGTAAAGTGGATCTTTAAAAACTGGGAAATATTTTTAAAGTGTTGTGATTTTTTTTTCCAAGTCATCCATACTAGATAAAGTGGATGGTTCTCTTTGAATTTACGGTAAGAAAAGATTTTTCATACTCATTTATCTGTGGCCATTTCATGCCAGCAATGCTGGTTAAAAAAAGGTCACTTACAAGAAAGAAATGAGACATGGCAAATTGCTTGTAAGAACACAACACTTTCCATAAGAAATAAAGTAAAACTAAGAAACAAAGTGAAATATTTAATAGAAGAGATTCCACTGTTATACAGTTAAAACCATTGCAGTAAAAGTAATTTTAAATTGTATTTGGAGAGATAGCTTTCCATTCTTTAGCGACAGAATCCAATTTTGACAAACACAGAAGTGAAATAATGTTATTACAATGGAATATTGTTTTTCATAAGTCATATGGGATATGGAATCTATGGAATCTTATCAAAGCTATTTTTATGGCTCAAAAGTACAAAATATGTAATACTTACCCTTCATTACAGGAAGTACCTAAGTGAACAACTGGGAAAAAAGTCTGCAAAAAGAGTGTGTTACATTTTATTTTATGTAATAATTCCAGGAAGCTAACTCCAGATTCTCCAATATTGTGAAGGAGAAATACAAAAACAGAGACCAGAGATTAAGTGCAATGATTGAAAAAGCTTGAAAAATATTCTCAGAGATATGCCATGCTACACAATGTATGGTAATGTATATCTTTCCCTAAAATTCATGTACCTGATAAAAGGAATAAAGAATTATATTTTGACACCTCCAAGTGATCATATGCAGTTGACAACACCTTCACTTAAACTTTCAAAACCTTGTAAAAAAGAAAGGATCTGCAGTATCGAGCTAAAAAGCTACATGAGAAGACAAAAGAAGAAAAGTTTTAGTTCTTCGTAAGGAAGAAAAAGAACACTCATTGTTTTAAGGGAGCCTAAGAGGACTTAAATTTAAAGTGGATTTGTACTAAACTCTAAAGAAAATCCAGTCATTGTTCTAGAATAGTTAGGGAAAGTTCAGAATAAGAAGAAAATGTGGAGATTTTTTAATGCGTGTCATCAGCTGGGGAATCAATGTTTTATTATAGTAGCAACTCAAATTTCTGTTCTATAAATTATTTTCCCACAGATTGTTATACATAGGGAACCTTAGCAAAAGTGATCCTCCATTTGATAAAATAATACCATATATAGAGAAATAATATACCAGATGGTAGTTTTAAACTATAATATTGTAGTTTTAAAGGGCTTTTGGATCATTATCTGGTTTACAATATAGATACTTTATAGTTACTGTTTGATATCAGACAAAATGCTATACTATTGAAAAAAAAATATTGCTCCTTATGATGACTATATGTTATTTAATGATACTTTTTTGTTTTTACATAAGGCTGTGAGTTCAACATGGCTTCTTAGTTTGGGTTACATTAGAGGCTATTAACAGACAGGCATCTGAACAGAGCTATTTTGTGGTTCTGTGCCTGGATTGTCTGAAAATTCAAGCAAAATGTCATGGAACACTGCTTATGCAAAGATTCCAAAATCCTTACATGGTGGTGTGCTTGGGCTAGTACATAATGTTCCTGTATCTGTTGCAGAATTTTGAGTGTAATGCAATATTGAGCACAATCATGAAAGGACCTGATCGAGCATTATACAAGTAGAACCACTGAAACATTTATATAAATTGAAGTTCTGTTTCTACTATGTAATGAGCTGCCCCTCACACAACTAGCAATTGAAAAGTCACTGTTCTTTTCAAGGGCTCTGCGGATTTTTAAGTGCATTTTAAATTAATCACCATATTTTTCACACGAACTAGACTAAATCCTTTCCTCCTAGTCAGTCTGTCGTTTTTCCTCACAAATAGCTTAAACAGTAGAAAGTACTTTGCACCTGCTGCTTGGCAAAGTGTGTCTTGCAAATAAAATCTTCTAAAACTATATTGCTGTAGTCAGCTTCTCTAAATTAAGGTAGTTCTGTTTGGCTTAGTGAAGTTTTACTGATTTACAGCTGGTAAGGTTCTGGCCCTATGGTTTCTCCAATAATTACTGATGTTCAGTCTGCAGAGGCAGAGATCACATTCTGCTTTTCAAGAGTTTACTTGAATCTCTTATCTTGTTGTCATTTCAGAATATTCCTGATACATGATCCACAGACAAATACTTCAATTCAAAATTCATAAAAAGTGGTGACCGTCTCCTATTTCAGAATGATAATATCAAAAATGAACTTGTACAAATTCACTGACAAATGTCTCTGTTCTTTACAGGTAGAAATAGCCAGCAGAAAAGGCCTTAATAGGATAAGACTTCCAAAGAACTGTTGTTAGAAACCAGGTACCATTGGTAAAACAGACATAGAAGCTTTTGTGAAGTAAAAGGTATGTTTAGAAAACTAATTGACTGAAATGTTCTGGTTTTTTCCTGCCCATATTCTCATTCCTCCTTTTTCATCTATTTCTTTGATGATAAATCCAAACAAAAAGAAGCCTTCTGTTTCTGCCAGTTTTCAGTCTTCAATGACCTGTAATGGTCATTGTCTAGTTAGTCTTTTAACTATATATTAATGAGCATTTTCTGCCATTTAAAAAATTTCCAGTATTATCTCACTCTTTAGCTCTCTGACAAAGAGATAACCAAGAAAAGATAGAAGGGAAAAAATCCGAAAAAAACCCCTCCAACTTCCAAAAACATGGAAGAACCAGTCCAGGGTTAGTTACATGACTGAACTGGAGTGGCTGAGCTCTCTGTAGACTGTATTGAAAAAGACCAGTGGATTTTTTTCAGTTTTTGTTATGTGGTGGATGTTATCTTGTCTTGCAGGATATTTTCCCAAGAACTAAGCCCAATCTGATGGGTACAGATAAAAAATGAAATAGTGAATTAAACGGAACATTATATGGTAAAACAGTATTTTTGTTGCTGTGATAAAAATACATTTCTTCTCATTAAAAAATGAGATTTTTTTTTACTATATTTATAATTGAATGTACTCTGCTGTTTGGATTACAGCTATTTCATTAGTATACATGGAACTATTGATCGCTATGAAAAGAAATTCTATATAGAAACATATTAACATATAAATGTCATGAATAATTTGTACATTATGCTATTGCCCTTTGATTTTTGAGGATAAGAAAACTTTATGCTTAGGAAGACACAAACTTCTCTAATCTCAAAAGGCTAATAAATCATTGTTTAAAGTACACTGAAAACTCTCAATCTGGCATCTGAAAAGAAGAAAAATTGCTTTGATTTTTTTATCCCTTTTGATCTTTTATTTCTGCTAGTATTTTTCATATTCATTAAAAAAGTCCTATTTCTCAGTGAAATGACAGTAATGAAATGCCCAGCCATTTTTCAAAAGTAACACTGTTTCTATTACACCTATCATTGATAATAAGTGTATTGAGAATAGCAGGCCGGCAAAACATTAAACTAGCTTAAAGATATATTAAAGAGATGTCAGAATACAGGGCAGATAAGCCTTCTGAAGCTATACACTAATAAACCCATGAAAAGAAATGAAAGTAGGGAAGGAAAAATCATTATTACAAAATTATTTTTAAGAGAGGAGGAAATAAAGAGATTGAAACTTAGTAGGTACTAATAAATTGCTATGGGTGTTATTTGTCCATCAGAATAAGAACTGTGAAAGCCTTGCCAGTTCCCTGACACAGACATGTGGGTAAGAAATAAGGAATGCAGTTCTTACACCTGAAATGCTTTTGAACTGAGATCTTCACCGTACATCTATGGAAACAGGCACTTCAAAGACAGCATTAATGTTGGCATACAAAAAATTTGCGAAATATCTCATGTTTCCTTTTTGCCTAAGAGGAACCGAAGAACTGCACTGAGATGCTTAAAATCTGGTTCCTCTTGGTATTTAACTACATGGTAGTATTTTTATTCAGACTTTGTATTTGTTTTTGAGAGAACATATCTGACACCAGGTTAGAAATGCAAGTCTGAGTAATCAAGATTCAGAGTTTTCAAGAGTAGAATATAGGGTTCATGGTGGATCTGAGAGATGCCAGGATGCTCTACTGTAGATAAATTACTGAAACAGCTACCTTAAATCCAATATCCATGAGCAAATGCAGAAACTGCTGGAGGATTTCTAAAACAGAAAATCTTTACTGGATCTGGAAGCAGTGTGGCAAATAATCAGACTCCTTTGATTTTCAGTTCCCTTTACAAGACTGAACTTTGAAATCATACTATCCAGAAGAACAACAAACCACTCTTTCAGACTAATAAAGAGCTAAATTACAATTTCTTCCTTTGTAGTTTGAGAATCAAATGGCATGAAAATTTTTGTTTGTCCTCCATTTCCAAAGTAAATCTCTGTTGCTTCTTCCAAAGTATCAGCTTTAGAGTAGTTTTTTTTTAAATAAGAACAATCAAAATCTCCCTTTTTTTATTTTGCTCATCTTCATTGATTTACTTCCTGAAAAGCCAATTGAAGTAACTATATGAAGTTCACTGGGCTTTGAGGAAGGACTTGACAGAAGCCCATACCTAAGCAGTACAGAACATTATTCCTTCTGTGGACTTAGGAGTGCTTGAGCATTAACCCTTCTTGTCATATATAATCACTACCTTTAAAGATCCCTAAATTCCTGTGATGTAGGCAAGAAACATATTCTGAAAAAAAAATCTTTTATAAGTTATTTTAAACCTCAGTTCACATGATGTAGAAAAAGAATATTTTATTTCAACCTTTCACACAGACAATTTAATAGCTACTCTGTCACTATCTTTGTAAAAGTGCATTACTATGGAAATACCAGTACACTGCTGTACTACTTATACTAAAAAAATAATTATTCATATGTATTTAAGTGTTTTCCACTATATAATTATTTTTACTAGTGTAATATTAAGGTCTTGATATTAAAGTGAAAAACAGTGCTTCCTAAAAATAAACTCATTCTTTAGTGTCCTTATTACATCATCTGAACAGAGCCAAAGTGTGTGGGATATTACGAACAATAAAGCCTCTTTTATTTTTAGTCTGTAATGACACAGTTTGGTGGTTTGACTTGGCTCACCACCATGGATTAAGAGTATGTAAAACTCATTATCATTTTAGTGGAACTATGGTCTCAATTTGTTAATAAATCTTACTTTTTTTACTCCAGATTGTCTTTGGCATCACAGTTTTCTGAAACACTATGCAGGAAAATATTAAAATAAAATAATAATAAAAAGTAAGGGCTATTGTAAACAAGCTTTTAAAAGACTGATTATTAATCCACTTTTTAAAATGTATGTATTGCAATCATACGTATTTGGACACATAGTTCAGTTTGGTAGGTAGGTTTAGATTCTGAGGTTGGGAGTTCCCAGTCAGAAAAGGGTTGGGCTTATTATCAGCCATTTTCTTGTTTCAGCAAAGTCAAAAGCATACATATAAAGGTGGCCTCCAAGTCAGAAAAAAAAAAAAGGATGAAGGAAGGAAAAGAAACCAACAAGCTAAACAAACTTTTAAACCTGAGAGCTATCATGAAAAATAAAAATAATTCTTAAACCCTTTCTACTCATAAACAAAAACCCCAGCTAATTGTGGGGTTTTTTTACAGACTGCGATTTATAGAGTAGAGAGTGAACATATAGAACCACATTGAATATTGATGTCAAAAAGTAGTCAAGGACAGCTTAAATCTACATCAAAACTATTTCTTATGGTCATTTATGTGTCAAGGATGTTCAAGAAAAGTTCAGTCAATTAAATTTATTACACCTGAGATATTTCCTGATAAACTTAATTACTTGTAGTTCAATTCTTTTAACATTTTTTCTGTCAGTTTTCTTTATTCTTAATTGAATAATTCAAAATATCTTGCATTCACTGAAATTTGTTTAATATAGCACCGATTTACGTGCACTCATGACCTAAATTTTATTTCGGTGCAATATTGAGATCCCAAAACTTTAGGGACAAGACAAACAAAAGCTAAAGCTAAGATTCTCCAGAGCCTCAAATTAGAAAAAACAAACTGCACAGTTTGTGACCTGAGTGACAAGATCATGTCTTCTTATTAGTGGAAAATAATCTTTTTGCTCGTAATTAGCATCTGATGTGCTATTTTCTTGTACTTGACACACCTAACTCATTCACTACCTAATAAATGACCACTGGCATACTATTGTGAGAGCAAAAAAAGCACATTCTTTTTATTTCAAATATCTAATTGGAGGAAAAAAAAATATGTTGCTTGCAAATTCGCACTAAGTTTTGACAGGAATTTGGTGAAGTTAGGCAACCAGAAGAAAAATTACCTAGTATTTATTTTAAAGTATTTCATTTACATTGTAATAAACCCATATGAACTAGCTTATCTTTCATACAGCAGCTGCTACTTTTCACATGACAAATACCAGAAAAGAGAGCACAGAGTTATTAGGCCTTTGAAGAAAGAGCTATTGAAAATACGAAAAGAGGCACACAAAAATTGTGTTCAGCACATCTGAGAGGTTTTTCCCAGTCATGATATTTTAAGGTCATTCAGACCCCTAAGATAATGATCTTTTCCATGTGCCTCAGTGTTAGATGTGTTTATACCATGTGAATTAGCTCTAGCAGGTTAATTAAGTAATTTATCTCCTTTCATTGCACTTTTACTTAAATGATGCTTTCTACTCACTTTTATTAACAGACATATTTTCATCTCACCAGACCATAGATTCTGGATCAGAGAAAGATTTAACTGGCTACAAAGGATATTGTTGGATTTTTTAGGAAACTCTTTAAGAAACTTGTGAATTTTGCAATAATTCAGATTTTTTTATCATGAACACATAATGATTTTTTTTTTTACCTATTAGTGCTTTCTACATAAAATCTAACACGCAGGAAATCAAACCACCCTGCCTTGGATAACATTTTTCACTAATATTAAATCACCCAGGGAAAAAAGTAATTATAGGAAGCCTCTGAACTAGAGCATGAGACTAGGATGCTTTTAAATTCCTGTCATGCTAAACATCTGGAGCCTAAGGTTAACCTAAGATTAGGCTGTGGATATTCAATGTGGTATAAATTCAATGAGTTATACTGGATAAGATATTGCAGTTTACAATGTTGAATTCCTTCTTTCTCTTTCTGCATCAATAACATATTAGTAAAATATATGTGTTGCAGAAGAATGTAATAGTATGTTTCTTAATATCACTGAAGTTCCTGAAGTAATAAAATGTGCAATATATAAATGCTGTCTAGAGAATATATTTTTATCAATAATAATGTGTAGTCATTATATAGTGTAATCAACTTTTACTCCATTTTAAATCATTGATTCTTTTCCTGCCTATTTTTAAGAAAAAAAAATCATTAGACGTCAGAATTATTAAAAAGATGAATTTTCCTTTTATTAGCAAGATAATCAGTGTATATTGTTTTTATTAGCATGATCAAAACCATTACATTTGCTTCCTTTATGATATATTTCATGTAAGAAAAGGCTGTCCACTGACCACATTCTATGATATAGAGGATGTAAATTTTCAAGACTAGCTGCCATCACAAGTCTGTCAAATCTGTGGTGTGGGCTTGGCACTCCAACTGAGAGAACAGAAATGTTAGTTGGAGTTCAGTGAGGAAAGAGGTGGCTTCATAAATCTTTTCCAAATTTAAGCTTTCATTCAGTAGTGATTATTTCTCCGAATCAGCTCAGCTAACCATAGTGGTTTTTAAGTGGTTAATTTATAAGGCACATTTTCCCCAAAAAAATTATCCTGAAATTTAATAAAGCCATACTGTCCTATTTTTAGATTCAGACACTGCAAAATGCTTATTTCTCCCTTGTTTCCTATTCCTGTCACTGAAAAATGATCATGTTAGAACAATTTCTGTATCCTTGACCTTTTTTTAACTTGTAGAGTAAAATATTCCTAGATTTTTCCCTTTCTTTCTGACCCACCCTTATCTTTTTGTACAACTCCTCCATTTTAGCCTTTCTGAATCTTATGTCATTATTAGTATAATTTAATTTATTAAAATTTATTATATCTTTACAATACTGTCCATTGACTGGCAGTGGCAAGAAAATTAGTACATTGAAGCAGCTGAGATAAATAAAGCGAGTTGTTTGCCTGCATCAAAAGAGAAAAATAAAGAGGATATAAAAAGCCTTTCTTAATATATTAGGTGGATGAAAATTGTTCTTGATATGTGAACACCCTCTCTTGTCCCAGCACAAAAACATACCTACCTTGTCAGAAGGAAATTCATGAATATGATTTCAAAGTGCAAAGGGAGCTAAATTTATTGCTGAACTGTTTACAAAACAAAATTCTGTCAGAGTGAGGTATAGCTCTGGAGCTCATGTTAAAGAAAATGCCACAGCATGTGACATTGGTGAAGCAAGAACAGCCAGCAATTTCATTTTTCGTGAGATCTTACATGATCCAATATTTGCAGCACAGCTCAGCTGCGCAGCTGAAGTAAGGCTCATTTCCCACACTCACCAAAGGTGGTTTTATAGCCTTTAACGTAGTACTGCTAAGTAATTTTCAAACTGATTTCTGAACCTGACAAGTTAATGACATTTCACATGGCTTTTTTGGTGACAAAATATCTTTTTTCTTACTCTGGAAGCATCAACTGTGCTTTTTTGTTGTTGTTGTTGAGAGTTTTTTTGTGAGCACTCTCCAAGCATCCTCCTCAATAATCAGCTTCCATTAAAGCATCTATTAAATATTGAAACAGAAGTTTCTGGCATCATCCATTTTCTCTTTTATTACCAGACCACATACTCTGGAGTAAACTATGAAGTACAGCCTGAGAAGCAAATAAAATTAAGTATCTTGCTAGCCCACTTTGATGCTACTGCTTTGTAGTCGTATTAAAACACACAGCCCGCAGGCCACTTTGCAAAACAGTGGTATTTTTTCAAGACTTTCATTTTGCAGATCATGTGAGCATTTGAAGCTGAATTTCTTTCTTTCAATATCAACCAATTTTAATTTTATTTTCTACCCTATAGATTTCTTTTTTTAATTAGAGCATCAGTTATGTTCATCTCAAACAGTGGTTTTAATAGATGAATGCAACTCTGTGCTTTATAGTTAAAGTCACTGATAAGCTAAAACTGATAGCTTTCTTTCTAATATCAGCTTTGTATTAAAAGAACCCAAAAAATTAAAAACATAATTAACGTTTCTTTTTAAATAGAACCCAGGATTTTAATCTCTTTGTCTTTTAAATTACATCTCCTCTTTCTTCTTTTCCTCATTTGTGGTTAGAAACAGAAGTATAACTGGCACTAAAATAATTCTACTACCCAGCATTTTCAGAGAAAGCGTGATATAACACCTATGAAATTTGATCTCATGTAGAAGCATCATGCAGTGATCCTTTACTGCAGGTGGCACTAATTAAATGGAGGCTGCCTACAGGCACTGCCCAAAGATGCCCACACAACTGGCTGTGGATCACTGGGAAACAGGAGACACTGGGTTATAACTGCTGGATCAAGAGAACTTTACTCTGGGGAATCTGGGGCCCTGTGCAAGGTAAGAAGGCTCTGCCATCAGCTGATGTGGGGACTTAATAAGCATGGGCCCAATACTGCTCCTTCAGCAAAGGAGATGATAACCTTGTGGATACGGAAATTTTTTACTTTGTGATAAATGGATATTAAAACTGCTGTAATGTTTTGGGCTGTGAGTTGGATTGCAACAAGGTCTGAGAATTTTAATATGATGTCCAAGAATTATGTGGTTAAACCAAATAATCTAGCCTCTAGATGTGTTTTTTTTCCTCTCTTCAATGTCTCAGCTTCACTTGTCCATCAAAAGTTACTCTTCATCCCTCCCAATTCCCTTGCTGAGGTGGTGGGCAGTGTAGGAATTTGAGATTATTACATAATGGTTTTTTTTCTTCCTTTTCTTGTTCCTTGCTCATTTTCTTCCATCGATCCCTGCTTCTCACTGCTCTCCTGCTCTGACATGGGACCTTCAGGAGATGCAGTCTCCCAGCAGAATGCATTTTTTTTCCCCTATGATTGCACCTCCGTTTCCCCACAATATCCCCTTCCACATGTGTCCTTTGTGCCTTCCCATGCGTGTCTACTGCCTTGTCTGAAAATTGTTTGAGCAGAGGTATAATGTGCTTCTCTAGCTAATGGTAGTTTTGGTTTGCAATGGGTCACTCCATCCACGTCAGAGATGGCTGGCTGATTGTGGCACAGAGGAGGAAACACCTCCTCCCACACAGGGAACTCAGTGCTGGCCAGACCCTGCTAGTCATGCCTAATAAATTTCACACCTTGCTTCTGAAAACAATCTCTGAATGTTTATCCATTACAAAGTCTACTTTGAACACCAGCACAGCTTTAACATGCAAACATTAAGAATTTGCTTTTTCATCTGGACAATATGACTGACATGGTAGGACCATGGGCATATGTCCATGAATACTCCCTTCCTTCTCCGGGAGATGTTATTCTTTTACAGACTTCATCTCTAGCCCCTGTAAGCTGCAAAAGATAAAATGTTACAATACTCTGAATATCTACACACTAAAATTGCCACTACTAGGTGTTTCCTTCAATGGTTTTTTGTAAATTTTTTCCTTCTCTATTTTTTCCTCAATATGTGAATCAGCAATTAAAAATATGTGTTAATAGAAAATAACTTAAAATCTCATATGGGTTGAGTCTTAACACTCAACAGACATTATAAATACAAATTAGAAATTAATACATCTATAAAAATATTAACACAACATCCATGTGGTGCCCTTCAGTGTTTGATTAAAGTTTTTGTCAGCTTTCCATTTTGTCTTTTCTAACTCATCTTCAGTTTGGTTTTCAGAAGTTACCCCATATTCTCACATATTCACTCCTTTATTTTAATACATATTGCTTTCAAACAACCATATATTATTCGAGAATTCAAAACTGTTTGCATTGATAATTTATGGAAGTGTTGCTTTGAAATCCTTCACTCCTTTGTCACAGAGACATTAATGTTTCTAAGTCAGGATAAGGGAGGAAAAAATAAAATGAAAGGGAAAAGATGGTAAAACATGAGTTTACTTCATAGTGACTGCCCTGAAAAGTTCAATTTTTAAGCCAATTTAAAGACACAAGCAAATACTTCCTGTTGTTACACAGAAATGTTCTTTTTGAGGTGCCCTTCTACAACCTTGCAGAATTAATAAAATCCCCTTAACTGTTGGACTATTACACCATTAGAGAATGCAAAGACTGTCTCTAAAAGAGTATAATCCAATCTAAAAATGGAAAAATGTAGACTGAGCTTTGTGCATAGAGAAGTGGCCTACATGAAACCTCCATTCCAGCTGGCCTAATTTTTGGCTGAAAAAGTTGCATTAATGAAATGCATTTCCCTAATGCTCAGGGTAATTCAAATCAAAGGATTAAAATTTACCATATTAAGCAGGACATTTAGGTAATTGGAGTCAGTGCTCGTTGTTCAAAAGTATCTATCTTCAAAGGTACATTATAAGAATTAATCAATAATTTTTATGAAATGTTTAATTAAGTGCTGATGTCAAGAAACATTAGTTAGTGTTATCTTCCACAAATAAATGGTTAAATTAAAATATATGCTACACCACAGATATGGTTTCAGGGTCTTTACAGACTTGTGCACATGTGCGTGAGATGATGCGAGATTTTGCTCCTCAGAATTGCACTCATGGAAGAACACTTACTGATTCTTTGCAAAAAGACATGGTTTTCCTTCTGGCTCTAATTCCAAGCTGCTACAGAAGAGCAAGGATATCAGAAAAGGAAAAGCTGGTACCACAAATCTCAGGCTACTTGAGAAAATTCTGGGAAACTAAATAAGACCTTAAGCCAAGAGCTAATAAAAACAACACAAACTGCCTCTGGAATTTTTAGACATTAAGACCCAGAGGACCTTAACACTTGCATGCTGTATTTAATTTTAAGACATCAGGGTTAGAGTGCTACACTCTTTCACTGGCAGATTATGGATCACTGAAACTATGGATTTTAAGAACAGTTACCTTTTGCTTTTCTGTCTCATTCTTAACACTCAAGTTACCATTTAAAATACTGCAGGAAAAGCCTTAGGCAATTTTTGGTAATTTTTGATTATTTTCTTTACCAGTACATATTAATGAGAAGCTTGTAAAGAAAATAAGTTTAGCTTTTTTTCAGTTAAATAAACAAAGAAACCAAATAGCATGACAGGTGTTCTTTACCATTTTGTTTTTATTAAATATTTAAAAGGAAGAAAAATTCACACAATGCTTCATCTGTGCTGAAAACCTATCTGTAAACAAGACATATCTTGTGTTATAACTTGGGTTGTATTTCTAAATCAACCCTGTTTCCCCTGTGAATCACCAGTATTATCATTTTGTGCCTCACCTCAAGGAATTATCTGAAAACCCACTCAGCTATCCAACTGTATAAATATTCTGCAGGGCTATTAAAACATCCAAACATAGAAAAAATTATTATTAGCAAGAAAAATGAAATCTCTGGGACTTTTCCTGGGATATGTGACCATTTCCCATCATACACTTCAATAAGATAGCAAATCAATCCATTCCTTAGAATCAAAGCATGGGTATTGTACCTTCAATTATGCAGTCAAAGGTTTTAACAGCAAGAGAGGAACATGTTTTCAATCACAAACTGAGTATTTCATACCATCATAAGCTAGATGAAATTCAGCTGATGGAATCTAAATTTGTTCAAAGTGCTTGCTAATTATTTTAAAATCTACAGTTTCTGCACTTGGGAAATACATTTCATCATTGTTTGAGGAATTGTATCTTTCGCTACAAAGAAACACATTTTAGGATATCAAGGGGAATTTTTGGGTTGGTTTGTTTCTTTGAGATTTTTTAGAACAAAACAGAAATGCAGTTTCATACAGCTTTAGGTATTAAAACAGAACCTTAACAGCTGAAAGATTCAAATCAGTGTTTGCACTGTGGCACGGAACTTTTTCCATGGCAGTTTCAGTGCTAAAATAGCTACTTTTCCATACTGAGTTCTCCCTGGAAAAAGCTCAGATGCCCACAATTTTGTTTTAAGCATACTTCACAAACTTTTTGGGGTATAGGTTTGTAACTTGCATGAATTCCAGTTGTCCTTGTGGTAACTGCCCCAAGCAGACAGCAAAGATCATTTGTAAGGGGAGCTCTGGGTGTTTTCCAAGTTACCCTACAGAAAGGCAGACAGTGTTTGTAGGAATTTATTTGCAGAAAGCAAATAAATGTTTTTCATTTTGCGATGGCAATGGATGGCAAGGATAGAAATGTGTGATTTGGAGATCTAGCAAGCAAAACCTAAAAATACTTCAAAGTGACTAATATTTAATTACTGAAGCACTCTGCAAGAAATAAGTAAAATTCCTCAGCCCCAGAGTACTGTAGTCCAAATAAGTAAAGCAGTCAAAGGGTGCAAAAAAAGGAACTCTGTAGCTCTTGCTTAGATACTAGGAGTTAGAGATTACAAAGATCAAGTAACCTGTCCAAGTTCAAATAAAAATGGTCTAGCAAAGAGAGAGACTGGACAGTTTTCATATTCATAGTAAATTCTAAAATATAGGCCTATTGTAGTTGGTTTTTTGCTTTGTTTTTTTTCCTACAGGTAAAATATCTCAAAAATTTCTTGACTTGTGCATGATATAAAATAATTTACTGTTTATTGCCATAAACAAAAATTGAAATTCAGGAGAAACGAAAAAAAAAAAAAAACAAACCACAAACAGGCATCTCCAGAGCTGTCTACAATTTAGGCTGCTAGAAAAAACTTAAGAAATCTGTACGAGCTTTACTCTGCAGGCTAAACTGAACAGTCCGAGCTGGGGCGTCTGAGGAGTGACCCCCAACAAAGGAACCACCAAGCTTTTATCCCCACACAGTCCAAACTGTGTGCAAGTCTCACTCTTCCTCCTAATCTTCTCCTCCTGCATTTCTTCCAATGTCCCTTCACCTGGCTGGTGCCAGCAGTTTTTGTCCCCTTTATTTTCCACAAGACTGTCAGCTCACAGCTCCTGCTGTATCTCCCTACGTCCATCCCCCTGGCTGGCACCACCCATCTTCATGCCTTTTGTTCACCAAATGCTGGCAGTTCATGTCCTCTTGTCTTAGGCTCCCACCCAGGGCTCAAACTGCAACTTGCCTGCACCAGATGTACTCCTCAACACAGGTTCATGAGCTGAGACAAGGACAGAGAGACACCACTTACTGATTATGGTCACGGGCCAAACAGATTCAGCTTAGGGAAATTAGTTGAATTACTAGTAAGCAAAGAACAGAATAATGAGAAGAAAAACAAATTCCAGAAAACATCTTCCTCTACCCCTCTCTCTTTCCCTGGATTAATTTTATTCCAAATTACCTCCTCCCCTCACAGCACCACACAGAGACAGGGAATGGGGGCTATAGTCAGTTCTTCACGTTTCTTCTACTACTTCCACCTCAGGGAGAAGAGCTCCTCCCCTCTTCCAGCATATGGTCAGTTCTACACAAACTTATTCAGTGTGAGTCCCTCCCATGCACTGTGGTTCTTCATAAATAGCTCCATCATGGGAACCTCCCACAGAATGTAGTCCTTCAAGAAAAAGCTCCAGAATGGAAGGCCAATGGGACCACAAGTCCTGCCAACAACCTGCATTAGCAGGGGCTCCTCTTTCCACAAGTTCACAGGGCCCTGCCAGGACCCTGCTCCACGGGGGTTCCATGGAGTCACAGCCTCCTTCTGGGCATCCACCTGCTCCTCCATGGGCTGCAGGTGGATATTTTGTCCTCCATGGACTTCCATGGGCCGCAGGGGCACAGCTGCTTCACCATGGTGTTAACCACAGGCTGCAGAGGAATCTTTGCTTCTGGCTCCTGGAGCACCTTGTCACTCACCTTCTGCACTGACCTTGATGTCTGCAGAGCTGTTTTGCTCACCTACCCTCACTCCTCTCTTTGGCCACAATTACATCGTCACAATAACTTTTTTCTTCTTAAATATGTTATCTTTTTTCTTCTTAAATGTCAGAGGCATTGCTACCATAACTGATTGGCTTGGCCTTGGCCAGCAGTGGATTCGTCTTGGAGCTGTCTGACATTGGCTCCTTCAGACACAGAGGAAGCTTCTAGCAGCTTTTTAGAGAACCCACCCCGATTGGCTCCTCAAATACAATAGCTCTTCAGGGTGTAAAAATAATCTTGCAAAACTAAAAAAAAAAAAAAAAAAAAAAAAAAATTATTATTCTGTAAGTACAATTTTGCCCTTTTTTACCAAGACACTTTTCATTTCTCCTAACAGACTCTAGAAAGATCATAATGGCATTGACTGAACTAAACATTGCCTAGCCCTGAGACGAGACCAGTACATGCTACTCTCTTCCTTCCTTCAGGCTATGGCACATCACACTTTGTGCGTTGTTAGTACCTCACATTCAATCTGTTGCAGAGGTTAGCAAGACCCCTTCAAACCACTTCATGTTTTCTTTTGTCCACCTTTTGTTCATTGAATGATGGACAGTGAATAACTAAGGCTACTACTGAAACAGAAAAAGACCCAAAGAATTCTCTGTTTAAGTCTATTCAGCAGTACAGTGGCTATAACTCTGGCCTAATTTGAATAAAATAAATTGAAAAGCAGAGGTGGTCAGGTACTACTCACGAAATTAGTAGTATTACAAATGATCATATTCATTTATATATTGTGAGTTTAGACTTACCCTAAGAGGCTTTTCCAGGTTCATTTAAAGTATTTTGGAAGGAACATGGCAGAGTCACAATGTTGGTTGGGATTGCAGAGCTTATGGCCTTGTAATAGAAATCTTGCTCTGATTCCTTCACACCGGAGTCTGCATGACACATTCAGTGGTTTGTAGTAACATTGATCTTATTCTGTGGGCTTCTTGTTTCTGCCACCCTCTTCACATAAACACAGAATGAGATCCTTAGATTGATATTAGTAATGAAACAGCAGAATACTGGAGGAAAGAAGTATTCTCTAGACACAGTGTCCCTTACCAGTATGAGGTGGGATGAATTATGATCAAAGTGTAAATATGAAAGAGAACAGTAATCGCATAGTGAACATTGCTTCTTGCCAATTACAAGCATAAGCAATCTGCAATGTACCAGGACAGGAAAACGTCTTCTCTGGGAAGTGTATACTTGTTAGCTAGCAAGCATTAACCCAGCATAATGAGTCTTGCTCAAAGCTGTTTCTGGAAGCCCCATGCTGTTACCCATATGCTGGATGCCTCTGATAAAAATGTTGACTGTGAACTTACTGTTCCAGAAACCTTTGGATTTTATAGTTTTCTTAGTCATAAGGCACCATTTAGCCTTACTATAGGATTTTCTGGAGCAGACTCAAGAGAGCAAGAGCAAGAGAGTTAAGTTTTAGTATAATTCATGAACATTCATTCAAAATCTTTTCATTGAATTCATTAAGCTTCTCTTGGCTAAACCCAAAATTTTAATAGAACTTTACAGACACAGCAATTACTAATATCTGCAGCACAGATCTGGGGCACAGAAAGTAGGATCTACCTCTAGAACACCCTGCTATCAGCAAAGCTTGGGGTAAATGATACCTGTCAAGTCAGTGAGCTCTATGCCGGTGGTTTTAGGGGAGCTAGGTTTTTATTTCTGGACTGTAATAATTATTAACACAATTTTAGCTTGAAAATGAGTAAGACTTTATCCCATTTATATGTTATTATTTTGAAAATAGGTTTCCTAACTGTCAGGTCATATTTTATTATTGCTATTTATTTCACTGAACATTATTCCTATGTCACAATGTAGATAAGACTTTACTTTTTTTGCTCTTTATGCCTTTCAATTGTTATTTATCTTTTACTTTCTCTAATTATCATCTATCACAAGTGCACATATTTACTTTTGTAATCTTTCCCTACTAGTCAGCACCTCTTTCCCTCCTACCATCAGTTTTATTCTGAACTTCCTGCAGACTTAAAATGTGTCAAAATAGGACAGCAAAATTTAACTGTATTGCAATTTTTTCTTGAAATAAAAACATTGTCACCCTGTTCTCTATTTTACAGTCATAGGATGCACTGTGTTAATCTTCTTTTTAGCTTTTTTTTTTCTTTTATCTTTTGATGGTGATTTTTATTCCCAGAAATATCTGTTTACAGGTTACCTTATTTCTCCCTCATTCATTTGCTGTACTTTTTTTGCCCCAGCCTTCTTCCAGCATTATTGACAAATTTGCTGCACACATCAGCATTAAAAGGGTTAGATATTTGAGGCCAAAAAAACTTTTGATTTCCATGCACCATTTTTTAAAATTTTACTTGTTTTCACTCAGATGTCTTTTTTAATATATTTGGCAAAACTGAGATACAGGAAAAAATTGATACCAAAGCTGCTTGAGATGCACAGAAGTAATTCATCTGCTGTAAAATGTCCTGATTATCTGGGTTTAATCTCGATTTGAGTAGCATAATAATAGTATCCATAGCTATGCAGAAAGTACACTCAAAGAGAGGTTGTGATATTTAACAAGCTGCATACCCATAAAAATTTGGTGTCTTTGTCGGGTTAATCAAGTGTGTTTAAATTAATCGTGTGAGTATTTGTTGACTGTTGTTTCTCTTTTCCTACACAAGTCCATGTGCAATTATTCTCTACTGTAAAACATTCACTAATTTATGAAAAAGGGTTCATAGTTTTAACAGTCTATGGAGTCTTTGTGGTACATTTCTTAGTTGGCCAATTGCCCAATACTGTTCTTTGAGAAATTTTAAGTCAGAGAGTAGAAGCCAGTAGCAAATAAATTTGTATATCTGGAACAACAATAAGGATAAAAACATGTATAAAAACATTCTGGTGATGTTGAAATGTTGATCATTAATGTTCATTTTCAGAAACAATATGACTACTCTTTAATTATCTGGAAAATATTACCCAGACAAACATGTAAAATAAGAACACTAATTCAGCATTCTGTTTTCTGCTAGAGTAGGAATTTCTGTACTTATGAACTGGGTCCAGTTACTTGTTCCCCTTCTGAAAATATGCCTTACTGATGAGATAAAGACTACAATGAGAATGAAAAAAATTATTTGTACAGAAATATTCTGGTAGTTTTTATCTTTATTTTTCCCAGAAAGGCTGCAGGTATGCTCTGATTTCTTCATACAGAAACAATAATATTGCCAGGCTGGAACCAACACTGATTTCTATGATTCAATGCAATCTGTAAGAGTGGTTTTGCATCAAGTATAAATGAAGATAATGCAGTGAGCAATTAAATAACTTTTCAAGACTGGCTAGTAACTTTGATACAGGAGCTGTGCCTTAGGTTTTAACAAGTACCTCCTGTTTCATGTGTTAGTTTAAAGCTAGAAGGAATTTGAAATCTACTGTTTCAAAAAGGTTTTTTCAGGGAGCAGTTGGTTTACCCTGGTACCATACAAAATGTAACAACCTTTCTGGTTGAACAGGGAGTTCCACTCTGTCTAGCTCAGTTACCAAGAGACAGATGTCTTGTCTCTATTTCCCTTGGCTTCTCAGTCGAAGCATGCTGCTAAAACAGAATGCTTGTTTGCCTGGTAAGCCCCAGAGAGCTGTTGCTCTAGATTCACATGTCTGCAGGAATGGGTTTGCCATCAGCTTTCTGACCATGCAGATAAGCAGGGATTTTTTTTTTTTTTTGCACTTTACAGCTAACTCCCGCTTAAAATCCAAACTATGTGGTTTCCATCTGATCAGTTAACAATCTACAAAATATCAGTTATTTTTGCTGTGTACTACCACCTCTATTAGATTACATAGACAAAAAAAGTATTGTCTGCCAAAATTTTAGTCTTTCAAGTCTTCTTTACGATCCAGGTGAGCCTCAAATTTAAAAGTATTTCACTGCTGATATTGCACAGCAGAAAAATGCATCACTTCTTTTACAGGACACAACAAAGAAATATGCCTCAATTGGCCTTCCTGACCACAAGATCCAACCAAGATTCAGATTTATAAGATTTCTTAAGGCTGGGAAAATCATTCTTGCCTGTTTCATGATAACAGTGTAACAGAAATTTTAAATGTAATCCATTAAGAAAGTCAAAGGTGGAGTAGAAATACATAATCCAATAGGCAAGGTATTAGCCTCCCACACCCTTTATTTTAGCCAACTCATTTATTGAATTTATGTAACTGCTTCTAGGAACATGGATCAAAATCTAGAATTCTTTCCTTCTCAGAAGTTTGCTCAAAAACAGTAACAAATGTTATCTGATTTATTTTTTTCTTGCTCTTCAAAGTTGCATAGAAAACAATGCAGCAGGAATTGCTTTTCTCTTTGTTTCTAGCTTGGGAAGCCAGAGAAATGGGTTTAATTATCTTGCTGAGGAAACTGCTCAAGTCAGCAACCCAGCTTTTTGGATATCAACATCAAATGTTTGCCTTTTATAGATAATAAAGCCCACCCTCTCCAATCATGTTTTAACAGAATAAAATAATACAAATACCACAGTACTGTCACAAGAAATGCAGAATATCATGTACATCTTCAGTCTTACCTAAGCACTATACCACTCTTTATACAGGAGCACGGTGTTACATTAAATACTGAACAGCTCTAAATCAGCACATTCTAAGGGGAAAACACAGCACCCTGAATGCAAGTAGGATTCTTAAAAGACAGTTTTTGCCTCTGAAGAAACAAGCTGTTCATGCTGGGATAAGCCACTATCCAACAATTCTACAAAGAGTCAAAGTCCAGTTGGGAGTGGGTTTCAGGCATTCCTTCCCTCAAGCATCCCCTGTGCACTGTTCTTTGGTGTCGTGGATCTGCTGCCTTGGCTTTTAGGGAATCCATTCTTAAGTTTTAACTTCCTCTCCTTTGTGTCATGGGAACTGAGCCAGCCGGTTCTGGTCAGTGTACACACTGAAATCACCATACATCATCTCCTTTGTGCTTATGAGCTCAAGTAGCTAAAAAATTCCACCAAAGTACAGATACAGAAATACAGCCATGGTGGTGAGGGTTTTGTGGGGTTTCTCTGTATTGAAGTTTTTTAATTATGTTACAAACATAGCTTGATAATTGAAGGAATAAACCTGTTTCTTCCATGTTATCTATATACTTATAGCACATTTTCATTACTAAATTGACACGTAAAAGGAGAAGACAAAATTTATAGAAAATAGAAAAAAAAATTCTTTCTCATAAAGATTTTTTGCAGCTAGATTACTGTTATTCAGAGCTGTAGTTAGTTATAAAGTCCTCATGTCTGGGGCAGTATTTCTACATTTGTATAATGCCTATGGTATTCTGGTGTTTGATTTCATTTGTGTGTTTTCTACCAAAACAACTCATTATTAGCTCCTCTTTACCTTCAGCAGGACTGAAAATAAAGAGATTTTCCCTCAGGATGGGATAAGAACTTAAGTCCTATGAGGAACAACTGAGGGAGCTGGGGTTGGTTAGCCTAGAGAAAAGGAGACTCAGAGGTGGCCTTATCAATCTTTACAACTTCCTGAAAGGTGGTTGTAGTCAGGTGGGGGTTGGTCTCTTTCACCAGACAGCAACTGACAGAATGAAAGGACATTCTGTCTCAAGCTGCACCAAGGGAATTATAGGTTGGATATTAGGAAAAAATTTTTTTACAGAAAGAGTGATGAAGTACTGGCGAGGTGGTGGAGTCACCCTCCCTGGATGTGTTTAAAAAAGACTGGAGTGGCCCTTGGTGCCATGATCTAGTTGAGGTGTTGGGGCATGGGTTGGACTTGATGATATTGAAAGTCTCTCCCAACCTAGTCAGTCTATGATTTTTTGATTCTGTGATGTAAATAACCTTCTCTAAGTGATAAGTTGCTTGAACTCTGAGACTATCCTATTTCTGTCAAGCATTGAAACTCTGAGAGAGGTGTTCATCAATGCTAATGTGAATTGTGTCAGAAACGCACTGAACATGAATCTGCATAGCAAATGTAAGCCAAGCAGATGAATGCAGTGGTGGGTAATGCAAAGAAACAATAAGTCATTGTTAGTTTTGCAGCATAGGCAATGGGTTCTGCCACTGAATCTTAACACTGTCAAACTCATGTGCATTGTTTAATTATTGTGGCTCAAAAGATGTCAATATAAGCAGGTAAAAAACTGAAAAAATAATTGATCAGTTCTATTATGTGAGAAAAAGCCACGTGTGTTTATCAAATGTATTTTAACATTTCCTTTTTCTGTTAAAAAAGAAAAATTAGATACATCTTACACTGAAATTTGCTGAATTTTTATTGACCTATTTCTATCATACATATATTAAACATATATTTATATATTTTATATATTATAAATTATATAAAATATAATGTATTTATAAAATATTGTTGATATATTAATATAAATAAAAATATAATTTCTGCATAAATACTATTAGAGTTTTCCTGAACTTCATCCAGAAAGAAAAATTCATCTTCTACTGTTATTACTAAATCTTTTCAGTATTATGAAATACTGAAAAAGCTAGTTGTATTTCGCATTATCTTTCCAAGTAATTTTTCTCAATTGGAGACATACTGTTAAACTCCTGCTAAGCAACTGGATCTTTGCTCAGAGTGTGACAGACGTTGCACTTTCATAAAGAAATTGAGCTTATTTCTATTCCACTCTCCTATAAATAGAGACATTTATTGTTATAACAATCAAAATGTACCATTAAGACAATTACACACATTGAAGCCTAATGCATCTGCACTTCAAAATACTGGTGATTTGAATAGTATGAGAGCCAGGACCAGGATCTATGAATTTGTATTTGTCAAATCATACTACTTTGGTTTGTATTTATCTAAGATAGGCTTATGCTGTACAAAGCAAATAAAGAGAGCTGGGCTTTTGTAGATAGACACTTGTTTACCCATGGAAGGGCACTGCAGATAACGTGGAACTTTTTAAAAGTGCCTCTACTACAATCACACTTTGGATGTTTATCGCTTACTCACCAATATATCTGGTGCAACAGAGACCAGCTCCCATCAAATACATCCTGGGTATACAATACTTCTTCTCTGAGCTGCAGGCTGCTACAGAACAAGTGTTTTGTATACAACACACACAGAATAGGCCAGTTGAAGCCATGAATTTATAGATAGGTTTTCCAAATTGCTAAATAAGGTGCAAAGACAAATTCCCGTTATATGAAATAAATGTTTTAAAAGGCATCTATTAATAATTCCGTTTTCAAATTGATTTGGGGGATTCTGTTAGGTGTACTTCTGTCTAAAAGCATTTTTAAAAAATCAGATTTTTTCTACAAGACAAATCCGTTTCATAGAGAGACATATGGTTAATGGTCATATGAAACCTTTCTTAATTCATCAAGTCATGCTGCCTTTTTTGGTTTTGCCATTTTTTAAAATAACCTTTAAAGTTAAATAGATACACTGTAATAATTGAAAATGAGAGAGCACCACTCTATTCAAATTAAAGCACAAGTACAATCACTAGTGGTTCATTAGCAATTGTAGAGCCTATTTGGCATTTTATTTCAAGAATAGATTTTCAATAACTTAGGATAGATACAAAAGGAAATTTCCCCCAGCTCTATATGCTGAGCATGGCCATGTGGTACGGAATACCCCTATGGTCAATTGAGGTCAGCTGTCCCAGCTGTGTCCCCTCCCACCCTCTTGTGGATCCCCAGTCTCCGCCCTGATAGGGTGGTGGGAGAAGCCGAAAAGTCCCTGACTGTGTAAGCACTACTTAGCAATAATGAAAATATCCCTGCATTCTTAACGCCAGTTCCAGCACAAATCCAAAACATAGGCCCTTATCTGCTAATTTTCAGTAAAGAAAATTAACTTTATGCCAGCCAAAAGCATCACGAGGTAACATAATTAAACATGTATTTATCCCAGCTTTCCTATGTTGGAAAGCAAATAAACTAATCACTGAGAAGGATCTCAAGAGAGATCTGGGACTAAAGACTAACTTATGTGGGAGATTCTTTTTCTCCTGTGTCTGGCATACCACATCCTTCCCTGTCAACACACAGTACATTTCCACCTATCTGCACTTGTGCCTTCATGCCAAACCACCCTAGGTCTAAATCATCTAGATGTAATGTGCTTTTCAGCTCCTTATAGCTGGCCCCAGGAGCAACCATCATCCTCCTCCTTGCTCACCTTCATGTCACTGAAGCTCTAGAAAAGACCCCCAAGGAAGTTGCAGAATGGTCTGGATGGGTCAAGACAATCAGGACCACAAGAACCAGACATGCCTGGTCATCCTGGTCATCCTGGTCAGCTACTTGACAGTGGCAAATGATGGGCTTTACCAGACAGACACTAAAGTGAACACAGTCTGTCAAGTTCTTTATCTTCCTTTTCTGGTCTTTCTGTATTTTTCAGGGGTAGCCAGAAAATCAAGAGAAGCCATTCACATAAATTCACATTTTCTGATACAGAGGATTATTGAAGATTAATTAAATATTCTCGTTTGGTACTATTGTGGTCTTCCTTGTGAAACAAGTGTTTTACCTTACTCCACAGTCACCTTCTGTGCAGTGGATGCTGTACCAGCATAAAATCTGAGTGACTCAGTTAATCGGCAAAAGCAGATTAGTCTACCTTTACAGTAACTCAGCTAATAATACTTAGCTGTATTTTGTCTAAATAATTCAAGTAACCCCAATTCATTTTGTGAAATGGACCAATCTCCATAGCACCAAAGTATGAGGAAGTTATTAGTGAGTGCTCCCCAGTTGAAGCTATAGCTGTCAGCTTCTCTATATGCTGACATCCCACAAAGCTGAGGCAGATTCTATTCAAATGTATTTAATTTGGAATTTCCTTAGTAGAAGAAGTGACTGCAGCTCTGGGTTGTTTTCTGCAGCAAGACACTGTGTTTGACCACTTGATTTCAAATGCTGCACAACTCAAATCTCTGTGGAATAGACTGAAAATGTGATGTTACTCTTGAGTGTTTAATAGTGCAGGAAGGAACATGGTGACAAGCAGCAGCTGATCTGAAACTAGATGTTAAGCACTGAAAATTCTGATTCCCCACTGTGCATTCTTTCATCTAGTCTTCCATTTTGTTTGTGCTTTCCTCTTTTTCCTCTTTTTCCTCTTTTTACCTGCCTTGTCAAGTTTATGGAATCTCCTAAGCACATCTGCTTTCATTCTTATCAAAGAGAAAAGAAAAAGTGAAAAACAGTTGTAACAGGAAAGAATAATAACTACATTCATTACTATCAAAGCACTGCAACTGTGCTCAGAGCTGTGTTGTTGCACAAGGCACAAAGGCAATGCCTGGATCAGCTGGCAGGGCACAGCACAAAGGCTCTGGGCAGGGTTCTGCCAGCCCAGGACAAGCCCACACTGCTCAGCACTGCTCTTTTCTGAGCAACTGTGCTTAGCTCTGCAGCCACATCAGGCAACGTGCTGACAAGTAAGCCCCTCACTGCCATCACTCAGCTGGTCCTTGCAGGACTCTGCTCAGTCTCCTGCAGATTCTTAAGCAGCCAGCCTGCATTACTCCACCTTGCAGCACCATTACATCTATCATGCCTGCTCAAGGCAGTAAAAGTTTAAATGAGCAAAAGTGAACCAGTAAGAGGAAGCAGGTTAAAAAAAAAAAAATTCTGCTGCTTCCTGGGACTATGAAAGGAGACCAGATAGCATGTCATTCAGACTTTTTCTCTCTGCAAGTCTTTCATGTCATCAAGGCTGTGGCACTATCAAGAGCTATGTCTGCATGACCCAGTGTAGTGATGCATAACATTACCTGTACAAGCTACTTCTACCATCAAAAAATATTGCAGTCATGGTAATAGGGCAGGTGGATCACCCTCATTAGCCTTGCTGACTAGGAGTTCCTTTTAACTTCTGCAAACACAGCTGACATATCACAGATGTATGGGTTAACATAGCTAGAATTGGATCAAACACTTCTAGACAGCTCTATGACTAGTCACCCTGTCTAGTTAGAGGTGCAATTACTAGCAAAATTCCTCATGTATCTGAGAAGGAATAAGATATACATAAATATATTCATATACTAGCATATATTCTCTGTAATTTTAATTCAATTTTTATAGTCAGAAAAACCTGGTAATTGATAGAAACAAAACCCATACTCCAAACTCAGAGAATATCTGTTTTGATTCATGAAAATCTCTATACTTTTCAGTATCTTAAAATTTTTTGCCTCATTAGAATGATGTCAATGTTTCCTTTAATAGACTCCCTGATGGGGACACCAGAGTGTCAAAACTGGCCTTTCTTTTTGCAGTGCCTTGTTTTTAGGAAGAAAAACATGTCAAATCTGATTTTATTAACTGGAGTAGATTTAGAAACCAACAACAAAATACTTTGGACTCTTTCTATAAGAGAGCTATATGCTCCTCTTACACTGGGACTAAGCTGTTACCTTTCATTCAAAGGTGCTTAGAGTACTCTAAGAATTTTAGCTGTAATAACCATGGATTTCTACATATCTATTTCTCCCACAAGCAATTTTTCTAAATCCTGGGTTTACAACAGAATCTTTAAATCATTATTTTTGCTCACCTTTCTTCAAATCTGTCTTTAAGAACTACTTCTGCTGTGAATCCCACAAAACCCAGCATTTGTTAAGCATTCACTCTGGAATTACATTATAGTATGCTAAAGTGCTCCCTTGTTATCATTTTCAAAAGCTCCCATCCCCTTTTTATTCTCCTTAATTTCCCGATGTGCAACCCTTCATACATTTTGTAAGCACTAGGAAGAGCAAAATTCAATTATTATTCATGTATCACTCTACTCCAGACAAAATACTTTGCAGGCATGAGTACTAGTCAGTGATTTTTATCTTGAAAATCCATTGTATAAAGAGATAACTTCACAGGATATAGAATAAACTTGGGAAAGCCAGTAGCTTGCATTGCTATTAATTAGGGACTCCAATCTTGCATGGATGAGCTGGAAACTTGGCAGCCATTCTAGGCCTTGGAATTACAATATAAATCCCACAGTATGTCAGCAGAAGGTTGGAGCGGTCAATGCACAGGTAGAGCTCATGCACTTCCTCTATTTGTGATGGCCAGCAAGTGCATGCACAGTCTGTAAACATAACTGGGATGGAGCACCTTCAGAGTCTGTACACCGACTTCTTCACACAGCTTTCAGGAAGCAATCTGCTGCCCTCCTTTCCCTTCTCTTTTCTTGCCACCACTTGAGCACTCACAGTTTGAAATGTTCCAAGAAAAGGAAGAGCTGCAAATCTACCAGACTTTCGGTGTGAAAGGATAGAGATAACCACTCCTGTTTCAGCAAAACTAGGAAAATATTCAGAAATATATTTTTATACATAAAATTAAAAATTTGTATATAATATACATGTCTATGTACTGCCAAATTCTTAGCATTGAAATGGAGAGAGGAAATCATGGGCATATGCTTTGACAAATGCTCAGCAGTGAGCAGTAAACTCCACTGTGATGTGGAGTCTCTTTGCTCCTATATAGACCAGCAGAGTGCCTGTGATATTGGTTTGTGTGCACAATAACTCTGCAGGCACCTGGAAAAGCCACTGCAAAAATTGGAGAGTGGAATGTAGAATTTAGGTGTGGAATTTGACCCTACAAAATCAAACACCGTGTGTCGCATCTTGCATTCCTATGTGGTGCACTGCCAAGGAACCACAGGAAGAAGACCATATGTTCACTGCACAGGGAAGGAAACACAGGGGAAGGACACAGTAAGGAAAACAGGACAAAAACATTTAACATTAGACTTTACTAGAGTTATATCTGAGCAGAGAAAATCAGAAAGCTCAGAGGGCTGATAGAAAAATCTGAACTCTAATTTTTTTCTCTTTCACACTGTTACATCTTTGCATTCTCCCCCACACTAGTTTTGTATCCCAAAGTACTGAAAGTCGATTATCCATCATCCTGAATGTCATCACCTTATAAAAAATAATGATAAAGAAATTTCCGTGTCACATATATCAAAACTTAAACTTCTCTTCTTTATTTCAATAAAAAGGACAGGAAAAAATGCAAAAACATGGAAGTCTACAGGCACAGTAGCTGGAGTTATATACTTGTTTACAAGAAAAAACAGATGACCAGTGCCCTTACAACAAACATAATCAGCAGTTTCAACAGAACTTGCTTGTTAAACTGATTCAAAGCTTTGCATGGCATAATGATTTTATTGCCATTTATTAGAGAGCAACATGAGATAACAAGAGATGTTTTATCTTTTCTTTATTTTTTTTCAGACAATGGCATTATTTGTTAACTGGGTTTGATGACAAAAACAGCAAAGTCAGCTACAGCATGGATTAACATGAACAATAAACACTTCCTGAATGTTTCATTCAAAGCCAAAAGATAACAATCGTGGTTTTTAACTGAGGGATGGAGGTTTACCATCAGTTGGAGGGATAATTTCCAGAATGCTAAGAAAATGTCCATTCATGATAGCTTAAATTAATTATAAATAACAGATAATAGACTGTTTGTTTGTTTTCAAACAATAAAGACATACTTTGTAGGTGATTGATAAGTCTAGCTTAACTTGAATGTGGAAAACTTCAATGCCTAATAAAGTCTAGACAATTATAGAATTTTACCAGAAAGAATTCAGATATGCCATTGTTTTTGTATATGGGTAGAAAATAATGTAAAAATCAATAAAAAATAAATTTATATAAACTGAGCAACTTATGAAAATAATTTCATTCAGTAAGTCTCATCTAACCTTCTTAAAATAAAACTGGTGAATAAACAATTAGGGAGAAAATGTTACAAATACAAAAAAGAAAAAATTCTCATGAGTTTTTTCCCATTAAACAAGACAGTTTTCCAGTTAAACTTCATCCCATTATGATCAGGGACATAACAGTCACAGTGTAACTTCTTATGCCTTGGGTCCAGACTACGCAAAGTGAAACAGGACTGTAATTTTTTCCATAATTAGTTTCTGGTCATAGTTACGCATCATCTGATAAAAAGTAAAGGAAGTGTGCTTGTAATATGTCCTGCTCCAGTGTTAGATCATCAATGCAGCCAGAACCAGGGGGGAAGGGGGACTTACGGAAGGGGAAGATGTTTTTGTTTGAAGCCAAACTTAAATAAAATGGATTTTGCTCATTGCTCTCTCACAGTCTCACTGTCACAAGCACCAGAAAAGTGTGGTGTTCGCATCTGTCCACCTGTCACACACCAGGGCAGGGGTGGGTGTTCAAGTGTCCCACCTGCCACAGGGTTCTGCAGTGCTTGTGTCCTGCTGTTAGGTCCTTTGCAGTGCCCTGGAGAATAAGAGTAACTACCTGACAAGTCCTTCTCACCCTCTCATGCTATTCTTAGGCTGGCAACCTTATGCAGGTTTTAGGTGTGCCTTGTTTGATCCCTCTTGGGTGACCTGTGTCTCCACTGTGTTCCAGCCCAGAATCATCAGGGCTCTTTCATTGTCCTTTGTCTCCAGTGTCAGCTGTCCTGTGAAACTGCAGGGTGGGATCTGGATGCCAATGTGGCTGCCAGTGATGCAGGCAGTGCTGAGACTGTTGTCCCTGCTGTGCCCTTCTGTTGCTTCCCACACTCAAACCTTCTTCTTTCTACAGTCAGACTATCTTAGTCTTTCTGTTACAATTTGCCTCATGAAGTGTTTACATCATGCAAACCAAATAACATCTGCAGGCAGATAAATGACATGATTATCAAATGCTGCTGTAAATTTTGCTAGTTTTCTGAACCATCATATTAAGTGCACTGAAACAGCTACTATTAGGCAGATTCTCCCACATACTGAGGTCCTTTTGCACTCACATTGAAAGAAATCTAATTAGAAATATACTAAGAAACATGTTCCAAAATAAACTAACTTTATGGGAGAAGTTTTATGTGATGATTTTTTGTCCCATTTTTTCCTATTTTTGGATATGGGACAACCCAGTACAGCCTAGACTTTTCTGTTTCTAGGACCTTTAGGATAACTGAAAGCAAGTGAAAAAAAACCATCTGGGCTACTCTGGCACCAACCCTAAAATTGGCAACTTGATAATAATAACATTTTTGCAACCTTATGAACCCCCTTCTGTCTCTTCCTAATTACCCTGCTGGGCAATACTGTTCTCTTCTTCTGATGAACTCACACAGTGAATTTATTTAAGAAGATCTGTAAAGACCCATATGTACTTCAGAGTGAAATTACATTCAATTACTGTTTGAAGCATTTTACATCTACTGCTTTTTACAGCAACTAACAGTAGTGCCTCATGCCATAGTGACTCAGGAATTGTGATTTATCACTTTTTAAATGCAGTTGCCAGAGGTGGGGGATTCTATATACACCAAATCTATACAAAAGCTATTTCTTACTTATTGATGTGTCTTGCAAAAGATAAGTGCAAAGTCAGTTACTGACATATTTTACTTGCACAGAAATGTTACAGCAAGCCATTCTTCAATCTTGTGTGACCACAAAAAGATAAATGAACAGTAAAATGTCTTTATTGCTTTTTTTTTCCAGAAGTCAGTTTACCCATTTCATTAGGTATCTATGCAAAGCCATGTACCAATACATCTGACTGAAATAAAGATGCTCTCAAAGATTATCTGGGTGTAGCAAAATCTGAGAGCCCTTGATGAAATGAGGCTGCAAGTATGGCAAAGGATAACGTGATAAAATATGCAATATTAAAGAAATAATTGTGGTTAAAAATAGAAATATTTCTCTAATATCAGCTTATGTCATACTTAAAATAGCTCAATAGAAAGGCAAACTTCAGTAGCTGCAACTGTAACTTGTTTGGGTTTAGCTTTCTCTTCATTTACTGTTTCCCTGTTCCCATCTGGTTGTATACAGTAAGTATATCAAAAGAAGTGCATCATTTCTTCTGTCATTTCTAATGATTTGTGAAAAGATGTATTCATTCCAAGCCTAGCTGTCTATGGAAATGAGCTCAATGAAATCTTTCTCACAGCTTTTGAGCCCACTGGCATACATCAGCCAAACCTTACACAGAAATAGGGATCAGGAGTTAGGTTTCTGCAGTGAAAAGGAGTGGCAGAGTGTTTCAGGGAAAGATTTTGAGAGTGGCTTTTCCAGGTGCATTCCAAGATGTAAAGGAAACAGCATGAACCTTTGTCTCGAGACCAGAGAATAAACTCCAATGAAACCAGTCTGAACTTTCAATCAATCTTCTCAAGGGACAACAGCCTTCATTAATTCCATTGCCTGCATGACAGTTATGTTGAGGAAATTGTTTCTAGCACCATGTCATACCTCTGTTTATTTTTAAGGCCAAAACCTGTAAGAGAGATTTCTCCTGGTAGTACTACTGTAAGTGGTCCAGCCCAACAGGAATGCAAGGTATTCACAAAGTAATTTTTTCTTTGATGGCTTGTGAGCTGTAAAGAGTCCAAACAAGAATGTTTTTTTTTGAGACTGCTATGCAGCCTGATGCAATTCAGTTTTGAGAGGAAGTTTTATCTTCTTGTTTTTATTACAATATTATATCATTATTCCTACTCAGTAAGTAAATGAAAACCTTCAAGTGTCTAAGGATACCACAAAAGCTAATTTAATATACTTTCTAGGGTTTTGTTATATAACAGAAAATAAAGTTCACAAAAATAATAATGACAGGTTATGCAGGCTATTAACTTGCTTGTCAGAGACTATTTAATTTTTTTTTTAAATGTGGAAAACTTAAGAGCCATCAGGTTCATCTATTCTAATTGCATAGTCTGTTTCGGGAGTCTTGCTGAGAATTAGTTATATCAGTAATGCAACTGGGACTCAGAAAATAATTTCCACTTGAGGTGCAGTCTTGCAAAAACAATCATAAAGGTATTTATTTCAGCTTCTTTACAATATTATGACATGTAAGGGTGCTATTTTTTCAGTGGTTGTGATACATACTACAAGATAAGAAACAGCAGACTGCAGGATATGGTCACAACACATGTAAACTAAAGTTTTGCTGTTGAAGAATAAGTCGATATTTGACTATAATTACAGATTGAAAACATTTTTTTAAAATATATTCAAATATGGATTTTGTCTTTTTTTTTCTTTTCTTTTTTTCTTTCTTTTCTTTTTTCTTTTTGTAAATTTATTTTTAAACTGACCTCATGCTCTTACATCACTTAAAAAAATATCTGGAAATAAAGTGGCAGGAGTGAGGAAGTGACATTTGTATTTTCCCACCAGATGAAACTATTTGCCCCAAAATTGCACGAGAAATCAGTATCAGATTTGGAAGCACAGATTCCTTTGGTGGAGTCTTCTCAAAAGACAAAGCAGTATTAGCTATTTTCCAGCTACCTAAATAACAATCTCAACCCTTTTGGTGTCTTATATTAGAAAGCTCTTCTGTGAGATTTCATATCTTATGGACTGTTTTGCTGTATATTATGAATCACAAGAAGATAGTTCTAATAAAGCTCTAACAAGTGAAGTGGGAAATATAAAGACGTGGAAGCATAATTCAAGCAGTATACAGCAGGAAAATGTACTCACTCCAGGAATGTTGAATGTTCTATCTCATCCTTTCCTCGTTTGTGTTTTTTGCTTGTCTTTGATGTAAGTGATCAAAGTTTGATGTAAAGAAATCTCCACCATATGATGTTCTGCAGTTCGATGGCCTTCCTTAACTTGTTTATTACTTTTCTAATAGCTTCAACCCAAGAAGATTTGCCTTTAAAATTGAACCACCATCACAGTTAAATTCTAGCTCACATAGTGAAAAGAATCACTGAGTGCATTTAAAACTAATTGAAGGTATTTTTAAATCTCATCATGGACCTCAAACTGTTTAAGAGGAAACCCTTAATTGTACTACTTCTGAAAAAACTACTGATTGTACTGCTCATGGTGTTTCAGCCATAGATCCATTAACACACACTGGTGTCCTCCACCAGCACTCAGCTAGAATGGGATGACATATACTCTCTGAATCATATAAATTTTTTATTAAAAACAACAAAACCCTAATAATTCTTTTTTTTTAGTCGCTTTTTTGCTCAGCTGAACTGCTACACTTAAACTAGGGTTGCCTCAAAAGAAATTAAACTAGATCATGTCCTCTTGCTTTATTGAAATGCATAGCACATGCCTCATGACTAGTGGGAATACAAGTGTGCAACCTAAGGGAGAGTTTTCAGTAGCTTTGAAATACATAATTAGAGGAGATGCTCAGTCCAGGGACTGGGCTATAGCTGAAAGTAAAAATGCCAGGGCCATACATTGTATGTGTGGAAGCCTCAGACAGAACTGATTCCTCCTGCAAACTGCAGTTTTTGAGCCAAGCTCCTGTTTAATACTTACACAGATGTATGGGACAATAATGTAGAGCAGTAGTTAAAATTCTGAGTGTGGTCCAGCTTTGTGAGTAATAATGACATCTACCTTTATTGGAGTTCTTTTCAGTGATTTCCTGCACCTGCTTCATGGAGGATGACAACATTGCACTCTGTACTCTTAACCCTGAAATAAACAAGACAGATGAAGGAGGAGAGGCAGCAGACCAGGGCAGAAGTGGCAGAACTGAAATCTGAAGTCCACAACTAATTCTGAATTTTTCTACCAGTAACGGTAAAATGAACTTGAAAATGAGAATTTCAGGCACAAGAAAGTGGCGCAACAACTGTCTTTCTATAAATTACAGTGAATTTTAGATTAAATATTCATTAAAATAGTATATAGCATAAGGACAAAATCTATGGATTATCCAAACCAGTTCCCCAAAAACTACAGAGTGTCAGAATAACCACAATTTAACTTAAAAGATTTCCTTTTAATCTTACAGGGAAATTTTCATGTGAAATTAGTTCTTTGTTTTATTTTTATGTAAAATCACCAAAAATTATACTGTAATAGGAAAATGTACTTATATTTATACATTATTTTCGTAACTGTATTTTACATTGTTAGTGTATTTTTTTCATTACTAGTACTCTCCATTGTTTAACCCCATGTTCTCTATCCATGAAACATGGTGTACTGCTATCTCCAGGGCTACCAAACTGCCAGGACTATCAGGACTACCAAAGACATTAAGGCAATTAGCATTTCAACCGAAAGATTTATGAATTATCAGTAGTCATAGACTCTACAACATGAATTTTCTGAAACTGAAAGCCATTTAATTTGTCAGCATACCATGTCAAACTTCATAGCTTTCTACATCTGTAGTTACTGGGGTATGTAATATCCCATAATACATACATCTATCTTGTGTATTTTCCTTAATATGATTTTTCAAGCTGGCTGGGTAATTAGAATTATTTTCTTCATTAATTATAATAATTTTATATTAGTTTTTTTTCCTTTGTAAGTTACACATATTTCATTGTCAACTTTCCAAAGATATTGCATTTGAAACTGGCATAATTCCCTAATATATTGCATTCTTCTTGTTTTACAGTACTGAACAGTCAAACACTAAAGAATTTTGATATCCATATTTCTGTTATACCTATTAGCAAAAGAAGAAATTCAAAATGTGAGGTATTTGGTTGCCTTCTATGACAACAGTGGAGAGTTTACTTCTAGAAAGGGGACCCTGTAAGACATAAGGGAACTGATCTTAATGGTAGCAATTCACAATATTTATTTTTTCAGGATTTCTTCAGAGTCCCTGTTGCTTTGCAGGTTGCTGTAGAATACATATTATACTGAATAATGAATGTTCATATTAATATAAACTGAAAAAATGTTGCAATAGACAACAGTAAATTACTATTGAGAAACAGGCCTAGAAGTATGTAAGACTGATTAATTGCTTAAATTTGTTAAAATTAAGAAAAAGATGCCAGCGGAAAAAATCTACAAATAACATTATTTGCTAGCACATGTAGTTTATTTCATATACCTGTATCCATTATTCTTGGCAAGAGTGGCCTTTCATGTGAAGCATTCCTCTGAATGCTAGGAAAAACAGTAGAGGGAGAAAAGGAACCACATAGATAGAAGAGTTGAGGTGGGATGGGCCTCTGGAAATTGCCCAGTCCAAAACACCCTACACATACAGGTACACACATACACATACATGCTCAGAGGTAAGTTACACCAATTAACTCGATTATTTGGGGGGTTTTAAATATTTTTAGGCCTCAACATATGCATCTACCTAAAGAAAACTTTTTTAACAACTTCCACGCTTTTCATACAAATATTATCAACACACCAAAACTAATTTGAATGTTTTGGGTTTTTTGTTTTCCTGAAATGAAAAATAAAACAAAAGTTTTCACAGTTCTTCTGAATAGAATCCACTTAGGAATTGCAATTCTGTGCTGATACCTGATGGCTACTAATTCAGTCTGCAGTGGAATTGTTTTCCCCCAACAATTGTTCTGAGTCCAGGCAGCTTCTGTAATTGCAGGCATTCAGACTAAAACCTGTATTCAAACCACAGTCATTCTCATGCCAATATGTTTTCTAACTCCAGTGCTGAAACCACAGTTAAACTGAAACCACTCTAAACAATGCATTCTCTGTAAACAGTGGGGTGCACTGGTGACGGGTTGGCTGTAGCAAACCACCCCATCCATTGCAAGATCAAATTAAAATACCCCAACATCTGTGTTTGCTTGTTTTATAAAACAAGAGCAGGGAGAAGGTTGTTCTTTATGTTTGTTAAAATAAAACATACGAGCAGTTTATTTTCTGATACAAACTGACGTTTCACAGAAAAGATCTCCAGAATCAGATTTATACCTATGACAAGGGCAGATATATTACAGTACAAAAATGTTTATATGAAACCTAAACTTCTAATCCTCTTTTATTCATAATGATTTTAATATTGAAAAACAGAGGAAGGAAAAAATAACCAAATGCATAATTTAGGTCTTTTTTAAGTGACTTTTAAACCAATATTTCAAATTTTACATACTCCATATCTGATATCGTAATTTGCCATCAGCTGTGGCTTGAAAAATATACAAAATAAAAGAATAGCTACAAAGATAATATGAAAAGATACAAGAAGTGTGAATATAGAAAACAAACACAGAGTTTGTATTTTTTAAATTCCTTCGCACCTCAAATCAATTTATAAAAATTAAATTAAATTGACACAAATGTAGAAAAAAGATAGCAAGCTGAGGAACAGAGCAGAAAATAATCAGGTTATATGCTTAAATAAATAAAACATTTTTAAACTTTTTTTCTATTGAAAAATCTTGGCAGAAGCCAAGTTTCATTTCATATAGCAGCACAGTAGATCTGGTAAAAGGCCTATTGATTTCAATGTAATTCTTGCTATGCACTTCAATGAGTCATGCTTTTAACCTCTAAGTAATCCAAATATACTTAAGACTTTTTTAAAAAAGAAGGAAGATTTAGTAGATAACAACTACGAAATGTTAGATGATTTTTTTAGATAATCTAATCTAATGAAAATCTAGCACTGATTTAAAGGGAGAGAATGACTCTCTCTAATTATGTGAAAACCTGACTATTCAATTAAATAATAGGTTTTTCAAAATTTAAACCAATTTAACCTCATTATTTCAGTCCTTTCTGCCCATTAAAATTATTAAATCAGAGAAAAAATAAGTACTGCTTCATTTTGCCACATTATACTTTCAACTATGGTACTGTATATACTCCGAAAGTAGACCATTACATTCTTTTAAATAAACACCTATTAGGTAATCTTATTACCTTAAAGATTATTATCTTAATTATTGAAAATCAATAAAATCATTAAAAAGCATTAGGAACCATACATAATTTAATGAGTCAGAGTCAGATATAATTCTTTGCAAAGAACAAATAACCTCTACTGTCAGGTGCAATTTTTTTTACACAAAGGACCAACATTTCAAGACTTGCAGTAGATTTATCTTGTTAGAAGAGAATACTTTCACTCTACATATGCAGAATGAGATGCAATCTACAAAACTACTTTAAACTAGGAAAATGTCACAAATTACAATCTTCCAAGATTTTTCTGAAAATAATACTACATATAAAAATTCCAATTATAGGAAAGGATTTTCATAGTACTCTCAGAAGATATAAATGTTGTTCTGACTCAACAAAACAATTTGTAAATGTGTTCAAGTCTCTCACTGCTCTGAAAGCTACCATATGAAACAAATGTGTTAGCTGACTATTGCTTTGGAAAACAATTTGTTAGCAAAAAAAGTATTGAAGAAAGAATTGAAATTTCTTTTAGCATGGCTCCCGTTATATGCATCTGCAAGAGCTTCTGTGCTGTGTGCCAGTTCCTCTAGTGAGGTAACAGTGGAGAACAGGACTAAAAGGATGAGGAAACCAGGATAGCAGGAGGCATGACAGTATTTTGGGAGAGAAGAACTACTCTTAAATCAATTCCAAAGTGACATGAACATGATTATTTACAATATTCAACAATGCTCAAACTTCCCCCAAGCCAAAGTATTTGCTTGCCTGGAGGGTTATTTCTGCAGAGGAGAGTGGAAGAGAGGAAAGGGAAAACTTCAGTTTCAGATTAAAACAATCTAAGCGATCTTGTCTCCTAATACCACTTCCAGTGAAAATCAGCTCATTTCTAAATGAGTTTTATCTTTCTAATCTCCTTGAAATCTGCTTTTATTACCACTATCTAGTCTTAATGGTTTCATTTCTGGGAGATTACTTTTGTTCTCAGCTTCATTTCCTCTGAAAATCATTACTGGTCTGTGTGGGGACAGGTAATGAGGAGCCCCTGATGTGAGAGCAGATGCTCCCACCAGCAAGTCAGCAGAGGTCATCAGTCTTGTCTACATTACAGGAAGATGTGTCCTTTTAGGGACTTCTGCCACAGCTGTTTATATCATGCCAGTTCCAGCTCCAAGAACAAAACAGGGATTTATTTCCAACAAGTTATGAAAAGCTTTTTGCAGAAGTCTGTTTATAGCAAAAGCATATCATGTCAGAGAAGCACTTCCCACCAAAACAAAATTCACCACAGATACCCATCATCTTTTTCAAGTTTATGTTTAGAAAGTTAGGAAAAGAAATATTGTATTATTTGTGGATTATATTCAGACCTTTACAGCCTGCCTGGTCTTGTTTCAACTGAGAAACCTTCACAAAGTTTTCTTTATCAAGTGGCACTTAAGTCTAACCTGCACAGATAAAATAGACCTTTGGTAGATTCTCTGTAGACAGGAATAATATATTCTTATTTTATGTGTAAAAAAAGTTTGCACAATGAACATAGATTGAACAAAGAAACTCTGGATTTTCCCCCTATTACCAGTACACAGAAGTGGTTAAAATTGTATTTTTTTTTTCTATATGTGTTATTGTAATTATGCAGTTTCCATTATCATTTCTAAAACTGAACATTAGAAACTAGATTTCTTCTTTAACCAATAATCCAACATGTCAACTACACAGCAAACAAGCTCCAGGATCTGAATTTTCACCATGGTCTGCACTGCCAGTTTCCTGCCTAAGTTCTGACCCTCACCTCTCTGAATGAACATAAACTCATTCTACATGATTGTCATTCTTGCAATCTGATTTCCTCAGTAAACCAAAATTAAAGGTCGTTCTAGCACCATCTTTTTTCATCATCCTGTCATTTTCCTCTAAATTCTTTCTGTATCTCTAGTCTCATACACTCACACATAAGAGAATAGTATATTACAACTCTGACACATTTGTGATTTTAACCCAATCATTATGCCTTGTGCATGAATCCATCCATCTGCCAACTCAGAACATAATAAAAATGTAAAGCCCTTGTAAGATTTCCTGCTCAGATGTACTGACACACTATATGGTGTCTGAATAGGATTTATCCCTACATTAATACAATGGTCAAATTTTACATTAAGTTCAATTTAAGATCCTCAAGAACAATGATTTGGCCTCAAATTATACCACTGCAAGCACCATAAGTTTAATAGGCTTTCACATGTGTAAACAGGACTGACATCTGGGCCAAATCCAGATCTGGAATAATAGAATAATAGTTCCATTGCCTTTAGTACTGGCTTTTACCCAATATGAATAAATGGGGACTTGATGGAGGTTTTTCCTAGTACTTTAGGATTTTATATCAGCTATATTCCAGCAGGATTCCTGAGAGGACAAGTTGGATAGACTTTTTAAGGAAAGTCCTGCTTTTCAAATAATCATATTAATGTTATTTCTCTATGAATATTCTAACTGCATATCCTTATGCTAAAACCTGTGTTCAGAGAAAAAAAAGGAAAAGCACTTCTCTACAATGAATAGAGTTATAGTTTCCTAAGTTTTCAATTTTCACAATTCATTAGTGACTTTCAGCACAAATGTTCAGCTTTAAGGTTTGTTGGAAATCCAGATTTTCTGGGGATGGGGCCTGTTTAATATGTTTCTAACAGAGTACTCACACAACAGCACAAATGGCCACTTGTGCTCCTGGAAAGCTACAACCAACATGTCTTTTCCATTAGTTTGGTCCTAGGGGTGTTTTTTCATGAGGTTTTAGTAACTTCTGGCATATGTTACTTACAGAGAGTGTTTCCTCTAATCCAAACCAATGTGTTATATAAAGATTAGAGAATAAGATACCAGAAAATTCTTCACTTCAATGATTTTACTCAAATTTTAGAGGAAAATAGCTGTTTTCTGTATTGTAATAGTGTCATATACTACTCTGAGGATCACAGTAAACAATGCAAAGCGTTGTCATTCCTCCATGTTACAAGTATATAATACCAGCTGGAGCTTTTATTTAGAAAATCTCCTCTTGCTTACATAACATATCCAAGCCTTCTTGGTCACCAAACAGCTCAGTTTTCAAAGAAAACCCCAAAAATGTAGGCAGTTATCTTCATAATCAGTAGATCTCCAGAAGTTCATTATTTGAACAGTCTTGCACACATGCAATAGCCATGTACCAGAAAATGTTCACATCTCCTAAAAAAACTATAAGCTATAAGGGAACACAAACTAAATAACTGGAAAGTTATGGTGAATGTACTTAAAAACTGGGACTGCTCCTAATGAAATGTGAGCTGAAAAGGTACTAATCTGATATAATTACATTCTTCCTAAGCATGGACTGGAGTACTCTACTTGAGCTCAGTACTTTTTCAGAAAGTTCTTCAGAAAAGTTTTTCAGAAAAATATGCTCAGCAAAATGCAGGGGAAAATGAGAAAAATCCTAATTTGTCTACTAAAGAGACTACTTAAGCCAAGTTACTCAATTCAATGAAGTACTCCTTTATACCCTTTCAACAGAGAAGAGGAAAGCAAATAGGTCATTACAAAGACAGACAGCTTGTTTTATACAAAGCTCCTTACAATTTTTCTTCCTAGCACAGAGATACAGTGAGTCACTCACAGGCTGGAACATGGAGAAACCTGAAAAGGAATGGAACAAAGGTGGAACCAGAGGAGAACAAAAACCAGTGGCAGTGACTGAGAATGAAAGCAAGAACAGAAGCAAGTGGTTTTAAAGTACTAAAAAAAATGGAATAGAAAACAAATTGTCATTTTCCCAGAAAGATTAAAATATGGAAAAAATTACTAGGAGTTCTTATTTATTGATTTTTATTATTGCATATATTCAATTTAAACCATTGCAACATAAAAAAAAATTCAATATGTTGTAGGTAGCATACAAATGAAGATACAGTAAGTCTGCATTGAAAGACAAAGATGAGACAAACCCTAGAGTGCTTCTTCACTAAAAGAATATAAAAAATGCCAAATGTACAGGTTAGCTATTCATACAGTTCAAAATATTTTTATATGGCAAAAAAAAGGAAAAAAGTAAAGTCAAAAGATGTTCTAACTTGTTATGAAATAAAATGGAGGGCTCACATATAAACTTGCATAAAATCCATTATGACTGTGTTAATTTTAATGAAATTTCCCCTGCAAAACACTTTAATAAACTTTTGTGATGTGCTGCAAGTAGAATTGGAAAAAAAAAAAAAGTAACTTTTTTCAGCAGTTTCAGGAAGCCAAAACTATTTGTGAACAATGAGACAGTTTGCAACCAAAAACAAAACAATTTTTTCACTGTTACTGAATGTAACAAAGAAACGCTGTAATTTTGAACATAATCTATGTAAAAAGGAGCCAGCAGAAGCAAAACCTTAAAATTTTTCAGTCTTACAATGAAGTATTGTTTTATGTCACATGAATAAAATTGCTGTTCTAGCATTCATAGTTGAGCACTAAGTCAATGGGGAAGAGGTTCAAAAAAGAGCAAATAAGTTTCACTGTAACATCTAACAACTTTTGAAAGTCATAAATGTAATCTCTTTGCATATACAAAGATATATGTGAATGTATCTTTGTACATGTTCTTGACCATTGTCAGTTCCAGTGATATCCTCATTGAGATGCTGCAATTTAATTCACTATGTGAGATGTTCCACCAGTCATATAATGTCAGAAATAAATTATTTAAATGTTTCATTCACCTGTCTTTATTTTACATTATTATTTTAAATTATTTTATACAGCCCTTTCAGCAATTGAATGCTATGTACCTTTTTTGTTTTTCTTTCATACTTACTTTCCTTCTTTTAACATTTTTTAAAAGAGGTTGGCACTTTAAGAAGCCTTTTCAATCAAGTGCGTCATGACTTCACCCTTTTGGTTACTCAACCAAAATCACATTTCTGCAAACGTTCTATTGAATTTATCACAAAAGCAGAACTTCTGAACACGATATTTTATGCAGAAGACAAGAAAAAAGTAAACAAGCCTGTCAGTGTTTGACTTGTATGTGTATTATTGACAAGAAAAAAGTAAACAAGCCTGTCAGTGTTTGACTTGTATGTGTATTATGCCTAAGCACTTGGATTTAAGAATAGAGTTTGTTTTCTCTGAGAAGAGTCACTGTGGGTGAGCAGAAGGACAGACAGCCTGGCTCATTAGGGCTCATACAGAAGTTAGAGTTCCACCAGGGATCTCTCTCTCGGCTCCATCCTAGCTCTGCACCAGTTTCAGTGCACAGCTCACCCTCTCCAGAGCTGTCTTGCTTAATAACAGCACATGGTAACAGAGAGGAGCCGCAAGGCTGCAGGAGCTCTGTCAATAGCAATTCTCCCTGCCAAGGGAAGGCAGCTGCAGACATTGTTGGGAGAGCTTCGCGTGCACAATGCAAGTCAGGATGTGGTCATTGTTATGTTTCATAGCAGAATAATGGCGTTTAAGGGGATTTGTTTTCTTCTCCTCATCCTTAGTAAAAAAGATAGATCAATAGAAATGATAAGAATCATTTCCCAGGAAAGTCCTTCATGGAAAGGCATCATACTAGGAAAGGGAACAAGGGAAATGGACACGAAAATAGGTTGATTTTTGGATAAATTTATCAATATTAAATGATAATTGCCTTCCTTTGCAAGAAGCCCAGGCAACATATGAGCACAAGATACACTAAAGTTAGGAAGGTAGCAAGGCCAAGTGGAGGTTAAAACAAATTTTTGAGGCTGTACAATGTACTGCTCCACAGTTTCCTTGTGTGAGAGTGAAAATAGGACAAGTTTTGGGAAGGGTATAGCTTTTGGGCTTCTGAATAAGTCTAGAATTGTCAAATGGTTTTAGAGTTTTCAGAAATCCTTAATTTTTAGGAAATTTAAAGAAATGTCAGCTTGTTGAGTTTGGACGTCTGGACCACAGTCTGGACTACACATGTAATCCACAAAACCCAGGCACAGATGGTCAAATGGCAGATCTGTAGAAAAGTTAGTATGAACCCTGTTCAGTTGTTCAAGGGGAAGGAAAAAAGAGGAAAATTAAATAATAACTGAACTGAATCTTGTGATTTTTAAACTAAGTTTTAATACGTATCATTATTACAATGATTTTATTTAGGGAGAATGAAAATTAATTACCACATAATGGATAAAAGACAAATACATAAACATTCAGAAAACTTTTTATTATTCACTAAGCTCTGCATTTTTTTCTGGAAGTTTTTCTCAGAAACGTTAATTAAAATAAAATAATCAGTTGCTTCCATTGTAATTTCAGGCTTTTAGCAGTTCTGGCACCAAATGCCCTTGTTTAGTGGCACAAAAGGTACATTTTGTTTTACTTCTATTGTTGCAAAAGCCCTTCTGTTCTCTTCCTTGTGTTCTATTATAAAGGCATCCATCACTGTAAAAGAAATTATTTAGCTCTGCTTAGCCCAAAAGGAACTTTTACACATTCATGAGGTGTTTTCTCAAAATGTTTGGGTAAAAAGTGAAGATTTTGCCACATTTTATAAGTGGGAATGCAATAGTTTGTAAAAGGCTGTTGTGCTAAAAGTCTGCTCACTTGAGAATGTCCCTTCAGTTCCTGTAGAACTGAGTTGTAAAATCTGGGAGGAGAATGCTTTTTTTTTATATATAAGAAAATACTGTCTCTTCAAGCCCTGGATAAGGCAGGTTTCTCTGTCATATCACAAACAAGACATAAATAAAGATAATGTCCTGTATGTGATTAACAATTATATGTGTCTTGCAGACACTCAGCTAATTGTCCACGCTGGTCTTTAAGGATACAAACAAGAAATGGCAAAGTTTTTCTTACCTTTATATATAATTTGCCATTTTTTCAGTTAAGAGAGCTGCAGCTCTCTTTCTGTAGTTGAAAATGTGGTTTGTAAGAAAGCAGGGGCTATAGGGTAAATATTGATCTTTTTATTTCCAGTCCAGTAAAAGGATTTATGTGAGGGGACAAGGAAAATTTCTGTCCAAAGCTTTAAAGCAAGGCTGATCTTTAAAAGAGAAAACCAATTGAAAGCTCCACATGAAGTATATGCCATCTTCAATGTAATCTAAATATCTTACTTGGAAATATATTCTTTCTCATCTTTATACATGGAGCCTTGATGCCAAGCAGTGATTATTTCACCCTCTTCAATTAATGTGAGAGGAAAGGATCTCCCTAAATAGTCATTATCTAGTTCTTAATTTATCTGGTGTAAAACACCCACCACAGCAAAACAAGAGGGTATCTTTAGGAGATTTACTTACTGTAAGATAGAGTCCATTCTGGTTTTCTTGCTCCTTTTCTTCAGTGCTGAAAAGCATATAGGCTGGACTACTGTTACTTTTCAATAGTTAAATAGTCCTTTCTGAGAGTCAAATCTAACAAGATTTCTCAGGATGTGCATCAATATCATAAAAATAAGTAAGTGTTGTTAAAGCAGCTGATTTTTTTATTAAGCATCATTTGTGATAACATTTCTTTAGTATTCAACTAGTTAAACAGCTCCAATTTGAAGACAGAGGTCACAGGCTAATTTTCTCATTCTTTGAGGAGGCTAAAATGAAGAGTCTGAAACTCAAGACATAAGCACACTGAATCACAGAACAGAATTGTAGATTAATTTATGTTGGAAAAGACCCTTATGATTGACAGGTCCAACTGTATATGAAGTTATAAATGCATGTTCTCCATCAAACTATTCCTTTCTATGAAACTTCTTCCACAGGTAAGAAGAACATAAAAATGTTCATTATCTAAGTAGTTTAAATAATAATAGTTATTTCCAGTGTGGCTTGTATTTTCAGCCCTAAGTACCAAATGACCAATTTCAAAATATATTTTGACTTTAATTGTTATTAAGTGGTAGTCTTTGATGACTAAATCTGCTCTGAATATGAGAGAATATGCACATATGGTTTCCCTGGAAAAGAGCATGCACGGAACTATCACTCTGAGAAGATATTTGTATGCTGGTTTTCCTTCAATAAATAATTTTCACTATCAGTCTAAATAATAATTTCTTACTACTTTGCCTGAACCCTTCTCTTGTTTGAATCAGACATTTGTTTGAATGCTTTTGTATACAGCAAGAATATATTTCAGATTACTCTCTCATCACATTTTGTAAAGCATTATAATATGCAAAGCATAGGGAAACATAGCAATATATTGACAATGGGAAGGCAATACTATTAGACTTTTTTTTTAATATCATCAATAATATCTTCCATTTTGAAAACACAGGTCCTGGAACATAAAAGCAAAAAAATCTTTAAAACTCAGTCAAGACCTATTTTTCTGGATGAAGGCGAGAAGGGAGACTATTTTAATAAACTTCATAGATGGAAGCTTTGGATTTATTTTCTGTGGAAACTGAATTTTTAAATACACTTTTACAAAAGCTAATCTGCAAGAGCATTGTACCAAATATGTTCAGGAAACAAAGGGAATCTTCTATCAAATAACTCATCAGGAGACAAGTGAACACAGGCAAAAAAAAAACCCTCAGACAAGAAGAAGAAGCTTATTGCAGTGAAAAGAATGGTTTCAAGTTATCAGCTGCAGAAAATTCAACAGAGATTTCTGGCCAGCTCAGGAAATGAAATTTCCTATCACTGATAATAAAGGCATATGGAGGTTTTCTTCTGAGAAGAGAAAAGAACTGTTTAAAGATTCTGTTTTTATTAATATAGATTAGGCTATAAATTAAGTTACTATTTTGAATGTTAGAAAGTATGAATAATAAGTACTGCAATAAATTAAAGAAACAGTTTCAAATGGTATCTTCCACTCAAATTTGTACATTTTTGTCAATCATTTATTACTCGGGGTCAAAGTCTACCTAATCTTTCTTCACAGACAGTTCTCTCTATCATTATGAGTTTTGTTCATCCCTATTTACTCTCAGGTACAGCATTCAGCTCGCCACCCTCTACTAAAAACCTGATAACTGCTGCTTGCACAGAGTGACTGATACCATCTGTATCTGATACACAAAACTCCGGATTTGTCACTCAGTTCAGGACCTACAGTTCAAAGGAATCTCTGATGTTCTCCCCAGCCCTGGTCCTCAGGACAGCAAGCGTTCTGTATACCTTTTTGTGCACAAGTATAACAATAGTTTTATATGTTCAGTGCAAGCACAGAGACATTGAGTTTTAAGAGGCCTTTGGCCCTTCTAATTTTCTCTCTGCTTAAGCTTGTGACACTCTTGAGGTCCTCCTGGGTTACCTGGCCCTTTTTTCAAAGGTGATGAACTCTCACCATTTGCCCTGACTTCCAGCCAAAATTCTCTTTTTAGCTGGGCTGGTTTCTTCCCCACTGACTCATCCTTTGGTATATAGGAACAGCCTGGTCCTGCGCCTTTCAGAGGAATTCTTGAAGAATGCCCTCTGGAAGTCAAGTACCAGAATGAATTAACATCTGAGAGTACCCAGATACACACAAATCGGACAGGAATATTTTTGTGATGGCTGCAGAAGGGAACACCTACAAAGTACCACATCTGGGAGAGGTAGCCTGGCAATTGTAGGACACTTCAAATCACATCTCCTCTAAGAATATACTAGGAGACATGCTTTGCTAGCACCTCTCAACCTTGCATTAGATATCAAAAATATTCAGTTAGCAATAATCAAAAGTCTGATTTCAGTTACGACAATCAAGAGATGATCAAAACCTTGCATAAAATTACTCCTATAACAGACATTTTGGGGTTTGTCCTGAAACTTTTGTTTTCCCAGCAATGTGCCCTTGAAAAAAAAAGCTTCCAATGGCATTTTCAAATTCCAGTGAACACAGGAAGCAAAATCTGACTTCTGGATCTGCCCATAACCTCACATTTAGGTGTCTTGGTCACACGAGGGATTGCTAGAATGGCACTAATCCCTATTCTAGTGGGGAAAGGGGTTAATAATCCACATGCATGTCCCTTTCATGTCAGCAACTGCTGTAGTATATTTTTGTCATAATCCTAAAATGCATAGTTAGGCTTTTCACAATAAAATTATATCATCTTATATACTCTCTGAAGGAAATTTCAGCATCATATGGAGAGGAATTTTAAAATGTCTCAGCTGGAAAGTTGTGAGCCTGCTTTTTCTGTCTGTTTTCTGGAGTGTAAAGGAGATATGTATCAAAACAAGAAAATGAAAGCAAAGGCTGGGTTTTTTTCCTTTTCTAACAATCCTTGGCTACTAGACTCCTGCACAGTGAATATATTGGTTTAACTCCCCCACAGAGCCTCATGTCTCCCACTGGTCTTTTGGAGACTTGTCTATGAAGAGAGAATGCAAGATTTGGGCATGGAGATCTCCTCTTGCACTGCATTTTTTTTTTCAAGTTTGGGGTTTAATTTGCTGTTAAGAGCAATAAAGGCATTGTTCTTTACATCATATGAGGATTACTTTGAGAATTCATTGGGTGCCTTTCCTGTTATCAGCAATTTTTTGCTCGTAGGGAAATAATTGAATGAAAGTAATAACTGCAGAGTACTTTGTGTTTGGATAATGCCACCATACAGAAAACACAAAAGTAACTAAATAATATGATTTAGAAAGGATTTGTTTTGTAGACAGCTGAGCTTGTATCAAGATTTAATTTAAAGTGTATTATTTTGTTTCCACTTCTTCACATTATTATCTGTTCATCTCATTGAAGGATCCTTAGAGACCAGATTAGTCTGAGATTTTCCTGGTATCAGAACATTGTAAATCAAGAAGTTTAAATTTAAATTTAGATATATTAGTTGCTGAGTGGAACTGACTACAAACGTAGCAGTAACTGTTAGTCACTTTTAATGACACGATCTAGCCCTTGGGTTGCACTAGCTGGTGAGGCCAAGAAGTGGTGAGTAGTCATGGAATGCTAAGCAAAGGAGAGTTGATTAAAAACATAATTTAGCGCACAATATGGGGTTTAGATTCATTCAATGGATAAACTATCACCCTAAGGAGATTTCAGATCTGTGTGGGATGGAAAATACTACACCTACACTCTGAAGAAGAAAATACACCACTTCTTTGCATTACTGTACAGAGAAGCCTGCAAGTCTAACCTGAGTTAGACAGGTCTAACAGGTTTGCAGGTGGAGCAGGAGGCAAGAATATGATACTTGAACCTTACCTACCTTATGGCAACCATATAAAAACTTAATTATTTGTATTATCTGAATGGGTTGTTTGGGGATATTTAGATTTTTTTTTTTAAGTACATAATACTTTTAGAGACTTATACTGCTATAAGGAGACAGGGAGGATGTAGTTACTTCCATTATAGCTTTTCCCAGCAGGTATTAAGAGACTGAGCCACGTAGCCATTACCTATAGACTGAGGTTTGTCTAGACATAAATAATGGAGTGGAGTGACAGTTGATATGCTAACGTAAAAGATATTTGGATTCCACCAATATTACAGCAAGATGTACTCTGCCTCATTAGCATTTTACATGCGATGCTCTGATAATTCACTTATACTTTACTAATACATTACCACTGCTAAACTGCATTTTTCTCTTCTCTAGTTTTTTTTCCAGATATAAATGTTAGCTATTTAAATTGATATTTTTTACTTTCAAAGGTGCATAACCTGCTGAAGAAGTGCTTATTCAACTGTAGAGGAAATATATTAGCATATTCTGCATTATGCTAGGCAAGTTTATATGTAAAATAGTATCAATTACCAGGTTACTAAGGGGTTTTTTGGTATCTCCTTCAGTGCCACCTTCTATCACACATCACCTTTTCTGATTTTTTTTTTTTTGTCCGCTGACATACCAGATAAAAATAACCTTGAAATGGGTCATAAGGCAAAGATTTTCATTCCTGGTTTTGATGTCAATAGGATTTGGTAGAAAAATCACTAAGAAGGAGAGGATTGGGAACAATGCTTTAAAGTCATATCCAGTCCCTGTTCACTTCTTATCCTTTGTGCTTTAAAGGTCTTTACTTCAGCATCTGTCATATCTGCCAAATTGGAGTTTATCGCATGCATTGATTATCACTGCCACACTGCATTTAGCCAAGGGTAATCTTAAGCACCAAAAGTGTTAAAAGCAACACTAGACTTGTACAGCCTGACCTAAAAAACAGAGGCAGCAGACCTCCAGGGATTGGACAGATAAGAAAAGTGTGTGTTATTATGAAAGGAAAAGTCAAATAATGAATTCATCCTTGGATTTCTTTTATGGAAGTTACTGATTACATGTTCAGAATAGTCAAACAGCCTTTTCATTCATCCTGTTTTCAAGACATGGACATTAGTTTAGCCTGTCTGTACTTTAGGATGTGAGAATCTCCTAACAAAGGGTCTTAATCCAGCTCCCTCAATGCTGTGTGCTCTGACACAACACTTTTACTAAAGCTGGCTGTGACAAATGGTGAGGCTCTGAACTTTAAAGGACAATGGACAGGTTTGAATTATTGTGCTTTACCTAGTCAAAAATAAGGAGAATAGCCACTCTCATCCATAAGAATTGGCCACTTAGTATAATTAAATTCTGGCAGACTACATACAAGAGGTGTGTTTTAATTAAATTTCTCCTTTATTACATCAGGAGCTATATGCAGTCCCTGTGGCTCTTTTCCATCTTGCTCACTCTGCTTTCCCCCACCAAACACCCCCTGACACAGTCTCACCAAGTAGCTGACACACTCTCCAGGGAAAGGTTAGACAATACTTGTAAGTAGTGGCTGAGATTTACTAGAATAAATAAAATTAAATAAAATTGGAAAATATGCCTTTTGAGGAATGAAAAATGTATTTAAACAGTTCATGGAATAGAGAGAAGACAACTCTTAGTCCTGATCCATAGATTTCCTTTGGTATCACTTTCTGAAACTTTAATATGAAAAAGATGTCTTAAAACTAGTAGAGAATTAAGGTTTTGAAATAATTTCATATGCAATTTTACCTTTTTCACAGAAAGTTTTAGTGTTGCCTGACTGAGCCATTAGTCCTGAAAGCAGTAGCACCAGCCTTTGCATTGGGAAATCAGCTGTTTTTCCAGACAACAAAACTGAAAACAACGTCCACACCAGACCCACCCCGCCCCCCCCCAAAAAAAAAAATATCTGCTTGTGGTTTTCTTGGTTTGCTGAACTCTTTATATGAGACCAAATTCATCTGCGCTTCTGACAAATTGGCACTACTGTCAAGATCTTGGTTCTGCATCAACATGAAGTTTGAAACTATGGAGTTGACAAAATTGAGCAGCTGGGGTAAGTCTCTGCTTGTATTTCCACACTTACAGAGATAAAACAGAAAATGCCCACACCACAAAGACAGTCTTTGGAGGGAGAGAATTACAGGTGGAACAAAGAAAAGTTGAGAGAACATGCTGAAGGTTCAGCCTCTCTTCATCAGAGCCTGGAGATGCAGCAGATTTTTCTCTGCCACAGTATGCATATTCCCATCTTTAAGGTCTACAGGACAAAATAAAGCAAAAAAATAAAAGCAACTGTCTTCCCTCATACATTGGGAAAAAGTGAGACTCCATATGAACATCCTCCTGTGCAATAAGCACATTGTTTTTCTTTCAATTTAGAGAAGGAGAGAGAAGGAAAATGTATTCTCTGGAGCACCTCAGAAGAAATCTCCTGGGAGCACTCATGCTGCAGGGACTGCCATTGGGACTGCAATTCAGGCACAGCTTCTCACACTCCTGACCTGTTGCATTCTCTAAGGTGTCAGGGATGCCAAACTGGAAGAAGAAAAACCACAGAAGAAACTGTAATATAGAGTGTTGTAACTTTTTGTTGCCCAAACACAACCTCATATATTCCAGCTTATATATAAATATATATTTTGGGGAGGAACTATCTTACACTGCACAGATGACACATGAGACCCATTCTTTACTTCTTCACTGCTCAGCTCAGGTTTATTTTATGTTTTCTTCCCTGCTTTCTATCTCCTATGGATTTACAGCCTTATTCCAGTTCCCTCACATCATTGCACTGTTGCCTTTTGACTTATGTATGATATCATACCTACTTTAACAAGATACTTAACATTCTCTTTCTACTTCAAGATAATTTATTTGAGTTAGTTTTATGGTAAAAAGAGTGCATTTCTATCAATCAGTCTCCATAGCTCAACACCTTGATTCATGTAGTTAAATGCCATTTCAATATTTTAATAAAACTTACTGCATGAGAGAATGTTTTTTAAACTCACTTTTATGTCTCTTTCTCATTCCACTATAAACTATTTGGTTGCCACACGTTGGAGGAATTGAATTTAGATTTTATATTCACTTCCATGATGGTATAACAGCACTGGTGAGGGAGTGGAGTAGTTACAGTAAAACATCTTTATGCTAATTGCTCAGTACTAATGTGTAATAAAAATATTTGTACAGCACCTAGTAGTCTACTTTGTATTGTCATCAGTATTTGCTGGTTTATATTAATAGATTAATCTTTAATAGACTTCTGGTTGATCTGAGTAAAAAAATACATTTACCTTGCTCTTTTACACTCTCTCAGTCTGTTCAAATATTTGCATTGCAGCATCACAGTGTACCTAAATGATCATCTGGTGTTTACCTTCCACACATGTGAAAGCACTGCATCAAGACAGAATAGTAATTCTTAAGCCTCATTTGAGAACAGCAGGTCTAAGTAATGGTACTGATATACACCACTAAAATATTCATAGTATGCTGTAGCATAATCTTGAAATTCAGCACAATCATAGGACTTTCATAACCCTATGATTAAGCCAGTTTCTCCTCTCTAGATATAAGGAATATCTTGTCAGTGTTGATTTCCACAATACAAAAAATAAAACCAGTAATATTTACACTTTTCACCTTATACTATATAAAGTTATATTCTTCGTTTTAAATATACTTCATTGCTCTTTATTCCTGGCTCGTGGACTCCTTCATTTTATACTTGTCCTTCATTCTATCATCTGTCTTCTATTCTCCTAACAGAACTGATAATTTAATTTATTTAGGTATATAAATATAATTTATAAATATATAAATTATATTTCTATAAATATATATTTATATAAATATAAATATGAATATTTATTTATATTTATATATTTATGGATACATTTTGTGGTGATAAAACAGACTTGATTTGGGAGTTTAGTTTTAAATTCAAAACTGAAATATTTTCCAAAGATGTGCTGCTTTTCCTTGTTTCCTCAAGACATTGGAGAGCTTTGAATGCTTAATAATTTGCACACATAAATAACTTCTTGTGGATATGGACCATTCTAAAAAGCATAAACAGAAGGGTCAAAAATAATTAGATTAGTTTAAATTGAACAATGGATCTCGTTCTCCATCGCAGTAGTTGTGAGAGTTGTTCAGTCTTTCAAAAAAATTCTTACAGCTTTAGTGAATTATGTTTCCTAGAATCTTAGAAGGAGGACTCATTGTAAAACTTAAAGTGCTTACACACGTTTCATGATGGGGTGTTCATTTGACAGTCACAGGAATCTCTTGCCCAAGTCAGAGCACTGAGTGCACTACATATTTCCAGAGGGATCTATGTCCCTAAATACTTTGACTTTGCTATGTGAGCATGTTCTTGAGATTGAAACATCATTGTTAGATTGTATCACCATCTACTGTGTTGAAAATTCCTTACTTTGAGATTAGTATCAATAATTGAATTTATTGTGAATCAGAGTAAAACTATTCAACCTGGCCTTAAATTGTGGTGGTATACATATCAACTGGAGCAGCGTTACAACAAGGTGAAGCAGATTGTATTAACATTTACAGAACTCATATATAAAGCAACTTCGCTTTCCCATGTTTAGTGAGGACTGTGTTTTGAGGAACTATTTAGATAGAGATGTGAAGATAGCTCTGCTCACAAGTTTTGGTCTTCTCTAGAAATGCTTGCAGACATTCAGTTCTGCACACTACTCTTCAGAGACAGAGAGAATGAGGGAGTCAGAAACTTCACTGCAGTTTAAAAAGATGCATCAGAAGAGTAAGTATCATTTTGATCTCATAGCTCTTACAAACAGTTTCCCAGTACTGTTAAACTGTTTCCCAAATAAAATACCAGGAAATATTTTAGTGAAAGGCAGTATATGTTCAAATGTCTCACTCTTATCAAGGTGTTGATTCACATAAAACCTATCCTTTCTTCAGTTATTATTTATGCATAAATAATTCTCTAAATAGATTGCAACTGAGTAGATGAAGTTTGGGTTTGTGGAGACTTGGAATTTCCCACTCTTTAATAAGGATGGCATCACACATAGTCTTCCCCTTTGTTTCTCTCCTCTCACAAAGCTGGAAGAAACTGCACAACTGTGTGGCTTTTAAATTTTTGTCCTATTTGACTGAAATGTATCAACACATGCAGAAGATATGAGGGTAGGACAGCTAAGTTAGACCATGAAAATTTGCTGCTTATGAGCAAGATGCTACCTGAGAGGGATAGAAACTGCTGAGGAGAGATTTTCTACTACAGAGAAACCTTGCTGTTCTTTAAGCCAGACCTCTTCAAAACACCATTTTTCATTAACATCTATGTTTAAAAAATTGAAATAGCGTGATAACAAAAAAATGCAGACCACTTATGAGAAGAGAAAATAATCCTAAATACACTGGAAATACTCCATTACATATAACTGTCAAGTCCTCAATAATAATGACATTTTCAAACGTATTCCCTTTCTTTACTGACTTCATCTTCTGAGTTTCTTCAAAGGGTTTGTCAGACAGCTTAATAATGTAAAAAACAGTTCACTGTGTTGAGAGTTTAAAGTGCAAAAAGAAAGTTGGCATTCTAATTCATCTTTTTTCCAGTACATGATGATATGATATTATCTCTTCTTGAATTTTATTTCCATTTGAAACCATGCTTCCTTGTCATTTTTCTCCTTCCACACTCTTGGTTTTGTAAATAAAGGTGACTAACTCACCCTAAAATAAGTACTTATGAGAAAGTCCCTCTGATTCTCTGATTCTGCTCCCTGCCAGCACTGCTACCTTTACGCAAGCCATCTCTGAAAGTGGTTCTTGAGAAGGGCAGCCTAAATCCTGTCTCAAGCAGGAAATCATTTAGAGAAATTCATAGTGTATTTCAGTAAGAGTTTCCAATTAAAAGGGTTAAGTGAAAGGGGCTTGAGCTTGTCTGTGGCCTTCCTGTGAAAAATAATGGACTAGAATTTCTCCTATTTATGTGAAAAAATCTACTCTGCCCATCTATTCTGTCCCCATCATCCCTTTTTGGTGCTATTGTCTCCTAGAAAATGTGTTGTATATGTGGACATCATAGGGACAGCAGTTGTGGTACATTCTTGATTTAGGCAAAAGAAAATCTCCAACAAAATGTGTTCTTTTGTCCTAGCTCCCTATTTAAAGCACTGTTAAGGGCACTGTGATCTATATTTCCCCCCCCCCCCCCCCACCCCCCCCGATTTAAATGAAACCAAAATACATAACTTTTAAGTTTCTCTCAGAGTTAATGGTTAACTCAGAATTGAAAGACAGATGATGATCAGAGACTAAAATGTGTTTTTAATGTAAATGAAGTATATTCATTAGTGATGAGGATTTGCTGATTGCAGAATAACTAAATATGAGAATCTGTGTAGAGAGATTCTCACGAATCTATACACATGATACGTGTTGGGAAGCTGCAAATAGGAGATATTCCTATCCCTGTATTGTTAGGGGCTAAATGTAATCCCATGCTCAAAGTTCAATACAAATATATTTTGATTCTTAACAGCAGTTGAAAGCCTCACTGATCAATTTAGCCCTGATGCCAAAGAAAATTGCAGTATGTCTTAGAATCTACAGAAGCCACACAGTTCCACCAAGACAGAATATTTTAGAAAAGTATGTGGTGATTGGCTTATGACCCAGAGCATTTTGACAATTTGATGTAAAACAAGAATGTCGGTCAGATATAACATTAACATGAAAATCACTATCTCATATGACTATTATTCATAATGTCTAGTATGATCTCTCACTTCATCCATGCTAAATAACCTTTCCTCCACAAATGGATAAATTCACCTTCAGGCAGAAACCAACCATGAAAGAAGTCTAAGCCTAAAGGTTAGAGAAAGTTATGAATGGTTATTCATTATTTCAATCTAAGCTGATAATTGAAAAAAGTCTAGAGACACTGATTTAGAGTAATTATAGTCCCAGTAGTCTCAAAGTTATGTCAACTTTTAATTTCCAATTGATTAATCCATTTAAGATCTCTCCTGTGGTAATGCAAAAACATGTTTAGATTCTCCAGCTTTGGTCTATTGCACTCTCCTTGTTTACATAGCCTTGGGCTGAACTCTGAGCTTCGGCATCAACTGAAGCATATATGCCTCCTGTTAGGCTCCCTATGTCTTTTTATTTCCCTGCATAATTCCTCCTCATTTCCATTTCCCTCCTCTGTTTTTTGTTTAACCAGGCTGACATGATGTTATCACAGCCTTATGTCAGCTTTAGCTGGAAAACAACTTCTCCTACAGTGCTGCAGTGAGTTTGTGGCAGATAGGCAAGTGTACTGTCCAGTTTCTGTCATATGTCTTTTTTGTCACCAAAAAACAGGCTCAGATTCAAAATACACAAACCTCAAACCCTAGAAGCTTATATTTTGTCATAGTTGAGATAGTCACAATACAAAGCAACACTCCATTTTCAGAAGGCTTGAAACCTGGTATTATTATAGCATTCCTCTCAGTGAAGTTCTCATGGGTCAAACCAGAACGCAGGCCAGACATCCTTAATCTGAGTGACCAGCATTGTGCAGGCTGCCTTGTCCAAACCATTCAGATTTGCTGATTCAGCACTGATTCCCAATGAACTTTGATTTAATTTATGTGAGACCACTCTGAAAATTTCTGTTAAATTGTTTAATATAACTGGGTAGTATTTGTGTTCTAGGAATGTTAACTTTGCCTCTCTGACAATTTAGCTGGATGTTTCATCCAACACCCTTTAATGTCAGTCCAAAGATTTCTTTTGCCTTCTATAGTCTTTGGATGATGTTCTAGAGCTCTAATTGGCCATCTGTGTGCATATTTGCTATGGCTGTCCAAGATACTGGATCTGGCCACTGCATATACAGCGCCCAATAACCATTTCTGGTAACTCACCTTAAAAATCTATATTCAATAACTATTTTAGAATAATCTAATGAAAATATGAGAAAATTTTCTATGAACTCTATACCCGAGTATGAATGCATGTTAGTATCTGCATTTAACTGTACATATAGCATGAGGTTCATGAATTTTCGTTTAGAGACCTTTCAACTCTGGATATAAAGGGGATCTTAAAAATGTTATGCATATTTTTCCTTCCACTGAGAAATTGTATGTATTTTTAAAACTGTTAAAAAGCTTTAAAAATAGTGCTCACTTTGCTGCTTGAAATGATGGTTTGGTATTCCTTACAGTTTCTGTAAAACTTACTAAAAATCCCTTGAAAATACATGCACAATCCTTATTTGAAAAGATGTTTAAAATAATAAAAATTAAGTGGATTGTTATATATAAAAACAAATATAAATTCTTCTACATAACTGCTACTGTCAGGCATTTAGCAAAGTTATGGTTCAACCCCAGGTGTCAATAACACCACACAGCTGCTCATCCACTCCCTCTCCAGCTAGACTGGGGAAAGAGAATTGACAGGGTAAATGCAAGAAAATTCATGGGTTGAGATAAGAATAGTTTAATCATATAAATAAAATAATAATATTAATTCCAATAATGACAGCAAAGAAATAATCATTATAAGTATTATTATAATTTATAATAATAATGATAATGATAATAATAATAATAGTTTGCCATGCAAAGGAAAATAAGAGAGAGAAATAAGAAATAAAACATGAGAAAGGCAAGTGATGCAAGTAAAAGTGACTAAGCAACTTATGCCTGGTCAGTCCCCAAGGAGAAGCCTCCACACCAACCATTCCCCTAGTTTATGGACCACCATTTTTAAGTGTCTGTAACATGTCCACAATTGTCCACAAAATATCCACCAAATTCATTTGATCCAAGACTTTGGGGTCCATCTATTCTGGTGGTCACTTGGGACAGGAGAGAGGAGGTTCTGTGTGACATTCCTGGGCACCAAGTGCAGGTCAGGTCCAGTCACTGCTGCACTTGCACTGCTTCTTGTAAGGCTTCTCCTCCACCAATTCAGGTGGTTCCTGCTATAGTAATACCTGTAACATGCAACTCAAATAATGGATTAGAACAACTTAAAGGTATTTCCATTACAATCTCCACCCTGGTCCCTTTGGACCATTTTATAAGGTTTAACACTGCAACAAACTCCTCCACTTATGCACCCACTGCCTTCCTCACTGGTAGGATCAGGTGAGGAGCAGAAAAGTCCTTGACTCTGAGTAAGTCTTGCTCAGCAGTAAAAAAACATTTCTGTGTTAACATGACTGCTTTCAGCACAAAAACAAAACACAGCCCCATACCAGCTACTGTGAAGAAAATTAACTCTATCCCAGCCCAAACCAGCAGTATTAAGAAAATTCCTGTAGCCAAAGATAGCAGTTTTTCCAACGCATAGCCATTAATGCTTCTCCCCCCAAAAAAATCTTAATCTAAACTTTAAAATTTTTCATAGTGGTTGTCCATATGCAAGTAACATGTTTGAAAACAAACTTTGTTTCTACTGTAATTATTGTATGTTTATTTGTATGTTTATGCATGATCTCCCATCTTTGGCAGTAGACTAATCAGAGTGTGCACACCTTTTATTTCTCACTATATATACTTATTATATAAATATATATATAATGTGTATTATATATAATAATACATATTATGTATTATAATATGATTTTTTTCTCATTCTCTTTTACATAATGTGTTCAAAATGAACAGTGATGAAAAAAATCATTGCAAGAAATAAAAAATATTCATTCTTCTTTGACTATCACTATCTTTGTGTTAATCTGTTAATACACCTACTTTATGAAGGGCAGAATAAAAATAGTACTAGAGTTGAATCTGAGAGACATACACATTTTCCCCACAGAATCTATCTTCCATAGTTAACAAAATGCAAACCACAGAAGAAACCTCAATTTTAACTTGCCTGCATTTTATGTAATAATTCAGACATGGGCCAAATATCTGACAAATATGTTATTCCAGCTGGCAACATATTCAATTTTCTTGCAAAGGTATATGGCAATAGCAAACCATTCAGTAATCTTTCATATCTACATTACCTTTTAAAGGTTTTATTAATGTAATCTCTCTCTAACCTATTCAGTCGAATTTAGTTGGTGTAATCCAGGATTATATTCTTAATTTTTATGATCTGTGAGACATATGGAATTTTTCACAAAGAAAAGAAAATATATGTAAAACTAGAATCCAAAACAGAATTACGATCCTACTTTCAAACTCCGTTTTTATTTTTCCTCTCTTTTAGGATCAACAATGATGGTTACATTTAATTGCAGAAAAAAAAACAGCAAATGGGCAATTTGCTAAAGAAGAAAACCTAAGGCAAGTTACAAAACTACTTGGAAATTCAGATACATTTCTAGAACAGTAAGTTCTTATTTTCCTCTAAAGAGAAGAAAAACAAAGCAACCCATTGAGCACCTTTCAATGCGTATGAAAAGAAGAAATCTGAACAAGTAGAGATAAGAAAAAAAATTGCTGTGTGCCTGTTTCTTAAAATTTCAACATCTTCACAAGTAGGAAAGGAAAAAAAACAAACAAAAAGAGAGAAAAAATTCTATCCCCTTGTAGCTGAGGTACAGTATCTCCCATAACCAATATGCCCAGGGGAAAAACTGTCCAATGATGAGCTGAGACCACAGCAAGGTCACATCTGAGGTGACAAAACTCAGATAACAAAATGGTTTTGAATAGGTCAATGTAGCAGAAAGAACATTATATCTCAGCTGAACTGCGACAAATGGGACAGGTCCCAGATCTAACTGGGGTCATGTTTCTAAATGTAACCAGATAATGTACCAAGCAGTGTTAATGGAAAGGCAAGGCTCTTTTTGCCCTGTGGGTTAACTACAATAACTTTTGCCACTTAGATCAGTGATACCTTGATGCTGTAATTACTCACTGCATGTGTCGGTCGATATTTGCAATGTGCTTATTTACTGCCCACTTTCCGCTTGGAAAGCTGCTGTGGAAATTGCAGATGGCTCGCCGTGTTGGAAATAAGTCCATGTAATTTTTTCTTTTGCTGTTTTAGAGGAGCAAGCAGTTTTTCAGCTTTGCTGTATCTCTACAGCTGTCTGAGCCTGCAGAATCTCGAACATAGAGAAACTATATATGAATTTTGCTGAAACTTAACAATTACTCTACTGTTAAATATACAGCATGTACAGATTCAGAGGTGGATCAGGGGGTAGGGGGAAGGAGTGGGGGCACAAATTCTAAGTTTTCTTACCTCAGAGTATAAAACTGCTTATTACATGTATGGAATTTTTCTAGAGAAAAAGGAATTCTGGCCATTTGCTCTGGATATCTTGTCCATTATTAAAAGTAAAGATCAAGAAGCTCACTGTCCAAACTTCAATTCAATACTGTGTGACCTCCAACCAAAGCAGACAACTAAAATTATATCCAGCCATCAATGTGACTTCTCCTTTTTGGAGGTTTAGAGGACATGGAAGAGTTTACAGTACTGAATAATAATATCATGTTGTTTATGCTTCCTTCATGCTAGAGGAACACTGTGTGCATGTAAATATTTCTCTTGTAGTCTAATGAGTGAAGTTTTGGGGCAACTTTTTGCATAATATTTTCACAGGACCTCTTTTAGAGAAGTTGTAGAAGCTTCTGTCTCAATTTCTAGGATCCTCAATACTACAAAGAAAAAAAAATTGCCAATTCATCATTTGCATAGATTTTAGATTACTAAGAAGGGATGTATCAGAAGGCAAAACATTTTGGTCTCTGCAACTGCTTTAATTTATGCTCGAACCAGTCAATGTGTGCCAGCTAACAAAAACTTCTACTGATTTGCTACACTATCATAGTGTTTCTGAACTCAGATTTCAAGACTTAACATCCAGACGCATTTCTCATTTCCTGTTATGGACTATCAAATAAGAAAATAATGGGAATAGATGTCATTCATCCAAGGACATAATTTCTCTTGCTATTAAATCCTTTTGTTCTGCTCAGTCTTCATTCTTAACATGTATGTAAAGCAATTATTGTTACACTTAAAAATATGTTTTGACTACAAAGTTACAAGAGAGAGTGACAAAAACTTTTTTGAAATTATAAAATATCTACATTATACATTTGAAATAGCCAGCAATCCTCTTACTCCTATAAGTATTAATAGTTTTCTGTTGCATTTAAATTTTTCAAAACTTACATTCAATACATTATGTCATGCTCTGAGAACAAAAGATTGATAAAGCACTAATGAGTAGTTTATTAGAAATAATATTTGTGGACAGCATAAAGGATCTTGCAGGTATTACAGAAAACACTTCCAATAAAATGCTGTCAACTCTTCACTATAGTGAGTTTAAAATAGCTGACATTGTAATATGACCTGCCATAATAGGTCTATTCCAAACGAATGGCTAAAGTAATAGAGATTGAAAATGGAGTAGTTGCCCAATCTCTGCAAGTATTATTTTTTTTGGCACTGGATGACATTTTGAAAAATGTTTGCATTTTGGAACTAAAATGACTTTTCTTGCCTGTAGCCAGCTGACTTGGCCCAGAGCTGATGGGCAAAAGGGGCACTCAGGAAGTTATCTCACGGTACTCTTACTGCCACATTGATACAGAGGGAACTTGCAGTCCAATGAAAACAAATAATACATGACTTTTATGCATATTTAAACTGTGTGCAATTTGGTGTTTTACAAAGAGACTTGGCAGATTTTCATAAACAAACCAAAGACCAGTAACAACGTGTTGCCTAAGTGTCTCTTTTAGCTGAATTTAGTGTGTGACAGAGATGCAAATTTCACTGTTCTTCACAAGCAAGAAGCTGTGAGAAGGGCACTTTAACATGACAGCTAAACTGAAGGGACGCAAGGAACTATTACAACTGCAATCTATCTGAATCATGAATGAAATTACAATTAGCTCTTGGGAAAATTGTTGACAAAACCTCTGCATCAGATGTGCTAAGTCATTAAAATCAGAACCATTTGTCTTAACAAGGTTTTTTGGGAAAATCGCCTAGATCCAGGTTGGATTCCCTCAATAAAACAAGAGAAAGAAGTCAGAAAAATCCATAACCCAGTGGTTATTAAGACAGCTCACAGACCAGATGAGCCAAAATTTCAGTAGTGGGGCCATCACACAGAAATGGCATAAAGCACTCTAATGTTTTGAATCAACTGTGATCAACTTTATCTGTTTTTTACAAAACATTGAAACAAAATATTTTCACAACATTAAAATTAAAGAAAAAGAATTTCTATTATTTGAATGAAAAAGACATTTTCTTTTGGAAAAGTGGAAATGGAATTCTGTTCCAGTTCGCCATAAGGACTATGCGGATTATAAATGTATTAATGAAATAAGTGGAAAGTATAATCAAATATGATTCTGTCTTAGGATTTTTCCAGTGTGATAAGTGACATAACACTGTGCCTTTGTGTTCTTACCTAGAATGAACACATATGATGGCACAGTTCATCCTCCGAAAGTTCTAGAAATACCAAGAAATTGTAGGTCTGTGTGAATTCTTTATGTAATTTCTAAAAGTTATGATGTATTTTGTTAAAGACAGTTGCTGAGAGAATGAGTGGAAAGATTGCCTCTATTCTCATTCTGAAAATATCTTTTGGATAAAATACCTAGCAAAGCAGGGGGAAAAGAAGTTCTCCTCCTAGGAATAACTGGAAAAGCCCAAAGTAATGCAAATTACCCACTGAACAATGCAGCTGGTTCTTCCTGAACAAAACTTGGAAACTTGTGAGGGGTAGGGGTCTGTCGTCCAGTGGATGGATTTTAAAGCCCCAGAGATGGGCATAAGAATATTTTCCAAGGTGTTCAGGAGACTGAGCAGAGTTTTTCACACCCAGAGAATCACCATGCATCACATGGCCAGTGAACTTGGGAAAAAGTTCTAATGATGTGAATGGAGGAGTAAGCTTAAGGAGTAGAAAGCCTTTAGTGGGTTTTTAAAGAAAAAGTGGGCAGATCATCAAATCAGTTTTGAATAATAATTTTTAATTCTATGATTAACTAATACACTTAAGGAAATACCTATCCCCTTTACAAGTGCTGATCATCCTAGTCTCATATTTGACCAATTAACATAGCTCTTTTGATTGTAATTAAATATGTATTTCTCTAGATATTGATAGATATCTAGATAGAAAGATTGTTTTACCTCTGAATTACTTTAATAAAAGACTGCATTTACCCTCTCAAATATTATTCCTCTCTCATTGTTAGCTGTCTTATCTTCTTGGTGAAGCATTCCCTTTTCACTGTGCTCCCCCAGGTACCACTGTGTCCTCATCTACCTCATGTTCCTGTGACTCCTGCAACCCAGACAGCAAATATTGCAGGGTTTTTCCACCCCAAGATGTCCTTGTCCTGATAAGCAATCCATGTGCTAAGGAGAAATGCTTTCTATTTATGATATCATGTATTTTTATGTCATCCAGGCAATTACCTACCATTGAACTAACTCTGAACACAAACCTTCCAAAGTTGGGGGGTAACTCTGTGAGATCTTCTTGCAGTGAAGATGAAGAAATATGTGGCTCATTTTGGCAAACTTCAACCTCTGAACCGACAGCAGTACATCCTGGTAGACACTGTGAATTTCAAACAAGCGTGAAGCGAGATCAGCAAGTCTTCAGCATTTTTCAGGGCTTACCCGAATGCAGTAATACCTCTACTGTTTCAACATTTTCATATTCAAAAGAAACAGAGATTTAACATGTCTGAGCATCCATAAATCCTTTTCTGAATACAGTAGATAATTTTTACATTTAATAATATTAAATCTTCCTTATCTTTAAATAGTGTACAGTGTATAGAATTCAATTTTCTATATCTTTTTTTTAAAAAAATGCTGACATAAAATTGTTCCATATTGAAAATCTGTTTGCCCTGATGGTATCAATGCATTGTATAACCTTGAAAATACCTCCCATCAGCACCATAGTATAATGTTTATTTGCACATTAAAAATCTGTTTTACAGTTTTTCCTGTGTACATACTGCACATAAATAAAATATTCATTTAAATGTCACCAGACATATGTCTAAGACAGCAAACATTCCAAAAGAGATAGTGAAAATGACATTATGATTAGTTTAAAACAACATCATAAACTGACATTACTGTGGCTAGAAATGAATCATACAAGAAAATAAAGTCATAATAAAATACACAATCATTATAAATCAAATTATATTGTCTTCTGTGGAAGTTGCTCTATTATTTGCTGTGCTCAATGAAAAAAACGCAAATAATGTGAAATCTAAGAGTAAACATGCAATTTATTCTATATTCCCTGATTAAAATATATTAAAGTTCAGAAATGGCTATACTCACCAGTTCTCTGTTGTCTATATTTTTCTGCTCTTCAAGATGTATTCTCTTTCTCACCAAAACATATTGCCATATTTTCCACTTTTCTATCCCATACAAAATGCTCCTGTGTCTTCTGATCAGGGTGGAACACTGCCTCAAGACACACATGCCCCATCTTGTGCTGCCTGAGTCATTGCACTACCCTCTGCTCCTCAAAGTGAGTCAGAAATACTTTTTCTATCTCTTCTTGTAAACCAACATCAAATTCCATTTGGAGTTACCCTGTGGAGTGCAACTCCCACCCTTTGTTCTGTCTTGATGCCCATAGCCTCCCCTGCACGGCCAGGTAACTCCATCCACTCAGCACAGATGTTCTCTCAAGACAGGACTGCTGTACTGTCACTATGGGATCTCTCCAGGCAGGACTGCACTACTGTCACTTTGGGATCTCTCCAGGCAGGACTGCTCTACTGTCACTTTGGGACCAGACTGAGCAGGGTCACCACAGGTCAGTCACAGCTCCAGTGCCTCCTGGCAAAGGGTTTTGAAGAAGGAGTAAAAAGGAAAACCAGGCAGCTCCTCCAGTGAGGATGTCTGGTGACTGGGAAAGGGGTAATATCAAGGCAGGGGCATGGGAGAATGTAGTGTTGCAAAGGGAAGGTCTAACAAAAAAAGGGAGGAATATCAGAGAGAATAGAAGGACAGGGAAAACAAAAACACAAGAATGAATACTAAGACATAAAAAAAGCTGATGAAACCATTCCCTGGTGGGAAAAGATTGTCAGTGATTTCATGTCACATCAAATGTAGATATTATTCCAGTATGCAAGAACAAATGACAAAATTTATTCTATAGTACGTCACCTCTTTGTGCTTGTGTCATTTCAAAGAACTAGCCTGTAGGAATAGATAGCTGCACATCCTTCCTTCTCTGCTTGACAACATAACCTTAAAAAAGGAATGATCCTTTCCAGTTTCTCAAGATCAAAATTTTCATTGCCCTTCACAGAAGGAGAAGAGCACAGTGGCCATAAGCAGCAACTATGTTTTCTCCTTCTGCACTCACCATTTGACTTTCTGGCTCATCCAAAGTACCTGGTAGGGCAATTAAATATCTCAGATCCTGGGTACACATCTGGTCTCCTGGAGGGGAACTTCTATCCTTCTCCTGTACACCCCATCAGACACTCACTCCAGCAGACCCTTAAAGGTACATTGTACCTATTGCATGGGTAGAGGATATCCAGATAATATTAATTCTCAGAATTTTGAGTGTCTTTGTTTATTCTGTGTGTTTTAATACTGTGTAAATCAAACTGAATTCTAGATTATTAAGGGCATAAAGATGCAATATCCTTTTCCAGTACAGCAGTTAATCAGGCTAAGAGACAACCTCATGCATAATCTCAGTATTACTGATAAAATATTGACACAAATGGATGGCATTACAAAATGGTCTAATCCTTTAAGAGGCTGAGTGCCTTGAGAGATGCACAGCAGACTCCACTACAAATGAAATTAGTAAGCCTCCGAGACCCAGCACTTCACAGGACCAAATATTTTAACTATATTAAAAATTCTTTCTACAAAAATAGCAATAAAAAAACCCTAACAACAAACCCTTCTCATTGTGCCAATGCAAATGAGTAACATATTGGCAACAGTGCACACCTAGAAGTCTGTGAGGCAACAGAAACAAGGGGTGTCATTAAGGATAAATTGCTGTAGAAAAACCAAGGGTTACACTGCAAATTGCTTACTCTGTGGCCAGTCTTCTGAAATTAGCAGTACTACCCATGAGGATGAATATTCACTAGTTCATCTGAAGCTGAGGATGTATGAGACATCCTTTCCTAGGAGACCATACTCTTGTTTTTTCCTGAATCACTTCCAATGTCAAGCTGCTCTCCATGTTGTGCCAGCATATATATCTTTGTGTGGCTCCATAGTCACTTGTATTAGCAAATTCATCTCTTTAGGGTGAACAGAGAACCAAACATTTTATTTAGGAATAGATCCAGGACCCTGGAATACCTCTTGTCTTGGTTCATTGTGTGAACAGCTGTTTTGGCACCAGTGAGAGGATGGGAACAACTGAAGTAGTAGATCCTACAATTTTACAGTTAGCTTCAGATAAAATTGTTGACAAATGCCAAAAATCCACTTCCACTGTCCACTGTTCCTCTTCTTGAACTGCCAAGCATACATCCCACTTCCACCTTTGTGAGAACAGCTCCTTCTAGGGATATGGTTAGGTTTCAGTAGGGATAGGAGCCTAGCCAGGACCGGTGCTTTGGCAGGAATCTGAAAACACCTGGGAAAATGAGGGAAGGAGTGGAAGTTTAGAAATGCCCAAGTCGGCCGTAGCAGTATGGATGCTCAATGTAAAACTATGCACCCTGTATGGCTTTATAGCTTGACCCTAAATTATTCCTTTGCATTCATCTTTAGCACAAAAATTGTTGCAATAGATTTCTGTCAAGGAACTTCTCTTTCAGGAAATTAAAGGGAAATTTTATTCTTCTACTTCAATTTCTCCTAAGGGGTTGCTGTAAAAATTCAAATTGTAATTAACAAAACATCAGGAAACACATCTCCAAGTTTCAGCAATATGTGTTCCACAGCTGTGGGATAATAAATTGTTCACACTTCTAACTGAAATATTCAATCCTTAAAATGGTGTTTATTACCAGGAGTTAATGTGCATAAAGTACTGTTTCTGTCACATAACACAGGTGTGAAACATACTGTCCCAGGGCAGTACATAGCTCAGAAGTTTAGGAAAATATTCAGAAACTGATGAGGCATTTCTCACAGCATATTATCAGTAACTTGCAATTACTAAGAGGAAAAAGGACTTTCTAGAAAAATGTTAGGTCTGAAAACCAAAACTAACAGTAGTATACACCAGTAAGCAACAAAAAACATTATAAGATTTCTAACCTTGAAGCTCTTTCTCGTGGCAGCTCGATATTAGAACTATCTTGGATTAAGAAATACACCTTCTGGCACATCCGTAGGTCATTACATGCAGCACACTTTAGATGACAATGATTAGTGAACTTAAGATTCTAAAAATTCTTCAAGTCAAACATACTGTCTTTTGATAACTCATTATCTTACAGAGACAGCTCAAGGCTCAGTGCTTCCATTGGATAAAAATGTAACCCTTTGGCCTGAAAAATCCAGCTGTTGCTCAGATAAGTATGTCCTGCATACAAGGATAGTCTTTTGTTACTGCTGATAAGGAGGCAGTGCCCTAGAGGATAGGCAAAGCATTGGAGAGCAAAATTCTGTTAAGGAAAAAAATAAAACACATAAAAACCCAAGAACTTTTTTTCTTTTGAGCATTTTATTCTGCAGTTGTTCAGATGAGACACTCTTGTATCTTACCCTGAAGCTTCTGGTGCTGGCTACTGTCAGGGACTGGGCACTGACTTACAGCAATTCTTAAAGAACTAATGGAATATCAAAAATTAGTGTTTCATGTATGATATAACCTGAGGGACTATTTTAAACATTCAAGCATATTTGTAGTATCTACACCATCTGTTATATAAAAATGACAAACCTGAGAGACACTTCTGCCTCTTTACAGAAGCAACAGGAAACTTCTGAAGGTCATATTATCCCTAATGCCTTTTCAGAACTTCTCATAGCTTTGGTGGATGACCTAAACTTCAAGGGCAAATTCAATATCCTAAATTGTCTCATAGATCTCCTGTTATTGCCATAAATACAACCTCCATTTTAATTATTTCAATATTACATGATAATTCTCTCATAAGACTGCATTAAAAAAAAAAGAAAATACCAGAAGAAAAATCAAAACCATTGATCTTTGTACTACAGGTTATGAGTATGTCTCCAAAGTGAAGAGCTTTACTTTTTTGCAGGTAGTTATTCATGCTGGCTTTAGAATTAATGGGCTGCACTTGTGGTCTCAGGATGCTCATATTTCCTGTAAAGATGATGACCACCTGTTATTACACTCTACTGTAATACTGAACCTTCAGCAAGTGCACATCTTTATTTAGCTACTTCAAGCACATCTCTGATGTGCTTGAGTGCACTCTGCTGTATGACTTGATCCATCTGCCCTCTGCAGACCTGGAATAGCCTCACTAAGATCCAAGCACACCCGGACTGAACTGGGCCTCACCCCTTATCATTCTCAGCCATTTCCTCTGCCATACAGTCCTTTTACACCTCCTTTACACACAACTAGAGGCCAAGGCAATCCACGCATCTTTCAACTGGAGCTACAGTCTGCCAATAAATTGAGGGCAAGGGAGAGGAAGGCGTTTTCTCTGATTTGATTCATAATGCTCTTCTGAAAACCAAATGAATGTCCTTCTGATCTATTTTCAGTTTGAAGTCTCAGCACCCAGTATCCCATTTACTTGGATGATTTACAGAGCTCTGTTCCCAACACCCTCTAGAAAAGAAATATTTTTTATTAAACACAAAAGATGGCTGCATTTGGGAAAATGTCTAACAATTGTCTGCCTACTTGTAAAGTGAGTGATTTAAATTATGTGAAAGGCTAGTTATTCACCAAATGCTGGAGCAGAGGATTATCCTGAATACATGTATGGACAGACACTTGCATAGTCAATATCCATTCCTTAAAATCCTCAGATTATAGAATGAAGGTAGCATTTATAGAAAATAATATTTTTGCTGAAATATTTAGATCCCAGTTTTATTTACTGTTCTCCCTCAAACGCAAAGTTTTCTGTTCAATAAATGAAAATATTTTTTTCAGAGGTACCTATATACTCATCATACCACAATTCAGTTTGAATAGAAACTGACATATATTTTGTAATTTCAGATAATAATTACTAATTTTTCCAAGTAATTATAATGCAAATGTACTTGCTGAATGTGAAAGATACCATTTCCTGAGGGGGCCAGGAAACAGTCTTCAAAGATTAATAATTGCAGTAAATCTACCCTTTATTTTTGTTTTCAGCAGAAGTACATGTGGACTGCTAGACCCAACTGTTTACTACAAGAGAAATAAATGTAGTTTCTTGTGAGAAATAATTACAGTTGTTTTGAACTAAAATTGAGAGGTACACTCAGTTTCAGTAACTCTTTAATTATTTCTCTGAGGAAAGATACCTTTTGGGGATTTTATTTTTTATTTTCTTTTAAAGATAATAGGCAAAGAATGAGGAATTGCATTTGATGTGATTCTGTTTGGGGAAAAATCATGGAATCAGAGAATCGTAGAATGGTGTGGGTTGGAAGGGACTTAAATATCATCCAGTTCCAGCCCCACTTGCCTTGGGAAGGGACACTTTCACTAGACCAGGCTGCTCAGAGGTCTGACCAACCTAGCCTGGAACATTTCCAGGGATACAACACTCACAACTTAAATGGAAAAAAATAAATTATCCAAAAAACAACAGCAAAATACTGTAGCCATATCAAATTCATGTGCTTATGAACAGGATATAAGAAAGAAAATGTTAAATATATAGGCTGATATAATCATCCCTGATTTTGAAAAATATAGGAACACACGCATGTGTTGTGAAAATTGTGCAACAAAGTTACAGGGTATTTAAATCACATCTATAATCCTGGGATGCAGCCCTGGGGAAAAAATATATCTCACTTAAAACAGTCTTTTGAGGTTTCTCAACACTACAATTCCATTGCTGTCTTACAATCTCTTTGCCTCTCTGGAAAATGAACCTTTACCAGACTCCTGCTGCATAACACTGGTATCCATGTTTTGTAGCTTGTAGGGAGGCATTACTCATGGCAAAGATGGAGCATCTCTTGCCTCCCCCACCCGTTTTTCCCTCCCTTCACCCATTACCACTCCAATGATAAAACTTGTTTGCTAAAAATATCAGCTTAAAAATGGAAGAGAAACTCTTGCTGCTGGCTCTCGTACTCCAGCTCCAGACCTGCTGAGTCTCTTCTTCAGCTCTGCTGCCATAGCTCTCAGTGCAGAGAATTGATGGATGAGACAAGGGAGCTCATCCAGATTATTTTTGTTCCATTCATTGGTTTTAGGCTTGATTTGGACCTGTTCCCCATTTAGCTCATGAAACTGCCAAAACTTTGATCTGTCAGCCTATCCGGTTTCCAGTACATTGTTGAGCAGGGACAATGCTAAGTGAGAAAGAATGAAATAAAATAATACTTCCAAAAAACATTTCTGGAGAGACAAATTATCATGGGAATAGACCAAAGAGTTAATTTTGTATTGGCTTCTAGAACTACGACTGACTCCTTAGGATGGCAGATTGGACAGTAAAATTATTAGAAAACATGTATTTTCTTTATGGCCTTGGAAAAATAAGCAGACAATCTAATTAAAATAAATCCCTGCTCCTCCTCTTCCTTTCCCTTCCCCTCAAAACACATCCTCAGATGTCTCCCAGTTGCAAACAAGCATTTTTGGGTAACTTCCTTCCCCTTCATTCCTTTTTGTTTGGAGTCAAGGCAAAAAATGAGACTGAGCCTTTCACATATAAATGTCACCTCAGTAACTGCTTCTACCACCAAAACAAATCATTCTGATATATTTCATACACTTTTCTTTTTAGAAAATAATTTCAGATAAAAACATTATTCAAACTACTTAAACAGGGAATATGGTTTAAAAAAAGAGCTTTTTCAGTTTTATTGAAGTCAAAAGGAGTCATGTACCATTGATTTTCTTGAAAGCAAGTAGCAATGAAAAGATATTCATAGCTTGTTTTATTTTTGACATAAGAGGAGAAATACTGGTGCTGCAAATAGCTCTGAAAACACATGAGATGTGAAAATATGCAATTAAATCTCTTTGAAGTGTCTGGTAATGACAATGAAACAACTTCTGCAGTAATATAAAATCTACCATAGGTTGTTCTGTGTTCTAAGACCCCTTGAAAAGCATTATCTATGTGAGCTGGTGAATCTCAGCCTCACTGGATGTTGCATATCACCAGAATGGGCCCAGATTGTTTTAATGGACATTACAGTAATAATGCTTAATACATTTAATATGTATAATTTTGAACTCAGAAAAATAGTCTGAATTATAAAGATAAATTAAGATAATTATTAATTTGGAGCCAGCAGCAATACATACTGATTAATATGGCATTTGGCATGCCTGGCCATCAAAAACCATGGTTCTTGAATGTGAGAGAGATAATAGGAAAGGAAACATGTCTTCATGAAACATGAAGACACTTCTGAGTGAAGAGTTTGAAATATAGTTTTGAAATGGATAGAAAAAACATCAAAAAGTCAGACTCATAGAAAAGAATAAATACAGTTGTAATTTTTCTAGTGAAGGTCAATTTACATTTTAGATTATTAATTTTATGTTTCCTTTTCAAAATATGAACAAATTTTTTTTGTTTTAACTCTGGAACACCAATTCCAGGATAAATCTATTTGCTAGCTTTTCTTTTAGGCAAGTTTAGGGCAATGATATTACTTTTTTAATTCCATCACAATAATACAAAACCTGTATAATAAAAACATATTTGTAAAATGAAAATTATTGCAAATTTCTCATAAAAATCACATACATAGGTAACAAAATCAGATTCTTTAAGATTATTTATGAAACATACTATTAGCTTGAATTTCACTTAGATGCAATTCAATGTGAAAATATAAGTTTAAGATGTTTTGATTCTTGCAGCTATGTACAGAGACAAAAGTCTACATGGAAATTTCTGAGTGAATATAAGTCTAAAAGGTAATTCTTATTATTTTCCTTTTATTCTAGATCATTACAATGTGACATAACCAATATTTTAAGTGCTCTGTGGCCTTAAAGCATTATACTCATTGCTTTCTGTCATCTTCAGTTTTTCTAATAATTATAGATTCCTAAAGGAAAAATTGGGAATGTGAAATTTGTACTTGCTATAGTCATTATCATTAAAAATTCAAAAGTGTTACCAAATTCTTCACAGTTCTCAAGTGTTTTGTATTCAGAATTCATGAAGAAAGATCAGCACAGGTGACATTTACTGTATCTCTCATTAATAATTGGCTTTTTGATCTATGACTACCAGACTTTAAATGCTACAACCTTCCATGAAAGCTGTGTTGAAACTGCAGTGAAATGGTGTTACTATTGTGGCAACAGCATGAAAAATTTAGGGTCAGCCCTGGAGGATCAGCTTTGATACATGAAATGAAATTAAACAGAGTCAAACAAATGCATTTCTTACATGCAATTATCAATTTCATTTTGATATCTACTTTTGCACTACCCAGACAAGTAAATTTGCGAATTCATGCACAGTGCACCATTTCAGGAGCTAGTCCTCAAACCTTTTCACCCTGTTGAACTTCTGCTGTGATGTTGCCCTGAGTCAGGGAGATCTGAGAGAGATATCAGAGGATCCCAAGCTGCCATCACTGTTGAGAATGTGCAATAATCTCTGCACGTGCATTAACAACTCTGCATCCAGGACAAGCTAGGCAGACTAGAAGTGGCAGAAAGATCTGCCTGCTGTTCACATCATAGTTTTGTGACTATATGATTCCACTTCCCCTCCACTTGCCCCAGAGCAGGAGAAAGTCTTTACTCTCTGCTCATGCTGTTCAGACCAGCTACTGCAGCTCCTGGTGAGAGCAGTCTGAGAAGGATATAGTGACAATAACTTCTACAGCTTTGTGAAGCTGTCTTATACCATCAATATCAGATTTATGGGGAAGTAATAATAAAAGGCAGAGGAGTTACCATTCTGTTTTGTAGAATTTAGAGGCACTTGTCTGGGAGAAAGTAGCCCTGGTTTTTGATTTCTGAATTCAAGAACATGTCTGCTTTTATCTTGAGATTAATAAAATTGCATGAAATATTCTGACTACAGTTTTTGCTCTGTTTCGGAACTTTAATTGAAAGAAAAACCTAGACACTGATTTTTTAGAAACCTTTGTTTGAAAACCCACCAGCTCTTGCCCTAAGTACATGACTGCAGCAGGGAGCTGCCCAAATGGCCAGTCACATGCGCAAACATTTTGAGGCAACATAATTTCTGTATTGCCAAGAAACTTGAGTCTGGTTCCTTCAGAAAGAGATAAGAGCAAACAGTGAATTTTAGATACTGCAATACCATTGTTGGTTTATGTCAATTCTTAGGATTACGAATCTGCAGGCTCAGGCTCAAGATACAGCGTCTGAATTGTTAGTGCTCAACTGCAACAGTATCACGCAGATCCATAAAGGGCAAACAAAACCAACAAATATTGTCCTTTCACTTTATGTGCCTGTAAATGGCTATGTATGTATAACCACAACATGCTCCAGAACAGGAAAACTAGCTACAGTATTGAGGAGAACTTCAGTTAAGGGTTCCTGTCCTCCCACCTCCTGTTTGGGCTCTGGGCATACACCCAGACAAATTACAGTTGTCTCCTGTGTAGGTGACTTCATTTAGCTCATTTGTTCAAAGATGAGAGAATTTGAGTGCTGTTAGCTGTAATCCTAAAAGAACAAAAGAAGCTGCAAGTTGCAAGTACTATCTCTTATACCAATTAAAATACATGGTAATGTAGGCAAAGTTTGGAAAAGATAATAAGTAGCCTTAAACTGAAATCTCTAGAGACTATTTTAGTGGCAGTAAGAAGATCAACAATAAACCTGCAGTCTCCTTGGTTTCTTTTTTGGGTTAGCTCTTTGTGGTTTGCTTTATAAAGACTAAAGTAAAGCAATAAATAATCTTGTCAGAAAACAACACAGATCAATAATAATTCATACAAAACCAACATAAGTTTTTCCTTTCAAAGTCATATTAACATTTGAATATCAGTAGAGCTCCACACTCTAGAATATTAAATTTGCATTCAAATACCTGATTATTCATAATCTATATCTTTATGGTTTTATATAGAGTTGACATATGCTCTTCATGATTGCATTATAAAACAATTTGCTATAAAATATTTCCTTTAGGGACAACAAAAAAATTTTAAAATTTAAAAATAAGTAAATACAGAAGTCCTTTCTTTTCAGAGAAGAGGTGTGGAAGACCATGGATGACATGGATAGTATCATCCTTTTATTGTGCTTTATTAATGTGACAGCTGACCAAGGAGCTGTGCAGTATTGTCACTGCTAAGTACCACCTTAAGTTTTACCCAAATGATGCATTTTATAGTGTCAGCATTTCATATTTTGATTTTAGCTCTAGAGGTCCAATGCTTTTAATAATACTTCATCTCATTCAGTATAATTATTGACGGCCTTACACTTTCATGACAAATCAATTATTGCACTGAAAGACAGAAACAAATACATTGTAAGATATTGCCTACTAAATTCTAAGTGATAGACCTGAAGGCATCAAAGATTTTTTGATCCCATAATTTTTAAATAAACATCTTCAGTTTTCTCTAGAGAACTGAGGACTTGTCTTCACCAACACGAAGGAGGGAAGGAAATGTGTATAAAACACTTGTCTACCCACCTACTGAACATTTTATCTATTTAATTGTTTAGTAGGCTGCACCCCACACTCATTTTGATGCTCTTTTTTTTTGTTTGTTTTCAAATGTTAGTATTATTTTCCTGATTCCGTTCTAGAAGCACTGAAACAGATGAATTTACATGGCTTTTCTGATGCCATCATATGATCCTTGTACATCATTCTAATGTTCCAAAATAACTACTGGACATCACAAAGAAGAATGCATCTGGTTGGCCATACTGGCTGAAAGCTTTAGGAATTCCCTGTCAACTCAAGTAATCCCAGGGTGTTGGAACTGGATTTGGGGTACTGAACCACGGCTGGTAAAGAGGCCAAGATACGACTACATTTATTCTATATTAAACATATTAAGTATTTAAGTATTCATTTTCTTATGTTCAGATAATCTTATTAAGGTGTGTAAGAGTCTGAAGGGTTAGGAAAATAAGGTTTTTTCATTTTTTTAAATTTTTTCATTTTTTCTACCAGAACACTAGCTGTGTGTTTCATGTGTGTCCTGAAGTGGTTCAAGACAGCTGTCACGTAACTTTCCTTAAAATTTAATAAATTGTAAAACTCTACCAAAAAGTTCACGAAAGAAGATACGTGAAAATATTCAAAAAGCATGTCATAATGCAAGCCTTGCTTGGAGGTACTTTTGAATGTAATTTTTTTTTATTGGAGAAAATATTCAGGTTAACTATCTGCCAAGATTTCTTGTTTTACGCTTTGGAAGAAACAGAAATAAAGACACTGTTTTCAATAAATTTCATTAAACTTGTAACCTTGCAAAATGCAGAATGTACCTCTGAAGGTTTTTGGAAAGTGCTGGGACTGAAAGAACAACTCTGAAAATACATGTGGATTTGATCTAAATAAAAGTAGATATACAACTCTGCCTCTGTCTCTAGATTCTAAACCAGGAGGACAAGAACAGAGAAAGAACTAGTCCAAATCAGAGGATGGCTCTGATAGCATGAGACAATAACTCACAATTTGTAATATTTTGATTCATGAGCAAAGAGAAATTATTCCAGTTTCATGTAAAGTACTTCACAATCCTACATTGAACATAAGTTTTGGGAAAATTATTTTGAAAGTTTTTTTGCTGATATTCTCTACTCAGAGGTGGTTTCCACCACTGAGATCTATAGATTAAATAAAGTATGGCAGAAGAAATACTGCTGAGTCTTAAAAGTAAATTAATTTTGTACTAAGTTCATGTTTCACAAATCATAGGGTGATTTATATGCCTAATTTCCTATTTAACAATTTCCTATTACAATAATTTAATGAAAAAGCACAACCTAAATTACAAATTGAACTGTAATCTGTGTGATGTTCATTGGTCATGAAAATAGATTCACACTTAACTTGGAAAGTTTGCCATCAATTTCTTCAGTTAGGCTTTAGTATAACTGCTTTTTAGGAAACTTCTAGGAAACTATAACTGTTTTTTTTAGGAACTGTTAAGGCTTTAGTGTAACTGTTTTTTAGGAAACTTCCCAGTCTGAGCATTCAGGAGGATCTCTGGTGGTCACATTCCCAATGCCACGGACTTCCACTGCTGTGACCCAAGTCCCTTCACAGCAGGCAGCTCCAGAGGCAACAGGGGCCTCACGTCACCCCCTGCACACCCCACTCACACAGTCAGACCAGGTTTCCCACAGCAGAGTCCCAGAAGTCTTGTTCCATAAAACGATTTATTCACAGCACAATAACATAGAAAGAGCCTGAGCTGCTGCCTCCAAGGGAGGCTCCAACGAAGGTACCTGCAGGCTTTCATACCTTCACAGTCTAAGGGTGCTAAAGTCTCACTCTTCCTTCTGAGTCCTCTGCTCCTTCTGTGCTTCCCAGCATCCGTTCACCTGGCTGGCACCACCAGTTTTCTTGCCTTTTGTTAACCAAATGTTGGCAGCTCATGGCCTTTTGACTTGAGCTCCCACCCTCAGCTCAAACTGCACCTCCAACAGAGCTACCTGCACCAGATGTACTCCTCAACGCTGTGTAAAGATTAGAAATACATGAAGATATGGAAAACTTTCACTTTTATTTAAGTGAAGTGAAAGCATGTGATGGCTATACAGACATGTATTTTATGTCTCATACCCAGCACCAATTGCCTGGGTTATGGAAGAAACTCTTCTACAAGTAAGTTTATTCTCTTTTTTTTCAGTTATGGAGTTTCTTTGCTCTCTATGAATCATGAATACTTAAAGAAAATACTTGATATAGTATTTCCAGTGGTAAATCTCCAAAATCAATAGAATAAATTTAGGCATGAATTTGACCCAGTGAGTTCTATTGATCCACTGAAGTTATTGACCTAAAAGAATAGTGCAGTCTTCCTTTGACTGGATATTTAATAAAGCACCAACATTTGCTTCAATATTGAATACCAATTTGAGTTGATGGTTTGTATCATGGGTTATTGATTTTAAATGTATGTTACTGATCAAATCTGAAGTCTTTGAGCAACAGCAGTGCGTGTAAGATCATGGGATAACTCGAGAGAATTCAAGAGACTGCATTGTCTGATTTCCTGTTTAAGTGGTGGCATCAGACAAGGTTGCTCAGGCCTTATCAGGTGAGACCACAAAAACCTCCAACGATGGGAATTGCACATCTTCTTTGAACAAACTTACCCACTGCTATGCTGTCCTCACAGTGGAATTTTAAAAAATTATATCCAGTCTGATTCTCTCTTGCTTATCTTTTGATCATGACTCTTGTATGATCCATTATGAACCACCCATACTGTGGGTGGGCACAAAACTAGATGCAACACTCCAGTGGTTTTCTCAAAAGTGCCACGTGGAGAGGCATAATCCCTTCCTTCCTGCAATATACTCCAGAGAAGGAAACTGATAATTTTTTCTTTTGTCTTTTTTCATTTTGATGCTCTCCAGTCTTTTTTGTTTCCGTTCTTATGTGTCTAGTTTTTCTCACATTATTTGGTCAAAATGTTATTTTAATATTTATTCTCATATTCAGTTTTTATTTGGATTTTCTTTCACTCATTAATGAATTATAACCAAGTAACCATTTCATTACTTATATGTATTTGCCTACATACATATGCATGTACCTGTAATAGACATTATCCCTGTTGTCAAAATGTACAAAGAAAAATCTAATAGAAATATTTTTCAGTATTCTTAGGTACTTGAGCTGGGTGCAAACTAAAAAATCTGAAAATCAAACTGAAAATCTTGAGGCGTTAGGACTTCTGGGAGTAAGGAAAGTGCCTGTGGAGCTCTAAAATATACACAAGGGATCATTAAAAGGTGTGGGTTTTTTATCTCTGGATACCTAGACTAGAAATCATTTTATATCTGAACCTCCTCTGACACCCTTAAGGTCCCTGAAGTCTGAAAGAAAAGTGTTGAAAGCCACATGATAACTCAGATGAAAAGCTCTGACACCAAGATTCCATCCTCTGCTATTGTAAAGGAGACTTTATTACTGGCTATCACAAATATCTGATGTATTTTCCTGCTTTCATGAGCTAATTTCCTTTTTTGTTTTCCCTTTTAGTATTTTTGTTAAGTATCTTTTCTTGGCTTTAATTTTTGTTATAAAAAATTCAAGTTTTTTAATTCTAGAATTTATCCCAAATACAACAAAATATTATCTCAATAACATGACATTTTGTGGTGTTAAGGGACATAGCACATATTCCACACACACATAAAAGCAGAGTTTGGTCCTAAATTTGCTTGACAGGGGAGTCTGGTTGATTATTGGGTGGGGTTTAACAGAAACACTTCAAATTCTGCAAGCATGTGTGATAATCTGAGATTGAGTCATATCTTCTTATCTTTCTTATTCATTTGTCTGCTCATGTACACATCTAAATTTGAAATTATTGATATCAGTAAATAGGAATTTAACCACAGAATATCTAATGGGATTACAAGAGATGAAAAAACTAAAATATTTTATGCTAAAATCTCATCTAGTCCTGCTTCACCCACATCCCTGTCTTCCCCAGGCACTATGTCAGAATAAGGGCTACTGGCATAGGTTAAGATGGCAGCTGCAATGGGGGGCAGCAAAGAATAAAAAAACATACCATGAGAAGAGCTATGTTAGATGAAAATTAAAATAAATTCATAACATATTGACCTAATGTATTCTAAAAAGACGACCTCGGATAACATAATTTCTTTTAATTCTTTGCATTATTTTTCTGTCTAAAATTATAGCTAAAAAATACCTGGAATTGTTTTTAAATTCTTATTTCACATACTAATTTCTATTCCCTGGACAGGGAGTTTTTAACAAGGCTTAATCAGACAGTGACCTATTTGCTACAGAATTAAAAAAATCAAAGGCAATGTTTCAAAACTCAATTAAAAGTTTCCGATTCCCTAGTGACATTCTCTTCAACAGAAAAGAAAAGGATTGTTTTGGTTGGTTTTTTTGGTTATTTGTTGTTGTTGTTGTTAAATTCTCTCTTTGCACACATTAGTGTGTAGATCATGATTACTGAACTGAACATCTCAGACTCGGGCTCACAAGTTCCTAGATTTTTTTTCATCACTTTATTTGTAGTTTTATTTGAAGTTAGTTTGGCCTGCTTTGATCTATAAATTGGTATTCATGTCCTGATATATGTCTAATATTTATCAATTACTGGAAGAATGTCCACAGGGCAAAAGTATCTGCTTCATACATTATATAGGCAAAAGAATGAAGTTATATCTGTGGTGCAAAATCTTAGCCTTGAAATGATTCTGAGCATTTGAGGCAAATTTTACCAGCACACATGACAATGGTAATAGGTTGGTAATAGGTATGGCAATTGTAAGCTTTTGAAAACTTCCCACGTATACCTACTCTTTAGTAGGCTCATGGTAACTTTTTTTTTTCAAACCTTGTGACAGAATTTTGAAAATTGTCACATGACAGATAAATTAGCTTAAAACATGTTCCTACATATTTATCCACCACTATCAATCCAATATCAACAATGTAAACAGAATGAAGAGAGTAGGACAAATCATTTGATATATAAGCTAATAATAAACCTTTTCATAGTACATTTTAAAATCTGCTCCAAAACAGTGAAGGAAGAAAAATAATGAAAAGGGCAGAGAGCTTCAGTATTTATTCTTGTTGTACATGTTCATTTCTAGTTTTCCATTTCTCTGAGGGACAGGAAAAAATGAAAACAAGTTTTTCTTAAGTTGCTGAAAGAAGATAAGAAATTGAATTGGTGCACATCTGTACCAAATCTATGAAGCTTCTAGATCTTGAAACAAAAGCTTAGCTGGAGATTTTGTGAGGACTAAAATGTCCAAAGGGAAATGCTACAGAAGGTAGAGTCTGGTGCAAGGTGATGCTGAGGTAAGCTGACCTTACAGCTGCTGAGGTAAGGCTGATGCATTGTGAGAGCTGCAAAAACCCAGCTGCAGCAAACCCATGCTACTGGTAATTTGAAGAGACAGGAACCATTACTTTCCTTTGTTATCTTCTTTCTTTCAAAAAACCTTTATTTCCCTTTACTCACAATCTCTTTGCCCCTTTTTTTCTGTCCCTTGAGCTGGTGCTCAAGCCCTGTCCTAGCACCTAAGAAACTACCTATTAGAGCAGCAAGTTGTGTATGCTGATTGGAAGGGGTTAATGCATCTGGCAATTTTGTAAAAGACTCTTTGCTCCAAATCAGATTATGTCATTAGCAGAGGAGACTGTATTGAATTATGGAATCATATTTATAAGGGAATCTTTGAACTCAGAACTTTCAGCTAACAGTTTCATGCTATTCTGAAAATAACATCTTAAGACCAGTGACATAAAATTAACATTAATAAAACCAATAGCTATATAACAAGTAATGAAAATCCACATTTTTACTTTAGACTGCCACTTTTAAATGGGAAATGTGGAATGTTCTTTTTTGTTGCACTAGACTCCTTAGCACTATTTCAACTTGCTGAACTGCAACAGAACAAACAAACAAAGGAAATTGCTTCTCAGGTGAGAATTAAATTAAAAAAAAAAAAAAGAAGAAGGAGAAAGATAGAAAAAAATAAGTCTGAAAAACATAATTTCAAATCCTAGGATTTCTGTAAAGAAGTCCAAAATATGACTTAGAGTATTGAAAGGAAAATATAACAGAGAATCAAGACCTCATGCATGTATTCAGCTCTTCATTATTCAGTGAGCTGAAATACTCCTGACCCCAAATGATGAAGGTATGGAGGTCACTGCAGAAACTTTCCAGTTCTCCATAATGAGTTAGTTCAGGGTCAGCTGAGCTTATTAACTGTGGCTCAGCACTTTCCTTGCTATGCTCACTGTGGCTGCTCTGAAACCTCAGTGAGGATGCTTGCTCTGCCCCTGAGTACTCCAGCAGCAGAGTTTAATAGGTTGAGCAGAGAAGCAGCCTGGGCCTGGGGTTCCCACAGGGCTAAGCCAGTCTGATAACCCACCTGCAACTGAGGATCAGCGGACCTGTGCAGTTGGCATGTCTAGAGATAATAAGTGTGCCTGAACTTAGTGGCCTTCCAAGCAAAATAACTGAAATGTCTCTGAAGCGCAGAGACATTCTACCTATTAAAAAAAAAAAAATGCTGCCTTTAGCAGCAGCATATCCATGTTTTTATGGTGTTTATTTAATCTCATAGTACTGCCTGGCCCAAGGAGTCCTTGTAGCTTGAGAATGGCTAAAAAAGGTATCAAAATTGAGTAATTTATTTATGTCTTTTTGAATATAAAAGCTTTCACATTCAGAATGACATGTTTTAAACAACTGATTCCATTCTAGAAAATGTTTTTAAAAATCTTGAACAGTCTACAGGAAAGACAGATGGAAACTATTAACAATAGTGTATAGTAACAAGACAAAGGAGATTGGCTGAAAAGTGAAAGAGTTAAGGTTTAGATTGGATATTAGGGACAAATGCTTTGCTGGGAGGGTGGTGAGACATAGGAACAGGTTGCTCATAGTAGTTGTGGATATCCTTGGAACACTCGGAAATGTTTAAGGTCAAATTAATTGAATCTAGGAGGCAGATGATATCATAAAAAATGTTAAATATTAGCAAAAATATTTTTATATTGCATTTCTGTGAGATGCAGTAATTGAAATTCATTTCATGAAAGAATTTGTACCCCAGGCATCAGCATATGCCATTATGTTTTAACTGATGAGAAGAAAAGAGTGAAAAGCAACTTTTCCACAAGACTTTAGCCTATGGATGTAAACAAATTCCTTCGCTAAAATGAATGAAACACATTGTAGATGACATTTAACTATCAATGCTGAAATCTTAACAATTGACATCTTTAGTGCAGTTGACATATTTAGGTTTGTTTTCTAAAGAGCTTTCCGTAGTGATCTAGCTTGAGGAGGAAAGTTTTGGATACATCCTAAAGCATGACTTCCAGGAAAAGTCAGAAATAACTCTCTCCTTTAAAAAATCCCTTTGAAATAAGTTCACGCCATAGAAAGAATATTTTTAAACAGTCAGCTTACTCAGGACAAGAGTTTCTTCTTAATTCATCAAGACATTGGAAAAAACAGCCCAAAGCAACATGCTTTGTACTGCACTCTTCACATAAGACTTTCAGTCCTGTTTCTCAGGCATTCGGTTTGGGTTTTTTTCTTTTTATTAGTGTTATCATACCTAAAAATTAAAGTATCATATATCCTCAGATAATACTGTACTATAATTTTCCAAGTGGATAGACTAAAACAAATTCAAAATCATGCTTCTAGGTGATTCTCTGCATATCAAGACATAGGAGGATTATAAAGCAAGCAGTAGCAGAGAATCTCTCAGATAAAATATGTCAGAAAAAACAATATCATCTTTGAAGGAGGTGAGATTTCTCAAAACAGCCGATATGTGACAGCGTTTAGTACAGTGAGCATGCAGCATTTAATGTAAAGAGCACTCAAAGTGTTTGTTGGCTTAGTGTTTCTCTCTGCATGAGAAGTCACCTAAAGGGCCAAATCCAATCTTTGTTTATGGATATTAGAAAGAATTTTTAGCTCTGGAGAGGAGATAGCAACAAGCCTATATCTTATGAGTAGTACAAAACTGTGCTCCAGAGTAAAAACTACAAACAGTATGCAGAGACCTGAGAGAAAAATAAGAAAACACTCAATACAAGACTGAATGTATCTTCAGCCTGCTCATCTAAGAAATTGTTGTAAATTCCAGAATTTCTGAAGCTTTCAAATGCAGCTGAATCACAATAATTCCTTTCCTCCAAGAATTCTGTATCTTTGACCAAAAAAAAAATTCAAAGTTATTCTTGAAAGAAACTGTTGAAGAGTACTGACTAGATGGGTGATTAAGGAGTTCACTAGACATAATAGAGAAATTCTAAGAAATTACTTTGCTCAGCTGAGAGTAGTATTTCACAGATCAAAGCAATGAAACAGGAAGTAAAGGAGAAGGACAGGTTAATGTCTAAAGCAAAATATAATTTTGTACTAAGAATGTATTTTCATCTTCCTTTAAGATATTAAGTTTTAGAACCTTTCCCTAAGGATCAATAAGTAAAGGATGAAAGTCCAACAAGTCCAAAAATAGAGTTAAATTTAGCTAAATATGAATTTTCATATAGAAAAATGCCTTCAGTTTTTCTTCTGGGAGCATTGTCATAGATGATCCTTCAAGTTATGTGGTTTATGCTAGAAGAAACTGTTTTGATTCTCAGGTGTCAGTAACTAGTACGACTTCAAACCATATATGAGTGTTACACAGAGCAATAGCTGGGTGAATGCTGCTTTTTCTTTTTTGCTTTTTTTTTTTCTTTCAATTAATTTTCTTTTTAGATAACTATGTGATGTCTGAGTCTAAAACTATTAGTTGAAATAAGATATGAAAGCAGTCATTGCATCTAGTAATAACTCTGCCTTCCAGCTCTTTTGGCAAATGCAAAAAAATTGCAGCATGAATTAAATCTAGGCTTTTCCCTTCATAACTGTAAATTAAACAGTTCTGACAAAGCACAGATACTGAAACCACTGACAAAGCAAATTCTGGGCAGATATCACATACTACCAGCTCTGCCAAAATGAATATGAAAAAAGATGCTTATGCTAATTTATGTAAAAGATTAAAACTAAGCAACTACAGAAAGATTAGGAATTAAAGTGTTAAGATGAAGTCCAAACTTATTTCTAAAATGGTAGAATAGGTATTCTGCACATTCTAAGATCTTGGGCTTCTGTTAACAATTTTTTGGTTTATTGATCGTTGTCCAAAGATTCAGCTGAAGAAAAAGGTAGCTGCCCCCCTGAATGCAAAAGCTAAGGACAAGGAGTGATACTGTAAGTCTATGACAGGTTAATAAACTAATTTGCCTAATTTTGCCTTATATAAGGAAAAATAGGTAAATGCAAGGCTTAGGAAGCTTAAAAATGAATTCCTCCCTGCTGAGAAGGGAGAGAGGAAAAAACCCTTTAAATTCATTCTCAATTTAAAGTGAAAGAGAGCAACTCTTTTCTTCTTTTCTTTCCCATTAAAATCATTGATCTCATTCCTACATAATTGGTTACTCCCTTATAACAACATTAGAGTACAATAATGCTATTCTATGGAAGAACATTATCATATTATGATTTAGACAATCCAGGAGTGCTAAATAATAAAGGACATTAGAGAGGCGTAAACAAGGAATAGTCTTAGAATGGAATTTCCATATGGCCTTGGCACTGCTTATGAACAGCATGAGGGAAGATGCAAATGCATTGAGAAATAGGCTCACAAGTGGGAAGGCAGAGTGATGAGTAGTAGAGAAATGGGCAGAGCCAAGTCTCTGGAGTTCATAACAGGTCATACTGTCACTGCAAAGCACAAGGACTTAGTTACCTGTTACTGCATGATAACTGCTGGCATCTTATCTATCTGCTTCCACATGGACCCTTCATTTACAGAGCACTTCAGCCCACCGAGATGAATTGTTGCTTAGTTAGGGTTTAGCAGCAACTTTCTTAGCAGGAGATGTATTTGACCTATCCAACTTTTCACATGCAGCCAAAAGATTAAGACTTTCCGTAGATGCAGTAAATCTCACCTGTAGCTGCAATTTGCATCAGTATTTCCATTCACTCTCAGCTTTAATCTGTAGCCAAACACTGTTCTCTGATTTAGGGAAAGCAAACTATTTTCAGTTCACCTCCAGAGTCATCCACAGTATTAAATTTCTCCTTGACTTGAATGGAGTCCACAATATTACTATATTTTGTGGAATGCCTTCCTGTCAGTATGTTTCTCAGACACTAGTTTTCTCCAACAGCACAATGATTAATTATTTGATGCTTTACTTATACTGCAGGCATGTAAAGGAAGTCAGAAGCTTTTAGCACTTTCATTCCAAGATTAATAAAAGACAGTAAAAGTAACAGGATGTGAGTATATATCCATTTGGATTTAGAATATATATTATGCAATATAATGAAGAATTTGATTGTGAAGGGGTATTAATTAAAATTCAAGGCAATTGGAAAGGTTTAGTTAAAAAAAGGGAGTGGTGAGAAAAAGGACAGAATTTCTGTCAGTTATGTCATGATATGACACCCAGTGTGGAAAAATGTATATCAATGTCCCATCTGCTCAAAAGATATAGCACAATGTTTTTGAGAGGAAAAAAAAAAAAGGGCTGATGAGAACCTAAGGAGAAAAAATTGGCAACAGCCAAATAAATGCAGAACTGGAGGCTCAAGTAATGCTTGGCCTTAACTTGTCTCTGCAACTTAACAATAGCTCTCAAGTTTGGCTTCAAGTCTGAATAAGAAAAAACATCCTCAAGTAATTTCTGTAACCACATGCTTCCTGGAAGGCAGATGACAGGCAAGTTTGCACTGTTATGATGTGAAAAATCATGTTGTCTCATTTAGGTCACTAGCATCATGAAAAGACAGAGGCAAGACCAGCTGATCAAAGACAGAGAGGACAGGAGGGGTATTGAGAAGGAACATTCGTGGCTACATACAAAATGAAGCAACAGTGAGATTTTTCTGCCCACACCTGCCACTAGTGTTTTCAGGATGGCCATGTTAATGCACTTTTGGAGTTTTCAACATTTTGCCATTAGAAGAGGACTCTTCTGTGGTAAACAATATGCAGGATTCCAGCTGCAGAAAGAGCAGAATGTTAGTAAGACTTGGAATAAGCATGCTGTCTTTGGCTAAATTTGAATTTCTCTTGATACAATAAGAATGTGTGTGTGCGCATATGTGTGTGTATTGTTTGTGATCAGTAAGTAAGGTGTCTTCAAAGAGGCAAAACACTTTGTGAAATTTTCATGGTAAAGTATCTTTTCCCTTGCTGTCCAGTTCAAGTACTGTGTGCAGAAGATGCAGAAGATGGCTCTGAAGCATTGTCATAGGAGGATGTGGATGAGTTGAAGAGGATTATAGGCAAAACAATTTTTGCGTGCCTTTGAACTTCTGTGTTGTGTTATGAACAGCTCTGAATAGAGCTGTGAAAGGGTTAATAGGAGAATTGTTTAAATAACATGAAATATGACAGTCTTCAAAATCCAGAACAGCTGCAAATGTCATGAAAAGCAAGCCACATCTCATGAGATACCCACTCAGGTGCTGCTGCATTCTAATTATAGCTCAAAGAACAATACTTACGAGGTTTGACTGTCACTAATGCTAAATATTCTTAATTACTGTGTTATTAAAATTTCTTTAAAGTATCCTTTGATTTCTAATACCACTAGAATAGAAAGTGTCTAATAAGTTCCATCTCTATCTTTCAGAGATTTCAAAGGGTTATTACATAAGATAAAGTCGATTCATCCAACAATGAAGTAAAAATGCAATGCATAAATCCAGACTTCAAATAAATCAATGACCTAATTTTTTATCAAAAGCTACATTATGAAGTAGAAGTAGGTGCTTAATTATAACACTTCCACCACTATTAAGGTTAAAGATTCAAGCACAAACATGAGCTACAAATACCTCTTCTGATACTTTTATTACCTGAGCTTATTTTTTTCTTCAATAATGTAATATTAATACTTTTCCCACATATTATGTACATATTATAAGTAGTAGCATGAATTACTCACATGAAGCACACTTTCATATTTCTACATTACTTAGAAACACCATGTCACTGGAAGAGGGATGTAAAAGTGGAAGATCATGCAACCTATCTTTTGTTCTGTTCATTTCGCTATGTTTCTCAGTACACTAGGATTTCTTAGCAAACATTGCAAGTGCACAGCTATAAACTGGATTTTATTAAGGGCCCTTCACATGGTAAAATGCTACTAGCAACATACATTGTGATCCTGGAAATTCATATCTTAGAATGTCTATCGGGGCTATTGAAGCCATACTGTTTTCTACAAGATTAAGGTTCTTCATTCTTAGGGTACATGTTCTACGAAAGACACATTTCCTGAGCCCATACAGTGGAAGTTTACTCAGAAGTACTTCTGAATTCATTAGCCTTCCTAATTTATCTTCGCACACACAAGTAAGAGAGCTTTCCAAAGGTGCAATACATGGGATGAATCATTTATCTGCAAAGCAAATGAGCTGAAAATTTAGGTCATTGAAAAATATTCAGCAAATATTCATTACTTTGTTCTGAGTTCTTAATATCTGGTATAATCTGTAGTTAGATTTCTGATAGTTTCACTATTTTTTCATTTGTATGTCTGTATATATGTATGTATGAAATATATTTATTATCCTAATGGACTTTTTGTGACAGCAAAAAGGGTGAATAGTATTTTCTGATGTTACTTAACTACATCAGTAGTGCATGGTATGTATATAGTAGATGCAAACTTCGTCATATTAATAGTAGCTTAGAACAGAGGTTTTATACACAAGTTCCATGGAAATCAACTGCTCTCTATATAAAATACTTGGAATTTTAACTGGCCTCAATTTAAAAATACAATTGATCCTACCTGTTGAAAATAAAAGTCAACTCTGCTGTCTGAAAATGCATCTGTCTTCTGACATCTCTGAAGTTACAACTGGAAATTATATCCTGTCCTGCCTTCAGCACTTGTGTCCTCTTGTTTACACATCTGTAATTCACAAACATAATTACAATTTACACCGTGCTCAAGCTAGCCCAGAAGGGCTACTTCAGTTAAGTACCTGTGAAGCAGTACACACTGAACTCTGTGGAGCTCTAACTGCACTGCTGTCAAGAACTACATAGATTGTGGTGTACACAAAAAATTATTTGAAGCATTCTGACCTCAGAGATTAATATTTCCAGCCCATGGGGTTATTGATCAAATATTTACAGATGTTCCAAATGGGAACAAATAATACTCCAGTTTATGGCATGCAGGTTGTTAGTTGCAGAGCTGTTACTGAGATTGCTTTTGATGTATTTTTTTAACTGGTATTAAATAACTAAAGAGGTGGGGAGATGCCCTCCTTTTTCTGAGAGGCAGTATTGCTTTTATCATGTGAAATTTATAAAAGATTGAATCTCGGTATCTAATCTTCTTCCACCTGTGAATAACATGATTTTAATGTTTTCTATTCACCACTGTTTGCTCTAAGACTCTGGACATGAATAAGAGGGAGGAAGTCTAAGGATGTAATTCACCATCAGTCAGCTCAGAGACTCCACTCAACATTTGATCAATAAACTGCTTCTTGTGACTCCACTGAATTTACTAGGTTCAAGAAAATATTTTTGACTCAGATTAACTTAGTGCAGGTGCATTATACTTCTTTGTGGTAGTCTATAAACTGGCAAATTTGTACTGAAAAAAATATGGTAGATACAAAATTCGAGAAAGAGTGCTTTTATTGAACTGAATGATACAAAAGAACTGCACTGATAGTTTCAAAGTAATGATTCTGGAATTCTGCCTCAGAAAGTCTTACCTTCTTTGGAGGAAAAATACAAAGTCATAGTCGTTTTCTTCATTTTTTTACCTTTTTTACATTTTATTTATAGAGTTAACTAGATATTTCATCATTCACTTCAATGGATCCAGTTTGTAAGCCTTCTGGAGTTTTTAGGTAAAATGTTTTCCTCTTCTCCTATGTCTGAAATACAACAGAAATAAATGAAAATGGAAATTTCAGGTTTAATGTTTCATTTGTGAAAAAAACCAAACAAAATTTCTTTCTGAAGGACTGCTACCGAATGAAGAAAAGGCATGTCATTGTTTCATTTAGTTCATGCAGTTTTGCAAAAAAATTTATTAGATGCACTCTTCTCCTTATCTGAGCCTAGTAGTCCATCTAAGCATTAAGGCAACAAATTTACCTTACTCCTGATGATGAATTGCCAGTTTGGTTAAAGATATACTTTTCTCTTCCTTTCTCATGTTCAATGCTTGACATTCTGAATACTCCTCATATGCTGTTAATATCAAAACTTTCAGATATTTTGAAGTTTTCCACTAGATTCTTTTTACTTACATTTTATGTTTTGCTACTTGTTTCAAGGAAAAATTTGTTAATTTTCTCTAAATTAAAAATTTAATTGAATTTTGATGTATAATATCAATCCAATTCCAAGAAATATCTTTTTGCTTCATACTATTAACAGAACAAAAAAGGAGAATTTACAGATGCTTTCCCTGCTAGTTAATTACTCTGCTATGTAATATACCTTAACACTTGAAGAAGTGAAAAATACATGTGAATTTCCAGTAATCCCCATGCAAAATTATGTAAAAGAGGAGAAAGGATAAATTTTAAGATAGGGTATTTTTTCTAAGTTATGCAGCTCCTAGTGTAAAAGGTTCAGATGCATTTTTAATGCCTAGATTAAAGGATGGTTCCCTGTAGGCTTCCATTAGAAAATTTGGCCCAAAAAGAGAATAAATGGGATTTTTTTTTTCTCTTTTTATCTCACATACAGAAATAAATCAAGTTTTGTTTTAACCAACTAAAAGAAAGCATGGCCTGGCTGTCGTGATTACCTGTCTCTTTTACACCTGTCATTGACTGAACCATTGAGAGTAATTCTACTAATATACAAATGGACTTGACTACCTCTTATGTTCATTTAACAATAATAAAATACCATAATGCACGTGAAACCTTACATTGCACCTATATATTATCCTTTTTCTTACTGACAGATTGTTGCTTATAATAATATCAGTACATAAATATTTTTTTATCATCATTTCTATTCTTATATTGGTCTCCCAGAAAATTTGACAGGCTCCAGAGTAAGTAGACCAAGCACAATAAGAGTATGGAATGAGGTTAAGCACTACACATAATATGTAGCATGTAGCAGTTTTGTTCTCCAGCAAATATTTGCTCTTGCTTCTACAGCAAGCAGCAGAGTGCCTTGAAATAAATTAATATAAAAGAAAAAATAACGTTGAACATCACAACTTAATTTAATTGACCTTCTGGTATTCACAATAAAATATACACTTTTAATAACATATATCTTCAAAAGGGCAATTTTTGATTTGCAGTAATTAAGATAACTTAAAGGGCCTTCTCCTCATCTGTATCTTTTATTCCATTACTAGCAGAAAATCTGGCAGTTACAGAAATATCAAAACAAATTATTCTTGAGATAAGTAGCTTACGTAATCGTGATTCATTAACTGCGTTTCTTTCCAAAGCTTCTAACACTTCTGAATCCTTCTGTGGAGTACAGTCTGCAAAAGTGTTCATAGTATTCATTTTTTTCATTAGCATATTCTAGGCAGAATTAATATAGCACAAAATATAGTCATGTGGGGTCATTCAAGCTCCATTCCTTCCTGTATATGAAGGAGAACTCCATTAACTGCATAGTCTACTGAAAAAAGCCACGTCCTCCAATAAAATTTATGAAGTGCTAGTCATCAGGGTAAGAGCTGTGGGTGTGTAAAGACTGAGATTACTTAATCAAACTGGAAAAGAAAAATGCTTTCCATAAGACCAAGAAGATGGAAGGAAAAGGACTTTTTTATATGGGACTTTTTGTTCTGAGAAGCATCTAATAGCAAAACAAGTAGGATGCCAGGAGGCAGTTCCCTCTTCCCTCTTTTCATGTTAAGGCATTCTTTTTCCTTGGATATTTGCCCTGTACTGTAGGTATTGCGGAAACTGTGGGTTTCAGCTGATTTTCCCAAGCCTACACACAAACAGCTTGCCCAAAGGCACACTTTTGCTCTAAACCTGGTATGGACTTATTCATTATATTGGCCATGACACATTATAAGATTTTCCCTAAATTTAGACTACTATGTTAGTTTTGTTCCTGTTGGAGTGGCACTGTTATTTCCAGAGGCAAGTCTGACACATCAAAATTTAGCTAACCCCTAAGAGAAACAAATTCTAAATGATAAAATATGCTGGGTGCTCTAGATTACGTGTCCAGAGGATTTGTTCATTTTTACCCCCCATCACCTGGGGGACTTATTTTGCCATTGAATAATGGCATGCTGGTGGTTTCCAGCCCAAATCCCATCTCTGACTTAAGAGCATTTCTTTTCAAAAGAATAATAATGAATCATAACCTTGTCTGAGAAACCCTCTGACTAAAGCTAGCCTTAAACTATGGTTATTTCAGCATAAACAATGATTATGTTAAGATCATCTCTACACAAAAGGATCATCTCTACACTTGCAAGTACAATGTGCTACTTTTATGGCGAAGAGCACTGATGGTTATTTTACTTTTGTCAATAGAAAGGCAGAAGACACATTATTATCATCATCCTAGCTTTCAGAGGACAGTGACTAAATACAGTAGTCTAAATATAGACCTAATGAGCCAGATAACCTATGAGGTTCTTGTGGAGAGCTCCCTCTTCAAGAATTACTGTCTTTAAAGCCAAAGCATACAGCTGAGGTAAATAGGAAGCACATATACTTGCAAAATCAACCAAAATGATATTTTTTCAGAATATCTGGAAGAAAAGTTTGTATTTGAAACTCCAGGAGATACAGTATTTACATGAGGCTTATTACAAATAGTTCTATGAATATGACTTCTTCACTTTGGTGAAGACACTGGTTCCCCATTACCAGTCATAGGCAAAAGAGCTTTTATTTTCCGCGCACTCTAAATCTGAGCATTGAACAGATGTCCCCCCCTGCTAATGGGTCTGTATCCTTGTTTGAAAAAGGCTCATTAAACCTAGATCACCAGACTGCACTGTGGATCTGTATAGCATTCTCTGTGCCCTTATGATTCACATCTGTGAGCATGGTGGGCAAAAAAAATATTTAAACTTGTTAATTCATTAGGGTTAGAAATTTAATTTAATAAGAAAACAAGAGCCCAGTTTCACATAGTGACAGCGTAACATCTTCCAAGGGCATTAGCAGTAAAGCACACCCATTAACTCAGAACCAACAGCAGATGGACCTTGGAATGTGGGATGTTTATTTGGAAACAATTTGGGAGCAGGGATACAGAAAATCAACTGGGTCCATTCAAATAAAAAGGTACAAGGCCAAAGAAACAGCTGGTATAAACTGGCATAGCTTCACTGAAGTCAGTTTAGGAAGACACTTCCATTTTTATTAGTACAGTTCTGGACACCAAAGCTTTTGAGAATTAAGAAAGGTTGCTATTAGAAGGGGGCTCGGGAGGAAGGGAGCACAGCAATAAATTGAACAAAAAAGCCTTAAACAAGCAGGCTCACATCTATGCTCTGGAATGTGTTCCAATCAAATTAATTTGTATTAATCAAAAATTGGTTTGCTTTCATTAGAAAACATTAAATTACTTGAAGTCTCATTTTTTCCCTTTAAAATATGGAGATTACTATGTGAATGATACAAGAAAAGATATTCTGAAAATTCATTTCTAAATCAAAATTCCAATATTTTCAATTCAAAAGGGCACAAGCAGGAAGCAGTGCTTTATATATAAGTAAAATTTCAAGGAACTTGGTCTATTTTTAAAATGTTCAAATTCAATACTGAAAAAATCCAAGAAACTTCAAAAATAATTTTTAAATGCCCTTTACATTCCAACTTATAAGGAATTATAGTGGTTTTCTACTGACTCATAAAATCTGATAAGGCATCAGCTGCTATATAAAAACCAAATGTGAAGTAAGTGGTTAAAGAACATATTTTCAATGTTTAATGTATTAAAATATCTTATCTAAAAACTCTGACAATAACTTTAATAAACAAACAAATAAACAAAGCAAAGTGTTGATGAGCTCAGCTTTAATTACTGTGAAATTTTTTGAGAGGAAATTAGAGAGGTGGCTTTTTGATTAGTTGAAGATATTAAGTGGCCCATGATATTTCACATTCCAGCTCCCACTTCCACAGTGGGTGTTTCAGTGTAGCTTTCCAAAATCAGAGCCATGAGAGCAAACTCTTTGCAAAGTCAGTAATGTGACCCTAGAAGATGCAGAGATGGTGCACTTGGAGGACAATTCCTGGGCTGATTGATAGATCTGGGTAAGGCTCTCACAGTAGCTTATTAAGTCCTGCCACCAATTGGAGGCTTTAAGTCCCATTGTCTATTTGTTCTCACACTCCTTTTCTAACAGTTGTATATCATATCTACAACTCAATAAACAAAGCTTTTTCGTATTAAATTTTAATTGTATTAAGCTAAGTTTTATGTCTTGATAATTTTATGTTTCATTTTCTGCTAAGAATTTGGTTTCTTATGAAATTTATATTCTTAAAACAAGATATGGGGTCTTTTTGCAACTCATATAAATAATAGGTTAGGAACTGAAAATTATTCAAGGAAATGTTCTGTGTTTTCTGTAGTACAATATTTACATAAAATTTATTAAAACAAATAGAAAAACTTTTTGCCACAAAAAATACATTGTTTTGCCCACAGAAGGGTCAAATGTGGAAATGGAAAAGTCATACAACAAAAATCTATGGCATCTGACATTCATATTTATCATGTTTATCTCCTCAAAGATATATTTGAATAACTAGAGTACAGCTTGGCATTCAAATTGCTTATAGATTGAGGTTTTTTGTGATATTTATGCTATAGTAACAATTTTCAATATTATATTCTCTGTCTCATCAGAGATTTTTATTATGGAAGTTCATAAGCTGCTACAGCATTATCAAAAATTTTTTTCAGAAATATCTGTTGAGAAACTCTCTTGCACTATTTACAGGCAGATACAACAAAATCAGAGACTCTGCATAACTTTGTTGGTATTTTCTGATGCTACAAGTAAGAAACTGAAATTCAATCATACTTGGATCCGAAAACAAGAGGAAGAAAATATCTCTTCTACTGAAAATATCAGTCAATTTTACTAACAAATTTGAAGTGAAACAAGCTACCTGCAATGGAAGTCGCCTATAAGATACTAAAAAGTATTCTCAACTGCTTACTCAGAAATCCTTCAGTTCCCCCAATTTTCTCAGCTTTTACCTTTCTTTAAGAAAAAAGGGAGTGAAAATGACCTAGTCATGATTAGAAAGAAACCTTGCCTGTGATTTGTCATTATCATCCTCAAGTCAAACAATCTATTGCTGCCTCAGAACAAAGCGATACTTTGACCTGAAAAAAGACATCCCAATATTACGTATAGAAGCACATCTGTAAAAATGTGAACAATTTATTTGCCATTCTGCACATTTAATATGAACACTATGAAATGTCCCTCAATTGCCTGATTACCTTTCCTTGTGTGAAATTTCACTCTGGTTTAATTCTAAAAAACCCAAACCCTAAGATCAAAGATTGGATTAATTTCATCTGTTTTTTAGCTCCAAGACGCAGAGGAAAAGGCCAGTTCTAAGATGAAGGAACTAATCATCTGAAAAAAGTACCAGTGCTTAGTGTGTTTATTAATGACATGAAAATGTTGAGCAATGAGGTGATAACAACTGAAAATTCTATTAAATCATAAAAGTTTTCAGCCTCATTAAGCACTTCAGAATGATTTAACCAAACCTGGTATTTAGGCAATGTGGTGGGAATATGTGATGTGGTGGGAATACAGAGGTGGACATTAGGAAGAGCTCTTAAAGAGCATGAGTATAAATAGCAGTAGTGATCACCCTGTCTTAACTCTAGTCACAACCCTTTCCTAGTTCTACTGCTTCCCTACCACAGGGGCAGAATCTGTTTTAAGCCTTCTTTTCCACATATTTGTGTTACAATGCAGTCACCGTAGACTTTTTGATCTTTTCTTATTAACTCCTCTTAGACTGAAGAGAACTGAACCTACCAATAGCTAAATGGTTCACTTTTTGATTCACAGATATTTTGGCATTGTTTCTCCTCATTACTATTTAAGGTTCCTGAAATATAAAATCTGTTTCAGAGACATATTTACCTGTGGATAATTACAGTTGCTTCATAAACGTCAAGGAGTCCTATCTTTGTCTAATAGACAGAAAACATACCCTTTGTCTGGAATATGGAAAAATCTCTGGTGTTGTAGATCAAATTATTTTGATATTAGCAAGTACAGGGTTGTTCTGTCCTAATTATTTGATGAAGACCAGCTTTTCTGTAAGTTCTGTGGAACATTTGTTTCCTGTTTTTTATTCAACTGCCTTCCATAAGCTACCATGTGAAAAATTTTTGCAAGATCGTGTTCAGTTCTGCTGTTAAGGGTAAGTTTCTTTCATGGTTACCTTATGAAAAAATGCTTTGCTGTCACTGAAAAGATAAATCACTTCTTATAAGAATTAAAGCTGTATAAATCAATGTCTTCTGTTCCCATATGTAAAGATATTGTATAAAGATATGTAATTTTTCCATTATATTTTTCATATTATGAAACCATCTTTTAAAGATTAATTCAAAGAAACAAATTTAAAAAAATGGGAACTCTTTTAAATAGTATCATAAATTTTATTTCAAAGGGAAAAGCTGCAGCCCAAAGAAAATCTGATAAATGTCGGTATAAGAAAATGAGGTGACTTTGTTCCAGAAAGGTATTGTATAAAATGAAATGTTGTTCTTTTCAGAATATATTATTTTGGTTTGTTGATATCAATGTTGCATGGTTGGGGGCATTGTTTTGCCATATTGATGGACATTTAATCTAGACTGCAGTAGGAACTTAAACAATGGGAAATAAATTTTTGGTTTTTGCTGTCAGAGTAACAGAAATGATCAGAAGACCTGATGAGAAATATATAAAACACAAATATAATACAATTATCTACTCTGGTGTGATAAAATTATAAATCTAAATTACATATTTTTGTGGATCTAAGATATCTTGTTGCATTAACCCAGACCACTAAAGATTAAATTTACAGTCCTCTGTAAGCCCATGCTCAATAAGTAAAACTCTCATCTTTAGTATTCAGCTGAATTCATTATTTTTTAAGCTTATTTCTGAGATCTCCAAATACTATGCTGTGTTGCAAAGCTAAAGAAGAAATTGTAGTATTGTAAAACTTCTCCCAGAGGAAATTCTACAGCCCTTAACCCAGATTTCCTTCATATAGGTTACTAGACTCTAGAGAAAAACTAAAAGCTACACGTCACTGTTTCTTTCAACTTTAAAACACTTGTTGAGCTAAACTCAGCTTTCAGAGATGGAAAAGGACTTCAGTTTCTTCATTAAGTTTATAGTTTCAAAACAGGAAGGCTTTATGAAAAGTAGGTTTATCATTCCTGACAACCGATTCAAGTATAAAATGTTTAACTTTTCTTCATATAAGTCCTAAAGAGCAAAATAAAATGGGGTTTGTGTGCAAAATAAGATATTTTTGTCACCTGTGCAGGACCTCTATTCACAGCAATTCTAACCTCACCACTCTCCTTTCCATATAAGACAGTGGCTGGTACTCAGGACAATCCCCACTGCTTAGGTCACTACAACTTGGTCTGCCACCTACAAAAAGTGGAAGTAATTCTGCAGCAGTAAATTAACTCCTTCATGCTGCTTTTCCTGCGAGAAAGGAGGAATTCAGGGACTGAACTGAGACTTTGACTCAAAATATAGCTCTTTCCAGCCTCTGGAAAACTAGTCTCACACTCTCTCTGGAAATCAGGTTACTTGCTATTAACTCTTAATCAAGCTGGAATTTTTCTTCACTTTCCAATATGGAGGCAATTACTAACATCATAAGGACAGCCCCTAAAAAGGACAGGTTTTATAAATTCCACAAAGCATGATTTTCCTCTACTTTTAACTTTCTATAAAGACAACATTCATTGTACCTAATACACATTTTGATCTGAAATATTTTTTATTAAATAAAAAAGCATAAATACTAACAATAATTAACTTTACTTTTTTGATATACTAGCCTTCTGGGAAAATAAAAGAGTAATGTTAACCATCACATGACAGAAAAGCATGCCTTCCAAAGTATTAGAAAAAAGTCTAGTGAAACAATTCCTAGCAAAAATGGTATTAGTCTTTCACCCTAAATTAGGCTTTTGAAAAGAAATCATGTTCCTGAAGATCAGTAAAATGATGGTGTTCCCTGCTGCCCTGCTTCCCTTATCTCAGATGTGATTGGGTCTGGCTGCCTCTTGACACATCCCTGCTATTAGATGTCAAGCATCATTTATCCTACTCAGTGGAGAAGAGATGCCTTCAATGTGTGATATAGAGCACCTAAAGTTACCTAGCCAAACTTCATCAAAAGCTGCTGAAGCCATACTCAGTGTGTTGGCTAATGAAAAACTCTCCCACCAAAGAAAAGTTTGCAGGTGTTTGCCACAAAGGTTCCATGCTCAAGAAACAGAGCTAGAGCCACTTTTAAAGCTTGATCTTCAACAATGAATTGGACTGAGATTAATAACATTGTGCAGCCCCAGCTGGACTGCTGCTCAAGGCAATCTGGAAATTTATTACTGTAGATATAGAAACACTTGCAAGATTTAGTATCTGTTTTTTCAGGCAAATATGCAGATTAGATAATAATGTTCTGGATAGTATCTGGGGAGAAAGGCAGAGAGAGAGAAAAAGGGATTTATCCCACTGACAATCGGCAGAAACAGACTGATATTTTAGAGAGTGTTTTTTTTTCTTTTGGGTCATGCGCATGTATATGTGTAATACTTGGCTGGTGTATACTCTTTCTATACAGGGATGCTCTAGGGTACTGTCATTACTTTAAAATCATAATCCTTCATGTGTAAAATAGGCTAGTGACAACTCACTCTTACACACTACCTTTTCTTGGCTCACTTACACATTTAGGGTCCAAAAAAATTTGAACTGAAATACAGCCTCAAGGAACAACTGCTCACTTCACATATTTTAAATGAGGATTATTGATTCTGAAATGACACTAATTAACTCAAAATCAGTGAACTACATAGTCAAGATCACTATGAGAAGTAAAATATATATAAAGGACAGCCTTGCATGCTTAAAAAATGTTAATAAATACTCACAACTTTCTCAACAACCTGCTAGAAAAGTTCATTCGCACAGCTACAAATGCCCTCCCACCTCTCTTCAGAGCACAGGTTCCTGTGTTTCATAAACTTGTAGTTGGAAACAAGGGCAGGTGCTTTATGAGTACTTGTGCTGCTTCTCACAACCCATCAGTCCACAAGTCTGAAAGGATGCACCCCCTGAGATCACACAGCGCTTCCCCCAAGTGCTGCACACCAAGCTGCTCATGACAGGGCAGCTGCTCTGACCCATACACAGGCTGCAAGGTGATTGCGGGCATCATCAAACCAGGCTGCCAAACTGGATTGCTTATTTGCTTGCTTCATGAGGCTTTCACTCATTTGAGAGGAAGGAAAGTGAATATTATGATTTTCTTAACATTTTGTGGGAAAATTACATGTGCAGAAACAGGCCAATGATGGCAAAAAGGGTGTTCCCAAAAAAAGATGAACAGAGTTTGAGCTATGTGTTAAATGTGGCTGAACAGGACTTTCATATGAGTATTTCTAGGAACTGATTGGGTTTTGTCTCTATTGTATGAGTCTATACATATTTATACATTCATATACATGCATACACACACTATACTATAAACTCTGAATTTATGTTGTCTCCAGAGAAGAGACAAATATGTATTTCAACATTGAGATGTATAATCAATGTTATTGATGGTCTGAATTATGGGATGTTGCCATTTCATTTTGGTAAAACTGTATGTTTGCAGCCATTTCTTTTTCTGAACTCCAAAATTTACATTTTTTGAAGGAGTGATTCTTTGTTACTGTAAGTTTTACAAATGACTGTGGACTGTCATACTGAGTGCCACCAATCGGCTATAATTCAGTAAGTAAACCCCATGGTGAATGAGATTTTAGCTCATATCATCTATATGGAAAAATGTTATTTTCATTCCTTATTGATAAGTCCATATTTTGCTGGGAGTTATAAAAAAAACAGAGCTATAAATTAGCTTTGATCAACCAAGAGGAACAACAAGAGACAGAATGCACATTAAAGTGTCAGTACATATATTATTTTTCAGTTCGAAATAAATGGAAATGAACATAACTTTTCCTATGGAATGAAAGATACCTTATTGCCATTTTGGCAGAAGAACTTGATTTATATGCCCATGAATAGACATGACAATTATTTACATATGTCCTTATAATCCTTAGAGGCGTCTTTCATTTCACACCTATGTAGTATGATTCACATTGCAATTTATTTGAAATAGACAAAATTGCTCAAATTTTGCAGGTATTGTGTAATTTGTAAACATCTGAACACTTTTTTGGGAGAAAAGCCTTTCATTAAAGGCTTGTTGATCACTGTTTGTACACTGCAGAACTGATATCGGTCATTTCTGTCTTTGCTTTGTCTGAATTAGATTGATCTGCACTGCAGCTTTGCTTTTATATTCACTGGGCAGATGGGAGTTTTTTGGGCTTTTTGGATTTGTTTTATTTTCTTTTCTCTATAATTTTCCCTTTCATTTCCATACATTATTGATTTTAAACGTGTGAGTACCTTAACTGGTCCAGCAAGACCCTTTATGTTCACTACCTATATGGACAGTGAATAGTGTCCAAGTATTAAATGCAGTCTAATAATGTAAATATTTTAGGTAGAAGGGTTTTGTTTTGGAAAGCATTCAAGGATTGTCAGTACAAAAGGGCTGTATGAATAAGGTGTTATGTCAGATATATGAGTCATAGATATTGAAATAAAATTGTATGGTTTTCTTAAACAGTATTTTTAAAGATGTACAAGTATTTATTTAAAAAAATTCTCTCTCAGACTCCATCTCTCCAATTCTACTGACCTGGGGAATGCATTACTGTTAATAAGAATTATTTAATTGTTTTTAAAGCCTCCTTTCTTTGTTAAGGTTATAAAAAGAATTGAGATTCCCCATTACCATAAGTAAAAAACCCGGGATTTATTCTACAGTACCTATTCTGGTATAAATTTGCATTGCCAGACTATGAAATTCTAGTACAGAATTATAATAAAATATATTCATTGGGTAATGGAAGTGTAGCTAAATAGAAAGTTTGGGCAGAGAAAAGAAAAAAATAATTAGAGGAAGGTGATAAGAGTCAAACTGTCAAACTAAGACTTCTACTTGCTTTCTCCTAAAGAATTGCTAAAACATCCAATTACTCCACGAGATGAATTTTAATTCATAAAAATCTACCAAAGTCGGGGCTATTAGCTGCCTAATAAGATCTCTCAGACAAATGTTAAGGTTGAATACAATCAAACCATGCTAAAGGAAAGCATTCAGCATCATGGTATGGGTTCCTCAGTCAAGTTTAATACAGTTTGTATGTGTAACACACTGCCTAAGGTCTAAACAACTCCAAGTTTTACAGTATTGACTATGTTTACCCTTTGAATATCCTACTATTGTAACCAAATGGCTTCTGGTAGGCCAAGTGGACTAGAATATTTTACATGTCTCTGAGTGGTGTCACTTAGAGACAGACAACTGAAGTGAAAATTAAGGCTTAGAGAAGTCTCACTTCACATGTAAAGAAATGTGAATGTAAGGATCGCGTTAATGCAGTAAGTTTATAATTAAATAAATATTTCTAAATGTTAAGTGTTCCTCAGAAGGAAGGCAGAATGTATACTACAAATATACAAAGGAACTATTGCAATAAGAGAGAGAATGTATGTGCTTTTTACTGGCTCAATTTGAGTTCTCTTATCTGAATAATATCCATTAGGTGAAAATAGTACATAGTTTTTATTAAAGGTCTTTTGCATGGACCTATATAAGGTCCATTTGCATTACCCACATAAGGTAAATGAGGCAAATAAGGTAAATAAGAATCTTAATGTCAGTCCACTTGTCTGTATGATCTTTTAATTTACAGACGCGATGTTGCCTACTGATTCCAGGACCTAACTGACTGTCAGGAGCACGCTCTGCAGTTTTTCCATAGGTAAACCTGAATGCTTCCAGAAGAGATTAGGAGACACTGATAATTCCATTTAGGCAGTAAGCCCTATTCTTCATTTTGTCTTTGGATCTCGAAGGAAAGCATTTATTATTCACTTCAAAAACAGTTTGCTCATTTTATTTTTCCTATTCAGATGGCAAACTGGAAAAAACAATCAGTCATTCATAGTTTTACCAAAGAAGAGTCAGTTTAAACCATATTCAGTCATACTTACCTGTAAAGTAAATTGAACACTGCTCTGAGCAAAGCATAATCATTTCCAAGGGACACAGATTTAATTTATAGAAACGTTTTTTCAAGACAGACATTTTTCTGTTTGCTAGCACATTGAAGAAATCATTAAACAGAAAATAGTTTCTTTAATTTCCCCTTCCACTCCAAAGAATATTATTTATTCTGTTGACCACAAGAGGACTTCTGTAGTTTCTCTGAGCACTACAGTGATGTTGAACAATATTGAAAATTCCTTCCATCTTCATAACATCCTTCAAACTCAGACATTGCAGGCAGCAGATTCTATTACTCATGGCAGTCTCTGATTATTTGAAAACTAGAGACTTCTGTGCTATATCTATTTTTATATCCCTTACATATAAGTTTAATTCTGTCATTCTGTCACCTTTGAGCATGTGCAATTATATATAATACTGGAAAAAATTCTATGCAGTATCATTTAAGTAGCTTGGAAAATGTAGCATCTTTAATCATGCACCTCACAGGGCAGGCACATAATCTGTTTTTTCTGGCTTTCAGCTCTAAGCTCTTTCATAGGAAATTTTTAGCTAACAAATATCAAACATCAGTAGAATCATATACAGTGTACCAATATTTGGCTAGTCAAAAAATGTCATTAATAAGCCTTCTCCTGTGGAAGTTATCTGTCTATCTGTCAGTCGATGTATTTGCAGAAGCTAAGGCTGCAGAATTAGACTGCTGCTGTAACAGCTTACAAGATATCTTTTTTTTATTCATATGTTAAGTTTGGAAAAAGTGGAGTCAAAAGTTTACTTTATCACAGCAAAATAATACAGACATCTAACATCAAAAAATAAATCCAAAACCCACATATATACCTTCACTCTTTTTCAGGTTCCCTTAGTCAAGAAATTCTTCAAAGCTTATATATTGAAATCTACTGAGCTGTTTCCACATTGTATGCAATTTTAGTAAAACTTTACTCAAGAAAATAGCCTATATATTTTTTATATTGTTTCAAACTTTCACGCACCTTATGAATTCTTATTAATCTTCATGTTACACATAAATCATTTGAAGTAAGCAATATGAGTGCATCACATTTAAGCCATCTTCTTTCCTTTGGTTTTATTGGCCTTTTTTAGGGACTGCATCCTTTCTAATCATGTTGTGTAAGAATTTCCAATATATATTTCAGGTAAGGTTAAATGTAATACAACATTGACAACTGAGTTTTGAATGTTGCTTCAACAGTATTTCAGTCCTGACTCTGAAAGTATGTTTCACTGTGAAATTTGGCAATTATTAAATTCCTTTACTAACAGGACCCTGTTTGCAGCAAAGCCACAGTCAGTACTGAAGAGGATAAAGTATTATGCTAATTCCTAAAAATGCTAGGAATGCCAGCACCTGTATAAAAGTCTGCTTCTATTGAAATAATCTACTGTATTCCCCAATACCATTTTTTAAAAAAAATTATAGTAACTATTATCTACCTAGTAGAAAGTTCATCTGCTTGTACACAGCAGATTAGGCTCATACTGAACCCCCATGTTTAGCTATACTGTACTTTCAGTATAATTAAAACTGAAATTATAGGTAAATACAAATATACACTAAACTGGGGGAAGCCCAATCCTCAGTCATAGTGTAATAAATAAGTGCTTATATAAATTGCTACTAGGACCCAAAAAAATGCAATAAAATAATGTTGGTAAATGTGTGTGGCACTGAAGTGATATCTACCTGATCAAATGTAAAACAATTGGATATGAGGTTTTTTTTCTATTCTGGGGATTTCACAGCTGATTTATGGGCCATGTATTTGGCAAAAAACAGTGAGATCAAGAAATATGTAGTTAAAAAGACCATCACATGAATCCACTTGGCAAAGAAGTCTAATCATACTAAAATTTAGATTTCCTTCTTGATGGCACGTGGGGACTGAAATAATGAGTTTGGTGACCTCCAAACTTTCACACAGATGAAAGGTTAGTAAGACAATCTCTGGGCAATTACAGTATTATTTGTTAACATGTCATGCCCATGATCATACAAAAAAGCCCAGACTTCACCAGACAGGCTGTAGTCTGTCTCCCTGTTAGCTGAAAGGGTGCTGCTTGGGTATGAGACTGCTTGCTACGCCGTGCTCGCTGCGATTAGATCCCTAACAGTTTTGCTTGATGTCACAGGGATTCTGGTTTGGCAGGGGGGTGACCGCAGCAGGCTGACTGATCTTACTATGTAACTTAGATTTGAACTATTCTTACTTTGTAACCAGTAAAAAAAAAAAAAAATCAAAAAAAAAATCTAGTTTCCCTGAAATGTTGTGGCATCCAGAGAATTTTGTGAGTGGCAGACTGAAATTCAATTAGTATATCACCAGAATTTCATGGGAGTTTTTTTCTATCTATTTCCACTACCGTTACACTTTGAATTTCTTGAAATATATATTTTACTCTAGATTTTTTAAAATCTTATTCAATGAATGAGATCTCATTCATTTAACCAAATCATTGCAGAGGATTTAAACATGATTTTACATTTGATTGAAGTAATTTAGTCATGAAAGGGCATTTTAGAAGTCCCAAGTACTCATGTACAGCTGCTTTTGAAATTTTAGTTCCAGGAAATGTGTGGTATTTTAATCTCTATTTTTAAATCCAAAGTTCAGTTCATTGGAACACTCCAAAACTGTAATACAAATCTGTACTAAACTATTCTAACGAATATGCTTTCTCCTTTCTCTCCCAATTTACCATACTATAAGTTTAAAAAGTCAGGATTAGCATGAGAGCAAGCATTCTTCATGCAGCTGTCACATCTCTTTTGCAGTAGTCTGCCATAATACCCAGTACAATGCTTTGTAGAGATATCTATGCAGGCACAAGTGCCAAAAGTAGTATAACTGTGTTATTGCAATACCCCAACTAATATAACTGGATTACTTCCACTACAGTGCCACGAAGTACAATTACACATTACATAAATATATTCAAGTTTAGTATGCAAAGAAAATTCCAGTTAATCTAAAATAAATGGCATTTTTCTAATAAAATTGAATAGTTCAAGGATTTCATGCATGGACTATATAGTTCCTGATATCCTTCAAGACTGAAAATTAAGTTTCTAATAATATCAGCTCAAAAATTTTCCCTTATTCAGTGTGAATAAGCCTGTACAAGGGACAATTTAAAGCTGGCCCAGGGCCATCAACATATACCACAGTCACTTCTGGGGCATTACCTAAAGTAATTGTTATAGTTTTGTGAGATCTAATTCTCTTTGCATTCTCACTTTCAGTAAATCATTGCCTTCAGCCTGCAGGAAAGAGACATCCAAGTTCATGTTAAAGATACTTTAGCTCACAGAAACAAAGAATATGTGTATTTTACTATTTTACTTCAAATACATGTTCATCACACTTTGTGCCGAACAAAAGAATGCCACAGTTCATGCTAGATATATTACAAAACCAGAATTCCTACCGAATTCTGAGGGAAGTCAGCCCCTTGTTCCATAGCATTTATATCATGCTCAGATCCAACATTATCCAAGACCCCTTCGTTACCCACCTGAGTGGAATGGTAATGGTTCACACACAAAGCCATTTGCAAAGGCAGGGGGTGACTATGCACACAGTAAGAGCCCAGGTGCAGACGGGTGCACACCCACCCGCTGCACAAGCTGGAGGCCACAAGCTGGGCGTTGAACAAGATAAGGGAAGAGGCATACAAGAAGCAGATACTACAAGGTGAGATAGTGTATTTTATATATCAATGTTTTCATACAGTGGCCTGGGTGTGAAAAATTCCCTCCAAAGAAGTACCAGGACATTCACTCATAAACCTGATGATATTCAACCCTTCCTCTCATCCTTTGATAGAATATCCAGAGATCATTCCCCTAGTCTAAGGGCCACCCCTGTAAAATGGCTGTAAAATGTTCACCAGTGTCTACACAATGACAGCAGAGTTCATTTAGTCCATGACTTAGGGCTCCATCTGTTCAGGTGATCACTCAGAAGAGGAAGGGACCAAAGGCAGGTCAGGTTAGGTCACTGTTGCTCTTGCACTGCTCCTTGTAAGGGCTCCATGTATTCCTGTAATACACGACTCACTTTTGTACTCAGATGCTGATGCCATGACTTGACAGAGTTCATCTCACATAGTAATTCTTGTCTTGTCTCAAAAAATTCATAAAAACAATGAAAAGAGGTTGGAAAATGCTATTATAAGGTGCAAGTCTGACCTTAGGCACAGAAAGGGCCATGGCTGGAGAGACTAAACTAGAATATATAGTCTACATATACTACGGAGAGAGATTCATTGCTGTCTTTGTGAAGCTATTTCTTATGTTTAGCAAAGCAGTAATACTGCAAATGCAGTCAAATAACTACAGCAATATGTATTAGGAGAATTAATTAATCTAAATATCAAAACACTAATAATAATATAATTGATAAATTAATACTACCATAATTACCATGAATTTTATGCATTTAATGCTGTAACAATACAGCGCTGCTTATTCACATCCATATCCTTTTTAACTTACAGCCTTTACAATAAAGGTATTTGTCCTTTCATAGTAGTAGAATTTGTTTAAAATGCACTGGTTTCTATTCTCATGAATAAACATGGTACAGCCAAAGTTACAGCAGAGGCTTTGTATTTCTCTCTTTGTATTTCTCACCCCCAGGAAGTGCTAGCCTTACTGCCACCATATTAAAACAGCCAGAATATATTTCAAAGCTAAAAAGAAAAAAAATTTTACCAGCAGAAGTGAATTCTGAAAGAAGGGGATAATACGAGTCAGTGGAGCTATGAACACAAAACTACTCGACAAAGCCACACTCAGTGAAGGACCACCCACTCTTGGGGGTAGGTGCAAAAAGGAAAGGTTGCAGACATTTGATAGAGTATTTTTAAAAATTATTTTGTTGCAGGAGATGTGTTTGGGACTTGCAAACAAAAGAAGTTTAAACTGAACCACATCAATATTGAAACTGATGCTTACAAACCTGTGCTTATGTCTGGTACATGTGACTCATCGGCAGCAGCAATTACACATTGTCTGGTGGAAAGTAGTGGTACCAACAATACCATCAAACTCTTCACCCCTTCTTTCCTCTACATCCCAGTTAAATGGCTTTCAAGATCAAATCCTTCAAATAAATGTGAAGATGACAAGAATAAGACTATAAATGTTATGAGTGGAACAAAATTTTTAAACTAGGGTTTTAAACTTGAACTGTGTAAGGAATGATGGACTCCAGGCTGAGGAAATAATTTTTATTGAGTTAGGTGATAAAACACTGAGCAGAACTTTCTTGCAGTGTAAAACAACAACATATGAAAAATTGTGACCTTTTAATTTCTCTATAAAGCATTCATAGGTAATTTTTTGTGAACAAAAAGTTTTCCCTGAACAACTTTGTGGTGGAAACATAGTTATTAACCCATGTTTATTTTCTGAGAGAAAACCACAATCAAACTGACATAAATATCCCTTATGAGTCCACCAAGAACTGTGAAGTACTGGGTTCATAGCTATTATAGGTACAATCCAATGCTGTGGGGCAAGGCCCCACCAATACTTTTATTCTTGAAAGCAAGGTGCAGTTTCTACATTCAGTAATTTCCCCTGCAGGAGAGAAATGAAAGATAGCTGAAAGGTACTATTTACCCTAAAAAATCATTACTTATTGTCTTTCATATGATTGTTTCCCATAGTTACAGCAAAACACTCTATTTATTCTAGTGACATAGAATTTTGCCATTATATATATTGAAGAGCGTCAATAACTTGATTGTAGGAAGAAAGAATGTTTAGTGATTTTTCTGTGCCTTCAAATTGATGTGGAACATCACAAGGATTCATTCTTATTGGGCTTTACTTGGCTAGTAGAGATCAGAGTTAGGCCAATTAACTTCCAGATTTTGGACTAATGAAGATAAGGTAGACAACAACCTCAGATTTCAAAGGTCAGGAAATTATCTGGTCATTCCAGGCCACTGAATGCAGTGTCTTTTGCAACGTGCAATGCCCTAATCAGGTACGTTGTGCCTTACATTAAAAATGTTTATGGTCTATTATTGGAGTTGAAATATGACTATCTTGGTAAAAGTTTAGGCTAAGATGATCATTTTAGGAAACCATAATGGTTTTCTGAAAATTTCAGTTCATGTAAGTTTATCATTGGTTCTGCCATTATCCAAGCTGATAGATAATGAAGAAGTGTAAGCCTATATTTCCATTTCTTTCTTATATTAAATAAATTTTTTCTCAATAAAGGTAGGGTTTCTTCCATGATATTCCTTGAAAAACAACACATGTACTAGCAATGGGAAACCTTCAATTACTTAAGGAGCACAAAAAAAAAGATAAAACCTTTATTCTCAAACTGTTCTCCATAGACAGGTACATTCTAAACACGTAGATATCACTGCAGACCTCTCCCCAGAAAAAAAAAAAAAAAGAAAAGAAAAGAAAAAAAAGGCAAAAAAAAGGAAAAAAGAAAAGAAAAAATAAAAAAAGCCTTACTGTTAATGCTGTTAAGACAGAATAAAACCATACTGGTAAACGGTAAGTAAACACTTGTTTTTACCCAAATTTGATAGGTTTAGTGTCTTCCCAATCATCTGCAATGCAGTATGTTAGCTCCTAAAGGAAGTTTTTCTTTTGATAGTATTTTCTGTAATCTTGCTGAAAGCAAACTACCTCCAAGGTATGATCCAATGGAAAATAAGAAAAATCAACAAACTTAATTCTCTATTGTCTTGTATATTATAATTCCTTGGCTTTGAATAGTGTCTTTAGCTTTATTTTAATAGAAATGCAGAATAGAAGTAAATTGATTCTATTCTGATATAGGACTTGGGGCCCACTTTGCTTTTCATTTATACCAATGCAATCAAGAATAGAGATCTAAATCTGAAACACATACAGGATAAATCAATCTCCCTTCAAAATTAAGCTAGCTTAATTTTACCATCTCTGAGTTTTATCAGGTTCATTCAGAGAAACTCAGCTTGTGGCATTAATTGCTTTGAGATATAAGGAATAAAAATAGCTATTTTTCTTTTCACTCTGATTACAGCAAAGTATAGATGCCTGAATGACTGATTAATGTGCTGCTCCAATAGTTTTTTAGCAGTTCAGAGTGAGGCATCTCTGTTTCATGAACCATACAACCACAGTACTATGTCAAAGCTAATGAGCCAGATGAAAAGCAGCTTAGATGAGGTATGGCAACTTCATAAAAAATACGGTTTCTAGATGGTTTATCCAAAGCTGACTAGATACTTACTCCAACTACCTCTCACTGGTACTAAGGACAGTCTTTATTGGTTTAGGAGTAGTTTCACAAGAATAGTGCAGGAATCACTTTACCAGTGTGTCCTATAGCTATCAAATGTCCTTTTTCATCTTTATAAAAGAAGATGAATTTTTTTTTTAATTCAAAATTCATATAAAAATATAACAGGTTAATTTGATTTTTTAAATTACAGCTCAAATGTCTCAGATAATCTATTAATGTTCATAGTAATAATTCTTTCAAAAAAGATGTTTAAACCTCAGCATAATCACCAGATAAACTGACATATTTTTCGAAATTTTATTTCAGAATCATAGGCACTACACTTCCTTATTTTTTAATTTGATCTACAATTGCTCTTATTCATCTTCAGGTTTATGCACGAGTCTTTCATAGTTTTAGAGCATCAGTTCACTGTTGTGTCCAGGCTGGGCAAAACTACCGGGGTTTTGTTTCCATCTTGGTGTGATAACACTCCATCCCTCTCCCTTGCAGTATTACTAATCATATTTAGTTTCAAGGCAGAAAGACCTATTACTTCTTAAATATTTATTTTTTACCCTATTCTCACCACACAAAGATGACTGTTCCTTCCCTTAGTCCTTTTCCACTTTTACCACTGAAGACTTTTTATGTTCTCATACCACTTCAAGTTAATGTAGCCTAAAACTACAAGAGGTTACTTGTTTTTCATCTCAGCTTTTATTCTAAAATCTTTCTTAAAGTTTTAATTAACTCAGGCAAGCCCCCTTTAGCCCTCTCTACCTTTTTTCTTTTCATTTCTTTGGATTGCAAGTTTGGGTAGGTTTATTTCTTATACAAATATATAATTACATAGTGAGAAACTTTTAATCATATGTGCAATTGGAGCTTTATTAATACACTTTATATGATTTTATCTGTTTCCCCTTAGGCTCAACATTTGTTCTAAAATCCACTAGATTATAAATACATGAAAATGTGAGCCACAAAATTAATTTTGTTTAAAACAACATTAAAGAATATTTTATGATTCTTTAGAGAGCAAACAAATGGCTAAGATAATGTGTAATAAGCCTGTAAACAACGCCCTTTATGACAAATAACTTAATTACAGCTAGTTGACAAGTCACAGCAAGGGTCAAAAAAAGACTTAACTTCTGAAGACCAAGGTGTGGTCTGTCTTGTCCAAATAGATAATGAACCCATTTGCCTAAGTTAATGAAATCCAAATGGCAGCTATATGATAACAAGGCCTGAGATAGCTCGGGCGGAGTGACTTTCACTGAACATATTGCTACTGACTCCTAGTAACAGAAAGACAAATAAATACAGGTATGAAAGTAATGGTTCAAAAACAAGTAAGGACACAAAAAAAAAAGTAAAAGCATCACCGTGAAAGCATAAATGTTCCTATTAACACTTATTAAAAAGCAGTGAAAATGGCCTCCTCTTAGCTCTTGCTAGAAAAAAAAAAATATTTTTCCTTTGGTTATGGTCACCTCTTTCAATTATGTTTGCCAAATGTAGTCAGAATCCACCCAGGTCAGGAACAAACTGGGAAGGGAAAAAAGGCAAGACTGAAGGCATGCCACAACGTACACTGAAAGTGGCCATCCAGGACACAAGCTACCCACAGCGCACAGCAAAGGTCTGTTCAGGTCACAGAGAGACAGGCATGGAGACCTGCACTCCTGCAATATCTCTGGGACATGGCTGGGCAGAAATGGGGTATGGAGCCATGGGCAGTGTGTGGCCCGAGGGAAGTTAGTCAGGACTACTGAGGACTGGTGGTGCCCTCAGAACCCTGAGAAAAGAGAGAAAAAAGGACATGCTGAGACCAGAGCATCTGATCTGTGATTAGAAATTAGAGATGTTTGGAAACAAAATGAATGATGGAAATGTCTGCAGTGAGAAAGAGCTGCAGGGAATATAACCTTAGCAACACCAAGACCAATTTAATTTTTATCAGCCTGAGACATCATGCTGGCCATTGCACTGATTCAAAGAACAAAAGTGTGATTTATCTTCCAGCAGCAAGGATATTTCGTGTGAATCTGAGGCTGGAAATTATTTTTAAGGGAAGTCCACAGTACGTATGAGGAGTCCTTCATGTCAAGACAGATGATGCTGCTTTATTCACCAGCGAAATGATTCAAGGGCAATAATGCTGAGCATGCTATCAAGAGAAGGGAGTGGCGAGCATTGCAACAATCTAACTTGAATTTTTCAAATCCACAGAGAAGATGGTAAAAGATGGCAAGATCCTGAAGATCACTAGGCAAAAGAATAAAAATTCTGTAAGCCTACCAGGAATTTGGACTGCACAGTCACTGGTAAAAATATATGGAATGTTTTAATCTTGAGTAGATTAAGATCAACACAAAACTACCCTTCAGCCTGGCAGATTTCCTGTGGATTAATAACAGGATTTTTCCATTCTGTTCCTTTAAATTAGGACCACACCATCTTTTCATGGCAAGCCTTCACTTTGTAGGGATTGTCTCTTTTATCCTAAGAGAACTGCCACTGGAAAACATATTTGCATCTTAGGAAAACAATTGCCTCTGGCTGTTGACTGCCGTGGAAATAAACAACAGAGCTCAGATCTTTCTGGACACAAAACCAGTAAAAATGATACTATTTTAGTGTGGAGCTTTTTTTCATATTAATGATATCAATACCTTCTTCAGCATAGCTCTGTGGTCCTGATGAGCAATGGCTTTGGACAGATTCACTACAGTAGATGAAATGAGTTCACTCACTTTTCCAACTGACCTGATGCCTTGCTTTTGTCTCACCTGACTCACTGTGATGTGCTTAAGGACTACACATTTAGAAACTCATGGCATACATAAACTTTCAGGTATAAGGCCCCTTTGAATGTTGATAAAAGAGTTTTTTGACAAAGCACATGAAACCTTTAACTTGCCTTCTTCGACTAACTTGATCATATCAAAAGCTCTTCCTTATCAATTAAAAATGAAAAAGATGCAATCTAGCTGTAAAGTGTCAAAGCATGAGCAGAAGTAGTCAGTCTGTCTCTCCTAATGACAGTTTCTGAATGACAAAGCTATCTGGCCCAATTCTGTGCCTTTGTCATGTCACTTGTGAGATAGGTTGTGCTCTGGCATTCATTTCTGTCTAGCAAGAAGAGCTTGATGGGTTTTTTCCCCAGGAGGCTAATATTAGATTTTTGGAGCTCATTTCATGGGCAAAGGGTCTGCATCCTAGTCTCTTTTGGGGGAGGAGGAGGGGAGGGGAAAGGAAGTTGTATCTAATACAGTGAAAGCCAGTCTGTGTGGTCTGTGTGGAGAAGTAGAAAAGGAGTAATCCTGCTCATGATTCTTCCTAGGGATAAAGCTGTTTCATATCATAGGAGCCTAGAGGTAGCCTATATATTGTTTGGATAAGTGTAGCCAAAACACTCATTGGCACATAGAGAAATTATTCATGTGTCATGGAATATGCACAGAAGAGGTACATTTAAGTACATAATTTGGGAAATCATGTAATGATGCTTCAGATTTTCAGCTCAAGATAGTTATATGCCAATCAAGGAGTGAATGATTGCACTCTGAAGCACTGAATGAGTCTCATTAGATCCAGGACATTATATACATAATCACATGCTCAGCTATTCTATCAAAAATCTGACAAATTAGGGTTGATATTTCCCTACTGGAAAACAGCAAATAAAGCAGTTGGGTCAGATCTTCTCAGCAGGCCACATAAAACAGAAATTTGCATTATATTCATTGTATCTCAGAGATGAAGGAGAAAAAAATCCAGTCCATAAAGATAGCAAAAGACCTCAGCAAGTGACTTTGTAAGTCTAGTAACAATTTTCTCTGTTCTGCACAGCTTACTTTGACACAGATGGTTTTCCTGGTTGACTTTTAATAGAAAAAGAATTCAAAACAACCATTTGAGTGCAAAATGTTTTGAATGTGCTAGTAACAAAACCTGATTGGAGCTACACTGAAACCCTTGTGCAAACCAATAATAAAGCTGTTTTTGTTTACCCTTTTCATGGATCAGCAGTATCTGTGTATAAGAATAACAATTCTTAGATATTAAGTTTCCTTTTCTTCAGTAGAATTACACAGAGAGTATTAGGAATAAGACATTTGTACTTGAAGAGTAAAAAGTGTAAAATATGAAAGTACCATAATGAAGAAAAAGAGAAGCAGGCAAAGCCTGTCAGAAAAAGCAGGTAGATAAAATTCAAGCTATGGTAAACTGGGCAGAGATAGAGAGATTCTAGGTAGAGGAATTATTATTTTATTCAGATATATTCACATGCCCACAAATATCTCTTGGTCAATTTTTATCTCATTTTGAGGATTAGATTCAGGTTCACACTATGGTTTTTAATTTATGCCTTCTGAGTTTCCACTTCAGTTTTAGTCTCTTCACTATTACTACTCCTCAGATGAGCTCATGTTCTTCATATTTAATCAGATTCCATTTAGCATCAATCACATGTAATTTCAAATTACACGGCCAGCTTGTAATGCAAGTTGTTGTTGTTTTTTAATTGGGGAAAAAAAATGAATTCTGAAATGGAGTTGTGCCCAGAGCAAAAGGGCACAAGAGCAGTTCTAATCTGTACGGGTTCAATTACTGCCTGCTGAGCCACAGAGCCTGCATTTGTCTGATTTACAGTCACTTATTTCAAGTAACGTGAAGAGGAGGGGAATGTGTCTTTTGTGTAATTAGTCTTAAGCAGGAACAGAAGAAACAACTAAGGGATGTTTCTTGGTCCAGTTGATTGTTTCCAGTATTTAATAGGATACAACTAAACTAGCCTGCCCTATCTTCTCCCCCACCCCCCATTTCCATCCTTTAGTTTTTTTAAGAAATCCATGTTTCATTCAGGTGTGTCTTCCATCTAAGCATACAGCACAGTTATGTAACACTTATACTTGTTCAGTAATCTGGTTAACTCCTGAAATAACTGAAGCTCAATGGTTCTTGGGTAACTTAAAAATAACCAACATACATAGATTGCATACATTGCTCTTTGAGACTTTAGATTTGGTGTTTATTTCAAAGGCATCAATTGAAGTTAATGGCTTGGGACTCAGGACAGAGTTACTGCAAAGAGGAATATTCATCCTAAAATCTGGAATAGGTGAAATTAAGGTAATAGTCTTATTCAGTAGACCAAGTACACCATCTTCCCCTGATTAATCTAACACTTGGTTTAAGTGCCTCATTAACAAAGCTGCTCCCTCTGGACTCCTGCAAAGAACTACAGAAGATTCTATTTAGTGGAAGAATATTGCTGGTACAAAAGTTACAAGACTAGGAATGTGGAATTATGAAAGGTAATAAGCAGAAAAACAAAGGAGAGCTTTCCCTCAAAAAGGAATCTTATTTGTTAGGAGTTGCCAAATCCAGTACCCTGATGGAGGCCAGGCTGCCACAGCCTTCTCCAGCAACTAGCAAGACTGAATTCCTAATAGACATGCACGTTCACACACATTCATATAGAATAATTTAGGTTGGAAAAGAACTTTAAGATGATCGAATCCAACAGTAAAAAATGTATGCACAAGTACAGCCAGCTGTGCAGGTCACCACAGACACACACAGTCAGCACTAGCAAAACCAGCACTAACAAACTCATCCTGTTAAATTTTCTGGCTGATCAGGATGAAAGCCCATTAAAGTATAAGTCCCTCAGGCAGCTGGCCAATGACACATAAGCTACCCTGGATCCCTTGTCTTCCCAGTTATAGGTACCTGGACATGTGAGCCCGAGGATGCAGCCCCATTCCACATGCAGGGGCTCAGACCTACACACACAGGTACCCACACTGAGGACCTGTCCAGCACCTGGTCTCAGACACTGTAGGGCTCTCAACTTGCTTGAGGAGTCTCCTAAACAAGCTTACTTTTTGGTAATGTATCTTAGGTCAGAAGCAAGGGAAAATTATCAAAAATATATTCCTCAAGAGAAAACAACAGAAATTTTATTAGCAATCTTCAGAAAATTAGGGAACTTTGACAAAAGTTTGAAGCAATGTTCAATCAACATAAATGATTTCATAAAGGGTTAACTTAGCCCATTCATCTTAGGCATAATCCAAACCCATCTGATTTTAAATTACTCAGACTTTGAGAAGAGGGAATTAGAATAAAAAGAGAGAGTGATATAGGACAGAACAAATATACCCATCACTCCTGGTTTCATTGTTTCAGATGACATAAATTCTAAGAGTAGGTACCGTCAAGACACATGCTCATATTTGATGCTTTGTTTAAGTACCCTTTGGCCTTCCTGGGCCCTTCCCCCAGGTATGACTTTCAGTCATCTAACCCCTCAGGAGCTGGGTTAGGGGCTCCAGGGGCAGGTGTGGAGCATGGCCTCTGGTGTACCAGGGATTTGCAGCCCTGTGAGGCTGGAATACAGGCCCCAGGGAGCAGGGAGGGTTTAGGGCCACACCAAAGGCAAGACTCAACCTTCCCCTTCTCCCACACATGCACACAAAATGTTTTGAGACAGTCGTTTCCTCCAGTCTCCCACAGACACCCAGCAGATTATATAGCTGGCCCCTGGGTCCTCCAGTGCCTCAGCTGCCTTGCACAGAGAAACAGAAATGTCCCTGGTAGCTGATCCAGATTCATAACCTTACCAGCAGTCATCCCCCAAAGATCATGGACTCTCCAATTACTGGTCTGAACCTCCTTGTTCCTCCAGTAGTGGAATCAAGACTCTTTAATCACTCCACCTTCTGGCCTAGACCTGTGGTACCTGCAACACTTGACTCCAAAACCTTCCCCATTTGCCAGTTAGTCTAGATGGATGTAGGCTGTGATCACACCCTGCTGTGCCTGCCCACACAACACGCATGAACTCGGGAGTCTCCGGGTGCTGACACTCAGGTCTGTGACCAATGGCCCCACTCCCATTGCTGGCACTTGGACATTCATACACAGACAGAACAGAGTCCTGTTACTGAAAAATCAGCTAGAAATCACACTAAATGAGAAGACACATCAGTGCAGAACACAACCACACAGGTGTATTCATTAGCAATCCGCTTATATGCAATTTTATTTTCTTTTTCCCTTTCTTTTTCCCTTACATTTCCTTTTCAAACCATCTTTATCCCTCCCTTTTCCACCTTTAATGCTTCCCCTAAATACCCTATAAGAAATCTCCTACAATTCCAAGATGGTTTTTCCCACACCCCATAGTCAGTGCCCTACCTCCATCCAAAGACTGCTAACACTCTCGATCCAAAAGGCAACCCAGAGAAGTTTTCTGATAACTCTTCTCCATGGGTATGACCCTAGGCCTTGGGATTGAGGCTCCCCTGGAACAGCCCTGGGAGCAGGAGGTGGAGCAGGGCCTGTGCAATTAGGGTTTCCCTACCAGCTATGCTCTTCTGTGTTTTTGGTGATGAGCCTTTAACCACCTCTCCTACATCAAAGCTCTAGCTTGATATTAAAACAGATGTGCCAAAGGTGTCTGCAGATTACCCAAATTCAGACAGCATTATCCGTATTATGAAATTTTGTCTGGACAACACAGGCAGGGTTTTCTTCTGCTGGATTTGAGGATGACTTCATCACATTATCCCAGCTGTTGGTCTTCACCTGTAAGGTGAAGCTTCACAGTTTTTTCTGAGTAATTCAGATAGGAGCACTACCAAACTATGGTCAAAAGCCAGGAGATCTCATTCCAATCTGTATTAAAAGATCATTTTTCAAGCAGTACCTTCTGTTTCAAATTAATTTAATGTGAATTAATTTAGTCAATTGCATTTGATTATTTATGTGGCATGTGATTGATGAAGTAATCATTTTAACTGTGTATGTTACAAAATAATGATATAATTGCTAATTGTGGTCTATTAGAAGCTTGTAGGAATTAGAAATCTAGAAGTTTGACATGATCAGCTCACAAAAGAGGGTAAGACTTATAATACAATTTCTCTCTTACAGAATATAAATAAAATCACAAACTTCATTACTTTTTAATCATATAGGAAAAATCTATACTCAATACTACATAGCTTTACGCTTACAAAAAAAAAATCACATCATTGAATAGATTTGTTAATTAATTTTAGCTTACAGTAGAATATCTTTAAAAAGTTACCAGGGATTAGGAGGCAGGCAGGCATAATTTCAGTAAGGGACTTTTTACTATGTCAGTCACCCTTTAGGATGAATTATTGAATGAACTTGGAAATAGGAATACCACTATAACAAAGAAAACAGGTTAGGTTACAATAACTGTTTCTGTTCTTGAAATTAATGAAGTCCAGATCTTGAAAACATGGGGGGAAAAAATTATGCACTGTCTCATCTAGCATGTGTACTGGTGCAGAAGGAAAAAAAAGGTGAGATTCTTTTTAACTGTTTTTTTTTTTTTTTTAAGGGACTGGAAGAAAATGAAGATTCTGTAGAAACATGCTTGCTTTTGATACAGGCAAGTGGGAAGAGTAAAAATAAGGGCACATCAGCATGTCTGGGGGAATGTACTGCCTGAGGCAATGGCCTGTTTCAGGTTTTCCTCTGTCCTTAGCAATCACTTTTTGGCACCTATGAAATTCCATTCTCCTTCCTAATTTTCAGCAAAACCAGGACAATCATTAAACCTTTATTCTGGCATAGTGCACAAACAGCTTTCTATCCTTTAAATAATAGAACATATGAAATCCTGCTTTGGAGAATAGTTAGAAATAGTTGCTACTGCATAATTCTAAAATTCTGAAAATGATCCTCAAGTTAGAATTTTTTTTCTAGACCTTGCTAGCCTTATATTCTGCAATGTTTATCTGAACTATATTTCTATGTCAATATTAGCATTGTTGGAAAGCAGTAATACCAATGAAATGCCTAAAAGTTTTAAATAATTTTAAATGCTGAAATATTTATGTTTAGAGGGAAAAGATGAACTGGGGTTTAGCCTTGGGAAGCAGTGAAACTTCAAAGAAATTGGTGGGTATAGCTCAAGGTATTTCACAGGTTTAAAACCTCATAAAATATGCGAATCCAAGGTACCTGCTTTAGGTGATTAGATTACTAAAATGAAACACTCCTTTCTGTCTGAGAAACAGTCCTTAAAGTACAAATATGTATGTTCCATATTGCAGTGTGCATTCAGCTACCCATGAGATAACTGAGGTTAAAGGAGTGAGGGAGGGAAGTCAAAACAGACAAAGTACCAACTGAAGTAATGGCACTAATTTTATTTTTACTGATACACAATAATGCTCATTTTCCCAGAGGCCCAGAGATATCTTCCTTAAAGACAAAATGTCAGCCTTAGCTTATTCAGTGGCCACGTCATTGCCATGAGAAATTCCTTGCAGGCAGCGTGCTACATTTCAGTTTTCTGCCTCACAATGGTACATTTAAAGGTATTTCTGACAGAGTTCACTATAATGCCAGTCAACCAACAGAAATGCAGAACTTTTTGTTCTACTATAAATGTGAATGGTACATTTTCACCTTAATCCCTTCACTTGGATAACCAAACTGATATTTAATTACCTATTGAGAAGTGGGGTCCTAATTAGAGCTGTGCAGAGCTATTCACACATTGAACCTTAGTGAACAAGCCTCTCACTGTTTTCAAGTTTATTGCCATTAGCCCAGTGGGTTTGCTCTTCACCACAAGACTTAGTTCAACCATTATGCTCCAGAGAAAGAAAAACCCTGAGAACACAAACACTGATATTACTGCACTCTACCAGGAGCCCATTGAGCCTTTCTATCCTTTTGAATAAGCTTTTAAAAGACAAAGTAAAAAAAAAACTGTAGTAGATCCAACCAGTGGGTAAATACCGAGGTAATTTTACAAAAAAAAAAAAAAAAAAGGGTATTACTGAAAGAAAGGAGGAGATTTAGAGAAAAAAATTGTTGAAGCAATTTAGGATAATAGGATGCTAATTAAAGAGGAATTATGGTGGAGATTTTATAATACTTCTAACACTGGCAGTAATGTTGACTGCATCTGGGTTGGAAACAAGCACAATGAGCTAAGGCATTACTGGCAATTAGGAACCAGACACTGCCACTCTCAGGGAACAGGGTATCTCTGTAAACAGATCACACTCAGGGCAAGTAACAGAGGCAAATTGTACCCCAGGTGCTTCTGAGAGTGATTGCTCCGCCACTGTCATGCACTAGGTAGTTAGGCACAAAATATACAGTCAGCATTCTCTCTCGTAGGAGTCTCAGGTGTGCGACTGAAGAGCTGGGCCTCAGTCTGAATGGATCTTTCCAGGGACTGACTCTTGAATATACTCACCTTAAACTGCACAGTCCACTTTTAGACAGCTGTGAAAACTTCTGAAATGCCCTAGAAAGGTTGGTTCCTGTATGGGTCAAATTATATCATCAAAATCAGCACGTATAGCAGTATCATAACATATTAAAAATATTAATTTTGATGTACAACAGTCCAATTTGCATGAGATCATGCATTATAAACATGGAAGTAATGGTAAATGTTAAAATATCTGTTGAATATGTTTAAACTACTCATTTGAACCCCTTTACTGACCTTTGGGAAAGGTCAAAAGCTGCAAAGAAAGCAAGGATAAGTTATCTCTAGTTTGGTAAGGTTAATATAAAAACATTTAAAATTAAATTGATGATTTATTTTAATTAAAATAAATAAATAAATAAATAAATAAATAAAAGCATTTGTGGTGAGAATGTTAGAAAACTTTTTAGCCTGAAGAAAAGTACTATGATCAGGTTACACACCTGCAAAAAAAATGGGGCTTATGAAATTGAAAGTACTGACTTTGCTGACATAACTTAAACAGTCAGAATAACACATAATCACAGTAAGGTCAACATTGCCAAATACAATACCTAATCAAATATAGCACTACACATTAGAAAAAAGATAAAATCTTATTCATTGCAATTTAAAACATACTGATGTGGCACACTCGGTAAAAAAAAAAAAAAAAAAAAAAAACAAAAATCACAAAAACCCCACAAACAAACAAACAAACAAACAAAAAAAAAACCGAAAAAATCAAACCAAAACACAAGAAACTGAGAAAATTGTACAGCGGCAGAATTATGCATTTTAAAATTATGCTCTTCTTGGCCCACATCTGCCTTTTCCAGTACATGTTTCTAGAAGACCAGTGGCCAAACACTGCGAAAACAGAAATTGAATATAGAAAGGAGAGAAAAGCATATTAAAAATCCTATATTTATTCTGTCCCAGAGGTATAGTCTCTCCTGAGTTGCTGCTTATTCCAGCGCTTCCAGTATTGAATTCAGCTGCCTCTGTCTGCAACAGAAAAGACATAATGACTTCTGCTTCCCAAAAAGGACTCAAAGTAAATGAACGTACAAAATACCCAGCAATCTGTACAATCCACATGTGATTTCCTGAAGGACTAAGAGGCAAGAAAGTCAAGGTTACATTTTAATTTTGTTCTGACTCATTCTATTCTTAGTTATCTATTATTACCTCTTCTTGAAACAAAATGTGTCCACATGTGGAACAGTCTAAAATCGGAACATCAATCCTAGATCATTTCTTGCCTGTACTGCCACCTAAGATCATTTGCAAAGAAAAATCATTACCTAGAGGTCTTTTGGAAGGTCCTGACCTTGGCTACCTCAAAGTGCAGAGAACACATTGTTTCAGGAACGTGCTCCTGCTTGTACCCATAATAAAAAGGGTATTTCAGAAAGACAAGCAACGTATCCCTATCCCTCTGGATTACTTCACCATGCAACTTATTTAGATGCACCTGCCACTGTTACACTGAATCCTATGCAATATAAAAGTGACTCCAAGAATCTGACAGCAGAGTGATGGAACAGAAGACAGAAGCTCAGTGTGATAAAGATCATGGAGACAGATGACTTGGAGATGAACATTTCAAACAACTAATGAAAGTATATAGGTGTCATGACATGACATCTGGCATTATACAAAGGAGGGAGCAAAAAAGGGTTTATAGGGGCTGTGAAAGAAAGAGGAAGATCTTCAAGTGCACACAGGGGAGGATATTTCAAAATAGCCTAGATCTGTAATAAAATCTCAGAAGTGAAGAGAGAGGAAAAGAAATCAAACACAAAAGCCTATTTTCTGCCTAAACTTAGGCAGAGGTGAATCACAGTTATGAGAGGGTCAATTAAGAGATCAGCCCTTGGGGTGTTAATACACAGCTGTCCCAATATGGAGTATGTAGAGAGAATTCTTTGTTAAAACACAGCCGAAACAAAATGAAAATGCCTTCCTGGAAAGTCGCTGAGCCAAATCACAGAGTTTCATTATGATATAGAGCTGCAATCTCCTTAGGAATGACAGGTGTAAGAAAAAGAGAGAAAGGTGTACCATGTATTAAAGGTGTATTTTTCACAAGTTCATGGAAAGGAGACAATTTTGCTAGATTATTTGTGTTTTATAAAAGGATCACAACTGCAAAAAATTCACATATTCCACATAACCTAGAAGACAAAATGGTTACCCTTTTTTTTTAAATTTAAAGCCTTGTAACTAAAGAAGATTGTAATTTTTCAGAGATACTGAAAGGGCAAGGTAGGATGACACAGTTAGCACACAGAATATTTTGCAGGCAATTTTTGTTTTAGCGATTATAGGATGCTCCTTTTTAAGATCGTGTTTCAACTACAATGACAGAACCAAAGGTAAACCAAAGGTAGAATCAGAAAATAAAATAATGATAGATTACAGAAAATATGTGAGAAGTAATGAAGTGTGAAGGCAAAAAAAACAGGAAAGTGATGGCTGAGGGGGAGGGCAAACTCCACCTTTTCCTGGAGTACAGGAGACAGCCTACTGGGAAGAGAAAAAACTTAGAGGGCACAGGAGTGCAGCGCTGCTAGAAGTTACTGAAAGAGAAGGTATTTAATGCAGAGTGGTAGGTTATTTGCAAGTGAAGCAAGGAATGGGAGAATATTACCAAACTATTGTAGAGACATCAGAATTTCTCCAGTGACCTGAAAATTCAAAAAGAATCAAACAAAAAGTGGAAAGAAGATTATAGGTTTTAATGTGAATATAAAGGAACAGCTCAAGACCCTTAGGGATAAGATCAAAAAGCACAGTGACATAAAAGGAAACAAGATAAGGTTCACTAAATGCAGAAAGAGAAAATCAAAACACAGGCTAGCTGCTTAACAGTGGAGAAGATTAAGAAAGACTCAAAAAAGATTGAAGTATTCAATAGTACTTGTTCTCAAGTCTTTCTGATAACAAAGAAACAAAATTGCATCTGTAGAAGCTCTCAGGAGTTAAATCTTTAATAAATTCATTTTTAACCAGGAAATAACAGTGTAGAGGAGAAATATATTTAAGAACATGAAAATAAAATAACTGATTTTTCACTAAGAAAGTTACTCTACAAAACATAAGCTTAATTAGTTCCTGATCCCTAACTAAACAGAATTATCCCCTCAAATCTGCCTGTAATGTCTAAAATAAAAGCAAACCTTGCATTAAAAAGAAAAAATTAGACACTATATTATAGTTATAGTAGTTTCCATTCACTTAACTATCCACTTAAATGCACATATCGATTGTTCTTTATTTTCTCATTGGAATTTTTGAATTCTAAAATATCTAGAAGTTTAGATAGTAGCAGCTTCTTGGTTTTCCTAAGAGCTGATCATATTTATTTCATTCTCTTAGGCCAATTACCAGTGTTGAGGAGTGCATCTGGTGCAGGTAGCTCTGTTTGCAAGCTGCAGTTTGAGCTTTGGGTGGAAGCCTGAGACACAAGGCCATGAACTACCAACATTTGGTTAACAAAAAGCACAAAGAGAAATGGTGGCATCCAGGTGGATGGATTACAGATGATCATTTGGTTTAAAGACAGAGCCAGAGAGTAGATCTATTTTCCCAATGTATAAAAAATATTTTAATTTGGATTCTTGGGAAGAAAAATCTCCAGGACAGAAAGCACTTTCTGTGGACATTGTTCCAAGGTTTTGCTATTTTATTGTAATTTTCTATTTTGGTAAAACATGTTATCAACAATAGATGGTGATGGTCTACATCTGCTTGATCCTATCTCCGTGTATGAAGGTGGGCTACATCTTATTTTGGCCACTTCTACTCCTCTGCTTCTGTCACTCTGAATATCATAAATATTCTTTGTGCAGTGAGGAAAGGTCACATTTTCTCTTGCAGCATTAGTCATCTTTTTATTTTACACTGCTTTATCTTCACTTTTTAAGGCTTAATGGAAACAATAAGACTGTGGTGGAGGAATCATGTAAACCTCCCTCTTCTTACATGCCTGTTTTGGAACAATAATGGTTACACGTAAAACATACTCTGTTTTCTTTTTGTGGCCATATAAAGAAATTTATATCGATCCATAATCAGAACAGAGAATAACAAGAGTTTGTACATCTTCATACTGAAAAGTGTAAAAATATTTCTTAAAGTTGCTCTGGAATTTCTTATCTGGTTGAAGAATCTTATGCACAAAGAGAGCACTCAGATTTGCTCTGAAACTACTTCAAAGACTATATTTGCTAGGGAAAAATGGTAGGAAGATTTCATCTCTGTAGGCATGATATCTTAAGATTAGTGAAAGAGGTTCTGATTTGATAAGGATACTTGAGTAGAAATACTAAGGATTTTCATTTTTTTCACCATCAGTTACATACTTAGCAGTTTAGAAAGAGAGGTTGGTTAGAATCATGTTTAGATAAATCCACAACAGCACAGGTGCTGTAGAGGCAAAGAGAGGAGACCTGATTCCTTATTCCATAGCTGGGCAGCAAAAGCTTGCATTTTTGACGTTCACGATAAGTTGCCTGCATTCACCTACTACCAACAGTATTCTGCCACTGTCCCCCGTTTCAGACCTGCTAATATTTTGATCTGATACTTTTTATTTGCACATTTCAAGTTCTTCACAGAAGGGCAGTTTTGACCTTAGGGCCTGAAGTAGCAAGTCTGTCTGACTGACAAACCTAAGGTTACACTAGGAAAGTATAATTTATCAATATCTTACAGTACATGTTGAAGTCAAAATCCACCCTTCATTGTTTACCTATTAAAAAAAAAAAAAAAATCCAAACAAGTGAAAAAAGGCCAGCCAAAGAAAACCAAAAATAACCGTACCAAACCTCCTCTCAAATAATAAAACCCTCTCCACAAAACAAAAACAAAAAACAAAAAATCAAAACAAAAAAGAAACACCAAAAAAACTAACCAACCAAAAAACAACCCCCTCCCTAAAAAAAACCACCAAAAACCCCCAAGAAACAGAAGTAAGGCATGTTTAAATATCTCTACGTTCTTGGGTTTTAATGTGAGACTGGGACTGAGCCTGTTTCCAGTACAGCTTTCAAGGTGACCTCAAAAAAAACTATCTTAATATCTATTGGCCACTTTTATTCAGATAATTTACCCAGGCTGACATTTTTCTATGCAATCAGAACATTATTTTACAAGGACACTCTTAAACCCACCAGAAATCCCCCAAGATTTATAGCATATTATCAGACATTGATTTATTTTTCTCATCATTTTCTCTGCAACTGGATAAAAATGAGAATAATAATTTAAGGTGATGTTTTATATAGGATTAAAATTTACTACCTTTAAAAATATTATCATTGAGCATGCAAAAACTGGGGCAAGTTTATGCATAGAAAATAGACAATAGTTTAAGCAAGGAAAATTCTGAGTCTAGAATACATGCAGTGCAGAATAATTCACTGCATGATGGTGAATCTAAAGATGTAGAACTGCATCTTTACAATAAAGAAGTCTTCTGGAACTCAATATTTACACTTCTGCACATTAGGCAGCGACAAGACAGTCTCTGCTGCATGAGGATTACCAGCTAATTCATAATTGCTCAATACTTTTTTTTTCCCCCAGTCCAGGAAAGTGAAACCAGCACAAGTACAGTGGATCCAGTCCTGTTCCCTGACTAATTCTAATCTACCTCTAAATACCTCAGGCTGCATCTGACACAAGTTGAATGCTGATCTTTTGTCTCTCAAAGGGAGACACTATACTTCTCTTCAGAAAAACACAAGATAAAACAAACAATTATCTGCTGCAGTTCCTCTTATAGCCAGGTCCACTTTCTCCAGCTTTTTGCTACTGCAGGGCTCTTTTTAGAGGCGAGGACAGTTTAGCTTGATACATTTGGTACCAGTCATAGGGCCATAAATCTGTACTGCAGGAGACACCAAAGTCATTAATTTAACACAGCGACAGCTGGAAAAAGGTACCTGTCATCCACTAACTGAAAACTTTCTGTCATACTTGAGAACAAATCAGTGTCTAGGTGTTGCATGTTTCAGAGCTTCTAGTGTGAGAATTGTGCTCCTGGAGACACCATCGCAAAGGACTTACCTCCCAAGTTTCGGCATGCACACCTCTGTTGGGGTTCTCCTGCCCAAAGGAGAGTAAGAGTCAATTCAAAATGCCTAAAGCAAAATTTTTCAAGTAATTAAATTTTTCTGGAATATATTTCTGATATTCTGATATTTCTAAATATCAGAAATACATGACTATTTTATCTTTTTTTTTAAATTTATTTTTTGTTTTAAACATCTATGAGCCCTTGTTTTGGAAGACAGGTTGTTCTTCCAGCTCAAATAAGCATAGGAAGAACTGGCAATATTTTGAAATTAATATTACTTTTAGCCAGAAGAATTTTACTGGCTCAAATCAGAATTACACCACTTTTAAGTGACCCTGTAGATATAAATAAGTTCATGCATTCCACATCTTAAATTAACACTTTGACTTTTCCAGTTACAAAAAATACTATTCAAACTGAAAATGTTATCCTTCTTTATTTCACATTATTTGATTTTTTTATTGCCCATTGTATAAGTTCAATGGAAACTAAAGGAAAATAATAAATTACATTGAATGTCTCCCTTTCAAAGTCCTATAATTACTTCAGAAACAGGATTTTTATACATACTCTGGGAAAGGATTCATTAAGACCTTTTGTCACAAGTTGCACTCTCTGGACCTTTAGTTTTTAAGTAGTGAGGGACTGTGGTGGGTTGACCTTGGTTGGATGCTACATGCCTACCAAAGCTGCTCTATCACTTCTCTCCTCAGCTGGACAGGGGAGAAAAAATAGAATGAAAGCTCCTAGGACAAGGATAAGGGCAGGAAGGGATCACTCACCAGTTACCATCATGTGCAAAACAGACTCAGTTTGGAGAAATTAATTGAATTTATTGCCAATCATATTAGAGTAACATAATAAAAAATAAACCCAAATCTTAAAACATATTTCCTCCACTCCTTCCTTCCTAAGCTAAATGTCAGTCCAGAATTCTGTACCACCCTCCAAGCCGTGCAGGAATGTGGGGAATGAAAGCAATGTTCATCACATATTGTATCTGCCATTTCTTCCCCCTCAGGGAAAGGACTCCTCACACTCTTCCCCTGCTCCAGCGTGGGGGAAACTCACACGGGACACGGTCTCCACTAGCTTCTCCAGTGTGGGTCCTTTCCACAGGCTGCAGTCCTTCAGGCACAGGCTGCAGTTCTTCAGGCACAGGCTGCTCCAGTGCTGGTACCCTGTTGGATCACAAGTCCAGCAGCAAACCTGCTCCAGTATGGAACCTTCTCTCCATGGCTCCATGGGTCCTGCCAGAAGCCTGCTCCAGATTGGGCTTCCCAAAGGAGCACAGCCTCTTTTGGGCATCCACCTGCTCCATCATGGGACTCTTCAGGGATACAGGTGTTTCTCAATGGATCTCCACAGGTGGCAGGGGCACAGCTGCCTCACCATGCTGTTAACCTGGGGCTGCAGAGGAATTTCTGCTCTTGTGCCTGTAGCACCTCTTCCCTTCCTTTTGCGCTGACCTTGGTGTCTGCAGAGCTATTGCCCTCACATATTCTCACTCCTCTCTCCTCTGGCTGCAATTACATCTGTGCATTAACTTCTTATTTCCTTCTTCAACATGCTATCATGGATGCTATCATGGTACTACCACGGCTGAAAGGCCCAGCCATGGTGAGCAGTGGGCCCATCCTGGAGCCACCAGAGAATGGCTCTATTGGACATGGGCAAATCTTCTTTCAGCTTCTCAGAGGGGCCACTCCTGTAACCCCCCACTACCAAAACCTTGCCACACAAACCCAATACAAATATCCAGCTTGCAAAGTAACATCTATGTTAGCAGTTCCTACAGCCTATGACTCTGCATCTCACAGCCATTAATACACTACTCCTGGTATAAGAATGAGCAACAGAAATGGTAAAGTCTCCACATCTCTCTGATCAACTGCAACATCCAGTTTTCCTTGTTGGAAAATGCAAGGTTCTTTAGAGACACAGAAAGTGTCTTTCTTCCAGGAAGTGATGCAATTACACTTAACATCAATGTAGTTCTTAATGCTATGACTTCAGAATAATTTAACAATAGTAAAAGACTCATTCTGTACTGGATGTTCAAGTCTAGAAGATAAAAAAGGTGAAGATCAGAATTTGAACAAAAAACAAATTTGTGTTGGTGCCCCCAACACTACAAAGGGGACATACCAGAACCTCTGTATAGACTTACCTTCTATTGTCCACAGAAACACTTCTCAGAAAAGTGGAACATTCTCACTATTTGACAGGGAAACAATACAAGAAAAATATCCTCATAATATCTGTTGGTATGAATAATTTTCTTCAAGGTTACCGTAACCTTCAGTTGTCATTTGCCATGAATTTGCCTTGCGAATTTGAATTATCACTCATTTCCCTCCTTCCATCCCTTCCAGAATTACTTAGGTTTACCTCTTTGTTTAATTTGTTTGTTGAAACAGATCCTCCCTTTTGAAAATTAATTATCCAGGTAAATGTATGCCACTTTCATAGAAACTATATGTTGTGCAAGTTCTACAAACGAATAAATAAAAATATGAGTTTTGTTGTAGCAGAAAAAAAACAATATTCAAAAACTTTAATAAAATCTAAAACATTACAAAATGAGTGACCCTGTTATGCAATCTTATTTAGAACAATAGTCTTGTCTCATCTTGAGTCAACAATCTTGTCCAATCACTCATAAATGAAATACAGTATTTTACTACACTTGTACATGTCTGTTAGTATCAGTTTCTTGAGATGATGTTGTCAACAGTGACAGTAGCATTCATAAATAATTAAACTTTTCTTTTTTCAAATCTGAAAGGAAACATAAAACAGAATTTGTCATTTAAATGAAGGATTTATTGCACCAATCCAAAAAATAATCAAATTTTATTTGTTAATTAATTTGTGTGAGAAACTTGAAAAAGTTTCATTAGAAGCATTGGGTTGAAACCTGTTTTAAAGTGGAATTGGATATCAGATTTTAACAACTTCTTGACTGTTCAAAAGTCTCACCAGCTTTAGTATAAAGTTTTGGGAGCCTTGCATTAGAACAATTAATCACTGAAATGGAAAGAAACTAATGTATCCATTGGCACATAGATAAATCACACATGATTTTTTTTCTAATGTCTAGTCACTGAGAATAATAGAAAACACAGCTGGCAGGAACATTAGGAAATTATCTACTCAATTTCTTTCCTCAAGCCAAAATCAAGTGCACCTCGTTCATGCCTGACAGATACTGTCTTACATCCAGTCATGGTGCTTCCACACTTTCCCAAAGCAATATGGTCCTTAAAGATAGAAAGTTTTCTGAGGTATGTCAGCCTTAATCTACCTTGCTTTAATTTATTTTTTTTCACACACATTACAGATATGGAAAGCAGTTTATCCCTTTCCCCACTGCAGCAATCTTTTCTATACTTCAAGACCACTATCATGTTTAACAAAATGAAAGCCTTTTCAGCACATCTAGCTTTTCAGTGCTCAAAAATTGCAAGAGAAGTAAGCACAAGCCTACCCTGAGCTCCCAGAAACTGAGCTCTGAATGAAGATTGTGCTTGGAGGAATCTAGTTTTGGAAATCTGTTAGGGTAGAAGAAAAAAGGAAATTTGAAATGTAGTCAGGAGCAGTTTCTATGCAGAGCAAGTTGCATTATCCCCTTGTCACAATGAATATGGAGTCCAGTTAAAACACAGCAATGCAATATTTATGTGTAGTTCCAGTGGACTTCTGCAAATTTTATGATGAAGTGAAGGATATGGCATGTGTTTTGGAATGTGTGTCAAACCTGGACAGATTTCATGGAGTTATGTAACCTCAGTCCCTAGCGGAACATCTAAGCACGAATGAAATTATTCATAGGTAATTGACTTCTCTGTTGCTGCTCATGGATGTGCATTTCCTTGTTTAGCTTAGGAAAGTAGGAGTTAAGGCCTAGTTTTCCAGTGTCTGATATTTTTCACATGGGAGGAATTTCTACTAACCAAATTCTGTTGACATGCAAAAGTCAAAGAGCATTTATTTGAAATTCATTGGTTTCTTTCTCATTTTTTATTTTAAAATATGTGCCAAAATAATTTTAAAAGCAAACAACAGATAGTCTCTTAAAGGAAGGACATTGTGCTGCATCCAATTTATGAGATAGAAGCAAGAAGTAACTTAGATAGAAGCAACTGGACTGGAACTGGACTTTTTTTCCTTCTTTTATTGACATTGTCATAATTTTTCAGAAAGCTATGTTCATCTTGCTTGGGAACACTTCTATTTAAACACTCAGATTACTCTTTGAGCTATTTCTCTACTGACGGGAGATTAAACCAATTTCTGTTACCAAGAAGATAAGTTCACAACAACCTGTTCCAAAACATTTTTCCATATAAAGTAGAACGATTATTTCACAGAATCACAGAATTTTGAGGTTGGAAGAAACCTTTCGAGGTCATTGAATCCAACCCATGTTCTAACACCTCAACTAGATCATGGCACCAAGTGCCACATCCAGTCTTTTTTTAAACACATCCAGGGATGGTGACTCCACCACCTCCCTGGGCAGATGATTCCAGTATTTGACCACTCTTTCTGTGAAAAACTTCCTCCCTCATTCTAGCCTGTATCTCCCTTGGCGCAGCTTGAGACTGTGTCCTCTTGTTCTGCCTGTTGTTGCCCGGAGAAAGAGACCGACCCCCAGCTCACCACAGCCACCCTTCAGGAAGCTGAAGAGAGTGATAAGGCCACCTCTGAGTCTCCTTTTCTCCAGGCTAAACAACCTCAGCTCCCTCAGTCATTCTTCATACGGCTTGTGTTCCAAGCCCCTCACCAGCCTCGTTGCTCTCCTTTGGACATGCTCAAGCATCTCAACATCCCTCCTAAACTGAGGGGCCCAGAACTGGACACAATACTCAAGGTGTGGCCTCACCAATGCCAAGTACAGGGGAAGAATGACCTCCCTGCTCCTGCTGGCCACACTATTCCTGATACTGACCAGGATGCCGTTGGCCTTCTTGGCCACCTGGGCACACTGCTGGCTCCTGTTCAGCCGGCTGTCAACCAGCACTCCCAGGTCCCTTTCCACCTGAACTCTGTCTAGCTACACCGTCCCCAGCCTATAGCATTGCGGGGTTATTGTGGCCAAAGTGGAGGACTCGGCACTTGGACTTACTGAACTTCATCCCATTAGATTCTGCCCATCCATCCAACCGTTCCAAGTCTCTCTGCAAAGCTCTCCGTCCCTCTAACAGATCAACGCACGCTCCCAGCTTAGTGTCATCTGCAAATTTACTAATGAAAGACTCTAAACCCTCATCCATGTCATCAATAAAAATATTAAGCAGAACTGACCCCAGCACAGACCCCTGAGGGACACCACTGGTGACTGGCCACCAGCTGGATGCAGCACCACTCACCACCACACTCTGGGCTCAGCCATGTAGCCAGTTCCTAACCCAGCACAGAGTGCTCCTGTCCAAGCCACGGGCTGCAGCTTATCTAGGAGTATGCTGTGGGAGACAGTGTCAAAGGCCTTGCTGAAATCCAAATAAACAACATCTACAGCCTTCCCTGAATCCACTAGGCAGGTTACCTGGTCATAAAAGGTGACCAGGTTGGTTAAACATGACCTACCTTATTTATTATTAACCAGGTAAAATCTGCCATTCTGCACACCTCAAGTTCCACATTACTAGGCAGCAAAAACAGACTGTCATTCAAGGTGGGAATAGCTTATATTTAAGCCTAATACATATTGTAGCTTATATTTAATCCTAATACATATTGTTCTAGATGATCTATTTTTGTTATAAATCTTTGCATGTGTTTTGGAATGTATGTTTTTCAGGTGATGGTTATAAATATGTTATCCAGTTTGCAGGGCAGCATGCAAACTGGATAACAGTGAGCATGATTCTTCATAGAAAACCCTACTCAGTGCAACTTGAGATTTGCTTTTCTGTCTGAAAGGTATTCCCAAAGAAAAATGCTGCAATATCATGGGTGTTCCTAATTCAGAGATTATTTTAGAACTGGTTCATAACCATACAAGTTTGCACAAGGCTAAACTTCTCAGAGTCTGGGCTCTGGGGTGGTTTGGCCAACCAGCTTGATCACTGTCGTGGTGTAATAGTTGATCTGTAACTAATTTTTGCCTTGATTAAGCAGAAAGCTCAAATGATGCTTATCGTTCATACAAAAATGCTTCTTCATGCCTCCATTCCCACTTCTGTCTTCCCTGTTTCAGGACTGAAGAGATTTCCAGAACTTTTGCTATAGCCCTTTGCACATTCATAATCCAATATCACTTGAGCTTTCCCTGAATGATGTTCTCTAAATATTAAAAACAAAGACGGCTGAGAGAGTTTAAAAGTTTCCTCAAATTTTCAAGTCCAATATAAGCCTTGTTTCAGAAAGTATAAATCAAGTGCTTGAGACCAATGGATTAGCATTCATTATCATCATGTATAATATACTAAAATCTTAGGATGATACACTTAAAAATTTTACTCAACATAATCTAAAATCAAAAGTGCAACACCAAAAACTTCCAAATATCAAGAATTCCCCCTACAAGACTTAAAAAACCCTATAAATGCATCTAAAAACCAAAATAAGGATAGTTTGATTGTCTCACCTTCAATAAACATCATGTTCTGCTGTCCACAATCCTTTCAGATGTGTTTAGCTGTTTACAGAGTAAATGTAAAGTGTTAGACACAGATAGGGAAAAAAAATCACATTCTGTAGTCATAGGCAATATCATCAAAACAATGTTGTAGAACAACTCCCACTCCTAATACCATGATGCAATTTATAGATATCCTATATTGCTTGATTGTTTGCTTTAAGTACTCATCACAGGTTCTGACAATTATAGAAACTATTAACCTCTGTCTTCTTTAAATTGCTCAGATACCTTGATCTGCATATTTCTATCGTCAGGAAAAATAGACCACATTTTGAATCTGTCCATTATTAAACAGTCTTCAAGTATCAACATATAACTACAGTTAAAAAAACCCGTTTCTAGTACTAATAATAGGTCTGTAACTCAGATTCATTAATAGGTGTTATACATTTTCTTACAGGACTATTTATAAAAATCTTTTTCTTAGAGATTTTCTGTAATAATAATTTATACCAGACCTTAACATTTATGATTTGAGTTTGATTGTATCTCTCTATCCAATATACTATCTTTATTTAATTACAAAGCACCATATATATTGTTCAATATGAGCAAATTAATTAATAAGTAATGACACTTCCTCAAAGTCACACTATTCATCCCTAAAGCAACAGACAGAGCTTTACAGATCCTGCAGATTTTGCTTATTTTAGGGAAGGACCAGAACATTCATGGCAGTACTCATCTTTTAACTAATTCATCATTAACTTGTGCATTTTTTATGAATAAGATCCTTAAAAGAAGTAAAAGCTTAGAGTTCTGACTTCAAAATCCATAATTTAACATTCAAACTTAGCTTATTTTCAATAGAAACATATACAGTGAAAGCAACATTTGAAAACTTTTCCTTTCAAATGCTTAAATTTATCTGAGTAGAAACACCTTTAACAGACTATATGAGGGAGAAAGGACAATTTTTTTCATGTTCTCGCATCTGGAGAAAAGGTAGAAAAGACAAAAATACAGTGAGGATAAAAATTTGAGCTGAGATCAAGAAAGAAAAATTGTGAAAATTATGAACACTCTAAAAGGCTCTCAGATGTATGCAAGAAACTAAATTATATGTCTACAAACAAGAAAACACACTTGTAAATGAACTCTTGAGTAGATGGAAGTTGTTAAGATAGAGGATTTCATGACTGCCTCAAAATGATGGCTCGCAGCTGATTTTTCTATCAAATGTATCTACAATATATTAAAAAATGTTAAGAAGTCACTAAGCAAATAAATAGCTGGATTAAAGGGTGCAGCATATACAGCAGCAAAAAAAACCACAAAGTAGGTGGTTTAACACATTAACAGGATGCATCACTATATTATTTAACGACACTTTCCATGAAAAAAAAAAAAGTCATGTAAAACAGACAAATGAGATTAAGCAGACTCTTTATCAAGGCCCACTTTTTCCAGTGTAGTAGGGCAAGTGAAACTGACCACACAGTTCACAGTTTTAGGTATCTGATACCGTGCCAGGAAATCAAGTCTTCCAAGACAAAATGGAAAACTTAATCCTGTCTCTATCCAGTTGTCCTGGAGTACTTTAGGAGCTCTCTAAGTGGCAGAAGATTCTCCTACTGATATATGAGAAATCAGTATGCTTTCCATCTACTTTGATAAATATGGTTATCAGTGATGTTTTTCTTCTCCAGTATGATTGGGTTGCTTTTGGTACTTTCCCCCTCATTGCTGTAATGTTTTCCAATACTTCATTAATACTGAACCAAAATTCTCCATGTGGAATAGGGGAATCATTCCACACTTGTGTTTGTTAGGACTTGAGATGCCATTTTAAGTATGTGCTATAACATTTACAGCACAATCAAGATTTATTAAAACTACTCCACAGAGCACCATTGTAAAGAATTTATGAACTATAAAACTCCAATAAAGGTCACTTGAGATGCAAAAGTTTAATTTGGGGTATCATGTTATGGTGTAGTACTGCTAAACTTAATGCTTGTTTAAACAAACGGCTTGAGGATATTTGTCTCAGAATATAGGGTTTATTAACTTCAGTAAAACATCTTATTGTTATCTTTTTTTTCTGCTTAGCTTTGATTTTTAAAGTCTTGCTCACCTGTTTATGTCTGTTGATCTATTGCTTTACTTTGGTGAACATAAGCATAAAGCACAAGAAGATAATTTTTTTCCAAAAAAAAAGTATTGTTTAATAAAACTGTGCGTATTTTTATTGTTATCATTATTTTGAGGTTTAATAGTCCATTTCATAAAATTTGTTTTCTTTAATTGCCAGCTGCAAAGGTTAAGCCTACATTTACGCTCATCTGTGGAATGAAAAAAAAAGAGGGAAAAATTTTATTAATACTTTGTAAGAGCCTAAAAACTGAAGTTAAAAAAGAAACCATAACTTATGGATAATAATATAGAGTTGCAGGTGAATTCCACTGGATGAAGACCAAATTCTTTTGCTGGAAATTAATACTATTTATAAATTTTGAATGCAAATTTTCTCTTTCTCCAGCCTATTTCTATACTTTTTTTTTTTTTATTTTCCCAAATCTCAAACATTTGGAGAAACCCCTTGCTCAGCCAGTTAAAAACAGGCAGAGAATGCCTTTAAACTTCCAGGAGGTTGCAAGAGCCAAAAAAATTGTAAATTTGTTAATGTGAAATATTTATGATTTGTCAACAAAAATTGTTTCCTGTTAAAATTGGCAGGGGTGATTAATTGCTTTCTCTTAGTATGTTATTGAGGATTTAGGAAGTTTATAGAGGGAAGCTGAAATTGGTAATTCCATCTACCCTAACATAGGGCCAGAGCTGGTCCCAACAGAAGCAGCTATGAGAAATGATTTCATGTGGGGTTATAAAAAGGCATACAATTATTTGCATGTCAATAGCATCAGACAATGTTTTAAAGATTTTTGAAATGGTTTGTCTCTCAGCATATGGCTGTACAACAGAGAGGCCAGTATATTTAGGATCAAAATCACAGCAAAATTACTAACAACCAGAAATAACATAACATATAAAGCTTACATATTTTAGAAAACTGAAGAAATCTTGACCCTTATTCAAGAAAAAGGAAGGGGTCATTAATTTTAAAGATAGGGAAGACAACAGCTTGTGTTATCTACTGTTGATTCTCTACCAACGTGAAGCTCTGAAGTTAGACATGCTTCCTCTTACTTTCAGTACAAAAATTGCCTGTGGTCTTCAATGTGTTTCTTCAAGTGTTAAATTAACAAACCAGCTCCCAAAGCTGTCAGTGAGAAATGCCCCTGCATGTTCATTTTCAGCATGAGACAATTCACCCTGCAGACTCAGCACTCTGCCTGGGTCAGGTCTTCTCATTTTGACAGGGACCATATTCAAAATAAGTGTATTTACTACAATAAGAGGCGCTTGTTTGTTTGATTTTTTTTTATCTTGACAGAGCAAGTACAAATAAATAAGCATGTACTGCCATGAAATATTTAATCAGAGCCATAAGAAAAAGTAATTTCCTGAGGTCTCTGAGAAGATATTTTTAAATACATTCTGCCAACCCTTTGATAAAACTTCCATTTAAATTTCAAGTTACTCAAGGAAGCTATTTAAGTTTTTTAAGGCTATTTTATATTTCAAGGGAAAAAATAAGTTTGTGCTTACTTATGAACTGCATACTAAATTCTGCACACTACGATGATATTTTTTATTTTTTATTACTAGCAGACCTTGCGCATACACTCGCCTGTGTAACTACAGTTCTACTGAAAAGTGTTATTTTAAACATAGCATGGTAACAAACATGACTTCACGATACACATATGAATTTTGTGCTGCATTCTTGTTCTACTGAACTGCCTATAAGCATCTGTTAGATTCACCACAAAAGCAATCTAGAAGTAAATATTAACATTTAAGATATTAACCTAATAAAAAATGTGCACTTTTGCAAATAAAGAACAAGTGCCTAAGTTAAATTACTGAGACAACTTGTGCATTACACATTTTTAATAGCACTGTGCTTGTAGCATAGCACTGGGTTTTCTCACATAGTTTCACAGAAATGTGAAGAGGTCAGGTGGTAAGTAGTTTACATTGAGACTGTGGATTAGGCCAAGCACAGGCCTATAAAGTGTTTTGAAATGAAAATAGACAAGGGCAAATACAGCAGATGATTCAGGGGAAATTTTATGGACAGAACCCATGGAGATAATACTCTTTATGTAAGAGCCTCTTCTATACAGGGCTGCCAGGATCTTATGGTAGGTAAGGGAAAGTCTTAGAATTTAGCGCCCATTGATAGGATTAGAATGAGTTTGAAGACAGAGACAGAAATTCACAGGATGCTAAGACAGTAAGTTAATAAGATGGTAAAGAAGCATGAACTGAAGAAGTAGGACAGCATTAATTCACGAAAATAGATTGCCAGTAGGAGGCTGTGATCAACTAAGAGCATTAGACTGAGAAGGATGAGAATTCAGAAGAGTCTAGAGAGCTTTGAGGAAACAGAGATTTTTAATACCAGTAAGAATGTTTGTAGGTACTGCAGGAAGCACAAAGGGAAATCTGTGATGAAGAGGCTAAGGATACAGATCCAATTATATTCAAAAAGTAATTAGTGAGGATAGAAAGAAGAGAGGACTCTGAATTCAAGACAGAGATCTTGAATGGTTAATTGAAAGTGTCTGCCCAATATGACGTGATGGTGAAAAGTAAATGGATGCCTGTAAAAGCTAAAAAGGAGCAATGACCAAAGAGAAGCACTGCTACTCTTTTAAATCTACTGTAGTTTTTAATGTTCAACTATGGTGATAGACAGAAATCAACTAAATTAACAACTATATGAGAAGCTTAAAAGGAATAATTATTCATAATTTTTTAAATTTTAGTCAAAGAAATTACTGTCACTAGTTTAAAAAAAAAACATGATACCTTTCACAAAGCAAAAAAGGTATTACTGAACTCTCTGATCTCCATGAAAAATTATGGAAGCCTGAACCATAAGAAGACTCAGAAAATGTTTGGAGGCATTCACAGAAGGTTTTCATGGTCTGTTACATATGATAATTCAAATTACAAGTCAAGGAGGAAGTTCTACCCAGTATCTGTTTTGTCATAAGTCCTCCAGTATCTGCTTACAGTCACTGTAACATTCTTGGACAGTGAGTCCAAGACTTACGCATTCCCTCCATCTCTCTTGCTCATGTGCAAAGAGAGAGAGACATACACACACACACAGACGAAGCATGAAAAATTACTTCCATCAAGCATTGTGTTCGCATCATTAACAAAAAAGATTTTTTTTTTTTTTTAAGAATGCGATCATTGCTGAAGATTTCTGAAGTGCAGAATCTCAGATGTTGAGCCCCACTGAACCTATCATGGGCACTTGTGGGAGGACCCAGTCTAAGAATAGGAGACTGATGATGCTCTCTGGCAGAAAAAGTAAATACATGCTGCCTCACATGTGAAGGATGTGAAGTCAGGCCAAGGAAATAAGTAAGGAGAGTTGGGTAGAAGAGATGATGAGTTGGAGACCAGTAGGTAAGATCCAAGGAGCTGAAGGTGGCTAGAATATTTCTCCCCAGGTATCTTGGGGAAAAGTTATATATATGTATACACACACACATACATATATGAACACAAAGGGGTAGTTGGTGACCATTTGTGTATAAATAGATAGATATGTAGTTAGCATAGACAGCTATTCAGTGATTAATCTCTATCCAAAAAGAAACATTTTTCAATTCAAAGCCCTTCACTCAACACTTCCTTTTTCCTTCTTTTCTTGAAATCCACTGGAATATAAAGATAGGCCCTGTAAAACATGTCTAAGTGGTGTCAGCTAAATGCTTACAGAAGAAAGCTTTGAATCCAAGAATAGGAAGATGGAGGGAATCCATGATCTATAAGAGAACTCAGTAATTTAAATAACTATACGTAGGAAAGGCAAACTTCTGTAAAACTGTTGCAGGTTTTTGTCTCATTTTTTAGCACAGAAATGTGTTGAGCTTCTATAAATACCAAGCCATTCATAAGCTTTTGTTTAAACTGCTACTATAACTGTGCGTAATAGGTGTGAAAAAACATATTATTCTGTCTTGATTTTTATTTTTTGAGTCACAGTATCTTTTATTACTGATAAGTAGGTATGCCCAGTTTTGTTGTAATCGTTGATGCATGATATTGATCAACTCAGCAAAAACCTCTTTTGCTTTGGGGAATGTGTTTAACTACAACAGAACCTTTATTCAAGATCAGAGGATGTATACTGCTATTAGTCACTGTTATGGCCCACTTCTTCAAACCCATTCCATGCCTCATGCCCCAGAGCAAAGCCAAGAGCAAGTACAACAAATATACAATTTACAAGAAGTATATGTGTTTCACATTAGCAACAGATTAAACCACCCTAATAAATATCTTGTAGACACAAAAAGAGCAATTTTTATTTTAAATTTTTCATCAGCTTCCTAGAACCAAATATCAATGAAAGATTTACAGGAAAACACACAATCAGCCTCAAGTTTGGTCATTTAGGAAATATGCAACTTTTCCCATACAGCTTTGGCTAAACTAAGCATTTTTTGGTCACATAATAGGACTTGTTCCTTACATTAGCCCATAGGAGTGTTGTACATGTTTTTTATATGCACACAAGTCACAATATTCGGTTATATATATTCCATTATATTTGAAGAATATTCTCATACATTCCATCCTCTGTGGTGTCACAAATGAGTGTTTTAAGGTCACTTAAAGAATCGCCTCAAAGGTATCAGCAGAAGCAGGTTTAATATAAAAGTGAAAGAATGACAAAGTTCTTTGAAAAGGTTCTCTCTACTACTTAGGAGATACTTAAAACATGCAAAAGAAACACAGCCTAAAATCTAAAATCAATCAATCTAAACCAAAATTCAACCTGTGTGGAGGCTGGGGGAAGGGGCAAGGAGAATGGGATGGGGAAGGTTAGGATGAAAAGGAATAAGAAAGACCCTTCCCTTGCTAAACTGAGCTCCAGACTTCACTAACTGTTTGGACCTAAAGTTTCAACAGCATTAAATAACACTTAATCAACAGCTTATGTTACACAGTTTAACAAAATATTCATATAGAATTTATTATAGTACAACAGTATCTCATGGCCTAACTTACTGATAAATCAAAAATACTTAAGGATCCAGGAGAGCAACACTCATTTGCCATAAAGTAATCACACTTGCATGCACACAGATGTAAGGAATATGTAAAAAACACACTTGTGGAAAATTCCCCTCAAATTCAGTGACTTACTCACACTGGATGCTTTTGCATCTTCTCAACAGCAAAGAGTTGAGCCTTGAGGAGTGAGGGTATCAGTCCAGGCTCCATAAGTGGTGTTTGATGTCAGTTCTCCAAGTACAGCAAACCTGAGGCTTTGATGGCTCTGAGAGGCGCCCGTTCAGAGTGAGATTGCTGTTTGCAGCCTGGCTGCTCCAGGAGGGCTCAAAGGGTCTCACTTTGGACTGCTTCTTATTGTGTTATAAGAGAGTGGGCTTTAGTCACAAAATTTTTTCATCCTGGCTACAATTCATGCAAGAAAAATAAGTTTCCAAAGCTCTTCATTAAAAAACAAGAGTTCATAAGACAGCATTAGTTCCTTGGAGCAGATAGCTTCTGGTAAACTCAAGAGGAGCCCAGCCCAGGCACTGTTCATCAAGGCCAAAGCCTAACAAACATTTTTCAGATCATAGTGTGGCCTGGGGGAGGTTACACTGCCACTCATGGCCATAAATACCTAGTCAATGGAAAGAAAGTGGCTAGATACAGAAACCAAAGCAGGCTGCTCTGCTCTGCCTGTACCCACGTAGAAGAATGGAGAACTCCTATATTGTGAGCTGCTGCATTATACAAAGTAAGGGCTTAGAAAATTCAGTGTGGGTTGTGTTTTAATAAAACAATTTTCTTGCGAAGGTCCACAAGAAAGCACATTGTCTTCACCTAATTGTCTTCTAAAACATCCTCACATACATTGTGTGTAATGTATATTTTTATTTCTAAAGGCCTTCCTATTTCAGTGAATTCATACAGCTTATTATTTGAAAGCAATGAATGTAAAGAAATATTCTCAGGAAAGTGTAAAAAAGGCAAAAGGTTGTTAGTTGGCAAAACTTTTGTTCAGCATCACATAGTTTTAAATTGCAGCCTTGAAAAATTAATTGAAAAATACAAAACTAAAATGGAATCGCTTTTTAATCATCAATGCATACATACATTGTATCAGAACTCACACTCCGATGACAGAAGTATTGGTATTTGTAAACCACAGTAAATCTCTCTATGAAAAATGGCTGGAAGGTAAATTAATATCCATGTACAAAACTACATGTTGGCAGGGCCTCTGCCTGTTTTAAAGCAGCTGAATAAGCGCCTTAGTTGCTAGGGCTTTTTAATCCATTTTTTCTTCAATATAAGAACAAAGCAAAAGTTGATTTCTCTGCATGTGTCTGTGGGTTTGTGTGTGCCTGTGTGTGTCTCAGTATATTGGTAGTAGGAACAAAGAAATGAAGATATGCCCTTTTGAGCATCCCTCATTTTGTATCATTCATAAAACTTTGTATTTATGGTGATTTGTAATAATTATTGACAATAATGCTGTAATTACAGTATCTGTCTTTAATCCACCATTTGCTGACTGTTTTCTATCCCTGATGTAAATTGTTTCATTTCAAAATTTATTTTCTTTCATAGTCTATTTATTTCTACCTTCTAATTTTTTCCCTTGTTATTTGTGACAGAAATTAAGAACTTGATAAATATATGTTAGTCAGATGAATTAAATAAAACAAAAATATTTTTCCTTGACCTTTGCTGTACTTTTAGATTTTTTATTGTTTCTTTAAGATGGAATATCCAATAATAGTAACAAAATCTACACAAGATGCTTGTCTCCCTGACTATCCCAGGACAAGAATATCACTACGTCCTTGGACTTCTTTAGTTTAGTCAGTAATTCTAGGACATTGTAAGACTCTCTTCTGTGAGTTAGCCTCATAGAAAAGAGCTAAACTAACCAGTTTTCACTCAAACATCTAAACATCTATTTAATATTTAGAATTTGATGATGTCAAATCAAGAATGCAACCATATATATGAGTGCCCACGTAAGGAGAGCAAAACTACAAGTCCAAAGTCAACAGATTTACCCAGAATCTTTGAGCCAAAATATTGTACCAAAGAATGCAGGAAGAAAAGGGATCCTGACCCAAGGAATGGAATCCAAATTACATACTTTTTTGGAGTTTTTTATTTTAAATATAATCTAAATTTGTTCTTTGAGCAGATCACTGTGGATCTCAGTCATGCTCTGATCATTTTCCTAACCATGCACAGAAAGAGATAAAAACTATGGGGAAGGGTTTATTCTTTTTGTGAAGCTGTGCAACGATTGTAGACTGAGATTATAAGACTGAGTTATCTTATAAACTGTAAAGTAAATAAAGAATATTCACAAAATTCCATGTATTGATCATAAGCAGAATGAGCTGCCAAAATTTCCTTTTTGGTTGTTTTAGGTTTTTGTCTTGTTTTGCTGGTGAGAGTTTTCATAAACTAAACAATTTATAGTCCTAATCTTGTGCTTAGGGACACCCCAACGTTTTTTATCATAAAACCAACAAATTTGAACCATGACAAATGTTCGTAAACATTTCAGAGCTAGGCACAGGTGAGATAAAGATGGAAGGCAAGAACCCTAAAATTTGTTCAGCAGTGCTGAAATGAGCAACAGGAGGCAGGAAGAATGCAGAAATATGGTGTGTCAGTGCAGACATCTCGCATCTTCCTCTGAAATTGCCAGGACTGAGACAATGCAGATGGACACAGCAGGGCCTTCAGTATAGTGAAATGGAGAGGAGTGTTTCATTTATTTATTTACTTATTTATTTATTCTCCCCTTTAATTTCTCATTTCAGAATTTGTTTAACTGAAGACTGAAAAAATCTATTGTTTACTTGTAACAGCAAGTGCAAAAAGACAGATTTTCTGAACAGCCACCTTTTCCAACAAATATAGGCACAGATCTGCTCTGAAAGGTACAAATCTTAAGTGTTAACATTTATAGATCCAGAATACCACGGAATTTTACCATATAGTGAAGAATCAGATATTGCAATCCCTAGAGAAATAAGACTCCCATTGGCATCAACAGGGTTTTGCTTGAGGTCAGAATGCAGGATCAGACACTACATCACAGAGCTGCTGTCAGACCAAGCCAGAAACCACTTCAATACATCACTTCTTGCTCACTATATCTCAAAAAGAGAGGGTCTCACCCATCTGCTGCTTTGAATTTTTTTAAATAAAGAAATGCAGACATAACTAATTGAGACATCTGTGCCCTTCTATCTCCAGAATTAAGTAACATGGAATATGATGATGACATAATGTTCAGTGAGTTTCCTTAATGACTTTTTTTCCTTTGTAGACAGCTTTGGTAGTCTCTCTAGCCAAAATATTACAAGAAGCTCAGTATTTCAAAATTAATCTCTTGGCAATGTTTTTAAGTATCTTAAAGATTTTAAATTATAAAAAAAAAAAATCCCCAAGTATTATTTCTGCTTTCTTCTCTTCATATTTTGGATATTTTTGATACACTTTTTTCTTGTCAGTATAATTAAAGAAGGAAGTAAAAGTACAACTAAATCAATTAATAGAAAACATAAGTACAGGGAACAATAGCAAAAAATAAGAGGAGATTACATCAAACAACACGATTACATCATGATGACGTGTTGATGGATACAGCACAAGCATCTACAGAGCAGTATATTATGTGCATATAATGACATTCTGGGCCACACATAATTTGCAGAGACTGTAAGTTTTAAGCTAAATAGAGAGAGAAACTAGAGAGCAAAGGCTTCAAGAGCAGAAATGTCTATAAGAGAGGTGAAAAAGAGAGCAGTATAAGAGAGTGGATGTACAGATGAGAGATCAGTTCTGAGATAACTGAGGTGGGAATACAGAGGAGAGCTCAGGTCTGTCACACAGACTGTGAAAGGGCACAGAGAGTAAGTGTTGGTGAAAAATGCTAACCAGGAGCAAACAAATTTGGGACTTTCTGAAAAGGAAAGTGTAAAGAGATTATAATTTTTATTTTATGCACACTGCAGTCCTGAAGCAACAGCTAATTGCTGATGAGAAGCCTTTTTACATGCACACAACCAGACAGAAGTATAATGATAAAAAAATAGAGCTGGAGACTTCTCTAAAATTCACCATGAGTATCAGTGATCATCTGTAAAATAACTCTCAGCCATTTCCTGCACAAGTGTTTAGCAATGGAATGGCATAGAAGGAAAAAGTCTAAAAAGAACAATTGTCCATACACAATAAAGTAGACACACTGAAATATTTATCATTGTTTCTACTGTATATGATATACAAATTATTTAGAAGTGTTTGCAAATCTCTTAAGTGTGTATAAATGAATTAATCAGAATAGTTAACAAGATTTTAATTCAAACAGCAACATTTCAAACAGGGAAATTTGATGTTTTTGTAAATTAATTTTTTTTTAATTTTGTGTGCAAGCGAATCAGGCTATTTGGATTTTTTAAGCTAACTTCCCTTAAAAGATATATGAAAGTCTCCTTCCACATTTTTAACAGCCTAACCTAGTTATAAATAATTGCTGTTGACACGGGATTTACACATATCCTTACAGTGTGTCATTTTTTCAAATGCAAACAAGATACCTGCTGCGTATTTGCTTCAGGAAGCATGTCAGATATAAATCACTGAGTAAATATCCTTACCATTCATGTGCAACATAATTAATTTTTAAAACAGTCTTTCTAGTATCTTCCCCTTTTTTTAATTTTCTGTTAAAAAACCCACTTTTATATCTCAATTTAGTTTGAATATAAAATGTAAGTAATAAACACCCTGCATACTATGACTTTAGGCCCTGAGAATGCTTCATTATGGTTTGGGCAGAACACAAGACCAAGAACAGAACACAAGGTTGTATTCACATCATAAGTAAAGTTTTTCACACTCAAAGGGTTTTTATTGTTTTCTATTTTATTTCTTTCTCAAGCCAATATATTACTTAGGAATAATAATATACTTAGGAATAATAATGTACTTAGGTACAGCCCACCTACCCAATATACCTGATTGGAGACTAACTCCTCAAAAAAACCCAACAAAACAAAACAAAACAAACAAACAAAAAAACAAAAACAAAAAACTCACATTAAATTTAAAGATACAATTACTGAAAATAAGTTATCTAGGGACTTGAAGTTCAAGATCTTCAGGCATGTCTGCCATTGTTACATATTAATAATAGAAATAATGTAGAGAGGTCAGAAGTGATATTTGAACTTTGACACTGTTCCTTAGTAAACATGCCAGGAATTTCTCCTGTATCCTTTGCTACTTTTTTCTTTCTTCTGCCATGGATGAAATGTTGAGCACGTGCACTGTAATTCTCACTCTGACTGTCACTCACACCTAATGGTGCTGAAACACAGAAGATGTGAGGCTGAGCTGGTTGCTCATATCTCTAAAGATAACCTCTACAGACATATTAATTAACCTGAAAGGTCCTATGTGGATATATGTGAATTAACTAAAGATGGTGGGATAAGCTTACCACAGACCAAACATCCTGCTTTGCAGAAGTCATGTTTTACAAATATAATCTGCCAGCTTTAAGGGTTTAATCCTACACATCAGAGGTGCTGAGTATTGCTTGTATAAGCACAAGATAAAAAAGGATGAGCTGCAAAGGGGGCACAGCAAAGCTTGCAGCTGCATTAGCAGGAATAGCACTGCTACATAAATGTCAGCTTGTTCCCATCTAGTGACAGATGTTAAGGCTAAAGATGAGCTAGAAGAGTTTAGTCCTTGCTGACAGTTCAAAATGATACTTGAGACCACCTCTCTCCAGGCACACCAATCACCCGCATCCCTACTGTGTTAACCAGAAGTGAGGCCAGAAGTCTGAACAATTTGCTGTAACTATTCAATGCTTTGTTCCTTGTCCAGTCCTGACACACACCTGGGAAAACAATGATGCTCATGCTCCACCTCCTTCTCTCCTTATTTCATACATCATAAGGAAAAAAATGGATATTTATCTTCCTATAATTTACTTCTTTTTTTTTTTATGCAGAGACATTTATGCTGTGCAATTACTGTATTTTTGACTTTCTTACAACTGTTGGCATGTGGAGTGTCTGTTTAGCATTAAGCATGAATGCCTTCCTTTGAAAGAAATTTCTCTTTGAGGTACCTCAAATAAGGTGATCCCAAGGCCCCCTGGTTACTTCTGAATTCTGCATAAATGTTAGAAGAATTTGAACTCTACTCATAAAACACCATGTCCAGTGGATGTTTCTTGGGTGGAGAACCCTGCAAATGCCATAAGGGAAACATTTCTGCAAAATTTCTAGATTGTGGTGTATTGGTGAGCAGCTGCACATATATTCATTTCACTTAATTCCCAATGCAAAGGCTTGCTATTTTTCCTGCCATTTTAATCTCATTCCAACAGTCATTACGAAAAAAATTTCTGTCATGAGATTCAGCACAAATTGAGCATATCAGGAACATTCAAACCCATTAGAATGTGAGTTAAATATTAAAATCTTAGTTGTTTAGAACCTTACATTGGCAGTTGTTACTGTCTTTTCTATTCCAGGCTCAGAAAGAAAAAAAAAAAAAGGTATGAAATGCAAAAAGCCTGAAGAAGTAGGCCCGAAGCAACTTGTTATCACAAAATATCCACAATTCAAGTTTAGTAAAAACCAGCCTTACTTCTGCTAAGATATAAAACAAAGCAAACCACAATTTTCATACCAAGGGTCAGTAAGAATATTTGTTTCTGCTTCTGAAAATTGTCTTTCTTCACAAACTTCTTCAGTGTGACTTTCAACCCGTAATAACTGCTGAAGCTTTTGGCACTAGTATGTAATGATCATGTCCCCACCAGCCTCTGTTTTTTCCACTTGCCACCTTCCTAAAACACATCCTCAAAACTGTGTTCTTCCTGCTTTAATTTCATCATATGCCACGGGGTTTTCCACACTTACTGTATAAGATGTCTAACTAAAATATAAAATCTATCAATTTCTCTACTGAAAGTATTTTCCCAATGCCATGTTTGATTCACCCCTAGGAAAATACACACTTCACTATTATCTGCGTCACTATTTTATATTTTCTAAATAAAAAGATAATAAAAAACCTACTCTCCTCTTCTTTGGACACTGCTGACAATCACCTTAAAAAGACTACAAAGTTAAATCCTGTGTAAGTAAAGTTTGAGATCAGAGAGAAAATTGTTTTCTCAATCCACAGTGCTCTCTATAATTCTTTTTCTTAAATTTTCTCAGGTCTTTTGACCTGCAAAAAAAGGCTTATGCAGTAAAGAACCATGAATCCAGCCTAAGCTCAGAGAGTAAAGAAAATCCATGATAAAGTCATGTTGTCTAAAACTGTTGCTGTAGGGTTAAAGCTTGTGTCTTGCACAATATAGGTGATATTGTGGTTTAACCCCAGCAAGAAATTAAGCACCAGACATCATCTCACTTCCTCCCCCCGATGGGATGGGGGAGACAGCTAAAAGGGTAAAAGAGAGAAAACTCATTAACTAAGATGAATTAGCTTAATATATACAGTAAAAACTGCATGCACAGACAAAGTAAAATATTAATCCATGGGCACGCAGATGTTCAACCATCTCCATCACACATGTAGGGCTCCATCACACTTAACAGTGACTTGGGAAGAGAGAACAGCATCACTCTGAATGTGCTCTCCCTTCCTTCTTCTTCCTTCAGGTTTATATGCTGAGCATGATACCATATGGTATAGAATATTGCTTGAGTCCATTGGGATCAGCTGTCTCTGCTGCATTCCCTCTCAATTTATTGTGTGCTCCCAGCCTCCTTGCTGGCAAATGCAAGAAGCAAAAAAGACCCTGACTCTGTGCACAGGCAGCTCAGCAGTGATGAAAACATCCCTGTGTTATTTACTCAGTTTTCAGCACAATTCAAAACATACCCCAACCCTAGATACTGTAAAGAAAATTAACTCTACCCCAGCCAAAAACCAGCACTGGTGAATACCAAGACTGTTCTTGTACTCTTGTACTCTCAATTCTGTTCTCATACCCTTTTCTGAGATTTTATGAACTGTCCTATCCACCCCAGAGCTAAGAAAAAATATTCATAGTAACTTTGTTCAAACTTACGTGTTGCATAAAAGCACATAAACTATAGGTTTGTTTTAATTGTTAGAATCATTTGTGACTATTAAAGTACTCAGTTTTAGGACAAGAATAATAAAATTGTCAAAAGAAGCAGACAGGCAGACATAGTCAAGGTCCTAACCACATTACAGAAGGAAATCATCTAGGTTTATGTTTTAACCATAAAACTTCCTTTGCAGAAAGTGTGCAAGTTTTATTTCAGTGTATTTTAACAGGTGAAGTTATTATCTAAATTTTGAATGCAATGATTACTCAAAAATTTCCTAAACCAAGAATAAAGGAGAGTGAGGAAATGTGCCAGTGAGGTACTACTAGCTGAGTAGTTCCAATCTGACAATTTAAGACTAGTATTTTTTGAGTTTTTGACAAAGTAGTTTTTATTCTTTATTGTCTTTACTACATTTTCAGTTTCCTGACTGAGGAGAAAAATCTTACCTTCCTTGATTAAAATGCAGCAGAAATGCAGTGGATGTAGCATAAGAAATAGCTAATACTCTTGAGTTAAGGTCTCAAACCATGTTTGCATATATTTTTGGCAGTGTAAATAGAAGAAGAGTGGAGGCAGAAATAGAAAAGAACTTAGATAACAAAAAATAAGCAATTACATTCAAAGTGGTAAAAATAAAATGGTACAGTCCAGTGTAAAACCTAAGTTACAAGAAGGGCAGAGAACCCCTGTTTTACCCAAAGCAAGGAAATTCTTTTAATTTCTCTGAACATATAATAGAACTAAAGGCTAAAGAACTAAAGGCACCTTTTACTTTTAGACTGAATATAAAGTGAGAGTTGCATACTGAATACAAATGCTAACTTGCTATAGATCATGCTGCCAGAGAAACCTGAAGTTAGTTAGCGGAGTGCATCCACCAGTGGATGGTATTCCTGCAGCAGCGGATCATTAATCATCTGCATAAGTGCCTTCTTGCCTTTGATGAAAATCAGGTCTGCCATTCCCTGGCATCACAGAAGGCTCTGAAGGCATGCATACCTGAAAGTGTAAAACAGCATCATTTGTTCAATAGAATCACCAGAAATCAAAATAATGCTTTTTGCTTACATCACACTGAAAACAGGGGTCAGATAGTCTCTAGGCTGGGTGAGGAACTCATCACCTATTAATGTAAGGGAAACAGAAGGGTCTATCCATATGACATCAAATAAGAATCATTATGAAATAGGAATCTAACATAGATGAATCAATAAAACCACAATCATGCTACCTCCTCTCTTTTTTTTCTCTTTTTTTTCCCCCTCTGGTTCCAAGATTCAACAGTACAAGAAGGAAGTAGGAATGACAAATACCAGAGGTCACATTAATACAACATGTTTCAACATGAGAATCTTGTTTGAAGAACTTCTAGGACTTTGCTTCTATGTATGCTGCAAAGGAAAGAGAGAGACTCTAGTTTTAGAGAAGTTTGGAATTTAGAGATGTCTGTTTGGACTACATGTACTTGAAAAAGGATTGGTTTAAACATTATGAATTTCACTAGAGTGAGGTTCTTTGAATACATGCTGTAGCTGAAAGACTTGCTTGTTCAGTGTACAGGTTGTAGCATATATGGGGATTCTGAGTTTGTTAACTGCCTATTTTTTCTTTCCTCGTGGGCCTTGCTCATAAAGGTTCTTATTATTTAGGGTTTCTTTGGTAAATTATTAAAGAAAATATTAAAATATTTGAAACAAATGACATGTGAAATACCTAATCCATATTTTGACTAATGCACAGAAAGTCTCAGGCTAACAGCTGGAAATATGCTAAATTTAATCGGGCAGCAGATCTATGCATGATGGAAGGACTAAAGTTGACCATGGAAAAAAGAAACAAACTCCCTGAGTGGACATTTTGGGTGTTGCCAGAGTTTTGATAAGCTCATGCCCAGAAGAGTCATTAAAGGATTGGCCACCTACACAACCTCAGTTACTGGGAGAAAATTCCACACTGAGTCTGAGTTTCCAGCTAGGAAACTCATAAGAAAATATCTCATCCCTACACCCTGCAGCAACCCCACTGTGACTGAAATTGGCTATAATACAACATTTATTTCTGCTTCAACACAAAATTCAGTCTAAAAGAGCAAGTGTCTTGTTAATTTTAGCCCCTAACTTAAAGATAAATCAGCAGCATGCTTTTCATGTGTAAATCACACACAGAATCACACAGAATCACTAGGTTGGGTGAGACCTGCAAGATCATCAAGTCCAACCCATGCCCTAACACCCCGACTAAACTATGGCACAGACTCTGAATCATATGATAAAGGAACAATTTGACAGAAGGCTTGGGGAAGTACTGAAGAAGTGTCTTCTCTGCTCCTTAGAAGAACAGTTTTGTGCAATTGTTTTTGCATTAAGCCCTTTTAGGATCAGATTTGCACTGTATAGTAACACAGTGCTCCATTGCTGCAACTAAGCAAAAAACCCATCTTTTATTTTATCCTTGGTAATCTGAGTAGAGAAGTCATTACTTCTGGTTTTGAACTACAGGAAATGCCATTTCCACCTGAATAAACTTAATTGCAACACCTACTTTTTCCATTATGCCTTTTCAGATTAGTCTTCCCTTTCTTCATAGATGGAATATTTCAAACAAAGCCAGTTTTTCTCCCTTTTTCCAAAAATGACCGTCAGGTCTATCTTTAAAAATTTTAAATATTCTATGTAATATTAGTGTAATTACTGACAAATACAGCCTTTTTTGTTTGGACAGTTAGTTAAGTTTTCCTATTATAATAGAAGGATGGTTGGGGGATAAGGGTCTTACAGAAGCACAGGTAGCTTTATATTGCCTTCGGCTATATCCATGTGAACTTTCATATTTGAAAGCTATTTTCTCTGGAGGAGTTTATTTATTTAAAAACCACATAAATTCACAAGAAGATGTGCTGAACAAAGTTGCTGTTATTTATGGATTTTTAAGACACGGTATGCCACATCTGATTTTCAGAAAATTATTCATAGTTCAAATTTCTGAAACATTTCCATATACCACCCTCCAACGATGGCCCATCTCGAAGGAGTGTTTTAAATTCTCTGTTGCTGGTCATTCCTGTAGGCAATGTTTATATAATTCTCATTCCATTGTTGTAGAAAAATAATTTTGTAAAAGCAATTTTAAACTGCTCTCTTAAAAAAAATACTTCTATATTCCTTTTAAAAATTCAATCTGTTTGTAAATAGGGAGGAGGAAGAAAATAAATGCTTCTAAGTTTTGATTTCTTTGAGAAATAGTCAGTAATTGTAAAGTGGAATGACTGTTCAAGTCTCAGGTTCTGATAGTAATGAGAAAAGGCAGAAAAAGGAGGTAGATTTCTGTGCAGTATCTGTCTGCTGTACCCTTGTTTATTTTTTATGTTCTGAAAAACATACACAATCCATCTCCACAAAGCTATTTTTTAGCAGCCTGCTTAAATATGTTCAGCAAATACAGATAAGAAGTACCATGGGGCTTTATGATTGGAATGGTTTCAGCTCTGACACATCCTGAGCAATGTGCACTGTAGTTTAAAGATTCATATTCTGAAATACATTTGCTGTAACAAATTTTTCATTCACAGATAAGTAAGTGTCACATGACAGCGAGCACTTGAAGGATAGAAAAATGCACTTCAGGTACACAAAGTGCATGACTTTTTCAGCACATCACCTGTCAAAAACATAACCAGCTAAATTCATCTTATGATTGCTTGTTTTACTTTGCTTTTTTCAGGGGTAAAAGAAGCACTGTAGTTTAAATTAGTCAATACTCATGAAGGTACTCAACTGACAAGTGAGGGGAGTAAAATCTTCTGTTTACTTCTGTGATATTCTCACTGCATTTTTCAGAAAATCTTGATATCACTTATTGACATGACTAATTATACTCTTCACACCCATTTTAGATGGAGTATCTAGTTCATGAATTGCTTCTACTACAGTACAAAGCTTCTACTACTCAATTAAATTTCTTGATAGCTAAATTTGAAAGAAATGCAATCTACTCTGTTTCTAAAGCCAAAAGAATGAAAAAAAATGAGGCAAATGAATGCAAACAAAGATGAAAATGTTGCCAATGAAAGCATTTTATTAAGGCATTAAAAATGCTCAAGTAAAAACATCCAGTTACTGTAACATGACATCTTTCTGAAAACTGAGACTTTCTAGACATTTGTGGAATCATTTTTTCAGCTTTTCATGAGGAGAAAACTATTTCAATTATCTTCATAGAAACAGTTAATGGAGCTCATGGAAAATACAACAATCTCATTTATATAGTTTGCAGTTTTCATTAGCCATTGTAAATTTAAATATAGGGATGTTATTTTATTTTTTCATTGGAGTCTAATATCAATAAATTTTCATCCTGACAGCTTGAATGTCACAGTATTTGTAGCAGGTTTTTTTGCAATATCTTTATTGCCTAAAAATTACTGTTTCTACAGATTCTATTGAAATAATAATAAATACATGAAAACTCCAAGATCAGTTTTACTGCTTTACATGCAAGAAAGAGGCATACAGACCCCAGCATTAGGGAAAAATCCAGTAATTCAATCATCCCCAAACACAGCCTGTTCAATGAGCACTCCAGAACCAGAAAATATTGCCTTCCTCCTTACCTAATTTTTTCGATCAACTCTTCAACCAAGTGATGCAAAACTGAGACAAATTGTACGTCCCCAATGCTTTTAAGGGTAGCTGAGTTGATAGCACCTTTATAATGCAATGAGTGAGTGAGACCTTTGCCCCTCCAATACCTTTCTAGCAGAACACTCTAAAACCAAAGTCCAAGGCAAAGGCTAGATGCTCCAGACACATTCTTTGGGCAGCACTGGGGAACAGAAAACATAGCTTTTGTCTCAGAAAACAGCAGTATTGTGAAGGGTTTTTTTTCATTTTCAGTGAGAAACAGGATAATGAATATCAGCTCCTCCAGAAGGGAGAAATAGACAAGGTAGAGGAAAAAATCCAATTAAATCCCTATGCCATGCAAGAATCCAACAACAACAAAAAAAGGGCTGACTTATGAATGTATATTTAACTTATATTTTAAGAACAGGATGGTAGAATTGAAATTAATGTTACTTAAATAATTTCAGATTTTTTTTAGTTCCATTCTATGTGGAATTTATTTCTTCTGACTGTTGCCAGAAGACACCATCCACCCCTCCGCTACTCAGGCCAGGATTAAAAATCTTTTATTCTTTGCCCTGATGCCCTAAACAGAGCTTCTAATTTAAAATCCTATTTTGGCAAAACATTTAAATGTAGGAAGATTGCATGACAATCCATTTAAGTGGTTTGTGTATCTATGGGGTCTACATGTAGCAAGATAGAGAGAGAGAGAAGTAGAAGAAAAGAAGAAAAGAAGGAAAATGAGTAGGTCCAAAACTGACACTATGGATCTTGAGTCAATCCAGCACAAAACTAAAGGACAAATATAACTCTCCTCACTTCACTCACATTGGAAAGTGAAGCTCTTTTATCCACTTTCTCTCACACACATTCTTTCTCTTTTCCTACCACAGTCAGATACTGTTTGTGTGCGTGTGTGTGTGCCTTGCAGTCACATGCAGAAACCATACACACAATGCCAAAAAAAGCCCTATGTTTCTGCTGTAACATCACAACTTCAAAGCCTTAGAGACCAGCAAATAATTGTAGCACTGAGCTGTAAGAAGCCCATGATTCTAAGAATAAAACTTCATCTTAAAAGAGATAGAAAGGTGAAGCAGGCTGCTTAATTCTAAAATTGGTTATTCAAAAAACACTCAATTGCCTCTTGCATCATGTGGAAAGTTAAAAAGGATTTCAGAGACAAAATATCAAGATATAATCAACTTGTCCTTCAAAAAAATGTTGATTTGTATCACTCAAAATCTAATAGTTGATAATTGCCAAGGAAAACTAATCAAGAAATGTTTGAACTCATGAGTTTGTACTCACTTTACCATGTCAGCTCCCTGTTATTTTAATCCCTTAACCTCTGAGTTAATTTTATGGCTACAAATATTAGGAAAAAATATAACTGTATGTAATTATGAATTACCAGCTGATACGATCATTAATAGGGTACATTTCATCTCACTAGTTATGTATCTGGCAGTCTAATTGTTTGTAAACCTCAAAGCACACATATTGCTCCTTCAAAGTTTAACAAACTCTGTTTAGAAGTTCAGCTGGGGTGAGATAGCCTTTAAAAATCTAATTAACACTATTTTTTGTCTCTTTCAACTTAGATTACCTACTTCACATGCAGTTAGCTGACTTACGGATAAAAATAAATTAACCTGTTTGTTCTGCTCATGAATATAATGCCATCCAATAAATCTGTCTGAGGCAGAGTCTATTTTCAGTGTATCCTCTTTTTTCAGGTATTTTCTTTCTCCTTGGAGGCATACATATATCCAGTTTATGGGAACAAGGAAGCACAATTTCCAAGAGACACAATTCTAGTATCCCTTTAAGGACTTCTGAATAATTGTATGTGTTAACATTATTGTGCCTCCATTTCCATCTACTAAAGTAAAAAGTTGCCAAGCAAGTAGACAACCTCTTAAGTATGTCAAAGTCCAGGTAAGACTTACATTGAGCAAAGAAGGAACACACATAAAACATCTTCTATGATACATCATTCTGTTTCCTATGTGAGAATCTATTTTTCTCAGACTGACAAACTTACAGAGTGAATGAAAGTCTGCACAATTGGTCCCCAAAATAAAGTTTTATCACGTTACACCATCTGAACATTTTCTAGAACTCAATACTCTTGTGCCTTGGAAATTCCCATTTTGTGCAGTTGAATGAATTCAGAACTTTGTTGAAGAGATAAAAAAATCAGAAAGGAAAGAGACTCGTGCAGTGTTATTTACTCCAAAGTTAATTTACATTGCTTTTCAACCTATCTTTGACCATAATGATCTCAGCGCAGCAAGGATTTCTAGGCCTATTCACCCAACCAGTAACATACGATGCAAATCTACCACACAATTAAAATTATGATTGCAGTAAAAGTAGTCCAGCTGGACAATGAATCAAGGCACTTTTTTGTGGGCATAAATCTAGGCCATGAGCAAGTGATATTTCAGTATTATATAATATATTGTTACTGCACAGTATCCATTCTTCCTTTGTAAGCAGCATAGTCTGAATGTATTTATAGAACAGAGCAGGTTGTTGTTGGGGACCTATCATCCATATATGTATTTTGAGGAATCTTTACATGGGAGTAAAATTAATCTGACTGACTGAATACTCACTCACAGGAGAGTACATGTGAGGTCCTGGAGCAAACTTCCTACTCTACTTTCATCAAAAAGGAGTACAACTCAAATGCTGCAAGATGCAAACCAAAGCAGAGGTAAGTGAGGGCAGTTCCTTAAGTAGATGAAACTTCTGATCTTTTTAGGTTTCAAATTACCTTTCTATGATTTTTAAAGGGTATTGATCCATCACAGTCCTAGAATAGATTCTGCAGCACTGTTTGCAGCATGTACATTATTTTCTTCATCTGCAAGTCTCTGCCAATTCGTCAAATTAGAGATAAACACATTAGAGTTTTGGACATAAGTAACGCAAATACTGTAATATCAAAAGTCAACTAGTAAGACAATGCAAACTTTTTGCATTTACATATAGATTCACTTCAGACTCTCCTGACTTTGCAGACAAAAGTGTGGAAAATTACTAATGAACAAGCCATTGGATTTCTGACTTCCCACATGTAATCAGTTCCTCCATCAATAAACCATCTTCATTAAAGGTTAACAGAGCCATGGAGTTTTGTTGCTATTATGTTTTTCCCTTCTGACAATTAGTCAATTAATGATATTTAAGTAACACACTAAACAAGGAATGCTTTTATGTCAAGAGGTTTTAAGGTGGGAACAAGGACAGTTAGGTAGAAATTATTCTCTAAAAACAGAATTGTGATCTTTTGGAAGAGTAAAAATAGCAGAAAGGTATGAAGTGAGAAAAGGTTTTTAAAAATATATTCAGTTTTCTGTTGCCCATAAGAGGACTTTATACAAACACATTTACTGCCTGTAGAACTTATATCACTCTGTATTTCACAGCTGCATCCAGCTCTTAATGCTGAAACCTCCTCAGTTAAAATCAACTGTGCCCATCTGGGAGACTGGTTTCTACTGTGTCTTAAATCCCATTCACAGGTACTCACAATTACACACCCTATTTGTCTACTGACAGGCATGCTATGAGCATTAGATGATTTTTTTTCTTTTTAATCTCTTTTAGCTTTGGCCTTTCTCCATATGATAAATATATAAATATATTAAAAAATTATATACTCTTGACACTAGAAGTTCATAATATTACACAATTCTCAGGACACTTTAATTCCCTATGATAAAATTTTTTTTAAAAATTGCAGCTGGTTCTACCAGAAAAGGAGTAAATTTTCAAGTGAACCTGTAAGTTCAAGTGAACAAGTAAAATTTGTATGAACCAGAAGAATATTTTCGTATTATTAAGGTGCCTGTTTTTTGCCATATTACCCAGCTTAGAAACAAGTTTAAAGTTCTGCATGTGTTCCTAGCTAAACTCCCCAGTTAGACACCTTGATGGAAGAATAAATAATTTGAAATGAAAATGTTTTGCTTAAGGCCAATGAAAGTTCTAATATCGATATAAAGAGCCATTGGTTTCCTTCCCACAATCATGACTGAACACAAAGTGTATGTGGCAACTTATTACAATTATAGGCCATGTAGCCTTTAAAGCAAACGAGTGGTTTTCAGGTTTGTCTCCTTGCCATTTGTGGGATTTTAGAAAGACCTGCTGTTTAGCAAACTCTTGCCTTCCCTCTCACCTGCATGCTTGCACAGCAAGCTTTTGGTAGCAAGGGTTTTCAGCCCAATCATCTCCCTGAAGCAGTTCTTAATTTTGGTGTGTCAGTCCAGTATCAACACAAGCAGCACAGGAGTTCATCAGCCTTATTTTTTGACTGGTCTGTGCTATTCTGTGAATCCCAGCCAGAGATGATATAAAAGATAAAGCCAAGATTGTCTAAGGCAGATCCTGCGCTTCCTTCTGTTGGTCTTTTTTTTCTATAAAACTGTTTCTAACTCCAAGATGAATTTCTGCAGCTGCTTCATGAACTAGCCTGGCGAACTGAGCAGAAGAACAACCAGAAGGAACAGAAGAGCAGGATGATTCTTTAACTTCATCGACTGCTCAGTGAGGCTTGTGAGAGACATTAAACTCATGTAAATAGGCCTTTATTTATAAAATAAAACAATTTCCATCAAATGAGACTAAAATAAAGCTTAATACCAAAGAGAACTTTCCCTTACAGGAAACAATGGGTAAGTATTTTAAAGGAACAGTGTAGTAACAAGAAACCCAAAGATTTCTAGGGAAAACCACTGCAAATTTGGGGGCTGGTATTTTTTTTCCTATAAGAAAAATAATCATTTTCAAGATGATGAAATTACAAGTACAAAAGAAAACTTTGGTCTGCAAAGAAAATAAAAGCCTCTGATATCTAATAAGAATCACAGTCTTACAGGTTTTTGTTTTTAAGGCCATGTACATATTCAGTTAGGACTTGTTATATCTGAAGTGTTTTTATATGTAACTAAGAAGGAGTGGATTATATAGTTTTATGGTAAGGTTTAAATACAAGCATGACCCTTTGAAGAAATTCAATACAGTCACAGGAAATACCATTCTCCTTATTTGACTGTGGACAGAAAATACATGTATTTTATACAGGATCATTTTCAATTAATACGTTACCTTCAGTTAGTTCCCTACACACTATATTTATACTATCCCCAAGCAGAAGCAGAATGATGTGTCTGGGGAATTGAAATAAACATTTTAGCTATGTCGAGTATTTTTTACACATATCAAAATACACTTAATAAAGGAGAAAAGGCCACCTTTTTGAAATTCCAGGACAAACATTGACATACAGAAAAAAAAAAATCGGAAGGAAATAAGGTGGTTTTCAGAAAATAGTATGATATAATTAAAAATGCTAAATAAATAGTGTTGTATTTGGCTGGAGAAAAACAAAAATAAATACAAAGAAAACAGTTTGGATGTTAAAGAGTTACAGGTTCAGGTTCCTAGTGAACACAAGACCCCCTCAGGGAAAATAAAATCTATCATTTGTATCTGTAAAACAATTCACAGCAGATGAAAGAAGGGCAGATTTGTATTCAGCCCTCCTCCTTTTCTCACTTTGTGGAAAGCAAACCACCTCCTAACAACCTCTTAAAATACATACCAGCCACTCATATTGTTGAAGCACTTGACCTTAAGTATGATAGCCTAAAAACCATCTTCTGTCTTCTCTGCAGGAAATGTGGTTGGTTTCATTGTCCAAGTGCTCACAAAATATGGACAGAGGTGTTGAAAGAACAAACAACTTGCAGTCAAATACTTCTTGAAAGAAATGAATTGACACATTATCTGTGGGTTTCTTTCTTTTATTTGTTATTACAGAAATAAATCTAGCTACCTTTATCCTAAAAAGGCTTACATGTTCTCTAAGGGCCTTTCTCTTCACTGCGTTTCTTGCACAATTTTCAGTTGTGATCATAATCATCAGTAACAGCAGAATGCAGATCAACCAATGTATTTTTTTAACACTGAATAGACATACTCATCACAAATTATATAATTCATCGACCATAATATGAAAATTGCAAGTTATGATGCAACATTCATTTAAACTATACACCAAAAAAGAAGGAAAAATTTTCAATTGCAAAATGCAAGGATCATTACAATGATATATATCAATTACATAGTGACAAGCTTAGCTCTTAAATCATTTCACTCATCTCCATATATAATTTCTAACTATACCAATTCTTCCAAATGGTCTGTGAATGCTAACTATCTTTAAATGACCACCACTTGAGAAATAGAACTCATTTCATTCCACTACTTGGAAATATGAAGATGCAATAAATTATGATATTACCGCTTTTAGTCAAAACGGAGGACAGATCATTATATGGTCACCAAACCAGACAAAAGTAACTCCCAGGGCAGGTGGTCCCTAATGCATACCTGACACATTTCTTCATCAGTCTTTTTACCATTATCAAAGTACAAAGGTTTTTCTAGCTTTAAAGGTATTTGCCAAACTGATAGAATGTGTTAGACACAATATTTATTAACATTCATGACTTTCTTGTCATTCATAACACAGTTTAATAATCTAACAACTGTATCTCAAATATCGAAGAATGATCTTGAATTAAATATGACACAACCTATCCTGATGTAAATATGGTATGTTTGCTTCTTAGACTGATTTTTTGCTGTGGTAAACATCTGCATGTCAAGTCACCCAAGCTGCTGTTGTTTGTCTGGGTATACCAGAACTAGAGACATTAAGTTTTAAAATGCCTTTGCATGAAAAAAAAAAGATATTTAACAAACCAAACATAAATATATTTAAACAAAATAGCAAACAAGTGAAAACTTTATCAAGCTAGTGAGAAAACGAAAACATATTTCTGGACATATATTTCTAGATCAAAGTCCCATATAGAAAATATTATGAGAAGTATCTCTCTCCTAAGACACCAATACCTCATTTCCCTTGCTAGCTCCCAGTGTGGTGCTTTTTTAATTGCAAGCTAATTGTACAGAGACAACAGATGAATTAAGTATTCCTGTTATTCCAGGTCAGTTATGTCCCACTGGGCAAATCAAGAATTGGATCCATACACACTCTTAGGACTTTTTTTAAAATTAAATTCCTGAAGTGCTTAATAATAGGGACTTTGGCACTTAACATTTTGTCTGTCCAGTTCAATGGCATTTTTACAGACCCCTAACTCTTGACTGTTAAGCACAGTCCATATTGACTGTTAATAACAGAGAAGTACTGTGCAATCATGACTTGACTTACTGTATATATTAGTCATAATGAAGATTGAGGGAATTGTTTTTCCTAGTGCTTTAGCTCTGTTTTAATTTAATCTCTTAATTGTTTCAGTTCACTGCCTTCCCAAAAAAATATACAAGTTTGTGCAACAGCTGCAGCTATGACAATTGTGTTTATAAGAAAAGCCAGCCTTATCTGTTTACCTAGGCGAGTAAACTTTACACTTTGTCTCTCCTTCTAGAAGTGCTTATTCCAAAGGATGTATAAATAATGGAAGAGGAACAGTATGCTGATTTAAAATACTGGCAGGTTGGTCAGTTTCAGGTGTGAGACCTGAAGAACTATCTATAGCTGGCTGATTTGGAAGCATATTCTGAGGTACTTGAACATGGAATTATCCATGAATCCTGTTTCAGATCAGGTCCATGAGTGCTGTTTCCCTACCTGAGCATTTCAGAGACATTGCAGTCCCTTCCTTTTTCTTCCTATTTTTCACAGTTCCAGTTTCTTTATTGACAGAGACACATGTTTTTTTAATACTTATACAGCTATTAATTATGCATATGTTTACAAACAAGAATGTGAGCATTGTGATATCCATGAAGTATATTGAGACATTTAGGTTAAACTAATTATATTTTTTTATTGCTGCATTCATGACACAAGGTTAAAGTGAAAAAACACAGAACAAGCAGGAACCTGATGTTTTCCAAGCTTCAGGAAGGAATTTAGACTTGAAGCAAGTCGGGGAAAAAAAATCACAAGTATTAGAATCACCAGTTTGCAATTCAATTATTAAACATCAGCAAACCATTTGGAAATTTTTAAATACATAATTACTATTCAGTGTTCAGAACTCTAGGTTTTCTGCTTAAAAGAGCAGTAACTTTAGGGCTAATTCACAAATAGTGTGTGATAACTTTTCATTTTTAAGAAATTGATTATAACAAACACTGAATTTTTCTGTTTCTTTAAGTCAGATAGTGATATTAATGCTACTACTTCGCCTTAATGGAAATATTGGCAAATTGTAAGTTTATGAAGAGATTTAAAACTACAAATAAATGTGTTAAATATAAATGGCATATACCTAAGAGGGGCTGCTGAAGAACTGTTGGCTTTATTTATTTTCCAAGGAAATCCCTGGCATTTGTGGTAATAAAATAAAAAATACTGTTGAGACCATGCTTGTAGAATATGGCATTTTCAAGGAATTTATTTTACAGAGACCCTAGACTCTTCCAAAAATTACAGAATTGCTAACCTAAAAATTTTCCATATGCATTATTGAATTTGTGGATAAATACTAATATCACAAATAGAAGGAAATAAGCATGGATTAGTATGCTGAACCAAATTTCTGTTGTGGATTAAAAGTGTGTTGGTGTAATGTAAGTGCTAATTGACATTTAATTTGTCCATTAATAATGCTGCTAAATCTCTTCTTCCTCATTAAATGGCATAGCATGCTAAACATAAACAGGAAAGATAACAAAAAACCCAAAACCTGATATTTGAGCAGCATAGAAAGCATAAAATCATTAAGTATGACATGAAATACAATTATATCAGTTACATAACATGGTACCCTTTTTTGAAACAAGTGCTAGTTTGATGTTCTCTTTAATAGTGACAGGATCAGTCCAAAGGTATTAAAATGCAAGTAACATTACAATTTAATTGCTCACTAGTCAGGAAAGGCAAGATTTCAGGTTGAAACTATAACCCCATGGGCACTGTGCTGTATGGCAATATATCATTCCAAGATCACAAAAAGTGCTGAAATATAAATGTACAGAACACTACCACCTCCCCAAAAGAGAAAACATCTTGCATTAGTATGGACATCTTTCAGTCCTCAGCAGCAGGTACAGGGCAGAAAATTCCTAACTGCACCACAGAAACACAGCTGGGTTGTAGCATTCTTCCATTGCTGGTTAAGCTGCTTTGTAACTCCAAAAAGGAAGAGCAGTATATAAAGGCAATACCTATTATTTGTGCAAGCCTTCAATTCAAAAAATTAAAGATTTTTTTTCTCGTTTCAGCACTTGCTGATTAGAAGAAATGCAATGCTTTTAAATCCAAAATGTGATATTAACTAAAAGATCTTTAATATGAAATAGAGGATATATTTCATATATAAACTTACATGGGTTTTTTTCTTCCTTCCTGCATGATATGCAAAATACAAGTTCATGTAAAATCAGCCTTATGTGTCACTGCTTTAAGCCATCATTGAATGATGTATATAAAGTATGCCTCTGTAAAAAAATCTATTCTACTCCATAAAAATTATAATTTATTTAAAAGTAAGTTTCACTGTACAATTGTGGCTGTAAAACACATTCACAATCAGATTAGTGAAAGGCATGATTCAGCCTGTCATCCTTTGGTTACAGTAGATTGGCTGATGTCATATCAAAAGGTTTATTTGCAATCCTATTTTCCAGTTTTAATTTCTTTTGTAGACCAGAGAACAATGATGCATTTGATATAAATTCAGTCCTTACAGTATTAATTCAGCCATTTCCATTCAGTGCTTTATGTTCTATTAAACAAATGCAAAATTATGTTGCACTGGCTGTTACCTGTGTTCAAAATAGAATATTAATGGCAATAATTCTGCAGTTTTAAGTATATTCTCTTAAAAAATCTACATTAAACTTTTTTTTTTCCCTCAGCACACAAGTAGCAGCAGATTCAAATGAGGAGATTCTGATCCCTTTACAACACTTTGAAACATGACAGTTTTCTTTTTCACTCTCCTTTCAGCAAAAAATTAACTGGAGCTACCATTCCATTACCTACATTCTAAACATCACATTAATGGAAATTGTATTACCCAAGAGTTATATCTACATGCCAGTTCTTCCTAAGTTCTCTGTGATATAATTTCCCCTTTATTACAAGCTAGCAAGTAACTGGGGAAGCAAACATAAAACTGAGGCTCTGGTGTGAGAACAAAAAAACTAATTTCCCCAGCCATGACACATTGTGGGAGAGATCCAAAGCCTGTATTCTTCACCCTTAAAAAAAAAAAAAAACCCAAACAAAACTGTATCAATTGTGTAGCTGAGGTTTATTAGGCATGATAACAGTTTATCAATAGTGGCACAAAAATGACAATTCTACTGTGACAAAATGAATACCAAGCTTCTGTTTTGCACATTACTGGTCTTTCTAGTATTCCCTTTCTCACTCCTTGTGCACATCACTGCTTGGCATGATCAGCCACCTGAGTTCAACAGATGTTCCCGCTTTACTTCAGGGACGTTGCCATTTTGTCATGTTTACAGGTGTGTTCTCACTGCAGAGAATTACACCGAGCACAGTTTTGCAGCTGAGTCTTCTGCTGTCCCCACAGAGAGGCAGATGGATGATGATTCCTCTTGCTGTCAGGGTTTAGTCTTTCTTGGGAAGACTTCTGGGCAAACAGCCCAGAACAGCAGCAATCCAGGGATGAGCTGGTTGGTACTAAGCAGACTCAAAAAAGGACACGCTGCCTCTGCCACCCCATGGAATGCTGACCTGCCACTACTGTGTGCTGTCACCATATGGTACCAGGCCTGACGGGTCATCTACCATGGTGTAGGTGGTGCTGCCCTTGCTCAGTGCAGGTGTTGTATACGTGTGCACAAAGCACCACTGCCCACCAGAGGAGAAATGCAGCTTAATCTCAGGAGTAAGAGAAATCTTTGGGGGTTTCCTTCTAGTGTACTAGTGTAAAATGCCTACTTGCTCCAGGCTCAATGAACTCCCCATATTACAGACACATTCCAGTTTAATTCTGTACAGAGAAATAACCTCTGTAAAAACTCTGTAGCTTACATTATATGGAAGTTCTATTATGGTAATGTGGTGATAATAGTCCTTTCCATTTCCTAACACTAAAAAAAATATATCTAAGACACTTCACCTACTTATTTCCGTGATTGTGTTAAATATTATTGTACTAGAAAGTCTTTAACTGAGTTCTGCTAGGAGTTTGGAGAGTATTAAGGGCAACTTTTAAAGGAATAATTCAAATGTTATCTTGGCATCAATGGTAATTATAAAAATTCTACCCTTGAGTTAGATTTCATCATAACAGAAAAAATACAAATGAGAAAAATAATCCTCTCTCAATGCTGAAATTTGTCTTGTTGAATTTCATTGTATTTACAAAAATCTTTATATATCTACATTTTCTTTCATCACTTTGTTCCCATTAAGTAATAATTTATAAAATGATAATAATACTGATGTGAAAAAAAAATTGAATTGTCTTCCCTGAAGTCAAACATAAAATTATTTTTAAAAAAACATAAAAAAACACCAAAAAAGGAGTTTTGCCAGAAAATGCCCATTAAATCTTTGTAACAGTAGACATACTGCTCTTGAGGCAGCCATTTCATTGAAAGTAGGTCTGTATTAAAGCATCCATATTAAGCAAGGTCTGAAACACAGACTCTTTCTGGAAGACAGTGTTGCTCCAAGACATTAATGAGAATTCTACCCTGCAGGCAGCACGTGCTTTGGCATGACTTCGGCTGCAGCAGAAATTTGTCTTGGACACATCATCATCTCAGAAGAAAAGTGATTTTCTGCCTAATGTTACAAATAGACAGAAAGATAAGGCTTGCTCCTATAATGGAACTCAGAGACTCAGACAAATGTCCTTTTTAATAACACCACTGAAATCTTATGGCGCAGAACATTTCTCTCAGCATCACACAAGGAAGAAATTTTTAAATGTTGCACATGAGAAACTATCAAATTTTTGGGTTACCATTTATATAGTGGATTCATGAGCAACAAAAAAAAAAAAACAGCTCACCACATAATTACATAACTACTGGATAGGACAACAAGAATAAAGGAAGTAATCGGAATACGTCTGCTAAGCATCTGTCCTTTCCCAAGTCTGCCAACACATACTTTCAGAACTTTTTCAGTTTGCTTGCATAGACTCACAGCCTTGCATGCTGCTACTGTAAGACTAAGGTGTACATGGCTTTGTGTGTGTTCTGCTAACATCTCCTGTTCTTTTTCTTTCCCTGAATCTGGAGCAGCAGCTAATCAGTATTCTCCTGTATTCTTTTTTCCCTTTTATCTCAACCCAGTACTTTGAAAGGTGCTATATATCCTGCATTACCTCTGTAATTTTCAACAAAAGTTTGGGTTACATATAAATACGTGAGACTCCCTTACTCTGCATGTTCTTTTGTTAAATGTGAGCTCATGAAATCAACTGACATTTAAGGAATGAACCTGTTGTAGTTTGGAGTACTGCTGGTCTATGCAATAAATATAATCTGTCTCAAAGTAGGCAAGGAAGAAAAAAAAAAAGCAAGAAGTGAGGCTGAATTAATCTACATATTTGCTGACTTGCCTGAGACTACAGTAGTATATTGAACTAGACTTTAGAAAAGCATAATTTTCATTTGATTATTCCAGGCAAGTACTACCAGGACAACCATCTTTTAATTTGATGCCAGATGGTTGTGTGTACTCTGCTTTTCTCCCATAGCATGAGGCACTGATGAGGTTGAAAATCAATGCCTTTCGCATGGCGGTAGGAGCTCAGTATATTCTCACCTCTGTTGTTGCCTGCTGTCTAAAATCACTCCCAGCCAACACTGAGAAGAGGGCTGAAACCCCTTTCAGGAATGCCTGCCTGCCTGCCTGAAATTTTATACTTACCAAATATCTTACCTAAGGATGAAAATGACAGCAAGCAATACAATGACAAGGATACTCTCAGTCATAATAAAAGCCGATGGTTATACTTATCATTTTTTAAAAAGGAAAGGTTGATACATGCAAGACAGAAAAGCATCAGATTTCATTCTTATTCTGGCTGCACAAGACTGAGAAGTAATGGGGAAGAAATTTCCGAACAATCTCAAACGAGGAAGCCGAAGTCATGAAAGACTGATATTTGTACTGATGCCCTCTCAATTTCTGTATAGATGAATCCAGAGGAAGGATCCCCTTCCTTCTGTCTCTCTATCCACATCTTCTTTACTTCCTATTCCAACAGTTCCTGCCCAGATTGCTGGTAGAAATGTAATTCTCTAATCTAGCTAAACCTTGCAACTTAAAGGGAAAAGGTTCTGCCCTTTCCTCCTCTGCTGGCTGGTAAAACTCCTTTCTTCTTTAAAGTCTGCTGCACTGAATCTCATATATTGGTGCTCCTGGAGCCATATTTTAAATTACAAGCAGTGAAAATTTCTGTAGAATCCATTAAACTAACCCTCCTGAAATAGGCTGATAAACAGCTGATCTTGTGTGTGTTACTGAGCATCTCATGAGGGTAATTTACAATTCCTCAGAGAAAACTGAGGTGAAATAGCCCCTGCCTGTGTTTCCTCTCAAAAAGCAATGTCCCAAGAATATTAGCAGCAGTAATATTTTCCTTCTACCATTTGCAGCCAGCTGGAATAAACATGAACCTTGACACTCACACAGCTGAGGGTTTCACCTCATCTGCAGTGTCAGCAGGGCATGTGTCTGACAGAGAAATACCACACAGTTAAGTCTGCTGGCTGTTAAATCCAGGTCTGTGGGGGAGTTCGTAGTTTGTGGGGTGATAACCATGCAGTTGACATCAACTGGTTTCTCTTATTCTATGTTCACCTAAATCAACTTAAGAAATTACCAGATGTTTCTGATGTATTATGCCATGCAGATGTTTGTATTTCATCTTGCATCGTATCAGTACGTTTAATATTACTAATCTTACACAACATACCATCATCTTTTCTTGAGAGACAACTCCTAATCTTTTAAATTATTCTGTATTATCTGCCTGACCATTTATACCAAACTACATTACACTTTTCTGTCTGAACTTTAACAACTTACTGTAATACATATTTTTATAACAATCTCAGAAGCTTTTTTAGTTTCCTGGATGATCTATTGTGTTTCTGGCAGTTAATACTGTACCATTCCTATAGCAGAAAATAAACTTTAGAACCAAAGGTTCTAAAAAATTTGGAACCCAATACACTGTTTTGGATAACATCATGGCTATTAACTTTTTCACTGTTTTCAATATCCAAATCCTTGCCTGTATTCAGTGGACCAGATACAATGTAACACTAATTCCATTTCATATGTCTGAGATGAATTCACTAATTATACTTTATTTTACAGTCTATTTGAGAAAGAGATTTGTTGACACCCAATCAAACTTACATTTTTCCTTTCACTTCCTTACATTTAGGGAATAAAAAAGAACGTTATCCATTTATGACTAAATGGAAAATGCCATTCACTAAGCCAATACAGGCGCTATTTTCAATTTCTCTCATTCTCTCTGCAAATGCTCAGAAGTCACCAGAAATCGGGATGAACCCCCGGAAATTTAGATACATCCCTTTCCATCACTTTGGGTTTTGACTACTTGGTTTGAAATGAGTAACATCTGCATTGCTACAATATATACATTTTCCCTTAATTTCTCTGATTACCTAACATGTGCTGTTTAGTGTCCCAGGCCAGCCTTGTTTTGTTAAGCCAATATTTGCCAATTAGTGAAGGACCATTTCCTTCTGCAACTGTTAATGAGAACAACAAACAGTTAACCCCTGTATTGCCTAGCAGAGTAATTATGGTCCTGATAGATACAGAACACTTTATTCTCTGCTCTGTATGCCAGTTCAATAAAGATTTTTATTAATAATACAGGAATTTTATGGATTAAAGATGAAAAATCATACTCTGACATGATTTATTTATTTTTCCCTTAGCACAGTGGATTTTTCTGAACCATCTACTCATGTTAAAGAACATTTGCAGCAATATATACATAAATCCTGATTAGGCTATTTGAGTTCTAACTGCTAATGATGCAATTAGTTATTAAGCACTCCTTGTACTGTGGTAGGTCGTTTCTTTTTCAGAAGCAGGTTGTTCATCCTGCCTCCTTTCAGAAAGATCATCTTTTCCCTCTGAAAGAAGCTATTTTCATTTGCTTTTATAAAAATTTTCGTGAAGTGCAACTGCTTGAGCTGCTATTCTCTATGGTGAATGGCTGCATCAAGCTTTTGAGGAAAACATGATCAGAATGGACATTAAAAAATTAGGCTGGGGAAATTACATTTTTATACTGATAAATCTCAAACTTGACATTTTGACAAAGAGTATTTTCAATGTTTCACTATTTAACTATTTGTAAGCAAGGTTGTGATTTTTTTTTTTGCCTGAGATCAGCTTTTAAGTAGTCCAGCCTGTTTTTCCTCAGAAAAATCAGTCTGCTTTTTTGACTGAGTTGCAAAGTGTTGAAAAGACAGAGTATGCACATATTCAGATTTTAGAAATCTAACTCTCTATGTGCACCTTACAGCCCACATCAGTTTCCAGGGCACATGTCCTTTCACTGTCTTCACTGAAAGCCCAGGCAGGAATAGAAGGGATTCTCTCTCAGTGCTATCCTTACATACTGAACATGCCTGATGCAAATAAAGACCTGTTCAGAGAAACTACATCTGAAATTGGGAGCAGGGGGGGAGCTGACAGAAGGAAAGAGAGGGACAGATGTTGAGATACCTACTGAGATAACTGAGCTAAAGTTAAGTTTTGTCAAACATAAAAAGTATGTTAAACACTCTGAAAATGAAGATTTTCAGTGCGTTTTCACATAAACACAGAGAAATATAACTTGCAAAAACTGTTTTAAAGTACAGAATTAAGTGGTGCCAAATATTATATCTGCTATCAATAATCTTTCTCAGATACTATTAATTACCACATAGACGTTGTGCAACATGTGTAGATCTGTTTAAGAATGTAATTCGATTTAAGATAGAAAATAGCCTCTGTAGGAAAGATTTCTTTCCTCAGCTGAGTAACTGAACAGCACCAGCTTCTGCCATCAAATATTTCCTGAGGGGTCCATAGCATTCAACTACAAAGATTGTGTCTTAGAAATGGGAAAGAGTTTGATAAAAACTGAAAAAATTGCTGAAATAATGGCATAAAGGCTGGCACAAAGCAGAAACTATTAACTTTGTGCCAAATAGACAGGAAGGCTTCACAGGCTTGTAGGTATTTACAGTTTGAATTTGTACAGTTTCCACGCTTAAAGAGCATCCAGAAAAAATAAATGTATTTTAAAAGTTGGGAATCTTACTGGTTTCTCACTGAAAATTGGTTGTTTCCTACCCATTTTCAATACACAACGGGTATTGCCCTGCATCTCAGAGTTGATTTCCACAACATTAAGCTATTCAGATTCATTCAAATCATGAATATTATCATTTCTAAGCAGCACTCACTCCAAGCCAATCCTTTAGATCTTACTATTTCACTTGTTACTTCATTTTCTGAAATTATAGATAGATTGGTAACTACTGGAATTGGTTCCTTTTGTCTGGTTACCATCCAGACATAGAAATAGTTAAGTTTTAAGAACTCCTAAAATTAAATTATCACAGATAAAGTTGAACAGACAGAGGCTATTTCATAGCCTTTTCCAGGACAGAAATCAAATCACTTTGTTACTCAAGTAATGGTTTGGTTCATACTACTGTACAGTGGTCTTAATCAATAAAATCCAAAATTTTATGAAGTTTTTATTCTGAAATGGTGAAACCCCTGTCCATGCTAGTTTGTTGGGTTTTTTTTTTTTTTATATCCTATGATTTCCAAGTATTTCTGTCTTAAGTTTTATGGTTTTTTTTTACTCTAAAGGCATGAAGACACTGATCCGTCATGGAAAAGACAACCTAGGCTCTGAAAGCATCTCTAATGTATCTCCACATAGATCTAGTCATACCTGTATGCCTTTATAGTGTCAAATCCTTCTCTGTCACAGTCTTACTTTACAGGAATCATATTAATTAAAACAATTTCCAAGGACTGATGAATTGTGTGCATTTCTTATGGAAATACATGTACTTGGGAGGTAACTTGGGGAAACTTTTCTGTCACAAAATACTTAGGATGAGTTGCAAGTAAACTTTAATCAACTCTCTAGCCTGAAAAATCTATTAAAACCAACCAACCAAAAGAAAAACCAGAGCAAACAAACAAACAAAAATTCCACGCAGGCAAAGACAGAAACAAAACCCAAATAAATTCTTATAGGTTGAGATAATGGAGCAATGACAGCAAGAATAATTTCGGACACATCTCATTTAGAACAACAGATATGCATTTGAAAGGCAACAAATCCAAACAGTTCCTCATATAGTAGGAGAAGCTATTATCTCCACTTAATAATATACTTCACTGAGCTTCTAAATTGTTAGGAAATTGTTGAAAATTTGCCTGCCAGAAAACCTGATGCCATGAAGGAAACTCCTGCTGTCCTATTTCCTGCTGAGACCAGAGGCTGAATGCAAGAGTTCACTTGGGAAAGTTTTTATCTGTTTTCTTTCCACTGGATCTCAGGTGTCTCCAACTTGTAGTACTTTGCCAATAATATGAAACAAATCCAAACTGAGGACAGTTTGTGGTTTGCCACCAAACTCTGAGATGAGTATATGTAAAAGGCAGAATTTATAGCAGTGTAGTGACAGTGAAAAAACCTTACAGATTTATTTAGAATTTTGAAACACATCTGTCTCCTTCAGATGCAAAGAAAAGAATAAAAACAAGAAGCAAGACTTACATACTCAAATATTATTGATGAACCGGTCATAAAGCTAGAAACAATATCCGTGCTAAATTAATTCCCACTTGATCCCAATGATGTTCACCCAGGAACCACTAAGGGTACTTTAATATCAGCCCTGTCAGTATTTCAGTGTTCATCAAAACACTTGATGGAAATCCACAGTAGCAAGATGAAGGTGGAAGAAAGGGAGGGGCAGCATTCTCAAGTGTATAAAACTTTTGGCAAAGAGCCACAGAATCATAGCACCAGCACAAGAGGAGAGAGCACTTCCAGCACTTCACAGGTAAGAAAGTTTCTCCACAGACTCCATGGTTTTCAGGGCTGACTTGAGCAATTGTTTGTATATTCAGGTGATTTCTCCCTGCCATTATTTTGGATTACCAGAATGGATTTGACTACCATGGCCCTGCTGTGGACTACAAAGTACAGCTCCAACACAAGAACTCTGCTTGAGAGAGATTCTGCCTTTAAGATTCAACCAAAACATTCCTATTTAACTCCTGAGAGAATTATTGAGATCTTAATACAAAAAAGAGTCATAGTCAGTGATGAATTTTTCTGCTAAGAACACTAAAAGCACTTTTTATGTTTCCATAAATTTCCCTAAGTCTGTAAATTTAAAATATCAACATGATATAAAGAGCCAAAATTTTTAATCACTTAACATAAAATCCCCCATAAAACAAACAAACAAACAAACAAAAACAAACAACACTACAAAAACCTAAAATGAAACTGAAAAAAAAAACAAACCCAAAAAAAAAAAAAAAACCAAAAAAACCCAAAAAAACCAAAAAAAAAAAAAAAAAAAAAAAAAACAAACCAAAAACCAGAAAAACCAAAACCTGTCAGGACATTTTTTCATTTAATTATTGGTCTCTACAGCTTTTCAGTGCATCCTCTCTGGGAAAATTTCCTAATTAAAACCACTCTAAACGTTAAGAGGACCCATGATCTCAGGGCTGCAATATGAAATGTAATAATGTAGCACATTGCATAATGAATTAAAAAATCTGCTGGACAGTGATCTCACAAGTAAGAGTGCAGAAATACCTGCAGAAGGGCTTCATTCTGCCAGATGACTCCATGTACTTTTACTAGAGGCTATAAGCAGATCAAAAGACTTCATGTTTTCCTTAAACAGCCAGTGTACTCCACTAACAGCAGGACAAAATCTGTCCTCAATTACACCACTGGAAAATCAGGCATTTCATGGACTTTGATGCATTGGAAATTCCACTGGCATAGTTGAGGGCAGCACTTGGCCAAATATATCTTAATTCAGAAGCAGCATCTATTACCAACAATAGCTTTTCCTAGAGAATGTCTGGAAACCTCTGCTGATACTATGCAGCAGCACAAGTTTTTTCCCAAGTTGTTTCATAAGAAAAGTGACTTGAAAACACCCCCATTCAAATCAAATTTTCAATTCAAGTTCAACTATTTCATTTTAACAGCTGCTAGAGAAGAAGTAAACTGAGATTTTTTTGAAGGGGTTAAAATTAGGTTTTCTTTCCTCTTCACTCAGTCTTCACATTCCTGGATTTTCTGTAAAACACTTGGGCTCTAATGCTACCTAACAAGCTAAATGTTGCTGTTTTATTAATAACACTATCATAACACTGTGTTGTGGCAGTATATTTAAACCAGTTTCCTAAGCCCAAAGCATAGAATAATGGTAATTAAGAAACAAGGTTATGCACTATTGTAAGCTCTCAGTCTGAAGATATCTTACAGGACTACACCATTAAAATGCCTGCTGTCATCCTGCAACACATCATCAAAGTAGGTCAGGCATGTCTAGTTCTGAGATGGACACATTTCAGAATGTAAATTTCCCTCAGTTAATACTGTTAAAGAACTTGTGGGCCAAGCAAAAAAAAAAAGCTTATCTACAACAGTGATACTTTGTTCCACCACAAAAAAAAAAAAAAAAAAAAAAAAAAAAAAAAAAAGTGGAAAAAAACCTTTTTTGTTGTTTTTTTTCCCCATAAAAGGAGGGAGAAAATGTTGACATCCATCAAAATAATTTTAATTTATTCTGGGATTTTAAAAAGAACCTGATCTTCTTACCTGTTCACATCCTACTCAGGCAGTTTCAAAATCCTTCCTTCATGCACAGAGAATCTGACAGATTGACAATGTAATGACTTGAATCTTTTATTTCCCAAACAAGAACATCACAGGTAAGGGATGAGGCCAAGACTTTTGACTCTTTCTTTTCTGTGCTTTAACCCTCACCTGGAGGGAGCCACTCAATAGTCAAAAGAACATTTTATCTTGCAAACCAGTGTGATTTTCAATCTTTTTATTAGCAAGATAGTGAACATACAGAATTGTCTACAGTTTCTAAAAATAATGGTTTGTAGTGATCCTGAGCAGAAGACCATTTGTATATAGAGTAGTTAATGGGCCACAAAACACCTGAGTAGGATGAGACGTGTGCTGTGCAGTGTGGTGCTTTGCCACATGTAGAGTTTAGGCTCCAGGTCAGTGTGTGCTGGACAAATCTCTTGCCTGCAGGGTAACCTCAGCCTGCTCATTATAGAGGAGGATTCTGCAGGTAACACCCCTTTGGTTCCAGCAATTACACCTCCTGCATCACTTTGCCTTTGTCTAAAAGTACAGCAAGAAGTTCTCATGTAAACATCCTCTCTGTTCAACTGTAAAAATGATGAATAGAACTATTTTCTAGTAAGGGAATCAAATAACATCTCAAATGACCAAATTTGGGTAACCCTTCCTACAGACAGGGCCTGTGTGATGTGCTGCAGGCTGGTGGGAGGCACATGTACATACAGTACATGGAGGTACTGCACAGCTCAGGGTTCCCAGCATCTGAAGGGATAAAAGATTATAAGAAAGGCAATAAAGCTGGTGAAAGAACATGATTTATGAGAAGTGTCTGAAAGCACAGTTACCTGAAAGGTGGTTGTAGTGAGGTGGAGGTTGGACTTTTCTCCCAAGGAACAACTGATGGGATGAAAAGAAACGATCTCAAGTTGCACCAGGGGAGGTTTAGATTCTATATTAGGAGAAAATTCTTCACTGAAGGGGTGGTCAAGTGGAACATGCTGTCCAGGGAAGTGGTGGAATTACAATTTTGGACACACATTCCTAGAAGTGTTCACAAAAATTCAAGATGTGCTGCTTACAGATGAGGTTTAGTGAGGAAGTCGTTAGTGCTAGGTTAACAGTTGGAATCAATAATCTCTGAGGTCTTTTACAACCTAAATGATTCTATGATTCTATAAATATCTATACTATTGTCTCTTTCATCATTGTGCTAGTTCTCAAAAATGGTATTTTAAATGATACTTTAATGATACAGATTTTATAGACTCTGATTTCCTTTCTTATTTGACATCATAACTGACTAGCACCTCCTGGTGCAAAACACTGTTCTTTTGAGGTGTGAGATTTAAAGACACTTCTCAGCATAAATTTTTTATTTTATTTTTAATTATTTTTAAAAGTAATAGGATTACTATTTTTCTAAATCAACATGAACTGCTGTAGAACAAGTATGAAATTAGTGTGTAGGGGAAAAGACGAATCTCTAATTAGTGGAGCTTTAATTAATTAAGCTAATCTAATTAATCTGCACTTTTTCCTTGACTTTTCTTCAACACCCCATCTTCCAAGCTTGTCTTAGATACATAATTCTTACAAGGCAGTGGTGCAAGAAGACAGCTTGATAGAATTAAAATGGAAGAAATAGGTAAGAAATGTGCCATGCCAAAATTGGCTACAGGTAAAACTCTGCCTTGGGCTTTTTCAGTGGAATCTGTATCCAAATAGACAAAAATGATACATTATCACCTGAAGCAGAATCAAAAGAATATAGCAAGTATTTTTAAGCTGCTAGCCTAAAATGGGTGCTTTGAAAGAATACAAGGACAGCTCAATCACACCTCACTATAAAAAGTCCAAAGAAACTTCTCTCTTTTATTTCCAGAACACTGCACAGAGACACATGAAAGTTTATAGTATAACACCTAAAAGAGAAACGGGCTATGTATCAACCCTTCCAATAGAATCCAACCAAGAAAAATAAGAGATCTCTGCTGAGAAAAACAAAAAAAATAAACAGGGAAATATATCTGCCAAGGGCTTCTGGGACTATACTAATATTACTCACCTGAGGAGTAATGACTCTTCCTGCCCCAAAGCAGAACTATTCACATAAAAAATACTAGGAATTTTTATTTTTAAATTTTAAAATGATACCTAAACAGAGCACTTGACCATAAAGCTGTAACTAAGGATGAGACCAGGTTCACAAAAACATCCTGCCCTGAGACACAGACTTAATGGCCAAGTCTCTCTCTTTATTATTTTCCCCCAATACTCTGGTTTGGCCAGTTAAATTGTCAGATACACTTAGGGAGAAAAACCACACCTAAAACACTCTGTCATTTCCAAGATTTCCTCCAAATTTTGCATCTTTCTTTTTTGCCAGCCACCATTTTGTTCTGACAGGGATAGTCTCAGCATAAAAAAATGAGAAATGTAAAAACAGAAATGAGTTCAAATGATTTTATGAAAAATCAGTATTTTTTGAGGAACTTCAAGAAAGGGAGATAGAACATCATTTCAGGATCTAAGCTGCAATGGGACAATGGTTATTCCCAGATCCTGAGGAATGAAAACCTCACAGTTTGTGCTTAACAATGCAGTAAAAAAGGCCAAAAGTGGAAGAATGTCCAACTCAAAATTAAACTGATGTGAATAGGTCAGTTTTGCTGAATCCGTAACCAAGACAGACAAGAATAAACAAAACAAAAATCTAAAATGCTATCTGAAATTTTTCTCAAAGTCAGAGCAGATAGAAAACAGTCTCTACACTACAAGAAAGGCAAGAGAAGAAAGAGTATTTGGGGAAAGAGATAAGATTGACAGTGTATATTATTACTTCATAGTGTTCAAAAACACCCGTCAAGTTTGAAAAATCTAGAAGGAAAATTACTATAGTGAGAAAAATTCTTCATGGGGAATGATGGGCATTATTACCTTGGAGGCAGCATCAGTCTTAGGGAAAAGCAAATACTGAATTGAAGCTGGCAAAAATAGTACCAGGCCACAAGTTGCCAGAATAGTGCTACCTAAACCAAAAGAGAAGACTGAGCTAAGGTAAAAGACTTTTTTCTCCAACATGAACTGAGGATAAGCACATGTGACAGAAAAGACATCTGACAAAATTTTACCTGGGAAAAGTGCCCATCTGAAGGTTATTCAGCATGACCACCAGCTTTCTTTCACTGAAACTGTGCAAAAATTTTGTAAATGACAGAGTCAAAGAAAAATCTTACATGGGAAGGGGAGTACTTAGTTGAGTGGATAATGTCCAGAATGAGTATAGCTACTACATTAGTCACAACTCTGGGAATGTCTCACTGGCCCTAGTAATATGGATGGACAAGCTCAAAGCAAGAAATGAAAACTAGCAGAAGGTACACGCTTATGACACAGAAATAAAAGAAAAAAGAAAAAAAAATTTAAAGAAAGGACCAGAAATTCCCTTGTCCATAAGTCTATATTGAATTAAAGAAGTACAGTTGTTATATATGAAGTGAATATTTTGGACTACCTAGGAGAGTGAAAAATTCCAAAAGAGTTGCTTGATACTAAATGTTTGCTTATACCTCTTACATCTGCAGTAGTCTGGCACGTGTCTTTAAAAACACATAGCACACATATACATGATGCATATAACACTGCCATTCCAATATGCTCTTTCTCAAACTGCCATTTGGTTTAGGTCCATCAATAAGGCTGATTTAGCAGAAAACACACATCTTTTTCAAGGGCTAGAGTATATGAACATCTGCATAGGCGACATTGTGATATGAAGTTGGAATAAAGGGGGAAAGTATATGACCAGAGGCTTCAGTTTAAAAAGAAATCAAGCTGTCAGGTTCACCTATCTTGAACAAAAATACATATTTATTCCATGCAAGTAACAGTTCTAGGAGCAATTATTATAGCAAGAGGACTGGTAATCAATAAATAAGGTTAAACTTGTAACAGGTATCATATGCTTAAAAGACAATAAGATTAATAAAGATACCCCAAGTATTGTGAATCATGTATGGAAAATTACATTTCACCTAAGAATGTCAATCCACAGAAAGAGCTACTACTATGTCACAATGACATAAAAAAAAAAAATTAAAGTACCTTTTTGAGAAATTAGGTAATTAAATTAAGCTATCAGAAGCCCTCCGTACCTTATAAATATAGTACAAATTGTATTAAAAGTCAAATTCAGATTTGTTGTTGCCCTCTAAAATACACTGCAGTTGTGTGGTGAAAATTTTACCTTTCTGAGTTTCTTATCAACGGTGATAGTGGGAAATTCCAGGCATTAAAAAATCTGTTTATGGTCCAGTCCATGTTAGAACCTGAGCAACAATGAATTCTGTTTTAGGAGATTCAAATAGGAAATCTAGGATCCACTCACATTCTTCTTTCAAACAAATGAAACTAAAGCACCTCCTAAACATTTCATTATTATGACCTTACATCATTTTATTTTACATAACAGATTTTTGTATTTATTTAAGATGCTAGACTTGTTTTGTTTTTTTTTTCCTTACACAGATACACCATGGCTTTCTTTCTGAGTCTGACTTTAAAAAGACAGCCCAACACAAAGATAAAGGAACATATAAAGTTTCCTATAATTAAGCTACTAAGACTGTTTCCACAGAGGCCTTTCCTTGCCATGGAAACACTCTGCTCCGAATAGACAAACATCAGTTTTACACTCAGAGAAAACTGGATCACCCATGATCTCATTAAACCACTGAAGAAAAGAGATAATGGGTAGGAACAGCCTGGGACATAGCCACATGTTCAAAGGAGGAGCACAGATGCTTCCAGCAGCAGTCAAAGAAATTCCAAGATGAGAGAAAAATAGAGTTTAAATTATATCGCTTAAATTCAGAATGGATCATTATGGTCATAGCATAACCTTTTCTATAATGCAGGTTGCAGAAACTTCTACAACAACCTTATCTCTGAATTCACAACATCTGTCTGCACTGCAACAGTTTATCAACCCTCCCCCTCACACACACATTTTAAAAAAAGCACACAACCCCCTTCACAGTTGTCCTCTGCTAAGTTCTTGATTTGGCAGCATAAACTGCAGAGTTATCCAAACCAAAAGATTTTTTTTTTGTGGAATTGTGGCAGTTAAATAACTTTAAAAGCATTTCCTGACTTCCTTTCCTCTCCCTGACTTTCATTAATTAACTGCTAGAACTAGTTTTTTATTTCACTTCAGAGGAACTTAACAGAGATGAGCAATCAAAAGATGATTAATAGCCATTAGTGCGACTGTTCCAGAGCTACTATAAACATTTATGTCTGCATTTGTAATGATCACTCACTACTAAGCCTTGGGGGAAAAAAAGGATCAATTTTTTCTGTTACACTTAAATACTCAGAATCCAGAAATAATTATTTCCAGATTTCTCTAGAAACAACAGTAATGAAGAACCTACTGGGTTTGATATTGAAGGTGTTTAAGTCTTCCCAGTATACTGAGGGGTGAGGAGTATCAAGCAACAAAAGGAAAAAAAAAAAAAAAAAAAAAAAGACAGCAAGAACAAGGGAGGGAGGGAGAACGAAACAAAGACTTTCTAACTTTCTATTTTAACATTTTAGAAGTGTATATGCTCTTTGGCGTGCAAATAATCTCTCTGAGGAGAATAGGTGAGTCACTGGGTTTTTCCCTAGAATGAGTTATTTGTAGCAGAGACAAAACACCTCACCCTTAACAAAATGACCTAGAATATCCATGAAAATTTAATGTACTATTGGCATAAATCTCAAGTGAGCACCCTGCTAGGAACTACTGATTAAATATAATGTAGGAAAACAAGTATTTTGAGCTGTTTCTGCCAAGGTACTTCTTACACAACTTAATGTGCAAACATTGCTGGCCCATTACTGCTAAGAAATGAGGAATTTTAAGGACTATTAAACACTCTGAAAATAGATCAGCTGAAAGTTATTCAGCACAGGTGTTCTTATAATTAGGTAACATTGGAAAAATGCAATGTTCAATGGTCCTTGTACTTTGCCCTTTTTCCTGTGTAGGGATGAATATTACCATTCATAATTAACCAACATCTCTGTTCCAATAGAAATAAAGATTGAGTGCAAAAGAGTTACACTTTATTTTTATACCATTTCAAACTCATGCTTTTTATAATCAACATTATATTATTTAATTAATACTTAAATTTATTAATTTTTTTTGAAACAAAATTGTTATGATAGTGGGAAGAGCCTGCTGGGTTTTTCCCCATTTCATCTAACCAGAATGGATCCAGGAAGCACAAAATATGTTACCATTTAATATTTACTAGTACAACCTTGTTATTCCAAAGGACACAAGTTAGTCTCTTGAATATTAAAAGAGTTGTTAGAGATCCTTTAAAAATATATAAAATTAAACACTCAGTGATTCCATGCAAAAAACCCTAGAATTTGTATTTTAATGAGCCTTGACAGTAGTCATGAGGTTGGAGAAATATTTCAGGCCTGAAATGTCAGTGAATATTCAGCAAACCTGCTTTCAGACAGCTGAAGTTTCAGTGGCTTTACAAATGTATCTTTTTTTTGTTCAAGTCTATTTATTCATTACAGCTATTTACTTATTAAACAGCCATCTAGACAGAGACAGAACAATTTCTTTCTCCAACACTTTATGAGGCATGTGTTTTCATTCTGGTAATGGGATCACTAGCACTTTTATTTAATCAAGGGAGTAGCTACATTTTGGAAATTATTACAGAACTGTGAGGTTAAAGAAGTTAGCCCTGCAAAGGTACAGCTATCCTGAAAAAATATACATGTAGAAGATAACATGTTCAAATGAATTCCACATGAAAGACGATAAAAGGCTTTCATGCTTTGTTTTGAAATTTGGTAGGAGAGATTTAGGAGAGGAATTTCAGGGGTGAGGATGATGTGTGAATACATATTACACAGCTTTGATAGCTGTTTATTATTACCTGTAACTGGTACACATATTAATAAGAAAAAGCATTTTTCTCAGCATGTGTTTGATATTTTGCAATTCAAAGCAGCATTTAAAGATCATGGAAGTGGTCAAATAAAAATAAGAAAAAGTGAACATAAGACAAAAGAAGGCTACTTAGTAATTATACAATTGTATGTTTCTCTATTCAAAGATCAAATCAAGAGTCTGGAGATCATGAACTGCAGTGCAAAGGTATTGGACTGTCTCTTCAATTCAACACCTGTTTATTTAAAGAGCATTAGCTTCAGAGTGAGGCTATGAGAATGCATCCTTGGAGGCATATGAGTTAGATATAAACATGTATGGAAGTTAATGTGGAGGATAACATACTCATATATACTGCAGCACATTTAATCACATATATTCTATTGGGAAGACAGTGTAATGACAGGGTTTTTTTCAGAGACATGATACACAAGAAACACTGCAATACTTTGAGATTTATTTCAAAATGTGCTGCAAGAAATATGATTAATTGTCCTGCTATTCAAGGCCATATGAAAAGAGGTTCAACAGTCTCTCCTGCCTTTCAGCTCAGCACTGTGTTACCAAGGAATCTTTGAGGATAGGCATATCCCAATGCAGACATTTGAGAGAATGAAAACAAGAGGAATTAAATCTTGATGCTATAATCTTATATATAAATTTTATTTATTTGTTTATTTATTTATTTATTTTTATTATTATTATATAGATATACATATATATATATATACATAAATTTTATCCACATTTATAATTTAAATATTTAACTTTCCTGAGAGGTTATTCTGTTTGGGGATTAAAGTTAAGGCTTTTTATTGGTTTGATTTGGTTTGATATAGTTTGTTTGGTTTTTTCAGGTTTGTTTTTTTTTGGGGTTTTCTTCTTTTTTTTTTTTTTTGTTGTTGTTTAGTTGGTTTTTATTGGTTTTTGGGGTTTTTTGTTTGTTTTTCATTGTGTTTGTTTGTTTGTTTGTTTGTTTGTTTGTTTGTTTGTTTGGAGGAGGTTTTTTTTTGTTTGGGGTGGTGTTGTTGTTGTTGCCTGTTTGTGGCTTTGTTTGGGGTTTTTTATATACAGAAAACCCCAAAGGAAATGGGAAGATATCTCACACCAATGTGACACCACTTGAGAATGTTGTATATAGAAAATGAAACTGAGTCACATGTCATTGATTTTGGTTGTGCTTTCACAAAGTGCAACAGATTTCAAGAAAGTAAGTTTGCCTGCAGCTATAGTATAAATAATAAACAATCCCCCAGAAACAAGAGCAGTTTCTTCTGTGTGAAGACAGGATATAAAAGATGATGCAGACATATAATTTGCAAACAGATGAATATCCACACTTGTGAAATTCATGAAATTCTTATTAAAAGTCTAAAACAATACATAGACAAAGTATATATATCAAGGGAAGAACATAATAATGGATAATATTCTTTTTTGTTAAACACCAAGAGATAAATCATCTTTCTGAAGGATAAACATAATTACAGAAGCAGTGGGTTTTGTATATTTTGTGGGATAAAAGCATTTGAATTACTGCAATATATTTGTGAAATTTAACTTAGCAGCTAGATTTCAAGATCAAAACAGCTTGCAAGAAACTGAAGACTTGCAATATTTGCCATTCTCAAGTACTTACCTCCATAAAAGTTTCACAGAGGTACACAAGGAAGTATATATTTTTTTTTTATAGAACATCTATTCTTACAGAGTAAAACAATCTATCTTCTTCAAACACAGACATATCCCTGAGAACTCAGAACTTTAGGATGGAGAGAAGAAAAAGGAAAACACTTAGTAAACTTTTTAAAATAGCAGATAGTGGTATTAGACCTTTAAAAATTGTATTTATTTATAGTTTTGAAGTAAAATTAGTGACAATTCAGATACTCACAGATTATATTACCTTTGTATAGATTAATGCACTAACCAGCCATGTGATACTGCATTGAAGAACACGGTTTTGAAGAAAGTATCCAGTTTCTGTGCAAATGGTACAGCAAAAGCATCATACCTGTGTGGTGGTAGGCAGAAATTTAATGGAATTAGAAAGGGATTTGGATTTTGCCATGTAGACAGTAAATCAGAGCTGTTCACAGGAAGAAAATATTTGTTTCTTATCCCTAACCAACTAACTATATAACTAACCTAACCTATCTAACTATACCAATTGGCTTGCAAGATGGTGGAGTGGGGCAACTGATTTTTCACCTTGCTTTCTCTAGAACTTACCTTCACACCAGAAGCAGTTACCTTATGGGATTTTCTGCACACTGGAGATCACTAAGCTTAAATATCTCAGTCTCTTGATAACCATGTATTTTTAGGTTTAGGAGGGAATTTCCTGTCCTGTCCCCTACAAAAACCTTTCTTTTCTTTCTTGACTTCATATTAAAAGTTTAAACTCTAGCCTTTACACTTAATTAAGTTCCAAGTGACTATCTGAACTTTTCTTTTGTTGCCCAACTTGGGATCCATACACTAGACAGATTGAAGCATTTCAAGCAAAAAATAAGGTAGAGGTGGATCCATTAAGATGAAAAAAGAGAAGTAGGCTTTTAGCTTTCTGGGAGCTGAAACATGCATCATGTACGCTCTAAATCATGACTAGGAAAAAGAGATTAGTGCTGCAGAGATGGATCCTCATTCCTTGTCTGTTCAACAGATGTATGAGCTTACAAACTATCTTCACAATTCCTATAAGCCAAAAACATTTCCACAGTCCAATATAGCAATATAACAATACTAGGCCTATAGCTGTGACTTTTCTTATTGGGATGATGATGTGCTACGAGAGAGCTGATGAGCATAACCAAAGTCAAACTCATTTTGTGAAATCCCAAATGATACTAGACAGTCTAGCATGGTCCCTGTGTCATAAAATTGGTAAAATCATAAAAAACCAACATAGAATGCATGTGGAACTGATGGAGCCAGTCCAGAGGCTACAAAGCTGATCAGAAGGATGGAGCATGAAGCCAGGCTGAGAGACTCGGAGAAGAAAAGACTCCAGGAAGAACTCAAAGCATATTTATTTACTTAAACAGGGACAAAAAACCTTTGGACTGTTACTGAAAGTTTTTTGTGTGATAGCCCTTTAAATTCTTCCAACTCAAAACTAGAAGGAGGGCTCCTATTACACAGACTGAATGACTATGGGAAAAAGTATAGGGAGAGATTTAGTGTATCTGTTTAGAGTTGAATGCTGGTGTGCAAAGACGTTGAAGTCTTCATCACATAGCTGCTTAGGACTGAACTCTAGCTGTCAATTTTAATATGAAAAAGATTGGCATTAAGTATAATTTTAATTTCTGTTCTAATTAATGAACAGAAAAGGAAGACAACACTTCATTATTACTGCATGTCCTGAATGAAGAGAAACTGTGAGGACAGTCTACAGAGTGATGTTAAAAAAAAAGTAAGTAACAGGAATACCATTTAAACTCCTAAAATCTGCAGGCAATCACAATGAATTCTGACTATGACTTTATAACTTATTGACTCTGCCTATTAGAGAAGGAATTAGAAGCAACCAGCAGCAAACGAGCTGAAAATTCACTGTTGGAATCAACTGCAAGATACAATATTTTTAATACCATTACTTTGAAGAAATAGAACCAACAGACTTCTCACGCCTTGATTTAGCTTCCTTTTACTGGACTATAAGTAGCTCTGAAAATATTTTACTTGGTCTACTAGTAAGACAGAGCCAATCCTTTTCCCCCAGTTACAATGTCCATACTCATCCAGCACAGAACACTCAAGGGGAAGTGAACAGGCTGGTGTAGTGGGCAGTGCAGACTGCCAGCTCGGCCAAAGCATTTGGTTTTTCTTTCACAGTAGCCTGCTAATGACAAGGAATTGACTCACTGTTACTTTTAACTGTGAGTTGCTATATTTATCTAACTTTGTCCCCTTCCATCTTGCCTTGAAATACCTGAGCTCACACTTGTCATTCCCATTATCTGCTGTGTTGTAGATGCTGTAGGCCATATTTTCTGCCCTTGATATCTGTTTCTTTATTGGCTGAAATTAATTTTTTATCTTTGACACAGAACTAGCTTCGGGGGTTTTTTGGGATGTGGTTTACTTCCTTTTTTCTTTATTTTCCTTTTCCCCTCCCCTGATTCCATGGAGTCTAGCGGTGCTCCAAATAGAGCAGTATACTCTACTCAAAATGCATTCGAGTCACATTTGTTTTTCTTAGACTGAAAGTGAAATTTAATGGAAACTTGACTTGAGCATTCCTCAATGTTTTACCACCCAGACAAATCCTGGAATAAAGATGAAATCCTAAACAAAGGGAATTCTATACCACAAAGGTTATTCCTCCTTGGAAAGTTATTCCAAAAGCCTCTGTTCTTGGATTAGTTACATTGTACAAGGTGAAAGCAACTCAAAGAATATTTTAAGACCATTGATACCTTTTGACTCTATTGTTGGGGTGGAGGTTCTCTTCCCTTCAACAAAGACACATTTACTGCCCTAGCTAATACATATATTGCATAGTATTGTAAAACAACTCTGCGATAACCTTTGCTAGTAACTCTGCTGAAACCTGAGAGCCCCAGATCTCCCAGTCTGATGAAATTAATAAAGCTCTAAGGGTTGTGGGGTTTTTTGTTTTAAATTTGACCTTGTCGGTCTGATCATTATTTCACTCAGTAGGAAATCTAGGAAGCCCTGAGGCTTCGTTATCTTGATACTGAAATTTTATGATCCTTTAGCAATTCTCAGTAAAAAAGTTTGATGGGGAGGAGTGGGAAGGAAATGCCAAAGTAGGAAGAGATTATTCTGGTAATATCAGAGGGGAGTAAATGTACTTTGTAGTAGAGATACCATGGTAACTACCACATAGTGTAGAAAATAATCCATGTCCTTTCTGTGTCTACTGTTTTCAAACAGCCTGTTTTCACAAATTTTCAGCCTGCACACACATATTAAAAGCTTTTGGGAATATAAATCAATGATTAGCAATAATCATACAATAGATTTTTTTTTCTTCTTTACTGCTGCTTGTTGTAAAATTGCTCAGGTGCAAGAACAACAAAAAAATTGTGACTATTTAATTGCCAGTGGTAGCACAATAACAATTCAATAAAATCCATCTTTGATTAAAACAGCAAACTGGCTTTTTAAAATTCTGTAGATGTAAAATTAATCTAAATAAATCAATTGTAATGTTTTGTGTGTAAATGGATATTTAGCTTTTCTCCATTGACCAGAAATTGATCATTTGAAAATAAAAAAAAACAAAAGAAACTGTCTTTTGTTTAGAACAACTCAAAATACTTTTACTAAACTTCAAAAGCAGATGTCTGAACATTTCTCTAGTTCTCCTTTCACTACTGTATTTTAATTAGCATTGTAACCTCTGAGTTTCCTCTTATGCTAGTTTTTCGACAACTATCCTACTACCACTTGCTATTCATGAAATATTGTCATTTTGCTTCTGAATAAAGCAAGCATTGAATATAGTGAGAAAGTAATCATCCCAGACTTCATTTATTAGCACAAACTCTATTTTTAAAGATTCTTGAATGCAATCTGACTGATAGACTATTAACCTTAGAAACTCTCTGATTTTGATGATATGTAGCACATCAAATTAATAAAAAGTGACTTGTAAAGATAAACAAATTGTATTGCCTTCCTGTTTCTGCTTTTTCTCTCATATGTAAACAAATTCTGAAATGGTTTTTGACTTTTTTTTCCTGCTTGTTTTTGACCTTTAAAATACAATGAATATCAATGTGGGATTCGGCCTGCAGGATTACTTCTTGAAGTATGAAACAAGAATATGAGGTACCCTAGTTCATCTAAAATGTGAATTTTTCAACAAACACTGGTTTTGTCAAAGTGTTCATCAAACTGGCTAGAGAAGTTAAACAAGCCCCACATAAAACCAAAAGACATTGTTAGTGTTTTAGGTTTGGAGACCTTCTTCTTTTAATACAGAAGGGGTGATTTGCCTGCAACTTCCCTTCATAATATTATACAGAGTGAAAGGAATTTTTCATTGAGAAACAGGTGGTAAATAAAATTTTAGAAAGCATGGACAATGCCTTTCACTCTCCATGCACTCAGTGAACCTATCTGATCTTTACTCAAACTTTTAGCTTTTTTATTGATTAAAATTAAGTAAGCTATGTCCTGCAATCTGCTTACACAGAGGAAACAGGAAAGGAGGAAAAATTTCTCTCAAAAATGACTGAAATTAAGATTCAGATGTTATTCACTGGACAGTGATTAAAAAATTTAGTTTGTGTGTGAAACAATCACCCTTCCATATAGGATGTTAATTACTAAAACCTAAACATGTGACTCTACATTTCACCAGAAAATGAATAAAGAAATTCCTTCTACCTTTAAGATGTTTTAAAACATATTTTATACAACTAGCTTCATGTAACTGAGTATTTACATTTGGAAGAGAAGCTTTCTAAATGTTTGGTTATAAAAGATAAACCCTACCAGTTCATTAAGTATTTTAAAGAGATGTTGAAACATTATGTTGATCTTACTGTGGAGGAGGAGACTTCTTCTGTTTCAGGTTTGAAAAATTAATAGTAATGTGAACTTCTTCTGATTTTTTAATAGTGATTTTTTAATTTCTTAATTACTGTTTCTTAGACAGATTTCTCACATATATTGTGGAGAAGGCAAAGCTGTACTTCAGCATTTCAAAGAAGAAAGGGTTCCATGGGTTTTTTTAGCTTGAAATAGAAATCCATTAAATATTAAAGATAGAACAACACATAATTTTGATCTTTGAGATGCAGCCATCTATAAGATATCGCAATATGTAAATATCTACACTAACAAGTATGACATAGAAAATTGAAAATTATGTACACAACCCCATTCAAGTACTGTATGTATTCTTGCAGCTCCTGTCTGCCTTTTCTGTGCAAGTGGGTTCTGGGACCCCACAGAAAGCAGGAAAACCTCAAGAGTTTTCCTGATGATTGAACAACCCTCATTCTCAACCAGACCTGAGGCTCAGTCTGCTTCCTGGTCTCAGAAGGAGGGGAGGGCTGTCATTTATCACAGGTAAGGGAAGAACATTTAGGTTAAAGTCAGGCTGAGGCTCTTCAAGTGAGGACCCAGGAGACACAGAGAGACCATCTTCATTTAATTGAAACAAAACAAAGGTCTTAATTGCAGAAAAAACAGTAGGGAATGAGAAGTCAGAGCCCAAGAGAATTGAGAGAAGCAATAATGAGAAATAAAAAGCATACCCTAAGCTGAAGGTCTTGTTTATTTTTGTGACACCTGCGTGAACCAACCAAGAGTTACATGACTGCACTGATAATTGTTGAGTAAAAAGATCACATATGTATTGTTTTGTTATCAAAAGTCACAATTACTAATTTCAACTTATTTCTGTGCTCTGCTGCCCACAAAGAAGTCTTTTTGGGTGTAGGCTGACACAAGAGAGCCAGCTATGCAGCAGATACTGGCTGTTAAATTACAATTTAGATGCTGTTCCTGTGTGCAAATTAACAAACGTGAGATTTTTGTAATAAATCCTCTTTCAAACATTTCCATGAATTACTCTGCTTAATTCAGTGCAGATATCTTTAAAACTCTATTTGAAATACAAACCAGTCCTAATTAGCCTTATTCACATTATAACAGAGCCAGAAGTTTGAAGCAATTGAATAGACTAAAAAGGGGGCTATTTAATTTATAATAGGTGCTATAAGGTAATCTGGACTTCCCTCAGGATTCCTTTCTGGCTTTGTTATCATGAAATGACTCTGAGTGGCTGTTACATTCAAGAGCAGGCTGGAGAACTGCTGCAATACCTATATGTTTCCAGGGGAATTCTTTGTGGGTGGGCAGATCAAATGTTTTACAGCTAAAGCTCAACACCTGCAAATCTTGGCAATTTGGATCCATGTCAGCTTGAAGGGAGGAGGGAGAAAATGCCTCTTGACACAGTCATCAAAAGAAAATGGTCTCTTGTGAAAGTGTACTGTGATTGAGGTTTACTTAGTGGTGGAATCTTGGAGTTCTCAGGTATGTTCATGGGAAGATCAAGAAAGAGAAATAGCTAAAAAAGAATTACCTGGATATATTAGGACAATCTTGTAGTGGGAGAATTACATGCTCACATCCAGTACGGTTATCTTTTAAAAACAGTATGATTTCTACAGCTTTTTTATTCTTCACTGAAAAAAAGTGTGTTTGAGGGTTTTTTCTAAATAACTGAAATTCACTGAAATAATAGACAAAGGGACCAGTTTAATTGAATCCATCCCTGTTTTGTTGATTCAGTGTCTTGTTCACCAAAGAAAAATGGAAATTAATAATAAGTGAGGTTTTTTTCAGAAAAGCACAATCCCTGGAACTCTTTTCATAATAATTGATATTTTCAGGAGCTGATTGCATACAGAGCAACAAAAATGAGAGGAAAAATATACATATGTCTGAAATTTTATTTTCTCTTCTTTTAAATAATGATTGAAGAGCAAAGTCTTATATGAACATAATGTATTTGATGTATTAAAGCCAACAGGGATCCAAAAAGACCTGACATTTTCTGGTGCTATTTTTGAGAGGGGTGACACTACTAAGATGAGTGGTTTCACTGCCTGAACATCTTCTTAGAGCAATGTACTCTAAATGTTGTCAGCAAAGATAAATGCCTTAGGCATGCCAGGGATTTCAATTTGTACTTATTATCACTCTTTGTTTCATGGATGATTAGGTGCTACAGAAGTGCCTGTTATCTTTATCCCAGTGATGCCAAACAATGTGGAATAACCTTGCTGATTCTGTAGGTAATAATTGATATTTAGTACAGATTACTCTGCTGCAATTACTATTGCAATAAAATTATTATATTTTTATAAAGAAGAATAAAGATAATCAATATGAGCAAACTGGTAATAAATAGAAACAGCTGATGTTATAAGTGTGATTAAGATGGCAGTTTCATCCCTAGCAAACAAAATCTTTAAAGAAACCAAAATGTCACCTGCAAAAGTGCAAACATTTTCTACAACTAATAAAATTCTAGTTAAATTTAAATGTCAAAATTTTCAACTTTCTTCTTTTTTTTTTTTTTTTCAGATTCAAGACAAGAAAAATGTCATGGCTTTGTCCAGAACATCATATTCTTAGCCTGTATCACCCCCAGCTCTTGCTTTTTTGTTTTTTTTTATCTTGGTTTGATATTGGTTTGGGGGGATGTTGTTTGTTGTTTTTATTGATACTTTGGAAGGACTATATTGTTGCAGTAAGCTTTGTTAAGGAAACCATTTCCAAAATTCAAGATGAAAACCTGGAAAAGATGATATAATTGAGTTGAGCCTGGATTTGGATTTCTTTTCCTGCTCTAGCTGTTGCTGAATAGAGACTGTGTTTTGGTTTCTGCCATAATCCAGGCAGGGTTAGGAGGCAGAAGGCTGATTCCCAAACCCTTGCTGTACCTACAAGGAGTTTTGAACCAGCTCTGCCTGTTCCGGTCCTTTAAAACTTTATATTACGACATAATTTTAATGTTTACCCTGATGGGAAGAGGGAAATATTTTAAAATATAAGTGATAAAGAGCAGGGAAAATACATTTCCGGATCATCTTGGCTCTAAATCTGCTTGTGGTTGTAAGGTGAGAACAACAGTGCTGTCCCTTTCCATCCTCACAGCCATCAGCCATTTTAAGTGCTTTTCTGTGCTGAATTTTATGGGTGTTAAAGATCTACGTGTTCTTTTCACTTCATCAGGAGTTATGAGCATTTGCTGACTTTCCAAATATTGAAGCTGAAATGAGAAATTCCACTCCATTCTTTACTGCCTAGTAGTATTCTGTGCCAACACAAAGGTTGGTAAAATACCAGGGGGTATGTATGAAGTCACTTTTAAGCATTATGAAGGTTCTGAAAACCAAACAGACTTTCTTGTAGCACTGGAATGTATGGGCTGGATGCCTCTAGACACAAGAAGTTAATTGATATGGTTATAATTAAAGGTCAAATTCCAAGCCACTGGAGCTCTTGTTTGTCATTAAAACAAAGTGTTCCTGACTTTTGAACATTGTTTTCAAAGTTTTGAATATCCTTAAGCTTTTTCTGCTTTTGAGATTTTCCCAAGTATTAAATTTTAAATTTCAGGAGCTTCCTATTTGAGCCACATATGTAAAAAACTGTTCAATTCAGTCAGTTGTAAAAGCCATTTAACAAGACGTTGTTCTCTGCAATATAAATGTTGTGTAAGCGGAGGAATGAATCTGGGCAAGAGTCTGCTCAACAAAACTACATTGGGTAGACACAGAATTTTCAAGCATTGGTGCCTGAGGATCTATCTCACTTTTAGCTAATGTGAAGCTTGACATAATGAAGGGCAATTTTTACACTTGCATGTATCACAGGGAAACAATGGGATTAAGGTATTATTACCAGAAAATAGCTAATTTGGCTTGTAAACTGCTTCATCAGGGACCACACTGTCAAATTCTCCAAGTGTCTGCTTATGTAATATTTAGGCATTGATCTTGTTCCCATCCATAAATTCACAGAATAGATAATTTTAAAATCCTAGTCCAGCCCAGTGAACTTCTCTGCTACTCTCCAAGATATAGTTGCCAGAACATCTACTTTGGTCCTCATTTACAGTTGTACATTATGAATTCATGACACTGACAAAAGAAATAACAACCGGTTATACATGCCATTTTTTAAAGTATTATCTCAACTATCATGTCAGCACTTTGACAAGTGGTGGGAGCAGACGTGTTGCTGGCCCTGACAAAAAAATGCAACACTCCTGAACTGTTTGTTTGCTCTCATCTTTGTGACCTTTAAAAGCACCTGAAGCAGTGAGGTATCTAAGTCCACTTGAAAGCTGATACAGTCTACTGGCCTTCTTCACCCTTTTATTCTGTGTGTGTCAGCTGTGTGTAGGAATCAATAACTAAGAAACATCTAAAAGGTGGAGAGCATACAAATATGGGATGGGGAAAAAATAAATGTAGACAGGAGAAAAATTAAAGGACTGGAAGTTTCTGCTAGGTTAGTGCACAGTCATAATATAGAAAACATACTATGAATTATGCTATTGTATGGTTATTTCTTTCATTTGTGATATTACTAGTCTTACTGTCCTAAAGTTATATTTCTCAAGCTCAAATTTAAATACACATTGTGTGTTTGGAGAAAAGAAGTATAAACAGCTTGAGGCAGAAAATATTTATTAACAGTAGGTTTAACATTTAGTTTTCTCTTTTTCAGCATAATCATCATTTGCTTTTACTCTACTGTTTGGATATTTTTTAAAGCTACCTGTTGATCCTTATTTTCTACCATATTTGTTTTCCAAGATATAGCTGATCTCCAATAAAGGTACATAGAAATCTCTATCTCCAGAAGTACACTACCTCAGAAGAAATATTGTTTTTATTTTTTGTTTTCATACAAATCCTTTCACAGTACCGTTTTACAGTTTTGTGTGCAGAGGGGAGGATTCCCCCTTTGTCTTTAAAATTTGTTGTAAAATTTAACCCAATCATAATGGAGTAACTGTAGGAGTTAAAAACAGAAAAGGTGTAAACTCAAACCAATTTAGCAAGTCACGGGTCAGAATTGCAGAGAGGTTTCACCTTGGAATAACAGCTAAGTAAAGTCAAGGATGTACATGTAATGTACCATCACAAGATGCTGAGGCATCCTTGACTTTACAGGATGTTCTTGTGCAGCAGTTGCTGAAAACTTGTAAGCTTAGCTTCTCATGCCCTTATCCAAACTCTTCAATACCACAGTGATAGGTGACACCTATTGCATCAAAGAGAAATGTACTTAAGTGTAATGGAGTGGAAATTCACTCCAGCAGGTTTAAGTCCAAGTGTCAGATTGTCTGAAGATGTGTTTCAGGACTCAGCTTCGCTAAGTGTTCATCTAGTGACAACGTTGCTAAGGATACAGCCATCCTCTCTGCTTATTGCCTCAGCCACTGAATACTTGTCTTATTCTTTCAGAAGGTTTCTACAGAAAATTTGACTGCTTAATGAAACCTAGAAGTTGGTGGTCATAATTAAGTTACAGCAATTGTGTATGCTATTTCAGTGGAACATAGCCCTCCTTAGACTACGGAGTGAGATACAACTGATTTCCAGCATCTGATCTAATAGAACTGCTGCTTTCTTTTTTTGTTGTTGTCATTACACGTGTTAAATCAATATTTCAAGTTGGTTAGTGTTCTTCCTTGGGACATCTTTTGTGATTGTCTGTGATTGTCAAGGCTATAGTAATCACTGTCACCTAACAAAGTTAATAATTTGTTAAGATTAGAGTTGTAGCACTCACTGAAAATTGGTTTGCATCCCAAACTTATTGTCATAAAAATTCCATTTCATACTAAAGTGACTGACATATTTAGAAAAAACTCCATTTCATTGATCTTCTACACACTGATGTAGGATGCAATTTTCCATTCCAGTCTATTTAGAATGAGATAACAACGCATTCCATACCCACAGTCCAAAACCATCTTCAGTTTGGATTGTAAATTTATAAATGACAGTTTCACAAATTAGACTTGAAAGGAAAAGCTGAGCAGAGGGTTTTAGAACTTGCATGCAAAATTCAGGACAATTTGTACAGGAAAGAGCCTGGCTGCTTATGTTATAGCTGCATAAATCCCAGAGATGTCTATGACCAAAATGAATGAAAATAATCCTGCCGTCTTCTCACTTTTCAATCTTTTTTAGTCCCTGATGATTAATTGCTGCCCCACACTGAGTAAAGTATCCATCTATTTGTAATAACCAGAACTTTCTTAGACAAAAATATTTTTGAAAGCTGTTGTAAACAGCTGCTGGGAAAATACCTCTACAGAACTCAGAGCTAAGTTTGAAATGGATAAGCCTGAATTTTTCTGTCTAAATATTTTCTTATTCCAAAGTTAAATTACTGACTGTAGCCTTGATCATGTGAAAACATTTGACATTGTTTAACTTGTGTATAAACGCATGCAAGACTCATCTGACTCCAAACATTTTCATTTCAACAGGCTTACCAAAATATACCTGTATTCGTGGTCCTGAGACACTTGCCACTATATTTCCTACATTAAATTAAGAGCCTGGATTCCACATTAGTTCTTGTAAAGGAATGTGCTCCACTGATCCTAAATCTTTGTGTTTGCTATTCTGTACTCTACTCAGTCCAATCTTTCTCTATTGAAGAACCATCTGTTTCTTACACTTGGCCTTCATCATTGTATGTCTTACTTTCAAGGCCTTAATTTTCCTATTTCAGTCTCTTGCTAAAGGCTCAGATGTAATTTGGACAGAAAGTCTTGATGTCCCTGGCCAAATCTCTTCTACGCCAATTTATTGCCCACAACCAAGGTGATTCTAGCTTGCATCTGCATTTATTCGTTGTTCCAGATATGTTCCTAGTCAGAATTTGTTTCTCACCACACTGCAACACACAGTCTTGGCCTTTAGAATCACATCTTTCTTTTTAGGCATTTCTCTCCCATTTCTAAGTTTTCTAGGAGAAATTCCTAGCCTTTTGCTCTCCTCCTCAAAAATTGCAGTTCTTCTCCTCTGTCCTCTGTTCTTCCTGTCCTCTTCACTACTCTATTCAAACTCAAGACTTCTTTAATCTTTTCTCAAAAGGTTTTATAAATTACTACTGATTTTTTTTAATAAGCAAGAAATTTAAGATTAAAAGAAAGGAATTTCTTAAGCTCATATTTGGTCCAGTAACGTTAGTCAAAAATCAATTTTTTTTTTCATATTTTGGGACTAGAGAGTGCATATTAAAGCCAGATACTTTGGTAACTTTATTTGGAGTCATGTCAGCAATCTAGTGTAGGGGGTTTTTCCAGGGCTCCAACCTGAACATATCTTTACAATTTTAAGAGAAAAATAAACAAAAAACCAAAATCAAATGCACATGCAAAAAATGATAACATAAAGTCCAAGAAATATTTCCAAGCAATATTTTCTCTGCTCAAAATTCTAGAGGATTTTGGCTTAACCTACAGTTTTTCAAGATAGAAGGTTATATTTATTCCTCTGTCTTAGAAAACCACCACCTTTTACTTATTTTTTCATAACTCTACACATTTAAGGTTGAAGGTTTATTGTAGCTAAAATCTGAATTTACAGATGTAAATGTTTCTTATAAACACATAATGTAGCTTGTAAAAATAATGGTAAAAATACTTTGATTTTGAAAAAAACCCTCATTTTTAGGACCTGTGACTGATTTGTTATTGGGAAACATCCTCCTCTGTCTGCGTCTGAAGCTGAACTAGAGGAATGGTCAAGTTACAGTTATGTTAAGATGCTTTTTAAAGATATAGACCTTTCAATAGGATTATGCAGTGTGTCCCCTTTGCCAGCATTTAGACTTTGATTACCAAACATAATACCTTTCACTCAAGTGAAGCAGGCATAAAAGATCTTCTGTATACACTTAATCTGCTTACTGTTATCAGGCATGCAAGCCTATCAGAAATAAACACATCTATTTTATATATTCCCTTAAGAAAGATTGCCTGGTGCCGTTTCATAAAAATGATTCTTTCATGTTTTTTCTTTTCTTTTCTTTGAGTTATATCACTACCAAGAGTGGGTGCTATCAATTTCCCAACAATCTAAGCACAGTACTTTAACTAGAGAAGAATCTATAGCATCTGCCAAAGTTCTGTTTCTAAAGGAATACAGATTTAAACAAACAAGAGTACTATTTCAGAATGTGAAATTCTTCTGTTTTCTGTTTGCTGATATATTCACTTTAAAAGAAGGATTTTGAAAGGATTCTTATCATGACCAACATGTTTGAAAGCATAAAATCTCATTACCTTCTAAAAATAGTTTGATATACTGAAACATTTTCTGTGACAGCTATGAGCTACTCTGTTGTTCAGTTTTTAATGAAAAATATCTTCTGCTAGGCTGAGATCATAGGAGATTTGTGTTGCATTGTTCAGAGTATTGGAAGAAGGATACACAGTAATTAAATTATCACTGCATATTGTTATCTATTTAAATAGCCTATCTTAACATTTACCTGAGCACATACCCATTTCTCTCTTGATTGCTTCATATTTTCAGACACCTTCCCTTCCTTGCTCCAACATGCATAAGAACCATATCCAGCACTTACAAAAGTAAAACCTGTTGTGCTACATAATGCCAAAGAATTGTGGCAATTGGCATGGAGAGTAAAAAAGAAAATAATCAGTATTTAAAATTATCCATACTTTCAGTTTCACATGAGCAAATAGCAAGAATTTTTCCTTAAAATTAACTTAGCACTAGAGCTTCTATAATAGAGAAATTTGTGTCAAGAAGATTGGAGGACATTTTGGAAGAATGATTCTTTCTAATGCCAGCTTGCATGGCCAAAACAGGACATCTCACCATTTAAAACATTTCAAATCTTAAGAGCTTTTTTTGACAAAATCCAAATTTGATTTTTTTCCAGACCAATTGTTTGTCAAATTAAAAAAAAAAATCTTACCTTATTTTCAAATAATTGAATTCTCTTAAACTAGATATCCCTCATACCAGCTGTTCAGCTTGATCTGTACTTTCACCTAAAATGCTTGCTCCTTACAAGCTGTCACATTCTACTGCTTTAGTAACCCATGTGTAGATCCAGTTTTGATGAACAGTATTTCAATCCCAAATTTCTCTTTTTTATCTCTACTGACATAGAGATAAAAAATTTCTGTATTCCCCTCTCAAGAAATGCTGAGGTTTTTTCCTTCAATTAAAAAATACCTTTTGTTTTATAACAAAATATCATTTCAGTTGTGCTGTCAGGATGCTGTTTTGGGAAAAGGAGGAATGGTCTCAGTGGGATTAAGAACTGAATCAGGAACTCAGACTGTGCATTATTACATAAAACAAACAGGCACACCATGAATTATGTAGTTTTACATTTCTATCTTGGGAGTCTAATGACAATGTAAACCACTTGAGCTTCAGTTGTATGGCTTATGATGTCAGCAGAACACCTCAGTGGAATTCTAATCTTGTAATTCCCAACTGCCCGCTATACAAAAAGTGTCCAGACAGAAGAATCAGAAAAGGAGATGATATTTCATTTTGTCACCTATCTTAGGAGTATGAAATCCACTATGTTACAACATTGAGCCTCTTCTTTCAGAATGTAATCCTAGAACAAGAAAAAACTATGGATTTTTTACTCAGTTAAAGATTAATTTTGCTTTGAACATATGCATTAATATGAAATACATCCACAGGTCTTTCAAATAGCGAATTAAATGTGGTGTTGATGTTTTTTAACAAAATATCCTGAGCAGAAGGATCTAAATACTTAGCAAGACATGATGACTTGAACAGACTAAGTTTGAATACTAACATATTACTCAGCTTCCTAATGTCGCACACATCAAAGAGAAGACTTATCTCAAAAGATGGTTCATGCCTTTTGTCATCTGGGGAAGTTGTTCTGCCTAAGAGCATTGGTAGAGAAATTTGCTATAGCAAAAGCAGAATAGTTATGACACAAGGACCTAGGGGACCCTTCTTGACTTCAATACAATTTTTAATTTATTCCCAGAAAAAGAGAGATTGGCAAAGCCCTCAGTGATTTTTTTTTTTTCTACAGACAGCATGGTGAACATAAGAGGAAATGTAAGGATTTACCTTTTCCTTTTAATATTTTTTGTTCCAGAGTGAATGTATTACTTAAACTCTCCTTCCCATTTTGAGTGGGTAACTTCTTTTTTTTATTGCTGTTTGTGAAACTCATAATTTTAATGATAAACCACATTCATTTAATGAAAATCCAGACTGTCATTCACTGATATAACTCCATAAATGAAATAATTATTTATCAGTTTGATGAAGCATGAGGGATTTATTCCTACCGTAAAAAGTCCCTGAATCCACAGGAAGCTCAAAACAAGCTGAATACGCACAGTTCTGCACTCTCCTTCATAAGAAACAGGTTCTATTGCCTACTGCTCTTTGCCTAACTGGGCACTATTAAATATCTCTTGGGGTCATTTGTTGGACTCTGCTTTCAGACCTACCTAATGGGGTTTCGGTCTTTCTTCATTATTCATCTCTAATCAGCTTTTTCCCATTGCATAGATATCTGTTGCTAAATCTCCAGACAGGAACAACCAGCTGGCAAATTGTGGACAGTCTTTGAATTTAAGCAGATTTAGTAGGGTTTCAGTGAATGTTTATGGGGCTTAAGCTAATTGGAAATAAGATTTACAGTGCTTCTTTTAACCAATGCCATTCTATACTTAGAAAGAGAATTACTGGTATATCTTAAAACAGTAATCTAATTTACTCATGAGTATAACTTCCTTGAGTACAGACACAGTCACTGCCAATTTAAGGCAACACACCAGATTTAGTTTTAACTTCTACAGTGTGGGAAGAATTAAAAGATCATTATCTGCAGTTATACCAGATATAGACAAATAGCAAAGTCACACTTGACACGTCAGGATCAATTAGAATCAAATGGTAATTCTTTCAAAGGATAGTCTAGATTCTTCAAACAAAGAGTACTGATTCTTAGAGTTGTTCATTTCTAAGGAAATTTGGTGTTTAAATGCCTCAAAATAAGGCTTGCTTATGTTCATGGTAACCACTTGGCAATAATACAAAATATTGTCTAACTTAATTTGACAAGAACAGATAAAGAAAAAAAAAAACATTCCTAGAAAGTAATTCCCAAGTCTCCCATCATTTATTTTATGTCCTGTCTTAAGGACATTGCCACAAATCTCTGCATCATTCAGTAGGCTGGAGAGAACAATTGTCTATATAAATATAAAGCCCTTCCTCCCTGGGAACTGAAATAGATTTTCATGCTGCTTATTAATTTATTTCATGAATAATTTAAAATAGATCCTAATTTCTTCATGCTCAGGCCTAAACAGGTGCATAATGGTGCTGTTGCATTCCAGCTGTCTTGCTAAGTTTTTCATTTCTTTTGTAAAAAGTGAGATCTTTGAATAGTTCTTATGTTCCCCTTACTCTTCTCACATATTCCTCACAAGGCTGTATTTCTCATAAAAATTTCTTTACAGTATTTTGAACTTGTTTTCAGCAGAAGGTAAATAAATAAGCCTGGGTCTATAAACTGCATTAAAGTCACTAAGGAGCACAGCTGAAAATGGTTTATTTAGGTTAAAGCTGACAGGTGAGTTTTTTAAGGTTATGCTAAAATCACCAACCAGCATGAAAATATGTTAGAATTTATTTTGATTATGATAATTTTACCAATTTATTTGCTGTCTTAAATGGCTGCTAATATTATAACTATGCAGGAATTTACTGCAGAAAAAAAAATTTAAAAAATGGTAATAACAATATTAGCCTTGCAGTTTTATCAGGGTTGATACATATCTGCCTGTGTCAGCTATGACATTATTGCTTAAGATCCTCAGTAATTTTAATTTCTGATCCTGGGTCAAATTGAGGACTGTGCAGACAGAGAAGACATTCCTTCCTCCCCAGCTTCATGTGTAATTCAAAAAACATCTAGAAGGTGCCCTTCTGATTTTTACATATCCTAAGCCTTTCTGTCATAATTGTATTGTTTTCTGGTCCAGCTGCTACTCAACATAACCAGGTTAACATCCCTTAGGGTTATATCCCTTACACCACTCTCATGAGTCTGAAACCCAGGAGGCAGCCAAAAGCAAATCCCCAAGAAGCCTGGGATTCATACGCATGTAACAGGTCTCAGAGCAGCTAATGAGACAGTGTACTGTGCTGATTTGCTTCAGTGGTGCAGCTCTGCGTATGGATAAGCAACAGGCTGCTGCATTTCCTGTTAAGTTTTTCTCTTGCTTTTAAAATGTATTTGTCTCTTCCCTGTTCTGGAAAGAAGTGTTTCAAACTTAAAAGGAATATCAGCTTCAGACCAGTTTAAATAACATTTTCCCTAGAATAATATCTAATAGCATTTGAAAGATTGGCAAGCAGCTTTTAATCCGCTTTAGGAAATCGTCCAACAAAGGAAAATAAGCTATGTGGTAAAATCACAGCATTATTTCATGCTTGAACTCTGAGAGCCTTTGTCATGCATCATTTTAAAAAGATAAAATGTTGAATTAATTTTTAAAGTAAAAGACTGTTGTACTTGTGGTTGATTATGAGGAAATCAATGACCACACTGAATGCTGTAGCAATGGGTAGGAATTATTTCTTAATACTTCATTATTATTATTAGATGGTTGACAAACCTTTTGAAAACAGCAACATGTATTTAGATGACCTGATTTCAGAACTGTGGAACACCTGGGGATTTCCTCCAATATATATTCTTTTTATACTCATGTAAACCCTTCCTGGCATGAGCAACACATGGAAATCATGCTTACAGGTAGCTAAGTACTATCCTTCATTATACCCTTTTTTATTCTTTGTTTTCCTTTTCCTGTTTTTACATCTGAAACTGAGAATAGCTTGTCCCAATACTAGTGAACTGGATCAGGTACTGGAGAGCAGAAATAAAAAAAATATGTGTGGGCTTGACTGAAGAGGAAATATGGGACATGGTGGTTAATCACACCTTGCTCTTTATTTTCATTAATTTGCATTTTGTATATAAATGCAGGGTGGTAACAACAAAAGAGAAACTATGATTATTTCAATCAGTATTTGGATTTATGAAAGAGGCATTTAAGTCCTCACAGGACTTTACAAAAAATTGTAGTGCCATTTACAATTTTAGCTATCTTACATATAGCTGTAGACTCGAATTCAATCGGTAAAAGTAGCAAGTAGTGATAATTCTGAGATTGAAAAAAACTATCTATAAAGAGTTCTTTTGTTCTGTGGTCCAAAGCATGGTTAAACAAAACTCAAAACTAGTAATTTATAGACTACACTTACATGTTCTTTGATATGCAGCCAGAGACTGCTAACCTGGTAAAAGCTATCCCTATTCAAGGACATACCTATGGCAGGTGTGTCCCTGAATACAACTGAAGACACTTTTCAGACTCTTAGATTTCCCTTACTACAAAATATCACTTATTATCTGGCCTGATGTCCATATTTGACTCATCTTCACCCAAACATTACTTGTTTCTATGCTTACATATGGAATTTGAAAAAACATAAAATGTCTTATCGATATGCGGTCAAATGGAACAAGCTGTAACCTGAGACATCACAAAGATCTCAAGAGAAAATGCATATGAGAAAGGGAAGCTCAAGAAAACACAGCAGATTCCTAAATTTCCAACTTCCTTCACTGAGCCCACAGTGTTCATTTTTCTCTATGACCCTGAAACGTTTAGACCAAAACTAAGTCCTACTAACATAGAACAGTTTTTATTTTGAAGGCTTAAGGACATCATTTGTAAGGATAAGAGATGATATCATAGGCCTCACTAGGGGATATTTATGATACTGCAACTGCAGTTTGGCATGTCCAAGACTACAGCATGGCATTAGTTATGTCTTGAAAAATCTAAAAAGGTTCCTTGAGAAAACTTACAAAACTTTCTTTGTAAAAAAAAACAACTTTTTCTTATAAACAAGGTAACAGTTTTCTTCTCTGGGTAGGAAAGGAAATAGACATGCTTCTGTCTTCACAGATGATGCTTGATTGTCCTTTTATGGCCTACACTAATATTTGATTCTGGCAGTTGATAGATTGCTAGCACACCCTCCTGACTAAATAAAAGTTTTCCTCAAACAAGACAGAGCTTATCACAAGAACAATACAGAAGAGAAGCAGGATAAAATGGCAAAATTTGAAATTCAATATAAAACAGTACTTCTGCTGCTCCAATCAAGACACAAAACAGATGTGACATTGTGACCAGATAAAATATAATATTGTTTTGCTACAGACGTGACCACCCATTAGAAATAATGTCTTTTCATGACTGGCTTTGGTAGTATAACAAATTTGGCACAAGTGACAACACACATGGTGTACTACCAAGTTTAGAATTATTTCTCATTATGGATAAATTTCAGAAAAAAGTTTCATCATAATGATATAACAAACTGGTACTTAAGCAGATGTTTTATCTGAACAAAGTAGTTCAGAAACTTGAAAGAAGGCAGACAGGTTTGTTTCTGCTCATCATTTCCTTAGTATTTAATTTCTTTTGGGATATCGCTTTGAGGAACCTATGTAAGATTATTCATAAAATAAAAAGTGACTAAAAGTCTTGTTACTCTGACATAGAAAGTGGGTCTGATATGCTGCTGATATGCTCAGCTCCTTTTGCAGCTGACATACTACCAGGCACAGATTTGTCCCAGTTTGAACAGTTGTACAGGGACAAGAGCTCCCCTTGGCAAGGCGAGTTCCTTGCTGCTGGAGGAAGCAATGTAGGTCATGCCCATACAGCCATTTCAGCTTAACTCAGCCAAGTGTCATTGTAGGAGGAAAAGCACAGAAAAGGCTGAGCTGCGAGCTGGCAGAGTGCTACTCCGTGACACCACTTTCCATTCAAAGCTAGAGCCAGACAGAGCGGCTCCCATTAGGACAGTGACAGGTAATTTGCAAACAAGGAAACTCAAGGAGACCTTTGCACTTTCCATACTGTAGTTTACAGAGTTTGTCAAGGACCTTGCAAGGGTTGTAGATGTGTACCCATCATAAATTTTGATTCCAATAGTTGCTGTCCACCTGCTAATTATCCAGTAAAACCAAAACAGAATTCCTTACCCCCAGTCCTAATTTCCTAGTTGATCATAATGCACTCTGAAAGATTATACTTTCCTTTATTTTACTGATTAATGCTACCTGTATGCTAAATAATTTTTTAAATCTTTCATGGTGAAAGCATGTAAGCTTTTGAATATTGGGGCAGCTGAGTCCGTAGCATAATGAGGTCTTTGATAAATTCCAGTTATCCTCCTAACCATGACTCAGGCCCAGAGAAGAAAGGTTTCCAGTTCTGCTCTATGGCTTCACTGGTAATCAAATTTAATAAAGTTCTCATCTTGCAATATGTCACTGGGGGGTTGTAGCTGGCTGTGACCACAGATGAGCAGCCAACTGCTTCCCTTCTCACTGGGAGTAGGGAATGGATTCTTGTGATTCGAATGTTCCAACATGATCCTGGCATTAGGACCACTCATGAGGTCACAAACCATGCTTTTGCATGTTTCTGCTTACAATAAAAGTAAGAATTTTCAGATTTTTAGTGCTGGACAACAACTATAAATAAACTGGCAATTGTTATGTCAGTGTCCCACCAAACAAGGTAATCAGAACTTAAAAAAACATGTCTATTAGTTTTGTGATGGCAGTAATAATCTCAGAGACTTAAATTATTTTGTTTGAATTCAGCTCTTCAAAATCAATGTAGTCTATGACACCATCTTCATCTTCACCTGCCTGTTTTTCAACCACCAGATTAAAAATTCATACTTTATGAATAAAAAGTAATGCAAAAATTCAGAAGTTTGTGAGTAGGTTAAGAAACTTTCAATCTTAAAATCCTAAGTCTTTATTACACTGAAACTAATTTTTATTTTAACTTCCCCCTACACCTCCTCTTGCTAACATCTTCTTGATGTAATTATTGAAACTCGCACCATATGAGGGAAAGAAATATAAACTAACCTTCTGGAAAAGGAGACTGGAAACTAAGGCAATTCAGATTGTCTTGTAGTTAAAGCATTAGCTAAGAGTCAGATAACACAGGGTTAGGATCTGACACAAACTTTCTGTGTTTTCTGAATGCTGTTTCCAGCCCAACTATGATAGTGAGGTAAAGCATGCTCCCCTGTGATTCATTTGGAACTACTTGTGGAGCAGTGTCATGCCTCTTTGTGAAAGGGGAAAAAAATCTTCAGTCTCCTCCTCCCTAGTCCTTGGATCAATGGGATGGTAATACAAATAGGAACTTGCCTCCACAAAATGTTACATTTATTACCTCACATGGGTTGTTCAGATATTTCAATGATGGTGTTAATGGTCTTGGTCCAGAAAAGTATATAAGTATGTTTCTGGCTTTAAACACAAACACCACCATTAAACTTTATGGCTTACTTAAGTATAAGACCATTAAATCATGGAGAAGTCTAGGTGAAATCTGATTGCTATACTTAGCACCTCTGAACCATGGAGCTGTGGAAATACCTACAGCAGTGCTGAAAGAGCAGTCGTCCTGGGCTCACTTCTACCTCCAATGCAAGCAGATCATTTAGACTTCCTGACTGATGAAGATTCCCCCTCAAATATAATACATGATAAAGAAAATCTTACCCGAGCAAGTCTGTAAGTATGGCAAAAAAACCACTTATATATTAGTTTATTATTAAAGTTTAGTTTATTAACACATTAAAGTTAATATGTTATCTAATGATATTATTTTGTTTTACAACTATGTCCATGCACATTGTATGTAAAAGTAGTTTTATAGCCCAGTTCAGAATATAAAACATATCTCATTGATCATTGTTTCCTCACTGTTCAAAGATACTGCGTATTACTCAAGAATTGCAGCCAACGCTTTCTACAATCAAGCTTTTTAAATATTCCTTAGTCTAGGACAAGGATAAATTTCTATCCTATTCCTACTGGGAATTTCAAAACCCACATTTGAAGCTTGATATTTAAACTGATTATTATACTTCCACCATTTCTTTGGCCAGCTTCTTATTTAGTAGCTCTTGTTTCTAAATGACACTCCAATTAGATGAAATTAAAATGAAACTAAACTAAAATTGGGTGATATGTTACCCCAAACCTTTAAAAGCAATATCTTCAATTTCTTTATCTGTAAAATTTTATTTTACATGAAAGAGAGTAAGTATTCTGCATAAGAAATGTGTCAGCTTTTCTGGAGTTATATTATCAGCAGCACAAATGAATTTGTAGTGTTGTGGTCTACGCTAATGTATTCCGGCAGTTAAAATAAACTTCAGAACATAACTTATACAGCATCATCTGACATAGCCACAGGCAGCTTCACACAAGAGTTCAAAAACAATTTGCTAGGTAAATTAGCTATTTAATATTGCAGCAATATTTGATTAATTAGTCTTCCAATTTATTAGTGATACATGAAATTCAGAATTAGATGAGATTAGATTCCTGTTCATTATACATTTAAATTATGCATTTAAATTAGCTTCCAGTTAATAATGTAGATACTTCATACATCTACTAGTATTCAGTATCACCATGTATCCACATTGTTGATAATTCAAAACTCATAGCTGTAGTTTTTCCATCATGAGACTTGTATTTACTTGGTCACATATGAAATAATTTTGCCATGCAAGAGCATTTTTTACCAAATGTTCAAGTGCATTTGAAAGTTGTTATTTGATGCATGGATTGAGACTGTGTTGTCCTAAATTTCTTCTCCTAAATTTCTTTTGCAATTTAGAGATGACCTATTGCTTACAATTCTGACACTTGATTTCTAAACTACCACCACAAAAGCTTCTGCTGGTACATGCATGTTATAGACCAGTGACCCTCTGTAAGAGAGACATGCAAAATACTTTACTTGATGGAGCTAGACAACAGCAATGTAATTGCAAATGCCATTAATTCCCTGACTCCACATTGAAGTACTGTCTCACACTTGTGTCACAATACTCAGGCAGGAGTGCAAGCAAGCACAGCAGTTGCACCAGAAGGCAAAAATAATGCAATATCAGAATGTCACTACTCAGTTATTTCTCAGCCCTCTGTGATTTTGGTTCATTGGAAGTACTTTCCTTTCCCTTCCACATAAGCAGAACAGCTGCCTAGAGACTTGTTTCAGTCTCCTTCCTACACCACTACTTTGCAATCCTAGCCATGACATCTCCATGAAAAATAACCAGAGGTTTACTATAATACTTGCAGAACTCCCAAGCTTTCTGTGTTCTAAAATATACCTGGGAAATGTGTATCTGAAATAATACAGATACCAAACTCCTGTTAATAATACAGTAACACTCCATAATATCTCACATCTGATTCTCATTGTAAACAAGTTTGGATGACACTTCCCTGTTTTCCTCCCCTAGATTTTTGAGAAAATGGTGGGGAGGTGTGAAATCTCTTTTTTTTCTTAATACCACAGTTAAAAACTGGTCTCCAGTGTCTCAGACTAGTATGTTTGCATTTTAATCAAATTTTTATTCGAGCTTCATACTTTATAAAGTGGCTCATCTTTGTAAAGGACCATGAATTTTGAAAAGGAGTCTGATCCTACCCACCAGACTCATATTTAAAGGCTATTACCCTAGCAAAAAAGAGGAGCTATAACTTAGAAATTTTTTGTCCTAAACTGGGGAACAATGATATTTGTTAAGGAGTGACCTGTTTACTAGATGTAACATGTCTGTATCACTACTGCAGGTTTAGCCTGTAAATCAGAACTCAGCTGCTTAAAAGCAATAGCTGACCAGCACACTGTAGCAATGACATATTTATAGAAATATAAGTGTATTTTTTTGATGAAACATGCCAAAAATAGCAACAACATACAAACTTTCAGTACTTCGTGTATCAGGTATTGGATTTGTCTTCATTCTGCATCAAGGGACCATTGTCTAATTAACTGAAACAGCCAAGTGCATTTGCCAGCCTGCATGGATTTACAGAAAGCAGGTGTAGTGTGAACAGTGTTGCCAGCAGGGAAAATCATCCAGCTATCCTGATTGCATCCCAAAATATTTTGGGATTTTGCTGAACAAGAGTTACATTTACTGCAGTCCTGATTTCACATTGCTCCTGTTTGGGTTTCAAATGGTACTTCATGTTAAAATGGGAGAAGAAATACTTGGTTATGAGAATTAAATGGCTGTAGTGATTGGTAAAATTGCATACATTTCTCTTAGTAGTTTCTTTTTTAAATTTTATTTCTTGGATTTCAATAAGCCTCCATCCTTTCAGCATGCGAATTTCCTCTCTTTTTCTCTTTTCTTTTTCCTTTTATTTTTTCTTTTTTTTTCACATTTATAGGAGCTAAAGTAAGTGAAAAGAACCTGTCTTACCAGTACCTCACTTCAAGCAGCTCCAAGACCTTTCCACACAGAACCGACTATTAATAAAAGAAAGAGATAATGAGTCTTTGGAAAGCATTGAGACATACATTTTGGCAGGGTCTTTTTAGACAGAACTTCCCTTTACTTGGTAAACAACATAACCAGATCAAGTACTAGAATACATTATATGGTAGGGGAGCAAAGTGTGGCTATAGCTTCACAGACTTCACTAGTTTTACTTGGGCCATATTGGCTAGCACCATTTTTCAGATGGTAGTCTCTTTAATGAAATATGAAATTTTAAATAGTGTATTATCTATTTTCAAAAGCCTCATTCAAACTTACAACACTATCAGTAGTGTCTAATATAGAGTCATTCCCACAGCTGTCTCCTTGGACAAATCTATAGGGGACCCAGAACAAATCTTATTCTAGTTTTAATTATGAATAATGAAGGATTAAGGCCTTGGTATAGTAATGAACCACACTGATGGCACAAATTACTTTTAAAAGAGCTTTTATATTATCTGTGAAAAATATTATTCCTATACTATTGCTGATGGTTTTCTTAATAAATGTGGATTTAAATATGATATATCTGTTTCAAAATATGATTTTACAGCATGTCCTTGTCTCAGTTCATGAACAAGTTTGTTTTCAATTTTGTAATATTGTTTCTTTTGTTCATATAAATCCTTTTAAAAAAAAGTGCTCAAAGTATAAAATTCAGAGAGAGGATGATGATTTTACCTTTGCCCCAGATTGACAGGAATACAACAAACCCCACTTGTAGATGAAGTTCAAAAAGAGGCAATAGCTTTTCTGTCTACCCAATGATTGAAGTGCACATAGACATGGAGAGTAAGAAAGATAATTCCATCGAAACCCTGATGGAATAAATTACATGCCACTGGTTAGCTAGTGTGGCAGTGGAAGAGCCAGGAAATGAAAATTAGTTGCATCTGAATTTGAGAATACAAAACATAGGTCTGTTGTCAAGATATCAAGCTGATATGTTTATACTCTGTTACTTAGTGCACTACAGTAAAAAAGAGGGGGAAAAAAAGGCACACAAAACTCCTTCCATCCCGCTTTATCTCTCTGCAGTAAGTCAGTGTCCTAGGGTGACGTTATGATGCTTGTATCCCCATTTGTGTGTTCTGTTTATGCTGGATATTATGTTCTGTGCCTTCAAGACTGGCTCTGAAGAGTGAATGTTTTGTTTTGGGTTTTGTTATCAGCCCGCTCCCCCACGGCTGGCGGGACACAGAGACAGGGAGTACATAGTGCGGCTTTTGCTTTTTGCTGGGCTTTTTGCTTTGCTCTTGCTCTGGCTTCTGCTTGCTCCTGCTTTGCTCTTGCTTTTGCTTCTGCTTCTGCTCATTAGCTAGTTTAGCTAAGCAGTCCATTTTTTTTTTCCCCTGGACTGTTTTTTTTCCTTTTTTTCTTTTTTTTTCCCTTTTTTTTCCTCCCCTTTTTGGAACTACTTGAACCTGCTCTGGACTGGGACCTGGAAACACCGAGAGCTTGCACCTCGTGGCTTGTAGCAGCCATCTCCAGCGCCGGAGGGACTGACAACAGAGCAACCACCCCCCAAGAGAGACTTTCTGAATTTGTCATCCTTTTCAGAGTGGTGAAGGAGTGTTATCATCTGGTATTGTTCATTCTGTGTGCTGGGGGGTGCTGTGCCTGTTAAATAAACAGGTTCTTTCCACTTCTCTCCAAGGAATCCTTCCCGAACCGGTTGGAGGGAGGGGCTGTGTGGGTTTGCTTTCTGGAGGGGCCTCCTTTTGCAGATTTTCTCCCAAATTTGCCCTAAACTAGGACAGTCAGCAGTGATGTTTCTGCAATAAACCAGCAGTGTGTTTATCACTGTCTACTCACTTCTGATATGTTTCTCCTGTCTTGGAAAGTTACTGACTGATTTGTACGATTTGCATGAATTTTAGAATATTTTTTATAATGCTTGAAGTGTTACATTTGTCTTCAAGCATGTTATTTCTGCAGTTAACTGAAAAAAATTAGCATTTAAATGAAGATGTTGTTAAATTCCGTCATGGAGAAAATAATGGAACTATTAGTAGAATATTTTTACTCTGTTGAGACATGATATAGCTGTAAATTAGGCTATGTAAACTAGAGCTGAAAAATAAAGCTAAAACACAAACTCAGGGAAACAAAGTATCTTCTTATTGCTATTCAAGGTGTAACCATCCTCCAGAAACCAATTACCTTGGTATGTGAAGTTTGCATATGTAAGAAATAAACAGGAGAATCTGTAGCATCACACCCATTCCCCATCCTCTAAGGAAAAACATATCTACACTCTTGATAATAATAAACTTTAAATTTTACTTTTAAAAGTAGGAATGGATCTTTCCATTCCACTGGTGGGAGATTTAAATTGTGCCTTGAATTACTGACCTCTGTAGCTGGATTTTGCTACTAGACATTCTGAAGATGGGCATGAAAATTATTTTCTTCTATAGATCTAACAGAGGAACTGGGAAAAAATGGGGGAAAATCCATAGCAATCATAATGTTGAGTCATAAATAAAAATAAAATTAACTTCTCTTAAGAATGTATCTGTTTTAGAGCCTATTCTGCTCTAAATTGCACTGAATCCACAGTTTCTGAAATGGTAATTTCTGGGGAAATTACCATTAGTAAAGTAAAAACATTTTTTCAGCTTTTTAAAATACGTATTTTTAAAACTCTTGTTAATTGGTTACATATCAAATCAAAATTGCCTGTATGTAGTTGGAGTTACAATAAAAAGAGTAAATACGTATTGCAGAACAATTTTTCACCTTAATTGCATGTTTATATATACTAACCAAATCTGAAGTTAGAAACATTATATCTAGCTCACAATCTCAAGTTTAAATTATCAAGATTCAAGACTGCCTTTAGTTAGTATTAAAGTGTTGTTCTCAGTAAACAGAAATATTTGTTTATGGTTTCCTGATTTACTCATATTAGAAATAAAACTCCTGCACAGAGCTTGCAAGTGGGAAAACCTCGAGGAAAGCTTCTAGGAAGGAAACCCAAGGTGAATGAAATATGTGTTTCTTTTAAAATATTAATAGTTCAGTTTCTTTATTAGTGGTGTTAGTACTATTCAAGCCATTAGTTGCAAACTATCAATTTTGTAAGGAAGTTATCCTATTTGAAACTAAATTTTTGAAGCCATCTGTGCAATTCCCATTAATTTGCATAGAAGAGAATCTGAGCTTGAAACTTTAATTTTCAAATTCGCTTTAGTGGCTCCACTGATGAAAACTGCTATCACCCTGCACAAACAAATTATTCACTGCCTAAAAACAAGTTCTTCACCTCAAATTTATGAGATTTCCTCTTAAGGATTCCTCTAAAAATATTTCCTCTGAAGAGGGCAATTTCCTATGTTTCCATAAACTTGGAAATATTTTAAAATAAATTTCTGGTCAAAGATTAAAATAGCAACCTCTGGTAAAACATGTTTCTGACAAGGAAACAAAACAGATTGCCAGACATTTAAGTGGATTGACTAGAACTTAATTCTACTTGAATACATGAGTAAACATGATTGGACAAGATGGTCTATATTGGTCTCTGATTTGGGCTTTGCAACGAAGATTTAAGCTAAATATCTCAACATAAAATTATTACTTTGGGGAAACAAAAATATCCGATGCTAATTGCTTATCTGAAAGTGTTTCATGCAGATCTTGCATGAAAGTTTGGCTGCAGTGCTGAACTTCTGTTTTTCCTGAAGTGTGTGAGTAAAATATAGTGTACATTACTGATACAATTTGTGGAACTATATCTACAGCTTTCAGGTTTTATTCATATGCACACACAATTTTAAGGAAGCTGAAGCATTACAGAGGCAATTACTGCTTGATAAAATTGCCAGATCTAGTTAGGGAAATATGGAAAATAAAAGGGACCTATATTATTCTAAGAAACTCCATGAGAGTTTATTGAAAGCAGAACAGTGTGCATTGGAGGATTAGCATATGACTGAAACAAATAACAAAAGGAACAAACATATATGGTGCATGAATGTTAATTCTACTTCTGTGTATCTGGGTGGGTTAGCCTGTCTGTCTGAGGGAAAACTGAATTAGAAAACTTGACTGTTGTAGTTTGAACTAGGACAATCTGTCAAAAAAACTGTGCATATTTTATGTCTATAGTACAGTTAACTGTGTCCTCATGGAATACCACCAGTGAATGCTGGAAAACAAAAATTCACCTGCAAAACAATGTAGATTTTGTGATATTAAGAAGTTGTTGGAGACAGAAATGTAAACATAGTAGAAAATATTGAAACACCCAAAGTAAATGTTCATTTAGAAATATTCTGTAACTTCATTAAACTCTCTAACACTCTTAGGATCCAATTATTTAAATTCTTAGAGATGCCTCTGCCCAAATTAGGGTGCAAATGAGACCATATGCCAAAGTCAATAGTATGGACTTTATGTAATAGTAAATGTGAGGTAGAGAGGGAGATAGTGAAGTGAGAGGGAGGGAGAGAAAAAGTGCAACAGAGAATCAGATTAAGTAGAAAGAATATCACTACTCCATAGATTACAACTACGTCCCAAGGGTTCTCTTCTCAACGGTTGCAGACTGTATCCACAAGACACCAAGTCCAGGGGGTTTATATTATGCTGAGGCTTCATGCAAACACCCCTGTAGCTTCCCTGGATGATATAATATCAGATCAAGGGACATTTTGTGAGTCTTTGACACCTTCTAGTATGTTGCAGCTGTCTCTTATGTCAGGGTTAGTTGAATAGAATTATCAGCTGAGATTAATACTTCCATCCCACATGTGAATGTCTCTGTACTTCAGAGGGAAGTTCCCACAGCTGAGTCATTATGCAAGGGAATACATTGACATTGTATGAAGAATTTGCAGGATTTTTCTCTTATCAGCCTCTTGCCTTATCTGGGAACCCTCTTAGTAGGCTCAGGTGTACCTGCCTTTCTGCACCTGGGAAGCCACTCTGAGCATCGGGGCAAAGCAGCCAGCTCATAGTTTAAGCCACGGGCACCAACCATCCCATCTCCTACAGCTCCTGAGTGATTACTGCAAGTGGTTGAATGCTTGAGCCATTGCTCACTAATAGTCCAGTCTCTAACAAGCACACAACACTGCTCCAGCCTCAAATGAATTAACTTAATTTTGGTCAGGATAATTAAACTTGAAATATTTTTATATAACAGTTTCTTCATCCATTAAAGAAGCAGTAGAAAGTATGAAACATACAGTGGAAAACATTTTCATATTGGGAGTAGGTTGCCTCTGGATGCGAGGTGTAAGAGGACCTGGGCTGCATGATATAGTCTGGACAGGTGAGAGAGGGGTGCATGGTGGTACTAAGTGACTCAGGAGAGAATTCCCAAAAGCCAGTTGTGGATTACTGCAGAAAGTCCTTCTAACAAAATGTCAGACAAAACAAAATACAGATAAACTAAAAGAAATGCACATAGATTAAAACAATCCCAGCTTTAGATATACAGTATTGTGATATGAGCTGCTGGGAAATTAAAATTTTGGGTTACAAAAAGGGATTCTAATAAAAACATTAGGCAACATTTCAGAAGCACTTGATAATGGAAATACTATACCAGGTATTATTAGAAGGGATAGAAAATGAACTGAAGTCTGTCATTGTTCATTCACACCTTGTGCTGTTCAAGAAAACAGGAAAAAAATTGGAGAAAAGCGAGGCTGATTCAAAGCAGAGAAAGAACTCCATGCAAAGATTAACTGAAATGTAGGACTTTTCAGTACTGGCACCACGAAAGGGAGGGATGTGAATAGCATTGATATGATGAATAGGCAAAGTTTGTTCACTGTCTCTTACAGCAAAATCATCAATCAACAGGCTCAAAAAAACCTCCAAAATAGGAGGTTTGGTTTTTTTTGGGTTTTTTTTTTTTTTTAGTCATGTACATAAGTTCTGAAATTCCTCATTGCAACACATCTGTAGATACTAAATGTCAGATTTTTCCTTCATTAACTAGCCTGTGAAGTACTACTAAATGTAAAGACACTGCCTCTGCCTTAGTGATCTTCCAAAACATGATTATAGACTCTCATTTTGAGAAGCTTTGGCTCCTCGGTGTCTCAAATCACTCCTCTGATTATATTCACTTGCTTTCAGTAAAGATCCACATTCGGCATGTACCACTGCTTTTGGCAACGTATTGAATTGGCCAGTTATGGTCTGTTTTGATTTATCTGCTTTATGTTAATTTGAAATTATGCATTCCATTTTCACTGAAGTCAGAAATTTCAAAGATATCCTGTTAAACTTAGTATTGTGAGAAATATTTGTCAAATGGAATTCAACACAAACATGTAAATTTATATTTATATGAGCTGTAATATCATTAGCTGTCTAATTACATCTGTTACAGCAGTTTCAGAGGTTTTGGTATAAACTTGTGGAATATGAAAATAAAATTTGTGGCCCCATTTAACTATGTATTTAAGAAGATTCTGACAAGATAAAGCTTTTTTAAAGCCAGGTAAGTTAGAAAATATCATTAGGGGTGGTGTTTTACTTTAACTGGTACATTTCCCTGATGACACATCATTAGAGCTTCTGTAAAATGAGGAATGCAGAATGAGACAAAGCTTCAGAAAAAAAAATAGTATTAGGGACAAGCACTGGGTTTTCTTACTGTGAAAGGCAAAGTGTCTTAAAATAGTCATAGTGATTTTGATTTTTGAACTTCTTCCTAGGCACAATATTGACTCTATAAAGATGCAGTAGAGTTTAGGTATAGTATAGTTTATAGGTTTATTCTCTCTGCACAGAGAATACATATATCATCACAACCCTTACATTCCAAAGAATGTGGATACTAGGGAATGGAAGGACAATGGGAGGTCATGACATCATTTTTGATGGCCGACTTTGGTCCAACTTAAGTAATTTTTCCATTTGGTATCTCTATTTTAAGTAAATGCAGAATATGCAAGAGAAATGTCAGTTATAAGATTAGATATGACGTAAGTCGTTCCAATTTCTCACTTCAGATGCTGAATTGGAAACACTGTATTCTTTCTTTCTATGTAACAGATAGAATTCTGGTACTCAGTCTGGAAAATACCAGTGCTCATCTGGGACCACTCTGTCCCAGGCAACCTTCCACCTTTTGCAAAGGTCATGAGGGTAGAGTTCAACTGCTGAGCTGCTACTTCTCTATTCCCTTTCACGTACTCTCAATGTAGTGTTAACCTTTTTGCTGTTTCTCTTTTGTTTGTTCAGCTTCCAAATTCTAAGAGGATGCTGCATATGAAATATCCTTAGACCTTTGATGTACCAGACCAGGCTGACACTACAAATATAGATAAAGGGGGTTTTCACAATTCTGTATATATAGCAACAAAATACAAACTTGCCCTTCAACAACTCAGCCAGCTGGAATTATGCTCAGTACATGACTGAGCATACAGAGTCCTGGTGGGGTTTAGCCACCACTGAACACATGTGCAATAATATTGCAGGAGGTATACTGTCTCAGACTGACCTTATGAGCCATGCTTGAAGAAGCTCCTCTTCTCTACCATTGTGGGAAGATGGCTGGGGGTAAAATGAGTGAAAACCAGTAAGTTATATTCATATTCTAACAGAAGTTATAACAGGACAGAAATTATCAGGTGAAATGCAGTTGCTACTTCCTGGATGGAATCTGGTTGCCAGGCACAAAATCTATTCCATGATGATTCCCCACATTCCCCACAGCCTGCAATCTTAAGCACATGCTGAGGGATAAAACAGAGGATAGAGCAGAGCAGAAACACCACAGCCAGGCTCTGCTGTAATCCCTGCAGGGCTGGGACCGTGATGGTTCCATGTGTCTGATACAGCACACAGCAGCTGTCAGCACAGGGCATGTCCTGCTGCTGAACCAGTGACTGTGGGAATGATGGTCTCTTCAGATGAACACAGTTCATTATTACCTAATTGTAATACTAAACCACATGTCCACCCCAAAATTACCTGCTCCCAAGATACCTGCTCCCATGGTATGACCATCTTTCACCAACCATGCACTCTATTTTATTGGCTATATCTTCAACAGTGAAGCAAGCAAATTTTACACCAAGCAGTAACAAATGTATGATGGGAGAAAATCACTTCTACCTAAATATAATGAAATAGTATAAAAGTGAGTTAAGAATGGGGAGAAGTTAGGAAAGACTCCACAGTACCTTCTGGGATCGGCTGACTGGCTGAACCTGTCTTTTCTTTCATAGGGAGATCTGTTGGTAAGAACCTTCCCCTATGAGCACTGAATTATTAACTCAAGCTGGCTTTCATTGGTGATTGGAACTTGCCTGTATATTGCTTAAAATTTACTTTTGCAGCCAGTTACAATCATCAGCAATCTTCAAACATTAACCATCACAATTTTCTATTATCAGTGTGTTTATTATTAAAGTCTGTTACTCTGTGAACAGTTTAACATGAGTCCCTCAAGGGCAATAGCAGTCAACAGCAGCAGATAACTGCTCATTCTCCTCAATGAAACTGAGGAGATCTGGGAGTGGGTACTTCTTTCTGGTTTGCAGTAAGAGATTTGATTCCAATATGCTGTTGTAGCATGTCTCTAACAACATTTGAACTGCCCTCTGACACAAAACACAGACATAACAGGACACTGAAAGACTGGTCAGGCACAACAGGCTTGGCTTTCCTGGGGCATTGACAGACGAATTAAACACTAAGATCACAAGAAAACCCACTTTCACATGACAATCATGAAGCCCTTTAGGATTTTTTCCAAAGACAGAATTCTAAAATCCCCCTAAATGCAGAGGTAATTTTGCTTCCTTGCAGGAAAGATAACCAGTAAAACACAGATAAATTCTAGACCTTAGACAAATCATAATTTTCAGTGTTTCAGAAATAAAAATAAAGTCATGTGTCTGCTAGCCAGACTCGTGCACACACTACTTGGGTGAACACCTAAAATTGGAATTCTAACACAGATAGAGAAAGTCTGTCATTTCTGCTGTTCTTCATCTGTGGAGTTTAAACAATTAGCTTACACTAGACACCTGTTCTCTGATGGCCACATGATCTTCATTAATGCTGTATTAAAATCTCTTTCACAGGCTTTTTGACTTGCATGTGTGAGTTAAGCTACCCCTAAAAATCCAGAAATTTAGCTTTCTAAGCTAGTGAGAATAAGGATATCTACCTGATTATGAGCATAAAGACTTTATAAAATTATAAATGGAACATCATCTCACCCATTACTCAAAGCTTCAAAGAAAGAACCGTGTTGTACTACTCATAGATCATAGGCAGTGAAGTATAAAATTACAGTACATCCATAAACCTAACATGGAAACATTTCATGAGCCAAGACATCCAGTTCAATTGCTTTTCAGATGTGTGAATGACTTACAAAGCCATATCCATATTATGACAGATTTTGATTTTTTTAATATGTACAGATCCTCTTAAAATATTACCAATTTTTAAAAGGAAGTTATGGTTAATTGTGAGAAAGAATTTTATGGGAGTGTATGCATTTTGCATAGCCTCACATCTTCACTGTTCTCTGAGCTGTGATACATCCAGCAAATTCATCATCACAGAAGATGGTAGCTGCTATTTCACACACTTTTTACTACATTCTTTCTACATTTTTATGATATCATATAATCTTTTATGAAATATAAACTCAGAAGTTAGGCACTTATGAAAGAAACTAAACATTTTTTAATAGAAAATATGTTTTTTCATTACATAGAAATATTTAGTGACATTTCAGTTTTCTATCATCTGCATGCTTTCCCAAGAAATTAATCTTCACAACATTAATATAAAGTTATTCTGCAATGCATGCATTATATGACATGGCTATATTACATTGTTAACATTTATACTCACTTTTTGACCATTGAAAATATTGGTTTTTATTGGTTGCTGTACTCTCAGTGCCAGAACTCTTCCAAGTTCTTGTGTGCATTTCAGAACCTATGACTTGCTCTGCCATGTGCTTCATTTCTTTCAGGAGTTATTTGCAAAAAGTCTTCAAGAGTGTTACACATCAATAGTCAGTCAGTGAACTCTGACCAAGTTCTTTGTGAGCTTTCAACCCAGGAAAGCCACAGCATGATGAAAAATTATAAACCATACACAAGACTCCACAGCCTGTTTGCCCCATCTGTACTGGGACCATTTCAGCTGTGTAAAGCAACAGCTGTGTAAAGCAAAAAAACATGTTGCTGCATCTAAAGAGGCTCTTAGGTGTGCTTTGGTTAAAAGTTGGTTGGTAAGGACACACAGTTATGATTCCCAGTTTGAAAGCATTGAAAGCATGAAGGCATTGTCAAAGAAAAGGCTGTGGCCATCACAGGATAGCACAACTCTTGTATGGCAGCTTTGGTTATCACCCTTTATTGTGAACCATTTGGAATAACTTCTGTCTCAGACAATGCAATACACCTTGAGCATGCAAAACCAGTCTTACATACCTGCAATGTGTAAATGCCTGCAGTCCAGGGAAAAATACCAAAAATAACTTCTTCTGGAGTCCAGTGTACAATACTCTGTTTGCACAAAAGAACCTTGAACAGACATATTTGTGTATGGTCTGTACACATAAAGTGTTTAATCCTTGCCTTTGAGCAACATATCCCAATGCTCTATTCTCCCCTGTACCTCTAGAAACCATTTATGTCATGACCATTAAAATCCACCAGGTTTGATCCTCATTTTCAACATCACAGAGAGAGGACAATGACATGCAAGAAAAGACTCTGAGCTGAGGTCTTCAGGGTCATATGGAGAATAATAAACAATCAATTGCAAGAAAAGAACTGCTCTACTAACAGGTAATATAAGATTTGTTAGAGTAATGCCTTAGAGGCCACTGTCTAAATGATTTTAAAATATGTACTATTGAATAAACAATATGATGAACGATTAGACACCTATCCTTATAGCAGGTTTTCACATATCTCATACTGATTTACTCTTACAAAGCTTTGCATGCAATGTAAAACTAACTCTGCCAATGTTTTGATGGGCAAACTGTATGATATCCTTGACAAATGAACTTATCAGGTAGATATGTGGACAATATAAATGTGTCAAGAAATTCCAAAAAGCCTTTGTTGCTTCCACTTACATAAAAGAATTGAAAGAAACATCCCTCTCTGAAATACCACACTTCATTTTATATTCAACATAATGCCATAATCAGTCCATTATTTTACGTATCTAGAATATTTCATAAAAGCATACCATGTATAAGACAGAATATCTTTCCTTTCTACCATAATTTTCTATTTCTTTCACCCTGTTGAGGTAACCTGGTAAGTATTTACTGGCAGATCACCTGGTCTCTACCTGGCATGAGGTGATAAGGCAGATGAAAAGCTGTTCTGAAAAGGCTGCTCCTCTGTGGAAGAAAATCTGTGTAGACAGTGACCAAAGATTTAATTGAGCAGCATATATTTTGCATTGTCTTGGGATGATTAAAACCAAATTGGTGCAATTAAAAAAACACTATCACCACCCCCCACAAAAAAGACCCCAAGAATATCCTCAAAGCAACAACAACTTAAATTCAGAAGCTGCATAGATTTGGCACAAAATGCATCAGCTAAGGCAGCATTTCGTGTGACTGAGACCCAGCTCAGCTGTCTGAGTTTCCAATATGGGTATTCTGATATTGCAATGTGTCTTTTGGGCTAAACTGAGATCTCTTCAGCCGCTACTGATTCAGAAGCAGGAAAAAAGTAGATGCATATATGTTGTGCTACTTAGGTAACTGAAAAAAATTCTACCCTCTCATATTATGATGTGTTCCCACTGGTATTTTGAGGACAGGGTTCTTTTTAGCAACCCAGTGCTGCTGTTGTGTTAACAAAATATCAGATGAGCTCATTACAGAAGCTAAACTAAGCCATTCAATTTTAATACAGAAGAGAGAATATAGCTATGGAAATGTGTTCTTTTAAAACAACTTGGTTCTGAGTTGAGACTTGAGCTGTCAGTTTCAGTCTAAAGCCTATTTTTACAGCCTGATTATAAACCCTTAGAAATGGAAATGTTGACATATCCTTGGCTATAACAACTCTAACAGGAGATTCTGCAATAACCTGTAAAACCAGCTATTCTAACAAAAACCTCTGTTTATTTCATGTTACAAGGTAAAACTTCTGTTTATGACTGAAATAGATGAAACTTCTGAAGCATACAATACTGAAAAAGTAGGTGATCTTCAAAGTGTTACTCACAGCACAGTATTTATACTATCTATACTCAGCATACAAAGTACTTCTAATATTTTAGTCTATTTAAGACCATCTTTAATCACAGATATGTCTGTTTTTTCTCTTAATAAAACTCTCTCATGAAGCCCATTGTATTTTTATGTTATTATTTCATCAGACAGCATTGAGTCTGTAAGACTATGACAGCATGTAGTGAAGACTGGGAAGATCCAGTCCTGACCATGCACAGACACACTCATGATCCTGACTTTTTGTAAAAAGGACTTCCATTACCCACAGGGTTTTCACCTTCCAACTGCACTTGAGTGTTTTGCTTGACTGCATCTGGAGAGGATGGCAAAAAGTAAGGTGGAAAAGGGTAAAGAAGGACAGATATTGAATGGATATATCTATTTCATGTGAGGGTCATTCAAGAAATATTTCTGCTAGGGTGTTTTTTTTTTTTAACTGTAAGATTTCAGTAGATAAGGCTTATAATAGAAACAATCCTGTCTGATTGAAATGCTAAAAATATTTGTAGCTATAAAAAGCTCATTCTTTTCATCAACAGTATCAAATTAAGGACAAAAAAGGACATGCAAGAAAATTTACACTCATCTGATTATGCATCGGAATCTATAGTTAAACACAAAATTATAACTAGATAGCTGTTTTTATCTCACTATCTATATATTAATGTCTGTCAAGCATTCCATGCAAGCTGTGTCCTTATGAATTCTGTCATGAATCAAGGACAGAAATAAAATCTTATAGAATTAATTTAATGAAATATATTTATATACAGAGACAAATAGATATTTTTTACCAAATGTACATGTAGCAGTCATACAGACTGGTACATTCATTTTACAATTTTAGTGGTTTGGTTATATATCTGACTTGAAACCTATTCCCATGAGGTCAAAGACATTTTTCCATTATTATTTTCAAGTCAGAAAACTATTTTGTTAATTATTTCAACTTTAACACTAATATAAGATCTTCCTATTTAAAGTGAAGAAAAACTCAGGATCTATTCTTTTATCTCCATTTGTCTCAAGCAGACAGGGAAGCAATAGAACCTAGTATAGGAAATGATAGATAGGTAAGTCAGCTGTGATTCAACCACACAATCTGGAAATATTTCAATTAAAGCATTCCCTAAGAAAGAATTGAACCTACATGAAGGACTAGATGTATTAAAGTGCACTCAGTGGTGTGTTAAAAGAGCACACATTTGAGCCATAAGTTGGTACCCAGGCCAGTTTTTGAGGAAAGCAACCTGTGTACTGGATTAGCCCAGATGCCTCAGCAAGGCATCCTGCTTTAGTCTTTTAGCGAGAAAAGCAAGGTCATGCAGCCTGCAAAACTGGCATTGCTGGACAACTTTTTGCTGGAACCAGCATCACCTCATTCAGAATACTAATTCAGTCACACAGCAGAGCACACTGCCGTACCCCGTAGCAGCCCTTATGGTTGAGCAGGCCTCACTAGGTTCAAATGCACTCATTCTTCACATTGCAAAAAATCTGCTGTTTTCATTTGGTTTGTCTTCTGTGCCCTAATTTTTTTAAGTAGTTTTAGATGGCAATGAGGAATGTTTCATGAAAAGCAAAAAATAAGAGATAATTAAAAGCAAAATTCAATTGTTTTCTTTCTATTTTTATTTTAACTATAATTATCTTTCCAAGTTATTAATGAATATAAAAAATAAAGTATACACACATAACCATACAACATTATTTTAAAAAGTTATTTTTGTAAAAGCAAAATAAACTTAGGTCCCTTCTGATGGTAATTCTCTAGGTAATGCTAAGTAAGAATGGCTCAGAATGCAGCTCAAATGAATTGTCTATGTGTTCAATAACTTTCTGTCAATTGCAAGCTTCTGCATTTTTTTATTATGTTCCAGTGTACACAGGTTGTATGCTTTCCATATTGATATCTTATACAGTCCAAATTTTGAACAATGAGTAGTGGTATTACTTTTACTTCACTTTCTGAAAAATGTCAACTGTCATTTAAAGTGTAAAAGTAAAACTCAGATCAAGGTGTAATTAATAAAGGAACATTATTCATCTTAACAGAGTGAGAATTTCAATTCATGATTTTTTAACAGCCACAGATTATCATTCTCAAAATCAGTGGAAGGCTTTGAAATGCTAACAAATGCATTATCAATATTTTTGAAGAATCTGCAGTAGGTTAACACGAACTGTAAGAATAAAATTATTCATATAACTGTGTTTGTGTTAATTTTTCTAACAGTCCACAGTTCTACATGCATGCATACCAGAACTCCAATATTTAACAAATTTCAAAACTTAAGCAGCTCTCCAAAATAAAGAGAAACTCATTTCTCTTTTGGGAATATCAAACGAAGTCTTGTACCAAATGGAATTTAAGGTTTCAATCATTTACTCAAATGTATGTTTACGAGGGCTGTGCTGAAAGATGATGAGACACATTTGTAACTACAGAAGCCCAAGGATATCCCTTGGAAAATATGACAGATTAAGAAACTTGTTATTTGGCTGATGCGCCCTTTTAGTTCACTTAGAAATAGAAACAAAATACGTTTTCTGCTTGAACATTCTTCCCATATTTTAAAGTCAATTTTGATGAAAATGCAGATGTTGTTCAGTTGCTTTGAATTTATTTTCTTCCACTAATTATTTTTTTTAAATTCTTTTGCAGTGTTAACTCATGCTTTCCTGGTGCAAAGCATTTCAGCTGTGGATTACAACAAATGTGTAGTGCCTAAATTAAAGCTGGTTGGTGGTGGTTTTTTGGACTGGAGTTGTAAAGTAACTCTTCTCTATTTAGTATGCCGCAGATCAGTGTTAAACTGTCACATCAACAGAAAGGTGTTTTTTTATTTAACATGTTATATTATGCTGGTAAGAAGTTGAGTTCTGGCTCTAGCAGAATTGTCTTGCAGTCAACAAAGCAAAACTCATTTAATAACAAATTTGATCTTTACTTTTGAATTATTAGACAGCCTGTTTTATGCTGAAATCCTTATTATGCTGATATGCCTCCTCCATCAAAAGCTGTCACATGCACATTCCAGCAAAATGCAAATATAACTACAACAAGATAACAAAAAAATAAGACTTAAAATGTACATATCTACTACTTAAAATTTCTCCTACAAGGAAGAAATTGTCTGTATGGGCTATTTTGAGCTTTTTTGAATAGCTGCTATTTATATTTCATATCTGTATAATTATACAACATGAAAATGAGACCTAAACCACTGCAGACCTCACAACAAACACTGTGCAGTAATTAATTTCATCTAGCAGCAGAGTTTTAGAATTTGAACATTGATTCAAGAGGGACTAGAAGAATTTATGCTGACCTTTTATGTCAGTGTAATCATTCCACGATGAAGATGGCCACAGAAAATTATTGTCTTGTTTAGACAGCTCCAGAAATAGAAGAGTTCAGCAGTTGTGTGCATGTGCACTCAGCATCACTTTTCAGGGTAGTAATAAAGGCACTGTAAAAAACACTGACATTATAAAACTATACCCACCTGAAATTTAAAGACAAATGTATGCTGTCAAATATTAGACCTACTTGCAGACATAATGCCTCTTGCTAGTCCCTGAGACTCTGTTAGTATTTACAAGAATTTTAAAAGGTGAAAGCATTCTATAATATAATTCCATCACACAATATTAAGGAAGAAAAATAATGTTTAAATTTCCTTTATAGACAACAATAAAGGAACAATGGAAAGTAGAAGCTGAGGTATTTGTACAGTAGGTAGACTTGAATTTAATCAAATATGTTGATATCACACCTCTCATCTTTTGAGGTGGATTTCTTGAGGACTGCCATCCTGACTAAATGTTGTCATGAGACACAGGGGGCAAATTTTCTGTTACTGAAAGTGTATCCCTGTTAAGTCCAAATGAATCAAGCTATTGCAATTTAGTAGTTTATTAACCCAGTTTCACGTAATATGACATTGAAATTTCATGACTTTTTTTCCTCCAGTAACTTAGCCATTGAACAAAAACGATTGAGAGCTGCCACAATGTATATGCTAAACTGGCTGCAGAAGTGCTCTGTCACTCCTGCTCTGTCACAAGAGCCATGGTCCCTACTGCAGTACCACAAGAGCTGCTACTATCACTGCTACAAAGACTGTCACACTGTCACTACCACAAGAGCTCTGTCACTCCTGCTGAAGAAAGATGGAAGCTGATGGTACTAACTCCATTTGAACTCTTGCATGACCAGGAAGCACTGGTTTCCCTTTCTGCAGCCATTTTATTTTCTCCCTACAGGCAGACTTTTTTTTTTCCAAGAAAATAACTATTTCAAATGTGACTCTGATCAGAAAGAAATTTTACCATCTGTATTTAGATTTCTACATAAATATGTGATTCTGAGGAGCTCTTGCTAAGCATATTTCCCATTCAAACTCAATAACCCTTCTCAATTTGGAAATGTCGGTGTATGGTTGCAATGCTTTATAAAAATAAATATCTACATTACTAATAAGCTTTTTTGCTTTCTTTTGACATGTAACCTCAGATTTCTCTTTGACTTGACTGATCTTTATCCAAAAGTAGGGTGATTTCAAACACATAAACAAACCAAAAAATCTAAGAGCAAAGCAAGCCTCCTTACTATCCTAAATTTAGCCAAATACGAGGTACATATTTGAAAATGTATCTGTCTGGTATAATGAACTGATTTATAATTTAAGTAACAGGGTAAAAAAATCAAGTTAATCACTAAAATCATGAAAGCCTTCCTCTCATGCGGTTTACTATTGCACACCTTTATATTCTGCCATGTATCAATTTCTAATTCATGATTCTGATTGCAATCAGGGGACATCATTGCTCTGTATCTGCTGGTGCTCATTAACGTTCATTAATGCCCTTTTTGAGCTGTAAGGCTTAGATTCCAGCAGAGCAAACACAATGCCTAAATTTGTTTTATAGCTGAAATTAGGGAAACCCTCCTAATGAATGAACCAAATCATGATCATCAAATTATCATCAAATGCCACTGCTATAGCTTTATTTTTAGCCAAGATTTTTAATATTAATCGTAACAAACCTACGAGGATTAAAGATAAAAAATAGCTTGTCTTTTTTCCTCTATCTAAATAATTTGATTTCCCTAATTAACTGTCTAGGTTGGAAGATTCATTTGCTTTATCAGTGATATATATATATATATATATATATATATATATATATATATATATATATATATATATATATACTGCACAAACAGCCTTTGAAATGATACTTTAAATTTCCTACTCTCCCTGTAAAATAAAAGACGTGATATGTTTTTAGGCTTTTAACAAGGCCTTGGTCATTCTAAAACTGCTGGGTTATGGTTTTCCTAATAGCCTTATCTTCTCCCTTGCAACTCCAATTCTAAATATGGATTTATCATTATCTGATTTAGGTAAATGAAATAAAGCAAATTAATGTACCCCAGGATTTAGTGGTTCATTGCAATCTGTTTACTAAGAGCCAACACTGAGTCACATATATTCTGGTTTAAGTAACTAAAGAGATTGATCAAGACAAGATATATGTATTAATAGTAAATAATTATATCCTTAGTAAGTATTTATTGCTATGCAATATGTCATTGATATTGAATATCTCCGGTGGAATATTTTATTCTTTATTTAGACAAAGATAAAAAAGCATATTCTGATTTTGTATATAATCAGGTTAAAATCAGTTCACAGCTGACAAGAATCAACATTTTTCTCCGTTTACAGTAATGACTCCCATAAGCAGCTTGCATAAAATGAATAAGTATCTCTCTATAGGGCAGAGGACAGCCATGCTTCCTCTGGGGCTCAAGTAGAGGCTGCAAACTACAAAAATGTAATCCTTAGTGAAGACCTCCAGAATCCATACATTTATTGAAAAATATCTATCCTCTCCCCACATGAACCCCATTTCCCCAAAAATCCAATCAATGAAGCAACCCTGAGAATGTCTATTTCAGAAAGTGTATGCCTGTCTTGGATTTTATTCCCTGAAAAGCATCAAGCTATCTTAATATGTTGAAGTAATTTTGCAGCTAATAAATATAGCATTATGCAGAATAATTTTAATGTCATTGTGTTGAGAATAATTTTTCTGTCTTCACTGTTGGTTGAGATCGAATATTGACTTGTATGGAATATATATTTCTACAAACAATAGTTTTAGTGATAAATATGTTTCATATTCCATTCTACAAACAAAAATAGCTAAAAGCTTCAGTAATGAAATACCATCTTAAAAACTTCAGGAATAAATGTGCTGCTTTACTGAGCTCTCTCAAGCAAGTATTTCTTAGGTCTAATGACTTTAAAGGTAAGTTACAGCTTTGTTACAGCTTTTTGATTTCCTGCCTTTGAAAGAAACATTTTTTAATCTATAATCTATTTTTACTACACTTTTGATTCTTTTCCTGTGTACGTATGTGTATTGTAGGTGTTCATAATAATACAACATGAAATAGAAATAACAAATCAAGACAGAAATCACAGGCAGAGCTACACATCTCATTACCTTTTTCTCTGATAATGAGACTGTCTTGATTTCAGTTACTCACATGTAGACTGGAACTCATCATTGTCACATAAGTCCCGCATCATTTGTACTTTTCCAAATATTATGGATATTGAAATAACTCTTCATGGATGAGTGAAACTATTGTTCTACCACTCTATGAGGCAAGCCATGTGAACACGCAGGAGCCAAAGCTTATGCTAAACATCACCTTATTACTTTGAAAGCGCCATAAATTAGAAAATGAAGGCAGGAAAATGACCATTGCAAATATGAGTACCAGTGCCTAACTGGAGACAGCAGAGTGGGATGGGGTCACTTAAGGTTACTGAAACTAGCACAGCACACTGATCAGATTAAAATGAAGACATGGTTGCAGCACTGTCTTTAAAGCAATATAGGTAAGTAGCTTGAAGTCAGATTTGGTTTCACTGAGCCTTGGTCAGACTCACTAGAGACCAGTGACGTAGCTCAGCTATGAGATACTGTTCTGGAATGAAGGGAATTCAGTTTGCTTGGACCATGACCAGCAAAGTTATTTTGTACCTCTGAGGTGTGACTGTACAGGTGCTTTTGCTGTTTGGTGTTTAAAACACATTTTACAAATCAGAAGGTGCTCTTAGTGTGACAGATATAGATTGCTCCTATATGAATTTTAAAATCTTACATAATTTAGAAATAAGATACTTGTGTTTGATCTGTTTGAAAGGAACAGAAAAGGTCAGAAGTTTAGGAAGAGGCAGAAGAACGATGAAACAAAGAAGATAGGGAAACATTGCTCTTGACAGTAATATTATAGGGAAGTTATCAAAACCAGAGATCACAGGAAAAATAACACCTTAAATCAACAAGGGTGCAAACAGGTTAAGTGGGTACCACAGATAGAACACAGAAGGAAACAAAAGCTATCTGCAAATCATAGGTACCAGCTAAGAGTATTTGAGTTTTAAGAACACTAATTAACAAACTTACTAAGTCCACCAATATATTTGAAAGACTAATGGATAGCTGGACACTTCAGGTAGGAATATGAGGAAAGGGAAGCAACAACTTGGATTTGATATACTGCAGCCTAAGTAATCTGGTTTTCTTTGCATCCTTATTAAAAAACACAGCCAGCACTGTGAGTTAAAAATAGGCAGACATCTGGAGAATAACAAAATCTTAAAACTCAGAAAGTAAAACTTTAAATATAAATAATAGTGACAGAGAAGTAGAACTGCTTTTTGATGTTACAAGCAGAAGTGGAATAGGTGAGGGGAAACAGTAGCCAAACTACGCCAAGATCTTAAATAGGCTTACAAAAAGACCTCTGAGCAAGATCTTACATTAGCTCAGTAAGCACTACCTTGTGAAGTAAGATTTCAAGTGGAATGCAAACAAAAGATGTTGATAAACAGCAATGTGTAGAAACTCAGGGAAAAGTAAGCAAGATATCCCAGCATAAGTGTCTAGGTATTGTCATTTTCCACAACATAAAAGTATGAAGAGCATTAGGAGTACTTTAATTACATTACCAAAACACTGACTGTTTTGGAAACACATAAATGTATTAAGCTCTACAGCATAATCATGGCAAGCAAAGTGGGTATTTTCTTGCTCCAGCAAAAGTGAATCAGAGTGTGGTGCAAAAAACAGGCAGAGCCAAGATCAGAGTATGTTATAGTCATGCTTCCATCTAGACACAAAACGGGACCCCTGTAAATCTGAGCCAAGCTCTTCATGCAGCACAAACACTGTTGGGAACATAAAACTTATGTTCATTTAAACTACTCTGTGAAGCCTCAACCCCAACCCAAAGCACAGCCCTAACCCTAAGCAGAGCAATAAAAGTAGCCTTTTGCTGAGGCTGAGGAATCCGGCACACAGCTGGTGCCAGGCAGAAAGGAGTGGAGGGAGCAATGCTCTGGGGGAGTGCCTTGCTCACCTTGGCATGTCATTTGTAGTTGCAGTGTCCCTGGAGCTCTGGGCTTTGAGGTTTTTTAAGCCTAACTCCAAAAGGCATGCTAGACTACACCTGCTAATTTTGTTTCACAGTCACTGAGCCATACTGACAGGCATGAGGGAGAGCAGACTGCACTATGTCCTTTGGGAGATGGTGACTGCTCTCACAGATCTCTGTGGCTTTTCAACTCTTTCTCATGACTTGCAGCCCACAGAACTTCAAAATGCCTGTCTTCAAAGGGGAACCAAATATCATCTTAAGAGAGCTTACTCAGCGCAAGTAGAACAGTGGACAAAGGAATAGGAAGGAATGAAAAAACAGGAAAAACAAGCAAAATTTTATTTCAAAAGGAAAATGAAGCAAATACTTCGGTTCTCCATTTTACAGTGTCAATGGACATGTAAAATTTCAAATGCAAGTTCAAAGTTTGACATAGTTGATGACGGTATTTAAAACAGTCCCATATGCATGTTCATTGGGTTGTGTCCATCCATGTCTCTAGGAGAAAAATACATTATACCATTCAAGGAAAGGTACTAATATAGAGACTTTAATGATTAAATAGAGACATGTATAAAGGTAACAAGTTAAAACTACAACCTATCCACAGCTTACCTATAATAAAAGACTCTCTCTACCAGCTTTGCTTTTCTAATTAGCTGAATATTTGTCAAGAATGATTAATGAGCAATTGATTGTAGTTTGCTTTTAACCTGGGATTAAAGATTAGGAAGCAAATCCTGAGTTAAATCTTTGTGCCTGAGAGGCGCAAAGATTCTGCAACAGTGTCTGTGCACAAGGACATACAAGATACCAAAGGAATTGTGATGAAGAGGTGACAGCAACACGATTCGGAGTGGGGCACCATCTTCTGTATGCAGCTAATTTAGGCTTAAGGCAGAATTCTTGAAGCATCCTTTGCTTCACAAAAGGATGAAAACTTCTGGAAAGTTGGCCAAGTTTCTCTTACTGTTCTGCTCAAATATCCCATTGCTCAAAAAACCTACAACTGGCTTTGAATGAGAAGAAAAGTACTTGTCAGTATTTCAGGAAATGCAGAAAGACAGAGAAAAATATGCTAAGGAATGTAAATGGTTGTCTCTATGTATGTACTTTGTACTGGGAAGGAATCATACTGCCAATAATCCATCATTTCTTGCCTGGCATAATTTTCAAGTCTCAGAAGCAACTGATGTGAAATAAACTACAGTGTTCAGTAGAGCTGCACAAAGACTTAGAAACTATACCATGACGACAAATCTATATTAGAACAGAGATAAGATAGAATATGCAAATTTTTCCTTTTTGCTAATTTCAGTGGTTTTGATAGAGATGCTTGGAGATTCCCTAGCAATTATTCTGTATGGTGCCAGGAAAGTAAGCAATAATCTCCATTCAAGAGCAGATTCCACAGCTGAAGTAATCACACAGACCTCATACAAATTAGTGAAATAATTTTATTTCCATCAACAGGGCATCCAGCTCTATTTCTTCACTTCTTCCTCTTCCAAAATTTTTTGTTCTTTTTGCACTGTGTTCTTTCAATATTGATAAAGAAATTATTTTCTTTTCTTCCACCTGCCACATATAATTTTGAATTGGCTCAGTTTGCCAAAACAATACAGTCATAATTTTCTGGTGGTATAGAAATGCATTTTGAAATTAAATATGTCCTGCAGCAGCAAATTTTTTTCCCTGTCAAATTATATATACAGCTCAAATTTTAGAGATCAGTATCTGCTCTCCAATTGGGCTCTCATGGCCATGATTTTGGCCTTATTAAAACAGGAATATGTTAATTTTAATTGTATTCTATTCTACTACAGAACATCAGGGTTTTTAAAAAGATGTTTTTCTGCACCAGACAGAAACTTCACAGAGTCAGACACTGACAACTGAGAGAATGTGATCTGATGACATTATTCAGTGAGTGAGTCAGTACATCTACTCAGCCATGAAAAAAAGGAACTGTGTTTTAATGTGGTTTGTACTGTCACAGGATTATCAAAGGAAATACAAGTGGGAGACAATATGCAGCTACACTAAATCCCTCAGCGTTTGAGTTCCTCAGTGCTGTGCCTTGTAAGAAGAACACAAGAAACCTTTCGGAGCACCAGCACCATGTGGCACAGCCTGCATAAACTAAAGCAAAAGCCTTTGTGAATGCAAATCTCCTGTGGCAAAAGTGCAACTGTTCTGGCCCCACGAATTAACTGCAAAGTTGAAAGTCCACTTCATTCTCAGATTTAAACCTTTTTGCTGTTGAATGTTTTGTGATGTTGGGATTTTTCCTCAAGGACCCTCTTAATGAGTAGGATTTTTTTACAGCAGTAAGAAATATCTGTCTTAGGTCTCCATGTCTTGTAATCTGTAGCTAATCAAATGCCATAAAAATTTGTAGGTTATAACATTAAAGGTTATATTTTTCCAAATGTACTGAGAGGAATACACTAAGAAATTAATTTTATGCCAAATGGCATAAACAAATATTTTCAAATACCCAACAAAACAAGTTGCTATGTTTTAGAAACAGGATGTGTGCTCAGGCACAGATGGTCACCTTTTCCTTTAAAAGGAACCTTCTCTTAAAGATCCACAATAATAAACAAAAACAGTTCAAGAGACTATCAGAAAACATTCTATAACAAACTACTGCTCTTCTTGTCCACTATGAGATCTGTCATTATTTAAGTCAACTGAAGAATACAACTCTTGTAAATGTCTACTGCATCCTCTGTTAATTTGAAAAAAGAAAAAAGATGCTGACATGGTAAAAAGCAAAAGGGGAAGAGAGAAAAAAAGAGAGAGAAGGAGGGAAGGATCTGAATGTCACTATTTTTCTGCCTTGTGTTTCTCTTTTCCCTGCATTTGTAAGGTCATTCTATAAAATTAGATTTTATCAAGCACAATTAAGTAGCATTTCCCTGTGTAATTTTACCTGACCTGGTTTTGTTTTTTTGGTAAGCCAAACAGAGCAAAACAACTAAAAAAGTATTTAGACATATCATTCTGGTAAATACAAGTTCAAGTTAGTTTCTCCTTGCGGTTTTAACCTGAGTCTCACTACACACATTTGCTATACACCCATCATAGAGACATCTTGAATGGTACAGTGAAAGGATTATGTAACAGACAGATTTCAACTCAGGTTTCCAACTTTCAGAGCTGTTGAGATGCACTTGAAAATGTGGCCAAAGATCCTAAAAAAGGTAAGGTAGGAAAATTATAATAACTTTAAGAAAAAAAAAGCCATGGAAATTTAGAATCCTTTAATCTGAGATAGATATTTACTAATTAGCTCTGATTAGAAACTCTGAAGTATAGGCTCTACATTTAAGAGCTGGATAATTCCCAAATGATTTAAGGCAATGAAAATACATGGTGATGTTTTCCAGGCCACTGTTTTACCTTAACAGTAGACAGCCCAAAGAAAGAAAATTGCAGTTTCCAAAAATGAGCTTGAGCTCACTAAAAGGAGGTAGGCTCTGAGGATCTTACAGAGGCACTGCCGAAAGATCATGAAATGAAGCACTCTGCAGCTGCCAAAGACCAGCCAAGATGTCTGCCAGCATAAAAGACTCAAGATACTATGCCCCAGATATTTTTGGATATATCTAAACAGACCAACATAGTTGGGATTCTTTTTCTGATGCCTCTAAACTGAAGACCTGAAAGAAGTTACACATTTATAATGACACTGAAGTAAACAGGAAATCTTTAAGTGCAGAAAAGAAAAAAAAAATTATTCTCCTGAACTGCTTCAGACTCTACATTAATGTGTTGACAAAGAGATAGCTATTTATAATAAAAATTATATTATAACATTGTGTATTATTAACTACAACAAAGGGAAATTATATTTTTTTCCCCAGGCAAATTCTGGACAAGGAGGACAAAGTTGTTATGTACTCAAATTGTTTCATATTTACTGAATTTAAATTACACTTTGCACACACTTTAAAGATTTCTGTATGTAAGCAGTATGGTTACCAACCAGTAACTGCAAAGAGCATAATAATTTAGTGCTATTAACATATTTTGTATATTTTTCAGCAAGTGAATTAATTGTACATTTTGTACTTTTTATGATCATTGAATGCTTAGTCTGTAAGTGTTTAATTTGAAACATTACTGATCTGCAATATGTGTTTCAAATTAAGTGTTTGACTACATTCACTTTCTGTCATTATCTGCTGATTAGTTTACCTATAATTGAAGTCAATAAAGTCTCTTTAATGTACTGTACTGCTGTGTATCATTAAATATTGGTTGTAATCATGGAACTACTTCAGTGCTTTGGAATTGCAAGAACATGTAAAGGATGCTCTAATATTCTCTTTCTTACTGCATAAACACTTAAACATCCAAAACACTAATTAGTAGCAATTTTATTTTAAATTGTAATCACTAGTTGTAATGGTACCCCATTACCTTAAACTCTGGTTTAGTTGCAAAATTTGTATGTAGTCAGCAAATGGTATAAGGAGATTCCTATTCAAACAAAATAGAGCAAAGTGCCATGTGGCAGAGCTTCACCCTCCAGAGAATCTGACTCACATTTCTTTCTGCCCTAAAAGTCTGTGTGGCAGCATAATGTCAGAAACATCTCCAAAACATCAAGCATCTCAAAAATTGTTCAGTAAAGCAAAAAGTAAACCATGTGCTACAGTGTTTTACTCAATCAAGGTCTTAAATTGTCCACATCAGTTCCGCATAGTCCTAGAAATATTGTGAATGAAGGTCTCTGCATCAGATACCTAAGCTTACTTTAGCAGGCCTTGGAATGGGTAGGGTACCAGGAATGATTAAAATTTGATTTAAAATGGCAGGCTGATCAGAGGGACTGTTCAACTCGCCAGCTACAAGAAATGGAGCAGTCAAGAGAAGGGAGAGTCACCTTCTGCTTTGCAATCAGAAGACCACGTCTAGAATATTGCATCCAGTTTTGGACCTCCCCCTCCCCCCCACCACTACAACAAAGGCAGGAGTTCAGGGGAAGGCTACCAGAATCATAAAGATTGTTGTTCACCCTAAAGTAAAGGCTGAAGGACCAGGTCTTGTTGAGTCTGAAGAAAAGATGGTTTCAGAGAAACCTAAAAAACCACTAAGGAACCACACTGAGAAGATGGAGCCATGTCCTTAAAGCACTGAGTGGGAAGACAAGACAATAGTGATAAGATGGAAAAATAGCAGACTGGACATAAGGGAAACTTTTTCCATACAAGTACAGTGGAGTAGTTTGTCCTGGGAGATTGTGCACTCCATCCTTGAATGTTTTTAAATACCCATCTGGATACGGCCCTGGGAAACATGGTGGGATTCTGCAGCTGACCCTGCCTGAATTGTATGAGAAACCTCCTTGTTTCCTTACAACATTGTCTGATTCATTGTCTGATATTGTCTGATTCAGTGACATGTTTTAATACTGTGACCTTTTAAAAAGAGACAGTACCAACCACAAACAATCAGTTCAAATTTGAGAATGCCAACAGAGACAGGCAGAAAAAAATATGTGCTTACTTTTCTGTTGCTGTGAGCTGTTCTACCAGCAGACAAGACTGGGACAAACACTATTGCCACTACTGGACCAAAGCAGGTTTATGTTTGGCTGGCAAGGATTGCTGACAAGGGATCTTTCATTCTTCTACCCTCTTCCATGTCATAGAATCATAGGATGGTTTGGCAAGGAGACCTTCACATATTAAGTCAGACTTTCTTTAAAACTGCTATAGTACTAAAAAAAAACAGAACAAAAAATTGTATTTAAGCACTCTGTAAGTTATGAGAGTAGCTACTGCATTTTGAATCTTTAACTATGAAATTGCTCAATTGATGCACCTGTATAAATATATTGCCACAGGATATACATTAAATATAAGACCAATGAAGTGGAAAAATGATTTGTCAGTATGATGTGATTTACTGACAGGGTATTTTTCTTCCTCAGTGAAAAATAAAAATGGAGGACATATTTTGCATTATAGTCTGGTTTTGGTATCTGAGCAATTACTGATGAGCTTAGCCCTTCCTGAGGGCTGCTGACGTGTAAACTTAATTCGTTTATTATCTAAAAAAAGGCTTTATTGGTAGATTTGAAAAGAATCACTTGTGTCCCCTAAACATTTGTAATTGCTCCAATGAATTCACTTAGAAAATTTCTTCTTTGTTGCAGCCTTTTATTTAGTTTCAGAAGGTCTTCAACTAGCAGAGTAAACATTTTTGTCTGGCTTCATCACAGCTATTTTTGCACAAAAATATTGCTCATAAATATTCTATACTATCCAATAGATTATAACTTCTGTTCTCCTTCCACTCATCAGATACAAAGCAAGAAAACTGGAAAAGAAATCAGATGCTCAGTTACTAGCCAGTTTATAACTAGTCAACTAGTCTGTAGTTTCCTGAATCTTCTATTTTGCCTTTCATGTAGAAGGTAATGGTACATTCCAGTCACTCTTCCTCTCATGTGGAATTTTTCTTGGCCTCCATAACCTTCCAAAAATGATGGAGTGGTTTTGCAATGCCAACATTATACCCCATTATCAGCCTTGGATTCATCCTTTGAATTGCCAACAACATATGTGTATTGACATCATTGTAACCACTCTATTAGTGATATGCTTCATCTTTTCTTCTTGACGTAGATCTAGGCTGACCTTACCTGTGAAGACTGTAAAAAGAGTTTTCTGTCCTTTTCTCTGTCATTTTTGACTAATTTGCCAACCTCATTCTACAGCACTTGCTCAAAAGCTCAAAGATTCTTCCTTATTTGCAATCAGCTCAGCAGAGCACTTCTTGTGAGCAGCACAGTAGCTGAATTAGGACTCACAAAATGCTACAAAAATCTCTCAAACTGCTTGTGCATCACTGTATTGCTTTCTGAAATCCACTGCAAGAATCAGGACCTGCAGAGTGAAAGATTTTCCAAATTGTTACGTAGCTCTGAAGAGTTAGTTAGAATGTTCATTCTGACCAAAATAAATATTACGAAGCAGGAAGGTCTGTGAATGCCTGCAAGTTCTGAGCTGTGCACAATATAAATTTTGTAAAATGTAAAGTCTCAAAAGCGGTGGAAGATAAACAAGGCACATCCTCTCTTCCTTTCTCCCTGCCTCTGAAGTGGGATAGATACACAGAGGAGTTACCTACACCATCTTGAATGCTTTCACTCTGGAAGTACGGAGACTATTTAAAGACTGCCCCTCCTTGAGCACCCCTCTTTTTAAATCACTCTCCAATACTGTCAAAACTTAATACTTGGTAAATATTCTGAAGTTTGTGTTTACTGTAGTAAGAAACACATGAGAGCAACAGTTCAAATAATCTATCCTTCTGTAAGCAATACTCTGGTATCACCTGATGCCATATGACTGAATGGGTAAGCAAATTTGGAGCAGGTTTCCAGGGTGACTTATATCTGGATAAGTGATGATTCCCTTTAATTGAAGTTATAGAAACACAACCACTGTAAATATCTATGCTACCAACAATGACATTTGAATTTCCAATTATTTAGAGTAAGAAGACCAGTTTTAACTTCTAATGACTGGAATCACTTTCACTTTGGAAAAGACAGAGATTATTTTTGGAGAAAACATAATAAATCTGGGTATTGTCCCAGAAAGTTTAAATTAAGATTTAACGGTTTGAGTCTTTTGTTCAATTTTTCTCTAACAGATTATACTCCAGTTGCATTTTATCTTTTTTTTTTTTAATATCATCCCCTTCCTTGTATAATTGCATTTTTATTTGGCAGTACTCCCTTATAATTTTCTCCAGTCAAATAATATCCGTTTCTAAGTCATTTAGTTTCTACTTCCAAACCCCCTAATAATGCATAATAGGAGATTACACCACCCCTCAAAGCCAACTTACAGGCTTACCAATGCATTGCCGGAAAATCTTAGAATTCCTATTTTTATATGTTTCCCCACAGAAGGCCAATTAGTTTTGGAAGACTTCAGGATCTCATAATATGGATAGGAGATTTTTGTGATTTATTTTTAGATGCAGAAGGTTTCAATTAGATAGTAAGGGTGAAAGAGTCACAGCTGAGGATTTGGCGGTTTCTGTTCTAGCTGCAGGCCTAAAATTATATGATGAATCACCAAAGCAGAAAACTCACCATTTTACTTTCTTATCAGACCTGTATTCTTCTAAGATGGAAAATGTTAGACATTAAAATATGTCAATATCTCTGCCTATTTTCTATGTATAAAACAAGAAAGCCCTGTCCTATTCATTTGACTGACACAGAAAGTTCTAGAAAATATTTCAATGTTATAAAGAATCATGATTCCCCTTTTTTTTCTGCTATTTTTTATACTTCTAGACACTTCAAGACATAATTCTAAGTATTATACAACACGGCGGTGGCTCTTGCTCCATCTCTGGGGGGAGTAAACATTTGTGGCAGCCCTTCCTGAATTAATTGGCAGGAGTGGGGAAGCTGCAACAGGAGCACTGAGCATGAGTCTGAAGGCGGAAAAGGAAGATGGCTCAGAACAGCACTGCCCCAGCTCCATGGGACCCTCTCTTTCCATCACTGCTTTCCTGTCACAGCAGTCAGAATGGCTGAGACAGAATAAGCTTATGCCTGGTCCTCTACACAGTCAATACTATCTAGTTGCTTGATTTAGTAAATTATTCAGCTAAGCCATACTTCAGGAGTAAGTGCTGCAGATTAAAGTCTGCCAAAAGCAAAGCTCCTTAAAGCAAGGTCTTTAGTACCCTGCCCAGATTTAACTCCTTACACAACTGAAATGAAAAGTATAATGGTACACTTAATTTTAATTAGTACCTCAGATGAAATCGATAGTTAAATAACAGCAATCTTTGGTTCAACTACTGAAAACATAATCAGAAAGGCAAGATGCACAGAAAACATGGAAATGTTACAACCATAGTATTTATCAGCTCAAACATGAAACAAATGTTGCAAAGTAGATCTTAAATTGAATGCAATTGGAAGTAATTCTCAAGGCACCTCTGCATGGTGGGGCTGGGACATGAGATCACCAGGATATGAATGAGACCTAGACAGCTGGCTGTAGCTGAACATGTAATTCATTCAAATTTCATTGTAGTTAATTGTTGTAAGAAATAAATGAGAAAATTGCTTTGTTACCCTCTCTCTGAAAATTACAGTCTAGATGAAACAAATACTTTGAAGAGAATGGCTTCTATGAAGGAAGTTATAACTTTAAGGCAGGAGATTGCTTACACAGCAGGATACAAACTACAGCAATTAAAAAAAAAAAGGCTTTTGTCATCTGCCAAGCAGATGAATTATAAGGAAACCTGCTGCAGTTTGTCACCAGTAGAATTTATTTGCAAAATCTATGTAATATGCATCGCCTATATTCCTGAATGGTGAACAGATCAGCATAGAATTTGAGAGAGAAGAATCAACTGCACTGTGCACACTGCTGTTTTCCATGCAATAGAAAGTTTGGCAAAATATATTAATATCAAAATCACCAAAAGAGAAGGAGACACAGAGATGTGAGTGTCTTCAATCTAATTCTGCCAGTTTCCTGGCATCTCTGATCTTTTCATTACCATCCCAGGGAAGACAATAATGTCAGAGTTTTAAGCCACTATGGTGAACATAAAATTTTAATGTTCTTGTGGAGCTTTAAGTGCATTTTTTTCACAACAACATCAACAGAAAGAGGAAGAAAGAAAACATAAAAAAAAATCTCAGTCTTACCCATAAGTATGTTCCAACATGAACCTTAATCTTTCATGCTCTCCTTAACTTTTGAGAAGTCTTTTTTAAAAAGTCTTTTTGATCCCCCTAAGTACAGCAAGAAATCATGGAGAAGCATATAAAAATATTGCTCTGGAATCTCCTCTTTCTTTTCTTTTGAAGTTGAAAATGCATCTAGGTTAAAGATTTATTGTTCTACATTTCTGAGCAAGCCAGATGGGTTTTAAAGGAAGTCCTGCATTGTTTCTACATGTGAATGATCTGAAGCTTGATGAGGCCCAACTCTTGCAAGAGGGCACCTGAGGAGAGATTCTTAGGCAGAAAAAAAAATTTCACCATGATGAGGAAACAATTAAAGGCACACCTGTAGGTTGTAGAACCTGTGCCTGGATGATTTAATTCTGAAATTGATTGTTTGGGGAGGGTTCTTTAAAACGGACTAGATAAAGGTTTGGTAAATGACAGCTATTATTGATGCAGTTCTAAGTAGGCAAACTGAGATAAGATCATTATTTCAGTCCTCTCAGAAATCTTCACACCTTCATTTTTGTGAATAAATTAATTACTTCAGTCCCCTCACCCCTCTCCCCATCATCTCCATCTCACTCTCAATACCTAAGGATGTTTTAAAGAGATCACAATCTTCCCCTCCTGCTGACTTCAGCCACTGTCTTCCCTATCTGTTCTTTAAAGGATTGCAATGAAATCTTCTCCTCCTTACCTAATAACCTGTGTGATGCAATTTCACAGGTATCTTTCTCAAACTTCTGTCTACTAATATCTGTCCTCCTACATTAGCTGATGCTGCTTTTGTAGTATTCTTGTGAGCTCTTCAGGTCACAAGAAACAGAGAATCCTGAGGGTACTAGTTCTTACAAACCACAGATTCTATTCTGACAGAAGGCACACAAATCTTTCCATAACTTCCTGATCACTTTTTGATTAACACAGCCAACAGATACAGATTTACTGACATATAAAAAGACTAAGATTTAAATTTAGTCAGCCCTGGCCAGGTGCCATGATTTAAGCCCAGCTGGAAATTAACCCACCTACAGCCTCTCTTCTGTCCATGAAAAAGGACAAAGTGCCAGCAGATGGTCCATACCCCACTTTTTTTCTCGAGCCCAAGCCATGTCCCCTTCGAAGTGAGAATCCCTTACTTCCACCCCTAGAGATGGTGTGAATGGTATAGAATAACAACCTGCACACCCACATGGCTCCTAAAGGCCAAAATTAGGGTACCAAGTCATACAACATTTATTTAATATTCTTTAAGAATATGGCTTTAATACCCAAATGAGTTCTGCATCAGAATCCTCAACTCCCAGAATGAGAATCTTTCTATAATTGAAAATTCCACGCTGCTAACTTAGCGCTAAATAAATCTCTACTATTTTATTCCAGCATCTATGAAATACCAATTCTTTGTTTCCTGAAGCACTTTTTACAAAGTCCAGCTCAAGAATTAGGTGACTGGGGATGCTTGGATTTTTTTTGTTAATTGAAGGTTTTCCTCCAATTCAGTCTCTCTGGAGAATTAGACCCAGTGTTTTCAGTGTCTGACCTTTGTATTCCACCCTTGTTCTTCTCTTACTTCTCATTTACAATATTTTTTCCCAGCCACTAATCTGTACCTCATCTTCATTTATACTTTTTATCCTAAAGTAATTTAAATATCATGATTAGTGCTTTCCTTCCAAGACAGATCTGAAAAGAATTATTCCATATCTTTTTTTCAACTGTGGAAGCTTCCCAGTGGTTCACTATTGAAATATTCACATTTCCTCTAGGCAATCCCTTCCATGTCAGCCTGTTGAATGCTTTTAGGTTTGCAGACAGAAGCAAACTTGCAAGACACGCAGACAGCTTGTGAGCTAAAACTCCTGAGCTTTGAGGGGCTCGTTTGCCTGCAGGGTGAACACAGTTCACTGCAGGTCTACCAAAGTTCCATTTTGTTAATAAATGTACAGCATATAGCAGCTAAATGAAAAATGAAATTCAGTAGTAATTCCTGAAGGACCTCAGGGATGCATTACATTGACAGAATGCCAATTTGTATCTTTAATATGTTATTATACTGGTGAAACATCAAAATCATTTTATATGGATACATGTCACAACATGCTGAAGCATCCTTGTGGTTAGAAGAGTAATATAGACATAATAAAAATCCCCATTTTTACCTTTTATCTTTCTAACTTGACTGTATATTTGATGGTACTAAAATACAGCATTGAAAAATCTGATTTTTAGTCAAAGAAAATTCAAGAAATTCTCAAACATAAGAACTCCTAAAAGACACTCCACTGACTCCATTAGCAAGGTTTAGAGTTGCCCTGTCTCATGGAAGAAATACCATGACTACCTTAATGTGCATTACTTCTTGTGGAGACATGAGGCTTTGCTTGGTTTCTTTCTGTATTGTATTTTCTTCAGCTGTTTTGTGTATGCAGCCAGTTTTGATTTTGATCACCTTTTAAGCAGTCATGCTACATAAGTTGGCAATATTAACCACTTCTCATACCCTGGATACTAATATGTTTTGGATATAAGCTGAGTTGTACTAACTTTAGGCTGCAGCAGCGATAGATTATTGACTTAAAAATTAGTTTACCTGTGTGATGGGTAACCCCAGCCAGCAGCCAAGCATCCACATTGTTGCTCTCCCCCACCCTACCCAGCGGGCTGGGAGAAAGAATACAAAGAGCAAAAGCAAGAAAACTCATGGGTCAAAATAAAGACAGATTAATCAGTGAAGAGAAAAGGAGGGGAAAAAAGAAAAAAAAAGAAATCATGCACAGCAAATCACTCACAGCTTCCCTAAGCCCCAGCTTTTATTGCCACAAAGTGAGATTATATGGTACAGAATATACTTTTCACTTCGGTCAGTAGTCCTGGCTATGTCCCCTCCCAATGTCTTTCCCATCCCCAGCATATTCAATCAGGCAGAACAGAGAGAGAAAACAAAGAATGCCTCGCCACTGTGCAAACCACTGCTCAGAGGTTAGCCCAGAAATGTTTATCAACACTGTTTAGCCACAAATCCAAACCGTGGCAGCACACTGAGCGCTATGAAGACAACTTAACTCTATCCTATCCAGAGCCAGTACAATCTTCTAAGCCAGCACCACTGTTGGCAAAGATTGCAGGCACTGTACTGATCTTCTATCCACTCATCTTCTATCTTCTATCCTGCAGTACCAAAAATTTTAAGTTATGATCTATGCTGGCACTTGAACTTCTTTTTTTGCTTGGATTGACACAATTTAAAAGGAAGTATAAACCAAAAAAATAAGTTGCAATTGTGGGAAACATGAATCAATTTTAGCACACTGAGATTTTGGGGGATTTTTTCTGCTCTGATTTGGACCACAGTTTTAAGGTCACTTTTTTGTCTTCTCAGTATGAAAACAGTGTCATTCTCTCAGAATCCACCAATAAAAGTTAATCCGGGACATTTTCTAAATTATTACATCAGCTTTCCAGCACACTACAGCTGCAAACACAGCTTCAGTGGCACTTTCCACAGATCTGCATTTACAGTCAACAGTCACATGCACTAACTGGTAGATTTAAAATTCAAAAAATTCTCTTTACTTGTTTTTATTAAAAAGGAGAATTTTTCAGTTGTTCCCTCTTAACACTGAAATTTAACTCCTGGTGGCTGTAAGTGGATGACTCAGTAAGTTCATGCTTATAGTACTTACTTCAATCCATAACCTTGGAGGAGAGAGGAAGAAGACACACCCTCAAGGTTTCTTTTGAATCCAGTCTAGATTAATAATATGCAGAAACCATTGCTGTACCAACAGCTATTGAATAGTAACTGCAATTAAATAGGTATTTTTCTAGCAGGTATCTGTCCTTGCAATTAACTCATACCCATATTTTAAGTCTCAGGTGAGTACATAAGGAACAGGGACAGGTTATTTCATTACCCTAAGGGCTTGTATGTCCTAAGATTATGAATTTGCCTTTTGAATCCATTACAGTTTAAATTTAAACTGCAGCTTATTCTCCAATTTATTCTGTTCTCTGACTGGAAAATTTTAGTTGTGGACTTTTTGATTAAGTAAAATGAATTAGATTTCAACTTGACCAAAACAGGACTAATTTTTACTACTTAGTTTCATCAGGGCTAAGAACTCCTTCAGTCTCCTCTAATGTGAAAATTGTTTTAAATATAATGAAACTAGTATTAAAGATTCGTATTTCAGATAAATAAGTTTGTGTTATTTTACCCAATAAAATGGTGGTAACATGTATTATCTGATGCAGACAAATTTTTAAATTTAGACAAGAATGGCATTTGATGTAGCAAAGGAGAGATTAAGCCTAAGAAAATTAAAGGTGTTCTTTAGTATGAAAGCCTAAGCATGGTATTGGCTGAATATGACTACATAACTTAGTTGTCCCCTTGCATAGAAAGAATATAATAATCAGTATATGGAACCTACTGTTTTTTGGGACAAGGTAGGTAGCAGTACAGGGACTAGTAGGTAGTATATGGTCACCAGGGAATACTCTCACAGTTTCTAAACAAAGCAGAAATGTTCTCTATGCAATGACTGTCAGGGAATGCTTAGAGAGTAGAGGTCACTGGCACCTCAGTTAGCATCTTCTAATGGCTTTCTTAGAAAATGCATTCCTTTGAGATTCAACAAAATCAATTCATGGAACTACAGAATGGTTGGGGTTGGAGGGAAGCTCTGGAGGTCATCTTGTACAACCTCCCTGCTCAAGCAGGGTCAAATTTTCAGACACTGTTTTGAACAAGAGAAATAGTATTTCAAGAAAAGGACCATCAACACTTTGCTTTCCCCTCCTACTTCTAAATTTCTCATAAAGAGGTGTAAAAGCTAGACAGATCTAGCATAGAGAGGTTTTTAATATGAAAACATTATACACTTTCCTCTTCCACTTATTGTGTTAAAACAACTTCAGCTACTCTGGTGCGTTTATTCAGATCCCGGTCAAATGGGGACAAAAAAAGAGGGGAAAAAAAAGAAGTCATTGTTTACCATTAGGAGAAGAGGAAAAAAAAGTTGGGAAGAGAATGGAAAAAAGATGGTCAAGATAAAGGCAGTTTAATAAAGCAAAGGCAAAGGTCATGTTTGAAAGCAAAGTAAAACAAAAGATTTATTCTTTACTTCCCATCAGTAGGCAATGCCCAGCCACTTCATAGAAGCCAGGCATCAGGGCAGGTAGTAGTTGCTCCAGAAGACAGAAGCCATAAGCAACAAATCCCCCTTGCTCTCCCCTTTCCTCCTTTCTTTCATCTTTCATTGTTGACCAGACACCACATGGTGTGGAATGTCCTTTGGTCAGTTCAGGTCAGCTGTCCTAGCTGTGTCCCCTCCCAGGTTCTTGCCTACTCCCAGCCTACTGATAGGGGGACAGCACTGATGCTGCGCCAGCACTGCCCAGCAGCAGCCAAAGCACTGGGGTGTTATCAGCACATTTCCAGCTACCAATGCAGAGCACAGCGCTGTGAGAGCTGCTGTGGGAAAATGAACTCCAGCTCAGCCACACCCAATACACTTCCACTGGTCTTCTTCCTTTTCTGTGTCCAACAGCCACTGTAGTATAAGTGGACATCAGTGACAAAACTATTACATCTCTCTGAACATCATCAGTTTTGTTCTAAGTGAAATGTTTTAAGAAGTGAATTGAGGGAGATGAATATTTAGTATACAAAGTAAATATTTTTCTTTTGTTTTGTAAATGTATCTTCTGATTGCTTAAATCTGGTTTATAATATTAGAAATCAAATTTCCAGAATTTGTGTTGTTTCTGTGCTGCTACTTTTTTTCCCTCCATGTGGCAGTAGGACTCATTTCCAGGAAAAAAAAATTAGTGTGACAAGCAATATTGAAAGCTAGCATTTATAACATTTGAAGTTATCACAGTATAGAGCTCTACATTTTGTATCAAAAAATCTGCATTTGTTCTTGGTAGGGTCCCTTAGACAATACCTCTTTTAAGCCTTGAGATGTAACAACAGCTACAGAATTAAAAATAAATTCCAAGGTCAACAGTAGTAGAAAAGATTTCAGTAACCCCTAAAATCATGTCCACTCATTCTTTACTAAACATTACATTTAGCTATTGCAAAAACTAATAGGACAGCAATGCATCTTTCAAAGATAAATAACCATACTATAATAGAATGATATGTAAAACATTTTAAAGTATAGTTGTTGAGTCCTAGTATTTGTGAGATAGAGAAAGTGAAAGCATTATGCTACAGGGGGAAAAAAAAGTAATTTAAAATACCTATACATATTGAAATCCCTGAAATAGTAGGCTTCTTATGAACTGGTCTGAGCTTGTGATGTACTTTTAAGTCTAATACATTATTTTTTCTTTAGTAAGGATAATTAAATATGTTGTGTTCCATACAGCAACCACAGACATTGCTTATTACATGTTTTACATATTAATGCTGAATACAATGGAAACCACCTTGCTGTGGCAAACCAAACTTGAAGATGGTTTGGAAGCTTTTTCAAATGACATTGGAAGATGGGGTCAATACAGATACACATATGTACTTTTAAATTACATTGAAGATCATTTTAAAGGTGTTTGACTATGACTATAGTCTGTTAATGTTATAACTTTTTAAAGGTCTCTCAGTTCCCATACATCTTTGTGTTTCAAGCTGGGAATTCATCAGAAAAGAGGACAGAGAAAACAAGATGCAAAACAAATGTTTTGGTCATTAAATTGTCACTTCCCATGTATCCTACTGTCTACAGCAATGTGTGACAGCCATTTCCTTGAAGGACTTCAAAATCACCTACAGTAAGGACAGCTGCTGACATTTGATAACGTAAACATGCAGAGAGTGGAATATTCTAATATTGTGATGTATATTAGTGTTCCTTGGGTTAGCGTGTAGGCTAGAGACTGTGGCTGTGACTAATCCCTCAGGAGACAGGTGTTCATTAATTTCAATCATAATTCACTAACAAGACTATTTATTTAAAATTTAAAAATTAGAAGGTGAGGAAGGCAGGCAAGGTAAGGATAGCTGTAAACAAAATCATTTGCTATCTCAAGATAGATGGTCTTAAGTTTAATATTCTTTGTAAGTGGACAATCTCAAGACTGGCTTGACAAAATAGCTCATTGAAATATTCCAGCTCTTTGATTCAATGCTTGACAAATGGAACAGACATGATTAGTTTTGGTCTGCAAGTGTGATGTTTCCATCGATTTTCCTTTGCTATGAGGATCATTGCTGAATTTCAAAATGGAAACTGTCATTAACACTTCATTCCTTCCTATTTCCCACCCTCAATGATAATTTCACCAATTCCCTTTTTTAATGAAGAAAAGTGATGAAAAATAGTGAGCTGTCAGCAGCTGTTTTTCCAGCTACAGATCTATGCATGTAACCACATATTTATTATTCATCTGCTCTTCTCTCCTAAACTGTCTTTAAAAATAACAATTTATTTTTGAACTACTTGTAGCAATATTTAACCACTGAACCCTTTAATTACTTAAACTACTGACAAGCAGGGCTCACTCAATTGCTGAGATAATAGTTTTGTACATGCAAGCTGAATTAAAAAGGTAAATGAATGAACCTTTCAATTTTTAATAACCTGCCAGTTTTGAGTAGAAGCTGAATTTTCCTGAGTGGAAAAGATGCCACATAAATATATACATCTGTGTGTGTGCAGGTATGTATATACATACAGAAGTATCTATTTTAAGTATTTCCTTGACCAAGCGTTTTGTGTTCAGCTCTTTTTTCAAATATGCATCGTCATATAAAAGGTGCACATATAAATTAAGGTTGTCACCTACACGGCTTCCTGATACACTGAAAGAAGCTGTCACCCGCAAAGGACATGTCACATGATTTACAGTCCTAATTTAGCACAGTATTGAATACATACAAAAAGGGTTTATCTTTACCCTTCAGCTAAAGAGAAATCCTAGATTTCTTTTCTACAACAGACACTTTCTTTTAGAAGAATAAAATTCTGGGATAACCAGCCAGCATTGCTTAGAAACATATAGCCAAAAAGTGAGTCGGTCATATGGTCAGAAACACTTCCCTAAATCTTTATACTTTTCTTGGCTCTTAAACTTAGTGTAAGTCTGTTTTGGATTTCATCAGCATCATGTTATTTGTAAGTGCCAAATACTCAGGATACCATGAATATAAATGGAACTGAAAATCAAGGATACCAATTTTAATTCTGAGTTGCAACTTGATGTAAGGAAAGCAGATTTAAGATCCCTGTGTATGTCACATGTGACTCTTCAGAGCCATCAAAGCCCACAAACCCTCTGGACTAGGACTTGACAGAGAACAAGAGAGGTCAGCCACACAGTCTGCCCTATGCATTCCACAGCCCTCAGGCTACAAAGAATTCAAGGATCCCTAAATTTCAGATCCACTTTGTTCCTGCTATCTCACAGGAGGGGATATACATGTGTTCTTACCAACTAAAACACAACCAGATGAGTTTCAAGCACCAAAATCCCACAAAAACCACTTATCCTTTTTTTCACAGAAATCGCTTTTTCTCCAAATTTTCAGGCAATATAAATGTGTTCTGTGTTAATGCCCCATTCGTTTACCATTGGTCACTCTCTAGCGAGAAAATAATTATAATAATAGTAATAATAATGCCATGAGAGACAAGAATGATTCTAGGGTCTTCTAAAGTATACTTTTCCTACTCCCATAATAAAAGTGATGACTTTTTAAACAGAACATAGAAAAAGTGTGCCCTAGCTAATTTACAAGACAAAAATTAAAAAATATTTTATAGATAAGGATCCATTCTTTCAGAGCTAAGAACATATTGGAGGCTGTTAATTGACTAAATTATAGATTACCCCATCTTTGACCTCACAGACATTTGAATTTCCTCGAGGACTGACGTCCTCACTGCTCAAATGTCTCATTTTGAACATGATGCTTTCCCTTACCTAACTAATCAACTGTAGGATCATGTTTGGCATATTTCCTAAAACCATTCCTATGAAATAAGACATCTTGTAAAACTCTTCCAAAGAGAGAACAGAAGGTGATGAGAACAGAAGGAAATGTGGTGTTGCCATTTCAGTCAGCTGGGAACTAGGAAATCTCCCTGGAGCAGAAGAACTTCTTTCTTAACAAAGCATCCGCTTCCTGAGGACATGGCAAATTTCTTTTCTTTCTGCCCACTCCATCACTCTTGAATGTTAAAAATGGGTTCAAATCTCCTCACAGAAAGAACAATCTCTTTCTTTCACCTCAGAAAGATCTTCAGCAGTAATCTGCCAGAGAAAAGGCAATCTTCCAAGTTCAATAGAATTTTGTGAGAAAGGGATGAGTGATAACTAACTCCAAGATAATTTTACAGCTGTGAGCCAGAAATTGACAGAAGTACTTCTGCGAATTATAAACTATGCATCAGAGAAGACAGCACTTAAACACATCCCTCAGAATTCCCTACTGACTATTTACAATATTTTATACTTAGATCCAGGTTCAGCTTCATAACTTTGTGGTATGTATAAATGTCCAAGTAAGGAACAAAGTCACTTAGTATTCCTGTTATAGTGCACCCAGAGAGACAGGCTACACTGTACAAGTAGATTAATTTTTGAGTGATCTGATTTACTCCCCCACAGAACATGTATTTCTTTACTCTCTACAGAGGGTGCCTACAAAACTAAGATTCCTACTTTATATGCCTAATCTAAGCTTCTGAAATACAGTGAGTATGGATTTGGTTTTGCAAGATTTATGTTTATCTCTTTTCAATACCTAACTTCCACAAAACTGAGGCAAATCATTTGTGCCTGAGCTCTAGGTTACATCAGCCAATCTTTCAAACAGAAGTGCTGTTAGAGCTAGCAATCATATTCTACTTTCCTGGGACTGGATCCAGCCTGTTAACTCAAAGACAGAAACAAGTTATTCTAAAATCAGAAATTATTTCTAAGTGAAAAATGCCAGGAAAAACTGCTAGGAATATTAATGATGAATATGTCAGCCAGTTCTAATAAACATAATGAAGAAAAGCCTGGTAAAAATTCACTACACAACATGCAATTAAATATAAAACTATTAATGAATTTCAAGTTTTATGTTCCAGATGAGAGAACGCACCATTACAGAAAAACAGCTAATGACATATTTGCATTGTTCTCCAAGGATATTTCTTCTAATTAAGCTTTAAAATTCAGTGTAATAAGAGAAAAAACACTTCAGAACCAAGTTTTTGAAAAATAGGTGTTCACAATATAAATAGCAGGCCAATACATTAAAATAAGAAATACATCATTATTTTTGCCATAAGAGACTGCTACTCATAGTTTACTTTTTGAACAGTCAAGTACCTATTTGTTCATACAAATTTTGTATGAAAATTTGTATACAATTTCTTTTACATGAAAATTAAGGATTTTTTTATTTTTATTGCATTAAAAAGACCCCTCTTTCAACTGATATATCTACACATTATGCTGCCACAGTTGTAATTTATTTATCTTGATCAAACATAAAGAAAAACATTCAGTCAGAAATACAGATTTTTTTCTGGAAATAGTTTGCAGCATCGTGTAATGGAGAGGGAAGCCTCAGTCCATTACTACAAAGAAACTAAACAGCAAAAGCAAACAAAAGAAGCCAAATTCTAAGGATCACTGATTTGCAAAGAGGGCACCTGCACAGGTACTCAAGCCACTATGTGGTTTTATCTTACAGTGTGGCCTGAGGAGGGGACAGCTTCAGGGAGATAATATGGCTCCAAATTATCACAAATATATTCTAAAATCCATTGACTCCAACAAAATTGTTTTTGCAGACATAATCATACTTGCACTAGAGAATAAATTTATGAATTTCCAGAGGAGACAAAAAGACATTAGGAAGCAACATGTGCATATGTATGTCCAGGTGACACAGCCTGGGCACCTACTATTCAGTCAGAACTTTTTAAATAGTTTGTTTCAGAAGAAAGTAGTACCTTCCTGGCAAAGAATTGTGACCAATAATAATGATGGTAACATTTCTTTAAAGATTTGTAAAACATTATACAAGAATTCACTTATTTTTCAAAATAATACCTTACTAAATTCAGCATAGCTTCCTCAACAGAGCTTTATGTATTCAATCACTGCCTAGTAAGTATCATTTAAGTCTTGCTTAAATCTTACACTGGACTTTTGCATAAGGCTGTATACTATTCTCTTAGAGAAATCCCCCCTTTTGCCGTGAGGTCTCTTTTCTTTGAATAGCACTCCAGAAAGTTTTAAGCCAGGTTTTCTAGAGTTCTAATTGTGCCTTCATAGACTAACCTCCAGATGGGAGAAAACCTTGAGGGAAAACACAGGTATGCATACACACTCTCCCAATGCATGTGTCACCATTCCTTCTACATAATGTGGTAACTGTTCTTCACATACTGGCAGCCACAGAATTCCATAAGTTAGACACCTACTGGTTTTGCCAATATTAGCTTCAATATAAACAAAAGCATAATCCATACCTTCCCTATGTTCCTACAAGAGTTCTCTCTGCTTCCCTTCTTCTCTGAGTCCTATTTAAGTTGTGAAGAATAGAACCCCTTTTTCCGGGGATACAGCACTCAAAGACAGCTCTAACTAAGAGAACCACTAGCCTTAAAAATAAGAAAATCAAATACAACACTATGAGCTAGTATTTTACATTTTCCAGGACTATACCTATGTTTCCAACTAATAATTCTGAGTCTGGCTAATCTGAAACTTGGTATGGCCACTATTTATGTCTTCAAACCTCAGCAGTACTTAAGACATAGCTTCATCTCATCGTATTTGCTCACAATAGGCAAGTTGTACCTAGGGATCCACAGAGATTAAAACAAGTACAAATCTTCATTTTCTGTACACTTGAAATGGGAAATCATTACCCTCGTCAGGTACTTCTTCCCTTTCATCTTTTAACTTGAAGCAAGGGAGGTGTCAGATGAGAGATGAACTTGGGGATAATTATTCAATTAATTTACTCAAAATAGTAACAGATTGGTGCTAACTAGTTCTGTTGTATGTTCTGATTGTTCTCCACCAGCTCAAAGACTTTTAAATTGAATGGGAAAACAAGGGTTCAACCATCTGTGTGTTTAGTGTTTAGTTTTCCCTCAGCTAATTTACTGTCATGCATGTGGTATGCAAATGAACTTAACTGGACATTTACTATCAAGTTCATAATAAGGTGATTCTCTCTGGTACATTTAACAGAATTAGTAGCTTAGAAATGCATATGGTTCCCTATTAGCTTCAACCTTCAACCAGTAAAGGAAACTTCGGGTTTTTAGATTATATCACCACAAAAGTAGATTGCCTCTTTGCAATAAAGTCTCTGTCTGAGAAGCTCACAGACAAGTAAATTACCAACTTCAGTTCACTGACATCAAAATTAATTGAAGAGAGAGGGTATGGTGAAATCAGGAGCAGTTAAGTAGCTGTGTAGGCTTGAGGCAAAACTAAAAATGAAGGCCCAGGTTACAGATACAATTTATCGAAACTTTTTTCAGCAAGCCAGTGCACTGTAGTAATATTTTCAGGTACCTAAATCAACAAATACATATGAAATTACTGGAACTTTCAAACAGTTAATTTGATGTTTATCTGGTAGAGTAGTATCACAAATGGCAGAGACATTTACACTAGATGAAATTACTGCTAATTTGAAAAATAAAAACAAGTATTTATTATTTCGACTGAATTTAATATTTTAAAAACTTACTAGGCCTAATAATGATATAAGAGAATTATGCTTTCAGAATAAAAAAAAAGGGGGCAGCAATAAGATGAGACTACTTGCATTCAGGGTTATATCCACACAAATATACATTTTATGTAGATAACAGTCTGCATTCACCAGACATTTGAGTCTAAAACAGCTGTCTCTGAAAGGCTGTGCTTCCACAGTCATTCTTGACTGTGAAGAAAAATATGCTTCAGTTTTTCTCCATATGACTTTGCCTGATGTGCAAACATAAGGCACAATTCAGCTGCTCACTTCTCAGCTGTGAAGGGACTTTACTGCTGTTGCTGCAGGGAAAAATAAATTAGTCAGAAATTATATGGCTGTTAATAAACAGCCATAACTAACTGGTAAAAGGCAATCTTTTGGGGGGAAAAAAATCCTTTGAGAGTGCTTTTTTTTTGTATTGGATACAAACTGCACAGGGCTACAAGGTACCTTTCAGTGAGTGACCCGAATAGTGGGAGTGAGAATCATCTCTGTAGCGTCCTCAGCTCCTGAAGGCAGAGAAGTGGGGCAATGAGAGGATACTTAGGCTGATTAAAGGTTTGTTACTCTTTATCTGCTCTTTAAGACTTCATATTCTGGTTTTTGCAGCCAGAATATATTCTATTCTGTGAGACTCTTCATTTGCTGTTCAGAGATAGTAGATCATCCCTTCATAAAATTTTTTTTAAAAGCCTCCTTTATTAATCCTGTCATATTCTTTCAGCATATGCATTTATACTAAAACATGAGGTGATTCTTAGATATGGGCTAGTTCTTTACCCTTATTCCACCGACCGTGTCCCTTAATCGTGCTGTCAGTCACACCAGGTAAGACATGCTCCAATGCAAACTGTGCAAATAAAAATCAAACAAATTAAAGTCTTCATGAACTGTCTTGAGGAAAAATCCAAGTATTTTCAAATTACTTCTTGGCCTCATCCACAGTCTGAAAAAGAAAATCTCAGCAATGTGGCATAGCATTATTAAAATTCACATTGCCCTGCAATTATGTATGTAGAATATGGATAATATTATTTTTCCCTTTCACATTTGCCAAGACATAGTGTGATGCCGTATCTCCTACATCTTACCAATCTGTCATTTTCTGCATCCTCTCTGCCAGGTTCCCTTACCTGCTTGTAAGTCTCCCAACCTTTCCTTGCAAGCTCTTCCACTCAGAAAATTTTCTAAGCAAAGTATAATAAAAGCTTTTTTGTTGTCCTTCCAATACTCCTTTTGAATTGCTTTGTCTGTGGGACCTACACAGTTCTGAAGATGTGATCACCATTATCACACTAACCAGTATTAAAACTGTGGAGTCCCTCTCACTGTATATACCTGTCCCTTCTCCTTAGTGAATCTTACCTAAAAATTATCCTTTCACCATACTTGAAGACCACATTATGCACAGGATGTGAAGTGTTATTGGCAGATTCTATCAAGAACCTAAACAAGTTAATGGGAAAAGTTATTATTGGGAAAGGACATGAAAGAAAAGGAAAGCAAGAGCACAGCTAAAGCAAACAAAGTATGAGGAAAGGAACTGGAGTAAATATCTGAGCACAGGGGAAAAACATCTTAGGTTAAAATTGTCAAGACCATTTAGGGAGAACTGTGAGAATCCCTTGTGGACTTCAGATTCCCCCTTTCTATTTGTGACAGAGCCATTTGCAGGAACCCTTTGTCTCTGCTCCCAAAGACAACTTTTCTAGGTACAGCACCTACTAATTCCCTTTTACCTGAGCAGAACTAGATTTTTTTTCTTCTGGAAAGTTGGTCTGAATGAAGCATAAAGGCCCCAAAGGATGAAAAACTCTCCTAAATGTTTCTGGATCAAGAAACTAGGGAAAGAAACAACCCAATCCAAATTGCAGTTTTCCCCTCCCACTTTTTTACAGTTTGCAGTTGCTTTGCTCTCCAAAAGAAAGGTAATAGTCTTGGCATAAGAAACAGACAATAAAAAATGTATTCAACCCAAATGCTAAGCTTCCTCATTGCCAAATCCTCATTTAAGGAAACATGTGTGCATGCTGGAATAAATTTTACTACAGTTAAATGGAGGGAAATCTTCTTAAGGCACACCAGTCAGACTCGAGGCAACATTTTGGATTCACTATGATGATCCCTGCTGCTCTGACTTGGAGGCAAAGTTTACCTCCTGATTGGAAACACCTTGGAAGTAATTTCAGACACACTTCATAATACAAACACCCTAGAATGAGAACTAGAGCTGAGGCATCCAAAATCTTCAGGAAATCTTTTGAGTAGATTTCTAGATTTAAGAAATGCACATATAAAATCCTAAATTTCCTAGCAGCAAAATCTAGAAATCCGATTTTCCAGCTGAGAATATTTAGTATTGTCATCTAAGAGTTACTCTTGACAAGGTGTTTATCCTCAGGCTAGGTGTTCCCCTTCATACCTTCTTTGCCAGTTTCACTCTCACTGATAACATATGAGTATCTTTTTTTGACAGGAGATTCATGAAGCACACAGTTCCCAGTATATCCCAGCCCAGTGATTAAAGTAGTTCTGAATTTCCCTTCTAACAAATTCTTCATTTTCAACTTCAATCCAGCATACCTTTATGTAAGCTGAAGGACCTAATAAAAAGACATTGATGATTCTTCCAGAAAGAACTTTTAGAGATGCTCTACAGTCTACAAATAAATACCTATTTATAGGCTAGAGGGAGGAGGGACAAGTCATAAACAGACACAAAGGCCTACAGAATTGGTCAGGATACTCCTGTGGGAGAGTTCAGTTCAAATCCCTGCTCCAATAAATATTTCTTAATCTATACATTTTGAACAGCTTGGAAAACAATGGGTGTTTGCTTCAGAATACCTTGCCTGACAGTTGTGACATTCCTCCAGGCTTACTGTGACAGTGAACCATTGTAAACTAATTCTTACTGTCTTAGAATGGGATGAAGATGGCAAGAAAATGTGTTTTAAAGAGAATACTACATGGGAACAGACTCCAGAGCTCAGCTTCTCTGGTGGAACTAATTTCTTAGCTGTCTTTGAGTAAATGGCCATAGGCCCTATTACTATCTTCAGTGTTTCTTTCTGTCTAGTTTACATTATTCAGCTTTCATATTTCTGTGATTTTTGTCTTGGGCAACTAACTGTCTCCAGACAAGAGGATTTTATAAGGATGCCTAACCCAAGCCTGTAGTATTTTCAATGTTAGAGAATCTAAATCATTTTCTGAATTTAACGATACCTGTTTTGGTCAGAATGGATATTACTGACCAGAGATTAGTTGTATTCATCCAAAAATATAGCAACATAAAAATAAGTTTATACCAGATATTCAGAAACCTTGCTGTATGTGATTTGGAATCCTGCACCATTCCTAGACCAGTTACATCACTCCAGGAATTATTCAACCAGAAAAAAAAAAAGTAAAATCAGTTTTTGACTCCAAGTAAATCAAGTATATATGAGGTTCTGGTCAGATTTTCAGTTCTTGTTTGCTTCAAGTTCTAATGCTCTTGAGAAAAGAAAACTGAAAGGAAAACATACAGACTAACATTACATAAAAATATTCACTACAGGTTAAATTAAAGACAAGAAGATTCCTTTTTCACTGTTACGGTGTTATGAGCTTTGTAGGTTCATATATGCTTCATTTTACTACCAGATTCACAACCACGCTCACGTATCTTATATTTTTAAAGAAATAAAATTTCTTTTTGCAATTAACTGCATTCATAATTTCCCTGCCACTGTTACAGTGAAGGATCAGTGCCACCTAGAGACAGGGATCAGAGTGGAGTCCAACTCAATGTGAAGGAAAGTAAGGAAGCATCTCAAATATTAGATCCTGGAACTTCTAGTTAAAACAATCCCTCAGTAAACAGCAAGAGCTGACATCAAGATTCACAGAAATACTCAGATCTTTTCATCGGCTAATGCTTACTGATCACAAGCATTTCCTTAACAAGTCACTACAAAAAGATGAATTCTGGATGCTGCATTTGGCTGTATCACATGTCCAACTGCAAATCTCATACACATCTGAATAAAGCAGAATACACTGCTGTCAGCTCCTTTTCTGTGCATCTAGCTAATTTTTGTTGGTTGTTCTCTAAGTCAGTTCAAAGGGGAAGAACTCTTCCCCCTCAATTATGAGTGCCAATTAGATTCTGGTTTAATGATCCAGATACAATTAAACCCAGCCAACTTCTCACCCCAGACTAGACTATATTAAACCAAACCTGAAACTTCAGAAGAGATTACAGGAAGGCTGGCAAAACAGAGCTCATTAATCAAGCTAGTTTAAGTGTTGGCAGAGTCATTGTTTCTCCTCCTTCTGGAGAAAGGAAGATAGGAGCAGAGGGGACTATTCTAGTCTAATCCCTTTAAACCCAAACCAGTTTGCCTACCCTTCCTGCCCTCGTACACATATAAATCCATACATACATCCATGTGTAAACACGACTATCTGTGATGGAAAGTGGAAAGGCATTAAATATTTACATATAAATAATGGGGGGGGGGGTGAATGTAAGAGAAGCTAATCTAGCACTACTGATACAGCACAGAAAGCACATAATTCACAATACACCCACTTCAACAAGAGACCTGTGGCCATTGTAGCACAAAGGCTTCAGTTCAGGGGGGGGTGGCTGCTGTAGGTGTGGAGAAACAAACGACTGCTGCAGCCTTTGAAAGCCAGCACATGACTCGTTGCTGGTGATGGATAGAAGAAACACAGCATAACTAAGGCTCATGAGAATAAGGAAATCAAGCTTTTTATTTCTTCTTCTGCTGTACACTTCCTGCATAACCTTGTTGCTAGTCTCTCAGAGACTAAGTTTTGCTATGTGTTAAAGAGGGTTAGTAGTACTTACTTACCTGACAGATATGAGATTAGGTTAAACCACCTAAAGCCTGGAGACTCTCCTAGGGAGAGTTCATTTGCAGAAGTAGTTATTAACTATTAGTGATGTACTGGCATATTGCAGCCAAACTCAGCAGCTTTGGGGATTTTAAAAAAGGAGAGTAGGAAGTCATTGCTGACCTCTCCTTTTAAATCTTACTTCAAACTTTGACCTTCTGTTTCACATAATGGGGCAAATAGGGTTTTATGAGTTGCCAGGAATTTCTCCAAAATTATTTATTGCCATCATTCATTTTACCCAGAAACAGTCTGAGCACAAAAAGAATGAAGAAAAACAGGCTCAAAGATCTGTAATGTAACACAGCAGACTGTTAAAAAAATGATGAGATTCTGCTGTAGAAACCATGTTTTATGCACTTCCTTTTTATTTTTAATCTTCTCTTTGAATAAAAAAATAAAATAAATAATTAAGACATGGAGAAAAATTTCTTAAAATTACATTTTATACTTTCTCAAAAAGCTAAAAGTTTTAAGCAACTTTATTTTGCAAATCTGCTAATTTTTTATCTATGTCTTTTTAGAGAGATGTTCAACTGATTATAGTTTCCATAATCATAGAAAAATTTTTAAATTCCTTTAAGCCACCTTTCACATTCTGCTGATTCTTGTTGCTTTATTTGTGGTAGCAAAAATATATAAAATAGAATTTAGCTATCTAGACCCCAATCAGCATATCAGTAGATCGCATTGTATAATTAAAATAGATGTTGTATACTTTCACAATTTATGAATTAAAATTTCAAAGATTATTAAGTATCCTCATATCCATCTCACAAATAACAGTTAAAATAAGTTAAAGTGTCTTGTACTTTATAACTGGATCAAATTGATTTGAAATAGCAATTTCCAAAAGCTCTGCAGAACTGATGTAAATCAATTATTCCAGATGAATGAAACTCACAACCTTCTCATCTATCTTGCAGTATGGGAAAGTTCTTCATTTATTATCACCAGTCTGCTCTTGAATTATGCACTCTGATTTTTTCTACTTTTGAATGATACACTATTAGGAAAAATTCAAAAACAAAGTCAGGTTCTTAAAAAATATTTTAGTTACGACAGCAGACATAATCATTCCTCAGCAGAGAGAAATGGGTTACACTGCAACCAAGTCCTACATTCTAATTTCTCCTGCCAACACATTACAAGGTTTGGACCAAACAGTTATCCCACTGTCTCAATTATTTCTCTATACAGTAGAAAATGTAGTATTTAAGTCAAAGAGAAGTCATTATTAATTTATGTTGACCAAATACACTAGAAAGAGTAAGGTTTTTAATTCAAGCCAAGTATCACCACAATGATACTCTGTATATAATATTTACTAACCCTCAGCACTTTTTGCATTTTTTGAACAACAAATGCCATGGGAATTTTGGGGGGGGGGGGTGCAGAGGGGGCAGAGAGGGAAAATGGCATACTTCAGAATTGAACTAAATCTAAGCTAAATAACAAGTTTATTTAAATGGTAAAGATTAGAAACATTGCTAACACCAGAACCTTATTCAGCAGTTACTGTTATATGAGTTATATGACTGCTAGATGTTTCTTTTACCCATTAAAGAGATTGTTAGCCATCTATTTTTTCATCTTCTACATCTCATTTGCTTTTAATCTGACATCCTCATTTAGAGTTACATCTGCAGTAAGAACCTCTTTTGATACAAGTCTTAATTATGTTAAGGTTTAGAAGCAGGAGTTTAAGTCCAGATTTTGGTTTCTTTAATGGATATGTTCATTATTTATAGATGTTTCTATACCTCTCATCACAGCAGATTCTGTGCGCCAGAAATTCAGTCTGCACTAGAACCCATTCCTACATTCCCTCCCAGGTTCTACAAATAAATCCCTTTGGAATTTTAATCTCCTGTGAAATTTTGTACATTTTGTTATAAATTTTTAACTAAGATAATGTCAGCCTATTTTGTTTTCCATCAGTACAAAAAAAGAAGGAAACATAGAAACTCAGCCCTGAAACGAATCTTTTCTCTCTTAAGGGCAGTGATTTCTGCGGGGCGCTGCTGGGATGTGACAGGAGTCCCTGCTGTGCCTGCAGTCCCCACTAGGTCAGGCCTCCTGGGCACCAGCCAGGCCCACAGTGCCTGCCTGGGAATACTGCACAAAGGGAAGTGTGCTATGTGTCTTAGAATAATTCATGCTTATAGGAAATATATATATGAAATGAGTTATGCCTGTAAGAAATAATCTTAAAGGTTTTAAAATCACGCACTGGAACCGGAGAAGGATTGCCACACCGCATCGTGGAACTGCAGATGGCAGCAAAATGGAATGTCAAATTAGCAAGGGAAGAAATGTGGCTCGTTCTCAGGAACGATTTGGGAACCCCTGAGCGATCAACGTTCGATATCTAAGATCAAGATAGCCAGGATCATCTAGGACGCGCATCCCAATGCTGGGTTCCGTAACTGGACATCAGCATTCATTGCTTCCCGGAGATGGCACTGTCCAACACAGGACAGAGAAAGAGACTGTATGAATATGCGAGGAAAAGAAAGGAAGAGAAGGAACTCTGCCTCAGACAACAAAAATTTTATATAAGCGGACTCCACCAGACAGCATTGTGTGAACGGGGGAGGTCCGATGCGACAGAGGTCCGATCTGTGTTCACCCAGCACCAAACCCGGGCTCGACGCTGTCCTTTTTGATTGTGGCTATCGGAGACCTTATCTTGGTCATGAAATAAAATCTATTTTTTCATTAATCATTTATTTGGCTGTATCATTGATTTACCTATACCAGAAGAGTGCTGGGAGTGGGAGCCGCGGGCATTGCGGTGATCCCAGCCCGGCTGCAACCTGGCACAAGGCATAGTGCCAGCAGGGCCTCCTCTGAAAGCAGCCTGCGACGGCCAGGAGGGGCCATGGACTCCCCCCAAGGAGCACATTGCCACGGCCAGAGCAGCCCCGAACTCCACTTCCCTGCCCTGGGAAGTGTGAGCTGAGCGCTGGTTCCCGGCGTTGCTCCCCACTGCCAATGAGTCTATGGCCAGGCAGACTGTATCCGCCTCCCAGAAATGTGTTTTTTTATGTGGATATTAGGCAATGCTTTATTTCAGGACAGACCCATTCAATGCATAATGGGTCAGGCTGTTCAATGCATGAATCTCTTCGTCTGTAAAATAAGATGCTAATAATATTCTCTAATTAAACAGATACACGGACTCTTTAAAAAGCTGTAGTTCTCTAACATTCTTCAAAAGCAATCATCTTTACAGCTGAGGAATGAGAAAATGGAGTAGCAATTACAAGTTTTTCCCCAGTGCTCAACAGCAAATGAGTACAAGTACTGGATTTCATGAATGTTAAGTTAAATCTTCACACACATTTGACAGGAAGGACACGGTCACATTACATCTTGCCCTAGAACAAGGAGGTGGATTAAATAACAATTGAGGTTGCTTCTAATCCTTGGATACCATGCTGGGCTGCCCTGTCACTCTGCAAATTTTTAAGTGTCTATGTAGATGAGGGCAGGTAATGGACTAACAACTTGATATTTTCTGAATCCACTGTAAATGTAGGCAGAAAACCGCCTACATTTTGTAAACAAAATGTTAATGCAAAAGCAGCTATTGGCATTTTGAAACTATGATGGGCAGGCTCTGAATTCTTTACGAAAGAAAGAGTCCTTTCCTTTGACAAATATTTTTGTGGAGAACTTAAATTGCCAAGCAAAATTTTAATAGATCAGAAGAGCATAACATACTGTTTTTCTGTTGGGTAATGTGATCGCAAACTTCTTGATATGTACCATCTGTGCCTAGGGCATTGAAAAGTTCTTTGAAAATTCAATTATTTGATTATGAAATATTTCTTTTTGCTGAATTCTGCAAAACTGCTTTCAGGATTGAATAGTAAAAGCCTAGAAAATGTTTTGTGTCCCTGGACTGATACATAATAGATGTTGATTCCTCACAAAGCAGACAACAAGCACTCTGTGGGACAGCACTATAAATACAAAAGAAATTCAGCTTTTCTTTTTTTTTTTCAATATAGCAGAGTCATATCCATTTTATCTTTAATTCAAGAATAGAACAACAATTTCTTTACAATCAGTTCAGATAAAGTTTAAGTGACCTTCAGTTTGTTTTTCTGTGACAGATATCAGACCGTTCTTAATGCCAGTATATTTTCTTTAATGACTCAATAATTTTGCCACAGGGAATTATAGTTCCCTGTTATTATCTTTCTGTCTATCAACAGGCCTTGTACAAATATGAGCCAATTCTAACTGCAAAATTGTTTTCTCATCTGAGCTGCATGTCATATCAGTTACCATAAATACAAAGAAAAAGCACCTGTATGTGCCTTTGGGTCTAAATCTGCACTTTTCAAATGGCTCTAAGATATCAGGACTCCTGTGAGATTTCCAGCCTCAGAAGGCATTGGTTATCTAATCATTTTAAAGCCCATGCTGGAGAGGAGAATTTGGAAACAAATCAGTCTAATACTGCACTCTGAAGTGCTGTTGAAAATTAGTGCAAATGTCAAATATCCTCCACATTTTTTCCAAAGTAATTAAAATATTTGCAGAAAGACAACTTTGCAACCAACCACAGAGAAGGAAAGAGCATCTCAGTGCAGCTTAATTTACTTATAAACTTCTAGAAAATCAAGACAGTATTGGCAGACATATTTCATTTATTTTTGAAGTACATAATAAAACTGATGAAATTTTATGACTGGGGTCACAGAACATTTCAGTATAGCAAATATCAATAGGATATCCTCCTGTGTCTGGGGTCACATAACACCTGGTACAATGGAATCTATGCTGTTCTAGATGATCTTGTAACATATTAGAGAGAAGAAAAAAGGTTGCATGGATTCTGGGAAAGACCAGGAAAATAATGTGAAGCAGTAACCAAGTTCTAATGTAGTCAAAAAAAGCAAGATAAAAACTTTTAGAGGCACTGACTATCTGGGAAGAAGAGAGAGGCAGACAGAAGAAAGCACAAATGCTTTTCCTACCTTTTTTTTATGGCCAACACTGGATGCACAATGTTGTGATAGAAAAAAATACTCAAGTAAATAGAATTACATTTTTATTTTTTACTGCAGTGAAAGAGACAGAAATCTTAGTCCAACTACTAATCAGCCAAATAAAATTAAGAGGCTGCATTTTGTGAAACCTCTGGTAAAACTAAGACTATGAAAAGAAAAAGATATTTTAAACATTTCTTTCAAGGAGACATTTTTCTGGCTATTTTGGCAATAATTACACAAAGATTTGTTTTACTTGATAATTTTTAAAAGTTGGGTCACTGCAGCGGAATTACTGTCATTTGCTTTAAGGATAAACAAGAACAGAATATGAAATAGGATGAATGTTCAAAAAAGAATCTTTAAAATATGAGAAATTTGCTGATAATAAATAAAAGGGAATTCAATTTATATTCTGTATCTCAGTAAAATACTATATGTCAAGAAGTTGAATACACTCAGTTCTTGCTATGACAAGGGAAAATGTTTGTTCTAACATTCATGTCTACAGTTTCCACTGAAGGCAACTAATGTTCCATAAAATCTCTATCTGGATGGAAAAGCTATGAATTATAAAAGCTGAAATATGTGAAGGCTTCAAATATATCCACATGGAATTTAAAAACACTGGTAAGGTTTGTATCTATACCATTCTATTTTTGATCACTGTATGTGTGCTTCTCTGGTCATACATTATTTTATTGATCTTTCATTACTCTGTAGTTTTTGGGATTTAGCTGTTGCCATAAAGAAACATTTTACTAATTTTTTTACCTTATTCCATGAACAGCTATTTTTCAAAACCAGACAAAATAGCCCAATAAATCCACAAGGGAAACTAGTAATAGCTGTATTTACACTCCTTAAAGGTTGGTGAAAGAGAGAGCCATAGTAAAATTTCAATTAATTATTACAGCACAACAGTCTTAGTGAAGATCTATTGCTCTTAACTGATGACTGTCTTGGTTTTGGAGGACTTCTAAGATGTGTATAACAAGACATGATATCCTAATATGCATTTTAAAGAGTTTGCATTTCAAGATTCAGATGGCAGATTACTTGAATTTCTAAGCTTGCATTTTCCTTAAAACACAATTATATAAATCTTGGCATTAGGTAAAACATTCCAGACTTTTTGTGAACATTTTTTGGAGACTATGGAACAGTCCTGCAGAGACATAGGTCAAATTAAGTAATGGCATACAAATGGAAAATCTACTCATTGCTGTTCTATATTCAGGGCATGTGTGGAAGTAATTGTGAATTATTTGCGGATAGAAAGGTCTAGACACTTTTTTAAAAAATAAGGATTTTTAAATGGAAATGCCATCAGACATAAATCAGTTGTGACACTGTGACAATTATTTGAACACAAATCAATATAGTTGAAATGACCTGACTCTCCTGTAAACAACATATTATTCCAAAATTCTTTTAATAAATCCTAAAATTATTTGGTTTGCTGTAGAATCTGCTTGTTTACTCTTGGATTGTACAGGACTACAGCAAAAACACTGAAGACTATTGGTTCGTTACTCATGTGGAATGAACTTTCTATTAACTTTAGTAGTTCTGCCTTTAGTGCTTTTTTATTCCATCTCTGAAGTTCCCCCCTCTGTCACTTTGATGCAAATTTTAGAATATATTTAATTCATACTACTTTCAGATAATTAAAAATCTGTTTATCCCATTCTAATGGCTAACAATCAGCAGAGATACTGTTATTAATTAAGTCACATAAGATGGATACATGAAAGTTTGTGACCTAAAAGAGCTGGCAGATTATATCAGTAATGAAAGAGATAAGGGGGTTTGGGGTTTTTTTAAGGCTTTTATTAAGAGAAATTAAAGGTACTGGGCCCCTCACTACAAGAAAAAACATTGAGGCACTGGCATGTGCTGGTCTCTCCTCCCTGGTAACAAGCAATAGCATGAGAGGAAATGGCCTCAAGTTTTGCCAGGGGAGGTTTAGATTGGATATTAGGAAAAAATTCTTCATGGAAAGGGTTGTCAAGCACTGGAATAGGCTGCCCAGGGAAGTAGCCGAGTCACCTCTCTGGAGGTATTTAAAACCTGTGTAGATGTGGTGCTTAAGGACATGGTTCAGTGGTGGACTTGGCAGGAGGTTAATGGTTGGACTCAATGGTCTTTTCCAGTCCAAATGATTCTGTGATTCTTTGTTTTATGGAAATATACCTGCTTAATTAGACATAAATTGCTAAATGTTCTGTTGGTCCAAGGAATTCCTACCCCATTTATTTCAATGCACAGGACCAAACATTCAGTCACTACATGAAGAGCTAAATGCCAAATTCAATCAGATTTTTATACAGAAAAGTAGATGCTAAAAAGTACTTGGACAGTAAGACCTGATTCATAGAGTACTACAAAGTTTCTATTTCCATTCCTTTCTGTTGTAATGTGAGTGAGCAGAGCTTCAGCAAGGAGTATTTTCTCAAGCAGAGCTCCACTTATCTATCAGTAGAAATCAGTAAAATTAGCGTAATGGGAGGAAGTTCATGAACAAAATACCCAATTCATAAACACTAAGGTTTCTGGTATCTTCTATCTATTCTTTCAGGGTCATTTTAATGGACTAAAAGGGAAGAGGGGAGCAGACAGAATGCAAAGTTGTCTATGTTATTAAAATATTTGAGATGACACAGAATAAGTTGCAGGTTTTGACAAAGAGGTCAGGTATTATCCAATGTACTGTGTGCTTTGTAGTTGAAGCTTTGTAATTACTTCTAAATAGAAAACCTTAAAACCATCACAAAATGTTCATGGTGTTAGGATAGCCAACAGCACAACCACTGAATTAAACCAAGTCTCTGTTTCCCAGGCTTTAGCAGTCACATTGATGCAATACCCAAAGATCATTACTAGAAATCTAGAAGTTGGAACCCATGTTCATAGAAAGACAGACTTACAACAAAAATAGGTTCTCATTTAATTCACACTTTTCCTGACAAAACAAAAACCATTCTGGCATCCTGAATTTCCCTAAGTGAAATCCTAAGTGAAATCCCTAAGAAATCCTTTCAGTACTAAGACAGTTTCTCCATTGTCTATTCCTAGCACCCCTAGATGCTGTGCATTTTAAATATTAATAGTTACACCAGAGACACATTTTTCTTTACATTTCTTGGCTATCTCCCATCTGTTCCTAGTCTTATCAGCCCTATGATTTTTCTTAATTTACTGGTCACTTGTTCCCAGAAATCATTATGTTCCTCAGGATTATTTATTCTTCTCATGAAGTGGTGTATGTTACTGGCATCTTTCCTAGAATTAATTTCACTTTTAGCAATATCTCCCCATGGCATCAATATGTTTTTTTCCTTTAATTTTTAGAAGATTTATTTTCTACTTCAGTGATTTCCTGTTTTTTTCTGATTCAGGAATCTGTATATGTTTAATATCTTGTACAATTTTTCTTAAATCTTTAACTTTTCTTTTTCTCACCAGTTTAGCAAGATGGCCTAATGGGTCCTGTGACTCCTTCCAAGAAAAAAAATGATCATAGTATAGATTTTAGGATTTCTATCTAAAGTGGTGATTAATTTCCAACTGTCCTACAATGCTTACAGTGAATTAACAGCAAGACCAGCTTCTTATCATGTGACAGAAATGGTAGGGAATTTTAGAGTAGATGAAGAAAAACAATGGGAGGCAATAAAAAGAGACAGTGTACCATGAAATAGAAACAAAAGATTTAACCATGGTATCATAAAATATCCATGGAAGTTTAGTTTTAGAGGACTGTGAATCACTAACTGTCTGATTAACCAGACAAAAGATCATGAGCAGCCATGCAGATATATCAGTCCAAGCAGTCTAGTTCAAAATTGTGTGCATACAGCTGCTCATGAGGGACCGTAGTCCTTTTTAAGCCATAGCTTAGCAGAATCAAACAAGTTGTATGCAGAAAAGAATTCTGCCACTACCTTTACTTCGCTAAAAACAAATTGCAATAGTGTGAACATTGTCTCAGAAGATTGTTTGCAGAGTTTTATCTTTATAAGAGAAAATAAGAGCCAAAATAACATAGCCATTCACTTTTTTTCCCTTAGTTATTTTCATGAGACATAATTCAGATCAAGAAATTTGCCACTACTGCTAAATGTGTGCTTTATGGTGTATCTAAGATCACTGCAAGAACAACAATGTTTAAGATTTCCTGATAATTGTTTGCTATAGCAAAAATGGCCTATTTGCCCTGAAAGTCTAGTGAATTCCAAAAATTTAAAGTATTAGTGGTAACAAAATGAATTTATAACCCCTCCAAACTGGTCTCTGCTCAGAGTGAAATGACAATGGAATTGTGAGATACAATGACAATGTTGTGACAGTCCAGTTGTGCCAAGCAAAATATGCTGCAGCTGAAGAAAGTTTTGTCTGAAGTCAGCTTCTTCTTCTTCTTCATAAGCAAAGCCATATAGTAAATCAAGAAAAAAGAAGTAAACCAAGACTATGAGGAAATGTTATGAAGGCATTTTACTTCAGACACAGAAGGCCAGTCTCTCACCTGTAGGAAGAGGACACTACCCAGAAAACAAACACTCAGAAAGAAAAAACCAAATAAACAGAGAAGTCTGGACATATTCCTTTCTCATTGCAAGCAACTCAAACATAAGTTCTGTGGGGGTTTTTTGTTATGGATTAAGTGTTTTCTCTTTTTTTCAGTCAATCCTCCCAGCCTTAAGTATCCTATTTGGTAAGAGAAAGTCTTAGATATCCCTGAATTTCTCTGTATATTTATATTGAATTAGATTAGTCAGCAAGTCTTTTTATCAGTTATGAAAATATCTAGCAGACAAGGAAAAAAATGGCTGAAAGTGCAAATAAACTACAGTCCCCTAATCTCTGCAGATAGCACATTTCCAGGAAAAAGCACCAATGTAATTTCTTCCACATACACACAACAAAAAAGTAAAAGCACAAATGAAAAGTTCTAAGCCAGATCAGTTAGAAAACCATTTACAGAAAAGGGCTAGATGCAGGAATTGTTCAGAAACTGAGAAGTCATTCAAATTGCCTAGTGAGTCATTTATATATGTAGATTGCTTGCCTAACGTATAATCTTGAAATATGCACTTATAACTCTGGCTACAGTGAAAAACTTGAAGTTGATATTAAAAATACATGTAGAGATGAATTCTAAGCAGTATTCATAAGCCCAATGTGCTATTGGAGGAAAAAAAGTAGAAGTACAGGCAGAAGTCAGACATTTCTTTCAAAAGTATTTATAACTGGATTTTAGTTAATGTGGAACAGCAGTACTTCTTAGGAGCATATAAGGAAAAATTTATGAAAGAGACACTAGTTCTGCCATGTTTAATTTTTAAACACCTAGAAAATTAGGTACCCAGCAGCAGTATTCAAAGCATTCAACAAGCTGAATTTCAAACCACCATCAGGAAGTGAAAATTCCAAAAAAATTATCTCCACACCCAGATATAATAAAGAAATTAAATCTCTAAGATTTTCAAGATTGAAGTCTCTCCTAGGATTACTCTCCTAAACCAGAATATCCTTTTTCAGGAAGAAAAACATAGTTCTATAAACATGTTTTTAATATCTAAATAAGATTCCTATTACAACAGCATGCATTTATAGGTAATAAGCCTGATAGCCTATTCCACTTGGTTTGTAATTCGATCCAAACCTGTAGATCACATGTTCTGACAATTAAACTGCACAAATAATTGTTGCCTTTTACTTCTCTTTCCTAATACTTCTTTTGTCTTTCTCTCATTATCCACTTAGAGGTTTACTGCTAATCCAAAATGAAACAGGAGACATGGAATGACATGGTCTTTGTGAATGGCAGTATTTTGTGTAGCAGTAGTGCTACAGACACAATACTCAGGCTGCTGTATTCAGCCTCTACTTCTCTACATCATGTTGAACAACTGCACAGTATATTCACACTCTCCTTGGCACAAAGGTCAAGTTTAGATGTTAGGAAGAAACTGTTTATTGTGAGAGTGGTCAGACACTTTGACAAGATGCCCTTATGTCCCCTCCCTGGAAGTGTTCAAGGTCAGGTTGGATGGGGGTCTGAGCAACCTGACCTGGTGCCCATGACAACAGGCTGGAACAAGACGAGCTTTAAGGTCCCTTCCAACGGAAACTATTCTATGATTTTATGACTCATAGCTTCTGAGAAGTGCTAAGATTTCTCGAAACTAACCTTTAGAATTTGGGCAGCTTTCTAGAACAACAATTGCTAGACAGAAGCACAGTTTTCAGGGTGAAAAGCTGTTAAGGTACTGTGGTTTTTTTAGTGGGACTAATGTTAACTGCTTACATTACACACCTGTACCAGGTCTGAAATAAATAGCATGATGATCCTATTTTAAAAACTAACAAGTAGGTAATATAATAATGAAACAACAATAATGCTTATTTTTCAGATCCTGTGAGAAGTATATTCAATATGTGTGGAGATTTATTTTTTTTGGAAATTATGTGGGAAAGTTTTTGTTCAATTTTATATTTATTATGGACTCTTGTCTAATTTTGAACATATTTTTCATTCAAAATGGATAGAAGTATGTCATGAGGGTATCAGGGTACTGAACCCTGGCTTGTTTAAAAACATATGCTACTGAACGACATATATCTTTAGTTTATTAATGTGTCCGAGGGACCAGCTTAATGACAGCCCAAGGGCTATCCTTACCCTTTGGAATTTTGCAGGAACTAGTGCTTGCCCCAGAATTGAATTGTGTTTGGATTGTGTACTCGTTGAATAACAATAAACAGTTAGGTAGCTATTTTTTGGCTTTCTTTCAATCTAAAATTATTAGTGTGAAGTTTTTTCCAAGCATGAATTAACATGTATAGAAGATTAAAACAGAAACTGTTCCCTTTGGAGCAGTTCTTGAATTTCACTGGGTCACTGTTGCTTCAACAGTAGTATGAAAGAACACTGTGCTTCCGATTTATGAGCTTTACATGTTCTACAGACCAAAGCCTGAGTAAAATCCTCCCCCATATCATTTCCGAGGAAATACTTACACAGCCACAGCTTTGGCAACATTCTGATAATTACTATTACATAACAGTGGTAAATATCAGTGGGAGCCATTGTCTTACCAGTTAAAGTATCATGGGAGCAAAACATTTCCAAAGTAATTTTAACCCTACACTTTACAATAAACACTTCAACCTTATTTTTGCTACTAGTAATTTCCAAACAATTTCTTTTAGAGAAGTGTAAGAAATGGTTTGTGCTACTTAATTTAAAGACCTAAAATATATTTTTGACATCTAGCACTGAATAAGGCAGTGGAAGTTATACATAACAAAACCAAAATATATTCTATGACACACAGATAACTTTCTGCACTCAAAATTTGTTAACTTCTCTTGTGCACTGTCAAACTCTTGTCATCCACTCTGAATCAGACCGGATGTTTTATAAATTTTTTCAACTTGGTTTCTACAGAGTATGATTCTCATTTGAAGATGTGTTCATACACACGCATACAGCTGTTCCCAGCACCCTACGCTCAAAGGCATAAAATGCATAATGCAATACTTGAGGCAGACCAAAATCAAGGACAAGCAAATTACTCACAAATAATCTCTTTCTCAGAAAACCACTCCATGTTCCTTCCTTGTAAACACGTTTCATTACAATCTATGTCAGTCTTTAATGCTTTAAGTGTTTCTTAAGTTCTGACATACATAATGAAAAGTCAACATGGAAATGTGTGAGAAATTTAATAAATTTTAAAGTTTGAATGAATCACAGTGCTCAAATTAAGGAGCATATGAAAGGAGTATATGATAATTAGAATAGGCATCCAGAAATTATGGTAGAGAGGGGAAAAGCTGTTTACAGCCTCATCCAAAATGTAAAAACCTCCACATACACTGTTATCTTGAACTAGATCTCCAGTGAGATTTAATCCCATCTTTCCCTTACCATCTAGCTACTCTGAACTGTAGACATTTGGGGACCAAAAGAGAACCAGGGGACATTTTTTCTTTCTGTTAGTGTAGGACATTTTCATAGAAGAGACTTAAACTTTCATTAAGGTAGACAAGGAATATACATATGAGCCGACTGCTTTAAATATGGACAAATACCTGAGTTCTGACCCTATGTCAAGGGCTAGTTATGTGCTGTATGCATATCTAGCAACTATAGAATATAAAAAGCCTCTGAAATAGGAATTTAAGCATACATTTCTGAATTCCATGTGACTGACTGTATTGACTGGGATATTGTCTAGTGCTTTCTCTTTCTCACTCCTAGTAAATATTGAAAGCTAATGTTAACTGGCACGGGCTCAACACAGGTAAGGGCTGACAGCAGCCAATTGATTGGGACTTCCTTTGGGACTCCTACAGCCAGACTGAGTGCTGTAGCTAGGAAGAGTCTGGTGTCACTTACACAAAAGGACTAACTCCTACACCATTTTCAGAGGAAAATACTTTGAGGAAAATTTCAGAAAAATTCCACGATTTCCAGACCTGTTTTAAGTATACCCACTTTCCCTGTAGAAGTCCCTCAAAAAACTAGATGTTGTAAGTCCTCAGAAAGAGTTGCCTGATGCTGAACTAGGATGGGCGGGGGGGGGGGGGGGGGGGTGTGAGGGAAGACTTCAAAATCTTTTACAGTGTTGTGAGTCTTCACCCTGAGTTGACTACTTACCTCATTAAAAAAAGAAAAAAATAGCTTGCACTAATCACTCAGCAATGTCATCTAACTAGCAAATGGCTCTCCCTGAGGCTTTTCTACCTTCTGCAAAAGACTCAATATCAAGACCATAAAAAAACAAGAAAATCACTGCTAGTGTGGTCAGGAAACTGCCAGGTTCCTTTTCCTACTCTAAGTAACTCAGTATATAAAAGCTGAGCATATGCCTCCTATGTGGTAGTAGTACTTTCTATTCTTTATTTTTAACTGCTTGATTTCTCTTCCAGCATACACAGAAAGGAAATAATTTGACAAGATTTTAATTATGCCTCACTCCATATACTTTATGAAGTAATTTACTGAGGGTACCTGGCAGGAGCTGCCAATGTGATTCACAGAAATCGTCAACACCCAGATCTGAGGAGCTGACTAAACTCCAAATTTGGCTACAGGAACTTTTTTCAGGATATCAGAGAATAAGTCAAATAACAGCATACCAACCCAGTGTCCCACCTCACTAGCACCCCCAAAAAAACCAAAATACACAAAAAAATCCCAACACATCACAAACACCAAGGAATAAAAAGCCCCAGGAAGCAAAAGAACAGACACTACAAACGATATAGATGTCTTCTTTCCCCTATGACACTTGAATATCTAGACCATTTATGATTTACCTTTTATACATACATCCAAGTTGTAACTTGCCTTCATACTCATAGATTCTCAATATTACCTTTCAAAGGGCCATGACAGCTTTTCTAATCCAATCCAAGACAGGTTGTTCAGAAAGGAAGATCAGCTGACATCTTAAATAATCTTGCTACAGCCATAGTAATCAAGCAAGCCTATATCTTGAAAAGTAGGAGTGGAAGAAGTTGGAAAGACATGGAATCAGTAAGGTTAGTCCTTCAACTTAGCACTTCTGTTCCAGGGTTGTATAGGATGCTCCAAAGTATGACTCCTGAAATAGCAGAATTACTTCCTCAATGGGGCTTGCAAGGTGGGGGGGTATTAGGTGTAGTTTGGTCTTAGGAAATTTATTTTGGTTTTCTTTTCCATCATACTAAATGGAAAGACTATTTATTCTAAAGGAGATCAATTTTATTTAAAAAAAAAACACAAAACCAAAACATTAGAATTTGTTAGACAAATCACCCAGGAAACACATAACCAAATGTCCAAAACTAAATAATTTAAACTGCGGCTAAATGAATAACAAACTAGAAAGAGGCAATTTCTATCAGCAACATTCAGATACTTCACAAATCCTTTACTTCAGTCCAGTGAAAATACAACAGGAAAACATTTTAGAGGCCTAATCCTTGCCCTGTGACGTGTCGAAGTCAGAAACCACTTTGGAAGGCTGGCCAAGCCACAGCATTTGTATCCAGCCTGTCTGTAAATAGATGGGTATTATTGTAATAATAAACAATGGGGGAACTGAAATGCTGGCAGTAACACTTTCTGAAGGATGATGAAAATTGGAGCTCACTGTCCTCTGGCAGGGATTAGTTTCACAGCTTTGAGGAATTTATCATATAATTGAGTAACATGTCTCCAAAGAGGAAAGCTGGCTATGATAGCAGGATGGAAGTTAGCATTAGAAACACCAGAAAAAGATAAACCCAAGTAAGCCATTTTTGGCACACAGAGACAGGTCCAGTAAAGGTTTGCAGAGTATCAGTTTCTTTCCCACATCAACAGAAAATGTCTTTATAAAGACATACAATGTCTAAGTAGAATCTTGAAAGAAATTGTGTTGAGCAATTTGATCTCTTTCTTGCAGCACAACCCTAACATGTTTTCAGTCACTAACCACGACCCAGTAAAAAGAAAATTCTTCCTTCAGAACCAAACAGACTTACTATTATAGGATCCTGTGGTTTCCAAGCGAAACCATTTTAACTCTCTATAGAATACTGGGATGTATTATATCAATGTCTCTTCATTAAACCAAAACTGTAATAAGTATATAAAAATACAACAGCCACTAGCTCTCTGTCCCAGTTCATATGTAATATTAGTCTTCAAAGATAGCAAAAGCCAACGTAAATTCACAGCAGTTTTAGGCTCTGACATACTGTGTTCCTGTAACTGGAAAAGTTAAAATATTTCTAGCAAAAAGAGCCTCATATCTGTTTACAGCTGTTAGCTGGTGTTATAACCTCTGCTTTTACAGAAATCTTCATTTCTATACATTCTTTTTATTCATTCCACTATTAAAAATCTAGAATAGTCTGAGCTTTCAGTGTCTTTTCATCATATGCAAACTCACTAGGGAGAAATCAATCTAATGATTTAGAATGGTTCCCCTATAAACCTTCTAAAAACTCACTGTTGCAAAATATTTCAATGGGCTCATGTGTTACTGTTGGCAAAAAAGTCAGAGTGCAACAAAGATTTCACATCAGATAAGCCCAGTACAAAGCACACAATGTCTTTTCCATTGTGGATGCTCAGTTGAAGCACATTGGCCTAACTTGACTGGTGCCACTGAAACTTGCTAATTTATATAGCAATGTAGGTTCTGCTGACAGTCCCTTATAACCTCAGAGGTATATTCCTGGTCCTTCTGGCACCAGCCTTCCCCATGCCTAGCAGTTTGAGTGAAGACGTTTTTTATAATAAGAGGAATCACCAATCTTCCACCAGTTAGCAGACGGGAGATAGAGGGGGTAAGTTCTTATTTTTCCAATATAAAATTAAATGTGCCTAAAGTGGAGAGAAAGTGAGAGTTCTGATTAGGGACTTAAGTCAGAAAACCACATAATTTCCCCTCTACCCATGAAAAAAACCTTACGATTAATCAGTTGTCTCCACAGCTCTGAGCACAAGTATTCCTTTAGACGTGTGTGCTGTAGCAAAAGCAGTGTTAACAAAACATTATGCATAATAATGATCACAATATTGTGATATCAAGTTGAGAAGTATTCTTTATCCTGAAGAAAATATTTTTTTCCTTTAAAGAAGAAAACTGAAAATTTAATTTGCATAATTTTTTTCTCATAATATAGGGTATACATTCATTCAACAGCCCATGTGCTCTCCTCACATTTGGTTGCTAAGTAAAATATATGCAGAATTTTAGCTAGTAAACATTTTATTGCAAAAACACTTGGTTCAATCCCCTAAGTCCTCGCATCTTTAAAAAAAAATCATAGTTTTTATTCTGTCAAAATGAACAGCGTTTATCATTAACTCACTGTCCACAGATGTTTTGACTTAGATTTGAATTCAACTGTGCTGTAATTATTCAAGAAGTTAATGGGATCACACCTACTTTTCTTATGATGTCAGATGCATGGTAATCAGTAGTTTAGAAGCAACTCCCTCCACTAACTCCAACTTGTAATACTTGTGTGATCACAGAATCCTTCCAGATCAAATTCCTCCATGATGAAAATAAAGCAGAAAGTGGTTAGAAGCAAAGCATCGCTACTGCTGAAGAGGCTCAGTCTGCTGATTGAGACAAAAGCTAGTCCAGAGTGACACATACTGTGTGGACACCAGGACAACTATTCCCTCTATAGATCTGGCATTTATAGCACTTATAATTAAATGGACCACAGATGGTAAAAACATTGCCTTAACCTATATGTATAACTTTTTTTTTTTTTTTCTCAAAGCCATTCTTCCCATGTATCAAAGTCTTTGTTAACATTCCAAGAAAGAATTAATCCATGTAGAGCAAATACAGGGCAGAATCCTGCAGTCTGACATGTATCTGTCATTCACTCAGATGCAATATTGTAAAACTGTCACATATTCTGCAGATGGTGTCTGAAGTTCTCTACAGCTCTCTAACAATTTCTGCAGATGTCTCAAGTTATCACAGCAGGGCCTGCTGCCTGTCAAAGGGACAGTCTTGTGCAGTTCTGGCCTCTTTTGTACCTCAAAAGGTAAATCATAAAGCAATAGTTAAGAAGAAGGAGACAACATGCTACAGAACAACCCAGTATTCAGCCAGTTCCAGGCCACTCAAAAGTGTATCATTATATGTAAAGCAAGCTATGTTGCATAAACTGAGCTGCAAAAATGCAGCTTTACTCTGTTAATGTGAACTGGGGAGTGAGCTGGAGCCCACTTCAGGGTATGGACATATTGAGATCACATTGCAAGAGGGGGGATATCTTATATTGAGGTAATTTTTCAGCTGAATGTTCCCTATAATGTGACACAAACCATATGTAACTTGGTCAAGAACTTAGTTTGGCAACATTAAGGCAGCACAGTAAATGAGATAAGGAACATTTAAATGCAGCCCACATCCTTGCCCCTACACTTATCAGTCTCCACATTAGCTCCTTCACTTCATTGTGAAAGATTGAGTTTGTAAATCTCTATCTTGATAGCATCTAACTTTCAGGTCTATTATTCCTACCATGGCAATCGGGGACATTGTTGAGACTTCAAATGTTTTCTTGGCTCCATTTTGCTACAAGAAAATCTGAGGATAATTTAAAAGGACAGTACTGATTGGAAACTGCCAATCACAAAAAAACAGCAAAGGTTTTTGTAGGCAAAAAAAAGATTCTCTTCTGATATTTTCATGATCCTAGATAATTCAGGATCATTTATAATTAGCTGAACTTGAGGATGTCATTTGAGTTTTTAGAAGGGCCAGTGTCATTACTTTGAATTCTATGAGAGAGCTGTTTTACATCACTGAATCTCTATTAAAGGTCAACTGACAACACTAAAGTGCTGGTGAAAGAGAAATCATTACATGTAGCATTATTGACCAGTGTGTAATTGCCCCATTAAAATTTATGAAGTTACCAATGATTGCTTTTCTCCAATAAAAATATTTTACTAGATGAGTGTGCATTTGATATCATATCATGGTTAAAGGAAATTTGCAACCTTCTTCTTCTGGTTCTTTTTTGGGCTTTGGTTTTGGTTTTTTGTGGGTTTTTTAGTGAGACTAGTGTGGTACTTTAAGTTATCTAGTATTTCCATTTTTCAACATAATTTGCAAATAGCTTACAAGAACCAAAGTATGAGTATTCATTTTAATACTTATTTAGGAATCTCCTCTTGCTACCAATGATGAAAGCAGCTAACTAAGAAAGTCAAGATCGGTCATCTTCTGACATATTATGGCCACCATTATCGGAATACAGTCTCCCAGTCCTTCCATTTCCAGTGCCAGAAATTAACTATATTTTCTTCATTTCTATTATCGGACCTCTGGACTATGATTTCATCCAATATAAACTCTTTCCTCTTTCTGTCATTTTTTAAGGAAATATCTGGGTAGGATTATTGAGCCTCTCTTGGTATTCCTCTTGGTCCTTCAGCAAAATCCTAATTTTTGGAAAGATAAAACATGCCCAAATTCTCTCTATCTCTTTAACTGGGTAAATAAGCAAGTGGGGCATAACATGTTTTGTTGGTCCAACAAAACATGAGGCCCTAATGGGAATATACAGTCTATAAAGGTATCACAGGCATGAGTCCCATCAAAGTCTGATTTTCATGCAGAAGGGGTGAGATTGGCACCTAGGTGGGCCTGAAAAGAAATTGAGACATGAGCAAGATATGCAACCTAGAAGTTCACAAAAGATCTCCATAAGTGGATGTAGTGCTCTGTGGGTCTTCAGCTATTCTTCTTGAAAGCATCTTATGCATTTTTTTCTTTTTCTTTTCAAATACTGCAATATTTTCCTGAAACTTCTTAGTGAATTTCTAATTTAAGAGGGAGAAATTAAATATATTTAATTCAAGTTGTGGATGAAGAAGAACTGTTACAACTGTGCTACTTTTAGCTATATCAGCTGAAGCAGTAACTGAACACTTTTCAGGACTAGCCAATCTTTTTATTCTTAGATCTGTTACTGATAAAGGGCATAACAGTGATAGCAATGACTTTTAGCCAACATGCTTTTAAAGAATATTATCTGTATCTCTGGTCTACTTTTTTTCTAAGAACTGGAAATCTGGTGCATCATGGGGTACTATTTATTTCAGCCATTTACTTATTCAGCACTCAACTGATGAAAAGTTCCACATGGGCAAGAAAGGAAGAGAGTCAGAGAAGTTCCAAAGAAGATAGTTGCTATTAACAGGGAACGATCTATGTCCCCCCCTGACACAGGCACTTTTCAAAACTCTGTAGAATCCACTCCTCTCTCTCACAGATGCAAAAGAGAATGAAGTATTTATTTTCCAGAAACTTTCTGTCTTCTCTCATCAGGTAGAATCTGCTTGTAGCATTGGATATCAAAAGGACATAAAGCAGAAGCAGTAAAAAGAGCTAACTTCCTAAGAATACTTCTTCCTGTGCCTGTTGTATTTTTAATCAATCAGAATCATTGTATCATGCAACGTTCAGAACTAAAAATATGTTTGCTCCTATTCTCCCAGTTAGATATGTTTAAAGACATCTCAAACCCAGCCAGTCAAGTAAGAAAACACTTAGAACACAGAGTAAAAAGCTTTGTGTTACATGAATAGTTTTTGTATCAATATTCATTTACTGTCAACTTGGAAATTCAGGCTGATTTCAAATGACAGTCTAAAATATACAAGCAGCATCAATCAGTCAAGTTCTATTGCATCTGCTTTTGTTGTGGCAGAATTATGTATCTTATTATAATATACAATAGGAAAACACAGTGGAAGCATACAAAAAAAATACAAACTATAATGCCTGGTAAAATACAGCAAAAGATACATCAATTTATAGTATAAGATAATGTTAGCACAGTAAATGCTCTATAACAGCTCTGCTGAGAATACTCTAGCTTCATGTTGCTATCCTCTCTCTAGACCCATATCACACTGTTACCTCTTAGGAATGCATGTTTATTTAACCTTTCAAGTTCCCTTAACTGGGCTAATGCTAAAAAGGAGTCTTTTCTCTCCTCTCAGCAAATATCTAAGTAAAATATTTATTTACTTGCTCTCTGTTTTAATATTAGAACTGGGTTCCATTCTCCTTTGCTGTAGAAAAGAAAATACTCATATCTGTACTCCCCGTGCTTTTACAGAGATGCTTCCTTTAACTGGCAGTCTTTGCTTTTATGTCACAGATGAATGATAACAAAGAGGAGGGGGAGGATGAAAAGCAGGTTTTTTTAACTGTAAGCAGCCATGACCATATACTTTTTTGTTTTACTTTTGTTTGTCTCCTTGATTGTCTTTCCTCAGTTCTAAAGTCAAAGTAGACTCCTGTACCTGACTTCTTTTCCTTTAAATACAAGCAAAGCAGATCTGATCCTCAAGTTTCCTTGTGCGAAGAACCCCAAAATTCCTCCTGACATGCCTATGCCTGGATCCTCTTTAGCACATCTTGGTACCCAAAGTTAACAGAAAAACTCCTACTCTATCTAGGTTTTCCCACAGAGAGTAGAACTGAGCCCAGGTACGCTTTTCTAAAGAAGCCAAATCTTTTGTTTAGTCATAGTGCAAAGCAGTGTGTACCATTTCTTCAAACAAAGCATTTAAATTCATAGAGCTAGACCTATGTCCGTCACTAGATCTGATATGTCTAGTGGCTCTTACTGATTTACTGTTCGTTTACACAACCTCCAAACCCACATCAAAGATTCTTAACTGTCAAGATCCCCTGTTTTGCTCAAAAATAAAGTAAACATCATAGTTAGAATACCTTCTCCCTGCAACAAATCTTAGATGAGCCATCTCCCCTCTCCTGATTTGCTTTCTGACTGCCTAGATGTGGGAACACATAGCATGTACATAGATACACTTCCAAGATTAATCCATTTTCTATCATCTGCTATAGTGATTGCAGCATTAGTTGTTCAAGCAGTTGATTCATATTAAAGTTCCTAGTGATGTTAGCAAATTGGTGATGTTGGACCAGTCTTTGTATTTTATCAGCAATCTCAAAAGGAAAAAATATCACAAGACAATATTTCTTCTTAAATTCTGTGATTGCCAGAACCTGGAAAACTCTGTATGTAGCTGAAGTATTGAACAGCATGTTGTTTTTATTGCCTATGAAATGTAATAAAATATTGATTTTTTTTAACATTCTAGAATACTTTAAAATTATTTTAAAGGTATTATTCATATTTTTTTTATTTTTCATTCTTTTCTTCTCTATTTTGTAATAACCAGAAGGCATTACACACCCAAGAGTTTAGTAAAGAATTGTAAACATCCTGAAATTTTCCAAATGGATTTTAAATCACTGAATTCTTAGAGCAAGTGTGTAAACTATAGCCCCCATAATTAACTTCAGTATTATAGAGTATTTGGAGCTAAGAATCTGAATTTTGCACATGGAGAAAATTAGATTAGATTCTGAATTAGGAGTCAGATCCATCTTCAAGATTAATTCTTCAAAGCCTTACAGCCTTTCTTTCAGTGATGCTAGACTATTTATTCAGGTGTAGGCAGACATGCACACCTGCTGCCTGCACATCACTCAAGCAAGCTCAGAAGCCACCCAGCTGCAGCCTGAGCTGCTTCCTCCTGCTTCCCCACAACAGAACAGACAGGCTCAACAACAGCCAATGCAACAAGGTTACAACAGTTCCAAGGACAGTTTTTTTTATCTGAATCAGAAAATTAAACAGGCTACCACTTGTTGGATAGGCATGTTCTAGTGCTGAAATAATTTTTTTTCAAGGACAGCGCTGGAAAAATGAATCACATAAGCAGCTGTTTTAAGTAACAGCCTTAGACTAGCATTTGTTAGAAATTGTCAGCTATAGTGGCCTGTTTAAGAGGCCTTACAGTCTAAAGATGACTTTGAAGTAGGGTTAGGCTGCAGCTGTAGAAGATGAAGGACTAGAATTCAAGAGAGATTCAGCTCTTGGGGGCATTACAAGTTTTTCATCTCAAGTGAAATTTAGCCCTGTTACACATCTCAGTTTGTGCTGGCATCTAAACTTTCTTTGCCTCCATGCCCACATGCTCATACATTCCTATCAGACATTTGGCATTTATTTTATGTTGTCATTTACATATAGAAGTCTAAAGTTCCTTGCACCTCTTAGATGACCCTGTACACATGCTCAGCTCATAAAACTCTGACAACCTTCACAATTCAGATTTGCATTCAAGACCTATCATAGTCTTTCGCCTACTTTCAAGATATTTACATTCCTCCACTGCTGTTCTTGAAGTCCTCAGTTTCATTATACAGGATTACTGTTACTCTGGCCTACCAGGTTAGAGCCAACATTCCTGAAGTAAAGCAGAGAGGAAGCTTAAAGCAGACAAGAGCCTTGAACACCAGATGATAGCACTGAATCCTTCAGGTTTGTCCTGGTTGATACACATAAGTAAAGAGTGAGAGACATGATTTAACACGTGCAGGATTTTTCCAGGTGAGATTAGCATGGAGTGGCTCTAAGGATAGGAATGGATGGCAGAAGTTGTAGGTGACTATGAGTAAAAGCAAGGCGATAGATAGTTTTATGACTTAGAAAGGAAGCATTAGTGATTTCTGATTTTAGTGGGGGCAGAACTGGAACAGGGAATATGACAGTACTTTGGATTTTTATCCACAAGTGTAGCAAAAGATGAGAGATAGGCCGCTGAGACAAGCCCATACCCTAGTGAAGTATGTCACCTAACAAGTTCTGGGGGAAAAGCAAAAACCTTCTACCAGCCCCAGCTTCCCAGACTTCACATATGAACAGAGACATTTTTTCTGTCATGCACTCCTTACTGAAAATGTAAAAAGCCACACATGCCTCAAGTTTCATGTGAAAAAGGCTCTAAGTATTCTTTTGGTCTGAGTCCAGGCTGAATCTGCGACACAGTCTGGGTTATTTAAATGATACCTGGCTTCATTTTCTGGGCAATTCCTTTCACTAAATGACTATTCCTTCTTTCACCTAAGATGAACACAACTCTAGTCAGAAAGACATGCCAAGACAGAGTGAAGCTCAAGAAAAAGAAAGGAGGATATACAGACACAGTTATGGCATGGCTTGATTATGCCAAAGTTACAGTTTTTATGGCCACAGTTACATGTACCAAATTCTGGACCAGAGTATAAATTCCTCAGCTTGTACTCTCTCCCAGGCTCGATACAGGCTCTCTGGCAAAGCAGCTGGAAAAAGCAGGTGCAGAAGGTCATCTTCTACTCTTTTCTTGAGGAACAATTTCTGTTCCTTTTACTCTGGTCTTGAGGAAAAATTTTCTTGTTTATATACTGGGACTGGATTTTAGCACAGATGGCTTTTTGTGGGATTTTATTTCTCAGGCTCCTTGCTCTAACACAGAACTATAGGATCAAACTATTTTAAGTACTTTAAGTACTTGATTTCTTGCACATGTAATGGGGCTGGTCGCTTTCTCCTGTATCTCCTCCCTCTCCTGGTACATTTCTTATCTGTCTCTAAGCCAGCTTCTCTGAACAGTAGCTTGAATCCAGGCTCAATCAGTTGCAGAGTGCAAGGATCAGAAATGCCCAACAGAAGGAAGGGGTGGGAAGGATGCAGTCACTGAGATTGTTTGCCTATTGAAATTTGAACCTGTTTTCAGTTATAACCTCTTCTTGGTGGCTTGGGAATGTTTCTGACCCTCAATATTCACAGTCAGAGAGTGCAGAACTTACTGTAAAGTCTGAACAGACTAAATGACCCACTCACTTCCTCCCACGTCAGTTCTGAAACAAACAAAAATTATCAGACTGCAAAGTTACTGCAACATGTTATGAATAGAGGGCCCACATCCACACTGTGACATTCAGTGGTACAGAAAGCAATGTCTCATTGTTGATAGTGCCAGTTCTTTTATTTCTGTTCTGAGCTCTCTTATTGATCACTGGGCCTTGCCAATATTTCTTTAGAAGTTGGCGTGGTGGGGTGACTTGGGTCTTTTGACAAAATACAGTTTTGGCAGCTACGATGAAGGGTTGCATCTGAATGCAGAAGCAGGCAAAAGGTACAATGTGAGGGGAGCATAATGATTTGTTGGTGCTCTGTGAGCACCCTGCAGGCAGAACAATGCCCAAATGACAGGTGAACCTAAAAGGGTTGATAGATTTTCATAAGAGTTGTGCTCTTTATCTTTGTTGTGTTCAAATTTCTCAGCTGTAAAATAGGGATAATTATATTTTCTTCCTCTCATCTGTTTTCTGTTTTCTTTATAAACAGAATTGTTCCTCTTTGTTTACCCCTCCCTGACATTTCCATAGCAACACACAACCCATATAAATACCTGTAAATATTTCTTTCCAAATGCACATAGGAAAGAAAACCACTATTTCTACGAAAACATTAAGACTTTATATATAAATTCTTATTTTCAGCACTGCATTTCTCCATGTTCAAAACACTACCCTTTAAAAATAACTCAGCTAGAAATCCAACTGAACTGCACTCTCTTCCTACGATCAGAGCTGTGCTCCTTATGAGCACACATGCTCAGCATGTCCATTCTCAGCAAACTGCTCGTATATGGTTTCATGACTACTGACTGTTTTGTGGTGCAAGTGTACTGTATGTTAGGTATGGGTAAATGTCATAGTGCAAGACCCATAAGCAACAGTCAGAAGCAGAAGTAATGTCATTAAAATCACTTGAGTGCTGCTGCTACAGTGCAAGTATAAGAAACTTGAATCAGTCTACTCTGCTGTTGACTAATTACAGTGATGATTGATTAAACACTTTGATTTGAACCCACATTTTATTGATATGTGGCATTGATGTGTCCAGGCTGACTCTTAATTCCATTTTTACCAAAACTATGAAAACTTTCCTTCTTTTAATCCCTGCTCTTTTATTCCCTCCTTGATTAGCAGAAAAGTGTCTAAGCATTGTTTATGCTAGAAAATGTCAATTTTATGCTACAAAATAGCTTTGAGTTTTTGTGCAGTTGTTATACAGGGACACACTATGTTCACAAGGTAACATAGGCCATGACATTTCATGCACTGTCATAGGAGATAACTGGGCCCTTAAAATATTTCTCTTCATGAGGCCCAGTGGTTACAATAGCTTGTCAGAAGGTTGATGTGAGGCTATTATAATGCTACATGTTACTATACATTTGCCCCAGAAGTCCCTTGGAATTACCCCAGTTATAGTTTTCCACTGCCCATGCATGTAATTGAGAGCATTTCTACCACTTAACAGTGAAGCAAGAGCATGTTTAGTTGTGGGTTTTTTTTTTTTCTTCTTTGTATGTCAGTTCAAACAAACATGCAATATGTAAAACTTGAGATCAAAGACTCCAGTTCCAGGTATGATAAAGGTGGCTTTTATTGTTCCAGAAAGACCACCTAATAAAGCAAGGCTCAACTAAGTTTGATGAACCGTAATTTGTACGTTGGGCCTTATGACCTGACACAATAAACTTATTGCTTGGTACTTAATTGCAGCTAGAAAATGGTTTTTAAAAGTTGACAGACACTAGAAGGCTTTTATATCTACTTTTACTTACTTTGACAGCTTAGAATTGTGATGTGAGGATGCTGCCAAGGCTTTGTAGTGCAATTAAGTGACAAGAAAACCTTAAAGGGATTTAGAGTTAGCCTGTAAGTTGAAAACCAGGCTCGTGTCTGGATTTAGATTTGATTTCAATGGAATCCTTTCCTGTTTTCCTGCCCTTAAGATTTGGCTCCTTCAGAAACAGAGGCAGAAAATAAGTTTGAAAATTGAGGTCCTGCAGAAAAGTACACTCACAAGAAAATGCTATTCACAAGGTTCTGGAAATATTGTTTTCTTTCATTCTGTGTGATCTTTCCGTATTTCCCACTTTCTACCATCTATTCCCTTTCCTCCATTTCAATAATATTTCTATAGCACATTTCTGATAACTTTAGTATTTTTTAATTCCCAGGTTTTGTTTCTTGTAGATACGATTCTTCTTTTCAATCTTTGCTTCTTTTTCTTTTGTTCTCTTTTTTACTTTTTCCTCATTCCTTTCTTAAGATTTCAGTCATGTGGTAGTTACACTTTGTTTCTCTACTATTTTTCATTTTCTCAACCAACATGTATTCTTTTCCTAGTCCTTTACCTTAGCACACTGTGATCTCTGCAAGATTTCAGCTATGTGCTAGGACGTTGCTTTTTTCCCCACTGCTTTCTATTTTCTCAACTGACACTTTTTTTTTTTTTCCTACTCCTTTAAGTTAGCCCACCCTGAGTTCCACATAACTTTCCAGGGCTATTTCCAGACCACTCTCAGTTATTTTTTGATGGTTTAGCTATCTGCACACAAAAGTGCAATCTCTTACATAGATGCTATCTGTCTTAAACCTACTTAGCTCAGATAGCAATTACAGTGCATTAGCCCAAACAACAGATGAGTGGCCTACGTACCCAGAGGTTTTGGCAGTCTCCTGAAGCCCTGTTGTAATTGATACACAAGCTAGCTATATCAGTTTAAATACAGCCCATAGGTTAGACCAGCTGTAAGCATATTCATGACTGCAGTGTCCCAAGTTTTTATTCAAAACATGTCTTAGGGTGATCTTACCATGCTGGCCCTTTTCTTTAGGCCCATTTAGGCTCGTTTTTCATTAGCAATGTGCAGTATCGATGACAGCATCTGGAAATAAGCATGTTCTTAGGAGATCTTTAGTGCAAGTCATAGTATTTTCATTGAGTACCCAGTATTTGTCTCCAGTCTTCCCACTTTTCATTTCCTTTAATTGTATGAGTACATATTATTAAGTCCATTAAATGAATCCATATTATTAAAGAAGTTAACACTTTTTAAAATTGGAAACCAGAAGTAGTTGCACTGAAGTAACATTAACATCTCCACACAGCTTTGCATGAAAATATGGGACATTAAAGTCAGGCTGTTGAGCTGCAGGTGTGTAATTGTTACACTGAAGACAATGGCAAAACTCTTGATTAACACCAGTAGACCCCAAATTCTTCCTAAGGAAACCTGAGGTGCCATTCTAGGACTAGTTGGAAGTTTCATATGATGAAGACTAAAGGAAACATATGGCTTTTAAGGAACCATTAGAGCCCTGTAATTTGAAAATTCAACAGTTGCTCTCCTCAACTGCAAAATATTAAATGTACATGTACCTAGTTACAGAAATGTTCCTGAAGCAGATGCCAAATATCTTCTTATAATAGGGGTGATTGAGTCTTTTACAGACAGATCTATTCCACATTTTAGTCCTAGATCCTCTCCTTCAACATGGCACATCTTCAAAAGATTTGGCTTTGACTCATTTCAATTGCTCATGGGAAGCAATTCCCCATTTAAATGGAATGAGCAATAGACAGATAAGTAAACAGGAAAAACCAAACTTACTTGTAATAAAAGAAAGTTTAGCCTTTACTGGTAAAAGGTTTTGTAAATGCTTTTTAAAAATTGGAAAAAGCAGCCTCTCTGCTTAAGAAAGGGACTATATGACTTAAATTATTCCACAAGGCTGTAAGAATGATGAAAAATACATCAAGCATTCTGAATGTCACTAATAAGCAAAGCCATGTAAAGTTCACATGGGATACAGTAGAGAGACTGGCGCAGTGCCTGTTGAACTTCGGGTTAGAGCACTGTGGAACAGCTTCAAAGGAACTCTCATGCTCTGCGCATAACATGAATCTGTCCCTTTAGCTTATTAACCTGCTTTAAGAGCTAAGCTTTGTCAGAGTTACAACTATAATTGGGTCAGGGAACTCCAGTCCAACCTGCCTGTCCCTAGATACAATTACAGGATTGTTTCTAACTTGTCTAGGGAGCCAGGGTTAACTGCATTCCCCTAATGTGTCCTGGATATGGGGACGTGGCTCAGTTCTGTGTGCTGTGTAGCTCTTAAGCTGTGAGTAATTGAATCTTGGAGCTGGGAAGCTTGAATCCTTTACAGCTGCAGTGCAGGACTGACCAAAAGCAACCCAAGGGAGCTATAATCAAGAGGAAGGGTATTTCTTTTCCTTCCCATGAGAGTTCCAAGGAGCTCCAAATTTTATCTACTTTGTGTTTATGTAAGCCTGCTTTGAACTGTTCTTTCATACCTTAAATATCACCACAAAATATGCTTGTTTTCCACTTCCCCCTGTATAGTAAACTAATCAGAGACTGGAGGAACTTCATCTTTATTTATTAGGCTCTTCTGATTTAAAGAGATTGTGAGTTCCATCACACATCTGGTAGATGAAAGCCTACCACAGAGACCAGGAGCATGAACAGCCTGATGCTGTTCCCTCCAGCACATCTGTCAGATAGCAGCTCAGGACTGAAGTGATCAATGTAAGGCCTCTAGCAGCCTCTGCCAAAAAAGTCCCTGCCAAACTCAGGACGCAGAGATGTTTATAGGCTACTTGAAGTGTTTCCTGATGCTGTAATTAAGACTTTGCACTGGGAATATGAGAGCAATTGTCTTGTGCAAAAACATCTCACCCCCATGAAAGAAGAAGCTCATTTGATTTGTATGCTTTAAGATAATGACCCTGAGAGACTGGAAGACCTTAAACATAGATCATTAGGGTACAGAAATCTCTCATTATGCACATTAGGGATGCATTAAATGTAGATCACACCCTTTTGAACCACCAGCATAAAGAAAGGTGTCAAAGGTAAACTTTACCCTCTATATCCTTTTTCTTCATTTTACAGTAAGTTGGTGGTAAATTTCCTCCAATGAAAAAAAAAAGTTTCTCTAAGAAAGGAAATGCTTTTGTTTGCTTGCTGATTTGTTATAAATCCTAAGAAACTGACAGTTACAGAAGAAAACCAAAAAACAAATCAAAGAACATTTCTCACAGATTAAATGCCTTATGCCACACATAATTAAAGATTCAGGTGTATTTTAAGAAAACAGTGGTCAGATTACCCGAGGGCAGCCTCTGATTTCAGTTTTATGAGAAAGATACGGGGAAAGCAGCCTCTTCCACTAGTGTCAACTCATTTTGGAAGGATGCAATTTAAGAAGGCAGCCAACTGTCCTGAGAGCAGCTATCTGCTCCATGTGAAGTACATTTGTCCCTTTCCATAGACAAGGGGTAGGAATACAAAGCCAAGCATGTGATTTCTACCTTCAAGGTTTCAGACATGTCTTTCTTTTCACAGCAGCCATCAAGACAGCATGATTTGAAGCCAACCTGTTCCAAAGGGAATTTAACAAGTCCTGTACAATGCACTGAAAGCTTTTCTGGATGACTTTCACATTATTTTCTGGGGAGCAGCAAAATATCAGACTGCAATTTCCTTTTCCTGATGTTGAGCAAATACTGTTTCCTCATGTGAGATATTGACTCACTATAAGCAATGGTTTGTCAAGATAAGAAAAGAAGATACATACAGCACTTCCTAGGCACTTTTTGCTATATGAGAGATTCAGCTCGATCAGTTGTAGTGTATACTAGTTTTATTTGTATGCTTAGTCTATAAGAAAGCACAAGTTTCCATATTTATTTCCATAGTTGAAAGTGACAAATTCAGTACTGGTAATCATGACAAAACAGATCCTTGAAAAGGTGCCTTTAAGAAAGCTGCCTTTATAAAAGGAAATTTGCCAAGAACATCAGTCCTAAAGATGACCTTAATTAGGACAGTATTGATCCCCAGGAGGAAAATTATTTTAGTTGACAGACTGTATTGAAAATCATGCTGTTTTCAATTCCTTCTGTGCTCAGTCTTTTTCTCTTCTTCTAGTGGAAGAGGCTGCAAGATCTTGACATGCACAGAAAAGGGCAAGAAAATTAATCTTGCTGTTATCAGGGAATCGCAAAATCCTGAAACTAAAGTAGTTGCACTCTGGACCAAATAGTTTCTCTCACTAGCATGTTGTACTCTGATCCCACACCTGAAGCATCCTGCAGAATGATGCAGGATTCTAACAGCTGTTCTGACAATTCATATTGAATTTTTTGTGACACACCCAACATTTTTTGTGACATACCAACATTTTCCCCCATCTACACTCTCTGGAATTTAAATCCTGGCTCAAGTAAATGGCAGATTACCTGGAGACACTAACACCTGGTCCTCAACCCATGGTATAACTCCAGATGCAGAAAAGGAAGAAACATGCTCATGCTGGGGAATACACTCAGTGCTGGCAGCTCTGTGAGCAGCTGCAGTGCCAGCTCCAGACTGAGCTCTGAGTAGTGAGAGCTCCAGACAAGAGGCCATGAACTGGAACCAACCTTTGCACAGCAAAGGGCACAGGGACCTGTGTGCCAGCCGGGGGACCAGACACTCAGAGACACAGCAGGAGCTCAGGACCTCCAGATTTTCCCATGCTTAGACTGGGAGGGTACAAAAGCCCAGGGATTCCTTTGTTCAGGGTCCCTCCTCAGAGGCACCAGCGCAAGTGCTTATTCTGTTGTTGCACCATGATTAAATTCTTTACAGGATCCTGATGTCTGAGACTCTTCTATGGGAACCCTGAGGGCAAGCCAGTGAGAAAACTTGGTCTGACTGTGTGAGTGTGGGTTGTTTTGCAGTGAAAGGGCTTCATTCCCAGCTCAGGTGGTAGAGAGTGACCAAAAGAGTTACTCCAAAAGAGTTACTCCAAAAGAGTTACCCTGTCAGACAGGGAAGTTTCTGGAATGCTCAATCCCTGACAAAGTTAGCTCCATTACTAAATTATATATTGATGTTTCCCATCATTAAAAAGGCAGTGATGAGTGCTGCAACCAGCATGCAGTGCTGTTGTAACTTGAAAAGACCACACAACCTAAGTGAAAAAACAGTAAAACCAATTGCACTAGGGGAAGTTCAAGTGCTGTCTATTTTTTCTACTGTCCTTTCAATCATAAATATATTCAGTTTTCTCTGAACCTGGTAGATGCCGAGTCACATCTAATTGGGCCTGAAATTACTTTTTTCTACAATTGATTGAGAGTGCAAACCTGGGAACACAAACTTAAGCGCCAGACTGAAGGCCATTAAAAACTTGGCCCTATGGTGTTAGCTGTTCTGTTGGCTTCCTTTCAGAGTAATTTGAAACCAATCCATTCTTCAGCCGTACAATGGAGCAATTTTCTATCTGGTTGTCAAAAACAGAACAAGTAAACAGCAGCATCTAAGAGGGGTTAGAAGTCCTTGTATACTCAAGGTCACAGTCTGGGCGAATGGCTTAGCTCAGCTCCAGCAGATTTTGACAACCAGTGGCATAAAAGCGTGTACGTTTTTGTTTACTGATGGCCAGGGATGAGCAGCACAGATGAACAGAAGCCTCTACAGCATCACAGTCCAAACGCATATGTGTGTGGCACAGGGCATGCAGTCACCTTCCTTGAACCTTACTGAGAAATGTGTAACTATGGCAATAGGTCCCAGGATAGGATATTCTAAAGCTTTATGGTGTTGAGACAGGCCCAAAATAGTGAGTAGGTCCTTTATTACTTCATTTCAGGAATTATTTTGGTTTATCCTCACTTCATCTGGGGCATTTCAAAATGGCAAAATCAAAATGGAACAATAAAAAGGACAACCAACCAAAAAAAAAAGCTGATTAAAAATGGTCTTGTACATATTGATTTGAGCCAGTACAACACACATTTAATTATGCGCACCTTAATTTTTTCCCAAAACATTGTCCAACAATGCTGTGCATAGTTAAACAGTTATTTTTCTACTCCAAATTCCTGCCCCAAGAAAACTACATTTCATAGAGTGTAAATCAAAGTCAAGACCTGTACTAGTTTCTAAAGCACTTTCACGTTCCTCAAAATGACAGGCGTTATATTTGCGTCACATTATCTTTTCCAACTCTGCTCCTCAAGTATTCTGAAGAATAAGGTCTTTATGGTTCAGACACTTAAAACTGCCTCTGGCATTTGACTCTAATGCAGGGAACCCGTTACACCAAGGCATCATTTCATGCCACCACCTCCCAGTATGTAAAAGCAAACACAACCTTTACCAGCCAGCAGAATAGTTAATATAAACCTACGACAGGACATATATCTATTAACAGAAAACATGAACAGAAACTGGACAGAGAAACTCAGCCAGTATCACAACTAAACCAGAGGGAGAGACTTTAGAAAAAAAATTCTTACTACACCTTTCAAATCCAAATTATATTTCTGAAGTACTCACTCTAACTGGAAATAATAATTTCACTCACAGTGAAATCCATTTTTTGATTTCAAAAAGAGTGAATTTTCTTTCAGTGATAGAGAAAAACTTTAATACTGGCAGATGGAACAGAAGTTTTATCTAAAGTTCAGATTATCTTTCCTCATACACACACCAAATGGTAGTTTTGCTCAGGTAAGAAAATGAACTGTTTACTGTTAAATTTTACAATGTACCACTAGACAAATTTCACAATGACTACATATATATATAAATATATACACACACATATATATGCATATATATACACATGCATATAAAAAACCACTTTGTGTTTATATATCATGTTTATATATCATCTTTATCTTCCTGATGTGTTGTAAAGCAAAAAACACATGGTGAGCAAGGTCAGAGAACAATAACAATATGCACATTCATGTCTTCCATTATATTCAGACTTCATAAATAGTTCATGATAGGCAAAAGAGAATTGTTTTCCAGTGACAACATACAAGGATTTTTATCTAGTTGAGATTTATAACTGCACAAACAACAGAAACAATTAGTAATATCAATTTCTATATCATGAAATGAGAAGGTTACCAAAGCCATCAGACAACTCTCTTCCAATAAATGTGAGGAGCATATGAGGATGCTAATAATGTATTAATTTGTATACCTTGAGTAATTCTAAAGCATTTTATCTATTCCTGTTTATCAGACAACTTCCAGAAAAGCTAGGAACAATTAGTCTTCAACTGCTGAAGTCATTAGCCTAATTTGCAAAATACATTTTATCTTATAAGGCAGGTCAGTGCAGACATTCTGATGGAATTTTATTGCAGGTATAACGTAGTGGGAATGCAAGGAGAGAGCAAAGCTTACCATTGCTGAAAGACTACAGTGTCTCCTGAAGCATGGGAATCATAAAGATGATGCACAGAATTATGGGATGCCAGGAAGACCCCTAAAAAACAAAAAAAAAGCCATCTTACATAGAAATATTGCCCAACAATGCTGCAGTCATAATAATTCTTTTGGTAGCTCTGTTTCGTGATTGCAGTGGGAGTTGTTTGTCCTTCCATTTTGTCAGAAGAAATGCTCTCTAGATCCAGGTGGATATTGCAATATATAGGCCAGGCTGGGTGTCTCCTTACTCCCCAGAGCAAAGCTATGTTGTCTATTCCCAACCACATATCTCCTACACAACTTTTAAGTCCTTAGAATATGTACTCAGACAAGGAAACATCAGAGGTCTAATGTTGAAAGTAGTTTCCATGTGAAACTCAATGGCTTTACTGCCAAAGGAGCCCTTACACGTGCATTTGAATAAATACATTTGATGTATATTCACAGAAATTTTTTTTAAATGATAACTGCCTCCCAATTTCTCTTCAGAAACTGAAACACAAATAACGTCCTGAATCCAGGACACAGGTTCATGCATGAAAATGCAACATTTCCCAAGTAGAAACAGCTGGCACAAAATAGCCAACACATAGTAAAGACTTCTGCTATAAAGCCTCCTTCATCCAGATGCTGCAGGATTATTAGTTAGGACAACATCAATTTTTTCCTTTCCAAGGAATGCAGTTATCCTAAATAAGCAACTGAGAAATTATAAACAGAAGGAAAATAAAGGTAATGCAAATATTTTAAAACAAGAAAGTTCTTAAGTATCACATTCCTGCACATCAGTACCCTCTAAGCCTCAGAGTCCTATCAGCTTTCTGATAAAACCAAGACTTTTCCCTCAGTTAGCACTGCAAAGGGCTCCCAGAGTGGAATGAATTTTGTTGTGTTGAATTGCAGGTTTTTTATTACTGGTGGTAATGTAAAAGGCACAAAAAGCAGCTCAAGTCCTAGATCAAGAGCAGTTAGGAATGCAAGCAAAAATCATCCCCTGGATTGTAAACTGCGCAATTTTGATAAGAAAGTCATTAGCAGTGAATGAAGAGGGCCCTTTATGATGACATTGTTATATAGCTGCTTCAGAAGCGGACTTTAAGGTCAAAAAGTACTTCACATCTTCCTGCAGTATAGACAAAATGCCATGTTTCAGGAAATCTGGTACAATTTCCTTTACTCTGAAGCTTCATGATTTCCCTTTTAGTTTCCAGGAGGTACTTCTTTTTTATGGGGCACTGACACTTTATCCCTGTACATATATCATTTGTACTTCTGTTCCTTTCTCCTGCTGTAGCCTGGGCTCTTTGTAAAAAATTTTGTAACTCAGCAAAGAAATCTCATTAATAGCTAGCTAATATAAAATGGTTTTTGCTATAACATTTCTCTCTATAAATCCAATTAATGTCCAAATGAGGCAAAAAAAAAAAATCTAAAAATACCCAGTTAGAAGGCAAAATACAATTGAAAAGGGCTGGCAAAACAAAAGCAGAAGAAAGAAAGGTACATTCAACATAATCTTGGGGCCCCTGGAGTATATAGTGTAGTCTTAGAGTAAACTGAACCTTAAAGAAATGGAGCCACAGCGAGGCAGTTCAGGTGCAGCTCCTGTGAGAAAAGTACCCCAACCAAGCAGCAAAAGATGTAGCAGTCTGAGGTTGCTAGACATGGCAAGAAAACAGACAGGTCTGGCTGCAGAGGCTGGGTGCTCTAGAACCTAGTTCACATCTGGCTGCCAACCTGGCAAAATAGAGATGAGACCCTGAGGTTACACTGTCATTCCCTGCCTGTGCACCAGTCCCAGAACTTCTTTCTCCTCAGTTCATCAAAAGACATCATATATCCTTGGATGTCCCAGCCTCAAGAATACTGGAGTGTGTACCTCTGAAAAAAAAGATGAATGAGCATTTTTGAGCTAGATAGCAGTCACCATATGTGGTAGACTTCCCTAAGAGGGCAGCGTGATGCAAATCCATGCAGTCTGCTAAGAACAGAACTTATTCAAGGTATTTATGCTAATAAAATTAATTCTCCAGTATCTATGTTGGATTTTTTTCCCTTAATTTTTGGGCAATATATGTAAAATCAGGTACACAAATCAAAGCACGGTTATTGGGATTTCCAAAACTGTCTATCTCAAGATGGCACTAGGCATATGAAAAGAGGCATCTAATTTGAATGTGGCAATATGTTTACCCCCAATTTTTATTACAGACCTTTTCAAGGACTGATTCATATCAAAATATACTACTAGAAGTCCGAAAACAAGTCGAAGTGCAGCCATTTAGCAGTAACTTTGTGCTTTGCTGAGCACATTAATCAGAGGTACAATGAGCACTTCAGTCTCTTTGATCAAGCACATTCAGCCAGATTGGACTGGTACCAGAATTGGGGATTTTGCCACATTATCTGTCTAAAAAGGCAGAAACCACCAAATTTTCATGTGGTAAACAGACAAATGTTTCCAAACTCTCAGTTGTTTCCTTTAATATAACAAACAGGATGCCAAACTTAGTTCTTTACAAACCTCAAACAACAGGATTAAGCTTCTGATTTTTGTTGACTGAGTGACTACTGGGTTTATTAAAAATACATATTCAGTAACACACAAGTTTTCACAGTAGGAATCATAGCTGTAGCTGATTCTACTGGAAATTAAAAATTGGCAGTAGTCTGTATCTCACATGCCAGTTAGGACATTCACACACAATTAAAGCTGTGTTATTTATATAGCTCTAATTATCAATTCATCTATATTTCAGTTTTAAAGCCTGAATTAGATTAGCATATCACAGCTCTGTGTGTCTTAAACAGAGTTTTCCATGTAGAAATTTCCAGCTGCACTTCCCCAGGGGGCATATTAATTACATACATAGGAAAATTTTACACAAAATTCAGCTTTAGGATCCTAATGTCAACATTCTAATTTGTTCTCCTCCTGGCTCAATAGCATGCCTTAAGGTTATGATTAGTTGTTTTGCACATGCAGAACTGGAGGGAAGTAGAGAACCGAAGTTACTCCGCCTCTATCTGGCCAGCCTGAATAGAAGCTGAGCATATTGGGCCACCACTGTTTCTTTCCTCTCTTTCCAGAAGATGATCACCATTGCAGAGGCTGGAATAAACCCAGAACAAGTCAGCAGCTGTTCACCCATGATGCTGTGAGATGTTGTCTTTCTCTGTCCCATTGAAGCATCCAGAGGAACATGCTGATGGTACCTAAACACTCAGTCTGTTCTTGGCTGATTTCTGCTGTCATTATAAGTGGGCATCACAGCAACAGGCAAGTGAATGGTCCTTTCTCTCTACAGCCAAATGCTACCAACGGTTGTGACAGCTGCAGGATAGTTAGAGCCAGGCACAGAATTTTTGGTGAATGCCATGGTATCCAAAAATGTGCCTTCAGCTGACTTCAATAATAAAATAATCATTTTAAGTTAACTACATTGTCAGTCTTGGCTCAGATTTTTCTCTCCGTGGTCAGATTTCCAAAGTAGAAAAGAGGAGAGGTATGATACTACTGTCACCCAGCTGCATGGGAGAGGCACAAATACCCAATATTTCCTTGGGAGTGGAGGGATGATGAAAAAATGCTCAAACTATTTGGCTCCCTGTACAAATGCTGGAGATTAAACATTTCAAGCAAGCACAGTTAAACTTTCTGTTCACTGTGAGAAATAACAAATATGATCTTTCTTCATTTGAAAAAAAAAACCACACTTTGGTTCAGACATACCCTGTTATTACTTTCCTTTTTCTAGCTTGTAGGAGGAATAAAGCCAAAAATCAAGAAGCTGCACATTTGCTTTGAAAATACCTTTGACAGGTAATTGGTGTGTAGCACTGCCAATGCCATGAGCAATAGCAGCAGACTACAGCTTATCAGCATTTGAAAAGGGATTTCTGGAAGTACAATGAACAGCAACCCATCACTGGCACACAGAATCCTGTTTCTTCCTGTACCTCCTTGTGAATGTTCATATTCTGTAACTGAAGAAACTGAGGTTGTCATTTTCCAGGATCCCGCAGTCCCAAGAACTCCAGCTTAACCCCTTGCTTATTATATTTATTCAGAGCAGTTTGTTCTCAAATATTTAAGACTTGAAACAGATGACAGGACAAACATTTTTATTGCCACTGTTTCATTATGTATCTTTCATGCCTATCAGAGAAGGCCTTCTCGATTAATCTAAGAATATACAAAACTAAAATATTTGCATATCTGAAACCCTTTCTTTTGCTGCTGTTAGAAAATAAAGGAATTGAAAAGAAAAAAAAGAAAGCCACACATTGATTGTCTTTGACCATAGGTCAAATAGACAGTATATCTGCCCTGTGTTTACTTTTCACAGAAGCCTTCTCTGTCTCTTTAGTAGCCTTTGAATTTACAAAGAATGAGACTAGCTGTGAGCCTGAGCTGCAAAATCACACTAGTGCCTTCAACTTCAAAGTTTAGTTATTTTCAACCAACTTTTTGGCAAGCCCATTAGACTTGCTGTATGTGTGTGCTGCTGCTTTTCATCTGCTTCCAGAAGCCAGGCTTGGTTGGAAAAAGTGTTGGGTAAAAGCTGTACAGTGAATTAAGCTTTGAAACCAGGAGGGGAGCAGGGCAGGGGCAGAAGGATGGTGCTGAGGAGTGCATGAAGGAGGGGGTACAGAGATATCCTTATCTAAGGACACTGATATCCTTATCTTAACAAATTTCAGTATTAGATGAAGGCAACTCTCTGTATCTTTGTCACATGGTTAAGAAGAGAAGAGAAAAAATATTGCAGAAGATACATTGTCTGACAGACTGGTGCATTGGAAGTTAATTCTTTGCCTCCAGATTTTTCTCACCCACACTCTACTTTCTTTTCCTACTGCTGTCATCCTGTATTTTCTGTCATTCAGATGTCTAATGCAGGAGCCATCCAGATGTACTTCTCTGTACTTATTTAATCATTCCAGTCTCATCAATATTATAGACTTTGTGTGTTTCTGTGCTCTGTTGATGAAAGTCACACATACACCTTTGTAAATCTGCACAAGTCACAGTCTAATGAAGCACCTAGGAAAAAAGAAAAGAGTATTTTCTGGCAGAACTGGAAAGCAGCAAAGCTGTACTTCACTCATCCTTGGGTTATCAAAAGTCTAAGCAAATTCTATCTGGGCCCCAAGCCTAGCAAAAAAACCCTCATCAATGGAAAGATCTTAAAAGCAAGAAGCTGGAGAATATTAACAAATAAAAAAAGAAAAAAACCCAAAGAAACAAAAAATAAACCACCAAAACCAAAAAAACCCACAAAAAACGAACAAAAAAAGAAACCAACCAAATGAAACCTGATAATGTGTATGCATTAGATTGTCTTGTTGTTAAAAAAACCTATCTAAATGTAGTCTATTAGAATCTTTCTATCTTAAAACAGTCTAGGAGATTTTTTTTTCATTCCACCAGATCTAATAAAGTGTTATTTTTCATTAGATTGATTGATAAACAAAAATATATTTTTAACTATAAATATTAAAACAAACCTTATCAGTAAGTGCTTTTTATGATCAGTTTAACATTTCCTAGTTTGCATTCACTGGGAAGACAAGTGATTAAAACTATACTATACAGAGGATCCATCATGCAGCAATAATTTGGATATGTTTGCAGAAGAAATTAGGGAATCAAAGACACAGCTAATACTTTCAATAGGATAAGAATCACCCTCTAAGGAATGCAATTGCAGGAGCTTAATTTGTTTTGTGGAGCTACACCATAACAAAGTCTGTTTAATCACCTACCTGATATTTTCATTTGCACATGAGAATCCACCAGTGGCATGAAGCAGGAGTTCATCAGTAAAGGAATCCCAATTGCCAAGAATTGATATGTTTTTTTCTTTGCAGACATGCACTTATGTTTTTATCTGAATGGCCTAAGAGTTGAATCAGGACTATCTTATTCACATAGAGTAATACTTCACTCTTTAAGCAGACCCTCAGAAATCAGTAAAACTGCTCTGAAAATAAGCTGGTCTACTACATTTGGTGTATGGCATTCCTACCACATCTAGAATTTCAAAGCTGGTGCAATAATTTGGTAAAAATTTTAGGAACATAATCATGGGCAGTTATGAATTGGCAGAGCTTCACTAATTCACTAAGTTGACTTCAACAAAACTTCAGTCTACATCAGCTGAGAAACAGAGCAAGTGTATTAACTATGTTTATAGAGCAATAAAAGAAAGGGCCTTTCCCCATGTCTTACAGAGAGAGCACGTGGTTTGCATCTAGCCCAGCATCCCATGGCATTAGGCATGCCAGCAGATCACTGCACCGGTCCAAAGAAATGCTATGATTTTTTTAATGACCAATACCAACTTGTGTCAGATAAAGATAAGCAATGAAACTCTGACGCTAACTTTGTAATGCTCTTGTTTATCAGCAACATTCCAAAAGTACTGATTTTGGTATTCTGAATAAAAAGAAATATGAATCAAATTGCAAGAGGACAAATGCACAGAATGTGTCCCTCACTTGATGTTATGTCACAGAAAGATTTGTCTGATATAAAGGACCAATGAATTATTTAATCTTTATATTTTCTCTAGAAACCCTTTTTTCTTGAGGGTCCTTTTATCTCATTATCAAAAAAAAAACCTGACCATAAGTTTGTGCCTTAATACAGATGCTGAGAAATTGGTTTCTTTCATTCCACACATGCACACAGGGAGTAGATTACAAAGGCATTTTCAGTGCTATGACACATTTTAGAATTTTGAAATAGAAAAGGGGTCTTTTTCCCTAGTTGATAAGACCTTATTTACAAGATCTGCAGCTCTCTCCCATGCCCTGACAGTGTTTAGACAGTGTATATGCAGTGGGGAACAGTAGTCTGCTATTTCAGGGTTTGCTTCATTATTATAACAGAGTATTATGCTTATATATGTCATCTTGCTGGCAATTAATATTTATATCAGCCATGCATGATGCTTATTTCTTCTTCTCAGCATTAAAATCAGATTTAATTAACTCATTTTTACTGAGATTTGACTTTACTGCGCATTAGCCACTGTTATATTGTAAACATGTAAATCATTATGAGAGCCTTTATTTTTGCTATGGAGTATACTACTCACTTTATATTCCAGAATGCCTGCTGGTTTAGTCTTTGAGTTGAATGTGAAAATTTTACTTAATAGTCCCAAATGTAGCTTAAGGGATCTGAATCTAAAATGAAAACATAACTGTCAAACTGTCTGGTTTTCCATTATCTGGTTTTTTGAGTCACATGGTATAAAAACCAAACAAATTCTGGATATGGCTGAGAGGGACATCTTCCAAGCATGGGTATTTAATGGATTGGTAGAGCACACCCCACATATTTCTGCCCCTAGGAGCACAGATGGGTGCAGGAGAGAGTGAAGTTTGGGAACATTTTCTAATTTGCCGAGAGAAAAAGCGGGACAGGACTTTTGGAGGCCATATTGCCACACAGAAAAATTTTCTAAAAGCCTTTGCAAAACTCTGCAGAATTTTTACATGCTCTTCTACCTGTTTATCTTGCAAAACCTACTTTTGTCTTCTTTAGAAGGGACTGTGAATTAAACTATGGTGGGAACAGCATATCAGTAACTCCAGTACTGAGCTCAGAAGTGGCATAAACTCTCAGTTAGCAAAATCACAAGCTCACAAGTGCCCCTTGTAAAGTTGATGTCTATTGTCATCATCGTTGTATGAATTGAACCTGGTAATAACACGTATGGATTGGTTGAAATAAAGTGTAACTTTAATAAAATGGAAAAGAGGAAGTCTCTTATTTTCTAGGAGCTTTTCTTTATATTCCCAATAGGAATTTTTGTTGTGCATCTCACCTACACAAGACTGGAATTGGTTGCTAAAAGAAACTCTTTTACCATTAATACTTTATGGAATTTTTTTTTCCGGCAAGATCTACCTGAGTGTTCTCACTTTTTCCTACTAGCTTTTTCTTTTTGCTTGCCTTTTTCTTTTTGCAAACTCTCTGTAAATTACAATTTTACCAAGAATACAGCTTTTCAGTGGGTATGCTCAGTAAATTACCTTGACTAAGTTATTTCTCCCATTTCATCATATGTCTATGCAATTTATGTGCTCTAAATTACTAACAAAATGGTCATAATGCAACATAAATATTAATTCCCATAGATTTTCTTCTCTTTGGAAAAAAAAAAATTGCTCTGTTCAGGCTATCTAATGTATCCAAATCGAGACCCTTCTAACTCTCCATCAAAAAAGCTGCAGATCAGCCCATAGCATTCCTCATAGGTTCCTTGTGTGAAAACCTTAGATGCACCCGCATGCCAAAGCTCCAAATCCCATTCATTCTCTCTCATTTTATAGTTAATGGAAAATGACAGACACAAAAGTGTTAGGGGGTTGGCTGCATCCTCTGCTGGGTTTGACCATGTGTGTCCATCAACTATTCAGACACTGGGGACATTGTTTACAGAAATGCAAGATTATAAAGGACTTCAGAGATTATTTAGCTCACCTAATTACACTTTTAGCTGAAATGTTTTGGGGAATAAAGTAAATCTATGGACCATTTTTTAATTTGTGGGAAGAAAAAAAAAGTAAAAATTTGACTGCTATTCATATGGTGATTTTTTTTAAAAAAAGTTTACTCATGTTTTATAGGAGGGATTTGCATGGAGTTTGCTGTCATGCTACAAACATTACACTTACTAGCTTTTCATATTTTAAAGACTACTGGCTGATTGATCAAAACAGCTGCTTGCCCTAATGCACAAACCACTGTACCAGTGTCAGTGCTGACAGATGTTTATCTAAGCTGTTCTAGAAGTCTTTCATGCATGGTGACCTCTTATTGTTGCCAGTGGTACTGGTGGACCACTCTAGTCCATTTGTTCTTCTAAATGTTAAGACTTTTATTCCAATATCTAATCTTGTCCCCTTAATCCAGTTATCTTCCATTTATGTCAGTTTATTTACATATCATTTGGGATCTGTCTTAAAGGAGCTGATACGCAAATTCCCTTCTCCATTCAAGAGGATGACATTTTCCCTGTCCTCACTTATTACTAATGTCAAAAAAACATTTGACTATAGTTGGTCTTTTTATAGAAAATTATGGGGAAACATTTAAATGTTTAGCTTTTCAGCATCATCTCACAGTAGGAACATAAGGAACAACATACTGAGCAGACCACAGCAGTTGTGTGACTACAAGTGGCCAACTGCAACTGCTTAGGAAAATGATAAAGCAAGCTGAAATCATAGTTCTCTTAATATTGCTCCCTCTACCTTTAAAAAGCTGCTCAGAAACATGCAGTGTCAAAAACTGTATCTCTGCATTTTTGTTTAATGATGTTTTCTGCATTCTATTTCAAACTATTATCCTAGGACAAGGAGTTTCAGGACTTATATACACAATGTAGAAAAAATATTCCTTTTCCATCTAACCATATTTGTGCCCCAGTTGGTGTATTATAGGAAAAGTAATTTTAAATTGACCTGCCTAGTACATTCACAGGTTCATATATTTCTACCTGCCACTGCTCGTTCATCTCTCAGTTTCTCTCCCCAGAAAAGAGGTGGCAGGTGAGCCTGGGTGCAGGGCTGTACCCCCAGCACAGGTGAGCTGAGGAAGACCCCTGGCCATGGCCCCACAGTGCCCAGCACGGAGTCCCCAGGGTGCAGGGAAGCCCCAGGGTGCAGGAAGCCCCAGGGTGCAGGAAGCCCCAGGGCAGTGTCTTCCAGCCCTGTCTCAAGATGCAGCTATTTTCAGAAAGAGAAACACAGAAAATGAACTTGGTCTATTTATTGGAGCAAGGATTTTAGTAGGTAGATTATTAAAAATCAATTATTTTTAACAGTATCATAACACCTTTTTGTAAATGTAAGCCCTCACCATTTTCAAGGCTTCCATGAATATTAAAATTTGTGGTCATTATTTCTGATTTCTACTCTCTTCTTCCAAAAATACGTGCAGATTTCATAGAACTGGCAATGTAATTGCTTAAATAAAATTAACTAATTTTCAAGATTCCCACAGCAGCACAAGGACCAAAATAACATGATTGCTTTTATGAGCTAATAAGAACTAGCTAAATCTTCATCAGTGCCATATATTCTCAGCTAGTAGTTCCTTAGCAACTAAAAAAATATTCCCTGCAGAAAAAGACAAAAATTTGAAAACTATATGTTTAGCTGGTATTCGCCCAAGGTGAAAAACATAAATCAAATTTTCCAGGACTTTGACATTTTTATGTATTTATGCTATATTGAGCCGACAGCTTAACCCAGGTTTAGCTGTTTTTCACAATACATTTTATGAATAATGCAGTATGTGCAAACCTTTTTGAAAAGGGAATACTGCGAGTTGGCATTTCATGGTAATTTACTGCGATAATGTACCATTAGGGTCAACATTGCCAGTGACAAAACATAGATATAATTACATATCAATGTTTTAATGCAATCATAATTGGAAAATTATGAATAATACTCATAATTTTGAGATGTAAGATGTTTTTAGTACAGCTGTATTATGTTACAAGTTCCCAACAATTAAAAAATCATACCATGTAAATATGGTACACGAGACAATGATTCTTCTTTTTCCTTAACCAATTCCTCTCTCCATGTGCAGCAGGATGAGCACTCAGCAAAATAATTTGCCCAGCTCCCATTTCAAAAGTCTCTCTCCCCAGAAGAATGAGTTCATGGAGTTAAAATCCAAATCAAGAGGGGGGAAAAAAGGACTGATATGTTGCAGCATCACTTCTTTAGGCTCCATATTGCCTCATATTTCTAGGTACTCTCAATTGCACCAGAGCTTTAGGGATCAGGCAACAAAAGCAGAAAGCCATGCTCTGCCTTTTTGTTGGATCCAGACACACTTGCCCTTCCTCAAATAGATACAGAAGGGATAATTCAAGATACATCTCTTTGCATGCTGTGTGCAATGTGATTTTTAAAATCCTTTTATAAAAGCTGTAAAAAATGCTTGCAAATTTTGTAGACATTATAGAGAACAAATATTTAATTGAAACTAATTATGCCTAATGAAACTTTTCTACTAGCAAGAATTTCTGCAAAAGCAATAATTATTTAAGTTTCATTTCCTTTACCTTTTTTTGGCTGTTTCACCTTCATCTTTCTTTGAACTTTGCACATTAAAATCACATTACACGGCCATTATTTTTTTCAAAGTGTCACTATGAGTCAGTGTCATTTCCTTCAAATTGAGGACATCTTTGGAGATTTTCTCTTTAATCTTGAAACAGTCACAATATTTGCCGTTTTGTCAACAGTAAAAAAAACAGCTTTACTACTGCAAAGTTATATGTAGCCTTCTGTTTGAACACTCTGGACTTGATTGCTAACAGGAAATGAGAGAGACTGAGGTGCTCCTTTACTTGCTGCTTTTATACTACCAAAGTTGCTAGAAGAGCTGATAGAAGTTTTCCCATCATTGTGAATCAGCTTTAATATGTTCAGCTGTAAATTAACTGTTTGACAGTGTGACTCCCTTGAAATGGGACTTTTTCTTGTAGCCAATTTATTAACATGAAAACATGCTTGGTGCTGAAAAGGCTGTTAACACCTTGCTTGTCTTTAGATGCTTCCAGATTGGTATTGCAATTTTATTTTGACTGTGTACATTTAAATTCCATTAAAATGAATTGAAAGGTTGCACACTGAGCAAAAATATAAACATAAAAGCATATATTCAAAACAAAATTAAGCCACTTAAATGAGAACATTAAGGAATAAGTTAAAACATCCCAAGAATTGGCAAGCAATTTCTGTAAAAAATTCTGAGGTATTTCCCTTTTCTTCCTTCCCCAGGTCTGGCATTAATGGGCAAGGTCTACAGTGCGTTGAGATATGTCCCCAACTTTGATACACTGAAGACTTCAGTACATCGCTTCATAAAGATCCTTTCCCAGGTTCTGAAAGCAGGTTGTTACAAAAGGAGACAGAGAGAAGCCTCCTACTTCATGCAGACTGGGATTATTTTAGATAGAAAATTTACCTTGATCTGCAATTCTAAAATCAAAAAGAATACCAGTTTCCCATGCAAATATTCTTCAATAATGAGTAGATCCTGATATACAGCTATGTTTAGATCAACATGGCTGCTTTTTTTTTTTGATATCAGGGATAAAAACAAGCAGGTTTTATGATGATGGAGTACGTATTAACTGGGGAGAAAGAGGGTAAATCCCACAACTATGTATAGCAGCTTAAGAAATTCATTAGGATATGTGAGATATATTCATTAAGGGCCTACATCAGGTTCATTACAAGCTTGAGGGAGTAAAGGAGGAAAGGTGCATTATCTGAGTCCAGCATGAGTCCACCTGATGGGACCACAGGTGACTCCAACCCTGTCCAGGTGCACTGAAGGCGCTGCTAGCTTAATTGCTTTTGGATCCATCATCTAATCATCTGCATCTGCTTTCTGACTCATATCTCATGCTATGAGAAGTTTTAAGACTGCATTCATATTCATGTTAGAATCATGTTAGAAATCACACTTCATCTAAAATAGACCTGAAGAGTGTGCATAGAGCAAAATACATCCCTGACGTAATTCTATTTCTTTAATGAAGGGATTTATTTTTTTAGGGTAAAGTCCTGATTCAAGACATGTGCATTCAGCCATCAACAGAAAGATTATCTGGGTAAACTTCATTCTGATGTTCACATATAAAAGATTCCATGCAGGTGTAATAGCAATTAAAGTAGGTGCTTTTCTCCTCAATATGTATAAATTGGAGAGTGACAGGTATAAATTGAAAACAATATTTCACATGTGTCTTGCAGATATGTATTGCAATGAGACAAACACTGAACTTGGGTTTAAAATCCCCACTGATTCCTTTCCGAGATATGCTGCTGTTACTGGTTCCACATTACTTCTCAAAAATAGGCATTTCAGGCTGTTCCATTTTCAGTTATTATACAAGCCTGCCTCAGATTGATGTAGATATTAGCAGCTCTTACAGACCTTCATTAAAAGGAAATACCTAAAAATTTTAAATGCAATTAATATCTATATGGTGTTACCTCTGGTCGGGCTTTTCCACTTTGCAAGATATTCACTGATTCAGTTAGAAACATATATTTCATATTTTAGCTAATTTTTAAACCTCCCCTGTGCATTTTTCAGTAGTATTCCATCTACAATGAAGTTTGAAAATTGTAAAATTAATATGATTTTCTAATAATTTACATTTTCAGATAGTTATGCTACAGTTCAGTTTTCCATTATGTGCCTACCTATGCTTAATACATCAGGATTCTCAAGCTTACTTACATGTTTTCATCATATCTCAATGATACTGAATAATAGGGAAAATCCAAAAATACATTTGCAGGCCAAATAATTGCATATCTTCTGTTTTATTTCAATTGTGTTAATTACTAATGGCTGTGTGCAAAAAAAAAGCCATTTGGATTATAATAATTACCATAACTCATGCAATTACTACTCATTAGGTACTAATGTGGCCATTTCCTTTCTTTTGAACCTAAACATCAGGCTTTCAAAATAAGTGTAAGAAATAAAAAAATCTACTTCTGCCTATATAATTCTGCTAATAAAATAACTCTGCTTCACTAACTTTTTTCTCTATCTGACTTTGCAGTAGTGACATACACACCTAAAAATCCCAAAAGATACTACTTCCTGAGAAACAGATGGGTTTGTGGCTAGAGCTGCAAGTGAGCATTACCCATTTAGTGGTACCTTATCGCAGATGGCTTTTTGGGTGAGGCTTTAGGAGCAAGAGCTGTGCGAGACAGGAAGGATCAGTTTCAGCAGAAATGTGTAAGGTGGCAGTAATTATAACCTATCACACACATCATGAATCTATATGAGACTGAAGAGCTCGTCTGTCAAATCTCAGATGCCAAACGCTACAGATCTCAGGTAGTACAGAATCAGCGAGACTGGCAGCACATCCTTTACATTTCAACTATGATGAGAAAGAGGCAGAAAAACTCTACAGGAGTTTAATCCTTTGGAGACAAGTAGGTAGGTAGGAGAAGCAGCTCAGACAAATGTTTATATAACTTTTTAAATAACTAGAGATCATAGCTGTTCATTCCTACTTCAATTCTCTAAGTGGGCTCCTGAAAAATTCCATTAGGTAGGCCTATTGACATCAAGAAGGCAAAGACTATGCATACCTGTATTTATTCATTTTATACATATATGCCCTCAAAATTCCTCATTGGATTTTAAGGTCCTTTAATCAGTTCAATGTAAGTTACAGCAACCAGTCCATGTGTGTTTAACTCTAAATCTGCCATACAACATCATAGGACTCTCCCACTGAGGGGTCTCTTCATATCTAGACTCATGGAGCTATGTCAAGCATAAACCAGAGAAGTATCTTCTTTCCTATGCATGACATAGCCTGAAGTACAATGTGTTTCATCATTTCAGTTAAAGCTGAACCATTTTGCAACCACCAAAACTTCAGGCATTTCAGGCATTTGCTAAATTGACAGAAAGCATCAGTGTAGGGTAAAATACTTATTTGAACAACTATAAATCCTAAAGTAAAATCTACAGATATTCCAGAAAAAACAGACTTGAACCCCCATATTTCTCACCAGCCAGTAAGCAAACTACAATCCCACTTCTTCTTCTGTTCCAGACCTCAGCAAGTGTCCAAAGTCCACCTTTGCCTCTACATTTCGCTATTCAGGTCTCTAATTTATCTCACTTGTTACCTCTGCATATTGCTCAGCCACTCTTTTTCACTCTGACGACACCCTTGACTATATCACGGTCATGATATAGTTAATTCTGAATATTAATAGCAGAGCAATTTGCTCATCCCAGTCATTCCCAGGTATTTAGACATGAGTAGCTAAGAGCTTTGGAGAGAGTGTGCCATCAGCTAGTCATCTCTTCTATGAATTATCATTCAGCACCATTTTTAAGCAAGCTTAATTTTGAGAAATTGATTGATCATGTAATTTCCTTCTTGTTAAAAGATAATACACTCCTATTCACTGAATTAAAATTTTGTGTTCTATGGCACAACCTTTTCAATGTGCTTCCTTCTGATTTGATAATGACTCCATTAATCCTTATTCAAGCAGTAATTGATAGGTATGTGACAGTAAAGTGTCTATCCAATGAAAAGCCATGATAGAAGCCAAAATGGCACACTGTACATAACATATTGGGTAGTTAAAATCTGGTCATTTATTCCTATCACAATTTGCAGTAGGGACACAAACTAACATGACATGAATCTGTTCTCTTGACAAATCTTTTTTTCAGGCCAAAGAGCATAATGAAAATTGCAAAAGCTATTGCACTAGCTTAAATCAAACTCATGGCAGAATAATGTACTTAAACCTGTGGCCTTCTGAAATGCAGTAGGAACTGTAATTTAAGGTGCAATCAATTCCCCAGCTGAGACTTTTATATATATGGGAAATATATATGTTTCTCATATACTAGAAACCTGATTATGCAACCACAGAACCACATAATCATATAAAATTCAGCACTGAGAAGCCTTCTGTCACATATTTCATCAAGAAATTCCCTTCAGTTTAGTTCCTGGCATAAAACTGATGTTCACCAAATGAATATACCATTAGCATTTTTCAAGAAACATCATATTTGCCAAGAGCATATATGGGGATACAGTAACTGTTTAGGTTGAGACAGTCATTGCTTTGACTGATTAGGTTCCATAACTAGAAAAGAACAAAGATTTCCCTGCTGCATGGATTTAATCCTCTTTTTAAAACTCCTTAGGAACAGATCAAGAAATACTTTCAGATGAGTATTTTAGTGTTTATACATCAAAGCTTCCTACTCAGTAAATAAACCAGCCCATATCAGCCAATGGTCATGAAACCTTGATCCAGATGATATTTTCCATGTATCCAATTCATATCAGCCAGTGTCAAGTCCTATGAACATAATCTGAAAATGTTTCGTGACTCCCTACACATCACAAAAGCAGTCAAAAGAGTCCCAAAACTCCTGTGTTATTTCTGGTCTTCTAGGAATTTAGTCCATGAAATATAGTGTAGTCAAAGCTGATGATGAGGTGTAACTATTGTCTCATTATTGCACAGGATCTTCAAATAAAAACATAATGAGACATTTTTCAACAGTAAATTCCTAAGAACAAAATTTATTGTTCAAAGGTCTAATGGTGTCTTACAGGCAAAATATATGATATAATTAGGCCAGAATTCACTCTCACAACTTACGGGCAACTGCAAGCTGCAGTACAACTGTCACACACTTTTGACAGAACAGCACCTGTTGACCCTTCTCACAATGAGTGAAGGTTCTGAATTAAGTACTTGTTATAGTTAACCCTAGCCATCAACTAAATACCATGCAGCTGCTTGCTCTCTCACCCCCCACCTTCCCTCTGTGGTAGGATGAGGAGGAGAATAGGAAAAAAAAAAAGGTAAAACCCCGGAGTTGAGATAAGAACAGATTAACAATTGAAATAAAGAAAAATGTAATAATAATCATACTAATTATGACAATAGCAATAATCACAATGGGAAGAATTGGGCTGGTTTTGGCTGGGGTAGAGTTAATTTTCTTCACAGTAACTGGTGTGTGGTTGTATTTTGGATTTGTACTGAAGAGTTGTTACTGCTGAGATGGGCTTGCCCAGTGTCAAGGTCTATTCTGCTCTTCATCCCACCCCACCATCAAGGAGGCTGAGGGTGCACAAGGAGCTGGGAGGGGACACAGCCACTACAGGTGACCCCAACTGACCAAAGGGATATTCTAGACCACATAGAATCATGCACAGCATATAAAGCAGAGGAAAGCAGGAGGAATGGGGGAACATTTGAAATGCTGGTGTTTATCTTCCCAAGTCACCATTATGCATGATGGAATCCTGCTTTCCTGGAGATGGCTGAACACCTGTCAGCCCATGGGATGCAGTGAATGAATTCCTTGTTTTGCTTTATGAATATGTATGTATGGCTTTTGCTTTCACTACTAAACTTTCTTTATCTCAGCCCCTGCGTTTTCCGGCTTTCACCCTTCCATTTCAGTCCAAACTGTTGGAGAGAGGAAGCCACTATGTGGTGCTTGGTTGCTGACTGAGGTTAAGCCATGACAAGGAGAGAGAGATTGGAATGAAACCCAAGAAAAACAAACGATGCAAAATACAACTGCTCACCATCCACCAACCAATGACCAGCCTGTCCCCTGCAGTGATCATCAGCTCACAGCCAAACCCCCTCAATTTCTATACTGAGCATCCCATAGAGGCATGGAATATCCCCGTGCCTGGTTGAGATCAGCTACCCAGCTATGGACTTTTCCAGTTTCTTCTGCACATCCTTGCTGGCAGAGCAGGGGACACTGAAAAGTCCTTGACTTAGGACAAGCACTACTTAGCAACACCTGAAAAATCAGTGTGTTATTAACATTATTCTCATCCTAAATTCAAACAAAGCCCTATACCAGCTACTAAGGAAAAAAAAAAGCTAATTCTATCACAGTTGAAGCCAGGACAGGTCTTTGTCAGCAAACGCTGAACATACTCTCTCAGCACATTGGAGTATCCTCACGCACAGTTGCTCTTCCGTTTTCCTTCCCACTGCATTGCAGTCCACTGCATGCAATTTTAGCATCCTATAAAGTGCATAAAGTATCTAATTAATGTTAACCAAAGATGGGTGGAAAGGCTTAGTGCTTTCTCCATCTGCTCCATGGTCATTAATGATCCTAAAACTTGTTCAAGAAAATATTCACCTGCCCTTGGTCTTAGGGAGAGCTCATCAAGCACTGTAGAATAAACAGAAAATCACAAAGTCAAGAGAGATGCATGAAGAAGTTTCAGACATCACAGAATGTAAAGCCATTGGCTTTCAGTGTCACATGCACTGCATTCTGTTATTAATCTGAAACCTTTAATCATTGACAAATGTATTCCCAAAGCACTTCTGGGAAGATCTGGAGGATCTTTTTCCCACTTCAGAATTTCTTTTTGATTTTATGAGCACTCTATTTCTTTCTGTCTTATAATAGTCTACAGTTAAATAGTAGCTTTTTCTTTGTTTCCTTTCTTTCTTTTTGGTACTTATTAGAGCAGACTTGCTCTGTAAAACCTAATCCTCCTTTTCACTATCTTACACTCATTAGGGCATTTGAAGCTCATGGGATAAAATCAAACAGCTGTAGCTGCACAGCTGAAGTGACTCACTAGTGTGACTGGTCAGTGGCTGCGTACAAGACTAATGAACTGTCTGTAGTCCACAAAAGGACCAACAAATGCCTACAGACTGCAGCTGTGGTACTGTACAATGAAGATACGTAGACCCAAAAATGGTCAAACACAGCTTAAAGTTGTATAGCAGGAAGTGAACATATGGTACTGCTAATTGCAAGAATCTGAGAACATGCTTTAAATATGGATAAAGTAATTAAGTGAAAATGATGAAACACAGGATAGTCAATTAGAAGATGAAGATGAAATCCAAAATATATTGCAGACTAATAGCTTTGGGCCCTGCTTATTGAATAATTGAACTCCACCAAGTGTTGCCAGATCACGAAGCGTAAGGTTTGCTGTTTTCTATATTTAAATGTGCCAGATAAATACAGCATCAGGTCAATATGTGTGGAAAGGCTGAGCAAGTTTTGTCCCTGCAAGAGGTGAGACTCAGAACATATCCTCATGCACTCAGCTATGAACAGTGAGTAGCTACACCCTCAAATAAAGGTCAAAGTGTAAACAGAGGCAATATTCCTCAGATGGTGGCTAACACAGTAGCTCATGCAAGTGACAGATGCCAGAAAGAACAGACAATAGTCAGAACTGGAATAACTTTGCTTTGGGGTTTGAATAATTTGTGGCCAGGATGCAGGTTATTAGGACTTAATTAATTCACATGAAGGCACTCTTACTGCTGCTTGTGATTAATGACATTTGGACAACACGACGAAAGACATTAAAATGCACAATAAAGAAGGCAAAAGCCACATAGGATATAGCAACTGGGAAGAAATAGTCTTGGTTGTGACTGAAAAGAAACCAAGAACATCACAATTAGCACTGCTTAAATGATATGAGATTTCATCTAAAAATATGTGCTATTAAACTTTCCTTTGAAATATGACAGTGGTAAAGGTCTCTACAAAAGACATTAGCAGACACCTAGGCCAAAGATCAATTTAGTCTGTTGTTCCTACACTCATCCATAATGACTGAAAATGCTCTCTGTGAACTTAAATAGCTCAAACAATTTCAATGACCATTAGTATTCTAGTGATATATATTCAAGTGCAATGACAACAGTTTGTTTCTGACATTGTAACCTAGGAGCCTTTAAATTTGGCTTGCAAATTGAAAAGTCTAGAGTTTAATCTGATGGAGTGTGGAAAAAAGACATGATTTCACATCAATGCCTACTTGCAGGTCATAGTGTCATCAGCTCTACAACTATAAAGCTATTGTGAAAGTGAAACACACCAGGAGTAAGGTACCAAAGATCATACCTCCAAAAGAACTCACATTAAAAGAAACAGATATTTCATTTGTGTGGCCAGGTTTGGTAGTGTTGGGGGTGCTACAGGGGTAGCTTCCGTGAGAAACTCCCAGAAGTTTCCCCCATGTCCATCAGAACTAATGCCAGGCTGCTCCAAAATGGACCCACCACTGGCCAATGCTAAGACCATTAGAGATGGTGGTAACGCCTCCGTGAGAATATGTTTAAGAAAGGAAAAAAAAAATAAACAAAAACAGTCCTTGTGCAGAAGTAATTCAGCATCCAGAGAAGAGAAGATTGAGAATATGTAAGAGGAACAACTTTGTAGACACCAAGGACAGTCAGGTAGGAGAGGAAGAAGGTTCTTCAGGCACCAGAGCTGAGATTCCCCTGCAGATCATGGTGAAGCAGCTGTGCCTGTGCAGCCCATGGAGGTCCATGGGGCCGGGACCCACACCAGAGCAGGTGGATGCCCAAAACAAGGCTGTAGCTCTATGTTAAGCCAGTGCTGGGAAAGGCTCCTGTTAGGGACCTGCAGACTCATGGAGAGAGGAGACATGCTGAAGTAGGTTTCCTGGTAGGACTTGTGACCCCATTGGGGTCCCACACTGGAGCAGGCTGTCCTTGAAAAACTGCACCCCATGGGAGGTACTGATGTTGGAGTAGTTCCGGAAGAGCTGCAGCCCATGGGAAGGACTTACATTGGATAAGTTCAGAAAGGACTTTCACCTTTGGGAGAGCCCCACGCTAGAGTAAGGAAACGACTCCTCTCCCTGGAGGAAACTGCAAGACAAATCTGTGATGAACTGACCATAGCCTCCACTCTCTGTCTTTCTGCATAGCTGAGCAGGAGGAAGTAGAGCTGGGAAGGAGCAGGGGGAAAGGTGAGGGGAAAGTGGTTTTAGATTTGGTTTACTTCTCATTATACTACTCTGGTTTTGATTGGTAATAAATTAAATTAACTTTCCCATGTCTCGGCTGTTTTGCTCATGACAGTTATCAGTTTGTGATCCCTCCTTGTCCTTATCTCAACCCATGAGCCTTTCATTATATTTTCTTTCTTCTGTCCAGTTTGAGGAGGAGAGTGATAGAGCAGCCTTGGTGGGCACTTGGCACTCAACCAGGGCCAACCCACAAGAAGCTACTATGCAGTCTAATATTGTATTTGAGAGCCAAAAAAAAAACTGTGTATCTTCCAGAATCAGCTACATCTTAAAAAATAAAAAAAAAAAAAAAAAAAAAAAGGTAAATAGTAGAATAGAAAAAAATTGTTTCTTCCTCCACAGAGTATCACAGTACAACAACAGCTACTCCACTCCTGGGCACAAATGCAAGGTATTTACGAGATATAGACCATATTGATTAATAACTAAAATCCAGTGCTGCTAGCCTGAAGCATTTTAAACAGCCAGTTTCCTACAGAAAGCTGAATAGAAACATCTAGGTAAAAGACCTCCAAGATCCTAAAGGCTGGGCATTGACCAAACACTGCCTGTCAACTTAACCATAGCACTAGGCGCCACATCAGTCATTTCTTGAATGCTTCCTGGGGTAGTGACTCCACTTCCCCGTGCAGCCCATTCCAGGGCTTCACCACTCTGTCAGTGAAGAAATTCCTCCTGATGCCCAGCTTGAACCTCCCCTGACACAGCTTGAGGCCACTTCCTCTTGCCCTATTGCTAGTGACCTGTAGCAAGATGTGCTGACCCCCATCCTGTGAAACCTCCTTTCAGGTAGTTAGAGAGAATGATAAGGTCACCCTGAGGCTCCTCTTCTCCAGGCTAATCAATCACAGGACCCTCAGCTGCTCCTGACTCTCCAGATTCTTCATCAGCTCCATTGCCCTTTTCTGCACATGCTCCAGCATCTCGGTGTCTTTCTTGCAGCAAGTGGTGCAGAACTGAACACAGCACTCAATGAGGAGTGGCCACACCAAGTACAGAGGAAAATCCCGTCTCTGGTCCTGCTGGCAATTTTGGTTTTGATACAAGCCAGGATGCCACTGGCCTTCTTGGCTACCTGGACACACTGCTCAGGTTCAGCTGCTGTTGACCAGCATCCCCAGGTCCTTTTCTGCTGGGCAGTTTTCCAGCCACTCCACCCCCAGCCTGTAGTGCTGCAGGGGCTTTTTGTGACTCAAATGCAGGACCCAGCACTTTGACTCATTAAAGCTGATACTGTTGGTCTCAGCCCATGAATCCAACCTGTTCTCCTAGTCTCCAGGAGATCAACACTCTCACCCAGTTAGAGTTGTCAGCAAAGTGTAATTGGACAGAATATAATATTGTTAGAAAGAGGTCTAGGAACAAAATTAGGTCCCAGAGAAAGTCATCAACATCTACTAGTGAAGGCCACTTGAACAAGGGATCTCTTGAAATAGAACAGCTGGGGACACCAGCATGTGATTGCAATCAAATAAAGAGAGCTTCCCCCAAAACCCTGACAAGTTACCCAGAGCTACATTGGTACAAGAAATATCAGACTCTAGCTCACAATATTCATCCACACAGCTTGAGGGAAACCAGCTGAACTACCTTCACTTTGTTTCTGGAATTTTTATTTGTTTTGCCTTTAATGCAAGATCAGGCATTTTTCCAATAGCTGTGCCACTGATAAGAAACACTGCTTTTACTGAAACTGTGTTATAACTTGAGAGCTTTTCCTTTAGGATTACATAGCAAGCAACCGGATTTGATTTTTCTGCTTGATATTACAGGCTTCATCACAAAAATGAAACTGTGCTCTCTACCTTGGCACTTGAGCCAGCAGTGAAAACTAGGCACCAAGGCTAGAACAAAGCTGATCTGTAACTACTATCTACATTTCTTTTCCAAAATCTTGAGTATTAAATATTTCCTTCTTGTACTACTAAGAATGAAAGAAGTAGCAACTTACATAAATAAGATTTCACATAATTTTTTAGTCAATTAAAAATTATTAGTAACACAGGACATTTTAAAATAATACAGCTTGGGAATTTTTTCTTTTTTGTTGGATAAGTTTTTTGTTTATTTGGTTGTGGGTTTTTTTGGTTTGGGGGTTTGTTTGTTTTTGTTGGTGGTGGTTGTTTTTAGTTTTATTTTGGGGTTTTGTTTGTTTTGTCCTTGGATAACATACTTTACTTTAAAAAGTCTGACCACATGTGACAACTATGCTGAAATTATGCCTTTATACCTTTAGGCTCTTTGTCTAGCTGAGATCAAATGTTGCACAGTTATATTTTTATTATCAGTCATATTTATCTATGAAGTGGTACTGTCAAAGTAGACATGGAACAGCACTGGAAAGGTATGGACAAAGATGGGAATAGTCCATGGCAGCAATCAAAATATGGGAGCAAATGGAACAAACAACCAATGTAATTTTCTCATTCGGGTTAAGTATCTTTCAGACCCCTACACTTCTATTTGGCAGTATTTTCAACCATCAGTGAGATAACGAAGAATGAAACTGAGTAATAAAGAAAAAATCGTATCCAAAGGAAAGTTTGGCTATACAAATTCAATGTAATTTCAAAGGTAATTAGTACAGCAGACTTCTGAAAAGAATTGTCCAAGTCCTTATTCCCCTGCCTATTTTCATCTTTATTTTTGTACCCAGTGAAGATAAACAGTGGTGGAAAACTTTTAAAACTATAAAGCCTTTCAGAATGGAAATTGGCTCAATTTTTTTTTAAAGATCCACTCTTGTGGAATCATTTTAGAACATCTCTTTGACAGTCTTTTAGTCTCAGAAGAATGCCAAAGAAGATTTAACCTTCTGTTTATATTTAATGGTTTTAAGCCAAGCATTACTTGTGATGCCATGCTTCTACTAATGAATACATTATTTTTTCATGTAACCAATATAAAACAAATATATTCTAATGGAAAGAATAATAGTCCTTGAAATCTGGTGCAGCTGTGCGATTAGTACCTCAAAGACAAAGGTTGCTTACTTCACTTAAAGAAATGAAATGCTTTTGTATGTTGTATTTTGGGAGAACATGATATATAAAATGGCAATATTTTCCATTTTAAGAATAGCTTTCTTCATAGCATTTTTGGTAGGATGCCTTTAATTGCAGAGCACTTGAAAAGACAAGTTTCTTTTTTCATTTTTGTTCCCACATATTAAATTTTTCATCATATTGTGTATGCTTGCATATTGAAAAATACTGAAAATGATGACTAACCCAAAATTGGCTAAGCAAATCATAAGTGACATAGAATTGCAGATCCATTGGATGGAAATCCAAATATATATATATATATATATATATATATATATATATATATATTTAGATGTGACATAATGTGATTATCTTTTGCATACAAAGTCAGTAATTGAATTAAAATCTGACTTGTCATTTATTGCCCATCAAAAAAAAAAAACAGAAAAAAAAAAGAAGAAAATGAGTGAGAAAAGAGAAAGAGAACATTCATTGGGACAATAATTAAACAGCAGAATGATGGTCAAATCTAGCAGAAATCAACGAAATCAAAACAGACAACCACATGTGAAATGCAAACAGAGAAAACAATTTTTTTAATTATACACAAACTACCTAGTAAGAGAAGGATTATAAGGGAACATGCACTGGGTTCAGTTTCTTTTTTAGATGATGTTGTGGAGAGCTATTTGCTGAGTTCCATTCCCATACACAGGCAACATTATGGGAACTACACGCAAAATGAACTATAGTCGTTCCTGACATGTTTGGTCAGAGCACATGTAAAAACCATACTTAGCCTAGGCCTCAAACAGAAACCAATTACTGAGTTGAACTTCTGTAAGGAAATAATCTGAAATGATAAAGCAGGAATTATCAGTGATTAATATATTCTGGAGAACATATATGTCTCTGTACTGCAGATTTTATTCAGCCTATGATAAGTGTTTTTTCAAGCATCTGTAAATCAGCTCTGCATTTTTCCATTTCAAAGCCCTCTATCTTTTTCAGATTTGTTTGAATGATGCTTTGACAATGAAAACTATTACTCTTTATGACCCATTGAAATGCCATACATGATTTAAAGTGAAGTCTAAAATGGCCCCAAGTAGAAGCAAAATCTTGCCGTTTGACATGTGGATTCTGGAATTAACTCAATGCCAAGGGAAGACTAAATACCTACATTTTCATCATTACACTTAGTCCATTCATCACAAAGCTCAGGGACCTATGAAATTATACCAGTTTCTGAACTAAGAAGTAGGAAAAAACAGGTGCTATTTCTGACACAAATGATAAATTGACTGCTTGTACAGAAATTGAGGTGTATGATGTGCCCCAATTTTTCTGAAAGATTAACTATTTTCATTAGATTAACTATGTAAGAAGACAAGTTTTTAAGGTCCCTTCAGATTCCATCAGGAAAATTAGTAACTACTTTCATGTAGCTCCTTTGCAAAGTGAATGTGTAAAATTAATCTTCATATCCAGCAAAGTAGATTTCTCTTATCAATAGTCCCACCGCATAACAGAGAAACAAGGAAATCTTGCCTTCTGTGTAAACACTTCTAGAAGAGAACACTAATTAATGAGACCCAGAGGAAGGTATTTAAATTCTTCTTCCATGTTGAGACATGTTGAAAGGTAAAAATATAATGAGATAAGAGTATAAGAGTTAAGAGATAAGAGTTATACTAAAAAAGAGAAAAGGTGGAAGAAACTCCAATAAGAACAAGTTTTAAATATAGTAGAAGAAGAAGACAGGGCAAATGGAGATTCAACACTGGATTAAGAAATGTTAGAGGTGAGAAACAAGGGATAAAAAATATAGTAATACTAGGCAAGTGAGCTGAAACAAGTATTCCAACTAATCTTGTTCAGTAATATGTCATATCTTTGAAAGAAATGTGAAGTTTTTCTATACAATGAAAAGATAATAACAAAATGGAAATGTTACTGATACCCAACAGTTAGCTAACTATACAGTGACAGCAAAAACACAAGAAGACTGGAATGGAGGTATATTGATTAGGAAGAAAAGGTAAAGGAAACACTGAATTGAGTGCTTCAATTGGAAAAAAATAGAGTTAGCATGTACCAAGATTAACTGATTTGTTTTACAAAACTTTAAGAATATAAGAGACAGTCCATCATAGCAGAGCTAGAGGTCTCCTACAGTCATCCAGTGGCAGATATTGTTGTAACAGCATTCAAGAAATAAATACTGCTAGGAGCTGGGTGGTTAATGGAAGACATTAGCCATACAGACATATATTGGAGAAACATCTGTACCTTTGGTTCATGCTTTCAGCTTGCGTCCAAAGCAACATAATGAATTCATCCAACACTGATCACAGATCTGAAGTGTTAGACAGATTTGGTCTTCTGAGACCTTCTCATTTCAGCTGTCCACCAGGCTGAGGATCACGTCACACATTTCACTATGAAAGCTTGAGGTGCTGCAAATTAATTGATTACTTAACACTAACTAGGTAAGCACCAGGCAGAAGGAGGAATTATTTCACCTGAGGACACAAAACTGTAATTTAATAACTGTGGGCTTGAAATTATCCATCAGGGAAGCTGGGGACAGCAGATATTTTAGAGCAGTTTTCTGACACTAGCTGATTTCTGTCCCCTCCACACCAAATAGGTGCTTTTCATAGGGGAATTGATCAGTTTATGATGGTCAGTTATGCATTTGAGTGGGGCTGGGTCCAGTAAATCAGCAGGTGTCTCTCCCTGGAGTCTTGGAAATATGAAGAGCAGCACCTGATGAGGAAGTAGCTACCCACTGGCACACCAGACAAGATTTCGGGTGCTTTGATGACTCTCACTTAGCAGCACGAGAGGTACCAAAGAACTTTCCCTATCCCTTTGACAGTCATTTGTCAGTCAAGAAAATATTAACATCACAGAATGGAGCTTGTTCAAACTCATGTACCTCTAGCTAGTGACAGTCCTGAAAGGAAATTGAGCTTAGTACCTAAAGATATCAAGTGAGTGAGCAAAATAAATCAGACTCCAGACTAGCAAAAATTAAAATTCCGTCTTTTAACGTAGCACAAACCCATCAGTGACATTCTTCCTTTGTATAGAAAAAGAATTTGCATAAACTTCACAATGCTCTTTACAGGTTTTACAGCCTTTCTATACATATTGTGGATGTAACAGGCTAGTTGGACAGTAACTGTACCTGAAATAAGTGTGTCTCCTTCAGGTCATATAGCTCACCATAGTGTATTTAATTGTTTTTCCTAAGCTAGACAGCAATACATTTTAAGACCTCCTTTACACCCAATGGTGTCTCTCTTTTTCTGTGCAGCACACTGCTTACTTTGAATTCAGTAGGTGATACTCTTTTATTGTCAACATATTAGATATCATTATAACTTAGCACATGAGTGGTTTTATTAGTCTGTCACATCATGACAGATAGGAAAGTTTTGTTAAGGGGAGTCAAAATTTCCCACTGCAAAGTCAATCTCAGGCATTTTATGTGCACCAAATGCCTTCCAAAGGGAGTGTTAACTGAACACAACACAAACCTAAAGTAGACAAACAACCCAGCTTACTGCAGCAAAATGTTTGATTCAGAGCAAAACACTAGCTGAAGATTAACAGCCTATTAAAAATGAAATCAAGCTATTAGAAGCCAACAAGCATGGGAAAGGTTCTTTTTGTCGTTCAGCTATTATCGCGTTTGATGTCGCATTAAATTGCCCATTGGGCAAAGCACTGAAAAGCTAATATGGGAATGCCTTGTTTATAACGTTCACTTTCATCTGTGAATTAAAAAAGCAATTCATCAATAACAAAACCAGTTTAAATGATGTATGAAGTGAACACAGTATTCTGCAACAACTGCTTCTTCCAGATAAGACCCAAGGATAAACTGCCTCCACAGGGGGATGAAAACAAGACACCATTGGGCTCCACAGGCAAAAAGCATTTTACTTAGCATGAAGGACTCTTTATCAAGTACAGTCATTAAGATAAATTATAATCAGGCCAAAAGAAGTTCTGATCTGTACTTCACAATTTTCCCATTAGCACTAAGTAAGCCTGTAAAACACTGTAATTTGGTAACAAGTCCCTTAAATGCCATGCAACGTGTACAATTTTCTCCATGAACAATGACATGATTCCCCCAAGATAGGTTTAATAAAGCCAAATGAATCAGTGGTTTCTGTTAGTTATTTATGAAACATTCAGGAACAGCTGCAAGAAATGTACAACTTCCTAAATGGGTTCCGCCTCCAGCAGTTGTGTAGACCAGATGGGAGAGTGACAAGTTCCACTTAATGTGTCACAGCATCAGCTCAGTCATAAAATGGTACTAAACAAATCTCCTTGGAACAGCAGCCACCTGTTTACTATCAATACACCTTCTATTTCTCAAATGGCAACTCTAATTTGTGATGTGTAACCTAAAAGAAGCACCCCCCCCCCCTTCAACCTTACAAAGAATCCTCAGCAAATTGGTTTCCTTTGCAAAAAGGCAATGCCTCACTCTTTATAGTCAACCTCAGGCAGTTTTAAAGCCTTCTATTTACAAAGCTTGCTCACACATTAGTCAGTGTACCATCTTCCCACTGAGAATTTCCTGGGTTAATTATTCCAGTTTGAGTTTGGTATGTCTTCAACTTTTACCCAGTAGTTATTAGAAACAGAATTCTGCAGTGCCTTCTGTTTTACCTCAGTGCCAGAGCCCTCACCTAAAAGCCTCAGATCTGGTTTCTGCCCATAGCCATTATTTTATGAACAAGAATATATTATGTGGGGTCTGTCACAGCTCACTCAGGAAGAGGTGTGAGGGGTCCCCAGATGTCTATGACACCTTAGAAATAATTATGTTGGTCTAGGGAGAGACACAGAATAACATAATCAGAAATCATAACTACATACAAACCTTCCAAATGTTTACTTCCATAACATAATGCTTGCTTTATAACAAGTGTTTCTATTCCTCAGGAAAGCTTGTTGCAGTGTCCTGCACAGAGGGGGCACTTCCATGATCCCTTAATTCTAGAACATGGTGGTATAAATATGAAGACCTGAACATATTCAAACGACTCCCTGGCAATTAGAGGTGTCTAGGCTGAGATTTTCACAGCATGTGTTTTGATGCTGCTTAGATCCATTGTGTGAACCTAAACTTTGGGGAGTTCAGCTTGCCAAAAGCATTTGGGAATGCACATCTCTGATGCTAACACCCAAACCCAAGGAGGACTAGACCCAGAGTGGTCATGCATATGCCAAAGTTCTCTGACAATTAAAAAGCTTTTATTCTTAAAAATTGGCAAACAAGTCACCTCTGCAGAAGTTTAACTTTCTAAACATATCCAGTCCTGCTGATGTTTTGCTTGGATGGCATTCATTTATAAAGCGTCAGATGCTCCCCATGTCAGCATCTGCTCATTCATGTGGTAACTATTCTATTAGGGGATCAGGATTTCAGCCATTTGAAATTAAAGCTGGTATGACATTGACAACAGGAGTTGGTGTGATGGATGTCAGCCTGTTTCAAAGGGGAATGTTGCTCTTAAAGGGAAACACCAAGAAAACAGAGCTTAAAAAGCCGCAAGCCTTGCCAGTGGTAAAGGACAGGATTAATATTGGTTTAGAGGATTTTTCCAGTATATAACATTTTCCAGGAAATGATGAGGTGAAGAACTCTATCTAGCTTATATCTCCATACAGCCACTGCAACTAGTTTTGAGCTCTGTGTACATGGTGTCTATTCTGCTGCAGAAGTATCTCAGTTAAAGATTAAAATAAGAAACTCCAGGCCACCACATCATACTTCTAGAGAGGTACATTTGTTTGCTCTCACCTACACTGGCTCTCTTTCTTCAAAAATGCTTGTAACTGTGAATCTCAACTGATATTCATTGTTGCTCTCCAGATAAGTGCATAGGTATCCACACTTAGGGATTTTCCTAAAATAGCACTGAAAAAATAGCCTTTGTTGTTAGGTTTATTCTTTTTGCAGTGTTTCTCCTTTGCACAGTATTTTGTTCATACTATTTAGTAATTTTTTCATAAATCACTACTTCTTTTTTACTCATATTAGTATGTGGGAGATGTAGTTGTTTAAAAGAAATAATTTTGTTAGAACTACTTAAAATATAAAACCAAATATTTTTCCACACAAACTATGGTGGCACTAATATTTTAAACAAAATAAATTAAATCATGAACATTGAAACAAAATCTGTCATATTAGCCACATATATAAACCAATTTTAAATCTAAATGTTTCATTTTGGAATGTATCCCACGTTCTCATAACGAAACAATTACCTCTAATTCTCTCTTGTCTCACTTTAGTTCACTTTCCCATGATGCATACATCTTTCTGGGTCTGAGCAACATTAAGTATCTCTAAATGATGAAACAAATGAAGTCAGGCCTGACATCTAGAATTCCTGAAAGGTGCTGCTGCCATGGATCTGCTGCAGGGCATGAGCTGAGTATATCTCCTAAGAGACACAGTACATATGCACTATGGCTATGCATGATGTCAGGTAAATATCCCCAAAGACTAAGTGCTATTTTTTTGTGTAAAAATATTATTTTCTTACTCAAGACGTGAAAATATTCACTCCTTTTTTGAAAAGAAAATGAAAGTACTTACAGGAATAATGAAATTTCCTCCATTGGAAACACTTTATAATCCACATGACTACCAACATGAAAATACAATAAAATATATACCACATGAAAAAATAATTACCTCTAAATAAAAAAATCTGCATATGTTTACAAACCCAGGATCACACTACATGTAAACCAGAAAATGCAAAATATATTTCTGAACATGTATATTTTATTCAAGGAATGGATTTTTTTTCACTTTAAGCACCTGAAGTCCCAACTGTGTCCCCAGGAGGCCTAGCCTAGCCTGGCTCTGGCCTCTTCACCATGGTCTTGTCTTGCCATGGTGGCTGAAGCTGCCCTGGATGTCCCTCTCTTCTCCTATTCCTGTGCTTGGCGCAGCAGGATGGGCACCAGACCACAGGGAGCCAGCAGCACTAGCAGCATCCTGCTGATCCACGCTAAAATTTCTTTGTCCCATGACACAAAATGTGGGAACATGTTAACAGTGGAAATTAGAAGTAGGGAATATTACCAGAGTCTTTTTATTTAACTTTTATATCAAGGCTAGCTTACAGCAATGATACAGTCAAGCATCTTTGCAAAATGAGTTAAGAAAAAATGATCAAAGTGGATATAGCCAGCAAAGCTTCAGAGTTGTTCCTAGGGTGCATCCTGTGACCAATGAAATGTCAGACCGGCTTGGAGCTAAATTCCCTAAGTGGTTTGCTTAAAACAAGTTATGGTCTAAACATTCAAATTTGATCCAAACAACTTCTCTGTTCTCATGTTCGGATTCAGTCACGCACATGATCCTGCAATAGCATTCTCTTTCCTAAAAAAGTCAGTGACTGATAACACTATCAGGTTGTTTGAGCAGGGAGTACAACAGCACCTACTATTCACTGCTTGCTGAGTGTTGTTAGTCTTAAGCCTGTAAGCTATAAAGAACATTGGCCATTGTGGAAAAACCACTGCACAAGATGCACAAGATGCTTAAAAATTTGCTATTCAGCATTGCAGCAAGATACCTATAGCACTGTTTTTCCTGTGCCTCAAATGCTGAAGTCTGCTACACATCCTGGATATAACTAACTAATCCTGAGCTGCACCAACTGCAACTTCTCCTATTTTCAGCTATTTCCCTTTTTGTTACCCCTACTCAGTAATTCATCTCATCTAAGATGTAATCACCCCCATTGCTCCACAGGAATACAAGTTACAAGCATGCCTTAGAAAACTGTCATGTCCTCCAATAAACTTGCTGTATCAAAAAACTTAACCTAAAAAAAAAAAACCTATTAACTAGATCTAGCTCCCTGACAGCAAACCCATCTGCTGTCTGATATAAAATTTATTTTAAACACCATTGCAGTTGAGAGTCATGATGCTAGCTGAAAAGTCTCTGTCCGTGCCAAACTCTGCTGTGGTGCCAATCATTTGTTGTGACTGATCTGCTATAAATGACAAAATACAGACAAGTAGGCATTAAAAGACAATAATAAAAGAACTAAAAAAAAAAGGCACATGGGAAATTCTTTCAAGGACAAGGGACAGCATAAAGGCAGCGATGGAGACAACTTGAAAACAGAGATAAGAAAAGTTAGAGGACGCAAAACAGGATTCAGCTGCTGACAGGCACTCTGCTTCACTGCACTGAAAAATACTGATTTGCTGTGAAATTGGTGACCGTTATACTGGCAAATCTGAAAACATTTAAAACAGTAAGAGCAAATATCAGTAAAGATTTCCATTTAGCTACTATTTATTTAGCTAAATGTAATGTCTGGGACAATGTCCCTTCAGAATCATGAACACAAAGAGGTGTCTACAGGGCACTGTAGTTAGTAATTTATTATTAATTCACTCTTCTGTAATGTATTGATTTAATAATGTAATTATTAATAATTTGCAGCATATTTGACAAGCAGTCTGCCAATATGGCAGACACAACAAGTTATTTTGTATTATTTTGTCACTAAAAATTTGTAAAAACTGTATGTCAATCAAGAGAACCTGTTGTTTTCATAGAAAAAAAAAATTAAAATTTGTTTTATTAGTATTTTTTTTCATGCTGCTGACATTAGTTATGTAATATTTAGAAAAGATCTTTCTCTTGATGCTTTTTAATTAAATATCATTATAAGTCTCTTGCAGCTTCAATAGAGAAGCTCATTTCTCGGTAACATACAGCTAGAGCCCCTTGAAGGTTTCCCTTTTAAAAGAGATGTTCATGCGCTTCTGTTTTATCTTTGAGATTAATTATTATGCAAACCCAAACTCAATAAGAGAAATTCCTCTTAAGAGAAATTTATTAAAAAGTTCACTTTTGCTCTATAAGATCACTTATTCTGCCTTTAACTGGACTGATTCCATGCCATACAGAAGCTGTAATCTAGATGCCTCATATTTCCATTCTCCCCTAGATCAACCACGTTTCCAAAGATAACTTGTAAGGATTCAAACTTGTATACAGAGATGTACACCAGTAGTAAGAGCAGGTTTAGATTAAGTGGACACTTCTCATAATTTTTATTAGTATGTATTTAATATGCATACTAAATTTCACTAGGAAGATCCCAAAGCATCCTAAACTATATTCCAACTCACCATCTGCTAAAAAAATACTTCTGAATTATTTTTTTAGACAGAAGTATAATTACAATAGTTACAACTAAATTTAGAGGAAATAAAGAGCTAATATAAAAATTATTACAAACTAGTATTCTGGGACAATTAACAAAGAATGTCTGTGCCAAGAGGATATAATTTTTCTTCTATAATAGAAATTGCATAAAAGTGAATAGGGTAGCTAAGCTCACCCCACACATTTTTTTATAAAGTATTCTGTTTTTATTACCAGGACAAAATATTTATTTCACTTTATTTGCTACGGAGTACCTCCCTACAGAGGCTAAGTATATCTCTATATTAGCTTTGGAAACCTTATTTATCAGCCAGACTTGTATTTTGCTAGACATCATCTAGCAAGATTTAGGCATCATTGTACTAAGCAGCAACCAAAAACTTGAGAAGATAGAGTCAGTACTGTGAATTTCCCTTTAAGGTTTTTCCAGTTTCCTCCATCATTTCGTAAGCCAAACATTTGCATCAGTTCATCTCAATAACCCAAACAATTAACCATTTGCTGACTAGGTTGTTATTGGACTTGTCAACATACAAAGGCCTTTTCGTATCTTGTTCCAATCGGGTAACAAAATTTTCTTAACTATTGACACAAATTCAATCCAGTCCTGCAGTCTTACCCTTCCAAACAAAGATAATGCACAGTGTTTTACTCTACTAATTTTCCTTCTTATTCTACATTCTGCTAAGAACTCTCAGTCTTGGCTTTATAAAGTGACCTATAGGACCCTACGTTTATAATATTCTGTTTAGTGTTTCCATAGAGATGTCAAAGCCATAAAGGTTTACTTTTGCCGCAGCTCTGACATGTGTCTGTTGGGGCAGCTCATTTAGAAGACTGCATTGGTCCAACTTATAAAATAGACATTTTACTTCAGCAGGTTGCCGTCCACACACTGCAATAATCTGGCATCTATAATTGCTCCCTGAGAGGGCTACAATGCTCCCACTCCCCTGCACAGAAGTGGAAGAGGTCCTGCTCTTGACCATGAAGGTCTCAGCCCGGACAAATGAGCAGGGATGCTCAGGGGAGCACACGTACATGGCCAGAATAGCTTCAGTTACAATGGCTGGCCTGAAACTGGTATTATTTGTTGCTTGCTGTGTGTTTTGATATCATGGCTTGGCTTCCCATCTAATTAATATTGGTGTAGAACTGGAGCCAACCAGTGGAAGTCCCACCAGACTCAGTAAAATGCCTGGCATATGTGAAACCCAAAACTTGAACTATGTTCATTTTTTACATGGTTAGTCTGACTAATTCTGTGAGATATTTTCTCTATTTTCTCACAGAAAATAGTCAAATGATACCACTTTTATAGCTGCAAAGACACAGACTTTGTCAGCCTGTGTCACAGTCCTTATACACAGCAGGCATGAAAAGAGTTAGCATGAGGTTCTTGACAGAACACAGAGATTAATTTATCTTTGCCACCTCCTTAATTTGAGAGAACAATGTTGAAAACCTACTTTATTTACGCCTACACTGTATCAGGCGCATGAACAGAACTTTAGTCTTTGTAAAACTAGAATAACAGATCATTTCATTACTCCTCCAGACACTTAGACACCACTCATAAAGCACACTGCACTACTGAAATTTTCTGCATGTGCCTACGGTATGAATATATATGCATCTTAATGCCTGGCTTTTTTCCTCTTGGAACTACTTTCTTTTCTGTTAATAGTACACTACCAATGAATCCACCACAGAACTCACTAAAAAAAGCTTTCTAAATGTCAAAGCATGTGAGTCATGCCAGGTTAAACTCAATCCCATCAAGTGACTTCTTAATGACTGGCTTGTGTTAACCTATAGGTGGAAGTAGTGCTGGCAAGTCCAAGGTTTCAAAAGCATTCATAAAAGATCATGCAAGTGATAGTTTTACCTTCAAATCAACATTTGATAGGAACCTGAAATGCATTATACGACTGCATCTCTTATGTCTAATACAGTATTATGATCAGTTTTCTCTTCCCTTTCAACAAATCAGAAAATTGGTTCCTTGGACCAGCTTCTCATATATCCTCAGCCTCTCCTTTCTTTGAAATTTTTACTGGGTCTCCAATCTTGTTAATCTTAAACAAATAGCAGTAGTTCAAATACCTGCATTGAGCACAAATGTGGAATATCTTAAAGCTCTTTGCCATTGCAGGGTCATTTTCTCTTGTTCAGCACCATGACCACTTCCAATCACATCATGTGCAGATCCATTCGTGTCCTCAGATAAGGACCTATTCATAGTCATGTCAGTCACTTTCATTGTCACAGAAAAATCTCTAAGTCAGTTAATAAGACTAGAAAACAGTATGCAAAATATACTTTCCATACCAATCCCAGGCTTCACACATTAACATTCTGACCTTAACTATTTCCAAGGATTGATCAAGCTCTATCCCAGACTTTTTAGCTGCCCTACTATCTCTGCTGTGCTGGAACTTCTGTCTGGAGTTTACCTGTCCCTCTGTTGTCCTCTCTTTAAATTGTCCTAACCCAGTGACCTCCATTTCCTAGCTGCTCTGCAAGATACAAATTGCAATGCGAATTTAAATGTTAAAGATGAGGTTGACAGGAAGAGCAAAGTATAAAGTTATCTGAAATAGGTTATTAGCAGGGATTCATTTCTTATGGACTGCATTAATTAGATATCAATGCCTTAAACGTCTTGCATTTTTTAACATGGAACTCAGGCTTGTGTATTATTTTCTGTCAGGCTGAACTGTCCAATATTACCCTGGAGACAGACTGCCAAGTTCATTAGCAGAGGGTACAGTGGCAAGCTGCTTTGTAAGAATGCCAAGACTGCCTGCACTTCCAAATTTGAAGCTGCTTCTGTGGATGTGCCTCTTGAAGGCTGCTAAGTGTTCCTCTTAATTCTCCAGAGTTGGTTTAAATTATCTTTTTCATCTCTTTCTGCATTAAGTAACCAGATTTCAACTCTCACTTCCTGCTCATTACTCAAATTCTCTCACAAAAGGTTGTAGCAGCAGGGATTTATTGGATTCAAAATGTAGCAGATGAAGCACACTGCTCAGAAACAGTGTCTTCCAGTAATTCAGAAAAAGAAAGGTCCTACAGTAAACCAGTTGTTTAGTGGGCTCATTCTCATACTTGCTTCATCCCCTCTGCACATCTCTATCTAGTGTCCAACAGCACTCTCTTCATTCATATTAGTAGACATTTTGAGATGGAGCAATTCTGTTTACACTGCTTCTTCCCCAATGCTTAAAGCATGCTAAACATATTTTGCATATGAAAATGATCTTCTTTTGTACCTGAGCTTCTTTTGTACCCGAGCTTCTTTTGTACCCTTTCAAGACCACGTAGTCAATGGCTTTCTCCAACTGGAAGCCAGCAAAAACAATTAAGTTGTTTTCAACTTAAAAAGGGGCACTGTGGATGATATTGGCAACTGCAGGAACGGTCCCCAAATGCACTTCAAGGCACAGAAGAAATTTTAACTTTATACTCGTAAGTAATTATTTTTGTCTTTTACCTCCCAAAAAAGTCACAGAAGTATCTAAAGAGAAAAAGCAAAACACTCTGTCAGAATCTGTACCCAGTTCTGTACCCAGCTGTATAGGCTTGGTGACAGACAGAATTATCCTGTAAGTTACCAGGGTAGTACTGTTATCTTTTTAATAGCTAACCAAAATTCCCCTGTATTATAATAATATTTCACAGCACTAGTGACTATCTAAAGACTGAAACACTAACTTTGAAATTCAGGTTACTTTTTAAGAGCCTAGCATTTAATTCTGTAGCCAGAGAACTAAAAGCTCAATGATACATTAGACAACATATTCACTGTGCATTGTTCTGTTGACAGGACTTTACATTATCTGAAGACAATGAACACATCAGTACCATAAACTTGAATAAAAGAGCTGAAGGAGGAAAATGCCAAAATGTGGGTTTGACCTCTCCAAGGATCACACGGCTATGGTTGTAATAGATGGAACCAGAAATAATAGCATTTTGAGACCAGGAAATAAAAATGCTACCCACAAAGTGGATGGGAAGTCACAAGATGCTAACCAAATAATTTACATTGTTCTCAAAGTTCATCTACAAATGTAAATAGCAGACGACAAAGAAATATCAACAAAACCGACTGTAAAAATGTATGAAAGAATACTTCAGTTCTTTTTCTGTAAGTCTGTGTACAGTATCCACTTGTACTATATTCTTGGTGTTTAGAGATACTATTAAGATTTGCTTTTATAGGCTCAGTCTAAGGCTCACATAAGTCAGTAAGAATTTTTTCTTCTGTTACAATACTTACGAATTTTGTCCTAGGTTAAGAAAGGTATTTTCTGGATAGCTAAATGGCTTCTAAAACAGCAAGGCATGATAAAGACTGTGCACAGAGTGTGAAAATGTGTGCATTTGTGTGTTATAAAAGTAATATTTTCCTTGCCCTGTAAGCCATGAAGCAGCACAAGATTTTATAAACCAGTGTATCTGGACAACCAGGTACTGTAAAAAATGCAAGAAAAAAAAAAATCTGTCGATCTATATTGAGGTTCATCTCATCTGTATGGAAGACCTTCTCTTTAGTAAGCATATTATCTTATCAAAAAGTAGATTGAAATCATACTATCCATCTCTGTATTTGTACATCTATGTACAGAAATGACAGGGAGCAAAGCAATAAGTAATTACCGCTTCACAGCCATATCACTTAGAAATATTGGGCAACAATTCTCTGAAAAGCAGCATGATTCAAGTACAGTTAATTCAATTTAAAAAAACCCAATATGAATGAAAAGGTCAAAAGCCATTGGACTTGCTCAGAACTGTCAGAAAATTGAACTGAAGCCACAGGAGAGCACTGACAGGAAAAACTTAGCACTCTCAGATCTAATTTGGTCAGAACACCAAGACCATCATTCCATCACTTCTAAAACTTCTTTGGTGCAGTTAAAAGCTAAAAGTATGCTGCACTCAGTTGTTTATTGGTATGGCAATTACAGCCTTATCAGAATTTTACAATATGCAGCATCAGCGTCATTTTATTTATGAAAATACTTAGTTTTTTTCTAAATAAAGATAATGTTAACCAAATATAACCCTACAATAAGCTTAAGTTCAAATACATGCTTAATAAAAAAAATCCAAAGTCTGTTTCCCATGACATAATTAGCGCAGACCAAAAAAAGAAAAAAAAATAAAAACAACCAGCAAGCAGCATAAACCCACCACAGCTGTGAAAGTAACAGGAAAAAAAAAAAAAGTGGTAAAACCAGAAACAAATTTTGCACCTTTTCCACAATATATACTGGTCAAACAGTCTCCATCTCATTGAATTTGTGCTGAATCACAGCTTCACCAAAATCTGTTTTGAATTAAAAATGCTTCCCTTTACCTGTGTGACTTTTGAAAGAAAAGTCATGCAATAGAACAGATTGCAGGGGAGTAAAGAGAACATGGAAGAAGGAAAGTGCTTTGTAATTATATCAAAGTGAGGATGTGCAAACAGCAGCCACTTGCCTGGCTGGCCACACAAGCTTTTACTGAGAGCAAGCAAGCAGTGGCAGGAACAGCACTCCAGGTGGCTGTTCCAAGGCAGCAATGCAGGATGCAAAGCACCCTTATGGACTGCTTCTGCTTGGAAGAGGAAATGAGATAAATCTGTGGTTTCTGGCTACTTAACATAGCAGACTCCCATAACAGATGTGAAAGACATGGTGTGACATATTTACTTTATGCACAAGTCAGAGAAGAGGCAGCAAAGCAAAAAATATGATGAGGAGTGTAGAAAATGACTAGACATTAGAAACACAGTCCTCAAAGAGATAATAATATAACATTTATAGTAAATCAGAGAGTTTAGAAAACAAATGATTGTTCAACTTGAATATTAACATGTCTATATAAATATACATATACGTACATCTGTATTCATATAGATAAGTGCTATACTCCATCAGAAAATATAGCTTTATGCTAACATGTCTTATGTTTAATAGACCTGTACTTAGAATATTTAGACAGACATATAAGTGTTTCCAGTCTTGGAATAAAGCTGCAATAACATTAAGAAGTATCAGAGCAAGACACATGATTTATTTGAATACAAGGCTTTTGGCTACCAATTATTCTAGACAAAATTACATAGAACAGAACACCAAGCTGTGTATATTCCCAAATAAAAAGTTGCAGATGCACATACCAGCAGAGTGACATGAGTATGGAATTCATAAACTAAAAACTGGATGTATTATATTTGCTACCTCTCCATTTTAGATGTGTGTGGAGTAAATCCCTTTGGGTACTATCAGTCAACAGAACTGATCACCTCCCTCACATTCAGCTCCATATTGACACTGCCACCTTCAGAAATGATGTTTCAGAAGAGAAGTCCATTCTACCACCTTACTGATGAGAGTCATCTAATGCTGTCTCAAAAAAAACCCCACTCAAGACCATTTCAAAGCTAACATTGGGATTTTTTTCCATAAGATCTGCCAATACTTGCACAGATAAATTTGAGTTATTGTCACAGGGAAAAGCTGGTTATTATTATCATCATCATGACTGCTTTTAAATTCTCAACAAAAAAAGTCACCTAAAAATATTAGGAAATAATATCCAAGAAAGAAAATAAAAGTATCTGAGAATTCTTCAGTCATCCCCTGTTATGGAGCAAGATATCCTGGATATCTTGCTGGCTATCTGGATCCCTTACAGTATTGTGAAGAGCTCTACTTCTCCAAATTCCATCTATATTTTATAGAATTACTAGAGGAACTCAGAACAATCCATTCATCTCTTATTTTTTCAAGCCATTTCCAAAATATGTTCAAGATGTCTTAGATTATAAGGCTGAGGAAGAAGATAAAATACTTCAGGAAAAGACCCCAAGAACAATCCATTCATCTCTTATTTTTTCAAGCCATTTCCAAAATATGTTCAAGATGTCTTAGATTATAAGGCTGAGGAAGAAGATAAAATACTTCAGGAAAAGACCCCAAGAAATCTAGAACCTGAGTTCACACCTAAAGAAAATACTACTCAATAAGTATTGCTTCTCAACTACGATCTGTGAGTCCCATCTGTGGGGTTTTTCTGAGTGGAGAGTAACAACAAGATGTGAGAATGCTTGCATGAGGATAACTTAGTCCAACAAAGAGTCATACAACAGCATCTTTCTCCCACCGATTTTTAACACTATTGAGCAGGGTACTCCCTTTCATACAAGATAAAGCCTGCCTCAATCTTCATGTACTTTGCAATCTCTAGTCTGCTGGAACCCCTTTGGCTGCTTAAACTTCCCTCAAAACCAGAGAACACCTGAAATCACCTTCCCACCTCCTCAATCTAACTCTTGTTCCACTCTTCACCTCCAGTTCCTTACTGACTTAAAATAATATATTTCTTTAAAATAACAGCAATGACAACAATAATAATAATAACCACCACCATACACATTATTTTGAAACCTGCTTTTATGCTAGAAACATCACCATAATTTATTTACTCCACTTGAATAATAAACCAGAAAATAAGACTTTATCTTTCCATGCTCTTACATTTTGCTTTCAATTTTTAATTTTTCTTCTTTATTTTCTGGATCTAGTTTTTGCCACATACTCCAGTGTAAGAAGGCATTGTCAGGACTGAAGAAACAACCAGAGCTGCAAAAAAGAAAATGGGTTTTGTAAACAGCACAACTCCATATTCCAGAGATCAAATAATCTAGAGCCTAGCCACAGCTTTGCCAGTGACTTACTGTGGGAGCTTAGTCAAACCACTCAACTTCTCAGTTAATCAGCTGTCCTTTGGAAAGCACTATTTTACTCTAAAATAAAAGCTGTTGTACATCCATGATAATATCCAGTCTTTATTTTAACACAAAGCTCTCTTAAAGGCTTATACCTATGCATGGCAGCATAGACTCCATTCATCTTGGAGAATAAAGGGCCCTCTGCTGTGAAAATGCTGAGTTTGATTTCTGATGATCCTATTTGAATGTTAGAAACATTATCACTTAACATTCAAAATAAAAGGAAAAAAATCCTCAGGGAGGAATCTCTACTGGTTTAGGAGGTTTTATTTAAGTTACATGTTCTCCACTCCCTCTCCCTCAGATCTAATCAGCATGTCCTATATTAAAGACATAAAATGCAACTTTAGTCAAACAATTTAAATTAGTTATACAGAACTTAGAGCTATCAGTTTTGTTGAAGCCCCAGGTGAATGGCACTTCAGCTCTATCAAATTCAGCTCCAGCAATGAGCACCAATTCTCTCAAGGTTATTTTCTATCTGTAATGTAACCCAAATCCATCAATTATATAAACTCCTTTGGGTTAAAATGTTGTAATAAATTGCTCTTCCTCTAAGAAGATGAGTTTGATGAACCCGTCAGTATTATTAGCAATAATAAGCTGTGAATATTCTGACAAATCCTGATAGTCAGAACACACTGCTAAAGGCTTAAGATTTAGCAAGAAATGTACAGTAACAATGGGGTCTTTCACTGGGTGCTCACAGTCAAGTGTTTAATTTCTTCATTATCTTTACTCATGTGTAGACCAAAAAATAGCCCAATTCTCCAACTCTGATATTTGGGAAGTAATGTATACATGTGCTGAGAGGACTGTATTTTCATACAATTCATTATTGAAGGACACAGATTAATTTAAATTCAACCTTTTTAGAATCTTGCAATGTATTCAAACTGATACAGTGCACTGCTTTTTTCTGTAAAGCAGTCCAGGCAACAGCCAAGGTCTTCTGTATCATCCCTCTCTGCATGGCCTATTTAATAGCAGAGCAGAGCTCAGATCAGAGGGTTGTTCTGGAGAATAAGGAATCTCTAACAAGGGATTTAGAGTATTAGAGCAGCTTGGCCAGAATTCTGAAAGGCTGTTTGGGAGGGCAATATGAGGAATCAAGATCCATTTTTGTGCTACTTTTTCCTAAGGGGAAAAAAGAAATGAGGTCTCATCTTGCTGTATTGGCTTATGCCAGATGAAGACCAGAGGGAAATCAGTCAATAGGACAGACATCCCCAGAAGATCCTTTTGCACATTATTATGTAAACATTAATTTAGTCCAGTTTTGTAAGCTTCCTCACCCTTTGTTCCCCAACAATTTTGGTACCCTTTCACCAATTCAAATCAAGTTGAGATGAGGCTCCCAAATGTGTTAAAATCCCTGTAAATTTGGTAAAATGCAATCACATGGAAGAGAAATAGAAACTCTGAAGCGCCTCTACTGGCAGACAGGCAACAAAATTAGGTCATCTCTTTTGGATGCAAAGGATATACATAACAGTTTCTCTTTGGGATATAAACCCGTAGGAAGCCAAGCTTCAAACTTTCCACTGCTAAGAAGAAAGAAAATGTGGGGTTTACACATTTTACAAAGAAAATGTGGGGTTTTTTTAGCAAATTGCTAAATTTACCATGCTTCTTTCAAGCTTCCCCAAATATCTGCAGCAATACTGTTTGCAAAGGCTGCTCAAGAAAGTACAGAACCATCTCCCACCAGCACTACCTCAACACAAACCTATTTTTGGAGCAGAATTCCAGTTCTAGAATAAGTTCAGGTACAACCTGCCTACTTCCCCAGGTAGTCTGATGTTTTGCTAACACAGGGAATCGAGCTCTATCTTAACACAGGATCAAGATTATTTCAATAGAAGCAGTGCTCTATTATACTAATTATCTTTTTTAATTTCTTGCCCAATTTGATGCAGCACCCAGACTCAACATGAAACCTCCTCTTGTCCATATGCTTGAAGAGCTCATGTATTTATCCTTTATTAATTTCTCCTCATAAAACATGGTATCTTCTCAGATCAAATAAGGATCTCGTGAGTTAGCTGGCCTCAGACCTGTAAACTATTAACACAAAATTTAAGGGATGGTCATTATATTGGGCTCACTGGAGCCTTTGACATGGGAAAAAGCTTCCAGGAGACAGGTTTTCAGGGGAAGGTTTCTATTTACAATTTATAGAGACACTGGAGGATATCTATGCATGCTCAACTCTTTTGTAATATTTAACTCTCTTACATAATTTCCCAGGGAGGTTCTTTGTCTCCTTGTCTCTGTTTCCTCTCCTTGAAATTCTTTACACTGCCTTCCTCACTTGAATTACCCTTCCTCACACAATTAATTCCCATAATTTGGATATTTCATTCCTTCTTAACATGGATTCTGCCTTCAAAGATAAAGGCAGTTAAATATAGATTACATGGAACAGATTTGTCCATCTTTAGAGGACAGGTGGAGGAGACATTTGTGCTGTAATATAATAATAAATACACATGAGACAGCACAGCCACACATAACACCAGATTGCTGGCAAATGGCAGATAGACTTTATCCTGAATCCTCAGTGGGGAGCCCAAATCTGTATTTTTTATACCCATCTGGAGCATTCAGTACCCTTGGTGCAATGAAGCCAACACAGGAAAAAATGTGAAAAATGTGGGGTTTTTTCTCTTTGTCTATCTTTCCTTTCTCTCTAACAGTTCCAGATCCTAATTAAGATGACTCCCCCCCCCCCTCCACTGGAAACAGTTTAGCTTAATTAATTCTGACATTTCAGTCAGCACACTGTGAGCTTGCTCACAATTTTGTAGCATTTAAATAAATAAACAAACAAACAAACAATAAATAAATAAATAAATAAATAGCTTATCTCCCCTGCAGCTAAGATAGTTTATTCAGCTTCATGGAAGAGCAGACGGACAGAATCTCTATTTACCATGAGACATCTCTCACCCCAACCCACACAAACGTATTTTAAAGGAAGTACATTCATACCCTCATGTTCTTGCTCAGTAAGGAACAACATAAATTTAGAGGGAGGAAAGGAGATAGAGGTAAGAAACCAAATTAATGGCCCAGGTTTAAAAAAGAAACGAGAGAGATGTTCCACTGACCACTGTCAGCCCAGTAGGGCTGCTGAGTCCAGTGTGATGAAAGGCCCACAGTAAGTGAAAGGGACAGCGGTGAATTTGTGGTGGTTCGAGCAGCCATGGGATTGTGGAAATCAGCACTAAGAAATGTGGATAATGGCACAAGCAGCTGCCCAAGGGAGGCTCAGGGAAAAAGGATTAATGACTGTCGAGACCTGCTCCCCTTCCACTCCTTCCCTGAAATGCCAAACTGCTGAGCCAGTTATCAATCAAGAATGTGAAATACATTGGCGGATTGATTGGGTTTGATACAGTGGCAGCCAGCTATACTTTTGAACACTCCTTGAAAACAATTTTTACTGTGCAATGCTGGAGAAAGCCAACAAATAATAAACCTGTCAGAGTACTCACCGAGTGCTCGTAAATACTAAAGCTGCTGCAGTGCCTTGCAGCTGCAAATGGGAACCATTCCAAAGCCTGAAAAATCGTCAATACTTAATCGTTGCATCTGATATCAATTCTAATTTAAACTTCTACTCTCTCTTCCCCCGTGTCTTATCTTCCCTCAGCAGAAAACACACGAGTCTTAATAAAGAGCATGCTGGTATCTGCCTTTCCTTTTAGTGAGAAAAGCATAGTCTTCTTTTCAGCCACTCTCTGTTTCTCCAGTAATTTATTCTGTACTTCTGAGCCCATTTCAGGCTCAAATGTTTTTAAATGTGAGAATGAGGCAATATAATAACCAAGGACAGCTATGTAGCCTTTACTCAGGCAAAACTAAGTCAGCAGAACTTTGCTTGACCAAAGGCAGATTAGAAGCTCACTCACAGTATTTTATCTTTCCTTTGCCACAGAGAAAGCAGAAAGAAGTTTTCACTCTGTATCAGTGATTGTCCCCTCATTCCTAAAATGGAGAAAGGACAACAATAAACAGACCTTGATATCTTTAGAGACATAAGCATGTAAAGCAGATGTGTGGTTTTGCAGTATTTTTGGTCCTACACCTTGTACACCAGGCCTAATGAAGGCCTGAGCATTCAGTTTAAAAAACATAAAGAAATCTTCAGCAAACACAGAAACTATAGAAAATACACAGCTTTTTGCCATAGCTTATAGAAGTATCTTGAATGGTTTGCAGACAGAGCTGTACCCTTTTGTTTTCATGAAATTTCTCTCAATAATTATTCTTTTTCATATCCTCTGTGGGTACATCACATCACAGTAGATTAATCTCTCTCTACACAGGCCAAAAGGGCAATTCTGGACTTGAATAAGGACCACGTAATTTCAAACACCATTTTTTCATTTTTATAATACTTCCATTTACAAATTATTCTTCACAATCATTAAAAATCGCAGTTTACAATTCCATAAAAAAAAAAAAAGCCAACTTTTGTGAAAATATGGGGAATATATTGCTCAATAACATAAGACAAGACACACTGTCTCATAGGAAAGATCCCAACAACCCAGTCTTGCATCTCCACCAGTGTCAACAGTACAGACATGCAGGGGAGGAGCATGAAGTAAATGCAGCATGATCCTCCTCCTCTTACATGCTTCTGTCTATCACCAATAAGCTTCTAAAACATCTGGTCCTGTATGCTTTCTTGTAATTTATGTGTCTACATTCAAGGCAGTAAGCAACTTCCCTAAGCCTTGTTGTGGTTTTATAACAGAATTTCCATATAAATGGCAAGTATCACACACACAAAACACACAAAATAAAAACAACAAAAAAAGAAATTCAGGATGTTAGCCAGCTACGCACTGAGCAAACATGGTTTGTAATTCTTAGAAAATATTTTCTTAACTTTATCTCTCTTGTCTTTCTTTTGTTTGGATATAGGTATGGTGTTCTCTAATGCTGTTATTATTCCTCCACTTTTCTTATTTTTTACAAGTTTCATCACATTGAAATATCTTGAGCCCTTTGGTATATGTGACACAAAGCCAGCAGAAGGTTAGTTCCTTATCTATCAGGGATTTGATTGGAAATATCAGATAGCTCTGTTCCAAAGGCATCCCAAGGTCCCATAGTACCACAGTCTGAATACACAAAAATACAAATATGGCAGCAGTAGGGAAAAAAAATTCTGTTTAAGTGCATCAGAGCTGAACATCTTAACTTGGGACAGTGCTATAAGCATCTCCTTGATCTTGATGTAACTGCCAAACTTCTGGACTGGCAAAGTCTCTCTAATAATCCCCAAGGTTCTCGTATTCCATCTGTCTGCTGTTTACAGCTACCTAAAGACCACCCTCCTTCCTCTTGTCTTGGTTTCCATGACTCCTTGAAGATATGTTCAAAACACAGCTGGTATGTTCAAAAAAACTGGCAAGACTAGGGAAAGAGAACATTGTTGGGCATAATTTTCCAAAATCTGATTAACATTTCTACTGAAAAATTAAAGGTCAGATAGATCTCAGAACTACCGAGGGTATACCAATGTATTCAAAACTGCAAATCTAAAGAGAAGCAGCAATGCTTTCAAAGTATAATTTCAGCACTTAAGAAATAATAATTATCTGGGACACTCCTTTGCTACATGCACTAAATCTGGAATTTGTAGAAATGGTTTTCCTGTTGTTTCACATTTAGATTTGAGGAAATGAAGATTAGAGAGACTTTGTGCAATTTCTTTACATAAAGAGACAAAATTAATTTCATTTAAAGATGATGACATCAAATTGAGACAGACAGTTTTTGCAAACAGAGGACTGTAAGCCACATTACATCATAATAAATATAAAGTGTAGGTGGAGAGTGGTGATTAATAGTGTCTGTATGACATGTGTATATGCATGAAGACATAAATTAATGTCCAAAATCACATCCCAGGTTGGAAGGGACCCATCATGATCATCAAGTCCAACTCCAGATCCTGCACAGAACATCCCAAGAATGCCTGAGAGCATTGCCCAAATGCTTCTTGAACTCTGCTAGGCTTGATGCTGTGACCACTTCCCTGGGAGCCTGCTCCAGTGCCCAACCACCCTCTGGGTGAGTAATTTTTTCCCAATATACAACCTAAACCTCCCCTGACAGAGTTTCATGCCATTCTGGTGAGTCCCATCACTGGTCACCATAGAGAAGATATAAGTGTCTGCTCCTCCTCTTCCCCTCATGAGGAAGTTGCATCTGCAATGAGGTCTCCCCTCAGTCTCCTGTTATCCAGGCTGAACAGACCAAGTGACCTCACCCACGGCTCATACAGTTTCCCCTCAAGGCTCTTCACCATCTTCATAGTCCTCCTTTGGATGCTATCTAGTAGCTTTATATCCTTATATTGTGGCACCCGAAACTGCTCACACAGAACTTAGTTGTTTTCATAAGAAAATCATAATGTTATTATCTTCCCCAATTTTATCTGCAAGGTTGACAAGTAAGATTCTTCTGTTATTCCAGACTTGCTGGAAGATGTTAGCTGAATGTGCTTCCTTATACCTTGTGCCTATGTTGTAAGTTTTCTTGTTAATAGACTTCATGAGCATTCCATGTAAGCATGTCTCCTACTTCTGTCTCCAGGAGACATGACTTATGCAATGGAAATACTATTGTCGTATTATCCTTCAGAAGCAAATGTGAATAATTCACAAAATGACTCTATATACTAGTTTGGAACTAGGCTTGATATTATGAACCAGTGCATTGTAGTTACTGTAGTTACCTATAGAGGTGCTTGATGTTTCAAGCCTGCCAGTGTTGAAGAGGGATTTGGACAACAGCCTTAATAATATGCTTTAGTTTTTCCTCAGTCCAGAAGTGGTCAGGCAGTTGGACTAAATGCTGCAGGTCTCTTCCAACAGGAACTATTCTGTCCTATGCTGTTGTACTCAAAACCTTATAAATTGCTTGCTAGCCATAAAGCTAGACAGACTTCTCTGTTGTCTTTTTGTGTCACCTTGCCTGGAAATTCCAGTGTTGAAACAGGGCAAACAGCAAAGGATTAAAAATCTAGATGACCCTCTCTTGAAATGGAGGCACTTCTGGTCTTCAGGAACACTGAATAAACTAAAGAGCAAACTGAGTAATACTTACACTGAGAAGCTTAAGAGGGAAAATATGAGGACTTGTAGCTGACCAGGAGTTATTCCATACAAAGTTACTGGAAGTATCTCCAATAACTAATATGTGTTTGAAACATTGGACTCTTGTTGTCCAAATATCAGAACACAAATAATAAATCTCTGAAACCTGTTATAATTTCAAATATGCAACTTGCAGAGAGCATCTGGAAAGAGTTTCATGCATTTGAATATTTAGACTTGTCAACATTGCTCTGTTCCAATTAATTCAATGCTAATTTGCTAAGACTATCTTCCCTTTTGATAAGACCATGTCACATTGTTGTTTAACTCCTTTTGTCTTCTGCTATGTGAAATTTAAACTTCTAAATTTAAATGTCTTAGCTTTGTCATCAAGCCCAGAAAATCTGCAGAGATTGAATTCTAATTCTTAAAAAAAAAAATCCCATCTCATCTGCTAAACATCAAGTACCTAAGAAGTGAAGGAAGAAAACAGTAGTCAATCTTTCAACTCTTTCTCCATTCAACACTTTTAAGACATATTTCTTCAATGTTTTCAAGAAAACCCTTAATCATAACAGGAATGGATGCAAGAGAGAAACTGATTTCTGTTAACTTTATTTCTGGGAACTCTTCATATAGATTCTTACTTAAATCAGCATGAAGACTTAGCTAGTGCACATTCTCTATGCTTAACAATCAAACCATAAATAAATATTCACTAATTTACCACCAGGGGAGTACAGCTCAAACCAAGTACTGTACCTCAAAGTTTATCCAATAGAGACAAGTACTCACAGAAAACCACAAAACTTAAACTCATAACAATGCATACTATGAAAACATAGTTATATGACTAGCTGAAATGTGATAATATGCATTTATTATGAATGGCAAATTAATAATATATTGTCATACAGAAAATTTAAAATGTGTAACTCATTACTAAGTATATTGCTCTGCCTCAACAGACTGTTGATTTTATGCCATTTCAGTAAATATTTTCAACATATCAGTCAGTTACAACTTGATACTTATTCTACCTCACTTCACTGAATACAGTGGTAGTTACATGGGGTTTTGGAGAGAAGGTTGCTATATAAGGTTTCTAGGCAAAAAGCAAAAGAGGTTTCTAATGAAAGGGTTTGTCATCATATAATATGAAAATATATTTGTAGAACTTTTTTTTTTATTTTCACCTTTGCCTGGACAGATAGTTATAGCATATGGTGATAAACTGCTAAGATTTATAATACATCACAACTACTGCTCAGTATTTGCAAGGCATTAAATGCAAACAGGTACCTCTTTGTAGACAGCAGCACAATTTATCTCATAGGAGGGAGTTTGCGTGACAATAAACTTAGTGAATTCACTGAACAGAGGAAGAGGAAGAGGGCACTGTGGAAAGGCCAGGTACTTCTGTGAAGGTGACATTGTCCCATGTATAAATCTCAACATTTATTGTTCTTCCTCCTTATCTTACTGAAGGTTTCCTTGCACTGTCTTCTTACTGAAGGTCTCCTTGCACTTGCTCCTTCTACATTATTTTGTCTTGGAGACCTGGGTCTGGCATCATTGACATAACAGATCACTGCCATACAACATTAGGATGTCCTGAAGCCTCATACAACCCAACCACCCTAAGGAACCCTCAAAAGTCAGCTGTATTATTCCAGCCTATGGCAAATACAAAATAACTTTTTTAGCCTATATGAAACTATATGAAGATCTGACCAGTAGACTAACTCCAGATATGTAGCAAAGTGCAAATACGAGATACTTCCTTTTCCAATACATAGTGTCACAACCCTAAGATAAATTGTTCCACCATAAAAAAATCACATAGAAACATGATTCTTTACACTTTACTCTTCAATAAAATGTACCTTGATAAGATACACTTTTTTTGAAAATTACAATACTATAGAATTACCACATTGAAACTTTATTTCATATAGAAAAAAACATTGTTTCTTTGGAATTACTTACAAGCCCCCAATATTTTAATATTGTTTAACAATATGAAGAAAGAGTACTTTGAGTGTAGTATTTTCAGAAATAAATATCTAGACAATGCCATAAGAATATAAATTTTTAAGGTTTTCACCATGTTCAAAACACTCATTACTCAGAATGCAACACTGATCAAAAAAATCTTTCTATTCTTTATTTTCAAATTTTAATTCCTCTCTATTGCCATAAGTTCAATGCATCAAAAAAGACTAAAGTAAAGCAAGTTCTTTTCATGTCATGTAGGAAAGACTAAAACTGTTTTAGCCAAGAGAAATGTTCATTGCTTTGCCATTTTCATAATATCTTTCATTTGCTTCACATAACTATGAACTATAATACTGCAGAGGATCCATTACAGAAAAAGCAATAGCCACTTGAACAGATGGGAAGAAGAAATGGAACCACAAAGGGAGAGAGTCTAAGCTGTTTGTTCAGTTGTAGTTATGAGCTAATAAACTAGACCTTTATCAGAAATAAGAACCTAAGATAACCATTAACCTGTAAGACAGGAAAATGGCTCTACAGACTCACCTTATATGTTACCTCTGCCACTTTTTATTTCTCCCATTTTTCTTCATCTCTGTCACGTTCTTAGAGCATTGGCCTCCAGAAATCTTTTTGACCTGCACATTGGAGGCCTTTTTAAGCACCCCTCCACTTACACAGCACCTGAGTTGCTTACACAGAGGAAGCCAGCTGGAGCAGCCACACTTGTCTTTTTTCACAAATACAGAGCAGCCAGAGGTCTACACTTGGACAAAAAAAGCATTTCAAGACAGTGTTATTCCAGAGCTACACAAATACAGAATTTTGTTGAGGCCTGATATAGAATACAAGTGATCACTCGATTTCCTGTGATGAAAAAAACAAATTCTTCAGCACCAGAAGGAAGGAAGCAAGTGAAGTTCCAACCTGGGGAGTACCCTGAGGGTTTTTACAAGAACAGTCTCACATTTTCAGGTCGCTACTTCCAGCCACAAGCAAGTCCTGAGCATGGGTAGTAGTCCAATTTCAAACTGCTGTTCTTTGTTTTATCACAATCTAAGCATTATGTATTAGAGAATTACAGTTTCCCATACAGTTCTGTAACAGCAAATCCTCTACAAAATGACAGACCATTCTTACATTTTTCTTGGGAAAATCAGATTGTAAATGGGAAAATAAGAAAATGGATGACCTTAAAGTTGTTCTTTAATTATCATTTTCTTGTCATATTAAAATAAGGTATCTCTTTACTGAACTTGGCATTCGAACATTAAATTGGCTGACATAGTGATTTGTAGGCACACATGAATACTGCACTCATAGAAAGTAGATAGAAGTTCACACAGTTTAATGAGAATTGATGATAGTTCTGCAAATTCTCATCCCTTTTGCAATGACTGCCAGGAGGGAAGGGCAAATGTGTGTCATGCTACGTTGTTACAATCGGGGTTTAAGCATTACGTCTGTTCATTTAAAGAGCTGCTATCTTCTGATCTTCCTAGTGCTCTGTAATTAGACAAGCTACCCATTTTTCTTCCACACTATTTGCAGTCTCACTGATTTATAGAAAAGGAGTAGAGCTGTTTGTGACAAATGAAATGTAGAGCAGGTCATGAGCGTGGATAACATAGTAACATTCCATATAGAAGATTTGGATTACTAAAATCTTATTTAATAACATATAGGAAATGAAAGCATTGCTTGTAAATAAGAGTGAGGCACAACCACAATTTCAGCCCTCAACAGATCCCAATTTCACTTTTTGAGCTATGATTTTTATTCATGTTGCAGTTAATAAGGACCTGCTTCCACTCACTGAAGTCATCTTCTCTGAGACTACAGAGCGCCTTCATCAAAAACCATATTGCTAGCATGAAGGCAATGAAAATGACCTGATCTTCAAAATATTTGGGGACATGCAGGGCACCCTAAAGAGAATAAGAAGCAGGTAAATAAATACTGCCTAGTGAAGGAAAGAATGGCAGAATATGACTTTTCAACCATCTCTATTTAAATGAGAAACATATGCCTGGCAGAAAAATCCAAAATTCAGCATACTAAAATAGATTAACTGCCAGCTTAACAATATTATTTCTCTACTCATGAGCACCGTCTCCCATTAACAAAAGTAAGATGAAGATCCCTTCAGGAACAGTAACACATTTAGAATGCCAGGAATTAGCAACAGACCTTGGTGAAATCAGACTGAGTAGTGAAGAAATGTTGTGTATAAGTTTTGTAGTTTTATAAAGAACTTTTTTGTAAATAAAGACTAACTTCCCAATCAATGGTATGTAAACATTTTATCTGTAACATAGAAGTGAGATATTCATAGATATGTAGAGCTGATGATATGGAATTGTTACAATGTGTGAATAACATGGTAAACCTACGTCTTTAAAAATACCATTGTTTCAATTATTATGTGGATGTTAATTACAGCTAGCTTTATTTGTTTGCTTAAGCATGTATTTATTTTAAGCAATGTATCTCTGCAAGCCACTTTTACTTCCTCATATTTCTTCTCCTGCCCAAAACATTAGATTTTTTTTCAATCTTATTCTTGTTTTCTGGGGTTGAAGATCTCTTTTTAAGGTTAGGAAAAAAAACCAGTTTTCCATAGCTTTATAAGATTACAACATGATTAAAAACTATGGGCCAAATACTGGTTCCTTGAAAACGATCTGCAGAAAAGTTCAGAACGATAGTTTGGTCCATCTGGAACTCCAAACTCCAACTGTTCATACAAATACATGAAAATAGCAAGGTTTAAAAATTGAGCTGGAAATTTCACAAGCCTTTTGAGAATTATTTCATATTCTTCCTCCTATTTGATCTGAGATAGAAATTCTCTAGACATTTTTCAGCTTCTGTGAACACAGTCTTTACTAGAGACAGATTACAAGCTCCATAAAACTGAAAAATAATGGGGTATGATGAATGGGCAATTAATTGATTTCTTAAAAACAATTTTTAAAAATGAATTATTCAAGTTGCAATTTCTTTTGTATAAGTAAATTCACATAAATCATTAGCATTTTATTTTATTTCTATTGGCACTATTACATAATATGCTTAAGATTTTTTTTTTTAATTTACAGTTAGCAATTTACTTTGAAGGATTCAATTCACATGAACTAATAACAGAGTAGCAAAAGGTACCTAGCCTGTTGTCAGTAAAAAATGGTGCTGCTCTTTTGAATGAGTGAGCAATGCCAGGAAATTGCATATGCTCTCTGATGGACAGCATGGACAAGCATGTAGTTTCAGCAGTTTCTCAAGAGTTCTTGAGTTTTAATGTGATATGCATTAAGGGAATATGCTGGAACTCTCATCATCTGCTGCTCCAATACATCAGAGACAAGGTTATGTCAGATGGGTAGACAGATTTGACAGAGATGGACAAGTTAAGTCAGAGTAAAAGAAAATTAAGGGTAGGTCTTGTAGAAAAAAAAAAAATCTTAAGTCCACAAGGCATGCCTGATGTACAGGTCATACATCCCAGCTGGTTCTTCTTGGCATTTCTATTTCTGGCAAAGTTTAAATGCAAGATGCATATAAAATATCTCAGCCTTCATTTCAGCTGGCATAGTTGGTTAGCTTGAGTAGTTCATAATTCTCAACTTAAATCAAACAAAAATTGTTTTACAGTGGTCAGTATTTGCTCATTTTGAGTGCCACCATTTCTAAACTCACCTATTAGCTCAAGTGCCAGAGAGCAATAATTGTCCTTTATCTCCTCTATACTCTACTAGATTTTTGCAGCCTTGTTGTTAATTAAGCGAGATATCTATTTATTGTTTTATTGTTCAAGAAGGTTTTTTTAAGAAAATAAAAATGTGTCAAGAATTTTTTAAAAATATGAAATGTTGTACAATTCTTCACTGAGTCAAGTATGCCAGCCAGCTTAGATCCATTCTACACAAAAGGATAAGGTTAACAATTCAGTACAAATGGCTGCAGATCCAGTTTGGTCTGAACAAGCAGCATAAGAGGGACAACACTACTCTAAACAAACATTACTACAACCAAGTCATCATCACCAAAGGAAAGTCACAAAAACAGCTTACAAGAGAGCCCTACTTACTTTGACCACAGGGTGGTGGAAATTAGAAATCATCTATTTCAATTCTGAAATTCTCTCTTCTCTCCCACATGTTTAACTTACTAATTGTCTTGATTGTAGAGTTTTCTCCTCAAGTTTTCAGTGGGCTCTACTAGGTAAGCTGCACTGCCTGGTGTTTTGAGAGTTTTAGAAGTTACTTTGTCATCCTTGCCTACAGAGGTCCTCATACGCCTACACTCAGATGATCCATTCATGGGTTTTTATTTTCCCTCCTGCAGAGGAAGCCCAGTAACTAATTTTCCTTTAAATTCTTCTGTGAAGAAGTGCCTAAGAGGTCTCAAACTTTCCTCAAACCCTGCCCACTAAACCAACAGCTCCTCCATTTGTATTTTCCTTTTTTATTCTTAGCTAATAGTTTCATGATCAAACACATGACTATAGAATTTATACATTTACTGGTCTTCTTTATAAAGGTAATAACCGGCAATGCCAAAGCTGGACTTAAATGTCTCTAAGTACCCTGCACAACTAGATGTGCTCATATTTCACCAAAGCTCTTTAATAACTATCAAAGTAATGGAACCCTTTCTCTACATCAAGTTTTTACTGCTTCCTACCAGAGGCTAAATAAACTTGCAAGTCAAGCCTTATACATATTATTTTGGGATTTCTGAAATCTATGCAAATGAAGAATTACAGAAGACCAATAACAATGGCATGGTTTATAAGAAAAAAAAAATACTTCTTTCAAAACCCACAAAAAGCTCTTGATTGATGTGTGGCAAGCACATGACAACTCAGTTCAGTTCCTGATTTAGCCTAACCAGACTCTGTCTTTAGTTTTGGTAAAACAAAAATGATTTCTGCTCGCACTAACAGATGCTTTTGTTACTCAACCCAGCAGGAAGGCTACAAATTTAGTGCTTGGAAAGAAGTCTGATTTACTGGAAACCTATAACCCCCTAATATCCATGTTTTGTAGCATGTTCATCATTGCAGCATTCAAGGTTGCAACACACTCCCATTAAAGTGAACACAAAATGAAGCCTGAATAGGTATCACATCATTCCCTGAACTGTACTTTGACAATGATGCTTTTAGAAAGCCAAGGGGAAGAAAAACATTTTCTTTTTCACTGTAAAGGCAATAATGTTAGCACTCATTGATCTCACTGGAAGTAGACCAAATAAGAAACAATTTATAAGAAGGCCCTTGATCTTGAATTTGCCAATATGATTTTCGACTTTATTTTACTGTTAACCTTACCTGTTGTATGTGCTCTTCAAGTGTGAAGAACTTGGAGCATAAAGGTAAAGTTTTAAGTGCTTTAAAATTAAGGATAAAAAGGAGCTTGATGCTCTTCCACAAGGGTAACAAAACATGGTTCTAGCAGTCAGTATCTGTCATAGTGAAGTTCTTAGATGCCTAATTGTTTTGTTAACACCACAATTTTTACTTAGTGTAATATAACAAAGGTTATTTGCCAAAGCCTTCTGAGATTATCAAGAAATTGTGGAAAAATCACTGATGTTCCTACAATACTTCTTCAGTAATTCAGCAGATACTTATTATATAATTGCAGCGTGACATTTGTAAAAGAAAGAATTAAAGCAGAAACAAATATAAAACTAAGTGCTGCATTTGTACTTCTTCTCTCTGGTAACCTAAACAATAATCTACCCTGACATTTCCTTGTTCTAAGACAGGAACAAAACCATCAATCTTGGGTTTTTCAAAAAATCTGAGAAAAACTTCATACTGTATTGTGGAAGAGTTTTGTTCATGATTCAGACTGACAGAGACCAGATAACATCCATGCTTAATTAAATGTCCTCTTGCTAAACCACTGAATTTGCTTTCTGCTCTGCTTCACAGAAGTATAATTCAGAAGAAAGGCTACATGAGTATGAAGTTTGTGCTTGCAATAAATTTTATATCATAATTCTGAATATACTTATGGAAAAAAGTCATGTTACCACAATGGTAACCCTACCTCCTCTATTCACTCCATCTGTTGGTGTATGTGTTAGGAAAGAGGAGCCCTGGAAGAACCATGATCTTACAAGCACATAGAAAGAAGAAAGAGAGATGGAGTCAAGCAGGCAAATACACATTGATAGGAGGCTGCTGGTGTTTTCTTAAGTGGCAAAATAGAGTGAATGTGAACACATCTCACAAATCATGCTGATTTCTGGTCCTAAACAAAACATATTCAGTCATGCAAACTTTGCAAAAGTAAGTAGTTTTAAATTGTTAATACTGTTGTCTACAAAGTCTTCAGGTAAGTTGTCATTTGGGACCACACAAATTAATACAATTTTCCTTCCCATCCCATCAGCATCTTCTCAGTACTGCAGACTGCACACAAGGCAGTGAAAGGCTCAAACAATATCCAATCTGAAACCCCTTGTGACAATTCTTTTAGAGGCACTTCCAAATTCACTTGCCATAAATTCTCATAGCTCTGCATATTGGAGGCTGCATTTTTAATGCATTACTAGCTGGGAAAAAGCATGCTGTAACTGTCTCCAAAGGTTTCCATTTCTAGAGGATACTTATGCTGGCAAAGATGGTGTTCTGAACAGAATAAACAGAGATAAGCTTAATGGGATTTACAGATATTTAGCATCTGAAAGGAAATTATTTTGGAGCAGAAAAAAAATCAAGAGAGATGGCCTTCTTATGCTCAAAAATAGGCTATAGCCTTGCAACCTTAAATGGGACTATCATGTTTTAGTCATCAGTGTCTACTTAAATATGTTCAAATTATACCTATGCCTGGCTTTCAAGAAAACTCAAAGATTTAATATGTTATTGTTCTGTTTTAGACAGAAAAAAAGCCAATCCTGTTTTAGGAAGTCAGGCATTCCACATGTAAGTTTAAAGATCTCTCTGCAAATATGAAAATTGTGTCTCTCTACAGTAGGACAGAGAAAAACATAATACTACATATTGTTTCAGTCTTTTAAAATCATCACAGTATCATAAATGCTGCCAAAAGATAACTGGCAGTAGCTGGAGACAACTTTCAGGGAGAAAGCTGAGGTAAGCTGTTTTGCAGCAGTATGAGGGGGAAGCTTAGATAACCCTGTATTCACAGAAACATGTGTTGTCTTCAAAAACATGCTTTCCTTACAAAAGGCATGTTCTGCATTCTATTGGATTAGCATGGCAAGGTTTTGGTAGAGGGTGCTACAGAGCTTCCCTGAGAAGCTCTCAGGAGCTTCCCCTGTGTCCAATGGAGCCAATGCCAGATGGCTCCAACACAGACCCACTGCTGGCCAAGGCTGAGCACGCCAGCGCCTCTGGGATAATGTAGTTAACAAGAGGGGAAGAAAACAAAACTTGAGCAGCAGGCAGAGAGAGGAGTTAAAACACTGAGCAAAACAGCTCTGCAGACACCAAGGTCAGCGCAGAAGGAGGGCGAGGACATGCTCCCAGCACCAGAGCATAGACTTTCCTGCAGCCCCTGGTGCAGACACATGGTGAGGCAGCTGTGCCCCTGCAGCCCATGGAAGACCACAGATGCAGAGATCCACATGCAGGACCTCACACTGGATCAGGTGGATGCCCAAAGGAAGCTATGATCCCATGGGAAGCTAGTGCTGCATTAGGCTCCTTGCAGGACCTGTGGAGAGAGGAGCCAGCCTTGGAGCAGATTTGCTGGCAGGACTTGTGACCCCATGGAAGGGACCCACACTGGAGCAGTTCATATAAACTGCACCCTGTATGAAGGACTCCAGTTGGATAAGTTCATGGAGGACTGTCTCCCATGGGACAGACCACATGCTGGAGCGGGGCAAGAGTGGGAAGAATCCTTCCCCTCAGAAGGAAGAAACAGAAGAGACAATAAACTGACTAGAACCTCAATTCTCTGTCCACTTGTGCCACTGGAGGACTGAACAAGTAGAGAATTTGTGAGTAAAAATAAACCTAGGAAGCAGGTAGGGGTAAGGGAAAATGTTTTCAAGATGTGGGTTTATTTCTCATTATTCTGATCTGATTGACTAAGAATAAATTAAACACATTTCCCTGAGTAAAGTCTATTTTGTCCATGATGGCAATTGGTGAGTGACCTCTCTTTGTCCAATCCAAATGCTTTCATTATATTTTCTCTCCCCTCTCCAGCTGAAGAGACCAATGGCAGAGCACCTTTGGTGGGCAGCTGGCATTGAGGCAGGGTCAACTCACAACAGACATTCAGAGACTCTGGTGTTCTGGAGATAGTAAACATTTTAGATCAACAGTTATTCAGACTATTAAAATATCCAAGGCAACAGAGTCCTTCAACAGAAATTCTAAAGGACAGCATTTAAATAATGTTTCTGTGTTTAGTTTCTTGTACTTGACTCGTTTCTGCTCTCAACAAGAATAGAAGTAGAAAGAAGATAGAGAGATATGAATCCTCACCTAATTTTGATGGATTTATATATCCTCTCATGGGTTGTAAAGTCTTATTTTGATGCTGGTACTTACCAGACAGCATAGTAGCTATTAATAGCTAGAAGGGATTTTCTCCAGTACTTTATTTAATTAGGATATTTTACAGGAACTACATAAAATCTTAGCACCTTTTAACTTACTAAGCTGAATAAAAGCAAACACCACTGAAGTGAAAAAAAGAACACCTTTTGACCTTACCAAAAATTTTTGATTTCATATATCATGTATCCCATTCTGTTTCACTCTCATTGATATGACATTTCCATATTTTCTTATTAATATCACATTGCTAATGATTCTTCAAAAGCATTAATAACTGCTTAAGTTAATCTAGCATGAGCAAGCCTCGTGAGCCTACAGCTGTTAGAACCATGCTGAAACTTGTGGGTCTTAAATCACAGAATCTCTTTATGAGAATGCAAAAAAAGAAAATCTAACAAAAGTGAATGCAATTGCCTACTTTCTACAATTTGTCACAGAATTATCTGCTGATGAAAAAGAGGCAGGCTCCCTACTTTGAGACACTATTCTGCTTCTTTGTCCCACAAGGCATTCGGGATTGTTAAAATATGTTCACTGCAGGTATGCAGTTAAAGAGCACAAGCTAAAATGCACTACATCCTTCTCCCAGTGCTCTCCGAGAGAAATAAAGTGGCCTTGATTCTCTACTGCTCAATCCTTCTTAGTTTAAGCCTTGGTAATTTCAAACTACTTTATGTCTCAAAGAAAGAATCCACATTGGGGTTTAATGTACTTGGGTTCTGACATAACCATGACTTTGAAATCTCTGTCTGAAATACCTTACATAAGAGGTAATTAATTATTATGCCATTACTCACCTATTCAGACCATTAAAACATCTAAGGCAACAGGGTCCTTCAACAGAAATTTTAAAGGACAGCAGCTTTTTGCAATGTGTTACAATGTTCAACCAAATTGACTTTTGACCTATACAAAAGACTGAGACTTTTTCTGCCAAAATTTTTTGGCAGCCTGTCCAAACTTACTCCTGCAGCAAGATGTGTGTTTCCACATCTATTCATTAAGTCCTACTGTGAGATTGCTGTGTGTGAGGAAGCAAGAACAGACATTTTAAACCATTTTACTCACCATACCCAATTGTTAAAATCATCTGATTTTCTTCTCATTATTACAGTTCTCATTTTGAGTGAAGCTCATTGGTGAAGACTGAGTGCAGCAGCTGACAAAGCAGCTAAGTCAGCTAACTAGTTGTTAGCACTTCAGCAGATCTCAACACCAGAAATAGTCAGAAAAATTAGCAAGAGCTAAAAGATGATTTGTGCCATTTTGTTATAAAACCAGTTACTCCAAGGACTGTTGGCTGTTTGAGGAAAAAAATCCCTAGTCTTAAAGCTCAACACAGAAACAGCAAAATATTGGAAAGCAGCCACTAAAACGAAATAAAAAACATCCTGGTATTTACTTCTTAAAAAAAAAATACACTTTATTTTTGAGGGTTAACTTATTAGACTTGCAGACTACTGGCATTTGTGGAAAGGGTTGATTAGCTTTTACTACATAGACACAGAGAAATCTGGCTCAGCCAATACAAGACTGCCCTTGAAGCTGTTCAAATGAAACACCTTTGGTCAAGAAATAGGTCTCTACTTTTGTCTAAAAAAGGAGTTAATTACTAAATTATATGGTGATGTGGACTATGATATATGGTAATATGAACCAGTGAACGCACAACTCAATTGGAGCTTGACACTGTCCAAGGAGGAAAAAAATTGATCACTCTTGAAATTAGTGTTTTGGGGCCATACAAAATGATGCAGCCTTTTAATACACTTCCTATTGGGCAACTACCAGCAAAACTAGAGCTTTCATTGCTTTTTGAAATTCACTAATGACAAAAATGTAGAGCTACCATGATCCATTGGCACCATTTAAATCAGTCTCTTTTACATCAGGTAACTCCTATTCAGTATTTTTTACTTATTTTTATGTGCACTAGGGACAAGAAGATCCCTTATCACATGAAACTATCAAAAAATCCTTTAAAATAAATTGTTCTAAAGAATTATCCTACTGTACATTAAACTGAGGCAAGGAAGGTTGAAATATTTACTTAATGCATCTCCACTTAGTTGTTGATTCAGAAATAGAATATCTTTATTCAATGAAAGCACAGTTCCTTCCTGATTTAATGCCTTTGTTTCAAAAATGTACCATCAGGTTTACCTTTTTATCTTTTCTCTTTCAAGCACAAAGGTAAGTAAAAAATAAAAAGTTTTGGACCAAATTAGAAATCTAAACTCCAGTCAGACAAGATTCAATTTGTGGCTTGAACAAAAACAGGCATGAAATCACAGCATGCTTAGTTCCACACACTTCATTGACCAGAGCTCACCTGCCAGTGCTTCCCAACATCTGCAATGACAACAAGGTTCATCCATATTGCTGTCCTGTAGTAAAGACATTCTGTGCTGTTCTTGTGAGCCAGCGAAGGCTTCCTAAAGATAAATAAAAGCCCCATATCTCTCCTGAAGAAGACACCAAGGTTGTCACCATGGGAACATGATGAAGGAGAGAAAGTTGAGATATGGACTCTAGCTGGCTCACAGAATGATGTTGCTCCTTGTCCACCTATTAAGAACTTTGTTTCTTTCTTACTACCAATGGGCAATGTATGTATGTGTTGAGTAAATGTAAATATCTTGGAGAACTGTAAAAGTAACCAGTTACTCCAATAAACCCTCCTTATGAGCCCTTCTGATGGGGTCGCGGTACTCGCGTCACGTCGCCCTGTATAGCGACACTGTCCTATCCTGGCCTGATGCATGGCCTATGCTTTTGTCAGCTGATAGCAATTTCTGTACATCTATGACTTCTGCTTGTGTTGATATAGCTGTCTGATAATAGGATGTAGTTGTGGTCTTTCATGTGTCTTATTCATGAACTTTAGAAAAAGTTTACAAAAGCAATGCTATTAAAAACTAGAACATCAGATTTTCTCAAAAGACAGGAGATTCATTTTGATAAGTTTTTGTTATATCAAGAGTTTTTTTCTCAAACAGGTAAAAGTTTACATGAAATTTAGCCCAGAAAATGTGACACAAATCAGTTAGAAATCATTACAAGTGTCACATTCATTAGCACACTTGATCCAACTAAAAATGAAGCAAGGAGAAGGAAGACAACTATTCCACTAGAAACACTCAATATCCAAACTTATTTTTTATTTACAAATAACAGCCATCATCCTACCCATTTGAGCCTAGCCTATGCTATACAGTTTATAGAGCTGTACAAGATGCTGTGTAAGAGTTACAGCCAAGTGAGGGCTTCAGTATCCAGCCTCATCACCAGCTGGAATCCAAGGCAGATCTGTGATGTGTCAACCAGTGACACTCTGGAACTGAAACTAGAAGGATCTGTCCACTGAAGAATGTTAACTCCATGACAAGAATGTCACTGTAGGAGATGAAAGGGTACATCTAGGAGCCAACTGTGTGCTTTGCCAGGCAGTAGCAGCACACTACAGAGTACAGTAGATGAAATCAGATGAAATATGCCTTTTGTAAAAGTGAAATAGAAAATGTCAACACCAACAACCCTTGAAAGTTGAAAATGAAACACTATCTGGGGTGGCAGCACTACTGATAAGTATAATCCTGGATAAGCCAGAGACTTATGAAAATTTGGAAATATTGAACAGTGGGAGGAAAGTACCAGCAAGCAAGTATAAGTATTGATTGCTCTGCCTTCATCATGGTGTGTAAACTCTCTACATTTTATTGAAATTGCCTTCCTGGAAGTGTTACTTGAAAATGACTAATACCAACTGCCCCCTGCCTATCTGATACACAATATTATATCAACAACATCAATAGGGTAGGAGTTGCTTATTAAAATCAGCAGGGAAGAACAGGGTTTTCATTGGTTTCACCAGAGGTTAAATCAGGTTCATTTAATGGGTGTAAATGAGCTTACAAAGACACCAGCTGCACATACATTGAGAGGTTTATCATAACATAAGTGAGGTGTTGATTCATAAAATTGTAATTGCTATCTCATTGCTTTTCTCCATTTTCTAATTATTTTCACACATATACAGATGCTGACATCAGAATAACTCATTAGATGATCTGCTGTGAATTCCTCTACACACTTGGCCTTTCAATTTTACCCAACTAGCTTATTTTAATGAAAAACGTTGTCCACAATTCACACTTGAATAAACAAACTCTGTTGGGCTAAAATTTCTCAGGTCAAAATCCAATTCTCATTCAAGACACGAAAACTGAAGATCTATCAGTTTTCACAGCATTTTGTTCCTGTAGTTACACCCTTCCTTTACAGTTATTTCTCTAATTTGAATTGTTTTGCTGCAGCTTTCTACAATGAGCTTTCATTACTCTGATGTTTTAAAGATCTCTCTTATTAAAGATTTTCTACCCCAAGAGATACCTATACAACGGCAGTCAGATCTTTTTACACAAAAGGCAAAAGATCTTTAGCATCATAAAGTAAGAAAATGCAATTCTTCAAATGTTGGTATATACTGAAACAAATCTCTCAGTCTTAATTCAAGTACTTTTCAATTCCTGAATAACCCAAGTCAACTAGCAATAGCTAAAAGAACTCAACTTGGCTTTAACTTCAGCTAGCAGCCTACTTCCCCCCCCCCCAAACACCCCTATCAATTTTAACACTTCTACATTTAACTTTTTTATCTACTCTGCTGGTTTTGCTCAAATTATCTAGCTCAGATTGGCTGACCCAAATTAAGAACAGTCCTTTTTTCTTTACTCTCAGAATTGCACATTAAAGAAGTCTGAGAGGAGAGCGGAGCAGGGTAGAGCCCTTTGCTATTCTTACTTCCAGCTACACTACTCTGAATTCCCTCTGATAGAGGCAGATATGACTGCACCTTAGCATGACCAGGGCACATCCCAGTCCAACAGCACCCACAAGCAACGTGAAGTGCTGAACTGTAGTCTGGAATAGTCAAAACACAGGCAAATAGCCCTTTCATCCACTTCTACCAACAAGATAGGAGTGTCTGGCAGAAGGGCAGAGCAGACAGCTGGGAACATTAAAGTTTCAAATCATTGCAGCTGAACCTCCTGTTTAATTGCTGACTACCTAGGGTGCCACCCAGTCTTCACAAAAGCTCATAAGTATGATATGTATTTTTTTTCACTGGTTAAATTGTCCCATTCCCTCCAACTCACACCTTTTTCATCAGGGAGAAATTAATTAAAAGACAGTTGAAATATACACATCTGCAGAAACCATATATTCAAAGAGAAGGTTCTGCTGTTTTAACTCAAGGTTTTAGGTGAAGGAAAGGATCATTATTAATGATGACTTCAATTAAATTTATATAGAATCTCTGGGGAAACTTCAAGCCATATGTTGAAATCCTTTTAATGTTAATGGGTATTACTTGTTCTCCTATCAAGGCTAAAGAAGATCCTTATGCCTCCATACTTCTTTGTTGGAGGACAGAATGTACCAAAAGTGATGTGTGAGAGGGAACAAAAGGACAAAGAGATCACATTAGTAGCAATGATATATGATTTTCTGCTTTACTTATTAAAAGGGATGCCGCACAAAGAGAAAAAGAGAAAGAGTTTGACAATACATGGTCAATGTTTACCTGTTACCAATCAGCAGAAAAGCATTGTAAGTTAAACTATACTGAAAATTCAAAGAGAGTTAATTAAGCCCTTATCACCTTTCAAGTAATTGTATGGGCTGCACACAATGGAAAGGCTCACTAAACAGCTAATTGTATTCGTTTCAGCAGAGTTATTCCAGGGACAGAGCTGGCCCACGTTGTCAGGTGACTCACAGCCATAGTTTGCAGCAATGGACAGCACGTCCGAATACTCTGCATGGAGAGCAGTGAGAAATGCTATGCCACAAGATTCATATTATCAGAGCTGAACCCTGCATATGCTACAACAATTAAAGGAATAAAACAGCTAAATACAGCTCCATTATTTTAGACCATAAACCCTATGCACAATACACCCAGATTCTTTTCAATAGCAGGATGTCCTCCCTATTATTAGTTTTCTTTATACTTGAAAACCAAGAAGAGTAGACCTGTTGTATTTTTCTAAATAAAATATCTTACAAGCTCTCTCAGGACAGGAAGGAAGATTTATTCAATTTGCCTCTAAATAGCTTGTTTCTTTTCCCATGACAAAAAGATGGTTTCTCTTTCAAGTATTTCCACACACATTCTTGCTCTGGCCTTCATTCTTGGTCAGTTGCATCTCTTACAAATTCTCTGGGCTGCCTTCTCTGACAAGTGCCATTAAGGGATAATACCATTAACCCACAGTCAAGGGCACTTAACAAGACTTTTTTCTAAATCAGACACCTTTGATCTCAAACAACACTTATCAGCTAACATGTCAAGAAGAATTTAATGCATATTTTAAACACCTTCCACAGTGGATAGTCTCCCCCTGCAAACACAGCCTAGAAATCAAGCTTTCCCTGAGTAGTATGGGGTATGCAATCAAAAGGGGAGAAGACCAAAAATAAGGAAATCAATAGAACAATAATATGCTGCCAAGATCAAACCATAAAATTAATCAGTTTTCAAACAGAGATGTAAAAAAAAAAAAAGTCAAAAACATATCTATTTAAGTCTCATCAAAATTAACTCTTTCAGGAGACTTGAATGCCAAATTCTCTTGGCAGGAAGTGGAAATAATGTAGGTTCCTTTTGTGGCTTTAGCAACTCTTGTCACAGCACATACCACAGTGAAGACAGCCACAATACACAAAGTACCACCATACAATTTCAGAATGCTTCAACCCATACAGAGCAACACCATACCACATCAGAAGGCTTCAGGTGTCTACCCATACAGAGTAATACCCTCTCACTTCAGAAGGCTGCCAGCATCTGCCCTTTTTGTTCTTTAGCCCAACCTTTTGTACCCCTCATGTTCATGCATTGCACCTGTGTGCCCTCTGTTCCCTTTGGTGGTTGGTCAGTGCCCCTGGGCACTCCATGGCTCATTGCTGTCAATGCTGCTCACCTGCTTTTCACAGCTGTAGCCATAGGGGATGACATTCTTAAGTGCAAACTCGCCTAAAATTTGTCGCTCATTGGACATAGTTAATGTGTGTGTGTGTGTGTGTGTGTGTGTGTGTGTGTGTGTGTGTGTGTGTGTGTGTGTGTGTGTGTGTGTGTGTGTGTGTGTGTGTGTGTGTGTGTGTGTGTGACATAGGAATTAGACAATTAGACTGCTAGTACATTTCCAAAATATATGTTGCCTAATATTCTACTTCTTGCACGCTTCATCAAGGTCTATCTGCTTCCATTTCTTCAGAGGACGAAACTCCCTGGGTTTTAGAAAATGCCTTTTCTTATCTCCAGTGGTATTCCTGATACCTATATTTTTGTTAATTTCTTTTTCCCTCACTTGCAGGACTAGAAAAAAATCCTGACAATCTACCTGACAATCTACAACAACTATTTTAAAAACATGTTTGGTGTCCTCATTACTTGCCCAGTTTTGTCACTGAGAGCCACCGCTTCTGAAGACAAGATGGAAGTGGCAGTAGGGGAATAGAAACTATGCCAAACTTCCTGTATTCCTAGACTAAGAAGCTGCTCCCCATCCCCTTTCTTATATGCTAATTGTCTTTCATTACCTCACAGCTGGAGATGAAGTTCAAGCACATAGGACAAGTAGCTATTGTTCTGTACAGGAAGATATTATTTTACAAATAGCAGTGTAAAACTGCATGATGACTTTGCATTTAAAAAGATAGGTTTAGAAGGAAAGATTATTTCTGCCAGATGATTTACAGTTGCCTGAGCATACTTAACCTGGCCATCTCATCTGTACACACAATGACACGATCTCGGAAAAAAGATTAATTATTTTCTTCCTTTCCCCTCTTTTTTTTTTTTTTTTTATTCTCATGCATTCTTCATATGCGTGGGAAACAGAAGGGAGCTGAATTGTTTTCCCTGGTATCATAAATGTTCTTTTTTCTACCTTTGACATTCTTGACTTTATAACTCTCAAGTATAAGGATGCAAAAGAGCAAACAGTCCAACATGCAGCTTTACAACAACATCATATAAAAAAGGTAAACTCTGTTTTGAAGTTCTGTCTAGTCAAATGTGAGTTTGATCTGCCACTCTGATTGGAACACTTGAGTATTCCAGAGTAGTCTGTATTACTACCAAAGAATAATATAGTTGCTCCAGTGCCAACACTGACTGTCATTTATCTTAAATTTTTCTTCAGTTTTCCTGTTGTTCAAAGCCTACATATTATATATGTGTATATGGATAAAAAATAATTTCTAATCTCCCTCCATTTAAGGTTAATGCAACTCTTCAGCATTACTTACTTGTGGTGTGCTCTCCATTTTGTCCCAGTAGCCTTCCTCATGCCTGTCTCAGACTTAATTCATCTTTCTTGAACACACCTAAGTTCCTTCTATGTGTGTGTGTGTGTGTTTCCTGAATGTAGTATTTATGTACATACAAAAAGATATCCAAGGAATAGCTAAAGGATTAGAAAATTCTACCAACACTACATTGTCATTCCTTATAATATGGAGCACCGCTTTCTGAATGGCTAAGGAACTTCCTTCAACAAGAAGCTGAATGAATTATTCATCACAGATCAAAATTTAAAATTCTTGACAATATTTAGAAAGGAGAAAAGTAGCAGTCAATGTGCATATTTTCCAAGAGCTTTGTGTGGTTTTGGTACTATGAAAAATGGGAGTCAGTTGGGCATTAGGTCCCAAATTGCTACAGTTTAATAAAAATTATTGGGTTTTTTTTCATGCTGTGTTTGATCATTATAGTGTGCTCTTAAACCTTACGCAAAGAACACGTAGATTACCTGCTTTTTAGTTACCTAACTTACATCAACATGTGGTACTAAACACCAAAATGGTGAATATGGTACACAAGCACTGGTTTCAAATAGAATTGCTGTTATAAAGTCAGTCATCTCAAGAAAGAACAGATGGATGTTTTTTAACAGATTCTTCAATAATCATCAACAGGGAGAGAATGGATCCATTGCTGTACTAAATGAAAATAATATGTTTACTAAAATCAAAAGTATTCCTGTTTTTTCACAGAATGTTTTGGAATAAAGATTAGAATTAAGACTTTTGAGGTCCTAAAGGCAAACAAAATCTGAAGAGAACAGCCTAATGTAAGCCAATGACTAAACAATGCAACCATTTCTCTGAAACATCCTTCAGCTACAAACATACTATTTCCAAACAAAGATGAAATCTAGTTTTTTACATTCCCCTTTAAGGTTGGTAGCAAAAAGTAAAGACATTATGAAGTGACAGCTTTCACTACTGACTTGAAGCTACAAGTGATTATTCAGAATCAAGTCCCATTCCAGCAGAACAGCTTCATGGTAGGTGTAATTGTGTGATTCATATCCTTTCCATCTGCCATGGAGAATGCATGATGGATTAACATTTATTTATTAGCCTAAACTTTTGTAAATGAACTGGACAAGGTCTCCCAGAAACCCTGCAATTATGCAAGAATTTAGTTTTTTCTGTACATGGACTTTGGAAAGGTAGAATTCATGAGGCAGTGACTAATGAGTCATACTGGAGGACAGTGACAAACGGGACCACAGGGATCTGTTCTGGGATGTGTCACATTCAGTGTCTTTATCAATGAGTCTTTAAAAGGATGGTGTTTTTAAGGGAGCCAGGCTTGTACAATTCTCTGGGCCTTTTGTTTTGACTGAAAGAGTAATTTCTGACGGATTATGGAGACAATCTGTTTGGTTTGGGCAGAACCATCAGAACAACGACTACACTGCAATTTATAGGTGAGGAATTACAACAACCCCCTACACCAAGACAGCACATCCAGCATGACTGTAACTATACCAAGAAAACTCTGCTTTGTATCGCAGCACAAGTCCCACATATCTGTGAAATTAACTCTCCTCTGTTGTTGTAACACATTTCTACTAACAGTTCCAGTTAGCCTCAGAGATTACACCATTTCAGAGTCTTTGCTGACATGATTATGTCAATAGATTATTTACTGAGATGCAGAGATGCTTATATAGGAACAAAAAAAAAGAGAAATGAGAGTGCAATGTGGGATAATCCACACAAGAAGACCACAAAAACCAGAAAAATTTTGAGAATAAGTTGCTTAATACAGCCAGCCAAAAATACTCACTGAGGTTCCAGTCCTGCAAGGTCTGGAACAGACTCTTTGGAGAGCTGCCTTAAATCTCCTTGAGTTTTGCGAGTCACGTGGTCCAGCACCTCAAAGTGTTAAACAAACATTTTCAGAACTCTTATCTCAGAAGAAATAAAACTATTATCATTACATTTATTTTCCTTCAAAAAGCACTTGAAAAGGTGTTCTGGAGAGGGAAATCATGAATACTGACTGAGTTATCAGGCTGTAAAAGCTGTCCTAAAAGCATGAACACAAAGCTGATCATTTACTGGTTTTGATATAAATAATAATCAGATTAAGCATTGAAGTACATGAGGATAAAGACAATATAATGGCAGGCTATCAAAACAATCACAGCCTTCCAAAGCTGCCTCCTGGACTGGAATATAGAAGTCAAAAGAATGAATAAATATAAGTGGGTTTAATCCTTGCTCAGTGCTCTAATCCAAACAGAAGGTCCATACATGTAAGGGAATTAGCCTTAGTGAAGAAGATTTACAGTAGCCAGGAAGTTTGTTCATATATGAGGAGGGATCAGTGCAGCTGAAACTAATCATTTCATGTGAGGATAATTATGCAGAAATAAAAATAGGGCAGATCGAAAAGGAAAAGCCAAAACTAAGGAATGCCATCTATATTTAAAGGTTAACAAGAAAACATCCTGTGTTTGTGATATCTTCAGGACTTGCACGCTTCACAGCTACTTGGGCTGGTATGTCTTAAAATCAAAGTATAGAGGAGAAAAACACACTGACTGTATCACCTTGATGAGCAAAATATATGTAGATTTCTATTTGAATGGCCTCTGTAAGAACACACCAATCATTCTATAAATGTCCATGAAATATCTATTAAAAAAAAGAGGGAAATACCATGTTTGCAATTCCTAAATAATGTACAAAACAGGAGAATTCAGTATAATGTCTCTTCAGTTTTGACAAGTCTTTTCATCTCTTCATTTCCCCTTGCTTGTCCATAATCTGGAAGAGCTGCATTGAAGTGATGAACTGAAGGAGATGTCTTCAGCTTCACTAGATGAACAGAAGATAGCAAGTATCTATTGGAAATGAATCACACAATCCTCATCAGAAAGCTTTGTGTGGAATACTGACTTTCTTCGATAAGTCAACTCATATCCCATCAGAGACGGCATAGAGCTATCAATTAATTAATAATTAAGCTGGAAGTCAAATACCTGCCAAGTCCAGAGAGAGATTATTAATTAAATTAGATAATAATTAATTTAGCAGGAAAATAGAGTGATTAATAGAATTATGAAGGAAGAGAGAGGAACTGAAATTATTAAAATTGAGGTAAGAAATAGTGGTAAAATAAGATGTATAGGGCTAGAAGAATACAGCAGGGTAGGGTAATAATTAGGGTAGTAATGAGGGTATCACTTCTAATTTCATAATTTCACTAATGTATTTGGTACAAAAAGGAATAAGAGAGAAATCTGCCAAGGAGATGTGGTGACATCTTAGGGAAACTTTGCCTATGCAAAAAGATACCAAAAAGGCAAAAAGGAAGAACTGAATTACACTGAACAATAGAGAAGGAAATATGAGATTAAATACAACAGGAAAACATGCATGGTTATACAGTTGAATTAATAAGAAATAATTATTCATTCAAAGCTAGTCAATCTTATATTTGAAACTACACAAGAAGGAAAAAGACTTGAGTATAATATACAATAATTGGAGGACTATGAAACAGTGGCATTATTTGTATATGGCAACAGTCAAATGTGGAATGTGTAAGAGAGGTATTTCCAAGAGAGAACTGGGAAAAAATTAAGAGTTGCACTACTGTGTCAGGATCAATGACACTCTACCATCCACGGTCAAACCACTCATCAGACTCAGGGAAGACAAGAGTCTTTTTACATTTAAGCTCTGAGCTGACAGGACAAGTTCCAAAAGCAGGAAGTAGGATTAAACAAAATGTCTTCAAATCAGATACAATTAGATTATATTATTGTTGGAGCAGCAGAAAACTGGATTCAATGACTTGGAGATGCAAACCATTCCTGTATTCCTACCCACGTTAGCAACATCATTATGTTTTATTAAAGTTCAAGTATAAAAATCTACTAAAAACTGTGTCAACCTGTAATATAACTTTCCAACACTTGCCACCATTGAGGCTTGTGTTGTTGGAAACTGGATTGAAACACAGAGCTGCTGGGCTGAGGAAAGGGAGGAGACATTGTCAGAACATTGCTTTATATTTCTGTTTATGTGTGTAGATAAAAGGAATTGTATTGTACTGATTTTCTGTTAAATGTACCTCCTCAAAAGCCCATCTGCCAAGCTATTATTTTGCTCTTCTGCATGAGGACTCAAAACACTAAGTCACTATTTGCACAGACATTAATTCATACAACAAAACAAAACAGCAGCTCTGTAATAAGCATTGAATATTCTGTTGATTTCAACACACACACAATATTAAACCCTCGAGGTTAGCTGGTAGAAAAACAATGAATGTCTGATAGAATCAGGAAGATGGGGATCTTTTTTCAGTCTTCCTGGCAAGAAATTTGGAGGCAAATACACTTGAAAACAACATTTCTCTCTTCTCTGGGCATGATATTAAGTATATCAGGTCTCTAGCGACAATGGATCCCTTTCAAGAGCCAGCGATTAATAGAAGAATATTTTGTTTCCAAATTATTTTAGGGAAAATATTATTTATCTGATTTTTTTAAAGTTGCTGTTTGATTACAAATGTGATTATCCCTGTAATTTCCCTACAGTTTCCCAGTACCTGGAACTCCAGTTTGAATCTACAGAAGAGTCTAGCTGGAGAGCTAACAGCAGAACAGCACAGGGCATGTTTAAGTGTTTAAGTAAACAAACTGACCCAACTTAATTGATTTGCATTCATAAATAAAGGTCAGTCTCCGCCTTACTGGAAGCTTTAACTCCAGAATGTAAACTCTGTCACTCATTAAATATTGGGCCAGTGACCTAGAACACAGTTCTGGTTCTCCAGGTTGACAAAGACTCAAGATTTATACTCTGAGACATACCATCCAAATAGAGAATGCTGCAATACAAAAATAAAGTGTAAAAGTCTGAGTATCCATGTGGAGAGTTATTTGTAAACCACCAGGAAGTGACTGGTGGTCAAGAAATTCTATTGGATTTGTAACATGTGTCTTAGAAGGATGCTAGCACAAACTCAACTTAGGTCACCAGCATAAGGTACTATTTTAGTAATAGAGAAGACATTCTTTCCTGTCATGTAGGTCTCCTGGTTTAAGAAGAAAGGCCATAAATTAATTGTGGAAGAAAAATTGTAAATTACGTTTAAATACAAAATCTCAAAGTTTTATGAGTTAGGATTTTTTTATCTTTTATTTTAGTTTTGTAAAACTTCTATCAGGAGATTTAGGTAAGAAATTAATTTTTTAAAAATAGTGTCCTTATCTGAACAGTTCTTTTTACTGTGCTTAATTTTGCAGCACTTCAGGCTTTGTTAGTTCAGTTCTGAGCAAGACTTTTTGAAAGATTTTCATTATGAATCCCTGCAGGACTGCAAAGATAATCTGAGTCTGGTCCTTTTTAACTCAGTGTCCTTCTGGGGGCAATTATGGAATTTTTGGATCTGGCCTAGGATTCTTCTCTAGTGAAATCTGGTGGACTACATAGCTACTGGAGATTTTTAAATGCCTTCACTCTAAACAGGCAACTTCAGCACTATAAACTCTGTCTCACATGGAAAGAGACAATTTTCCAAATTTATCAGTCTCTCAAACAATTTTTATGAGATTAGATTTACTAGGAAAACAATGATACTACAATTACAGACTAATGTCAGTCAAATTTAATATTGCAAGAAATTTACCTCAGTACAGACAACACAAGTAGATTTTATGGTCAGATGTGGGGTTTTTGTTATACTGCTCACTAGAAAATTCAAATTTTTTTCCCAAACTCAAAACACTACAGTGCATGCTCTGAGTCTTCTCATTTCCTTTTCCCATAATAATTATTGCTCTTATATTTATTAGACAGAAAACTAATGAAGAGCAAATAGGAAGGAAGACTACAAATCCATGAATAGCACAGAGAAAGGGAATAGAGAACTACCTTTCATTCTTCAGCATAAGATACAGAGCACTCAAGGACAATCAAATAAATGGAAATATGATTTCATCACCCATCACCCAAACTCCATAGTGAAACTCATTGCCAAAGAACTTTGTGGCAGATGAATATTGACATGCGTTATAAAAAAGGCAAGACAACTTTATGAATAGTGTGTCTACTGATGTCTATCCAAAAGAATGAAGTGCCTGCCATCTCCCCCTGCTTGCCAGAAGTTGTTAGGCAAAAGAAAAGCCACACTTGTCTTGCTTCACATTTATTTTCCTAAGCATCCACTACTCACCACATCCAGGTACAAGTTTTTAGAGATCTGCATGCACAATTTGCTAGTTTCCTCTTTACAAAATAGACACTAAAGTAAATGTTAAAAATGGCAATGTCAGAATTGATTTTCATATCTTGTAATAACTAGTTTGCAGGAACCGGAAACTAATTCAATAAAAATTTAGAAAACATTTTTACTGGCAGGAAATCACTTGTCCAAGAACTACTTTAGGGAGACAATTCTCATGTCCAACTACTTTTATATTAAAAACAAATGTTGTCTGGTATTGAAAGCATTTCATTACATAGCTCATGCACCTTATCTAGAGATAATTTCTAACAGATTCCCACTTTCCCTGCAAAAATAAGTTCCTAGGCCTTCACTTGCTTACCACAGGAGGAATTTCTTCACTCAACTAAAATCAGTTTAAACAAAATGCATTTTTCTATCACTTGACCCCTAACCAACTAATACAGACTGTGATGAAGGTTAATGAAGACTGTATACAGTGTGTTCTATCTCTTTTCCCATATGTGCAAAATGTATCAATATCTGTTTTTTAAAGGAAAAAAAATGTAGCTTAAGATCCAAAGATTATGTACTACTTCTTTCAGTAAGTTATGCATAAGAAAAAGAAATATTAAGAATTGGTATGCTGTGGCATTTAGTACTCATCTCTGGTATTTCTAAGAACAACAGACTACTTTGGCAGCCAAGTTCATATTACTTCTAAAAATATGTATGTACAGTATAATATTAATAAATGTAAAATACTGAAGAAAAAATTAGGGCTGCCCTGCTGCAGTTTTGCTATGATTTGAAAGGCCAGTAGAAAGGTCCAAAAGTTTCTTGGGAAATCGAGCACCACAATTTGCTTCCTGCTTTTCTTCAGCACAGTGATTTGGCCAGGGATACGGAAGTGAAAACAATCTAAAATAAGCTCTCTTCACACAAAAGTAGAAGTTGACAAATCTGCTCAATCACAAACTACTGCTTTTAAGAAATTATTTGAACACCTCAAAATTCATTGCTTGCAGGATCACATATCCTTTTTTACGCAAGGAAATAATTTCCTATCTCTTACTAACTCAAAACTGAGAGTCATTGGGCTTAAACAGCTCATGAGGTCAAAACACACTAGTTTTAGAACAACCTCAGAAACTATGAGGTACTCCCAAGGAGAAAGTATTTTGTGATCCTACCCACAACACTAACTGAAGTGTTTTTATCAGTAATCACATGGTAACATTTTACTTCAAGAAAATTCTTTAATTTTTTTTTTTAATTCTTGAAATGTCTTTAAAAATAAATTTGTAATTTCACAGTCAAAACCAGCAAAAACACAGGTTATACTTTTTTAAGGGATATCTGACCTATCATCAGAAAACTACATTGTACATTGTACATCTGGAAATTCTCAATACCTAACCATTTTCATTAGAGCTGATGATTTAGAAGATATTTTAAAATCAAGAACAATGACTCCAGTACATAAACATGGATTAATGAGCATGGTTTTGACCCCTAGTGGGAGGCTATCTTTGTGGTCAGAAAACTGAAAATGTTTCTTGTTTCATTTTTCTTTCCCACACACTCTTAAACTTGAATTCAGCCTGAAACATGCAGCGCATAACTTCAGGGTTCATCCTGCAGCTGATATATTCACAGCTGATACTGTTGATTTTAAAAGGGATCTAACCCAAAAGGTTTGGCTCCACATGAGGACTTAATGTTCTAAAGAGACATGCTGGGCTGGATTTGCACAGATAGACAATCCTGAGAGCCCATCTATATTATGAAATGGAGTGCAGCACAGTGATCCCTAACCCAAGCACAGATCCAAGACACCAGCTCATGAAGAGGGAGAGAGCACACTACAAAATTGCTTAAACAGCGAAGTTTAAGACCTGCATTGTGAGCTTCATGCTGCCCAAAGCAGTCACTACACCAGGCCACTCAGCAATTTCTGTCCAAAATAAACAAGAGCCAGTTTTGTACCACAAATGAAAGAAAACGTGATTGAAGTCAAACAAAAGACTGCAGCTTCAGTGTCTCCTGCCTCAGTGCTATACCCCAACATACCTAAATCACTCCGTTGCTGATGTCTGGTGTTTTGAAAGCATCCTTTCCCACAAAAAGTAAACTGTGCCATGCCATAGAACAAATCAGTTCTCATGAGTTGGACTCAACTATTCTTGTGGGTCCCTTCAGACTCAGAATATTCTCTATGTGTGAGTCTGTGTTAAACTGACAGCCTAGAGGCTCCTCTAAATGTTTAACTGAACTGGAAGCAGCTACCTTATCAAAAAAAAGTCTGAACTTGTCAGTATACTCCAAGCACATTTAGCGAATGATATCCATCAGCCTCACCAAAACAAGTGTGGAATTGTGACATTGTTAAGGATGCAAAGGATACCACCTGTGCAAACCACAGCCAGAAGCTAGAGAAACAAATTATGAACTAAAGGAGATACTGCCCACAAAAAGAAACATAAATTTTTGGTCTCTAGACCATGGACTACTGAAAAAAAGCAGCTATGCCTTAGAAGATTAATTCTAAGTGGGGCAAGTCTGTCTGAGGATTCCCACCTGCAAGAAAGTGCCCAATTCTTATTTAGTAGTCAGAGAATCCAATGAATAATGCATTTGGGGTTACCAGTTTTTGAAAATCTCCCCTTCTGTTAGTGGCTTCGATTGGTGTCCTTTTGTGGTATCTGTCTCTTCCCATCTACATCTGTGAGGACTCGATATGTAGAATTCACATCCCTGGATTTGGTGTCTAAAGGGTGTACCTGCTCCACACAGTGAAGATGATCCCCTGATTCCAGAGCAGTCTCCAAAAGCCTGGCATGTCTCCGAGGGCTAGGGAAGCACAATGTAATCTTTTCCCAGACCCCAGAAAGAGCTGTCACAATAACACTCAGCTAAAATACTCAAACCCTGCCTCTCAGCATACAGCATAAGCTCAAATAGAACATAATGCTGATACAGCTGTGGTGTCCATTGCCCTACTGCTGGTGACATCTATGCCATGCACTTCAGCACTTCACCCTACTCCAGGTTGTCCAATGCAACTGGTCATGTTTGGACTGTGGAGATGTTTGGTTTTGCCTTTTTCCCTCACACCAACTCAACAAAAGCCACTGAACTGTAAAAGAAGCTGCAAAGCAAAAACAAAGAGGTAGAGCAAAGAAAGAGATGCATCTTAAAAAAAAAAAAATAAGTGAGAAAGCCTCCACCACCTCCACGTCAATTTTAATGAAATGCAGATTGGAACAGTTATCACATAAAATCATAAACAGAGACAAATTATGTATAAACAGCACAACTAAATGTTGATTGAAGTGTTAAAAGATCAGGTCTGGTAATATGTAATTAGTCACGATTGAATCACTTAAGACTAACTTTTGGTGCATAGAGTCTCGGAGAAATAGGCTGTAATTCTGTAGTTTATTGGTATTTATGTCACTAAACAGTTCCTTGAATTTCAATTTTCACTGTTTTTACCAGTAGCCACTGTTTCTGAAATAACACAATTCATTTCAAGCATTTTGTTTGGCCCAAACTCACAAAGTAGTGAACCTCTAAAAGGTAATGAAACCAAGAGTTCAATTTAAAGTTTATCATCTGGGGTCCTCAAAATGTATCTAGCATCTAATTATGAATAAATAACCATTTATAAACATTAATAACTGATAATTATGTGAGGAAAATAAACAGTTCTAGGTAAGCTTTTAGCAGTTGTAATGTAATGGAACTTCCCTTAGTAAAACAACAATATGTACTGGTTTTCTTTAGTAAAATTGTGCTAGTCTTCTGTGTTACTGCATTAGCCAAGCAAGTTTTTAAAAAAAAAAAAAAAAAGAGAAATGGCAGAACTCTCTGAGATTTTTTTTTTTTTGTTTAATAAATATTAAAAGCTTTGGCATTCTTTATACTGTTACTTCTGAAGCACAATTTGAGTCCCTGAAAAAACTTGAGAAACATTTATAGTCAAAGACAAGGAAAAGCAACATTTAAAACAGAAAAGAGACATTGGACTTAAGGCAATGATTTTACATAGCAACTCATTATTGGGAGTGATGCATTTTTTTTTATTCCCAGTGCAAAATATTCAGTCTGTAAAAATCAGTTGGCTCAAATGATAGTCATAATTAAATTTGAACATAAGTAAAGAACAAAATCTCTAATAGGGAATGAGAAATGTACACATGCAGCAGACATCAACAGAGAATTTCTGAAAATCAGGTAATATTTCCTTCTGAGCATAAAATATTTTCCTGAAAAATCGTTTTTCTAGCTCAAATTTTTCATCATCATCTTTTTATTTTAAAGCTTTCACTGCAAGCTGCTAAAGAGGATATTTATCTTAAAACTTTATTGTATATTCTCTTTTTTGCTATGTGACCAGATTTTTCAAAAACAATCCACTACAAAAAAGAAAGTTACACTCTACAGATTCAACATATATTAACAGTCATTATCGTGCAGAGAAATAAGTGTATTCTCTTTCAGAAGTTCTGAGAGAAGACGGGACCATTTACACATCTGAAAAACCACAAAGTATTAAATCACAAAGTATTCTGATTGTAGATCATGGAAGGAAGGGGCCAATTCATGTAACTAGACTAGATAAACTTACTAGATTTTTTTTTTCTGGCACACCTATAAACACTAAATGTTATTTTAGCATCCACTAAGACAGAAAAATTCCATTTTTCAACTGCATTCATAGTAGTATAACTGCAGAATTTGATTTGTAGTCTAAAAATTATCTTAGCAACCCCAATAAATAAAATATACATTTCTCAAATAAATATTACCTTAGATTCTGCAGAAGAGAAATGGTGTGTGGCAGAAACCAAATTTTCCATTAGCAACTTCCACCAGTTTTCTCACAAGACTCCAGCTGCACCCACAGAACTTCCTCACTTGAAGAAGGGAATTACAGTTCCAAAGTTTAATACAGGATATTTAGCAGCTGAAGAGCTTTTAGTTTTTAATCTCAAATATTTAATTACAGAACTTCTTTTTCATGGAATTGTCCTATTGGTACTTCTTATTTTAAGAGACCTTTATTTCCTCTTTTTCATATTCAGTGCAAATGTGAGGAAGAAATTATTAAAACCAACTGAAAACTGCACCAGAGATGCCTGTTTTCCATTCAGGTAGAAGGAATATAACAATTTAAATTGCATTTTTCTGCTTAAATTATGTCTACGGATCAAATTCAAAGTGTGGATTTATGCTATATTGAGAGGATTGCAGGAATAGTCATACTCACAGTGTACTTCCTGACACATCCATCCTCCAGCTCTTCCAGATGCCATCTCATAGCTAACAAGCAGTCTTCATGTGGGGACTCTTCATGGTCTACATGGGCTTTCAGGATCACACTTGAGGCTTCACTGACCACAAGAAAAATATATCTGATCCCAAGAAGTGCCTTGAAAAGGCAGGATTTGCTTGCTGGTTGCTCAAAACAGTGTTTTGAAGAATCATGCCCACACAGATAGGGGCTCTAATTATTAGCCTAGTTCTTCTCATAGTTACTCTCAGAAAACAACTCCTCCAGGAGCTTTTGTTCTTTTCATCACTGTCCTCTTTACACAACCTTGTCCAGCATACTACTGCTCCTTATACAAAGATTCCTTCCTCAAGGAACTACACAAATCTGAGCAGTTCTCAGTGCAGCTTCATGTCTGTAGCTGCTTCTTCTAAACAATCCATTCACTTATGTCCATAATTTAGTGATATAGTCAAATCCATTTCATAGTAAAGTTGTATATTTAAGAGGCTGTACTTTGTATGGCCCAAAGACCAACAATAAAAAGCAATGGCATGTTTATTTATGTCCCAGTAGTCTGCCATTTTACATGTGCATAAAACCACTTACAGATCCATGTTACAGGTTGCTGGATAGATTGTACATTTTTGTTGTTGTTGCTTGACATTCCCTGAGTCTTGGAAATAAGCAGTTTTTCACTGAAACCTCAGACTGCTTTTTACTGTTCACTACTGCTCACTGTTTATGTAAATGTCTTTCCAACATATTGTCCATCCTTATTTTTTATCTGCTTCAGACTGCTAGGCTTCTGCTCTGTCTATAAAAAACAAAGAGAAAGATAAAGTCAATTTTTTTTTTGTCAGTACACATGGCATCTCAGAAAATGAATTGTAGCTCTACACATTATTAGATGTGCAGGTAATGATGTATTCCCCCTGCCAAACTCTTCAGAGATAATAAAAATTACATGCTTATTGCAGACACACTAATTATATGCAGTTACAGACAAAAAAAAAATTGAATGCTTTCCTGAAGTGTAGATTAGTCTGTATTGAATGCTGCCTTTGGCAATGCATTTAGGAATTTTATTTTAATTTTCTTAACAGAAAATTAGAAATATATTTGAAAACCATTAAATTTGAAATACTGCAAGTGAAGCTGATGAATTAAATTGATAGTGGAGTTTCTTCACCATCTATTCCTGAGTGAAAGGAAGGAAATTATTTCTTTGGCTTGCACAATGTGATTTCAGTGTTTCATAAAACAAGAGTATCTAGAGATGACAGACAAGACCAGGACTATGCCAGGGGTTGCAGAAACATATATAACTACAGTTCCTTTTCAACAGCTCAATAAAAAGTGACTTTGTAGATACTCTTCACTAATAATAGCAAAGGAATACAGAGGGGGATAAAAAGCCTTGGTCCTACATCAGGATAGGCCTCTGACAAGCTGAAATTTCCAAATAAGCCCTAAGAATTGTAGCACACAGGTTGTCACAGGTTGTGAGTGAGTTCCTGCCTGGCTTCAGCATTGCGGAGGACATTCCATCACAGTCCTCCAGACAGCCTGCCTCCTGCAAAAGTCTGGGTTTCCAGGCTTACATTTTGTTGCATCAGATTTGTTCAGCTAACAAAAGATATGTGTTTCTAATTGGTTTGGCCTAGAACTGGTATGTGGCATGGCACTGACAAAAATAAATCAGTTATAATCTGCAGGAAAACCTTTTTCAAGCTGTAAGAAAGTTCAGAACACAGATCGAACTACTGGGAACTCCCTTACCTTTTAAAAAGAAAGAACTGTGCTGTGCATCTCAAAAATGCATGGCTTAATTGGGAGAAAAAATGCCATGGACCTTTAATTCAAAAGAATGTCCTCTGTGAGTGTACTTCTTAGTAACTGTAGCTAAAAGAACCAGAAAATAAAAGGAGAAACACTATTAGTCTTAATCATCTTCTGGCTGTCTGCTGCTAGAAGAGCTGTATCTCACATGAGACAAGGGAAAGACTCTCAGCCACACAAATTCATTAATAGAGGGGTGGTTTTGGCCTTTTCTTTGTTTCTGGCAGTAGCAGGGAGCCCTGGTCCATGACATGGTGTCCCAAGCCCTGCACAGCAGGCAAACATCAAGTCAGCTGCTGCTTGGATAGTCTGAAGCATTCCCAAACTCTGGCGCTTCTGTAAAACCACTCACTGTCTTTGAAAGAGGATTGTTCCACATGAGTTTTTTCCTGGCAAAAACAAATGCTGCAAGACCCAGCATGTGAAATCCACACACAGGGCAGTAGACCTCCAGCCAGGTAAGGAGGGTCAGCAGGTGGAGCAGGAAAGAGGTGACGGTGCCTAAGTTTCAGCTACATCTGGAGATATGTAAATCACTGAAGACCTTAAAAGTAACTCTGAGGCTCAGTGGGACAGCTTGCCACCTTGGAAGCCTGTGCTCAGAAGCAAATAGACACTGAGCTAAGACACCTTCTCCATATGACTTGGGTACATGCCGGCCTACAGTATTTAAACTGCACCAGGCTGGAGTCCTGGGGATTTTTGGGAATTTGAGTCCCCAAAATTTCCCATTCTGCAGTCAGAGGTGCAGAGAGAGCTCAGAACCATCTGCACTGCCAGCCCCAGTTTGTCCTCTGTTAAGTGAACTCTCTTCTAGAAAGTAAAGATCAGCTGTAGAAAACCAGGTGTAGCTACAGCAATGTAAAGCAAGACCTTGTTTCCATTTTTTTTCTGTTTTTAATAGAGCAGCTACTAGCAGCAACATTCTGCTGGAGCAGTCAGCAGAGAACAGCATTTCTCCTTGTGCTCACACACTCAGTTTAAAGAAAAAGAAACATCTGTGCTCCTGTCTTTGTCTAGTGCATATATGAAGGCTCATTATTTTATTCTTTCTGTTACTACAACTTCCCTCTCTCCATAGAAACCATCGCTGACAATGCCTATGAGGTAGATCAGTCATTCTGGGCAGAAAGATTTCGTTTTAAATTCCCATTTTCGTACTCATTAAAAACAGCAACAAATCCCTTAAAGATATATTCATTGTTAATTATAATTATTCTATAAACACATTTTCATTTTGCAAATGTCACTTAGATTACAAGAAAAAATAACAAAAAGGTAGTATATAGACAATAAAGAAAAATATACTTTAGGCTACATTACTGCAAACTGCTTTTGTCTAATGGAAGAGCGTAAAAGAAACTAGCAGCCCACAATCCAGTCAATTTCCTAGCACAAATTAAACTTGGATACAATGAAGTTCTCCTGGGGGAGAGCATAATCACTGTTTTCCAAGATGCTTTATCCCCTAACCTGCTCTGAACTCCCTTGTTGCTTTGAACTTTCTTCTTTACAGGACTTAGGCATGAGGGGAATCTTCCATTACATGGAAGGGGCAATGGCATGGTTGTACTAAAAGCACTTTCAAAACCACAAGGGAAAACATGTTAAAAAATAAAAACCAAAGAACAACTTCTCTATATTAATTTGGCATGTTCAAACTCTATAGCCAGAATTACCTTTTGTTAATCAACTGTATCTCTGCAAACCTCCCCAGAGCTAAATACAAGCAATGCGCTACAAAAATATCAATGCAGAAACAAAACAGAAGTAACTATTAAAACATACCTCAAGAAATCTGGTATGGATAAACATTTTTCATGTCTTTTTTCTGTTGGTACCTACGTGAAAATTGTTCAAGCTTATCCAGGCAAAGAAATCTTACATACAAGGGACTACTATGAAGTTACACTGAGAAATCATGTATTAAGAAATTACTAGCTGATAATTTGGTCTAGTTTTGTTTTTTAGGCATCTGAGCTGCCCAGCTTCACCTTGAATTTAATGATCTATCTATACAGCACTATTGTTTGGTCAGATATCCTTCCCTCCCAGCCATCTCTGTTTACATAAGGTAACGTAAGGTAATTACCTGTATCAGAAAGGTACTAATGAGAATAATTCTCATTCTCTTCAAAACTAGATGAGAATATATCAAAAGAGATTTGAAGCATGACCTTGCAAACCAAGGTATCCAACATGAATGGGGTTTCAAAAAACTGACTATTAAGGAGCTGCATTTTACAAACCTCTCATAAGATCTTTAGAGTTAGGTAAGCCCAGGGATACAGTTCTGTTTTCCACAGAATTTTGAGCCGAGATGGGAAAGTCCATAAGTTCCTGTAATTTGCCACAGATTTATGGACTAGTGAGAAAGTAGGTGCTAAAAAGGATTAATTCCTGATTTACATATTCTACTAGTAAAGTGGCAAGGTCTTATGGAACAAACACAACAGCTGCAAATTACGTAATTATGTATCTGTATGCAAATTTGCAGACATCTCCTAAATGTTGGAATACTATTTGCAATGCTAATTAAGTGCTTTTTATTACCTCTGCATAATTCCTACATGTGATCCTGTGCCAGATGTCACTGTCACTTGGAAAGCCTTTATTGTCAGGTTAGCTGAGGCAGCAAGCATTAACACTGCTCATAAAAATCCTAGTTTTAATTAAATTTCCTGCAGTGTCCCAATAATTGCTCATTGTCTTCCTGTCCAAATCATGTTGTTGATTTCTTTTTTTCAAATTTCACACCTGAATCATAACTTCCAATGCATAGAAGTCTTCTTTCTCCACCTCAGCATTATTAAATATATTAAAAAGGAAAGAAAGACAGGATAAGTAACATCTTCAGATGCCAATACCAGTTCCCTATGGAAGTTTATGCAGTGAATACCAAGAGAAAGACAAATAAGGGATACTGATTTTGAAAAATGTTAAACTGTCTCTGTGCAGGAAGAAGTTATATGGAGGTTGCAATCATCGGTGGCATCACTCCTTCCCACTGTAACCCTTATATTCAGAGTATAGGATCATATTTCCTCCTTAAGCCATTTTTATGAAAGGCCTGATTTTAACAATGTCTTCCACATAAATTTCTTAATCTTAGGCCAAATGTCTGAGCAAGTATGCCAAGGAAAAAAAAAATGGTGAGAAGAAACGAGCAAGAAAATTAACTCTTTTTTCCTCTGAAAAAAGCAACTCTCAATTTGTTACTTTTAGTAGGCCAGGATCCAATAGAGTGTAACTGGACACTTCGAATGTCTTGTTAAAAGAAGCTTAGTAAAAACTTTATGATACCCTTGATTTAAACCACTGTCCTACAACACTTTAAGTCACAAAGTAATGACAGACCTCTCCCAGGTCCCAGTTATGGAACTGCAGTCGTTTTAAAGACTCAGCTGGCCAACCTTTTTTGACTGAACCACTCTGTTGTTTGCAGAAGCATGATAGTCTTTTGTGTATTCTCCCATCCTGGCTACGCTTCTCAACACACTCACCAAAGACCCTGATTATACTTGATATGACTCACCCAATGCCAAAGACCTTGGCACTGAGTGAACAACAAAGGACTCTGCAGAAAGAATTTTAACCACAGTTGAGAGTGAAACATTAAATCAGACTTCTCCAAAAAACAAATAAATATTACTGTAGGCTAGCCATGAAGCTGAATCTTCCAAAATGTCTCATTATTTGGAGTTTACTGCTACATAAGTTGCTGATGGAAGCACTTTTTGACAAGGTATATAAAATTATCCTTGGTACAAACTCTACCTGGTTCAGCTTAGAATAAATCTGGGACTAAGGTGGATTAAACTCTAGCCTTTTTTTTCCATCTTCCATTTTACAGTATTTTCCATCAAAATGATTACCTGTGAGATTTAGGAGTATCAGAGTGAAATCAGAAAGGTTGCTGGGGTGAGATTCAACTGTAGATTATAACATCATTCAATTGTACTTCACCTGGAGGTTGGCTGGAGGTCTGTGTAGCCAAAGTGCAAGAAAGATGCAGGAATTTTATTTTATTTTATTTTTAAGGAGCTGATAGAAAAAAGAATCTGCAATAAACTCTGTTAGATCAAAAATTAGCGCTGGCTGTCATAAATTAGGGCTGGCTAACTCGATCCATCAAGCTGTCTACTGAGAACATTAAGGAAATCTGCATTACTTTCATCTAACTGAGGACCAGTTTTATGGACAAGCCTTATCCAACCATTCTCCATTGCCATTTGGCTAGGAGCTTGGTGTCTGAACTGAAAAAGAGAAAGAACACCCTAGAATTTACACCATGTGTGTGTAGCTGTCCACAAGACTGGTCCTTTAGAAGAATTCATGTATATTTTGCTTTTGTTTGGGAACTTTATCCTCATTCCATGGGTTTAATGTGAGGATTAAAATACTCGGAAGGCTCATGTGGATACCACTGCCACCTGTGTTTTTATTTCTTCCTGTTTCTTTATCAGCCAACCTTTCTTTCAAAATATTCTGAAAAGCTGGGTTCTGTACTGGCTACAGTATATACAGAACATATAGAATCATTAAGGTTGGAAAAGACCTCCAAGATCATCACATACAACCTTTGAACAAATATGAATAATAGTTCAATGCCAGCCTATTCACTAATTCACTGCTTGGTATTTACAATTAACCAAGAGGGCGTAGTCACCACTTCAACTCCTCCAGGTTCCCCAGAGGACAGGTAAAAATCATTACTCTAGAATGTTTCAAATCCTGAAGAACAAAGTAGAAGAAGCTAGAAATTGCAACAGAAATACCACTTCCACATCTACTACTACTAAACATTATTATAGCACTAGGTTAAAAAGTGGCATGAAACTCTAAAATAATAAATAAACTGTATGAGTTTAACATTAATCTGAGTTCTAATAAGGTTTGCCTAACAGTAGCATAGCTATATTTCAGAAATATCTAAAATGATGAAATGTGTAAATACCACATGCAAGCAGTAGAATGGTATAAACTTGTGTTCTTGAAATTTGAGATGTTAACTTTCTTAAAATCTTTCTTCAGTCTGTTATTTCTCATCTTATTTAATTGCCTGGTTACTAAGTCTAACTAGCAACGATTTCAGCTCCTTTAATCAGATGAAAATCATACAAAGAAAAATGAAATGTACTTGAGACAATTTTTAAACTGTTCACAGTCTCTTCCTTTTTCTATTTTTTTTCTTGACACTCTTATTCATTTTAGAATTTCTAGATTGCTGTATCACAGATTTAGCATTTCAATCTGGGCTTTTCCAACTGTAAATTCAGTCTCTTTGTGGATTTTCATTACAGATATGCTGCTGCAGGTTTATATTAAGATGGTCAATTATATTAAGTGTCTCATCAGTTCCACCAAAAATCTCCTCCTTTACTCTTTTTCAGTAACTATGTGCATTGCAGTTACTCTCACACAAGTACATATAAAACATGTACAAATGAAATATCAAACTAAACCATTTCTAACAATAAACTACTGCAATTACAGTACAAACTTAAGTTTACAAAGCAGGGTTTAAATGGTAGCTATTAGTCTTCTGCATCCTAGAAAATCAAGTCACATATTTGAAAGCAACCAAAGTCCAGAATCTGGATTTATCTAATTTTAGGAAACCTAGTCTTAAGCCACTGGTCCAAATGTTAATCATTGCCTGATCTTGATTCATTTAGTTCAGTCCCTGTCGGAACCCAGGACACCCCTCTGGGTGCCCTGGATGGCCCGAGCCCCTGGCAGGGGGCTCTGAGACCTTGGCATGCAGCCAAAGACATGTGGGGTTTTGATCTTAGCCCATGGAGCAAATTACCAACTCCATATGAAGAATTACAAGTCACAAAAGTTTAGATAGAACAATAGCAGTGATCACAGGGTGAAGGGAAAAATTTTAGGATTTTGTACATGGGGGGTTGGGACTTTGTACATGGGGGTCTGAGGCTCCAGGATGGAGGAATCAGGGCATGCCCTGTCTTTCTTCCTTCTTCTTCATAGCCTCCATGATCTGGGTGATGTTGGCACTTTCTGATTGGTTTAGAATAGAAGCTGACTGTCTAACATAGGTGATAGCTATTGGAACAGAATTGTAAATACAGGACATGTAGTTTTAGTATAAAAGATAGCACCAGCCTCGTGGGAGGGGAGTGTGCCTTTGGCTGACCTGCTAAACAGATCGCGGCAGGCCAGACAGAAAATGTTCTAGATAACAATTAATAAACAACCTTGAGAACAACAGCCGAAGACCTCTGACTCCTTCTTGGACAGCCAGGCTGGAAAAAGGACTTTCTAACACAATCTCGGGATCGCCCTGATAGCGGTGACTCCCAGAAGTCCCATAAATTCTACCCCCTTGTTGCTGTAGAGTACATTGTAATGCAGATAACATTAATACAACACTTGTCACTGTCATCCATGTATTCATTATCTAAGGAAGGGCTTCAAGTCACTGGTCTTTTCATCTTGCCAGAAATGTCATAGAGATTTCATGAACAGACTTTTCCATCCATTTCCTTTGGAAAAGTGAGGACAAAAACCCAACCAAAGCAAAATAACAACATTCCTTATACAGTACCTTTGTTTTCACTACACAGAAATTTTGTTTTCAATGAAAGCAGCTACTGCTGAACATTTGCGGTGAGTCTAAGTAACTTCGGCACCCATTTCTTGAGTTATGTGAATAATTATTTTGGGGAGTTTTCTGGTTGACTCCATAAAATAAAACAAACCACTTTGAAACATTTGTAAAAATTAAAATGAAGATGCTGGACTATATTATCCATTGTGTTATAAAAAAAAAAATAAATAAATGTGTATGATTTTAAATTAAGCTGAATTCTGAAACCAAAGTAGATATGTCTCATTTTGACAAAGCTAAACTGAAATACATAGATTTCCCCAATTTTTTTTATTGATCAAAAAAACCCCAACAATTCAAGGGTCAATCTGCACAGTTTTAATAAAGTTTGTTTCCTGAAAAACTTCAGTTGGTGCAGTTATTCACATAACTTCTATTGCAAATTAGAGAAGTTCATTTCTTATACCACCTCTAAAAATGTCATCTGAAATTGCTATTGCTATAGGTGTGAAAAAGATAATAAATATCACCAAAGCAATCTTGAGTAGTAAGGAAATTATGACTACCAAGATCTAAAGAACAAATTAATCTTGGCTACCGCTCAGCTGCTTCCCAGCAAGCTGGCTCCAGGAATTCTTTGCTCCTTTGAGATCACAGTGTTCTATTTATTTCTTTTCAGCAAGAAAAGTTCCCATTTAGTGATTTTTCTAGAAGTATATCCAAGAAAACTTATGTATTATTAATAGTTAAGCTTCATACAATCAAATGATAAAGCTAAGGGTCACACAAACTTCTGGGATTAGGACAAGCCAGCTGATAATATTTTGAGACTAGTTTTCTCCTGCAGCAAGATTGTTGGACTTCTACCAAAAAGAGAAAAATTTATTTTTTAATACCTCAAGAAAGACTTATATGCCCCATATACTGGTCATGCATAAGAGTTTAGAAGCAGTACTGCAGAGGAAGGGAACTAGAATGGTAACTATGAAGATTCAGAAACCTGACAGCCATGCTAACCAGAAGACATGAACAGATAGAACTTGTTTTATTCTATGAACATTAAAAATAAAAATATAACACAGGTGACACAAATACGGATGAGGTTTAAGCGCAGCTGAAAGGATAAACCTGAATTATACCATTCCAGATAGAAAGGTTCTGTTGTAACATAGACATTTATTTATTTCCTGAAGGAAATCCTAAATGGAAATAGCAAAGATCATTTAGATTAGCACAGAATATTTTAAGGTGGACTTCTGTAGTCAAGTACTTGTAAATTCAGGTAATCTTACCCCAAAGACTTTCATAGGAAAAACACCTAAAGACTCAGAAATAGGCTAGTTGTGGCATCATACTTGTGATGAAATACATCACACAGTATGAAGCCTAAGGATAAAATTTTAATTTTCCAGCAAAGCCTGAAAATTGTGAATTGAAAAAGGAAAGTTTAAGAGGAATGGGGATATGTACAAAGCTTATTGAAATTTATCAAATAGAGGTACCACTTGGCCATTTCTACCAACCACAAAAAGTTGATAAGGTTAGGAACATAGATATATTCATATGAAAGTCACATAAGGCCAGGGAGAGCCCTGGGATTTTTTTCAAGTTTAAGACATGAAAGAGAAGCCACAGCATATGACTAAAAGTGAAAGGTACTCCCCAGCTGTTTTTTAAAAGCTTCCAGAAATAAACCTCAGACTCAGCCAGTGTTAATAGGGTCAGAATTTCCATGCCAAGCAGTGATACCAAAGGGACTGAAGAAAAGAGATGTAGTTCTAATGTACTAATAATGACTTGCCTCCTTAGATTTTTATAAAATGCCATGCATTCAGTTCTTCAGCCTTTCTGCCCCAATACTCACAGGAGTCCTCTACTGTGAGCAGGTACACCAAAAGCATGGGTAACACTAGAACAAATGAACTCTAGGAGAATATACTACTTGCCAGCCTTCTGGCTTTTCTTCATATATATTTTCAGCTGCACAGTACCTGACTGTGTGGAACTGACAGCCTTGTGCTGAAAGGCTTTGAAAAAAAACATGCATACAAAGTTTTGGAAAAAAAAATGACATATACTTCAAATTTTATTGTAAGGAAGTTATTTTCATTGTTTCATAAATCTGGTGCATGGCCCAGTCATTCTGTAAGTCTGACAGACAGCATAGCTTCATATTTTATGCTTCCTTTTTTTCTTTGCATATTCTGGTGTAGAGAGTCCTGATGTCTGTCAGCAGTTTTCTGAATATGTCATGGTAATTTCAAGCTGCTTTTGTTCAAATAAAAGAACTAAGATGAAAGACATATACAGAAATCATTTATCTTCAAACTTCTTCAAGTTCAAATAATTCTTTAACTATTCTTGCACTCCATTCATCCTGTAAAGCAATTTTCTTCAGTTTGTTACAGAGTCTACAATACAGGAATAGGCTTTGCATTTATGCTTCTAATGGTCTCCAAGGAGATCTAACCCACCATTCTTACAGTTCAAGGTCATATAGTTTTGGTCTGAAAGTCCTTTCATTCATTAATTAGTTATGTTGAAGTCAAATCCATTATTGGATCTAGACAGAGATGATTCTGTTGTGCCTTTCAGCTTTCTCTTGTTTTGTTCTTGACAGGAGAAACCACTTTTGAACCATCTCTCTGTGTCAGTAAGAATCCCAGGCAGTCAAAATAAGATTTGGGCTTTTTCAAATGCAGCTACCCCTATGTTTATTGAGTACTGACATATCTTTACAATAATTATAATAGAAAACAAAACCCTTAGAATACAAACAGGTTGATTATATCCCCCTCTGCAGCAGAGGTGACCTTAATCTTGTTCCACATTTGTCCTGAAAGGAGTCAGAGGGAACTTGCTGGTAAATCTGAGACTCTTCCTACACACAGGACACAGCTCACCCAACTACAAACAGTCACCTTCACTTCAGGCATGGACTTCATGCATCACCTTCTGCTTTTCTTTCTCAAATAGAATAGCATACCACTAATAAGAATCAAAGTCCGTAGGTCCCCAAAGGTTATGATTGAAAGGTAACATTCTTCTGGTCATCAAGATTTACCTTAATAAGATTAACACTGTCTCTTGCTTCACCTGTACTGGTTCCAGCCCTGCACACAGATTCTGATGCAGAGGAAAATTAAGAAACAGAAGGTCACTCTGCCCATTTCCATTCCATTTGAATGGACCCTTGAAGGTTCCGACATGGTAGGAAGTGTGTGCACTTTCAAGAATCCTGAAAATGTTAAACCTCTCCCCAGAAATTGCGACTGAACTCTTTCAACTTTCCAAAAGCCGCTCTGTGTCTTAATATAATTAGAGCAATCTTGGTATCCTTGCTTCCTACAGCTGTTCCTTACGTCTGCAAGTAACCTGTCAGAAAATTCAGCTCCCTGGTAGGAAGAGAAGACTGACAGATGGTGAATAAATTCAAGGCTAGTTTATTTTTATAACTGGAAAATAAATTTCAGACATCCTGGTGATCTACAGATTGTTTCCAGGTCTTTCTATTTTTATGAAAGATAAAATATGACTTGGATTCATGATCAGGTAATTTAATTTTAGCCAAATTGCAGAGAAAAGTAAATGCCAGCTCTTATTCTAAACTTTAACCTTCTGAGCCACGGAGACATTTATCTTGTATAAAAATTATTGCAATAATAATAATATTTTCTGGTTTACAACTAATTAACCAGGAAATTAATATTTGGTTTTATGAACACATTAAGCAGATGGTACTTATTGTTGAAATTATCCCATAAAAGTACGTGTATTTAGACTTGGTTACAATGCAATGCAGAAGACTCTTTCAAAGGACTGGTGTAGTGATTTTTCTTTTAATTTTTTTTAAGAAACATTTTAAATCTATACCATTCAACCTTGAGGTTAACTGTGGTGACTCCATAGATAAATTAATTTCAAAATTATTGTTGTAATCATTTGCCTTCAGAAGGAGGACAGAGAGAGCAGTATTAATGTAAATAACTTGCACAGTTAGAATTCTAATCTCATTAGTTTCATCACAATCACTGATAAACTGAATAACTGTTATAAAAGTTAAAGAATGGAATAGCCACTCCTGACCCCATTGAAGTAAGCATTAAACTTGCCTTTAGTTTTTGCAAAGCTTCAATATCCTTCAAATAACACTCTTAAAGCAATCCTATTATCTGCAAGAAACTTGCAGAGAACTGCTGCCATTCTTCTACAATTTAAACATTCCATTCCACAATAATTCCCTCTGAAATTCACTGCAAACTGCCCTTGACTAATAGGAATGATACAATAACTGCACATGTACTTCTGCCTGGTTTTTAAACAGAGTTTTTCATACTCTATCATTAATTCAGATTCACTATCATTCAGTCACTGAAACTGTGTGCAGTTAGAAAAGAAGAACTTTCTGAGTTTCAAATCAATTCTGTATTTCCTAAAACTCTACATATTATTTAAGGGCACTGCAGGAGCATGTTACACAGAATTATACACGCAGCCTGCACTCCCAACAACAGTCCTGTTGTTGATTTTGTACCATCTCCAAATAAACAGATACTGAAACTGGCTTAGGCACTCGTGTGGTAACTGGCTACCCTGTCACTTTGCAGGTGAAAAAAGACTAGAGAGAAAAATTCATGCATTAGATAGATCTACAAACCATCTCTTTATTTCCCTTGTCAAGTCAAGCAAAAGGTGGAAATATTTTTAAGAACTTCACAGTTCATTTAAAAAAAATCTTACCAATGAAAGAAATGGTTACATAAATTATTGCTCAACTCAACATGAGAGAATACACACCTGTATGAAATCTGATCCTCCTTACACACGCTAACTGCAACTTGATCAGAAATTTTCCAAGCTACATGACTATAGCTAAGGCTCTAAAACCTTTTAAAAAGAGGTTAGTGGCCTGACATTCAAAAGTGGTAATTCTGCCTATTATTCTTTATAGCATGGTTGCAGAAATATTAAAGCAAATAGATGAAATATTTGTCCTACTGACAGAAAAGAAAAACAATCTATGAATCACTGGGTGCTCAGCAGAGTGGAAAATCAAACTAAAAAATCAGGTATCTAAATTTAAGTGGAAGAACATGATTTTTGGCACAGACCTGTGCCTCATAACTTCTGGCAATCTCATTCCATTCTCCTCTGCTATGAGGACAAGGATCCACATACAGAAGGCAATTCAAATGTTATTTGGACTGTGTCTATATTAAACTGAAAGGCAACTTAATGAGATTAGATAGATAGATAGATAGATAGATAGATAGATAGATAGATAGATAGATGTTCCTAAATCGGGTATCTCAATTAAATTACCAAAGTTAAGTTGGATATATTCCAGCTAAGTTTAGAAGGTCTTGGACACATTCTCAAAACTAGAAATACAAATTCACTTAAAGGTGTTGTACTTAAACAAATGTAGAAAGATTCACAGCAGACATCTAAAAGCCAACCTAAACTATAATTAGTTGCAACAAAAAATGTAATTTTTACTTTGTTTCAAAAAATTATGCATAAAGCATGAAGTCCCAATTAAGCCAGACTATAAATTTATGGCAATTTATTACAACATAAAGTGATGGTTAAGCGACTCAGAACCACTGACCTGGAAACCTGGAATCCTGTGCTCCAAAGTGGTTGCAGGCAGCCTGCTGAGGAGGTTGGGCAGGAGAAATGGCAGGAGCCCTGGCATTCTGATTAAAAAGATCAGCTGGAATAGCATCAAAAATTGGGCCACCAACATACAAACAACTGCTGGGAAGTTCTTTGGAGCATTCTAAATTTATATTTACATGACTCAGTATTGCTTCTGGCTTACTGAAAATGGCATGCTGCTTCAATTAGACAAGATGCATCACAAACCACAAACAGTAATCCATCAGAGAAGTTTTTGAATCAACCAGGCCTGTCCTCAGAATATTTGCAGACACACTCTGTTGCAAAAGGTATTTTATCTGGGTGCGTACAGGCTGATTTCACTGGATGCAGTGGTATCTCCAAGTTTCTTACTAGTTACTGACAAACATGCTAGACTGGTGGGCACCTATACCAGTTTCGGTATAGGCAGGTTCCTTTGTTCTGTAACTCACCTGAGAAAGTTAAAAAAGAATAGATTTTTAGATGTAAACATCCTGGGAAAGTGAGAATTGCAAACTGTGCAGCACTTGACAGGAAGAAGGGTACTCTAGAGCCTCGCAGAAAACCATAGTGTCCCTGGGAAAAAAATTCACTCTGAAATCAAGATTCTAGGCATTTCAGAGGACAAAAGACTTTCATTCTATTATGAAAGCTTGCCTGTACACACACTGCTTTCCTGTTTGTCCCTGAAAAAAAGCAGCTATTGCGTATCTCCTAAAATGAGAAATACCTTTGAAGGCATTGAATGTTTGTCATCCTATGCTGTGGAAGAGGCCTGGATCTTCTTCAATGTATCAGGGGAAGCTGTGTCACTGGTTTCAGCTGCTCAGGAATTTTCCATCTGATCTCTTTTTTTTCTTCACTTTATACACAGTAGTAAATTGCACAAACCACTGAGTGAATGAAACCCACTAAAATCAGCTCTGAAACTACCAATGATTACACTGTGGTCTGGTTTTAAACCACAATTTGAAGCAGACATCTCTCCTAGCCTCAAGTGAGCTAAGCCTAGACTAGAACAAGAAATACACCATAAAGTTACATTCTCTATCAACTCCTGGAGGTTAGGCCCTTGAGCAAGGGTAATTTAGCACTGAAATTACATTGTCTTTTCTTGGAAATATCTGTGATCATCACCATCTGTTTCATGCAATAAAAAAAAAGTTGTTGATTTGACGCTGTACCTTCTATATCAGAATAAAGGCCAGTTCCTATTTGCATCAAGCAGGGGGGAAAAATGTAATTATAAATTATAATTAAAACAAGCACATGATTTTCCATATTTTAATGAAGCAAAGGTAGCTGCACTTGTTTACAGCTCCAATCAAATTCAGATCACGTTAATTGGAATTTTCAGTTTCAGACGAGTAAGACTCTAGCAAGCAGGTAGAGAAAGAGCTCTAATGAGTTTCCTCACCACAGAAAAATTATCTGGCAAACAGTACAAAGATCACTCAAATGAAAACAAATACTCAATAAAGCAGATAATTGACTGCAATCTTAGTTAATAAGATGGCCCCAAACTGCCCTGCAAAAATGCCAAAGCAACTAAATATAAATGTTTATCTTTGTTAGCAAAGGAAGAGGAACTTCTGTGTTTATCTGGGGAACTTCTATACAGTTTAGTGGGAGTCTAAAATACCTTAAAATTAATAAAGCATTTTATGTCGTTGTTTCTGGTTTGAAGTTTTCTTTCAGTATTGAATCTGATAGTCTATGATCTAGAGTCCTTCCCATCCTTTGAACCTGTCAGCATCAGGATTTGTTTACAGTGCCAAAAGAGGATGCTAAAATGGAAGACTGATCACTAACATTTTTTAAAGGCCTATTAATTGTACCTGAGGATATTCTCAACTCAACATATATACACATGCTTGTACACACATACACATATGTATATGTGTGTACATGTATATATGTGTCTATATGTACCCCAATCTAATGACAACACAGCAAATTTAATCCTCTTTTTTTCATTACAATTCATCTCCTTCAAATACTGAAACAGATGATCAGGGAAACAAGCCTTCCAAAAAGAAGATTCCCAGAATATCCGTGTTGCCTGAGAATTCCTTCTTTTTTTTCAATAAATAAATAGAATAATCAAAGGTCCTTTCTACAATGCTGTCTCAATGTGACTCAGCATGAAAAAGTCTAGAATAGCATGCAGACAACAACAGAAATTCTCTGGTCAGCAAGGTACTGCCTATGTGGTGAGAATCCAACCAATTCAGTATTACTGCCTGCATACTATTATGTGCTGTCTGCATACTATTAAACAGCTTCAGTGTTTTCCTTAACCAAGACAAAAACAGCTAACTATTCCTTTTGCCCTGGAGAGCATGGCAGAGAAAGTATCCAATGTCCTTTTCAAAGCAGGTTGTGGGAATTGGTTACTAGGGACAGAATATTTGGTATGTCTCCTTCATTATGCCCACCTTATGCCTCACCTTTCTGTTCATCCACCAATCTTTATGATGAATTAATGACAACAAAAATTCTTTTGGGTAATACCTATATTTGAACAGCTCCATTCAAAAAGCCATATATAGTTAGTTTATAGTTTTCTAAACTACATAAATAAGATGCCATTGTAAAGAATGAAGAAACTAATCCCCATTATATCCTTCGTAGCATTTGATCGTAAAAGAATCTCATTTCTTTGAATTTCTGATTCCACATCCTCCCTGCTATTTCAGGGAGAATGTTATTATACAGAGCTATTTTTAAATGGCTTTAAATTTAAAATTTAAATTAAAATCCTTCTAATGTCAGATTTTTGTGAATGGGTTACTAATAATGGAGCAGTTCCTCCTGGAAGTCTCAAAGTCAGAATTGAAATAATCTCTTCCCCAACTCTCCAACACAGCCATTTACCCCAAACACTTTCCCACAACTTCTTCTCAGAGTCAATTTTCTTTCTTATGAATGCTCATAGAATTTAGTGTTGCCATCTTTGTTAATGTAACTTCTATCCATACCAATGAAAGCTCCTAGAAGCAGACTAAAGCACTTGGAAACAGATGACCTGCTAGTGAACTCAGCAAATCCAAAGAACTGAGAAAGTGTATAAACTTTAATCTTTATCTAGACTTTGTGCTTCCTTCTTCCCCTCCCCACCCCCACCATCAATAAACTTTCAGTCTTCCTTTCTTCATAGTTCAAAATCCTTGTTACATTTTCATACAATGACCTGACTAATTTCCTCATGGATCTGCCACCCTAAAGAGAGAAGGCTGACAGTGAAGCTGCTATGGGGCAAACAGACATTTCCACTCCAGCTGCTTTCCACTCTCAAGAAAAGTGTTCTGGTTCTTCCATTTCATCTCCCCTTCACCTGATTCTGACAGGACAACATAAACCCTCTGCTACACTTGCTTAGCCTCTTACTTCTAGGTTTTAAAACTAAACTTCTAACACTTTGAGTAGTAAATGATCCTTAAAATTAAAAAAGCAAAGGCACGCCAGATGAAAAGCAGGAGGGACACAAAAACAAACCACCAAGCATCCTCAACCTCCTCTGCAACCTCCCCTCTGCTACAGGAAAGGATTTTACTATTTCAAATCACAATTCAAGCCAATTTCTTTCACAAATCAAAACTCCACAGATGATTATGGTGAAGAATAATACTTATTTTGTTACATATGGTATACATCTGGTATCACTGGTACTGTTATACATCTAGGAAAAAAAAAAAAACTCTTTTTGAAATAACCTTTTCACATATGTGAGCAGAAGGTAATCCATCAGTGTAATGGCAATTAAAAATAACAGGAGTGTAACTTCCTCGTTGATGGCAATTTGAATTGAAGCAACTCACAAACATGACCCTCATGCAGCTCCTGCTTTTTGCTGAAGATATGTCAAGGAGGATCAAGATATGACATAACGTACAGACAGATTCCCAAATGCGCACTCATATCAGAAAACTGAAATTTCTCCATTAATACAGAATATACTTAAAGTAAATAAAGTATATTAGATCGAGATGCATATTCCAGTTCCTTTCTTCTTTCTCTCACAAAGGTACTAAGCCAATGATTACCTCTAAGCATTACAAAATTACAAGATTTTGCTTTCATACTATTGCAGATTTCCTGTGATAAGAATCATAGTAACATAGAGATAGACCTCTGTGTTGGATGGTATCTGCATTCACTTGTTATAAGTGATTGATTCTGTCATCTTGAAGAAACCAGTTAAATCCTCTGCCTCAATTCTCCCTTCTTCAAAACGGAGATACTAATCCTTTATTCCAGATAAGGTCTTTCACCAGATGTTGCAATAAAAATATTGTGTAATTAGATAATATTACTACTGGTCTTACTAATTTTTTATATTATATGTTTTTTTATCATTTTAGATGGATTTTAGTAACTGCAACAAAAAAAAGGGCCTATTTCTTTGTCCTAGTTCAGCCTTACAGTATCTGGTTTATGCATCACATACTTACCTACCTTTGGAGTTTGAATTCAATATAAAGTATCCCTGATGCAATTACACTGCCTTCATTAATAGAGGGTACAAGCAAATATATTTTTAAAAATGTTTATCTTGGAGATGAGGCTACCAAGTTTCTAGCAAGCTTTTATGTGATGAGAAGCAAAGAATCTGCAAAAAGTAGACAAATACTAACAACTGTGATCTTACCAAATCTGAACTCTAAGCTGATGCACAGAGCCGGCAAACTCTGAAGCAAAGGATCCTTGTGGTTTGTCCAGCTGGAACAAGAAGGCAGCAGACTATAAAAGGCAATCTGCCCAAGTTTCCTCAGGTATTTCTGCTAATATGTAGTTTCCATCTGCGTTATTTGTAGTATTTCAACCAGGGCACAGATGGGATCTACAGGCATCTACAAAAGTGCATGTATTTACAAGAGAATTAAAATAACAAGAGATCTAGAAGCCATTTGGCATGCTGTTGGTCTATCTTGCCATACTGTAAGGAAAAAAAACTGAAAAAAGTTCCCTTGTAAAGGACTTAAAGGAAAATGATATAGAGGTATATTCTAAAAAAAGCAAAAGCACATGATATTCCAAAGGAAATAACATGACATTATACCCACAGCTGTGATAATGTTAGTATAGTGACCCATGATTACATACCAAGCAAACTGGAATTATTATATTATATAGAAAAAGGTGCTGAACCAGAAAAAAAAATAAAAATATTAAGAGAAGTGGGGATAAAGCACTTAAAAGCAAATACAAAGACAATATCTATCGACACACCTGCTATTTGTTTCTGTCAGACCTGTCAGTCAGTGGTTTTAAGATGAGAGATTGGAAGCAATAGCATATGTGTCTGCTAGTGGAAGCTGCAAAACTATTATAACAGAAAGCAGTGTCTTGTAGGCAGTAGAGAATCAAGGGAAATGGTGCTGAGAGTTTCCATTACTCTGCATGCAATCTTCCATTGCAAGAATGTTTGAGGCTGTTATATGCCTAAAAGACAACATATTAAAAGGGGCAAGGACTGGCCCAAAGTTTGTCCAAATCTCACATCTTTTGGAAACCACAATTGACATACATCTCTCTCATGTCAATCCAGTATTGCAGGCACATACAGGATGGGGTTTGGTGGAATGGGAATTTAATTTCAAATAACATTGTGCAACCTATATACCATCTACTCTGTACCCAGTGTAATTTCCAGCAGTTTCAAGAAATGATCTAATTTTTGCTTTCTGTAATTCCCTATCAAGCAGAACATTTCCATTCCATAACATATTTGAATAGGGACCACTAATATGAGAGCCTGGAAATTAGACAAGTTTTTAATCCTTTTGGCATCTTTCTCAGGGCTGTATGACATAGGCAAATGTCTCAGGATCCTTGGAGACCTCACCAGTAAACCAATTAAAGGGAGTACTATTTAAGCTTCTGAATTCAGCAAGTGAGAAGAACACTAACCATCTTCTCACAACACCATATTAAGAATATAACAGCAATACCTGACCCACATTTCTTTTTAGAAAGATATATTCCCTCAAATCAGAGTCGATGCCGTGTGCTGCATAGGTATTCGAGTACTAACTTTCTTTGTCTAAACAACAGAAAAATCTGTCCATAGAAAGTTGGCCTGATGGAATCTGTCCATAGAAAGTTGGCCTGATGGAACTCAAAACACTTCTATGATATAAATATTAAATTTAAAAATATTGGAAGAATAGCTTCATGCTTCCTTCCCCTTGCCTTTCCCCTTCTCCCAGGATTTTAAAAAAAATATATCTTCCCTACTGTTCCCCCTTGTATACATAGAGAGAAACCTTAGTTCCTTAAAATCTTTGCTCTAGTATCACTGTGAGATTTTGTGAAAGTCTGCAGTCAGGGGTACACTATGATCTTGAAAATAAAGTCAGATTGTTAATTTACATATATTTGTTTTGTCAAATGCTAATCAAATATTGACATTAATCAAGGCAAAACAAACTTGATCCTTGTGCATACATTGTCCATCCTTTAAGCAGCATATTGTGACCTGAGTAGGAAAGATTTTCTGAGAGAAGTCCTGATAAAAGCAGTATTAACAACTACAAGCTAAATTATAATGCAATAAGTCATTATTTTATATCCTTAAATCTTCATGAAGACAAGATTTCCTCTAAGGAAAGGAGAGTGCAGCTTGATTGCTGTCAAGGTGGAAAGGAAATCACACATGACTGCAAGGCATGAGGGCAGAGGGAAGGGGGAGAGACAAGGAGGACACCAGAGTCAGCAGCCAAGTGAGGAGGACCAGCTAAGGGAGATCCTGCTGAAAGGAAGGTCAAAGGATTTTTCTCAGGAACTCACATCACTGAAGAAAAATATTCAAGGAAGCATCCACTGGGGCCACATTAGACAGCTCAGTCATGTGCACAAAGAGGGTCCTATATTACATACAAAGAAATGGTCTAGGGTGCCTTGAAAGACTTGCAATTTAGAGAGCCTGAAGGGGCTTTCTAGTGTTTATATACAAAAGACAGGATCTAATGTCCATGGACCATTTGGCAACTTATTGAGGAAGACTGACTTCTCGTGTAGATGATCACTGATTTCAGTGAGTTCATAATAACATCTTTGATACCACAAATCCATCAGTTACACAGACACAGAGTTTAGAGAATCAGACAAGAAGGACATCTGCACTCCTGTATTACACAATCATAGGGCTGACCTGAATTCCTGTGTAAAGTGAAACACCATATTTAGGAGGAAAAGAAACTCCTTCAGTCTAAGCTACTATTTTCCTTCAAAAAACATCATTAGTCCCATATGTGTGACACTACTGTTGCTGTAAAAAATGTTTCACTGTAAGTAAAACATACACAATTAACCCAAGAAAAAAAAGCTTTTTAGCTTCAGTGTTATATACTTCATTGTTGCTTAATTCCTGGGTCAAGTTTATTTATTTTTAATAAATGCACAGAAGATGGAAGTCATTTTGATGCATTTACAATTACTCATATTCTTAAGAAGGGCTAGAGGGAACTTTCAGAGGTAATTAACATTATAGGAATCAAGTGACAATGCTTAAGGGTGTAATAAAAAACATTGTAAAAGAACTGTCACAACATACAGCAAAAAACAAAGCTTCTCTATGGAATATGGTTTATTTGAAATTATCAAGAGAACTGTTTTTTATCTGCAGTCCACACTGGGAAATGAATTTATATTAAAAAAAATGCAACTCTACTACCCTTAAAAATATCTTTTCAACAAGCCTGTGTCCACCAACTGTTAAAAAAAAATTTTGTTATTTTACAGTTATTTCTACCCAACTGCATTAGGAATTAAAATGCCTTTTTAATCACACTGAAGATGGTCTCTTGGCCACTTGTCTGTCTGCAGAAAACTGAAGTTTGGAGCCTCTACAGTTGTTTAGCTGCCAACTGCATAAATAAATCAAATGAATTGACATTATTCTCATTTAAAGTATGTCTAACTAAAAACAAAGAAACTATTTTCCTGGAGGAGTAATTTTGACCTCCTTTTGGTACTGTACTCCTTTTAGTCAAGCTTTTTATCAGTTCAAATTAAGAGAAACTGTAGAAAAATGACCAATGATCTTATTATTAATAAATGTATAATCCTTTCCCCAGGTTATAGTTCTTCATATACCCTTGCAATTAACTTATTTGCCTGAGAGTCCCATCATCCAGGCAAACAGGAACAGAATCAGAAATGCTGGAGAATGTATGGTATTCACACAACACTTTGCATTAAAATGTCTGAAGTGAAATGCAAAATATTACTTTCAATGGAAATAATTATGTCATTTTTTATGACTTTTGGAGAAGCTGCTGGTTTTTTGTTGCCACCACTGATAAGCAGGTCCTCCTTTCAAAGCTGGAGACCAAAGAAGGATAGACAGATTCTTGTAAGTTCGGTGGAAAAACAAGCAAGGAAACAGAAGAACAATGCTTCAATCTTGTTCATAAAAGACAAGGACCAATAAGCGATGGAGATTCATTTGCATGTCTTTCCTCATGGCCCAAGACATGCACCTTTACCTTCAGAGAGAGAGCATCTTCTGCTTCCCAGTTTGCTGTCACAGACTTCAAACAGTCAAAAACAGTCAATCTGCTCCACTGCCATTAAAACCAAGAAAGCCAAGATAGAGATTTTCAGTGACTCTTACAAGGGAGGCGCATCACTCAGCATGGTCTACAAAAAAAGCTTTCTCTGTCAATAAAGAATGGGGAAATGACTGAGAAAATCCAGATTTCCCTTTCTAGCTGTGTAAGAGATTTCCAGAGAAATCATGAAGAACTATGAAAAACTCCGGGCTTTCTTCAGTAACTACTTTGTGTTCTCTGTAGAGAAAAATGTGTATTAATATGTTTGCTATGCAGATGGCAGACAGGCTAGATCTTAGCCTGGGAGGTCATTGTACTCCAGCAACATAAAAATCAAGTGCAAAAGATATGTGAAGATCTAAATTAACAGAGGATAACTGAAATAACTCAGCAGCTCTAAGGCAGACCAGTTTCCTCTATTAATTTGATTTTCTGCATAACAGTGTAAGTTGTCTGATACCATGCAACCATTTTTCAAGTAGAATTGAGATGCCACACTACATATAGCAATTCCCATATAAATAGCTATATAAATAGCAATATTCATGTTCTGTGAGATCCTGCTATCCACATGAAGACAGTATCTCAGTTATTTCTGCAAATTCAGTAATCAGACCAAATGCATATGCAAAAGGCAAGGTCTGTTGGATTGGTGCTCTGCCTGAATTAATTTTCTGATACGCTGATTAGCTAGCTGAGTGCATAGTCAATCACACAGTGATGAGTTTACTGTAAAATTGATGAAGAACAGACTACAAAATTTATTGCCTTTGTCATGGATACTGGGGGGAAAAAAGGGGATTTTACATAAAGCTATTTGGTAAAACTAGACCCCCTGAATATTATATGCATATCAAATGAGTTCATCTTCCTACTCTCATGTAGAATTTACTGGCTACTTGCCAGGACAACCAGCTAAAGAACTGCTTATTTCCAAAAGCATAACAGAGCTGCAGATTGTTAGGAGTACTTGTGTAGAGCTCACAGCTAAGCAGTAGAAATTATGCTTATAATGGCCTATAGACCTTTTGGTTTAGCAAAATATGTGCTGTTTCAGTGAAAAGTGTTTTCAGGTTACTCTGTGCCTTAGGATTCTGCCAGAGAAGTAAAGTAACCAGAGAGTAAAGCTTCTACCAATCTGGACACCTTTTTATCTACATGGAGCGTGTATTAGTCTGTGGCAGCTGGTTTTAAGTAGATGAAATAACAGTAAGTGTGAGATTGCTGGTTCTCATTAGAAACCAGACAAGGCAAGCTCTCCTACCAGCAAACTTTTCAAAGAATGGAAGGGTTGGTTAACTTGGGTTTCTTACCATGGAGTCTCATGAATAACCTAAAACAACAGATAGTAGATCCTGATAGCATTAGATTTTGTTTGCTTAACACATGCTATTTTATGGGGACGCATTGGTGCAACATCAAAAAGGCCACAGGCCTGTGAAAGGAAGGTAGCCAGGTGTTTTTTTCTTCTAGCCATGTCCCATAGGTAAGGAATAAGACTGGCTGGCAGGGGACCTTTAGAACAACCTTTTAAGTTTAAGAGACTGAATTAATCCCTCTTGATTTCCTTTTGCTGTGTAAAATTATGCAGTGGCAAGCAGATTCCAAATTTATAATGCCCAGGATGTTAGTTAGCGTTATACTCATGCTACATTGTATTCTGGGGTTGAAAAAAGGTGCCTCAATATAAATTTAAGAAAACCCTAATCTGTTTTCCAGGAACTGTGTAGTAAATTGGATCTGCATCACAAATTCTTTACTGTTTCCTCCTCTTCTGTTGTAAGATTATTTCCTAAATGTAATAACTGAGATTTTAATGCAATTATTTTTTCCTTATGATAACCTTGATTCATTAGAGTAACAATGATGGAGATATTTCTTTTTATTGTGCAGTTATTTTAACTACTTGCTCATCATCACTACTAGCTTTTCTCACTGAATCATAGCAACACAAAGAAATATGTTAACTTTCTCATAAAGTTCCAGAATCTTTTAATTAAAACCCACTATTCTGGGGTCTGCTAGATATATAGGGTGTGTTTCAATCCTATAATATACAAGGGAGCAAAAAAGATCTCCTCACTGCTTGATAAATAAATGACTGGGATAAACAGCCTCCACATATGGGGGTTTTTTTGTCTTTCTGCTTTAGCAGATAGGAGATAGGAGAAAAGCAAATATTTCAACATCCCTTTGAGTTTCTGAAGTCTCATAAGCTTTCTTGCTCTCTTAGTCCTTTTACTTCTGAGTTTTCACAACAGCAGCAAAGATGGTAGGATTAGGCTCCATGGGCTGATCAGTCGTTAGGGTGGTATTAACCATGCCATGAGCTTCTCTGTATGCTCAGGAGGCCTGGAAGCCTTCTGGGAGCTTTCTGAGACCTCCAAGATTATCCCATTCTCTTTTTGCACAGAAATTAGGTGATTTTCACTTTCACCAGAGAACATCAGTAACCACATTGTAGATGCAAATTAGAAATTCCAAACATTCACTCAAAATGCAAAGAATGGGGCTCATCACTGACCTAGCATAGAAAAGGTGAGGTCTCAAACTTGTCCTCACACTCTCTGCAAGCATCCTGCCCATTTGGTCATAATTTTTTATTCTTGGATTATCATAAACATGGAAAAACTCTTCCACTTCTGCCAACCTGTATTAAGCATAATAGTAATTAGCACCAGTAAACATTTTTGAAAAGAAAAATTGAAATTCTTAAATAAATACATAGCAGAAAGGATTATAGCTCTCTTCCTCTTTACATTAAAAAAACAAACAAACAAACAAAACAAAACAAAACAAAACAAAAAAACCACTTCAAAATACCACCACTGTATGACCATGGACTTCATTTACTACAACACAGATTTCAAAGATTAAAATGAAAAAAAAATTAAATGTGCTCTTTTTGAAGTTGGAAGTAGAAGACCTGAGATTACAACCTACATTTTAATAGAAACATAATCATTTAAGAAGTAGTATTAGATACCATCAGAAAGCAATTAAGCAAAATTCACTGATAAAAACATGCTTATCTGTCCTTTACGCTTGCAGGTAAAAAAACAAACTTGTATCTGAATTCATATCTAGAGATTAGAAATCACAGATTCTGTCTTTCAAGTGTTAACTGTTTTAAATCTTATCTCTACCATTCTCCCTCTTCAACTAAGGAAAAAAAAACTCGTGGTTTCACTGAAGGTTTTAGAGTATAACATTTATATTTTAATCACTAATCCTTTGCTGTCTGGAAGTTTTTATTCATGCATACAAAATTAATAACCTCTGTGGAAATACAAAAGACTCATATTTAAATTACACAAAATCTAAGCACAATAGCCATGCTGGTTTAAACCCTTCATTTAAACTACATAAAATAATAGGTCAACTATTGAGCACTGTGGGACGTTGTTATTTTAAAACACGTTCTGTAGTGAAAAAAGTCTTGTTATATTGCTCAAAAATCTGCATATGACTGTTCCAAATCTTGATTATTCAATAGGTGTAAGGACAGCAGCATCTGACACAGGACTGCAGTATTTAGTGCATATAATATGTATCACTTTTTAGCATTCTTAAAACTCTGAAAATTTTTTCCCACAGATTTAGGGACAAATAAGGCATAGAAAGATCTGAGACAATGAAGCAATATCAGATCTGGAAATATCCATTCTGTAGACACATTTCTTAACCAAAAACCCACCGCTGCCAGTAAATTACAAACCATGACACAGAATAAAACATGAAGTGAACATAATTATCCTTATACAGACACTATAAGTTTTTTTAAAACTGGAAGAAAATACTTTATATTTCATTATATTTATATAAAGAAAATACTTTAATCTATGTTTCTATGGATTACACATAAAGAGAAGTCTGTCAAATCTACCATGTTTTAGCTATTCTAAATCTTATCTCTTTCCATTGTTCTCAGTCTTCAACTAAATAACTCAACTGTTTCAGTGAGGATTTTACAGAATGTTGCAATTGGATTTTAGACAGTTGGACTTTCCTAAGTACATTTAGCACTTTATGCCATGACTGTCATTGGAGAGCAAAAATTACTCATCATTCTTAGTTTATCCTTCTGTTGTTGTGATATCCTATATATAAACCATATGTTTCTGGTGTTTGATAGGAGACACCATTACACCCAGTGCTGTGCATTATCTTACCACTCAAGGCAGAGTTTTGGAAAGTCACCTTTTTATGACACTCCATACAACTCAGCCCTTATTTTTTTTTCTTAGTACGTATGGATGGGATTGATGCTTACAAACAGTGGACAATCCTTAAAGAACATTTAAATTTTAAACATACTGAGCCTACAAATAAGAACATTTAGCAGCATCTCATATTATTTAATCAAGAAGGGACTTCTAATAAGGAAGATACTTCTCTGCTCCTGTATCTGCATCAGTTTTCTAAGTGAAGATGATGACTGTTGCCTGCAACTACCGAAAGGATAATGGGATAGTTTATAAAATAAGCCCTTATTAAAAAATGGCATCACTAGCTTCTGGAGAATTGATTAAATACATAAAACCTTGAAAACTGTTAGTAATGGTATAAATGTTGTTCTTTACAACAAACATAAGACTAAGTCAGCTATGCTGCATGTCCACACTGAATCAGAATTTCTAATGTCCACAGAGTATCTGTTTATTATATAGAAAAATACTGTGCTTGTAGTATTCTGATAAAACATTTTCAAATAAGTTTCCTGGTTTCCACCAGTGTGGATTCTGTGTTGTCCAGTGATGGCTCAGTTGCAGCCTTTCCCCAGCTCAGCTGGTACTTCGTCTACCCAAGATCACATTTTCACAAACTTGTAGGGACTTCAAAATGTTTGAAATACCTCCACTACTGTCAGATTAGACTGAAGAAGAGAAATGGGATCATAATTTTTAGGCCAGGAAGAAAGTTAAATAGTATGACAAATACTATCATAATAGTTTTGTACTGAGTATTTCTTAGCCTACTTCTTCACACTACGGACACTAACTTCATCTCAGTAAAAGAAATACTTCTCAATATCCACATAAACTCAGTTCCTTTGTTAACAGACTTCACTGCTCACATGTCTTAAAGAGCACTCCCATCTGGCATCATGCTTAGATTTCTCCATTAAATGGGAATACATACACCCACAATACAGGTTGCCAGCACATGTAGTAAAAATACTCTATAAAATAAAAAATAAAAGAGAATCTGAAAATATTACAGAAATAATTGTCTGGTAATCCTGAATAAAATTTCATAATCTGAAAATCAAGTGGCTATTTTTTAATCTGCCTTTTTTTATCAATTATTTTGGTCTTGAGGCTTTACTTCTTTAGTCAAAAGATAGCTCAAATCAAGCCAACACTAAGTGCAAATGTTTTGGTATCAGGAACGTGATTTTCACATGTATCTGCCTCTCACTCCATGTATCATACCCCTGTTTGTACAGCAGAATGGTCTGAGAGAGCACCTGTATTCCCTTCCACTTGAACTAAATGAGGAGACAGAAGTCTGGGAGAACACCTAGTGCCCCCTCACATATGGAACAGGCCTAAATTAATTCAATCTAAAACTTTTGAAATGTGTGTAGAATAAATGCCAGATCCTCAAGATCAATTATTCTGCTCTACAGACCTGCTCCTATTGCATTGCTCTGCTTGTTGCTGTAGGCCTTTCCAGTCACAGGGAGTAATACTCTGGACAGAACTATGGGCACTGAGTGTGCATTTGTGTACAGAAAACCTTCTGTCCAGCAAGGAAAAAAAATCTTTACAGGCAGCACACCAAGTGTTCTCTCCAGTCTCTGCAGAAGGCTGGGAGGGCTCTTTCATCAAATACAATGGATTGGGGATCAAGGGTTTAAAAGCTGAGAGATCACAAGAACACACTTGTGCACGCAAAGTTCTCTGCAGACTTGAAAATTCCATAATACAATCACGCTGCTGCTGATGATGATGATTATGACAGATTTGATGGTTCTAATATAGACTATTTTTTATTAACAAGACTAGCCATTAACCCACAGATAAAAGGATTGATTAAAATTAGACAGGGGTGAATTATTAACATTTCATTTTCTGAAAACAGTCTTCGTAAGTGCTGTTTTAGCTCTCAGTACAGTATTTTCCACAACTGTGAGATATTGGAATTTTAATTTCTGATTAATTATGTGAAATACAGCAGTGCTTTGCAACATGCAAGCCTTAGCCAGTCCATTCATTTAGACTGACCACTTCCATGCATTTCCCACCCCTCCAACTGATCCCACGGAAAAGGGAGAGAAATAACAACCAACAAACATAACTGAACACACGTCAAGTTTTACAACACTCTGCCAAATGCTCAGAACATCAACACAGTTTGATCAGTCTGCATTACATTGTGCATGACAACAGAACACAGGCCCCCTTGGGCAGTACAGCACAGTATGAACCCAACATCAATGCAAAGACTGTTATGGGAGGTCCTCAAGCCCCAAACCATGTTCACAGAATAATTTAGGGTGGAAAAGAACCTTGAGATCACTGAGTCCAACCACAAACATAACACTGCCAAATTCACCACTAAAACATGCTTTTAAATACTTTTAGGTATGATGGCTCAACCACTTAGCTGGGAACGCTGCTCCACTTTAATCAAATTAAAACATGATGTAAAATATATGAAAGTGGATGTAAGCAAATCTATCTGAGGTGAAAATAAAGTTAGGCCTTGGCCTTTGATACCTTATTTTCTTTCAAATAATTGATCTTATATCTGTGTACTTATTCTACTTAATGACAGGATGAATTTTTCATTCTACAATTAATTCGTGCAAAAATCATCTTCCTTGGTCCAGGAATACTGGAAGAATCCTTTGCAACTCTCTACAACCTTGGTTCTAATGTTAAAACAAGACTGATGTTGTTTGCCTCTTTGCAGAACAGCAAAATCAGCTAAATATGCAGAAATGCTTACACATGGAAAATGCAACAAATTTTTAATGCAATTTCTAGCCATCACCAATTTCTTCTGCAGTCCTCAGTAACACAGAATGTGAAGCCTTTTCTTGATGTTACTGCAGATCTTCTCTCACATAAACTTTTATCATCTGTCTCTGGTGAAAAATGCACAATCAGGGAAAGATAATGCAAATACTAAACCACTGTCAGTTAAAATGTTTGAGAGTGCATGCTTTGGGATGATGAAAAAGCTCCTTTTGTATTGAAGCTTAAGTGGTAATGTTCTAACTGAAACAAGAACACTATTTTTAATCCGTGCTTGAAAGATCAAATTAAATCTGCTACAGTCAGCCTTGGTAGGGGTGAATCTATCAGAGACGACTTCTTTTTTTTTGAGAATGCAGCAAGTCTAAGGCTACTGGATACTCATTTGTCTGTAGACACTCAGGGAGCTAGGGCAATCATTTCTAGCAAAAAAGCACATCCCAAAATACTGGGAGATCAAGAGGAAAAATGTCTCTTTATATACATTCCATTATTTTCTTGATTCAGCAACAGAATTTCAAACACAAACTTGTCACAAGTTCACTGCACTTCTAGGACAATGCATCAGTGCATTATCTCACATCTTTCATTTAGTCACAGTCCTCTCAGCAACATCACTGCAGTATTTCTGGCACCATGGTTGTTTCCTCTACAAATTCTCTATTATACAGATGTTAAAATATTTGGAATCTGGTAAGTTTGAAACTTATTCTACAAGCTGCCAACAAAAGTGCAATATACATTTTTTAATAGGTTTTACCCTTTTTCCTTATAGGATCTAGAGAAGAGCACGAAATGAACATTTGGCAGTTACTAAGAAAATACATGTTCTCAGAGAACCCAAAGAAATCATAGCATTTAATTCACCATCTTCCAGTTGTTTACTACAATTTGCTTTTAAATACACTAGCCGAACATTGAAATAGGGATTATTTTTGCTTTTACATATAAATTACTGAACATTTATATTAAAAAGCATTCAAATTTCATGAAGTAGTAAAAAGAGAAACTTGAATTCTATCATTTTATTCATCTTAAATTTATGTAAATTGCCTGCTGAATACATAACGCAAAATGAGGTATGCACAGCAGTTTGGCATTCAAACCCCTCTGAATTAACTCCCAATTCCCTTAAAATTCTCACTTAACAATGGTGGGTAGTTCACATGAAAAGAAAAGAGCCAAAAGAATGACAGAATGGCAAAAGAGAATGAACCGTATCAGAACAATCAGAAATAAGGATCTGTTTCTAAAAGGGTGAGCTAGCCCAAGCAGGATACAGCGAACCCTGCAGAGGTCAAGGCCATCAATCTCTCAGCAACTGTGGAAGTTCCTCTCTATTCTTGTTAATCCTGAAGTTATAAGAGCAATATTTTCCTCATCAGTTCCAAGCAGAAAAGATTATTCATGCTGTAAATTTAAAGAAGCTGGAGAAAATGTTAGAAATGTCTGATCCATTGACCACTGAATTCAATAGGAAGACTTTCATTTCAGATCTAAAATGACTTGCTTTTTTGGATGTGCAAGATTAATTTTTTCATAGCTAGACAGATAATTGATTTTTTAATTTACAGTTATAATATCTTTTCATATTAATTTTACTATCTGCAACTATGAAAACTTGGACAGCATCATAATAAAAATACCACTGCTTTACCTCTTTTTTAAATTCATGTTGCTCAAATAGAGAAATCCAGAAGTTCTTAGCATGCTCAGCACCTCATGAAAGAGATTTTAAATCAAAAAAGAAAATTTATTAAGGTAACTTACCTCTTGATAGAGCCAAGTTATTCCCACTTCATTGAAAAGAACTGCTGTAACTTAGACATTGTTTCCATAATGGAAATCCATTAGTCATCCACTGATTCTGCTTTTTTTTCTATCAAATTCTGTTTAACACAGACATTATTCCTCAGTTCTCTTAGGAGATAATAAAATAATTAAAATTCTCTTTCAAAATTCCAATCTTATTACATTCATACATGATATTTGCCTCTTTGGACCATTTCTAAATCCAGCATCATTAACACTGCAAACTGATCATTAGAATGTCTAAATGCATGTGGGGAGTTACTTTTGAACCTTGAGGAATAGGGATACATTTCAGAAAAAAAAATGGATGACTGAAAAATTAACGAAAGTGATACAGATATTCTTATTTCTGATTAGGAACTGTAGTTTACTAGGACAGGAAGGTTTCACAGAAGACTCACTCCAGGGAATTCTGCTACTTTTTTTTCTTGAAATATTTCTGTGATCAAGGATGCAATATCCTGGAAATTAATAGAACAAGAAAAGAGGAAAGAAAGGGGAGGTTTCAGCGACCCCTCACACAAAAGCCTGACTTTAAAAAAATAAAGCCAACAGGCCTGCTCAGGTTATTAAATCATTGTTTGGTGAAAATGCAGTATTATAAACACTATAAAGCATGGGGAGTATAGTCAGTCAGTTCAGATTTAACTAATTTTCTTCATATCCTGTGTGAAACAATGTTTGATACAGACTGCTACAGTGTTTTATCAAAGATTTTGCACTTGGACCTCAGCTAAGGACAAAAACGGGATTCTAACTACTCTAGCCAAGAACTATAGAGAAGGCAATTTTTCAAAAGAAAGCTACACCCTCTAGGAGCAGAACTAGCTGGAGTAACTTAACTTTGGAGTCATACAGTGTAGATGACTACATCTCAGACAGTTGTTCATGTCCCATGACTTAAAGAGGCACAATTCCTCAGACCAAGACATCCTAGCAAAAGCATGAGACAGGTGCCAGGCCGAGGCCTATAGTAGCTAGCTAAAATGTAAAAGTATATATGCAGATTAATACCATCCTGGTGTCCAGAAAAAAATAAATCAGATAACTCTGTATGCCAAAAGGAGGCTTCCTGTGACATTTTCTACAAACAGCCCTGTACAGGATATCCATAGCTTTCTCTTATTTCATACCGAGAGGGTCTGAAAAAAAAAAGACAACAAAAGTTACTAAAAAACTTCCATTGATTTCTGAAACTACAGGATGCAGCTCTTAATCGTCACCTCTGGATCCTGATGAAGGAGAAGAACCTGCACACAGAGATATAGCAGCTATCAGCTGGAATCTTCAGTACAGAAAGAAACCTGTTTGCACTTATCTAGTTCTTTCAAGGATATCAGTGCGTGAGTTTACAAAAGACAAGTGAACTACAGACCAATGTTAAGATACAGGTACATAGAAAATCAATAGCAGAGTAGGAAATTTAACTTGAGAAATATCTCATTTCCTTTCCTGTGACTGTTGATTTATATCAGTGTTTGTAGTTGAGGAACAATTTCTGACTACAGAAAAATAACTTTTGGAAGGGATGACTAGTAAGCTCACAGAATCTAGATACATGAATCAAAAAAATCTTCCTGTCTTCCTACTTTTGCCCCTAACTATGGAATGTCCCTAACATTACATTGTCCCCTCCATAATTTTTGTTCCTCCATGTGCAAAGTGCTGACTTTCTTCCCCCCCACCCCATCTATAACACTGCTCAATTTATAGCTGTAAAGTGCTTTGAGACCCTAGCATAAAAGTACAGGGAAACATAAAATGCTCTTGTTTCTAAGCTTATCATTACTCTGAAACACAATAGCTATTTTGAAGTCATACTGGGAATATATTACTTTAATTTGGATTGCCTTAACATTGTGTTGTGTTTCCATTTTAGAGTCTTGATGGGATTTATCATATTCATTCTTCACAAGGTTTTGTTTTCAGGTTAGTAGTAACATGAGACGATAGATTTCTTACTTATTATTTTGAAGGAAAACTATTAAATCTGGATGTTCATTGTATATCTCAGCAACAATTGAGAAAGGGAAAAAAAAGGAACTTGAAAGGGTCTTCTATCCATTCTGTAGAGAGACGCCTCTTATGGAAAAGTAGATTTTCCAGGTGCCCATCTCTACTAAATTGAAGCCGTATCATTGCAACTTCCATTCTAATTCCTAAGAAGGGCAAAATAAGAGAGAGGCTAGCAAATTAAAAATTTAAACTTAGTAAATATTTCCTTTGGTTCTGAGGGCAAGAAGTTTCTGAAGTTTATTTCCCTTTCTTTCACATAAGATAATTTAGAGCTCAGACACACTGACTGGAATGGAAGAGTAATCAGTAAGAAAAAACGAATAAATTTTGTGTCTGCCTCTGTTAGTGGGGAAAATAATTGAAAGCATGACTGCTTATGTGGTTCCTCTACAACTTCAAAAGTGTACAAAATCACAGAAAAGGGAATGCCATCTGTTTGCTGTTAGGGTCATGTTTTTTATTTTCCTGCTTATACTCCCACTGAAAGCAATGAGAAGTTTCAATCCTCCATAATGAAAATGACATAACTTTATTCTCTCTCCTATATTCACTTTAAAGTAGGCTTTATTATGCCTTTTCCTCTCCTCCTGAGTATGTTTAAGTCTTGTTAACTAGCACCTTTGAACATTATCTATAAAACAGAACAAAAGTAGCAAAAAATGGTCACCACCTTGTAAGAGAAGGATAAGGAGAAATAGTGGACCTCCCTCAGGTCTGAATGTTTTCATCAAGAAGATTATTAAAAACAAAGCCACTGCAATAACACAGAATGCGCCTTGGCATAATGAAAGCAAGATGTAAAAATGTGTTGGTGAGAAAGGCAGCTTTGAAGCAGCTGCAGCCCAAGCTCTATAATATCTGAAGGAGGATATGCTAGTAATGGAAGTGTGCCTAGTCTAACTTCAACTATTCATCTCAAGGGGCGATTTACAAGGTGATAAAGGGTTCCAAGCTGCAAAAGGTACTTTAGACAGTTAAAAAGCAGCTTTTTATGATCATTTCTTCCGTACAGTACACGTTGTTTCATTAATCAAATGCTTATTCTATTAAAACACCCACTCTTTTAACTGGTAGGACAACAAGTTTTACTACCATGAAATGGCATTAAAAGCCACAGACTTCCCAGCTAAGCCTTTGTAATGATTGTAACACAGCTCAAGTGTGGCTGTCTCCAGAGGAATAGCTGAATGGCATGTCTGCCCTGCTTCACTCCTTGGTAAGTGTCTTGGCATGCCTCAGTTCTCAAGGTCATGTCACCTTTTGCAAGCAGAAAAGCAGGCAAAGCACATGTGTACTCCCTACACCAGAGCAAAGCCAGCAGCTCACATAAAATCTGGCTCTGTCAGCACTGAATCCCTTATTAAATGAGCATTAAAAGCCAAGCATGGCTGTGGCAAAGGGAAAGCTTCTGCTCACAAAGACAACAATTGCGATGCTTTAAAAATATCCAATTTTTTATCTCCTAGAGGCAAAAATTCCAATGCTCACAAGGAAAGTTAGAGATCTGAGGACCTGGAGTATGAACCAAAATAAACTGATAAACATTTAAAAAAAAAACTTTTCTCAACTCCTGTTTTAGTCTTTGAAAGAGACTTCCCAAATCAGGTGTGTCACCAGCTAGGACTTCTTTGCTTTTCTACTCCCTAAATCATCAGATCACTAAAAAAAGGAAAGCGATTCTTTATTTTGCAAGCCTAGACCCAACACAGAAAGCATTTAAATTCCTGCACTATATTCCACCAGGGAAACCAAAGCACAACTCAAACAGGCAAATCTGCAGTGCAATTTCTCAATCATACATGTTACTTCTCAGTCCACACAGCTATGAAAAATAACCTCTATGTAAAGCAGGAAAGTAAAACACAACAGCAAATATTTGGAGCCCACACAGTTGGACTTGGAAAGCAGGAGAGGGATAGGGAAAAGACCCAGTTTTTTTGGAGGGCAACCACACTGACCACCAAGGAATTTAAACTTGCATTTTAATGAAGTTTATGTTCATTAAAATTTAACAAATGTTAAAATAGTAACTATATTAATGAGGGAAAAAAATGACAATATAGTGGCTGACAGGGGCTTAGAAGTCTAAATTCACATGAAATTAACTTCAAATCAGTGCAGATGCATTACAAAATGCACACTAGTAATTTAAATGTATCAACTGTGTGTTTGTATGAAATAGTATGTTTGTTTCAGCGTTAAAGTTGAGGCTGTTTTTCTAAAATGTATAATTGAAATCCTATAAATGCTTGTGCAGGTTAAAAATAAGAGAAAATAAATGTTTCAGAGAGCGTAACATAGTAGCATTAAGAAGATGCAAAGGAATGATCATATATTTAAATATTCTAATACAGTAAATACAAAATCATCATTGTAACACATGACAAACAAATTTTTTATTTATCTAAAAAAAAACATATTCTTGTTATTCTGTGGGGTGATCGTTTCAGTATTAGTATGGAACAATGACATGACAAATAAAAATCCAACCATGGCAAGTGGATTATCAGCATTTCAATGGAAACCATTCAGGAAAGCTACACTCAATATTTGTTTACTTAGCTTGGTAGAACCCTTTTGACGTTTGTACGCTACTATTTTGTACTGTTGTCTGTCGGACAATATAGCAGGAATCTTGCACTAAAACATGGCATTCATCATTCTGTGTAAACTGTTTAATTTGTGTGTGAAACTAATCTGTGTCACAGCAGGAGGCAAGGTGTCATAACTGCGGCTTAGGATTCAAAAGGATTAACATACCACAGGGAAGAGGTTAGGAGGGAATTCTTTCAAAAGCACAGCTAATGGCTGAAAAAAGGTTGTGCTGTAACTCATACAGCTCTAAAGCTGGACAGATTGGGTGCAGAGCCTCATCTAGAGAGAACAAAGTGGCTACTGCATTGTGGCACCCATCAAAACGACCAGTCAAAAGGTCAGTCATCCTGCCCACACCACACCACACCACACCACACCACACCACACCACACCACACCACACCACACCACACCACACCACACCACACCACACCATTCACCCAATATCCTTTTTTAGTCAATGCACAACGGTCAAGCCATTATGAAAGGAAGATCTGCCCTAAGCCCAGTCATCACATGCAGTTATCTTTAGGCTGGAGTCTTTACCTCCAGCTGCACTTCCTCCTGATTTCTCCATAGTGTACTGCAGTGGAAATTCTCATCAGCTCTCCCCATAGCCATGTATAGAGCCTTAGACAACTGAGACACAGCACAGACTTTACTTCCAATTCTCCTTGAGACCCAGAAAAATGACAGCTGTGCTCAGGACCACAAGGAAGAAGCTATTCACTTCTGGAAACATTTCAAACCACAAGCCACTCTCTGTGCTCTGGAAAGCAGAATAAACACCAGCAGTTCACCTTCACCTCTTTAAACACTAAGAACTTCTTTAGGCAGGCTTTTCTCTTACTACTCTCATGTTTTCAAGGAATTCCAGAGGATTACCAAACTCTACACACCATGAGTATTGACTTAGCTGCCAAACATGCTAGCTAGATGTCTCCTAGACAAGGTTGATTACATGTTAAGAAACATTACATGTTAAGAAACAAGAGTCTGTCCTCGTCTCTTAGATCACTGGCAACAGGGGTCTCCACTTTCCAAATCACATTTGCAGAAATACAACTGAACTGATAAGCACAATCAGCAGGACCTCCTGCAGAATTCATCTCAAATAAAGTCCTAGGACCACAGCAAAGCTATCTCATTTCTAATGGCTTTAGGGAATCATTGATTAGCTTAAATGAACAACATCCTTGGGAAAAAAATGGAAGAACTCTCAATTAAATACTAGCAGTATCTACTCTGCAAGGGCAAGAGAGGCAATTTAACCTCAAATATCTGGACACATTAGATATATATACAGCTTTCAAAAATTTTGAACACTGTAGCTGCTCCTTGAACTTCACATTTCAAAAAGTAGATGCCTATTTTGGAAATGTCACCCAAACTATTGCCTTCACCCCACATGCTTTATTCTTAGCAACAGACTATGAGTTTGGGTTAGTATCTGAAAGCACCTGTTCTACGCTACTTGTAAAAATTAAAAAAAAATTAAAAAGTAACCTTTTCAGTATTTTCTTCTTGTGCTGTACAGATAAGTACTTCATAATAACAATTTGGAAGTAGAATTTTTCACACGTCTTCTTGATCGATTATTAGGAAATACAGAATCAAAAATCAATATTTAACCCAGTTGTTGCTAGCCCTTGTCATATATGCTTTTGCCTACAGACAGTAAGGGTTGCAGTGATCTGGAAGAAGCTGATTGCTTGTATTCATGTTTTAAATCAATTTTAGCATGAAATACATGAGATCAGCTAAAGAAAATGTTTAGCAGGATTAAAACAATCATTCACATTTACATTTTGCCAATGTGTTGACAGCTGTAGTAACTAAATGTTAAAAAAGCTTCTTATTTCTGCAGATTCAACAGCTCTCTGCTTTCTCAGAAATGCATTAGAACCACAAATTCTGTCTTGTTTTTCCCAGGTACATAAATGGCAAAAGGCTACTGCATAGCAAGTTACAGACTCATTGTTGCTTTCAGCTTCTCTTCTACTTTTATACAGCCAGTAACTCCGGTGCTGAAGTCAAATCAAGACAATCTTAGAGTCTCAAATATGACTGTGAGTTCTAAGTGTAACTTAAATTAATCCAAGTGAATTACTTTTTGACTTAAACATAATATAAAAGGAAATTATAAGACTGTTTTACTATGGTTCCTGATTGGTTTCTGTAAAGTGTATAAAAAGAAATGTCTTCTATTTGTGACAAATTTTAAAAATGCCATAGAGGGAATTACTGAAGAGATCATTCATATCCATTTCAGCAGAAGCTGAGGAGAATATTAGAGACACAATTCAAAATCCACTCACAGTTTCATCTGTTCTTGACCTTCTGCTCAAAATGGGAAGCTCGGTAAACCACAAGTGAAGCTGTACAGCTGACAATCCAGCAGGACCAGTTTTTGTTTTCTCATTAATCATCAGGCTGGAAACCTTCTGACTTACCTCAACAACCCTTTAATTTTTTTTTTATTTGTAAAGGGATAATTCTTAAAATATTTGCCAACGGGTGTAATGATCTCTCCTTTCTACATTAAACCAAGGAACAGATGATGTAAGTGACTGCCAGAGGTCATACAGTAAGCCAAAAAGAAAATGTGGTGTCTTTCATCTAAAGGAGCTACTTATAAGTTACAAAATATACAAATTAAGAGAGAGAAAAAAAAAAACCTCCGGGGAAAAAAAAAAAAAAAAAACAAAACAAAAAACAACACACAACAAAATCAGTGAGCAGAGTAATGAAATATGATTTGGCAGTAATCAATTAATGACAGAAGCCTTGTCACTTTTACCCTCATGGCATTTGGACTAAAATACAAAATAATTCAGTACCAGTCTCCTTGATAAATCAAGCATTAGAAAAGCCCTGAATGCATTATCAAAGAGATGATGAATTTGCTGTAAAAAATACAGCATCATTAAAAATCAGAAGTTCTATGAGGAAAGAAGTTCAACTTTTGTCCACACTTCCTACACCTAAACTTCTAAGATTTTTAATTAGAATTTTTTATTGTGACATTATTATGAAATTAAGCTCTGCTTTTCATTACATGAGATTCTCATATGAGAGTACAACAACATTCTTCTCTGGAGCTAAAAGTCAGTTGTTTAATCTTGTGGCAAGCTTGCATTTCTTCTGAAAAAGTCAAGAACAAACTGAGCATGACTTTAGATTAAATGCCTTGAATTCATCAGCTATAACGATATAGGCTAGGGAGTATGTATGCTACACATATTTTATCATATACATTCTTAGGAAGTAAACAGCTAACCAGACATCATGCCTAAAAAGGCTTTTCTTACTTTAGGAAACAATTAATAGCAGGTCCTAACTTTTATCTTATTCCAGAAAACACCCAGAAAGAACAGAAATAACAGCATCGTGACTAGCTATATTGCTCCTGCTAAATTATTAACGTCACAAAATTCAATAAAAGGACAAAGCAATGAGTATAGACGTTCACTATCTGTACCTTAAGGTATCTCAGGACAGTATCACAAGCAATTAATAAAAAGCAAAGTACTCTCCATATAAATATTGCCTACAAAAGAAGGAAACAGCAGATGGGAAAACGGTGTCACAAGGCTGAAATAAAAATGCACTGATGTAGAGCAACCTGCATGCAATATGACTGCTTTTAATCTTTAAAGTTGTGGGGCCAGTACATGCTGTAGCTCACCCCAGGTCTCTGGCCTCCTCCCCTATCATGGCTGATAATCTTTCACCACCATTCCTTTTCAGCTGAGACATCTGTGTTCACTCCCTATTGGTCCGAGGGGAGTGGAGGAGGGAAGAGGGGGCAGAGAAAATCCTCAGTCACCTTTGCTTTGACCCTCATACACCAAGCACCCACCATCTTTCTAGTAAAGTAACAGGAAATGCCAAAAACGCATTTCCCTCCCCACAGCAGGCCACTGCAGAGGGGCAGTTCTGGTGCTCTTCAGAGCCTGCCTTCTCCATTGCTCTGCCAGCTCCTCAGCTTCCCAACACTTCAGGGCATGCATCTCCAAGACAATCAGTCTTGTCACCTATTCCAAGCCACTGACAGCAGTCTCATTTTTAACAGAGAATTTCAGAAGCTGGAGGTTTAACCCTGTATCAGAATGAAATAAGAGTTGAAATAGAAAAGGTTTTCACAAAACAGAATGCCCTTTCTCTCCCTTACTGCACTTGAGATACAAGAAAAGGCTCTCTTCAGAGAGGGAACGAGAAAGGATCAGTCCTGTAGCAGGTGCAGGCCCTGCAAACCTGCCTTGGTGTTCAGAGGCCTAGGACAGGCAAAATGCTGAGTCAGGATGACCGGACAATAGGAGCCCCTCTCTCCCGCTCTCAGACCCTTGCTTATCTCTCTGTAAGGCTATAGGTCACTTTCCTTTAACCCTTACCATTGGACAATTCTCAATCCTCCTTTGCCCTGTATAAACCCCTGTTTCTGCCTGGCTCATCAGAGAAGAGCTGTCACTGAAGCCCTTTGCAGAAAGAAGATAATAAAGGACATCGCTGCAGAATATTTCACACAGCCTCTCTCCTCGCATCTTTTCCTGGTCTACCGAATACCTGCTGCGTGCCCCAGCCGAGCCTAGCAAGCCTAAGAGCTGAAATCACTAATGAGCTGAGAATCACTAAAGCTGAATATCACTAACAGCTTGCTAAGGCGCAGGCTGGAGGCACTGCTAGAGCTTGGGCTGACTAGCTCTCCTCCGAGCTGAGCTATCCGGCTTTGATGCAGCTCCTGGGTACACCCCTAGCCCAGCCAGCAGCATTAAAACAGTCCTGTGCTCTACAGATGCATGCAGCAGAGGAGACTCAGGCAATGACCTTTTCAGCTGTTCCAAAAGTAAGGACACAAGAGTGAGATGGAGGTCCAGCGATTAAAAGACCACCCATTCCTACAAGATGAATGAGATCACCATATAACAAGAATTTTGGGAAGTGGAGTCCAAGCTTTACACCCCTTCCAGGGGGAAATATAATGGCTTAACAACCCTAACAAGTAAACAGTATAAGCATTATTCTAACAAAGCAATGTTGCAACCAAGTGGAACAGAATGTGTCTGTCTCCCTCATTGTGACTTAGTCAAAAGAAAGAAGCATGGTAATTATATTAAGTTACTGAAAAAAACTAATGATTTCTTTTTCATACCTTAATAAGAATCAACTGAACTTTCTGTGAATTTAGGGAAGCTAAAACACCAAGAAAAAAATCATCACTGCATTTGTGGCAATCATATGGTATGGCATAATTTCCACTGATAAATATATTCTTATCCTTATCATGCACATCCTGGTTACAAAGTAATTCTCCCAATAATGAACACTTTCATTCTCCCTACACAGGTATTGACAAAATTTGTGAAGAAAAGAAAGCTCAATAACCAAATATATCTCCTCCTGCTCCCAGTGAGATATATTCTGGGGTTTCATAATGAACATGTTCCTTAATGATTAGACTGTCACTTCTCCCAAAAGATCTGAGGTGTTTTTATTGAATTTAGTTCTCTAAGTTTGAAAAGGCAGTGCAAAATGACTTTCTGGCTGATCAAGTTGTTTTGATAACAGGCAAGGTATTGACTTGACTTAAAGAAAATAGCTTGTGTCTACCAATGATGGAGAGAATGGTAGAAGGCAGTAGAGCTCTAGGAATGTAGATATTTGTCAGAATGGTTATAAGTCTAGCCTCAGGTCCCATCTTTGGCAGTTCCTAGCCTTGGATATGTCCTTCATTTTTCTCTAAATCTCCATGAGAGACAGACACAAAGTGAGCTGTCAAACACAGAAATCCCATCCTACTGATTGAAATTCACTTTAAACAAACACTACCTAAGAATTACTTATCACTTTTTGTATTATCCATAAACACTCACCCTCCTCACAATTTATGATAACATTTTTTGTTTAGGGGTTTGTTGGGGTTTTTTTTCATGGAAACAATAGTTTTTTTCCCAGTGACAGAGCTACATAACTTCTTTTCCCAAGAAAGTTGAAACATTTAACCTAAAGCATTTTTAAATTCCTTTTTCATATGAACTTTCATTATTTCATTTTGTGAACTGACATAAATGGGAAACTATCAAAAGTTCATTTACACATTTGTTATATTATTCCACCTTTGTTTAGGCTATGTAGCTTTTGTCTTCTGGTTTTCACTACTGGTTTCTGCCTTTTAACGCGTCCACAACTGTAGCAGGCTTTCTTGACTGTCAAAGGAAATTGCATCAAGACAATGTGTGTGTGATTCAGGACTTAGTCTGTGTGAAAACAAATTATGAATGCATATCTCAACTGCAGCATATGGTGTTATGTGAAAAGAAAAATCAACACAAATCAACAATTACAGCAACACTTCAAAAAGCCTGTGAAAAGAGAGAGCACCTATGCAGGGAAACCAAACAATCCACAATCTGATGAGGTTCAAGTTACTTCCCAGAGTCAAACTGAAGGGTAATCACATAGCACTGGCTCATTTCACAGTCAGAATGAGCAACAGACTGTTTCCCTCCTGCCTGATGGGAGTGTAGCATAGTACTTGCAGAAAGCTTTAAGATTCAATTTCAGGGGTGGATCAGTTGATAGTGAACCATGCTCTCATGAAGGAAACCTGAAACAGGAGCTGTCAAACATCAGAGCATTCACAGCCTGTTGCAAGTGTTCAGTCAAGCCTGATTTAGCAAAAAGGTGTCTGTGTGTCATGCAAGAAGAACTCAAGCTAACCATAAGAGTTGGGGTTTTTTTCCTAATTCTACCTAGCAAACTCTCTCTCATACCATCTTTCTATATGGCTTGTTTCACTAATAGAATGCAAGGTGAGGGGAAAAGGGCTACACTGTGTTTCAAAAACTGCAAGATGGAAGCGGCAAGAACAATGCCCTATAAGACCAATGTCCAGTTAAAGACAGAGAGTAATAAAAAGGAGAAAAAGCAAACTGGGGTTTTTGCCATATAGTAAAATATCAAAGCAGAAATCTAGACACACTCCTGACATGTTAACAATGACCACTTTCAAATGCTACTACCAGCTAGTCTTCATATTTCACTGCATTTTGTTATTTCTGAGTTTTGTTTGGAGGTCTACAAAACATGGAAGAGTTAATGGATAATCTTCTCTTCCAAAATTCTAAGATTTATTCTTTTTCTATGTGTCTTACATGTCTGCTGACATGTTCTGCCAACAAAAAATGCATGAAATCTGATTTGAGAAATTAAGATCATAATATGGTCTTCTTATGAATGTGAGCCTGAAAAATAAAGCAATTAAGATTCAAAGAAAGAAAATTATGAAATAGGCCACTTCTGCAAAATCAGTAACACTTTACAGAACACTAATATGTTTAGCATATCCACAGATTTACTAAACATATTTTTCTGACATCTTTATGAAACTAAGAATTAGCCCCCTATTATTATTGGTATTTTACACTTCAGGAATTCATCCAAAGGAAGCGAAGGCCCATATCTACACAACATTCTTTAGCCACCTCAGTGTTACACAATGCCTAATGATACTTGCAGAAGTACCAAAAGGATTCAAAGTAGGAGCCAACTTCCCTCATTTGCCTGTCAGAGCATAGGCAGATACAGCAGACTGGATACCAGCATTCATGCACTTACTGATTTGAAAGTTAGCACAATACTTGGGAATTGGAATTGTGAACCATCTTGAGGCCTATACACCAGCTCCAGATCAGTCAAAGTAAATATCTGAAACATTGCTCCAAATTAATGACCTGCCCAGCTTGCCATCATCCTCACTGACATCAGTTGTTCAACAGCAATTTCTCTATGAGTGCATCAACGAAACAGGCATTTCAAAAGAGAGCACAGAGAACTTGTGATCACACTAAATTGTCTCTCATAGAGTCAGAGAATGTTTCTTTCTCAGTCTATTTCCATTTCCAGCAATTTTATTACATAGCATGTATTTAGGAGAGACATCTGAATCCTTTTCTATGCCTCTGTTACATTAAACTTCTAGAGAAAGACATTGTTTCTGAACAATTACATACCCGAACTTGAAATTCTGTTTAAGCCTTTTTGCTCTGTTCAAAAATGACTAAAAGACAGTTAAAATTTCACCTTATGTATATTGTAAATGAACAAAGCTGAACCACAGAATTTTTACACATAGAAAACTCAGCTTTTCTGTAAAACAAATAAATACCACTAACACTCAGAGTCATTCTATCCAATGAAGATAAGAAAGCAGTTAATTCCTCATCTCTTCTCTTTCAACAGCTTTTTTGACTCATCACCAGAGGGGTGTGTGGGTCAACATCACTTGAGTTATCTGAATTACTCAAGTAGCATTTGAGTTATTCTGATTACAGGATGTTCCATACTATGATGCAGGTTCCTGTTGAGCAAATATGGTTTACAATGGAATGTCAGTGAAGCAAACCACTGTGAAATTTTTAACTTTAAACTGGAAATCCCAAAATGTCCAGTGTAAACAAAGCTTTGCATTTCCTCACCAGCACATACCATCCCACAAATGACATAGGCAGCAAATCTCTAGACTCAGTACAGGACAGCTCTTTGAATCTCTATACACTTTCCACCCTACTCTTCATGGTCCCAATAAAGCTCACATATGATCAATGCATAAACCTTCGAAAGAAATTATAAAATTTCAGTGATACAAGAGCATTTCAAGATTACTCATGATCCAAACTATCTTGTAAGAATGAAGTTAAGTGTATAAATCTATATTTCAAGAAACTTGCTTGAAAGGAAAAATGCACTGTATTGCAAATCACTCAATGTCTAATCCAGCAAAATTAAACTGACATCTTTTTTTGCCATCTGGGTTTTTAAGTCAGCAAGAATTAGCATGAAACCGGAAACTGATTAGGCCTTAGAAAGTTATGCAAACAAAGAAACCTACTTTGCCTTGTCTCACTCATTGCCACGGTTGCAGAGGTTGATACTACAGGTGCATCAATGCCTGAAAAGCTTACAGAATGGTATCTGTAAAATACCAGAAGTTTTCAATATTTTGATTGGTTTTAGAATTTGAATTTCAACATAATAAGTAAAATCATTTGGTCTCTTCAGTCTTCTGTAGATTTGCAACAAAGTATACACCAATATACTCAAGAGTACAGATAGCTGGAAGGTTTGGGACTTTGTCTAAAATAACTTCATCAAAAGAAATTAATGACTTTTAGTTCTTCTAACCAAGAAAGTCATAATAAATTAATAAATCTAATTAGAACCAACCTCAGTGAGATTACATTAAAATCTCATTTTGTTCTGTTAAAGAATTCAATAAAACTATGCCAATTAAATTAGGCAATCAATAAGAACAAAGAATAAAGTGATTTTCTTGATGTTTCATCTACTTTGCTCAGCCATTAGAAGTCATTTTTAACAGCTTGTTGACAATGTTCCTCCCTTGACATTGCTGCAGGTAGTATCAGATGTCACGTCCCAAATCTGCTTTGACATATCATCCTTGCATTGCCATTTAGCCCATCTGCCTCTGCAGGCAATTGAGTTCTCCTAGGCAGCCCAGTACTACAGTAGTGTGGGGCATAACAGTTGTAGGGTGGAAAAGTGAATACAAAGGGAATATTGAATTTCAAGGTAAAGTGATACAGGGTGTAAGACTATAAAAATATAATTAGCAATACACAACCTGTTCTGGAGGTCACACAATCTCAGCTGTGGATGAAGGAGCTCAGGAGAACTAATAGTTTGTATAAGTATGCACTATTTCATTGTCTGCAAAACTGAAGGGGGGTTCACTTTTGCTTTCTTTTACACTTTAATGCCTGCTGGTATTGCTTTCCTATATTGATCTTCAGCAAAAATAGATTGGCCATACTGGGAAAGAAAAATCTACCACCCAGTTTCCAGCAGTTCTTAGCACAAGATGCTAATAAGTACAGATTGTGAGGAAATAGTGTAAAACATTCACTTTCTGTATTACTTACATTGAAATTGCAAATTATTGTTGCAGACATCCCTCTATTCTACATGTCTAGCTTCTGCACATCTCAGCTTGTTACCTAAGCCATCAGAAACATCTTTTCTTCAAGGTTGGTCTCAAAAACAGAATCAACATTTTAATTAGTGGACTGATACAAAATGACAGAACTGATCAAACTGCCACATTAACAGAAAACTGTCATTCTGACAAAAAAACATTAGCTCTGATACTAGAAGAAAGAAAAATAGAATTTTAACTTCTACATACAGAAAAGGCATTGATTTTGTCTCAAAACAAGCAGAGTTTTGGTGCATTCCTTCACATTTTCTATGAAAGAAAGACTATTTTTTAAATTATTTGATCTTCCTGCAAGGAAACATAACAAGTGACTACTGGGATGCATCCCCCTCCACTGTTCAGCTTTTCAGCTCCAGTAAGGCTCACCCTCAGGGACTAAAATGTTGTGGTTTACGGATTTTAATATTTTTATGAAGGACTTTTGCCTACTATAACAAAACTGTATGGAAGACCACCACACCCTGAGTGGGCCTCTGGATTGAAGCCCTGGACTGCAAGATGATGGAGATAAGAGAAAGTGACTCAGGTTTGGGCTGGGGAAAAAGAACACATTTACACCTTTGGGGCGGAGACTGCTGCCCCAGGCTGTCTGCTGTCAGGCTGGCACAGACCCTCACACCAAACAGGGGAGCATGAGAGGTTTTAGATGAGTGGTGAAAAAGCCTCTGGTGGGCAGTGAATGCCCACCCTCCACCGTGTAGACCAGCCCAGCAGCGGGGGCTCCCCAGTCCGGGACAGCCACATCTATGGGACATCCACATGAGTGACAGCAGAGGGGGAGTCCTGGCCCATCAAAGGCCCTCCCCATGCCCAAAGGGGTCCCCAGACCCTGCACCAAAGCAGTACATATAATGCAAAATGATGCAACAGAGGCAGAGTCTTGCAAGGACAATGTGAAACCTAACCTTCTGCAGGGGAGACACCTGGGCATTCCCACCCGCCCAAAGTGTATACTAATCCACTGGATTCTATACTTTTTGGCATAGGGGACCTTCACCACCAAGAGGACCAGATGGAGGGGAGCAACAAGACATCATTGGGACCCTCAGAAGGGTGGTATGTTTCTACCCAACCCCTATCACTCTCTCTGTCCCCCTCACAGACACCTCTTTTTTCTAATTCTTTCTTTCTTTATTTTCTCTTTCTTTCTCATTTACTCGTAAATACAATATATCAATTTTTTTGGCTTCAATATCTGACCTTGTTTGGTTTTAATCAAGTTTTGGGGTATATTTCGAACCTTTCTGGGTTTGATCAGTTTTAGTCACAGAGTTTTATTTGCTCTTCTGTACTCAAGTTTGTAACATTCACTTAACTGTGCTAGACAGATTTTAGGACAGAGCTCTACAGCCTCTTTAAGATGAGGGGCTGTTATGCTTTCACATTTCATTCCATGGTGCCAAAAGCCTTCTGCTCCTTGCACTTTCAGGTTCCCAGCTATATGATAGCTTGACTGAGAGAAGATCCTCATGTGTCAAAATACCCAATGTCTCCAAAATACATTATGACCACCTATCGATTTCAGTAACTGATTAATAATGCAACTTTTGTTCAAACATGATTCCATCCTGGTGAACCATTTCTGCCAGACATAAATGTTTCGATGAAGCAACACCTGAGAATCTCTATTCAAATTAAGTCTTAGAGACTGTTGACTGATTTAGTAATGACCTTCAATATATTGAATAGTTGGGTAGTTTAGTCTTTCATACTTCTCTGATAAAGACACTTTTCAGGTTGCCTTGTTCCCCAGGTGATCTGTGTTTATTCTCCTTACTGTATAATGAGGTGCAAGTGACATTTAATATTGAATAAAGGCCGTTGTAATGATGTCAAAACATCCCACTTTGACATTTTAGAAATAAACATTAAGGCAGCATACATGGCATTACTAAGAGTGGCAAATTGTGCCAGATCAATCTGCTTTCTATGGCGGAGTGATGATAATGGTTGACAAGAAAAGACTAACAGATGTCATCTACCTAGACTTCTGTAACACCTTCAATATGAATCCGCATGACATTCTTATCTTTAAATTGGAGACATATGGATTTGATGGATGGACTACTCAGTGGCTAATGAATTGGCTGGATAGATGCAGTCACAGACGTGTAGCCAATGACTCTATGTCCAGTTGGAGGCCAGTGACAAGTGACGTCCCTTCAGAACTCTGTCTCAGGACTGACGCCCTTCAATATCTTCATTAATGACCTAGTGAGACCAAGCACACTCTCAGCAAGTTTGCAGATGACACAAAGCTAAGCGACATGACTGGATGTCATCCAGAGGAACCTGGATAAACATGAGGTAGGCCCATGAGAATCTCATGGAGTTCAGGAAGTGCAATGTGTGCAATCCTGCACCTGAGTCAAGACAATCCCAGATAAGAGTCCAGACAGGAAGAATAAGTCATTGAGAGCAGCCCTGCAGAGAAGGAGTGGTGAATTCTTGAAGATGGCAAGCTGGACATGAGCCAACAGAGTGCACTTGCAGCCCAGGAGTCAACTGTATCCTGGACTGCATTAAAAGAGGAGTGTCCAGCACATCAAGGGAGGTGATTCTGCCCCTCTAGTGAGCCCACCTGAAGTACTGTGACCAGCTCTGGGGTCCTCAACACAAGAAAGACATGGACATGCTAAAATGGGTCCGGAGAAGGCCACAAAAATGATCAGAGGGATGGAGCCCCTCTCTACAAAGACATTTTGAGAGAGCTGGGGTTGTTCATCTGGGAGAAGAGAAGCTTCCAGGAAGACCAGCACTTCAGTACCTGAAAAGGACTTATGAAGAGGAGGGAGAAGGATGGGCAGATGGGTTAAATATTGAAAGAGGGCAGGTTTAGATGAGACATTAGGAAGAAATTCTTTACTCAGAGTGTGATGAAGCACTGGAACATATTGCCCAGAGAAGTTGTGGATACCCCATGCCTGGAAGTGTTCAAGGCCTGGCTGGATGAAGACCTGAGGAACCTGATGTAGCGAAAGGTGTCCCTGCCCGTAAAGCAGGATGTTGGAACTGGATGATCAGTGAGATCCATTCCAGGCCCTGCCATTCTACGATTCTATTCTATTACAGTTGCCCCATTTTGTAGTGCATTTCCATTTGAAGTGACTTTGTAGAACATATACAATTACTGTTTTGAAGAGGTGAAATTGAGATTATCAACATGAAATTATTTGTTCTGTACTCATATCACTATTCATAATTTTGCCATTTTTTAATCCTACATGCAATGAAAAGGAATGTGAAAAAATTGAAGTCCTTCACCAAACTGTTTCTCCCCAGCTACAGGACTTTTTCTATGAGCTGAATATGGAGTGGAAAGGAGACAGTTCCTGTGTTGTCTGTATAATCTTCACTTTTAAATGCAAAATAGCCTTTGGGACAAGGCAGCTGTCACTTTTCAGCTGCAGAAAAATACAGACTGACTCACTACAATGCCTATCTCCCACTCTAACTCCTGGGTGATTTGCAATCCTTCGTGGGTTTTTTTTGGTTTTTTTTCTTTACCTTAATCTGAAATTCAGTCACTTGTACCAAGAACTGCAGGGTATAAGAAAGCTTAATGTTTCTGAACTCTATTTTAAAATTTAATGGTGCTTTAGTGCTTTGCTTCAAAGTATGAGGTACACTACAGAGTTCTTAAATCTAAAAGCTCAGAAGTCACCCCCTTCTTTATCTGCCCAAGAGATTAGCAACCTACAGGAAAGCAAGAGAAGCAGGACCTGTCTCACAAACATGTATTGGTACAACTTTTACAATGCAGTATTTAACAGAGACATAAGCCATTCCTCTTCCATCTATCATTCTTGTGCACATGCTGCATATTATTAATTCAGGACCTCTGGGACAGTCACATAAATCTGTGTGGAGCTGGGGGTTTGGGGTAGGGAGGGGTGTTGGGGTTTTGTGGGATTTGGGAGGAGAGTTAGAAGCACTCTGTGATCCAACATACCATTGTCGCTCCTTTGGATCCTAACACACAATATGATTTAAACACATTTTAGCAATCTGCATGACAGAGCCACTGCTGCAGCATTTTTCATTTAGAACATTAATATGGCAGCTGGTTTAAACTTTAAAAAAATTAATAGGAAGGCTTTTTCTACACTAAGGACTAGAGAGAAGGAAGAAAACTTTTTTCCAATAAAAAGACTGGTTGAAGCAAGGAAAGAAACTTGAAACAAGCAGAGATGATCTCTGGAATTCTTAAAACATGTATCAAAGGAGCCTTTTATTTTGGGGTCATCTCTGAGAAAACAGAGTAAAATCAATCCTATTTGTAAATATAAAATAAGCAAATCTTGTGAGCATTTTACATTTGTTTTGTCTCTAAATAAAGCCATTGAAAGTTATGATTCACTTGCTAGGCTTCAACCCTCAGCATGTTTCAGAAATTCTTTCACACAGGAGTTTAGTTATCCAACTTTGGATAACTCTTTAACCCTTTCAGTAAAAACTACTTGTGTACTATTACTGAGAATATTTCCAGGAGTAAATCAGTGTATGGGGTGCATGGCTTCCTTGTAACCTCACCTTCCTAGACTTCTACTTACTCTTTGTGTCCTTGTTTAATTGTACATTATCATAAACCTGAAAAAAATCCCTGATGGCTAATTTACAGAACCACCATTAAAGGAGGTCCCATATGGACTGAGCATGATTAGAAAGTTGAATTTCAAGTCTGTTCATGGAACAGATTCTGGGTACTGAAGAAGCGCTGCTGTTTGCAGTTCCTAAATTAGGTATATTTGTTACCAAACCAGCAGAAGTAATATGCTGCATCTCGAGTAGATTTATACTTAATTGCTCCATGATGTTTTAACTGATTTATACAAAGTATGCAAAATTAAATCATCATCTCTAAACATCAAGATTTCAATATTTTCTCTCACACTATTGCTCTGGACAACATGTCCAGCACACAGCTGGACAAACACAACATGCAGTGGGTGAGCTACTGGCTGACGGGTTGGGCACAAAGGGTTGTAATTAATGGGCTGACATCAGACTGGGGACCTGTCACTAGTGGGTTCTACGGGTCTCCATCCTCAGCCTTGTGCTCTTCAACATCTTCATTAATGGCTTGGACACAGGACTGGAAGGGATGCTGAGGAAGTTCACAGATGATACAGAACTGGAGGAGCCATTGAGTCCCTCCAAGGAAGGAAGGCCCTGCAGAGAGACTAAACTGCTAAACTGAAATATCACTCAAGCAGCCCAGGTTTGACACATATAAAAAGGATGGTTATTCTTCTCCTTTTCAAAATTATTAGTAAATTCCCTTTGAAATTTATTAAAGCAATTTTGAACTATCTGATGTATTAAAATGACTCATTAATGGTATAGAAAAGGTTACTTCATTTTTTTCAAGTCTGCAGTTGATGAGACACAAACTCATCTGAGGTTAGCTCAGATAGTAAGAGCAGAGTACTAATAACACCAAGGTTGTGGCTTCATCCCCTGTATAGGCCATTCACTTAATAGTTAGACTTGATCCTTGTGGGTCCCTTCTAACTCAGAGTATTCTGTGATGTGGCCAAATACACATATAAGGAAAACAATTATGTTGCTCTGTTAATCCATTACGTCGATTATTTCAGCTGGATCAGCTTTTGGTACAGAATGACAATCAAGTTGTAATTCATGCAAGACCAAAAAAAAAAAAAAAAAAAAAAAACACAAACCAAAAAAACAACTAAAAACATATCTTGGTGATATTTTGAAGATTTGGAGTATTGCCTAGAAATACTGTGTTAAGTAACTATGGGAAAGTGAAAAGATTAAAGAGACTAGAATTAAAGAAAATGTAATTAAGTGATAAGTGATTTAGAAATACTTTCTGACCTGACTAAAGATAAAGAAGAAACTAAGCAAGATGGAGATGAACAAAGCCTGTGATTTTCAGATTTAAGACTCTGGAAACAATTGCAGAAATCCAAAGCTCTCTGAATAAAGCACTATTGACAGTAGACTTGAACTTGTACTGTCTCAGACAGAAAGGCAGAAAAAAAAAATCTATAAATGCACTTCAGCATTCTTAGGTAACAGGCTTTTCAGCATAGGTAGACAGATTGCTCAGACAGTAACATTTTTTAATTTGAAAAGTTTTTACTTACTCTATTCTTCCACCTGACCACACTCAAAAGATAATTTCAGTAGATTATCATGCATTTCTGATTTCCTGTTCACCTATTATTTTCTTTCTTCCTAGGAAATATCTGCTCTGATGAAGATATGCCAGCATAAAAACCTGAGATAGATTTAAGAACCAACTCCAAATCACACATCTAAGGCAAGAAGAAACCTGTGCAATGACTCATTCTATCCTGCATAAAGCAAGAGGCAAGCTGCCCTAAATTACTGTCCATTTAAAGTCCAGCAACTGTGTTTGAATTCAATATCAGAAAAAAAATACAATTTCTAAAGAAACCCTTTGATTCTGGAATTTTCATAGCAGCTCATGGCAAGGAATTCTAATGGAACTGCGTTTAGTTTGCTCCCAATTTTGCTGATTTCAAATTCTATCCATATGATTTTCTATAACTTTCATTGCTAAACTAAAGAGTCTTTCACTACATCATATCTAATATGAAAACTGGAAAACACTGCATTTTCAATTTCTTTACATCCTAGACAACCAAAAAATTGCTTCCAATTCTTTAATCCATGTCCTAACTCTTCTTTGCACCACAACAATTTTATAATATGAGGTTTAAACATCATATTGCAATATAATAAGCTAAGAGATGTTACATAAAACACAAACATCATAGTTCAACTCAGAACTACTTTTTTCATTATTTTAGAAACAATTATTTCTTATTAGCACCTCATTTCATTAAGGTTTTCTCACATCTTAAATGATGTCTTATGTTCTGTATTTACTGTTTTCAAATATTTCACCTAAAGAAAATGTGTTTCGATAGAAGAAGATGTATGTACAATTAGGTGTATGTACTCTTAGGTATGAAACCTAGAATGTATGTGGCTCTCATCTTTTAATCAAAAGAAGAATATATTTTCTATGTCAAATACGAGATTTTTTTTGGTGGACTTGCCAAATTCAGAAGTTATTCTCCAACTCTTCGGATGCCAAAGACTCTCTCAACAACCTATTTTATCCCCCCTCTCTCTCATTTGTCTTCTCCTTTTCTTCAAGCACTTTTAAAAAGAGCTTGTCAAATCTGCTTTATAGCTTAGATGGGGGAACAAAGGGCAAGAAACATCATTAAGTATCAATCTCCTAGTTTTAACAGCCTGGGTGCAGGGATATTAGAATCCAGAACTCAAAACCATGATCTAACTTAACAGTTATGACTTTTTCTTTTAATTTTTTTAATGGGGTCTAAAATATATACATGTTTGAATGGGAATGGGGGGAAGTGAAAGTTAATCCTGGTTGCCATGTCACTCTACAAATCAAAAGCAAGCAATCCATTACAGATAGTTTTGAAGGCAACAGTATTACAGTGGTATTCCTGATGGATTTAGAAATTATGGTCTGTGCAACTTCACAGGCATTAAGCATGAAAATAAAACCATTAGATCTTCTCAACAAATGGAGTCACTATTGAAGGATATATTTTTTTTTCCTGCTCACAGTTGGGTTTTTATTTTTGCAAATTGAAAACACACCACATAGAGGAAGTAATAACATTGCAGTAAAGTATTCAAAGCCAAATTTTTATTCACATTGATTATCTTTTACATTTTGAAGTATTGCCTTTGTACATCCATCTGTAAATGTTTATCAGATAGGAATTCAAACCCTTTCCTTCATTAAACCATTCTTTGGGAGCACTACCATACTTTTGTTATATCTTTGAGCAAAGGGGAAAAGAAATATGACATGGATGTTTTTTCATCCATCTTCCAAATTCAAAATCTGTATTCCTTTTTCTAATTCCCTCAACTCAGAAAAATACATATATTTTTAGTTTCAATTTTATCACTATAATATTAAGTGTACATGAAAAATGCTACTCTCAATCAGAATATGAATGGTTTCAGGAGTATTTGAGATTTTTCTCCATTTTTATCATAATAAAATTATTTGCACATCCTCAGATAAAAAAGGAAACCACCATCTTCAGATGGCTAGTAGATGACAGACTGCAAATAAAAAAAAGGTGAGCTTTCCAATCTCAAAGTTAATTTGTTTATGCTTCAAATTAGTGTCTCTCAACACACCTCATGCCAAACAAATTTTGATGAAGGAGCAAGTAGGAGGAGATACCTGATTGAGTCTTTCTTAATGGAGAAGTCTTCTCTTCAGGCATTCATTCCAGATCTGAAGTGCACATCTTTATTTGACCAGTAATAGTTGTTTACATTATTTGGAGTTTGATCCAGACAAATGTTTGTTCACACTAAAGTTTTCTCAAGGAACCATTGTATCAACACTACAAATATATTTCTTCATGCACATCAGTTTCTATTGCTTGTGCTCTACTATGACAGCTATGTGAAAGAAAGCTGCTTACAGACTTGGGCACGCAAGAAAGGATACCTAGCTTCCTTCATCACATACTGTAAATCTCATTAAGAAAAAACTTCCTAAAGATAGGGGGAAAGCTGCACCCTTTTTTACCCTTTGTCAAGCAATTTATTAAATTTGCAATATCAGAGACCCTTATGCAGACATTTCTGAAATGGATCATTAAGTCAAATGTACAGAGGTGCATTTTTAATTCAATAGCTGACAAGCTACATGTAATACTTTAAGCTGCCAGTCTATTTCTATTTGCTGCAGAAGTTCATGTGCGCCGTCCTTTTTTGGAGGATACTAATCTCAACAATCTCATGCAGAAATTGGTCACTACCTTTTTAACTGTTCCCTGCTACACGTTAGGCTTCATTTTTCAGGGTGTAAAGTGCTTGCAGCTGCCATGAATTTCATAGTTATTGCAAACATAGCTATTACACACAACAGATTTTATCTAGCTGGTGGAGATACCCACGGAGATTCTGCAACAAATGCCAGCTGTATTTATTCAAAAATATGCATCACAACAAGTTACTGCAAAGTAGTAATGGGAAAATGAGGGCAAGTAGTAATGGGAAAATGAGGGCAAGTAACTCTAGATAAAACACAATTGAAGCAGTGCAACAAATCAATTAAATAACAAATTATTAGTGGTCACTGTAGTCTCTTAGGAATAAATTCATTAAAATTAGCACACATAAGTAGCTCAACACATTGACTTTCTTATGAGCATTGGCTGCAGATATTATATTCCTTGGATTTATTTCAATCACCAAGTTGTTACATAGTGAATCATATCTAAGCAAGAAAGAACCTAAATTTGCTTCTCAATTTGCTTGATCTCTTTCACAGAAAAATGCCATACCATGAAAACTATTTATTTATTAAATTAATATCAGGCTATAGAAGCAATTCATAATACAAGAGTAATTGTTGCTAATGTTGCTCTAAAACAGAAAAGAAAGATGAAGTGAAAAAGTAAAAAAAAAAAACAAAAAGAGATTCCTTAAATAAAATTTGCTTAATAGTTCAATCATTGCAATTTAAAGGTAAGATAACCTCCACAAAGAGCTCTACTTTGGAAAAAAATGGACCAACAATTAGCATAGCCACTGCTGCAACTTGCAGAAACAGGCAATGAACACTTCATAAATCATCCACAAAAAATTTCCAAAGGCTTGAAGAAATTATATGGACAGTATCATACATAATGAAACTCCTGTTGCCATGCTGATACATGAACCGTTTCTCTCTGAAAATGCTATTTTACTTAAATTTTTACAAGATTTTCTGACATAGTTTAAGATGTTACATTTATTTCCTAATAATTTTAAAAAATATTATTAAACCTATTTTTATATATACATATGTGTAAGTATGAAACTGGATTTCCCCTTGTAAATTAGATTATACACAACTGTAAGTGTAGCTATAAGAAATTAACACTTTTATGAATCAGTTTAATTTCCCTGCATTGGGATCACCTAAAGCCTCCAATCACTGCGCACGGGCATGTAACACGTGAAAGTGAAGCTGTGTAGGCAACATGTTGGATTTTTTTAAAAAAAGATTCACTGAGTACTTGCTCTGAGTTTTGTTAATGTGTAGCAGCACTGTAGAGCTGTCAAAACAGTGATCACTGAAGAAACATTAAATAATGAGCATTGTCTTCGTATTTTTTGTTTGCACTATTTTCTTTTTCATGTTTCTTTTTGCCCATTTTTACTATCTACCACCTATACATGATAAAATTATTACTTTCTGTCATCATCAGAAAAAGTTTATAATTAATCATTATTATTTTTTTTTGTCTATGCAATTGTGTTAACCAAATAATTCTGCTAAAGTACTTAAATAAGGAATGAGATCCTGTTGTCTGAACAGCACACATTTTTTGAGGGCTTTTGATAATTTAAGTTATACCAAGATAATTTTACTCAAGTAAGAGACACAATTCCACCGTAGAACAGGATTGCCCATTAACACTATTCATATGAAGATAAAAGTAAATGCTTACCACATCTTTTTCAAGTATCACATATTATCTCACAGTGTAATGTGGCCAAGTGGTGACTTTACAATGAGGAAAGCGCAAAGGACAGCTGCATGCACAGGATAAACTGTAATTATTTTGCAAAGGTAACTACACTGAAGGTACACAGCTACAACTTATGCAGGCAGATCCAAGTGCTGCAGATCTGCAGACAGATCCAAAGGAGGGAGCTTAGGCAGCTCTGCTAAAAGCAGGCAGCAGTAATCATGGTCAGATGCTAAATAAGACCAATTCTTTTGGTGGGTTTTTTATCATATTCTAAGGACTACTGAGGCCATACCTACACTAAAACTGTTACCATCCAGGCTAACCTGTTTACTTCAGACCTGCTTATGATTTCAAGCTATGTATTACTTGAAGACATATCCACATTATGTAGAACATAGGAAACACTCTCAGCACATGACATAAGTAACACTTACCCCACTGTTTAATATTTGTATAGCTGCCATGGTTGTAGGCCCACAACACACACATGGTTTCTGCCCAGGAACTTTTCTAACAACTGGATGCCTGTAACAGAAAATTTCTAGCCATAAAACTGTTGTCTTCCTGGATCATCTGCTTTAACTATAGACAGACATAATGAAAATTATGTGAAGGGAAAATGTAGCAGAAAGGAGTGGATGTTTCTCATATTTATCACTGAATTACTTTCATGAAACAAAACCTAAGAATTTTTTCCTAAAAGAGTTCAGATTTTAATGCCAAAACTTTAACAAAGCACAACTGCATCCCATTTTATCTCTGTCCATTTAAGAACAGAAAAAAAAACCAGGAAATTAGCATTTCTTGTTGGAAAGTACATTTTATCAAATGTTTCATGCCATACGCATATATAGGCATGTATATACGTAGGTCTTACCTTAAAGGCAGCTTTTAATCATCCTGGGAACAATTCACCCACACATTAAACCCCAGCATAACATCATAGGAGTGGGCGCAAGAGCATCAAGAACAATGTAGTAGAAAAGTGCTGAGGTACTAGCATGGCAATGAAACTAACAGGCAAAATTCTTTCTACAGCAGGAACTGGTACAGAACCCCAGATGTCCAGGAAACCAATGTACCAACACGTAAAATTAAATTTTAAGTGTGTGTATATATATATACATATATATATATATATATATATATATATATGTATGTGTGTGTGTGTGTGTAGCTACCAATTTGTGTTTGCAACACTATATAGACACCCTTGAAAAATAATAGGCTTGTTACTTCTGCATTTTTGTGGCTCCATGAGGGGTGCACAAGTAACTGAGAACAGAAACAGGACAAAAGGGGGAAAATCTATTTCAGCTACACATGTATAATTGCATTTAGTGAACTGAATTCTGCCAAATCGATGGAACAGCATGTGGCATAAACCAGTTTAAAATTAGGCCACAAGAATCTATCCAAGCTACAATATTTCCAAAATGTGAATAACTATTAAGAGTCTCTATTGCACATAACATCATATTAGCTCCATAATGCTTTGGTCCTGCTTCATGAATGAAAAATGCTTTAAAACTCAACCAAGTTGCAACACTAAATAGGAATAGCAACTCAAGAGACAGCCAAATGAACAGTTTAAATATAATTTTTAATAACTGTAAAGCCGCACAGTGAAACAGAAATCCTCAAAATAAAAGAACTGCAAAAGTGCACACTTCATGTGCCCAGTGGCTTTTCAAAGGTTTATATTGTGGTGGAGAGCAGAAATTTAATAACTCTGGTGATACTATCATGTAGCACTAATAGGATGCAGAACATTTGGAGAAGTCTAACACCAGACAGCTATAACCAGGGTTGTTTGGAAATGCTATCTGTAGATTAAATTAGCTCTATGAACAAGGACACATGGCCTGAACTTCATTATGTTATTGTTTTCCTTTCTCATCTTAATACATTTAGTCACTTTAAACTACTAATAATGAAGTATTGGCTGGCTGCATTTACAGTAGTTTGATCTCTCTCCACATCTGGATGGGCCCATGTGCATATCCTCATTACTATGAGAGAAGATGATTGCTAACATGCATTCAAGTCTGAAGGTGTATTATGACCATAGCTGAAAGGTACTGGAGCAGCACAATGCACCCTCAAACAGACAGGCAGGAACAGTCCTGTACGTGATAGCTGTACTTCGCACACCTGGAACCAAAACACACACTGAACACAAGGTTCAACACTAACAGCTTCTAGAACTTCTAAATGTGCACACAGAGTCTCTGAGCCATTGGATTATTGCATAAACTACAACAGCTTTTTCTGAAACTATATAAAGCCTGAATTTTTACTTTTGAAAATACTCAATACTTGCTAGATGACATCTGTCAGGATATGTGTGGTCCAAACATCCTGGAACGTAGAATTGAGCTACCCCAGTTTGCTTGAAATGGGGCAGCTTTGGCAAGGAAAGCATCTAGTCAAAGCAATATATATTTAATGAAGTTCTAATAAACAACTGGACAAGGGAATATCCTGCGTGAGTTATTATAAAATATGATAGAAAACTGGAGCTGAAGAAAAGCTGAGAAAAAATATATTAAGAGAGAATGAAAATGTATGCAACAGATTTATGCAGATCAAGGCATTCCTTCTTTACTACATCAGTGGCCTGGCATGTGATGTGAGCAGCATAATAATAATTTTATATATATGGTAAATATCTACCATCTGTATTCTAAGGCATGAACTGTAAAATGCAGCATAAAACAATTAAAATCAACAGAGACAAAGTTCAGGGTACAGAAAGCTTTTGATCCACAAAAATTGCAGATGTTATATTTGAGGGACTGAAGACCAAAATTATGAGTGAGAGCAAGTACAACTCAGTTTTCAAAAGTACAGCTCAATCCATGTGCCAATTGGTATTTGGCATGATCGCTATATTCTTAGTGAGGCAGAGAAAGAAAAAGAAAAAATTACTTTAAAACTTTATTAGATCACAAGCTAACAAAATTCAGTAACTCTTTCTAATGGATTTCAATAGATCTTTCCATGTTCAAGTTAAGAAATCCATAAAAATTTACACTGTATTGATATTAAAGCACAGAGGCTTTCCAGAGTTTTAGGCTGGTGGAGAGAAGCATTCATAACTCACTTTTTTAGCAAAGTATTCCTGAAGTACACCTGTTCTGCAAAGTCTCAGGCTTTTCATTCTTTGGGCAGCACAAGTAGTACACTTGTAAGGACAAAACAGTAAACCATTTATATGTTGTCTTTTTTGTTGTTGTTTAATGGTTTTATGTAGTCTTCCTCCTAAATGCTTTCCAGCTGCAGACCTCTTCAGTGAATCATGAGTCTTACAGCTTCTTTCAACTACAGCTACTGCTGATCTCATTCTGGCATCAATGTCTTCCTGTTGTTGCTTCTTCTGTTTCTACTGCCTATTTATTTTTCACTTTTCAAACTCCCTCATTGCTACTCCAGCTCTACTCCACATTCCACCTCCAACAAAGCAGATAGAACAGTTTCTCCTTCATTTTGGGCCTGTTCCTTAGAATCCTCTTTATCAGATTTTAAGATGGAGAGAGCAGTTCAGATACTAAAAACCTCAACCTGCCACAAGCAGTGAAACCAAACACGTTTCTGTGCTTGAATGCACAGTATGCATGGCATCTCCTATCATTAAGGAGATTATCATCAAAACCCTTACTATCCAGATGGGAACTGAAGCACTGAGAGATTAAAGCCCTTCTTCAGGACTATGCCATTTAGCTGTGAATAACCAGGAATCAGAAATGTTCCTGTCAACAGTTCACATGCTTATCATGCTGCATTGGCTGCCTTCCTTAAATCATGCAACGTCTTTATGCAGGAAATTAAGTCAACCAGAAATACTCTTTGTGCTGGGTTCTGCTGTGATTTTCTTCACAGCGGCTGGTATGAGGATGTGTTTTGGATTTGTGCTGAACACAAGGTTGACAAGGTAGAGATATTTTTGCTGAGCAGAGCTTTCACAGAGCCAAGGAATTTTTTGCTTTCTGTACTGCCACACCGGCAAGGAATTTGGGGGTGCATGGGAGGCTGGGAGGAGACATAGCCAGGACAGGTGACCCCAACTGACCAAAGGGATATTCCAGACCATATGGGATCATGCTTAGTGTACAAAGTGGTGGGGGGGGCAGGAGGAGAAGAAGGAGGAAGAGGGGGATGTTTGGAGTGATGGTTTTTGTATTCTCAAGTCACCATTACATGTGAGGAGGCCCTGCTCTACTGGGGATGGCTGAACACCTGTCTGCCCATGGGAAACAGTGAATTGATTCCTTGTTTTGCTTTGCTTGCACGGCTTTTGCTTTCCCTATTAAACTGTCTTTACCTCAACCCATGAGCTTTGTAGCTTCTACCCTCCGAATTCTCTCCCCGGTCCTGCTGGTGGGGGAGTGAACAAGTGGCTGCATATGGCCTGGCTTTCGCCTGGGGTTAAATCATGACAACTTTATACTCTAAAGAAAAGAATTGTTCTTATGAATTATCTCTTCATACAAATACTGAGGTTTGTACATCTCAAACATCAAAAAATGAAACCTCAACAGCTATCAATGCAAGGAGGTTTAATCAGACTGCTTGAAAATCATGTTTGCTTTTCTTACAACTCACAATTTTCACCTGATTGACAAATTTAGAGAAAAAAATATTATTATGAAAAAACATAACCCTATTTTATGAAGATTCAGAAGCTTTCACATGAATAGCATTCCTTCCATATCTGTACCTAATATTGCCAATTTTTCCATAAAATCAGAAAACAAAATCAAGCCATGTCTTTTATCAAGGGAAAAGGAGAAGGCAAAAGCCAACAAGGTCTGAAGAACAAAGATTGTCACAAAATAATAGGGCTACGATACCTAAAGCAATACTCATTCTTTACAAATTACTAAGATAATACTTCCCAAGGACACTGAAGAGGAGAACTGTGCTTAGCACAAAACATTTAATGGAAGCAAGAAGGACACAGACAGTTCAATCTGCACATATCCTAGGAGAGTCTACAGCCTGCCAGAATACCCAAACCTAAAGATATCCTGTCTAAGGAAGATCCATTATCTTCACTAAGGGAAAAGCTTAAATCTTTAAGGACCAGTGAAACTGTATTTGTCTTCATTCAGTGGTTTGTTATTTCCAGAAGGCAAGGGAGCTGGGGAGAAAGCTGGTTGTTTTAACTTGGTCTGAAAGAATTCAGCAAGACTTTTCTTTGAAATTTATGCTTCCTTTTGGTTGCAGCTATGATGGAAATGATGTTAAGAAATCCTTGGTGGATAGCTTAGTGTTTGTGGTTTGCGTCTCATCTGGAGGCAAGGATCTGAAAAAAACACAAAACTGAAATATAACAGACAAGACCTGATTTTTTCCAAAGATGCAGGAACATCAAGCCAAGTCCATCCAGCATCCTGTCTCTGACAGTGGTCAGTAGCAGATGTAGATGGGAATGTAAGAACAGAAGCAGCATACAAAAGTAGTTCTCTGGAATATTTTTTGTTTGATTCATATGATTTGTGGCTTCCAGACTTTCTGAGCCACAGACAACAGCTTTCATATATTTTCTTTTCATAAACATATCTAATGAATTTTTGAACCCTTGAATATCCCCAAAAATCCTGGGACAATAAGCTTTTACAGCTTTTCATTGTACTGGGTGAAGTATCACTTTCTGCTTGCTGTGAACCTGTCACTTGCAGTTACTATTTCATCTCCTCCAGGTCCTGTGTAAAAGACAATACAGCCTGTTCTCTGATCAAATATCTATGACACTTGTGCTTTTCTAAACTTCTACAATCTTCACATTCTTGGAAGATCGAAGTTTTGTAATGTATGTGGTAAAAAACAAACAGGCAAACTAGAAGGAAGGCAGAAGAACACAACTGCTGATTTTATCTGAATGTTTCATCCACAGATCTACATTAGCTTGCAGTTATTCATCCTGAAGAAGAAGCTGCATTCATTTCTCACATCACACACTGTTAATCTTCTGTAACTCTCTACAAACTCTAAACTACATTTGCATAATCAAATTTTCTACTACAGCTGGCTGTCTTGCACTTTCCTCTGGCAGAAACTCTTTGAGAGGAGAGAAAACAAATAGAATCAGAAAAAAAAAAGGGGGGGAGGGGGATTATAGGAAAAAAGGTATTATTTTTGTAGGTGGTGAAATGAAAAAATCCTGCTACAGGGTTAATCACATCATAATTCTTTGCCAGAAGAGCAGTCTGCTATCTCTACCTAAAAGGATGGTTGCAAGCATACATCTCATAAGAAAGTATTATATATGCAAGTTGACTGCAACTAAGGTCCAGTTAGCACTAGTCAAAGTTTTAGAGTAGTTTTTAAACGGTTAATTTGTTAATCAGTTGATGTACTTTCTTTATGTAGATATGTCTATTAGAGAAGATTATGGTAAGATTAGGCCTTTTGTCCTGTTACTTACTTGTTCAGTCCCCTGTGCCTGTACAATTGAGATGGTGGCAGAAAAATAAAAAACACCGATCATGGAAAATGGGAATTTGAGACTTCTTTTAGTAGTGGTGCCAATTTATTGCTGGCAGTGAGAAATCATTGAACTATGGCTGCTGACTGCTGATGGACTGAGACACCTGACCGACATTTCTTTTCCATCTAGACTGCGAAATTTTTGGAGTAGAAGTTTTTTTGTTCATTAATATAAATATAGAGAATACAATGGAATCTAAACAATTTCATTTTTCTGGGTATGACCAACAAATATTGGAATACATAAACTAGGTGATACATTTCAGTCTTGTAATTTTCTGAACATGCAGCTCCAGGAGGACCGCTAGAGGGCCCACAATTATTTAAAGTTTTATTCTCCATTTTGCACTGCACATAAACAGTGAACAGGAACTTTCAATGGATATGCCACAAGTAAATGAAGATAGCAATAAATTATTTTCACAAAAGTCAGTTTTCAGAAAACGTAGTGCTTAAATGCTAAGACCCAGATTAGCTTAAGACCCGATCAGAAGATGCTACTTCCTTGAGCCCAAACCATTTCGCGTAAATGTTGCAGGCAAATGGTTCCTGAGAATCATTTTGAGTCATCTTCCACAGGATTCAAAATGAAGTCACAACAGCCCATCAAAGATGGACTAAATGTTAGTGCTTCACAACTTCAAAAGCCACGGACAATAGCCCAGCTAGACTGCCACGTGGCCAAGGAAAATGAAATCTTGGTGTGCATGGTTCCAGGTGCTCAGAACCACCTTTCTGGGTTTCTGTTGCAAAATTTGAGAAGTGATGCTGTAATGTGGCCCTTAGTGGTCCCACTTGGTAGCTCCAGGGTCGAGCACAAGTTTCCTCCTTATTTATTATGCAGAGGAAATTTGGATTTTATATATAGATGCCCATATATGCATATCCCCCCTCAAATTTGGATAAAGTAAAAATATTGAGGGGGAAAAAAACCTATTTGGAACACAGAAATACTGATTCTCAAAACCTTTACTAGCAGTGTTATTATCATGCTATAAAATAACTTTGAAGAAGCTAGAAACAGTTAAAATCCCCCCTCTTTTTCCATCTTCCTTCCTTCTTCCCTCCCTTTTTTCTGTCCAGGTTTCTGCACTCAAGCAGATATCCTTTTAGGTTTAGCTATTTCCTCAGTTATGCAAAAAACAACCCAAGTGTCAAAACCCCACTATTAACCAGGCAAGAGAAGTAACAAGAAATAGATTTTCCATGATGTACCATCTGGACAGGAGTAAAATGTTTTCCTTCAAAGTTGTCACCATAGCTGTCTCTTTTCAAAGGTTAGTGGTTTGTCTCCATCACCATTATTATTCCTAAAGATAGTGAGAATCAAAAAAACTAGTAAGAAGAAGAAGCAATCCCTCCCTTCCTCTTCTTCCTTGTGAGAATCACACAGTTTCTCTAAGATATGTCAAAGATGTTGTTGTGAGAGGAAAATTACAATTGATACGGATTTTTTTTTAAAAAAAAGAGAATTAGAATTGTATAATATTAACTTCTCCCTATGGGTTTCAGTTGGAGTGAAATATGAGATTCTCTCATCATCCTTGATTCTAACTTTCCTTTCATGAGAAAGCACAAATTATCTCAGTCATGGCAGCAAAACCAATGCTGACATGTATAGTAAATTGTTGTGAGGAAGTAAGGTGTACTGCTGTGGCCATGCACCTGGAATGAACGATATGAACATAAAGTATTTCTCTAGGGAAATCAGAAAGGTTTGTATGAATCTGTTTCAGGAAAATGAAAGTGAATCCCTGGTTACAGACAGATTCTTCTGTAGCTGAACAGCCAGCTACTTACAATAGCAGCTTTAGAAAGGAATTTAACAACAGCCAGCTTGGCTTTAATGCTGCCTTTTCAAAGTGCAACACAAATCAGTTTCAGCTGGCTGAGCATCTTTCCCACCAGGGCTACAGCACCTCGGATTCACACTCCTGTACAACATCATCCAGTAATTAAAATAACATCAGTAAGCTCTGGCTTTTCAAAGGTCTGAAAGGCATGCAATGTATACAAGTGTTTTCTCTTTATGCCAGAATCCAGTTTTGAATTCCCTGAAGTCAGAAGCAACAACAATCTCTAGAAAGTCTTCTGACAAAGTCAGTAGATGTTGCTGTCACTCATTTCAACACCATCAGGACTCCGTATTTTGTGTTTACCATTTAAAGACCAGCACCTCGCATCGGTTGGCCAGAATGAAAGACTGTCAGGCCCCTTGAAAATTCCTCTTTAATCAGCTACAACAGAAGGAAGAGGGAAGCTTCTGCTAGCGGGAAGCCAGGCCAAGAACATTTGTTTCACAAACAGAAGCCATGAATTCATATTCTCAGGCATTAACCAAAACCAAGTTTTGAACTTTGTCATTACCACATCTGGGTTTAGCTCCATATTGCTCACCACTGTAGCAAAGTTGTCTTGAAGTCAGCTTTACAGAAAAAGTTCTGTGTATACTTACCCAAAGATAAATACTGTGCCCTAGGGAGCAAATGCCAAGAGTACAAGGACTAGGCAAAGGGAAGAAAAGGGAGGAAGGCAGTGAAGGAAGGAAGGAAGAAGTCTCACAGAGTGAAAAGAAATTAAGAGACTATAATCAAACAGATGAACACTAGGAGTTGTTCACAAAGACATGCAAGAGACAAAGTAGTTGTTGGGGTACAAGGAAATTTGAGGGTTTGAAGGGAACAGGAAGGGACAAAAATGGGTAAGAACTAGAATAAAAAGAGGCAGAAATGTTGCATTTCATTTTAACAAAAAAAACCAAGAGCTTCTCATTGGAGCATGCAGGACATGAATGTCTGATTGCAGTAATATTCCTATTGATATGTATTTCTGGTTATTCAAAGGTAGAGAGCACCCTTCAACTTCTTGCCTGTCTTCTGCAAATAACCAGTCTAAATAAATTATTTTTGTAATTGGAGAAAGCAAAATTTTAATAAAATAAGTTAATAACATCATGGAATAAAGAAGCCACTTTTATACTTGCAGCTTTAAAAAGAGCAAAACTATTTATCATGAGCAATTCAACTATAAATACAATATGGATAAGTTTTTTAAAGGCCCTGCATTTAAAAAAATGACTTAAAAATAAAAGTAAATGTAGGATTAGTTAGGAAATCATTATTAATTATGGAAAATTACTGCACTGATGTATGGCAAGATTTGGAGAATGAGAAAGATTAGGGAACTTTTTTGCAGCCAGAATATTCAAGATTTTGGAAAAACAACAAGTAAAGAATTCCTATAACCTAAACTACAATATGTCAGGGGTGAAAAGTGCCTCTTTCCATAATAGAAAGAAATACCTACAATCTAGCAAGATGTCAATGATAAAAGGCAGTTCCTTATATATACAAGAAACAATCCTCCACCAAAGGTAACCACTAAAGACCTGTTTGAAGTAGAACTGGAGGTCATCAAAGGTTAGAAAAACAGGACTAATACTTCTCAACAAATTTAAGAAAAACAGTCAACTAGCAACCTCATTTTTGAGTTCAGAGACATCTGATTTTGAAACATTAATGATTTAATGTCTGACAGACACAAAAAAAAAATTATAAGACCCAGAGAGGTCATCTTTCAAAGACACTCATAACTGTAGCATCAGCATAAAAATGAAAGATGACAACATGATGAAAAAAATTTTTGTGGCATAATAATTGGCAAATTTGCAGAGCCAAGGAAAATAGTACAACTCACCCTACCACAGGAAGATTCCTGGAGAAATGAACAATACATGTGAGTGTTGCTCTCCAAGAGACCCCGAACATGTATGTAAGACAGTGAGCACTGACTGGCTGCATCATTTGGGGTCATGAAAGGTTTCACATGACTATAGTGAAAAATTCTCAATTTATCCACAAATTTCAGGAGGAAAGCTGCACAAACAGTTCTGCCCAGCAGGCTGAGATGGAAAATCACTTCAAAATAACTGCCCAGTGAAAGTGAAGTGAGAGCGTAATCGTGCTCTGTATCCCCTGCCCTGGGTCAGGCCAGTTTGCTTTGTACCCAGCTGGAGGGGATCTATCTGTACAGTAACATGTACTGTGCAATGGCTGTTCCCCAAAGCTGTGGCATATGCCACAGGTGGAGCATGTACTGGAGGATTAGATTCAATAAAGCACTTGGCAGCCTGCAGAAAAGTATCAAAAGCCCAAATCAGGTGCTTCTTGATAAATAAGCATTGTGGAATATGATCCAAAAATTTCATCTAGTGCTGTTAGACTACAGTTCAAAACACTAACAAATAAGGCAAAGGTGGGGGGAGCCCAAAATCCCACATTTATATGAAACTTAGTTATCAATCTTCACAAATTTTGTACACAGAGGCCTGAATTCTAGAGGACATGATATGTAGATGTATTTTAGCAAAAAGTGTCACAACTATTCCACTTGTCCTTTAGTTTTGCTCTTTTTGTCCTCTATATGAAAAGGTCACTTCCATCCCATTCAGCTTTCAGCTGAAGTGAAACAGTCACCTGTTCAGTTCTACATGCTTGGCTGATTTACAGAAGTGTGTAAAACCTGATGTGCTCCAAAGATACAAAATGTCTGCTTTGTGAATCAATACCAGAATGGTATCAGGTAAAAAACTTTTAGCACTTCTGTAGAAACTACTCAGTGAGCCTCTTTCAGACCTTTGAACAATTCCAGCCCTGTTTTTTTTACCCTTCTGAAGAGACAGCCACTACTTTTTGTAGATTAATGGTGTCCAGCATCATGCCTGGTACACCGTCATACCTGATAGACAACATGTGACAAGGAGGTGAACTCACCAAAGGCAAATTACAACCCTCACGACAGACTGTTGTCACAGATAAAATGGCTGAGCACAGATTGATAGGAGAAGCCAACCAAACTAAGTTTTATGAGTCACAGCTTGTCACTGACCTAACCAGTGCAAAACAGAGTTCATTTGTCAGCATCCCTGCAAAAGCAGATTCTCCAGTAAGCAATTTCATAGCAGTAACCCAGCCTTAGCAAAACTCCAGGCAAATTAAGAGGGGAAACTGTGAAAGAAATGTGACTTCTCATTCAATTATTAAGTTGTTTGATGTCATTTAACCACTCATTCTGTATGTGCCAAAATGGAAACATTTATTTTAAGTACTGTTTTCTACCCTTTCTCTTTTTAGATCACATCAACAGCCATTTTTGTTCATCTCTAGGGACAGCAATCTGCTGCCACTTTTCTGTTAAAAAGTTCACAATATGGAGAAGCATCAGGAACAATTAGCAAAAAATGCTGATGTGAACTCAGCAGAAAGTCCACATAGACTCTCCAAGGAAATATTTGGAAGCACAAGACAAAAAAGCAGCCAAAACTCCTATGTCATTTTATGTACTTCTGGAAGCATGCAATAATTTATGAAAAAAAACTGTGCCTATTGAAAGTCTGTCAAGAGAGCTTCAAATAAGTGGGCTTTTTTTCCACTCAGTACTTCCATTATTAACATGAGCTTTTGCCACCTTGCAGCAAAATCTCCTGTGATGGGCTACATCTGTTACTGCATGCTAAATGCTGCCTTCCTCCTGCCTCTTCCCCTTGCCTACTCAGAATCACAAGCTAATATTCATTGCTCTATTCCCAGCCTTCTGCTCACCTGACAGCTCTCAGCAGAATGGTCCCATGGAAACCAGACAAGAACACCAGGCAGTAGGCAGAGTATGATAATATGCACCCTTTGCTAAAGCAACTGGGCTTGCATTAAAACAGTCTATTCAGCAGAACGTATTTCTAGGGAGAAGGCATTCTTTTTACCAGTTTTTAGCAAAGCTGGTTCCTGCAGGTCTTTCTGTTCTGTAACTTTCATTCAACACTGAAGGGGACGAGATATATTTATATTTCAACAGCCAAATAATATCCCAGTTGGCAAAATATATTTGATAAATATGCACTTTTTAATGAGGACAGGTCAAAAAGTAGCTAAAAATAGTTAATGAAACAGCTGGATTTCTTGGAACTTTAATACATTTTCTGCCAGAGTTCATCACTTTCACTAATCTCAAGAGCTTTCTTACTCTACCTCCAAATACCACAATTTTTGAGAAAGGTAATACTCATTGGGAAATAAAAGAATTAGAATTCTTAGAATTAGAATTAGAAATAGAAGGCCAGTAGAATATGGCCATTTGTATTAGAAGTATTAGAACATGGCCCCAAAAGCAACATCAGAGCATCAAATTTTCTGGTTTATGTGTGCAGGAGTTCTACACAATCAGATCTGGTTTGGGTTTTTTTTATGATGATTGGAAATTTTTGAAGACTTTTGAAGAATCAGGGTAACAGACCTGCTAAGTAAATTGCTAAGCAGTAAAAATACAGCAATTAAGATCTAACTGGCTCTGACAAAGGCATAAAATCTCTTGGACCTCTTCCCCTTCAGAAGGCCTACTATCTATTCCTTTTTGAAAAAATCACAGATGCCTTAAAATTGAATGGCTCACAACAAACATGTCTCATCCGAAGTGCACATATCTGTATATTAACCAGGGAGGACTTCTAGAGAAAACCAGAAGGAACCTCTGAGAATGTCAGCAGCTAAAATTGTGAAATATTATTTTGCTACGGTATTGAATAATTTCTACAAACACAACCGGTTCACATTTGGTCTTATGGTAAACCTGTCAGTTATATGGATGAACAGATGCAAGATTCAAAAATCACAAACTACAGTGTCTCTGCTGCACAACTCCAGTGCAATCTGCCAGCTACTTCATGAAACACATCTGTTATCAAAGTGTAAAGCTTAACCAAGACATACTAGGAAGGAAATCAGACTATTTCCAAGAAGAAAAGAATGGAATTAGCTCAAAATTTCTGTGAAAAATCTTCCAATAGCTTGTTAAAAGAAGGAGATCAGTCTTCTGCGCAGTTGCTAGGTAATCTGCAAACTACAGCTAGGGACCATGCCAACTGCAGATCAGATTTTAAATTTCATATACATATGAAATTCATATTCAGAGTGCTAAGATCCAAAAGCATAGAAACACAAAGTCATGCACAAATACTTTATTTCCACTACCTTTACCCATTCACTGATGTGCCCTCTGCTCTTTTGTTATGTGAAAAGCTATGTTTTGTTAGGTGCAAAACTATGTGTCGGTTATGGAGGGACCTATAGCCAGATTTATCAGGAAAGGAGGGTCTAAAATGGATGTATTTTAGAGGGTCTAAAATGGATGTATTTTCCTCTACTTTCCTCTCCAAGTCTTCTTGTCCAGCTATATCGCAGCCACATTCAGCCGTAAGCTGCTAGAATCATGAATAAGAGAAACAAAAGGTTCAGCTCAGATGGTAGAAAGTTATTCCTTCAAACACAAAAATGTCCAGTCTTGCTGCAGATGCTTAGCACACAGGCAAATGATCCTCAGATATTTTGGATTCACAGTCCACAATTTATGATGCAGTTCCTCCTCTCCCCAAAAACACACATAAATGCATAAGGTTTATATTCTATTATTATTGTTGTTGTAATTGCTGTTATCATTATTGCTGTTGTTATTGTTTGGGGGAGGGGTTGGTTAGGTTTTTCTCTTCAATTCATTCTCCAGTGATTGAAACTGCAGAAGAGAAGTTATGTCCCCCAAACAAAATTTTTGCCTCATTCTTATGACTTCTCTAAACACTCAAAGGCTGTGTGACAATACTGCTGCCAAAGTGGAACAAGATCCTATCACAATATATTATAGTAATAAGACTATGCTGAACCAGTTTCTTCATTCTGTATTTTTTTACGTCTGTAAGAAGTACTACCCTGTATTTTAAATTTTCAATATTAGAAAACACTACCCCAGCTACAAAGCATATGGCTGGGAAGATATTAGCATTTCAGTATCTATCCAGGATACAAAAGTAATTTCAAAATTATAATTAAGCCTTTGAAGAGTACCCAATTAGTGTGAAAAAGTACTTTGAACAAATGTGGAGCTCTTTTTCTAAATTGAATTAATATAACACCATTGAAAATCTCAAATTTTGAAGCTTTGCTACCTATGTGAACACCACGATTTTTCTGAATATTTTATGTTGTCAGCATCATCTTCACCAATTACTGGCTTATGGCTACCTCAGGCTACCTGAGCAGTAGGAGGAAATACACCTAATTAGTTGACTGACAGTGGCAGAGAATCAGCAGATGACATTGGCCACATGGGAGATAGGAAGGAGGTCTTAATATTGAATACTGTTCAGTAAGGGGGATTCTTTAAAATGGACGTTAGATGGTTTGTTCCACTATCCTTAGATCTTCCCACATACAACCATAATCTTGTTGCAGAAAAAGAGCAGAATCCAAAGGTTGTTAAAGCTGGGAAGGTAAAATAAAGCCTATGAAGAGTAGGTTATATTCTTTAACTCAATACAAGCAAGAGCTAAAATTAGCGTTTCACAAATGGCAGGTTCAGGCCCTGCCCTAGGCTTTTCAAATGTGACAAGTTTGTGACTGTCTTAGTTCTGCTGGTGAACCATTACCTAAAGGTGTAATATTAATGTACACAGTGGGACAACTCATAGAGTTGCCCATCACTATGAACTACCCTTTAGTGAGCTAAGAATGACAATGACTGCGGTATGTATCATTTCTTCTCTCCTATAATCCACACCATTCTAAAAGCATAGTAAGTTTGCCTTTCATAGGCCCAACTTTCAAGGTTGTATTTTTACACTCAACAGATACCAAGTTATCCAGAAGTTACTTTGCTACTATTTGGCAACTCATGTTAGGATATTAAAAAGTATTTTACACAGGAAAGGTTTTTTCCATTCTTCATTCAGTCAGAATTGGATAGAAATTCACAATAATCTAGAACTGCATTCTCCCTGCTTCATAAGAAGTACTGAACATGGATAAAAACACAAGTCCCTTTTTTAAGAGATCATCTGTGAACAGACACAAAAATGACATATCAAAATTGGAATGACCCATAATTTTGCCTCTAGACTATAACCACTTAATTAGTTTGTAAGTGCTGCTAATAACTGCACTTTCAGGTGTTATTATGTTAAAAACAGCATGCCTAATTTAAACATTATGTTAAAAAAATAATATAGTTAGGAAATCAGGATAAAGCCATTACTACACATGATTTCTGATTAGTGTAAATGCAGTCTGAGACAAAGTTTCAAACACTTCAAATAATTTCAGGCTCCTCCTTAATAAACTATGTGGTATCTGTGTTTATTTCTCACTGACATTTCTTTACACATATTTGCAGTGGCCCACTTTCAAGCACACCTAATCATAGGGTTATAACGCTGCTCCTCAGAATGTTTTCTGAAGATGTAGCTCCACACCACCTACTTATTAATGGCACCTTGTGTTTGCATAACTTTTAGAACTACATTCACTCTGGACATGGATGTCTCTAAATGAAAACATTTGTTTCAAGGTAAGGTGCTGGCATTGTGTTCTGTGACTGAATTTCTTCCCATTTGTCTATCTTCTCACATAATTAAACATCCCAGTTCTGAGTTAGAAAATTACCAGTTCTTTCCAGTTGCACTTAATTCAACTGGAGAAAAGAAGATACTGATTACACAAGTTCCATGGCTTTCCAAGAAGGTGTCCTGTGACCACAGGATAAGTAAAAGTGGATTGGAAATGGTTTAAGATAACTCTAAGGAGCAAACCAGCCCCAACTGATCCACAGTCAGGACAGTATAACCATAACTTGAAAGCCAATTTCCACCTCTCCGAATCTGTTCCTATCTGCACTGAATGATACATGGCTAGTCAAGCTGAGCTGAGCAGAATAAACCCTATGATTTTAATTTCCACGTCAGGCAATGCTTCACAAAACCAAAGGTAACCTTCTCAATCATTATAAAAAATAAATTTATGTTCAAAACTAGATTTACACAATGAGAATTTCAGCAAAGAAATCATTAGACTACTGCACAGCACTGGAGAAAAGAAAGAATAGATCTGAGTAGCAGTTCCACTGAATTAAATAAAACTGAGATGCAATAGCAATATCTCATAAAAGCAGAGTTGTAGACATTGCATTCTTATCCTCACACTGCTGTTGCCAGTAGTGCCTACTGTGCTGCTTTGCACTGTGATCAAGTTATTTTTTTTTTCATAGTACCTTGTACATGGCTAAGTTTTGGATTTGTTCTGAAAACAGTCTTGATAACACCAGGTTATTTTGTTATTTCTGAGTAGGGTTTAAGGCCTCTTCTGCTCCTCACCCCACCCCTCCAGAGAGGAGACTATGAGTGCACAAGTAGTTGTGAGGGGCACAGCTGGGATTCCAGCTGACCAAAGGGATGTTCCGGACCCCATGGCATCGTGCTCAGCATGTAAAACTGGGGGAAGTACAAGGAAGGGGGGACGCTTGGAGTGATGGTGTTTAGCTTCCAAGGGAAGGGTTATATGTGATGGAGCCCTGCTCTCCTGGAGGTGGCTGAACACCTGCCTGCCCATGGGAAGTGGTGAATGAATTCCTTATTGTTCACGTGGCTTTTGTTTCCCTATTTAACTGTCTTTACCACTACTTCTCTCACTTTTATCCTTTGAGTTCTCTCCTCCATCCCACTGGGAGGGAGAGAGTGGCTGTGTGGTGCTTAGTTGCTGGCTGGGGTTAAACCACACCACCTACATAAAGAAAACAGCATATATTTATAAGGAAACTATAGTAACAAACTGCCTTTAACAAAGGGTATTGATCAGAGACACGGGGGGCCATTCACTCCTGCTGGGATCTTCTGGAAGTTTAGTGTCTCAAACTAGCAAAATCAGTCATGACAATGATGACATCCTCATGTTGTTTGTATCCATAAGGAGCAGAACTCAATCTTCTCTATAGGAAATGTGCATGTAACCACCATTTTTGCCTTTGAAAAATTCCATTTTTCATGTAGATAGAAGCCAGAGGATTTGAAGGTCATAATAACCAGAAATAAGCACAACAGGAACAATGGGGATAAAAAAAAGGACAAGAGATTACATTAGGAAGAATATACTTTTTTTAGAGGGGATGCCTTGTCAAGTGAGTATATCATATCATATATCTTATTGGGGCTTTTTTTAATGGGGTGTCACTTTGCTTTGGGTTTTAATTGCTAGGAGCAAGAAGAGAGAGCTGGATTATATATTACTTGTAATAATATTGACAAAGACAATAAGTTGTAATAAGAATGAGAGCAAGCACAAAAGATAATATTTAAGAATACAGAGAAGTGTGAAAAAGCACTGGGAAATATATGCAACAGCCAAATATACAAATACATTAGAAAAGGTTAAAATTACTATTTAAAAAACACAACACTGGATGCCCTTGAGTACAGGATACATCCTTCAGCAAGAAATTCCCACCTTCAACAGTAAAAAGACAAAGCAGTGATACACCTTCCTGATCATAAATACCATAGATTTACTGCATTCAGTGCAATTTAAAGGCTTAAATACTATTCCCACTGAAGTTAACAGGAGTCTGTAACATTTATCACCTTGTTAATGGCTAGCACTGCCAATCACAAGTAGCCCTTAAAGAAAATGATTTCTTTATTATGTGTTTAGCCACTGTAAGTACTCCAGTTATTCTCACAAGGGGAAAAATGGCTGCTGTTCCCCCATCAGTTTTTCTCACAAAATCCCAATCCCAGAACACCCAATGCCTAAAAGACAAAAAAAAAAAAAAAGAAAAAAAGAAAAGAAAATAAAATAAAAAGAGAGTAAAAACTGAAGTTCAGCTAACAAAAAAAAACCCTATAAAATATTCAGCAGAATTTCTGAGGCAGGAAATACAGCACATCACAGTTAAGACAGTGTGGAGCAGATGAAAGATATTCAGGGCTTAGACGCACACAGTAACTCATCTGATAGAAGAGCAGTATTTCCAAGGCTCCGGTACGTCACATACATCATCTAACAATATTCCCCTTCACACTTGTTCAAACATTATTCAGAGCCTGACAGCCTTTCAGGCCACTCTCTGCTGATTTCACTCATTCCTCACATTGTCATGCTGCTGCTGCTTTTCACACAGCAAGCCGACAATCCTACAGCAAGGCAACGATCCAGTGTTTCCTCTCATGTTAAGGGTAATACACAGGCAATATAGTTTAAAACATTCATGTAAGCCCATGGAAGTCTCATAACAACTCATTTGGATCCTTTGCTGTAAAATATTTCACACTGTGATTTGAATAGTGATGAAACCAAACACGTCTGTAAAATACTTTGTAAGTACTTCTGTTAAGTGAGATGCTGTAAACATTGAACAGGATACGGTGGTATGAATGTCTCTTTCTGCTGACAGTTGAAAAAAATATTTGCATATTAATACAGAAATGTAAATACACAAATAAGAAAGCCATGTAAACATTGTCAAATAATACAAGAATGAAAATGAAATACACATCTTTCGGTAGTCCAGAGTTACATACACACCAGTTATACTCACATCCTGTCTGTACAATGATGAATGATGAACAACCTAAAAACAAATACACCATAAACACAATTGTCTAAAAAAATATCACTGTCCAGCAATTAGTAAACTCGATCCACATTCAGGAGGAGTTGGCTCACCTGAACATCATTTGTCCCCAGAGCTTATTACATTGTCATGTAATATTTTCTTTTCCACACATTATTTTTCATACCAATATCCTAGGTGGTGAGATATAGGTGAGGTTTCAAATTAAAAACTTAAGGTGGATGTACCTCAGCAAAAGTGTCTATGAAATAAATAGACATAAATAGACAATAAACCTTCAGAAAGACAAACAAGAAACCTACTATTCTATTATTCTATGCCTCCATCTGGTTCCTATCTAGAAAACTGTCTAGTTCCCTATCATTTAACCACATAACACATGTCTAGTTAAAAGAGTAGAGAGGATGCTAACAAATTAGCACAGTGCTAATCTACATTGTTTTGTCCTCAGCATAAAGTAGCTGAAAAGCCCATTTTTAGAAGCTCAGTTGCCATGAAGGAACAATTCCTTTAAGTGTTGTGGCAGAGATTATTTCTTCTTTTGGGGTTGTGTATCCATTGTATCTTGAACTCTTCCCTTACCTCCAAGTTCTGTTCATAAATCCTGTCTGAAGAGACAACACAGTATTTTAGAAGCAGCCAGCCCTGTTCTCCATCTATCTAGGAATCCATCAGCTTTTGAGAGGTTGGTTGCATATTTAACATAAAGAGGCTAATTAATCACTGGGGTGGCTGTATCAGTGAAATATTTTCAGTTTATTTTTTGTTTATAAAGTTTGCCATTTCTTTGTATCATCCCCAACAAAAAGGAATCGATATCATTCACTCTTCAAAAAATATAAGAGGAAACAGAAAACTTCACTTGGAGAAAAGCATTGAGGACAAAAAACAAAAAATGAACAGTTAACAGAAAACAAAGAATGAGAGCACCAAAATCCTGTCAGGATGTTAACATCCCGTACAACTGAGGCTAATACTCTACTCACAACTTTAACAACTCTCTGATACAAAACAAAAAATATTTTTCGTGGAAATGGTGTGTAAAAGAGATGTATAATGTATGACACAAAAGGAAATTATCTCCCTTCCCTAAGGGAATAGCTTTTGTCTCAGATGTAGGTCATGCCAGCATTCATATTTTCAGTATTCTTTATATGCCCATTCAAGCATTATAGATTATTATGTCAAAATGGTACACTGGGATTTTTTTATTGCAATTAATATCCCTTGTAAGGACCTTTGTGGAATGAACTCAAATATCACCAAAAGCAATTAAAATCTACTGGAGATATAAAATGAAATGTTAGGCTAGCTAAAGGGAAAAGTGGTGCAACATACTTTTCTAGCATATGAGAAACAGTACAGAAAATTAATAGGAAGTATACCAGCAAGGTATGAACTTCAGAGACCATGAAAACAACAGACAGGATAATAAAAATTCTTCACTGGTGAGAACAAATACATATGAAGCAACCAGAGGCAAATCCCAAGCCTCTGTTTTAACTTATTTTAGGATTATTTTTTAAAATTTAATATGAATAAAGTGAAATAAAAAGGCAGAAAAAGAATAATCAATATTTCAATTAAGTAGAAATTAATTTTTTCTCCAGTTTGAAACATCTTGGGGACATATACTTTGATACTTATGATGCACAAGTCTATAACTTTTTTTTAATGCTTGAAATGGTTTTAGTGCTTGAAATTCCACGGGTTATTATTCGGCATTCTGTTTTAGTCTAAATAACATGAACTGTTATGGAAAACATGTAATAAGCAAAGATGTGACTAATTTAGTCACACAGGTTCATGCTGCTTAACTTACATTTCAAACCCAGAAAAAAATACCTTACCTAAAATGTAAACTATGACAACAATGTAATCAGCATAGATTTTAAACCTCCAACTTCAAAATAGACATGAATGATAGATGGTGTTCTGGGGACTGTTTAAATTGTAGTTACAGTCAAAAATCAGCCACCTGGTAATTTCTCAAAAAATGGTGATTTCACAGCTTTTCCATATTATATTGTCCAACAATATTTCTTCTGCGTTTTTCATTAGAGTTATTTTCTACAATTACCACATTTCAGCGACAAGCGTAGGTCCCAACTTCCTAAAGCTTCAGATACCTGTAACCCTTTTTCTGTAGGCTTTAGAAGGATTCAAGTCCCTAAACCTCACTGTAGGTTGAGAATTTCAGAGAGCTGTATCTAGCACTGTATGTTCATATACAATGCACATTCTAGCTAAGAAGTAAGCAGCAAGATCTAAGGAAGAGATTATGCACACAAGTGTAACTGCAGCCTTCACTTTGACATTTTGTAACTCTTCAAATGTGAACTCCACCATAGTAATGCAATTAATTTAATGTGGTTCTTCTCTAATACAAAAAACTATCCTTGATATTTTTAACAATATAAATTTTTGCTCTACAATAGGCATGAAATTGAATCTCTGATTAAAAGTGCAAAATTTATCTAACCCTAAATTACCAAGTGCCATACAAAGAATCCACAAAGATAATGAAACACCAGTTCTTTATTGTATCATTTCATTTGGATACTCTTGACAGTAACATTTGCTAAATGCCACCCTTGGGCCACTCTCGGGCCACTCTCTAGTGAAGACAGGTTTCATAACACCACTTGGTTATCACCAATGCCCTTTGACCCTAAGCCTCATTTTTAAAAGTACTTTGATGCCTCTTGCTCATTTTTGTATTTCAGCAGACTACAATCTTCTTCTACCTATAAGATTACCAGTAAGTGAGATAATTTCCACAGAAAATTATATTTTTCCATTAAGAAAAGCCATGCACAGCTATTCTTGATAAAGTACTGAATATATTTTGTACTGCATTTAGTAGATTGATGAATTATTTGTAAATCTCTCACCTCCCTCTCCTCTAATGTCAGTATTTTATGACACTGTTTATTTTAAACTGGTAAAGCCCATACTGTCCATCCTTTCTTTACAAATGCATGGGACTTCATGCAGCAAAAAAGGGATAATCACATGAGGAAGGCTGTCACAGACAGCATTCTATATAAGCAAGCAAAGTACAGCAAAGTACAAAAACACACAGCAGGTAACATCACGAATAATAAAAGTGCTAAACACCTTTCATTTTTAATCTAAGTACAACAGTTCCACCTAATACATTTCATTCTGACTGTGTGACAGTACAAACAAAAGGACAGTTATGTGGCTGAAGAATTTCATTAAAGCAGGAAACAAAGTTAGTTTTGTGCTCAGCCTTATCATTTTCTGTGTGCTAAGACCATTCTGCAGTTTGATATGACTTCAAAGCAAACTAGGTCTGCTCAGAAGCTCTAAAAATTCATCTAATTGAGGCACTTAGATAGGGGTCTAGAACAAATGCTGTACCCCAAAACCTGCTTTGAGAGTTCTGTTCTCATAAGTGCTTTCCTCTGAAATTTATTACATATGTCATATAATCTGGGTTTTGATATCATATGCAAATTCTCTAGGCTTAATGTTTAAAGAATATCCACAGACATCTTTATTGCAGTGCTCTGGAATGTAAGGGTAAAAAAACCCTCCCCTGGAAGTATGGTTTAAAACAATACAAAGCAAAGAGTGTTCATCTCACTGTCAGTGCCTTTTTTGTTCTGACTTTCCCCTAAAAGGTGGACTTCCACCATTCACTGGAAATGAAATAAACACTCACTTACTAAAGAATAATAAAGCAAACTTTTAAAATTATTTGCATTACTACCATATGTCAGCCAACTGGATATTGAGTGTGAATGAATGTACAAATGGGTACACAGTTTTCTGGTAAACCTTTTCTTCCTTTAATCAATATTGTCACTAAATTTTAAAATCTCAATCAGATATTCAATTCCAGTTCCAAAAATGACATAAAAAGCACCCATTTAAATCTGAAATAATATAGGCCTATTGCAGGATTATTTTTTAAAAGGATTTTTTCTGACTGTTCCCCTTATGTTAAAACTAACTGTATTACCAGAATGAGCATTGATTTCCACTTCTGAGTTCAAAAGAATTCTTTTGATAGTCTCATATTTATAGTAGTGTAGCTGAGCCTTGAATCTGTCCCTCTTTTTACATGTTGAAAGACAGCCATAGGAGCAAGTGATCAGAAAACATGATTATATATTCCTGAAAAACAGCCAGCTGTCAGTATTCTTGGTGCCAGTGTACCAATGCAAGAATCTGCAGCCAGGGTTTCACAAGACACAGTGCCAGCAATATGGAAAAACTGATTAACAAACAACACTATAGTCTATGTCATATATTTGGAGAGAGCAAAAAATAGAAGAGTATGTATTTCAGCAAGGATTCAGGCATAAAGAGCTGACACACCTCCAGTCTGAGTGAGTATCACAATGAAACTTTCATTTCCATGAAAGCAGATTTTTGATTATTTTTTAATACTAACAAAGAAAAATAAAAGATTTGTCCAAAATATTTAAATAGGAGCACGTATAAGACAAAGCACACAAATCCCTTTAAAAATGGTTCTTCTTGACAGTCCAGGAAATCTAGAAAATATAGGATACAAGCACAAGAGGTTTACACCGTCAGAGCACAGCACCAAGCACAGCAGTACAAGGAGGCTTTTATGCCATCCTAGAAGGAAATCTAGCCCAACATGCAATTTCTAGATCCATAAAAAATTTTGCTTCTCAAAACCTGTATCAGGACATCAGGAGACACTGAATTTACAGGGCTTCATGAAGAATGGTATAGCTTCTCTGGCAAGCGAGCCATCATTAGCTATTCTTCCCTCGTGTAAGCATGTTAGCGTATCAACATCAGCTAGAGTATAAAGATGCAGCAGAGACAGAAGAAATATGAGGTGTAGTAGACAAAATCTGTTAGTTTGCCTCATTTAAGACTTGTCCCATGGCACAAGCGAATGCCCAGACTCTTGACTCTATAAAAATTATATTTTAAATAGGAATCAAAACAAAACTGAATTCCCTTATCCAAAATACTCATTCTTCCCCTGCTATCCCTTTATCCAATAAGTGAGAAAAATATTCATGAAAACAAAATCTACATTAGAATTAACATCAAAATCTACAAATTCATTTTTGTTCTTACTGGTAACATAAACAAGAATTGTATGTGATACAATCATATTCATTTATTATTAAATAGTACCTAGAACATCCCCAAATATTTCAGTGAGCATGGCACCACACACATTAGAAAACAGGAGTCTTTAAGACACAAAAGAATATACAAATAGTAGCAACTAATTTCAGGTAATTACCTAGGCTTCACTGAACTCAACACTCAAAAATCTATTGGGTGGAACAGATGGGATAAAAGCAGAGACATCATTTTCATTGCTTTCGAAATGAATAGGTCAGAAGTTTTAGGAAGGCAGAACATTCTAAACAGCACAATAAATTGTCTCCTTCAGAATTTCACAAGCTCATGAGGAGTAAGTTTGGGTTATATTGCTTGATGACTAGCTGCATTATGGCTAATGAATCATGATGATACCTGCTGAAGAAAAAGTGTGCCCAATACTCTATTTCTATGAGAGGTAAACGGTTGGGGACAGGGCATTCAAAAGAACTTCCTCTTGCTCTGCTGAAACATGTTAACTCCAGTATTTCAATCTTGGCAACTGTCTCCTACTTTGGGACCAAAAAGTGATCCTATCCAACACTTAACTGCCTGTTGTTTAGTAATAAACACCTGTTTGTGTTTACCATTAAAACTTCTTTGAACTGCAATTAAATCCAGATTTGAGCAGGAGATGAGTGGCAAAGTTCAGACTCCCAAGATTTTTTTTTTCCTTCTCTCCTGGTAGAGGATATCCTAATTTCAGTTTTTCAGATCATATGAATGTACACATGGAAGGCTCAAACCCGAATGATGACTAAATTGCATTAGGCTGAAAATTCAAGAAATCCATATTACATGACTTTAAAGGAGTTGATACTAGTGCACTATATTTCTGAATCTACTTTATTTACCACAGTTTTTACTAACAAGGCCTATTGTTAAATTTTTAATGTGGGAGATGGTGGAGGAAAAGGTACACAAAATTGTGGGTAATCTGACACAATGGTATTTTTCTTTCTAAACAATGAAGCACTGTTCTCTTTCTTCTATGGCCTGTAAATCCAGTACCAATACTAAACACTGAAATGTCTCAAAATCCATTATATAATATTCCTAAGGCATCCAAATAGTCACAATTTTTTTTTAAACAGACATTTGAATAAAATTTAATTTTAAAATGCTGCTTGCCTCCTTCCATTTTTGTCCTTTCTGATGGGCAAAAGGAGTTAAAAATTAACTAGCTAGCAAACTTGGATTTCAGTAATTACAGGTAGCAATTTTACTCTATTGCTTTTCTAAATACAAAGGTAAAACAAATTGAGTTAAGCAATTCTTTTATAACTAACTTTTTTGTCTTCCATATTGTTCTAACCAATGCTTCCAAATTCTGTCACACTATAAAACAGAAACAACCTTAACACATTGAAAGAGACTTCGTTTCAGTTTAGTGCTTGGTATGGTAATTAAGTAATGCTATTTTCATTCCTCTTAAACCTGTAATGAAGTACATATTAAAGAGAGCAGAGAAAAGGTACACGGCCAAAAGCCTTTGCTATATTGGGAGTATATTTTAGAAACAAAAGGAAAATAGTTTATAAGTAATGGATACCCTCAAGTTATTCTATCAATAAATCTACATTCTCTGTTTCTTTCAGACTGAGAGTTTACACTGAACTTGATGGACTGAATGAGACCTTGAACCTAGCATGCCTGAAAAGCACAGGTTCACTGCTCACAGCACTGATTTGCAAAGCCTGCTCTCGCTGCAGGACCTAGAGAGAGCAGAGGGAGCAGAAATGCTAACAGAAGCAAAAAGGAGAGAAGTAGAAGAGGAATCTCCATGACAGCATGAATAGGCACAGCCAAGCAGGATCAGTTTTAAAGATATGGACAAAGGCTGAATAATTAACACGCTACAATTTTCCTGGGACCTGGAACATAATGCAAGTCTCATCACAAGTTTTCATCACTCTCAGAGCAAATACTTTTGAAATCCCAAGGAAATAACATGTCTATTATTCTTACTTTCAAGAGCCTGATCCAAAAAGAATTATATTTTTAGTTCATGAAGGTGCTGAATCCACTTCTATCATCCTGATGTGCTCCTTGGTTCCACACACCACTGTCACGGGGTTCTCATAGCTTGGTTTTAGATCACAGAGACAAGGACAAAACACAACTCTCAGTCAGAAGCTGACGTGCAACAATAAAGATTGCCAAGGCAATCTAATTTCAGTCTCAAGTCAACACTTCTTATAAATGGTCCTTAATTACAACACCACAAACTATTTTCGCACCTTTATCTCAATTAGAGATTTCTTCAATATATGTACAATGGTGTATCCTACTACCTCTAAAAATACAATCTCACACACTTGCATTTCTCTTGAATAGCCAGAACAGTGCTTTCTGTGTACTGTCATTCACACAAGTTGCTACTCTCTTCTCTCTAATAAAGAAAAAGTGGTAAAAAAAGCATGGGTAATACTCACACTACAACAAAACAGTGTCTTAACACCCAATTCTTGTTCAAGTGGCTTTAAAAGAAGCATACACTTGCTATTATTTCCAGGCCTTACAGTGGCAGAGGGATTTATTTTGTTCCCCCTCTCCCTTCACCAATACTGTAGATATTTTAAGATTTATTGCATAATTGCTGTGCTTTTGGTATATTTCTCCTATGTGCTTCAAATTCTACTGAGCATTTCCAGTATAATACCACAACACTAAATTTAATTATGCTGGAAACGATTTTTTGCATTTTTATTTAAATCCCTTAGAGTGCTCATAACAGGATATTGTATTGGATTCTATTTATTTTTAAACTGCAAACATGAAATAAGTATGAATGTCACAAAATAAATGTATCCTTATAAACCTCTACAAATTGGAACAATTACTGAATTAGCATATATCTGTTTTTCTAGAGTCTGTGCCAATTGCTGTTTCTCTTGTTTCACACTAGAAGTCATCTAATGCAGACAATTAAGACCAACCATAGTACCACCATACTCTTTCAGCTAAACTACTTTCTCAGCACCTCATTCAAACTATATTAATATAAACATTTTGAAAATAAGAAGAAATAACAGCCTTGAAAGAGCTGTTATATAATTTGAACAGCACAGAAAATACCTAAAAATGCTACCTGATCTAGTCTGGCAATCATAGTGAGATCTGTAACAGCAGCCCCTAAATTTCTCTGTTGCATGTGTTGTATAAATAATTGCTTTCAAATCAAAGTACATCTACAGCCTGCTGGATCTGGTGATAGCTATTACAGATTTACCTACATTTCAGGGCACAAATGTACCATTCCCTGAGCATTCTAGATAGCAAGTAAAAAATGTACTTTTCACAAGTGCTCTAAGATGGCAAAACTCAGACTTGACTTTAGTTTATTAATTGTACAAAAGATGTACTGGGACACAACAAAGATAATACTTTGGAGGACTACTGCTAGTTTGGTCAGGTTTTCAAGAGCTGGTCTTTGGGAAATTAAGGCTAAGACTGTAAATATGACAATGTACATCGTCCACTTACAGAGCCTGTGTATTCTCAGTTTAAAGAAAAGGTGATTCAGCTATCAGTTCAATATGTGAGCAGTGATAAAAGTAAAATGATGCTTTTCTTTACCCCCCTGAAAGGCCTCGGGGGAGATCATTATTGTATCTATAACCCTTCTTCATTCCTCCTTCATTAGCATTGATCCAGCTCTAGAACTAGAGCAGCAAGCTGAACTGTCACTCAAATCACACAGGTTATAATCAGGTCACCTTGTCTACACTGGGAAAGCAGCATGTTCATCCTCTAGAGAACCACTCATTCATCAACTTTGCCAGTTAATGAATGGATTAACACTGGCAGCAAAAATGAAGGCTTTTTTTTTTCCCTAATTGGTTATTGTTCAGATAAAAAATGCAATCTTAAACATACAGTGACAGTCCAAAACTATTCGTTCTCCCTGAGCATGCCAGGAAGAGTAATATGGATTGCTTCTCAGTATCAGTATCAAGAGGCAACAGAATAATTATATGGAGTCAAAAAGAAGGCTGATCTACCATAATACAAGATTAAAACAAAAATGGTAAAACAGATGAAGCGCCTAAGAAAGTCTTTCTTCACAGACTTCACAAAGAAACAATTGTCAGCTATGTAAAATTATACCCAACTACTAGTACTGCCTAAAGGCATCAAAGACAACTATTATGTTGATTTTGTACGTGTCAGAATTTCTTCACATGTTGGTAGGAAGGCTGCATGACCTTGACACTAGAACGACAAAAGACTGTGAAATCTGCAGACTCACACTGAAAAGCCTGACCTGGAGCAATGTCACTCACAGAACCTGCACTGCTCTTGTAAAGACTGATGAATTTCAGCTGTTAAGCTCCTTTTTGAAACATAGCAATCCTGAAATAGTGATTAAATATGGAGGTCTTTCTCCTTAGCTACTCTTGTTAGCACTGTAGAAAAATGTTGTAAAAACAATGTTTTATCTTGCTTCTGAAAATTATCATTAAAATTAAATTCTCAAGAAAAAGGACATTGTAGCTCTAGGAGGCTTACTCCAAAAAGATCTCAAAGCAATTTATAGACAGGGATTAAGTTAGCCTGGAATAAACTGCAAATATATTTCTGACTTATATGAGGAAAACTGGACAATCAGAAAAATCAGCTGGAAGGTATGAAGGTAATATGAAAGACCTCAGTATTACCACCCATGTTTTCCAACCTCCTATCCCTAACACAGCTAAAAGGAGATCCTTTATTCTAGTAAGTAGATAAATCAAGCCCATTCAGTGGTATGCAAGATAATAAAAACAGATGTGCCATAGGTGTGGAGTCAGCACACAAAACTGATAAGATTTCTAGTACCAGTAGGAATGCTCTCCTTCATGGCAAAGATCCTTCACTCTCCTTCAAAAAGCCCAGTGACTGCTGAGAAAACCACAGAATAAACTCTGATGCAAGTTCTGTATAGAGGGAGGGCTGCTTTCAGAGCTCAGAATGATACAAAAATATTGATCTCTCAATATCTGAACTCATAATGTGATTTTAAAATGCAAGTCATAATTTATGTATATAGCACAGGCTTGCTATAATGGTATCCTGTGTTTATTGATAACTGTAACTATCATAACCAGGGTACAGAACTGTCAGGATATATTTTTATCACGTAAACATCACTAGATAATTTATTCCAGTCTATTACCATGAACCTGCAATCACATTTATTGGGCAGGGCTGACAGAAACTTGAGCTAAGCTACTGTTATATCACAGTTAAAACTTTTATTGTCTCTCCTTCCAGGAGTTACCGAAAACAGATTGGAGGAATGCTTGGGCAGTGTAGTTGACATGTGCCCTAAAGTTTTTAAGAAATAGCAAATCGTAAGACTGATTCCGATAGCACTCTCATATCTCATCTATGATATTTAGATATCATATTCATGTCTCTCAGTCTGAATAACTCTATTACTACTGACTGAAAACTTCATATTTATTTTATCAGTTGTTAGATTTTTCCCCATTCTCATAATTTTTTACTTATTGAATAATTAATCTATTGGGATGAATTCTGATTAAAATTAAAGAGAATATTTCCACTTAGCTGGGAGACTGGCTTAAGCCAGTAAAGGCCAGATTTCCAAATTCTGGGAAAAATTCACTGAATTACTTGTAAAATGGTAGTTGTGCTGCTAAAATGTAAAACGTATTTTTGATTCTTCAGAAAAAGGGACCACAAACTACAGCTTTTAATTCAAAGCTTGCAATTTCCTCAGTATTCTTATCGAGTGTATGAGACTGTTATGGGCTGGCTAAATATACTTCCAGAATTTAAGACCCAGAACACTCAATCTCATATTCAGCATGGTCTTTCTTCTGTAAAGAAGCCTAAAAAGGAAGTTCAAAGGAGACAGGTGTGACAGTGGGGTGTGCTACACTCCCAGTATTTCTCATACGCAGAAGAGGAATCCAAAGCATTAAGTCCTGTGTTTGAGCTTTGATATAAAGTTCAATGAAATTGAAATCAATAATAATAATAATTTATAATAGTTTATATTAATAATTTAATTTTAAAATTATCCTGGTCTGAACAAATTATGTTTGTCAAGCCAGGCAGATCTGTCTCAATGCCAAAGATTTTCAGTATAACAGAATAGCTCAGAAATTGCTTCAGATTGTTGAGGGAAAAGCTGGAAGGAGAGCTTGCAGTTGAGCACTACCACTGAAACAATTAGTGAGCATTTCCAAAGACAGGTGCAAACAGTTGCTCTCACTCCATTTGGATGGAGGTTCTCTTCATCCAGGCACTGAGCTGATGCAGTTCAAAAGCTACTTATTCATGTTAACAAGATATTTGGCCTAAACTAGCATATCCTACACACAACAAGGCCCACTGCCACGTTGACTCACAGCAGATGAGCTCAATAAACTCACTCCCACCTGCTGATTCCACAGAGTTACTGTGGCAAAAACACAAAAGGCAGACAGTGGAATGTAACAGAAGATGATTAACTTTTTTTAATAATTATTGAATGAAAAGTCCCCAGTAAATTGCAACAAAAAAAGATAAAACATATTTAAATCAACCCGGTTTCAGAAACTCTTTTGAAAGTGAAAGGCAAAAAAAAGTTGGCAGAATGGTAATTATCTACATTATTGTAATTAAAGGGAGAGAGACTCTACATCTTCATGCTAAAGAAAAGAAAACTTGAGCAAATAAAGCAGAGCTAAGTCATAAGTGGGTTACTGACAAATTAAAGCTGCTGAAATACGCTTGCTGGAAAACAGGGAAGGGATTAAAAAACAAGCTCCTGTGGAAAATCTGCTATCTTATTCCTGAGAAGCAGAACGAATTTTAAAGAAGGACTTTCAAATAAGAAGCAAATTGGCAACTTCCTAAGAAAGAAGTGGATAAGCTCTAAGCAGCTTGGTTTATCAAATGGAAATTTGCTTTCAAATGGGGTATGCTGAGACAGAAATAAAGAAAACAGGGAAGTTTGCCCAGGAGTGAGCCTTCAGCTTATTTGTAGGGAAAATACTGATCAAAGCTTGCCAAAACCAGAGAGTATTTAAGGTCTTGTTAACAAAACTGACAAAAATCAAACTTCATTTTCAGCTATTAATAGCAGCACAAGAGCTACAACAATCAATATTTAATCTGAAAGAAGAATAACTTTTTCAAGGAAGTTGATTTTACCTTGATCTTGTTCTTGTCAATTAAAAAAAAAAAAAAATAAAAAAGAAGCCTACATTGATTCCTGACATGATTACAAAATGTCAACATACAGTGATAGAGACCTACTCAGAAGGAGCTTGGGCTTCAAATGCAATCTGATTTGAGCAGTTACCCAGTTACCCACCACTGTGAGTGTAAAGATGAAGGAAAAAATCTCAGCTGGGGAAGGGAGTAGTACATACTGTGGCAACTAACATACTGTTTGATGCAATCACTGCATGAGACACAGGCCAGTGAAATTATCCACAGGGGTGTTGTCAGGGAAGTCACAAGATAAGCACAGTGGAAACTACATTCCAATTTAGCAGGACTGCCCCCCTTACTCCATCAAGGGTCCATGCAACAGGTAAGGTATAGTTCAGTGCTACCTGAAAAGGGAACTACTGCATAGTACGTATTTCTACAGTTCCAAACTTACATAGCACTGGCCTCCAAGTGTCTTGGAGCCAATGTCACAGAAATAACAAATAATTGACATTCTCTGAAAAATTCAAGGAGTTACTACAAACAGGAGATTTTTTAAGCTGTTATTGAAGTCACATAATTTTCCTCTGTTTCAATTAAGCTTAGGTGATGACATTTTTACTGTTCCTGTGGTATTACACGGAAAATTGAGAATGTCTGCATTTTTCTTCAGGATTCAGCCTGTACAGAAGTATTCTTCCTACTCTCTCTGCTAAAATATCTAGCGTCTGTTTTGTCATTAAACTCTGTGGATGTTTTCTTGACAGCCTCTGCAGTTGCTCTGCACATTTCCTGCTGGAGCTCTTCCACTTTATACAATTTAATTCAATGCTCTTCTGACCAAAATGAAGGAGATTGACTATAATGACATGAGAAACCAGAGTAGTAACTTCAAGACATATATAATTTATATGTAGTGGAGCAGTTCCAACCAGGCAGTTAGAAAGAATCTACCTAGAATAAAAAAATCAAGATCTTGCTTATTGGACATCTGCTTGAGTTGTTGGAAATTGATGTTACACTGAATCTAAGGTGACTTTATCCACTGTGAGCTGTTTAATCTACCTCTGACCACCTATATTTTGCCTTGAAGTCCATATAAAATGTGCACAACACATATTACTCTTCAAAAAGAACCTAAAAATGCAAACTTTTTTTTCAGATTCCAAATTAAGGAAGAAGCCCATTCAGATATATAAATCCATACACTTCCTTTTAGAAATGTAAAGAGAAATTCTCTGGAGAATTTGCACAGGAGGTAAATTACCTTTGTATGCACAACATCTGCTTATGTTAATCTTTCGAGGAACATGTAGGGGCTTCAGGGAATGCACTGCAGCAGTTTTAGCTACAGTTTTTTAACCAATTTCTTGAGAAGACAGGTCATCTACTTGTGAGTGATAAACATTGGCTGAAGTTGGACAACAAATGCAGACAATAGCATGGCTGTTGCCATACTTGGAGAGAAACTAGCAAATGATGAGAAAAAAACTCAAATGGTAAAAGTAGCTATGTTAGTCCTCCATCAGATGACCATTCACAGATTTTGTGTGATAGCAACATTGATCCACACAAGTTTCTGAGGAAGAGAAGGAAAAATAATATGGACTGAAGCTCTCCAGTCCCTTGGACTGAACACCAGAGAGCTTCAAACCAGCAACTAGTGCCTCCATGACAGAGCCCTCAGTTCTAGCCTATCCTAATTGTGGTGAACACCATGCTACATGTAGCTCTTCCAGGACCAAAGCCAATCCTAGAAGAGAGACATTGCCAATCCTAGAAGAGAGACATTGGCTCTGAAGCAATAAAACTAACTAGAGCACAGAAGAATTGCCACCATCATCTGGCAAAAGATTCTGAAGCTTCTAGCTTTGAAAAGGCTGTGACTGCCAAATTTAATAGCTTCATTTAGCTTTACACAATGCTTCCTGGTTTACAACAACAACCACTTAACTTATCTCTTCATCTCAACAAGATTAAATGCCACATTAGCAGCTTAAAGGAAAAGCTGAACCTAATTTTACAGTTACTCTCATCCAAACATATTTTTTGCAGAAGCATTCTGGTACATAAATACATACACGTTCACAAAAGGAAACCATACCAAAGAAACACAACCAACAATGTTTTGAATTCTGTTTTCAGTCCTTGGGTGAAAAAAATAAACTCACACAAGTATCTTGTGTTAGTGTTACACCAGTCACTTCTGCAATAAAAGATTCCTTTTGAGATTTATATCAGTCAGTAAAGAGTATTACATGAAAGATTTTGGGCCACAGAAAGATCTCATTATTCATAAAATTATTGACTGATCTTTGACAAATAATCTAACAAAACAACAGGAGGCTGTTCTAAGAAATGAATATTCACGTTTGCAGACGTATAGGATGAAAAGAACCTGTTGACTAAGCTGGCACTACTTGCAGTAAAAATGAGGCAAATGTCATAGACAGCTAAGACTTGAAGAAACTGGAGAAGTAACCATTCTCATAAAAATTTTGTTATACTAACCTCAATTAAAAGAAAACCTATTAAAACTACATTTTCAGGAGTAAAGAGAAACTTCAGTGATTTTACTATAATAGTGTTCTGACATCCAGGGGCGACTCCATGAATCTTCTCAGCAACTAAATACCCCCCTGGCTTTGGAAAAACAGAAACCAAAACCAGGAATATCAATCAAATAATCACACAATGCATAACTAAACTATGAAACTAACTGGCACAGAATGTTACAGAGAAAATTAAATAAAAGGTTTCAAAAGCAAATTTAAAAGACTCATAAAAGAAAAATGCACTAAGTGCCATTAATGGCTGTACTTTTCTGGTATGTTAGACTACATAAAAATAAGTTAGCTTTCACTTAAGAAAAGGACTTCCTATCATTACCACACAGTGTGGGTAAGCACAGTACTGAGTGGTGAAAATTGCTCACCTGGTGGTGTTTCAGTCTAACATGATTGCTGGTTCATTGACTCATTTATTTAATTTTAATTGCAAATCCGATTAATACTTAAAATACTTATAGTTCTTTCTAGTTTAATGAAAATCAAATTACTTTAATTTAATTTTAACTTGCTTGTTACAAGTCACAGAAAGAATGGAGGTGATTTTTTTCCTTCATTTTCTTTCTGACAGCAATTTGTATCATGAATGTAAATAAAGTTACTGAATTTATCTAGATGCCACACAGTTTTCAATAAATTAATTTGTTTTTTCCTTTACACTCCTGAAAATGTCAATACATCTCATGTCACATGCACATGAAATTAATGGCAATTAATGATCTCCCTTGGCACCCAGCTTCCCGCTGTGTGATGAAACATAGCCCATGCTGGTTGCTACTGCCTGAATCTCTGACGTTTGCCCAATCTTACTTTTTTTCCCATCAAAAATAACAGAAAATGGAACACAAAATTTTTCTAAAGTTAGTTAAAATGGTCTTCATGTTACAGCTAGCATTACAAAACTTTAAAAAAAAAACCACATTAATAATAATCCGTTAAGACTTTTCAAGGTCAGGTAATCAAACTACATGGAGATACTAGAGTTTTGATTTGGTGATACTGAAGGTATTGTGTGTGTCCTGAAGGATGAGTTAATGGACAAGATATGAAATATCCCCTATCAAGTTCTTTCCATAACCTTTAATTTAGCAACATACATTCCCATTGCACTTGCTGCCAGATATTATGCTTTTAAAAACAAGCAGACTTCCCCACATTAATTGTTTGCAGGTATTTATCCTGCCACAGTGAAAATTACATCATTCCATTAATGGTGAACATAAAGTATTCACTTATGTGCATCCCACTATATTTTATTACATGAAAAAATATAAATCCCTGAAGCCAATACCTAAACTTCATTTCATGTCATTAGCTTTTACTTATAGCAGCTAAAGATCAATTAAGTCATTATATTTTTATTGCATTAAATAAATGGGAGAGGTTGAATTAATTTTTTTCATCTCTCCACTGTTAAAATTTGTTTCTATTAATTATAAGTTAAGATGATTGCTACCTTTGAAGCATGGTTGTTAACACTAATAAACAAATACCGTTTAATTGTTGTTTATGTTTGCTATAAAGGAATTGCAATCAAAATTAACCTCTGTCACTGACATGAGATAAATTACAAGGAAGTTGATAGTCCTCTACAGGCTTCAGTAAGTTTCCATTCAGTAGAACAACATATTAAAGAATAAAGCAAATAAAAGAACAGATATGGGTCAGTGACACATCCCAACACAGGCTAATAAAGTAAACTAATCTGATATTAATCAAATGTGCAACATAAAACACCAGTTCAAAGAAAACTGAGAAAAGCATCTGCTACTCAGGCTCCCCACCTATGCCAGGTATAACATTCAGCTCATAAAACCAATGCTGCAAGCTGCATAGGTACCCAAAACCAGGGTACAGGGGTGGACAAGCATCCAGACAATAAGCTGAAGTCAGAAGATGTCAGTGCATTTGTCTGGGGAACACAAAGGCAGGGACTATACTGGAAATTAGACTACACAGGAGGGATGCAGCTGAACAGTGAGACTCTCAGATGGTTGTGACCTGGCAGTCCAGGTGGTGGTGACTGGCACAAGCTTTCTGCAACTAGAAGAACTGAACACAGCAGCAGGACTAAGAGTCCTTTGTGACCAGACTAAACTTGCAGACACATAATATAAACGCTGACTAATCTTCTTTTAGTCGTGTTGCACCACGACTTGAAATCGGGTGTTGGTAGCTCACACAGCTGCATCTCTCTGCAACAGACTTCACAAAATAAATTCTGCCCTCAGGTGCCCAACAGAAATCAGCAGAGCTGCTCAAATGTAAAAGAAAGAATAATTTATTCCAACTAATCTACCTCTACTGATTTCAACTGATTTACACCTGGAATTAATTGGCTATTGATGTTTGCTTCCAAGCATACAGACCAGACCATGACTTTAAGGCAAAGCCCCCAGTTAGCAAAGGAAGCAGAAATAATGCAACCTAGCCAGTACAGCTGAAGAGGAGTGTGATAAACTTACACTTGATCCAGAGCTCTGGGTGTCAGGGGGGCATGGATAAACCTGATGGAAGAGTCTTAGCAAGTTGTATATATTCTAGCTTTGCTGCTTCCCTGCTGAGTATGCAATCTTGAAGGATGCAAAGTGTTTTAATGAAGAGAGGGTAACCCAGGAGGAATGTAGAACAGCATTTAAAACATACATCTCAGAGCTAGAAATCAAATTCTTTCTATTTTTGTGATAATAAACAGGCAATTCATCAACTGGAATGTAAGGGGATTTACTTTCTCCCGAATTTAATGCAACAGAAAGATTGTCCTTACTCTCAACATAATAGAAAAACTGAGCTTTGGTCTGCTATATATTGAGCAAATGTCTTAATCAAAAGGAAACCTCATCCACTAATTGCATTTTAGAAAGGCAGCATCCACAGCTATACTTCATAAATGTATGGTCATTTCAAACAGTGGTAGATTTACCTGTAACACTGAAGGACTAAAGCACTAGAAGACTACTGCATGCAAGATCAACAAAAATGGCCTAAGTGATGGACATCTTTCCTTCCTAATTCCAAGAAACTATGCAGACTAATTCAAGAGGTATTAGTTGAACTGCTTTCTCTATTTCACTTAAATAGAACTGGATTCCCCCTAAAAACTAGCTTTCCTTAAAATTTCTATACAATCATGTCTAACAAATAATGCACTCATAACTATCATGTGTGTGATTCTTGATAAACAAGATAGCTCCCAAGCTCTTGCCAATAAAGCTTTTTACACTTAACCTTTCACCTAGAAAAGCTTATAAAGAGTTTTTATATCACATGATGCAGCTTATTCCAGATTTTTTTCCAAAATCCATATAAACTCTCATATGCCCACGTGCAGCTCTGAGCGCTGTTAGCTGGAAAAGTATTTTCAGATCATTCTTATGTGGTCGTGTGCTTGGAAAATACATTCAGTATTTCAAGGAACTTGATATTTGATATAGATTAACTCATTGCATATTCAGATTCTCTCATACCTGCCATTGTAAAACAAGAGAATATGAATTATAAGACCCCTAAGCAACGTATGCAGAGGATCAATCATGTTGTAGCCTAACCTGGCACTGAATGTCACCATTGCTTCGCACAAACACTGAACCATTAAAAGTGCAATTACTAGAATGTTGATAAAGTGAACTATTAAATGAGAAATCTCATCATATTTGACAGTGCATTGTGAAGCATTCCCCATTAAGGGATGAGAATAAAATGTTTATGAGCTAATTTATTCCAAACCTGTTTGTAACTGTCTACGGTTAGCACTGTTTGATCCAAGAAAAGGTTACACTGATTTGAGTGAGAAAGACAAAGAGCCTCAAACTCCGAGCATTTATACCAAGCTTGATCTTTTTCCAAACCAAGACTATATCAGAAATACTACTAGCAGTCAAATCACACAAATTCATTGCTCCCTGGTGGCTAAAACAAACCCATTGTTTCTCTGCTTGTATTGTTCAAATAACCGGTATGTGTGTATTATTTTATCTTTGTCCTTCCTGCTGTCATATTTAATATACTGCCAAGAAAATTGCTAGGTTTTTTTTCTTCCACACATCTACCTACACAAAAGAAAAATAGAGGGAGAGAATAAAATAACATGAATGGGGGAAAAAAAGAAAAGCTTTTAATAATGAAAAGCTGAAAAGCATTATCTTCTGTATTTGACAAAAGCTGTTAGAAAATATCAAGCTCAGCAATAGGAAGTAATGAAAAAGTAATGATTTTTAAAAATCCAAAATAGCTGCCAAAATTTAAAGACAAAATGCAAACTGCAGAATATAAGTCTGAATAATAATGGTACAATATAGAACTGAATAGCCTCTAAAAACACAGCTGATCCTTCTGGAAAAAAAATAAAAAAGCTAATAATCCAGTTTCAGTGATAGTCTATTATGTTTGAAAAAGCAATCTTCACTCCCTCAAGGTAATTAAAATTTGCTTCATCTGTCTCAGCTTGAGCAGTTGCCAGTATTTACACCCAATACAAAGAAGATAGAGCAAACTTTAAACCATAAAGGGTATTGAACTGAAGCTATCCACCAGCATGAAAAAGAAATTAATTTAGTAGATTAATAAATTAATTATAACCCATGATAAAATAAGGACACTCAAACTCATCCCACTGTCACATTAATACAGATGCAAAACCAGTGAAATGAGCTATGAAACAGGGACTCCTATAATCTAAAAGTAGAGAGATTTGGTCCCTGAAAAAGGGTTACAAAAAGCAACACAAAATTAGAACCTAATATTTCCATTCATAAAGTAGGTCACATTGTCTTCTTTTGCATTTGCTCAGCACATTGTGCAATTACAGCTGAGTAAGAGAGCTAGTGGTAAAGCTTGGACTACAACTTTTTGGAAAAAAAAATAAGAGAGAGGGCATATTATTTTGATTCATTTGAGGAATCCTTTTGCTCTGAAATTAAAGCAATAACCACTGTGCCTTCTGAGTTCATCTGGTCCATCTCTTTTAGAGCAGGCGACGACAATATTCCCATGTATGTAAAGATAGAAAAAAGTTTTCCAGTTGAAAATTTCTTTAGGGAATTACGTAGCTTTTTCAAACTCACAAATCTGTATGGTTTTCTGATGCCTTATGCACCCCTCTGCTGAGACCACAACAAGCCATCATGATTACATGTGTTCCCAGCTGAGACAACACTGACAGGCAGCCAGGCTTCTGGCAGGGCCACCACCCAGGAACACTAGGAGTCTCTGCTACGATTTCATCCCTTGCAGGCAGCTCTAAAAGGTTGAAGGAGAAGGAGAAAGTCCTGCTAGTTTTTTCAAGGAGGACTTCAAAAGTCCTATTCCTGAGGAAATCTTAAAAATACATTGTTCCTTCCCTTTACCAAGGGTTTCTCTTTACCCCTCAGAGAACATATATGCCAGCTGTTGAACAAATAAAATTCCACTTGTTAAACTTGAGGCAAGAGTGGACGCTCTTTATATTAAAAACAGAAGTTCTGTCACTCTGGCCTCATTCCACATGTTTATTTTCACAAGCATTGTTACAATTAGGAAATCCATCCTTTTAAATTTCACAGCAGCTTGCTCTTCCCTAGAACAATTTTGTCACTATTAGATCAGTCCAAAAGATACTGAAAATGAGAGGATTTATCCTGCTATATTATTATCTTGCTGTTTTATTACTTGCCCTAGCATGTATGGTAGCAGACCTATAAGCCTCATATGTGTTACTGCATTCTACTCAGAACATCCAACTCCCACTGAAGTGAATTATCAGGTGGAAGACAGGCTTCACTGGTGGAGACTGTTTCTTAAACAGACATACATTATCTATGGAGCAAAAGAAAGATTTCCCAACATACCTAGTGGGAATTGTCAGACTGCATTATGTTCCTGCCCTAGGGACAGCCTCATTCACTTGGAAAAGTAGTAAATGTATGCTGTAAAGGAATATTGTTAACAGACCTGTGGCCCTGGAAGTGATAACCTGAAAGAGATTCAGCCATTTGAGGAAGAGAAAGCATTAGTGAATGAAACTAAGAAGAGCTACAGCAAACAGAAGAGGTTAGGATCTCTCAATATGAAAATAGAGGTTGATAAAGAGTTGATATTATACCTACCTTCTCAGTGAAGGTATTTTTATTGAAATTTTACAGGAATTTTTTCTTGTCTTTTGTTGGTTTTGGTTTCTTTTTTTAATTCAGACCATTTGTTCTGCTTTCCAGAAGGTAGAGGGGAAAAAAGACAAATATTCTAGGTTTTTCCTATTGCAGTAATTTCTGTTTTGATGGAGAAAGGTGTGCCAGTTTTTCAAGCATACTACTGGATAATATTTATCTATTCACTTACATATCTTCTACATAGCTCTTGATGAAATAATTGACAGAATTCTGTTCTTTCTTTCAAAATGGAATTCCAGTTCTTTTTACTTAATCAGGTAAGCTATTCAACAATTTGTAAGCTATTCAACATCTTCCTCTCAACATAAGGAAAACCAGTGCTTAGAAAGATGCAATGAGTTAATGTTCTTTAATTCATTCCAGTACTACAAATATCATAATGGGATGTGTTTACCCAGTACTAACTAATGCATGTTCAATAGGAATCTGTGGGCTCGCCTGATCTCCAGAACCTCAGGTTAAACTGAAGACAAGTTATGAGTTTTTATACTATTAGGCCTGACTATAAACAAGTTACATTTGCTTTAAAAACATGCTGTGAAAATCTAGTAAAAAAATAGTGGAGTTTGAAGATGAAGCTAATAACTATAGATTCCTTGATTTGAGCCATACCTAAGCTTTGCCTTCCATCCCTTCTCCCAGATATCTTCAGTGCTCAAATTTTTAAGCATTCAGAGTAGTGCTGTCTCTTTAGACACAACCTGCACTGGGTGTGGTGGAAGCTTTGAGTATATTAGGTGATGCAATTTGTTACAAGTACAAACTGAGGGAAATAAAAGCCTACATAACTATTTGTTTATCTGCTCTTTACATTTTGTGTTGGAGAAGATGACATCCAGTTTCTTACCAGGATAAGCAAAGGACAACATGAAGTTGAAAGCTTATCCTGAAGATCTCACTGAAAAACGTGCAAGTTTAGCCCATGTATCATGGAAACAAAATAGAAAAAACAGTTCCAAGGCTGCACCACACAAATAAAATCTGAAGTATGGTAAACTGACAGATTAAAGGAAGGATAAGGCACATGGTTTAAATATTCTGCACACTACATCGGTACCTGCTCTTACTTCTGTTTCTTAAAAAAAAACAAACACCCAAAACAAACAAAAAAAACCCCCCACACATTCATACTACACACTCTTCTAGACATATAAAAATTACAAAGCCCAGCTGTTGAGAAAAATGTTTTTAAAAAATGAAAATCAAAACATCAGAGTAAGTAAAATTCTTAGGATAGTACATGGCCTCATGTGGAATAAAGAATACACATCAAAATAAGAAGTTTAAAGCAAGAATTCATAAATATTTAAAGTCTTTTCCCCACTTTTCTTTGCTTTCTCTATGTTTAATCCATCTAGATATTGTACTAACAGTGTCTTTCCTTTTGCTCTTACCTTCCGTTTAAGGTGCAGAAATGAAGATGCAAAGTGACAGCTAATTGCAAGATGCTGGGCACAGTGCCACAGTGCATATCAACATAGAACACACAAAGCCACTAATACTTCAGAACAAGCAAATCAGAGACGTGTCGAGACACGTTAGGCTGACGTTTTTACAAAGAAACTTATTTTTCTCTCATAAGACAACAATGACACCATCCACTGATGGCAGGAACAGCATGGGCAAAACCCATCAAAGCTGAGCATTGCTGACACGAGTACAATACCTGTTGATATTGCTGGGAGATCCTGCTGTTCATCATGGTCTCAGTTCTCCATCTGCCTTGTTGGATAGTTTTTTCAAAGCACATTTCCTATTCCTGACATCTTCATCCTTACTAGGTAATGACTCAAATAGAAGTGCACGAAGTAGAAAAATCGGAATCTTCTTTCTGAAATTTTACACTGAATTAATTTGTTTCGTTTCATCATCTGGTGTCCACTGGCAAAACTATGAGAAGAATCCTAAGAAAAGGGCACTTCTTGTTTTGTTGGTTATCAGCTGGTGATGACTTTTGTAGACTTAGCAAAGGTGAATCAACAAGACATAATGTCAGTGACGTGCTGAACTACAGAGCTCAACCCTTCAAGGTCTGTCCAGGCAGATCTTTCCCTCTGTCTCCATTTATATATATCAGTACATCTAATGCTGTGTCAAATAAATTATTTTAGAAAAGGATCCGATCAGCACCAACTCTCATGCTATTCTGAATGACTTTTACTGCACATGGTACAATTACTTAATCAGACAGTTATCAATTTTCCTACAGTTCTTTAACTTTAGCTACAAAATGGATGATCACAGCAATTTTCTGTCTAGAAGTGAAGAGGAAGTGAGGACAGTTGCCTAAGTGAATACCTAGAATTTAAGTTTGCAGGGAAGAGAAATCTCTGTAAAGGTGATACCATAAACCTATCATCATGTCCAAGAAAATTTAGCCATTCTGACGGTGATGAATCTTACCAAACACAATCTTGTGTACATCTTATCTTCCAAAAAAATCCCTTTTGCATTAAATATTTAGAAACAGTTGACCCCTACACCAATTTTATGGCATAAAGTTTTCCCAACAACAAGTTCAAGATGTACAGCACTTTTTCACAGAAAGAAATCTCAGGACACTTTTAAAGATCTTAAAAAAAATTCAGCTGTAGTCTACAATGCTAACCTAACAATGAAACTTAAGAATTGGAGAAACAAATTGATTTATAAAATGGCAGCAAGCATAAAGAAAATTCATGATTCACCTAATTTAGAGTCATTACTTTTATGGACTCAGTTTGCACACAGATAAGCACAAAAATTTAGGCTCCCAAAAGCATCTATTCATAGTAAACAACTGTCACACTCATGCTCACATGCTTGGCTGACTGTGGGCTACAGTTATTTCTGCAGAGAAATCTATTGCAGCACATCTAAAGTAACAAGAAAATAACATGTATTTACCACTAAGCTAAACCCTTACCGGGTATATGCCAAGAAGAAAGCCACCTAAAATAGTTGATCTCCAAAAGGAAATAAAATTATACCATTCTACTTATAGAGCCCTTTCTGACTCAGGACATAGGGTAGCAGATACCACTTGTGCAAATGAATTTTAGGGAATTCTTTATGTCTGTAACCAATGAGGAACCCTCTCCATCTTTTGTACTCCCTATTAAAATACATTAATTTCCTGGCAGCAGGAAAGGCAAGGGCATAATTTAGAGCACTTCAAGAGAATCCCATCCTACCAGCTCAAGGCAGGGGAGTTGGAATTAGAACATCCTAAGGGCCCCTTCCAAACCAAACCATTCAATTATTCTATGATTTTACCTCCATTTTTCACTTTCTCCACTTCCCAAGTAGGAACTGCCCCAGCCAAAACTTTTGTCTTTGGAGACAGCACGCTTCAAATTGGATATCCAGTTAAGAAGCCTTGAACAAGGTCTGCAATAGATCTCAAATTAATTACAGACAAGCCAAACCACATAAACACAAAAAACCCAACCAAACAGACAAACAAACAAAACACACCAAAAACCCAACACAAGCAAACAAACAAACAAACTCACCAATCCAGCAACACGCTGATTTAGCATAAGCTGGGAAATTAGGTGTGAAACCTGGATCCTGGATACTATGTAGAGGCCAAGTAAATTCATTTATTTATTTAACATATACTGAGAAAAAGATGCTTTTATATTCCTGAATGCTAACAAAGGCACAGAAGTAATTATTTAAACCCAAGATTTTTTAATATAGAAATTGAATACAGAATGTAAAGAGGGGAAAAAAGCCCATATCTAATCAAAATTTAATTAGAGGTTTTTGGTGGGAGAAAGTGGAAGATAGTTTCAATCTGGCACTTAATAACAGAGTTCATGGCTTTAAGCTTTCAAAAGCACCTAAATAACATTTCTCCACAGCAAAATTTAAAGCAAAAGCTGTGTTTGGCCCCCTACAAGGACTGCATCAACTAGAGTGACAGGAACCAAAATCTCTCAAAGATGTAACATTAAAATCATATTTTCCAACTAATTCTATAAGAAGAAATAATATTAAAAGCTTAATGATTACATCAAGACCTTTTTAGGAACTCTGGAAGTCAAAAAGAACTATGGAAAGTGTACTATGAATATAAAGCACAAACACTCAGACTGAAATAAAAAGGCTGAGACACTGATCAACTAATAAAGAAGCAGAAAAATATCCTATAAATACATTTAAAGACAAAACCAGAAGAAAATACAGATTGACTGTTTCACAGAGAAGCCAGGTGAGCTGATGATAATAAAAAGGTTAATTTATAAAACAGCTTTATTTTTTGACAAATAAGGTGAACTGTAAGCAGATATTTTTAAAGGGGGCAGAAGAATTGGGTAAGTTAGGAAACAGAGGTTGAGGAATATTTAGATAAATTGTATGTACACAGGTTTGCAAGGCTTGATTAAGTTCTGTCTTTAGGACCCAGTGAAACAGTCTCTCAAACTTTAATGGATTTTTCAGAAATTCACTGGATACTCTCAGGGGACTGGAAAAGGATAATCTTGGTACCATCTTTAAGCAGGAGAGAAAGAAGGGACTGGGGAATTGGAGACAGCCTAGTGGATTCCTGAAAATATTCTGGAACACATTATTGAGCAATTTATAAGCACCTCAAGAATAATAAGATGATAAAAAACATATGACATGGATTTGTCAAGAAAAAAGGTTGTATCAAATTGGCGTAATTTATTTCTTTGACAGAGTTGCAAGCTAATGGATAACAGGGAAGCAATAGATGTGATAAACATAAGCATTACTTTTTTTTTTTTAATTCTCTACAGCATTCTCTTAAGTATGCTAAGAAAATCTGGTCTGCATTAATTCCCTGTAACATGGCAGAACCCTCTAAAAATCTCCCAAGTACAGACTTCAGCAGTTCCCTGTCAAAGTGCAAAAGCATTTCAAACAGACAACAGCAACCAAAAACCCCTTACTTCAGTCAATATTTTCACTGATGGTCTGAATGACAGGCAATATGGATGGTGAGGAAACAGCAAAACAGAAAATGAAAAACTTGCAGATAACAAAACTTAACAACATCATACACACATAATTTGCCTCTATTTTCAGGATGGTTATGAACCTTTGCAGAAATTATCCAAAATCAGAAGCTGAAATTCATTATGACAGGGTGAAGAAATCCACTACCTAGTTATGATATTCAAAACATCTGCCTATGCTAGGTACCATGAAGAAGATCCTGATCAACCATAAACTGAGCAAGCAGATAACAATGGAAAATTCAGTGCAGAATATTGAAATTTGTCTTCAAATATACCAACTGGAATTTTAGCTGTAATATAGGAGTAATTTTTTCACTTAGTTACAGCTTTGAGCCCAAAGATAAAATGAATGTGCCTTGTCTTAGATATTGACTTCCACAAGAACACATAGCAATTTGAAAGAGTCCAAAAGAAAACCAACAAAAATACAAACAAATTTGGAAAACACTGTTATTTGGGATTAAAGCTTGAAATATATTTATTTACATTCTTTCATTTCATCCAGGAAAAATAAAAGGGAAAATAATTGTCAATACTTAGTGGTTTTAAAATAAATGACAGTGGACTCTTCTCTATGCTGACTCATAAAGAGAAGATATTTCCATCTGCAAATAGATTAAACTCAGATTCTAAGAAATATTTTTGTGACATGAGACATACCCAAATTGTCTTCACACCTTTCAAGGCAAGGGAAGGAATTGATCCAGTATGACATGACAGGATCTAATCAATAAGAGCTCTAAACACTGAGCTACACTTCACAGAAAAAGGATGCTGCAAACCTTCTTCACTGTCTGCTCTAGTGATCCCAAGTAATAGAGCACATTCAGAGCACGTACCAAGAAAAGGAAAGCTTCTTCCACGGACAAAAGGAGTACATGCTGTTACTGGACAGGCTAATGAGCAAAACTTCAGACTCATAGGAAATTTCCAGATAAAAATTCAGTGCACTTTTGTCCACTATTAGGTAAGGAAAAACAAGCAGAGGTTTTGTAATGCAACTTTGTATTAGCCCATAAACCATTACCAGGTAGGACTTAGGAGTTTGCTATCTTCTGTAAACATATAGTTGAAGCTCTTTAAACAGCCTATACTGCACTTTGACATTACCAGCCCAAGTCTGCAAAACTGCCATGTTTTTCAAAATGACACTGCATCATCTCTGTTTAACATAGCCTTATCCATGCATTGAGAGAATGGATAAAGTAGTATCAGTATCAACAAGAATTTCAACGTTCAGCAAACGTATTAATTAATGGACTAGTAGTACATATAAAGATTACTGATGTACTTGGGAGAAGAGTGAGCCAAAGACAGATGCCATGGATCCAGTGTAGGATGACAGAGCTTTAATAATACTGTTCATTTACAGCAGGTCAGATTCTACCATAAAAGACAAGTTTGGTAAGGAAGAAAACAACGTGAAAAGGAAAAACCCAGTATGCAGTAAACCTAGGATCTGCTAAATTGTAAGGGACTGCTGTTTTTATCTTTCATTCTGAATATAAGCGTTTTGCAGAGACTAAAGTAAATTACTGTGGAAAAGAAATCTTTTTGCCTAAATGAACACTGAGAATATGGTGTTATAATGAAGAAGGAATACCCTCCATACTACATTTTGTCCCCATCAACACCATCTCATCCCTTGACAATCACTTTCTGTTATAAATATCTTAAAGACATGTTTTATATGCTGGGAAGAAACTGCAGCAGTCATCAGCCTTCCATTGTCCCTAGAATGAGAGAAAAGAATGGCAGTGGCTCTCTGACTTGGGAAGTTAACAGTTTTTATAATCTCGTAAACTCCTACTGAATGATAATTAACATTACCATATTTGTACTTTAACTTCCCTTGCCTTAATCAACATAAGCAATGACAGTTTTCTCTGCAGAAATCCTGTGCCTGAACTGAATACCCCAGAACTCTTGCCCATGGACTTTCCCTGAAGTCATCAAGCTTTATTCACTTCTCACTTATACCTTAAACAGGTTAGAATCAGAAGTGGTGTCTACCACCACCATGATATAGTAGCATCAGTGCAAGAGGAAAATTAGACATTTCAGGCTTCAGTGTCTCATGTTGCAAAACAACCACACCTACATGCTAAGGCTATGTCCTTCTTTTGAGAGACAAAAGAAGGACATAGAGGTACTCTAAGTGGTATTTGTTACCCAAATCAGTATGGATCTATTGCTGAAAATCTCTCACTAAGCACTATGATGCTCAGTATCTTTAGGCAGAGATTCAATCCATCTTTTCTGTATTGCTCAAGCCTTTCTTTCTGCTACCCAATAGTTCAATGGTTTCCTAACTTCTATACTTCATAACATTCTATAAAGTGACAGCATGTACTCCATCTAAAGTTAAATACAATTTAAAAGGGAAAGTTTGGTGAGCAAGGGAATCTTTTTCAGGTTTTTTCCTATCACCAACACTTCCTGCTTCTGGAAGAGGAAATGTTCCTTCCATTCAAAAGGAAAACTTTCACACATGCAATTTTAAATGTTTTTTAAAAGTATCTCTCAGCATATATGTACAGACCAGTTAACAAAATTGGTGTGTCTGTCTCACTTTAATCTTTGATTGAAGAAATATGACTAGCTCTCCTCTAGTCATCTCTCATGCATTCTTTCCATCTAGTAAGATTTCTTTTTTTCTAAACCTTCATTATGTCCCCTACATACTGTCAATTAAGCTTCAAGTAGTAAAAGAGATCCTGCAAAATTAAGAGAATAAATTTCATTTTAAGGGTTGAAAAAACAAGATTTCCCACATAAAGCTACAGTTAAACACCAAATTGATCTAACTTTAGAAACAGTTCCTTTATCTTCAGTGAGTGGTAATGTGACTGCTGCCTCTTATAACACTTCTGAATTACTGTCACATTCATCATGACAGATGTGGGTCATTAGAACTGAGGAATTAACGACATGCAGAAGGGATTGGGAGCAGACTGGTTTTGATGGAAAACCTAAAATCTACCAGAACTGGGAGGTCAGGTAATGCTTAAAAATTACTTTCTGCCAGTAAAAACAGAACTGTAGGAGGTAATTATCTGACTCTATAAAAACACTATGCTTCTTGATTGGACTAACATATGGACTCCATGAGTTCTCTGGACACAAAAAACAGTAAAACTGTGACCCTGATAGAGTCTGACATCAGTCATCATAGGTGGCATGGAAAACATGCACCACATGGAAGAACAAATCCAGAGTTCTAATCCCGAAGGGTGCCAGAAAATCTTTACTTCCTGCAGAAATACTTGCCAAAGTACATTCATGGGTTTTTTTCTGGAAAAAAAACAGTAAACATGATTTTTGGTCAATTATTGTATTTAACAAGAAAAAAAATCAAGATAAATATTCATTAAAGACTGTCACAAGTATCTTTCATGTAACAATATTGGTAGTTCTCAAAAAAAAATTTCCACAAGTAGTATTTATTCTAAAGCATAGATTTAAAATGTTACAATAGAGGATAATTTATGGAACTCAAGGGTTCCAGTTAACCATAGTGTACAAAGGCTATCCTATAGTGAACATGCTGTTTACCACTGCAGTGCTTGCATATTTAACAACAACTAAAGTGCATGGGCATCACTTTGTATCTCAAAAACTGCCAAGTTTTTTCTTCTCACAATATATTCATGCAGAAAAACAGGACTTTGAGAATTACTAAATCATTGCAGCATTTAAACAAAAATAAAATTATCTTACAAAATTTTAAGAGAAAGAAGATTGGTCAGAGCAGGAAAACACAGACAGATAAGGAACTGCTTCTGTTAAACTCAGCAGAAAAAAAAAACAGTTACAGACTGTCACTATCCCTTTCCCTAGTCCTTTTCTGTTGCTTCCTTTTTGTAATTAAGTTTATAAGAGCCTTTGTTCTGAGATCACACAATGAAATGTAAAGAACTTCAACTTGAAAAAAACCCAGGGATAAACTTCTCACCTCTGTTTTGTTGCTATTTAACAGATCCAGTATCATGAGAAAGGATATACCTTTGCCACTAATATGCTCAGTGCAGTCACAAAACACAAGCATTTACAAAAATTCCGGAGCATTTCACCTGTAAACACATGGGGGGAAAAGCCACAAGACCTGAATCTCGCACACAGATAGGAATTTGGAATGAGGTATCTAGTTCTTTTTAAACTTCATTTAAACTTTATTACACAGAAATAATGGCAAATTAACCAATGGTGTCTGCCCCCCCTTGAAAGCCTCAGCTGCTAGAATGCTCTTTCAGTGTTGCTTCAAATAGAGAAAAGAGAACAATTTTGATCTGATGGGCTTTTCTTTTCATTTACAGGAAATCTGCCACCCAACACAGTGTTGCACTATTCCACCACATTCATAAAAGATAAGCAAGGCACAACTCTGCATGCATAACAAAAGTAATTATTAATCTAGGTCTTGTCAGGATATATTTCAGGTGATCTTAGCTGTTCCCAGGAAAGGAGTAGGCAGGTGCTAGAGCTGTGTGCCTCTGTTTATGGTAGTAAGCAAAATGATGACTTGACAGCAACACTCATCATAATCACTCTTGCCCCTGCTGTCTCACACATATATACAACCTGCTAGGAACAAATCCTTATGCAACAGAAAGCTGAATATAATGCAAGTTGTGACTTGTGGGGAATGTAAAGTGATTCTTTCGGGAGTTATTCGGTACTACTACCTAATGTCTGACATTTAACAGATGTGCGTCCACATGGTGAGTCAGTCCGAAAAACCTCTTTGATCAAAATTAATACATCTGAAGCACTAAATGCATTTTCCAAATACCTTAGACCCCTGACCAGTTCCAACAGGACAATTCACAAACTATGTCCTTTTACAGAAATCTTTCTGTGGCATATTGTGAAAGAAGCATTGACTGGAAGACAGATGCCTTTTAGTGCAATAATAGATATGCTGAGTTATACATTGATCCAAAATTGATTGGTTTTCTGATGGAAGTAATATCTACTTCCTGAACTTATTGTATTTCACCCAATGCCATGATAGATGCCTACAGCACAGTACACTGTATTTTCCTCTTCAATAGTTAACTATTTCTGTACTAGTCACTGTGCTTGTCATTAAGGAATTCACACCACAACTACAATTGAATTGGAGTTGCTCAATATATTTCAGGTAAGCAGGTCACTTGCATTTTTACGGACAAGATGTGCTCCTTTTTAAAAGGTATAGAAAATGAGATGGTATACATAGAGCTGCGATCCTAACAAAGGCCACTTTCTCCTCCAAGCTAAAAGAAACAGAGGGGTTTTAGCAAGCTAAATTTTTGATGGTTGAAGGCTATTTGTGAATAGATTAATAATTTTTCCTAGGTCTTGCTAAGCTATATAGTTATGAGTACACTTTTTTCTGTTCATCAACTTTGAAAGCAGTCAAAAATTGTCTTTATACTAACTACTCAGAAATGTTTTTACTTTCTGCCAAATGGAGAACAGGTGACAATCATGTTTTTCTATTCAGCTATCTCTGCCTCTAATACCTACAATGAATAGCAGAAATGCGCTGTCAGAAGTGCAAGAGCCACAAGCCCAGCAGTCCCACACTGCTTTGCATGTCTAGGCCTTGACAGGCCAGGCTATTTCTGTGTTTTATTACCTGTTAATACAGTGTCTTTACATTTGACCTGTAGCTTGCAACTATGAAATGTGGTACACATCAAGGTACACTAGGTTATTGAACTTTTAGTACAGTAGAAACAAATGTGACTTAATGCAGTAGTTTAATTGCCATTTAAAACAAGTGCCAATCTTTTAAGTGATTTAACCAACAATAACTTACAAGTAGCAGGTGTTTTGCCTTCAGATGAAAGAAGATAGCAGTGAATTTCTCAAGAAGCTATAATGTCAACAGTAAAGCTATTTTAGGAAGAAGATAAATGAATTTTGTGGCATCTGTTATGTTTTATCATAAGAGAAAAGGAACTTGCATTACTCCAGGCTCATAAAGAGGTTTTTTAAAATTTATATGGATCTCTTTTATTCCTTAGCAATGGATCAAATTCAGCATTAACTAAAAGCTAAGTACTGTCAGCAGCAGCATTCTTACTCTACTCAGTAGGCAACATACATTGGCCTTTGAGAGGATGCCAAATGGGCACAAATGTCCTTGAACCTCAAGAGACAGCACTGTCACTGCTACCAGTCAGAAGTACGACCTGCAGGTTTTATGGCAGACACAATGTCTGGAAAAAGCTGAAGTAAAGCATCAGGAAACATTCCATCCATCTTTATTCTAGTAAAACATTGCTTAAGGACAGGGCATAGCCACCAACAACATAGGTTTTATGTAAGCTAAAGTCTAGCAAGAATATATCTTAAAAGTACTTATATTTTTATGGCTAAATATCTGGTTTCAAGGACCAGTTTTCCAACTGGGAGGACAGAGATTCTGGGGATTAATTGGCAGGTGTCTGATTGCAAAATAAATAGCACTTAAAATGTTAAGACTTTGCCCTTCAGAGCAGGCAAGTGTCACCTGATCCCCCTTGCATAAAAGCAACACTTATGGGTATTTTTTCCTATAGGTCTCATATTCACGGCATTAATACCCAAAGCTTCCTTTTCTTTTCTCTTTCTGTGATATGCAGTTGCACTACAGATTTATAAGCATTCAGTACTTGCAAGAGCTATGCATATTGATTGAATTCAAAGGCAGACTATCCTGAAAAACCACAGAGAAAGATAAAGGGCCAGTCCTATTTCATAAAGGTTGCAGATCACAACATGTTAGTGGCTAAGTATATAAAACATTCTCATCCTGATGTAACAGTTCATGATCTTCCTGCATTGAAAGACAGTTAGTGGAATCTGACATATATGATTAGCCACAAAACATTTCTTTAATAATTAAAAGGAACTGTCTATAATTTTATTGTCCTTATACACCTGTTCTGCCATGTACTCCATTAATAATAATGTATTAATATTACATTAAAAACAAACTGTGATCAGCTTAGAAGCACAAAAATGGGGGCCTATATACTAAAGTCTAATGAATAAATCTAAATGCCTTCTCTGTAATATTTGAAGTACTTCCTACTATTTGTCCCAAATCAGAAACAAGGCTTTTATTTTGAGAAAGCAATGTGAGAGCAATTTTTCTCCTGACTCCTTTTTCCTTGTCTCTTGCTCTTCCTTTTCTTACTGCTAACCTTTTTATCCTCTATCTTTACTGTCTTTAGTTGTACCCATGGGAGCTAAGTTGTAGTGAGTTTTATACTTCGCCTAGGAGACAGAGAGATTTGTGGTCATTCTTATCTACTCAGATAATAATTTCCAAAGCTTTGGCTGTGTTGCTGAGGAGGTCTTGTCTTCTGCTCTCTCAGGCTTCACCCTTGAAGTTGACAGCTTCATAATTCCTGAGGAGCACAGCTGTCAGGAGAGGTTGCATTCACAAAGAGAGTTTCTCTGAGGTAACATGTACCAATTCTGTTAACGACTTTGAAGATTAACCCCATGACCTTGAATTTAACATAGCATCCTGTGAGGAGTCAGAAGCATGAGGCAAGTATCGGTATGATGCACCCAATTGGGCTGGCACGTTGAAAGAAGAGGGATGTTATAATCTGAAAAATGTGAAAACTGTTTCAGTCTTCACCAGAGATACACACTCACAGACAAAAACTTGCATAACACCAATGTACTCCAGGTCACAAAATCACAAAGAATTTACTCGCTCTCTAATGTGACAGCAAAATCATCACCAAAGGCCTAAGTTTGCTTGAAGGAAAGCATACACTTAAAAGCCTTGCTGGATTGGCAGACTATCCTTCATTTTTGCAGTTTCAAACAGGCAGTGGGAGTGAGGACAGATTTTCTATTTGATAAACAATTTCTGATCAGCTATAGGTGAAACAAATGTATTTCTCATTCTGTCATGAGCTCTGTGTATAGTGGTTTGAAACTAAAAGATTAATTTCCCAGTTTGCAGAGCAGTTTGACAAACAATAATAGATTCATTTTGCAGAGGATGTACTGGACCTTGCTTTACCAGCACTCTCTTTGACATGCTTGTGTTAAGCTCCAGGCAGGTGATTTCCATGCAGAGACAGAAATCAGCAGGAAGCCAGAGAGTTGGCAGAAGCAAGCCACACGTAAACTGTAAGTCCTGCTGAAAAGACAGCTGCTACACCAGTCATTTCACCACCTACATCTGATGACAGCTCCAGCCTCAGCATTTTGTGTAATCACAACAAACTATAAGGAAAGAAGCAGTAACATAGTAAAGGCAATAAGCACACAGAAAGCACACAGAAAGCTCAAGAATTAAAAACAAAACCCAAGAAAATGCAGCTCCCTTTTCTGTATTCCATACTAGCAGTGCTGTCTCAATGCCACTGCAAAACCATAGCCAAGGCCTGACTTCAAACTGAGTTTGAGAGCCACAAGTGTAACTAGTGCAGCAGCTTGTCTTGCATAGAGGCCAGTAGAAAAAGCTACAGGAAAGAGCATAAAAAGAGAAAGTAAAGAAGGAACTTGCCTCATTTTGCCATTCCACGTTCCAGCAATCACATTTTAGATTTTATTAGTTGAAAGATTCATCAAAACATTGCTTCACATTTTCTTCCATGAACTTGCATAATCTCCATTTAAATGCATTTATTCTTGATGAAGTTCTGTCTCAGTGCATTCCAAAACCAAACTATGGATCCCATGGAAAAGAATCTTAATTTCATATGTACCAAGTCCGCTCTTTGATGTTGTCAACGGACTGTTCCCTACTTCCTGTATTGAGGGAAATGGGGTTTTTTTCCCTTTATTGATTTTCTGTATTATCTCATTTATGATTTTGTATTCACATATTGTACTATCAACTCACCCTTTAGTCCAGCTGGCCCATGTAAAGGCAAGTGCTTTAGAATAAAGGTGAACACTTGCAGTTTTCCAAACATACTTTAAAATTTTCTGATTAAAAATAGCATGTGATTATTCAACGAGCTGTTTTATGGACAGAAAATATTTAATGGCTTAAAGAGGACTTAGTGGGGCAGGGGAGTGGAAGCCAATTGGTTCATTTTTCAGATTTCTTTTAAAATCACTGGGGAAAATTCACAATACTAACCAGGATGGACTCTGGATGGTGGATCATGATTAAGAGATCTCCTAGTACTTTAGAAAGGTTTAGTGACAAAAGTCTGTTCTATTTAGTTCCACAAATTTACCCAAAAGTGTTAGGAGAAAACATGTTTGTTGTGACAACCTGGAAAGAGCACAGTTATACTAATACTTAAATACTAATGATCTTGAAATAGAAAGCCTGAAATATCTTGTGTCCACTCCAGATGCAGGCTGCACAGTATTCTGTCTTGTAACTGTGATACATATAACATCTACATCTAATAATAATTTGTATCTGAAATACACTTTCTCTTAGCAAAGAGTATATGATTCTAGCTCTCAAGATCATGACAGATGCTGCTTTATATAAATCTGTATAAACTTTTCCTAAACAGATGTCTTTAAGTACAACATTTGAGAACTGCACCTAAAAATAACTTCAAAATGTCTAATACTAAATATTTGGATCTTTTTTTAATCTCAGTAATTTCAAGATGAATATGTGAATCTATGGAATGCCATAAACCTTTGTTTCTGTATACACATGTGAACAAATACCAATACTCTAAATTTTTCATTTAGATTAAGTATGAACCATTGCTTTTTCCCTTCTGTGCTGTTAATTCTGTTAACAAGAAATTGCTACAAACTTTCTTAGTACAAAAATTATCTATTCTGCCAAACTAGAGAACTATACCTATTGACAAGAACTGAGGGAAGTTAGTGACAAGAATTTCAGAGGGAAAACTGTTATTAAAAGCAACACTGAATATTCTGATACTCAAGAAAACTCGTTCTAATTATAGATGCCTTAGATGATATAAAATAATTCTCATTTTATACACAGCAATATGACAGACTGGACTTCCAGTTTATATCATTACAGGACAGATTTTTTTTTTTCTTTAATATATACTAGCTAGCTAGTTAAGCCAAGTCACTATTCAGAAAAGAAATCTCTAACAAGCACCTCTATCCAAGAGATTGTCTCAAAATTTATAAATTAATTTACCTCCCAGTAGATCCTGGGATCAATTCTACCCCCCTTTACCTGGAGGCCATATCCATTGCCCAACAAAACCAATTTTTTACATGAGCTAGGCCATTTCTTCCCAATAGTACAACTTAGAAATATTGTATACACAACTTCTCTGCTACTTATACATGTTGCACACTGTCTTCAACTACTCTGTGAACTCACATCATTTCACAGTTTGAAGAATACTTAGCAGAATAAGAATCAGATCTATATGGAAGTTTCGTAACAATACACCATAGTAACAATATTATAAATGCTAAATTGCCAAAAATATGACATATACACATATTCTCTCCTGCATGTACACCCTATTTGAAAATCTTAACTAGACTTGTGGTAAAAGGGGAAAAAGAAAACCTGCTGTGATAATATTGCTTGAAATGCCTAACCTAGATTGCTATATTTCTCCACCCCACCAAATTCACTTGCTATATTTTTCCACCCCACCAAATTCACCTTAGCCCTGTTTTCTAGGACACCAAAACCATTGCTGTTTTCAGAAAGACTAGCGAGCTAATCTGTTTCTTTGAGAAAACTTCATCATCACTCCACTGTTCCTTTTCTCCCTGCTAAACCAACTAACCTCAGCAAAGTTCTGCATCAACCTTTTTTTTCCATCTTGCTATGAGATACCTCTCCCAACACTTGCTATTACAACGCCACTTGGAAAAGAATGGGCAATTGAGAGCACCGAGGAACAAGCACTTTCACCTGCACTGTGAATAAATATTTTCTAACAGAAGTTTTGTGAAACTTCCAGCAGATGTTTTGACAGGTAAGAAAAAGTGCTCAAGTTCCCTTAGTCTGTCCAAATTCTAGCAAAACTGCTTAGCCAATTCATTTACAGGTCATACACTGTTCAATTCCTTTCATTTTCTAATCTCCTGAAATCTGAATATTAATCTGAAAGCGAATTTGGAACAGATGTAACATATTTTGAACTTCAGTCACCAAGAAGGATTTTGCCTTGTTAATCTCAAAGGATTGGCATAGAAATTTTACCACATTTTCTAAAAAAATCCATACAAATTTAAAGTCGAGTTCTGAACTTAATTGAAGTAACCTTTTGTACAATCTAGCTTTAATGAAGTGCAATGAAGTTAAATTCCATAGGGGCCATTAATCTGAAACACTCCATTAAAACAACTACAAGGGGAGTTTTTAATAAACAGTGTGAACTAATGCCCATGTGGAAAGGTAATTGAGAGGGAACTGGTCTCTGGGCCAGATTGTTATTAAATCCTTATCACAGGTAAAGCTGAAACCCCAAATGGCAAGCTGCCATGTGATTTATAGTGACCTTCTCTTCCTAGCCTTAAAGAAAAGAGTATGTTCAATAATAAAAAAATCCTTAGACTAAGCTATAAAATAACTTAGCAATTACTTAGAATAATTTATACAGTGCAATACACTGACCTTGCTCCAAGCATAAAATCTACAAAATGACTTCAGTAATATAACTGTGAGCTACTAAAAGGACTAAAGGTTTAACCACTTTTATTGTGCAGAGCCTGAGGGTGCTATAAATACATATCACACTCCTAATAGGAGAGCTTAAAAAAATCCTAATTTTTTAATCTTAAAAAAAGCTTCTCTAAAGTCAGGTAGGATTTTGATACATTCCAGAAATGCCTACTGTCCTATTTTAAAACATTCTACTGGGCTGCTAAAGTCCACACTTTTGAGCATAATATACACTCAGCAGCTGAGCCCTGTCTCAGTCAAGTCTCAGAGGAAGCAATGCAACAAGAGACAGAAAACTGCACCACAGAATAATTTGGTTTACAGCAGTACAAACTGTACTTCTAAGAAAGAAAAAAATACTTTTATTAACTTCATGAAAGGTAGTATAAGAACAGTATAAGAATATTTCCTTTAACAAAATGTGTATAAAAGTACAGTGTATATATAAAAAATATATACTTTGAAACAATCAAAATACTTTTCTGTAAAAATTTGAATAGAAATTACTTCAAATCAAAATGTTAAGAAGCATGGCTTCAGATGAAAGTGGAAATGTATTTAGTACATGACTGGCTCTATACTTTTTTCCATGCTTCAAATGTCTGCAATTCTTATCTAAATAACAGAACAGGAAAGTGTTTTGTGACCAGATATATGATAAGAGTAAGAGTACTACAATGAAGGTTTGACAGGGTCAAGTATAATCAGCAGCAGAATACTTCACCAGAAAAGAATAATAACCACTTCTATTTTCAGGCTAGAAAAAATCCAAACTACAGCAGATACCACCCAGAAGAATACAGGATATGCACAGCATAACTGAAAGACAAAAATTGTCAACAGGCTGATATCATGCAACACAAAAAGCTGTCATCTTGATTGATTGGAGCTCAGTTAATTTGGCAATGTACCAAAGGTTAGGATGTTGCGTCACATCTTGAGTTCTCATCATTAGGGGGAATTCTACTCAGTCCATTTCCTTTCGGAAAGGGAAATGTTGCGACTTCAATGGGGACCAATTGGGCAATCTTTGCTCCATGTCCCTGCACTTGATGGCCTCCCATGCCTTTGGATGGCTTTCACTTTGGCAAAGCATTTTTTTGGGGGGATTTTTATGCATGTTTACCTTGTTACTCCTAAATTCCCCTCGAAGTTGTGTATTCACCCTTGATTTTTTTTTCTCCTGATTTTGCAACATCTGTCAGCTTAGTTTTGGCATGTTTTGGCCCTTTGCACTTCACTGCATGTAATCCTGGTGCATTTTCTTGTAGTCACTAAATTTCCCAATTTTATTTTTTTTTCTTCAATTGCATTTCCTTTGATGGTCTCTCCATTCTAGAGCGTTTGTAAGTCATTCTCTGCTGTTTCCAGGACTTCAATGGCCATCAATTTTGGCAAGCTTTGGTCCATGTCCCTGCACTTGATGGCATCCCATGCATTTGGATGGCTTTCACTTTGGCAACGATTTTTTTGGTTTATTTTTTTCAGTATCCATGTCATGTCTCTCATATCTTCCCCACAAAGTTGTGTCTTCCTCCTTGAGTTTTTCTCCTGCTTTTGCAGGATCTGTAAGGTTTGTTTTGGCATGTTTTGGTCCTTTGCACTGCACCTCATTTCCTCCCAGACCATTTTCTGACAACCAATAAATGTCCCAATTTTCTGGTTTTTTGTGGTTTTTTTTCAGTTGCATTTCATTTGATCCTATCTCCTTTCCAGAGGGTTTGTAAGCCTTTCTTTGGTGGTTCGCAAGATTCCGTTTCCCTTCCCAAAAGGAAATGAAATTTCCTTTCTCTGATTTCAGAAAAGGTGAAAGAACTCCAAGAAGGTCCCTTGTGACATATAGGTAAAACTACTGGGAAAAAATATGCCTGTCAACCTATTCACAGGTATTGATCAGTTTCCTGGGGATTAGTACATGCTCTTTTTTTAGACTTTTGGCCAGAACATATCTTACAGTCTTATCATGGGAAGAGATGGTTTTGGTAAATTTAGAATATATATTAAGAAATTTTTTCCTTTGAGGATGGTGATACTTTGGAACAAGTTGCTCAGAGAAGGTGCGGATGCCCCATTCCTGGAAGCATTGAAAACAAGACTGGATGTAACTTTGAGCAAACTGGTCTAGTGGAAGGTGGCCCTGTACATGGCAGAGTGGTGATGGAACAAGATGATCTTTAAGGTCAGTTCCAACCCAAACCACTCCATGATTTAAAGATTCTGTGACTCAGTGATGGTTACTAGGGTGCATGTGTATTTAGCAAATACAAGCAAATCTGACTTGTTTCTATTTATTGGCATCTGAAACATGCAGCCAATAAATACACTTAGTGGAAACTCTGGGTTATGAAGAAATTCCTCCAGTGTTATTTTATGCTTCTTTAGAAGAACGTGTGAGGTTCATATGTCTTTGTACCTCATTTTAAAAATAGAAACATAATTTAGTTACATATTGGCAAGTGGACAACTCTGTCATTTTAATACAAGTAAAAGTGAAAGCTCTATATAAAAGCCCTGGAAAGAAATGGAGTTCAGCATGTGACTAAAGTTAAATACATTATTTAAGTACATTTTTAAACAAGGATGAACCGAAGCATGTGTTTAAATGTTCCACTGAACTGTGTCTGAGAAAGGACTATTTTCAGCTTCTGCTTATGATTTTTCCAATGCTAAATCTCAAGCAAAATGAAGCCATTCCAAACAATTAAATGTGCTTAACTGTACTGGTCTCTTTCCTCAGCCAGCTGATTCTTGTATTTCAGTGGAGTCACTCCAGTTTGTATCAGCTCACTACCTGCCTCAAAATCTGACTGGGAAGATTTTTTCCTTTTAAAAAATCTGGAAAAAAAAATCTGTTGAGGTCTTTGAACATGACTGAACTACATTTCATAGGGAAATGCCCTACAGGACAGGGAGTCTTGGTCAAAAGAGCAAACTAGTGAAAATGCTGTCTCTCCCCAAAAGGTTTTTCTTTTCTTGCAATTTCAGAAAATAATATTTGAAATTTTCAACTTGGAATAATTCAGTTATTTACAAGTTTCAAGAGATTGGCATGAACAGAAATTCAATGTTACATTCTAAATCGCTTTTTCTGAATTCTCTGATGGAAACTTGTTTATATCTCAGCTTTCCATACCATCCCCTCACAATGTATTTTCTTCTTATCTTACTTCTTTACCATGATTCTAAAGAACCTGTACACCCCTGACACAGCTCTACTCAGTAATGGGGAGGGTACCTGGCAGTCTTTGCATTGCTATCTAGAGAAGGGATCTGGAGACAATCTGAGCTGTTTCTGCTTTGAAGAATTACAAGACTTGTTTGGGAGAATGTCAGCAAATGTTAAGAATCCTACATTGTCAATTCCAATATTGGCTGGACATTGCTTTACTAATGGAACATCATCTATTTCAGCATCATTGTTTGATTACGAGTTATTGACTAAATCAGTATCTTCTGTCAGTTATCTGCTTCAAAGAGAGAAATCAAGCTCTTTTCCTATTTTTGCCTGAATTTCTCCAAAGACATTTCCTAATGGGTATGAATAATATACTCTAGCCATATGGCAATATATATATATATATATAAGCCCACTACATCTGTATGTACAAAACACCTTTAAAAGTAAGTTTCATGATACTGGCCATGTGTGTAGACATACAAATAAAGTATGTAAACATGTGCACTTTGGTCAGCTTTAAAAAGGTATGTTATTTCCTGAGCTTAAAGCAAATAGCAGGCTCCTGAGGAATAACAATGCCTAGTCAGAAAGGAACATACTGAATATTTAGAACAATTTAGGTATCTGCTGCTCTGCAATTACAGTTTCCTCCCAACACACATGTAATTTTTTACCATATAAAATTCACTGCCCCTTAACACAAGGAAAATTACCTAAGTTTCAATACAAGCCTGGCTGTCAGGAAGCTCCCAAGACAGATGACTGGATAAAGTATAAAACCTTCTTCCTCTTATAAAATCCCACTGTTCCATTTCTGAAGGGAGCTTGGCTTCTTTGAAATGGTTAAGACAAAACATGAAAACAACATTTCATTTTTTTGGCAATCTGCAAAATCATTCTTCTAACCCAACCCAGAACTGAATGTTATTTCATTCTAAGGGGATGTCCCAGTTGAAGCAAGGGTGGCTCATGGAGTTCATTACCTGCAATCTACTTTCATAAGTGATGAACACCTTCCAGTTCTGCACTGTCCCATGAAGGAGTTAGAACCTCAGATAAATCCCAACACAGGATTTCAGTCACCTGATGATGTATTTTATCACAGAATTATGCAGGTTGGAGACCTTCAAGATCACTGAGTCCAACCTTTGACTGAGCACCACCATTCCAACTAAACTCTAGCACTGAGTGCCATATCAAGTCACTTCTTGAACATTTCTAGGGATGGTGACTCCACCATCTCCCTGGTCAGCACATTCTAATGCTTAACCAGACTTTCAGTGAAGAAATTCTTCCTGGTGTCCAACATGACCCTCCCTTGGTGCAGCTTGAAACCATTTCTTCTTGTCCTATCACTTGTTACCTATGAGAAGAGGCCAAGATCCATCTCCTGTCTACAACCTCCTTTCAGGGAGTTGTGGAGGGAAAAGGTCTTCCCTAAGCTTCCTCTTCTCAAGACTAAACAAATGCAGCAAAGCTCCAGAAATAGGGAACACCTGTAAATTTGTGCTGTTTGGTAATGCACTTTCAGAATACAGCATACGCTGAAAACAACAAAAAGCTAAGGGAAATAAAGCTTTATCTTTACTGCCCTCTCCAGGCTGCAATAATTTTGGGTTTGTTATGCGCAACAAACACACTCTTCAATGCAGCAAGACCTTAGAGCCATTCTGAAATATTTTGTTTAATCTGTGATTTTGCCTAAAAGAAGCTATTTGATTTAGACTGAGGAAAGAGAGTGAATCTATGGGTGTATGAAAATCAAAAAAACTTTTGATGGCTTCATAAAACATACACTATATGAAGCTGTCACTGTCGAAGTAATTGAGAAATTTACAGTGAAACAAGCTCTTATGATTTTTCAGAACAGCAGAAAGATGGTAGCGTTCATATCAAACAGCTGTTCCATAATATAGAAGTGTTTGTAAAGGACAGAAAGCTAGAATCAAACATTCAGTAAACGTATGATTTTTCACCCCTTACAAAGTTAAAATTTCATATTAATCTTAATCATGTTGCATCATTTCCTTCTACAAACAAAAATTTTCATATACTGTATTTCCCACTGCATAAGTCCCTCTATTTCTTTAAGATATAATTAATATTCTTAACTTTTTCCAAATGTGGCTTATCTCATATTTGTTAAAGTATTGTTTATTCTCTCATACAGTATGTTGATGGAGACAGAAAACTACTCTTGAATTTGAACTTATTTCTGAACCATGAAGTCACATAGTCTCATTTTTAAAAATGTATTTTAATATTTATAATATTTTAAGTGCCAGGGTTATTCTTATTAATTTCATTGAAAACCATTAAAACCTTTTTACTTTTCTGTGGCATTTCAGAATTCAATCTTAGAATCCCAACATCAGCCATATAAAAATATTACAGCAAACTAAATCTCGTGCATAGTTTGCTTCTATTTTGTATATAAGGCCTGGTGTAAAATCATGCGAGACTTGTCCATTTAATTCAAGAGGACTGTGATTAAAATCCAGCCCCTACTAACACAGCCACACCTTCTGAGATCTAACACATTAATTCACATGATAATTCACTTGGTGCAGTATTCTGGCACCAAGTTCCATACTTTAGGCAACAGTATGTCCCATCTTTTTTGTTTATCTTTCCTTAATTCACCCCACGTTTATTCTGACTTGTTGCAGTATTTTGCGCTCACAGTTTTAGATTATTCTAAGATTTACTTTTGTCCCACCTTACTTTACCTAAATCTGTCTTCCAACATTTTCCCTTTCCTTGTTCCTCGTTACCCTTTTGTTGTCATCCTTTTGACTGGTCTTCTCTGTGTTCTAAAAAAATTTGTCCTTGTTATCTTGATTAATCTCCACATGTACAGTCTGAGTCCACTGATTCTCAAGTCAGTAATCTAAGGGGAGGATTTGGCCAGTATAAAATGGCCTTCCCCCCTTGAATTCTGTGAGAACGAGGTATGAGATACCCATGTAAGATATGATATATTATCATTTTGTTTTCTAATATGTACATAATATGGAAACAGCAAAGAAACAGATGCTCTTCTAATAATCATAAATATAACTGCATTCTTAGCATAAATCCTGAATAGTTGTGTTTGCTCATAAGTAGTAATGCCACAAGTGTGACAAGGATTTGACCTGCATTGCACGTGACTTCAGGTTTTTCATTATAGCACATTCTTATGGAAATTGGATTTTTTTCTGACACAGTTTGGAGGATGAAAGGGTTAAGAGATCATAGAAAGCAGGGATTTAGAGAAAGCAAAGGTATTTGGATAAAACCAAACAAATATTTTAATTTTTGTTTTCCAGTATTTCTGACTATTCAACCTGGTTACTTCAGGCATTAACCTGCAAAGCATTTAATTTTAAGCACATAACCAGGTTTAATCACATGCTTAAAGTTAAATACATGCTTTGGTTTCATACTGAACCAAGCCTTATGCCCTCTGACTTAAATGGATTAAAATATAGTTGTATTTCTGTCAAATACAGCTTGTACAAATAACGCAAAGCAGTCAGGCTCCTCAAAACAGATACTTTTTATTATTTATTTGTTCTTGAAGCATGTTCATCACTTTGGCACCTCAAATAAGGGGGACTGAGGAAGAAAATTAGCAGACAAGGCTGAATTGGTTAAAATGAAAAAATTATAGTACCCTATTATGTTTGCTAGCTAGCATGTGGCTACTTAGGGAAAAAAATTTCCCACTTATCACAGATATTACCACATGTACATGTATTTATATGTATCTTATAGTCCCTGCATTTCTCTTTCGGTTGTTTTAATTCAGTTTTTGAAACGTGCCAGACAAGCAGATACAAACAGGACCTTGTTTGATTTGATTAGGCTAGAATGGAGAGCTTGATTTCTTTCCAAAGTTTTCCAACAGTTGACCTGAAACATATCAAAGCAACTTCCAGCTCTTTTGTTTCTATCAAGTTGTCCCAATTTCCTAATTTCACCAGATCCCACAGTTGCCATGTCTTTGAAGTTCATTTGTTGTTCATGGTTATTTTCTTTCTAGTGATTAGTATAGCAGACACTCAGACGGAGAGTGATTTCAAGTTTTTCTGTAATTTATTCTAGTTGAGAATCTACATGCTGGGGCAGAAATGCTATATTCTATAATTGAAACATGCAGAGATCAGGATGTTAACATCTTTGGCACTGAGTACTGCAACACCATATCATAATCACCATATTACTTGATGTTTCTCCCGTGTTATTAAATTGGAATGTGAACATGTACACGGAAATTGATTGTAGAGTAGTGCTAGAACTCGTGTGCTGAAAGACTTTTTAAGCAAGATTATGAGCTCCTGAACACTTCCTTTCTAACAAATACTGCGCAATTTATCACTAATATTGTTTCACACAATCAGTCTTGGTTTAAGAAGAAAAAAGTCAAGTTCATACTTGAAGAGGAATGGTCAGGGGGAATGGCAAGAAATTATGCAGCGGCCATTAAGTATTTCTTTAGTATCAAAATTCAGGCTTCGCCTTTTGAGACAGCATTTTGTTTACTTACAAGTCAAAGTAGGACACTGACAGGAAAATCCTTTGTTTCCCATCAAACATCAGGCTTGGCACATGGATGGTAACGCAACTTTTCCCTGAGAACAGAATTTCCATTGAGACCAACCTTCAAACTGTAATTGCAATTCATGGGGGTGCAGGATAACTGCCAGAATGGGGCAGTCTGTACTGGCCAAGGCGCTCACGCAGCGCCTTGCCGTAACGTCCTCATCTCTCCTGAATCCAAAGGGCCACTGTAGAGCCACATCAATACACAGCAATTGAGACCCTGTCCAAGCACAGGAGGCCCAGAAAGATTTTCTTTCTGGCACTTGGAGCTATGTTCATCAGAAAATTTGGCACAGAGAGAGGAGTAGAAGGAATCCCACTTCATAAAACAAACTAAGTGAACACAAGGGAAAACTTTGCAAGCAGGAAAATCTCTGACATGCAAAGAAAAGTTTAGGGGACTTTTTAAGTAAGCAACACAGGAAGAGAGAATTTTAAAAATTCTGTGTACCAGTTCAAAACTGTGTGAAAAATTGTTAGTATTCTGAGAAGCATCATATAAAAAAAACATGGCAGACTGTCGCGTTCTCAATACTGCAATAGCAGTGGTATATGTGGCTTTCCTGTAACCATTTGATGAAGAATTCAAAGCCATTAATCTATAAAGGTCACTGACATTAGTAGTTCACTAAATTACTGATACTAGAACATTCAATGAAGAAGAATTGTTTTCAGAAGCAGACAGACATACTCTGACAATCGTCCATAACTCCTTGCTGACACAGACAAAAAAAAACATGTTAAAAGCCCTAAGCTTTAAATTTTAAGACTTCCCTGCTTCTAGGGCCATGTCTATACAGTGATATGGAGAGATACCTGATCTAACTTCAAATGCATTTATTAGCACACTTGACAAGACAGTGTTCAAAGCCTAAATTCTTTAGTTGATCCTAAATCTTGAGGACAAGTAGCTGCTTTCAGTTTGTTTGCTCACCTCTTCTGCTGGTGCCTCTGCCATTTCTGGTAATTTAGCATTACTTTAATGGCAATATTTACAGCTGAAATCACAAATGCAATAGAAGCAAATCTATGTACAGAATATTTTTCAAGTTTAAAGTACCCTTTGGTGTCAAAACCTTCCAATTATTCAACTATTAGCTGTATAATTTATTCTTTTGAGACCTCATGTGCAGTCCAAAATAAAAAGGACAACATCCTAAATGTGACAAAGAAAGAATTTTCCCCACTTTAATAGAAAGGAAATTGTTGGTGAGCTTTACACTTGCAATCACTGTATTATTGGCCACACCTCCTGGAAAGAAAAAGAGATGAGTGTTTGTCTTTCCCTTATGCAGAACATTTAAAGTCAGTAAAGCTGGGTATGGCACCAAAACAAGCTAATATCTATTATTTTTAATTTCAAAAGCACTCTCTTAGTTAATATTGCAAATCATTGTAGAATCATCATTGTAGCCCACATTCTTTACCATTTCTATAAGTAACAGTTGTTTTGTACAAAAGGTTAAACTTGACACTTGTAGACACCTCATTCTAAGGAGGGGAAAACACATTGAAGGCATTACCACCTCCTCTAATCTGCTGACATTCCTAGGCCCCTCTCCTGTACTGCCTTTCTTTTCACACCTCTCTTTCTTCAATGCAGCTTTTAGAGAGAACAAAAAAGAAAATTTTCCATACTTTGACATTAACAAAGCTCTCTTAATACCTCACACCTCTTCACTTTCCGCTGCTGCTTTTTCCAACTAAGCTAAATGTCAGTGGAAACTTCTTTCTCTTCTTACCAGATATGCCTTACTGCACTCTTTTCTGATGACTTAAAGAACTGCCTTTGGTGCAATTGTTACTGATTTCCCACTGCTTTGAAATAATCAGTCATCATTCTTTCCAAGGACTGTCTTCTCAGGAATACTGTATTTCTTTGATCAAATTGTCCCACTCACCATCTGATTCTTTCTCCAACCTTTCTTTACGGTTCCACGAGCAAGACCAACTATTCTGTTCGTACACAGTAACTCCCAGAGCTTTCTCTGGAATCTTACACTGTCCACATTCTAGTTTCCTGATTTGACTTTCAGAAACCTTTAAGTGCAGTCAGCTCCTGGCTGGCAAACAAGTCTGATCCAGACAAACTCTGACAGATACACATTTTTGACAGTATATTTTGCATTTGTGGAACAGAAAAGCTAAGCTTATTTTTGTTGAAGGCTGTTTTTGTCAGAGAAATTTCCCAACTCACCATACTGAGAGACATTCAACTGGTTTACACACATGAGATTCTAAGGGAGAGAAAACAGAATAAAGTTTACTGCTCTTACTACCTGTTATGTAGTAAGATACTTTGAGTCTCTTGAAAATGCAAACATATTCTAAATGTGTCCCCCTAAAGCAGGGAACACCAGGCATGTAATCTAGGAAAGTACTCAGACCAAATAGCAAAAATTGGGAAGGATACAATCTAACTTATTCACGTTTTAATTGAGCTGCTATTCCAATCATTTAGCCTGCCAGTTTGATATGGCACAGGACATTCATTCTGCAACACCCCGACATCCTAAGACAGAAATGTCCGCTCCCTTGCTGGTGTCAAGTTCCCTGTTGCTGATCCCATCTGCTTCTTTAAGTGATGTTTCTGGCAAGCACTGTTCTAGATTAATCTCTTGTAAAACCCATCTGCCTTTTCCCAAAAGAACATCAAGTGCTTCCTGCTGCCACTCAGGGGAAAACATGATAAGAAAAATGTCTTTCTTCCTCAGCTAAATGAGTGCTAAAATGATTGAGGCTCTGTTTTTACTCTCACACACCCTCACTTTCCATCATGTCAGGACAGATATTAAGATACACAATACTCCCAACTCATTCATATCTTGAGGTTCATCTTTGTCTTATCGTCTACATTACGTTTATGTATCCAGGCATCTCTAAACTTAAATAAAAGGAAAACCATCAGTGTTACCTACGCCAACTTCACATCCAATTTTGTTTCTAAGGTTCTTTGGAAGAGAGATCTTTCTCCAAATTTCCTAAAGGATTTCTCAATGCCAACTGATGTCAGTAATAATGAACTAGAAAATGAGCAATCGATTAACTATGTCACTACATTACTTTTATTTCTATGAAGGGACCAGAAGATTTGTGTTAAGCAGGAAAACAGCTACTTTAGCACAACCAGAAACCAGCATTTGAAACTCTAACTGACCTTTAGAGACAGCATATCAGTCCTCATATACAATGCCACCATCTAGCTCTTCCATTACCTTTTATTCAGAATAAAACTATCTATTTCTTGAAGCCTAACTAGCCTGAAAATGCACTTAATAGAGTTTGCTACAGTGCACACTAGCTTCTTGCTTTGCAGGGGAGAGAGCTATTCTCAGTTATACACACTTTATGCTTAGAAACCCAGTAAAAGGATAATCCACTGAAATGTGTGTATTTATGTAGAATTCCAATGTAAACACAGGCAGAGAGAAATATCAAGCATCCTTGAAAAGCTGACAAGACTTTATTTTTTTAATTTATTACATGCAAAATCCCATTGGTATCTGCAAAACTCATTTCAAACATTGTTTTCAGCTCTGGATATGACTCCTAAAACAGCAGCAGGAAAAGAGGCAAAAAAGATCTAACAGTCCTTGGCATATCTGGGCTCTTCCTTTGTTCCTTTAAAAAATCAAAAGCATCTAAAAAGAAAATTTTCTGTTTGTTCAGATTTAGGTGTTACTTGCTGTGTTATATGAACACAAGGGTTAAGCTCAGCAAAAGAAAAGCAAGATTCTCTGCTTGAATCAAATGCAACAATTTCCTGAGGATTTCTAGATTGCCATTGGGCATACTCACCACCTCTTCACAGTTTTGTATATATCTATACTCTAAGAAATATTTTGAGGATCTTGTTGACATATACAATGATGATTATATGAGCATATGAGTGAGAATTTGACATTTGAGGTGAGTCCAGACATGCAGATTGGTCACTGCAGTTAAAGTTCTAAGACATAAGAACCTCGAGTTAACTATATCGCTAACAATTCACTCACATCAAAGTGGTGTTGAAAACTCCTCAGTCTTTCAGAAGACTAAAATACTGCTGATTGCACTTAATCCCTCTGGTTTCAACAGCAAGCATAGACTGGTGAACAAACAATTTAATAAACTCAAGCATCCCTTAACATTTAGGAGAAAAAGTCTAGAAGGATTTGTAAACCCTGATGCTCCAGAAGGACTTAAAATGAGAGGTTCCTGTTCTTGTATTATGTTCTTAATTGGTGCTAAATATCATCAGTAAACTGCTGGGCTTCCAAAATTAACCTGAAATCTCCTAGAGAAAACAGACTGCCTAACAAGTCCTTAAAATCAAGACTCTGAGAAAAAAAAAAAAAAAGGCAGACATTGTCACACCTCTAGCAGTAGCTACTTCGTTTGCACATATGCACTAACCTTCCTAAACATGTTGCTCTGAGATCTTACTTAAAAAGCAAGTTTTAAATACAAACACTCACAACTTTTGATACTCCTCAGCTAAATTCTACTGATCAGATTTTTAAACTCCTGTTTCTGATTTCTGTGCACTTCGGTGAGTAGAATTCTACATCAGAATAACATCCGTTCTGCTTGAATAAGGAAAGCAGAGTAGTTCCAACTGCACCAAGACAGCATGAAAAGAACCATCAATAAGCACTCAAGAGATGTGTCTTGAATCTCAAGCAATTTCCACAAAAGGCTCTTCATCTATGAAAATATACTTTATTTCCCCATTTTTAAAGCCACTTTTGTATTTTACAAAACACTGAGGGTGGCTTTCTTCTATGCTGAAAAATTCATGCAACTCCTGTTGTCCTGTTCAACTGTTATTGTTGGTATTGTCCTGTTACCTCCCCATATACCCCTACATAGCGTCTTTAAGATGAATATTTTAAAGTGTGCTGCATGCTTATAAAGGAAACACTTATTTTAAAGGGAATTGACTTCTGTTATGACCTTTGCCTTCTCTTGTGATCTATCACTCAGGAAACAAAAGGTCCAAGGACAGCTCAGCCATTAGGTACTCTGTTGCCCTCTCTTGGAAGAGCTGTATTCATAGATATGAGTGTGTGACCTGAACTGGGGCATCTTCATGTTTTTATCCCTTGCATTTGCTTTCTTGGGTAAAAATGCCAAGTGCCAGTTCACATATGCAGATACTTTTGCATCTTTCTATTGACAAGTAGAATATGAAATAAAAATGCCTCCCAAATGTTTTTTGGGGTATATTTGATTTTATTCTTAAAACAAGTCTTTGCATGTTAGAAATTATACTGGTTGAATTAAACAAGTATAAGCTTTACTGAAGATGAATAGATGAGTGCAAAAACTCCATTGCTATGAAGAAGCTCATCCAAGTAGAAACTTGCTTAAGGTATGCCTTTGTTCCCTTTCTGAGGGTTGGTATTTTCTAGTCTTGTGCATAAATTGAAATAAAAACTGTAAGCAACTTCTCTATAAAATCCAGCCATCACAACACTAAAAAAATTATTCCCAAAGTTCACTCCAATGCCGGGCCATAGTTATTTCACTGTAATTTAACAGACTGTGACATGGTATAGTTTATATAAGTGGAGCAAAAGTCATTTACATAAACTTCTTACCAGGTTTCCTCAGATTCAGAGCCAAAATTCACCAATACGCATTACTTTCCACAAGAAGTATGGGTGAAGTGAGTACTTTCAAGTGGTCCTTTTCCAGAAGATGAGGCTTAGTCAGCTACTAACAATGCATGTCAAGTTTTGTCTTGTAGAAAGACATGAACAAAAGCAGCTTCCCTACATATTCAGAAATAAGGCTTTTACAAAAGCCTGTAATAGTAGGGCAGATTTTCAGTTACTGAAAAAAATCACATCTCTACTAAATTGACTCAGGTTTGGATTCTTCAGTGAACAACTCTGAGCTGGAAATGTGCGCTAATGAAATTTGTAAAGGTATCATGGATGCCCCATTATTTAAAGAAGCATAAAAAAATGAATACATGTTCTCACAAGATAGGGCCAGTGCTTTTGGGCAGCCATTCATCAAGCAAGTGCCCATTGGGGGGCATTTGGAATTTCATATTTGATGCTACTTCTCCAGTGTTTCATTAGTTCTGTTCACTTAATTATATCTTGTCTAAATGATCACCTAAATTTTTTATAGAACCAGATTCCCTTCAAAGAAGCCAGTCATGCAGTACTAAAGGCATGTGGCTTTATAGCTCCTAGCAGCCATTTAAAGGAGTGGATTTCCCCTGGAGCTCCATGGAGATTTCAGTGGGCACAAAGGCAATGAAATATTACCAATTTTGCATTACTTTTATACAGAACAGATGTCTCATTATAAAGTACTCCTACTCAGGTGCTGATAGAAGATGACCTGTCGAAACAAGACAACAACTTCACTTCAAAACAATTGAATTAGGCAGTATAGACTCTCTCCCTGTGTCTTTATCTGGGTACATTTTATGTCAGTGGAGAGCCACACTTACACAACGTAACTCTCCAGCAGATATGGCTTAAAGAAATAGGACATTATAATCACAAAACATTTGAAATAATCACTGTATTTTTTTCTCCCTCAAGTGAAAACAGTTGTGAAGGGTGAGAGTGTCATGTTTTACTTATGCGCTCAGTCACAAAGAAGATCTGTCTGCTGGTTCACAGAACCATTTTTTTCCACCTATAAAAGGTTAAAAATATAAATCCAAAGATCCCAGATGAATGAGTTAAAATTCCAATCCGACTAAATGATCATTTTAACCACTGATTTCAGCAAAAGGTTCCACATGGCATTTATATAGCTCGAGCCTGGCCCACCTTCCTTCATAATGCCTGCCATGGAGATTTGCACACAAATTCATGCATCAATACCATAATCGTTATTCAGTCAAGTACCCAAGGGGGTGTGAGAGCAGAGGAGGAAAGGAAATAGATACTCAGTGAACCTCCATCAAGTATGCAAGTAAGAGATGTTAATAAGCACAGCCGTGTGGAAAAGATCAGCAGACTTGCTCTGCCTCCTCCTCAGCAGTCAATGCTCTCTCTGTGGACCACAGGCTTTCCACTTCTACCTTTTGCTTCAAATGGAAGAGTTACTCTGAGCCTGTACTCCGGTGTGAAACAAGTGATCAACTCAAAACAATGCTGGCCCTGGGGCTCTCACAGGAAACCTCCCAGCACAATGCCCTGGATAGGCAAATCACTTCAGTCTGTCATACAAATGTTTTAATTTTCACTTGTTTCAATCAAAGGTTTTTTTCCCAGTCAAAAAATCCAGCATGAAAATGCTGTCTCTTTAAAAGAACTCATGTGTTTCAGGGCATAAATACAAACTTCAGCAGTGAGGATGAATAAAGTGAGTATGGCGGTAACCAGTCCAACAGAATGCTCACCCCAAAACTGGATTATCCCTGCCTCTGTTTCCTTAACAAGATTTTTAGGGGAATTCAAATGCTTCAAATTCAAAGTTATTTGAATTGAGTTACTTTCATGAGGATGCACAGCACAAGTAAATGTATATATATTATAAATATATATAGCTGTTATTGTTGTTAATAATACTAACTATAGTTAACAAATGTTATCGTTCTCTACTTGCATTGCATACATCGATTTTGTAAGATCACTATTTCCTGTTCTGCCAAAACTTTATTAAAAGATCTCTCAATTTTAAAATAGACCCAAAAAAAAAAGACAATCTGTGATTTCTGTCATTTTCAGTAAAGGGTTGTGGGTGAGCTGGATAGTTTGCATATCCTACTGTGTTATTTTTTATACAGTTTTTATGTCTCACCTGCCTATATTTTCCAATAGGAAATTCTAATCTGGGAAGCTTTTCTCAAAAGGCAGAAAAGGAATACTGAAAGAGTGCTCTTATGTCTGAAAAATATTGTTACTAAACCTCCACTATCTCTGTTCTGAGTATTTTTGGTACATAGGTGATGTTTGGGAACTACTTGATTTTCAGGGATTTAGAGTAGGAGAGTATGCCTATATATGGAGTGTAGTTATTTTGTCCACAAGTAAGTTGGGATTTGCCTATATATGAAGTGCAGTTATATTTATGTAGGTATAGTTTCAGACTCCCCTGGAAATAACCTCCTCATTGGAGTGTGCCTACATGACAGAAAAGGGCAGTAACTACAGAATCACTATTTGTGAAGAACAACTGTCATAGTCTAGCTTGCGGAGACAATTCTGGTTGTTTGACTTTCAAAAAGTATTACAAAAATCTTAGAACCAGCTTCAAAAGTGCAGTGGCTGCACTGTGCAGCTTTCTGACAATTTCTGCTCTGGCTCTATTTTTTACACTAAAGAAATTCAGGGGGAAAAAAGTGCTGTGGTTGAGAAAAAAAATATATCCAAACCACTGACACTTAAGTAGTTACATTTAGCAGCTTTTCAAGGCTTTGATCACCTGCCACTTGTCTGAAGGTGATATATGGTTAAACACTCCCAGCCAAAAGCAGTTTCTGAGAAGAAGATATTATCACTGGAAGAGTAGCAAGGGGTATTGATCATACTGCAGCACATTGAACTGTGCCTCTGAGACTTCAGATTTTCTTCCTCAATACACAGACAGCTGTAAGAATCCATCTTTATTGTTTTTAATGACTCTTAGCCAACCTTCTTTTTTTTAAAAGTCCTTCCTTTGGCCAAGCTCTGGGTGTGCAGTAAGAGAATTATTTTTACAAGTAGAATTAGTATTACAAGTAAATACTAGAGAAAACATTAAAAAAAAAATCAAACCGATTACCACAAGCAGATTAAATCTACAAAGATATAGAGCTACTAAAACTTGACAGAAAGCAATCACCGGACTTCATTTTCAGAGCAACAAGGGCCCACTTAACACAGATAAAAGGGCAATATTTTGATCCAAAGCACACTAATGTCAATGGAAAGATTGATCAAGCTCTAATTTCCATGGACAAAGATGAGACTGGGGACAGGTCAGCCTTCTGAGAATGGATGGAGAAAAAAATTACTGAAATGTCAGCTAAATCACACATTGCAAATTAATCAGCTATTCTGTTGTAATTGCCCCAGTGGGAAGCATTTGCTTATTATAAAAAATATAAATAAATTGCCTGTGCTTGCTCCAATAATAAGCAACTTACTTAGATTAGCCTTAGGTGTCTAAGAAAGGCATACAGATACTTGCCAAGTACAAAGGATAGGTTGTAAATTGACACCATAGTCTACCATACATTCACCTATTTAAATAGCCACACCTTTTCTTGCCAACATATTGTTTGTCCTCACTATCACAAGCAAAGATGAGAATTCTCACAAAAAGTCAATAGCTGCCATGGGACTTAGGAGGCAACCAGGATAGCAATTCCCACAGTAACTATCATTAGAGCACTAGGGGCAAAACCTATTAACTGAGAGTAGAATAAGCCTTGGCCCCCAAGGTGGTTAGGCCAGATAAAGACTGGCAGCAGCATGGGGGGTAGTGCTGTCACTACCCATGGGACCCCCAAGGGCTGGGCTTATGCCACCTCACAGATCAGCCTGGGTGGCTGCTGCACTGTGCTGCCATGCAGCTCCACACTGGTTGCAACCCAGAAGGAATCAAGCAGGTGGAGCCATACACCAATAGCATACCCTGATGTGGGCAATGACCAGCCACAGCCTCTTCCTTACCCAGCTTGACTCTAAATCCTTTTGACTAAATTGACAATTACCAGATATGTTGAAATCATGGCAGGAGTCCCAGCCATGGGAGCTCATTCACGTCAATACCATCTAAGCCAGGTGGCCCATCCACCTCTAAGCCACAGAAGGGACACTTCTGTGCATGTGTTTGATAAATAGCCAGCTCTGATTCTCACTTGCCTTTGTACTGGTATCTGAAAGTGCATTTTCCCCCTCTACCTAGGAAAGCCTAGGTGGAATATTGAGTATGCAGTAGTCAGCAGGCAGGGAAGTTTGATCAGCCAAGGGCTAGAGAAGAACCTCATTCTTGTCCTTATGGACAGTTTTCTATAGTGTTCTGTCACAGATTAAGAGAGGTAAAAACAGCCTCAGATTTTCCCTTAGCAAGGAAAATGGAAAAGCTCCCTTTGGTTCAGAGGGAGGTAGAGATATGTATCACAGTGGAACTGAGTTTCAGACTCCAGAGGCACCACTCGCTTAATGTTTGGGAACAAATCCCAATTTACTTGTGAACAAAATAACTACACTCCATATATAGGCATACTGTCCTACTCTAAATCCCTGAAAATCAAGTAGTTCCCAAACATCACCTATGTACCAAAAATACCCAGAACAGAGATAGTTGCATTTCTTGATGATGAAACACAGCAGTGACAGAAAAAAAAATCTGGAATCTTGCTATTCAAACTCAAGGAAATCATGCACATCACAGAAGGAATCATAAACAAGATTTCAAGATTTGATTAATATGCCACCCCAGCCTTGGATACTCAACAAATTACTATGTTACCTCAATTTACTACATACTTTTCACTGAGAGAAAAGGTGAGTTCAACTACATGTTCAATACCAACAGAGAAAAAGTGATTCCCTTCTGACTCTTGAAATTAATATCCCTGAGGTAACAGTACCGGCACTTATCAGTGTAGGGCTGAACCCAGGCCAGCAAATGTCTAGTACCTTTCCTGTGCAGATGTTGGTATTCCTGAAGTTATTTCCCTGAACTATGAGATGAGAAAAGAAATAAGGAAATGGGAGCACTCTTAGAGAGAACCACAGACCCCCTTGTACAATGTCAAGACTCTTCAACGTAGCAAATTCTCATGTCACACTTTTTTGAAGATTATATTTCAGTATTTCTGCATGTAAGCTATATACACTCCATCCCACCAAACTATTGGATTACTAAAAATCAATTTACTATGGGATTACTTAAATACCATACTACATATCCAGTGACTAACTGCACATAGTGTGTGTGATATTCTGACTTGAGTGAGCTCAGCTCAAAAGGCACCTGCACAAAGCTTTCCAAAGCAACTGCAGTAAATTTTACTGGTTGTGGGAAACCTTATAAACATTAAATAATGTCATGCTTTATAAGCATTTCCTTCAATGTGACTAAACACATGGATAGCATTGAGGATGATATTTAACTTTTTCCATGTGCAGATTTAATACCACAAGAAAATTTGAGTCCCCTATTGCTAATATTCCACCATGTGGTAACTATTTAGTTGTTTTTTAAACGTTACTGAATTACAGAATTAAATTACAAATTACAGAGCACAGCAACCACCAGCGGGCATTGTGTGTCCCTCTGGCTTAGCACAGGGTCACATATACTGGCATTAAATCATGACAGTATTCCTACTGCAGTACTGGTTGTGTTGATACAGGAATGAACATGCTTGCTGGCAAAACCACGTGCTTATGTACTTTTAAAAACAGAGCACACTAATGTCAGATTTGATTGATGTAACTCCATCAGGTTCCTGTCATTTTTAGCACACCTGTGACAATAACACACTGTACAGAGGTACATATAATGCTGGTGGAAAGCCCTGTTAGCATACATACCTCAATTAAATCAAGTTAGACTAATTTATACAGCTGTGCAGGTCCAGATGTAAAATGAGAAGTGTCCATGAAAGTTGAGGCTAGAAACATTCACAATATGGAAAACAAGGAAAAAGTATGGTTTTTAAGCTTCCCTCACAGGTTAGTTTACAACCTTAATCACACTTTTTGGAGAAAGAAGCACTTTAACAGACCCACTGGAAACTGCCACAGGAGAAAATGAAACAGTAACGACAAACATTTCATTCTTTCAGTATCAGTGATGAATACCATTTATTTCTAGTGGAGGAGTGGAACAGATCTTCATTGTCTTTCAAAGTGCATCTTTTAAAATTTGACTAAAATTCAGAGCTTTTTCTCTACTTTACATACTAATGTACATCAACACTTTGGTATCTGAATATGTTCCTCAAAAGCAGGAAAATATCTTCCAGATCCTATTCATCCCAAAATTGTGTATAAATATACAGGATTACAAATACACTGCCTAAGCTTTACAGAGTATGCTCATTCAGGAGCATGAGAAATGCTCCTGAAGCATCCAAATGCACAGTTCCTGAATTAGTTTATTTCTTTACTTACCACATCTTGGGGGTGTTTTAGACAACACCACTCACAGCAACACAATAGATCATAATCATAATCAGTATTGGAATTTATGTTCCATTCTTATCAATTCCTAGCAACATAAGCACAAAGATTTTAGCTACTCTTTTTAGAACAATCAATGGTAATTAATGTAGCCTTAGCCAGGTTTAATTAATTCTCTCCTGGTCATTGTCTCTCAATATTGAGGAGAACAAAAATTTCTCTCACAGCCTCTAATACCTAACATTTGTAAAGACATACATAGAAAAAGAGTGAATATTTGTTAAGAATAACTCCCAATTATCTGCCATTGTATTCTCCCTAGGCATATTACTTACCTAAGGGAGTAAAGAGAGCAAGGTGTGAGTTCAGTACCTTATACACGGTTGGCTCCAATTTTTATTTGCCAAAACCCTCTGTATTAATATTATTAAGAATAGTAAAAGGCAGAGGAAGGGATGGAAGCAGACCCTCCCCTCAAAAATCATAACCAAAAAAAAAAATTAAATTGCAAAGAAGGAATGAAGAAAAAAATATAGGGGATACCCATTCAGGGGGAAGCAGAAAAGATACAAAAGCAGAAAGGACAAAAAAAGCATCAAGTAAGTATCCCTTTCTATGATTCCCATTTTGAAAATCCTGTTTGAGACATGGTGTTAAGTGCTGAACCCACTTTCATTCATCTGTTCAATAAGGTCTGTATTCTGGAGATTTTTAGGATAGAAAACCCATTACTTATGCCCCAGGGTTCAAAGGGGTTCGGTTTCAGAATACACATTAATTCCCCGAATATCCTTTCACCTAAGCTCATATTAAGGTCCTTGAATCATGTTCCTGTCCTTGTATTAGTATCTCCCCATGCATATTTGCCTGGAAAGTATAATGTATATTAACAGTTTTTTGATACACAGTTCTCCATATTTTTAGATCTTGTTGTATTTAAATGGTATTGTATTTTACTTAGCAACTATTAAATTGCATATTAAACTACTGAAAAATTCAGACTGCATCAGTCTGGCCTTTATCCTTTTTTTGTGCTCAATACCAGACAAACAATACTTTCCCTGGCTAACTATTTTTTGGCATCATGCAAATATCCAAGACCAAAGTATTTTCTAAATATTAATTGGATATTACAACTACACAACTGCTGTGGGGACAACCAGAAGTACTTGATCTTTTGTTAATAATGCTAAGCTCCCAGGAGCTCATTAACAGTCTTCATCTAGACAATCATTTAAGCATCATGTCTGATGAACAGGATATGGGTCAGTGAATTAGCAAGTAGTCTTTCACCAAGACATCACTCCACAGCTATAGCATGGCTTGTCAGGCCAAGTTGAAAATGAATGCACACAGATCTTCATTCGCCTCTTGCTCAAAACACATTTCTTATTTCCAGTATAGCACCATATCCTCCACTCTACTCCATCAGCCTCTAGTGCTTCAACATTTTAAAACATGGAAAAAAGGACTACACAGCATGCACTTATTAACAGTTTCTGTAGAGAGAGGCTTATTTTTCAATCCATATCTAAGATTGTTTCTGTACTGGTTGAAAATCTTTAAAAAGCTCTTACAAAAGGAAAGACCATCTTCATGTTTCTTGTATTATAATACAAAAGCAATTCATTAGTACCTAAAGAATTACATCTCTGCAGGAGATTAATACAATTCTCTTTCTGCTGTAGGCAGGATAATCCTTGCTAGAATTTCAAAGCTCCTCCTAGCATCCCGAAGAGGAAAAAAGCTCCTTGTAGGTAAAGGGAATTGAGCATTTCTACTACCATTTCTTTTGTTTGGAAATTTTAAAAGCATTGCTTTAGAAAGTTATCTAATAAATCTTTCATTTGGTATATAATGTTCTAGATAGATAGAATCTTCCATTGTGCAGAAGCTAAAAGGCCAAAAGTACAGATTTGTGTGCGCCCATCACCACTGAAGAGAAAAGAAGTACAACAAAGTAACTTCTCCCACGGGAAAGAACACTGCCACTTGCCTTAGAGAAAAACCAAAGGACTTCAAAACCCATCCTAGAGATCAGTTTAGAGTGTAGGCATCATAACAGATAACTCAGAGGAATTAAACCTGCAACTTTCTGTGTATATGTTATTACTATTTTCTGCATCCTGTAAATATTGCTGATTCAATTATTATTGTAATGCAATTTACATCCTAAGTGAAAAGGCAGACATATCCTTTGTTTCAAATTCCTGTGTCTTGAAGACTGCATTGATTGCAAGGGGTTTAGAGATTCTGAGTTCCAAGACAACACAATGTCTTACTGCAACTGCAATGACTGTAAGACAGCAAAGAAATGCTTGTGGAGCAAACTTACCTCTGTTGAAAAAAGCCTGAGAAACACTTTTTTCTGTCTCTGAGCACAGTACAAAACCAGGCATCAACATTTACTTATGGGAAGAAGAAGCAGGAGCACCTGACATAGTGTAGACAATAGATGCTGGGCTAACTAGGAAAGAATACTGCTGATGCAGCAGATGAAGACAGCCTCACCATCAAGCATCAAGACAAAACACCCAACCATGCCAAGCAGCAAGGGCTATGTCAAACAAAGCTTAGACTGATCCAGTGCAAAGGGGAAAAGATGGTACAGTAGCTTCACAGTGACACTGTGCTGCTTACGGTCCTGTGGTTTTATTTCATATGGTTGAGCTGTTATTTCCTTCACCAAACATCTGTTTGTCATCTCTGCCTTGCTTATGATTCACACTGGTATAGTGTTGATATGGGAGCACTCAGACCCAAATTAGATACGGAGCTCCTGGACATCCTTCTTAAATCATTTCCTGGCTCTACTGCATGAGCTGCCTACAGTACAGATCTAATGCCAAAAGTAGCTACTGCTTTCTGGTTTATATTGCTCTGATAGTTGTCAGGGAAGAGAGCAAGCAGATATTAAAGCTGCAGGTAACTACCTTAAATTACTTGTTAGAGAAATAGTATTAACTACAATTATCCTACAGTAGAATGACAAGAATCTTGTACATATAAGCCTGCACATCAATACACAGAATGGAAGATTAACTTGAATATGAACCTTTGTTTGCTATCTCCATTTCAGTCTTCGGATCTATTCTGGCATTTGCTGAAGAGGGGAGAGTAAATAAAAGCCTTTGCCCTCCAAAATCATCTTTTACCAAAGGAAAAAAAAGGAGAAATTATAACTATGGGAATAATTGGTCCTGTCAACAAGGGTTCCCAGATAACAGCTTTGGACTTGTTTGAAGTACCATAGATGAGAAATCTGGATGTTTGCATTGCTCAAAGGAAGATAAAGGGGTAAAGAGAACTGTTTAAGTGTCCCTGACATATAAAACTAAACTCTGTGGTTTAAAGACAGATTGCTTTGATTCCTCATGGCATCAACCTGCCACTTTTAAAGATCAGAGGAACTTGTAAAGCTGAGTGGTTGTTGGCATATTCACTACATATGACAACTGACTATTAGGCAAAAATAAAGATGAACACTGATTTTTGAGTGTTGCAGGAATACTGGACTGATGACTGAGGATGGGGAAGTGAACGATAAAAAGCTGTGATTTCTCATAATTCATACCTGCTTTTTTCACTACATCCTGCTGGGTTTTCACCTTCTCATATGTTGCCAATCTGCACTCATAAAATATTGAGAAACAGGTGAGGAGAGTAACAAAACATGGGACAGACTACAAGTCAGGGAGCAGCTAAGAAACCAGTGGTAAAAATTGCTTTGAAAACAAGGAATAATACTGGGAAATATAAGTTGTTCTTGGATTTCTTCCTCTGCAACATCCCATTATCCTCTAACTGAAAGTAGATCCAGTGTTATATTTTTTTATCTACTACTTTTACCATCAGATTTCTCAATTGTGTAAAAAAACTGAAACCACTGGGTATCCAGTCAATATTTCCCTTTATCTTCATATGTTAGAAAGGAAAATCTTCATATGCTAGGAACCATTTCTTTCCCAATTATAGTAAAAGAGTGGAACATGCTTCCTAGAGAGGTGGTTGATGCCCCAAAGATGCATTTGAAAAATAATGTGTTTTAACTTCTGTTCATCCCTGAGGTGGTCAGGCAGTTAGACCAAACCACTGTTGTCCCTTCCAACTGAACTATTCAATTCCACTCTATTCGCACTTCAAGGAGCAGACCAATCATACTTTTTGCCTTTTCTAACTTCCCCCTGTGCAACATTTTATTTTGCAAGTAAAGCAAAATCACTCTAGGCAAAAAAAAACAAAAAAATCCTTTTGCTTCAGATAAGTGAATATAGAAAACTGCCTCCCTCTCCACGTTTCTCGTGTAATCTTAAACTGGTAAAGAGTTCACATCAAGTCATGCCCTGCACATACAGGATGTGGATGCATGCATGCACTCACAGGCACTTTCCTGTACTATACTCTAAAAGCAGCGCCTCAAGCTAAATTCCAGAATTTATCTTTTGCTTTCTGAGACATAGAATTATACAATGGGTTTGGGTTGGAAAGCACGTTTAAAGTCATGTATTCCAACCTTCCTGCACTGAGTAAGGACATCTTCCAGTAGACCAGACTGCTCAGAGCCATGTCCAATCTGACCAAGGATGGGGCATCCACCATCTCTTTGGGCAACTTGTTCTAGTGTTTCACCATCCTCATCGTAAAAGCCTTCTTCCTTAGATCTAATCTAAATCAACTCTTCTTCTGTTTATAACCTTTTCTCATACTACAAAAGCCCTGCTAAAAAGTTTGTTCTTCATTTCTTATAAGGCCCCTTCAAACACTGAGAGGCTGCAATCAGGTCCCTCCAAAGTCTTCTCTTCTGTAGGCTGAAAACAGCCCAGCTCTCTCAGATTGTCTTCATAGAAGAGGTGCTTCATCACTTTGATCATCTTCATGGTCTTCCTCTTAATCCAGTCCAACAGGTCCACACCCTTCCCTTGCTGAGGACTTCACAGCTGGACTCTGGTACTCCCGGTGGCATCTCACACAAGTAAAGCAGAGGGGTGGAATCCCCTCCCTCTCTCTGCTGCTCACACTGCTTTGGATACAGCCCAGAACATGTTTGGCTTCCTAGGCTGCAAGTGCAAATGGCTGGGTCATGTCCAGCCTCTCACCCACCAGCACCCCCAAATCCTTCTCAGCAGAGCTGTTCATGATCCATTTATGCCCCAGAGTCAAGCAACAAACTATGCCTAAGAGAAAACTAAAAGTGTGTAGCAGCAGATAGCTGTGAAAACTAATAAATCAGAAGCAACCACTGCTTTAGCTCAGTTTGTCAAGTACTGCCTCTTAAGTGACCTTTTGACAACTTCAATAGGCTGAATAGGCTCTCTTTGATTGCAGGGGATGAAGCTCAATCTATACTGCACAAAGTTTAAGTAGCAGAACACCTTCAGTGAAGCAAAAGGAGGCATGGAAGACTTGGGATAAAGAGAAGGAGGTCTTCACAGAGCTAGTTGTTATCAGACTGTGATGCATACCATCATCCTTTATATAGGTACTGTTCATTCTCTAATTACCACAGGATAAATTAGTGCAGAGACAGAGTGGGCAACAGCAGCATCACCTTCTCATATACAGTTGTAACCCGAGATCTAAGCTACGTAGGTGATCACTTAGTGACAAAATAAAGTTGTCTTACACAAGAATCAAGGCACAATATTAACAGCTTCTCTGTGTGCCTGCACTTACAAAATGTTACCCTTTTTATTGTTTGTTTTCAGAGACAGTCAGCTGTGGAAGCACAGAGTCCAGAGACCTCCTGTGGCCCATTGCATTGTCTATGCAGTTTCCTCAAATGGCTTAATTATGTACCCTTGGGAGATTTAAACATCTATTAACTCAAATTGTTAATCGTTTACAAAATCCTGCTTGTATTACTAAAACAGTTTAGAATAATTGCTACTGAATAAATAGTGAGGGTGCATTTTCCAGGCGCTCTTATGCCTAATTCACATCAATCACATCCAAAGACAAATGGACACAGGCCCCAGTAGCAGAACTGTGACTTGGTGATCAAGTTGCAGCAGTTCATGCATTCAACTCTTAAAACGCTTTTATCAATTCCAATCTGTTGGCCCAGAGCTGATTATCTAACAAAAGCAGCAGAATTTGGCCCACTGTGTGCTCCATTTTGAAAGCATACAGCTGAGATTGCCAGCATAAGCAAATGTTGGCAGTGTTTAACTCTGACAGGAATGCTCAGTTACATATGCTATGGGACTGTCCAAATCCCTGGCAGAAAATAAAGTGCCAGTGTTTAAGTAACCAAATCTTTTAAAAAATCCACATTTGTTTATTTTAGCAGCTCTAAGTGTACTCCCAAGGATAGCTACAGCACTAGAAGAAGGCTGTTCTAAGAATAATCCATTTCCAAAAGAAAAAGTCTTATGAAATAAAAAGCAGCAAGAGAATTTTTCACATTCCTTGCAGGAATTAGCTCTGAACTGAAATTTTTAGTCTTTAAAGGAAATCATCTTTCATCTAGAGTCCTGGATCACTTTTACTGAAGACTGTACCTTCCTCCCTTTATCACCTTAGGTATTTTCTGGTACTGGCTGTAAATCACAAACTTGGAAGAGAAGCTGCATCTATACCATGTTTACTGTGGCTTGTTTGTCTCCATTTGTTTAAATTGCCTCCTATCACAGATTGGCTGAAATTGGTCCAGGAATGCTGAAGCCTAGCAAATACATATATATTTGACAAAGTGGACTGCAAGTAGATGAAAGTTATGAACAACATTATATTTATCATTTATCTTTCACAAGCTCACATAAATATCTGCCCTTCTTTCTGTACCTTACAATGCCCTAGAACAGAAAAAAGTTATGACTGTACCAGACATAAAAATCTAAAGTAAATCATAAAATTCTAAAGCAGTATCCCTCCATTTCATTCACAATGCTTCTCAATATAAGTCATTTATCCTCTTATCTAGACTTTCTAACCACACAGTAAACATGTAAAGAAACTTCTTTGTCCTTGTTGCTAAAGCACTTTGTACAGTGTTGGATTTCAACTACTAATATCAATAACTCGTAACTAATGTTTACCTAAATGCAAGTACCCAAAAGACTGACTTGGGAATGGATGGTCTATTTACTTAACTTGTGATGAGTACAAACATTCAATCTTTAAAATTGATTTATTTCTAAACACTCATTCTCCCCCATTTGATTTTCTGACAGAAGTTACCTGTAGGTTAATAAAAAGGTAAACCTGGAGTAGTCAGCTGCAGAATACTGAGCTGCAGGAATTTTACTGTAAATGCAATTTCAAAGACAATTCTTGCACAAGCTCCCTTTTTTTTCTAACATTTATTTTTCTTGTCTTGTATTGCTTTCAGCAATATGCCAACATGAGTTTTTCTTAACTTATATTCAAGATTTAATATTCACTGAAGAAAAAAAATCACAAGAAAGGCAGATAATGCACCTTTCTCAAGTCCTGTACTCCAGCTCAAGAATCATCATGTGGCAGTACATACAGCTGTAAAGTACATATGCGTCTTACACAGAACCAAGGCACCCTTTCCCTTTTCAGGGATCCTCTGCAGAGATATAGAAACCCTTTCTTCCCTAGACATCTGCAGTTTTGAACAGGCAACATGGCAAATTCCCTACCTTTGAAGGGATGTGACTTAGCACTCAATGGAGGACTGTGGTCCTCTGATATGGTCAGCAGCAATATCCACATATGGAATTAACTTGGAACTGGGAACTAGAAGTCTTTAAGTTTCACTTAAAATTAAAGCACTGATTGCAATTACTCTTAAACATGAACATTTAGGAGAAACACCAGACATGGTAACAGCAAGCAATGCTGTGTCAGTCTCAAAAAACCTTTCTACCTCACTTCATCTCTCTGAGAACATGGGTGGCCTGAAGAGATCAAGGGCTGACCTAGAGTGTGTGCTGACACAACCAACCTATTAAAGACGCAAGATAAAAGCACAATACTAGGAACTGATGACAGAATTTGCTCTAATCACTTCCACCTACCTTGATAAAAGAGAAAAGGAAATACCTCTGTCTCAATCATTCAGTTGGGAGAAACTGACTTGTTGGTAAGAGAAAACCTGCAAAACAGTGCTTTAAGATATCTGTTAAAAGCCTCTTAATATATCTGTGTATGTCTCCAGTATATTTACCTGAAGGTCAGAAAGAAAAGTAGCCAGTGATTCTTAGGGTTTTTTTTCAAATAGTTCAGGTTGACAAATCATTCTGAAAAATAAACTATTACCCAAACATTTCAGTTTATTCCCACGACTGAAAAAACAGATGTGTTATAACATAGGACGGAGTTGAAGAACTTTTGGGGGTAATCCTTCTGAGAATACCAACTATTCCCTTTGGCTAAGAATTTGTATACATAGTACTGCTGCATGAAAAGCAATTTTTAAACTAGAGTTTACTTTAAGTAGATAAGAGACCAAAGCCATGTTTCAAAGTGTTCAGACACATAAGTATGATAACTGCCTTGCCAAACAGAGCTTATCCAAACAACAGTGTGAAATCCTCACTGTTTGCCTGTATTAGTTTTAAGTGCCTTCTAAAACCAACTGTCATCAAAACACAAAGGGATGATTTTTTTATTTTTTTTTACTATGCAGTATGTTAGGGAAAATACATACTACATCTTGTGTTTGTGGCCATTCTTACAGTGGTCTCAGCTGCTTCCCATCTACTAAACAAGTTACCAGGATGGGAATGGAACTTCATTTGCAAAGTAATAGCTTTCAAATTAAGTAAACTCAAGTCCTTCATCTTATTACTATTGCTATATACTCAAGTGCCACAAACTCTAATAGCACTAGAGAGAATATCCCAGACTTGAAGAGATGACAAATTGTGAATTTCTGAGTGTTACATAAACTAAGTCATCAAAACTACTCCTGCATATGAAAACAAATAAAATCAGCTATTACTTTTGCCAGTCTAGAAACTAACTGAAACTGATTAATGCCAAAAACTGTAATAAGGACCAGAGAAAGCATTTAATTTCCTTATTTTTCTAATAAAGTTCAGTAGTTCAGTGTGTTGCCCTTTCAACAATTTTTTCAGGCTATTATTCCAAGTTGCTTTGGTATTATTGCAGATGTCAGAGGCTTGAGGAGAGGTTCAGTATTGATTTCACGTGGCAAGGGGTATGAGGAGAAACCAGTGCCAGCTCCAAACCTACTGCAGGACACAGCTGAGGATATCAGGCAAGTTGGGAGCACCTCTGTGATAACTTATTTAAGAAAGGACAAAAAAAAAAAAAAAAAAACCATCACACATTAATTATAAGACAGAGAAGTGAGGAAAAAAAATCCCACAAATGAGGACAGTAGAGAAGGAAGGAAAGATGCTCCAGGCCTGGAGCAGAAATCTCCCAGAAGCCTGCCCAGAAGACCACATTAAAGTAGAAATTCCCTGCAAACCACAAAAAGCCCCAGAGTGAAGCAGGTGGCCCCCGCAGCACATGAAGAGCAACACGGCAGTGGGTGGATGTGCCCTGAACAAGACTACAGCCCATGGAGAACCCCTGCTGGAACAAGCTACTGGCAGAAACTGACACCCATGAAGGTCCAAGGTTGGAACAATCTGTTACTTAAGAACTTTAGCCTATAGGACAGAAAAGTATGAGGAGATAGGAGCAGCAGAGACAAACTGTACTGGACTGATTTTAACCCAATTCCCCATCCTCCTGCATCTCTGGGGGTTGGGAAGGGGTAGGAGAATGGAGTGAAGTTGAGCCTGACAAAGAGAGGAGACAGGGGAAGGTAGTGTTATAGTTGTCTTTTTTTCAAAGTCTATTTTGCCCATGATGGTAATGGATAAGTGGTCCTCCATCTTTATCTCAGCCACAAGCTTTTCCATCTTTTTTAATTTCTCTGTACTGAATCACAGAATGATTAGGTTGGAAGAGACCTTCCAAACCAAGATCATTGAGGCCAATCCGTGTCCTAACACCTCAACTAAACCATGGTACTGATATGGTATGTTGAGAAGGTGAAGTGCAACAGCAGCTGGGAGGGCATCTGGAAGTCTCCCAAGATCACTTTGTCACAGGTCATAAAGTACCTTTACAGGCTAGATTTCTTTGGACACTTCACCATCATGGATCCTTCTTTTTGTATTACCAACAGAGAACAACCCCAAAAATGGCATTTACTGCATATTCCTTAGCACATCATGTTATTTCCTTCACTAAATACCTTCATTTGGAACATATCCAGCATTTACCTTGATTACCTTATATTACAACTTTTTTTCCCCATGTAGCTTTACCTATAATTATACACATGTTACGCTGGGCTGCATCAAACATGTTCGTTGCATTTAGTGCTTACTTTGAGGAGATGAAATAGTGAACAACTGAAATTACATGCAGATCTTCCAGTAATTTTTGTAATTGGATCCAGGCAATCCATGGACACATAGCATTTTTCTCATGTGCATCAAACATTTTAGGTGTTTTATTTGTACCAAATCCCCATTCCAAGTGTTTATGATCTGGTTATAACCAAGAAACAAAATAAGAAAACCTCATCTTCCCATTGTCTATTCAAAATTTATTACACAGTAAGATAAACCATTCCAAATGCTAACTACTAGAGCTGGGACAACTAAATTCTTGCCATAGCTATTTTGCTTTCTAAAGAAGTTTTTTTTTTTTTCCCTACATTTAAAATCACAGATGTAGATGTTACCAGATCAAAATGATATTGTTCATTAAATTGTTAAAATGATAGAACAAACCTGTAAAGCCCAACAGCCTACTTGTATACTGGTACTGATTTGGAAAACAAAATGAGATATTTCTCTGCCAATGTTCCCATCAGAATCAAATATGTGAACACAAATGGGTAAAGACTTACCCAGGGTAATTAAGTTCATCCCATTAATACCATGGGTATCCCACCCAAGAATGCCTTCTACAAACTTGTCAAACTCCATCCTAAAAAAGGTTAGTTTTTCTTCTGATTTCCACTTACATTAATAACATTTCATACACACTTACAGGCAGTGCTGAGAAAATTTCTAAATTCTCTCCAAGGTGCTTGATCCAGCTAATTACCTATACATTCTCCTAAGTTCTTATTCAAGTTCCTGAGCTCTAGAGTTGTTTAGCCTGAACAAAAGAAGGCTCAGCAGAACCTTATTGTTCTCAATAACTACTTGAATGAAGGTTGTAACAAAGAGGGCAACAGCCTCTTTTTCAAAGTATCAGCTAAGAGGACAATAGAAAGTTGTGCTGGGATGTTCAGATTGGATATTAGGAAAAATTTCACTGAAACTATTACTAAAAATTTAAATGGGCTGCCAGGGAAGTGGCTGTGTCACCATCCCCAGAGGTATTTAAAACAGGTGTAGATGTGGCATTTGGCGTTTTGTAAGGAACTTGACAGAATTAGGTTTATGGTTTCTCTTGATGAGCTTAAGGGTCTTTTCCAAGATCAATGATTCTATGATTCTACAGCTGAATGCACTGTAGTACATTCATATTCTCTTCTGTAATTGAGACAATCACTATTATTTTATGACTGAATTTAAACTAAATTTACTCATTATAGCATAATCCATAGTTACTTTCTCTGGCCTCTTGTTTATAATCCAAGAATCATTAAGTTCTGCACGGATCTCCTGAGATCCAATCCCTTGAGTCCAAACTGCATACTCAAGAAGGGCGAACTAGAGCGAGTTGCCAGGACCACAGTGGACTCTTACTCTGTTTTATTTTAACTTGTTTTCACTATCTTCTTCTTCTTGCAGCGCTATCAGGCAGAAAAATTATCCTAGAATGCAAGTACTAATAAAAGCTAATATAAAACTCATTTTTAATCACAGCTAAAAAAATTCCCAGATTCTGGAGCCTCAAGTATCAATAGCACAGTGAAAAGCATCTGTGCTGTGTCTAAAAACCTATCTGTATGTTTGGGGCTTTATGAGAGCATAGTCACTGCAAGCAATAGCCAAACTAACTTACACTTAACTTCCTCTCAATCAACTTCAGACATTAGGAGAGTGAGATGCAAAAGCAGGCAAATACTCAGACAGTCAACCTGTTAGAAGTTGCAGTCACGGCAGTAAGCCTGCAACAGACAAAGGCAGAACAAAAACAGACAATATAAATTCAATATTGTCTTAGTATGTATCTGCCTGCTGGAGAGAGCAGAACAGATCAAATGGATGACTGCTGCTCAATCTAACATCACATTTGAAGCCAAAACTGCTTTTCAGATAATCTTTCAAAATACAAACTCCATCTAGTCTTTCCTATTATAAGGCAAGTCATACAGACAGGGTCAAGACTGTGTCAGAGAATAGGTTTTGATTTTTATATTAGGAGTCAGAAATCACATAAAAAAACACCTTTTGTTCATGTTGGTATATTAGTTCTCTAAACCTTAGTTAAAAACAAAGTTTTATTTTTCTATTTGAAACAGAAGATGGCTTGTAGAGGTAATCCACATGCATGTCTGTGCATAGAGATGCGCATACCTTCCCTCTGTGAAAAGCCTAGCATCACACAGGATACAAGAGTAACTAGAAGGGAAGAAGCCTAAAACTTTCTCCTGCTGCTGTGCTGGCATTGACAGGGTTAAATTTAATGTCCATTTGTACTGCTGGTTCAGATAAATGGGTTTCATTTCATTGTTTCCTTGTACTTGATAAGGTTCTTGGATTGATTCCGGTGGCTCACAATGCCTTCCAGGCACAGGATGTTATTCATACTACTGCACCCAAAGCCTTTCACAACACTGTCATTTCTTCTTACAAAGGCAGGCATTACTAAACTAAAATATCAGCAAAACCAGTTTCTCCATTTTTTGGTAAAATGAACAAAATTCTGTGAAATGAAATCAATTTTGTCACAGTACAATAACCATGACAACCAGAAATATCAAGAGAGCTGGAAAAAAAAATTCCTTCTTCCATCAGAATTGGACAATATTAAACCAGTGTGGAATCCATGATTCACCTTAGTAACTCATAGCTATAAAAGTATCTAAACATGTTTCAAATCATAGAAGCTCCTCTTACAGAGCAGGAAAGTATTTTTAACTGAGTCAATTAGCAGCAGCAGCAACTCAGGTTCCTATAACTGAAAAAGTATGTCTCTATCCTCATTGATCTTCATCACAAATACAGCTAATAATAACGTTCATTGAACCCCAAAAGGATTTGCATGACTTTGCACTGGGAAATACAGTGAATCCGATTGCTTCGCAGAAGATTAAATTCAAGACTTTCGGCATGACTGCCTCACCTCATCACTGACTTGCATAGTCTCAAAATATCTGCACATGTCTGCATGCCTTCATTTCATGTACTGTCTGCAATAAGATGTACACTAACGTCTACATACCTCACAGAAATGCTGCTAACATTCCTTAATGCCGCTGGCTGGGATACGGGGTGTACCCAGGAGCTGCATCAAAGCCGGATAGCTCAGCTCTGAGGGGGGCTAATCAGCCCAAGCTCTGGCGGCGCCCCTAACCTATGCCTTAGCAAGCCTTTAGTGATTTCAGCTCAGTGATTATCAGCTCGTGAGTGATTTCAGCTCTTTGGGCTTGCTAGGCTTGGCTGGGGCACGCAGCAGGCACTCGGAAGACCAGGAAAGAGAGGAGAGCGCTGTGTGAGGTTCCAAGACGATGTCTTTATTGGTCTTCTTCGTAGCTCTTTCGCGGGGTGTCTCGAAGGGTCTCAGGGACAGCGGCTCCAACGAGCCGGGCAGAAACAGGGGTTTATATAGGGTTAGGGAGGATTGAGAATTGTCCAATGGTAAGGGTTAAAGGAAAGTGACCTATAGCTTTACAGAGAGATAAGCAAGGGTCCGAGAGCGGGAGAGAGGGGCTCCTTTTGTCCAGTCATCCTGACTCAGCATTCTGTCTCTGAACGCCAAGGCAGGTTTGCAGGGCCTGTGCCTGCTACAATTCCTCACTAATAATAAACTCCATTAAGAGCCTAATTTTTTTAACTAATTCAAAGAAGCCAAAGAACTGATTTTTCATCACCCCAGTCTGGTGATTAGATTGAACCTCCAAGACTGGGCCCATCATTTTGGAGTACACGGGACATTTTTACTACAATAGCAATGGAGAGTATTTTCGCTTATTATCTTATCAAGAAAATGCAGAGGTTATTAAAATAGCTAATGTGTTAAGTATTTTCCTGCTTTTTGCATGAATTTGGAGAATACTTTCCCCAATGTGAGTTTGTCCCTACATTGCAGAACTAGAGAACCAGCTCTGGTTTTTATACATATACTCTGGTCAAAATCTTCTAGGATGATTTTAAACTTCTCCTGACATTTTCTTAACATCTCATCCAGCTCCTTCAGCCATGTTAGCCTGCTGTAAACTGTAGCTTTGGGACTGGCTGCACATAGAACTCCAACATAACAATAGCAATTGTGTTACGACACCTGTCTCATACATCGGGCCATCCTAGGGAATCCTGCTCCATGGAAATCACCCAAACACTAACTGCAGCAGCATTCAACACGGACAGCAGTACCTGTGAGTGGCAGCCTCTTCACCTGCTACATGGCTTACCAATTTTGTGGCTTAGGGAACAGAGCACATCACATTATCTCCTCAGCCTTCCTAACTCAGTAGCCTGTACACTCACAGGATGTTAAGGAGACAGCTGTCAAAGCCAATATTCTCATCTCTGAGCCATCACTCGCAGCTACTGTGGTGCTCCTGTAGCAGTTCTCAGCAAGTATGACACAGATCACAAATCAGAACCTTTACTAAGTGTAGTGTTTGCTAGGACTAAACACACCACCCACAGAGCTTGTAACCTGGTGAGTAGGAAACACCAGAGAAGGTGCTTTCAATTCTACCTTTCTTCAGGAGTTACAGCCTCCCTTCCCACAAGGTGCATGAAGACAACTAGACCAGATAAGGATTCACATCTCTGTATTCTCTATATGTACATAGAATGGACAATAGTAAATGGTGTTCCTCAAATCAAATTGATCAAATTGCTATTAGTTTTCACCAGCAATCTGAATAGCATCATATAGAAAAAATAAAAGACCTGCTCAGAGCACTATTCTCACTAGGACTCAAATTCTGGAACATGAAGGTACATACTCAAAACCAGACAGAGTAGGGAATCAAATCCTGGTCTCTGACATATTGCATGATCACTTAAATGGTATGATAAAAAGATGAAGGATGTTTGAGTCAAGGGATTTATATCACATGTGCTAATTTAGAAATATTTAAACAAAAATCTCTTTGCCTTACTGTACAGCAATATGTTCAGCACCATCTTCTTACATTCAAGGCCAGTTCTCTTACACCCATGAGGAATTTCACACCTGTGCTTGAGCTTTCCTTTCAAATTAGCTGCTCATCAACTCTATTACTAAACAAACATGAAGCAGCTGTAGCTCTCAGACTATGATTAAAATTAAACCCTTCAAATCCAGCCTAGTTTAGAGAACCTCTGTACAGTTGTTCTCCATTGATTAACTCCAACTGGCTCACTACTAAAACTAATAGATTAAGTCTGAAAAAAAGTTTCAAATAAAGCTTTTCACATAAATGGGATCCAAATGATATTTCAAGTAAAACACAAAAAGATGGTGCCACTAAAATGTTTTAATAAAAAATAAATAATGTATAGGTTTAAAATGCTTTTTCTTTGCCTTAGAGCAGTTAAACTGTGGATTACTTTATTGATTCAGCATTCATTATTTTGCTTTTCACAACACTGGAAAAACAAAACAATGCCCTTACTGGTCTTCTAAGGGAGGAAATGGAAGATGATAGAACTACAAACAAACCTGCCAACTACCAGTTGCACACACCACCTGTGGCAAAATACTGAGTGCTTTCTACAGGGCTGTGTTCCAACCAGGCTATAGAACAGGTTTTCAATCTGAACTTTCCAGCATACATACCCGCTCTGGGCAGTCAATGAAATACAGGAAAAGACAAATAGGGGTGATCCACAGGTCTGCATTATCCTGTTTAGCCGTGATGTGATACACAGAATTAGAAGCTAGAAAGTTACCTACACAATAGGCAAATGAGACTTTGGAATGAAGTCTCAAAACATTTCAGAAAATAGCTCTTTGCCTTTACAATGTCTCTTTAAGAGAAAATACATCTACAGGATGCTGCTGACTGAAATTCATAAATATGAGCAATACTAACCCAATCACATACTGTCCTTTCCCTTGTTTCTATTTTAGGTTGAAAGCTTTTGCCTCAAGATCCATGTCATTTTTACTGGTATGATGAAAGGGCTGAATTCTCTCCATGTAATGTTCTAGTGAAATTATTGGTATTTCACTAGAACCTAAACAACCCTATAAACATCATTAGTATTCTTATGATTCTTTTCTCCACCTGCTTACTGACTTCAGCACTTGAAGTCAGCCAGTATCTTCCCCTCAAGACAGAGCTGGCTGCTGATTCACTTTCACAGTGATTACATCCCCACTTGTCCATCACACCCTATGCTACACACAACCTCTCAAAAGCTCACTATACCATTTCACCATTTTGAGATAGTAGCCTGATGTATTGTATGGTCCCAGCACTAGAGATCTTTCTCCGAGTCAGATGCACACATCATAGTCTCCAGAAACTGGCACACAGTTGAGGAAATGCCTGATTCCATTCTGAGGTTTGTAACAGCTTTAAAATCTGTGCCAAATTAATGTTAAAACAATTTTAAAAACAAACAAACAAAAATGTCTACAGCTTTATGGGAGATGGGAAGACATAGAAGGCAAAATATTTGGGAGCTTCAGAGATTAATAAAGGCACCATAGAGCATGCAGACTGTATAGAGAATCTTACTGTACTTCAGGAAGAGGAGGAGAATGGAAACGCCAAGGATCTGCCCTTCAGACATCAGCCTAGAGGATGACTACATTGCCTTACTCATGCCAAGAACAGACCACAATCCCAGCAGTAGCCAAAACCACATCATCAACCCAACAAGGATTATTCCCCAGCCTTCCTATACAGAGATGCTTTGTGAAGGCAAAGGACAGCACTAGGCATGCAGATAAAATGAGTGCTCTGTCACCAATATCCAAGGAGGCATTTGAAAAAAAAAAAAACAAACAGCATTCTCCAGCTGCACCTCCTTCTTCCATTAGCAAGGGACTCACAGGTGATCTTCAAGAAACCCCAGCACCTCCAGGTTATTTCACCTGAATTGCATCCCCACACTGACATGCTCGTCCATGAACACATCACTGCTACCAAGGCTTAAACATAATTTACTCTCAGGTTACTCAACTCCAGAGGAGAGCAGAATAAGGTACAAAAGCAGGTGTAAACCTGTTGGAAGTTGTAGTCACAGCAGTAAGTCTGATACAGACAAATTCAGAATTAACACAGACAGTGTAAATTCAATAGCCAGTCTTACTATATATCTACCTGTTGGGGAGAGCAGAACTAATAACATGGTTGACTGCTGCTCAATCCAGCATCACATTTGAAGCCATAAATACTTTTTAGATGCTCTTTTAAAAATACACATCACTGGTACCAAGCTGGGGGAGTTCTGTCACACACCTCCACATGCAGGAGAGGAAACAAAAGGTGTCACCTGCAAGTATTCTTAGCAGCTCTTGTAAGTACCCACATCCTGAGAAGCAGAGGGAGAAAAAGACCTAGCACCTTCAGGTGAGAAAGGTGGGACAGTTGCTTGGTAAAGCATGGAAGGGTATTTCACACAGCAGAAGTCTCTTTTCATTTTTATGTTTTTAGAGCTGTCACTGTCATTTAGTGGACAAAGTTTCCACTTGCAGGAGTGAGTAGCAGTGAGCTGGGTCTTACACTACTACAAACCCTTGCTTCTTAACAGATGTCATGCCTTGGATTCATTTTGATTCCACAGGGTGCTTTTGTTTCTCATTTCCTTTATCACGTGATCAGTGTTTATGTTTGTTGTCTTCCTGTGTGTAATCTGTCTCAGGCCATAACCCAAGCATGACATAGGAACACAGTCTGACCTGATGTTGAAGCTTCCCAGAATGTTGCAGTAAACTGCAATGAACAGTGTTTCAAACAATATCTAGAAATATTATGTGGTTGTGAATCTTGACTATTACATACTCCTATCAAGAAGGACAGTCTTTATACACTCTGCCAGTCCCTGAGAAGAAGACTGACCTATACATAAATATCCTCTCTTCTTTTTAATGCCCCAGCACAGCAGAAAAGCATTGGAGGGTTATTAAGTGGCCTGGCCTGCAGGACTCACTCCTTGTCTCATACCACAGGACTGCAAATGTTCTTTTTACACTACAAACTTGCTCCACTTTAACAACATGACCATGTTCCCTAAATTCCATTACACTGGGAGGGGGTGGAGGAAAGAACCACATCTTTTCTGTTTTCTCTCTAATTTCAAGCAGACACAAAGATATGGCTCAATACTCTGTTAAGAAGTTAATTGTATAAATTACACTCCATCTACTGCACATGTCCAAAATCCTTCTGGATTATTCCCTAGTACTCTGGGATGCACTGAATCTGTGAGACTGAGCCAGTCTCACAGATTTCACCTTTTAAGATCTAAACCAGATAATGCCTTGTCACAACATAGTTTCATGAAGCTGTGACAGCAAGAAGACTATTTTTATCTTTGCCAAATTAGAGTTGGGATTTCCAGAAGCAGTAGCCACCCTTTCAGAAAAAATAAACCTTAATTGGGAAAAAATACCTTGTGCTGCACCTAGACTATAAGAAAAGCACTGACATACACCACCTGTATGCTGTGGGGAAAACAGCCTGAAAATAGGTGATGCATACTGAAATGTTCCCATTCCTTTTCTCCCAGGATCAGAACATGGAAAGATCAGCACTTTCAACTTCTACTCACTTACCTACTGTGACAGAACAAAAGCCAACAGATGTTCCCAATGCAAAGCACTCAAAAATCATTAGTCAGGCTCCAAAACTCAAAACGATGGCTTTAGAAGCAGAATTTAAAAGAAATATAGGTGTGCCATTCTTTTGTTCCACCTTTCAAATTTTAAAACCTTTACAATCAGGTTTTATGTCTGTTCATATCCACGGGGGACAGGCATTACAGTTTGCATTGAATTTTTTTCAGCAGAAGCTAAAAGTTTTACATCATTCATTCCTTCAAGTTACTGAAGCTTTTAAAAAAAAGTCAAGCAGTATTAGGATGGTGAATGCTGCCATCTCTGGCTGCTCTATTTCAAAACAGTTTTCATACTGTGTTATGGGTTGGAAACCTTATTTACTTCATGTCAAAAAGGAGGTGATGATTATAAACCTGTTTTGTCTGCTTGTGCTGCTTTTAGAAAGTACAAGACAAAAAACTGGCCAAACCAGACTTAATAGATATGCGATGGGCAAAATAAATTTTTTAAAAATTACAAGTTATTGATTATAGTCCTGATGGGGGACGACAACTAGAAAGTTCTACATTTTCCTTTCATCTCTAACTGCCTCAATCTAATAAACATTTGGAGTCTCTCAGGATGAATAAACAAGTAGGACAGTCCGAGTCAGACCATCAAAAATAAACAAGAGTTAAGTGTACTTATTTCCCTTTTATATTTGTCCTGAGGGGGGGACCCACAAGTGGGTCCATTATAACATAGATTTTACACACTTACAAGGAAGTGAGTGGACAAGGATAATGGGAGTTCAGAATTCCCTTCAGAGCAAAAAGCTTTATCTCTCTTTACCTAGACTATACTTATTCTATCTGCAATGCTCTACAGGTCTCCCTTTCACCTCCAAAATTCCTAAGTCCACACAAAAGCTTTTTTAACAAGATATTCACAAGATATTCACTGCCACTGCATTAGTAAAAATTTCCTTCTTCTGCAAGAGCATCTGCATTCAGGACAAATTACACAGAATCAGAAGCTATGGAGGATAAGAGAAGAAAATAACATGTAATAGCTCTTCAAATTCAAATGGGCAATGCAAACAATCATAGCACGTATATGCTCCAGTTCTGTTAGGAAAAAAAAATGCTGAAAGAAACTGGCAATCCTGGGAGAGAAGAAACAATTTACAAAGAGAAAGGGTACAGTTTTATGGCCATAAGGACAGCAGCCCTGAAAATGAACACCCTGCCACAGGTTCATTCTTCTTTTAAGTCCTGCCAATCCATATCTCCATCGAAATTTTAAAGGACACCCATGTTGTCTCAGAGGAAACAGACTAGGAAAAATATATAGCACAAAAGGAAGACACATATTACTGTAGGGTTGGGGAGGGGGGGTTATCACTGTGAGTCCCTTCTCAGAAGAAATGCTGTGAAGGTGAGTAGAACTTGCCCAACTAGCTACAATCACCTGTTTATTTCCTACCAAATCACAGACAAAGTACAAAAAGGAAGAAAACATTTTTTAAACACTGAATTTAATCAATTTTCAAAAAGACGCTACTTAGAAACTGTATTTAAATTAAACTTGATTATAGGCTAACAAAGAACAATCACAACAGCGATATACATGTACATGAAATAGAAAATCTTTCCCCATGGATCCTGTGGCTTTCCTAATGAGATACAAACTCAGCCACATATAACAAGGGAAATAAGGCTCAATGGAGAAAAAAAAAAACGCATGTCCCAGAAAGGGAAAAGTCTGCGTATGAACACATAGCACAAAGCAGGTAACTTGCCACAAAAATTCTCTTGTGTTTATTTTATAGTCTATATTTTAGTCTGTATTTTCCATACAGTATCAGTAAATAAGGAAATGAGTTCTCAGCTACATTTGCATCAAACATGCCAGCCACTTGTCAGAAAATGTCAAAAATCATACGCTCAACTTACAGAATCAAATTTCCATCCCATAAAAAATGGAATTCCAGTTCAGAGAAATAGGTTGCTTTTTTAAGCACTGGAAGTAACACAGTTTGATTTTTCACTCATTAGTGTCCTAGATTTAGTGGGAGATTTTTTTTCTCTTAGACTGATTTCCGAATGAATGTTCTCTCCCATCACTAGTAAGTGGGGAATTTATCTTGTAACCCCTGCCCTCATCAGGGAAGTTACAGGTCTTTTTCCTATTTATCTAACAACAGTTCCAGAACTCACCAGATTTCAATCATTGTTGTGATTGTGCCTGTTAAAAAAGTATAAATCTGGCCAGCTTAAAAAAAATACTAATAAAGAAACAGACTAACAGAGAAACAAAAGTGTTTATACACATATAAAAATTTTCCTTAGTACATCAGGATAAAACACAGAGTGCTTAGTAGAAAAGAATAGCAGAATTTGCAGAAGTACACATGAATCATTTGGGATGACAAGCAGAAACCAGAAGGTCTGAGTTCAAGTAAACACCATAGAGAATTGGCATCAGCATGAAGCCACTGTACATTTGCAGTTACTTTTTCATTTCTCTTTTGCATTTCTTCAGTGTGCAGCAGAAAGGGATTTTGGTGAGTGCTCCCTGACAAACTCTAGAGCAGGATCTCAGTGTCTGGAGGAGCAGATATCGAGGGTCTGGCCAGCTAGAAAAACTTCACTACAAAACTTTACAGAGTGACAGCAGAGGAAAGTGGTGGAGTGATCAGGCAAAGCAGAAGAAGCTGAGAAGCCAGAACCAAGACATGATTTCTGTACTAGGGATGCTGAGGATTGGGGGATCTGAGCTGGGGCTCCATCCTGCCCTGACAGGCTGAGAAGCCCTTCCTATTTCCCAAATACTCCAAGCACTGAGCCATAACCCAAGTAGGAGAAATGCAATTTTGAGAATATCTGTTTTGAGATATCTGTTATATCTGTTATATTTTGAGAATATCTGTTTACCTGTGCTTAAAAACCTAACATTTTCAGCTTAAAAAAAAAAAGGTAATTTCTGATCACATTTAAAATTTGGAAGTTATAACAAAACCACTTCCAGAATGCAGTATTAAAAATGCTATGAATCAAATTAGCTTTTTATTTACATCTGTCATGCACCATCATGTCCTGGGGATGCTTCAACACTGGCACAACTGCCACTGAACATTATGACAAACCACAACATTCCAGACTATGTACTTTGTCCCACTGGGGAAAAATTAAAATATAGTTGCTCTGGTTCTAACTCACATCAGATTTCACTCCTTCTATAAATGAGTAAACAAAACTATATCGATCTTGGCTGTTACATCAGTCAAGAGCTTTGATATTTCACAAGGGGCCCACACTTATAAACAAACAAGAAAAAACAACAAACACATGATCTGTCAACTTTGCTATCAAGAGAGCTACCTCAAGCTTCTCTGGTTTGGGGAGGTATTTTAATATTTCCTAGCATAACAAAACATGATGGAAGAAAACTCCAAAGCACCTAAGTTTGGGTCCAGGCTCTTACGACACTAGACTATGACACAGATGCTCAATCCCAGCCCTTCATTTCCATCAGTCCTGAGTCTCTATTACATTTTTGTAATGATACCCTTCAAACTTGAATGATGAAAGCGCACATTTTGCAAATGACACCTCAGCCAGTCTGCCCCATCTGCATGAACGACAGCAAATGATTTCACTCTTTAGGCATTCAAAATAAAGTGCACATGCGGCAAATTCCAAGCTGGCAGGAAAATCCAGTCATTAAAAAAGTGATTTGTTTTCTAGAATTGCAAACACAAAGACTCCATTTATTTCCAATGCCATAAAGAAAATGAACTGTTATATTTTTTTTAAACAACCACAGCCTGGACATATTGGAAATGTTTTAATTTCAAAAATACTAACTGGTAAATTAGAGTCTAAATAGCTTTTCTAAAGTGGTACCATTTTATACACAGTTTTCAGATTTATTTCATCACTTTACCCCGCAGGAAAAGGTTTTATCATCTTCTGCATAAACTGTAATGATGCCCATTTGTTGCTGGTGTCACTAAATTTAAGAAGAAACCTAAGATACGTGAATTTTAAATAAAATTATACTCATTATAAGAAAATATATCATACGTTATGGGAGCCCCCCAAAAAAAATCTACATTTCTATTAAAATATTTATTGTCTCTGTCATTCTGTCTTTCCTACTTTTTCTTCATAAAACAGAAGAATGGAAACAGAACAGCAAATTAAGAAAATAGCAAACATAACTGATATAGCCCTATCCTAAGAAAGCTTGCAGACACTATCAGCTTTACACTAAATGAGCTGCTTAATTGGACTCACCAGGACTATCCCCTATACAAAATGTAAGCACATGCATCATTCTTTCCAGGATCATGATTATGTAAGGGTCATCTGTAATGAAAAGAAAACTACCTCCTTTCCCCCCCTCCCAAACTTCTCAACCTGCACTTTTTTGTGTGGCTGTAGCAGCATCTGGTGGACAAAGAGCAAAATGAACATCTGGCACATGATAAAAATATATGTATTTTAAAATACAAATTGTTTTAATTGCTCTTGCTTTTTTAAAGTTAAAAGAAAAAAAACACAAAAATCCAGTTTAGATAATCCTGAATAACTTTAAAGTTATTACATTTCTTATAAATGCTTTTTATCCTTACCTTTTCCTCCCTCATTGGGCCACTCAGGTAAGTGCTTGTGTACTATGAAGTGCTGGTCATAGCAGTGAACACAGGCCCACTTTGACAAAAATGTACAAATACCCCATAAATACTAAGGTTGCACAGTTCAGCAGTGAAAAATCAGAACCTAACACAAATAAAGTTTTAAAGTTATAGTTGATAGAACAAAATGAACTCCTGCAGGTTTTCTCTCAACAGAATCAAAGTCTAAAAAGAATTCAGATCCTTAAAATAACCATTGAAGGGCAAGTTAGCATACTAGGGTGGCTCACACTTTTTCCTGCTTCACTCATCTCTTCTATGCTTTTTTCTGACTTTTATGTAATTGCTCTCGCCTCTTTCATATTCCTTTTACTAAAATATCTGCCCAATTGGAATATCTGTTTAGAACCTGAAGTATTTAATTATAAGAGTCAAATACAGCTGTAATTGTATTTGCTAAAATTGCTCACTGCTGAAATTGGCCTGAAGTGAATCCCAAAGGGCTAGAAACATATGAATATGTTGTTTAAAATGACAACTTCCTCCTCCAGGTAAAAGAGGAGTCAACAAGGAGAGGTGCTATGCTGGATCTCGTTCTCACCAACAAGGAGGGGCTGCTGAGGAATGTGAAGCACAAGGGCAGCTTTGGCTGCAGTGACCATAATATGGTGGAGTTCAAGATCCTTAGGGCAGCCAGGAGGATGAACAGCAAGCTGGCTTCCCCAGACTTCAGGCAAGAGGATTTGTATCTCTTCACAGATCTGCTTCAGACACTACCACAGGATAAAGTCTCAGCAGGAAGAGGCACCCAAGAAAGAGAGTTAATAGTCAAGGATCATCCCTTCTAAGCTTAGGAACAATGCATCCCAACAAAGAGGAAGCTGGGCAAAAACATCAGGATATCTGCACAGATAGGCAACTCCTGGACAAATACAATATAAGAGAGAGCCCTGCAGAGGCCAGGTACTTTCCTACTTACCAGCAGAAAAGCTGTCACAGCATACGTCACAGTTGAACAGCCATGATACATCACCGTACTACTTCAGAAAGCACCAACCCACACAGAGCAACACCATACCACCCACATCAGAAGGCTTCAAGCATCTGCCCTTTTTGTCCTTTAGTCCAACCTTTTATACCCTCATGTTCAAGCATTGCACCTGTGTGCCCTCTGTTCCCTTTGGTGGTTGGTCAGTGCCCCTGGGCACTCCATGGCTCATTGCTGTCAGTGCTGCTCACCTGCTTTTCACAGCTGGAGCCTATTAGGGATGCGGCTGTGCCCCAGCCCCTCTCCCAATTACCATAAACTGTGCACCTACAGAAAGCAGCATATCCAACACACAACCACACACAAAAAGTATTCTGAATTTACATGGATCAGCAGCTTGACTCAGGTATTGCTTTTGCTAACAAACTCAACGCCCCCAAAGTTCAAAAATGGGAGACTTGCCAAAACCTCCTCAAAGTTAATTACTGTTGTTTGCATTTTACACGGCAAATGTAACCTCTCCAGCTTCATAAATAACAATAGGAGGTAGTGTCATCTTAGGCACACAGAGAGAAATTCAAAGAAATTTTGGTGAGAAGAGGCAGGGTTCTGGATCCAACCACAGTATCTGTGGAAGACACCTGCAGTCATTCACCAGGGTCATTCACTGGGACATTGTACACACCAAGCTTTATGAACTGGTCATGCTTTCAGTGACTTTAAAAACCTTAACAAAAGGTTTGTTGAGGTATGACCTCCCATGTCTTACTCACAGAAGATATGTCTGAGGTGCTGAAAACTTGCAAGCATAGATAGGAAATTAACTTGGAAACCAAAAAGAAGCGATCCAATGCAAGAATCTCTGTACCTGTACATGACATGTACAACAAGCCTTGAGAGGGGTAGTATTTTTCATCTTACCAAGTAATATAATCAACATGCAACTTTTTGGGCACAAAGCCCCCCGTTCTCATGAGTGTGAAGTAGGAAGAACACTTTTGAAGTCTAAACACAAATTACTAGTGTAATGGGGATTCTAATCATATATGGGCTAGTAAGGCTGCTCCCCAAGGAAAGTGTATTGGTACCTGTCTAGAAGATGCTAGGTTAACACGAGAAAAAGGTTGTTATGTGCCAAGGGGGAAATCTGACATATATTTTATTTTGTGGAATAGCGAGTGGCTAACAGGACAGGAAAAAAAATGTCACACCTCATTTTACCCCTAGCATAGTACACTTAGCTTGCTTGCAAACTACATTTCCCTAACTGGTATTCATAGACATTCCTGGAAGCTTTTACTCCTACACCACCATATCCAGGTATCCAGCTCCCGTGTTACCCTGCCAAAGGCAAGACCTGCTGCCCTTGGTCTTGCTGCTCTCACGTTCGAGGGCTCTGCCGATGTCCACGACGGGTGTTTTACAATAGACACACACACGCGTGGGCTGTAGAAGCTGTGGGCTCTTCATTCCTTAGCGCTCTTTGCCTGCAGTCTGGCAAAGCGCACGCACTACACCCATGGAGCCAAGCCAGACCTAAACGACAAAGGTGCCCAGGGAAAGACTGTTTAAATGCAATTTTAAACTCTTGTTCTATTTTCCCGCTCAAACTCCGCGTCCAGCACCCTCCACGTGCGCCGACCGCAGCACGGTGCCGCCGGTGCCCGCCCACAGCCGGGCGGAGGCAGGGCCGCGGCTTCAGGGCTTCCGCCCGGCCAGGGGCGGAGCCGCCTCCGTCCGCCCACCCTTCCCGGATCCCGACATGGCGGAGTATTCCTGCGTCAAATCCACCAAGCTCGTCCTCAAAGGGTCGAAAGAGAAGAGGTGAGGAGCGGGCTGCCCGCCGCGCCGCCCCTGCCCCGCGCTGCGGCAGCCGCAGGGGCCCGCACCCCCGGCGGGGCTGGTGCAGGAGGCCGGGCAGGGATGAGGCCGGGCCGGCCCTTCCCTCCGGCCGGGGACACCCCCGGGCTCGCCGGCGGGGCAGGGGGCCGGGCTGCGCGCCGCAGGCTCCCGGCCGCGGTCAGGGACCCGCTCCCGCAGGGCCCGGGCGTGAGGCCCGGCGGGACAAGGGCCGGGTCGGCGGCTCGTTCTCACTGCTTTGTATCTCCCCTCGCAGCAAGAAAAAGCACAAGGAAAAGAAAAGGAAAAGGGAAGAGGATGCGGCAGAGCAGCTCGATATTGTTGGTGAGCTGCTTTCTAGGAGTTACGTGGCAGTGCGGAAACTGTAGGGGATGTGGCAGAAGCTAACGAGGTCGTTGTAGGACTTCGTAAAGCAAGTGTAACCCCTATAGAAATGTAGAACAATTATTTCCCACAACATGTCATTTGTGTCTTGGGATCTTTCTCGATGCCAAACGGAATTTGTGACACCAATGGCATGGATTCAGATTTTTATAAGTAATTTTTAAAAAGTGTTACTATCTCAATGAGGTAGGAAATATTTATAAGACAGTAGACAAGGAGAACATTTTACTGTTCAAAAAATGTAAAAGTCGTAATTCTAAGTTGTGCACATGGGAAGGGCTACCTTTAATTTTGGTAGAACTCTGTAGGAGTCATGTTCAAACCAACCTGGGTTTGAACAACTGAGGCCTAAGGATTACAACTCACATATTTAACAGCAAGATGAAATAGTATCTCTGTTTCTCTTGTGCTGGAGAATCTGATAAATGGATATGACCCCAAAACTGCAGGAGATAGATCTAGAGGGAAAAAATATTTTTCTTGTGAGGTGTATTTTTGCTGCATCAGCTGAATGAATCAGCTTGGTTTGTGGACTAACACAAAGACGGGATGAAGCACAGGAGCTTGTAACCAGGGATGACAGCAGGTCAAAGAGCAGGACTTCTGAAGCAGCAGCAGCAACACCATTAAATTGGCTCTGGACTATAAGATAATGCACAAAAATTGTGAGATAGCTATCTTTGGAATTTAAAATTTCAGAGAAGACATGGAAATATAATCTCTTCGGCTATTGTAATCAGAAGTTGTGGTTATGCTGTTAATAAACTGTCATGGTTTTGTATTACAGGAAACTGGTGGGCTGTCAGTAATTTTGGTGAAATTACAGGAACTATAGCTATAGAAATGGATAAAGGAGCTTACATCCATGCCCTCGACAATGGCTTGTTTACACTTGGAGCACCACATAAAGGTTTGTTCCAGGAAATTTGAAAATAATAGAGTTTAATAGTGAAGTGCCTAAAAGCATAGAACTAGCATCACTTCAAGGCAAGCAGTGTTACAGCTACAAAAATTGCAATAATTCTAGCTGAAGCATGCAGATGATTTAAACCTAATGACTGCCAATCAGTTTCACTCATCTAGTTTCATGTTGGCTTATGTGTGCAATAAATTGAACTGCACTGGAGATGATTACCTGTTAAAGGCCATACCACTTGCTGGAAAAAAAGCAGTAATAATTTTTATTAAAGCCTATAAAATGTTTATGGCGTCACTTGAAGAGTGAAATTCAAGGTAGATGAGTTTTAATGCTTATTGCTGCATCCTTGTCTTAATATACTTGTTTTGTCATTGCACAAGAGGACTACTAATGTGCTGGGATAATTAGCCTGTTCTTTGAATTTGAGGGCAATGACTCTAACATGGGCTGTTCCAGAACCCTGACAGTCTGTCTTTTTCATCTCCAGACAGAGATCAGAGCAGCACTGGCCATATTCTCCTGTTTTGGTTCTGAGGGATGGAGAAGCCAGTAGCTTTTAGGATACTGAGTTGAGTTACCATAGCTGAACCATAATGCATTTTGTTATCAAAGAAATAACATTACAAGGAGATTAAGGTTTTCAAAGCCACCAGGAGAATTACAAAACATTCTCAATTATAAATTTATTTAAATTATGATCATCTTTATTTTGTGTCTTGTTTTAAGCACTGTAAAGTGAATACTCAGAAAGGAATTTTTAATTAAATAAATACTTCGCATAGTATTTAGAAATAGTCAGTATTTAATTCTTTTTGATACAGCAGTATTAGTAGGCTAATGTATTTTATGTTTATATTTCATACTTAACTCATGGAAAATTCATTCCTCAGGTGATGAAGGCCCTAGTCCTCCTGAGCAGTTTACAGCAGTAAAGTTATCTGATACAAGGTAATTACTGTAATGTTTCAAGTTTTGATACCTGTTATCTTTGGATTTTGTGAGAAGGCATTTTAATACTCTTTTGAAATACATTGTCTACTACTAAAAGTGTCTGTGATGTTTTGGGTATTGTGAATTGCATTAATTAAAAACACTCTTTATTGTTTCCTACATTTTCTCTTTGAGGATTGCTCTCAAGTCTGGTTATGGCAAATATCTTGGTATAAATTCTGACGGGCTTGTTGTTGGACGTTCTGATGCAATAGGATCAAGAGAGCAGTGGGAACCTGTCTTCCAAGATGTAAGCTGTTTGGAATAGTTTATTTGATGTTGCTAGTGTTTGTATTTTGAGTTAATCTATGTAGATGGGTATTTTTACTATGAAGTAAAAGCCTTTTGCAATCTCTTTCCTATTGTAACTTACGATTTTCCAACTGCAGTGCATTTACTGTAATTGAAAGTTTTTAAATACTTCAATAGCTGCATTTTGGCAGCTGTAAGCATCTTAAAAATGAAGGAGTCAGCAAGTCTGGCTGCCTATTGAAGTGTCCATACATAAAAGAATTATTTACAGAGACTTTTTGGTGTATTGTAGAGGATAAATTGTTACAAATCAAGGATTATATACAGCCTCATTATACTTACAATGTGTGATATTGTTTCTGCAGAGGAAAATGGCATTACTAGCAGCAAACAGCCGTTTTATTAGGTGTAATGAAGAGGGGGACATAGAAGCCAAAAGCAAAACTGCAGGGGAAGAAGAAATGATAAAGGTAATCTATGACTTCTGCAATTAATACAGGATTGGCAGGAACCAAACTCAAACAAGCAGGTGTCTGTGTACTATGATTTTCTGTTAATACAGTTATAATTGCTTCCTATAAGCTGTCAAGTGATCTGGCCGCAAGAAAAGTAAAAGAGTTCCAGGGCTGCATTAATTCTCAGTATTTCCTGTAGAGATAAGAAGATACTTTATCACTCAGGAGGACAAAAGAGTCTTTGTGATCTTCCAGGTACTTCTAAACAGCTTGGGACAGAAAAGAGGAATTATGACCAAATCACAGACAGAGAAGGATTGACCAGAATGATCCAGAAGGGGAGATGTTTTAAGAGAATCTGAAAAGACTATCTTGACTGTATGGGAAATGTATCTCTCCAAGTAGAGATAGGGGTCTTAACTAGTCAGAGCAACAGTATTTTAAGTCAATCTCTGAATTGTCCCGCCAGAATTAAGAACTGTTATAGTGCTTCCTTGAGATAAAGGATTGCACTTAACATTTCCCATGTTTCAGGCAGCTCTTATTTGTGCAGTTGTTTCTGGTTAACCAGTTTGAAAACTGTGAACTTGAAAAGTCACTGTGACTCTCATTCTGTTACAAAGGATATGTAGTCATCTTTCACCCATAACTTACTGGTTTTAAAATACAGATGTTTCCTATTGTGTTTTGGTTGTTTTTTCACTTTGCTTTCAATTATTAGATTCGTACTTGCGCTGAAAGAGAAGCTAAGAAGAAAGATGACGTTCCACAAGAAGACAAAGGAAACGTTAAACAGTGTGAAATCAATTATGTGTACGTACTTTAAAGCTGGTAACAGGCTCAAGTACCTTTTTTTGCTTGTAACTGGGGCTATCTTTGGGCCCAACTCCCATCCAGCCTTTCACTCACTTTTCGTTAGCAGGACAAGGGAAGAAAACAGGATGAGATAGCTCATTGGTTGAGATAAAGGAGAGCTGCTGTACCAGATACTGTCCCAGGGTTAACTGTGAAAAATTAGTTAAATTTATTTCCTTTTAAATGAGTGTAGATTCTGAGAGACAAAAATTAAAACCACTACCTTTCCTTCTCCCATCTCTCAAGCTCAGCTCCTCTCCAGACTCTTCTACCCACTCCTCCAAGCCGGATGGCTTATAGGTCAATACACAGTGGTTTCTTTCAGCCACTCCCCTTCTTTCCTGCTTTTCCCCTGCTCTGGCATGGTCTTATTCATGGGCTGGAAGGTAATACTTGCTCCAGTGCCTAAAGCATCTCCTTCCTCTCCTTCTCTGTGCTTGATGTTCCCACTGCCACTTTGCACTTTTACGGTTTTTTTTTTTTCCTTTTCTGCCTGTGTGGCATTTTGCTTTACCTTAAACATGTTTTCACAGGAGTGCCACCAGCTTTGCTGGTGGATTTGGCTGTGTCCTGTAGTGAATGTCTTGAGAGCCAGCTGTGTCCAGTGCAGGTTAGCCCCTGGCCTTTTCTCACAGAGAAAACCCCTGCAGCTTCCCTGCAGTCAGCACCTTGCAACTACATCCAGCACACTTTAGCTCCCTGATTTCCTATGCTAGTAGTTGGAGAAGGAGCTCTTTAAAATTTGTAACCACTTCATACTAGTCACATAAGGGCTCATTCCAACTTAGACTGCCAAAAAAGTAAAACCTGAATAGTTTTCACCTACAGAAGCCTTAGTGCAACCTTAGTACTGGGTTGGTTTGCTGGATTTTATTAAGTCAGTTACCTGCTGCTTTAATAGGAGCTAAGATTCTTACCACAGCTGCTGTTGTGTTGGAAAACAAAAATTTTAAAAAGCTTCTTTTCTTTACTGCTTTTCTTCCCCCTTACAGGAAGAAATTCCAAAGTTTTCAAGACAAAAAGCTTAAAATAAGCAAAGAAGATACAAAAGCCCTTAGAAAAGCCAGAAAAGAAGGCACTTTCCATGAAATGCTACTTGACAGGTACTTCAAAGTGCTAGAAATAATGTATTGATTAAAAACCTATTGGGAGATGGACGTACAGTAAAACCTGGGGTACAAAAGAGGGCTAGATTTCAGGGAGATAGGTTCCTGAGCATTTTTCCTCTGGTGAGTGTTGTTCCTAAGTTCTGGGGGGTTGCCACCTTTCATTTTTTTTTTTTAATCTGGATTTTCACATCTTTAGCTGAAGTTTGCAGGTTTGAACTTACCTGTTAATTAGTTATTTTGAAAATCTTTAACTAGGTTGTTCAGTTTGTTTAGTACTGAGTTGTTGAGGGATTAATCTTTTTAATTGTGAAAATTGAGCTAATTTTTAACATTTTTCAATACCTATGGTACCAGAATATTTTGGAGCCGCAGAAGTTGCATTTTAAAGAGAAATAGTGTTTATTAAGGACAGTCTTTATGTTATGTAATGGGAATTTTTCCCCCCTAAACTGAGACTAAAGAAACCATGTTGAATTTTTAAAGCCTTTTATGTCAGTGTATAGCATAAATATTTGCATTCATTCAGTGGGTGGAATGCAGAAAACTACTCCTGATAATTGCAAGTGATGTGAGAACACTCCTGGGCTCTCACAGGTGGTCAGCTTCACATATTGCTGAATGTGAATTCCATTCCTCAGGGGAGACAAAATGCAATTACGATGATTTGAAAGGAAAGTCAAGGTTAACTTTAGACACTGCAGTTCTGCCTCCTTAGGAAAACAAAGCTAATTACCAAATCCAAAGTGTTGTTAGGCCTTTATATGTACTTTGAAGCAAAGTTCAAGAAAAATTGTTTTCAATGCACTCTTAACACTTCGAGGCAGATAAAACACCCAGGTGTAATTGTATTTGGTCTTTATCTAAATCTTGTTTCATTCACTTTTCCCATACAGGAGAGCTAAAGTGAAAGCAGACAGATACTGCAAGTGACATCCAGCTGGCCCATTTTCTTCTGCAACTTTGATGGCAGCATCAAATTGAAAAAGAGTAAAATATTTTCTAGGTGTTTTTTTATTTAAGGCATTTTTAAAGTATCTTCAGGAATTGTATTAAAATTTTCTCAAATATTCATAACCCAGTTATCTTGTTAGCTGTATCATTTGTGAATACTTGGCTTGTATTAAGGGATTGGCTTCAACAAAAATTAAAGGTAAATCAATTAACAATGGTAAGCTATTTGCCATGTAACTTAAGCCCTGGGAGACAGACTTACACTGATTTAGTCCAGAGAGAAAGCTTCCTGGCTCTTAGTTTCCTTTAGGACAAAATTTAGAAATAAATAAGTGATTGTATGCAAATATTCCTGGCCAGAGTCAGGAATTCTTGGATAAAAATGCAGCATGGCTGTGAGGTGGGCCGTGGAAGAGAGGGAGAAAAAAAGTTACTGATTTTTCTCCAGAGGTCCTTAGGTTGGCCCTAGGACTGGGGATTTGGGCTCATTAACTAGTTGTTGTAGGTACCACACGACACATTCCTCCCTAGAAATGTGAGTGACTGATGTACAGTGAACCATTGGAATGTCACAGTGCTGCTGTGGCCTGCTGCCAAAACTACACTCAAAAACAGCACTGCAAGGAGCAGGCTGCAGGCCAGAGTAACTATTTATTGGAAGTGCATTGCAGGTGCCATTGATCCACAGTCACTGTGGATCTTAAATACATCCGAAGTGAACACACTGATGGTGGAAGTAGATTGATGTTACAGCATCTGTTTTTCTTTCAAGAATATGTTGTTTGAATAAAAGCTTGCCTCGTAGAACCCACAAAAATGATTACTCAGATACACCTGGAAGCAGAAATATATTCTCTGGTGGGGAAGGGTGCTGAAAGGACTGCTCAGCAGCAAAATAAAAGCCTGAGAATTACACCTGAAAAGGAATTTTCAATTTCATATTAGTGTAAATAGGAGAATGCAGTGTGTTGCAAGTCATGATATGTGATAGTAAGGGGAAAACTGAACTGAAGGTGTGTTTGTCACAGAGAGGTAAGTGAAGTAAAAAGCAATGGCAGAGCAAATGGAATGGACTGTCCCTGGTAGGAGAGGAAGTAATAGAATTGGCAAGGGACTGGCAGCCTTGCAGAGAATAGGGGAATTTTAGTAACGATGGGATTGCCCTGTATGTTGGGACTAATGATACACTAGAGTCCTGAGAAAATGTATTCTGAGATAGCAGAGGGATCTGGGGAATTCACTGGAAGTCTAGTCCCAAGAAGATGAAATCAAAGGCATAACAAAATAGTGAAGATCAGTGTGTGTATTTAACTGTTGCTATGGAGGAGTCTTTTTGGATGTTTTCCCAATGGAGGTATTCATGGAGTCATCTTGAAGATACTACATCCTGACAGTACTGTTAATACAAGGAGCTTTAATTTAACTGAAACACAAAAAGGGAGAAATAATTTGGGCAGCCTCTACTTAGGGGGGAAGGAACAGATCTGGAGAGAGGCAATACAGTACTGGATAGATGAGTATGAGAGGGCAGAAGGGTGGACATAAGTGCTGGTATCAGTGAGACCAGCTGTCAGGACAGTTAGCAGGCTAACTGTACACCTTAAGAAGCATCTTCCTTAGATTTTTGAAAACTGACAGAAGAAACCTAGGGGAGGTTTCTGGAGGGCCTAAGGTGCTGGTGCGGACCCTGAAGGCAAGGTATTGTGATAGAAAGATAGCAGAATAGCCATAGTCAGAGAAGGTGACTGGTGCTGGAAGATAACTGTTTCTTAAACTGAGAATTTCTTTACCAGTGAAAGAACTAAACCAGAATCACAAAGAGGCCTCATAAAAGTACACTGTGTAATGTGACAATGACATCATTTTGTCTTCAGAGCATTTGGAAAGAGATTTTAATTTTCCAAAGTCATTGTTTATTTTCTCATGTTAAAAGTGTACAAAAGATAGTAAAGCATCTCAACAAAGACAACGAAGTCCCTAACAGCTGTCCACCCCAGATATAAAAGATGACCAAAAGATGTTCAGAAAATAGCAGGACTAACTTAATCAGACTCATTCTTACTATAGCACATAATTGTATATTCAGATATCTGGAAGTAAACACAGGATTATTGTCTTACATGTATTTGTTTTCAACTGAAAAAATTTTCCAAACCCTATAGAAACTGCCTGATGTCCTGTTTTTAAAGAACACTCCCATGAAAATCTCAAGGTTTATCCTGTTACACTGTAATTTTCCTCTGTTTCTAAATCCACAGATTGGTTCTGTATGTTCTTTCACCTGTGCTTAAATGTTTTTATGCCTTGGTCTCTAAAGTTTCGTGCTGCTCTGAGCTGGTTCCTTACTACACAGTTGCATGCTCTCCTCCCAAGGCTTTCCCACACTACAGTAGATTTTTAATTCTTTCCTGTTTCCTAATTTTTGCAGTTCCATGCAGCTTTCCCATCAACTGTCTGCCAAGGACTTCTCTTTTTTTTCTTGCCACCCCCACTTGGTTTTGTAAGAGAGTTAATTGCCCAGGCAGTTAAGTCACGATGTAGAGACTGCGTCACTTCTTTTCTGTGTGCCTAAAAAACATGTGACATGGCTCAGGCACTGCACAGAGCACATGAGACAAGCTAAAACACAGGCATCCTGGAAGGTTTTGAGTACTTTTTCATGGTGCTTCCACCAACTGTTGCCAATGTACACACTCATGAATGAAGCATTCATTTGCTCACACTAAAATGATAATGCTTGTACTAAAATAGCAGTACACACTTAATTTGGATGCTGAGGCAAGAAGGTGGCCTGCCCCTAGCAGGGGCCTTGGAACTAGATGAGCTTTTCCCTTCCAACTGAACACCATTCTCCAATTCTATGAAATAGATACCATTTAAATAATAATTAGAAGGCAGGGCACTTACAGACGGATGCATCTCATACCTGTGTTTCTCATTAGTCTTGTCTCCCCAGTTGTCTACTTCCTGTACACCTAAGCTACAAGATGGAGAAAAATCCTTCCTCGAGAATGTGCCTGACTGGCATCTTTCATTACCACTGATGCTCAAAAGATAGGCTGGAAATAAATCCCCATGGACTGATAGCTGTAGAGCAGGTATTTGGTTATTGCAGCACTGGTGGTGAGGGGGATATCTCCTCCTAACTCACCCACCCGTGTCAAGTGCTGTGGTATATTTATACAGTAAGTATTGCTTAGTATTGCTATGTCACTACAACATCATCACATACATGCTGGAACTAATTTACATAGTATGATCTCATGGTTATTGGATCATTTTTTGCACTGTGCTTGCGTCTCCCCAATTCGGGGGTCTTTCATGAAGGTTTCCAAGGTCTTCTTTGCATCTGAACTTTTCAACTTTGCCTTCAGAGCATGCCCAGTTATGGTGTTGCTTGGTCTGTCTGGTCTCAACCAGTCTCAATTCATTATTTTGTGGCTAATTGGCTTTGCATTTGCCAATTTTTTATTAGTACTATACTTACCTATCTCTAAAGCCATCCACCTGGTGAGTTTTTTCTTCTTTTTTTTTTTTTGTCTATTCAGCATTAAGCAACTAGTTAACCATGTACCAGCCCCTACATTAGAAAGTTATTTATATCAGGTTATATAGGTATAAAAAGCTATGGTTCAGGTTATATAAAATTATATTGATATCTTATAACTCAAGCTATATAAGCACCTTGTAACTTTGACCTAAGTTATATAGGCATCACCACACAGCCTACCTGAAATCTGCGTAGGACACACAGTAATTAAAAATCGCACTACTGCCAAAGTGAAAACTGGTGCCACGGGTTTTCTCCCAGCGTTGCCAAAGAGAGGCGATTCTGTTTCAGACTCTCCTGTGCGGAAGTTGCCATTTGTGGAAGGGCGCCTGCACATGAACTGCTGAGCTTCATCATAACCGCACGGGCGGGGCGGTGAGGGGAGGGCCGTGCCGTGCCGTGCCGTGCCGTGCCGTGCCGTGCCGTGCCGTGCCGTGCCGTGCCGTGCCGTGCCGGGTCGGGTAGGGCCGGGCCGGGCCGGGCCGGGCCGCCGCTCCCGCCTCCGGCGGGCGGGGCTGTGTCATGTGGCCGCCGCTCCGGGAAGCGCCGCTCGGAGCGGAGCCGGGCAGAACCATGGCGGGCCGGGCGCTGCTGGCGCTGCTCCTGCTGGCGCAGCCCGCCTGGGCGCCGGACCCGGTGAGCCTGGCGGGGGACGGGCAGGGGCGAGCGGGGCCGGCGGGAGTGGATCGCCCCGCGGCCGGCGGGGGGGACGCGGCCGCCGCCCTTCCCGAGGCGGGAGGCCGGGCGAGCCTCTGAATGCACGCGTGTGGATGCGCGGCAGCGCCTCGCTGCCCCACGGGCTCCCCGGGCCGGGCAGGGCTCCTGCGGCGAGCGGCGGGAGGGGCCGTGCCACGGCCGTGTTGTACAAGCCCTTGCTCGCTCCTGCGCTCGGTTCCGTGCGCGTCTGTAATGTCAGCGTGGCCCTGCTACACCGCAGCAGCGATTTCCACAAGGAAAGTTCAGAGGGGCTTGCTGAAAAAGCGCACGGTTCTGAACCTGCCGAGTGCGTGTGCTGGGGCTCACCCGAGGGGAGGAGCGTAGCGTAGAGCAGGTGGACTTGGTGTGTCGTTTCTTGCTCTTTCGGCAGTTTGGGTTTTTTTGACTGAACAAATGAAATACTTAACTTTTGGTGGAATTGGGAAGCTGGGAAGGCGGGGTTCGTCGTTTGGAGAAGGCTGGCTTCCATCTCCTGGGCGTATAAACGGTTGCTCTTGTTTCCTGGTGTATTCCTGAAGCAGCGAAGTATTCTTTCATCTCTTGAAGTGCCTAAATTTACTCGTCCTCTATGAAGAGGACAGGTTTTAAATATCTGTGGATTTTAAAATATCTTTTGCAATCTATTTTTAAATATTTTAGGAGTATACTACCTCTTTTATTCTTTACTTTGCTCCAAGGTGGGTTTTTTGGTTGGTTTTTTTTTTTGGTTTTTTTTTTTTTTTTTTTAGCAAATTGCATTGATTTTGGGAAAATTATTATGGGTTTTGTGAAAGGGGAGTGCTGCAAGAAATGACTGTGGACATCTGAATGGCCAGCGTTCCCTTAGTGTCTTTTAGTACACAGGAGTTGGCTTTCCTCTCTCCCCTCTCTTCTCTTCTTCCAGTCCCATCCTACCAGCCAAGAGCAGCTTCCTAATGCTATAAGCTATCTCCAGCTTAAAACACCTTCAAAATTTTAGCCAAAAGTATCCTGGAGTGTAGAGTCGTAGAAGGTGCCAGCTGTCAGCAAAGTAGTAGCATTAGAGCTTGATTTGCATTTGATTGCACTTGGTACATCTTTGCACTTGCACAATATCCGCTGTGTATCCAAGCTGCAGGTTGTGATGCTGTGCAGCCAGATATAAGGCTTGGATATTTTATTTTTGTTTGAGATGCAGGGTTGCATCACATGCTGAAGAATTCTTCCTAAGTGCCGCTGGGTTCATCTCATTAACGAAGAACACAGAAGATAAATGCCTTGAATTACATCTCAGAAGTGCAGACTGTCAGTCCCTTCAGCTTTCATTGAGGCCCCCTCAGCCATACTGACCTTTTTGTGCAAACTGCAGTTTAGGTAGTCTTGTCACTGTTTCTTCTACTGCAAGAGTACTCTTCTTAAGCTCTGTGTTCAGAAAGGGGAACAGTATTGGGACTCCTGCAGCACAACAGGGTTGCATTGGCATTATCCCATGAGGGAAGAGGAGCAGAGAGGAAAATGTGTTGGATCACAGAGTTCATAGACCAAAGGATGCTGAATATAACAGATTGACTGAAAATATGGAATTATATTTAATAGCTCAAAGAGATTCTTTTCTGTTTGCTTTTACATAGGAAGGTGAAAAATACAAAATACATAAATATTAGGAGGGATGCCAGAGATGGCCTATCTCAGAAATAAAGAAATAAAGGAAGTGCTGGCATTTCTTAGACTGGACAATCTACATTCAGTCTATTTCATATTAATGAAATCAGGCTAGGTGTCAAAATATTTACTCAGCAGTCATTAAACCATGCATTAATTTTCTGTACTCCAGTCAATAATAACTGTTACTACTTGATATTTTTTTACAGTTCACCCAATTCATCTCAACAGCTCATTAGTTATTTGGTTTCCGTTCCACTTTTTTTTTTACACAATCAGTCAAAATATAAATCTTCTGTGATACTTCCACTTTTTATTTCCGTCTTTCCCCATACCATGTTCTTCTCCTCCACTGTGTTATCTTCCTGTTAATGTTTTGATCCTGTACTGTCACACATCTGGTTTTGTGCCATTACATCTCAATTTCAAAGCTGGCAGTATGTAAGATAATCAAGATATGCAACCTGCTGGTAAAAGTAGATTTAAAAAGCAAAACAAAGGGAGCATTAAATCACCATTCAATAATAGCTGTATTGCTCTTAGGGGGTTCAGTGGGTGTTTGAAAAGCACATTTATAGTGGTAATCTGCTGTTTAGGTCCAGCTGCCAATAGCTTTTTCTAGGGGATTACCTCTGGTTTGTCACTTTGGAAACCAAAGGTGATTCTGTCATGCTGGAAGGATGTTCCTGGCTTTCTTGGACAGCATTTATTGTTGATGTTCCAGTGTCAAGCCTCTGCAGAGAGGAGAACCCCACTGACCACAATAGTAACTTCATAGCTGCTTATTTTACTCTGGTTATAAAAAGTGCTTGATGTTTTTTCTGCCGCTGCCAGAAAATTCTTTTGGTGTCTTTTTTTTTAACCTTCTCAGAAAGTTTTGCAGCTAATCTTTAGCTGGTTGGAAAAGATATTTTTCTTCTATTCCTTGTTAGAACTTTATGTAAAAAAACCCAAAACAACAAAACACCCCACTTCTAGTTTTCTGATTGTCTTGACATCTTTTTAAGTTGCTGCCTGTGTGTCAGGGAAGCCATACACGAAGCTGTTACAGTCATTCACTTTGTTCTCATTGGAGAAGAGACTGAGGGGAGACCTCATTGCAGTCCACAGCTCCTCACAAGGGGAAGCACAGGGCAGGCACTGATCTCTTGTTGCTGATCAACGATAGGACCTGAGGGAATGGCCTGAAGGTGTGTCAGGGCTTAGGTTTAAATTGGATATAAGGGAAAGGTTTTTCACTGAGGCTGGTGGGGCACCGCCTGTCAGAGATCAAGATGCATTTGGACATGTTCTCAGGCACAGGGTGGGACTCTTGGACTAGACCCGTGCAGGGCCAGGAGTTGGACTTGATGATCCTTTATGGGTACCTTCTAACTCGGGATATTCTGTGATTCTGCATTGTAATAATTAACCTAAAGAAACAGTTATTATTAGCTCTAGTTTCTTCAGATACCTCAATTAGTTTTGAAAGATGTACAGGTTGTTTTAGGAATTACTGACTTCTTTACCTTGCTTTATACATAGGTTAGAAATCTAAAAATAACACACGTAAGGAGGGAACATTTTCTATGTTCTCTGTCCCTTTATCTGTTGCATTCCTTACCTGTTTTTGTAGCTTAGGCTGCAAAGCACTGGGAAGATAAAAATAGGTGCAGATACAGGATTAAAATCTCAGGGGAAGGTGCCAGGAGTGACATAATGTTTAGCACCTTTAGCTTAAAATCCTCTGAAATCAGTTTTGCACAGGTGCCTCTCTGTGAGTATGGGCTTTACTGACAGAGCAACAGAATTCTGATCCACTTTGGATAACTTTTTTTTTAGAAGCTTTATCTGTCAGTAAACATTTGATGGAGTTATGTCCTGAAGGTCCAAATCTGTACATCCATTCCAGTAGGATGTATATGTAATGTCACTTTTTTTCTGGTGGATTTTAGAATTGCAGGATGGAAAATTGCACAAGACAGTTGCGTCAATACTGTTAAGCATTTGTCTGGCTTTGCACAAAACCTCTGACTTTTGTTGCCTAATTAGTCATCTGATATCCCTCCTACCCTCCTTGTTTTGATGCTTCCTCGCTTTGAAAATTAAATGGCCTTTTGTGTTTGACATTTTGTTCCAGCTGTGCAAAGGCTGTTAGCTGCACTGCAGTGAAATCAAGGAAACACAAAGCTGCTGGTCCTATACCTTCACCTCATGCATTGGAAAACCAAAATTTGTCTCATGCTTTCTCCCACCAACTGGAAACAGTAGAAAGAGATAACATTATAACACAGAGAAATCAATCCCAATTTAGAATTGCTGTTTCCAGTTGTAACGCATTAAGCTGGTGTTTCAAGTCCATGGCGTTGTGTAAGACATTTTGTTTTCTATATTAATGCATTAAAAACAGATAATGAGATTAGCCCAAAGAGAACATTCATTGACATGAGTTAACTTCTTTGTCCCAGTTACGTAGGGGCTGAAGATGTTGTCACAGTTTTCACTGGAACCAGAATGCATTTCAAGGACACACTAGTAATCTAATTAATACAGCCTAATAAGTATTGGAAATCAAAGGGTGGGGAAGAAGGGAAGTGGTGGTGGAAGGATCACTCCATATTTTGTTTGTGTTCTGTCTCCCGAACAATTGTGCTTTGGGAGCTTTTCTGTGGGCTCCCAGAACAGCACCTGTACCTTTCCTTTTTCTTAGTGAGGTATATTATACTCTAAGGAGCTTACTGAACTTGTCACATAGTTTTGGGACCAAACCTGGCCTGCTGTCAACTGGCTTGAAGCACAAGTGTGGGTGGCCAGTAGGCATTTGCTTGTATGTCACTGGGTAGAACATAGAATTACAATTGTGGCATGTATATGCATATGTTTATTATATTTATATGCATGCTTTATGTAATTGATAAAAAAACAACCTTGCATTCACTTTGAGTGCATCTAAAATAGTTCTCAAACTTTAATTTGTAACTAGCCATGCTCCCAGGAATGAAGGTGTATTTTTTATTTACATTCCTGAATTGCACCCCACATAATGTTTAGCACCACTTCAGCAGTACTTCTCCACACTGAATCCTCAGCTCATTCCACCAGCTGAGGGATTGCCCAAAGTTCATTGTGCTTTTCCTGCTCTGGCTGTACAGTGCAGCTTAACACTAAACATAATTAGGAATGACACTATAAAATGGGATTATGGATTGGACAAACAGAACAGACTGGTCCATACTGAGATCTGAGGTTCTTCAACTTGTATAAAGAGTATGCTTTTGAAGTGCTCTTCATTAAATCATACAGAGTAAAAATATATACAGTTTGTATATGTATCATACCCTTGTGCTTGCCATGGAGTACATTAGACATGTTGTCTAGAGGTCTGTCAGACAGCATGGGGAAGTTGCTGCTGGTCCCTTCTCCTCTATTTTCCTCTTTCCAAAGTCCCAAGATTTTGAATTTCCTGAGTAGTACTAAAGGTTTAATTCAAAACTAAGTCTACTAGAATAATAGTGTTCTAACAAAGAAGCTAAATAGTAATGTTTCATTGTCTTTTCAGTATGGAGAAGAGTGTAGGAGTAAAATGTACCCTCCTTCAGGACCAACGTAAGTAATCTGATTCAACTTGTCTAGCAAATTGCAGAGAAGTTGTAAATTACAAGTCTGAACAGGATTTTCTTCTTGAAACTTGTTCCTGTTGCAGGTCTAAAAAATGCTAGTTACAGGTGGGAAGCACATATTTTGTCAAATGTTTTTTCAGAGCCTTCTTTAAATTTGATCTCTGGTGTTTTTCTCTCAGGTTCAAAGGTAATATACCCACATATGTCATAAACCTCGATTTACCTCCCAGCAAAAGGTGGGATGAATTGATGCGCGACAAAAAGACAGAGGTAAGAAATGCAGAGCTGCTCTGAAGCTTAGCAGATATAAAACTAGCACAGTCTTTTGTTTTGAGAAAAGTTTTTAAAGGAATACGTGTGCTAAAAGTATCTGAAAGGGATAATATTTCCTGTTGATGTTTCTACTATGATTCCAGTTCAAAATAATTGCTTGGGTAAATTTTTTTTCTGTGCAACACTTTAGCTAGCAGCATCAAGTGTAGAGACACTGGTGTTTGGGATGTAGAGGTGTAAAAACCAGTGTGCCATAAACAAGTGTGTGCCATTCCATTTATCAAATCTCCTTAGTGGTGAGGTGGTGCAGAATGAAGAGGGAGCAATACACCAAAGGAACAGGCTTGGTAAACTGAAGTGAAACTGTGGCAGTATTTCGTCTCTGCACCTCCCTCCTTCTCTCAAAATGCTGTGTGAGATGATGAAATGGCAAGGGGGAAATTAAGAGCTTCCTACCCTTTTCAGGAATGCTGGTTGTAGCACTGGTGTTTACATAGCACAAATAATTTTTTTAATATTTGAGCCCGTTTCAAACTGCTTAAAACAGCTGTGGTGAAGATGGATGAAAATTGAGTTCAGTAATTTTTAATTTCTCAAACAAGGCTAGGGCTTTTTTTCTCTATCCTTTGACTTTGGACTTTCCACTCTGAAAGCCAGACAAATGCTACTTACATGCTAATATTTATTTTAAAAGGTGTTGGAAGCTTCAGGTTTCGCCTTAAATTCTGAAGAGTTTTATCTCTTGTGTACTTTGGATTTCGATCACACGGAGTGGAACTCTTATTTGCGACATTTACATGTTCCAGATCAATAGCATGTGCTTTCATAAGAAGTTTATTGAGTGTTTTTGTCTTCAGTAACATCACTGTTTAGGCAAAGATCTTGAAATTAACATTCTGAAAGACAGAAGAGTGCAGAGTATTAAAATGTGTTCAGAGGAGCAGAAGATGAGGATGGCTTTCCTGCAATTTGTTATTTCTGGTAGAAGGACACATTGGAATTAGTCAAGAAAGTTACTTGAACAAAGCTTGAAGAGTAATTCTAGTGGGGAGTTGAGGGTATTTGTCTCACCAAGAAGGTGACATTTAGCACTTTATTTAAATATTTGTTTTTCTCAACAAAGTGTTTTTTTTCAAAAGTCTGTCAAGGAGTTCTGTTAGTATTCCAGCAATTCTTATGCTTAAGATCTTCTATTCAACAAAAGCCCTTGCTCTTTTTAGCTGAAGACTGTGGTCCAGAATATCAAAGATATAGCAAATACCTTCTTCCCCAGTGGCAAAGTTGTTGACATAGTGGATAACAAAATAGTAAGTATTTTCAGCTTAATTATTTTATTACTGTATGCTCTGACTACAGAATTAGAATGCTTCTGAATCTGGCCGTTAAGAACTTTCAAAGGTATTAATTTACAAGTTCTTAATTCCACTTCTGGAACAGAGCAAAAATGCTATTTCGGTCACTCTGAAATTTTGCCTTGTTGTCTACTCTGAATAAACCATCAAACAAAAAATGCAGGTTTCTTCCTCCTCTAATTTTTCCTATATCCTTTCAAGTTTGGATTAGTAACACTGGACAAATATGCAACAGCCTTAGTTACTGTAGCAAAACCCTTCACTGAAATTTTTTACCATGTTCTGGTTCTTTTAAACAGTAGAGTAAAATCAGGTTTTGAAAACTGTAATAAATGTCTGATTACAGGGACAACTTTGACCAGGCCTCACCTTAAAAATTAATTTGATTCTGATTAGAGTACACTTTGGCATGGAACAGGAGAAAGCAGGGTAGGGTTAGAGACAGCAAAAGGTCAGATCTCTACCCCATCTTTAGTTACAGCATATCCCTGTGTGCCTGAGTGGAGTGGACATAAATGCAGCTTTTGCAGGAGTGGACATAAATGCAGGTTGCCATGCCAATGGGTGAAAGTCAGGGATGCCCATAAACAGTGACATTGAGCTCCATTGCAGTTGAGATTTTAATATATACAAGTCCTACTTCACTTTTCTGTCTGTTGCTGCTGAGAGAGGCTGTGCTCATGTCCATTGCTCACGTCAGTGTTTTGATAAGAGTTTTACTTCCCTTAAGTGTATACTTATCTTCCAAGTACTCTGCAAACATCCTCAAGTTCTACAGGCTGCAGAGAAATTAAACACTCAATAGTTGGGAGAAAAGTGTGCCTGTTGAGGAGGCGTTTGTTGTAAGTTACAAAATACTGTTCATTTAAACATATATCATATAAAAAAACTTTCCCTTTCAGGCTCATTTGACTGCTACACTTCCTTATCCTTTCAATGAAGAGCTCCAAGGGATTGCAAATTCATCTGGGATTCCTTTGGGTAACAGTTTCCAACACTTGATTAACATAGTGGAAAGCTAGGAATACAGACTCATTTAAAATTAGTGTGTTTACCAATATGCAGTTAGTTGTAGCCATCTGTGATTTTAACAAATCATTAATTAAGTAGTTGAAGCACTAAATTACACCTCACCCTAAACAAAAACAGTGTTTTAGAGGAGAATGGAAAAAATCACATAAGCCTTTTATCAGGCTGGGACTGCTCCATGGAGCTGTAAGTTCTCATTCATAGGTTTTGGGAAGTGGAGCAAGTCTCAGCTCCTGTGCACCAAAATTTGAGGGAATCCTTTATTTTTTGTTGGTTTTGCACTCTGCTGTGTGTCTGCTGTTGACATAGAAAGAAGTCAAAGCTCAGTTTTCTGCTGTGCTTTATTTCCCTTGTGGTCCTTGCCATGTCCTTCTGCCTTCCCTGTGTACCTCCTGCAAAAGAATTCCAGGTGAGGAGTAGGCACTGAGTTCTTCCAGAACTGAGACAGAGAAGGACCACTGCCTGTTTGCACTGCTTGCCTCATACAGGAGCAGTACACCTGCTGCTAGCAGCTGCTCTTACATGGCAGTAGTGGTGCATGTAGCAGCTTTTTCTTTAAAGTGAATTTTATAGCTTGTTTTGGAGTTTTCAGAGGAGGAAGTAGAATTGACTGTGAGCTTTGTGCATGGCAGAAAGTCAGGGGATTCTGATCCCTCTGTTTGCTTTTCAGGAAGCTCTTGGTTTTGCTGAACCAGTCATTTTAAAGATCAAAGGAGATTTAAATTGAAATATTTAACAGAAATATTACAGAATACTAAATTTGCACTATGGTTTTTTTCTAAACATTTTTTCTGTTCGTGGCAAGTTTCCAACTATTTAACTTTGTTTCTTTTTTTTCTAGGGGAAATTGTTATTTTCAACATTTTTTATGAAATTTTTACTGTATGTACATCAATAGTGGCAGAAGATAAAACAGGTAATGCAATCCAAAATCATGTTAACAGTTTTCTTTTATGTAGAAGAGGGTCCACCTCAGTTACGCAAATACAGTCCTCCTCAACTGCAGCCAGTAAGGTCTATTAAAGAGACTGAAAGGTAATAATAATGCCTAAGGACTGATAATTAAAGGTATTCCTTGAGAAAGGGAATAAGAGTTTGTAAGTGTCTTAGGTTTAAAAAAAAGGACAAAAATACTTTCAAAGATAGTTTGGGTTTGGTTGGTTTGGGTGGTGAGTTTTTTGTGATTGGTTGGTTGGGAGTTTTTTAAGAGGTGGTATTTGATTTTTTGGGAGAAAGAAACACCAGTAAGACACCTGAAATTTTCTCAGTTCCATGCAGGATTTTGCATCTGGTTTCTAGATATTGCATGTGTATGCTGTAGAGAAAATGGACAGTCTCTTCTAAGAAAAAAGACTCTTTCCTTCTCCTACTTAGTTCTGCAGCCCTTGTCTGCACCCATTCCAACTTAGGAAGTTTCTAAGGGATTCTCAGAGGGCTTGCAAACATCTCACTTTTAGCGGAAGCTCAAGGTGTTGCCATTGCATTAAGATAATGTGAAAAGATTAGAGTCTGAGATGGACAGCAGTTTGCAAGATTACTTGATTTCAGTAATGGCAAAGCACTTCTCTGACCATTAAAAACCCATCTTTATATTATGGTTATGAAAAGGGCAAGTGAGAATGCTATTTTCCTTGCACACTTTCCCAGCTATTTGACTGCTTACTCATTTCTTGGGTTTCTAAGCTGAAATTTGTCTATTTCTTTGTAAAATTGTATTTAATTATTTGTTGTTGTATAGGGAAACTGTACCATGCCAGAAACTTGGATTTTGGACTCTTCCTAGGGTAAGTACTTAAACTTGTGACTTTTTTTTTAAACCCAAAGAAAAGCAAGCTGAACTTTAAGTAGCTGTATACATTCTTTCAGTCTTCTTTGGATATCTGTAAGGCTGTGACAAGTAATTCTCCATTGTGTGTTGTGAAAAAAAGGCTAAAATGAAAAGATCAGGATGTTTTGCTGACCGTATGTCAAACTGCATCAAGAACAGCTGTGTTTTGCTACTTAATTTTTTTTCTCAGCTCCAGTTCAAACTGTGTCAAACCAAAGAATGGCCCATGTAACCTGACCTCTGTGGCACAGTATATGTTGTTCTTTACAGGATGGGATGAAGCATCAATTTTAATATTGGAGTGAAATGGGGATTGGATTGGGGCATTGGGTTTTAATGATTTCCTCCCCACTCCTTTCCCCCAGATACTGTACTGTGTTCCACTGACACTTCCATCATTCTTCATTTCCATACAAACTCTGTAGTTTGTTGCCCAGCACTCATTAGTTCTTCTTTCATGCCCTTGATCAGGTAGTTCAGTATTTGCTTTTATTACCCCAGTATATTTTGTCACATCTAAAATCATTCATCCAGATGATGCTCAATGCACAATTGGAATTTAAATGCTCATCTTCATTAAAATTCTTACCTACCTATTAAAAACTCACCTATTGTCTACTGTGACTCCACCTGTCCCTTGGTTTGGCTTGTGTTGGACTTCTCTGACTTGCCAGAAATACTGTGAACATGCTTCCTGAAAATTAAGCAAACTTTCAAAGCTGCTCCCAGAGTCTGGATTAATTCCAGAGAATTTAATGGTCTGCTAAGTGCTCTGTATCAAACTTTTGCCTACAAACTGGTCTGGCTAATCTTACAAACTAGAATTGGTGCTTCCCTTCACATAGAGCAAATCCAGTAATACATGGTTTCTTTTCTGCCTTTGAAAAATAAGAATTCAAGGTTTGGTGTCACAGGCAGTACCTGTGGCTCCCTTTGCTAGCAGGTAGAGAACAAAGTTATTTGTTGAAAGCAAACCAGCTGTGATGGTGGTGCTGTTTAATCCTGAGCAATATATATGCTCTTGCTTCAAACAAAACTTAATTCTTTTCACTGCCAGCCTGTGCATTTAGTCTTCTTAGCTGTTCCTTGCTGGTGCTGCTCAGGTAACAACAGAGCAGTGATCTTGCCTGATGTGAGTAAGATCAGAGGACAGGCATTATACACAGGATGTCTGCATGCTGTAAAGGGAAGCTTCGAAAACTACTGAGGGAAGTTTCAAATGCTGTACTGTCTCCTGCAGGTGGGATGTTAAAAATAATTCCTGGACGTTAACTCGGGAACTGAAGCCTTTAGTGGTACTCTTGGACTTTCAGAGAAACAACAAAACAGTGTTCAAGTCCACAAATTTTGCAGGATACATAGGCATGGTGTCTGGAGTCAAACCAGTAAGTATGGGAATGGGGCCTTGTCAGTTGGTTACAAATGCTTCAGACTTTCCTTTAATATTTAAATTTTTCTGCTTTCATGCTGTGCCTTGAGATGTTTTCCAGTAAATGATTTCTAAATTGTTTCGGCACACAGCATAGCTACTTGATGACAGATAAAAGAAAAAAAATGCTGCGCCCTTCCTTGTGAAAGGAGATTGCCTAAATGAAATGTTTGTTTGGACAGTTCTTAAAAACAGCATTGAATTCTGAATATGAACAGGAGTGAATACAAAGTGCTGAAGTGGTTAGAGTTTCTTGCAGGCTAATAGCTAATGCTGTGATCCCAGAGGGGAAACAGCACACCTGTGGTATTTAATTCTTTCTCCAATCCTTCTTGGAAAAGGCAGTCCTGCATTTTAAGAATTTTTTGTTGGGTTTTCATTTAATAGACACCTGAAATTTGGAGTTTATATATATCTTAAAAAACAGCAGTACAGAACTATATCAGGGTGTCCAACTTGCCACAACTTCTCCTTTTCTATATGCTCTATCTTCTGTTATAGGTAGACTTTCTTCTTGTAGGGCATTTCTGGCATAAATCCCTGCATTGTATCCATGTATTTTTGTATTCTGCTCAAATAAATTAGGAGGATGTCATTCTGAAAATGATTCAGTGTAGCTAAATTCAGTTTTTGTCTGAAACATTATTTGGAGAAGACTGAGATTTGAGTTGGAAGTTTGTGTTCTAGTTAGCATGGACTGCAGTGTGTGCAGATGCATGCCCATGCAAATAGTAGTAACATAGCAGGGTGTGCTTAGCACTGGGACTTAAAAATCTGCCTTCAAACTAGAATAGTACTCAGAGAGATGAGAAGAAGGTGACATGCAGCAGGAAAAGGAAAACTGCTAATTCAGCAATGCAACACAGACCAAGAGGAAAAAATGGCCACAGGCTTGACTTGCTTAGCATAAAAGCATGCCTTGCTGACTGCCTGCCAGGTCAAAAAACTAATTTCTACTTATTGAAACCCTGATAAATTAGGTTCTTCTCTACATGAGCTTGATCTTGCAGCCTGTTACTCGAAGGGGAAGAGTCTAACAAACAAGAAGCTCAATTGACATCTAAATTGCAATATTGCCTCTTGTTTATTACTGGTACTTGTGGGCTGGCAATGGCTGAAGGTTGGCTTGTTTAATGCTTTTCAGAACTTGTTCACTCTGACAATGAATGAGCGTTTCAGTCTTGATGGTGGTTATGTGGGTGAGTAATGCTCATTTCTTTCATTATTTCTGCACAAATTTTCCAGACCTTGGGCAAACCGGTTACCTTAATAAACAGGCACACAAGTGGTGAAAAGATTGCAGACGAGTTAGATAAAAACCAGCTTATTTTAAAACCAGCTGTGAAAGTCAGAATAGCATGAGTGAACTGTCTAAAAACAAATTATTCTGATATTTTGCAGGAATCTTTGAATGGTTTCTTGGTAGAAGAGATGGTATGTGGATGGGCTTTCTTACAAGAACTGTATTAGAGAATGCTACAAGGTATTTCCTCTCCCTTTAAATATCATGCTCCTTTAATCTGCTTTGCATTCAACTAACATGAACACTGTAAATGTATGCTTAATATCCAGTGATATAGATACCTTCCTTGTGGCCTTAACTTTAAATAGTTCTGGTGTTGCTGGTACTCTGGAGCATGAGACAAAGCATCACACATGATCCCTCAAATATTTTTTCTCAAATTTCTTTTTTCCTGATGAGCCTGTTGCTAATCTAAATGCATAACAGCATTCTGCATCAAAGCACATCCTACAAGTACTAGTACATTGTAGGAAGTAAGCAGAAACAAAGCTGGTATGCAATAAATTAATTCAGAGCAATATGACAGAGTATGTCATCATTTTACTCACATTTTAAGTGTAGAAGTGCAGAGAGCACCTCTAAACAATCATACTTTAAGTACAAAATGAGACGAGAAGCTTTGTTCCTTTATCATGATCCTGTTTCCTCATATGTGCATGAAAAGGGAAGAAGGGCTTAACTATCCAAACTTTTCCTGGGTCTGTGAAACTCGCTCTTCAGTACTTAAACCATTTATAGCATTTAACAGCCCAACATTATCTTACCCACAGTTACCAGGATGCAAAAGACAGACTGGCAAAAACAAGACTGCTGGCTCCAGCTTACTTTATTCTGGGTGGAAAAAATTCTGGAGAAGGGTGTGTGATAACTCGATCCAGGACAGCTGCTCTGGATATCTGGGAGTGAGTATGCTTGACCTGACAACTGACTCAGCCTTCCAGAAGAGGACAGGTTCCACCAATAATTGTGTGCTCTGTTTCTTGTGACCTCTGTTGTACAAGAACTCACTTCTTTTCCATCAGTGAAAAATACCACAGCAAGCCTAAAAAATAATGCAACTGTATATAGTATATATTGTATATGTGTACTTGCTATATACTTAGAGAAGCAAAACACAAACTTAGACCTCTTTTCCAGCCTTGATATCAAGAAGGGTACATGGTATGTATTAGAAACCAACTATGATCGCTGGAAGCCTCCACTGGTGCTGGATAATCGTAGAGGACCTGCAATGAAATGCCTGAACCAGACAACACAAGAGGTAAACATCCTCCAAATACCTCATATCCTGCTGGTCTGAAACTCCCAAGTTACAGTCCTGACCTGATACAGCCAGGAGCATTCAGGTTATTTTCAAGCACAGCTGTAATGACACAAGTGGCTGATGATTTTGTGGTAACTTCTCTGCTTCTGGGTTAGAAGAAGCTGGCTCTTTACATGGGGAAGGTTTGTGGGTTTTTTGTGTATTTGTTTGGGTTTTTTGGGGTATTGTTTTGCTTTTTGGTTTGGGTTTTGGTGGTGGTTTTGGGGGGGGGGATTGGGTTTTTGGGATTCTTTTTTGGTTGGTTGGTTTGTTTTAGGCTTTCTTTTCATCTGGGTGGGTTTTCTGAAAGTATCTTCAGCAGCTGCATATGCAGGAGGGTACACCCAGAGATACCTTGAGAAAGACTTTTGGTGTTTTTAGGGTAGTTTTACCAGTGAAATTCAAATACTCACTCTGGGGCAACAAACACACTTAAGTGTGCCATGCTCTACTAAGATCTGGTCTGGTCAAATTTTTGCAGCCCACATTCTTCTGATATCAAAGTGTTATGGGTATCTTGTACTTTTAAAGCTGTATCTTGTTATTTGAGTAAGGTATGAAAAAGTTAGTTCTCAGCATTTACATCAACAGGTAATGCCCCTTAATATCAGTGTATTATTTTCTTTCAGAATCTCTCCCTACCTGCTATTTATGATGTTCTCTCCACAAAGCCTGTGCTCAATAAGGTAATTTTTGCAGGACGTTTAGAGTGGGGTGCAGACCACTAACTAATGTACATATAAGGAGGAGGCTTCAGTGGTGCATTCAGGGTTTTTTAGGTGAAAACATGTATGTAAAACAAATTTCGCATTACTTTGTGAAAGCAAAATATAATTGCTAGAACAGCTATTTCCCAAAGGCTGTACAGCTTTAAAATTCTCTGTAGCCTGAGCCCTTTCCTCGTAGCTGGCCCTGGTTTGAGGCAGCAGCTGCTCTGCAGACATCTTGAGCAGCCTTCTAACCAGAATTAATGTGTGATCTATGTCTTTGTAATTCACCTAAAACAAGTTAATATATCTCATTATTTAGGCATACTACAGGCACATTACTCTTGCAACACGAGAGGTTTTAGTCTGGAATTGAAATTTTTGTGTTTAGGAAAAAAAAATCTGAAGGAAATAGTTTAAGAGTTCTTGAATGATGAAGTTTAGTTCCTGTGTTAAAGGGAGGCAGCATTCTTGACTGAGAACACAGACAATTCATACTTGCATGTTGTTGACTGAAGAAGGTAAATGCTCATTTTAGTAGAACTGTTCAGCTGCATCAGAGAGAGTTTTTCACTAATTCCTGTAATGTGGTTTATTTTCTTTTTCTTCTTCCTCCTCCTGCCCATTAGCTGACCGTGTGCACAACGCTGATGGAGGTGTACAATGGCCATACAGAGACTTACCTGCGGGAGTGCCCAGATCCCTGCAGTCCTTGGTAGCCCTGTACCTCTCCCTGTTGGAAGCTGCTTGTCCCAGCTGGCAGTCCTCCACGAGAAAATGCTTCTGGAAAGATACTACTCAGTCTGACTCCTTTCTTCAGAAATCTAATGGCTCTAAAGAAATGGCAAAGTGCTTCTAACAGTGAAGGACCCTATCTCACAGCAGACTTTCTTGCTTTGTAACCGGCAGTTCTGCTGACAAGAAATGTATCCTCACGAGTGTCTGGTGTGATTTCAGCCATTTCTGCCAAATGAGTTTCAGCAGTTCGTTCTAGATCTCTTCAGTCTTGGCAGTATTCTTGGTGTGTTGTTGGTTGGGGGTTTGTTAATTTTTGGGTTTTTTGGTTTGGTTTATTTAGATTAAAATAGTTCTAAAAAACACAAGTTATAGTGGCACCTACCAAACATCAGAAAGAATTGGGTGTAAGAAGACCATCTGGTACAATACAATTCTGTTATTCTTTCATAAGCACTTAAAATTTCTTGCTATTGTTCTGGTATAATGTGAGGATATGTCTGATATGCCCTTTTATAAAATAACCTACCAAGTGTCATATATAGTCACAGAAACAAGGTCTTGGGGAAATATCTGAAACAAGATCTGAGCCAAGAATATCTTGCTACTGATTTATAACTTGTTTGCTGAAATTCTTTCTTGGCCTGTTAACAAATGTGGTTTTTTAATACAGATTTTTCTGTTGTCTCAAAAAAATACTAATTCAATAAAGAAAAGATACTTTCTTTCACCAAAGTACACATGTACTGGTTTCATACTTCAGTCTGAGACATCATGCATGTTAGATACCACAGCGCTTTCATTTCCAAATAGACTGTGTCTGAAAAACTGATTTCTTCTGATTTTGTAAACTGGTAGTTAAAACTATTATCATAATAAGGCAGTTGGGTTGTTTTGGGAGGATTTTGGTTCATTGGTTCTTTTGAAGGTGGGGAAAGGAAGCCAAGTCAGATTACACCATTGTCTGCAATTCGAGAAAAAAAGGTTGTTTAGAGAGAAGTAGTAGCATCCTAATATCCTAGGAAGCAGATAATGTAGGAGGCAGTAATTTTATCTGTGCCACTGGCTGCATAGCTGGGACTAGCTTACAGTTCCAGCTCCTGTGTTTTCTACACAAGAATGCTATTTACCAAATAATTTTAGCAGCTGATACAGAAACACTGCTTCTGGTTGAAGACAATGAAGTACTGATATTCTAGGCCTTAGAACAATGCCTGTAGTAGCACAGCAAGAAGCAGTTAAGGGGGATGTAACACTGACAAATTGAGGGCACACAGAAAGCAACGTCCCCTGATTAAACAAGGGCTAGTCTAGTTGTATATCTAATTTCTTTTTTAACTGAAGCATGCAAGCAGAGAGGTGTGTTAGCATTATTGTATGTACCAGGGTCCATTTTTAATCTCAACTATGAATATTGAAATCTCTTGAACCCAATATTAAATCTATTGAAACAAAACATAACAATACAATTTAAATTAGTGAAAAATGCATGTATGAAAGGCAGCTCCTGGGCCATTTGATTCATAAGAGACAATTGAACCAAGTCAGATGTTGCAGTCTGTCCTGTGAAGAGCCCATCACATGTTTCTGAGTGCACACCTTAACCTGCCAGGGGATTGTTAGGATTTATGTGGAATGAAGTTGTGTAACATCCATAATCAAATTACTGCGTAATTTAAAAATCAGTTTACTTGCTTAATTAGTCTTGTCCCACTTTAGCATATGTAGAACAAGGCAGTGTAGACTAGTGACAGTTATTAAGTAATGTCCCTTGTGCAAGACAATCCACATTTCCACACTTGAAATTGCTTTACAATTGCAAAAGGACAGCTAAATTCTATAAATGTCTGTCCAGAGCCTGAATGCCTATGCTGCTATTGACTAAAATAAACAAAGCTGTTTAAAAACAAAGCCCTCAACAACTGTCTTACTGTGTCTGCCTTATTATACAAAAAGTGATGAATGTGATTGTTTATTGATTTAACCTTCACCTGTCAAGTCTAAAAGTTTTCTCAAGCCAGACAAAAAAAGTTTAATTTGCTTTTGTTACAGATAGACATACCTATTTTTAATGTCAGTTTACTGCCTTCCCCCTGCTGCTGCTGCTCTAGGCACAGCAACCATTCCACTGAAGAAATGTTTTGCAGCTACTTGCAATGTTGGGATTTTGTTTAGCTGCCTTTTATTTTACGTAGAAAGATACAATGGCAATGGGTGTGGTTTTTTAATACTGATTTGCTGCACACATAGTTGAGATCTCTCACAAACACTGAGGCAGTGGTCTGATTACTTTTTCTTAGGTTTGTTTTTTTCCCAGGTCAAGTAACCAGCCATATCTACTTTTCTCTCTAAGTTTACATAAGAGATTTATGCAGCTTTCCTAACTCTGCTGTGAAAAACAATCAAATCGTTGCAAAAAAGGTGAATATGTGAGCAACAAGAAAAATTTTGATTATTACTGCATAACATAGTTCTAGAAAAACCAGCCTCAGTCTTAGCTTCTAGCACATTTACTGTCTATGTAAATACAAAGAGTTAATCCAGTTTACTGTAAACTAGATAAAATAAGGTGTTACACAAGAGACCAAGCTGCTTGGGTGCAGGCATTTAAATGATAAAAAAAAAATTTTTCACTTTTACAGTTTTAGGAACCCATGCAATGAAGCCCCATACCATTTCAGAGGAAGAAAGAATGTCATCTCCCATGTTAAAAAGCAAAATTTTGGCAGTTAATGAGGACATGAGAAGGCAGGAATTTGAATCTTAATCAAAATCAAGCAGTAGTTCTGGGACACACGTGCAAGTGAGTTTGCTTTAGAGTCAATTACAAGTCAAGGCTTTGCTTAGAAGCAAAACTCCAGAGCAGGGCCCATAGATGTCCTGGCAAATACCTCCAAGGAAAGCAGCAAGAGCAAATATAAGATTTTCAGTGGAGTGAGCAGGCATGATGAAGAGTGGATGGACAAGCAGCAGGTGAGAGCTTCAGGCAAGCTCCGCAACTAACAATTAAATAAATACTCCTTCCTCCCAGCACAAGCTCATGTCCTGCTTTCACACAGCCAGCTCCTTGGGCTATAGGTGCAAGGAGAAAGAAATGCAAAGAAAAAGCTCAGTTTCCTCTCAGTGGCTGGCAACAGCAGCTTATGACAAGATCCTGCTTATGGCATGGATCATCAGACGAACTCTTCTGCTTTTGGAGGACCAGAACTCTTAGTGAGAAGGGCACACCCAAGCTCTCTGAGCAGTAAAACCTCTCTCTCATCCTTTGGACCAGAAGAACAAGATGAGCCAGAAGTAATGCTCAATCAAAGAAGTGGCACAGGCCACAGTTTGCCTTGGGAAGAAAACTGCAGATATTTATTCCTTTTTTATTAGAAGCTGCCTTTGACAGTTAAGAGAGTCTGAAAACTGAACATACCAGCTGGCCAAAGGCTGTGATCTAGAACCAAGCAGACTGTGTGGTTGTTCCCTCGAGCTCTGCCTGCCAGTTTTTCAGACCATTGTAACTTGGCAGAATCAAAGATTTTAAAGGTCCTTTATAACTATGTCTGCTCCCACACAGTTATCTACAGGAGAGGACAATAATTAAAAAGGAGCTAGCCTGTTTACATACCAAGAAGCACTATACTTAGGACATTTTCTGATCTACAGTGAATCAGCTCTGAATTACATTAATTGTATATGGGACAATCAGTCTAATCTGTTTTGCAAAGTTTGTTCTCCTAGCTCAAGGGTTACACATGAGCAATAGAAGGATCCCAGTAGTGAGACTGCCTCTGCTGGAGATTCTGCATTAAGGTAACTCCAGTCTTTGCTTAATGTTTTGTACTGTTAGTCTTGTCTTTCTTTTAAACTTGCTAAGTTTTCTCTATTTTGCAGATACACAGTGTAGAAAAGAAACCCAAAACATCCTTAGGTTTTCTTCTCTTTATATTTCAGTGAAAATGGGTCATCTCAGTAAGAAAGATTTTTTTTTTGTCTGCACTAAAAAAGATTATATCACAAGCACTGAGTTGTAGCAAAGAGTTGCTGTCTAGTTTTTAAAGCGGAACTTTAATTCAGGTACCTGGATTAGACATAGTCTAATGTTTGGATTAGACATAGTCTTTTCTCAGGCTACACCCACCATCTGAATTGCACCAGTATTTAAACCTTTGAGTGGTTACATATAATTTGCATCTGCTTAGTTTCCAAAATGCTACATTTACATTTCTGCAAGAGGTCTACATGCACCATCCCCTGAGAGCTGGAAACAGTTCTCTTAAGATGGCCATATCCAGCTCCATGAACCTTTATGCCTTCTGTGTGAACCAGGTGGGAAAAAGAAGTAAATGTGACTGGATGGAAAGGAGAAACTGAGACTACTCAGTTGATTATCTGCCTCCTTCCTATCAAGTAGCCTGCAAGTGCAGTGCATGCCCATATCATTCCAGATAAACATCCCAGCCACCCAAATGGGTTTGAAAGGAAGCCAAGTGACTTTGCCTATCCCCGTCTCAAGCTCCCACTTTCAATAATGTCCATGTTACACAATATCACAACAACATACCAGCACAAATCCTACTTCCCACGGCCCTTGGTGTCAGGGCTACCTGCAGTCTGAAATACTTTATTTTTTTTTAATAAATACCAAAATTTATTTTTCTTTTTTTTTTTTCCTTTTGGCTTGGCTCTGAGTGTGCAGAGCTGAGCCAGCACCTCTGTCTGCTACATGGGGGTTAGCTGTTCTTGCCAAAGGAGTTGTCAGCCACAGCATGACAGGTGACAGCCGTTTCCTGTTTCTGAAAGCACTGTTACCAGCCACACCATCCCTCTCCTTAATTTAGAAAGCTGTTTTGTTGTCATCTGGTTCTACACTTCCACAGGCAGGCTGAGGGCTGTAACAGGAATAACAGCACTGAGGTTACACGACACTTTCCTTGTTCAAACCACTGGGCAAGGAAACCCACAGGAATTGTTTATTGTAAACATTTCCCACAGACTAAACCCAACAGGCGGCAGCAAGCAGTCTTGCTCTCCTGCATTTTCTGCTGTAACATGGCAACAAAGGAGTATGCTCAAGAACCACTATATGGAATGACGTATAGCTCTTCAATGTTACCCAGTGGACATTCTACATTTGCAGTTGAAGATTCATGCCAAATATACTTCTGAGCTCTGAGTATCTGCCAAGTGGATTCTTATAAATGATGAAACAAAAAAAAAAAAAAAAAAAGAGCAATAGCAGATTTTTTCTCAGCATACAGGATGAAACCAATTTCTGCTACTATAAATTACAAAGCAAGACCAGAGCTAATATCAGGGATTTTTTTTATAGTCACCTCTTCTTGCAGTTTCTAAAAAGCAGTCTCAAACCTTTAGAGTTTTTGAATCTAAATTCCTGGTTACAACTGTTAAAATATGTGGGGGTTTCTTTTCTGGTATCCACCAATTCTCAGAGGCACTACCTTCTGTAGTGACATTTACAGATGCCAGTCCCACAATCTGTCCTATGCAGACAAACACCCACACCTTGAGTCCTCAGTGGACCCACATGCCTGGCAAGTCAGAGAGTCAGAAATGCAGCAACAAACAGCAGTAGCAAAAGCACAATACCTGCTGCAACATGTGCAGTGGAGCTGTAAGTCACATCACTACAAAACACCAGCCTCCACTGTGCAGATATAAAAGAAGTTCTGAAAGAAGCACAGATTTGAAATGAAATGTGATGACTGCAATCCTAATAGAATTCAGTATTTTAGCCCTGTACTGTACAATGTCTGGCAACCTTATTTCAACATTGTTTTTAAACAGAGATATCTAATCCATAAAATAGCATCCATAACTTTGTCTTCTAGAAAGGTACAGTGAAAAATTGCTCTTTCTTTCCTTTTGAAGACATAAACCACCTAAAAGGATTAATAAGTAAAAATATGGGAACTAGTAATGACTCCAGTTTTTATTTTAAGACACTAAAATTTCCAGTTTGGTTCGGTTCTGAAAGCTTCTAAACAAATTATGTAAATTACCTATCCTAAGTACTTCGTTCACAACAACAACAAAAGGAGTTAATGATTATGTTACTTTTAGTCTTCTAAAGTTATGCTAATGAAAACACTAATCAAAGATTGCAGTCACATTTTCAGTCCTTGCCTGTTGTAGGTGGATTTCATGGAGCAATAAGATTTATAGCTTCATCATGACACAACATATATAAGGCTGAACTCACTCAGTTGCTAATGAAATGTGATTTGGGGACTCTTGCATCAGCTGGGTGATGATTAGGGCTTATCACAGATAGGTCTAGGAAAAGGCTGGGAAATACTTAAAGTTGTTTTGCAGTTACATTGAGCTCTTAGGAAAGGAGCAATTTCTCTACAACATCAGCCTGAAGTTTTCTGCCCATACAAGAGAGGTAATGATAAGGATTTTAACTGATTTGTAAGTGATAGGGTTATATGAAGTCTGGCAAAATCCTATCAAATCTTTATGGTTTAGTGCCTTTCAAATTGTGAGATGGGTACTTTGTCTTCTCAGACAGCTCAAAAAAATGTTAATTAAGCAACTGGCTTCAGAGAAACCTTGCAAAACTTGCTCTATATGATGCCTCTTGACTTGAAATACTGCTTTTAATAGTTGCCTGCTGGCACAACAAGCAACTCTGTGTAGGTTTCCCACAGCAAAAAGGGGATCCTAAATGTAGTTTCTGATTATGGGAATGGCTCCATATAAACTATATGCAGCAGGGCTACTCAAACATCTAAGTTATTGAATAATTTTTAAAATAAGTGTTTTAAGAAGATAGCTCCTACCCTCATAAAAATAAATACTTTAAAAGCAGAGGAAGTTCAAAGTTAAACTCTTTGACTTCTAGAATATCTTGTCCATACATGCTATCAGCTGGGGGGGAAAAAAGGGAGGGAAGAATCTACGTGAGTAGCAGAATACCTGTCTCCTTAACACAGACTGTAGATCAGCTGCAGAGCAGAATTCTGTTTAAAGCCCTTCTCATTTCAGAGGGCTACACACTTCTTATTCCTTTTCTTGGTAAGTGTGGTCTCCAGCTCCTCTCAAAAGAGAACTGCTGCCTGTCAACTGAAAACTACACAATAGCTTTTAAAAAGCAGTAGTTTTCATGAACTGTGAGATTTCAAATTGGGTGATTAAATGATGAGAAGTTTGTCAGAGTGGATTGGAGAAATAAAACATCAAATATAGCAGAGCACAGTAGAAAAAGCTTCCCTCTATTTTTATTTTAAGTAATTTTTATTATAAAATACATCTGAAGTTCATTCTTTTGTAGCCTAAAGGAAGGTTTCTTGAGAGGATTTTTTTCCGTGAATGTCTCTTATTCAGGTCAAATTCAGTCATTTTTGTAAAAGAAAGCCATTTCCTTTTCTATTGAACCAAAGGCTTGTATATTTAAAATTCCCCTGCAAGTGGACAGTGAGTTCTATGGATTTTTTTTTTTTTAAACTTGTATCCCAGAATATGTTCATAATATTTAAAGTATATGTTTATGTGTGGCAGGGGGCGAGGTTAGGCTCTGCTGTAGGAGTGTGGTGGGGTTTTCTGGAGTTTGTAGGGTTTCTGTGTGTTTGGTTTTTTTGTTTTTTTTTTTTTTATGACTATTTTACATGGTTGTAAGACTGTGCCTGACAAGCTTTCAACATCAAAGTGCTCAGAAACACTTCAGAGTAGTGCTTGCTTTAGAGATGCAAGTACGCAGTGCTAGTCTGAGCTAAGGAGTCATCCAGAAAATTCATAGGTCAGCAAACCTCCTGCTTACAGTTCAGGTCCTACTTCTTCCCTAATGATGTTACCTACTTATCACACTCCCTTTGAAATAATTTCATTCTGTATTTGACTTAGGTTAAGAATAAAGACTCATGAGAGCTGTACCTAATACAAGTCCTTTGAGTGCCAGCATCCTGCTGACATACTAGCCAAGAACTAGATGAAGAAACAGTTTTGTTCTTTTTGTTTAATACTGCCACAATCCAACTGGAGGTCATATGACACAAACCCACATAGAGGGCACCCCAGCCCTTTCTGAGATGTATCCCAGACCAATGCACTTGGGCAGTAACACTCCCAGTACAGATGCTGGAGCTGGGGCTGCCCTTGGTGCTCCTCAGCAGGGCTGGGCTGGGCTACAGAATTCCATGCTGGCTGCTTTCCTTTGGGCCTGTACTGAAGGCTGCAGTGCCTCCATTCCAGGGACTCTGCCCAGTGTGGAAGGACAAGGCTCAGTGCTCTCCAGAGCACTTCCCTGAGGAAACTCAAAGCCATGCTACTCTTCTCTGGAAGTGGCTGAAGATGTTGTCTATCCTTTCCTTATGGCTAACTATAAAGCACTGCACAGAAAAAAAGTTCAAAATTAGGCCAGAAAGAGGAAGAAACAGAAGCATCTGTTACCATATTTTTCTGTGGATTAAATGTGTTAAGCCTCTTTTGAGGATGAGGGCAAAGGAGAAGTGAAAGAGTAATACAAAAATAATAATAACAAAAAGAACAACTTTTAAAAGTGATTATTTATGAAGGCTTTTGTCAAAAAGCACAGTAACGCTGCTCTTAGTCTGGGAAAGATTGTCAAGGAACAGACTGATGTTGCCAAAGCTTCACTCCTTACTGCTTTTAACTTTAACTCTCTTAGAACAGAAGAATTTGGGTTAGGAGGAGGTTCTGGAGGCTACCTGGTCCCTTTCTCATGGCAAAACTACTCTCAAAGCCAAGTCAGTCCTCTTCAGCTCTTGTCCTCTTGGAGTACACAGACTCAACCTCTTTCCTGGACAGCCCATTCCAGTGTTCCCTCACTTTTCCTGTAGGAAATTTAGGTCAGTGTGGTGCTATCACCTTCAGGGTTTCCAGACTCAGACCAACAGGTTTCCATTGCCTTTGTTTTCCATAAAGTGCAGCCTGTGAAGTGCAAATTTAATTATAGCCCAAGTACTAGGCTAGTGCAAGTGGTTCTGTTTGTTTAACTAGGATTTCTGGTAAAGGTTCCCTGGAAGCTCTGATAGCAATATGCAGTTACCTGGGCTGGAGCTTTACCACCCTCTGCAGTGGGTACCAGGGCTGGATGTAGTGTGCCATAACATGCCCTCCTCTACCCTCCCAGCTCCTGACCCAGTGGCTACACCAGCACTTTGGCTGTGCATTGCATGGCTCCCTGCAAAACCATCTGGCTAGAGGCAGTGGTGTCAAACACTACTGTAGGATTTTAACATGCCTCAGAGAAGGAAACTGGCATTTGGCTTTGTTGAAACACATCTTAATTTTTTTTTCTTCTACCTCCTTACAAATAAGAAACTGTTAGAACAGTTGGACTGATTAAAATTAGTTACATTCTCGTTAATGAGGAATGTGGCCAGAAGTCCTACTTCTAGATGAGAAGAGCACTAAGGGATAAAATGTGCAACCCCAATTACCCTGTGCTGAGGGCCAGATAACTTGGAGCATCCTGTGCCCCAGCTTTGCAAAATCTTTGTCTGATCACAGCAGCCAGCAGAAATATCACAAAGAGCATGTGAACAGGTTCTCAAATGTCTCTTGTTGCTTTACAAGGCTGATACAGTTTCAACTAAGATTTCTTGTCCTGAGCTTTATTTTTGAAGGCTTTACTTTTACTTCTGCTCTTATCTGGCTGGCTGTGAATACAAACAGGCTGACCTAGACATGTAAGTTAAATGTGCTGTCTTCTGGGAGGATTATGAACTTTCTGTAACACACTTTCCTAGATATCTTCCTTTTACACATTTTTTACAAAAAGAGGATTTTTACACAAGAGGATATCAGTATTTCAGGAGTAAGCATTGCACTTCAAGATTAGACAATTTCTGATATACCTATTAATACCTTCCCCATCCCCAATGCAGGTTAAGGATTTTACATTCCTCTATTCAGTGAAGACTCTTGCAGAAGTGCAGCACAGCAAATGACATGTTTTACACCTGCCTGTGAGGGCTAAGAAGTGTTTGCTGCAGCTCACCTTCTTTCTCTTTGCTGTACAGCACTTCTTCACTGACAGTGGTTCAGCTCCTGATGGAGGAGCACAACGCTCCCAGCGAGGTGCCGGCAGCCCTAAAGCGCCTGGCCAAATACATAGTGCGTGGTTTCTATGGTGTGGAGTGCTCCCTGGCCCTGGATGTGCTGATCCGCTACCCCTGTGTGAAAGAGGAGGACTTGTTACAGCTGCTCAAGTACGAGCGTAAGCAACTGCGCACTGCCCTCAACGCGCTCAAGGCGGACAAGCTGGTGAAGCTGCGGATGCGAGTTGAAACGGGGCCCAACGGCAAGAGCATGAGGCACAATTACTACTACATCAATTACAAGGTGCTGGTGGATGTGGTAAAATACAAACTGGATCATGTACGCCGGAAAATAGAAGCAGATGAGCGGGATTCAACGACCAGATCCTCTTTTAAATGTCCATCTTGCTCTAGCACGTACACGGACCTTGAAGTCAATCAGCTCTTTGATGCATTTACAGGTGCGTTACTTATATTGCTGATCTGCTATTATCTTAAAGAATAACCCTGATAGCACAAAACTGTTTCTTAAGTGAACTTTGCAATAAAAGCATGTTTGTTAGAATGTGCTTCTTGTTTGCTGGTGGATGAGGCCTGGAACAGGGGATGCTGGGAGGTAAGGGTAAGAGAAGTGCTGCCTCTATAGAACATGCCAAAAAAAATAAAGAAAAAAGGAAGACTAATTTTGAATGTACAAGCTGGAGTTGAGAATAAGATTCCAGGCCTCAGCTTTGCTTTGAACCTGGTTGAGTAATCTTAACTCATCCAAGTCTTGTGAGTCTCACTTCCTCATATGGAAATATGATCACAGTACTGTCTTTACTCTGCTTTGAATCTCTTAGTTAATCCATTTGTGTGGTCAGTCCTTCTGACTGACAAGTTGGACAAGATGGGTAAAACTGTTTGCAGTCACCTACTGTAATAAGCATCTTGCAGCTCAATGGCACCGCAGCAGAGCTGTTCCGTCACTCCTGGGCTAGGAAGTTGAGGCTTCTCACGGGTCAACACGACACATCCACAGCAGAAGTGGTGTCAGAGCTTGTGGATTTTTCTTCTCTAAAATCAAAATAACTACAGAGTATTATTTCAAAATGAGTCAAAATGGCATCATAGTGCAATACATTACACAGAGCACAGATATTGTGCTGACATGTGGGTCATGTGATCTGCACAGGATGCCACAGCTAGGCAGAATGACCTTTATATATGACTAACCAGAAATGTTAATGGTGAAATTTGTGTTCTGCCAGTTAGCAAAATCATCCCTTTCTTCTAAATGGAGGGCTCTGTTGAGTTACTGAAATGCAAACATTGAAACTGGTGATGTATTTTCACAGAATAATTTTTAAGTTTGTTTTCCCAAAGACATAATTATGGGGTTCTAGCATGTACCTCGAGTTTGCTTCTGGAACAACTAAAACCAGATGCTACTTATGCTTGAAAAAGTCTTCTGTTACATTAAGAACTGAGAAGATGAGACTGGAGAAGGAAAAAATAAACTGATGATAGTGCATGTATATCCAGCCTAAATTTCTCTCCCAAGACATTTCTCACTTGCATAAAGTGTGTAATACCAGTCTGTCTCAAGGTTGCCTGTAGAATTGAGTTCCCCTAGTTAATGTGAAGAAATGGACTAAGCCAGAATACCTGGGTAGATGTCCAGACTGCAGGCTGCTTAACAACATCCTGCTGATCTTTTTGCATTCTATGAACATGAAAATGGAAAATGTTGCAGAGACTTTTCGCTGCACTTACTGCAACACCGAAGTAGAGGAAGATGGCTCAGCATTTCCAAAGCACGACACTCGAACATTGCTGGCGAAGTTCAATGAGCAGATCGAGCCTGTCTTTGTGCTGTTGCGTGAGACCGAAGATATTGTGCTGCCCTATGACTTGCTGGAGCCTCAGCCAACAGAAATACCAGAATTATCAGAAAGGTATGAACATCACCCTAGAAGTTCTGATCAATACAAATCCCCCCCAACAACTTAACAGTTGTAAAATCTTTGAAATACTGAACTTGCAGCCTATGTACTCCATTCTGCTTTGTTCAGTACAGTCAGCTGTTTAATGGAGAAGTCTGTAATATCTAAGGCATCCTAAATTATTGCTATACCTTTTTAATTTTTGATGCATTTTTTAAAGTAATTTATTTCCCAAATTACTCCTTCAGCTGTTCATAGCCCTTTCTTTGAGAAAATAGTATTTCTCTATTGGTGTGCTTCATCCAGAGATGCACTACTGAGGAGACCTTGCAAAAATCAATGGTTCAGAACCACTTGACTCTGAGAGGTAAAAGGGAATGTAAATTATTAAAGCACTTGTTAAAGCTAGTCTGCTGATATAACATGTTTTTGGGGGTTGCTCATTTATGATTGTTGTTCAGATTTTTTTAATGGGAACTGGGGTGGGAGGTTCTTGCCCAAATTCTACCTCTTCAAAATGTGACGTCTCATTCAGCTTTGATCTGAAGTTGGACTCAAGTGTGCTGGAATCCTGCAGCCACCCTGAAAAACGGGCACACAGAAGTTCTACTTTTGGCCTTACATACACCCAAAACTTAACTATTGATATCCAAGACTCAAAGCACGAGAAGAAAAGAAGAGACAAAGCAACTGAAAAGCAACCTATCTGGTTGTCACAGAGCACTGTGGAAGGAGCAGCAACAGCCACCAACAATAGTGTTGGTAAGTTTAGTGAATTCACCAATTAATTCTTCAGCCTTAGTGTAAATACAGCTTTCCCACTGAAAATGTAGTGAGCTTGGTTTAGAAGATACTGTTTCAATTCTGTGCTAGTGGTTATCAGATCTTAGTTTCCAAAATCTAGTTTTAAGACTGATTGAGGTTATATTCCTAAAGCCAGAAGTCAGGTGTGTCCTAAAACTTCTGGTTTTAGCCATGCAGTAATTTTAGTGGTAATCTTTACAGTGGAAACATCTGTATTTCAAGAGAATTCTAGTGGGAAAAAAGATCCAGAGTAGAAAAAAATCATCTATGTAGGATACCTATGTGATAACTGTAAATGCTTGATCCTTCTAACACTTGGTGTTGTGTATTAGGAGTAAATGCTTCTGAAGAAACTGAAGAAAATGTTAAAGAAAGTGTCACTGATAATGAAATCATCAAGACTCTTCTGATCCATGAATCCAAGTCATCATCTAGCACAGTCCAGGCTCCTATTGTGAAAAGCAAACTCCATGGATCACACAGTGATAGCAGTGAGTTTGAAGAGGATGCCAAGCACTCAAGAGGAGAAGGAATGAAAGTAGCAGGCAGCAACTTTGAACAAGAGGAGGAACAGGAAACTCTGGGTCCGATTTTAATGGTAGCTGGCCAGCCCTGTTCATATGGCCAAGTTAGTGAAAACCCAGAGCTTGTGTCTCTCATGACAAATGAAGAGAGAGACACTTATATAAAAGTAGGACAAGAAATGTTCCAGTCTGTCTTTGAGTAACTACTACTGTAGTAATATCCAACCTTGTACAGAATGGATGAAGGCTTCTGACTTATGTTCTTCAAAGTTTACCACTGAAGGGTTTTGTCTGAACTTGCTCTTAAGCAAGATGGTAATCCTGTAGTAGGTAACTACAGTTCAAACATTATCATTGCAGCCACAGCAAGTGTTGTTTGTTGTTGTAATGCTTAGACTTTGTGGATGATGTAATTAGTTTTGGAGCATGAATCATTTTGGGATACATTTGGATCTGATTAAAATAACATTTAAAAAGCAGTGATGCAATCTATAATAAGAAATAAATTATTCCACCTCTCTCCCAGAAGTAACAGTTACTTCCAGTAGTGAAAATGAGTTCAAATTCAGTATGAGCTGGTTTCATTCCATATGTGTGTTCCACTGGTGTGTTAGGTCACTCACTGTTCAACAGTAAAGGACAGGTGTCACACAGCAACCTCCTTCTAAGGGAAGAGCTGCTACTGAATTGCATTAGCAATAGATGAGAAGCAACTTTGGCCTCTGAACTTTCATCCTATGAATAATTTTTCCAATTCTTCATAGGCAGGGCACTATAGAACTGTCTTGAATGGTGAACTGTGCAAAGGGCACTGGACAGTAAAATGTAGCATTTCATTTGGGTCCAGATCAGTAAGGGAGCAAGCAATGTATCAAGCACAAGACTCTGCTTCTCCCATCTCACTCCCATACTCCTCCGTGTCCTTTTTAAGCAAGAAACAAATTCTGCTTGAACTGAACTACATGAGTACAAGGACTGGCATTACGCATAAGTGAGAGTTTAACTTAATGAGCAGTTCTGCTACTTGAGCAAGCGCTAATGAAAGTAGACTACAAGAGCACAAAGTAAAACAGAGGAAGGTCCCTCTGAATGTTAGGAAACACTTCTCTATAAGGGTAACACTGGCACAGGTTGCCCAGAGAGGTGGTAATCTCCCACCAGGAAGCTACTCAAACACCACGTGGGCAAACAGCTCTGAGTGGCTCTGCTGGCACAAGATGACTTTGAGAGGTCCCTGCTGACCATTCCATGATGAAACAGTAGAGAGAAGGTATGACCAAAGAAATACAATTTCAATGCATTTTGCATGTACACATACTGTTGGTTCTGACAGGTAATTTTCTGTTCAGTAGCTGGTGTGGGGCTGTTTTGAATCTATGCTGAAAATAAGTGTTGATACCTCAGGGCTGTTTTCCTTATTGCTGAGCAGCACTTGCACACAGTCCAGACTGCTTTATCACCCTGTGCCCCCAGCGAGAAGGCTGGGGATGCACAGCTTGGAGGGGATGCCACCAGGACACCAACCAAAGGGCTATCCCATATCATAGGGCATCATGAGCATATTGAGCTCAAAGAAGAAGGAACAGGGAACAGCTGGAGTAATGGCATTTGTCTTCTCAAGTCCTTGTTATGCATCATGGAGCCCTGTTTTCCTGAAGGTGGCTTAATAACTGCTTGCCATTTTGCTTTGCTTGCATGTGTAGCTTTTGCTTTACCTACTAATCTTTCTTTCAACTACAAATTATTTTGTTTCCACTCTTCCACTTCTCTCTCTGAGCCCACTGGCTGGGGAGTGAGCAATCAGCTGCTTGGTGCGCAGTTGCTGGCTGGGGTTAAACCCATCATTACAGCGCAAGAATTCAGGAATGGGTTGTGCTCAGGCTCTTTTTTAAGCTTAGAATTTAATGATTCAACAGATAAACTAGCCGTATTCCAAAACTGCACATATAATCTCACTCTGCTTTATAAAAAGTGTCCTCTTTTAGGTCTGAGTCATTCTTGTGCTTAATTAGCAATTAGAAGTTTGACTGTTTCAGTTTCACAGGTCTGCCTTTGTCACAATGTAGTTCCTTGGTCCTCAAAATGGTAACTTTTTTCTGCCTACAGTAGTACCACCAGTGTAAAGCCGGCAGAGTAACTAAACTATCATAAAACGTTTTGCTAATCTACTTTCATTCTTGCACATGAGAGGCATGTAACCATAATCTGCCAATTCAAAATTTGTTCATAAAACCTAGAGACACTCCAAACAAACTAGAAAAAAATCACAGAAGAATTACAATCTCATTTTATTTCAACTTCAAGCATATTTAGGCTTCACCATCACTATACTGTCTCCCACAGTATATAGCCATATTATCATACTAACCTGAAAAGCAACACAATCCTGAATTAAATATAACCAGTGCTTTTTAACTACTTTCAGAAAAGCCTTGTGTCTAAGGTAAACAGGATCTTTATAATGTAGCAGATGTGCTGAATAAGCTTCTTCTAGCTCAGTTTTATGACTAAATGTTATTAGCAACTCTGACCTGAAAAACTGAACAAAGTTTTCCAATCTACTTTTCTGTAATTCTGCCTTTACCTTGAGACTCCAGGAGGTGCTGACTTCAACTGTTTTTTAAAACATTGACTTTGTAATGAAATTTAGGAAACTACAATTAAAGTCAAACACTTTAGAACAGATTCTCCAGACCTTCAATTGCAGCAATTTTAAGTTAGCTATGAAAAGACATTAACATTTTCAGACAGGTTTAATCCTGAGAACATCAAAAGGATTCAACAGATGCAGAAAAATACAGCTGGTTTCTGCAGTAAACTATAACCCTGAGGTATTCAACTTCACCTCAGATAAATGTGCTGATAGAAAGGAATTCCACAGGCCATGAACAGGAACTTTTTTGTTACAGACAAGCTACACTCTAGGCTATAAAGACAACACTAGGTATTCTACTGTGTCTATACCTTGTATTTTGAGAAGATGAAGAAACTTGGAGAATTTCTTGCTCCAGGAAAATTAGCAGTGTTTCTTGTAAGAGAAGAGCAAACTGCTACAAGCATGCCAACAAGTCAATGAACTTCCAGCAACAAACTCAGCATACCAGTGTAAGCCAAAGAAAATTTTTCAAAAGAGAAAACTTACAGACAAGTCCAAACTTTATTTAAAACTACCATTTTGAACAATTTTAAAATTACCAAATAAGTCACAATAAAAAATAAAAAATTAAGACAGAAAAAGAACAGTGCAGCAAAACCGAATAGAAGTGGATTCAGTTCCAGCTGTTTAAACTGCCACAGGCAGAAGATCACATACCTATCCCTAAGAGGCAGCGTGTTAAAAATTTTACATTTTTATACACTTCCAGAATTCTGGGAAATTAGTACTGATCTTTATGCATTTGTATACATAGAGTTTATTAATGCAGACATCTTCGGGTAATTCTTATGCAGTTTGAGCTCCAAAAGTTTCTGTAAAATAAGAATAAAATCATTGTCTAATATTTACAAGGTATCAAACAGCTCATTACCACATTTCAACTGCTATTTCATCCTCACAAGCATTTTGAGCCACGGCTTACTTGAACAGCTACAGCCATCCCCCCATCCACAGCTTAAGAATGGCTTAGAGCTAGCTACAACTTTGGTGTGGCATGGCATTCTTGGTCAAACTGTTCCCACAGCAGCCCTGGGCATCAGTATCCACCACACGGGCACAACAGGCTTGTGCTGGCAGAGTTGTGACAAGCAGAATGCTGAACAGGCAGTGACCAAAATGGAAGGAAAGATGCACCTTTCCTCACACTTAGCTCTGGAAAAAAAATCTGTGCTGCTTGCAAATGCACTAAATAAAAAGCAGGTTCATCAGCTTATACTATTGGAGGAATTGGAAGGAGGCACACTAGCAGAGAACTGCTACTATCAGAATACCCAGTTCATGCCCCTTATATATGCCATTACTGTACACTCTACCAGAGAATTATAAGTCTAACAATAAAACAGAAGTCTTTAATACTGTAATTTTGTCACAATATTATAGGAAAAAAACAACATTATTTCTGACCTGAATTATAATTAAGTTTTTGTGTCTGCATAAAGTTTCTATCACAAAAGTACTGAACGGTCTATCAGGAAATTATACTGAGTGTTATTAAATCAGATAAGAGCAATTAGAACTTACAGTATTATTAAACCCAAGCTTGTGAAACAAGAAACAAAACTACTGCTCCATTTGAATACGTTTCAAAACCATTATGTTGTGACATGCACTTTAAATATATTAATTTTTATGACTTTATCAGTCACAGAATCTAAAAAAGTATATAGAAGGGAGATGGACAGCAAGATAAAATCCCTTCATATCAATACAACACTTTCAAATGCATGATAACAAAACACAATATTTTTACTGCACTACGGTAACTGCTTACTTCAATCAGCAATATTAAAATTCTAGCATTCCAGAGTGTTTTCCCAATATGTGTACAGAATATAGAAAAAAAATTACCAGGTTCTTTCAAAGTTTGGGCATCTCCGACTAATTCTTGATCTTGATCTCCACCTCCATCCAGTAATTCATCACACAAACTCTTGGTTTGGGCCTCTGTTTCCATTTTCTTCATTATTTCTGCCTTTGTAACAGAAAAAGCAAACCTGAAAATTCTGGATAATTCTTGCTGCTGTCTGGGTAACACAGACATTTACAGTTACACATGCACTTCTAAACAACAACTGCACAATTAACAGCAAAATACCTCTGAATACACAGCAAGTTTGAGGGGCAAGTCTTCAACTTTCACAAAGTCATCTTCATCAGATTTTTGACTTACATTTCCAGAACCAGGTTCCTGTGAATAAAAATTGTGGTATTTAGGAAGCGCTATTTTGTTTTCTTTTCACTCCAAAACTATTAAAGTACATAAAAAAAATGCACACATCAAATTTGCAGAGGGAAACAAAACAAGACTGCAAATCAGAAATAACACTGAAATAAAAAAAGCTTGTAATTTCTCTTGGATGGATCTTAACTGAAATATACACACATATTCGTTCACTAGCACAGGTGACTCTGTATCAGGGCTGCCAGCCATGGAGCTTTCAGAACTTGCACCAGATTTGTTTTCTGCAGATGTGGTATCTGATGTTTGAGTTTCATTCACTGCCAAAGATGAGCTTGATCCTTCAGTATTCACAGTGGCTGTTATAAAGGATTCTGGGGTATTGGCTATTGAAGCTGGTGTATTCTCCATGACACTGAGGTAATGATGCACAGCTGCAGCCACATCTTCACCTAAAACCACAGAATTACATTTCAACTAGGCAGAGATAGTAAAATATTCTGAACATGCAAAAATTATTATTATTCTTTTAAAAATTATGATCCAAAGCTACAAATAAGCAATGAAAGTGAATTATAGTCTCTTAGACAACACAAAGTAAAATATCAATTATTTGTACTCTTACACACTTAAGTATAAGCAATTTATCCCATGAAAGACTTGATTTCTGACTGAAAAAAGTTTTTTAAAAACCCACAAAAAACAACTACCAGAACTAAGTGACCTACTACAAAATATTCATTCTAGGTATGAGGAGCTATAATACAGAACAGTAAATACCTTAATATTTTGCCACTCTAATATTGATTCTTAGTCTACAAAAGAAGGCCAAGAACAGAACGAATGTTTGCAACAGAAAAACACAGGGAAGGTGGTAATAACAGTTACACTAGAAATAACATTCATACAACCCAGTAATGCTCCCTTCTTTTGATGGAAAAGCATCTCTTTGCTCTTAATCAGTTACAACTTTACTCACAGAAAAAAAAATTAAAATAGAAATTTCAATAACTAGAAGATGGTAGTAGCACAAAAAACAAGTACAAGACAAATCTAAACATCAAAACACTGTAACATGTATTAGTTCTGATACAGTTCTGTGCCAAGAGCTGCGACAAACAGCTAAAATTTTTGCTCATGTCAAGCATCAAAAACCAAATCTACCTAAGTAAGATTATCCTATTTTTCCTCTTTAAAAGGATTACTGTGTTAATACCAACACAGGTACATCCAGGCTACTGATACAGTTCCATGAAAAAGGCAGTCCAGTAAATTTGATCATCTTTCTCTTAGTTACATGCATCACAAGCACTGTCCAAGACAATGCTCACCATATCCAAATTCATACGGAAGTGTTACTGCATACAGGGCTTACCTTTAGCAGGTTCTTGTTCTGATGACAAAATCTCACTGCTTTTTGCCTTACTCAACTCTTGATTTGAAGTCTATTGAGGAAGGTAAAAATGACTTAGAACAAAATTTTACTGATCAGCTTCATAGCTTATTGGCTAATTTACTAACTAGAAACACACTGCACACTTGCTCCATGAATCTGTCTTTTCACTAGTTTGAAATAAAGCCAGCAAGTCCTACTTGCCAGGTGGTCAGTAACAGTTTGCAAAACTATTAACACTGATAGGCATGTTTTATCTGAACATTTTCTTTTCACTGCAGTAGTTCCTAGGAAAACTCTGGTTCCACTTAAAAGATCTACTGTTCTAGACTTAAAAGTAAAATGTTCCAGTTACATCCTTGCCTAATGTTAATACCTGTTGAGCAAACCAAAGTTTCAATAGATCATCAGTCTTATTTAATATGTAAAGAACTGACAATTCTCCAAAACAAGGTCACACATATTAAAATTTCAAGAAAACTAACAGTGAAATGACAATCATACCCAATAACATTTCACCATTGTTCCAGAAATAATTATCACAAAAGGGAGGAAAGACAAACAAAAGACATGCTAGAATACAAGAGTGATTTACTCCCAATTAGAACTTGATCTCAGCAAACACAGAGAAAGAACTACTTAAAGGTTTAAAATTATGGTTTTTTTAAAGTTTAACTTCTCACTTGCATCCATCCACTTTGGCATCAGCTGTAATAAACTCAGGTGAGGAACACCACATTTTGCATGTAGCACCTACTGGCATCATATGATTTCTTGTATTATTCTTTTACTTTCAATAGAACAAAAAAAAGTGCAAGAAGAAAAATGAGGTACACAGATGTATGTACTGAAAACGTGTGCACTGGCACAGGTTTGTTCTGCTTTTACAATTTTGTCTGTACCTGCTCATTTTCAGTTGTTTCACTGCTGGCTTGTAGTGATGTTTGCACATCAACAGGTCCCTCCTCAAATTCTATTTCTTCATCCTCATTCTCATCTTCTCCACTGCCATAGTTAGTCAGAGCTTGGGTTTCTGCTTTTGATAAACCTAAAGGTAAATCAATGTAAAACCACCTTTGAATTGCCAAATCCTGTTGGGGAATGTAATGCAATGATACACCTTACTTCAAAACATTCTTTAGGATTAAGATATAGTAATGGCTCAACTTTCAAAGATGAGTATGTTTTACATCAGCTATATTATGAACAAACACCCACGTTGGTGTGAAATGTCAAAGTTATCGAACAAGTTGGTGCAAAGAATGTAAATGGTAAGGGAATCCAAGCCAGAAGTAGTTGGTGTAAGACAAAAATTAGGACAATAAATAAATAAATGCAAGCTTTAAAGTAAAAGCACATTTTAAAAAGCCACATTATTTAAATGAAAAACTGCATAAATTTGCACAGCTTTCTCATCATTCAGGTTAAAGTCTGAGAAACTTGAAGTTAAGCTGAGACAGGATATGTAACCTAATGAATCTGTTTCAAATATATTTTTACAGATCTACTGATTATGAAAAAAATTACTTCCTCTAAATGGAATATTTAACCCTTGACGTAACACTAGGAAATACAGTACTGCAAAACTTTCACTGACAAAGTACTGATTATAAAATCTATGAGAGAAGGTGTTAGACAGCACTACTTCATGCAAATCCTGGTGTAAGATTAGCTGGTCAAAACTACTGTGGAAACACTGAATAATCAACTATATAAAAGTTCCTTACTTATTGCCACTGGACCACTTTCACTTTCCTCATCTTCCTCTTGATCAGATGCATCAGATCTAATATTTTCAGGCACTTTGTTACCAGCACACACTTCTGAGTCCGGAACCTGTTTAGCAGTTTCAGTCTCATCCTTGTCCTAAGAAAACACAGAATATTGTGCAATTTCATGTTTATCTAAAGACTACACTAAAGTTTCTGCATAAAGGAGATGTTTCTCAAAAGTTAAAAAGTATCTACTAAAAATCTAAGTAGTTTAAGTAGTCCTTACAGCCTTGAAATGAATACAGCAGAACAATACTCCTAAACAGAGCGTCAGAACATGGCACTGGTCAGCACAGCTTTCAAGCACCTCATAACTATTGAGTATGTCATTATCTGCAAAGGTTGACACTGATCAGCATGCTAGGTTAAAAAACCCTTTCAATTAGATTTGTCATTATCAAGAAGACAGACACACCTGAATTATTACCTTGCAGCAATCTCCCTGCTGAATAATTTGCTAAATATGCTGAATAAGAAAATTCTGCAATCCTATATGAACCTCAAAGTAAAGCCCTGAGTTTGGCTCCAAATGTTGAAAGGACTTGTCTACACTACAGCAACGATAACAAGTGATGTACAATTTCCTACTTTTACTTCCAAAGCAGTGTGACAGAAGCTCTAACCCCTAGAAGAAAGCACTGGCTCTACTCCCACACATGCCTACTCCAATACCTATATCCATTTAGGATAGCAATCAACATTCTGCTTGGTATATATACTTGTATCATTCCCTTGACTGGAGAAAGCTGAACATTCCAGCAGACTATTTAAAACTTCATACACAACACATTGCCCCAATGATATCAGTGGTTTTCAAAAGAAACTTGAAAATAAAAGGGACAAATTCTGAGCACTAACATTTCATACTCAGAGCACAGTCAGGCTTGCACTCTTGAGACCTTAAACACCACATGTCCCAGTTCAGAACATCTACCTTCTCCCCAAGATGGAAAGTAAATTAACTTATTCCATACCATTAAAAAAGAAAATGTTAACTGCTATAAATAGTTAAGCTGTTCTTAGAAATGCAAATTATAATTTACTTTGTAACTATGATAAAATAAATGACTGAAAATAACAGAAAGGAGATTAATAAATTTCTGAAGACTGGAAAATGGGCTGCTTACAGATACTTTATTTCTATGACAGACAGCAGTAAGACTAAGTGACCTATGAAATTATCTGAGGAATAAAGACAGTTGAAAGACATACACATACTTTGTCCTCATCGACATCTTCAACAGAAGAACAAACATCCACCTGGAGACTTTTTTTTGCCTAGAAGAAACACAAACTGTCTTCAATTCTAAACTGAAATAACTTGGAAATACTGAATCAAACTATGGCTTCATGAAAGCCAGGCTGAAATGCTAATCTTAATAAGAATTGCTATCTTTAAACAGTAGCAAGCCACAGGGACTTTTGTACACACAGATGTCTTCAAAATTTCAGAGTTGCAAACCATTAAAAAAACCTGTGCTAACCCTTATTATTTAAACAATTACGCTTATATTGGGCTAATCCTACAGTCTGTGGTTGAATCATACCTAGTGCATAGAATTAGATACATCATGGCGAGGGGGGTTGAAACTATATGATCTTTAAGGTCCTTTCCAACGCAAACCACTTCATGACATTAACACTGATCAAGACAAAGAGCTGTGTCTTCAGCAGTTACTTTACTGGACTCAAGAGAGCCAGAAAATCGAGCAAGATCAAATATGTCTGCATCAGGATTCCAGAGTTGAGGGCTGTGAAAGACCATACAGAGGTAATTGCACAGGTCTGTACAAAGTAACCAGGACCTACCACTTCTGTCTCATCTCTGGCTTAGCTGAATCTGAACCTCTGCCACAGCAATGAGGCAAACACTGACCTTAACCCTAATTCTGCCTTCCAGGAAAGCAGAAATGCTGAATCTAAGCTGGCTCCATGCTTTCACATAGCAGGTATAAACCAACTGTTTAGGTAACAAAGATACACAAAGAGTTTGTTTATAGCTGCTATGAGATTGAGTTTATACCTGCTCTGAGTTGCCAGTGGGAAACTTCAGATAAAACAGGAAGTCATGTCTAAATCTTTCTCGATTTAGAGTGTTCCTCTGGCCTCTTTACAAGGCAGTCCACAGCCTCCCTCATACCAGCCATACTACTGATATATCTAAATTTATTATCTTGAAGTATAGCTGGTGGTACACCTAAAAATACTCGTAGGACTTTATAGTTTACAACAGGTTCAAAAAATATCTTCTGCTGGCATTTAAAAATTAATTAAGGGTATGTTTTGGTATTTGTGTTTCTAGAAGAAAGCTGAAAAGACACTGAAATCATAAATAGATGAACATGATCTGGTTTACTGTTTGTTTTGTAAACAGATAATATAACTTAAAAAAACACAGCTACGCTCTCAATAAAAGCAATACTAAAATTAATAATGTAAATGGTGTGAAAACTAGCCAAAGCTTGCTTTCTAGAGCAAAAATATGTCCTACATATGTCTCAAATATTTCTGAAAACTTCATATATATTTTACACACCAAGTCCAGAAACTGATTCTTTCTGCATTTGCCAACAAACCAACTACATGACAACTTCAGAGGATTTCTCTAGTTTTTTTGAAGATAATGCAAGGAAACCAGCAGGCAAACTAAAGAGATAATGAACTAGGACCTCCAATATGTCAAAATACTTAGCTGGGTGTAGTGGGGCCATGCAAAACCAATACATTGCGATAGAGTTAAACTTCTTCACAGTAGATAGTATAAGGTTGTGTTTTTGATTTGTGTTGAACACAGGGTCAACAGCATAAGGATGTTTTCATTACTCCCTAATAGCATTCCACAGAGTCAAGACCTTCTCTGATCTTTACCCCACCCAAAAAGCAAGAGGTCAGAATGCACAACACTTGGAAGAGGACACAGCCAGGGAAGATGATCCTCACTAACTCAAGGGATGTTCCACACCACATGGCATCATGCTCAGCATATAAAGATGGGCAAAGAGTGAGGGAGGGGGAGAGATCCAAAGTGATGGTGCTTGACTTCCCACGTCACCATTAAATGTGATGGGAGACCTGCTCTCCTAGAGGTGGCTGAACACCTGCCTGCCTATGGGAAGAGGTGAATGAATTCCTTGATTTGCTCTGCTTGCATGTGCTGCTTTTGCTTTACCAATTCAAGCGTCTTTACCTCAACCCACGAGGGTTTTCTGTTTTACCCTTCTGCTTGGTCTCCTCATCCCACAGAGGGGACTGAGTGGCTGTGAGAGGCTGAGCTGCCTACTGGGGTTAAACTACTCAATGGCCCCAGGTGTTAAAACTATTTCAACACTTGTTAATTCCTTCCTATGTTCACATAAAACCATTAGAACATTTCCTCTGAATTATGAACAAAGTCTATACAATTAGACATCTGTAACAGATACTCATCTGTAACACAGGACTTGCCCTTACTGAGGAAAACCAGTTCACACTCCTACACAAGCAATACTGTGATTACACAGCAACTTGTAAAATAAATAAATAAACATATATATAATGTATAAAATAAGGAAATCAAACTAGTTTAGAACATACACATATTTAGCAATCTCACAAAATCTACATTTTTCAAAAATAAAACAAAACAAACCTCTTTAGCATAAGACTGCATTACTTCAGTGGTTTCTATTTTTCGTTTACATCTCTGCTTTACAGAAATACTGTTGTTGTCCAAGTCTTGCATGAGTTTAAAAAAGGCTAATTCATTGAATAACACTTCAGAGATCTCCACAAGAAGATCCTCCCCACAATCTTTTAATTTTCTACCAGCAAATTTTGCCAGTGAATCCTGTGAAGAGAAATAATTCTTCAGTTTCTGAAATAGGCTATCAAGCTTTAAAGACTAAGTATTTTTCATATTTCTAATAACTTGAAATGTTATGTATATATAAGCTCATATTTTTAAAAAAGTTTTAGTGTCCTAAACAGATTTTACATGGAATCTCTAGAACTTAATAAGCTCATGATTTAAACTCCATGCTTACAGAAAAAAAAAAAATATGAAAAAGCGCAAATTACACATTTTCAGGAATTTACACAAGTTGTCCATGCAAAGCATCACCAGAGCTCTCCTTGAAGACAGTCACAGGCCAGAGATACAGCTCTCACTACCTGCTGTGACAGAACAGCTGTTCTGTGTGCAGTAAATCATTTGTTTAGGAACAAAGGTAATACCTCATCACTGTATCTAAGGTGAGGGAGAACGGCACCTACGCTATTCAAGGTGTAAAATACAACTTCAGAGAAGCTGGCTCATTAGCCAACTTGAGTGCTGCAAAACAGAACTGAAAAACTACTAACCTGAAGTATACTGCCAAGCTGTTTATGAAAGAACTTCACAAATTCTTTACTTTCATCATTTTGCTGAGTAAGAGTCAAGACCATACGTCTTACTGATGTCAGTAATTGAGAAGAGCATACTTCATCCATGTGTTCCTACACAAGTATCACAGAATGAGCTTTGTCACCACTTCAAAAGAAAAACTAGCCATCAACCCTAATACAGAAATTAATTTACAAAACAAAACCACCTGTCCACTCAAGGAACAGCACACCACAAAAAATCCTAATCAATCTCACAAATACCATACTTCATGAATGACTGCTTGGTCACAACACATAAAGATTTATCTCAGTTTTCCAGTACATGAGGACTTGGCATCTTATAATGTTTGGCCAAACTAAGAAGCTTCATATATTGTGGCTGTGTACATAAGTGTATTTAAGTGCATATTAAGACATCTACTGTTATATACAGACAAAAAACTGCAAAAAAAGAACAAGTCTTCAGGCGCTCTGACTCTGGCATGCCAACAATATAGAGTTTTTAAACTTAGTATCACCAAATACCTTATTAGACAAACCTAAGCTTATACACTGTGCATACTATAAAAGGGAACAAGGAGATGCCTGGAGCAACTCAATCTTCTCTGCTCTCCAACCTTGCAAAGAAGAACTGTGACTATTTCTCCTTCTTTAAAGAAGAACATTTCTTCTTTGTAGTCACAGAAGTTAAAAAGCTCTCAACAACTTTAAAGATATTTATAAACAGGAGAAAATAATGCTAAAAATCAACTACTCAGAGATATTCTTCAAAAATACCGTATTACTGTACATGTAACAGTTTTAATTAGTGATTTCAGTTCTGTCTGCTAAAAGGCACCAAATATTTCAGAAGTACAGTCTCAAACATTCCTATATTTAATTTTGTCAGCTCCAAAGCAAGCAATCTCGATTCTTTTTGACGTCAAGTCCACCTGCCCCATGAAACCTAGAAACCTCACCATTTATTTCTCCTATTAAAAACTACACAGAATCTTTCTGTGGAACATCTAATTCTTACTTCATCTTCAGCAGAGTCTGCAACTGAACACATATTTATCGACAGCTGTTTCTAAGAGACAAGTTTTAGATTTTAAATAACGTTCTCCTGTGCAATTATACAAGTGTTTTTCCTACTCTTCTAATTCATGCCATATTATACAGACCCCTTACCTTCAGAAAAGGGATGACCTCTTTCATAATTGCTTTAATCTGCCGGTCAAGCTGCTGAGTATCTATACGAGGACATGGAACTGCAGAAACATCACCTGACTGTGGCACAGACTGACATTCACCAGTTCCTGAACCTTGTTTTAATAAAAATAAGAAAAAAAAAAGCAGTACATTTAATACATTCAACATTACTATTATAGAAATACCACTTTCAAAAATTTATTTTAAAAAAGAAATCTTATTTCCTTAAGTATGTAAATATTCTTTCAAACTTTGCTAAATTTTCAATATAAATAAAGAGGAAAGCAATTTAGCTTGATAGTTACTATAATTATATTCTAAAACTAAGCAAAATATATGTATATATGCATACCTTCTAATTTAGCAGCAGAAGCACCCTGAAAATTACTAGAGCAGCCCTCAGAGTCAAGGGTACTTTCAGCTTCAACTTTCATACGCTCATATTCCCTCATCCAAGACAAAGCTTTATCTAAGTGAATCACTGTGTTGCCTATATTTAGAATAAAAACACTTTTTAATCTAAATAAAAAGTTTTCAATTGATAGACAAATAAACAATGATGAAAATGACTTTAAGGTCCCAAGTTTTGAAATCCACATATAACTAGTTGTAATATTTTATTACCAACTTCGATAAATTCTGTGTTTCACAATTAGCTAATTTAACTATGTTTTGTCTTATAAAACATGTAATTACACACTAAAAATCAAATAACAGTGTACTAAAGTGCAGACAATTGCAGGTATTTAGGGAGGGAGAAAGGAAGAAACACTTAAAACACTAAGTCACATAATTCTCACCAAGGTCATCAGTAGCAAAGGGTTCAAAATTCGAAGAAGTAGACATAGTACTGCCATTGTCTGCATCAGGTTGTTCACAATCTTGACATGCTTCTGTAGAAAAGTTCTTGGCAAAAGTTTCCTAAAAAATACCAGACAACTGAATACAAAGAAGGAACACAGCATACTCTCACAGATGTGTGAACAAGCCTGCATTTCTTTTCAGTGACTTGCTGTGGTATCAGAGTTTGTCATCAGACTGCCTGACTGGAGAACAACTGTACTTCCAGGTTATCCATCAGGTTAATGTACCATGCTTACTTCAAATACTTTAAGTGCAAAACATGTAAGAAACTGTACAGAAGTGTAATTGATTTCTTAAATACAAAAAAGCAAACATTTTTGAAGAATCATATGATCAGTACTTGCCCTGACCTTACTCCGAAGAGGATTTTGGCTCTTTCTGAATGTATCAGTTTCTGATTTACATCCCTCTCCACGTTTCATTCACCCCTGATACATCACTCATTTGCAGTACTGAGAATCCTACCATATTTAATCACTTCTGCATTGATTCTTTTGCCACTCATTGTTTAGAAAAGACTGCGTAAAGTCAATACTAATTTTAACAAAGTTCAATCCCTAGTATATTTCACTAGACAAGCATACATGTGTGCAAACTGAAATACAGGAAAAGATGCTAATAGCTTCTGAATTTCAAAACTTACATCATCTGTAGAGGCAAGGCTTTCACTAGGAGTGAGTTCAGAATTTGATGCCACCCATGTTGCAGAATTCAGTGATTTTGCACACTTCCCTTTTTCATTTTTCTCACATAAATGTCTGGTCACTATATCCTGGAAAAGATAATCTATGCTGTCAAAAAAGATCTAAGGTTTACTTGATTCATGAACAAAATCAAAAAATTCTGTGCATACCTGTAAAGCATATAGAGCCCTTTGCCTCAGATAATCTGTATTTAGCAGCTGAAGCTCATGGAAAAGTTCAATAAGAAAGTGGGGACGAGACTCATTTTGAGAAATAAGAGTTGCCACTTCAGAGTAAATTGTGTCTCGCAAAGCTTCAAACATAGAAAGATCACTACCAGTTTCTGTAGAAAAAAATAAAGGAACTTGTTAAGTTCTTGACACACATCCATTTAACAGGCTATCAGGTATGCAAGTTATGGGTATACAAATTGTCTCAAGCATTGCAGATTCCCTAATATAGCTGCTTTCATAAAGCTTATTGATTTCCTGAAGGGCAAACATTCTTAAATTACACCTTATGGAATCTTCAATATATAAAATACAATATAGATCGATTGTAAAATAATTTCCTTTACACTTCTGAACAATACCTTTTAAAAGCATTGTTTATAAAAGAGACTATTGCAAACAGCACAATGATGCCTTCAGAACAGGTATTAAACACTGAAAACAGAGTTTTAAGACATTTCAAGAAAAATAGTGAAAGGTCTCAGGTTTATATAATACAAGCAGTCCACACTTTTGCAACACAAGCAGCCTTAAGAAAGCTTTAGACTGAACTAAAGAAAGCCACTCTTTCCCAACATAAATGCTACATTCTTACACATGTCTAGTACCACTCCCAAGTTCACAAAAAACCTCCTACACTTAAACTCTATTACATATAAGACAATGTGTTGCCTAATAAATCTCCAATTCATTTGAAAATTAAGGATTCCTTGCATCGCAACAGTCAAATTATTACATACATTATTTGGGAAGTGCTGAATGGAAACATAGTTAAATTTGGAAAACTCAGTTTAACAGATGTGTAATTGTCAGTATTCAAGTTAATGAAGTTATTAGCAATACAGGAAACATTACTGTGCAATTTAATTATCTGCAAATAGTTTACCAATTTTTTAAGCACAGGCAAGTTTTTTCAACCTTTGGTAAGTTACCACAAATTGCATGCCTCGCCCATTACTAACACGAAATAGCAGCTTTTAAACAAACTAAAAATGCCTACTGAAATGAATGTTTTGATGTAGTATCTACCTCCATATTTTCTATTTGTAATTATTACTAATCAAAAACGTGGTAATCATGTTCTCCACAACTGTAATTCAAAGCAGGTGGTAACGTTGCACTTCATGCAAGGCTACTTCTCTTGTCTTGGTTATAGGGAAGGTGCTGCAATAGCACTAATCTTGAACATCTGCTAAACAGTGAGTTATAGGACCAAAGGTAAGAGAAGAAAAAAAAAAAAAGGCAATAGCATATTGTTGAAGCTAAGCAGTGAATGCATTACCTGGCGCTTCAATGCATGCATTTCTGTTAGACTGCTGCAGAATTCTCCTAGCATGCGCTGTAGGAAAGTGGGGATAGACAGTGATAAACACAAAAATGCGCACCAGAAATAAAGACAGGGTCTATACAAAACAGCAGGAGGAAGACTGCTTAGTCATCCAAACCACATCAGAGCTGCTTATTGTGAGAATGAGAACTTGACCAGCGAAGTTTATTATGTACACTAATAAACAGCTCTTAGTGTGACATAGCTACACTGGCAAAGCTTTATACTGTGCTACAATGACTAAAATTTCTGATCTCTTAAACAAAACAGAAATAATGGCAGAACCAAAAAAAGGCACAAGAGAGAATTTTTATGATCTAGATACAAGAAAAGCAGTGCAGATGACAAAAATGTGAGGGTTTATGTGATGTTAAAAGACTGAATTTGAATGATATTTGATGGAGCTCATTTAAGCACAAATAGGAAGAAGACATGTATGCAGTACAGGATGTAGTTTAAACATTAAGCAAAGTTTCATCAGTTTTACAATTACTTTCCATAAAATCACCAACCAATGGGTGAGATTGGCTACATTTTTGCTTGTTGTATGGTAAAAGGTTTCTAAATTACTTTAATCAAGTATTTAATGTACAGAGAATGCCCAAAAGCAATTAATATCAAACTTTTTACATATTTCCATTTACAGCATCCTTAGAAATTAAAATGCAAAATCCACATGCTAAATATGCAGTCCTGTCTTCCTGCCAAAACACACTGCTTTTAAATAACACACTAGCAACTAAGGTCCCTTACTCACATAAGTTAACAAAACAATTAAACATTCAGAAAAGAGTACCTGAAGACATTTCTGTAGATCTACTGTATTTAATTATTTTTTCCAATTGTTCCTGATTCCTTTTGCTGAACACCTTTGCATGAACAATGTCATCAGAGTGTCTGCTTTTATTGTTCTTGCAGGGCTCACACACACTAGAAGCACTTGCACTTTCATAACCTAATGGGAAGAAGTTAAAAGGAAGAAATAAAGAAATAGCTTACAAAATGTTTTATTACTTTACAAAATTTGGTCAAGGCCACTCTCAAAGATGCAAAATACTAATGACGTTTCCTATACTAAAATCTTCCTCTGTATACTGAAACCACACAGTAGTACTAAATCCTCAGCAACTCCAACAGTACTACTATACTAACTAGTACTGTCCCTCTCTTCTCACAATTTTAATGAAGCTTTTTTTTAGCAAATAATCCAGTTTGAACATGAAGAAAATGAAGATTCTCCTAGTTATTTTAAATCTGCAGGTATCTGCATCCATGATACTCTCAATTGGTTATTTATTTTCTATTAACTGAAATCCTAAAAAAACTTATGTACTTGTATAATATGAAATTAAGTCATTTCAATAATTTATTTTCATTATTATAGGTAGCATTTATGGAGAGTAAATTCTCTGGAATGTAACAATTATAATCTAAGCCAAGTTTGCCACAGTATCCAAGATTACTTTACAACCTACCAGCATTTTTAATTCTGCCTTTTAGCTGAGAAGAACTCTTCCTCTTATTCTTTGATTTGGGCGTTTTATCTTTTGATGCCAGGCTTGCTTGCGCTGATGCTTTTCTAGATCTAAATGTCTTTGTCACAGTAGTTGGGTCTATTGGATCAGGTATGCTACTGAAACTCTCCAAAGACTCTTCATCAAACTCTCTTCTTCGCTTCGTATCACACTGATTTTTATGACCAGAAGCAATGCTTTGTACTGAAACTGCAAAACCTGCATTCAGCTGAGACTGATCATCTTTCTTCATTTCTTGGCTATCATCAAGCCAAGTTGATCTTTTTTCCAATTCTTCTTCCGGTTGTCTATGATTCCTTCTGTCAGAAAAAAAAGACCCACAGAGCAATCTCAATATACCATAACCTAATCTCTCAGACAGAAACATCATGTATTACCAGGTGAACAGTTTATCCGTAATGCAAATTATCTGCCTTTGTTACTTAGACATCAAATAAATATTGAAAAATAAATAAGTCCAGAGAACCCTTCCAAATGGAAAATGGAACTTCCCATTTATCTATTGCTGGTTTCAACATTAATATATTTATGCAGCTACTGCTGTGCTCAAATACTACCACAGGTCAAAACATTTCTTAAAGCAACATTCAGTACAATATACAGTAGCACAAAAAAAATAAGCATTCACTGAAATTACATCCTCTAGTTATTCAAACAAGTCTGTTTCAAAACAACCCCACAGAAACAAAATCTTACTCCACCTACAGAAAGTGTCAGAAAACCACTCCAAGATTGCATTTGATTTTAAAATTTTCATTAAATGATATATTAATTAATATATAGAAAAGCAGAACACTACTGAAAAAAATGAAAAAATTAAACTAGAAGTTACAAAAGTCAAGCTCATATGGTAATTCTATGACAATGAATTCCCTTACAGAATGATGAATTCCCACAAGCCCCAGAAAAGGGAGGAGAAATTATTAAAGGAGAGCTGTACTTTTACATTCAATACCTTTGTTTTTCTGCTCCGTTAGAGGAACTGCTTTCAAAGGGTTTGGGGAATGCCATATACTCAGTTTTCCCAGAAGTATTATGATCTAGAGGATGTTGTTGCTCCTGCTGCTCACTGCTTCGCGGAGAAACACTATGTGCAAAATCTCCAAAACCAGATGGAAACACTGGATTACAGTTAATACCTACAAAGTAAACAAGAGAGTCAGAAGATATTACCTCATTTATTTGTGTAGTAAAATTCAAATTTGAGGCATACTGTGTGGCAGCATGAAATTATGAAGCAAAAATACAATACATTGAGGAAGTAAGGAAGAACTGTTTTCATCCTAAAAGCACGGCAAACAATCAGAATTCATCATTAGTGCAGGTTTTGAACACTACGGGATACTACAATCCCATCAGTGGAGATCAAGGTCCTTCAAGAAACTCCAGTAAAGAGCTCTTAAAAGTGAAAGTAAAAATAACAACAGTTCCAAAAAAAGGCAGAATTCTGTCTGCCTGAAGACCTTATCAATACTTTAACCACTATCAAACTGACAAGAAAATTCCAATGGTTCAGGAACTTCAGGTACAAAGAAGTCAGATTGATACTACTTCAATTTTAACATCAGAATTTTCATGAAAGTGGCAAACTAAATGTAACTGGTTTTTTTGGGTAGGTTCCATGTAATTTAAAAAATGTTCTCAAACACAAAACAGACTCTGCAATTTGAAAGTTCTAATCTAGGTCTATGCCCATTTCCTGGTTTCCTAATAAGACTGAAATATATTAAGACAGTTTTGTTTGAGTTGTACAGTAAAATACCTACACTCTTTTCCTCCAAATCCAACAGTAAACGTAGATTACAGAAAATGATTAGGAATACTGTATCCAAGTCAACAGTTACTGTATAGCTCTGATGGGAACTAAATTGTTTAACATGCTCCATTTACAGGCATTTATAATAAACACGAGTGTTTGAAGTTCTAAGAAAAACATAAATAATCACAAAGTGCCTTCCAATTACATGGTTCACTCAGAACACGATTTCAACTATTAAATGATTGCTGAAGGTATGTAAAAGCTTCAAACACTGCTTTTTGTATGTTGGATTTGAAACCTTACATGAAGTACGTATTTTCAAGTATAACTAACTTCATACTGAGAGTCTTGCTCTTCATACTGAAGTAAAAATATACAATTACTCAGCAATAAATAGTAAACTTCCACTTAAGACCATTTCAATATAAAGGAAAAGTGACTAAGTTTGATTAAGTTCACATTACAATTTCAATTAAACAAGAAAATGTCAATTTTTGAAATTGATATTACTTCTCACACCTACAGTAATACTCACCTGGAGCAAAGGAGGAAAAATTAGTAAATCCTGGAACACTAAAGAGATTCACAGGTTGTGGAGGGTAGTTGAATGGACAGAAAACAGGAGATGGAGGTGGTGGTGCACTACTGCCTCTCTCCTTTCTTGATGGTTTCTCTTGACACTGTTGTTCTTGCTGCTGCATAAGATCACTTAACATTTGTTTCAACCTTGAAAGTAATAAAAAATAACAACTTGGGGGAAAAGAATATTATGGGAAAACTGTAAATTTATACTCAAGTAATTTGAGCTTCATATTATTTCACCTACACCATGTAATGTATGTAAAGAAGTGCTCTATTTAGCTTAGAAAAAAACCTCAAGACAAAAATTACTTACATTTAATCAATTACTTACATTTAAAACCAACTGCTCAGTACTAGTGGTCATGCATGCACAGTTTAAACATCCTTGTAAGAACAAAAAAACCTGACTACATACTAAAGAAATAAGCAAGCTGAAAACTACAACAGAAGCAATCAAAGTATTTACAGAATTGAGGTTAAAATTGCTTTTAAAAAGTGTGTAAGAGGACAGCACATATATATCACTTACCAAATACAAAACAGAAATGAAGAATTTCAACTTTCATGCAATGAATTAAAATGATTATTACATCTTTTTTCAAAAAAGATAATTTGGATCATGGAATCTTACATTCCACCATCGGAATGGAATGTAAGAAGCACAAATTGTAACTGAAAACACTAACAAAAGGCCAAAAAGCTTTTTTTCTGTATATTACCATTAGGATCCAGAATCTTGCCAAGTAGTCTAGCAAAGACTACAGACACAAAAGCATATTAGAAAATAACTATTGCAACAGATTTTTGCCAACATTTGGTTCTATTCAATGAAGATTACTAGGAAAGTACTTTTAAAGGTATCAAAGAGGTCCATGGGGAAAAAACCAGAAATGCTGCACACAATTTCAAAGGCTTGTTATCAACTTAGAAGTTCAAGAGTCTCATATTTAACCATTATCTGTATGAATCTTTTATTGACATAACCATGTTCCTGTTACTGAAGCATTTCAAATTCCACAGTTAAACACCAATACAGTCAACAAACCTTTGGACATTATTCTGCTGCCAAGTCAGTTGAGTGTAACACTGGTTTAACTGATGCATAATGAGATGTATTTGTGAAGATGCAACATTATTGGGCATCATGCTGTAGGGGCCTGTGAGCAAAGTCTGCAGAAGGCAAGAGAGGGTCTGTGGAAAGAAAATATGTAACAGTGACCAAACTACAAAAACCAGAAGTTAGTGCTAGAAATAGTTAAAAAGAGAATAAAAGGCAAATAAGAACAGCAGAATACCTACCTGCTGATCCTGCATCAAAGTTTGACAAATGCTGACACTAAATTCATGCTGTTTCTTCAACTGATTGATCTGCTCTTGCCATCGTTCCTTTTCTTCCACATAGGAAAGCTCAGACATCCATCGAAAATTTTCCTGACGTCGCATATTTATATTTTGCTGTTGCCTGGCCTTAGACACTGGACGATAATTTCCATCTGCTGAAAGGGGACGGCAGTTTTTCCACCTGGGTTGCGAAAATTTGAAGAATGAGGACAAAATCAGATAATTCAAACAACTAATGATACTTCTATTATTCAAATTATGTTTAAGTTGTGCATCAAAAATTCACATGGCACAGGCCACAGCTAATAACACATGCCGTTTTGTCAATCCAACATTATCCTACACAAATGGAAACAGGAGCCTGACTCTGACTGTCAAAAAAGGAATGGCTAAGAATATGTCTGGGCCTTGTTTTTAGTATTTTCCATTACTGCTAATATGTACTTGATGAAAACAGCCACCAACATAATACATTGACAAGTCCAGCCCCGATGAGTCCACTGTCTACTAAAATAATTTTGGTATCCAAACCAGAAGAAATAACTGCAGATATATACATTCTTTTTAACATGGTATTTCCATTTATTCACAAAAATGTTATAAAGGAAGTCAATCAGGTAAACAAGAATTAAAATTATTCACAATAATTAAGAAATAGTTTTCACAACTACAGAAGCCAGCAATTTAGAAGGAAAAATTTCAGAGTCAGTTTAATTCTCTGAATTACTATTTTTGAAGAGACTGATCATAGCAAAAGTTTCACACATGTGATTATCTTTTAAGCTGATTAAAAATAAATAGAAACATCAAGAGCCACTACCACACAACTGGAGAGCTCAATGGCAGATTTTTATAATTCTGAAAACAAAAGAAATCACCAAGTCAGTTACAGACATTGCAGCTACAAAGACAAGAAACTGCCACTAACAAGCAGAAAGAAATTCTCCTTTGCTGTGAGGATGCCTTGTAGTTAATGCAATGCCTCTTCCACCCTCTTCCAAATATTCACACAAGCATCAGATCAACAAATAAGGTTACTAACCTATCTTTGTTTCCTTTACCAAAATAGGCATTTTCTGGTATGTTGTTATTGGGATAAACAGAAAAACTGTCATTCAAACTTGATGCATCTTCTTCTTCTTCTTCTGCCTGACCAACTCCATCAGAGAGATAACCATCTTCGTCTCCATTTTCTTCCTCTAGGGCACACTGGGTAGAACCTCCCCAGGTAGCCATGGTCCTAGTGAACATTGCAGGGTCAGGGAGAAAAGGGGTGTTTGGAAAAAGAGTATTTTTTTTCCAATTTTATGACGAATTATTAAAACAATCTGTTGACAATAGCAAGTCTATTTGCAATTAATCAAGCTGCACCAAAAAGTATTGAACCATTCTGAACGTGAGCCACTAGTGTGCCCACATGGTCAAGAAGGCCATTAGCAACCTTGCCTGTATCGGGAATAGTGCGGCCAGTGAGACCAGGAAGGTCATTCTTCCCTTGCACTTGGCACAGGTTAGGCCACACTTTGACTACTGCGTCCAGTTCTGGGCCCCGCAATTTAGGAAGGACATTGAGATGCTGGAGCGTATCCAAAGAAGGGCAACAAGGCTAGTGAAGAGTCTGGAACACAAGTCCTACTAGAAGTGGCTGAGGGAGCTGGGGTTTAGCCTTGTTTAGCCTGGAGGAGTTTTAGGGGAGACCATATTGATCTCTACAACTGCCTGACAGGAGGGGGTAGCCAGGTGGGGGCTCAGCCTCGTCCCCAGGGTAACCAGTGACAGGACATGAGGACAATCTTAAGCTGAGTCAGGGGGAGTTTAGGCTGGACATTAGTGATTGACTGGGCATTGGAATGGGCTGTCCAGGGAGGTGGCTGAGTCATTGTCCCAGAAGGCATTTAAGGATGTGGCACAAAACTGGATGTGGCACTCAGTGCCATGGTCTCGTTGGCAAGGTGGTGTCAGGTCACAGGTTGGACTCAATCTTCAAGGTCTTTTCCAACACAGTTGATTCTGTGATTCTCACCAACGCAAACTGGTGGGAAGCATTCTGCTTCTAATACTGGCGCAGATATATACTGTCTGTGTTGGAAATGTATTACTTTACCATGCTATAAAATGGGTAAAGATGAAAAAAAATTACTCTGATCATCTGGCATTTTCTTCTTCTTAAGTGATTCTTTCCCACACTGGTAGAAAAGAAGATACTAAATATGCTGGGAAAACCCATAAAACTGTCAAGTTGCTAAATAACAGTCACTTCACAAGTCAAGAAATTAATTCCTGCTCTGTTAAATCATCACATTCAGTGGCCAGATGAACACAGGAAACTGTCCTCAACACTGACATCCTACTGAACAACGGAAACACCCATTAATGAATACAGCGTAACTTGTGCTCTTACTTTTCAGTTCTGCTCTGCTGTGGAGTACACTGAGCTTCTGACCCTTCACTTTTAACAGATGCAGCAACAGTAGATATTGTTTCTGCGAGCTCTCTCCTTCTCTGATCTTCAGCCATTAAAGCTTCAAGTTGCTTTCTTCTCTGTCGCAATTCTTCTCTTAAAATCTCATGTCTTCTCATCTCAGACCATAACTGCTTGCAGTAAAATGGAAGAATTAGAATACAATGCTAGCCTAATTTTAGGAAAGAATAAGTAATATGCAGATCAATATCAAAGACAATTTAAGGGGAAAAGGTGAAGAAAGACACAAAGATAAATCAGGTTTCAACAAATACATCGATCATTTTCTCGAAGGATGACCTGCCTACAGTACACAATATGAAACGTTCATGGTAAAAACTCAGAATTAATTTAACTTTCACATTAATATTTAGTAACAATTGCTATATTTGGGAGAGAATGTCTTGCCAGTTTAAGTCAGTACTTCCTTTTTTCCAGAAACAAAATAAAGAAGTTATACGTGCTTTGTTAAAATAGCTACTACTCCACTCCCCAGGCCAGCTACTTAAAATTTGTCCAAGCAAGCTGTAGCTTCTTTCTAAACCCTTTTAAAATCACTGCATATCAAGTATGAAATACCTCATTGCCTACTGGTAATGATTCATCACACTCAAATAAAGGCTTGCCAGCTGTGTTACACTCATTCATGGCTGGAGTTGATGTTGCTTGTGAAGTCTGTCTATTTGCTGGGCAGTTACCCAGGCCAGCGGACAACTGAAAGAGAAAGCAAAATGGCAAAATAGAATTAATGGCTTTCTAGAACTTACCTGCAGTTAAAACCCAACACATTTAAGGCTTTATGAGGCTAGAAAATCAGTATCTTGGGAAAAGGATTTTTGAATCAAGGCTAAATATTTATTTCAAAACTTACCTAGGAATCAACAAAACTTAATTTATGTATTATTATATAATGTTCTAGATAAGCAGTATTAATAATTTATTGCTCATTTCACAGTCACAAAAAGAAGTTAATCTTCAAAGACCATGAAACTTTAACTTAACTGTACAGTAAAGCCCTGTAGAGTTAAGTTAAAATGCAACAAGTGTTGATCATGCTTACAAGATACAGCATCATTCCAAAATACCAGCAAATGACTACTAAGAGAAGTAAAGAAGCAGTGACTGACTGGTATGGACAGAAAAAAATTTCAGGCTAAAAATAAGACAGAAGGTTCTGTATCTTTGAAGACTCTATCACGGCTTTTGAAGACAAACTACAGCAAGATCAAGATACATCAACCACTGAACAAGAATCATTGAAAAGTGAATGACATAAGCAGAACTCTAGGTTTAAAAATCCACCTGCTTACAGTGTACAAGTTTTAACAACTTAAAGTTTTTTCCAATTTTCATAGGGAAAAAAATGTCAGCAAGGTATTTTTTATTTCTTTGCTGAACACCTTAAGACAGCAAAGAAATATATTCTACTTACTTGAAGGTCAGGACAAGCTTTCTGTAACACTTGAATTTTTTCCTGTATTTCAAACAGTTTTCTTCTTTCTTCTTGTAACTGCTTAAGCTCCCGTTGCTGCTGCTGAAGTTTAGCTTCATAGAACTTCTCTCTGTGTAAATAAATTATACACGTGTTAATTGGCAAGAAGTTGCCTAAAGCACAGCTCTACCATCCTCTGACAAAGGCTTACCTTGCTTTCTCATTCAGTCGCACATCTTTTTTTAACTTGTTGGAACTTACTCGGACATTGTTTGGTTGCTGCTTTGTCTCTTCCACTTCACCCAACAAGTCACCAATATTAGACACATTTGCAATTGCTCCTTGAGGTTCTGGATCATCATCCTAAAAGGATGTCAGAAAGGCAATTAGACTATTTTGAAGCTGATACAAAAAAAAATGTAACATATCTAGTTTGTCAAGTTTGTCTAGCTTGATTTTTTCAAAACTAATCAGTCTGAATAGCTTTAGCTTTAATACAAACCAGGAGCTGAGAAGCCACTATCACCATGGCATCATGACTTTAAGATAAATTGAGTTAATGAGAGAATTTAAAGTTATTTAACTCAACCTCAACTACTGAAACTTCCACTCTAAATGTAAATAACTTGTCTCATTCTTGAGGCATAAACCACTTACCTGTGACTCAGTGGACAGAAACATAAAAGCATATGAAGAAAGAACAAGGACAAACAGAAGAAGACTGAGGTAAACAAGACTGCTTATTTACCACAATCAGTGAACTTAAATATTATTATTAACAACAACAAAACTACTCTTGAAAACTAAATCTGAAATATTTTTGAGAAAGTCCTACTGGTTTTCTATTCTGCTTTTATTTTTTTTCATAATTTCTGTATTTTCAGTTCTGAAGTTGAAAATATGAGAGCCATAGCCACTGCTGCTTTTGTTTTCCAATGTAATCATTCTTCATAAAGTCTCTGCTGAACGGGAGAGATCACTGGTGACCAAGAATGACACAGCTCACAGATCTAACGTATCTTTGCTGAGATTACATACTCAGAACAAGCCTTGGAAATATGATTGAAAATATGCCATTAATTAGGCATTTATCAAGGAACCTGCTGAATCATCTCTAATTCCAATTTATACCTCTGCATAGCTAGCATCTCTATAGTGATGATGATAAAAAAACAAGACTGATCTAGATGCTGAGAAATAATACAGGAGTATTATCATGAAACAACAATACTGTGTTTATACTGTTGCTGTTGTAAAACATAGATTCCAACTGAGCTTGATTTTAAAGTTCCCACATAAAGCCTTTTCATTTCTGATACACCTGTGTGTATTCAGATGGTGATCAAATGTGATCATTTTGAAGGGACATTAGATCCATAACATTGTGCTGCTAACATCACTAAATTAGCATGAGATATTCTAAATTAAAAACACTTCCACCTTATAGCTGGCCCTCAAAACTCTCAAAATAAATAAAACCACTGCCTGCAAACCAAAATACTGCAAGTCAAATATATTGCAACATCCAAAGATTTTAATGAAAAATGTTCCTCACGGATTGAACGACGTCATAAAACCTAGGGCTCAAAAACCTAAACTTGTAGAATGTTCAGTATCATCTTAAAAATGTCTAATATTTTAAAAAGTAATACTGATCTACTTCTTGGTTTGTATTTTGTAATCCAGTGCTAAGGTTAAATATAAAGACCACTGTTCTCTTAGGCTGGCATTCTCCAAGAAAATCCCTGAATTGAACCTCAGAAGCAAGCACCTTTGAAATCAGAAAAATCAATCAGTGTCTCTTTTCCCTAGACTACAAATAAGCATTTTAAATGTTGCATTAAGCAGTTTTTCCCTATCAGAAAGTACAGATAACATGAAACAATTAATGCTAAATTTTTGTGCACAAGTTTATATTTATAACATACCTGCACCATAGCAGCAAGGTTTTGTAACTGTCTAAGCTTCTGTTTTGCAGCTATAAGCCTATTGATCTTCTGCTCAAACTCGGCATCTCCAGCCATATCACCCAGGCTGCTTCTGTGACTAGACATGGAATCTTCACTAACCCGATCTTCTTCCACTTCATCATCTTCACCTTGGGGTAGATCGAGGTGTTTGTCATTCTCTCTATTATGACAGTCTGGAAACAGGGAGAGGAGGAAACAAAACAATACCAAAGACACATTACTGAACTTCTGAAGTCCACTGTAATTACTAGACATTAGAAAAATATTAGCTTAATGATAAGGCTCTTGAATATTCTGCTCATCAAACATGGATCTCCCAAACTCTGTGCAGCTATCAGTTATTTGCACTAAGAAGTAAAATTATTGGATGATTTTAGAACATACCTAAAGCAGAAGACATTTTTAGAGTCCTTATATTAGCAGCAGATCGGTTGTTTATTTCACAGTCTGTATTAAGATGTCTTCCATCTCTGTTATTAGTTCCACACTGTACATTTGAATTGCTATTTATTTCACTCCAACTACTGATTCCTTGAGGGTTTCTAGGGTGAAATAAATTACTCATGTCAACTTTTTAAAAACTGGTATGGATACAATTTTACTTGAGTCTTTTTCTACCTACCTTTTTTACAAATAGGTGTTCTGACCCCTCCCCCTAAAAAAACCCAACAAAACCCCCAAACAAACAAACAAACTCCAACCCCATATAAAATCCATCCAGACTTTGGGAGGTTTTCCATATTCATCTCTCCAACAGATTACTTTTTTTTAAACCAATCAAAGCAGCCTTAAATTTTCCCCTGCTAGATCTGCAACAATACATTAGGTCTTATGGGTATATGTCTACATTATAAAAGCTTCATATGACGCATAGCTAAGTGACTGTTCATTTCTACCAGGTAAAGATCCTCAATGCACACAGGTGCCAGACTACAGGTGTAAAACAGAAGGGTTTTTTACTTCAATTCTCTAGTCTAAGACTGTAATCTTCGAGTGAAATTCCATACACATAATTCAGCACTTAAACGCAAAGGAATTCCCGATTTTTGATGTTTTATAGCAATTTTCTAAATGTTCATGCTAATCTAAATAAATAAGACATCAAGGATTAGATAACTGTTAAACATCTGTGTAACAGTTATCTCAAATTAAAAAATCTGTAATTTTATTAATGTAATAAGCACAGATTTAAGTTACTTCTGGTTGACTCAAAGTATGGCAGGTTTCCTGAAGCAACAACTCAGCTACAACGACTCTGGATAACAAAAAATACAACAACCTAATATTTGTAACAGGCTGTGGATCCTCATGTTCAGAATCACTTTCTGATTCTTCTGTTTCTTCCTCCTCCTTAGTGTTTTCATTCACAGCATCTGTCATCATATCAGATGTCTGCTCATAGTAGTGAACTAACTCACGTAACTCATTCAGTCTCTTACGAACTTCATTTAGCTTCCTGAAGAGGAAAAAAGAGTATTTATTTAATCTGTTTTGCTGTATTATGCTAATCAATGTAGACTTAAAAAGAATATATATACTCTAAAAGTTCTTAAGAGTTTACTGCCAGTTTCCAAGCTATAAGAACTTTACACTTGAAGCTCTGAATTCAGTTAACTGTATTAGATTGTTTACTAAGTAATCTGTAATACTAAATTAGGTACATCAAAAAATGGAAATAGTTACTTAACACAAAACTTATTAAAAAAGTAACACTCCAAATTACTAAAGCAAACACTGAAAAAAAATTAAAGACTTTTACTGAAGTTTTTCTGTTGGATTTAGATTTTCATCCTCTTCACTCTCATTTTGAGAAACCAGGGAATCAGGAGGATAAGGAGCAGACGCCAGACTATTTGGTTCACCATTGACAACAGTTACTATGCCTACAGGACCAGAAGCAGCTGAAGTAGTACTTCTTTGATCAACACTCCTTTGAGGAGAACTTGAAGCAGGAAAAACTACAGAAAAGAAATACAGCTTATGTGAACAATTCGTAACAAGGAATCTGCTTAACTGAATTATATTAAAATAACGACAGAAAATATTATCAACAGACAAAACAGCAGTTAACTTCTTTCCTTACCAAAACAAAAGCTTTTTTCTTAAGTTTCATTGCATGCAATGTCAATAGGCAGTGAGTAATAAGGTGGCTTTTGTAAACAAGATTTCAGTTATTCCCTTTTAGCTTTACCAAATGTCAGAAGCAGAAGCTTTCATGCTGTGAATCTGAATAGAGTTTTTTCAAGGGTTTACTTACAGCTACATTGCTTTTTTAATAAAAATTTAACATTTTAAAATTTTGATCAAAAGAAAAATCCTAGCACATTTTTCACCTCTGCTGAGTTCTTTTGCCCATTTGCTGTACAACAAACTGGATGTTTGCTTCTTCCAGCTACATGAAATCATATCCCAATATGTTCATATTATATGCATTAAATACATACAGAAAAACTGGGGTACAGTAACATAACTATTAAATCAGCATCTCCAAGTGCATACTTCAAGGCCTCATTCCTCAATGCTGACCAGAATATGCTGTGATCAGAAGTTTTCAGACACAGGACAAATGTCACCAGAACAAATGCATTGTTAGAAACAGAGAGCGAGAGCAGCAAGTGGACAGGTCTGCATCAATAAGCAGAGCACAAAGCCACTAAAAGAAAATGCCAAAGCTCTAGTCCAGTCAGACAGGTAAGGCCCTCTAGAATGGCATGTGACTGAGTCCCTGCCCCAAGTGCACAAGAAAGCCTTATGACAGAAAGGGAGCAAAGCCATATTGCCATAAAGCTACTAATACATGAAGTGGCGAGTACACAAATGCAAATATACTGTGATAAAAACACAAAGCTCAAGTTCATATGGCTCTTTTTTTTCACAAACCAGATGTGTCACAGACAAGCTTTGAAGAAAAAAACTCATCACATCCTCACATTAGTGAACTGCAGTGTTATAAATGAAAGTTCTAATACACTCATCATCATTAAGTGCTAAGACACTCATCCATCATTACTTGTAGAGTTTTTTGTTAAGACAGAAACTTATACAGCATTCAAAACCATTTAGATTAAAATTGCCTCAGCAGTTTTTATCACCAGCATTTCATTGACCAATTGCAATCTGAAAGACAATGTTACAAAATATGCACATTAAAAACATGGTATTCATCAAAAAAAACATAGCTCTGTCTATATTGACTTACAGGAAGAGTTATTTAGATGTTGGTCACGAAGTGTATGAAGTTCTCCTAATAGTTTGTCCATCTTTTGCTTTTTACCCTGCAACATTCGCATCTTGTTAAAAAGCTGTGCCTTCTCATCTGACTGGTGTTCAGACATTGAAGAGTTTCTGCTTTGTGAAATCTCTCTGGTAAGTGAAAGGCTTTCTGCTTGCCTTCTGTTGTCAGGCACAGACTGTGTCTAAAAAGAGTAATTCCATTTTATTCAGAGTACTACAATAAAAGGTAAATAAATTGTAAGAAGCAAAAAGCTTTCTTATGGACCATCTATACACAACACCAGAATCAACTCCAAAACAAAGAATATTATAAAGGGAAATTTGCTGAAAATGCTCTAATGACATCCCAATAATATAGTGAGTCAGTAATTAAATTGCAATAAATAAACTATTTCTCTAGACTTTAAAGGAAACCAATGAGACAAAGCATAGATCCGTCAGCTAATAACGCTTAAGAATTTTCAAGTTTGCTGAGTTTTCAAGTTTGGGGGGAACTATGATAACTTCACTAGCAAATACACACAGACGAGCAAGACAAATATTGCACTGCATTGTTAAATAGAATAAAAATGGATAATGGCAACATCTATACAGTACAATCTCAGGACTAACCTGAGAATCATGAAGTTGGTTGTGAAAGCGTTGAATTAGGTCATTCAATTCTTCGTTCAGTTCTGATGTAAGACTCACTCCCGAAACACTACCTGTAGTTTCTGTTACAACTGGGCATAGGGGAAAAAGGGGAAAATATAAATATTTTTCCACAGCAATGAAATAAAGGCTATTTAAATAAAAATGTGTGGTTTGGCAACATCAATATACTGACCCTCTAAAAATACAGCATGTATTTGTAATTTTGTGTCCTTTCCACCAGCTTTACTCTTGAAAGATTACTTATGCTACAAAAATACTAACAAGACAACTCAGAGCTGCTTTGTAAGGGACCATACAAAAAGACTTTAGCCTTGCTCTTTGTTTTGCTAAAAAGGTCAGTGCAAAATGAAAACAACCAATTTGTCTAAGGCTGATAGAAAATTATTAGAAATAAAACTGCAATTATTTAATACAGGTAAACTAACAACAGTGCAGGTAATTTCACTTTCTCAAAATAAAAAACTAACAGGACACCAAGCTTTCATATTGTGGCAAGTTGCAATACTTAACATCTGCAAACAGTGTCTTGGAAGTTTGTTCTTCAAGAAGCTTTGTGAGAGATGTAAATTTAAAAGCAAGCTTTTTGCCTTTGCCTCAAAGTTCATATTCAAACAATACTAAAAATGCAAGTGGCAGTTGGAAGACCCAAATGATTCTTTCTATTTCCCCTAAATACAAACCAACAGCTCATAAGAAAGTCAAACACAAATATTATTTCTTTTCCCCAGAGATTATGACTTCATTACACACATGGTAAAGTTTCACTGTTTTCAAATTTCAAAAACATTTATTTTGCCGTAAGTTGAATTTCAATCTTAATATTAAGTAGACCAATTCTTAGGAGAAAAACCCTCACTTTTAGAATTTTACAGGTAAACCACAGTAATCAGTGCTGGGTTTTTAAATAACCCGTCATTTTATAATGTTACATTGTCAACTCTTCAGAAACAGAGGCTTTGCAATAAAAAAAGCCTTTTTAATGTGTATGTCACAATTCCAGCTTTAATCATTCAGTCAGCATGCTAACATGATATAAAAGACACATCATTCCACATACCAGAATCATCCAGGACAGCAATGGCTTGCTCTGCTTTATGCTGCAAAGCAAGAAGAGCTGCCTGTCTTCCTTGAAGAGCCTTTAATTCCTCCTGCTGTTGTAGCATCCTTTTCAATAAATCATGCTGTTTCTTCAAGTTCTCCAACTCTTCTTTAGCTTCCTGTTGAGGATCTCTGGCCTGCAAGAGATGGAACAACATTATTATAACTACAACCATTTATCTGTTGAGAACTAGTAAAAGAAGTGTCAAAGCAAGAATAACTTGTATATAAATTAACAGCCTGGTTGATGGAAAAAAGTAAAAATGAAATAGCTCCACCTTTCTGATAGTCCTTTATTAAAAAAAAAACCTCACGCATCCAACAGGAAGAAACCTGTACCACCAAGACGTGCTTATAGCTCCTGAGGGTTTAAGTTTTCTTTTTCTTTACAAAGCCAGTCAGCTGCCCTAATGTGACCCAAAGACTAACCAAAGCCTCCCTCTGTCTTTTAAATCATAACAGAGGGTATTAACCTTTAAGACCGCTAAAGGTAAGCAAGGTAAGGCACTGCATCATGGAGCTATATAAAACACAAGTTGTCAATTCATTTACTGGCCTAAAATCTCTAAAATTTTCAGAATAATGTTTTGGGCAGTAACTCATTTCTAACCTATCATGTGTTTAGTTCTGTGTGCTGTATGTATGGCATTGATACTAGAATACGCCAGGTTTGGGTAAATCAATTTCATAACAAAAACATGCATAGAACCCTGTCTACATTGTTTTCAAACAATATTTTGAAATAGTTCTGAAAGAATGAAAGCATGCTGAGCATGCTTTAGTAAAATATACTAAAACTCAGTTCTTTTCCTCATCCAATGCTAATTAGGAGCTGGAGATTTGCATCAAAAACTTTACTCAAATTAAGTATTTTAATGAGACATCCACACCTAAGATCCTGATCCTGTCTGAAGTTGCACTATTGCACTTTGCACATGAAATAATGGAAAAGAAAAGCATTTACAAAGAACACTACTAACTTGAAAGCATAATCTTCTATCCATATAGTATTAAGTTTCTAAAGTAGAAAATTCAGTCCAAGTACTCTGCATCAAAAGTCAGAATAGAAGCAGGCATCTTATTAACTGGTTCTGGGTACTAAAGAATGCTCAACTTTCCAGCAGAGAAAGCTGAAAACATCCAGAATTCTGAACTCCTCAAAGTGTCACTGAAAGATGCACTGCAACTAACACTGATGATTGCTGTTTAACTCTCACCTTTCATATAAACAGCAGAGTAGAGTCAAAATAGATCACACACTGAAATCAGCACAGGAAGGAACAAGGGGAAGAAAGGGAACAAGGGTATATGTCTCAGCCTCACTCACCTATTAAATAATCCAGGCTTTATCTAAAGTACCAGATTTGCCTGAGTTCATGAAAACTGCATTAACAAATTTTTCAAACTTAGTTCTACATTTAGACTGGTAAGCTTGACAAAACATTTAAGTCTTTTATTTTTGGGGGAAAAATGATTGAATTAAAGACTTTTTAAAAATTAAATCACAGGAAGGACAACGATATAGACAAGCTCATAATGAGTAAAAAAAGACGCTTTAGACACTGCGCCCCTTGAAAGTTTTCCTCCTTCCAACCAAATATTTGTATCGACAGCTATAGAAAAACACTTGTGGAACAAGTTAAGGCTACTAATTTCTAATTCATCTTCTGTATTTGGTATTAGTTTAAATGTGCACTGGCAGACTATTTGTGTAGCCATGACAAGTGTCTGAAGTTGCATTTACAATGTTCTCCCAAGAAGGGAACAACAAAACTTAGAAGGAAGACCTACAAAAAATCACTGCTGTACAGAGTTACATCATTGCTAACTTTCAATGCTAACAATTCAGAAGAAAAAGTTGTGAAACATTTCTATTCAAAGAAAAAATATTCTAGGCAAAGAAGACTAATTTGTGAAAGACAGCTGGATACAGATAAGCAATCCAGTGGGAACATTCACTGTAAGTAACAAGTACATTTGAAGCAATAATAAGGGAGATGGAGGGATGGGGAAGACTAGCCTGTATAAACCCTATTTGAGGCTAAAGTAACATTTTGAAGTGTACCTTTGAAAGCAATCCATGATCCTGGCTATTAATCACACAAGGCCAGATTTCCCTGTCATTCAGAGCAGCTCTCTCACTTTTCCCTTTAGGGCTTGGTGTAACATCAATGTCTGTAACCTGTTCTCGTGCAGTTGAATTCCCTAGTTTGTCCTCAATGCGGGGCCGACAACTCAAACTAAAAGATACCTCCTATATTGAATAGTTTAGTATGTTAGATTTTGAAAGTGCGCTCCAACTTAGCATACATTTTTAAGTTACAAACCTACCCACTTTATCTTATCAAATAATGAAAACTAGTATCTAACAACATCCACTAAAGAGTGAAGACAATTTTAGTTATTCTTAGAATTTGCACAACAATAAAGCTCCATACAGCAATCAGCATTATATGACCAGAAGTATGCACTCTGCATGTAAAATATTAAAGATGCATGTAAAGAGAGCTTAAATGCAAAATTAAGAGCCAAACAAAAAACTTAAGCGCAAATTTTGCAAATATTGAGACAACTGCAAGTTTACTTGGACACTTCTTAAAAAACATACCTGTCTTTTTCTGCATTTTCCAAATTTAATTATTTTTTAGTTAGAAGTGCATCTTCCATGTCTATCATTTCATTTCCTTACAGAGATAGAAAGGGTTCTTATAAAGCTAAAAATAATTACAAAAGCTTCTTAATGTTTTAACTGTTTTATTTCCAAGCAGGTAAATTGTCCTTATCCATAGGACATTCAGTGTGCTAACTGGCCAAAGAAGAGTACCTGCTCTCTGGTATTTTTCCTCAGTGTAACAGAATGGAAGATACAAAACTTAAGTTATTAAAATGCTTTTGTATATACTACAAGACATGTTTACCATGTTAAAAAAAAAAAGCTTTTATAAATAGAAAGGAAGATTGGACTGTTTATCTCAGCACTTAATTCAGAACACATTTTCTGAAGAGGTGCCCATCTTCCCAAGAAATGAGAGAAACTTCTGTGTTATGTCAATACTTCTATCTTGTCACTAGAAAGATGCTTGTACAATGGCCCACTTATGATACATTTCTAACCCTCCCCTCACCCAACACCCCAAAATTTTCCCCACTAACAGTAACAAACGTAGAGATGAAAAACGGTATATAAAGGTATTTCTTCCTACAAAAAGTGAGTGAATTCTCTGCCAAAGTACACATTTAATTCTTCATTGTACTTTGAAGAACTAATAAAGATCTATAAGATTCTTCAGATTGTTGTTGTGACAGAATCATTACTTTTTTCTCATATTAAAAAAATAAATCTACACATGCATAGGCACCTCCTGAACGAAGTGCTTGGGGATTTACTATTTTTCAGTTGAACTGTAGATTATGACACTATCATAAGACCCACAAAAAAACCAAAATAAAGCCCTCATTTCTACCTTAATTGCTAAAAGGCAGCTTACCGTGGTATCTGAAGCCTCAGACTGCACATCAATGTTTAGCGATGTGCTCTCACCTACAGAACCAGATCCCACAGCTGAATCTACAGTCCGAACATCATCCTCCTCATTTTCTCTAGCCTGAAATATTTCATTGGCACAAATCAAAAGCTATATAAGGGGGCAGTAAAAATGAATTATGGAAGGTACTACATACCAAAATCAACACCCTTAGTAGCACCATCAAAACATAAACGGTCAACTCCTAAAAAAAAAAAGCTTATAGTGCAGAAACAAACATATTATATTCTCAAACTTACAAGCATCTTTTGCAAAAATTTCAGATAGGATTTCTCCTGCTCTTTAAGGTCATCTATAAGGTGTGATAAACGCTCAACATTGGCCGATCTTTCATTTTTCTCTACAAGATCATCCCGCATGGAGCTGGCCTTAGCAATATAGTCGCGAATCTGAACTAGTCTGCTCACAATCTGCAAAGACACTGAAGTTACTGAATGCATTCAGCTACAACTGCAACGTATTCAATGTACAAGACACAGGTGACAGCAACAGCAAAGGAGTTATGAAAGGGGGACATGTTAGTACTTCCACTCCTCTGAGCACTCTTCCACAAGTGGTTAAAGTCAACAGCCTTTATAAGGATAGATTTATGCATGCGGGAAGTTAGCTGAAGCCCAGGGCTTCTGGTCAACACAGGCTAAAACACAACGGAGCTCATCAACACAGGAAAACAGTCAACTGTGAGAGCACTTTCTGGAGCCACATAAAACGGAACCAACCTCTAAAATGAAAATTATTATTACCAACAAGCAGATTTCTAAAGAACAGTAGATTATTAAGTTTGGTTTCACATTTTCTTCACGTTTTAAAAGAGTAGGAAGTTAAATATTTCCAATAAGGATTTATACTTTGAAGAAATTTAGAAAGCAGCACTGAAGATTAAGTCTCAATATTTTGTAGACTTTATAGGCTGTGTAAATACCTGGCTACTATCCATCGCTTGTTCTCCCCTTCCATCTTCTTGAGCAGACGCTTGACAGTTTTGCAAGAAATCCTTGCTTAGAGCAGCTCCAAACAACTCTTTACACTGCGCTGATACCCCACCTTCCTTTTTTTGGGAACCTGAGGCAGGATCTTTGCTTTTGTTAGTGTTAATCTGTAGTGACAGGAAGTTGAATGGTTTTTTGTTTTCATTAAGTTGACGTTTGTTATTAGCAGCCGTTGCCCTGCCTTGAGAATCACTTCCAATGCTTCTCTATATACAAACAAAAGAAAGAACAATTGCTTTATTTTTTCTTCCAATATGTTCTCAACACTGCTTCGTTTCCCTGCTTATATTACTATTTCTACAGTATTATTAGACTGATTTTAAAGTTACCTAATCAGTCACCAACTGGCCAAAAGTTAGCTGAAGACAGTGCCAATAATTTTTTGCCACAAAGTTTTCAGAAAGCAAATCCGTCCTCCAAGAACAATGAGAACCAAAAGCATTCTGTAGTTTCTCAGAATTCAGTTTCTCATTTTTCTTGTGACCTTGACCTTTACTGTAGCAAAAGGCATTCTACTTCTCCAGGTACATATGAGAAAAGAACAGTAATAAAAGAGCAACATATTCCTGTGCAGAACATAATACCTCAGAACTTCAGCTTTTCTTTAAAACCTTGTGAATAGCAACATGTTACCCTAACACACATTTGAGGAGGAAGTCATGCCAAGCCTTTAAATTGTAAGTCAAGCCAATGAATCACACTGGAAAGAATCTTCACAACCAAAGAAGTTAGCAACAACCTTTGGTAAAGATGAACTAGCCTCTGTTCTGAAATTATTAAGACAAATTTATGCCTTGTTCCAAAAGAATCAATCCTTTATACTTTTCCTTAGTTTTGGACAAGGGAAGGATGAATGCACTGTATTTCCAAAAAAGTAGTTATGGCTCAAGAATTTGTGCCATAAAATTCTCCCCTCTGAGGAGCAGCTTTTAATGATACTCTTCTGCTTAATCCACACAGGTAACACAAACCTGTGTTCAGGATCACAAACTGGCAGTTTGAGAACACTTTCAAAATAAGGTAACAGCTATTTTCAAGTAGCATACAAGTTTGATGAGAAAGAAATACTTCTCTGAGGACACAGGAATTTGTTAACGGCTGAGAGCAAAAAAGTGAAGACAGCTATCACACAAACAGAGGAAAGCCATAGTCCTGAACTTTCCCTTATTTTCTGAAGTTCAAAACCAGAATTTTGATTTGGTTGTCATGGTGCCTATAAGTTGTTTTTTTTTTTACCTTGATCACTTATGAAAGGATTTTTTACGCATCTGTCACTTTATTAAGAGATAACTGAATACATTTTGGAGTCACATTTCTAGAGGGAGCTAGTATTCACACAAACCTGATCCAGATCACTGAAGTTTATTCTTTGTTTAAGCCTTTCTAGTTCAGCCTGCTCTGGGACAGACATCTGAGTCATGTATCGAGCATGAGGAAAGCTATGAGAAGTTCGGGTCTTCCGTCGTTCCATTCCAGGTGAAGATTCTGGAGATATGTCATTAGTAAGTCTTGTTTCACCTTCCCCACTAAGCTTTTTCTTGTTTTTCTCTGAAGATCTGTTTGCTTTCTTCTGTTGACCTCCCCAGTCCTTAAGGGGAAGGAGAGAGAAAAAAAATCGTATTTGTTATCCACCCAGACAAAAAGCAAATGTTTGCATTCTGTGAAAGAGTTTACTTCCATTTTAGAAGTAAAAATAGCAAGCCACATTGAAGTAAGCACTAAGTTTTCTAGAGCAAATGTCACTTTACAAAATAAAGTTTTCTCCACTGCATAATTAAAAATAGCTTGTCAGGAAATTTTAAATCCATTTCATCCTAAATTCATTAAATTAACTTCAAACGAAGCTCAAGTTATATTTTTCTTCTTTGCTGGGGACTCTTTCACTTTCAGGAGTTCAGAACGTTTTAAATTATAGCTTTCACTTTCCTGTCACCAGCAATACTTTTGTGTCTAGCTACTTTATTTACCCAAAACACTTGCCATAAATACCTCTACAGACCCCACAATCTCTGATTTATACCCACTGCTTGCTTACATCTACCTCATGTTTTCCAGGTAAAGCTGCACTGGATGGAAAGCCATGCATAATGAGGCTCGGGGTTTGCATTGTTACCTGCCACTAACAGAATCTAGCTGGTAGTTCTAATGTACAGCATAAAATGGCAACAAAAGAAAAGGAGAATTTTACTGTGTTGTTCAGCCGGTCATCAAGGCTCTCATTGCTCCAGCTGGGCAAGTCCTGATCGTTCATGCCTTCTTCAAAGGGACCACCTCCTGTTGCCATGACAAGCAATCAGTGAAAGCAATCTATAAGAAAGAGTTGAAAGAAATGTGCTGTATTAAAATCAGTTTACATTAAAAATTTAAAAGATTCATGATCTGAGAAGACAACTACATATTCATTATAGGATGAAAACACAAAGCTGTTTAGGAAACTAAACTCCCCATTTACTACGCTCTGTGACTAGAAATGTATCAATGAGATATGAGAAGAACACAGAAACTGACATTAAAAAACAAATAGGTGTGAGCTTGGGGCTTGGTAACCTCTGATCTATGAAAAAAAAGATTTGGGTTTTTTTTTTAGGGTTTCAATTGTCCTCACTTTAAAACAAACTGTACAGTGCTCAGAAATGCTGCTTTGTAATTCATAAAGCCTACACTTTAAAGTCCATGGTGATGTCTACTTGATATAGTAAGTGACTTTGGAGACCCAGTATGTCAAACTTTCACATTCATTTTAATACTGAAATACTGAAAACAGAGTACTGAATGACACACTTGAAAAAATACAAGGAAAACAGACGTCAGTAAAAGGATTTTTACTTTCATTACCACACATTAAGCTATTTAAGCAGTGACTGACCTGCCACTTACATTACAGATTCTACCAAAACCAAACAAAATCGTATGAGTTTCACAGAGCTTAGCTGCTCTCCATCAGTGTCATTCTGTGCAATATAAAGCAACTTAAATATTGAAAATTTTCATTTTCACTTCTTATTTTGACATTAGAACTAAAAGAAAAGTCAAAGTTGAAAGATCAGAAAAAGTATTCCTTTATGAGAGTAAAGTTAGATTAGCCTGTTCTAAAAGGTGAAGAATATGTAACTAACTATATTTGCTAAGTGCTGCTGGCACAATTCCACTGCAGAAAGCTACAAAATTTACCTATGAAGAATTGTAACAGATGCAGAAGAAAGCAGTCTTGCAGAGATTTACTTTTTCCAGCTCATTTCTACCACTATGTTAGGACATAACCCTAAGCTTAACTGAAAAAATAAAAATATAGAAGTTTATAGGAACCACTTCCTCAACATTTTACTGAAACCCTCTATTACTAATTTTCACAAAGTACAGGCAAAGAAATCACCCAAAACTAAAGATTAGGAAGTATTTAAGAAGTTTGTTGGCTTTTTAAATATCAGTTCCAGAAAGGAAAACAGATTAATCTTGAACTAAGTTTAAAAGCTGTCCTAGCACATCTATTTTGCTTAGGTATCGGATTAAATCAAAATAACCCAGTACAGCCCTCTCAAGAGGCACACTTACAAAGCAATATTCCTATACAAACACAGCCAATTACTAAATGATAAAGGAAATGGGCTCTTCCAGGCATGCTCCTTACACCATAACCACATCTTCACTTGGCAGTGTGCCAGCCTAGGTCATGGTAACGCAGTTGGGAGTCATTCCGCTTCCACATCTCACAACCACAATCACAACACACACAGAACAGGTGTAAGTGCCTGCTGCTTTGGGAACTCTGCCCTACTGTCCCTGCACAAGAATTCACTCTCCCTTCTTCATCCCAACAGAAGTGCCCACTAGGCCATGCAACCAGAATGTACATCCTATAAAGAGTTCACAGGGAAGCTCATGCTAAAACTTACAAGCATCCAAAGCAAATGCAGAGTTATCAGTTTAAAAGCAGCCATGATTTTAACGAACTATCTCCAGTTACAGATAAACTGCTCAGCTTTGTAGATGTGTAAGACCCAACATTTCAACAGACACTGTATCCTGACCCATGTCACTGAGCATTATGAGGAAGATTAGAGGCCATCTGGGTTTACAGTCCAATTCTGTAAGCTGTATCCTCATCATCATGTTATATAATTCTACTAAAACCACAGCAAAAGTAGTTTTGCCCTATCTTCCACTGTAAAAAGAAGTGGCAGTATTCATCTTTACATAATACAAGAAACTACTCACATTTATTTGTTCTAAAACTTTCACAAAACCTCTTCTCAACTATCTTTGCTGTAAGATAAATTCACTGCCCCAGATAGAATACTGTGAATAACAGGACTCTCAAACAAGGAGACCCAGCATACACCAACATGCCCTGACAAAAACGGCTCAAAACTAACAGTATCTTCATTATTTCCAGCAAGTGGGTTTTAAAGTGTTCCAACAGAACCATCCCCTTACCAAAAAGAAAGTTTCTAAACATTCCTATTATAGTCTTTGATACCTCCAAATGAACTGTAATCAAGCAAGTTTAAGAACAGAGAGCTCTGATGGTCTCTTTTCAACTCTTTAACTCAGTTGAAAAACACAAAGAGGTTCAGCTAGGTTTTCTTCTTTCACACGAAGCTGTGCTTTCCACCTCCACATACACATTTCACCAATATACATTTTTTTCTTTGTTTTCATTTTACCAGCTATTTCTACAAAAAATCCTCTTCTAAAAACTTTGCTATCTCCCCATTATCTACCTGTCTCTCTACCTACAGCAACCAATTGCTAATTTCACGTTCTTGCATGTCATAGGATCTGTACAAAAGCTTTTGAGCATGTGCCTACTGCCTTACAACATTTACCAGGGATTTGAGAAAAAAGAGAAGACTTTAAACTATACGTTCTACAGAAATAATAACGTCAGATTACATGCAGAATTATAGGCAAAACATGTAAGATTAGAGTCAAAACATTCTGCACATGTATCAGGCATATGTAGATTGCACAGAAGAAACACTACTTAACACACAAGCAAAACAAAGGTATGTACTTCAAAAGGCTCTTTTCCTACAGTAAAGATGCTCTTGAGAATGTTTTCCTGTAGCATTCATGTGAAGGCAGGAGCTCTCTAGAGCACCTAATACTGCAGAGGGAAAACTTCTGGCTATCAAAAAAAAAATTAAACGGAAAACAGAAAGTCGCAAAAAGCCATCGTAGCACCATAAAGGCTGAAAATGGGGCGAAATATTTCTTCTTAAGTTTAGCTTTTTAAGACGGACGCTCCTCACTGGGCATTAATTCCTTAAAAGCAAACCCTACAGTATACACAGGAGCAGTCAACAGAGCAAATCCTCTCCTGTCGCAGCGGACAGCGCTCACACGAGCCGCACACTCACAGACCCTGGCTAGGGGCAGTGTGTCCGGAACTTCCAGCTTCCAGCGCCGGGGCCTCCGCAGCGCCCGCAGGCTCTGCCGTCCCGACCTGCTCCGATCCCAACGGCAGGCGCCGAGCGCAGGCCCGCCGGGTCTCGTCGCCTCCAGCGGGGCCGGCGGAGCGAGAGACAGCCCGGCGGCTCTGCCGGCCGCACCGCTCACTGCCTGAGGCGGGCGAGGCGCTCCCGGCCCGGGGGCGGCGGGCAGAAATCCCGCTCCTAGCCGGCGCCAAAGCCCGGGCGCCGCGGGGCGCGGGTAGGCGGGCTCTGCTCAAGGCGCTTCCACTGCCGCGAACGCGGCGGCGTCTCCTTGGAGAGCGGATAACGCGCCCTGCCCTGCGCGAGGGGCGCGGCCCGCACAGCCCGCTGCCACCGCACGGTTTCCCCGCCGCCCCGCACCTGCCTCCGAGCCCACTGCCGGCTCCTCGCCACCACCCTCGCGGGCCGCCGCCCTGCCCCACCGCAGCAGCGCGGCCCCGCCGCCACCAGGGGAAAGGGACGGGGAAGGGGCAGCGCGCCGCGCGAGGGGCAGGAGAAGGCGGCTCACCCCGCGCCGGAGGGGAGGTCACCCGGCCTGGCTCCTCCTCCACCGCCGCCCGCCACTCGCGGGGCCCGGGCCGCCCGGACGAACGTTTCGCCTTCGGGCAGCGGAGGAGCGGCGCGGCCTCGCTTCGCCCGGCGCGGCGGGACAGGGCTGGCGGAGACGCTCACGACGCTCCTGCCTCAGCCACCGCCGCCATCTTGGCCGCCACTCCGCTGGGGGCGCGGGGGCGGTCCTGGCGGAGGGATACGGACACAGACGGACAGACAGACACTCACCGTCGCCTGGAAACCTCCGCCCGCCCATGTCCTTCCGCACTGCGCGCGCCCCGCCCGACCTGGACCGCGGAGCGCCCGAGGATCCCCCGCGCAACCGCCGGGGCGGTCGGGAGAGGAGCGGTGGGCGAAGAAACTCCAACTCCCAAGGTGCATTGTGCGGGGGCGCGGCGCCCCAGGGCCGGCGGCAGTGCCTCCTGGGAGTGGTAGTTTTCCACTCAGGGCACGGCCCCGCCCCCTGACAAGACTGGGGCGCATCCGGAGCTGTTGTGCGGCCGGCGGGGAATCGCCGAGCGTGTTTTTCTTACAAAATGAAATACGAAAACGGTGATGAACTCTGTAAATGCTTTTGCCTGATTGGAAGACGAATAAAATCACGTCGAAACCCTAAGCGTGGACGAGGATCAACTCTTGCCCTCGTTTGGAGCAGTGTCGACTACACTCTTCCTGTCAGCCTTTGGCATGTTTTGCTCGTTAACTTGTGGCATGGAGTTTAAGCATCTAGGTGTTTTATACTTTCCTTTGGGGAAAAAATAATATAAATACAGGGTTTGGCATGTAAACGATAGTTGTGTGTAAAAAGCCTGTGTGCCGTGCTTGGTATTTAACTGAAGTTAAAGAGAATCACAGAATATGCTGAGTAGGAAGCGACTCTTCAAGACCCAACCGTGGCCCTGCACAGGACAGTCCCAAGAGTCACACCCTGTGCCTGAGAGTGTTTTCCAAACGCTTCTTGAGCTCTGTCAGGCTTGGTGCTATGACCACTCCCCTGGGGAGCCCGTTCCAACCACCCTCTGGATAAAACACTTTTCCTAATATCCCACGTAAACCTCCCCTGATGCAGCTTCAGGCCCTGTCACTGGCACCAGAGGGGAGAGAGCAGTGCCTGCCCCTCCTCTTCCCCTCACAAGGAAGCTGTTAATCCTTCAGGGGACTGGACTTGGATAACACACTCAGGATTTCTATTTCAGTGAAGCTGGTATCATATATATGACTTTCATTTGGGGGGGATGGTCCCTTGTCAAAATGGGAAAATGCAGCATTTTCAGCTGTGTTTTTACACTGAGTTTCTAAAGCAAAAGCATTTAGCATTCACATAGGCCTCATAATTGATCCTGTTAGAGAAACATTCTACTGGTACAACATGGAAATGTAGTTAGTCCTCATCTCTCCCATATTAGGACTTACACTAATGTATTTTGCTAAAGCGAAAAAAAGATATATGAATCCTTTTCAGTGATCCATTAATCTGTCTGTAATGTAGGAAATGAACTAAATAATTGGAGAAGTGTCAAAATAAAAATGTTTCAATAAAAGTAATGTGTTATCTCCAGCACATTCCCCCATACCAAAGTTCTGGATAATACTGAATGAGTGAAAGAGGTGAGCGTAAGACTGCCTTTTAGGGCAGAATCTTCTTCCCATTTCTACCACGAGCTACTTGACTGTATAGCCACAAATGAAATTACTTTGAAAACCATCTACAACAGTTTGATGGAAGCTCTCTGTGATGAATATATATAACCAATCTCTACTGCAATTCTGCAGCTAATAAAGAAGTTAGTTTATCGGTATTTTTATTATACTTTTAACTAATGTTCTATTTTTCTGAACTCGGGTATCATGTCTGGATAGTCATCATAATATTGGCAGTGTTGCTGTTGACAAGATGCTTTCTATTGTCTCAGTGACAAGTCTCCCACAGCATGGCAGGTGGGGGCAGAACTTGTGAGAAAATACTGCCCTTAGTACACTGACTACAATTTATTTTTTTGCTGTGCCTTATTCTTAAAATACGGCTCCCTCATGCCTATTGTTTCCTGCAGGAAAAAACCCAAACAAACAAACTTAGATAAAAAACATAATACTCTGTTAAGGGAGAAAAAAATCAAATAGACTGTAGCATGTTTCAGTAACAATGAAGTATTTTAGTATTTTAGTGTAGTCCCTTATATGTCATAACTGCATGTTTTCCTTTGCACAATATGAGCTTACAGCATTATTACTCTGATTCCTGCCTGACATTTGGAGGATGATTTTTCTCTTCTTATTTTCTGCCCCTATTCTGGAATTGGCTGCAAAATTGTTCCTGTATTTTCTTTTCTTTTTTCTTGTTTATTTTAGAAATGGCTCCTCAGAACCATTTTTCATTTGGGATGGAGAATTCGAAAAGATACAACAGGCACAAAGGAATTGTGGATTGCACTGCAAGATGCATGATTTCCAGCAGGTGGTTCTCCACTACTGTTGTAAAAATAACATCTCAGGATTTGGGAATGATTATGAGGCAAAACGCATATGGCTTAAAGAATGTCTTTTTAATGAAATAAAATAAATATTTGGGGGGAGGAGAGGGAAATCCTATATCAATGCTAATGAACCTCTAAACAGACAGCAACTAAACCCCCCTACGAAGATCTCTGTTAAAAGCACTTCCCTCGGTGGCATGCTAATGAGTGCATCCTCACAGAAACTGAATGGATTATCTTTGAGATAGCCCAATTTAATTAGGATTTAAAGCCATGTCAGAGACTTAATTACATTTTTCTTACACAACTTTTTGGCTATATCTTGTTAATTTCGCTTTATCATTCCAAAGTGAAAGAAAGCAAACAAAATACAGGCATGTAAGGACTAGAGACAAGAAGAAGTGAAGGATTAATGTTTTATTGAGACAGAGGAGATGTAAGAAGCCCCCTAAAACAGATATAGTAATTAAGTGAGCATTTGATTCAAGCAGTAGTTGTACATTTTTTTTCCTGATTTTATGACAAAAAGGATTTGTTGCAAAATTTAAACTGTCCAAAAATGACCAGCCTGCCATAATATGGTTACACACTGACTACCAAGCTACTATACTAAATGTATTCTTTCTTTCTTTGCATAACTTTAGATTGGAAAGATCTTGGAAGGCAAAGAGTTTCAAGTTGATTTATCTAGGTAGATGAAGTGTCCACTTAACCCTATGAGGTCTGATAAGAAGCTAAGCAGGTGCAAGGGGAGAGGCACAGGCATTTAAGACCACAAAGCCAAGCTTTAGGCTGGTCAAGATTTACCAATTTATTATTAGTGAAGAAACTAGGACAAAAAAGAAATCATTTTTGATGATCCACTCAAGCAAAACAGTCATCAGAAACAATAAAGAGGAATAATTTGAAGATAGGTATTAGCTAACTTAGTCAGATCCCAGGAAAAATCTTGGATAAGAATGGACGGGATCCCCATTGTAAACATTTTCCACATCCTTAAGGGTGCAGAAAGTAATCCTCTTGGTACTGCTATTACTCACCAATCTGTAACATTTGCACTCCAGGTACTACATTCTAGAAAATATTAGTGATTTGAGTCAGACCAATAGATAAAGTGATGGATGGACCCACAAGACATAACCACTTTTGTTTTATTAAACACACTTATTTCATACAACCAGCACACATCAGGATCACCAATGCTGCACTGCCTAGAATCCCTAAGACTATGTTTTTCTCATTGTCCTCTTTGAAGTCAGACTCCATTGAAAGCGATTTTAAAAACTATTTTAAAAGAGGTCCATCCATATAGCACAAAAGTTGGCAAGGTTATGAGTATTATTTCACTCTTTAGAAATTAGATAAAATTTTACAAGCACCATACCAATATGGGGTCTAATCTGTATGTCTGTTTATGTTGTTTGATTCAACATTATATTTGATACATTGTACTCTTAATTACACAGTCTAATATTTTTTTCCCTATTTGTAGTCCATTTGCATCTTCAGTTTATTCCTTGGCCAACAAAGATAATCCAAGAAGAAACAAAATACTTCAGTTGCTCTGAAATTACATATTTGACTTAACCAAGTATATCTGCAGATTCTCCAGAAAAGTGAGTAGGAGCAACCTTTAATTCACAATATCTTGAGGGGTTGTTTTACACAACAATATTGCCTAGCCACTTCCACATTATTTAGATTTCTGAACTCATAACATAGACATGTGCTACATTGAACAAATAAGTAAATTCAAAAGTGAGTAGGAAAAAGATAAAATTATGATACAGCTTAAGAATACCTCATAATTTTTTATCTCTGAATTGATTCAAAGAACAAGAATATGGAAGAAATAAGCAACTCCACCACACACAGAGAAATAATCAGAACCAAGAATTCTCATTTGCAAATTAAAATTCTAAGAGGAAAAGGTTGTTGATTCATCCTATTTTTTTGCTTTGTAGCTGACAATCTGCAACACATCTGATATCAGTCACTCCTGTATATTCATAACTAAGTGCTTTGTCTACAGTGTATGGCTTCAGTTATATTGAAGACTTACCAGCATTTAAATAGTTAGCATAATAATGCTACAGTGAATTCTTCAAAGCCACTTTATATTTTTTTCTTATGTGTTTATATTTCTTTAAATGGGAAGAAATCTACTGAAGTTGTGGGTCATTTTACAGCCACTAAGTTTGCTAGCGAACATCCAATCCACAAAAAGAAAAAATTCCAAATAATTATATGGCCTTTTGTTCATGATCAATTGTGCTGACTTCTAATAAAAAAAAAAAGTTTTTATAAGGAATTCTGCTGTAGCTACACAGAGTTGATTAATTTTATGATGTTCTGCATTTTATCCCATGGCAATAATGCTTTTGAAATAGATACTTGCTTTTGTGATACTGGTTTTGCAAGTATAGAAGTAACCAAGTAAGATGGCCTTGCATGTCCAATGACTATATACACACATGCATATGTATATGCAAGGGTTTAAAATAGAGTAATTTTGAAAGGTTTTAAATAACTTGCTAATCTAAATCTTTTTGTCATATTAGTAATTTAATTACTTTCCTGGTTCCTTTCTTTTTCTGGTTGTAGAGATTTGGTGCTATGTGATTCCAGTTGTACTGTTGATTAGGGCTGGTACAGATGGACAACAGAACTAAATTGATCAATACCAAGGAAGAGGGATTAGTTGGTGCACCTTTCCAAAGACATTCCATACTTTTCAAAAAGTAGAATATAGGAGAAGGATGTCTTTGAAGAGGGCAAAAGGAAAACTGAGGCCAGCAGGGTAAAGACGGCAGGAGAAGGCAGGATATGTCAGCTGTTCTTCTAAATAAGGCAGAAGATTATGGGCCATGTTCTTTTCTTGGCACTCACACTAAGATCTTGAGCAGGTCACTTTGCCAGATACATTTCCTCACAACATAGTTTAATTAATATTTGTTAATATTGTGAGGGTGATGAATAGAAGACAAACACCAGCAATGGAAATTACTGTGATAATTTTTTTTTTTTTTAGATTTATTCTGGGCCTTCTCTGAGTCCACTGTTTTTTCTATATTCTGCAAAGATGTGTACAGACCTAGATGTTTGTTAGGTCTTCAACTCTGTGATGTGTTCCTATGTATCTATGCTAGTTACACTGCCTTTGCTACTGCCTGTTGAAAAAGATGGGAGGAGCTGCTTATTTTATATTTCTAATAATAATTGGGGATTTTTTCCCATATTTGGTGTGTGATATAATAATGTCTAAATATGTTGAATTTCCTGGTGTTATTGTTAATGATAATGATATGTTGCTGATTTACGTATTATATATGTGAAATGACAGATTATGAAATCACTGAATTATGCACTTATTTCTAAGAGCACTGCACAAAAATGAGGTAAATTATTTAAAAACTGGAATTTATGTTTGCACATTTTATCCATACGTCAAAAAGTAAGATGCCTTCATTCTGTTTCTTCAGAATAGGTAAGAAGGTCTTTTCTGCTTATCTCTTGGTCTCATTAGGGAATTGTATTTATTGATGTAACATTTCAAACTGATCATGTGATTATGTAACTTTTAGAGATCACGTACTTCATACACAGGTTGCAGTAACAGGCCCTAGTCACTATGTGCAATATGTTTGGTGAATATATAAATATGGCAAATTTTTCATAAGTTTATAGATAGAGTGCTGTATTTTTGGTGCAACTTATTTCTACCACTGCTTTTTATTAGGATTGTGTCAAGCATTTTGAAGACAGCATGCTAAAAAAACAAAGAAGTTTAAAATATTGTGAAGTTGTTTTTTTTTTTTCTAATAAAAATGACGCACTTTTGGAAAGAAAGCTGCCTTTAAAAACATTAACCTGCAGAGTTTTTTAGTCACAAAGCTGAGTTTGGCTTATCTTTTATTTCAGCTTTGTTCTGCTTCGGAAACAAAATATTGTTATGGGAGTACCCATATCATTACTATTTCATAATGTACTGGTTTTGCAGACCAAAACCCCTAAAGTTAAGTTTACTCAGACATCATGATTTTGATAGAGCTGGTCAGGATAGGTTTTGGGGTTGTTTTGTTTGTTTGTTTACTTGCTTTTACCCTGCAGAAAAAGAAAAATAAGCCTAGCATCTAAGCTATGAAACTAAGTATCGTATTCCATTTCAAATTTTCTATTTATTATTGTAATAGTTTAGCATATGTGAAAGACCATTTCATTATGGTGGATGTACAGTGTTGGATGCAAATTTTCAAATACATAATCTCGGCCAATCCTAGAATGAAATACATTACATATTCTCTATTTTCCCCTTAGCATTACACAAATGAAAACAATGCAGAGAAGAGCATAAACAAGTTAATTTATAACAGGTAGAAGTACATTTTGTCAAGCACAACTTCCTGAATAAAAATCATACACATTATATATAAAGGTATACTTTTTTCTCATTTTTAACACCTGTGTAACAATTCAGAAGGGAAGAATCTACGGTTCCTTGTATTATTAAAGCTTATTTTATGCTTGCAATTCCTTTTGAGTCTGAGTGATAAAGAATCATATTATGAATACATTATCTTGCATGTGCTGATTTTACAATCATGGAATCATAAAATGATTTGGCTTGGAAGGGACTTTAAAGATCATCTACTTCCAGCTTTCTCCCATAGGCAGGTACACCTTCCACCAGACCAGGTTGCTCAAAGCCACATCCAACCTGGTCTTGAACACTTCTAGGGATGAAGCATCCACAACTTATCTGGGCAGCCTGTTGCAGTGATTATGTCTGACCACCCTCACAGTAAAGAGTTTCGTTCTAATATCTAATCTAAACCCGTTCTTTATTCAACTTATAGTCCTTACCTCTTGCCCTATTAGTGCAAGCCTTTGAGAAAAGATTCTCTCCAACCTTCTTGTAAGCTCCCTTTAGGTACTGGAAGGCTGTAATGAAATCCCCCTGGATCCTCCTTTTCTCCAAGCTGAATGATCTCATCTCTCCCATCCTGTCTTTGTAGAAGAGACACTCCAGCCCTCTGATCATCTTTGGCCTCCTTTGGGCTTGCTCCAACAGAGCCATGTCTTTCCTCTCCTGGGTGCCTATGAGCTGGGTGTAACACCAGATGGGGTGTTATTATGAGAGTGGAGTAGAGGGGCAGAATCGCCTCCCTTGACCTTCCAGCTGTGTGTCTCTTGATGCAACTTGGGATTCAATTTGTATTCTGGGCTGCAAGCACATGTTGCTGGCTCATATTTAGTTTTTCATCCACTAAGTCTATCTCTTAAGATCTTCTCTCAATCCACCCATCACCAGCTGGTATCCATGTCTGGGATTGCCCTAAATTGTTAAACTTCTGTCAGATTAAAATACCTGGAGAGGTACTCAGCTGCAAGTGCTAATATAATGGGAAAAAAAGACCACTGATTTATTGTGCTAGCTTTTTCTTTTAAACATCAAAAAAGGTATACAGTGGATATAATATATCTGAATGGGTTTACTTTTCTTGGAGGAAGTGAAAACCAGCATTTTATCCTTTATATATACTCTATGACAAAATGATAGAAGGGTTATTAATGATCCTGTCAGTAATGATCCAATGTTTTCCTTCACTTCTGTGCAAACTCTTCAAAGAACAGCAAATCTGAATATCTGTGTGAACATCCAGTATTTAATGGCCACATTAAGGTTTCTGACATTATAGAGCCTCAGATCTCACTCAGTGAATTTCTTAAAAGGGCCAAAGATTCTTTTGCACACCGTGAGTCAGATGCATGCCAGAAAATATCCGCAAGGTATTCTTCAAGAGGTCAAAACAACAGAAACTTTACTGTCCAACTTCAGAAAATCAGGGAACTTTGGCAAAAAGATGAAAACAACATTCAACCAACATAAAGCATTTCACAAAGCAATAACTTAGCAAACTGTAACCCCATTCAACCAAGCAAATGCCAACTCACCCGATTTTAAGTTACTCAAATTTTTAGAAGAGGGAATTAGGGAAAGAAGAAAGCAAAAGGGAGAAGAGATACAAATATAATAGCTACTACTCCTGGTTCCAGCAGTGTTTCAGTTGATCAAAACCCAAGGGAGGTAGGGTCAAGACAATAGGCATGCCTTGTGCTCTGGCTTAGGTACATTCTGGCTTTCCTGGGCCCTTCCCCCAGGTGGGACTTCTGGTCTAGCAGCCACTCAGGAGCTGGTTTGGGGGCTCCAGGGGCAGGGTGTGGAGCATGGCCTCCGGTGTGCCAGGGATTGGCAGTCCCTGTGGGGGCTGGGATACAGGCCCCATGGATGTGGTGTGTGGAGCGGAGTGTTGCCTTGCCAGGGCAAGACTTGATCTGCCCCTTTCCCCACGCAGGAGCCTGAAATGTTTCAAGCCATCTCCTCCAGTCTCTTACAAACATTTGCCAGTTTTCAGTATTGAATGTATTCAACAGGTCTAAAAAGACATTTCTCTCTTCCTTTCGTGCTTCTATGACATCCATTTGTGTATTCTTTGAAAGTCTTGAATTTAGTATGTTTATTTTTACAAAACCATTCTGATGATGGGTAGCATATAGACTTCTTGAATAACACAAATCTCTGACTTGATACTGTATATAATTCTTGTTTAACTGAACCAAAGTCATGTATTTTAGCCATCTAGTCTTTGTTTAAAGTCCTCAAGTGATGGGCAATCTACTTATAACCCTCAATAAAATGTTTCATTTTTAAAAATTTAATTTAATTTAATTTATTGTTTAAAAATTCAACTGTGAAATGCCATGCGTTTTTTCCACTTTCTAAATCCAGAGCCCACCCACTGAGTACCTATTGGTTAGGAGTCAGACTATGAACAGGTATGTCCCTCTTTGAAACAGTCATTAGTCATAGTAAGATTCTTAGTAAAAATTATTTGCTGAATGATTTTGAATTTTTGAATGATCCATTGTAGTTTCCTCAGGACTAATTAATAAAGATTTGAAATTCAAAATATGAATTTAATCAGTGGATGTAATGTAAGAGTAAAGAGAAATACTGCCAGGCAATTAGATTCCAAATAGTGCACCAGAAATTATTCTGAGGAAGTTTGCAACAAGTATTAGTCTTCAATAGGAGGTACATGAAGGGCAATACGAGATCCTGAGATTAGCTCAGCTGGACTGAGTGCAGGTGCTAATAAAGCCATGGTTGCAGGTTTGATCCCCATATGAGCCATCCACTTAAGAGCTGGACTTGATGATCCTTGTGGGTCCCTTCCTTTCAACCTAGAACATTCTGTGATTCTGAAAAAAGATGGAGTGAGACCACCTACAAGGACATGTAGTGATAAAATGAGGGAGAAGGACTTTAAACTGAGGGAGAGTAGGTTTAGATTAGATATTAAAAAGAAATTCTGTACTGTGAGGGTGGTAGAACAGAGGAATTTTAGATGCCCCATCCATGGGAGTGTTTGAAGCCAGGCTGAATGGGGCTTTGAGCAACCTGGTTTGGTGGAGGGTGTCCCTGCCCACAGCAGGGGGTTTGGAAGTAGGAAACCTTTAAGGTCCCTTCCAACCCAGGGCATTCTGTGATTAGATTGTGGAATGTGAAGTTCATTTTATTGCTATTCAGTATTTCCTTAAGACTTCTTTTTTTTTTTTTTTTTCCCCAGCACATTCCTCGAAGCATACTAATGTATTGAACTTCTTGGGAAGAGCCAGCATAGAAGAAGGGCAAATACTCAGATTGTATTTTAAAACATTCTTTGATGTATTCATCTGGCTCTAAAAAGCTTGTCCAGAAAATGATTTTGTCTGATGAAGTCACTGAGACACTGTGCTTCTCAGTGCCTTGACTAAAAAATACATCAGACAAGATTTTTTGGGTACTTTTTTCTTGTTCCCTTCAGCTTTATCTGTACTATGTTTGTTACTTTGGGTTAGGCTTTATTTAGCATATTTCTTTTTTTGTTACACTTCTGACATGTAACTTCTAGTCTGAGTGATTATTGGTTTTTTTCTTAAATCCATTGAGTCTGTTACATTCTGTATGTACCTCTGAAGCCTAAGAGTTTTGTTCTGTGACTATGGAAAGGACTGGAGTATAAAGCTGACTATGATACAGAGAGCAATTTCTTGGACCACAACAATGAAAGGGAATAGATGATCCTTTGTTATTTTTGGTTTATTTTTGTTACAGAAGTGTTGTGTTAGGCACAGAATTACCATCATCTCCTTCCTATGTTGCAATTTAGTCTTGATAACTGCAACTTCTCAGCAGCATTCCAGCCCGGTGACTCATAGCAAAGCCTCCACTCTGCAGAATTTAATAGCAAAAACAATCGCAGCTTGGGAAGGGCTCTGGAATTATTTGCATCAGCTTAAGAAGATTTAACAACTTTGAGTCCTGTCCAGAATTTAAAGGTAAACATTTAGGGTACCTATGAGGGAGGAAGGAAGACATTTGGCTAATTTCTATAGTTATGGTTTAAAAGTAATTTGATTTTTGAAGGCCATATAACTGGTGCTGTATTGATAATGATGTACAAAAGTTTTACCAGGATCTAGGTATTTTCCTGCATTTCTAGGTAGTTAATAAAAGCACTATTTGAATCTGCAGTTTCTAAATTTGTATTACTATGGGCTATATAAAAAGGCTGCTTTTAGAACCTAAAAGTAAATCAAATAATGAATTATTTTTCAGCTGAGGAAAACAGGGCGAGGAAAACAGGAAAAAATTTTTGTAACACCACCAAATCTAAACAAAGCAAAATCTGTGCATGAGTTTAATAATTTGAATTTTAAGAAAACAAGAAAAAAACTTCCAGTTATTTTTCTATCCTTTCAGCAGATTTTCTCTTACTATTATTGTATTTATTAGCAATGCAAGTCTTACTGACACTGTGCCAACAGAAAGAAACAGGCATCTGTATTCCATCTAGTTTGCTGTCTCTGAAATTCAAAAAACATAAGAACATTCTAATGGTCCAAAATTTTCATAGTACAGAACTTCTTTAATGTCATCAAATCTATTTAGTAATTTGTTATTTAAAGACCTAGAAAAAACATCAGATTCAGGGGAGATTTGAATATAGGATTGAATGTGTGGGTATCATTTAAAGAAAGCCTAGGCACAGAGGAGAAAGAAAGATGTCTTTCTAGAATTTTGATTCCATAGCTTTGGTAAAAAAATCTGCCTAACTGTACAATGCATATTCCAGGTGTAATCTTGGAATAGTAAATGAGTAACCCCAGGGATAAAATTTCAAGGTTTCACAAGAGTTGCACTTAATTTGTTTAAAACAGAAAGTGATTTTTTTTCAGCTAACCATTAAGGCTTGTGTTTCAACTTGAAAATATAATACCAAGTTTTTCTCACTCTAGCATATGATGCGTGATAATTAATCCTCATGTCTACTGTCTGAGATTAAGATTTTCCTGGGAAGGGATATCCCCTGTACAAATTTGTGGTTTTTTTTTTTTTTTTCCTTTTTGTTAAATCAACACAGGTATTATAAAACAAGTCTTGGAAGTCTCTCAGGAGTTTTAACTCTTTGGGTTCATCTGTGACTGATTAAAATTTGTAATTTTTTGCAGGTTTTTTTGAGTTAAAGATTGTATTCAATTGCGTACTGTCAGCATATAGCTATATAACAAAGGTAAATATTTAAAGGACTGAAGAAATTTGTTTAAGAAACTGACTTTCAAAGGAGTCTAGTCTTCCTAGAGCAAAATGTTAAGCTTCCCTTGAACAGAACTTTAGGTTTCCCTGTTACTGAATATCGTGGATGTGCACCTTCAGAGAATTGTTTCTAACACAACCCCTACTGAAAATTTTTTTTTAGAAATGTGGATAACTAAGTAAAAAGTTACCCATATTATTACACATCTAAACTTGATGATTTAGTGTGTCAAAGTGCTTTGAATGTGAAGGGGCTTGAGTCTATTTACCACTTTTCTTGTCACTGTAAAGTTGACCACTCAGCGAATCTCATGTCACTGCAACTGTGAGATAGATAAACTACAGGAGTTTATGCCTGCTGAGAAACTGGCTTAAAGGTGTGAGGTGCAGGACCAGTACTGCTGATTGTCCTCTGACTTGTCTGGGTCTACCTGCTGGGCAGTGACAGAAGCAAAGAAATGCTTTTAAGTCACCCATTTCCTTTCAGAGCTTGAGTTTTCAGGTCTCTTCCTAGTCTTTTTTACCTTCTCCCTTTCTATGGAGCACAGCAGCATAAAGATTTTGGTTTCCCCTACCCTACTAGAGGTCCCTCTGTGGGTTTTTTTACCCTGTGTCCTCTCTGTTTCAGTCTTCCCTGTTTCTGACTGGTAGATCTGCCAAATGGAAGCCTCAGTTTCTCCCTCTTTATAAGCCTCTTGTCATACATTCATAGTGAGATTATATTGTGGGTGGCTATAGGATCAATACTCCATCTTGAGGTTACTATCCAGCTTGCTTTCTTAAAAAGGAAACTCCAGGATTAAAATATCTTCAGCAATTTATTTAAATTGTCAAATTTAGAAATTTACGAGACTATTATTATATTTTGCTATGTCTTTTGAGCATGTTTTAGTTCAGCACTAAAGCTGACATGCTAAGTTGTCTCCCAAGTGCAGCCCTTATGAAGTTTCCTACAAGAGGAACATTCTATAGAAAGAGGCATCCTTAAATAGAAAGGTGACTTCATCTGAAGATAACAAACGAAACAAACTGAACACACTCCACTCCTCAGCTATTCATTCTTTTTGTGCAGCTTGCTCATAGCAGCTCATACATGCTGTAAAAAGTCATGCAATCCATTTAAGATTGGGGCTTTTTTAAGATTGATTGTGGTATTCAGGCATTCACAGTCAGTGAAATCATGATAGAACAGTTCAAATACTAGGATTAATGTGAGGGAAGAGACTGTGGTTTCATAATTAAAATAACAGGGATGAAGAAGAGTATATGAAATACGAATCTCCCAGTGAAGAAAATAGAGTCCCTTCTCTCTTAGAAAACATATTTAAAGTATGCAAGGATTCAGGACAGCAGTTAGCAGAGACAGATCATTTGCAGGCTGTCCAGATAGTTGATGTACTCTTTGGTCACTCCTGTCACAGCCAGTGTCATCCCAACAGATGGCAACAGCTGCTTTCACAACAGAAGTGACTGTAATAGCTATAACTACCATTTTACTAGCTGTAATTTTAAAAAGCATCATAAGTATTTTATAGGTAAGCATTGAAATCTGAGATTTGTCTGGGCTGTAATTTCTGGTCTTGGATGAAGTTTTCAGATACTGGTGAAAATACAGCTGAACTTGTTCAATTTTGCACGAACTTAAAAACATACTTCTCATAAGCACCTTGCTTATCTTTGTACTGTAAAAAACACAGTCTGCCAAAATTCCACTCATATTTTGTATTAATTCCTGTAGAAACATGACTGGAAATTTTCATAAAGTTGGTGTTTCAATAAACACATGCTGGTATTGAATCATTAATCTCTATTAGAAATTTGACGCATCACCATCCCTGGAAGCATTCCAAAAATGTATATGTGGTGGTTAGGGACAGGCTTTAGTGGTGGACCTGTCAATATTAGGTTAATGGTTCAACTCGATGATCATGGAGATCTTTTCCTTAATAACTCTATGGTAGGAAAAGCAGAGTAAACATATATTCTGGTTTAATTAGGTATTAGCAATGATAAATGAAAATATTCATAATTACAAAAGAAAAAAAAATCCTCAGTTGATAGCTTGGAGAAGTTTAAGTAATTAATTCAGAACAGTTTATGTATAATCTTTGTAAATATTTTATTGATTGGAGGCCTTGGTATCTCCTCTAGGAAAAGCACGTCTGTCTTACAAAATGATTTTGAAGTTCTATCAGATAACGTTTGCAAGGCAGTGAGATACAGTGGTGATTGGTTTGGCCTATAAAATAATTTTCATATGAAAAAAATGGGGTTTAAGATGCTATGGGTCATACAGTGCAAAGTATCCATAGCTATCAGTTTAAATATGTCGTTCTTGTCACCATTAGAATAAAAGGTGATAACTATTTTTTATTTTTTCCCCCAAATTACTCTATGACAGTAAAATTATCTTGATCCTCTCCTGGTACACAAAATTTGCACAAATCTTTAGATCAAGGACAACTAGCCCAATTCAGATTTTAATTACTTGTGTGCGACAGGGATCTTTCTCACAAATTTAAGGGGCCCACAAGAAATATTTCCCTGTTTTTCAGCTTGCTTAAAATATTTCTGCTTTTGTCTTGAAAATAAAATGTGTGCTTTTGAATCTTGAATAGCTGTCCTAAAATACGTGGAGAGCTCTAATACAAAGTGGCCTAAAAGGATAAATTCTCATTTTACTGGCTTTTGGAGTTGTATTTCATCAGACTATTTTAGACATATGTAATGAATCCTGCATGCACACTATATTTACAATTTGCAAGAAAATAATTATATGTTAAATAGACTATTTTTAATAAGATTTAGGATGTCAAGTGTAACTTTTAATTTTAATGTTTAAGTTAACTAGTGTTTCCTTTGTTCCTCTATTTCACAGGTTCCAAAATGAAGATTTTGATAATGATTGATTTTGTCCTTGTGGCTAGCTTGATGGATGTCATTGGCAGCTCTGTAAGTTCTAGTAATTAAATATTTCTATAGAGTTTCTTCAAAATACTGCCTACTTTATTCTCCATAGTGCTTACAAGCTCTACACACGATGGCAGAACCTTTGATGGAAAATATTAGAATTCATAAAAAAATGAAAGAATGAGGAACTATCTTCAAATGGTGTGTAGTGGGGACAAGTTTCCAAGAAGGAAAGAAGAAACAAATGCATAAATTTACAATGGAAGATCCATCACTAGGTAATGGCACCGAAGAAAGAAATCCAGTCAGTTTATGACTGGATCTGATATGAAAAAGGAGACAATAAACCTTTCCTAAAACAGGTATCATATGGTGCATGGAGGCACATTGTACAGAAGTCACACAATTACCATTCAGGTGTAATGCTAACTCAGAATAACATCTGTAGTTTTGAGCAGCATACTTGCAGAAAAGCAAAGCACTGTAACTCCTAAAGCAGTGGCTGTAGCAGTGCTATTTCTGGGCACTGACACCTGGTATGCAGAATGTTTCCATCCTTTTCCACCTAGTCTACTTGCCCTACAACTTTTTTCTCAAACAAGATCAATAAATTCATATTCTTACTTGTTTCCATGTAACTACATTGTAGTTCACACTCAGAAACAATGATCAAAGCTCCTTCACTTCACACTCCCAAAGCCCTCTCCTGTACATTCTGTTTCTCCAACAAAAACCCTTTTCTATACATTCTGTTTCTCCTAATAAAATCACACTTACTCCATAGTTTAAAATGCTTCTAGCCTCACCAACCCTGCACTGCATGTCATGGCTGTCCTTACTAATTTTATATCCAGGTCCTAAGCAGCAGAGACCTAAAGGGATTGAATTCTTGATTCATAATTGCCTAGGTGGAAGTAGTTGCTGAATTTACAACTATTGTTTGTGGCTTACATTACCTTGTGGAAAACTTTCGTTCAGATAAGTAGCTTTATAGAGGCAGAATGAGAAGCACCTGACTCTCTAATCACTTCAGCTCAGTGGAGAAAAATATAACAAATTTCTGCAGAGGCCTACTAAAAAAGAAGCACCACAGTGAAATGCATTTCCTATTTTTTAATTGTTATTTTTAATTTAGAATATTTTGGACTTAGCTGACCCCCTGAGTAAAAACTAGGAATATTCAGAACTTCATCTCAAAGTTTTCACCTTTTAATCTAATTAAAACACTAATTTCAATATAGAGTTATTTTGGAGCTAATTTATATTCAAAAAAGTATAGGAAATAGCACCACAGGTAAAACCTTGTGTTTTTATGGTTTTCATGAAGTATTCTGAGTCTAATTTGTAGCAATAATTTTAATGGAAGGTCACTGGCTGCTAAATAATTCACACAATAATGAAAGTGAATGCACATTGATTGCAGCAGCTGGTTAAATGTCGGATTGTGTGCCCAAGAGCAGAGCTGTCAGCAGTTGTTAGATAATTGCTTCTCAATGTGTAGTGCAAACAGTTGCTTCACTGAAACAGACAGAACAGGTTGTGTTCAGTCTGGTTTCAGTCAATGGGCATCACTGTCCACTGGAGATAGCCACAGTAAAACCCACATTTTGTTGAGTATTTCAATATTGTGATGGTTTAACTTTGGTCCATATCTAACAAATGGAATAGCAATATGTGAGAACTGTAATTTGCATTTTGCTTTTTTATTACTCCAGCTGTGCACTGGTTTAACTTCAGTGGTTTTTAAAGGATTATCCTGTGAAAAAAGTGTAGCAGCACATTGAAAGAACAGTCTGGCAAACAGAAGATCTAAAAGCGACATTGATCCAATTGAAGTTACAGTTACCTTGTGATTGTCTCATGAAAAAATAGATGTGGAATTCCAAATATGAGAACTGTGGTTGTGCTGTTCAGCAGCAAAAGTCTAATGGGATTTGTCTGGAGTTGGCAGAGAGAGACAACAATGAGAAGGCTGAAGTCAGGGAGAGAAAATAAAGTATCGGATACCAGTACTTTTAATATGTAGGTTACTTTCAAAACTATTTGTGTTCAAGCTTTTTTTTTTTTTGTTATGCTGTAATTATTCAGTATGGCTAGTCATGTCTTGATTATCACTTCTAATTTACTGTCACTTCCTAAGCATTAAAAGCTTAAAACCTTTTAAATAAGGAAATTGCTATGTGTAGTGTAGATATATCACTGTTCACCCCATCATGAGTGTATTGTCTGCATAGCTGACAAGAATCAGCTCATAGTTATTCATTTTTATGAATTAATTCATATTTTTAAGTAAACAATAACAAAAGGTGGATTTTAAATGCAAGTTTAAAAATAATATTTAGAGACACAGCCTGTTGCAGACTTGTGTTTAATTTGGTTCAAAGGAGAGGACCTTGTATTATGGTATATGAAGTAGTGTCATACTGAATTTAGATACCAAGTTTTTCTAAGGTAAGGTAATATTTCTTCAGAATTCCATACTTGTACTATATAATTTAATCACAACAGCAGAATGGCTTTTAACAGTATGAAAGGGGAACTGATAGAGGCATTTCTTTCACCTGAAAGTAATACATGTGGCTGTCTGTAGCTGCCTCTCCTCAAATGCCCTGTCCCTTGCTCTTTCCAGAATGGAAGGTAGCTCTTTGTGGCTCAGATCTTGCCACTGTCACAGAGGTTGCCCACCTGAAGGCTTGTCTATGAAATTGCAAGGGCCTGGCAATGGGGCCACCATTTCTAGGGCTCTCCTATTGCATGTTACCATGTTCTTCAAGCTTGTGAGGACTGAGTTAAGACTGATACAGGCTAGCCTTCTCAGTAAAACTGGTAACTGTGGTATAGTGGCTTCTTTATCACTCTTAACTTAGTATGATTCAAATAAATATTTGTTCTGACTGGGAACATGGGATTTTTTGGATAGCTTTTCTTTTATAGCTAGCATTAGCTCATCAGAGTGAGCCTGGAAGTATTTTTTCAATACTTCTAAAATTTATTCACTCTTTCTCAATCCACCTGTGCATCTCTTTCTCTCTCTCTAAAGCTCTGCAGTCCTCTGTAATTTTCTGTATTCACACAGGACCAGACTGACATTTTGCAAACACCTGTCAAGGAAGCCTCTTCTGAATCTCTCATTGAATTCATTCCTACTGAGTAGAAAATTCAGCTTTTGTGAAGGGTTTGTATGAAGCTGCAGATACAATTGAGACAACCACCCTGGAAAGGCTGCATAATAAAAAGTGCATCTTTTCTTTGTAATATGCAACATGTCCCACATTAACCAGTGCATACAGTCAAGTAACATCCCTGTAAGCCACCATAGCAACTTTGTATGCCCATATATTTAACTATTTTCTTTTGTTTCCTGCTAGAAAAGGATGATATGCTAAGCATTTTGTATAGCTATCCACAACTGGAAAAAAGATTTTCAAGCAAAGGATCTTAAATAAGATAGAACTTTTGGGATATTACTGGGTCGTTGGCCGCTCTGTCCCTCTGAAAAGGGTGTTGGGGAAATGTGCCTCTGGCCCTGCAGCGTGCCCTTGTGGGCAAGCATCGCCACGGTACCCCGGCAGCTCCTGGGCCAGCACAGGGCTCAGCGCTGGGCACACAGTGGCCCGAGCTGCCCGGCGTGGGCAGCCCAAACACAGCCTGCTGAACCCTTTCCCTCTCGAACAGGTCGCTGGCCAACTGCCTAGTTAGGCCACAAATCACATATGTATATTTTTCCCCCCATTCTTTTATTTCACCGTGTACTTTAGACTGCAGTTAAGTATGAATTAAAGCAAGTCTCTGATAGGCTTCAGTAATACTTAAGGCAGAAGTCTGTCTTCAGGATTGTTCTGCACAGTCTTAGGATCAAATTTTTCACTGTAACTAAATATTGCAGATAAATGGAACAATTTGTTGGAAGTGTTCAAGGACAATGGGTGAAACCTGAGCTTGATGTAAATGAAAGTATGCAGACACCACTTAGGTGCACCTCACTATGCAGAGCAGTATGCTAATGCAGACATTTCTATAGTTTGGTGTGATAGGGCAATGTTCTGAGATATCAGTTCTTCCATATGAATAGCAAATATTGCAGGTCTGCATGTGAATAGTGTTCCTTGTGAATAAGGTAGCACCAATTTAGAACTACTGCAAATTTGATCTTACATGTCGGATTTCCAGAAAGTCACCCTTTGATTTTGCCTTTACAGTGCTAATTGTGCTCTTTTACAAGCTACTAAACTCTGCTCATATAAAATTTCAGTGTTACTGATGCAAAACCCGTGTCATGTTTCCAAAGGCTTTTCTCTCTCACATTGAAATAAAATTTATTTAATATGTATGTTAAACCATATAGATGGTTTTAAGTTCTCCAGACCAGGTTCTGTTCACTTTGGCTATTTTACCATAGTCTTTAATCTAAAACCAATTATTTGTTGCTCAGCATGCATTCAGCATGTCAGAATTTGGAACAGCTGTTCCAGCTCTTGAGGGTCAAGTGAGTGCTAGGTAACACTGTATCAGAATTACCACATTTCTCACCCACTCTGCATGGCAAAATTAAGTTCGTGAGTTGCAGCGCAACATTGACTTCAACTTGTGTTTTAACTTTTCATTTTCATGTATATTCAGGGCTTCTTAGAGACTGTTTTAGCATGCCAAAAATGAGCTTAAAACTTAACAATATTTATGTTGGCAATGTTAGGATTCTTATCATAAGAAGTGTGTAACTTAAAAGCATTCCAAAAATGCACTGTGAAGTTGAAAACATATCCATGCCATGTGGATTGCATTTATTTGAAACTCTTTAGAACCTTCACAATGTTAGTAGCAGGCTTCTCTGGATAGAAGATCTCTGTGCATAGAAGATGATAGAGATGGGGCCTCCTTATGATAGGGCCTGCATTATAGTGGTTTTCCCCAAAGTCCCCTCTGCATGTTTGCAGTTAGAGCTGGTAGCACTAAAGAGAAGGTCTCTTTGCAAAGAGTTCATAATATGTATGTTTTATATATTACATGCAGTAACGAATGAAATAATTTAAAACAAAGTAGCAACAGAGATGGAAGTCAACATAGTGTCTGTGGGAAATTGTGACCCAATTGTGAATGTAAAAATATTTTATTCAAGTGTAATTTTTTTTATGGTTTGGTTGGTTGGCTTTTTGTGTCACATGTTAAATATCACATAAAATTTGTTGATTTTACAATAAGATATGTTTTCCTCTCTAGGATTTACAGAAATGTTTTCAAGAGCAGATACGACTTCAGGGCCAGGTGAGGCTTCTGGAACATCGTGTGAAACAGCAACAGTTAAAAATTATACAGCTCTTAGAGAAGAAAGCGATTCAGTACAGTGACAGAGAAGATGAAAACAGTGTCATTGACTTGGGAGGAAAAAGACAGTATTCAGGTTAGAAACAGACCTATTCTTTTCATTTCCATTCATTGTAATGATATCCAGAAGCTTTAACACAATTGGGCCTATTGAGTTATTGTTTTAAAAACTCATTGTAGACTGTTTGTTTAAAACACTGTGCTCAGCTTTTACCTGGACCTGCTGTGCAGGGAAAAATTGCTAATGTCAGATTGTAGAAATCAAATCAGGATTTAAGAAGTTTATTGATTTATTAATAGTGCATAACTTAAAAACAATCAGTTAACAATCATAACTTGAAAACTAGCATAAATATCAGCAATACAACAGATAAAAGACAATTACAGACATTTACAAAATGTTAATCAGGTGTTACAGATTTCTAAACACCATTCTTTGACTAATGTCAGAAGTTCTAACAATCTCAAAAATAACTAACAGGGTTAGTTCACATTCATACATTCAAATGGTTGCCTGGGTTACAAGCAACTGACTTTATTCCAATCTGTAAAGTCCCTGAGACCTCCATGTTTACACACCTAAGCCTGGCATAATGGCATCTGCATCTCACTTTAATAACATTTTCACTGAGTTGGATTCAGCTCATGACATCACAGCTTTTAAATCCTGGTTTAAAGTTGTTTTTCTAATTTCACCAGCACTCTGGTGGTGCACTCCTTCTACAGTGGAAGGCTTATAATAAATACAGTGGAAGTGTATAATAATACAATATATAATATGTTATATTTTATATAATAAAACATCATCCAAACTCTTGATATAATAAAACACCATCCAAAAAAATAGTTGAATTGAAAATACAATTTAGGAGACTGACTTCTAGGTGGTGTTTGTTTCCAGCTGTCAAGTGCTAGAAAGTCTTAACTACTATTATTTTTAATAGCCTTGTTTGAATATGCTTGTAGTGCTTATGCTGCTGGAAGAAATACCAATATATATAACATTTGATCCCAAGGCATCGAATATAATAAAACACCATTAAAATGAAATTAAAAGCAGTTGTAAATCTGACATTAAAATTTTAGCTCTGTATTTATGTACTCAGCATTCTGGAACACTTTATTTTTATTATTAGAGCTGACTCACTTGTTACTGGAAAAGATTATTAAAGCCACATTTCTCTGACAGGTATTTGTCCTTTCTTCGCATAAGCCTCAATTTATTCTTTTACAATGTTGTTCTAAAAAACACATCTAACTTGTTCCTGTTTTGGATTTTTCCCCCCATTATTTTTTCACTTTCTTTACAGCTTGGAAAATGCCTTTCCTGTTCCTATTGCATTATTTTCTCAAAGTGCTGTAGTATTTTCATATCAACAGAGATAGATAATTTAAGTTAGATAGTGTGGGGGAAATTCCACTTTCTATACACCTGCTAAAAATTAAGATATGCTTGTGTTTTGCTGACCTACTAAGAAATTAATTTTCTCTAAGCCAACCATGCATTCTCTATAAAGTCAACTTAGCTGTTATTTAAATAATGTTTTCTATTAGAGTTTATTCAAATTCTGGCATAGTCATTTGTTTTCAGTATAAACTGTTTATTTTCTATGTCTAATCTTCACTGACACTTTGACTGAAGAGAAATATAATAGTTCATAAAGTTCCAAGCAGGCCTGGAAGTTCAGCCAATTCAGAGAATTCCTTAAAGTTAATCATCTCTACCTTAGCCAGGAAAAACAGAAATGCTGAAAATTATATGTCTTTTCTGTATGACTGCCTGATGGTAGATTACATATAAACAAAGAACTCATTTCATTTTTTAATTCCTAGAGGAAAGACTATAAGATTATACAATTACATTGCTGTAACATTTCCATGAGCTCTGAATTTTGTTATTGTTGTAAATGATATTCATCAACAGCAATACAGACCAGACTGTGAATGGTAGCAAGCCAAAGTGGTATCATTTTACACATACACTGCATTTTTTGGGAGTAGTTTTCTGCATATTTTTGCACCTATTTGGTAGAAAGGACAGGAGAATCAGGCCTTGCAATTGTTTCTGGTTTTAACACTGGAGATTCCACACTTTTGTTTCTGGCACTTCTGTGAACTTTCTAGACATAGAAGTACATGTTTCTTTTTAAAGGTAACTGTATGTTACATGTAATTTTCAGGTTGTAACAGGATTCTACTGTGGATGATACCACTGTAAATTAAAAGTGACACCACTTAAAACAGAGAAATTATTTTGCTAATCAAGTAGAAACAAAAATGGTAATATTTTACGAGATGATATTATCAAAGAAAGATGTATCAAAATAATTACAGCCCAGCAAAGCTTTAAAGCAACACAAGTACAAAAAAATACCCCAAAGTCAAAGAAATGTGTTTGCAGAGACATTTCATTTTATTAGTGTGGTTCATATGCGACTTCTACATAACATGACTTGATTACTGTTACTGACTTGATTTCTGATTTTGCCAGTGAGTACAGGACTAAAAACGTTGTGTCCAATTAATGTTGTGTGAACAGATTGTGCAGAAATCTACAATGAAGGCCATAAGCAAAATGGATTTTATAAAATAAAACCAATCCAGAGTCCTAGAGAATTCTTTGCGTTCTGTGACATGTCTGAAGGAGGTGGCTGGACTGTGTTTCAGAGACGTTCTGATGGCAGCCAGAATTTTGATAGGTAGGTACTAGATTTGGTAAATAAAACTGGGAACAAAGGGAAGAAACATCAAACCAGATGGTGCTAAGTTAAATCTGAACTTTAGAAGTGTATGAGCAAGTTGTTATCCCAGATAAAAGGGAGGAATGGTTATTCTGTGGGACAGCCTCCAGATGGAAAACCACTTCTGGTTCTGGCTGTCTTCTGTGAGACATCCGTTCTAATCTTTTTCTGACAACTCGTGCATTTGACACAAGGACACTTCAATGTCAAATACCTTAACAACTGTTGGGGCAAAGACTCTTAATGATGAGGAAAGGTTGTCTTCTGCAATTAGTAAAAATAAAAAAAAAATAAAAAGAAAAAGCAAGCAATCTGTTGGCTCTTTGAATAAAAATGTTCACAAACATGTCTAGTGGGAGGATGAGAAACGAACTACCTAAGTTGAAACAAGAGAGGTTCAGACTGGGTATAAGGAGAAACTTTTTCACCATGAAAAGAGTCAGCAGGTTCCCCAAAGAGAATGTGCAGTCTCCATCCTTGGAAGTTTTCAAGATCTGAACAGACAAGCCCTAAACAACCTGGTCTGATCTCATGGCTGATTCTGGCTTGAGACTGACACTGGACTAGCTTGCCTCCTGAGGTTCCCTCCAATTTGAGTTATTCTGTGATCTAAAATTGTATTAAAAAACATCTAAATAAACTTGGTTTTTTTTTGAGAAATTAGTAATTTATACCCATTTCAGACTCTGGGCTGACTATGAAGAAGGCTTTGGAAATTTTGTTTTGAAAAATGGTGAATTTTGGCTTGGAAACAAAAATCTTCATTATTTGACTAATCAAGGTAAGATTTGTATTGTAACAATAGTCTTATTGTTTCTGTTTCTTTGCTCTTTCCAGGCCATTTTTTTTGTTTCCCCTTTTTGTTATCATAAATCCTGAGTTCTGTTGTTAGTCTGCATGGACTTCTCCAAGTTTCAGAAAAAAAACACATTTGAATATATGTTTTCTGACAAAAGGTTCAAAACTGTCCTTAGGCCACTGGCACACCGAGAGCCCCTATGAAACAGGGAACAGGAGACAGGAGTGTGCCTTAAAAGAATTGTCTCTATCCATTTTCCATCAGCATCACTAACAGTCCAGAGACAGGTATATGCTGTACCAAGACACTTATTCAGGGCTTTTTAGCTGTGTGGGCTATTACATGGAAGTAATTCTAGTCCAGTCCTGTTGAGGAGGCCAGCAGTAGAAAGTTATTTCCATCTTTCTAATAGTCAGTCAACGTAAGCTATCTTCTGCTTTGTTGTAGAATGCTGCAGATACAAAACTTACCCACTGGCCTAGCCAGCTAAATCATATGGAAATCAGTGCCACCAGGATGTGATCCTAGTATAACTTTTTTTTTATTTTCAGAGTATAAAAATATAATTTTCATAGGTGAAAATTTATTGATGAATTTTCACTATGCTTTCACTACCACCTCAAATATTGTACTAAAATGTAAAGCCTGTAAGGCCATCGTTTTTTACAATTTTTTCCTACATTTGAAAATTTGTATTGAAATAATTCTAAAATTTTCTAAGCTGATAGAACTCACTCAGGTGAATAAAGACAAAGAATAGCAATATATGCTTTATTATGCATAAAGAAAGAAGAGAAAACCCCATAAAATATGCTGAGGTGATAGAGATTCATGATAAAAACATTTTCTTTTAATCTTCTGCTGTAATGCCCAGTTCTGAAAAGTAGTGAGATAGGCTAGTTTAACTGAAATAATTTGTATTTTTTTAAGGGAATTATACTCTAAGAATTGATCTAACTGATTTTGAAGGAGAACGGCGTTTTGCACAGTATGCAAGCTTCAGAGTTGCAGGAGAAGAGGTAATAAAATATTAAATGACTAAAGGTTTTAATGAAAATGTGGATTCTGTAGACAAACAATAAACACACATGTTCTATAAAGATTTATGTAGAACCTTAATTTAAGGTTCTAAACCATATTTTCTTTCTTACACATGCTTATAACTTTCAAATAGCTAATAAAAGTGGTTTACTCTGATACATTAATTTCATACCTTCTGTAAGGGATATGAATAATTTGGTTTAATAAATGGATAAAAGCAGTTTTTCTATGTTTGTTGATATAACCAACAATAATGGTAGAAGATGTTCTGATTTGCTAATGTATACTGCAAACTACCCCTAATGTTGTTTTTATTAAGTCATTGATACTTAAGGTAAATGACAAATTTTATCCCTGTTAAGCATCTCTACAGCCTTACAGTATTAAGGACATCGTGTTTAAGTGGCAGGACATTTCTTAGCATAAAAATAGCAACAAATGGAATAGGCTAGGTTCTTCTTCGTGGTTTCACTCTCCAACATGCTAAGGGCTGCAGACAAACAGGAATTTAATTTTTTTTTCTTTCTTCACATTTTTATTAGCATTCTTATGAGATGAGTTGTGGTGAATACTCTGGTACAGCTGGTGATTCCCTTACTGGTGGATTTCATCCTGAAGTAAAATGGTGGGCTGATCATCGAGGAATGAAATTCAGTACTAGAGACAGGGATAATGACAACTATGAAGGGAATTGTGCTGAAGAGGAAAAGGCTGGCTGGTGGTTTAACAGGTATTTTGATTTCATATGGGTACCATCAACTATTCTGCTCCATGGGTATTCATAAAATAATAACATATAGTAGAAGATAGATTGGGATTGTTCTTTTATTTGCAATGTGCCCTTGTCCCCTAGCAGAGATCTCAGTGCTGGTAAGACTCAGGCTCACCTTAGGAGGGACAGCACCTACTGTGCAGCTCAGGCTGGTCTGTGATAATGGCATTTGCCACAGGTCATCTTTGTTATCAGGCAGTGAAGAGGAGATAATTCTGCCTCTCTGAGGTAACTAGTTTTTACACAAGTAGGTCATGTAGAGTTTGCAGATACATCCCTGCTGTACTTCACTCTTGCATTTCTCTTGTGTTGCACTAGACCAGATGTGGCAGCACTGCAAATATCTGACAAGCTAAACTAGTGCCAGGTTATCAAGACTCATTTTTTTCACCTCACTTCACAGTATCTCACTCTTGTTATGCTTTCCAAATGAAGATGGTAATGTGTCCACTCAGTGTCTGTCAGTGTGCATATCCAGACTGAGTGAAAGATTTTTTTAAATAGGGTAGAATAAGAGAATTTAAAAATTCTACTAACATGCAACATACCCAATCAAAAAGAAAGGATAAAAAACGGTAGCCTTTGCCTGTACAGATCAGCTGTGTTCTTTCCTGTAATTAATTAAATAAATATAGCCATGAAGAGAAACTCTGCAATCTAGCTGTGTAATAGAGAGGTTTAAAATACAGCTCAGGGAGGCATAGTACTCTGTCACTGTGATCTCAGTTCACTTGGCAAGAGGTGCCAGGCTGGATCAACTCCATTGTTTCTGTTGTATCATCCTTTGTTTCTCTTTTTAACTCCTCATTTGCCAAATTGTTTTTATAAGCAGTCTGTGACGACCTTAACTTATATGATTAGCTATTAACTCAGTGTTTCACAATTAACTATTTTAATACATTTTAATATATTTGCATGGATAGTCAGTCAGCAGAATGTTTGAGACTTGGAAAGATTCACATGTAGACAATGGTTTTTTGCATTTGTCAGGAAAGCTAAGATATAAAAGGGACAGGCAACTATGTTGGAGCTTTCTTTCCCATGAAATCAGAGCTTTTGTAAATTTAAAGGAGTATCTGGACCTCAAATCACATAAAACTGATATCATGTCATGGATTTCATTAAGACTAAATAACCAATCACTTTTAGACCACTGAATACATCTTTTGCCTTTTAAAAACTTATTTTTTTTTAATATTGGTTTGATCTGGACAAAAGAATGACCACTTTGCAAAAGTAGCTGCACAGCGGAACTTGACAGTTATTTATACCTCGTAGTTGGTGCTACATAACTTCTAAAGATAGCTGACTCCTACTAGGCTAGTTCTTATTATGGTTGTGTAGCTCATGCTCTTAGAGCAACAGTCTAGCTTGATAATGAAAATTAGTTACTAATAGTGTTATTTCACTGCTTTGTTATTGAATTTTTAATGTTAAGCCTAACATAAAACTGAACATTGCAAAATACTAGAAAATGTCAGTATCATTAAGTCCTACTCAAAAGGACAGTACTGGCAGAGAAAGGAAAGCACTCAGAAACACATATTTGTCATGCACAGATTAGCAAATATAGAAGGAGTTAGTGCTCTTGGCTGGTTTGCATAAGAGCTCCCAGCTATGAAGGAATAGCCAGCTTGTTTATAGCCAGCTCTATGCTATCAGGACTAATGAAATACAGAAAAGCCCAGATAATATGAAAACCAAGGGATGTGACACAAGTGAGGCCACATGGAAGTAGCTCAGAGCTAGTTTAAAGCCACCAGTCTCACTCCAGCTCAGCATTTATTGTCCTGGACTTCTGGAGAAAAATGGCCCCTTTTGTAAGCAGAGCTCTAGCAGAGATTTTTATCTTGAATGCAAGTCTGCAGAGCTGGGTTCACTCTGGTACTACCTGCAGGTCATAAGCTTTCCAGCACCCAGGGCATTACAAAGCTCATAAGTAGTTCATAAGAGTGAGATAAAAGTTCATAAAGGTTCATAAGTAGTGAGAGTACACAATTCCAGTTGGACATCAGCTTATTCTCTCCCAGCACTCCCATTTTTAGTTATATCATGTATGGATGGTAAGAGGGATCTGTTAGGCAATCAGATATCACTAACTCAAGCTTCCTGCCTTACCAACCATCCCAGAGACTGCATAACTACATTCATGTGGGGTCAGTGGAGTCAGGAAATCCAGACAGAATTCAAAGGGGTCTTCAGGGAACCAACTGCCATCTCTCCATAACTGTCACACAGTTAATACCTAATTCAGATAAAATATCCATGGACAGTTGAGAGTTGGCTGTACTTTTGAAACTACTGCAGTGTAGTTTTAAACTTTATATTAGCCTATTGAAAAGATAGGAAGAACACAGGCTAACTTTAAGGTATTTATTGAGTTGTGAATAATGAATATTTTTTCACAATATCATATCACATGCCAGTTTTTAACTTAGTATGTACAGTTACTTCGGACAGCATCTAGTTGGATACTGAATACTCTAATTTTCACGATTCATGCTTCCCAGCACTAATTAAGACTTTTTACTGGCTCATATTGCTGTTGGCAAAATTATGGTCTGCCTTCTTATGATTCTTTTAACGAAATCTGTGTTTTGATTCAAAGTAGGCAGAGTGCCTGCTCGTTTCAGAATTTGTATGATTAGAAAGATTATGTCAGCTCTGACACAAGTTTGTCATTCTCAAAAACAAATTCACTTTTTATATCCACAATTTATAAGCTTTCAATGAACACATTATAAAAACTGACTTCAAAAATTGTAAGCAATAAATAAGGATATATAGATGAGAATTTTCCTATGGAGTTTTTCTCATAGTTTTTATCTCAGTTCTCAAAAACTTTGTTAATGAAATGCAAGCAAAGCCAAAAAAACTAAGATTTGCCAATAATAAAACTCATAAGGTTTATTTGGAATGTTTTCTGTGTGCATACTTTCTGAAGTCTGCTTTTGGAATCCATCACGGTGTTCAACAGCTAGATATTAACAGCATTTATAATGAAATACTGAATTGGCAGATAAACCAAGCTGATTCATCACAATGTGCTGCAAAAGGAACAGCCAGTTTGCTCTCCTCATAAAGATCTAAGCTTGTTTCTCGTAGAAACCAGGCAAGTATCAAGGTTGTGCTGTTTCCTTTTCAAACCTTTTGGGTTTTTCTAGGGTTTCTTGTTTGTTTCAACCACTGTATTTAATACGCTATAACTGCATTTCTGCCTGAGTCTGTTAAAAAACAGACAAAACCCCCTCAACTTTGTGTAGTGAAATAAAATGCCAGCTCTGGTGATCCAGTGAATTGGTACACATGTGTATTAGCTGTCAGAATTCATCTTTGTAAATAGAAGTCCACAGGTGGGCAGGCAAACTGATGGTGGTTTTCAGGTTTTGTCATACAAAATACCATGTGGTGTAACTGGAAAATTTAAAGGGGGACTGTTGGTCTTGCGCCGAGAGGAACACAGGAACAGACAGGAGGCAATCTTGTAGAAAAGAACAAGAAGCCTTTATTCGAAAGAACCGTGCAGTTTTTATAGAGTGTTACGATAAATTCTATTGGATTGGCTAACTAACAAAAACATCTTCCTCACACACTTCCTTGAGAAGGAGAAAAATAAGAAGTAGAAAAATACCACCTGTGAATTATTTATACTTAAATTATCATGTCCTTACAGCTCCCTAAAAATTCTGACAAGCCACTGTGAGAAATGCTTGCCGTTTCTCTCTCTCTGTCCCATGGCATCCACAGGGGACTACTCTGGAACAACAGAAAAACACAACAGTATTTCTTTCCCAGAGTGTGGTGTATGCCCTGCTGTCTTCCGTCCTGAACAACTCTGGAAAAATTTTCCACTGAAACAAATTAGCAGGAAAAACTCTAAGAGCCAGTAATGTCAGAAAACATGGAAAGAAAAAGCAGCACTTTTGGTTAAAAGAAGCAAAAACCATTTGCAGTTCTTCCCTAATTAAAACACTGTTATTTATGCACACAGAATCCCCAAATGCAAATTTATGCAGCTGTCAAACTAGGCTGGCATCAACATGGCAGAATTTTTTGACTCGCAGAGAAATAAATAACAAATGCGTGGAACTTTTCAGCAGGAGGCCTTATTGCTGTTTCCCATTACTTTCCCACCAGGTGTCACTCTGCCAACCTGAATGGTTTGTACTACAGAGGTCCCTACACTGCCAAGACAGACAACGGGATTGTTTGGTACACCTGGCATGGGTGGTGGTATTCTCTGAAATCTGTTGTCATGAAGGTCAGACCTGCAGACTTTGAATGTAATATTGTTTAAGTATTCTATTAAGATGATTCACCCGATTAATCTTTTAGGAAATTCACTCCAAATTAAAATGGGCCGATTTTTACTTCTCAATCTATGCATATATAAATTTGGAATAATTCCTCTGCAACTAGTAGTTTTATGAGATGTAAGTGAAAAGACAAGCTAGCCTACGAACCAAATCCCTCAGATGTAAAGGTTGCATGTGTTGTGTACATAGTATACATAAAAGGTTTAAAGAATGAGGCAGGGAACTGAAGAAAGAGAAGGGGTGCTGCCAGGGCACAATCAATTGAATCCAGCATAGAGAAGAGTCTGTTGTTTGCTGAGGCATTTCTAGGGCTGGTCACAACATTTCAATCATTTTCAAATGATTCAAAACATTTTTAAGTGGTCGGTAATTATGCTTTTCTCCTTCTTGGTAACCATAATGCTTTTTCTTTTTTTTTTTTTTTTTTTTTTTTTTGGTTGTTTTTTTGGGTTTTTTTGTTTGTTTGTTTTGGTTTTTTGTTAGGTGTACAGCTCTCTAATTTTGAATGTCCTGTCCAGTCACTTCCTCTCCTTTCCCTATATAATACTTGTCTAAGCTCTCTGGGCTTTTCTCCATCTCAAGTTGCATATCCATATTTTTCTTGTACAAGAATAATGGTAAGAGAGACTTTGCTTACCCTTGGCTTTTGTGCCTAGCAGTACAATAGACTCTAATAGCCAGTAATAACAAGAGTTGCTGATTAGTGCTTGCTGCCATGGAGAAGATAGGAATACTCTCTAGAAAGCTATCCAATGAAATGTAGTCCATTTCTGCTGGGCAGATGCAAACGAAGACTTTAAAGAAAATATGGACCTAAGCTTGCTTTCCTAAAATAATTTTGCTTTTGTGTTTGAACTGCCGCTCTCTCTCCTTCTGTCCAAATACAGTTTTGAACATGGCAGCCACTTTCAGTCATGCTTAAAATAATTGAAACTAAGTTTTGGTAAAGTTTAGTTTATAACTACATTGCTATGAATACAGGACAGCTGAATTGTAACTCTCTGCATGGCAATTTTTCCTTCCATTTTCATCCTCCTGAAGCACAAGTTTGCAAAGAATCCTTGAGAGAACTGCATGGAATAAGGGAGGGAGGATGTTTGTAACAACTGGGGGGAAGAAAGAGAGTTCTTATGGAACAATCTTACTCAATAAAATAAATCATGCTACACCTAAACAAAAACAAACAAACAAACAAAAATGTGAAGAAAAAACAGGGCTCAGGCTAAAATCAGCTAAAATCATGTTATAATGTAAAAATTGTGCCAATGAGAATCTGCAGTATAGAGGTTTTAAGGTCTCTTTTTTTTGTGGTAATAGCAGATATTCTAGATAATCAAATCTTTTTCTTGATGTATCAACTGATACTGTGCTAGAGATTTCTAGTCTTTAGCATATATCTGTACCCATGCATGAGAGGACCAATGAACAGTTATTCAACTGATTATTCTGAACTTTGTTTAATTAGTTTCACCAAATTATATTCAGAATCTGGGAGGAAGGCACATCATGTGTGTGTGTAAGGGGAGTAAGGGGGAGAGAGGGAAGTAAAGAGAGAGAGAGAGATAGTAAGAGAAAGTCAACATTAAAACAAAAAATATGATAAAGTATTTTAATTCAATTATATTACATATAACTTAAATTGGGTTCCTATGTAACTATGCAAATGTCTGTAGGTATGGGTTATTAATAATGTGATAGAAGTTTTGGAGCAGTTGAAAAAATGTTTTAAGTACAGTATTTCCCATAATGATTTTCAAATTATTTTTTCACCACAAGAGCAGAAAGCTTTAATTATTTGGAAAAAAAACCAAAACAACAAAAAACCAGAATGCCATTATGTAGGAATTGTAAAAACATTAGTTTTTCACAGGAAAATAGAAAGACTAACTCATGAATTTGGAGAATATCAAGGCAGATCATATTCCATCAAAATAAAAGACAAGGAGGATTCATGCATAGGAAAGTTGGATTTTTAGTACACACAAAAAAAAGACTTTCAAAATTTACAGATTGTGCGCATAAAATCTATGATGATTTTTAATATACTGCAACATAAATCCATCCTCTTTATTTATAAGAACCCTAATGAATTTTTTTGGCTGAGTTAGGGTGCTTTTGACATATTCTGATATATAATTGGACTCCTTTTCTATACTGTAAATCATAAAATGAAGAAGACTCAAATCTGCCTTTGTACATCTTCAAATGCACTTAGATGTTTATTTGGACTGAATGCTCTTCTGAACAAGGAAGCATCTAACATACTGTCAGCAATATACAAATATTGTATTTTTAATTTCCACCACTTTTCCATGACCTTTCTTTGTGCAATAAATCTTTCTGACCACATGAAAAGCATGTGAAAGTGTTGTAATTCAAAATGGTCATATAATTGTTCTTAAATAAACAAACCATTCATTTTCAAAAGGGAAGTTTTAATAGCTACCAGGCAAGACACAAGGTTGGAAGAGAATTCTTTCCTTTGCCAGGCTTGCCTGTTCACATGAATTTATTTTCTCAACAGGTACAAACATGTTCTAAATAGTCTTTATTATTACCAGATAGCAGAACACAGGCCAGTTTATTTGTTCTGGTGTTTGACAGAACATAGTTCCCAAACAGCTGAAAATGAATACACACTATTTCATAGAAATCATATAACCCAAAAGAAGAAGAATAAGAATTGAGGAAATAACAATGTAAATATTTTGTTAGTCATGTTAATAAAGAAAATCATGATATCTACCAGCACTGTGGAATCAAAACTATATATTTTTGTAATATCTGTTCAAGGGAAACACTCTTGTATTTTATTTTTATGTCTGTGTTCTTGCATTTGCTCAACATATTGGAGAGTAAAAGAATGGAAACCACGATTCCAGATAACTTAAATGAGAAGTAACAGAGCCTTTTATGTTACAGCATTTGTTTTCCCTAGAATATGTAGAATGCATTGATAGAGCTGAGGTACTGCAGTCTGGCCTATGGCTTTCCATTGGAGATTCTTCTCTTCAGCTCTACTGTCTTGCTACAATCTACCTCTCCTCACCATTCCCAAAACTGTTACTCCTCACACCAATATCTGAAGGCCTTTTAAAAGTATAACTTTTTGTTCTGTCAGAGCTACTTCTTCTTGCTCTTGAAATGGTACACCCAGAAATGGGATTTGAACCACAGGTTGCCCGGTCTGTGAACATTCCTATCATGTTCCTTTAGTTCACTTCTCATTATCTCAAAAGAACAAGCTAATTTTTGCTCATTTTCTTTCAGCAGTAAGTTCTCTTTGGCAGTTGTAACAGGTAGAAAGAGCAGAAGTATCCAGGGAAGTATTCTGTATTGAAATTTTGAAAAATTGGAAACATTTGCACTTATTTCTGGGTTGTGGGGTTGGGATTTTTTTTTTTTTTGTTAGGTTGGGTTTTTTTTTGTTTGTTTTCTGTGGGTTTTTTTGGTGGGTTTTTTGGGGTTTTTTGTTTTTTTTTTTTGGGGGGGGTGTGTTTGTTTTGTTTTTTTAATTATTTATGAAGTGGAAACTTGGAAAGCAAAAATGGAGCTTTTCAAAACCAGGAAGTACTTTGAAATGAGTGTGAGTATGCTTTCTATTTCCTCAGAGCAGGTCTGAGAATTGGGAGTTTGGTAAGGCTTCAAACATTTAGCCAAAATCCATATGCTCAGAAGAAGGTTCAAATTTTTGTTGAAGTGCTTCTTCAAAGAGGGTATAAATCTTTACAGTGATAGTGTTTTTTTTGATGCTTAATTAAGTTTTTTTGTTGAATACACAGTGTTCATCTTTTTTTTTTTCTTTTCCAAGTACTTGAGGGCCCTCTTAATCTTTGTTTAGTGCATGATGAAATTCAGCTTATCATTGCTACATCTTCAGTTAACTAAGACAGTTCCTCTTAATACCACCCTAATGGTAAATAGACTGCATCCAAAACATAATGCTGATACACAAACACTGAATAAACAACCTTGGGGCCAAATTCATGTTTGTTTGCTTGCAGAAGAAGCAAAATATGGCCTTTGCATAAAAACCACAAGCAAACCATCTTGTAGCTCACTTTTCTGTCCTTCCTCAGCAAGCCATAAACAGCTGTGTATAAGTACTTTTTACCTTTCTCTTGTACAGAATTAAGCTGGGTTTTTTTATTCCTGTCCTAATGACAGTCAGATTAAAGACCTGTTAGTTGTGCTCTGCATACCTTTGACTGCCTGTCTTAAGGAACCTGGTTCTTTAAGGAACCTCTTAGGTTCTGCAGAACCTGAGCAAAGGCTCCAAGCAGGTAAATGATATTCTTAAGGCACCTGTAATGGCAGTTGTGAGAACAGACTGGACTGAATTATTTAATGAATATGTCACCCAACGCTACTGGCAGGAAGATAAACAGATTCCTCTTGCAGGTAAATGGTTCTCACAAATGATTACCTGAATTTCAGTGCATGCAGTTTTGTTGTCCTTGCAAAAGTCCCAGTTTTTAATCCACTGTCTGTCATGTAATTGCAAAATTATATTGCCATGGGAGCCTCTGGTCTGGCACTTTATGCAACATGATAGTTCATATTAAATGAATTTAGAACATTAGTTGAACACAGGCAAGTGGCATATGAGCCAAAATGCTTTTATGTTAGTGATATCCTGCACTAGATGGTGCTCTGTATGTGAGTTTTATTAGGCAATACTACATTTGTAAACTAGTACAATATTTCTCCTGATTAAGCTAATTATTAACTGATAAAAATAATGGAAAAATATTTAGGTGAGCTTTGTCCTTAACTAATTTTTTAAAATAATACACGAGTACCTGAGGTTACCTAAATGGTAGAAATTCACAGCTTCTAATTCACTTGAGGTACAGCTCCTTTATGCAGTTAAATTGTGGTTTTTTTTAACTCTCAGATTACAACAGTAGTTTGTGTCTTCTGATGAAGCAGAAACAAAACTGCAATTTCCAAACACTACTTGAACTAACTTATCTGTACTACTGCATTCCTGCTGTGATTCCTCTACTGCTCTTCCCTGTTGGGATATCTTCTATTTTTCACATCTCAACTACTAGGAAATTCAAGGCAACTTCACTGTAGTGAAGCCCATCTTTATATCATAACACAAATAACACAGCATTTGAATGTTTCTTGTGATCAAGAAACTGAGATTATGTGAATACTTGTGGCACAAGCATGATGAAGTAAGTGCTTGGGCCATAATGAATTCACTGCAGGGAGAACAGGAATCCATCTCCTGCCAAAATGCCACAGACCCATCTGGGAAAAGCTTCCTGAGAGAAATCAGTGGGTTATTCATGTGGTACTCAGCAAATATAAAATTCATGCTGCATGTCACTGCTAGATGTCTTGCAAGTCCTACTCTGTAGGGTGGTATTTAAGTTTGAATTGTTAATGCTTGCAAAATATGCAGTCACTTTGCCTTGTGATAAAAGGGTTTTTAATGATTGCAATGTATCTCTTTTTAAAAAAATTTCTAATAACTCTGAATATTTAATTCTAAATATCTCATTGAAATTTTTGAAATAAAGCTATTTCAAATTGTTCCAGTTCTCTGTCACTGAATCCTACTGCTGTTACACAGCATGCCTAATGAAAATCTAAGCACAGTTCTCATCTATTTCTCTAACTAACTTTTCCTTACAAGGGGTTAAATACCTTATGAATTGGTTTCACTAACCCTCTGACTCAATATAGGAGAAAAAGAAAACAGAAAAATCATACCCATCTGGAAGAACACAAGCCTCTCAATCTAAAATTCCTAAGCAAAAAGCTCTCAGATACTGAAGGAAGGGAAGGGCTTCCTTCTTATGTATATACAACCTGAATAAAACAAGTCGTTAATAATACAACTTGGAAAAAATAGTCATTAAATATTTGCAATCCATAACAATAAATTAAATTCTACTTTCTATTTCCCTTTAACATTCCCAGCTTCCCAAAGCAATTGAGCTACTAAATCTGACATAAAAGTTTCATACATAAGAAAATAACTGGACACCTTTTCTGCTGTGTTTTTTTCTCTCCGGAAAAGAATTCAGAAAATTAATCTCATGCAAATCAATATAATCCAGTAAAGTTACACTGGGGATTAATTACATGTCATCTGCTTCTCAAGCAGCTCATTTATATTGTATCTCAAAGAAAACACAGCTTTAACAACAGATCTTTTCTGTTGTTCTACTTTCTCATTAAAAAGATATCAACCACATTCATTATTTAGTATTCTAGAGTGAGTGTAGCCCTGTTAGTCTGTATGTGCTCTGTAATTCATCATATACTAATGATCAACCACTTTCTCTCACGTTACTGGAACAACAAAAATATCTGTGTATGTCCAGCAAGAGCTAGGAAGAGCTCCAGCCAAGAAGACATGGGAGAAATGACCCAAATCATCTCAGATGTACTTGCTGATGCATGTGATAAAAGGCTATATATTCTCTAGAGAAGTCACACAGTGTCTTTGTCATTTGTACACCTCAACCCCAAAATTCAAGTGAAATGAAGACATCCTGCAGCTTTTCAAAGAACACCATAAGAAAAGACGAGAGATGAGGCTGTCCAATATAGGAAAAATTCCTGACAGAAATAAGAAAGTGTTATGAAATTCACTGTTGAGATTCTGGTACATCAGACAGTGACTGTAGGGAAATAGTACAGGCTTCCTTAGAAAACGGCACCACCATAATGATTTCAGCAGGTGAAATATAATTTAAATGAGTATTTACTTTTGATTCTTACTTAATGGGTAGCTTCTTCACATAAGACAGCTTTAGAGAAAATACTCAACTCTGTATCCTAGACTTCTCTTATGTAAAGCTCTTACCAGAAAATACAAAAGACTACCTGTTTCACAAGGACAGATGCCACATTATGGTTCTGTATAATATCAGTGAGGATACTGAAATTTTTGAAGTACATAGTAGAAGCTGATGTCTGGCAGCTGCCTTGTCTCTGTTGTCTCTGTTATTCACCTCTGTTTTTTTAACAGGATCTCCTTTCAGTTGAATAGCATTGGAACCTAAAACGTAAAATGAGACATGGGAGAAGTCAGCTGCTAATAAAAGGTTCCACTGTCCTTTCTTGCTGACCCAATAATTTAAATGCAGCAAGTCTGATGTGATATCAGAGAAAGCCTTAACTGAGGTGTACTTATACTTACTCATTAAAAACAAGTAAGTTTCAGCAGATTGCTTGGTGGAAATGCTGTGATACACATCCTCAGATACAAATGTGTTTCTTACATTATTTTAAGCAAAGCCTGGATTCTTCTCTGAAAGAAAAAAGTACTGCAGTAGTGTTTATTTCCATCCAATCATTGTGTTAAGAAAACAAGTGACCAAAATGAATATTCCTTCTTTGGGACACAGAGATTTTGAAAGCAAGGAAAATATGGAACCTTCTGACTCATGGATCTCCTTTTTTAAATATAAAGAATAAGCCCCAAATATATATTTTTTCAACTTAAGAAGTGAAACCTAGAATTTGAAGATGTAAAAGTAACATTAAGATTTTTCCCCATTACTTCTTATATTCTCTGAATCATGTAGAAGTAATTGAATTTTTTCATACTACCCTCATGTATGGGAAATATAATTTAAACATTTTACAGAGCATACTGAAATATGCAATTAAAGAATTATATTTTATTCTATTACTAGCCTAGGCTGAGAGTTCTGTCTGATCCTCATCTATAAGCAAAAATCTTCAGATTTTTCACTAGAATAAAACCTTATTAACATCAGTTCCTAAAATATACCCAAGATAAGAAGAGAGGTTAAGGCTTTTGGGTGCCCTTTGCATACAGGTTTCCATTAGGAGAACAGTTCCTTTTCAGAAGTATTTTACACAATTATTAATTCAGTCTCTGGGAGGGAGGTACTTCAAAAGTGTTCCAGGGTACATTTAAAATGCCCACCATTCTCCCTGAAAGATTATCTTTGCTAGCTTGCATCCAAGCTGTGTATGTAAAAGAAAGAAGTGCTGACTGTACCAAAAGGCTCCACTATACTTAGCCTTTATTATCTTCACTTTCTGGGCTGGTAGCATTAATTAAGGAATTCTGCAGTTTTGACTTCCACGGAGAGAGCAGCACTGAGGAGGAAGAAGTAATCAGCTCTAGTTGGCACCACCATCCATTATACCAACATGCACAGAGACAGGATGCCTGTTATACCCACTTTAAACATTGCAAGCTGCTCATAGGAAATGGCAAATGAAACCCAGAAGTTCAAGTTAGTGTGCATAGTGTGATATTTCAGTCAATTTTCTACGATACACACAAAGTAGGGAAAAAAAACCCCAAGCATACAGGGATTCCTTGGGGAATTCTAGCCATTCTAGGCTTAGAAAATGCTATCTGTTACTACAGTTTCCATTTCAGACCATGGAAAATTATAAAAACTGAAAAATGCCCATGAATAGGAGGTTCAGCAAGAAATTGTGGTTAAGGAGGGCGCCATGTGGGACAGCACAGATGAGTATTCTTCCGTTGTGTGTTCCAGCTCTGACTCAGAAGCTCATCACAACAGAAAACATGTTTTTTTATAATTTCTTGTGCAAATTAACTGACATCTGCCTTCAAAACACTCCAACATTGCATTTTGGTGGCTTATCTGTGTGCTAGTCTTAATTTCAGCTATAAGAAAGCAAGGAGCTAGTCACAAAAAAACAATATGTTTGTTTCTCTACCAATTTAACTTTTCTTCTTACTGTCCAGGACTACTGACCTATTCGAAAAAGGAACTGAAGTTAAATCAACAAAAGAAATAGATTGCCCAGACACTGCTAATGCTAATAATTTTGCAACTTTGTATGCCTGGCTTTTCCTTTTTTCTTAAAATTCATTATACTTCAAATTAACACTTAAGACTGCACAACAACCAAAATAAGACATCTAAAATATTAATTCAACATTTATCTCTTTTATTAATAACTATATTTACATTGGCATTACAGTATGAAATACCAACACCACATAATTTCACAGATAAATAATACTGAATCCCAGGTGAAGAGCGCTGTTGACACATAATACATGCCTGATCTGTCTCATCCACCTGCAATTTTCCAATAAAATAATGCTGTTCTTATTTCAGATACACCAGATTCAACAGTAATCTTGTCCAGTTTGTAAAGGTAACTGGCTTGAACCCTAGACAGGGATAAATTTTCCTGTGTAAGGTCTGTCCAACCATTAATACTATGCCAAGAACAACAGACAGGATTTTTTCCCTAGCAAATCTTCCTTGATAAGTTACAAGTATTGGGGGAAAGAAAATGAATACATCAGGCCAGTTTTAAGGAAAATAAGGACTGGCTCAGAAATGAGTCCATGTTAAGATGTCTAAATGACTGCTATAGAAAACATGGGCTAAAACACATCAGGTGCAAATAAGAAACTTTTTTCCCCTCCCATGGGATTATTTTCACTCTGAATTCCATCTGTATTTCCTTACCTTCTTCCCTGTGGCACGATTTACCACCCAGAAGGGAAAAAAATACGACATCCATTTTCATTTTCTAGCTCCCAGTAGATTAATAACATTCCTTTAAAATGGCAGCCAGAAAAGACTTGTGTTTTCTTGTTTTTCCCTGACATCTTACTGTCCATTCATAACCTTTCATGCATAGAGAACATAATTCAATTTGAATCACCAAATCAAAAGCACATGCTATCCTTGCATTAATGTTGGAATTCATCTTTTTGTGTTAGAGGGGATGGGAAAGAGAAAAGGAAGGGGTTTGATTTCCCAGTTAGCTGACTTAGAGCAATCAGTGCTAACTCCTGTCATAGGCTGCTGCAGCACAGCTTCCCCACAGCATTTTGTTCTGTCCTTTTTCAGTAAGGCTCAGGAGGGGACATCTTGTTGCCACAGAGAACTGGTTTCAAGCTTTTCCTCTCCATTTTTTTTGGTGCAAACTTCTGTTTAGTACACCTGTATAACAATTACTCCAATTTTTCTGTTGTTTCTGTCCTCTTACATTTACCATAGTTAGTTCTAATTACTTCAGCCAGTGTGAACCATGGCATAACTTGCCATATTAAGGTACTGTGTGTCTAATGAAAGACACATTCACATACATAGAGATGTGATTCCCATAGAAGCCATTACTGATAGAACAGGATCTAAGCAAAAGTAGTGTGGTACACAACATTACATCGTCTTGTGGGTTCAGGAGCACCATCAAGTTAGCAGCTATTAACAACCTACTGTGCATCAGCTGGTCTGCAGAAATTGTCAGCATGTATTACTTTGCATCTGCTGTTGGAAAACCCTGTGCAAGTTTGCTCAGCCTCCTCTCCTGTCAGAAGGAGTCACATCACCACGTATTTGCTGCTGGCTAAGAGCCTATTCATCCCCATGTCCACATTGCTAGTATCGTGCAAACGATACTAGCTAAATCCTGCTAACTTAATCTCACATCCAAGCTTCACACTGGGAAGATGCTGCAATAGCAATACTATTTATATGTTCTGTAATCATAGAAAAGTGACAAAAGCAAGTAATATTCAGCACCATTTAAGCAGCTGACCTGCTACAGATAAGAATGAAATTGCTTTGACTTCAGCAAAATTTTATTTTTTTAAGACATTAGGTCTACAGTGAGCTAGTGATGAAAGCACTGAAAAATAGGAAAAAGGAACTGCCTGTATGATCTTTTCCTTCTATTAATTTCCCTTAAATAAATCTTAGTGCTAATCATTGTTCTGCAGCCCCCAGTTAACCACTGTTACCTAGCTGAAGGCTTGGAGCTGTTGTAGACACAGCTCCTAAAGGCTCTGAACCACTTGTTTTCCAGCAAGACACTTTCAGATAGGTCTGTACAAATAGTTACTTGGAATTATATCTTCACCTTCATTTCTCGGCCACAAATGGTTCCTTTAACAGAAAGATCTCAAGGGGGACTTTTAGGAAAAAAAAGTTTCCTCTAAATAAACAAAAAAACCCAAAACAAAACAACCAAAAAAAACAACCCCAAAAAATCCACCCAAACCTGTAAACAAAAAAAAAAAAAAGGTAAGAATGTGTTGTGCTGTCTCTAACAGCTAGATTATCTCCCACTTCTCCAGCTTTCTGACTCATCTGCCAGCATCTTGCTTGAAGAAGCCCTCTACTGTCACCTCCTATTTGTTATCAGGTGCCACAGAAATTTATTGTCAACTATTGTCTCTTTATCACATCAAATAACCCCATCAGCTAGCGTCTCTTGGCACTTTTTTTACAGGTCTCTTCCTCTCTCTCCTTTGACCAAATCACTCATCACATTAGTGTTCTTTTGGTTATTTAAGTATCAGCTCCAGTTCAGCATGACTGAAAACCAGGATTCTAAATGTTCTTTCTGGTCAGTCATTTCTTGACATCTACAAAGAACACCACTACTCTCTTAGGAAGTGGGCAGGTTTGACTGGAAATATTGACATTGTGGCAATATATGACTCTCTCAAACATCTTCCCATGATCTGTGATTAAACCTTTCCTAGCAGCCATTCTCCCTGCCAGTATACTTCCGCAAGGTTTACCCATCTTCCTTGCTGTAATTTCCCTTCCCCGTGGACTTGACAGGCAATTAAATTCTCGACTGAAGCTACTGTGTTACAGATAACTCTGCTGGTTCATCATGTTCACTATGCAACCTTCCCCCCTTTTCTGCTCAGAATAACAAATAGCCATATTTGGGATTTTTTTTTAAAAACAAGTCTGCTTCTGTGAAAGTGTGTTTGCTTAGGAGACAGTGTATGTGGAGAATGCCAAGGTGTAACAATTGGCACAGAACAGTACAGGTGTCATTCTGCATATGGCTATGTAAACTCATTGAAATGACACTAAAGAAGGTGGGGGGAATTAGCCCATTTTTTATCTAACTACAAAAAAAGCAATTAAATCCTCTAGAAGAATACCATATTTTCATTCACTAATATCAGAAATAAAAACCCCATATTGATTTCTTGACATATTAATAGGAATAAAGCAGTAAAGAGGTATTTTAACTCCACAGAAGAAGAAAATTATATTACTTGCCATAAGAAAATGCTTCCTAAAATTATTGAATAGGTTTGTTCTTATGAATTGTGCTAAAAACCATGAACCCATTCTTAAATGTCCCTTTAAGAATAATGGAAGGAATAAATAATGAATAATGCGTACAATGTAGAGGTTTATCCCACAAATAATGGCCTGTGAAGGAAAGAGTTTATTACATTAGGGAATCAAGTAAACTACAATTAGTCTAATTGTTAAAGCATTCAGAGCATTTTCTACTTCTTCACCAGAGCTGCCTGTAAGTAGTTCTGAACCTTGCTTTACTGGAAAGCACATGGAAGAAAAATGACATATGTAACTAATTTAGCCAAGAGATCTGTGATCTGTTCACCAGTACTTTTTGTGAGGATATACACAGTCTGTCTGATTGTCTAAACTGGGGAGGAAAAATACCCAGGATCCTTGGAGTTATGTTACTTTTAGCTATTACTGTGAAAATCATCAGCAAAATTATATGATCAAACTCAAATTACTATCCAAAGACATTTTCAGCATTTTCAACAGCACCACTCAATGATTTTCTCTGGCATACCTCACCAATGTGTTGTCAAGGCAGTAAGTATACAGTTTAATTCAAATAAGTCATATGAATGTGAAGTTTGTGGTAAAAAAAATGTAAAGAATAGTCATTAGTAATTGAGCCTCAGAAGATAATGAAGACTTTCAACTATGGTGATATACTTTTCTTAAACCAAAATTGGCACTGACCAGCAAAAAGGTTTGTTTTGTATTAATGCAGTATTTTAAATAGTACTATTTAAGTAGTCTGCATAAGCAAAAGGGAACAGTACTCATCACTTGCTAAAGAATTTGAATGCAGTTATCAACAGTCATTACTGGCCCTCTCTCCACCTCAAAAAACAAAAACAAAACCAAAAACCCCATTAAAAACCCCTAAAAAATCCCAACAAAAAACCCAAACTAAACCAACCATCACAACAGAGTGCTTTAACCTCTAGCCTGCAGGATTTTCATCTGACAGAAGTCAGCCTCCTGATGCCACAGAATCACCCATGAACACACTGCTGTGTAACATAAACAAATCCGCAACATGGTGTTTTCCCAAAGCCAGAATAAGACTTATCACAGACTATAAATCCACCACAACCAAGATGTTTTGAGTGTTCAGAGCTGCAGCCCCCAAGTTCTGGCACCAGTTTGCTACCCAGGAACCACAGCCCTGGGCCATGTGTCCCCCATTCCCCACCACAGCAGAAGCAGCAGTACCTTGGACCAGAATCTCCAGTAAGTAGTGTGAGAAGTATTCGAGTTGTCAATTACTGACATTCCAACTACAGCTTTCTTGGCATCTAAAGCATTTAATTCCTGAGTTAGGTTTCAGTAGGGTCTGCACCTAGATTTTGGCATTTTTCAATAACACGACAGGAGGAATGAGAGGTTCTCTCAGCAGCTAAACAGGCAGATGTAAGACCTGGAGGGTCATGAGGACAACAGTCCTATCTGACAAAGTCAGAAGTCCTATCTGATAATTCCCAGGAAATTCCCTTCATCACCAGGCCAGAGGCTAGCTGGGAGGAATGTCTTTCATTGTGCCTGCTGAAAGTCTGTTATTCTGAACAAACTAATCCACATTCATTGGACCAGGGAAGCAAGGCATCACTTTGCAGTGCAACAATTAAGGTCCCTAGCTGGGAGTAGAGAAACTTAAATTTCAATCCCTATTACAACACTGCTTTTCTAGGCAATTACCATATAATATTAAAGTACACAAGCAACCATTAAGAGTCAGGAACAGAAACTGAGTTCCCTAATAACCTATTCAAAACCATCCATTACCCAGGATACCAGCAGGACACAGACTGGGCCATCCTGTGCTGCTGCATTTTTACTGTTATTGATACTCACGTTACCTGGTACTATTTCAAATTATTTATATGTGCTGCAATCATATCTATTATTAAAGACAGACATACATTCATCTTGGAGTATGAATGCATCTCAAAGTATCTTTCAGAGCCATTTGTGGAGCCTGCTCTTGACTACTCCTACTGACAAGAAAGCAGGGAAATAATATAAAAAGATGTGTTTCTTCATTTATTCCCTTTCCCATCTATTGTGATATTCACCTCTTGCTTTGGTGTCTCAAATTCTTTCCCATGCTTTATTCTACTTCAGGCTCCAGGCTACTTTCAACCTCATCATCCTTTGTCTTTCATTTATCTTCCTTATTTAAGTGATTTTGTCTTCCTTTTTTTTCTCATTGCCTTCCCTTCAATTTAAACATTCAGTGACATGATCCTGCAGTATTCCTCCTTTTGAGTTTATAAAACTCAAAAATGCATGGACCAGAAGAGGTGAGGAAGAAAAAAAAAAAGGCAGAGAAGTAAAAGTCATTATCTCATTATCTCTTTAAAAAAAAAAAAAATCTAAGTATCTGGTTTTCAATTTAATTTTTTCTCCTTGATTACTGCTGTATGAAAGGCCTAGGCAAACAACAAAACCAAGAAAAATTAAAGAGCCATCAGAGTGGGATGGTTGCAGCAAACGCTGAATGAACTGTGATCTTTGGCAGGATAAAGATCAACACCACATGCTTTCAGCTGTAGCGATCAGTCGATACTTTCCAGACCATCCCCACGGTGACAAAGACAGAGGCATTTTTAAGTTGTAATTGAGATTAGCCTTGATACATGCAGTTGGAGCCATGCCTGTGAACTCTACTAAAAGGCTGGCTATGTAAACTATCAATCACTCAGTTTCACATGAGCAGTAACCTAATGACACCACAAAAATCTCACTATGTCCCTTGCTCCACACGTTCAGCCACAGCAGCAGACTCATGCCAGGGTGCTTCAGCTGTGTTACTCAAGGGTGTGCCTCCCAAGGTATGGAGCACCATATTGACTATCCTGGGGTGCTCAAGTTTTGTACAATGCTCAGCATTATAGCCCAAAAGCACTCTTGCTCTGATCCAGCTTACTAGATTTGCAGTCACGTGCTAACTGAAAACCCATACATAATAGTACTGACTCCAGCACGCTTTGGATGAAGCCCATAAAGACACACAAGATTGCTTTTCATGGATGGGAATAAAATATTTTGTTTGTTACTACTAAGCCAACCACAATAAATAGTTCCCTTTCATGTGGTGATGAAACAAAGCAATCATGCTGTATTCCTTTTCTAATTATTAGGTTGAAAGAAGCAGTGTCTTCCTGGCATGTTTAATTCTGAATCATATTCATCACATATATAAATAGCCAGCAACTGTATATAGTAGAGGAGGGCAGAGAGGAAGGTCAGGGAACTAGCTTGATGTCAAGAAAGCATTTCCTGTGGAGTCACCAAATCTGTCCTGGATACAGACTCCTATGTTGGCACATAGGGAGCCTGAAGGCAGCTGTGCCCTCATGCACCAGACATGCCAGGTAAGCATTTCCAACCTTGCTGGCACTTGGAAGCTTCTCTTCCCCAGAAATCACATAGGCATAATTTACTTCTTAGGGCTTTGCAATGATGAGTAAAAGATTTTTCATCTCTGCCTTATGTTGCGGGTAATGCCACCACTGTGAAGATACAACTTTAGTGCTGAAGCCCCAGCAGCTACTCCACTGGATCAGGGAGACTACCACAATAGGAACCTTTCCACTGAAATCCAAGAGGACAGATCCTGGAGGGAAGTGCTGGCTCTACTACCACTGAAATCCAGGATGTTGAGCCCTAGGAAGTGGTAGCGAATAATACTGTGGACAGAATGCTAAAAAGAGTTAGAGCAGAGTCTGAAGTTGTGGCCAGTCACTCACACACTTGCTATCTGTTTTTTGTTTATAAACCACTCTGCATAAACACAAACTTAGCCCAAGACTGTCATTGCGAAGCTTAGGCCTGAACCTCCTGAGACTTCTTGTTGTAACCCAGACATTGCCTTAGTGTTGCTACACACTGTTTCGCTAAGGTAGCTCTCAGCTGACTTCACAGAATCCTCGAGGTTGGAAGAGACCTTTAAGTTCACCAAGTCCAACTGTCAACCCAGCGCTGCCATTGTAACCAGTAAACCCGATCACCAGGCACTGGATCCAGACGCCTCTTAAGCATCTCCAGGATCGACGACTCCACCACCTCCCTGGGCATCGCAACAGCCTGCAGGAACTTCGCAGGAACAAACTTCTTTTCCACGCTGCCTCATTCGGGACGGCAGCAGTGGGCACGCGAGCGAGCCTCCCGCAGCAGCCCGCGGCGGCAGGGATGGCAGCGCGGCACGGCGGGGGCAGGGCCCTGCCGGGGGAATGCGGCCCGGCCGGCCCAGGCGCTGCCCCGGGCGGGTGATTTAGCCCGGCTCTCCAGCACCAGGGCATCCCACGGCTTCTCGCTCCGCGCGCCGGCCGTGAAGCCACACGCGGTTTAGGAACTGAAACGAGACCAGGCAGGTTTTGTCGCCGTCGGTTGTGAGTTTGAACCAGCGCTCTTTGCCCGGCTGAAGCAAGGTCACTGCCTGCCCCGGCTCGGCCAGGGCCCACCATCCGCCGAAACCCGCGCCACCCCGGTCCCGCCGACTGCCCTCAGGTGGAGCGGTCGCCCCCCCGGTTGCCGCGGCCGGATCCTCCTCCATCCCGTGCGGTATTTTTAGCCGCTGACCCAGTTCCCCCGGCTCGGCTACCTGCGCCTCTCTCACCGCCCGGCCGGGCGCCCCCGCCGACAAACGCACCGCCCAGGGCCGGCCCGGCCCCGCCGCCCGGCCAGCGCCAGGTGAGGGGGGCTGCTGCGGGGCAGGTATGCCCGGAACACGGCGGCGGCGCCTCGCACAGGACGGCCCGGAGAGGGCGCGGGGCTGCTGAAGGGGCGCAGCCCGGGGCGGGACAGACGCGAACGCCGAGCCGGCGGCGCTGGCGAGGAGCGGGCGGGCTGGTGCGGGCGCGGCGCTGCCGGGGCCTCCGCGGGGGCGGAGGGGAGGCGGTGCCGGAGGCGAGAGCGGCCGCGGTAGCGGCCGCGGCGCAGTTTTCTGCAGCGGCGCCGATCTACAAGTGAGGGGTAGTGTGTGCGTGCGTGTCGCCGTAAGTGCCGACTTACAGTCTTTTACAGAAGTGTGAGTGCTCCTCTTTCTTCTCTTCCTTTTCTTTCTCTCCTCGCTCTTTCAGCGAGGGCTTCCCGGGATGGTCGGATAACGGGGAGCAGGAGCGGAGCGCTGCTGCGGCTGCCCCGGGGAAGCAGCTTATTGCCGCCGCTCCGTCGTGCTCCAGCTTACTTTCCTTCTGTGCTCTTTGGCGATTGCCGCCCGCCGCGGTTCCGCGGCCCCGGCGAGGTGAGGCTGAGCCGCGGCCTCGGGGCGCAGCGCAGGTGCGGCTGCAGCGGGGCCCGCTCCCAGGGGCCTTTCCCCTGGACTGAGGGGTCACAGCTTCGGCGGGCCCAAGTTGTGTGTTTGGAGTTCTCGATATCAAGAGATATGGAAATGGTATATTGCTGTCGCAGCTTGGTTTTTTTTTTTCTTTCTATGTAGATGAACACTGACACCGTGTTTGATATGTGTAAAATTTGCTACAGCCTGCTCTCGTGCACCCGGAGTGCTTTGGTTCTACCCTACGAGCACGAACACTCCTGAGGTTTTTAAAGGAGTATTTTTAATGCTTATTCCTCTGCTTGCTGCTATTTATACCATGCAAGGTTGGCAAGGAGAGGAGAGCTAGAGTTTGAAAAGGACATTGAGCTTTAACTTGATACCATTGTTCCAAGGCAAGAGAGTGCAGATATTTAAAGTAAAACAAAACAAAGAAATGTCCAGAAAACAACCCCGTGAAAACACCCTACCTCTCTGTTTTTCTACTGCATGATCCAAGCAGAGAACTGAGCATCCCTTTCTGGTTAGGGTATGTAGGTGATGTTCTGCCATGGGGTCTAAGCCTCCTGTACTTTGGTTTTATTACTTGTTTGCATTATGCTTGTGATGTGATGGACAGTCCAGCTGGTTAAACCCCACACTGGGGGATTACCTGAAAGATGAAGTCTCACACTAGCAGATGTATGACTTCCACTTAGGTAAAAGAAATCATTACCGGTCACTGCCTATGCACTGTAAGGTCTTAGAGTAGCTATAATGTAAAATATTGTTAATACTAAGTCTGACAAATTGGATGATACCTACACTGTTGAATATATATTAATGGGTAATCAATTTCTTTCTTCTTTTTCTGAATTAATTTGGTACACAGTAACGCCTCCCTCTAAAGTTAGGAGAGATAGAAGCTTTTCATATGGTGAAACTTAATTTTGGGAATAGAAAAGCTTTAACCTTCATTGCTTATATCACTTAATATTTTCAGAGTGGATGGTGATAACTAATATGATGGATCTCCCTCTCTGGATTGCTAAATAAGATTTGCGTTAAAAATGGTTTATTCCTCGTGACATGCACCGTGCTCTGGTGGAACTGCAGAGCAGCATTGCAGCAGCTGGCTCGCGTGACTGCACACCAGCCACAGGGGTTAACTTAGTTCTCCTAGTGCTAATTATCGTGAGTGAGCAATGGATTGCATTTGACTCTGTTTTTATGGAGTAATTGTATGTGTGGTAACAAGGCTCTGCTAAAAATTCATATAGTCACTTTTAAAATATTGCAAAGCTTTGACTTCTGGCTGAGATCAGTCTGCTTCGGAACTGTGGCTGAAACAGTGATCATGACCTGGTAAACCTGATGCTAAAAGTTTATCTAATCTGATTTTCCATTCAGAGTAAGCATGATTCTGTATGTCAAGATTCTATAAGTTGAAAATATTTGAACAAATGTTAAATTTTTAGTAGCTAACCCCTTAATTGGCTTTTGAGCAGTTGTGGTTCAGTAAATAGGAAGCCTTCCTGCCGGATGCATAATTGTTCCTTATTTATATGTGTTTTACTTATGGCTGAAATCAATATCTGAGAACTGGCTAACTGCAGAGTAATGACACTCTAAATGCATTTGGCGCTTCTGTTTCTAAATCTTGCATTTTGTGGTTTCAAACTTCTGTCTGCAACTACATATACTAGAAGTGGGTTTCTTTTTTAGGCAGAGCCAAGATTCTTGCACAAAAATGTCAACTCTAAGGAGGCCTTTTTTTTTTTTTTTTAATCTCATAGGATTTACTATTGAGCTGAGATTTAACATGTCGGGTAGCTAATGGTCTCAACAATCTAGCAAAATAATTGCTAAGATTTGTAATAGGAACTGTGGAATGCAGTTTAGCCATCTGATAGAGTGGGACTGATTTTTTTAATCTACAGAAATAAAGATGCACCTATGTTTTTATACATATATATGTGCCATGTACATGTATAAATGTATATGTTTTGTATAGAAATATGGCATATTACTTATTTGTATAGTGAAAGTGCACCACTGCTGTAGTTTGATTGTTTGATGATGAGATCAGATTATGTGGTCAGAAGTGCCACGTGTGGTATGTATGATTCAACAGAAGCTGCTGAAGTGATTGCCTGCCCTAAGTCCCTATTTCTGTTTAAGTCATTTTGTTCTATTCATTCAGATTCAGTTTCATGAAGTATCCTGATTTACCGTTTAATTGGGAAAATCAAGCATTTTTAGTTGCCTTTATCCCTTTAATTTAGAGGATTACCTGGTGAGTTTGTGAAATGCTCATTCTATGGAGTAGTTTGGAGTTAATGCTGAAGAAGTTAATGCTCTTTTTTCTGCTTTACTTGATAGCAAGAATTAGTGCTTCTTCAGTGTTTGTGCTGTGGAACTGGCTGTTGTACAGTTTGCTCTATGCAAACATTAAAGTGAGAATGATAACAGCCTACTTCTTTCTAAGGGAGTGCTTGCACTGTGGAGTTTTTTGCTTTTCCTGATTTACGTACGAAGATGTTTTTAGACTCAGTACTTGCTCTGATGGAGGCATGGGAAGAATTGTTTTCTGCTTTCCTATATTTTTTTCTCTGTTGTTGCGGAGATGATTTCACAGAGTATGCTATGCATAGGTATGCTTTATTATCTGACAAAAAAAGTCAGTGCTACTTGATAATTTTGTGTCCTCCAAGTAAAAAAAAAATAAATTATGAGTCGTCGTTTTCTACATGAGTGGGGTTTTTCAGTGCCAAAAAGTTCTGTCAGTGGGAAATTTCCTTTTTGCCATCCCTAGCGCCTAGATTAACTTCAGTTTTATTTCATGGACTTCTCCTTCCCTTGAATGAATTGTATTAATCCTTTTACACTAAGTTAATTTAAACTGCTTTAGTTACTACTCTGTTTAGCTTTTGTATCAGGAAGGACTGAAGCTGCTCTTAGTGGATGACTTTGATGTGATCTGTGATTTCCCCACTTGTTTTGAGTCCCCAGTGTCTGTTGTCATTCCCCTTTAGATGGTTCCCTTAATGTCTGTCATTTTGTTTGGCTTTACCATAGAATTTATTTGAGCCCTTCCAACTTGGCTGAGTTGCCAGTGTGCTCTCAGCAATCTTCAAATACTTACACATTTCACAGTTTTTTTCTTTTGCAATCTTAGATAACTATCTTTAAAAATTAAAACTAGCTTATTTTTGCATTTAATATAAATGTGGATTAAAGATTGCAATATGGTAATTATGCACGGAAATGAAATAGTGCACTCAAGGCACTGGGAGTTGAGATCTTTTAACCCACACTGGGTTTTGATGAACTATTCTAGCGCAGACCCCTGTGAGAGTGCATACAGAGATTGTCTGTGTGCTCGGAGTGACAGTGGTCATCAGCTGTATGGCAGAATCCCTGAAGTGGGGTAAAACAGTTGGAATGTGTGTGGTGTAGCACTTCATTCTAGTGGCTAGTATTCCTAGTGTCACTAATATCTTTTACTCTGTACTCTCTATACTGTGTCTAACAGGAAGAGACACGACAAGCTTTCTTCTGGAGTCAGTTTCCCTGCTGTGTTTGCTTCATTAATGTCAGTGAAGAAATGGACAAGCCTTCTTCAAGCAAAACCAGCGTATTGAAGGAGGAATTGGCATTACTATAAAAAATATGGTTGTAGATACATTATATGTTTTTTTCCCTGATCTCTTGTCAATGTATGAGGTCCATATAGTGTGTTCTGGGCTTATTAGTTCAGTTTGATAGCATTAGCTGACACCAGTGAGGTCTGGATGGAGTGATCTGTGAAATGGTGCTTGTTTTTTCTTTCTGAGATCAGCTGTGAACCTATGCAGCTGGCCAAAAAAGAAATTGTTAACATCACTGGGCTCCTGAAAGAGTGTGATTGTACTCTTGGACGAGTGAGAGTAGTTGGTGCTGCAAGTTTAGAGACTGTTTGGCCTCCATTCATCCCCTGTTGGAGTTGTAGCTGAGGCTGCTGCCTTGTCATGTCTCTAGTGTCAAATTGCAGCAGACTGAATAATCTTGACTGAAGAATTTAAAAAATAGGAGGATTTTGCTGCACCATCATTTCAGGAAGTTCCCAAACTGAGGATCTGTATGCCATTGGGCAGTCAGAGCATTGTGGTGAAGGCTATGGGCTGATGAATAAACTGCTGTTAAACAAGAAAGACTATTACTTGTCCATTAGCTATGGTTTGTGTGCCCATGCTCACAATTAACGTGGATCTACCTTTCTTATTTTACTTGGTGCTTTACCTGTACGCTTCTAGTGAGTCAAATATGATTACTCTTACCTGAGGATGCTAAGGGTAAGATTGTTGGACTGTTTCAAAACCATGGTGTGAGACCATTTTTAAATTGGAGGTATAAATGGAAGATGCTGCTGTGCTAGCTTATGCATAGCACACATCCTGTTAATGCATAGTCTACAAGAATCATCAGTTCTTGGACAGAGTCTGAGTTGCTTGCTCTTAATATCTCATTCAAATATTTTAGTGATAGCAATTTTTTCTTAATGATTATTAGAGGTATTTGAAATACCAGTGATTTGACTTAAAAAGGGAAGTCAGGAAGTACTTTCATAATACTTTTTGTATTTTTCTTTAAAAAGTGTTCTAATTTACAGAATTACAGTTTGCCTGGGAAGTACCTTTTTCCAGCCTCCATACTGAAGTAGGATTACAGCCTGTGCTAGATCAGGTCAGAAATGGCAGGATGCAGCTGAATCTCGCAAATGTGTAGCTGGAGGTTCTGTAACCTGTTTTTGTAATCTAACAATAACTTCATTTAATGAAAGAAATAATGAACTAGGATGGTTGGTGAGCCATTTACAGGATTATAGGCAAGTATTATTAGAGGAGTTAGTTAGCAATTGTACCTGCTTTTGGTACTGCGTTCTTTCAGATGAAAAACTGAGACCTTCAAGGAAATTGATCTGAAGTGAGCTCTTGGTGGCCCTTGCTTCTGAAATAATGCTGATCAGGTGATTCATTCTGTCCCTGAGCAGGACCATAGCTCTTTATTGCAGCTCTGAGTTGCAAGAAGATTATAGTTCTGCAGTTTTCTGAACGCTGCCTCTTGCTGTAAAATTCTCATATGCTCTCCTGTGAGCGTGTCATTTCATCCAGTTGTATGAAGTTTTGATGTGTCCTTAGCGTTGCTTTTAGTTTGAGGGATGGAAAAAAATCTCCAAGCTTTCTGGGTGAAATTAGCATGAAATTTGATGATTTTTAGTGGTATATTGGTAAATGGTGAATAATTGGAAGACTGCTTAGTGGATAGAAGTAATAGCTCAATAAAAATTATTCTCTAGAAAAGGTGGCATATATACAGTGTGTAAAACTGGAAGTCTACCTTTGCAAGCTTTATTTAAAAGTTTTGGAGTTCTGGTAACCTGTACTCTGCAGTGGTCAGTACAACTTCCGCTCTGTGGAGCAAAAGAAACAATACACAGCTGTTGCTACTCTTAAACTGGGTGTCCAGTTTTAGAGATGTATAAAGGTTTGTTTGATTGGAAATTGTCAAAATTGAATCTATTTTTCAGTCTGAGTTGCTTTGTTGATTTTCTTCTCTTGCTTATTTTATTACTTTTGATGTCTTGAATTCTGTGTTATTTCATGCCGCTTCTCTCTAGTGGCCATATTTCATGTGGGTAGTTTTCCTCTGTCTATCTTGGCCTTTAAGTTGCTCAGTTAAAAAGACAGCTTATGCCAAAGTCATTCACCATGAACATCTGGAAATAACCTGGGTAGGTGTTCATTTTGGGAGATACTGGTTAACACAGAAAACAAATATGCAGCATGCATCCCAATATTAGGATTATTTATATCAATATTAATTCACCATTTAACTTACAAAGCAACATAAAAATTTAATAGTGTCAGGATGCTGTCCTCCTGAATCTTTGTGATGTTCTTTTGGGAAAAAAAACCCTGAAGAATAGCTTGAAATTTGGTTTGAAAGGCTTTTAACACTCTTCTCTGCCACAGGCAGTGCTTTTTGGACTGTCATGTCATCTGCAATGATATCACTTGGAAATTAAACTCTTCTGGTATTCTATTGATAGAGTTTTACCTGTTACAAAGCATGAGCTTCCCTAACATCTTCATTACTAGGCTTTATGTAAACATTTGTTAAACCTTCTGCAGATTTGCATTGGTTTTGTTCATACTTAAATTGTGCTCTTTGAGGTTAGCAAACTTAAACATCACAGTTTTCAGAAAATACAGCCCCATCATTAAATCAGTGTATAACTTTCCAAGAAACTGGAGAACTAAATGTAGTAAAAAGTGAACTGTTGCACCTTGATTTGCTGCCCACATGTGTCTGAAAGCTGACATTGTTGGTGAAGGAGCTCACAATTAAACACCTTAAAGCTTAAATAAAACCAAAACCCACTAGAGTGAAAAGATGGGTTATTTGAAGAACTAATTCTTGCAGCAAGGTGTATGCAGTATTAGAGTTGTCACTTCGTGGAATGTAAAAACTAACTTCTATTAGTGATCATCTATCTTAATTCCTGGGAGTATACATTATGCTCAACATTTTGGACTGAAAGAGTAGCTTGTTTAGCTCCTCTCTGAAATTAACACTGAAACTGTCTTCTCATACTGTTTTTCAACACAGACTTCTAGCCTGGTTCATTAGAATATTTTCTGTGGAGATTGGACAACTGCAATTAGTGTGCTTGAGAAAGCGTCCTCTGTTGTCTTAGATGGTGTGTACAGGTTCTCCATGTAAGGCTCAGTGCAGTTTGCTGCAGGTGATCCTGTCCTGCTTTTTTGTTGTTTTGGTTTGAGTTTTTTTTCTGGAAAAGTATTGGTTGAAACTAGATGACGCTTTGTCCATCATTGCATGTGGGCATTGTGATTTCCTCTAAGAGGATTGACATCTTTTAGTTTTGCAAATGTGCTGGTGTTCAAACCATTACTGAATTATTGTATGACTCTTTTTGACTCCCCATTTCTTTCTGGTTATTCCTTTGAGGAGAAAAAAAAAGAACAAAAAGAAGAAAAGGAATGCTTGTATTGAACTGTTCCTTTCTACCTTTTGGACATTAATCTTTCAATTCTGCCATGTATGTGATTATTTCTGACTCCTGGCTGAAGCTCTTAATGGTCATGTGGCTTCTTTGTTGATGCTGTCTCAGCATTTGAAGCCCTGATGCTGCCTCCACTGTGTCTGTGTTGAGTTGCAGGACAGCTCACCTTTGGTGCTGCTGGTTGATGGCTGTGTGATGCAGACCATTTCTGGATGTACTGGCCTAGCAGTTCTTGGCAGTGCAAGCAGGCTCTGTCTCTTACAGTGTGCTCTCATCTGATGTGTGCACTGGTTATTGCTTTTCTCCCATCAGTCGTCGAGGATCTTAAAACCATTACTCTGTGGCTGACTGCTATCTAATCTTGGGAAGCCTATTGATTGGTGTTCCACTGTTGCAATCTTAACCTAATTGTAGGGCTTGTCTGCCAGTTTCACCTCTGCAAGACGCCCTCGGTGCTGACTTGACCATTTTATTACATTGTAGATATCTAGAAGGTGTCTACAAAAATTGGCAGAAATTTGGTGTTTCTTTATATTAGTACTATCTGAACAACTCCCTGTTTCAGGGGTGCTCTCTACCAAATACTTTAAAGTGGGCAGCCTGTATGGTGCTGTATCATCTCAGTAATACTTCAGGTGTAAGTTTACAGGAGCTGAAGTCTGCTGCAGACATCCACCAAAGAGAATGTTATTTTGTATGCTTTATTTGCTCCACATTTAGTGTTACAAGCCAAAGTTATGGAACTTTATTCTTACTCCTTTGCCTTTCAAGAAGTGTGGAAGGAACATGAACTGTTTTTATTGTCTGTGAAATTTCATCCTTTTCAGGTCTCTGTTAGCAGCAGCTGCCATCAGCAGCCTGAAGGTGCTGGAATAAAATCTGTTGGTATGATATAACATGTGACTTGATTTGATGAATTTGTTGTCAGAATTGGCTGAGAATTATTTTTGTATCACATAGTAGATTACTTACTGTGTACTTTTTTTAATGCTTCTTTTGATTTTCTATGAGTAATATTATTTGTTGCTGAGTTTCATGTAATGAAATTTTTATATCTGCAGGTGGATTGCTGGAGTTGTTCCTTTGCAAGCTTTCCCTAAATGAAAAGAATTCCTTGGATATTTTGCTCTGTTTGCATCCTTACTTGTGTCTCAGTATAGAAGCATCTCAGAACTGCGGATGTTCCCTGTAGTGCATCTGTGTTTCCTCTGCTTTGTTTCATTGTCATAAACAATTCATAGGACCTGTTGAGGAATTGTTATAGTTGAGTGTTATGAAACTGAACTGTCTGGGTGTTGTCTCCTGACACATTATTATAATCAGCCAGAGCCTTGATGCCAGGAGATAATAAAGGCTGGTTCTGCAGTCAGCATAGGTTGGTGGCCTTGGGCAGTTGGATGCCTTTAGGTGTTTGCACTCTCAGTATCTGCCTGGAAGGACGGCCGAGGCTTGCCGAGCAGCTGGGAAGGTCACCTACTTTGTGTGCTTGAATCTGTAATAAGAGAATGAATGTTCTTGCTCTGCTCTCGTGTAATGAATAGCTTCTGATTTGGAGTTGTGCAGACCTCTGCTTCACCTAAGGATTCTTTGTGCTATGTAGATCCTTGATATTCTAATAGTAGATAATACAGACCTTGAGAGCTTGGTAGTTTTCTAAGAGATTGGACATGCTTTTGAACATCCACTTCATTATGTATACTGCTCGTGGTAAAAGCTTGCTTCTACTTTATTGCAGAAGCACACAGATCAAGATATTTGAGCAGTTTCTGTATGTGGTTAGGACTCATCTTTACCTTTCTTTCCTTGCCTTGAACTTGTTTTTGTGTTTGGGTTTGTGTGCCATAGATTTTGTGTAATAAAGTGTCCAACTGCTCAGCAAATGGTCTCCAAAGTCAAATACCATAAAGTCAGCCTTCTGTGCTATAGATTTCTCATAGGTTTCATAATAGTTTTATTTGGTATAACTAGTATTTACTCATGCTTCTCTGTTTTAATCAAGCTGCATCTCAACACTGAAGAAGTTAATAAATCTGGCTCCAAATTTCAGCTAGCTTGAGCTGGTAGTTCATTTAATACCTTAATTGCAAGGTGATAATTGAATAGGGGTTATCTTCAGTTTCCTATGTGCAGAGGTTGTATCATTAGACCTTCTGAAGTCTTGCTAAAAGCTGCCTCTACTGAAAGATGTATTGCAGCTTTAGCTATTACTTCAACAAGAAAAGTACTGAGTGTGTTTTTTGTTATTGTTGTATTGGACCAGTAGCTTTCCTGCTTGCCCAGATGACTGTTGGCCAAGTACTTCAAGCACGAGGTGGTGGTGCATGCTGTGTTAGTTGGGGTCTCTGGATGTTTTTCAGTGTTCGGATTTTTCAACCCGTCCCAGCCTAGTGGCAATCAGGACTGTAATTCTCCCCCTTAGGAGATAGTGCCCAGCTATCTTTATTGCAGTAAGCTGAACTGCTGGCCTCACACAGGTCACAGCACTGTTGTGCTGGTGTGTAAGCCTTACTCTACAACAACATGTAGTCACAAACACACATTTGTAAAAAATGCACTTTTAAGGCAAAATAAGCACTGTGGAGCCTTGAAAGAAACGACTGTAATGTACTCAAAACTGAGAAGAGTGAAGGTAAGAAACTGCAGTGGTTAGAACAGCTCTCCCAGCAGAACATTTGACACTTCAGTGGTGTAGCTTGGCATGTGGGCATGCCTCCAGCCTTTACTCTCCTAGGGGTTACCCTGTTGGTAAGGTGTCACCTAAATATAGTAAGCCTGTGTGGTGAGGGTGTTTTTTCCCCCTGCAATGGGCTATTTTCAGTGTAAAATAAGCAGGAGAGCTTTGTGTTCTACAAGGTCACTCCATCACAAGCTTTCAGATGTTTCCCGTTTAGCTTTCTTATTGAAGGCCATGTAGAAACTGTGTGGCAAACCTTGAGATCAGTATTTCTGTTTTCTAATCTGTAATGGGGTGTATATTATTGGTAAAAGATGTCTGGTTCTGTAGAGGTCATTCCATAGTATCTACGTAAGTTATATTTAGTGCATGTTTTTATCTGATTGGTGTCAGAATAAAGCTGCTGTTACAAACTGCTTACTTATTTATAAACACAGAGAACACCAGCTTCCCGTAGAGGGGCAGCCTAGCATTTTGTTCTTAAAAAAATGTGGGGGAAGAGGTTTCTAGGAAAAAAAAAATCAGTTGCAGTGTGTTCTTGATGGCTGGTTGGTGGTGGTTTTGTTTTGCCAACCAGTGGCTTCATGTAAAAGTATGTTTGTGGTTGTCAAATGTGCATACAGTTAGATGCTGTAGAGAATTAAGTTTCTCAATCTCCAGGACTAATCATGGTCTGCAGGTAGCAGAAGGTGGCTTACAACACAATTGCAAAGTGGTGGGCTGGCTCCTTCCCTGAACTTCCTGCAATTGTCTTCCCCCCTGCCCCCCCCAACCCCACCCCCCACAAAAAAAAAAAAAAACCAACCAAAAAAACCCCAAAAAACAAAACAAAAAAAACCCCACAAAAAACCAACAAAAAATCCCACAAAAAACCCCCTAAACCCAAAAACATTTAAAACTGCATGTCCATCCCATCTCTATTTACTTATGAGTGAACACTTGGAACAGTGTACAAACAGGCTGGTCCTTGAATCTCTTAACTGTTAATAGTCTTTCAGTGTATATGTTTTGTTTTCTGTTTTTGTTGTAGAGAAGTCTTAGATGGCAAATTCATCTTACTTTGTGCCTTAAAGTAACATTGAATAACTGGGTAACTGTACAATATAAAACTATTAAGAGTAACTGTAGCAACCCTGTATTTTTTCATTCAGCGAAAGAGTAGCATTTTTAAACACAGAAGATGAATCTGTAGTGTTGGAAAGGGAAAATGTCAAATAATGTGTGTCTGTCCACTCTTGTGAAGAAGTCTGTCATTGAAGTGATTGTGAGTGTTGTAGTATCTTTTCCATGCTCTTCAGCTCTTCCAGAAATTGCTTTCAGAAAGAGGCAAATGGCCTTCGTACTCAGTGATACTGCCTAGAGAAAAATTTAATCCCTCTGGACTTACGGCTGCCTTTCTGCAAACCAGTGACTTTGAGGTTAATGTTTAAATATTTAAATGGATTTGGCATGTTGCCATTTAAGTGGAACAGAATGTGCTTAACCTGAAACTCAAACAGTTCCCTCGGTAGCCAAAAAAATAAATAAATTACTCAATAGTGCAGTGATCTGGTAAATTGAAAGATTATAGTTTAACCCTAATCCTGAACAGGGTTACCCCAAAGGAGGAATATCTGTCTTATTTTTTTCTGTTTAGTTGAAGGCAATTTTTACGGATGTTATCAAAACTTTTTTACAGAAGTTCTTAGGCTAAGTGTTAGCACTCCTCTGTAGATCAAAGTCCAGTATGAACAAGTTCTAGTGTAGGGTACTGATCTGCATGAAATAATTTTAAACTTGTTGAAAGCTGGGTAACTTGCTAAATTCGGATGGTTTTATTTTTAGTTCTTTTTCTTTGGGTTGGAATGTAAGGGTTAAACAAAGGTTTGATGCATGTAAAGCTTAGTTTGGGAGTCTTGATACTTACAACTTGAAATGGAAGAAGTTAAAGAAGAAAGGCAAGAGCAAGTGCACCTGGCATTCTTCACATCTCTAGGGCTCTCTACCTTAATCCAGAGAACTTGGTTACCAGTGCCTGGAAGAGAGGTGGGAGCTTTGGCCTTGAGACTACATCTCTAATCCAGTCAGATTCTGACCTTAAGTTTAGCAAGAACTTAGCTAAAAGCATCCCACTCAGGGGAGCATTTCTTGCCTCTCATGCCAAATGATGCAAACCCAGGTTTTCTGCCAAGTATCCCAAGGATTTTCTCATTTTCTTCACATTCTACACTGGCGACTGCATGCTGTCTGTAGTTGAGAGAATGAAGCAGGGTTCAAGGCATGCTAAGGTAAGCTGGACTGGACAGAGGAGACAATTTTCTTTCCTCATCATGCTTTCTTATACAAATCTCATGTTCAAGTTAAACAAGTATGTGAATTTTTCATGTATAGATGTGAAACCTCACACTTTAGAACTCTTAATGAAAATAATTAGAAATCCCATAACTCCAAGTGTATGAAAAAAGTATTTGAGTTTGCAACAACTTCTCAGAAAAAATAGTATTTTGCTTAACTCTGATTGTGTGGTATTTGTACTACAGCACAGAAGTGAAATTGTCTGGGCCAGTGTTAGGTATTTGCTTGAGCTCATGTTTGCATCTAGAGAGAGGAATGATACTGCAAATGTTCAGCACAGAATTTGTACATCACTTACTGTGGTGTGATTTATGTGAACCAAAGGGGGGTCCCCTCATAAATGGTTAGGAAGTCTGTACAGTACCAAAAAGCGTACTCCACATGAGTGCTACAACTCTAAAACTGGTGTGAACTACTTACTCTTCTACATCATCTATGTCAGTAGTTGGAGACAATTTTATCACAGTTTAATATATTTGGTCATTTCCTTATAAATGAAAAAGAAATTTCTACTTACATAACTGTTTCATGAGCCGTTTCAGGAAGGGAGGACAGACAGACTGCTTTTCATAGACCAGCCTCTTCCTGCTGGTGGTTCAGAGGTAAAGGGAAGATCAGGACAAAGAAAAGTTTACTTTTGATTGCTTTATAGATGGGTATAAAAAGGACAGTCTGTGTTTCATTCAAGAAATAACACATTAAATACCTCAGCTAGAAAACTTGCAGTAGGAGCTTTTAATATGAAATTTTCAAATCTTACTTTTGAAGAAAAATGCTCTTTTTTACCCCTTGTGTGTTAAAATAGATGAGGGAGAACAATACATTCAAACTGTCAGCTTAACTCTTAAAAGATTACAGTGATGTGTGTCCCTGGTGCTGCCATGTGTAGTCAGCTTGTTTCCACAGCACTCTTTAGCATCCTTAGTCTAGGAAAACTTTACATTAGGGAAAAGAATCTAGCAGTCAAAAGTGCTAGGCAAGAAATTAGAAAAACCTGTTCAGGAAAGCATGCAGATTGCTGATTTAATCAGTTTACAAAGTATGAGTGGACGGGTCAAAGAGAAGATAAATTTGGATCTGTTCTGAAGGAGGGCAGATGGTTGGTGATCACTTTTTTTATAGGGAGATATTTGCACTGTATTTAAATAGAGTGAAAGTATTTTAATCTCCATGAGAGAGACTGTTATGGGCAAAATGGGGAGTAATGAAGTAGAAACATAAGTCCAGAGCTCACTATTGACTAACCTTAAAGAGCAGCTTTTAAGAAATCCTTTAAGTCATAATCAAGCTGTAACAAGTTCAACTAGGGAACAAGGAAAGTCAGATAATGATGAGATGAGGCAGGCTTGACACAGCAGGGGAGGAAGGGCCCGTATGTGCAAGCTTCCGCTGGTGTTGGTGTTATTTTGGGGGTGGCGTTAGCATGTGACTGTTAGATGGCTATGGTTAACATACCCTGCCTTGTCCTTTGTGCCAGCTGAGCAGCAGCAGGATTCACCACCCAGTGATTCTGAATGCAGAATGCTTGTGGTGCTGAGGGTGAGGTTCTTCAGCCTGAGTATCCTCCCAGTCAATAGCTATATACTTATTGCTTTAGTTCCTTCTCATTTCTGCACCTTTGTGTGTTGGTTTTGTTTTTCTCTCAGAGATCACAGAATCATGGAATAGCCTGGCTTGTGAGGGGCCTTAAAGGTCATCCAGTTCTAACTCCCCTGGCATGAGTAGGAATATGTTTGATTAGATCAGGTTGCTCAAAGCCTCACCTCAGCCGGGCCTTAAACACTTCCAGGGATGAGGCATCCACAACATCTCTGTTCAAACTTTTCCTGTGCATCACCACCCTCACAGTCAATAATTTCTTCCAATGTTTAATCTAAACCTACTGTCTTTCAGTTTGTAACCATTCCCCCTTGGCCTGTCTCTACATGCTCTTGTAAATAGTTTCCATATTTCTGGTAGGCTCCCCTCAGGTAATGGAAGGCTGCAATTAGGTCACCCTGAAGTATCTTTTTTCAGGCTGAATAATCCCAGTTCTCTCAGCCTTGATGAGTATAGCCTGCAGACAGCTATTCCTATTCTGCAGGTGGTCAACTCTCTACTTTTCTATTAAATTTCTGACATAGTGTTTTCTGATGGTAAGTGCAATGAACTGGTGGTCAGTATTTGAGGCTGTGAGAAGGAATCTCAATGACAAGCTGTGTAGTGCCAAACTCTTGGCTCTTGCAGTATCATATTCTTCCGTTGGTAACTCTATGGCGCTGTAGTATGCTCTGTGTTAGATGGAGTTTGAAGCCTATTGCCATCCACTTAAATTTTGCAAGGCAGAAAGAAATTTGGATTTGCCAAATTAGTTTGACACATTGAAGAGCTTAAATGCTGAAAAGCTCATTGTTATAGAGAGGTTGTCATCCAATAACATGGGATAGCTGAAAGAGTTGTTTCCTCTTCAAAAAGCAATCATTTTATGCATTTAGCCTCTAATGCTGAAAGGATGTCTTAGTAATGTAACAGTTGTCACCTATTTCTCTAAAAGTAAAAGAGTGAATTGATGCTCTATGCCTTCTTCATACTGATGCATTATCAGTTCTCACTTATAATTAAAGATAACTGCATCATTTCTTGTAATACTTCTGTATAACCAAGTGGATGCACATTATTCACTGGATACCTAAGATTCATAACTTCGTTTCTGAAATATTGGAGGTTGTTGCTTTAAAAAAGGGTGTTTAATTTCGTGGTATTTTAAGAGATTTCCATTGGCTTTATTCCTTATATCTTGAAAACCCAGACATTGAACTGAATAAATTAAATGAATGCAGAGAAAGTTCTCATTGAAAAAGAGAAGTTACTCTCAAGTGTTTAACTCTTCAACTCTAAATCTGTGTACCCAAAAGTAGTGTTTTGTCTGTGTTTAAAAGTGTCAGTGAGCACATACCACTCAAATGGTGTAATTTAAATGATGAATATGTTACAGTGAAGTTTAATATAACTATGATAATTCCAAATTTAAATTGACTTTGTTAAAATGTACTTGTTTTTATTACAACTCTTTTATACCCCGAGGAAAGAAGTATTTTCCGAGAGTGGAAGTAACTTTAAGATTGTTTCACATAAGTAATGTATTCTAGTTTTCTTTTTTTTTTCTCTTCCCACTTTTCCTGCAATGCTTAATTAATTTAGAAGCCTAGAGTAAATAGGTTTAGCAGCAAGTCATACACTTCCAGATTAATTCTATGATGTGGTTAAATTAATTTAGTAAAAGGAAGTCTTCAGTTTTTTGGAAGCACCATTTTCACCTTTACTTACCTGTAAAGCAGACTGGAGTTAAGAGACTGCAGTTTATGTCACTTTAAAAAGGTGAGGGAGAACAGTTAGTTCCATAATGCAAAAGTGAATAATTGTTTGATGTGTTGCAATATGACTTTTCCAAACAACTGTTCTTTTCTCAGGCTGTCTGAAGGTAGGCTAAGATTACATTTATCCAAGCTGCTCTGCAGACTTTTCAGTATAAAATTCTCTTCCAGGGAACTGTATGTTGTAATTTGTCATGCACAGGAGAAGGACAGTGACAGTGGGGGCAACACCTGCTTGTGTGAGTGTGTTTCTCTGTGCCCTGGAGCACAGGGTCAGTGTTTGCCATGGCCCCACCTGTATGCTTTCAGCACCCAGTTCCTTGTACAGCCTTGTGCAGACAGCACTAATGGTGCTGGGCTGCAGGAACTCCTGGGCACAGCAATTGCTCTTAAGTAACTTTGTAGCCTGACGGTATTTGAGTTGTGGTAGCCCGCAGCTTTACAAAAACAGTAGTTTGTGGTTTTAAAGTCTTCTGAATTCCTCAGTCGCAGAAAAAGTAAGTTGAGCGAGTCCGTCCTCCTCTTACTTCAGACCTGGCCCGGCAAAAGTGTGCTTATTTTGTTAGCTACAGATTTTGTCCCTCAGTGTGAACATGATCCGAAGTGTTACAGAAAAGACCTCTCTACAAATAGCATTTGTGAAACTTGTGAAGTCCTTGTCAAACCTGCAAAATGTGTTGGTAGCATGCAGGGAGTTTTTGATGCTGTGCTGGCAGAGCGTCTAAGGAAAATTCCTCAGCCTGAGTCTTTTATTGCTGCGTGGCTGATCTTTGAAAGTTGAAATCTCATGAGAGGATTCTCTCTAATCTGGCTTCTATGGTTTTGTTTTAGTTCTTCTTACCTTACTCTCACTGATTTCTTGTACTCTACTGTATGCCACTGGGGAGAGCTTTTGATGACTAATCTAACTCAGCCTCGACTAATCTCTGTTTGAAAGGCTTGTGCTTTGACTAAGTAAGTAGTTTGTGGGGTATGTTTCTTTCTACTGTGCCCTAGTGTAAGCTGCTGTTATACACCAAATAACTTCCCAGATTTATTACTTAAAGTTGTCTGTTCCATAAACATAGAAACATGCTTTTATATGTGATGCTTACAGTTTATTCTTTACTGTGTAGAGGTTGAAAAGATGATTAGGATTTTCTCAAGCTGTTTGCTTAAAAGTGGTTCAAAGTAAATATTTTTGTTGTAAAAATTACACAGAAGGTGGTAGTACTTGTGAGTGAAGTTTGGCGGCTTGTACTGAATGTTAAATGTGTACTGCCATTGATTTCATGTTCCCTGTGTTTTAAATTTTACAGCTAAAAAAGAAGTGGTAGAGACTACCACAGTTAAGGCTATAGACATACTAGGTTGAGAGACGAATCCCAAAAAACCCTGTTCACATAGTTTCCGAATGTCGCTGACACACTATTTCCTGGAAGGCTGGTTGATGTGTTGGCAAAACTAGGATAATATGCCATTTTCTATTAGAAGTTTAGAAAGCACTGTCAAGTTCCAGTTATTAAAATGGAGGGTTGGAGATGATAAAGGGACTCTACTTAGTGGTTTGGTTTTTTTTGCTATTCTCAATATTTGAAGAGGTCTTTGATCATTGATCTTTGCATGCTAAGGTATTGCTTTTCTGTGTCTCATCTTTTCTGATCCTGCTATCTTTAGCTAAGCTAACATACTGAAACAGGATCTGCCAGTATTTGATTACAAAATTAAGAGGAAATATAAATCAAACCTTTAAAGGTGATAAAGGAAATGTAATTTGTTTCTCTTAATGGAAGGGGGATAGACCTAAAACTAGAATGGGAAAAAAAAGAGAGGAAATTATTATTGCAAAATGTATTCAGGCCAACACAGTTACTGACTTGAATGTATTATTGAATTGTAATGAATACTCTGCTTGTAGGCAGGACTAGCTTGATGTACAAGCACAACCCTGTGCTCAAGCACAGACTTCAACACCAGGAGAAGCAAATCAGTGACTGTGTAAAAATTAATAATTTGAGTGATAGTGGGCTGGCTGCCTCTTGCTGCCTCAGTCTTTTCGTGATTCCAGGGTTTTTTCCAAACAAGCAAGTAGCTACAGCTTCGCCTTAACTTTTAGCTCTACTGTGATTGTTTCAGGAAGAAAGGTGAAATACCCCAAACTCTGCAGGAGGAAATGCAGCAGTCTGCATATGGGTCTCTGTTAGATAAAAGTAGTAATTATTTCTAAAGAAATCCTGGAAGTGGCTTTTGAAGGATTGTACTGCAATGACAATTTCTTAAATTTATCATTTTCTTTTTTAGGTTATTTAACAACCTTTTAAGAATATTGTCCATTTTCAGCATTCTCCCATTCTAACATTCTAACCTTGAAATGGTAGGGGAGGAATTAGTTTTGTGCCTGCATTTCTATACATCACATCTTCATTTATGGCTTTCTGTTGTCATCAAGTAGGACTGGTAGCAATGTTTTTTTCTGAAAAGCTTAAGATTTTTCTTCATAAAATGTCTTTATTTTGATGCTGAAAGGTGAAGAGTGCATGCAAAAGAGTGTGTGCATGTGAGGAATAGTGTCTTAAACACCTAAAGTGGAAGCTAGTGCTTGGTATCAAGGCCTCCTTCGCAGCCAGGCAGATTTTTCCTGTAGCACAGTGGGCTAACATCTCCAGCCAAAAGGTCTGGAAAAGTGCATTGAGTTGAATCTGCTTAAATGTTTAACAAAACCGCTGTGGACTCTGACCATTCTGCATACAGAAGGGGGTACAGGTCAGATATATTTTTCAAACTGAGAAAGGGAAACCATTGTCTCCGTTCACTAACATGCTGCTTTCAATTTCCCTCCAAAACTGATAATTTCCTCAGCAGATGGAGTGAAGGGGAGTGCAGGCTGTGGAGACAGTGGTGGAGTCCATGAACTTTGTTTCCCTTACTATGATCTGAGGGAGCATGGGATCTGAGGTTATTGCACAGTACCAATTACTGGCCAGAATTGTATGATTCTTGTACGTCTTGTCCTGTTCCCAGTCACTCAGCTGTAGATGAGGCTGTCTGTGACAACTCATTCATGTGCTTGTAAAGCAGATGTGCCCACCTGTCTTGTAAGTGAGGCCTCTTGACTTCCCACTTTCAGCTTGACTCTGATTTACCTATGAGGCTTTAGTTAGTGAAAGCAGGTGATTTGTATTTGTGTAAGTTTAGTAGCTGAATTTGTTCTGTGTAAGAAATACACTGTTGCCATTGAAGCACTTAGCCAATACCTGAAAGTCTGCAAGTACCAAGTACCTTCTGTCAGAAGCAGCTAGTGACTGGTATTTCTCTGTATATATTCTTTCTAAGTAAGCGTGACAGTACTGGCATGTTGTTTCTTTCTGAATATGGTAGGTTATTAAGCAAAATGGGTTCTTGTGACTCTGACTCACCTCTAACTCTTCCCCCCCATCCACCCCCAAGCCAGTAGTCTGAAAGCCAGCTTTGCCATTCTGGTCTGAGTGGAGACTTTTATTCAGACACTCTTTTCCAAAAGGGGCCTTTACTTTTCTTCCTACTTTGACTAGAACTTTTGGGTTTTTTCCCAAGCATCTGGAGTGTGTGAACTTGTTGGGGTTTATTCTGATTGTGGGGAAGATGCAGCAGCCTACACTCGGGAGAGTCTGGTATTGGGGTGTCCCATTGTCCTGATGATACTCTTTGTAGTTGTTACTCTTGAAGTGAGAGTACAGTTGTGATAGCTGCAGCTGCATCTGCTTGGTTGTTTAATATGCCTCGGTGGTTCCGCTTGTATTGGAGAAGCTGTCGGCTTTCCTGGACCTCAGCTGGCTCTGTACATCTTGGCAAAGAGGTGGGATGTCATGCCAGAGCTGTCAGACTTGTGTAGTTCATGTAATACGAGAGACATGAAATTTGGCAGCCTCAATTTGAAAGAAGTCTGGTGGTGAGACCACAGGAATGTTCTCTAAGTTGATACTTGGTTTTTCCTTCCATAGTTAACGTTTTGAATATAGTGACCTTCTAGGTACGTGCAGGGTGGATCTGCCCAGGTCATGGGGTGAGTCTGTGCAAATACCAGCTTCTGCTCATGGTTCTGGGGCAGTAATTTCAGTTAGCAGAGCCTGACTTTGGCTTCGTTTTTACATAATTTGGTTCTGAATAGAATCAATTCCCCTGTGGTTGGTTTGGAATCCAAATTATTTGCTGATCTTACTGTTGATTTACATATATATTTGATGTTGAAAACGTAACAGAAATCTTAGTAAATATATTTTGTGTTGTTTAAAGAGTAAGCATTTTGTAGTTAAATCCTAGAATTGTATTTTATCCTTGTACACTATAAATGAGTTACTCTTTGTATCAAAGAGTAAGGTAGAGATAGGCATCTGATTCACCAAGTTCACCTAACTGCAAGCTCCAGTGTATTATTGCACTGAACCTGTGGTTGCGATAAGACTTGTGATTGTTTTGCCAAATAGCTTATAAAATGTATTTTTCCATTGTGTGGTCATATAAAGAAACATACAGGTACTGACATACAAATAAACTGGAATACTGAGGTTTATTTCATTTCATTTCTGCATGTGGAATCTAATGCTGAGCAAGCTTTTAAAGTAAGTACAGTGTAATAGTGGTGTTTCTTGTGTTTTGTCCATTCTATGCAGAATAACTGAACCATGTGGTAGGATGAAGATGTAAAAATTGGCTGCTAGGCTGGAGCACAGAACTGAACAAGAGAAGGCACTGATGGCAGCAGTGTTCTTGTGTTTGTAAAGATTACTCTGCTTAAACCAAAACATGTTCTCTGGCTTGTTGGTATGTGAATGCCAGTTTATTCTCTATGTGTAACGCTCTTTGCTCTTTCAGTGGAGTCTGTGGGAATCCCTCAAGTATATTGGATATAAAAAGCATTCTCATAGAGTTTCCAGCCTCTCTGCTATAGCATGTGATTGGCATGAATTTAGTTTGTATTACCACCTACTATGTGAAATTGCAGTTTCTTTATTGTACATGGAATTGCAAGTTGGAATACCTAAATAATTTTTAGGAATGAATGTAGCTTTCCCACAGCACGGAAATTTGTTAGTAGCCAACTTTTAATTTGAAATGTTCATGAGAATAATTGAAAACCCAAATTTGTCAATCTTGTTATGCAAACTTGTAATTCAAGGACACAATAGGGAGAAACACCAGTTTTGATGTGACTACTAAGACAGAGGCCGGTGGTAAACTGGTAGGACTAAAAGCTTTCAGAAACTGGAAGTTTAAGGAGGCAGTTATCTTGCTTGTGCCTTGGATGGGGAGAGGAAGATTTTGTGAAACAGTTCAGAAGACTTTAATACAGTTCACTATTATGATAACAGTTGCTTTTGCTACCTTTCATGCCAGCCATTCTCTGTATTGCAATGATTTGTGAAGAAAACAGTCAAAGGACTGAGTCTGTCAACTTCTGCCATGGAAGGCTTGCTTGACAGCTTGATTTTGAGACCAATATGTATGCCTCAGTAGAGGTTGCTTACCTGTGATGGGATCATTTAAGAATTTTCATTTTCACATTTTTCTCCTTTTTAATTTAAGAAAAAATAAATCTTATTTTTTTAAAAGCCCTTATCAGTGGTCAGAAATGAAGTACTCAGTGCACCAGTCAGGCTGTCATCTGCAAGGTCAGAAGAGCAGGACTAACTTGAGCACTTAGTACTTGCCCACAAATTGAACCTTGGCCTCCTGCATAATAATTGTTTCAGTTCCTGGGTGCTGTTCTTTCTCTGACTTCTGGCATACCTCGTTTTGATTAGGAACTTCCTTGTAGATGGAAGAAATTCAGCCCAAGGAGCTTTATTGTCACCATCCTGTTCCTAGAACTATTTTGCAGACTACTGTTCCTTGTTACTTCTTTAAGCAAACTTCTGAACAGTTTGAAGTCTAACCACCAAATACTGCTTTGCAATCCTGAAGACTTTTCTGTAGCTGGACTTTTCAGAGGATGGAAGCAAGTGGTTTCCAGGTGCCAATCCTTTCCACCCCTGGTTCTTGTGAGGCAATTTCCTCTGAAGAAAGTTCCTAATGCAGCATTAATGGCTTGCAGTTGACATTTGTGAGCAGTATACTGCCCAAATGGCTTGTGAAAACACTTCTGGTGTGTTTAATTTGGCACAGAGAGAGCAGAACTCCAGTGGTGGATTTGAAGGAAAAACATCAAGGTAGAAACAGCCACCTCTTCTAGGAATATCCTGCAATATCTGATGAAGGAGGGAGAAAGCACTCTTAAATAGTCTCTAAAATTAGAGAAACATAAATAAGCGATCCAGTGGATCTTGTGGATGCTCCTGGATGTTCTGCTCAGCTCAACTTTTTTTTTCTCAGCTTTTGGCAGTTAGGGTTATGTATTTTCCACCAGGACAAGCTTAATGACTTTTCCCCCTATTTATTTTCTAAGATTACTCAGCACTGGCTGTGTGTTGTGGTTTGGGTTTTTTTTTTCTCCTATGCCTACATAGGCAACCCTTCTATATTCAGCCTGCTCCAGCATTCTGGGATTTCATTCAACAGAGTTATATCAACAAGCTGTGCATGCAGAGTCCTGATTGAGCAGGACACCAGGATCCTTGTTTGTGCCCTGTGAATTGGTAGATTTCTAGATGAAAATTTAGAAACTGCTGAATTGGTGACAAGCTTTGTTGAACTTGCTGCTGGTAGAGGAAGTAATTCTATCATGCAAACTTAAACGAACTGAGATTGCTTTCAAAAGGAAGTTGGTTACCCTTCACAGGACAGTATTTGGTTGTGCAAGGTTAATTAACTTTTACTAGGTACCTGAGCATTGGTTTTTTATTTATTTTTTTTCCAATAGTGTTTCTTCCTCATTCCCTAATGCTCCCCCCTCCCAATGCAATGTGCAGCCCAAATACATGGCTATGTGTGAGAATTGTTTTCTTGCTTCTTTAAGCTGAAATGCAGGAGTTCCTTATCTGTGTTTCAAACTAATGTCAGCTGTATGAAATAAATGAAATATGCTTCGTGTTAGCCCTGTGTAGGAGCTTTCCACCTGCACTGCAGAGTGGTGAAATACTTGCCTTATCAGTGTTTCTGACTTGCCTTTGATACGGTTTGTAGTTCCTTAGATTTCTGTACTGTTAAGTGACTGTTTGACCCAGAAGCTGCCATTTGGTGCTGGTATGTAGCAGAACTAAATAATGAAGACCTGCGACCCACATAAATCCAATAAGTAATATTCTGTCTCAGTTAATGATGGATATGTATGATGTCCTTGGATGAACAGCCTGCAAAGCACAGCTTGCGCACAGTGATGCTTTAAACCCTGGTGCTCTCTACAGTTTTGAGCTGGGGAAGCTTTGAGTTTTGAGTGTAAGAATATAAAGGTATCATTTAAATAGAATTTTTGCCTGTCCCTGTGCAGAATCTATAGAAGTTGCAGTAATTTTTTCCTCCTAAGAAATTTTGTAGATAGTACTACTGGTGAGAAGCTCTTTTCTCTGCATTCTTCCAGTTATTTACTGCTGCAGATTTGTATATCTTAAATGTGTTTTAACCCAATAAATGATATTGTGTAGGTTGCTGCCAAGAAGACTGAATGTCTGGTTATAGAATGATTGCTTGAAAGTGTACCAGATCAGAGTGATGACTTTTAAGTCATCATGCTGCTGTCGCTGCCTCTATGCAATTTCACTCCATCAGGTTTATAAAGCCAGTGAAGTGAAAGCCGAAAGGGTTAAATGTGGGGTGAGCGAGTCCTAAAGGCTGCAGATGACCAATTCATGTATATAAGTGAATTGCCTGACTGAGGGTACTATATGGCATAAGTTAATGTGTGATCAGTCCTTGCAAAAAAAGACAAAGCTGACTCTGAAAAAACAGCCAGAGCAAGAGAGAGGAAGTTTTTGCCTGTTAATCATGAGACTCAATTAGGTTGTCAGTTATTCAAGGTTTATGATCTAATTTATTGTAAAATCAGAGGGTTGCTTTTTCACTTGTTAGTACAGAGACAGTGCCAGAGCGTGCAAAGTCCTTGAGCTGTGCATATCTCTCATCTAATGGAAGTCTGTAGAGAAGCTGAAATTCACTGGGGAGCATCAAGTATGGATGTGGCACTGGGTGTGTAACACTTCTGTCACTGCCTGTGGCATTTATTTTAGTCAGTTTGGAGTTGAAATCAAAGCTGATGTTCACCTGTAACATATAACTGTAGCTCCAGGGTGTCTGCAATGATGTGATGATGTATATACTCTTGTGGGAAGTTGTCAAGTCAGCTATTGGTTGAATGGGAAGAATTTTTTGAGGAGTTTACATTTGAAGTTGTAACATCCACCTCTCTGAAGAAAGTTTTGGAAGAGGCTTTGACTATACTGTAAAACAATATGTAGTCTATAACAAGCACCATTTGGATTTTATGCTTGACTTCAGGCAAATTGATTAAAGGAAAAATATTTTTAAAACTAATTTGTACCACTTGAGTTTCAAGGAAGAAATTTATAATTCTTTGCTAGACTACAGTATTCTTGTGGGATCTCAAATGATCTCACAGGATGATTTCTGTACAGAAGCTCTGAGTCCTGCTGTTGCCCTGCAGATGCGCTCCCTTTCTGGGAGTGCTGCTGCTCAGGGCTCAAATGGAGCCCTATCCCAGCAGCCAAGGAGAAACTGCAGGGCACAATCAGCAAGCCATGTCTGGATCCCTCTCAGGGGGGTCCCTTGGGTAACCTTGCCCTGGCAGCCTTTCAAGCAGCATGTGCCCAGCTTGCCCTTCTCCAGTCCTTCACCCTCAAGGTCCTGGTGGAATTTCAGCCCTTGTGGAGCTGCGAGCAGCCTGTCGTCAGCTGTGTCAAGCGGCACAGTGAGCTCGTGCTTTCCAGAGAGCATCGACTGCAGCCTGCTACCCAATAGCATTGCATAAATCAAGCTGTTGCCTTTTTTTTCTTTTTTTTTAACTAGCTCTGCAAAATTGCCACAACATATTTCTTGCCATTTGTCTGTTTCAGAGGTGCAGTGCTGTGTGTAGCTTTGCAGAGCTGGTCCCTCTTGGGTTTGAGGAGTTTTGTCTCCTGAGTCCAAAGAGAAACAACCAGAAAATGTGGAAGGTATACAACTCTTGTATCAGGACTGATCTCACTGTGAGAAACAGCTGCCTTTGTAGGAAAAATAACAAGATTTTATTTTGAATTTAAACCAAATGTGCTTTATTTGGGGTTTTTTGTGTTGGTTTTTTTTTATGCCTGAGACTACAACATTTGAAACAAGGGTTGTGAATTGCCCCCTTGCTCCAGATCCCAGTTGTGCAACACTGCAGGTAAAATACTGGCAAAACTGTTGGGATTTAAGCTACTCTCCAGCAATACTTGCTGAAAATCCTCAACAACCATTTCGCCTTTAGGACTTCTAATCATTGGGTTGGTGCTGCTTCCTATTTGGGTACCAAAATATTATTTCGTGTAACAAGTTTATTGCAGTTTTGTTAGATTTTTTTTCCCCACTATATAGAATCAATAGCCAAAGTAGTTTTTAAGTCTAAAAGCACTGTTTTTTAATTGGCAAATGCAACATCTTCAGAATTAAATTCTGCTGTGATGATGTTGCTGAGCAAAAGTGCAGTCCTAACTCAGTGGTAGAACTTCTTGATGTGTCTGTGGAAACTGTTCTTGGCTGGCTGTAGTCTTTACTGAGTAAATGACCACTTCTGCACAGCAAACAACTTTTGAGTCTGCAAAAACTGCGAGCTGGTTAAATTTCTGACTTGGTTAATGTGAGAAATCCTAAGCATATTGATTAATTCTTCAATTTCTGCTGCAAAGCAAAATCATGGCAAAGGGGCTGCTCTTTCAGTCATTAGTTACTATTTTGGTCTGCTTTTTCATAGAAATTAGTCAAGTTATAGATGCATTGCACAGAATACTCCACCAGAATGAAATAATACTTCTGTACTTAGAGTGTCTTCACTACAGGTTGAGAGTACTCCAAATACTCTGTAACTAGTTCATATCGTATGTCTGTGTTAAATATAGCCAAATGCTGAAAGGCTTCTCAGTTGTAGGTGAAGATCTGAGGGACATGCAATGCATGGGAGCAGCTGAATCTTTCTGTGTCTCTAATGGTGTGATTTCATTGATACAGTCCATGCAGAGGGTACTGCTAATGTCAGCTCCAAGTTGTGTAGTACTCACACTAGGGCTGTGGGCACTGATGTGAAGTTCATGTACTTCACACAAGTTCAGGGACAAGAAAAGCTTCAAGTTAGCACATAAACTTAAGAACTCTCAGTGTTTGCTGCCTGGCACATTGTGGTAATGGTTAAAGCCATTTCTACTCTCACCTGCCAAGTTGTGGCTCATTTTTAGGAAACAGCTGCCTTTTTTTTTTCCTCCAAAGGTTACAACTGGCATTTTAGCCACTACTCTTGCAATGTTATGCTGCTTCTGCAGAGTATTTCTGCTTTTGTGAAACCTTTGTACTTGTCAGACAAGAGGAGATTAACAGCAAGCAGTCTTTACTTAAATATTATTAAATAATCAGGATATTTAAAACCCAAATTTTAAAAATCACATGCAAACAAAGAAAGGTTGGTGGAAGGAATGACCTGTTAGTTTGGAACAGCTTCTGTTTGAAGTTGATTTAAAGGAAAATTGGCAGCAAGAGTGCTGATGGATGGAATTTTGTCAGAGAATGAGAAATTATGATCAAGAATGTATGATGAGAGATGTCAGGAAAATTGCTGGATATCTGAAGACTAGCTTGAAACTTGAGGACACTCTTGAAGAGTGCAAAGCTTATTTGGTATATATGTGAGCAGATAGACAGATCTAGCAGGAGTTGACAAAGTATTTTTGTTCTGCATAATACATTACTGCCTTTCTTCCTATACTGATAGTATTTCCATCAGTTTGGATTAATATTTCAGTCAGAGGGGAAATTTCTGTGAATAATTCTGGCCCACTGTTTCGTAGCTTCAAGATACCAAAATGTATGAATGTACCCTTTAAATTGTAGCAGTGCACAAAACCAGTTTAGCAGAATTCCAGGAAACAGAGAAGGTAATCTGATTTGTAATCTCTATCTAGTCAAATAACTTGGACACCGATGAGGATTGTTGAACACTGAGCTCTGACAGTCTCAGGCTTGTTTGTGTTTACCTATTCAATCAAGTCTTTCAAAAAGAAGTACCTGAACCTTGATCTTGCAAGGAAGTGCCATAATAAATGTACTGTTTGTTTTTCCAAGTTCCAGCTCCTTACTTTCATTTTGACCTGAAAGTTTATCCTTCCTTCTATAATAACATATGCTCTTGCTAAATATTTTAGTTGTGATAAAATAGCAAAAAAAAAAAAAAATCCTCTAAGTCTCTTTCTGAAAAGGTAATGTCTAATTTACCATTAAGAATGAATTTAATGGCATTCTTGGAAGTCCCTAAAGAGGAACAGACTGAGTACTGAGCTCATGGAAAACCATGCACAGGCTTTGTTCATGATGGCAATGGATAAACAAATTATAACTAAGTATGTAACTGACCATGTTGAAAACCTTGTGAGTAATCTGACACTTTTAGCAATGAATGCTGTCTTAATGAAGCTCCAGTTGAGAGTCCGATTAAGTTACGAGAGTGTGCTGGACTATTCAAGTGAGGTTGTTGCTGTTCTCATTTGCACATTGAGATAGGTAGCTTTGGTTTTGCTTGATCATGCACTTAATCTCAGACAATAAAGTACCCTTCCTTACTTGCAGTGTGTTAGTAGCTGGTGTTTGCTTAGCTCTTACTTATGTGAGTTTCATCCTGGCAGTTGCTGTAAAACAGAGTGGGGGAAAAGACATACGCATTTGCAGAACACTCTGGTCTGGGAGGTTGCATGTAGCTCCAAATCCCTAGAATACTGGATGACATTTCTAGACAGTGTTATTAAGTATCTTGGTTATCTAAGTAAAAGATGGGCTTTATTTTTAAAAAAAAAAATTACTGGACTAGTGTTCCACTAGTGAACACAGAGTTCTCCTAAAACTTACCTAACAATAAAATTCAAAAATGGTCAGTTATTAAAGGAAAAACTGTATTGTCAAGACACTGTATAAATCTGTTGAAGTACCTCTGTGTGTTGTGTGCTTACAAATAGTCTGAAATTGAAGACGGAGAGAACAGCACAATACCCCAAAAGACAGGATAACAAGGATGGCCAGAGTTTATAAGTAATTAAATAGATAAGGACTTTTAATCTTAGCAAAGTGGAACTGCTGTTCTACTGTACTTCTTCCATATCTTAGCGCCAAGACGTAACTGATTAAAATTAATGCTCCTTGATTACTGTAACTATACTATACTAACATACTGTATTATGCTGCTGCTTCAGTCTTGAAACAGGCTAGCAAGTAGCCCAGTAGAAGGCTGATGGTTTATGCCTTTGGAAGTAGTAGTACTCCTTCAATCAAAAATGCCTGCATGATTGCTTGCAAACATAACTGGCTCATTATTTATGCTTACTGTATCAACAGTCTAACATGGTTTCTGACTTCTAAAATGTCTTTGACTGAAGTGTACAGATATTGCTTAGCTGCCCTGTGGGGTGGGTTTGTTTTTGGTTTGGTAGTTTGTTGTGGGTTTTTTTTTTGTTTTATAAACATCTTCACAGTAAACTCACTGGTGATACTGTGTATTCTGAAGCAAGCAATGCCATGAGCATATGAGAACTTAATGTAATCCACTTTTAGGAGTAGATTGTACTTGTAATGCTATAAATTGTTTGTGTGAAGTTGTTACAGGAGTTTAACTTAATCCTCTCTAGAATAGTTTGAATTAGCTTAGCAATAGGCTAGTTTACATTAGAATGTGACATTACTGAGGCAGCAGAGAGAGCTCTGAAATTTGCAATTCTGTGTAAATGCAACATTACCTGAACCATTTTGTGTTTTCCTAGTGCTTTCTTATGGGGCATATTCAAGCAACACTGAACAGCATGTTGGGAGGGATGCCTGGTTGCTGTGGGTAATGCCATCTCTGCCTTCAGGTGTACGTGCTGGAAAAATCATATTTCTGTGATTGTGTTGTGTTCCAGGACATGGACAAGTAAACTGGTTGTAGTGTAACGCATTAACATATGAAATGCTTTGTATGGTTTTTAATTGCAGGTAATCGTGACCCTGTAATACGATTTTCTGTGGGAATGCTGATGCTGCATTTTGCCTGGTATCAAAGCATGTTCACTTAATTAGAGCACTTCAGACTGCATCCCTGCATGTCTGGGCATGCCCTCTCCTTTCAGATTTATTCCCCACCCCATGTCCTCCCTTCATACAGGCTTCACAAACAGCTGATGGGTTTGAGTAAATGCTCTGTGATTATTTGCATGAAATAATCAAGTTCCAGATGGAGTACCAGGAAAAGTGAAAAATTATTAATGTCTGCATTGTGACGCTAACACAAACTAACTTGAATTCTTGTAGTAATTTGTCAACCTGTGAGTTGAATTATGTATTGTAATTATCTGGTTGATTCCTGTTTACCTCACACTGAACAAGTGACTGTCCCCCTGCCCTTTAACAGCACACCCCTGGGCACCTCTTGTTGGTTAGTAGAAGTGACAAGATCTTGCTCTGAGCCCAGGTCTGTATGTTGTTGTGTATTTAGTGTATTTCTCCTGGATCTGGGGCTGTTGGCAGCCAATCGCTCCTCTTTTTAGGAGGGTCTACTTGCCAAGATTCTTTTGTTGTGGTTTTCTGTTGTTGTTGTTGTTTGTGTTTGTTTGTTTTGTTTTGTTTTTTTGTTTCTTGTTTTCCAAGTGGTACTGTTGTTACCCCAAGCTCGTATTTCAGTTGAGGAAGGAGCAAATTTAGAGCTCAAGTACTGAAGACTTTTTCTGCTGTTTGTAAGCACTGGAGGTACACAGCTGAAGTTTGGTAAGCTGAGCTTTACTGAAGGCAAAACCAGCTGAACTGTTTTGCACTGCACTGTAGTGTGTTGTGGAGGCCAGGCATTCATAATGCTTGATGTAAGACCAAGTCAAAGCAAATTTATTAGTATTTAGTTTAGAGAATTCCTCCAGTCGCTAGTTGCCAGGAACAGTGTGTTCTCGGCGAGGGCAACTGTTATGTCTGTGTTTCTGCTACTGACCCACCCCCCCATGGAGGAGATGCTGGGCTGAGGTTAATTTTTCATTCAGCTTTATATGGCAAATCTAAAACTAATGAATTTCTTTGTTATATGGAAAGTTACAGAATGTCAGCTCTTTAAGGAATAATGTTCATCTAGGTTACAGATTTTTAAATACCATAACTGGTCCTTAGGAATACCTCTCTTTTTATGCAGGATGCGTTCAGAATTCTAAATGTGGATGTGAAGCTGGTCTACTTGTTCATGAAAGTATTGATTAATATAGTGAAGGCTTGCTTTAAAAATAGTTGAATTAGTAATTTATTTCTACAGGTGCTCTGGCTATGTGAAAGTCCAGAGCGCTGAGTAACAGGCTTATTATGTATATGTCCAGCTTGGAATGTGCAGCTTTAATGTGCTTCCTCATTTCTCTACTCAGTATCAAATCTGCTTTTTTTTCTTGAAGTTGCCTATTTTCTGCAGAATGAAAACTCTTGAAAGTGGTAAGACTTCTGGTTTGATCTGAGCTACTGCTGAATCAAAATGGAATCTTAACTTTTGTTGCATGACTAGGTGAGTAAGCTGTGTTAAGGGCTAGTATCCAGACAAGCAGAAACAAGTTTCAATGTGTCAAAACAACAGTGAGAGCAAAGTTTGCAAATATTTTTCAGCAGTTGATTCTGTGATTGACTTAAACTAATGGAAAATTATTCATAACAGATTCTTGCCCTGCCTGCAGGGAAGACTTTTTTTTAAGAACTCTTCAATCTGTCTTAAGTTTTCTAATTAAAGGTGAAAGTGAGGGTACTACAGTTGTTTATGTTTCTTTAGGGATTGAATAATAGTCAGTAAGCAAAAGATCTAGATCAGCCTTGAAGAAGCAGGAGATGTTTTAGCTAGACAAGTAATTTCATCTTGGGGATGGGAGGGGGGGCAGAGGAAGGTGTGCTGTCAGATCTCAGTAGGTTTTTTTTCCTTGTTTCATGGTCTTTTTACCTTCAATCTGAGTCAGATGTTCAAAGTACTGTGTGAAGACAAGGTTATGGGCCAGAATCCACTCTGTGTTTGGTTCATAGTGAGCAGACAAATTCTCGAAGTTCTATAGTAGTCTTACTTTGGATGTTGCTGTTTTGTACTCAAAACTATTTATGGGCCCTGCGGTTTTATACTTTTCATTAGTATGATAAAGGCTTTATTTTGAATGTAGTCAATCAATCTGTGTTTCCAGCTGAAGAAAGTAAAGTTTAAGGAAAAAAGTGCATTTTGAATAATGCAAGAAGTAACTTACCTTTCCCTACTTAGTTTGCTGGCTTCATTTTACACTTTCTGAAGTATTTGTGCATGAGAATGTTTTCTTTCCCTTGCTGTGGTTTCCAGAACAGCTTATATGGTGAGGATTTAAACTTACTTGTTAAAGAACAAATCAAGAGTTCCTTCTCAGAACAAACTTGTTTCCCAAAGAAGTCTTTGATTCCTCTACAAAAATATGGTTACAAAATTATTCTTCAATGTTCCTAATCAACATTGCTATACCAGAAATCTAATATTAGTATTATTATAATCTTTTCTGATCTTGTTGCAACTGTCTTGTATTGCACCCAGTATTGTCACCATAGTTGACACAGTGAAATAATTTTGGACTTTAATATAATTCTTATGTGAGTTAGGAGTTATTCTGCCCACCATCCATACATCCATACTTAATCTTGATGTACATGTCCTGCTGCATCCAATTTCAAATATGTCATTGTATCAGTGACATTATATTGTTTGAGGACACCACACTCTGATATCGGTCTGCATTTTTATTTAAACACCAGAGACCTGTTTGCTCATTGTTTTTGATGACAAGTGTCCTCCTTCCTGCTCTTTGATTGGAGAGTATAATCTATCATTTCAGACAGGTGAAGGTGTTCAAGGTGTTCATTTGCTTCAGTTGGGAAGCTGACCTTTGGCCATGAATGCATCTTCAGCCAGATTGCCTTGTCAGATCCAGCGAACTTCTCACCCATTCAGGTTTTAATTGCTCTGAAAGCCTCCTTCTGGGAGATTCCCCACCCACTGCAACCCTATATTGTAAATCTGAAGTTCTTCCTGCCTCTGGTCTCATTTCTGGTACTAGGAGTCTTTCATATGGAGTGCTACAGAGGTCATCCAGCTGCTTTGGACAGTTTGATCTTCTCTCTCATTCACACTGTTGTGGTTTTGATACTTGGGTGCAGTCATAGTGCTTGTTAGGAGCTTGTCACTTGCACAGAGCAAGGGCTCTGTGCTGTTTTTTGTTTGTGAATCTCCCCTCCATGTGTGGTCAGCTGTCCTCCATTGTCTGTCCATGTCAATCCCACCCCTTTACCTTTCCATTGGGTTTTGGGGGAGTGCATATGGCCCTGCTGGAGAGGACATTGGAATTGTTTTGTCATTTGGCTAATCTCATGTCATCTTTATAGAACATGGAGGCAGTTAACTGATATGGAATTGCTTTCCAGTGACTCTGAAGGGGTCCCATGTGCATCTACAGTTGGCTGCCCCACCAGCATGGGGGCAGAGTCATGCTGTAGCCCTAGAGCTGATCATAAACCTCCTTCTCCTCTCTATTTCAACTCAGATGTCTTAAATAACCCTTTCAAAATCTTCAGCTGCCTCTGCTATGCAACTCCTGCCTCAAAGGGCAAGAAAAAGGCCTTCAGTGCAGAGAAACAGCCGTCGCTAGGTGCTCTGAATCAAGGGTTGAGGACTGGAGTTTTTCTTCACTAGGGTTCTGAGTATTGCTTCTGTGTTGCTACTCTGATGTCTGAAGACTAGGAACTTGGGAATGCTTACTGTCTTAAAATCCTGGTTTGGCTAACTTTTTAAAATTTCTTTTTAATTCCAGAACATTTGAATCTTCTTGGGAAACATGAAAACAAAGAACTGCTTTTTAAATATCTTTCAGGACAATTGACACATTCCAGGGAAAAGAAGTTGTTGGTTTTTTTTTCTGAAAAAGTTCAGAAGAATCTGCATTCTCTGAAATTTTAAAGAATTATAAAATGAAAACAGTTTAAAATTTAGCTTTCAAAATGAATGTTGGGAAGTCCGATGACAAAGCAAAGAATGGGTTGAAGTCTTCCTTACTTATAAGGGATGAAAATGGAAATAGCTATGCATGTGACAGAGGTACACCTTCCTCAGAAGATTGTGCCGCCAAGATACATGGTAATTCAACTGCCCAAAATATAGTGGCTGAGCATGAAGGTGATACCATTTTTGAAAATAAGGGTGACTTCAGAAGTCTTTTAAAACAGCAGTGTATTGAAGTACTTGATCTGCAGAAGACACCTGGTAAATGCATCTGCACAGGAGCTCCATTGGGAGATACAGATGCTGCATGCAAGTCTTCTGTGACCAAGCAGACTTGTATGTGTCCTTTGAACTGTGGCTTGGAAGCAACGACAAGTTTAGTGAAAGGTGATTTTGCTATGGCAAAAATGCAAAATCAGAGTATGAAACACTCAGTGCCTTACAGTCAGACTGACTCTAAGTCTGTACTAACTCTTCCTGCTTCGGAGCAGAACATGCAGTCCCTGAAAAATGACAGGGCATGCTGCCAGCTGAGCACATTTGATGTTAGTAATGTTACAGGTGAAAATCTGAGAACTGATCAAAGTGATGACATGCATCTGGGAGAAACATTGTTCTCTTCTGATGTATGTATCTCAGAGAAATTTGATAGAACCAGCTCAGAAAGAACACCTGATTTCACCTCTGCAGGTGTTGAACACTATCAAAAAAACACTATCAAGAATGATAATGAATCACAGGAAACAGAAGCCCAGGCTGTAGAACTACCTGCTGGATGTATAGATCCTTATAAGCTAGATGCATTATCACCATGCATTAATATTAATGAGGATGATGACCAAATGAAATCCCTGCAGATTACTCTTTTCCATGATGAAACTGGGAATTCCAATGCTGAAACATGCATGGATAGTGTTGTAAATAGTGTGCACCTTCTCCCAGTAGATCAAATGGATGGAGAACAAGTATCAAACAAAACCAGTAAACCTTTAACCAAAGAACAAAGTATCTCTGGAAATGCTGCTCTTCAGAATATGCACAACATTCCTTCTGTATCTTGCAGTGTTCCAAAATTAAAGAAGACGGTTATGCCTGAACTGAAATGTGAAGCAACTTTTTTGGTCTTCAGTCCAACAGCTGATGAAAGCAGTTCATCTCTATGTACTTCAACTCCTAAAGAACGATCAAAAAATAGGACTTTTTCTGTTTCAGCTTTGGAAGAACTTGGAGACAAGTCTTCTAGACTAAGACAAAGTGAAGCATTTCTAGGAGGGCATAACAGGTCTGGGCTTAAAGCTAGCTCAGATCAAACTGCAAGAAAACCAATGGGCAGGTCTCCTATTGCATCAACAACAACCAAAGCAAAGAAATCAGAGATAGTTAGTTTTCCCAAACCTAATTTTAAAAATGTTAAGCCAAAGGTTGTGTCTAGACCTGTGCCACAGCCGAGAGACAGTGCAGCATTAAAACAGTCTCCCCAGTCCCGTCAACTATCATCTGTCTCCTCACTTTCAAGAGTTGGTTCCCCAAAGCAATTGTCCTCCTCTATAAAAGTGCTGAAAAAACCAGGAGATCCAGCTAAAGATACTAAGGTGGAATTGCCTGTAAATAAGCCCCATAAGCTACATGTTAACAAACACCTTTTCACTAGCCAAGTCGGTCATGCCACAACACATCCCAGAAATGCTTCCCATAAGGTTTCAAAAACACCTGCGTTAAAGTTAAGACAAGACATTGACAAAGCAAGTGCTACCCATTTGGTGTCTTCCTTGGCTTCTGCTGTACTTCCAGCACCTGGAGAGAGCTCAAAAGAGATGTTAAACGATAAAATGGAAAGTTCAAACTCCTTAATGACCCCTTGTTCTCAAAACATCGACCTGACCAAAGGTGAAGAAGAGCAAAGCAGCAACATGGGAGTGCTTCTGGAAGCAACATTGGTAGATGATGCGGCAAATGAAACATTTGAAGTGCACTCTGTTCCTATGGTAAGTTTTTTTTGCTTTGATGCTTACTTGTATGTTTTGTACATTTGCAAAAAAGGAAATTCAGTATTGCACAGTGTGAAAATTTTGGAATGGGTTTGGTGTCTACAAATTTAACTGTAGTATTGATTTCTACATGGAGTCTCTCCCTTGTAAAGACAGTGAAGAAGTATTGTTTTACAGATCAGTTGCAGTTGGCTTCAGCTGCAATTTAGTGTCTCCACCTTCATCTTGTTCCATAACACAATTCTTTTAAAGTCCTTTTTTAGGACGATAGAGTTTGTAAGATGTCTAATGAAAGCAAACAAGTCTTAATTTAGTCAGCCTTGTAAAATTGCCTAGCATAACTTGGTGAGGTTTTCTAAATACAGCTTTTAATGTAAATTTATTCAAGGTTATTCTAGCGGTGCTGTAACTTCAAATAGACATTAAATTGCTGGTTTTAGAATTTTCTTTTCTTTCAAAACGTGCTTTAGAACTAAAGTAGACTTTTTAAAATTAGTTGTGTAAATGCTGTGCATATATGAACAGTAAGTATGTTGTGCATATATGAACAGTACAATTAAGTCACACAAAACCCAGAGACCAATAAACTGGTGAAACATTTTATTTTTAACATCTTAATTTCATTGTCTCTTTTGTATAATTTGGGAGTTTATTTTTTTTTAAGTATAGCTGGGACTCATTAGAATAGTTGGGAGTAGTCAGGAAATATTTCTCATGCAGAGGGCATATACCTGGTTTTAGGCAGTCAGCCAGCTGGAAGGTGCAAACTTCCTGGCCGGGAGGTATGCATGTGCTGGTTGGTTGGGAAATATTTTTGGATGAGTCAGCTGCCTGTCAGGAGAAACATGCTGCTTTCAAATGCACTGAAAGAAGGTTAAAAGAAAAGGAGAAGGGAAGAGTGTTGGGGTTGGGTTGACCAGGATTGCAGGAGGTGTAGTAGGGACACAGAATTGGAGACTTGGTGCTTTTTGGAGTCTCTCCTGTGGATTCAATAACTTACATTAAAATGATGAAATTGAGGCAGCAGCTGTTACTGGTAAAACTGTTGTCTGAATTTTTACAGGCCATATTAATTTGCTAGAAAAATTCCAGTGAATCTCAGTATATGGAGGAAGCTATTTAGAACATTTTTGAAACATTGCACAAAAAATAATAAGTACTATTATTTGACCAATAATTTAACTTGAAAACCTAAGTAAGCATGAAAGCAAGGATGGTCTATTTTAATTCTACAGTCTTCAAGAGTTTGCATTCTTTATCAGTCCTTACTTTTGATATGAAGAGTTGGAGAGAATGCTTTTAATTCATTCCATTGCCAAAAAGGACAACTTTGTGATTTTAATTATTCTGCTTGTACCTGGAGAAGCAATAGAGAAATTTCTATAAAATGCACCATAGACAAATCAGCTGGATTAAATTTAATAAGTGGTCTTCTTAAGTGGAAAAGTACAAATTAAATTCATCTGAAAATAAAGATGAGGATTGTAGTCAAAAATGGAAAGTTCGGTACTCTGAATTGCTGCATTCAGCTTGAGTCACAGAACAGCACATGAAGAGCTGAACTGTCAAGTGTGTCTTTATAGGCTTGACAGGAGTGGCTGTGAACTAAAGGCTGTATAAACTGGAGCAAGAATTCTGTGTGAAACACATATAAACCAGTTTCACACATACAAACCAGTTATTTTATACCTGTCCTGGATCTACTCCTGCACTTAGGTTTTATCTGTAGCACCTCACTGTGAAGGATTTTAAGCTGTTGTGACATAAGACCTAGATCAGGAAACTAATTACAAGGACCGTGACATTTCAGGTAGTACAGGACAACTAAGTTTTCAGGGCCTTAACATGTGTAGTTTGTTGGTTAAGATCTTGAGAGTAGGTGTAGTCATGTAATTGAGTGGTTTAATTAGAGTTTGGGGAGGAAGAGGAAGAAATTCTGATGACCTCTGTAACCTCTTTTTAGTGTGTTGGTCATTACTAGTGATTAGCTTCAAACTAATAGGTTTGCATTGCTGAAGGCCATTCAGGAGATTGTTCTTGAGGTTCTGAACTGCAGATGTGGATGATGGGATAAAGACTAAGCATGTTTCCTACTTGGGTGGTCAGTATTTCATTACAGACGCTGCAGAGGGAGATCTTTATTTTCTCACACTGGTGGTGTGTGGGTTGAATTGTTGTTGGCTTTTTGGTTTCTGTTTTTTTCTTAAAACAGATGCCTTCTGTGAAAGATGGGACAACACAAGGGAAAAGCATACCAAAGAAAGACCAAATCACACTACAAAGTGTATTAACTCCCAAGGTTAAAATGGTGCCATCTGTGTCGACCTTGAAGAGAGGATGTGAAAATAAAACTATCAGCTCTATTAAAACACCTTCTCACAAAGAAGCTCTTATGTCATCAAGCTCTGGTAAGAGAATTTTTCACTGTAATATTACCACTTAGCTAGTTTCTTAAAATTAAGATATCATACTTAATGTACTTTCTGACACAACTTTTAGGGTGGTATGGAGCTATATGTCAGTGTTAAATACAATACTTTCTAAATTGTAAATTGCTAATACAGGGTGTGGTGCTGTTAGAAAAATCAATATTAAATATTATTTATATTTGGTTCTATTATAGTATTTTGTGAAATAACAACTAAAATTACTTGAAAGAGGAAAAAAATAGAGTGCTTAGGTACAATGCTCTTGTGATAAGCAACTGCCTGCTACCCCAATGGGAATGAGTCCTTATTTCAGGACATAACATATTTTGTTCAACCTAATTTTAGTACAGCTCTGTACTTTCTAGAAAGGGGAGAACATAATTGAAGGTGAGACTACTGCTTGAGCTGCTAATTAACTCAGACTGATTGATAGCAAGGGCAGGGTTGAATCTCTGATCTAGTCTGTAGGCTGCTGCTCAAATCTCATGACTAGAAACTACACTCTGTAACTGTATTATAGGGGTTCAGAAGTGCTCTGGTAGGTTATGTGCTGGGGTTTTTTTAACCAAGTGTGGCAATCTAACTAGTTGTAAAGGTAGCCTGTCTATGAATGACTACACTACAATGCACTGTAATTTGGAAAGTACACACCCAGCTATACCCAGTAAAACCTGTTCCTTTTTTTTTCTTTTTTAACCCACTCAATCTAAGATTATAGAACAGTAAAAAAGTCCTCTTGATTATATACAGGTGGTGAAGTGTGATAAAATCTGTGTATGTATGCCTTTATGGGATGAGTCCCTCAAAGAAAGTGGGTATAGGCTCTTCTCCCACTTGAGGCTTGCTCATGTGAGGCATTTGCTCAGTGAACCAGGCACCAACTTGCAGGCTGCCAGTTTCTTGGAGAACTTATCACCCCTCTAAATACCAGCCCAAACCTTTCCTGTCTGTAATTATGGCCTTTAGAAGAAGAGAGATGGATATAGATATAGAGTTTATTTTAGGTTATTAATCCAGATAGGATTTATGATACTGTCACTAGAAATAAATGTAAGCACAGTTGAGTTATAGGACTAACTTCTTCCCTTCAAAAAAAAAATAAAAAAATCAGAAGAAACAGAAGTAATTTGCTGTTAAAAATAAAAACATTTACTCCCCAGATTTGTTTTTTTAAATAAACCTGTCACTCCTTAGCCAATTGATGTACGTTGAAATGATGGTAGTCAGTAGAATATTTTCCAAATTTTTCCTACTTGAAAAAGGCTGCTTAAACTAAAGCAAAAAGTAGCACTTCGGCATTTCAGACTTGTCGTGCGATCTGGTAAGAATGGAACTTTAATGCTGCACATGAGAAGAAATTTGTTTTCTCCATGCCCTTTCCCCATTTCCGTGTTTACTGGTCCTAGCACATAGTACCCTTCATCTTGCTTATGCAGTGTCTTGGTGCTGCAAAGTAGGGTTTGATGCATTCAGCTGTACCAGATCAACTTCCCCATCCCTTACAAAGGGAGTTTTCAAACATGTGTCCTTGCTCTTTGGCAGACCTTGTACTGATACAAATCATAGGATAGGATTATGGGGTGGGATATGGGGCAAAGTAGGAGTTATTTGGGACTGCTGCTAAACCCCCACAGTATTATGTGACCACACCTTTCAGGTAAAACCATACTTACTGCTGCTTACCCCTTCTGTTTTTAACATTTTTGAAGTAAAACTGTACATACGCTTTTTGTGACAAAGTGGCAGTTTGTAAACCAAACCCAGTTACCTCTTTAGCTAAAGCATTCCTGGACAGAATAACTTTTCTTTCCAGTGGAGTAATTTGAACACTTTGGTATTAAACGTCAGCCCCTAGATAAATCATTCAGTAGCTGTACAGTTGTTTGCTGTCAGGATTTTTTCAGACTACAGGCAGGCTAGCTAAATCCAGAAAGGAAAGGACTTCTGAAGGTCGCCTAGTTCAGCCCCTGCTGCCTGTAACTGGGTCATCACTGAATTCAGACTAGGTTGTTCAGTCATTTGTCAAGTTGAGTTTTAAAAATGTCCAAATCCTAATGAACTTGTTTCTTCCTGAGGTAATAACATGTGTGCAGCTATTTCTTATCCACTTACTAATAGTATTTGGATCATTGGGCAACAAGAGAAGTTTGTGTAGTTGAATCCATTAAATACTCTGAACAAGACAAATGATAGTATAGCTCTGTGTCAGCTCTCACATGTGTATGGTGAGGGACAGAAGTGGTGCATCTGTCCAAAATGTCCTAGTGTCTGTATTATTCCTAGAATAATCACGAGCTTGTAAGGGTTATGTTCATATAATGGCTGTTCAAGAAATAAAAGAAAAAAATGCCATGTATGACACACCAGTTACAAGATCCTTGGAACTTGTCAGAAGTGAAGATTTTGGTAACTTTTTTTTTTAATCACTTGTAAAACTTAAGTACTCAATGATAACATGCTAACCCAAAAGAAAGAATTTCTTCTCAGGAAATTTCCTGATTCTCACCTGAACAGAAGACAGCAGAAGGAGAGCAGAACTCATATCCCAAACACTGTATTTTTGTGAGGTTATTTGCAGAGCATATTAGGCTAAAAATTACTGGGTTTATTTATTTCAAAATAGTTGCTGAGTATTGTTCACCAGTATTGGTGTATTTTAGCTGGAACTTGGAAGTTTTTGCTGAATTAACAATAGGTTCTCTAAAAGACAAGCCCACCTTGATCCAGTGTACCAAAGTGATTTGGGAAATGATGAAGCCCCATTTCTGCAACTGTGACCAGATTTCCAGATTTTCTGCAAGCTAGATGCCTCAAAATTATTTCTGTAACTGTTTATCTCTTTCTTCATAAGAAGGGATGACACACTCACTCTAAGACAAAAATCTGAATTCTCTACAGGTAACTTTTCCATGATGGTGTGTGTAGGTTTCTGTAGTACTGAATATCAGGCTGTATGTCTTTTGCTATGTTTGTTTTCTGTCAATGAAAACAATAATTAGAATTCAAGAAACAGAATAACATGTTTGACTTACCCATTTTTACTGGAAGGGATATATAATTTTGGAGCCCTCGTTAGAGGACTTAGAACTAGTTTCAAAATCAAAGCAACTGTTGTTTCTGTTCCCATGAAATGCACAGAGCCTTCTGATTTGGATGTGTCATAGCCAGTGTGGAGGAGTAATAGCCTGATAACAGTTGAGGTGTTATGGTTTGTGAAGAGTCATGTCTTTGCCTCACTTGAAGGGAGGAGTTGAAAGGGATTGGAGAAGCCCAGGAGCTTTGGTGTTCCTGTGCAACATCACTACATGATTTTCTGCTATCATACCTGCCCCAGCAACTGTATATTACCACCTGTGCAGTTGAACAAAAGCACTGTGACAGTTTGAGCCACAGGAAATTATTTAAACAGCATCAAATAGGAAACTAAATTATTTGCAGTAAATCTGAAAATGTATATGCCCACCAATGCCTTTTTTACCATCTTTTGTGGAGTACAAGCTACCTGAAATTATGTAAAGGAGAGAAGCTTTACCTGCGACTTCTGATATGCTATAACTTCATCTCCAGTTCTGCCTTAAAATTACACCATTACTTTGAGTTATTTCTCATTGTAAGAAACTTCACATTTGGATGTCTTAGCTCTGTCAAGATGCTTTCTATGTAATTGAAACTCTTTGGGAATCTGAAAGTATCAGTAATACTATTCCTCTGCTTACTGTTAAAAGATTTGCAGAAATAAAGGGACACCATGTAAATCATCTGTGTAACAAAAAATGTCTCTTGCTATCTGGTGGGGGTTTTTTTTTGACATTTCAGGTACCCTTTTGCCTCTGATTTAAGTCACTCATATTCCTTCAGCAGTGTAGCAACCCTGTGCTTTACTTCTAATTTCCATTAATCTAGTCCAGTGGTCACTCCCTTTTTCTCTTAAGGGTATTTTCATAGCATTTAACAAGACTACTGAAAGCCTGGATACAGAGAAGTTTTAAATTATGAATTCTGTGTTTCCTTAAAGATATTTTTGAACAAGTGAGACCTTTCCCTTATGACAAGTTGATCATACTGAAGGACTTTTCCTGTGTTCTGTGACTACCAGAAGCATGGGAAAAATAATTTCCCAAATGGTATAGAAAATGTGTATGCAGGTTTAGTGATACTTTGAAATACTGATTTTCTTTGTAGTTCATAATTGCTAAATTCCTGCAGCTGAATTTTGGCTTGATCTTACATTAAATGTGTGATTGAGAGAAGCTTCCATAGTGAAACAGAACAAGCAGTTACAGATTAAGACTCAGTTCGTAATTGAGTATTATTGCTGTTTATTGCAAAAGAAAGGCTTCTCAGATGGAAAATTCAAACCAAATGGTTTCAGTCAGTTTTCATACAGCTGGAGACATATATAAACTTGATAATTCAGGACTCCTTGGTGCAGCCTTTCACAATACTAGTGAAGCAGGACCAAAACAATTTAGTTCCACTAAGCATTCTCACAGTCCTTGAGTCTTTATTCTGACACTGAACTAGGAGACAACCCAAATATAGTTACTGAAAACAATTTTTCAGCTTGTATCACTCCTGTTATCTACCATGTGACTCTTTAAAGCTGGATTGGCATACTGCCAAGAGGAAACAAAATATTTTAAAAGACAAACATAACTTCCAGGTTCTCTGGATTGAAACAGTCATGACTTTACTCAAAATCCTAGAATAGACAGTCACTTGTAAATGTGTTTATACATTTTCTCATAAACAGGTCTGGAATGCAGCAGGGTCTACAAATAAAGATTAAAATTTCATTTCAGCCAGTCTCTTTATGCTTTTCTTTTACAGAGCAGCCAGCTTCTTTTATGGATCCTAAAAGCAGGTTCTTCATAAACTAGCTTACCCAAAATGATTATTTGTCCTTCTTAGTCCAGATTAGCGAGTTTCAGTCTTGTTTTTATTAATATATCTGTACTAATTAAAGCCTGTGTTAAAAGTGAACTTAAAACTTGCATGTTTCCCTTCAGAGGTATAGGAAGGAGGAAATTAATACATGGGTCTCCACAGAAAATAAGACCTGTATTCCATAGTATGACACAAAGCTTGTGTCATACTCCTCCTTCAGTCATCATAATCCAGACATCTCCTCTGCATAGTGATTCTGTATCTCGTAACCAGTTCTCTAAACTGGGGAAAAACTTACACGGTGTATCCAAAAGAACTTTTGTCCAGTTGATGAGTTTGTGAGAGTTCAGAAAACGGTGTTAATTGTGAGGGCCTGAGGGCCTTGCTGTTTTCTGTTTCTCCAGTCAGTTGAGTTGGACTTGCCTGGTAATGTTTCCAGTCTACTTCGCCCTTACTTCCTGGACATCCTCAACAGGAATGGTTTGCTGGAAGCTGCCTGGAGCAATATATTTACTTGTGCCGAGTACTGACTGTTAAATTCCTGCCCCACGTGTTGATCATTCAGCTACAAAATGGTTAATTCACAATTTGAAGCCAGAAAGGAGCCATAAAATGATGTAATCTTAATGTAGCTTTGTCAATTTGCTTTTAGCCTTGACTACATACACTATCAGAAAAGCGTACCATAACTTAGACATCTATTTTCTTTTGTTACTTCTCATTAACAAAGAACTCTTCCTGTGGGATAGGTTCAGCTTGTGTTTTTGCAAGCCTTTCATAGGGCTCATCAGAGAAATGTATTTTGGAATAAAATACTTCCTATTTAGCTTTGGAAGTCAAGTTGACCATGAGAAACAAGTAAAAGTGAAAGAGTTTTTGTTTTTGAGGTTGTATGGGATCTGTTGCTGTGAATGATTTCAAGGCAAGCTGGTTTATTTATCTCTGTATAATTTGGATGTGGTTCTCTGAGTTTTGAGGGAATAGGGGAGGAGAGGCAGGGGGAGTTGGAAATATTTGAGTTAATGTGTAATTCAGATAATACAGCTTTCAAAAGGGGGCATTTCATGATGTCAGCTTTGCTTAAGGTGCCATCAGTGACCATAGTTATGGAAATAAATTTTTCACATATGTTCCCAGACTTTTTACAGGCAATTTTGTGACTAGCCCCATTGAAGTTTTAGTATGTTGTACCTGTACCAAGAAGCGTGATCGTACTTGCAGAGACTGATTCTAGCAGTCAGCATATTGACGCTGTCAGAAATGTGAATATATCTATAAGAATATTCTCCTTTAGGAGAGAGGTGTGCACTACTTCCCTGCAGGGGAATTTCTTGGTGCCTAGTCATTTACTTGCAAGGACATGCTGGTGTGTCTTCAAGTAACTCTTTACCTGTACTGCTTGGTTCTGAATTCTCTCAGGGTAGGTGTAAAGGAGGAGGGAAGTATGCATAATTGTCTTCCAGAAGAAATTTGTGTTTGTTTTGCTGCAGCGAGCTTCCTCTTTCATTCAAGAAACACATTAAGTCCTACAACAGAAAACTTAAGATTTGTAGGAAACGTGAGTTTTAAAGCTGCAGTCTAAGTCAAATAAAATTCAGTGCCTAACATGAAGGGTGTGTGGTATGGAGAGCTGGGCAGTAATGAAAAGCATGATTGGATGAACCCCATCTACCAACCCGGTGGTTTTCTTTTCCTCAGTTTACCTTGCAGTACATTGATTTGACTTCTTGTGCCCAGTACTCCTAAACAGACTGAGCTTTGCCATAGCTGTATGAAAGCTAGTGGTTGGGATTGGATTGTTTAAGTTAGCATGCAGCCTACAAGAGTCTCCTGGCAAAACTGGAGTGGGGAAGCTTTGCCACTACTGTGCCTGCGAAGCTGGTGTAAAACTATCTGCTGTCCAGAGACAGGCTTTGCTTGCAGGGCTGCCCTAGTTCAGTCTTCAAAAGGAAAAACATAAGATGGACTAAATCCAGCAGGCACCATTATGAGCAGACAGGAGGTGAGAGAGCGGGTGTGAGCTCAGTCTTGAGGCCAGGGTAGAGAAGGGCTATTTCTAGGTGCTGGAGAGTTCATAATGCAAGGGCTTGAAAGGAAGATGAGGAAGGGAGAAGTTTCTGATTGTGGAAGGGTTTAACTGGGAGGAAATCTGCCACATTTCAAAACTGGACCCAGGGAGGGGCAAAAGTGAAATTGAACAGTTGGCATACATGAGATACTACTCTTTCTCTCTCTTACTCTTAACTGAAAACACCCCAAATCACTCTTCTGATGGTAGGATCATTTGAGGGAAGAAAAAGGGTTGTTTTGGTTGTTGGTAACTGCTTATAAATGCTCTGTAGTAGTGATGATCCATTCTCCAGTTTTAGTCCAAGAATGTTTAGCTGAGAGGGGAAGAACATGTGAACACCTACCTGCATGGCTGCTGACACCCTAGTTAGATTTTTGGCACTAGCTTAATGCTGGTTCCTTGCTACCTGTCTGAGGATTGTAGGGGAATGGGAAGAATGCTGACCAAGTCTGTATCAATGGAGAATTGAATTTTGCCTTAGTATATCAACTGTTCTCTGACCAGCTGTTACCTGCTAAAGAAGTAAATTTCTCTCCTATAAATATTTCAAGACCCAGGAATAACTTGAAATTCCCTGGTTTTGTCCATGTTTATGTTGAACATTTGAGCATTCATAGCAACATAATGTAACTGTGTCCTGCCTTTTTGGTAATTTAGTAATTTGTGACTTTAAAAGGGAGACATATTTAGGAAGACATTACCTTAGAGTTACAAAACACACTGTAACCAGTATTCCTTCCTTGAAGGAACAGTGATACATGTATAGCATAATAGATAGTATAGTTAATAATGCTGAGTGGCTAATCAGGCAAACTGGGCAGCTTGCAGCTGTCAGAAAACTGTTAGTATTGCTACTGCTTCACACTGTTTAAAATGGCAGCCATAGGCACTCTTACATGTATGTCAAGATCAGTCTGCTGGAAACAATACCAAAGTCCAGTTTTTTTTTCTGTTATTTACTTGCACTTATCAATAGATGCCAAAAAAGCATGTTTTCTTGGAGGTTTACTCCCAAGGTGCTTTATCAAGACCTTGTACTGTAGGCTTAAACAGGACTTTTTCACCAGTTAAGAAGTTTAGCATTTTTAAAACAGAGCTCTTTTGGATTTTTAAACTCATGGGGAAAATCAGAAATGCATTAAGCAAAAATCCAAAATTCAACATTTTCAAGAAGCTAGGTATTAAAGGGCTGAAACAACTATTAGTGTTAGCTTTAGATTTAAACAAAAGCAGCCACAGCAAACAGTATCCTTTAAAAAACTCCTTTTGCACTTAGTTTGCCCAAAATTTGTGTTTGGAAAAGGCTTCCAACCACTCATTTCCAGGTGTCGTGTAGCTCAGTGAATGCCAGTTGCTCAGTGTTCAGCTCTAGATGTAAAATGTGTTGATGTGTTTTGAAATGGTGGACATGAAATTTCAGAATTTGTGAATATGTATTTGGCTTGACAGTCTGCCTCATGTCAAAATTCTGTCATTGTGTGATTTTTTTAGGCTCCAGTGCTGTTTAAAGGAAGCCTTAAATTTCCTTGACAATAACCATCTATGATGGATTGATATGAAAGGGTGATTATTTGAGTAAGGATATGAAAGCTGACTTCAGAGCTTCTTGAAGAATGAGCTTTGTTCTTTGCTTATTTCCATCCCAATACAAGAGAGACTTTAACATAGTTTAAGTAATGTGGTTGGTGCATGGAGACTTTTTTTCTAAAGAATTGCCAACTCGTTCGTTCACTGTAGAGGAATGCAGTATTTCTGGTATCCCACTTCAGTGACTAGATTAAATAACTGATGAAAGCCTGTTACTTTGATGTTACTGCTTGTTGTGTTTATAATAATGGTTGACTAAATATCCTGCTTTTGTGCTCATTTCCAGTACTTTTGTTGGTATTCCATATCTTCCTGCTTCTGTCTTCAAAACCTTTGCATTTAATTCTGTGTAACTCCTTTCTTAGGGAATGGTACTTATGAAAAAACCTTCAAAACCATTAGTTGAAGTAATACCTAGAGTAGTTGCTTAATCATGTTTTGTCATGACTTTAATTCTCCCTCTAGTGGGGCTTTTGAAAAGTGTATTTGAGTGCTTGAGTAGTTACTAGTGGGGCTTTTGAAAAGTGTATTTGAGTGCTTGAGTAGTTACTTTAATAGAAGCATTATAGGAAAGTACCAAGCAGCAGAAAATCTAAGAGAAAAGGTCATCTGCTTAGAAAAGGTTTGACATGCTTTTGAAACTGGACATCCTAGAGATTGCTGTGCTCACTGGATGGGTTTGAGTTCAGAGCACTGTCACACTCCAGCCTCTGCAGAGAAGTTGGGATTGCTGCAGATCATGTATAGAGAACATGCTGTACTGGACAAGACTCAGATTTTAACCTGCTTCCTTTAACCACTCTTGAGTGAAAATCACTGTGAAGAAAACAGGATTTTGTTCCTGTATATTTTGGACTGGATGAATGAGTCCAGCACAATAGCAAGCAAACATATTACCTTCACCTTTAAGTAATCAAATGCAGCTGATAAAATGCATTTGTTCCTCTAGCTCCCTTTTGTAATGTAGAACTTTAACTCACTAAGTCATACAAACTTAACACACAGTGTTTGTACAGTGACGCTTTTTTCTGTTTGTTTTTTGGGGGAGTTGTTTGGGTTCGTACCTTGTTGTGCTGGGAGACTATTTACAAAAGGAATTCTAACTGGTTTGGATTCGTTATTTTCCTGGTATGTTGACCCATTAATGAAAAAAGAAATTAGAAAACATTGTGGGAAGTTTTATAAAGCTGTCAGGTTTGTTCTATGACATGCAAATGGGCCAGAAACTTTTTTGGTCAAACACATATATTTATTTCTGTTGCGTTGTCTGGAGTGTTGTTTCAGAGGTATTTTTAAAAAGTGTGAATTTGTGGTGTTCTCATAGCACAACAAAGCTTGTATGCTCTTTAGCATGTTCCATATGTTCAATTGTCCCTTTCAGTAACTTTCAAAAAATTCTAAAATATGGCTGATAATTTTGTCTCAGAGGTTTAATACCAGGCTACAGTAAAGCTATGTACAGAATCAGAGTTTTGCATAATAATGACAGGTAGTAAAAGTGCACCTATGAAGAGACATGTGATGCAAAGCTTGTTTAAATGCTCATTGAAGCTTGTGTGTTATATTCTGTGACCCAGTAATATGTAATATGCTATTGCAGGTTTAGTATGTATTATGAGGTTTCTCTTTTGTTTCTGAATTGATCTGAACTGAGGGAAATAGCTTGGACATACCTTCATTTATCAATCCTGTTCCTGATTTTGTCTACTTGATACAGGATGTTTTGAAACAAGTTATCTAATCCTGTCACACCACCTACTGTTGAAAAGCAGACATTGGGCATGTTTTTCATGTCTAAAATCTAATGCATTCCCCTTAATGTCATGATTTCCTGGGTTTGGTGCAAATTGCAGGTTTCTTGGTTGTTAGTATTTAGGAGTAGAAATCGTGTAGTAAAACTAGTGTTGCTTAAGATGAACTTACTAGCTAATTTTGTCATATTTCAGCAGTATTCTAGCTTAAGCAAAGTTTAAATGTTGTTTATAATGACAAGAATAAAGGGAAGGGTATTCCCTTTAAATAGAAATTTAATTGTTCTATGTCAAGTCTGAGACACTGTAGTTGCTTCTTTTTCCATTAAGACAAACTGTCGGACTTGAAAATGGCAGTGACGTAAGATATCAACATATTTTAGATAGTTTTTCTCATAATAAATAACAAAATATTTTCTAAAAAATATAAGTCTGTCTTCTCTGTTTTTGCACAAAAATGAAAACCTCTTATCCATATTCAGAAAGCTGATACTGAGATCTTGATACTGGGGCTGGCAGGATTAAACTCAGAGCTGGCAAGAGAAGTCTGTGTGTGTATAACTTCTCTGGGCCATTGAAATTTTAATCTGGATGCACACTTTTCAGGAAATAAACTAGGAGCTTAATTTGTCTAAACTCAGATTTTCTTGTGGAAAGTGTATTTGCTTTGTTAGTGATGCAAGAGTGAGCTCCTCCTACACCTATCTTTTGTGCAGGTGCTTTTCCTGTTTGGTTAACTTAGCTGTTGGGTGTTTGTATTCAACAAGCTCAAATGAAAACTGGACTTAATGCAAAAATGTTTCTGCACCAGCTGGCATTAAGAACTTGGTTTTGGAAGTGTTGTTAACTACTCAGAGCTACTCAGTTTTCAGGATATTTATTATATGAGTACAAAGAAATTTGATACTGTCATGCTGTCTTATTCCTTGAAAGGATATAATCTTTTAGAGTGTTCTGTCAAAGGGGAATGGGGTTGTGAATCTGTTTTGGGGAGGAACAAACAGAAGAATCCTTTCTTAGATTGTCTTTGAAATGGAGGTTATATTTTTGTGTGATAGCCTGTATAGCAAACCATAAAGTGAGGTAGGAAAATACAAAAAAAAAAAAAAGACTTTTTAAATATATGCAGATGTCTGCACTGAAGGCAAATCTTTTAAGCTCTTGAGTTGTTTCTAAGGCTTTAAGTCCTTGGAACTGTTTTTCTGCATTTACAGCATTTTTTACTGTGTCAATAGGAAGTAGATTAAGCCGTTTGTGGATTCTTACTATGTAAATATTTTTATTTGTAGGCATACATGTAAAAGAAGCAATCATTTAAGTTTCTTTCCTACTCCTTTTGTTCTTATTTCTCCCTCCTCTTTCCCCCCTAAATGACAGGTGTAGGATCTTTGCCAGGAGAGAGGCATTCCTCAGTGAAAAATTCTCCAGCCTCATGGACTAGCTTTGGTAAATCCCTTGCCAAATCCAAAGTGCCTGTCAAAAGATCAGTGCTTGAGAGAACACCTAGCCTCTCATCAGCCAGCAGTGCTCAGAGTGAGCAAAGTCTTTTCAGCACTAATTGTAAGTATCTGTGAGGGTTATGGGTTTTAACTGATTGATAGCCAACATCAACTGCTTGTTGGTAAAAATCCTCTTGGAAGGGAGTCCTGTCTGACACGTACCTGTGTTAATTCTGATTGTACTACTTATTAGTTCTAGGTCTTACTCTTTTTGCCTCTTTACTTAGAACTTTCCTTTCTGAGACATACTGTCTGAAAGAGCTTTGAGCCCTGGATTTTGGGTTGATGAGTAGAGATTTTGGTACAACTTTTCTTCCATCCTGAAACATGACATAATCAGTATGTCCTCTTAAGCTCCTAGTGTTTACATGTAGTGTAATATGTCTGAACAGAATGGTTTACTTGTCATAATATTTGGAACAGTGCATTACAGGTTTTCTGATGCTAAATGTTTTTTTGAACTGGTTTACAACTGCTTTTGGCATTTTAGGACAAAATATGTAGATCAAATCACAGGCACATAAGTGAAACTTGTTTTAAAAGGTGAATCTTTGTATGGGTAGACTTTTGTAATTTGTAAGGTAGCTGTAAACATTGATATATGACCTAACCAAATCAATATTGATTAAAATTAGTGAGAATAATTCCAGGACTTGATTTGTTTTGAAGTTCTACAGCAGTTCTTAGGACTTCTGAGGGGAAAAAATGTTAAGAAAATAACATACAGCTGACTATCAGACATATTAGTAATCCCAGCTATGCATATTTAAATGAGTACATTCAAATATTCTGCTACTATTGTATCACCTGTTATATATTGAAGACTGGGCAAAGGCCTTTTATTTGTGCCAGATGTCACTTAAATCTGTCTTCAATGGACTGAAAAAGAGGGCTGTGATTTAACACCCGTCTGTGGTTTATATATGCGCATATGCATGCACGCATAACAACATTTTCTCATATTCTTCTCCTCTGCCTCATACTGCCTTCATTAAACTAAACCTAACATTTCTCAAATGAATAAGAGTATATGTCATAAAATATGCATGTGCATCTTGCTCTGTAATGGGATCGGTTCTGATACTGTGACAGCCATGTTGACTTTTGCTGTTCAGGTTCAGGACACTGTCTGGAGTTGCTAAGCAGCTTTGTTCTCTTTTCGTTTTGCTCCCTCATGTAACAAAGGAAGGGGTCAGCGCTTCATAACAAAGGAGTGTATTCAGATTAAGTATCCAAACAGATGACTCCTTATTTAGCCTGATTTGCTAGCTGCTGTAATCTGTTTTGTCCACTGCCTTCAAGCTTACAATTTTTTCCACTCCGATTCACGAAGACCAAGCAAGAGCAATATGAGAGGTTGAACATGGCTGCAGTCTCATAGACTTTAAGCTTGCTTAGATCTTTTTTAAATGACTGTACCAGGAGGACTCCGCAGTTGCACAGAAACTAATTTTTCTCCTGTTATTTTCTTCAATTCTACACTAACACCACCGACTGACTCAGGAAGCCACTATGATATTACCTTACTGACATTGCTGGTAGTGGGGTCTTACAGCTTTTGTATTGTTCCTTTGTTAGCCACGTTTACTGGGAAGAGAAGTAGGTTGTATTCCTTTTATTTCTATTCTAAAGCATGTATTTTGTTTTGTGGAGGTTGATAAATATATGCAATGTTTTGATCTGCTGATTTTCTCTGATATTATTTTTCTTTAGGAAATTTTTGCACTTGATGAGAATTATTTATATCTAAAAGTAAGATTTTGTGAGTGTAATGACTTAAGATTACATGTAATTCTTATGTTAATGAAATTTTTATGACTATGAATTAAATTGGAAAGAACAAAGGAATTTTATTTGTGTTCTAATGCTAAGTACAGTGCTGTTCTTGTTTTTTATTCCTGCTTTTAGTCTACTATGTAATAATTTCAGAAAAAGAATTTGAAGCTAAAGTGTTTTTATTAGATTAGTGGGACACACAAAGATCAGAATGGGAGGCTTGTGCTCTGTGTGTCATGAAATGTATGAAAAACTACTGTGATCCTGTCAACAATATTAAATCAAAAAAGTGCTTGGCTTGTTTGGAGTTTGTCTTCTGTTAGCAGAGAAAAAAAATGGCAATAGAGCATTTCTGCTGCTTTGTCAGCTCAGCCCTTTGTTATGGGATGTCCTTGGATTGGTAATTCCATGTGGCAGCATTAGGGCTTGTTTTTTTTGGTTTTTTTTTTTGTTTTTTGTATAATGAGCACTTGAACTTTATGATTCTTTTCTCTAAAATGACTTCTTATTTGAGAAACTCAAAAAATCACAAAGTTTGAAATGCTGTTGTTACTAAAAGCATATTTTCTATGCAGTCAGTTTGAGCATTGAAAACCATTTTTTAACAGTAATCTCAGTTTTAGTGCTGAGGTGAAAATGCTATCTTTTGAGCATACAGAAATGTTTAACTCTGAGGTTAAGAAAAAAGATTCCAGAGTTTAATTGCATTAGAATAATTGTATATATAGTAAATAGTGTTTCAAAAGTAAAAAAGCTGATCCTAGCAGTTGACCTGCATCTGCATTTTTGTACAGACAATACTTCATTAAAATTCTTCTAATGAGTTGAGTTTTCAGATCTTTACGGGGTTGAGATCTGGGTTGAGATCACTTCATACCTGTCCATCTTTATTCAAAATTGCAGTAGCTGCTCCGAATTTGAATCCAAAAGTGATCAAACTCTGTAAACGTGGGAGGTTTTCGTGGGGTCATTTTGGTTTTTTTTTTTTGATTCCTGCACACTGCCTGGTTAGCTGACTCCGGAGTTTTTAATAGGACAGAACAGTTCCCTAGCTAGTCCTGCACCAGAAGGCTGCTTGCTACCATGGTGTGCTGCTGATTTAGAAGAGGAAGTAGCACACTAGTTTGCAGGCAATTGTTAGCTGCTTGCAGTGAACTCTGAGCAAACATCCTTAATTTAGTGATTTACAAGAAAAGTTAAGGACTGCTTCATGCCTTGTGCTTTACTAAAACAAATAGGTTTTAATTATATAATGTTGATCAGGGTCAGATTCCCACACAATAACTGTTGCTGATGTGTTATGCAAATTTTTTTGGCAAATATTTAGCTTTTGTGTTTTCAGAGAGGCTCCAACTAACTTCCTTTTTAAAAAAAAAAAGATTATGGCTTCAGTTGCATGTGTTTGTTAAAGGGAAATCCTCTTTCTGTGATAGAAAATATTTAGTGGCCAAAAGCATCTTTTTGAAGTAGTTAACTTACATGGTTTATGCTAGTCTATTTAAAGACAATAAAATCTTTTCATGAACAATATTAGACATGTAGTTCATACTACCTTTAAAGAAAACCAGTCTCATTAAAATGCTTATCTGAGGCACACCTGGTAATATATGACAAAACCTCCCCCTCCCCCACCCTGTTTTTTTCAATGACTAGAGAGAAAAGCAGTGCTGTGACAAACAATTCCACAATGACTTAATTTTTTCTTGTCTCTGGTTAATGCCACATGAATTCTTATTCTTTAACGTGTTAGTATACATCATTTTTTAGGGCCTAAAACAAAGTCTACTCAATCTGTACTTACTTTAGAAATATTTTCATGTATTTTCTGGACAACAGAAACAATGTTTCCCAAAATTTCAGGGTTTTTTTTTTTTTGAGGAAGAATTTCTGTTGTGACCATAAACTCAAACCTCTTTCAAGGTTGTTTAGTCTCTGGTAAAACTGACTTGTCCTATGATTTAATTTTCTCTAAACTATATATGCCTAGAGCAAATTCCTTTGTGATTCTCTTTTGCAGCTGCAAGTGCCACAGTCATCAGGAATGGAGAATGGCCTTCAAAACCAGCCTGCCAGAATGGCACTTCGGGGTCTGGTCCTTTGAAAGCACTACCAAGACCTAGATTGCACTCGTTGAGGTCAACTCCAAAAGGTATATGAGTCTGTTTGTAAATAGAGGAGGTAAAATCACATCAGTGCTGCTTCAAGTGTTGTAAGACTTCATAGGAAGGCTCAAATATTCTTTGTATTGCCATAATTGATGGAGGTATTTTAGGGAAATGAAGAACTCTGTGCCATGGTACAGGTCAGGTTTGCATGGTACATGGACTAAATGCACCTTGCTATATGGCAGGTGTCATTGCATGGGGTTTGTGTTGTTTAAAGAGTTCTTTTCCTTTGGAAAATTCAGGGCGCAGACTCTGTTACTGCTGGAAATGTGCAGTAGACACATAACAGACGTACCTGAATTTATCCTGATTGTATGGTTGTTCTTCTCTTTATGCAGACTTTGTATTATCTTCTCCCTTTTCAGGACCAAAACAGTCTTGGGGGATGGGGATATATTTTTGCATAAGATTTTGTTAGAATGTATCTTCTTCTGTAGATCAATGAGTTGTCCCATCTTTCAAAGGGAAGAGTCACAGAAACTTAGCTTTTCATGTTGCTTTTTCTCGATATTCTTCTTGGACTGAATTAGAAGCTTTAATGGAGACAAGACAATTAATTGTGTTTTATAACCTTGTGCTAAAAGAAACATTAAATCTACTTCTTGGCTTTGTTTTAAGTATTGTTCAGGTTCCTCTTTTGGTTTAAGCAAGGAACTCTTGATTGGCCAACAGTGCAACTTCCACTCAGGCCACAAACAGCAGTTGACAAGTCATTCTCTGACCAAAATTAAAGACATAATGGGAGCAGATAAATAAGCTTGCTGTGTCTCTTTCCTAAGTCCTAGCTTTAATCAGCTTGCTTCTGACCATCTTTGTGGTGAACTGGTTATTGTAATTGGATAAACCTAATTAAATGTTGTACTCCTGCATTAGACTTAAATTTTAAGCTGGTATCTGACATAATGGAAAATAAATAAGAGATGCCTGCCAAATGTCTTGCTGTAATGACATGCTTTAAAGGAGTAAACAGTGAAAAGAAACAGAATTTGCCACAAATTATAACTCACTTTGAAAGGAACATGAATCATATGGCTTTCTGACAAGCTGATGCTTTCTGTCGGGGTCCAGCACATACAACACAACCATGCATAACTCACCGTCTTCAGTGACCTGGTAGTGTGCCTTGAGCACCTGCAGGAGCAGTGTGGCCAAAGGAACCTGGTATTCCCCTTCAGATCAGTGTTATCTGGACTATGGTGTTGTGTTTTGAGTCCTTCCCAGACCAAGAGGGTTGTTTTGAAACTGGAATGATCCAGTGGAGACTTAAGAAGATAGGTGGGGTCTCTCCCGTGAGAAGAGGTTGAGGGAGTTGAGCCTGTGCAGTCAATAACTTGAAAAGGACAGCTATAAAGGTCATGCTGCCAAACTCTTCTCAGTAGCACCAGATCATGTAGCAATCAGAAATGCTTGTAACTTGTAGAGTGGGAGATGCATCCTTACCCAGTGGTGAACCACCCTTCCTGGAGGCTTGCAAGGCCCATCTAGACAAAAGTGTGGTCAGCTGATCTCGTCTTAATGGTGACCCTGCTCTGAATGGGAGTGATGATATCTGCCCTCTGGAGGTCTCTTTCAGCCAGTGTTTCCTTAGCTGCATTGTATTTGCTGCTGTTTTGAGACTTCAGTAACTTGATCTTAGTGCTAAAATTAAATCTTTACTAATGTTTTCTCCTGCTTAGAAGGCTTTTTAAATTATCTTTTTATTTCTTCCAAGGTGAGTTCTGGCAAAGCAGACTTAAGTTTAAATACAGCTTAAACATTCTAGGTTTCTCTTTTTGTGTTTGAATAGATTTGTGCATCTTGTACTTAATGTCAATATGTAAGATATGTCTTTAATTGCTTTAAAACTTTAAATAGTTCTACTTAAAAGTTCATCTAAGCTTTTACTTTTAGGACCCAAGACCAGGACTGCTTCTCTGAACCAGTGCACACCAAAATCATCTGGGCCTCTACACTTAGCAAGGAAAGTTGCTGAGACTAGAGGTAATCAGCTGTTGGGTAGTCAATTTTTCACTTTTTCTTGGATCTCTCTGGCTTGAGAAGGAGCAGCTGTGCTTTATGATTTCAGAAAAATTGGGATAGTTGACTCATTTTCTTTGCAGTTCGCCAAATTGGACACTGGCTCTGCAAGGTTCTGTTCCTTACGTATTTGCTTTAGGGACATTCATTGTCTACTGTCTGCTTGAAACTTGCATCCTATAAGGACTAAAAATAAAGGATAATTAATCTGTCTGTTAAATGGTGTTCTGTCACCTGCTTATAAGGTTGCATGCTTGCAAGACACAGTGTAGACTAGATTTTGCCAAGTTTTTGTTTAATTTAAGCAAGATTTTTGTGAGAGCATGCTGATCAGCTCTGGCTGTTGAGGATATTTACTTCACTTTGTTTCTGTATCAGATGTTTGCTTTAGTTTTACTTTTGAATTAAAATTAGTCCTTTCTGCCAGAGTGAATCAAAAGACCAGATACAAACCTTAGGGCAAGGTTTGTAAAACCAAATTTTCACTTTGGAGCAAAGCTCTACTTGCAAGGCTGAGGTGGGAGGAAACAAGTACAGTGGTGGTACAAAGCAGCTTGTTTCCTGAGGAAACCTGTGCCATAGGATCTACACTATTCCTAAAGCCTGCAGAAGGGTGTTGTGAGAAGACCTTTTAGGAACTTCTGCACATGACTTTTGCACTTACACTCAGCAGTCCAAAAGATTGCTTTCATTTAATATCCTTCAAAATAATTAAGTTTGTAGGTTAATTTTCACATAACTTTTAAGTAATACAGTAAGGGTGGGTTAACTTTCTCAGTCTCAGTGCTGTCATTTATATCTAACTTGATTGTTAGCACATTTGAGAATGTTAATTTATTGCTGCTCTATGTAAATAAAATAACAGTAGCATACAGAAGGAAAAAAATGCTGTAATAGCAGTATAGATGGTAGTTTTTTCATTGTCTGTGGTCCTCTTTGAATGAGTAGAGTGAAACAGTACTACCTGACTTAAATGAAATATAATAACCGGAATGGGATAATTGTAATTGGGAATGCATCCTCCATTTTCCAAACAGTTTCTTATAATGCTGAATCTTGCTGTAGATCATGCCATCAGCCATCAGAAGAAAGAAGCTGAAATTGCAAAGTCTGAGGAGCTTATTTGGGAAGAATCTTGAATCTTAAAAAAGCAGCCCTACTGCCCCTTACTGGCTTGAAGTATAATTTTTGTTTGCTTGTTTCTTCCCTTTCTGAAGGTAGTCCTGGAAGAAATGTACACCAAAGCCTGTCTTGTTTGGGTCCTGGTGAGTTTCCTGAGTGCATTTTATATTTTTTGTGGTACAACTCAAATTAAGTTTATACATTACATTAGTATGCTGGTTCTTTTGTGGGAAGAAGAGATGCACAATGGATAATTCTGTAAACTATCACTGACTCTAGTTTCACGGAATATGGAAAAAAGACTATTTTCCTGGGTTTTGTCTACTTCCTGTCTTCTGGCTACCCAGCTTAGGCTATACAGTCTGTTCTTTTCTTCTGTTTCCAGTGAAACCTAAGGAGGTTTAAACAGTATGCAAAAAAAAAAAAAAATAAAAAAGAAAAAGATATGAAATTTGGGTGTAATTTTTAGTTTTTAGCCAAAGTAGGTACTGAATGAACTTTTGTGTTGCAGCATTAAAAAAACCAAAACCAAGCAAGTAGAAGAATCCCACATAACCTTCCTTTTCTGGGATGTTCATTGTAGATCACCTGTTGGTGTGAACTGTCTTTGTGTGTCACTGTAGGTTACATTTGTGTAAGAAGTTGAAGTTATCAGAGCATGTTGATGTGTGTGTCTGCTCATGTGGCAGAGGGAGGAATCGCAGCTGATTAAGTGGCAGATGGCGTTTCAAAATCTGGCAGAGTTTTAAGGACTTCTTATTGGGTTTGTTTTTGGTGTTTGCGCCAGTCAGGACACCTGGTGCCAATTTCTATCTGCCAAGAGACTGAAAAGTCTTCAGATGATGCTTCTACTTGCAGCAGTTTCCAGGTCTTTTCAAGAGGGTTGGCAGTCTAAATTAGTTTCCCGAGAATCAGTGTGTATTTGTTGAATTAAAAGCTACTTGTAATTAATTGCTCATTGAAAAGCCCTTTTTGAAAGATACTGAAGATCACTGGAAGGCCCTGTGTCCCCTGAGTGAATAGCAGATGTCTTTCTGGAAGAGGTGCTGTAGCCAAGCAGATGTTGTAAATTTGAGCCTGAAATTACTGGCCAAATCAGTTCTGACCTATAACTCTGGTACTGTGGCAGTATTTTTTACATTTCCTGTAGTCATAACGTGCATTTAATGCTTTTGTCTTTTAATCTCTTGGGTGTCAAATATATTCATATTAATTGTGGCTGAGTACTTCGATATCTTCTGTTAAGAGTCAGGGTTTCTGTCAGACTTTGCCCAAAGTTCATTCTGTTTGCTGCTTTTAATGATATTTGGCTGAGCTAATGTTAGTTTAGGTAAAACCTGACACTGAATTTCAAAAGCTCAAACTTGGTCTATTGTATAATCATGTAGGGCATGATTCAGCCAGCAACATAATGTCTTGATCAGCTCAATTGAGGAAACTCCTAATAAGCAATAAAATCCATGTCTGGACTAGAAACTAGAAAAGTAAATTTCTCTTACGCTTGCTTACAGTAGTCTCAAAATATAACTTTATTTCCCCCAAAATTCAGTGTGCACATTCTCTCTACTTTTGAGAAAAGTAGTGTTCTCTCCCCTTTTTACTGGTTTTTTAGACTTTTGTTTATGGTTCATCTTTTCTGACCTAAAAAAGAGTTTAGCTACCTAACTTTGAAGTGTTGGATTTGAAAAACACAGCCATAAACTCCAAGTTGACTGTAATATTTAGCAATATTTTAATAAATGCTCTTTACTCATACTTTTGCCAATAAAAAGGCTGTATTTCAGTGTTTGTTTTAACAGACCTGAACTCCGTACTATACTGAGTCAGCTTCCAAAACTGGAGATGTTAGACATTCAACTTAATACCTTTCTAATTTGTACAGAGAATTAGTATAATATCACATTTATGAATGCAGAGCTGTCTGGTGGAGTATTTTGCACTTTTAAGAAGTCTTTTTCCATCCTTACAGTTGCAGATAGTTCTTACAGAATAAAAATACTGTGTGACTGCTTGGATATTCTGCAGTACAATGTCTTACATTTTAAGAAAAGACAAATGATCTTTTTTGAAATGAACTGAAATAATGCCAGCCAGTACCATGTAGACTGAGGCCCACTATCTTCTTTTTTTTTTTTTTTTTTTTCTTTTGGCTTTGATATTATAGTGAAGCTTTGTTCTAATGACTGCAGCTAGTATAAAGCTTTTGTTCTTTTATTTCAGTGCCATTCATTTCAGTTAAGTCTACAGTTTTTAGCCTTATCCAGTCAGAAGTTCCAACCTCACTTCTATTTCCTGCTCATGTGCCCAGGACTAATTTGTTACCGCAGAACTCTGATTAACTCTTAATTAAGAGTTAAAATATTAACTCGTAATATCAGAACTCTGATATTAAGATATTAACTAAGTGTCTAGCTCAGTTGTTCATGCTGCCTTTCACATTTCTTCAAGGATGAAAAAACTTCTGTTCCCTTAATGTTGGTGCTGTTTCTCCATTTTCCATTCATTTACAGCAATGATGCACAGCCAGAATCTGCTTGATGGAGCAAGCCACAACATACTGTTAGTGTGCCTGTAAAACTGGGCAGACTTGCCTATTTGCAGCTGTTTGTTTCTCGTTTGTGGTAAAACATTCACAGGGTTTCTTTTTCTGAATTCTGTATTTTTCATGGGTGATGTTTAGTGCATCAGATAAATTCTACAAGTTCTGTGGTGTATTTCTTCAGCACTGGCTTTAAAGCTAAGGCAGAATTAAGTTCTTGGGAATGTTTAATTATACTTCTTAACTTGCTAACTTCAGGTAAAGATGTTTATATGCACTTACTGTAATGTCTTGATGTAAATATGAATAAAAATGTTGCCTCTTATGAGATGGAATTTTGAACTATATGCAAAACTGCCTCTAAAAAACTGCTATTTCCTTTTTACTTCAACTTCCCTGTAAAAAAAGCCGTCTGTGTCTAATCCCTCTGTAGTATATTACAGTGCAGTGTGTGTGGATGCACTGGGTATTCACATCTCAGGTCTCTCTAACTGGCCAAACATTGAGTTACAGCACAGTAATCTCTGAACCCACGTAAGCCAAGCAAAAGCAAATATCCTGTTTGGCAGTTCCAAAGGTAAAGCAGTCACTTGGGGAATAAAGCATGTGAATATTTGGCTTATCCTGTTTTTCCATGACCCTGAAAGGTGGTGTATTACAGGTAATAAGATAGACTTACATGTGCAGCATAAGACCATTGTCAGGACAACAGCACGGACAACTGATGGATACACCTGTAAAGTATTATTCAGTATGAACAGTGTGATTTATGTTGTATCTTTTAGCACTGTGATGGAGTATGCAGCATAGAATTTGTTACTAAAGGCTGTAGAAGCCACAAAAACCAAAGCAGCTTTATCAAAAAATGGTGCATGCTCCACCACGGTGTTCTGTTTTCTTACTCTCTTAAAGAAAGGATGTTTGTTCTAGTTCAACCGTTTGTGAGAAAATATAACACTGAGAAAGGGAAGAAATTAAGTCAGGGGGCTTATTGCAAAAGTGAGTAATAGTGCTGACCAAGCTCAAATGGAAGAATAATGTATAAATATAACAGTCTAAGAAGCTGTCCCTTGGAACAGGTTGTTAAAGTTGTGGGGTCTGGCTCTTCGCTCAAACCCTAATACTGGGATAAGATGCTTTTGCTAACAAAATACTCTGGTTCAGACAAAAGTTGAGGGCATACTTTAAGGTTCAGTTTACACCCCTTTCTTCTATTCTCCTAGTCATCCCTGTTGAAACTTGAGAGGAAACAGTTCTTATGTTGTAGATTGTTTGATAGAATAGGTTACTCTCAAAATACTTGTACTTTCCATGTCTGAAAAACAAGGATTAATGTTTATCACACTCTGATTTTGCTTTGACAACAACAAACAAGACTTAATGTTTTAAAATTATATGTTATACTGTATCAAAAAATCTATTTTTCTTAAAAATTGGGAAGACTATTCTGAGATGTGATGCACATTGTTATGAGTGCCAAATACCTAGGTCTTCAGTTGTCTGTGGCATTGAGCAATGTATGGCGAATTATCCCAACTGATGAGGAGTATCTGCTCAAGTAGCTCATTAGGGCACTGTTTCTCCTTTTATATCTGATTAGAGGATCTTCAGGGGTTCATTATTGATTGGGGAGTGGTGTGTATTTGCTTGTAAGAGTTTTTGCAAGTGTAGAAGACACTGTGCAGGCAGTGGTGTTGCTTAGAGACTTGAAAAGGCCTTGATATATATGTGAACATGCATGCCCTGGCAGCCAAGAGGTGCAGGTCTTCGACATTGCAGAAGTGAAACTTCTGACTAGCTCTAACTGGGAATTTCAATATAGATTAATTGGATAGACTGGATTCTCAGTCTCTGGTGTTAAGAGCTTCAGCATTTGTAAATAAGTTGGGTTCATCAGTTTTTCTGTCTCTATCCCTATCTCCACAAGAAAAGCCAGGAAATCCTGCAGAAGAACTTGGGACAGTTTTGCATGTTCTGGGGCAACCAGATTAGTGCAAGATTAGAGTCTGTATTCATTTAATACAGTTAATGTTTTACACACTGGAAATGCTAGCAGTTGAACAATGTGAATTAATATTTTCACTTTATCCCTTGAAAAGCAACAGATACCAGGCTTAAACATTTTTTGCAGATATTTTACCATAGCTGGACAATTTTGTTGCCTTTCTAGCTGCAATAAAAAGCTGGCTATAGTCTTTTTTAGATTTTTTTTTCATTATGTGAACTATGAGGACTATCTGAATGACTCAATTGTCTTGTGATCTAACCTTAGAATACCTTCAGGCTAATGCTCTTACAAACAGACAGCAAAGCTAAGTAGAGTAGTTACTGCATGTGAACTAGTTATGAAAGCTGGCATTTGTTTTGCTATTTCTACATAAATAAATGCATATAATCTAAATGTATGAATTGGAATTTGTTAATAATTGTATTCATTTGGGCCATATAATGGCATTTGTTTTGAAGAGTTAAGGGAATGTCTACAAACCTGAACTAATCTTTGAAACACAATAGCTGTTGCCTTCTTGGTGAGATTTTTACACTGTTACTAAATAAAGTATAGTACAACAGCTGGATCTAAGGATTTAATTTCTTGGGTGAGAACTAGAATGCTCCGGAAGTCTTCAAAGTGGAATGGCTGGTGTTGATATTCAGGGAACGCCACTCTAAACTCTGAAGTAATCTGTTTTGAGTGGGTTTTTTTGGTTTGATTGTTTGTACTTAAACAACTGGTGTTTTCCTGATGTAGTATGTTTGTTAGAATAGGCAATAGGATGCAAAAAAACCAGAGGTACATGACAGCACCATCTTAACATATTCCAGATTTAGTCCCTTCAGCTAAGTCTATCAGTGTATTTGCATTTATGTTCCTTGTGTTCTTCTAAAACTTGATCTTCCGAAAGTTAACCATTTGGGAAGGTTGTCTGTTGTTCTGTGCTAACAATCAGCACTATTCCCTGTGGTATTTCCCTGTGCCTTCAACAGATATTTTTACAAAAAACATGGAATTCCAAAACCTCAAGGCTTGCTATGGAGTAACATATGAGCCATCTAATTCAAATGGTAGTAGTATTGTGTAGGCAGTTTGTCAGATTGATGGACTGAAAATGTTTGGATTATATTTAAAATTTCAGGAAGGAGAACTTGGTAGGGGTTTTATCAGTTTTGCTGTCGTGACAGATGATCATTCATTTTGTAGCCCAACCAAAATGATTTTCACACTACAAGATCTGTTTCTTCTGTTAATGCTTTTAAGTAAGGACCTGTTTTCTGGATTACAGGTTAGATATTTCAGAGTTCTTTGTTATTATTTAGTTCCAAACTTTTGTGAGAACCTTGCTCTCCAGCTTCACACATCCATACTCCATAGAAGTAGTGATGCAGAAGTATGCAGGCTTTCTACAGCAGGAATGTTTGTAGTTTATTTCTGTAGTATTTATTCTGTTGTGGGGAGGAATGTCTGTGATTCTCTCCCCCGGTATTTATTTTGATGTTTCACAAAAACAAGCCGCACAGGAGAGCAGCACAGAGCTTTGGTTTTCTCACACTTGTCTAAATATTGGATAGGCCAGCCTCTGTGTGAGTAGAGAGGGCAGCTGAAAGGGATATCTACAGACTGCATCAGCTCAGTCCAGGTGATAGAGAAAATTCCCATGTTGGGAGCTGGAGTTCCTTGGATGCTGTTAGGGGCTTAGGTGGACATGATACTTGAAAAATCATTGAGCTGTCGCAGAAATGTGAAACTCATGGCCTTGTGTCAAAGATGGTTAAACAACTTGTACATCTGCCTTTTTTTTTTTTTTTTGCATGTCTGGGCTAAGGGAGAGTGTACAAAGCCCACACAAGTAGGCAAAAGACAGTGAGTTATCTTGAGTGTGCTTTATGCTTTCCAGATAAACCATTATCATGTCTTAGGGCATCTACTTGCTGAATTGACTTCATTTACGATACTGCTCTTTCTTAGAGGCTCTCTGGGTATTGTTGTGCGGCCATGGATGTAATACATGTGCATGGGGAATATAAATCAGCATTGTGTAAATAAATAATAGATCTGTAGGCTATGGGTCTGGTTGAAGCATTTATTTTTCCTCTCCTGCTTGAGGTTTGAGCTCACAAGAACTTGAGCATACACCTACCCTGTTTCTGAATGGCAGCAAAGAGGTGGTTGTGAGTCTTTTTCACATCTGGCCAGATCACAGAAGCTTCAAATTTTAGGGCATTTTACTCTAACATTAGTGATATTTTACAGTGTTGTAGTGCAGTAGTTCTGAAGGATTTTGACTGAGAAAGTCTAACCAAAATGACGTTTTGAAAGGGACATCCTGCAAATGCACTTCCCTTAAATCAGAAGTTAAAAATGAAATTATTCTTGCAGTGTTTGGTGGCTATTCTCAATTATAAAAGAGTGAAGGTAATGTAAATACCACATGTGGGAGACACAGATCAGCCTGATTCCTGTATTAGTTTGCCTGGGAATCCACTGCAGCATCACCTTCAGTTTGACAGGCTGCTGAATTTATAATGATTAAAAGCTTCTGTGTACAGAAAGAAGAAACATAAATTATTTAGGATTTTAGTTCCTGCTCTGAGGAAAGAAGATGTTTCCTTTTTTCTTCAGGAGAGGATTTGAGCTTAAAATTAGTCCTGAAGCTGCAGTTTGCATTCATTGTGGCAGCAGGTACTGTTGCCTACAGGACGATTAGCTTTTCAAAGTGTTTTAAGTGGAGCACTGGCTAGAGCAAGGAGATCACAGGAAAGTGGAGAGGGAGCAGTCATTTTCCAGAAATAAAAATGAGGACACAGATGACCCTTTGGCTCTTAGTAGGTTCCTGCGTTTTGCATCTCTCTTTGCATAAGCAATTACCCTTCAGTTCTTCCTGAAATAAAGCATGCCAGTAAAATCCATCTGCTCTGCACTGCTCTTGCTGTCTTGTGACATGGAGCCAAGTGTCCTTTACATGGACTTCTTGGATCTAAATATCTAGCTCCTGATTTAGGCCTTTATACAGTGAGACACTTAACTGTGTTCCAATGGCATTTTTAGAGATTGTTGGTTGAGGAGAGGGGGAAAGGGACAGCAAAAATGCAGACACTCTGGATTTGGCCTCATGAAGCTGAACTGAGAGCCTATACATGCCAGTGCACTTTGCTCCTTTTTTTTTTCATATTGCTAATGTTCCCAGGAGTGGCAGATATGCTAAATCTACTGGGGTTAAAATAGGTCTGGTCCCTCCATCAATCTGATGGTGTCATCAGGTGCTGATGCATTTAGCAACCCAGACTGAATTACACGGTCATAACAGGATAGAGCCTCTTTGTCCATGTTAATTGCAAGTTCTGCCCTTGGAGTCAGAGGGAAGCCAGCAGTAAGATGCTAGTAAATAAAATCTGTCTTGTCCTTTTGTCCTTTGTATATTGCTTCCTATTTTATTCTGCTCTTTTCTGGTGCTGTTTTCTGTCACCCTTCTCTAATGTCAAGAAAGAGACCTGTCTGTGATCCTCATGTTATGCATGAAATGTAGACAGTGCATGCTCCTGGCGTGCTCTGTTAAGATCCGATGGATTACGCCCAGGCTTTGTAGTCTGGCAGCACGAGGCCCCAGATGACTATCGTGGGAGTGCAGACAGGAGTGGAAGGTGCTGTTTTCCTGAGCCAAGGAAACCATGCTAGCACATGCATGGCCACCGCAGTGGGGCTGTACTGTGGTGTGACACTGAGCTCTGGAAAGATTACTGGAGGAACCTCTCTGCAAGTTGAGTCTTGCCTGGGAGCTGTTCAGACTGGCATGGGCAGTCCCCTTGCTGGCTGCTGTCAGAGTGCTCTGAGCGCTGGGTACTAGATGGCACTAGATGAGACATGCATCCATTGCTCTTTATTCGTGCTGTCACGTCTGCTTCTGAATAACACAGACTTGTTTCAGGTTTCTGGGGTTTAATAGAATTAAAACTCTAGAGGCTGGAAAGGCATTTTTGTCAAATTAGAAGGTTTTTTACAAATAATATGATGTATCTGTTTCTTCGTGGCCTATTTTCATCCAAACAAAGAGCAGGAAAGAAGAGGCAGTAAAAGTATTATTTGTGTACCTTGGTAAAAGTAGTTTTGGTCTTTCCTAAAACGATTTTGATGTTCATATAGAGGTTTGGTCTGCTCGTATTTTGTATGGTGATTCATTCTTTCTGCAGTTTCCAAACTGGTTCATTACATCATGTTTTTCCTATAGAGATTCTTTGTTCTAGCTTCTATTCCTAGGAGGTTTCAGCAGGGTGTTCCTTCTTCTCTGGTTTTACAGCCAATGAGGAGTTCTTTACCTTTCTCCTAAGCACTGATGCAAGGATGGGGAGAAGTGGTGGGTTGTTTTTTGGATGTGTTTTGTTGGTTTGCAGTGGTTTTGGTTTTTTTGTTGGGTTTTTTTTTTTAGCCTGATTGGATTGTTTCCACCTTTTTGAGAGCATCAGATTGGGAAGGTGAGAAAATATTTACTACATAGGGCAGCTTCTCCCTTGGAGGAATGTGGGAACAGGAGGGAAATAAAGGGGAGTTCTTCTGGGGGTGCCCTGGCAAAAGGGTAAAACTTGGTGTGGCTGAGTGCTAAATGATGTTTGAAAACTGGCTTTATGCCCAGTAAAAATCTCAAAATGCCTTAATTAAGAAAGGATTTGACAATAATGATCTAATATATGATGAGATGTGCTAATGAAACTGTGCATGTGTGAATACACAAGTCTACTGAACTGTGCTGTAACAAGCCTTCTGGTTTACTGCTCAGTGTGGTTTTCAAGCATCATAATAATGCAGCTCAGAAAAGGGAAATGTCTTTGATAATAGTATTGGATTAGGAAAGAGTCTGGAACTGCAGGCTGTTGGAAAGATAGATGAACACACATTGCTTGTGCCAAAGCTCTTCAGACTAGAAGGAATAGATGAGGTTTTATAGCAGTAATGACATGCATGCCCTGCTGTGTGTAGAGGCTGCCCTGGGAACCAAACAAAAAAACCTAATTTACTGTCTTTGTACTTATTTTGAATGGTTTTGTGTGGACTGAAGATGTATTATAGTACTTCAGAGTTGATGCTTCATCAGTGTGCTGGGAAATAAATATTTTGGTACCTGCTTTGAAAACATGCTGGTGTATTCTCACACAGTCTGCTGTGGAGGTTGCCTTGATGGGTCTGTCTCGGTGCTGTGCTGCAGCTTTTCTGCTCTACATACAGTGAGCATCTGCTTCACTATCACTGTACTGGGCTCTGCGTGATCTCAGAGATATCCAGATACAGCAACAACATGCTATTTTTAGTTCTAGCTGATGTGGAAAATAAGCTCTATGAACTTAAAGTCCATCTTGAGCAAGTAAGACATGCTATTAAAATATGAAAGTTAGATTTGTGGAGATAATGAGAGGACAGGTAAGGCACTGCTGAAATGAGACCTGTCACTGTGATATTTGATTTGGCTTATACCTGCTGCAGGGTAAATTGAGTTAATTGTTTCTGGAAGTGGAAAAACTGTTTAAAGCTACGGATTGGCTGGGGTTTGCTGAAATGTTAGTAGTACAGAAAAGTACCTAATTTTGTTGTCTCTGAAGAGTAACAAAGTCTCTGCAGGCCAGCTCTTCAAACAATGCCAAAGAAGTATGAACTGCCACTGTCTTGTCTCCAGCACTGGCTGAGAGTACTTGGGTGGTCCCTGCTGCAGTGGCTGCCTGGTGAGGCAGCTGCTGACCTCAGGAAAAGTAGTGAAATGTTTCTTTTTGTGCAGGAAGGTGGCCAGTGCATGTATGTCTAGTCATGGTCACAGGTAAAAAACGTGACATTTTCTAATCTGTAAAACAGTTACTCTTTTATTTTCTAAATTTATTTTTAATTTAATTTTTGCTAATGTCAGTGGACTTCAACAAAGTACATGCTAAACTTTGCAGCTCGTTAAATAGTCAGAGAACACTTTTTATATGAGGACTAATCAAATATGAGAAGAACATCTATTTTGTAAGAATTCCTCCAACACTGCTTATTTGCCTCAGTGTTTGGGTGCCTTCAAAACCCAGCTGGCAGAGAACTGTTTTAATGTGAATTAATGCCCGAGTCCTTCTCCTCTGATGATAAATGGAAGCATCTGCAGTGTTGAGCTGCCAAGCTAAGCAGAATTTCTTTTAAGCAGCTCTCAAATACTGAATTGTTCTTAGAGAATAGATGTGTCTTTGGATTTGTTAGTACTTTAAATGTGGACATAATATTTGATTGAAATAAACAGTTTTAAAAAGTGCACCCTGAAAAGATTTTTGGAGGGCGAAGCTGAACTATGCCTCCAGGAATATTCAAATAATGTTCCTTACAGTTTCCAAAGAAAAACTACATGGACTGTGACATTGCCAGATGATATATTCAGCTGGTGAGACCACCCACTTCCTCCTCCTCCCTCCTCATCCTCCTCCTCCCATTTCTCCTTTTCCAGTTCCCAGCCCACGGAGTCCCATAGCAGATTGAGCATCGGTACTGTGATGCAATTCAGAGGCTGTTGGTTTTCGAAATCACTAAGTCGGTTTTATTCTGAGGACAAGCTTTGTTTTCAGAACATCTGGTGAGGAGAAGCTGCCAGCAGCATTTACATTGTGGATATCTGCTTCTACTGATTTTTTGCTTGTCTGTGCATAAGAAGTAACAGCAGAGGAATGGAGACCTGATTATTTCTTCAAGCCTGTTTTCTTTAGCAAGAATTGCTCACTTCTGCCAGTAGTGATTTTAAAACAGAGTATGTGACTGTTCATGGAGGCTATTTCTTGCTTGTTTGTCTTCCAATTGCACTGAAGACATGTTATGGTCCCCGAAATTTTCCTTATCCAACATGCGCATAAGGCTGACAGCAAAGGGATTGCTTCGAAACATTCGTCTGCCTTCTGGCTACAAGAAAAGCACTGTTATATTTCACACAGGTTTGTGTATTTTTAATATGATAATTAGAGCGTGCATTGGGTGAGTATCTTGTTTACTTCAATAGCATCTCATTTTTAGCATGTAAGAACTGTACTGGGCATGAAAGTTTTTTAATTTCAGACAGAAGTCTGACTTTCAAGCAAAGTGGTTTCATATTCTAAGTCCCTGCATGTGTGCTGAGCTGCTTGTTTGGAAGATAGTTATTCTATTTATGAAATGCAAATTGGGATTTGCTCTTTCCTTGCACAAATCCAAAAATAGCATCAGGAAGTCTGTACTATTAAATATTTATCTAATCATTTTAATGGTTATCTGCTGGGAGCACTGCCTTTTCTGTATCTTGATTGGGTGCAAGGGGGGAAGCAGGGAGGGAAGTGGAATGAATACAGGCTGTCATGGTGTGGCTTTCTGTCTGTGGGAAATATTTGAATACTTACCTGTAGATATCTGTTATCACAGTTGTGCTAAACACATCTTACTTGCAAGTGGAACAAATAAACTTTTGTGCCTCTTCTTTCGAGACAAACCTAAAAGGTACAACGCTTTGAGACACTGGAGGCAAGTGTGTGTGTGTGTGTTTAATTCATACAAACACACAGACACAGAGAACACAAAAACCAAAAAAAGTTACAAAATTTTCAGCTGCATCTGACCTGATTTTTATTTTCAGTGACAGGCAAAGCAAATAAAGCAAGTTTGTGGAAGGTGAGCTTTATTCCACTACATACATTTGTGTCATTTTGGGGGTGAGGGATGGAAGTTGCTTTTTTTTGTTTGAGCTGAGCTATGTGACATCTAGAGATACCCGAGAGCATCTTACATAAGTATTTTTCTCCACTGTACTGTTTACAATTTTCTTTAATTTTACTCAGAGGGAGCAAGCAGCTACATAAGCTAGTTTTGCAGAAGTTCTTCACTCAAGAATTTCCTCTCTCACTTGAATGCCACCCTTTCTGCTTTTATTTTCTTGGAGTTGAGTGCTACCAGTCAGCTTTCCTTACTGTCCTATCTTTTCACACTGCAGCTTAAAGCATTTGCCTTGTCATTTCTTATCCTTGCCAAAGTAAATCTAGCTTCAAAATTCTTCTGGGACGATAAATGCATTTATGAACACAATACAGGCCAAGTGTACAATATGGGCTTCTGTTTGCAGGTTGCTTGTGTTGGCTTTAAACTAGGATTTAAATACCTTGATGCCAAAAACTCTTATGTAAAGGGTGTCTTTGTGCGGATAACTATATCAATAATGTGAAATTTCTACATAACACGTACTCCAGGACCAAAAGTCCTAAAGGAGAAGATAAGGGGAAATAATGTTCAGTCTTCCAAATGTTCATTAAGTGCTACTGAAATTTGTGTAATTTTGGAAAAATAAATGTCAGTGCCTCTATCAAGAGAATTTTACAATTATAAGAATCAGCTTTTGGTTTCATTTATTTTGAGTGGATGTGAAAGCAAAACCTGCCTGAAGGTGTCTGTGAAATACAACATGTAAAATAGATTGCAAGCCCTGTGTTCTAGTTGAGCAGCACTACATTAAATAAGAAGTGCTGAATAGACCTTCTGTGTGTTTTCTCTATGTACAGTATGTACAGACTAATAGCACAGCGCGGAAGCTTCAGAGGTTTTTGCCTGCTTTCCCCCTTCTGCTTTGCTGTCCTTGTGTCTTGTAGGAAGTTAGTATTGTTAGCAGAAAGATGACCAGTGGTTAGCTAGAGCTGAGTATACCAAAAAAGTAGGGCATATGAAAACCAGGTCATAGTCTGTAGTGGAGAATGCATGTATAGATAATGCTGCAGTTTTTGAAACAGCAGAATGCATCAAAGCTTGTTAGTGATTATTTCAGGTTCATAAAACTCAGAAACAGTACACGAGGCAATGACTCTGTATATCACAAGCATAAAAGGTTATTTTCTGTTGTTGTTAAAATTCCAGGAGGAGCCATATTTAGTTTTGCAGCACCAATATGACTGTCTTGTAGTGGTTTAATTTGATTAAAATGATGTGTGGCTTCTTTCCAAGGTCACACGAGCAGTAGGCACAATAAGCAGTAGAGAGTGTGTCAGTAAATAAGGGAAGGGGTAACTGCCAGAAGGAATTTCAGGGTCCATCTAGGAACATGAATATGTATGAGTGTTATGTAAACAACACTGAGTTCCAGTTTTGATGTAGATTGCAGTTCTAAGAAGCATTATCGTGAATTTCATTCTTTGCTCCCTTTGATCATAGCATAGATCGACTGCCTTTATTACTATAGACCACCCTTGAGATACTTACAGCAGTTGTGGAAATGTGGAATTTTAAAGTAATCTAGTCAGGTTGGATTCTTCTGTTGTCATATTGTGCTTGACAATTGCAGTGCAGTAGCTTGGTGAGGTTAGAATGTAGGCACTATTGGGAGGAAGAGGATGGAACTTGTTCTTGGGTTTTCAGTGTGACTCGAAGGTAGTTCGCAGCAGCCTGATGAAGTTTCTTCATGTGGAGCATGGAGGGACAGACACAGAGTTGTTTACACGGGGGTTAGGTTATTCTAGGTTAGTCACTGCACTTCAGCATTAAATGGATCCTTGGGCTGGATATCTTTGCCCTACTTGTATTGTCATTCATGTGGAGGTGTCAAAGTACCTAGAGTAATTCAGATATGTTGCAGCATAACCATGCAGTCTGTTCAGGGGAAGCCTAATAAAATCAGATGTTTTTCCCATAGGAAGGGACTAAATCCAGGTGAAATTTAATGTAATATTTAAAACGTTTTTAAGGCGTTTCAGCTTGTTGCCGTGTGTCTAAGTTCCTTGACTATGCTCTGCACTGCTTCAAGGTCAAGATATCCAGAAGTTTCTTTTCTCTCCTTAAATGCAGGCAGACATCAAAGTATCATTTTTCTCACCAACTGGAAGTATATTACACCTGCATTGTTAGCTGTATATAATGAGTGCCCTCTGCAGCAAAATAGAATCCTGATACCTTAAGGAAATAATTTGTTTTCCCATCCTGTGACTTATAAAACTTGTAGCAAGTAACTGCAAAAATCTAAACACTTCAGAACTGCATAAACATGGCAGAGGAGAGTGGGAACCACTGTTATTCAGTGATGAAATATTATATTTGCTTCCTTTATTGAACCATTTAGGATTGTTACCAGAGTGACTAAAGTGCTCTTATGTTCTTCATGCTTCAGTAGTGTGACAGAGTAAATCATCATCTCTGTGTAGATCATCAGTTCTGTATAAACTGTGAGAGAAAGACATTCTCTTATGAATGATTCAAAATAGTAGTTTTGAATTGCTTATGTTTTCTCTGGTATAAAGATAAAAGTCCAGACAAGAAAGTAGCTTTGCAAATGGAGGTCAAAGCTCTTGTGCTTTTTGTTGAAAATTTGTCAATGTTTCTATGTTGTTTTGTCTCAAAATGTTTTCATCCACCCCCTCTTGCTGCTTTTCCTCTTTCTTTCCTTCCCTTAAGCAAACTGTACTTGGTGCTCTTGTCTTGCTGGTGATTTCCATTGCTTACTAAACATGTCTTTTCAGCAATACCAGTTTTAAAAGCTCCCTGGCTAATAACAAGCAAACATCATAAATGTGTTTACTTAGGCAGCTGACATCCTTTTTCAATGACTTCTTCCCAAAGTTGTTCTTTGATCACCTTGGGAGCTATAAAATTACTTCTGTGTGTTGCAAAGCAGGGCTCTTAAAAAAGGATTCTGAAAGCCTGAGATGCCATGAGTTGCTTAACTGTTCATATCACTTTTTTTCCATCCCCCTGAAGAATAAGTGAAGTACTGGTTAAATGTCTGACACTACAGTTTAATGCAGCACCATAGAAAGATACCCAACACACTGAATCCTACCAAGTATTCTAAATCCAGAAGTCTGCTGGAGAAATTTTATACAAGACAAGTATCTTAAATATTTGTGCCACCCACCAAGGAAAAAAATAGTTCAGAAGTAAAGCCAGCTTATCTGTTCTGAGCAAGAGAAGTTGAATAGCTGGAAACCATTCATCATAGGGGGATTTTGAATTTAATCATGTTCCTGTTTAAGTCAATGACATTCTGCTCCTGACTTAATCTGTTCAAGACTGGGTACTAAATGACCTGCCTGATGTGCCTGATTTCAGTCTTAGTAGGTCATAGCTTCAGGAGGTATGTGCATGACAACTGAATGGAGATTGTTATTTTCAGGTGTTACAGCTCTGTGTTTCAGGGTTTGTAAGTACAATTTGTACTCTATGCAAGTCTCATCCAATGGATGTGTTTACAATACCTATAAAATAAAGATAGCAGTAGTGATTTCAAAGGTAGCCTCAGTAGCAGAAAAGATCTGCTAAGCTCATCCAAAACCCCGCCCCCCCAAACAACAAAAGAAGCTCTCCAACCCAACAAAAAACATGCCAGAGTCAAAACAGAGTAACTTATATGTGATGTTAACATTTAACCTGTGCATATATTTAATAAAGTATGAAGAAGAATTGAAATGGGGAGCTTTGCCCCAAAATGAGAGAGAACAACTGGTATGCTACTGAAAAACAGATGCATAGCAACTTGCATTCTACTCCACTGTAGCAGTGATGTTGGATTTTGTTATTCCTTCACTTAAATAGATTAATTATATGTGAAGGATACCCCAAGTATTTGCCAATATGAAATAAATAGAATTGTTGCTTCAAGCTCAACCTCATAAAAGAAAATTGGAGAGTAAATTGTTGGAGTAAATTGGGGAGTAAATATAAAAGACATTGCAAATAATCTCTACTAGTACCACTGCATATTCTAAGTGTGCATGTTTTCCCACTTGACATATCTAATAGGTGAAAAGGCTCTGGCTGCAAGTTCTATTGCTGTGAAGTAGGTTAGGGTTTGAAAATGACAGGCAGCTACACTTACACGTACTTGAATAGCTTTTAAATTACTTCAGGGGGTTTCCAGTGTGGTGAAACAAGGCTTATACTGCTAAATCTGCCTCTTCCAGTTTTGCAGTTTGTGCGGATTAATCTCTTACCATAGTAGAAATGGCTTGCAGCATTCAGACAAATGAAGTAGTACTACTTATTCAGCCCTTCTGATCTGAACTTCCTAAAAAATACAGCAATAGATTTCTTTTGAGGAACATACCATGGCATTTCAGTGGTGGAATGCAACATTTTGAGTGTTAGCCAAGTGTCTCACTGTCTTGTGTTACCCTTCTTTCTTTGCTGGCACTGAAAACTGATGTGTGAAGGAGAGTAGAGTTTCTTCCATTTCTAGTTAATTTCATTTTCTGTTAAGTAATGTGTAGATTGGGACCACAGTTACCACTCTCACTGCCATGAATGGCAGGAAATGGCGATTTCTGTTTATAGAGATTTGCTATTAATTTAGTATCATGTAGTGAAACAGCATTGCTAGTGTTTTTATTATCTTAAAAAATTTTAATGTCTCAGTATTGCAATGCATAGGAATAACCTGGGTCCAAAGGTGATGGATTTGATGTCTTTGGGGAAGTTGTGGTATTCGAAACAGCTCTTGACTGTTTCACCCAATATCATCCCAAAACCTAACTTATTTGGAAAATTATTTGCAAGCAGACCCTATCTCTCCTGGCTTGTCTTTTAGAAAAAAAAACCCAAAACTGTGAAGGCTGCACTGGTCAAGCAGTCTAGCTGGAATAGTGTTGTTACAGTTCAACAATAACAGGTTAAAAGTTTTCACTGTTAACAACTAAAAATGTTTGCCCTATCACCAGCACCTTTCTAACCACGTCCACCAGCAGGTCACAGAATATTGTATCTGTTCTGTCTCCTACAGGGACAACAAAATAGCATTTGATCTGCTGAAAAATGAATGTATTGGCAGTGTTACTTACATCTTAAAATAGTGTAAATAACCCCCCAAAAACAACATCCCATTTAACTTAGCTGTCCAGATACTCAAATGTGGAAATAACTCACCTTAAATAACCTGTGTTGTATCTGCACATGATGTTGCTTTACAGTTGCTATTTACAAACCTTTCATTGGTATCATCTTTACTGATGTCTAGTAATTGTAGCTAGGGCATTAAATAACCTGGGGTCCTCTGTTCAACTCCTGGTTAAATATATATTTGCTACTTCTTGTCATGATAGTGTGCTGCTTGTATGCTTAAAGCAAGTAAAATATCTTTCTCAGGATCCTTGTGTAAACAGTTTGTATGTGATGTTATGGAAATACTTCTAGTTAGGCAGGAAATAGAACAGCTGGGAACATCTGTGGTGAAATTCTTTTAATGAAAGCTCATCCTTTTCTCAAAGAGAACTAGCAGGCCTTCAGTAGAAAAGTCACAGTATTACAAATGGTACTCATTTATTGCTTAACTTCTGTAATAATAATTTTACACTTTCAGATACTGCTTGTATCAGAAGCATCTAAATTATTAAAAATGTTATGTTTGTATTTATTATATGAATAGACTTTGTGCTAAGCCTTGTCAGCTATTTTAAATCATAAAACAGGATTATTGGAAATGTTTTCTGCAAAAGGATAAGTGAACTTTCTTAGAAAGCCAGTTGCAATTATTCTACTCCAAATAAAACAGAAGACTAGAAAAAATTTGCTTTTCTTAGCCTTAAACATGGCTATGTTGTGTAAGAAATATAATAAGTCTTGCTTATTTCCACAAATATTATTGTACAATCTACCACCTGCTTAACTCTCTTATCAAGTTAAAACATTTTGCCAATTAAAAAGATAAAAGGTCCTGATTTGAAATGAGTAGCATAACCCTATTTAACCTGTATTTCTGTATTTCAAGAGGGATCTCAGGGTTTAAGGTAAAGGAAAGCAAGATGTGTTTGTAATGTGCAGTGAATATTTTTCTTGCTGCCTTTGTTAGTGGCACAAGTAAAGGTACTCATACTGGGAGATTTTTCTTGAGGATTAATCTCACATATGGATTTTGGTCCTTGTGATAACTTATGGGCATGCCCCAGTGAACACCACACTTACCTGAGGTGTCAGCTCCTCAGGAAGATTTCTGTTGTCTTCTTTCTCTTCCTCCCTCCCTGCCCACCACCCAGTTAAGCAAAAATCTGTGTGCCATCTTTGTAGTTTGCTAGCTTGAGCAGGAGAGACTCAGGCGAACATAAAGTACAAGGAGTGATATGTTGAATGTTTTAAACCTTCTCCACAGGAACTGCTTGGTCCCCACAGCAAGCATGATAAGCAGTCCCTCCTTGATGGAAGTACTGGTAGCTGTCAGGCAATGTTTGCCAAAATGGTCTTCAGTTGTGCAGCTTGATTGGAAGTGGCTGGAAGGAGAGGTCCCTTAGCTGCTCAGCAAGCAGCAGAAGAACTTTGTGCCTCTCAAAGGGTGGAGACGTATTTTTAGCTGATGAAAGTGCTGCCCTGTTCTCTGTTTTGTTTTCAGCTTGGCAAGATGTTTTCAAATAGGCTCCGAAATGTTGCACTTAGGCCGTTCTGAAACAATGGTGTGCAATGTCCCAGACACCTCCCTGGGGAGATATCTTTACTGTTTAATAGCAGGAAAACTGCTTAACATGACAGGAAAGACACAAATAGGTCCTTGATGTGGTGACTGCCAAGATCTATATAAGCACATTTTGTGTGTCTTTTGAAAATGTGGATTTTCAGCAGTACTTAGAGCTGGTATGAGGCACTTGAGATGTGATATTTTCTGTCTTGAACTTGCAGTGAAGCATGGAAGATTGAGTTCACATGAATGATTTTAACCAGCAGCAACTGAAGTGCTTCTATTAAGATGCTGTTCTATTCTCTTGACCAGCAATTGGTTTTTCACTGCTAGGGTAGATTTCAAGTTTAGTTTAAGACACATGTTCATCTACATTGGTATTCCTTAAAACATGCTATGCTGCTGTCTCCTTAAATACAATTTCCTAAAGTTCTGAGTTTAATTTTGATAGATAACATTTTCTTTTATTCTTCAGGGACTTAAAGGTAATTGTGCTGGTATGTGTAATCAAAAAGAGTGAAAAGCACAAGTGCTTAAACTTCAGATTAGAAAAACGACTTTCACTTGTGTGAACCAGCCCAGTGGGGGTGATCATGTGCAAGAAACATTTTTAGTGTTTTAGAAAATCAGTAGTGATCTAGTAGAGAGTAACCCAGAGTCTTAACTGAGCTGTGAAACAATGTAGAAATAGGTAATCCTTTAGGTAGACACAGAAAAGTTTATTGCAACTTCCCTTTTGTGATCTTGTCATGCCAAGGTAGTCATCTGCCAAGAGGGTAATGGTATGTCTCTGCCCTGTTGTGTGGAAATGACAGTACAAATTACGATTCTTGTAAAGTAATTACTTGGTTATTTTTTAGTCACGGGAAAACACTAAATCTGGGACTGATCCTGAACTTGTCAAATGAAGTCAGTGCAGCTGGGGAGGAGCAGCCTGCTGGGTTACCATTTTGGGCTATGATTAAAACCAATCAACATAATGATTGGAGCAAAGTCACTGAGTAATGCCATAGTCAACAATGATGAAACCACTGCATCAGTGTTTTCTGCATAGCCCCTAAGAGTGCTAGGACTGATTCTTGAACAGATTTGGCAATTTGATCAGTTACTGTAAACTTTACTTTTCTGACTTCATTTCCAGCCTATAAGCTTAATCATGCTTATATCATCACTGAATTATTATTTGTTTTAAACCTTGGGAAAAAATTCATGTACTAGCTTTGTCTCTAAATTGGGTTGTACTCTATTTTATACTCAGAAATTTATGACTTCTCTTACAAAGCGAATCTATAGGTAGCAAAAAAGAGAATTTGGATGCTAACTGTTAGTTTTGTAACTTGATATTGCAAACTGTGGCCATCAATTTTTAAGGAAAATGTTAGAATTTAATTTTTTAGTGATCTTTTGGTAGATAAAATATATTGGATAACTTAGCCCTGATTATAGTGCTTCCTTACATGCTTAGAAGTGCTGTCACCTTGCTTTTTAAAGAACATTATCAGTGAATTTTATTTTTAATCTGAATTTGCTTTTAAATGGCTGTAGAGTTTCATGAACACAGGAAAATAAATGTGTTTCAGCTTCAGAAACACTTTCAGTACAAAGGCAATAATGCAGGCAAGGCTTTGGAGGCTCTCTAAATTCCCACTGTCTGCCCTACTTTTTCTTCCATAATATCCTTTAGGCAGGATTTCAGTGCCATAGTTAAGTCAGTGACATTTGTTAGAGTCATATAACATCAGCTCACACTAGTGTGATTAGATAAATAGCTTCTGAGTTCAAACTAAAAGCCATTCTGTCCTCTCTATCCAAGATAGCTGCAGATACTGCACAAGGAAAAATGTCGCATATTAATGTACTAGTCTTGTGGTCAAAAATGTATTTTTCAAGTCTCTTCTTTGTACATTTGTTTTCAAGGGAAGAATATGGTTCTTTGCAAATTACTAAGCCTTACATATGCTCTTCTTTGAAGGACTTTGAGTAGCTGAGGAAAAAAAAAATCAAGTTCTTGAATCTAACATTAGTCTGAGCTAATATATGTTCTCACTGTTGGCTAATATGTTGGTTGTGAAGAAAGAATTACCATATTGAATAAGAAGCAGGCACAGTTGACAAAGTGAAGTTCAGTGATTCAGTCAAAATTCCAGATTCGTTCTGGGTTAATTGTTTTGTTGGTTTTCTTTGTCTTTATTGCAACAAAGTAGACTTCTGTAGTACATCAGCCAAAAGCAGTTTGCAGATTTAAAATATTAATTGCATATGCTATTAGGGTCGTGTTTGGAGTTGTTTCTAGTCCTTCCTTGGGTTGTTGAAAGCCAAGTTTTGTATGTAGATATAGATTTAATTTATGATGCAAAAAAATAAGTCTGTGAACTTCTCTTACTTGGATTTGTAAGTAACAGTGTCTCTCCCAGTTACTTTATGTTTATCCCTAGCATAACTTAAAATGCTTGTCAGCTCTTTTGGAAGGAAGCATGTTAAAAAGTAGTTAAAAAACAATTAAGCTGTTCTCACATCTGACTTTCCAGAACATAGGAGACTGCTCTGTGTGCGTGAGAGCAGAAGAGAAAACTCAGATAGCCTTTTAGTATCTATGTGAAATGTGGCATGAAGAAAAGAAAAACTCAAGTCAGTAATTTCATCTATGTGAAATCAGGTTGGGTTTCATGTGGAAGAAAACATACAATTAAAAAAATGCAGCAAGTTTCACCTTCTTTGTGATAACACTTGAGGTAAAACTTTTGAGCAGTAAAAATAATTTTGAGGTAAAATATTTGAGCAGTCTGGTGAAATGCCTGTTGTGTCTAGGTAGTGTTTACCTTGCTTCAACAAGGAGTGATGTAAATAGTTTCAGGAGGCTTTTTCCAGGCCTGTATTCTTGATGTTGAGCAAGGTAAGGTGGACTGTGGTATTGAAGAAGGAATACTTTCAAGTGTTGCAGCTTAAACAGCTTCCTCCTTTCTGGCTGTGTTTCAACCATTTCACCCATGGTAACATGTGAGGGCTAGGATCCTCACAAAGGCTCAAACAGGAAGAGGCCTCTATTGGCATCGTTCTGCTCTTGGGTCTTGTGTGAAGGTTTTCTACACGTGTCTGTAACACACACACACTCTGAGTGTATCCAAGGAGGATATGGAGAAACAAAGTGATCAGGATTTGTACTGGGGGGACAGTTCATTGGATCTGGAGTAGTTTGTGAACAGTATGAGCTAATCATGGTGAGACCCCTGTCCCCAATGACCCTGGGTCCTGATTTTGTGGACAGAGGCTGCAGAACGAAGGGCAAAAATGTGGCAAATCCTGTACTTGCAATGAAGCAGTAGAGGGCACCAGACAGTAAGGAGCAACTTTTTGTACAGGAGTTAGGGAGAGAACAGACTCGGAGGAAGTAGGAGCAGAAGGGAGAGACACCAGTCTTCAACATCACTCCATGCTTGGGCTTGGTTTTTTGGGAAGTTGTGTACTTCATGGATGACAAAGCACAGCTGCAACTATAAGAAAAAGGAGAACTGCTTGACATGTTTTTTTGCTTAATCAGAGAAAAACCTGAACTAGAAACTTACTGAAACGTAAACCTCTTATGTAAAATAAGTATAGCTTCCAGTATATTGTATATTTTAAAGTCAGTAAATTCAAAGATTTAAGGTTGCCTGTAATGTATCTGATGAACTGCTGTAGCAGAGTTCAGATACCTAAACTGAGGATAATACATTGAGATGTAGTTTAGTCTTTAATTCAGTCCTCATTGGCCAAAGTATCAGCACACTGTAATATGCTCATGCAATTACTTTCCATCTTCTTGTCATATTTTTAATTAAAAATTGACAACAGTGGGGGTTTTTTAAGGTAGATGAAGTATTTCATTAATGTAGATATGGTCAATCCCTCTCATATCAAAATACCCATGCTCTAGGCTTTCTAGTACAATAAGCTAGTTCTGCCATCTTCCTTTTTTTTTTCCCCCCAGACAGTGGTATGTAGCACTGTATGGGTAACTAACATGTGTTAGGCTTTGTCCGTTCAGAACAAGCTAAAAAAAAAACCCAAGTATCAATGTCATCCTTGGTTGTTTGGAAAATGACCAGTACAACCCTGATGCACTGGTAGCCTATCTGGTGAATGTTATAGTTGTTTTCTGTGAATTGCATTGCATTCCAAATTAGTTTGTTTTGTTTGTGGTCATCTCTGAATGTATGGTGAGCTTATTAATATCTTTATCTTTGTAGCAGACATGTGACTCATATTCCTGCTTGTTCTTTACTAGCTAGATCACACACAATCATGCGGAATATTCTGAGGTGGAAAGGACCCATAAGGGTCATTGATTGCAGCTCCCAAGTGAATGGCCATAGAGGGATTGAACCCACAACATTATCATTAGAACCATGCTCTAACCAACTGAGCTATGAAGATTTAATTCAGTTCTGCATATTATAGTTCCTGTTAACTTGACAAAATACACTGTGAATGCGGAGGCAAAATCACTTTTTATAGTGGGTGTTCAAAGCCCAACCAGTGTTTCTGTAAAACACTCCTGTGGTACATAAAGTAAAAGATGTTACGGGAGCCATAGGGAGATTTTAGAAGAACATAAATGCTTTTCAGATTTCCCTTTCCTTTTCATTACTGTGTGTATAAAGATAATATCCAGTTCTGGCTGGAAATGGGGAATGAAAAGGGGTCGATTTAAAATGTTGCACTGAAGCTACAAGTCAGTGCTGTAATAAAGTCAGTGGGTGAGGATAGACAGAGACTTCAGGAACAGTACTTCAAACTGAATGCCTGGAATAATATGTGATGACTGTGCACTCACCCTCCAGGCTGTACAGCATTTAGAAATGCTGAAGAACTTGTGTACCCCTGAAAAAAAAAAAAGGCAGAGAGATTTTTTGCTGTATGTTTTAGTCCTGCTGAGTCAGTTTAAGCATCTAGGTCAGGTTTCCCTACCTGCAGTTAAATTTTGTTCAGTTCTTGCATCTGACTTAAAAGCCTCTGTGATGGTTGATTGGTTTCTTCAGAACAACTTGAAATGGACTTGATGACATCTGAAATAAGCTGGTGTTCCTGGGCATGGGCTAGTACTTGACATTAAAGAAGGGAAACTCAAGAAGTTACAGCAAGAGTAGAGGAAAGGGAGGGCTGCTGTGCTGCTTTAGGAAGCATTTAGTTGTCTTCTTAGGCTTCACATCAAGTTGATGCAGGGGGAGATGCAAGATGAAAAGTGCTGTTTCTCGTCACCCATTTGCTTGGAGGCAAGACCACAGATAAAGAAACTTCTGAGGTACAGCATCTGAAGCATTTCAGTTGAGCAGATGATGCAGGTACAACTCTGAAGAATGAAGTCTCTGCTGCAAACTAGAACTGGCTCCTGACTGGCATGCTTGAAGTGTGAACAGAGCAAGTTGGGACTGTCTGCATCAGCTTATACAGACAGGCCTGAGGCAGAGCTTAGAAACAAAACATCACTTCTTCAGGAGTCTGTGTTTGTACAATCACCAGCCTCGACTGTGAGAGGCACAGGAGGAAGGTGCATGTTCACCACTTGCCAAGATGGATGCAGGCAAAAATTACAGTTGACCAAGCTGTGGAGGGCCTGGGGGGCTCCTTGCCAGGCTGTCTGCAGACACCATTAATTTAGTTTTGTGATCGCTGTCCCTGTGTATTTGTCCAACCCGGCATATATTATAGCCCAGAGCAGGAGTTTTGGAAGAATTTAAGGTGGTAATTTACAGCTAGCTGAATTTCCAGGTCCTCTCAAACCTAATGTACTGCTGGAGATTAAACCCAGCAGCTTCCTTATTTGCATGGGTGTTCTTAAGTTGTCCTCTCCTAATGAGCATAGCTTGTCACAAGGCAAACTTTAAAATTACAGCCATGAGATTAAACGGCAAATCAGTCTTCCTGTTGCATTGCTCAAATAACTTCTACACATTGTAATGGGGGAAGACATAATTAGAGCTGTAGAAATAGGGGTGCGTTGTGTTTGCTGGTTGGCAACTGTCTAAAAGATTTTTGTGTCTCTGTAATGCAAAAGAAATACCTTAAAAGCAAAACAAAAGACACCCCCAAAAAACCCTCAAACAAATCTCACACAAAATAGACCAGATTTTATTTAAGTAAAATAAGTCCTTTTTTGTTCTGCCCTAATTCTTAATGTACAATTTAGAGGAAATCCTTAACAGTGGTTGATCCATGTTAGTCTATGAAATCAGGAGTTTTTTTCCTAAACAAGAAAAACTGTTAACACAGTTGAGATGCATCAAGGATAGAGACATCTTAGCTGGAGCAGAAGCTGATGTGCAGCAGGTGAAATGGGTAATTGTGAGACAGTGAATTCTAGGTTCTGAATCCTGTGCATTGATAAAATGTTCTCCCTCTGTTGTTGGCTATCAGGTATTCCTGTTGAGAGACAGGTTGTAAAATTCAGAGTAGCAGCAACTTCTGTGGACTTCACATTTGCTTTGTAATATTAACCTATAAATTTAATTTTAGATAAGACTTTAAAGAGTGTCTTCCAGAGTGGAGAAAAGTAAAGGAAATCTGTCTGAAATCTATGTCAAGAGGGTGATCTTTACAAATTGACAAAGATTCCTTATGATCATTTAGCTCATCTTAGTTAAGTGAGGAAGATCCCAAACACATTGACTGCATTCTGGATAGAATTAATATATTCATACAGAGCAAGAGTCCAGCTTCCAAGGACAGGTTTTCTTCAATATATTACATTATAGCAGAGAACCCTTGGCAGTTAGGGGTGGGTGTGCATGCTGAAATCACTGCTCCATGGAATCACTCTTTGTGTAGCTATACGTTTATAATCATCAGAAAGTGAAATTATGCAGGATGGCACTTTAGCTATTTATCTTAGTATAAACACAGAATTCATGTTAACTGTCTAAACTTTCTAGGAAGATTTAGATCTTGGAGGTTACATCCATGAGTCTGGGACTACCCTCCCTTTCACCTGTTTTCCAGCTTTATCATAGAACAGAGTGGAAGAACCAACAGAACAGAGTGGAAGTAATTTCATATGGATTTTGCTGTCTGACATGGTCTTCGCAAATGGTTCACCAAGTGAGATTTTTAGGAACCACTAAGGTAGGGTGAAGAGTGGAATGAAAACTTACACTGCTCAGCTGAATTAGTGCAGCTCATGGTCAGGGGATGCAGAAGTACTGCTACTGCTCTTACCTGGCTCTCTTCACCTACCTAAATCTTTTGTCAAACATGTTACCTGGATTCAGACTTCAGTTTGAGCTTCTGCAACCCATGTGCTAGTCTTTAGTGGTGACTGTGTGAATAATAATGCTTATGAGCTCTTGGGATAGCTATTCAGCTAGGAATGATGCAAGGAGCCAAAAGGGGAGGAAATGATACCTGTGGCCTGTAGCTGTGCTGGGATATGCTATCAGAAAGTCCATGTCTGGCCTTCTGGCAGGTGATACAGAGACTTGGGAAAAACATCCAGCACTGACTTTGTGTTTACCAGGGGCTGTGATAGCAAAAGATTTGGGGAATACCTGCAAGCCACGAGGTACTCTATGCGGAAGATGCATCTCTGATACCTTCCTGGTCCTGTTAGTGTGTCTGGACTAGTGTTGGAGGAGAACTGGCAAACTAGCAGTAAACTTTCACTGAAGGCAAGAGTCCCTAGATTGGCCTTTTGGCCAGCAGCACTATGGTGATTTGGAAATCCTGAATCTTTCATGCACGGGCTATTGGCATTCCTAGTGATGTTTCCCAGCCCAAAACAATGCTGAGGGGAGTTATTGCAGTTATTGACAGATAGCAGGGGTTTCTGCTCTGGGATCATTACTGCCTCTTAAAGTATCCTGGAGTCATGACAGGGTCAAATGTGTGGTGTATAAGTTCTCCTGAGTTCCAGGTTGTGTGGTCTGAGTCCTTGGTCTGCTGGGTGTTGTGCTCAGTACTTACTTGCTTACCTCTGTAAAAGCAGAGACTGACACCTTCTGTAGACCAAGATCTACACGGTATTGGTCATTTTTTCCAAATTGAATCCAGTGACTGCGGAATTAAACTGCTGTATAACACAACAGCTAACAGCCTGGTGCCATTAATCTATCTGTTTTCACATGGAGCTTAGACCTATTAAGAGTTTTAAAAGTAAAAATAGGAAGCCTGCATTTTTCCATAGAAAAGTTTACACTCAGACCTGGTAGCTAAAAGGCTTGGCCTCCTTAACATGGCAAAAATATCTCATTAGTAATTTTCCCTATATTGCTGTGATAAGCCTTTATTGTTTGTGGATTAGAGGGTTTCATCAGGAACTGTGTTCTTCCAGAGATTGCCAGAAGGGTGTTGTTTGCTGTGTGAATAAGGAGAGCACTCAGTGAGTGTGGGGCATTATCAGACGTGTCCACAGATGTACACCTGAACCTCACATTAGCAGGACAGGTGCATAATCACCTTGTTGAATACACAGTTGAAATTACTACATGCTGTTGAACTGTTTGGCTTTCAGCTCCTGCAGGCGATTCAGGCTTCCTTTGAGCCTTTGTGTCGTAAAGGAAGGGCCAGTGCTTTCTCGCAGACTGTTTGGCTGCGTTGCAACAAACCTGGTTACTGATGCCCAGGCATACTTTGATTGATGCACAGATCAAATGACTGTTGGGAGTGGCTTTTGGGGTGACGTCCCACGTACAATGATGTCAGCAAAAGATTTTAAAAAATTCAGGTGTGGCATAATCTGCCAATTAAACTGATTAGTGCTCTGGCTGAGTCCTGAGAAGGAGCTCTGACTGCAGCCCTGCTTGTTGAAGTCTTTCATGTAGTGCCTTTGGCTCACCTTGTACGAGACTTTTAGCAAGTGCCTTCACTGCAGGGTGCTGTAAATTGTAGGATAGCACCCCAAGGGCTGGGTGCTAGCTCGCTTGCCATCAGGGGAAATCTGATACTTGCTCACAGATGTCCCTGACCTGACCGTGTAGAAGCTGTGACAGTGGAAGAGGTCCTGAAACTCCCGTGGGATCAAGATGGAGTGCATCGCTGCTCTGTTGGCAGAAGTGAAAGCTAGCCAGGAGGCAATGCAGGCTGGACAGAAGGCACTAAAGCATGATGTGGAAACATCTCAGAAGGAAATCAGAACGGTGTTAGCATTGCAGAGGAGCCAGCAACAGGTGAAGGAAGATCTCAAAGCAGAGGTGAAGTCTAGTCACTTGGATATAAGAACTGTGCTTGAGGAAATCCAGCGAGTAAGAGAAGAAATGGAAGCTCGATTAAATACTCAGGCTGATCTGGTGTTACTAATCAAAGAAGTGAGCACCAATTTAACATGTGTAGACAAAGCTTTCCAGAAAATGGAGGAGAGGCAAAAAGTTTTTACCAGCCTGCATCTTCCTACAAGAGAAAATGTTGAGCAAGGATTTTTCTTTGAAAAATGCTTACACCAGATGCACATGGGTTTTGAAAGACCTGTGGAAGCTAACAGTTTGGATGATGAATGTGAAAAGAAGGTGCTTGGGGGTAAGACAATTGTGACTGTAAGTGTGGGGAGAGAAGTGAGATTGTTTCTATTTGTGCTTGTCAAGAAATTTGTTTAGTCTATTTTGAATGTTTTTAAGAAATTTAATTGGTTTTAGAAATTGAATGTCTTGCTTAATTTGTAGTTAGTGTAGATACTACTACACATACCTTTCTAGTACATGATATGCAAAGGAAGGCTTTGATTTGGTTCTGCAATCAAAAAAACATGTGTTAGAGATTTTTCTGGTAATCCAGCAACAATGCACAAGATAGGGAGGCTCAGGAAACCAGTAGCACAATGCAAGCTCTGAGGCAGCCAGCCAGACAAACACTGTGTCAAGTATTGGGCAGAACCCCAGAGCCTAAATGTAACTTTATGGAACACACCCTGTGTACTGGCAGTTGTGTATTTCTTGCCTCTGAATGGCTATTAACTAGAGAAGCTATGCATGAGAAACAGTTTGCTTCACAGAGAAGCTTGGAGTGGGTCTCATGTTCTCCCCAGTGAACTGAAGACTGTGCCATCCATATAATGGTTGTTGGGGGATTGAGAGGATTTGTAGACCTTTTCCAAGATCCAAATAAAATCTTCTGTGAATGATTCAATTATCAAAAGGCTTAGTCTTTGAAAAATCACTGTTATTTTTTTCTTTACTGGTGTGAAGGGTAGAACTTTAGATGGTGATTCTGTCCAGTTACTGTACTACATGCAGTACTTGAAAATCTGATTTTCTGTCTTCCAAAACCAAGCTTTCCAACTATCAAACTTTCTAACTTACCAAGCTTTCCATTGGGTAAAGGGGTTTTTGAGCCTGCTGGAGAGGAGTCCAGAACCTGATTTAAAGGTGGAAATTGTTCTGCGTTACAAGTCTGACTGTACAGAGCTGGCAGGTGAACCAGCCCAAGTGAGAAGGGCTTGGGCTGTTAACCAATAGCGTCTTTAAATTAGACTCTGTCATTGATGTGGTGGAATCAGTAATCAAACTCATGATGCTTTTGTCTTAATGAAAGCATGGCTTTTGTTTTGACACCACAGCATGCCTTCTATACAAATCTGGAAACGATCTGTCATTGCCCAGAGGTACATAGGCCATAAATAAATATCATAGTGTCAGTGGTGTTAATCTGTAGAGGCAGTTCATGCTACAGAGGGCTCATGCTTTTCAGCATTTGAAGTGGCTGTGTATAGCACATGTCTATGATAAAATTGCCAGCAGGAATGTCCCTGAGTTTCACTTCATGCATGTTTTTCGTTCAGCTTTTTTTAGTGTAGTATCAAGGGCTGGCTTGGTTGGATGCTTGAATGAGCTTCTTGGAAAATACTTGGTGGTCTGGGCAGCAGGATAAAATCAGTGGTATGAAACTGACAAAGTGATAACGGCTGGCTGACCTCTGGAAACAAAGGATATTTGGAGCCTTTTGTCAGTTGTGGTTAGCTGTTGTACCACTGTATTTAAATGAAACTTCTTCATTAGGCAACTAACTGTGTGATGTAATTTTTCCCCAGCGTAAAAATTGTCTGCAGTTGTTCAGGTTTAACACAGCACTGTCAGCATCCTAGAGGTGGTTGTAAAACTAATTTCAAATATTCAATTAAATTATGACACTAGCACCTGTATCAGTGAATCTACCCAATACTCTTACATCAAGGATAATGCTCTAGTTCTCTATTTGTCATAAGTGGAGCATTCAGGAAGGGAGGTGGAATACATGAGAGAGTAGGAGTATGTAAGGCAGTAGGGAAGGGAAGAACTGACTCTACATGTTTATTTTCTAATCCCTGCTCTTTTTTTCCCCCCCTCTCTTCTTGATTATTATTTGTTGTGATTTTTGAAGGAGCTTCAGAAGGTAACCAGTAGTTTCCTACACAGTATTGTCCATAAGATTGGTGGAAATTTGACACGGTTGCTCTCAGATGTGAACTGGTATTTGTGTAAAAGTGTACTTAAAAGACGTTGTTACACAGTGAGAAAATAAGTGGTCATGTTAGTTAAATAGTGGTAAAAAATAACTAGAACTGGTAGCCAAGCTCGATGCTTTTGTCCTACAAATTTGTATTTTGATTTGGGTTGATACACCTTTTAATAGCTCTAATATTAAACTGCACAATGGTATGTTTCTAATTTTAACAGTCTTTAACACTCTGCGTCTCTGAGCAGAAGTGTAGGGAAGTCTCCAAGAATACAAGGGCATTTGAACATTATAAAGCATGGTATGCTGACAGTTCTCTAACTAGCAGGAAATCTTGCCCGGAGCAGATTTATCTGGAAAATTAATAGGCTCGGGAGGCACTTTATACCAGGCTCAGGAAGGCATAGACTATGTTAGTATTTTGAAATGGAAAATTATTTTCAAAGACTTTAAAAACAAATGCAGGCTGTGGAAGACTGATGTATTAATACAATAGCTGATATGTCAGTCAGACTAACATTAACTGAGAATTAAAGCTTTTGTTCCTAATACTTTCTCCAATTATGAGATTGAACCTTGCACTGCTGGGATGATTTTAGGGTAATTTGACAATCTTCAAACCAGGTGCTTGGGATTCAGAATAGATTGAGTTTATTGCTTAGTTTGTCCCCTGGTTTTTTTGTTTTGTTTTGTTTTGGTTTGGTTTTTTTTTTTTTGCATGTTCCTATCTTTCTTTTATCCAGATCTCACCTCTCAGGTTTTTTCACTCTATCATGAAGAAATCTTGTTAAGTTGAAACTGTACAAAGTAATCTGCTTAGATGTCTTCATTAAATTGCCAAGGGATGTTTATCTATTGCATCAGCCTTTTATTGCAAAATTGTTTGCTCATTCCCTTTGTGATCAAGGGGGGAAGACTGGCCCTATCTGCACAGCAGTACTGTACTCCCTTTCCAGTCTGAAGGCAGCAGAGAAACCTGAAAAGACAGTGTTTATGAGTCAAGTGCTGATTTATGTAATCTGATTTCCTCTGACGTGAGATGATTGTGTACTATAAAAACATTGAGGTTGCCACAAAACTAAGAATATTAAATCAATAATGTAATTTCAGGACTGTGAATATATATTGAAATATATTACATTTTAGAGCTTTCTTAAAGTCTTATCCTTTATCTTAAAATATCCTTATCCTCTAACCGCTAGCACTAAGAAATGCTGCAAGACCTCTAGTGAATAAAGCTCAGGCCTCAGCTGCAGAGAGGGGAGTATTTACAATTAAAATTTTAAAAGGAAGAGGAATAACAAAGGAAATGTAGAGAAAATGGTTTTGTATTCAGCAGTACTTTAGAGTGCAGGAAGTACGAATTCTATGTTGCACACTAAAGAGGACAACTCTTATGTTAGAAATAAATTACTGAATAGATAGGACAGATATCTTGCCTTTTATAAAAGTATTTTTTCAAAGCCCAGTGTGAAGAGTATGCTGAAAAGTATGCCACAGAACACATGAAGGTGAGGATGAAGTACAGAACATGGTATCCAAGTTTCTGGTGTTAGGAAATTTATAGTACTTGCTCTGTAATGCTAAAATAACCCTTTCTCCTAGTTAGTATTTCAGCAAGTGTTTGTAGAAATTTATAACTACTTTCTTTTGCACCTGTCTTTACATTTTGGTGAGATTTCAGCATGAAATGCATGTTGATTTGTTGTTGTTGTTTTCTTAGTTGACAAGGGCAAGCAGCGAAGTGCCAAGAGCTCATGCATACGGACTCAAGCTTCCACAGATGCACGTTCACCTGGCACAAAAGCAGCCGAGTTGACACAGTACAAAACAAAATGTGAGACCCAAAGTGGAATCATCCTGCAGCTGAAAAAATTCCTGACATCCAGTAACCAGAAGTTTGAAGCATTAACAGTTGTCATCCAGCACCTGCAGTCTGAGGTAAAAACTCACAGCTCATCAATTTTGGCTTTAATTGTTTGAACTCTTCTCAGCAAGGGCTTCAGAAAATATTAATATACTGATACTAAATTTTGTGTTTCTGTTCCAGTGGTTTCTGTTTTCCTGTGAAGGTTATATTTCTAGCATTAGTTGGCTAGAAAAAGAATCAAACCCATGACACCGGACTTTGTGGCCTCTGCATGCTTCACATGCTCTTTAAAAGAGTTTTTAAATGTTTGTAGTCAGAGGGTCCGTCGGGGCTGAGTAGCTTTCAAGTATGTACTTCAGGTTCTGCCCTTGTAGGAAAGAGTAGTTTCAACTGATAATCTATATGGCCTTGCTTTGTTATCTGACATTGGATGGAAGAGCATTTAGGGGTGGATATGTTTTTGAGCTACTCAGAATAAAGTCTGAGTTGTTACAGTTTAATTTATTGAATCCTGCATTGTTGATGGCATCTTAAAATTACAAATAAAAATACAGAAATGCATATGGAATTATAGAGTGGAATGACTCGAATGTGGCTTAATCTTAATTTTTCGAATCTGTTTGAAATATGTAATGACTTAATCTGTTTGATACTACACTAGAAACTGTTGATCTGCTTTGAAAACTTTTGAGAAATGGAAAATGTGAAGTCAAGGAAATTATAACAATTATGCGTTTATACTGCACAACTGATGCAGGCTTTAATTGCCATTTCTCTTGCATTTATTACTAATGTTGTAAGATTGGTATCAATTTCCTTTCAACTTTTCTGCTACATGGTGATTTTACAGTCTGTATACAAAAAAGCACTAAACTGTCTTAGTATTCTGGCAGAAATGTAACATTCTCATGGGATAATATCTGCTTGCTTTCATTTAATCTAAAAATACTGCATTTATCTCCTAGTGTGGTTCAACTCTAAGAGCAGTGGCTCTTAGCCAGTTTTCTGGGATTGGTTTGGTTGGGTTTTTTAAACTCTTGATTGAAACACCTTTCTCTGCCTAAGGAACTAGTTTGAGATCTTCAAAGCAATTTGATACAGGATTTTGGATGCCTGTCATCTAACATGATATTGTGAAATTTTAAGTGAAATTCTCACCACTAAACTTCTGCGCAATCTTCTAATTATGGTAGAATAAGCACAATGATTTTTTTCAGTAACTCTTACAATTAAATGTCTTGGCCTAGTTTTTTCTCTCCAATATTTTTTATTGCAACATTTTAAAACTCGCAAATACTTTATAAATGTCGTGTTTAGTAAGAAGCAGCCCATCATACTAATTTGCTTTTTCTAGGCTATTTTACTGGTTGCTCTAGCCTAAATGTGTGGTTTTTTGAAAGAATATTCAGGGGTTTAGTTAAGGAAAAGGTGATTTTGAAGGAGGGAAGAGAGAACTGCATGGAAGAAACTAGTGATTTTGCTCCTTATTCTTCTTTGTTAGTCTTTTTCAGATGGAAAGAAAAAATATCTCTGTCAAATTATATAAAATTAGTAATCTTGGACAGTTAAGTTTGAGCACATGAAATTGAGCTAGATATGACACACTGATGTATTTTCATGCCAATTATTGATTTTGAGATTGCTCTCTCCTTTCCTGGGGTAAGACAAATACTTGCTGAAGACTCATAGCCTTACTCTTGTGGAAGTATCACGGGGATGAGGACTCTTCTGCCATGGTGCTGTAAGGAATACTTAAGCACTACTTGTTAGTTAGCTGTGGGAAATATCCTGAAGGATTTCACTGTTCAAAGGAACACTGTGAAGAGTAGTTTTAATTTTGTTCATTTGTTTGAGTTTTTCCCTTTATGGTAAGGGATGGAGTCTGGTTTAGCTAACAATCTTAGCTACCCATAGGATTACTTGTCTGAAGTATCACATGGGGAACTCTTTAATGTAGTTTTCAAACTCTGGATAAACTCAGGGAAAAACTTAAGTATGGCTTTGACTCATGAGGTAGGTTTTCATAGGTTAACTACTGTGTAGCCAACTGAAAGTAGCCTCAGCTTCTCTGTCTTCAAAAAAAAAAAATTAAAAACCATGCTTAGCTGATTACACTAGGAACAAAGCTGTGCTTTCGTTCTTCCCACTGGACCAAGTGTGAAGTGACATGATACAGCCTAAGAAACAGCTTGATGGAACCAGAGGGAGGACCTTCTGTGGACTCCTTTGGTGCTGCTCTGTCCCTGCAGAAAGCCAATTCAGCCCTCCACTACCAGAAAGCTAAACCAGCCAAGGAGCGTTTCTTTGCCAGGTGGTGACGTGTATTGTCCTAATATTTGGTCAGAGCCAGTGTGAGGGTGAGATGGGGTGAAGGACAGGCTGCCTGGCCAAATAGAGTAAAGTACTGGAGTGAGCACTTGGGTCACTTCAAGGCTGGGCAGCCCAGCCTGAGCCTCTTGGCAAAATCTGCTGCAGCCTCTCCTGCTTTATCTCCAAAGCTGAGGTGACTGGGATATGATTTGCTGTTACATTTGTTTGGTTTTACTGTCATGTGGTTTTGGTTTTTTTTTCCCCCAAGAGTTCCCAATATATTTCTGCACAAAAGATTAAAGTTATTTCTTATGAGCTCATTTGAAGTGGAATATAGCTGCAAACAAAATCAGGACTTGCTGGCAATGCCTTCTGTCAAAACTGCAGCTAGCACATTGGAGTGAGGTTGAGAGGCTGCTGTGAAAGGGTTAAATGGGATTGAGCAATGCAGCTCTGATGTTTCTAGCTGAGCAGGAATCTATCAAAAAACCCTGAGCTCAAACCTGTTTGTTGCAAGAGTTACCTTGGAGCTGTCAATAGTAACAGCTGCTTCTGATAAAACCTTCCCACTTGATCTGTTGGTGTGTCTTTAGGGAGGGTGGGGAGGGTGTCTCTGCTTAGCTACCTTTACCAAGACTCTTCTGAGTTAAAAAATCCTAAAAGTCAGATTTCTACCTCCCAGGAGCTATTGTTGCACTGGGTTAATGCTAGATGGAACCTCTTGGCATCCAGAATATTTGATGGCAATGAACAGTGTTGCTGATGAGAACACGGAGTTTTTCCATTGTTGGACAGCTGTGTGTGTGTGCTGGCACACAGATAGGAACACATGTTAAACTGCACACTAATCACAAAAGCAAGTTGAGTCTTTCTAGAGTGCTGTGCTTCCCCTGATCCCCTGGTAATTCCTGTTACTTCATTACTACTTTCCTGTTTTGTAAGTTCAAACAAGAAACAAAAAGTGGCAGTACAGAGGAAATGGTGAAATTGGCCATTTACAATAAGCCGAGTGCCAAGGAAAGCAGTATTCCATTAACCTTCAACTACATTGAGCTCTGAAATTTGCACTACTGCATTTGAGTTCATCTTTTAACTTCCACTAGTATTAATTTTGAATGCATTGTCCCTTCAGTAAGAGATATTTTCACCAATGCTTTAAATATGTGGTTGGCATGTCTGTGATAAGTCAGGTTGGGGATGCCACTCTTGCAGCTCTCCCCTCTTGTCCGTAGCCGTTGTGTATGCTTGGGTTTCTTTAAGAAGCCAGTATAAAAAATTGCTGTGGGTCTAGTTTTACAGGCCTATCCGTGTTGAAAGTGTTTTGGGTATGTCCCCGTGCAGTGGTTCACAGTGGGAAGGAGTGGAAGTGAAGAACTGCCAGTGCTGGGGTGGCGTGGGAATGTGTGCCTGAGAGGTCTGCAGCTGTGGCTAGGAGCCAGCTGCTCTCTTGGGAAGCAAAAAACCCCAGTACATCACCAGCTGATGAGGCTGAGGCTATGGCAGCTCCTGCCTGAGCCTCTGCTTCCTGCCTCCTGAGAGGTGTTCAGCCCCTTCCCCTGCCTCAGGGCTGCCCCCGAGGCTGTGTGAGCCCTGCAACTGGGCTGTTCTAATCTCCAGCTCACTGCTGAGTATAAACTCTTACATCTTTGGGAGTGGAGGGTGATTGTTTTAGCGGTGTGGTACTGGCTTAGTTTTAAATCTAGTTTCAAATTTGTCTAAGGCAGATTTTGCTGTCAAAGGAAAGGGTAGTGTGTAATTAGAATGGCTTTGTAACTGTTCAAAGTATGAATTGATATTTCATCTTCTCATTTCAGTGCATAAACTGCTACATTCAGAACTACTACTACTAAGCTGTTTGAAAAACTTTAGATGGTAAAATGTTTACATTACCATATTTTTTTGAATATCCATTTTTATTTTTCTTGTTTAATAAATTAATCCAAATTAAGTATCTTGGTAATTCTCTGCAGATTCTGATATAGAATTGGGCTTCAAATATGTATCTGTGAAACAGGGTACTACAGAGATGAAAAGAAACTCAGTTTCACTGTTGTGCTTTTCTTGGCATGGTCATGGGAATGCTGCTATTTACTGATCAGACTTTACTTGGGAATGTTGTGGTGCCATCTTTAAGAAGTTTCCTTAGTAGGGGAAAAGGCCATTTGAGAGGGTATAGAGCCGTGACAGTAATGTGTGGGTAACACTAATTGTGGATGTGACACAGGAAACAACATGAGGAATATGCTAGAAATGGTGTGACTGAGCAGGCTTCAGCATTTCTAGGTGGAAATGGAAATTAACCATTAGTATATGATCTCTTGTAACTGGCATTTCCTGACATGTGCATGACTGTAAGAGTCAAGATGCTAGTTTCCTTGGGAATTTAGCAGTTTAAAATTTTTTTTTCCATTTCAGAATACATGAACACATCTATCAGAAATGTTTGACCTGGCCTTTGTGGAAGTTCAGCAGAAAATGTTTGTTTATCAAATGAGAAGTGCATATCTAGGTTAAGGGGTAGAAGTACACATTGCATCACTAGACTCCAAGAGTTTTGGAATAGTCATCTTTTGACCTATATGTCCTGTTGTTTAGAGCAGCTGTCTTTGAGGAAAACTTTTAGTTTTGATTTTCTAGAACTTAACATCAAACTTGTCCAGTTTTCTTTAGAATTTTCATACCAGTGTATCTGGCTTCCCAAAATATGGACATAACTTTTTATGAGAGAGAATAAGGATATGTAATTGAGATAATTTTTGTGCTTATTTAAAAAAAAAAAAAAGGAAAAAAAAAGAAAAATCAGAGGTCGATATGTAATATCCTGATTTTGAGGAATGCAAATGTTTTCTGTTTTGTAACAGAGAGTATTTGAGTAATACCACAGTAGTTTCCCTTTGTAGAGAAGACCTAGGCTCTGGAAGCCTGTGTCTCATGGGTGGCAGTTGGAAAGCAAGGAAGTTTCAGATGATTCTCAATGTCTCTATAAACCATGGTATGAATGAACAAGAATGTTTTGGCAACAGATTGAAAATTTGTGAGCTCTAACATCCAGAAGAACATTTTAATCCATTAATTACTCTGAAACTAGGCTCTGATGGAAATAATCTTTTAGAAGATGTGTCAGTTACGCAATTTAAATGGTACACCTGCGTGTTCAGAATGGGTTACAGCTGAAGAGAATTGGGAGTCCTGTCCTATAGCTACTCCTAGCAAAAGGTGTTTTGGAAAAAGACGCCTTTGATGAAACAAACTTGATGTTTCAGGCAACCAGTGCTGCTTTCCACAAAGATCCTGATTTTCATGACTACCTCGTTATTTCTTGTAATTTTTTTTTTTTTTTCAAGAAGCTGAAGAATTAATGACAGGAGCAAAATAGAGGTATCTATTGCAAAATTTAAGGGAGCAGTTAGTAGAAGAAAGAGAGCAGCATGTTTCAATCTTGTTTCCTTCTTGATTTGTACTACCTTTTCAAGTGAAATTCCAAACAGTCTTAAAAATGAAATTAATAGTGCATATAATGCTCAAGGATAGGCTCTTATTAAAACATTTTGAATAACTTTATATTGGTAATAACTGTTTTATAGATGTGAGAAAAACAGTGACAGTATAACTTGTCAAAGTTACAAGGTATCTGGTGGCTACTGTGTCATTCAGATGAGTTCAACTGAGACAGAAAGCTTTAACAAAATGGTGAGAAATAAGTAATCAGATGAGGTAAACTTAGTTTTTATGAGATTGGAGTTTCTACAGGGAAGGAAGGAGTCATTCTGTGTGAGAAGTAAGAACTAATGTCAGCATTCAGAAACTACAAAGAAGCTTAAAGTAGTTGTAAAGTAGCAAACAGGCTGTTACAGAGAAGTATAATTAAATAGCCCATATTATTACATCTGGACCTATCTTTGCAGGGCTATTGCATGAAGGTGGGCATGACTTCTAAACTGGAAAAAAAGATCCCTGCAAGCGAGCCTAAGATCCTATGTAAAGCTTGCAAAAGCATAAAGAGCCCGCAAGTAAACGTGTTAAATACATAGTGACTCATAGGAATCCTGTTTGGCTGGTTCTCTGCTGTAGTGTTTTCTGCCTTAGTGTTTCATACACTAAACATCAGGGAAAAAACCATCTGATTCTCCATAGACTTACCTAGTAGATAAAAGAAGTAAAATATTAAAAATTGCAGTAAATCTCTATCAGCTAATCATGTAAATGCTGCATTCTGATTCTTAATTCTGCTTGATGTATGTCAAGGTGAAAACTGATGGCTTATTTCATGTGGTAAGAAGGCAGTGCATAACACAAATAAGGCCAAGAGTAAATGAGAAGTATTCATTTTACTATATATTTATTGATTTGAGAGGGTTAATGACATTTTTATTTTATCACAGTAATAGTCTGCTGCTCCTTTCAAAAATATGCATGGAGTGGAGTGTAAATCCTGTTTGTTGTGCTGCTTCCTTGGCTCATGTCTTTAGCTTGCTTTTGCATTGGGTGGTGCAGAGGAACTGACACTGCAAGGGGGTGTTAAATGAGGTATGGAGTAGGTGAGTTTATAAGAAATCAATTTCTAAAATTGCTAATATCTAATGAGACGACTTACCTAGAGGACTGGATTTTGCTAGGAAAGAAGGGACAGGGACAGGTAGAAATACTGTGGTATAAGGACCAAAATCCTCAAGTCAAATGTCAAACTACAAAGCGGATATGAATGGCCCTTTTGTTGTCCCTTCCTAATTACCTCAAGGCTATAGCTGGTGACACAGGAGTGACTGGAGTTTATGCAAAGATGTGACTCAATTTCTACACTACAGCCAATGATGGTGATCATGTTTTTATGACTGGAGCAGCACAAGGATGGAGTAGACATAAATATCTAATGCTTTGTACCCAAGAGGAATATCTCCTTGGATGAGAAAGACATCCTGTTGACAACTGAGACTGTACCAGTATTTAAAAATATTTAAATTATGATGGTTTTTTCCATATAACCTCAGCACATCTTCAGTAGGGTGTAACCATACATGTTCCAGAACTGCTTGCAAATTTACTAATTTACTAAGTTTTTTACATGCTCAGCATTTCTCTCTAAGTTTAATTTTAGGAGTAAGTGCTTGTGGTTTGTTTTGACAGTAAATGGCTTATAAAAACCAGACTCTTCTTTCCAAGAATAGAATTAATTTGGCCCTGTGTATGATAGTAAAACACATTTAAGTGCTTCCGTTCGTTGCATCGATGAATTAGTTTCATGCACTCTGAACAAATTTTATCTACTCTGTTATAATAAAATGCTTTTTGAAAAGAGCACTGTGATGCTTTTATATTTAACACTTAATTTTCTGCTCCTTTAAGTTGTGAGTCTTGAAAGTAGTTGTTTGTGAAGTGTATTGCTGATGGAAACTAGAAGGCTGATTAGAGCCTTCCCAGAGATGTTCCCACCTGCCAGTTACACCAGTGAGAGGTTCAGTCGCTGCGCTTTGCCTGAGACCCGGAGCTGCCCGTCCTGTCTGCACACTGCAGAGGGCTTGGTACTGGCACTGTCAGAGCCCTTCACCTTCCCTGGGCAGGAACCACGTTGCATCCTAGCACTGAGATTAACATTCCAGAATGGCTGCTCCATTTGTGTCATGGGAAAATTGCCACAACACAGCCTGATTCCCTGGGGTGAATCAGTGGCCTCACAGTGAGTTGTGTCTCTTTCTTCACAATGCACCAGTGCTTTGCGGTTTTTGGTTGCAGCAATCTTTAATGCTTCTTCTGAATCTGTTACTGGGGTACACTAGGCAATTGTGGCAGGTGGCTTATCACATAGATGTCAGTCTGATATAGCTGCTTGAAATTTAAAAAGCAACAATTACTGTATTTTGGTGTGCAAATGTGAACTTTTCATTATTGGTTCTTGTGAATTTTTCTTTCTTTAGTACAGCTCCAGAAGAGTACATATTTGTTTCCCAAAGGAATTTGCTTGTTTAAAATGTGAACTGTGATGTTTGGATAATTACTACCAGATTGGGCAATGTTAGCTTATTTGGGGACACATACTCGAAACCTGTTTTCTGCCATGATTTGCTTTTTTATATTGAGTAACTGTTGAAGGACTTGCAGCTCTTATCATGGATTAAAAACTTAAAAAAAGTGATTAGAACTTTTTGACCAGGCACAGCCTGTGGCTCTGAAAGCCCTGATTTGCAGGTAGAGCATGGGGTTCCCACACCAGCATCACCACACCTGGCCAGGAGCAGGAGCGTGCTGGGAAACCTGGCATAGTTGCACATCCTCACAAGGAAATACAAAGTTGCTAGTTTGCTGTAAAACTTCATGCTCTTGTATTTGTGGTCTGCAAAGTTGCTGTGGCATACTCAAGGAATGCCCACCTATTCTAGCTTGAGAACTGCTCAGAACCTGATGTCTTGGAGGTAACTTGGTTCTGTCTTACGTGAAGATTTGGTACAGGTATGTAGCCAGGAAGGCTGTTTGTTTGTGTGCTTGGTACAAATATCCCTCTTGCTCATTCTGGAATGTGAACTTTTGTAGAGCTTCCTGCTTTAAAAGCAGAGCAATGGAAACTGTTCAGACAGTGATATGTCCTCACCCTTGTTTGTATCTAAAATGACCCTAGGCTGGTCTGTTTGAATCTCAAGCTGTAGCAAAAACAGCTAGTTGCCAGGAAAAATACTCTTAAGCCTGTAATTGGGCTGCATAACTGCCAACAAAACAAACATGAATGACAAACTTCGTAATTTATTCCATTCCTGACTTGGTAGTTTTTGTAATCTTGAAGCTGTGGTGTTCTTTAACCTTCTACCTTGGGCCTCACCTTCTCAAGTGTCTTTGGTGTGGGGCATATGTCTGCCTAAACTTGTCAAATTTTCAAAATGTGAAGGGTTTTTTAACTGGCTGATTTTCCTCAGAACAAGAAATGTCCAGGTCTCCCTCATTATGCTGAGAACTTTTTTGTAGCACTCAATGGCAAAGGCTCACCACTCTTATATTGCCTGTAGCAAATCTTTTATCCCTAAACTCTGTTCTTGTTCTTTCCTGTAGCTTCCATATTTATGGTAGTGGGGAGTTTTGGTTAAAGTGCAACCTATAATAGATTCTTTGTAAAAAAGAAAAAAATAGGTACCAAATAATCTACCTGATCTTTACATAAATTGATAAATTGTACCAGAAGAAATTGTAAAGGGGTACGAAGATCCTTCATGAGCCTCTGACAACTAAATGAGGATGATCTTTATTGCTGGATTTATCTGGATAACAATGCCAAAATTGCTCAATCCTGTATGCTCCAACTTGGTTCTGCTCTTCCAATTTCTGGTACTGATTTTTCAACTAGAATCTTGTTAAGCATAAAACAGAAGGTTGCTGGATATTCTAGCCCAAAGCTTATGCATACCTGTCTTTAAATTAAATACTAAAGATAGGCCCTTACTAGATTATTCAAGTGCTTTTGTAATTTTACTGCATTTAGATTTCAGGTTTTGGAAACTATAAAGTTTTCTTGGGGAAACCCCCATACCTGCAGCTTCAGTTCTTTCAGAACTTAGATAAAAGTGTACTAAGTTAACTGCTAGTCAGTCTGACTACTTTAGGTGGCTGTTTAATCATATGAACAACTTGGTCTTCTTATTTTAGCCTGGCAGTTTGTTTCTGAAGGTATTTGTGAGCAGGAGGTGATGATACAAATCCATCTGGATTGCTCGGATTTGTTAAACTATGAATGGGCAAGCTGAACTGAGGCAACAGTTTAAACAACACCAGTAAAAAACAACAGGGCTTAGGAGCAGCGAGAAACATGAAGAAGATTACAAAGGCAGTGTTACTCGATTTCATTTTGGATTTTTAGTCTTAGCCTCTCGTTAGTCCTTAGTATGTGCTGATCTTGCGTGCCCTTGTTGCATCAAATTTCTTTAACTGAAAGCAAATACAAAATGTGTGGACCACAAAGAAGCCTGTTTGGAAGCCCTAAATTAAAAGGTTAGCATGTCCAAAAGTTCTGCAGCATGGTACAGCCACTAGGGAGGATTTGAGATCCTTTACTGACAAAGTGCGCTGGAAAAAAGCAGGTTGTGTCCCAGTGTGTAAAGATGCAGCTCAAATAACTCACTGTAGCATTCCCATTTTCATCATCAGATGCTGTGTCCATAGTGGGAGCACTGGCATTGAACTGGAGTGAGATGACTCATCTCTCCCTTCTGAGAGAGGCAGGGAAGAGCAGGGCAAGTCCTTTTAATAACTGAGCTCTCTGCTCTCCTGAGAATTTACTGTGGAGGTGAGGCGTGGTGTTCAATCTTAGCCCACTGACACTGTAAAAAGCCTCTAAGTGCTTAATATAAAACGGCAATACAGCTGCTTAATAGCCCTACCGAAGTGCAAAGTGTCCAAAGAATTGTTAAGACTGCTTAAATTGAGTGATTAAAGGGGAATCTTTCTCATACAATGTCAAAAATACAAATATTTCTACTAAAGGGCTGGCATTTTCTTCTAACCAGCCTTTACAGCTGCATAATAATTTCCTGAAACTTGCAATGAGCTTGAATTCAGCAATTTCCTGAAACTTGAAATGAGCACGTAGCATAAAAATTACTCATTTTGATTAATCTTGTGTCAGACCTTAATACATGACTGGGTTTTGGGTGCTTACTCTTTCTAGTTTTTCTTAAGAATGGTGTATTTTACTGGTTTATTTGTTCTGCAGGCATGCAGTGAGTATTCCCTGCCTCCAGGATGGGCTGCTCTTAAGATGCAAGCCTTTGGTCAGGCTGCAGTGAGAGTGAGCAAGGGCAAAGGGGGAGTTTGGTGTAAAGGTGAGGTTTTCCCTGGGGAGAACCAGCTGTAGATGTGGCTTGACCAGTCTGCAAATTCATTTACTGTGCTTAGTTGCGGACAAGTGCGTGGATTGGCCACTGGTTTTTGTTTTTTGTTTTTTTTTTTCTTTTCCCTCATGTATCCTCGCTAAAGGAAAAGCATGCAAAGTGAGTTTCAAGCTGTTTGCATGCACTGGGGCTGTTGAACATAAGCCTGGGCATTGACAGCAAAAAGCTGCTGTATCTGTGGCTCTCCCATTCAGTTTAGGCCTCCTGTGGCTTATTTTTGCATCAACAAAGTGTGAAAGAGGCGTACAGCAAGCTCGAAACAGCTAAAAATAAGCTCGGTTATCTGCAGAGAAGGGCAGCGTTCCCTCGGTGATCCCGGCTGCCGTCGGAGCAAGTGGAGATCGATCGATCTAATGTCTGGGCTCGCCTTGCATAAAAGAAGGGCTGTGGCTTTAAGTAATCGCTGGCTGCTTGTGCCAATTGCGGGAGCTGCAGTATCTGCCGCTGTCGGGAGCGCCGGGCGCGGACGCAGGATAACCTGCGGAGGCAAGGTCCAGCCTTGACGCTCGGCCCCGGCCAGACCTGCCCGGCTCGGTGGTGCCGCCGCCGCCCGCGCGTCGCCGATGAGGGCCGGGGGGCCGAGCGGGGGGCTGCCGGCGCTGGAAGATGGGCTGCTCTAGCAGCAAGCTGTGCCTCTATTCTCAGTGTGCTGCAGCAAGGGTAATGAGTGCTTGTTTCGCAGGGAGCCGGCCGGGAGCGGTGAAGCGCCGTGCCAGGCGGGCGCGTGGACCTTGTCACCTCCGCGCGTGGCGTGAGGCGGGGAGCGCCGGGCCGCGGAGCGCTGTGCCCGCGCTGCGCCCCTGGGCCACAGCGGCCTGGCCGGCCGCGCCTCCTGCCCGGGGCACTGCTCCTGGGCGAAGCAGGGAGATGGGTGCTTCTGCTTTGTTTGATCTGTTCGCACCTGCCTTGTGAATTTCTCCGTATAAGAAACACCATCTATCTTAACATTAGGAGCTGAGAGCGGCAGGGTGGGTTGTATTCAACTTTGAACAGGGCTGCGCCTTTTCTTCATGGAAGACTAAGCATTTAGCAAAGTTGATGGTTTTCTGTTTGAGTAAGCTTAAGATAAATATTTAATGCATGCCTCTTTCACATATACACTATACTTCTGTGCCCTTGACATCTACTGCTTGATTTGTTCTGGAGGCTTATGTTGCTACACCCACCATAAAATATATAATTAATTGCTGCAAAGTAGGATTTCAATTGCAGAGCTGTCCTGGAAAAAGCTGTTCTTTGTTTTAAAATATAACTTCCTTAACAACAGAAGAACATCTGTGTATATTGTAATAGCTGAACTGTTATCCTAAATGAGTCATATCTTGGCTTCTTGCTCTTGTTTTTCCTACAGAACACATGGAAGTTAATTATTGGAAGGTGCCCTGCTCAGACCACTAGTAACCAAACGTTTGGGGTTTTTTGTTCTTTTTTCTGCAGAGGGAGGAAGCACTGAAGCAGCGGAAAGAGTTATCTCAAGAACTAGTTAACCTTCGAGGAGAACTAGGTAAGAATTTATTTTTGCATTCATCATGAGAACAGAAATGCAGCAAAGCAGATCTGCAGAAGGCAGATGCCCTGGTACTGTAATGGCAGTCATTTAATTCCCTGACTGAATTCCGCTCAGATGCTTTAAGTGCTGCGGAGCCCTGACAGCGTGACCCCAGGTTCACGGAATTCCTGGCACTGATCTGACTGCGCCTTGCGGGGCCTCCTTACAAAACGTCTCTGATGACCAGAGCACTCACTTCTGAAAAATGGGAGGATGGCTGACAGCATACATACTTTTTGTTTGATCCCTAAATCATTTGTGTGCTGTCTTCTAGAGATTCGCTGGCAAAAAATTAATAGACCTGTAAAACATACTATGCAAAATCTGCATTTTTGCCTTGGTGACCTGTAGGTGAATGAGTGTAAAATTAAAAGAAGGAAATGCTTTCAGGCTGATGAGATTAAATCTTTGAACTCATCCTAATGGATGGCTATAACATGAAATTGAGCTATTATGTGCAGGGGCTGGTTTTGCCAACTTTGAAGCTTGATTTAACTGCATTTAGTGGTAGCTCCATGTAATGTATTTGAACTTAGCAGATGTTCCAGGCAGGTCTCAGTAGGGGCTGGCTTTGAAAGAGCCTGGCCTTTCCCTGCCTTTGCATCCCTCTGTCCTCCTTGTGCCAGCATTGCTGCAGGGGCAGCCATGCCCCCACTGATGCAGTGAGCTGCCTGGGGACCTAAGCCAGCTGAGACTATTGCCTGGTAGTGCTGTTTTGCCGAAGCTGCCTGCCCTGACTTCAGTATGTGACTGAAGGAATCCTGGGACCAGAGCAGAGCAAAGGGAGGGAGTAGCAGGGTGCAAGGTCGCATCCCTCATCAGCTGCAACTGATGTTCTATTACCCTAAAGTGACAACAGGACTAGAGTTTTAATGTGGAAAAGGTCTTCTTGCATCATTAAAAAGTTGTGTTATAAACTTTATAAACCAGATTTCTTTTTATTTATGTACTTAATGTGATTCTCTGAGCAACCCCATTTGTTTACCCCAAGAAAACTACTTCAGAAGGATTACTATCAGAGCAAAAAAGTCTCCTTCTCTAGGCTTGTATCTTCAATATTATTTTTCCTTATCAGCCTAGATACTATGTTTATCACTTACTTAAAAAGGGAAAGTTCTGCTTAGATGGGTTGACCAAAAGCTGGCCAACACTTTTGCCATTACTACATTTGAGGGTTTTGGTGGAGTTCAGGTTTTGAATGCTTAGCTCTTTGTAAGGATGCCTCATGCTTAAATGAGCTTTCCATAAACTTGTTATCTTCCTGCTTTGATCAGCAGCCTGCTGAGCTCATAAATGAGACTCCCATTGCTGGCATGTGCCATTCAGTAGGTTGATAACTAGAAAAAACTTCAGATGCAACTGTGCCTGATGGATCTGTGACACCCGAGTGCCCAGAGCTCTCAGACAGGGATGCTGGCTGATGTGCTGCTGGATGACATCATCATCTGCTCCCCTCACGGAGCTGACCTTCCTGGGTCAGTTCTGCAGGAGCATCTGAATGGCAGCCTGAGGCTCGCTTCCTTTGTAAGGTTTCCAGACCATGGTTTCATGAAGCATTTATTTATCTTTATGCAGCTCCTTTGTCTTAACCACGTCACATGTCTAGCCTGTCTGTACTGCTCTCCTCAGCATGTAAAGGGAGTGGATTTAATTACAGAAATGAAAAACTATCCAGGTCTTCAATTCTATCTAGCTTTAAAAAGAACTTGGTTTGGGTTGGTTTTTTTTTGAAGTTAAATTAATAATTTGTTGACAAGGTGTGAGGCATTCTTAAAACTGTAGCTTTAGCGGAAAATAATCTGCTTAAATACAAACCTGCTAATCAGCTTTCTGTTGACTCTGTTAAATGGATACAGCTGAACTTAAGTTTTCCATAGACTGTTTTGACGTAAGTACTGTGGATTTTCATTCACAGTATGATCTAAGCATACGTTTGCTGGGAAAGTTAAAAGCAGTTTGAGTCTTATTTTGGTCATGTAGATGTTTTGTGGAGTCCCAGCTGCCATGTTTTTAATGACTGTTGGTTTGCAGTTTGGGGACAGGCAGTCTGAAAAGAGGAACCAGGTGTGCACAGCCCAGTGGAGACTGTTCCCTGCATGCTGCTGAGTTTGAGTTTCCTGAAGCTTGTGCAGTTTAGACTTCTCAGTTTCTTACTTTGAAGTTTAACTGTGCACGTTTCCAACCTCCTTGATTTACCTTGCAAGACCGAATTGACTTGCTGTCAGATAGTCTGTTTTGCTGGATTATTGTGTCTGACCATTTCTACCAAAATGCCTTTTTGTTTAATGGTTTAAATATGCGTTCCTGTCTAGAATGTGACTGTGCCAGCCAGGGGGTGATGGTTACCAGACAATGCTTTCTGCTCTCAGTAGCTGGAAACACGTGCAAGGATTAGCAGTGATAGGTGTTTGGGGCTGGGCTTTTCCAAAGGGGGATCAAATTCAGTAACAGTTGGGTTCTGAACTTGGAATTCCTTAAAATCTCCAGCTACTGGTTTACTGATACTGGTTTAAATGAAAGCCCTGTAGTTCCGGGAGCCTGAATCAGCTAAGCATGTCTTGCTTGTCAACTGTTTCTCTTCTTAAGATGCAAGCTAGTGCGTAAACTTCTAGTTACCTGTTTAATTATGTAAGTAGAAATTGCAAGGGCTGCATATTTCTTAAGAACTATGAAACTATTCCTCTAAATCAATTGCACTCCAAATTGTTTCAGGGCCTCCTTGCAACCATGCTGGATGTGATCCAGCTGAGTACTGCTACAAAATAGCAGGTGCAAAGTTGACTCAGCCGGCCCAACCTTGGCCCGTTGCGCATTTCCATTCCTGAGGCTTTCTCCATGACCTGGAGAGGCCTGTGTTGTACCCTGGACAGGCAGCCAAATGCCAAACCCCTCTCTCTCACCTCCAGCTGCTGCATGGCAATCGATAAACTGTATTTCCTTCAGAATACCTTCATGTTCTTTTTTATTACTAAATTATCTTCAAGATGCTTTGGAAGTTCAGATAGAAGAGACTGTTGTGTTCTACAGTGAATGTGATTTGGTTTTCAGGTTAAGGTGATCCGTAACAATACTTAATTATAGGTAGATGCTTCTTTCACTTATTTGAGACAGGGCCTGACTTGCCAGTCTTCATAGACTTGCCTATTTGCCTGCTTGAACACTGTCACTTGTAGTGTTTGCAGCATAGGGGATGTGAATTTACTTCCCAGCAGAGAATTGAGGGTTTCACATTATTTATTCAATCATGTCTGCTTAAATGTTGCTTAAAGCAGGCTTTTTTGGCTACCTGCCTTGTCTAACTTCCCCAAGAAGAAAAATATGCAATGTGGTTTAATGTCCTGTATAATTAGTCTCATTATGGAAGTAACACCATGAGAAACCTGGTCATAAACTTGAAAGCATGTTTGGGTAGAAGAATTTTCAATATTGAGAATCTGCCAATACCATGAATTAATTACTATATAGATATAAAAATATATATTGTACAGGGAACGAAGTGAGCCTGTCTGTAGCAGACTTACTGGTTAAGTGAACATACAGCTTGCAGTGTGAAATACAAGGTTTGAGCAATTAAATGTTAGCGCATTGTAATATCACGTAGTACTAAATACTTGGGCTTTTTTTGTGGTAATTATCCCCATTTCACATCCCCCACGCCTATTAAAATGCTGACAATTTACTGTCCTAGTGAACTCTGATTTAGAATTTCAGACAGTCTAACGCCTTTTCGTAAATCATAACTGGGTCAGTGAGTGACTTGGACAATTTTATGAAGATAACTACTGTTTGCAAACCATTTAATTCAGGGTTCAAAAAATCCATTGTATTTTATCTTAGAGCTATGGTTATGGTAGCTTTTAGGGAAATATAAGTTGAAAAATGTTTAGTCTAAGCAGTTTAGCCATAAGGGCTGTATTGGATAATGGTTTAATAATTAGAACAAGAAAAAAAGTGAAAGGAGATGCTGCACAATTGTAAGGTCTTATCTCTTGGCTACTTTTAGTGAAAATACAAAATAGCTTTTTTGGAGATACAAAAGCAACTTTTGTAGTCCTCTCCTTCAGCTGCAGCCACTGTTGCTGTGGTTTGGATGTGCTGCTGTTTGCGCCGTGCAGGGAGTTGCTGTTTGCCTGGTTCTCCATGCTGCTCTTGCAAGCATTTGTTTTATGATTTTGGCACTTAAAAAGCTTCATAGTGAAATACGCAAGATGCAAGTGGATGATGGTAACTGCTACAAATAAAGAGAAATTTTACATGTCAAAACCAGCATTTCTGCTCTGAAGATTTGCTGTTACCAAATGTCAGAAACTTTCCATGATTTCTGAAGGTCATGGTTGGGCCCAAAAGAACCCGGCTCTTCATTTATAATTTGAGGTGTTTAGAAGCCTAAAAACACAGATTAATCTTGCTCTGTGCTGTACGGATACCGGGAGAGACAGTTGGGAAGAGAGGCTATAAAAAATAAATTAATGGCTATGCTATATGAATACAGAAGTAAAAAGATTGCTTCTGGCTGCCAAGTATAGCATTCCATATGCATTATCCTGAAAACTGTTTAGTGTCACAGGTAGAATTGAGCAAACTTCACAGACAAACAAATAGTGCATCTTTTCATCTCTCTAGCTTGATTTTTCCCTGAAATGCTGTTGGACAATTTGTTTCCTGTTGGGTTTTTTTTTGCTCAAGGTTTGTGGTCTAAAGATGTGGAATTGTGGAGAAAAGTAATTCAAGAAGGGAAAGGAAACACAGTAGTAGTGTACAAAAGCTCTGAAGTATGCACTTCAGGTATCTCTGAAGTGGATGAGAAGTTGAAATAGATTTATGTGTTTGCTACTGGAAGAGCACATGTTCCAGTTACAAATTTTTCTTCAAAGTTTAGCATGAGTTCAGTGAGAATACTCTTCAGTTGAGCAGCAATCAAGTTTGGTTAGTCAGTGGTTAAATGGCCAAATTAAGGAATTTGGGACAAATCATGAAAAAGGCAACTTTCTTTTAAAAAAGCAGAGCAGTTGTAAAATACATGATTCATTCTGCAGAGGGATAGGACTAAGCAAAATACTTGCTGCACACATTTCAATCTCAAGTATTTAGACAAGCTTTGGTTTGTGGGACATCTCATAATTTCAAATTAACAATTCTATAGTTGGTGTTTTTCCTGAAGTCAGGAAAAACCATGGTCAGTTTCCTGCACCACCATGATACTGGGAGCTCACTGGTTGTGTAGGAGTTCTGCTTCTTGTTTCGATGGCAGGGACATAAGTCAGGCTTGTGATCTGCAAGGAAGCGTTGCAGCCTCCAGGTTTGTGGAGGCCAGAGTTACCTTTACGGTAACAACTTTTAACTGCTAGTCCAAGTTTCAAAAGTTTTTTGTTTGCCTTTGTAACATTAGTCCTCTCATAAATCTGAGTTGCAAACTGCCTGAAGGGGAACTGATGCGTCTGTTTTCTTTAACAAAGGCGTGGTTTGCTATTTGCTTTTTTTCTGAAGTGCTTTGCATCATCTGAAGTTCTGCGTGCTGACATTTAAAGATAAGGCAATGATAGGCAGCAAATTCTTCTGGCTAACTGGAGGCAAATGAATAGCTCTGGCCTTGCAAATAATGAATTTCATGCCTCTTCCTCTGTTGGTTATAAACAAAGTGAATCATTTGAAGCATTTTGCTGCAGTTACCTCAACTGAGCCATGCAAGTTGCCTGCCTCTCAGCTATGCCCTTACACTGCTGTAGAAGGTCAGCTCCATCTGCATGTGATTGGCTGTGTAATACCTCCATTTGGCTTGCTGCCTGGTTCTTGGCATTGTAATATAATATCACCTAACAATGGTGTTACCTCTTCTCCAAAAGTGTGGCAATGCAGAGTACAGATATATTCAATAACTTTGTGCCACTCCAGTGTGGTAGTAGTGTGAAAGCTAATTTATTTTTTTTCCTTTCCCCAAGGGAGCAGTTGTTAGAGAAGTTTCTGAAACTAATTGAGATAGGGGAGCAAAAACTTCTTTTGGTGCTGCTGCAGAAAGTAGCAAAAACTGTGAAATCTGCTTGAATTGCAGAGTGTTGTGGTAGGTTTCAGTTGAGCCTCTATTGCATCGTTGCCAGTCAGAGAATGAAGAGCTTGGCCTAAATCTGTCCAGATCAGCAAATCTTTTGCACAGACCCAGCATAGCTAAGCTTGTTGTTAAGCCTAATTCAGGTAGACACACATGTAGATTGATTTCTGTGCAGTACCGCTCACTCTCTTAACACTTTCTAGTTTCACTGAAGGTTCCAAGTGATGGTAGCAGGGCCAAGACTCTTTACAGTTGCCCTCAAGAGAGTGCAGGTATCATCCATCAAGTTACTCACATGCTTTTAATGAGTTATAGCAAAGAAGAGTGAAACGTGTAACTTGAAGCACTCTGCTGGGGCAGGCTGCTTTCCCTTCAGCTGACCCATTACTACTTTGGGAGTCAGTCCCTGAGGATACTGTAATTTATTTATCTTAAGGTTCAAACACTGTTGTGATGAGAATTTCCCGTACTGCCTGCACAAAAATCCTTGCCTCTTCCCATGCTTTTACATAGAGTTTATATTTACACTGTTCAGGCAGTGTGCCAGTCTGCTGTAAACTGCATGCATGCATGACTTCTCCTGCCTTTGAGGATCAAGTTAACATTTTAGTTGATTTTTCTCTTAAACAGCCACTCATCTGACTAATTTATTTTAAACCATAGCACTAGAGTCTGTATGGAACCGGTTTTGCAGTGACCACACACTTGGGTTAGAGATGCTGTTTCACCTTGCTTCCAGGCTTTGGGTGCAGCTGGAACCGCATAAGACATTTGCTGCAGTCATATTAACAGTAGGAGGATGACTCCTCCTATTCACGCCTGGCTGGCTGGACTTGGGAACGCTAAATTTCGAACTCAAAAATGCAAGTTGCTAACTTCTGTTTTGCCTTTCAAGCAGCTGCAAATATGGGGAGACAAACTGAGGCAGCCTTCTTAGCAGACCTGTGTTAATGCAGATTTGAAGAGAATTGCACAGCATTTCTGTTTTCTTAATACTCTGCACTTTTTGCCTAAAATCATTCTCTGTCTGGCATATTTAAATATCTCAGGCATAAACACATGAGAGAACCTTTCAGATTGGCAGATCTGTATCAGATCCATGTCAGGCTAGAATTACTTCTTTGCTGTATATCTGAGTATGGTATTATTAAACATACAGTTTTCAGGAAATTAGGACTTTCAAATTTAGCTAAGTGGTTTATATGTCAAAAAGGGAAGGACTCTGACAAATATTCTACTGAATGGGATCAAATAAGGTAAAGTAGCAAATGCAATTAATTTTTTTATTGGAGCTCTTCAGTGTCTCTCATGAGACATTCCTCCTTCCATGTCATGTCAATCTGTCACACTTGTGCTTTTTATGTGGGCTCCTGGCTTAGCTGGATTCAATTAATTGTCAGCCTAAGAAACATGGAATTTGATATTTTTGTGAAGATCTTTTTATGTGTCCTTGGAGGCACCCATTTTATAGATAAATCATATTTGTCTTTGTATATAATCATGTTGCTGTGTAATGTGTTCACTGTTTTTAATACCTATAAATGAAGATGTGACTTTTGTATTGAACTTGATCCAGTTCCTTTCTTTTTCTTTTCTTTTTTCTTTTGACATCTTCAGTAACCACTTCTGCAGCTTGTGAGAAATTGGAAAGAGACAGGAATGAACTGCAAGTTGCTTATGAAGGGTATTTGCAGAAGTTAAACCAGAAACATAATGATGACTTAGCTGAGGTGGAGGAGAAGCTTAAACAGTTTTACACTGCAGAGTGTGAGAAACTCCGAAGTGTCTGCATTGAGGAAGCTGAAAAGTACAAAGCCCAACTCCAGGAGCAGGTTTGTAACACTCAAAGTAGAAAAGTTCTTTAGCAACTGCTTTCTGCTACAAATGAGCCTTCAGAGAATCCTGGGGTTTGCTAATTACAGTTATTTAAAGTGAAATTCCACTTCATTGCAGCAATAAAAATACTACCACATTAAGCTGTACAGATCTTAAGCTTATGTTTAAAGGTGGTGGAGATTGGTTGTGTTCTGCCAGCTGAAGTTATTTCTAGGGCTCCATGGGATATTTGAGTCAGCTTGAGTTTTAAGATTTCTAGAAACACACCTGCCCTCTGACCTTGCTTTGCGACTCCATGTGTGAGAGATGCACACATTTTCCTGTTGGTAGTGGTAAACTGTAAGGCATCATTTTCATTTATTAAGTCTTGCACATGTCTTAGCTTCTACTTTTGAATCCTGCTAGACCATTTTAAATGTCCTTGACATAGTGCATGAAGCCATTGAAACAATGCTTTAAACAAGGGTTAAGTTGATATATGTAAGGGGACAAAAATCGTGTTGTCATATTGCAGGTGGACAATTTAAATACCACACATGAAAGCTTTAAGCTGGAACTTGAAAACAGACACTCAGAAAAAGTAGAGGAGCTGAAAAAGGAGTATGAATCCTCTTTTTCAGGCAAGTATTTTGTATTTAAGTACATATGCTATAGTACTGCTAGTCACAAACAAAAGTATGCAGGTGTTTTGATCGTTATGTCCACTTCACTGTTCTTTGTGGCAAGCTCTTTTTAAAAACACTGGCTGAATTCCTTCCGTTGGAACTGACAAGTCTTATTTTACATACAGCAAAAACCATGATCTCATTGTAGTTGAATGAATCTTTATAAACAGTTTGAGTAAAAGTGACTTTTTCTTGAAGACAGCTGAATTGCCCTCAAAATCTCAAGTGACTGAATAATTCCTCCCACCCCCTAGTTCTGTAAGGAGCACCTCAAAAGTGAAAATGAGGAGGAGTGGGGTTATGTGCTTTCCATAACAACATGGATGTATTAAGAAATATTATACACTGTGTACTGTACACTGTGGCAGAGGTGTTTTTCAGGGAGGGGGTGGTGACATGCTCAGGTTTAAAGGACATTGCATCTTAATGATTTAAGGGATGATGATTTTCATCCTCCTTCCAACTCCACTTGATAGCTATGTTTTCAGTGATACTTTTTTGTCTTGAAGACTGGTCATGCTTCTATTGCTTACAAAGAGCAAACTCCTCTACATGGCATCCAAAGCAGGAAAATAATTTTTTTAGAAGTTTGTGGAAGACACAATTCCAATTTTTGCTGTGTTTATTTCCATAAACTCAACTTTTGTCAGACGTGACCTGTGCTTAATAAGTCCATTTGTTGTATCTGGATGAATACTTTCAAAACTGACCGGCTGTCCGCTAATGAAATGGATATGTGAGGGGACAGTCAGCAAATCTGAAGCGAGAATAAATCTGATACTTCATAAATGCTTTGCATCAGTTAATGATAAATGTTCTGTGTTGCCATCAACTGTATCTCTGCATATATTTGTAGGCTGGCTCTTCATGCTATTTTTTTCCAAAAGAATTTTCATGTCTTATGTGGTATTAAAAATCTGCAAATGTAATTTGTTTTAGAGCTCAAGAGTACCCATGAATCTGAAAGGAAGACGCTTGAAGATTCCTTTAAAGAGAAGCAGGAGTTGCTGGAGGTTTGTTAAGGGCTGGATTCATTGCAACAGTTTAAAACTTGAAAAGCAGTTTGGAGATGTGCACTGAAGTCTTGGCCTAATGATACAATATATTTACATTTCAGAAAAAAATCGATGAACTAAGAAGTGAAAACAACTCTCTGAGTGAGAAGCTGAAATTAGAAGAACAAAAACAAATAGCCAAAGAAAAAGCCAATCTTGTAAGTCTTGATCTTCCAAAGTAATGTGGATGAACAGATCTTGCCTGGGTTTATTTTGTTGCATAATGCAAAAAATTTGCAATGAAGCCTGATAGGGGTCCCATACTTAGTAATACATTTTTGTAAATGGCTCATCTGCCAGAAGTTTTTCGCAAGCACTGTGATGCTGTGTATTAACTTTACCATTATAATTCTATAAAGCTGTTGAGTATCTAAGTCAGGGGTGTAAATAATAGCTAAGCTAAATTGAAGACCCGTATGTGCACAGGAGTTGTACCATAGCATTTTTCTGGACTATCAGTAACCATTGTACCAGTGCTATGATCAGTGTGGGCTTGCATCACTACTGCAGAGCCCATTTCTAATGCATTTATTCAAACGTTGATTCTTACTTTTTGCTGATTTATCCTTCAAAGAAACTTTTTTTTTGTCCTGCCTTTCTTCCCAAGGCTGCTGTTGCCTCTGATGCTCATGTGATAGAAATGTGTTCTGAGAGAGGGTTTTTTTATGCACTGGGTGGGGAGTTAGACACAAACATGCTTATCTTTCTTGTTACCCAGAAGTAAATGGAATACCAGTAGTATTGTTTATTCCACAAAGAGAAATTCCATGCTTAAAGACTCACTTAGGATGCCTCTAGTGGAAGTTGACCTAGTTTTCACTGGAATTCGTTTTGTATTGTTTTCTCTTATTGCATATTCTAGTGGCAGGACAGAGCGGCCACAAGAAGAATCTGCAACCACAGTATGTTGCTGTGGCAGCGGGAGTTTGAGCTGTAATTCCACAGGCACCCTCAGATGTTGCTTAAATTAAAGGAGCAATGGTCAAGTGCCTTTACATACCTGCAAATGTGCTTTGTGCTTTCCTGGCAGCATAAGATGCATGATAAGCTTGAGACTTCTCTTTGGAAAAGCACCGGTTTGACTCAGCATACTCTTCTGTACTAAACACAAATTCTGCAGTAGCAGAATTCCCAACAGCCCTTTGAAGAGAGAGATGTATTTCCACCTCTCTGGTATAATTTAGACAGTGTCACTTGATATTCCCAGTTTTTTTGCTAAAAACTTATGTTTGCCTTTCAGTCTTTTTATTTGGCTGTGTGTTCTCCTCTGACTAGCTAATGTGGGGGCTCAGACTTAACTTTAAAAACACATTTTAAGACCATTGGACTTGAGGAGGGAAAGAATATAAATGGAATATTGAACATACTGTAACACATTTAAACTTTTCAGGATTGCTTTTCCTGTTAGCTCCTAGATTCCATGTTAAAGTCACAAAACAAGAACAAATTGTCCGCTGCCTTCACTGAGGCAGCACAGCATGCTTCACCCTCACACAGACTTCTCAAAAGAAGTTAAACAAGAACCACTACTGCAACAGGCCTTAAAAACAAGCAGGAGAATGAACTGTGTAGGTGATGGAGCCCCAGGACTTGACATGCCCTGGCCCTGTGCTTCTGGGACCACACCCCGCAAGACTGCAGGCCTTGCCCTCCTGTCCTGTCCGAGGTTTCTGGTGTGGCAGTGAAGCTGTTACTCAGTGCGGTGCACCTGTGTTCTTACCCAAATGCACGAAAACAAGTTTTGTTTGATTTTGAAGATAAACTTAGTTACACAACATGCTTAATCATTGATTGAGTTCAACTCATGTTCCATTCTCACTACCTGGAAATGGACTAGGACTTGCTTTATTTTCCCTTTTTTTGGCTGTGACTGCCTTGAAATGCAGAGAAGGTGTTTTACTCTGCAGTGTTTGAATGGTTTCTTACTTTGGAAAACAAGTCCTTGAGGCAACCACATCTTACCCTGCTCTGGTCTCCACCTGCTCTCCCTTCCACCTCCCAGAAAACAATACAAAAAGGAAAAATAAAGTCCTAACTTGCTATATTGTAGATAAGTTATGGATGTGCACCAGTGCAAGATTTATATGTATAATTGCATTTTCAGGCTTTAGAAGAACGTAAAGCTGAAAATTTTCTGCTTTTGAGCCAGCTACCATTAGACTCAAACCAGGGAAGATAAGCTACAGTCAAGTTCAGAACTTAAAACTTCTGGTGCTTTTTTGAACTATTCCAGTGCCTGAAAACTCTTCAAATGTTTACTCTAATTATCTCTTGGGATGGGTTATGAGTAATATGAAATAAATTTTGGAACTCCTAGCCTTAAGGCCTTTGGGCACTCCTGCAAAACAAGTTTTGCTGTGACAGCATTCATTCCTTCCTTTGATTCACAAGGGTTTTTCATGTCTGTGCATTAAATGTTTTCTGAACAACTTCTGATGAAGCAACTACAACTGTCCACCTACCCTGAAGGACAAACAAAAACTAAGGAGAAAGTGATATCAGACCTTGTTACATATTCTAGTGTTTGACTTGATTTTGCTTAGAACAAGTAACTCGTTACTGTAATTATTTCCTTGTTTTTTCTGAATAGCCAAGAAACATTTAAATTATTCCTGAAATTCAGGGCACTAAGCAAACTCTCTGGCAATCTTTCAGAAAAACCCACAGATTATGTACCTGGAACAGGAACTGGAAAGTTTGAAAGCAGTGCTGGAGATCAAGAATGAGAAACTCCATCAGCAGGATATAAAGCTAATGAAGATGGAAAAGCTGGTGAGCATTCTTTGGGGTCTGGCAGGCTGGGGCTGTGTCTCTGACTTGTGTTCCTATAACGAACTTGGGCTGAACAGACTTACATGCAAGAATTAATATTTTTCGTTTAAAAGGAAACAGGAATTCACGACAGGACATGCTCACGTTGCAGGTACAGTTTGGGATATATGTCATTAGGTGAGAAGAATGACCCGATGCTATAAATGACCTTTTAACATCTTAAGACAACTACTGGTTTGCATAACCTATTGCTATGTTAGTACAGATTATCTGGTAACCTCTTCCCCTAAAGAGCAAAATCCTTACCTGCTACATTGCTCAAGTGGTACGGAAGATAGATTGCAGTGTCAGAAAAACATTAGGAGGGAAATGATCCCAATTTAACAAGAAGGGATCAAATATGAAATGGAATAAGTCTTGATTAGCTTAGGCCAATCATTTTAGCTGTTAAGCTACTTGTTTAGCTGCGTGACTTCCTGACCTTTGTGTAATTCCACATGAAAAGTCAATTTTGGAGGCAGGACTCATAATCTGTTAGCATGCTCTTGTGACAGGACAGGGTCCTTCTGCTGGGTGGGGCCTTTGAACACTGTTGTAACACTTGCTTAATCAAGACTTTAATGAGGAAGTATAGAAAGAGGTTTGGATACAAAGGAACACATTGATGTCAGTTGTTCAGTATTGTGCAGCAGTGTATGTTACCCTAGTCTGCAATTACTTGCAAATTGCTAGCAAACCTTTATCTTTTCCAACAGATATTGCACCGTGCAACCACTTAATCAGTTTTTCCTTTAATTTTTTTAATTTCCTCCAGCAGTGATGAGGAATCAGAAGAGCAATAGGGAAAGCTGTTTACTCAGGGAAACTCTTGAATTTGTCGTGTTATTTCTAGACTGTCTTCTGTCTAGAAAGGCGCTACAGGGTCTAAAACTGCCCATCGCTGGCAGAAATGACTGGAGTGTGCTGGTTAACAGTAGATCCCTTACCCAGTCCTCCTTGTTGGCATCTAATAAGCACAAGTGGCCAAGTGCCAGTGTTATGCAAGGATAAGTTAAGTAGGATGTTTTTGTAGGATGTTTTTGTGTGTACTGTAACAAACTCTGCAAACTCCAGATTGCCAACATCTCTGACAGCTCAGTCAGAATCTTGATGAGTGCACATATGGGTTTTATTTCAAATTGTGACCTTCTTTCCAAGGTGGAGAACAACACAATCTTAATGGATAAATTAAAGAAAGTTCAGCAAGAAAATGAAGAATTAAAAGCTCGGATGGACAAACACATGGAGCTTTCAAGGTGAAAAATATCTGTGGACATTTAGACGCCTTTAATCAGGGGGAAGGGGTTCCTGTGACAAGAACAAAAATTCTCTTGAAGTATTGGTGAATGCAATTTTTAGTACTCTGTGAAAGAACACATCCATTTCTTCCCCTCTTGTATCTCTACAAATGTGCATTCCTTTGTACAGGTAACAAGCAGGAACAGTTTGAAGGGTGATAAAGGTTTAGTATGTTCTTCAGCACTCCAATATTTTAGGGAAGAAAAAGGAACTCAGAAATACCATCATACAAAGACTGACCTTTTTAAGTACTACTGGCTTGTAAGCTAGACTTAGGTCGTACTTATAACCACTTCAGCGAGTTATTTCTCCCCAGTTTAGATTAGTGTGGTTTATTTAGCAATAACAGTAATATTTAACATCAGTAAAACAGGTCTGAGCTCCTCCTAGCAGCTGCTTAAATGGATGGCAAGACTCTTCCAGTGTGAAGGAAGCTGTAGCTTCTATGTTGAGCTGAGCCTACAACAAGACCCAAAGGCTCCAGCACAGCCATTTAAAAGCACCTGGTGTTTTAAGCCTCACTTTTCAGATGCTTTTTCTGGTCCTTAGGGATGTTTCCTACTGGGACTTTCTCCTGCTTTCTGCAAGCTACCAGTTTAACTATAGCTAGGATGAGAACATGCTCAGTCCTCCTATTAAAACTGGAATTCAGTTGTGAGCCAAGCAAAGGCCTATGCACTTTCACACCTTTCTTTAAGTTTTAATACTGTAGCCTCCAAGTTGGGTTATGTGTTCTGATGTACATCTTCCATTTGCAGGCAACTTTCTACAGAGCAAGCTGTTTTACAGGAGTCACTGGAGAAAGAATCAAAAGTAAACAAACGCCTGTCAATGGAAAATGAAGAACTTTTGTGGAAGTTGCACAATGGTGACCTATGCAGCCCTAGAAAACTGTCTCCCAGTTCTTCATCTGTGCCTCTTCAGTCCCCACGAAATTCTGGTAACTTCTCTAGTCCTGCAGTGTCACCAAGATGACATCTCTTGAGAGAAAGAGGGGCCTGCATTTCATTTCTGATCTGCAGAACCTTTCCTAACTTTAATCACAGGAGCAAGAGCTATATTAGCCGCCTATGACAACTAAACATAACTGGAAACCATGTGTTGCAAAAACAGCGATAGGAGACTGTGAATATGGGAGTAAGACATTCACTCCTCCCAAAAAGACTTATGACCTCTATGGACATCGTTGCACAAAGCACTTACAGAGCAAGAAAAGACTTGTTTGTTGCCTTTTCACCTAACCATAAGAAGAAGCTCAGGGGCTTGGAGATAAAGATCACAACCTTTATAATATGTTCCTTATCACCGACACTTTTTTAAGGCTGTGTGTGTGCGTGTGCGTGTGCCGTGGATGGAGTGGGTGTAACACACTGTGCGTGTGTCTAATGCTGCCTTCTTTGCTGTGTACGTAATAAAGGATAAAAGCTGAAGACTATACATTGACATGTACTTCCTTATACTGCTCTCAGTATGCATGCTTAACAGAGTACCCTTGCCTGGGAATGAGGAGAAACTGCCACTGGTACTCTAAGGTAATTTCCTTCATCATTCTGGCTGGTAAATAATGCCATGAAGACCTCTGTCAACTGACTCATTAGTGTCTTGGCCAACCTGAGTATGCAACTTTGAATTAATTTTGAAACCAAATTGAATTGCAGCCATATTTTGCATGGGTTCTTGGTTTCATGTCCATGCACAACTCTGTCTTTTATGAGGAGAACTTTTTTTTCAGGGTGCAATGGATTTTGGATTTCAAGTCAACATGGTTGTAGTCAGAACCACAGTAGCCCTCAAGGTCAGAAGTTCTTAGCTGAGTTGCAAGTTTAGAAGCCTAGACCTAGCATCTTACCTGCTGAAAAGGAAGCACTGATTTCCCCAAAATAGCATGTCTGTTCCTGAGAACAAACAAGATGTAGATTTGAAAGCCAAAGAGAAATGCAATAATTGTAACTAGGTGCATTCTTAATTCAGTTCTCAAGAAGATTAAGTAATTTGTGAATTCCAGTGTAGCTGGTGACACACCTTGCCTTTTTAAGCATTAGCATTTGTATTAACTTTCCTCAGGGCTGGCTAAATTCACCTGAGGATGAGGTGGTATCTGTGTATTTTATCTTGCTAATTCTGCCATACTTTTTCTCTCAGACTGCAGGATATTGGTGTTTTGACAGTTTATCAGGTGAAAAATCCTGTTCCGGAGATTCTGTAGAGTAGGGGAAAAATTTGTCCTGGCTGCTGGAACTGGAGGATGAGAGTGTCAGCATTTCTGGAAATATCACATGCTGAGTTTCGGCTTCAACAGGGTAATTGGATAGCCTTGCTCCACCCTTGATCAGACCAGTTTAAGATGACTGCTCTGTACCTACTAAAACAGGTTCAGCTTCAGATTAGTCTTAGAAAATACTACTGATGCTTACAGTAGCTTGGGCTTCACAGTAGGGCCATGACATTGTTACACTGCTGGTTAGCTAATGCTGGTAGCTGGCTGAGTTTCCCTGTCTTTTTCAGTAGCTTGGGGACAGGAATCAAGGGCATGGGAAAGCATTTAGGGAACTCAGCTGGAGAACCACTTCAAAGTATTTTACCTACGACTTGCAAAATCTTGGCTAATAATGAGGAACACAGACATAGAAACAATGCTGTTAACAGTGCTCATACAGTAAGAAAATTTGTGATATATTTAAACTTGTGATTGACTGTTTCATCATTAAATTTACTTAAACCTCTCATAATGTACAAGTCAAGGGTGCCATTTCTATGGAACATTATGCTTTCTTTTAATCCTTTTTAGGGCACTGTACATACCACTTATTAGTGGTGTCAGTACTCAAAATGTTTACTAGGAGATTCAAATTTAACTATGAAAATCCTATGTTGGCTACAATTTGGCTTTAAGTATGTCTCAGAACATTCTTACTTTCTGTGGTCAAACAGATTTGATTGCATGTATTTGAGCTGAATGCTTTACAATAAATATTTTGTACCGACTGAAGGATTTTTCTCCTGCTTATGTTAGTCAAAGGATCTTTAAACTGAGGAACATTTTTCCATTTACTAAAAACTCTTGGTATCTGCTCAGCACAGCAAAACAGCAATGGTGAAGCTTCATGGCACAAATTATTAGTGTTCAGCTACTCCTTAGAAAATTTCCGCTTGTTCCTCCAATTAGATATGTGGGTAGAAGATATATGGATAGGGTAGGTACCTCCCTACCTATGGGTAGGCAGGAGATAGATGGACCTTGCTTGTGATTCTTCAGAACATTCTGCGTGTAAGAAAAGCCCCAGTTAGAGGTTAGCAGTGTAACAGGTCCTGTCCCAAGGACACTTACCTAGCCACCCCTAAGAACTTTATTACTTCAGTTGCAGTGTTATGCCTCGAGTAAAACATACAAGCAGAGTGCACACAAATGTTTGAAGGTTGAATATGGCATAGCCTTTCCTGTAGCAAGAGCAGGGAAAGCTTTTCCAGGCTACGCTACAGAAAAGTAAGTATGGCATAGCAGATAATATAAAGACTGTTAATTTGTTGATAATTTACCTCCACAGTACAAGTGACTCTTCATGTCTAAACTGCTTGCAAGTAGACTCTTTCATGCTTTTATGAAGAAATGAAGACTGCTTGTATGTAGAAATCAGATTACAGAAATACCTGTTTAGTGTTTGTCCTGTTAGTCTCAACCAATTAAATAATTCTGCTAATCTGTAAATACTGTTTCAATGTTTTTCTCTCTTTGAGTATTAGTATTTCAAGCTTTAACTTAGGTGCCACGTGTTAGTAAATACTTTGTTCAATCCAGTAACTTCTACATATTTGGGGTTTTTTTCTTTAGACTAAGGTTTCTTTCAGGAAAAGCTAGATACCTGCTCGTCATCATAAGCCAAAGGTCAAGCAGTTTTCTTCAAACACCCAACTTCACTCAGTTCCAACTCTAATGACAGGTTTCAGAGGAAGCTATGGTGAATTTAACAGCTGTACCACATGGTTTGTTGCCATTCAAACTATTCCTAGTATGGTTCACCTTCAATGCTTTTCTCTAAAGGTCATTGCATGAGTTGCACTGTATTTTTTATAAAATTTCAGGTGAATCATTTCCTTGAGCTAACTAAAGACTTGATGTTTCTCATTGCTAACAGCAAAGACACTTCCATGTAAACTGGTGTCATGCAATTCATGTATGAAATTCCTTCTAGACAGTAACCAACCACTGATCTTGTCTGACAGCCAGGAAATCATTTAGGGCTGAGCTGCAGCTAAAAGGTCATCATAAAGTTGGGATAACCACTGAACCCTGAAGAAAAAAATACCTTCTGACCATTGCTGCTGCCTTAGAAGAGCAGTGACACAGGTATGGAAATGCACTGGCAGCTTTAGGCATGTAACTTTGACAAGTCACTTAAATTTTATTTCCCAGGCTTCATTCTCTTCCCCTGTCACTGTTCATTTAGATGGAAATGTGCAATTAACTGCATCAAGGTTACATCAGCTCTGCCCAAGAGGCTTTTGGTAAAATAAAAACTGTGTAAAATACATAGTAAAAGAATTTTCATTGTTTTCAATTACAAGAATTATTTTCATTCTTGGTGGGAAGACAAGGACAGAAAGGAGGGACAGGATGTGACACCCACCAAAACTCTTCCTCAGAGGCACTGCTTCTGTATCAGTCTTGAGAGCTGCACGTGATGGTTAGGCATAACCATTACACCCCGGGGAATACTCAAGCAATGGATTTACATCCTCCTGCCAAACTGTCATCAAGGAAGTGATGCCTCCACTGTGCTGTTGAACAAGGGTGGGCAGGTGACATGATCTCCCACTTCCCAGATACTTTGAGAAGGAAATCAATTGTTGAATTACAGGCTCAAATGCACTTTGAAATTCAAAAAGCTGGCACAACTCCTTTAGTTCAAAGGGAAAGACACTGTTCTGAGGAATGAAAATGCTAAAAAGGAATTAACACATTGCACAGCCTCATCTAGAAGGTCAAAGATTGTTAATTTGGTCAGAATTAAAAAAAAAACCACCCACATGATACACAGACATTTTTTCTCTAAAAAAATAGTACAAAAACCCCATTTAGGTATTACTATGAAATCGTATAACCTACTTAGTCCTTTGGATTACAGTGTAATGTTCTTGATGATACATTTTAACAGATTAACCTTGCCTCTTACACCTTCAAAGTTAGTTCTACTGCATACTGTTTTAATTTTTCTTTAAGATATCTTATGTTCCGAGGCCAGAGATAAAAAAATTTCCTGGGAAATGTTCTCCATGTAGCCTATTACATGAGACCTGCATGGAACCATTTCAGTCTTTACCATGGGTATTTCTCTTATCAGTTAAATTGGTTTAGGTACCTGCATGCCGAAGAAAAAGCTGTAATTCAGCAAGCTTGTTTAATGTTTTCATTAGCTACACTACTAATCAGATCATTGACTTTATTGGGAAGCTGCCATTTTTACATTAGCACTTAGAGCTGTCACTATTCCAAACAGTGCTGTACACATCTGCTCAAGGGTCTGAGTGAGCTGGAGCACAGGGCTACTTCAGGCCTTCAGCAGAAGAAAGTTTTAGGAATTCCAGTCAAACGCAGGCTGAAACAGAGGGAAGTGTGCGACCAAGGGGCCAGTTCCTGCTTTGCTTCCTTGTGTGTTCACAATAGCTGGTTTTCACTTGCCTTGTAAGTAACATGGCTTGTATTGAATGTTTTTTTGTCATTTCACTACTAAGGAGTAGATTTGTATTTTAAGTTCCAGCCCACATAAAGTTGGTGCTTGAGACTAAGAAAAAAAAACCAAACATTGCCAAAATGTCCAACAATGTTGTTATCAAGTTCTTATCTTCTCCTCTGGCAAATTCTTTCTTTGTACTGGTAACTGAACCCAGGGTGAGAAAAACAGTGGCTTATTTATCCAGGTATAGTTCTGTGTAAACAAAAATATCTTTCTTTCCTTTTCTCCTAAGTAAATTAATGCAATGAAGTTGAACCTGTTATAACCTAAGAAGAAATTCTGCTGTAAAACTGAACATGATTCTAATGTTTGCTTTTTTGCCTTTTTTTTGTTCTGTAAATGGTAATATATAAATAAACGCAGGTTTTACCTTTAACAACCATAATTTTCTACATAATTTACTAAACATAACACCAGACATCTAAAGAGGAGTGAACTATTAAGTAAGCTACATATTGTAAGGGTGTAAGAATGCAACAACATAAGGAAAATCGAGCATACCCAACTACTTACAAGTCTCTGGAGATATTAAATATATGTTAAGGTCCTAGAGGGTATTCATCTTCACCAGGAGAGAAAATTTTGTGATTGTCTTTACCACACATATGAAAGTGAGCACACACACATTTATGTTTTCATAATGTTCGGAAATTTAATTATTCTTGCAAAATAAACAACTGCTATTGGCTAACTTTGTTACAAGGCTTTTTTAGTTTGCTTTTTTGTTGTTGTTGTTTTAAACGTGTACAGTACTCTTAATGTTAAAACTGCACGTTCCACACAGCGGGCTGACCTCATGCAAGAGTCTGAGGGAAAGACCATATGCAAAGGAAAGCCCAAAGAGCACCTGTTTCTAAATATGCACACACCCTAGGCATGTTCAGACTTACACTTTAATGCTTCATTGTAGTTTCATTAACTCACAACCCACTACTGCTGGACAGAGAGAACTCTGTTGTGGCCTGTCAGGCTAGTCGACATGAAATGCATTGACATATAAAAGAAACAGTGGGAGAAAAGCTACGTTTAAACATTAATAAGGAAAATTAATGGCTATAATGTCAAATAACATACAGGTCAGTCCACAACCAGAAGTCTTTTCTATCACTTCAGTTCAACTTTGGTAGCGACTGTTGTTTCTCCTTGTAGGTTCTGAGCTATACAAACATAGTTTCCCACATCTGTGTCTTCAAAATCCTCCACAAGAAGAACACTCTTTGAGATTCTTGTAGTATGGCCAATTCCTCTGTTTATCAATCTCCAGAAGTTTTGAATAATCACAGGCCTTCCGGACTGTTAACAAAACAAAACAAAAACAACCCACCCACATAAAATAGGTGATTCCACAAAGTGTATTTAGTGACACCACCCCACCACCTTGAAGGAAGAGGTTGGAGAGGACGAGCCTGTATCCAAAAGTCAGCCCTAAGTAAGGGAACTGAAGGTGTCTGGCAGTGGCAGCAACATTCCTGCATTAAATATTGATGTACCAATAAGCTATGCCAAATAAGGATCATGCAGTGGCTCTTCCACTCCAAGCACGGGTACTGGGCTTGCCAAAGCTCTGCCTTGGAGCCTGTGCGTGAGCTCAGTTTTAGGCCACCTACTGATCAAATAGGTGAGGAGGCCTGGGGGAGGTGTCAAGATAGATGTGTGAGCTCATTTTCAGACTTCAAGCATGTCTCAAAAAGAAGGCAGCAGTGGCATGAGGTAGCTGACAGAGCTTTCATTCTCTTTTAGCATAGTCAATAGCTGTAAGTCACATGTTGAAAGCTAATTCCTCCTCTAGTTTTAGAAAACACTACATCAGATAACGTAGAAACAAACAGTAACAATACTCAAATACTTCTGAGTTAATCTTCACATTTTGCTTTCCAAAATGTGTATGTAACTTCAAAGCCAAAAATACAAGTCCCCCATGTTTATATAAAAAATGCTTTTTCGTAGTTTTTGTTGTTGTTGTTGGTTTGGTTTTTGTTTGGGGTTTTTGTTTGGTTTTTTTTGTTTTGTTTTGGTTCGGAGTTTTTTTGTTATTAAATAAAAAGTGCTTTTTTCAAAATTCTATTAGGCAGTTCTCTAATGGACTGGTTATGAGGTCACACTGTCTGTCTGGCACCTCAGGAGGTCACAAAATACTGAGTAAGAGAAATTGGCCCAATGATAGACTAAGGCAGTCTCTTCTTCCAAAATCCAGCAGCTGCTAGTCAGCACACTGGCTTCTGCTATACCAACAACTGGGATAAAGATATAAAAATGCAAGAGAAAGGTTTCTGTGTGGAAACCATCTTCCCTTGCCTCATGACATAGATGGATTAACCACGTACCAATATGAATGCTACAAGCCTTAAGCTAGATGTAGCAATAGGATAAGTTAGACACTTATGCAGAGTCAAAGCTACAATCTCACACTTGCAAAATGACCAGTACAAAGGCAGCTCTCAGTCTTCCTGAAACTTAGGGATGAGTCACAGTGCAGTAACAGGGAATGCCTAGGAAGTGGCAGGCATTACCAGCTATAGAAAAAAAAAACCCATAAAGGTTCTTGGCAGTTATAAATTTAATAGAAATTCTTAAATGTTTAAAAGCAATTAAGCCACTTAGCAAAGCACTACCTCCTGTTCCAAGCCTGAAAATTAAGTGCTACCTACAATCAAGCAATATTGCACACTTCATTCAAGTATATGTTACTTCTTAAATATAGCAAGTGGAACATCCTTGACCCTACTGAAAGTGAAGGTAAAGGCTGTGCAAGGTGGACCCTGTTTACCTGGTTAGGCTCTTGCTAGTCCATTTTCCCTGAAACTAACTGCCTGCTTTGAAGCCTGTTGCATGGAATCAGATTAAGGGTGGATCTGTATGCATTCACAGCAGGTGAATGAGCAAATGCAATTGTCAGGGAGTGGCAAGGGGAAAAAGGAAAAAAAATCAACTGAGTGGATAAAAAGCAGAAGGAGAGGCTAATGACTGCTGAGACAAAATGAGGGTCTCTACAATGCACCATACCTACTGACAAGCAGAGATTGATGTGCTGCTTCTGCTCAGGAATCAGGCAGTAGGTGAGAGCCCAGCTATGGGCTGGGACAAAACCATCCCTGAGCTCCCAGCACTGAAAGCAGCATGAATTTGGAAACATCCAGTGAATCTTAGAACAACTTCAGTCCTTTTTCTTGCATAAAAGGTCTGTACGACCAGCACCACTGATGGTCCTGTCTCTTCTCCTTCCATCCCACCTTTTTTCTTTGCAGTATGTGAATGCTCTCAATAAATGTTAAGTTCTCCAACAAGCATGCAGTGCTTCTACTCTGACATTTACTTGATCCTTTTGTTGGGGGGGCAGAAACCCAAACACAACTCTCCCCTCTCTATCCCCAGGCACAGCTGGAGCTGAGATAGTTTACCCTAGTGGATAAGCACACAGGCAGGCCACAGGCCAAAGCCTCTCTCACCCCCGCAGGTGGGTGCAGTGAGAGGGTGTGGTCCTCTGTTGACAGCCCATGTGCCCTGCACTGCAGCTCTAGTATCCACAGCAAACAAGGGAGATAACCTGCATGCTTTAGCTGGTTATATTCAATCAGTGCTAGAGAGGTGTAAACATGCACATGCCAGCATGCATCAGGTGCAGTAAAACCACTGGGAGCAGCTGGGCCAATAACAGCCAGCAAACCAGGCTGGGGGCAGCCTGGGAAAGATGCAAAACTAGGGTGGATACTAACAAGATGAAGAGTTTTGGAAGGCCAAGCTGGGTCTAGAATGATTAAAAAATGAGCTCCTGCTGTAACAGGTGAGGGTGGTTAGAGGGAAAAGAGAAGAGACCTTCAGTGGTGCTACTCAGATACATCTTATTTTGTGCAAGCGACCACAGATTCACATTGTGTTTCCTGTGGATTCTTTCAGATAAGGCTGGGCAGAAGCAGATTCTGCTTCAGGATATGGGCAAGCTTAAAAACTCTGTGCTGGGATAATTCATGCACCCAAGCCATGGAGAAAGAAGGGATATCAAATGCAGAGGCATTACTGGGGCCTTGTGGCTTGCCCTAGGACAGTCTCCTGACGCTGGTTGGCTTTGACCCTGTCTGAGGCTTTCTTTGGAAATGCTGCCAGAGGCCAAGGATCTCTGGAATGGAAATCTGATGGAGGAGTGAGCTTTGCTGAATTTGATTTTTACTAACAGGGCTCTCCAGCTTCATCCCTGTGTGACTTGTCAGGGAAATTCTCAGGGAAAGACAGGCTGAAGTTGAAAGGGGACATGCTGCCTCCTCCTGCCAGCATGCCTGAACTGGCAAGAGCATTCAAAACACTGCCTTTGTGAAGAACAAACCGTTTCAGGCAGGGCATTCACCTCTTACCTCTCGCCCTGGATACTGCCACCTGAAGTTCACATCCACATCTGGCTCCCCAAGGACTGTGCAGACGACATGAACTCTGTCACTGAGTCCGGCTCTACTGGATGACACAGCAATTGTGGTTGAGGGTGGGCCCTTGGGAACTGAGACAGTGTTCAGAAACGAAAAATTAGCTGCTAAAGTTAAATACACTGATAAAATTGAGACTCAGTTTTTGACTCAGTCTGCTTAATGCAACAGGTGTTTTACACCTGCAACTTTCCCCTCTAAACTGGGAAATTTGCTGGAATTTAAACCTGATAAATGTTTTATCACATGTACTTTTGATCAAGGTTTTAAAACTCTCGTTACACTACTTATTTCACTTTCTAAAAATTATTTTCCTAGTGTCAGCAGAAGAGTCAATTTAAGCACAGAGAAAACTGCACTTTACCTTCCACATAGAGTAGGTGATATTTGATGGAAATCTGAGGTGCTCCCTGTGACTCTGCTTTGCAGTAGACAATACCTTTATGATCAGAAGTAGGGTGCTGGAAGACAAAACCCTTCTTTGCATCATAAATAATATCAGTTCCATCTGTTTCAATTTCTTCTGCTGGAAATTCCCTGTGAAGAGTCACTTTTGCTGAAGGAGTAGTAACACGGCACGGGACGACTGCAGGTTTATCTGGGTTCAGGTAGACAATCTCAAAATAACTGGGAGTAGGTACAAAAAGTTCCTCTTTGTCTGTGCAGAAGAGTTGACATAATTACAGAAATAATTACATCTTGGTTTAACAGAAAGAAAGTACATTTGACAAGAGAAAATAGCTGTGAGCAACATTTAAAACAAAAAGCTTTGGCTTAATTTTAATATGCACACGCACAGAAGAAAAAAGAACATTGCTTGCATTAAAAGACATTAAATTGGAAATAAAAACGAAGTATTTTTTTAATCTTAAGAAAATCTTTGGAATGTCCTTTAGTGAGCTTCCAAATACTTATCTGGATCCCATCACCACTGGTAAGATAGGGACTACTAGAAAAATATACTTTTTGAAGCTACAGACTTTTTATACCTATGCTTTTAGTCAAAATGTTTGATTTACTGTCCTAAGTAGAAGAAATATTTAGTGCCCTCAGAATCACAGTTAAGGAGTATTTCCATAATTGGCATGCTTCTTGGAAACCTAAATCTGAAATTCCTCTTTCTAGCACAAGCATTTATAGAATAATTTGACTGAAAAGTTTATTCCAGCCTTCCTAAGGAATGTATCCTAAAAACATTAAGCTCTTCTTTCTCATGGTCCAATTTAACTCCAAAATGTATTGCAAACAATCCTATCTTAACATTTTGTACTAAAACATTTTCTAGCCACAAATACTTAAGCTCTAATGAGGCATCAAAGGTTGTTTTACTATTCAGAACAGTTTCCAGAATAAAAAATGAACCACGTGATTTCAGCTCTGTTGTACCAAGCAGCAATAAACTGTGCACAGGCTCTGGGGGACATCACATGCACCTGAAGAGTGTTTTGCCTCTCAACATGCTAAAATGACTCCTCAGAGAAATTGTGGCCTCATTGAGTTTTTTAAGGCAGTGCAAGTAACTGGAATGAAGTGGCAGGGGGGGAAGAGTCCATGGGGTCATCTAAATGCCATGACAAAATTAATCTTCTGCACAGATTTATTTTCTTTATCAAGACACATTTTCAAGAATTAAAACTTTTTTCAATTATTTTTGTAGGAAATCCTCAGAAAGTGTGTTGTAAGGTATGTGCTTTTCATTGCATTATCCATTACTTTGGGTATTTTGCATAATCTGAGGGAAAATGGACTCCAAAAAATCACACTAAGCAAGTAACTTTCTGCTCACAAGCAGTCTTCATTAACATCCACTAAAAATAGATGAAAACTGTAGCAGTAAAATCTTGACAATGAAATCACTGATGTAGCATTATTCCTGTCTTACCAGCAAATATATTTCCATTAATAATCCCCCAGTGAGTTAATTACCTGTGAAAAAGATGTATGTTGACCCTGTTTTAGTCTCATCCTTCCTGCATTTGTTACCATGGCACAGCTGAAGCCAGCAGCTGTATTCACCTGTGTCTGCTGCAGTGGAGTTTGCAAGGATCAGCTGACTGTACCTGTCAAGCTGCTTTATGCTGTGGAAAAATAAAAACAAAAGGCAAAGACAAGCACGGATGTGTTTCCTTGTATATTTCTGTCAGCTCATTTCCACTTTTGATTTTTTTATTCCTTCTCTGCAACTGACCACTTTTCACTTTCAGAGCTCTGTTGCAACTTCCCCTTTTGCTCCAGCAGAGACTGTTTACATGAGCAGTTTTATTGATTTTAACTACATACAAGAGCTTGCAAGACAAAAGTCTTGTACAGTTCATTTTTGGATTCCTTCAAGTCTCCATTTTGAAACTGGACTGTGACTGTTCTAGGCCATGTGTTCATCTATGTTTTGGCCTAGTTTGTCCATGTACAGCCCTTTCCTTCATTCTACACATCAACCCACATGCATCTCAGTCCTTTTTCAACACTGTAACACTGCTTCAACAAAATCTTGACAAGCATAATTGTCAAGTAGTTAGTAGCAGGTATTCTACTGAGAGTTTGTTTAATAATTTCTGCCTGCTTTCAGTGTAAATGCTTTACCAGTTTTTAACATACCAGCCCAAGTTTCCACTTGCAAAGAGCTGCTACCTCAGCTTGGATTTGTCCTGCAAATTAAGTCATTTTGCATCACCTACTCCTGTGGTCTAAGTCACCTCACTGCAGTTTCCTCCACATCCCTTGGCTATTTTAGAGCATGACCCTGAGAACTGCTGGAGGTGTACTGGCAGTGCCATCATGTAACTACACAAAATTCAGCCTGTGTGATTATTTCAGACTTGATTTGCCTTTTTTTTCCTTCTCCTGAATTTCCCAGGCACATCTCTCAGCAGATTGACCTCTGTAAATGTGCAAACATTTATACATATGTAGGCATATACATAGATACTGACAATTATTCTAAAAGGCAAAGGTCCTATCTTTTGAAATACAGCAGCTACAGTCTCACTTTGTTCTTTTTTTATCTATTTTAAAGTTTACCTTCCTGGCTCTTTCTGGCAGACAGATGGTGGTGTGGTTGGCAGTCTACTGGGTTGACTTTTGACGGATTGCAAAAGCAATGGCCCAAAAGTACCAGTTCTCAGGGAATCCTGTCAGCACAGCCACATGGCAGTACTGATGCTGCTCCAACCCTTAAAAATAGTCTTTTCAACCAGCTGCCTTTCATGGTAGAGGATCTAGGTCATGAAGGGCTCCCTCTTTCCTTTGCAAGACATTGAGTTACAAGGTAATTTCTTTCTAACCAAGTCAGGAATGATTTTTCCAAGTTAGGTATTTGATAATGAACTTCTTTTTACTGTTTTAAAAGGGATTTGGACAAATACACAGCTTGCATGAAGTATGAACAGCTCTCATCCTCACTCAACTGTGGGTTTTTGAATATTTACTACCCTCCTAATTCTTGCTAATGTGGCAGTTATTCTGTAAAGCAGATACCCAGAATAATTTCTTTCTGGGATCAGCATTTTTGAAGAAATTTTTATCCTTTTTTAAGAGTTTTGCTTAACTCTCCATTGCAGACAGAATAACTGTTTAAAAACAGAGGCCACCACTTCAGCTGCATGTGCTTCCCAGAAGTTCTGGCTCCCCAGGTACCAGCAATCACAAGCAGCAGTCCACATAAGCCAATACTCAGCCTTCCGCCAGGCCAGCAGCTTAGAGACCAAAAGCACACAAATACACACCTCAAACAGAGATAACTGAGAACTGCCTTTTCCACTAAGCCCTCCGACACCATTAGATCCACACCAACACAGACACACGTGGATCCACCACAGGGCAGTTTTGAGGCCTTCCTCAATAAACAGGCAAATCACAATTCCTATCCACTAATGCACTGGTCCTACACAACCTTGTCTGGTTCCATTTTTTAGAATCATGTAATAATGGTGCAGTAGCCTTTCCATTTTTAATATACACACTACCTGACATTATAAACTATCTTCAGTTTTTGGATAACTTTTGAGAGATTCCTACCTGTGCAAGAGAACACGCTGTGTATCACACCCAAAATGAAGAAAAGATAAACCCAAAACATGTCCTAGTCTGCATTATTACTATTTAATTTCACAGTTCACATTTCACAGGCTATATGACAACCTCAGAATAAAATGTTTTCCAAGGATCAAGAAATAAATGTCTACAATACAGAGAAACCATTATGCCAGAACTCTTTTGCCTTCAATCATTAATGCAGACACTGAGCTATAGCTTGAAATCCCAACAGATAGCAAAATAAGGTCAGAGTTAATTAATTATTGTACAGTGTGTTCTTCTTAACTGTGAACAAGCTACTCAGTAATAACCCAGCAAGGTAGTCATCCACAAACATGCAGTAACAAAACCTGGCATCTGAGAGTGCAGGTGTTGAAACTTGAGACATGACCATATTAAGCAGACAAAACAGGCCATAAAGTATAAATGCTAAATCCTGCAGCTAACCAATTTCCAGGGTAACGTATCATTTCATTAGTATTTCAGATGGTGGGAAATCTGACCCAGAAGCCAAAACTTTGCTGTATTGTAGATGTCACAAGGTAAAAATGTTGTATATACAAACATTACCAGACTGTTTAAAGAAACTAGAAACATAGCCCAAAATCTTATTCCATACATTCATCTTATTAAACTTTATTTAAAGTTCAGAAGATTTTTTGTCAGAAAACTATGCCACATTTATAAGCTAATATATATTTATATTAAAAATATCTATATAGACAGTGTACATAGCATCACTCAAAGAGCATCTACCCAACTACTCTCAAGTACCTGCATCCATACTGACAAAAGAGAGCTTATCTCAAATACACACTCACTGGGACAGGAACATAACATCTTGCTGTTTTACACAAGAAAAAAATCCTTAGCTTTTAAACTTCAAAGCACAAGCAGCAAAATCAAATTCAGTTATACACATGAGCACAACTGACATCCCACTAAGCCTGTGGGATGCATTCACTGCATTCAGTGAAAGCTGTCTAATTTCAATCTAATTCTGGCCCCCACCACACCCAGTTTCCTCAATATCTGTGGGAGTGCTCCTGTCCAGACACCCTCCTCTTACACAAATGTACATGTGATGCATGTCCAGCTGTTTGCCCCAGTTTCTTCCATCAGAGCAGCCCCATTTCACATCAGTTTACAGGCAAAGTCAAATGCAGCGGGTCTTCAGCAGGGGAGAGACCCATGCTCCAACCAGGCAGCACAGAGACTGTGTGAAGTCAGAGCAGCTTTCTGCTATAAAGCTTTAGCAAAGGGAAAATGTGCCTGCCCTTATTTTTATTTTCATCCCTCTCATATGTTGTAGATCCAGTTTCTGGGTGAGCCTCCACTCATTAATTTGTTATTCACAGTCTTACAAAACAGCATTCCAGCCCTTCCTACTGGGGGTGCAAGAGCAACCTCTGACTGTTAACACCGCCAATGCGTTTGGCCAGTTCAGCCAGCACACAAAATTTCCAGACACAAAAAGTATTTTAAGTGCTGCACAAAGCAAGAGAGCATTACAGATAACAGGCTAGCTCTGAAGTTCTGCAGCAAGCTCGTGTGTGTCCTTAAGCTGGGAACCATGTTTGCATGATTCAAGCTTTCTCTCAGAGCAGTTGAGACTGCTCACTGCAGTCTCTTAAAGCTAAGTAAATTGTTTCAGTGTGTACTGTTGTATACTCCAGTTAGAGTAGTGGAATGGCTGAATTTATGCTCCTTCTCAGCAAGAAGCAGCCAAAGAGTCCTCCTCCTCCTCCTTTCACTCAGCATCTCTCACTCCCTCAGATATGATAATTATAGCACATGTAACAGCTCCAGACCCATTAAAAACCGAGACTCACTAGCACAGCAAGTAAAATATTTTATTCACCAGGTTGTAGAGTACGCCTACAAGGACAAATTCAATGAAAGCATAGCCACTAATACTACAGAAATGGTTTTTCTAATGAAAATCTTCCTCTTTAGAAAAGGCATATTGTCCCCCAGATTGCTGTATTCTCCGTACCATATGGGCGAGTTAAAAATGTGGTAAGCATAGCATGGAGGCAAAACATCTGGGTTTTATCCCTACTTCTTTTTGCAACCACCCATAGGAAATACATGACATTGATGCTAAATTTAACTAGTAGCAAGCCAAAATACCAGAGTAGTTCAATTTGCACATACCTTCTATTATTTAAGGGAAAAGTAAGAACTGGATGCCTGAGCATCTGTTGCTATGAACAGAAGAACTGTAGTCATTAGTCTCCAGCAACTGCAGGGATCTCATGACCAGTGTCTCTCCTCCTTTTCACTTTTCCTCTGGCCCACCAACCCACTCCTTCATTTTCCATTACCTCCTTTTGGCCCCATCACTTCCCCCTGTTGCTGCCATCAATTCTGGTTTGCACTGGTGCCCCAAGTCCAGCAGGACCCACATAGAAATCTAAGGTAAAAAAGGCCCAGCCCAGTTAATTAGCTGGGTTTTGCCCCACACCTCACTAACTGGTAATGAGGGGATTATCTTACACTTGGTCTTTAAGTACCCAAAAAATGTTAGAAGATACTGGACATGTTTCTACCTAGATGATTAAACAATTTCTGCTGTAGGTAATTATTTGCTAATAAGTTTTCTGAATCTCCCCCCCCCCCCCGCCCTACATTAATCATTTTGTTTTAAAATAATGAAGGTAATGTATTAATAAAATTTTTTAAATTGCCTGTTGCAGTTGATGCTTGGTGCATGGTGTGCATAGTCCATGAGGAAGATCTAAGCTCCTCTTGAAAGGTCATAGCTTTGGTGACCTTTTCTAGTGCCAGCTCACTTACGAACGCTGCCAATTGAGCTAAGTAACATGGTACCTTTATGGTACTTCCAGTCAAAATCCATCAAACCTTTCTGAAACCACAGAGCACAAATTTCAAATTTCACATTCTATAGAGCGGACTTTGTTTCACAGGCACCTATTAGCACTACAGCAAAGACCTTGAGATAATCACCAAAGCCATGCTAAAAACATGATGAAAATCCTTTAGCTGCACAGGATTCTGTGGTCAACGTCTCCGTAAATTATTACTACTCTGTGACGCTGAAATCTGCTTCTAATCTATGTTTTCAATTTCTCTAGTTAATTTTAGGATCTTCTGCTTGCATTCAAAACTGATGATTTAGTCAAACACAGCCTTACTGCTTTACCAACTTATTTCAAAAGCAATGAGCATTTCAATACAGATCTTAAAGTATATGCCTTACATACTTCTACAATAAAATAAATACTTTTGCAAGTTACATCTACCCAGTCAAAATGTTTTATAGCACTTATTTTATGTGGCATAAGTAACTTTTGCTGTATGGTAAATTACCACTGTTAACTTGACTGAGTACAGAAACATAAATTACTGAAGTAACAGGATCCCAAGCTACTTCAAAATGGAAACCAGAAAACTACACAATCATGACATAAATATCTTTTTTCTGTTTTCCCAAAATATCTCAATTTCTTGTATTTTGTCCCACATGCATCAACAAAGAACACTTAATTTTGCATGAGAGGAATAGACAGTCAAATAACCAATTAGGAAGCATTCAGATTCCTCTCCAAAAACCCTGAATATTTCAATGCTGCCTTCTTCAATGCCAGATTCTGACACTCAGATAACATGGCCTGGAGGTCTACAGGACCAAACCAGGCCAGCAACCTATTTGCAAATGCACAAAACATTAAGACAGACTTGAGAACCACCACCACATACATGCACACTCCCTGCTGGTTTGCTCATCCAGCTCTGGCTTGCTGGGAGGCCAGGTCTGTACTGCAGCTAATACACGCCACCTGCTGAAAGAAACCTGGATAGAACAGCATTCCTTGTAAAAGAATAAGCAGTAGCAGGTTAGAGAAGCCACTAGATCTTTTGACAGATATTGCTGTGATAAGCCCACAGCAGGACCCAGCTTGCTGCTGTAACTTATTGTGGCAGAAGCTTTGCACTCAGCCAGGGCAGTCCTTGGGCACCTCAGCCAACACGAGACAAGGAAATAATGGCCCAAAGAACTGGCTCATGAATTACAGGAGGATGTGCTAGAGATCACAGTGGGTAACTGCCATTCATCAACACTCCCCTTGGGAAAGAGAAGTGGAAAGAAGAATATATCTGAAAAACTAATTAACTGGGAGTGATTTTAAGGTAACATCATACCTGTACATAAGTACAGTACCTGAGATTCAGATAACCTGAGTTACTTAGAGAGAGCATACTCACTTGTACTTCATTTAGGAACAACAGGACAAGAGCAGCTGACATCTTGATTCATACCTCTGTGCCCCTCTCACCTAATAATCCAAGAAAAGCTAACAGTTTTTTCTTTGGGTACCACTCACAGTTCTTCACAGTCTCCATAAAACAGCCAGTGAAAACAAACACTTCTCAGAGCAATAAAATACTTGTGAAAGACATCCTTAAGCTCCTTATATGCCCCTCCTCTTTCTAATACAGAACTAAATTACTACATTTAATCTACATTTAGCTACGTGTACTACCCTGAAAAACCAGGAGGGCAATGTATGGAGAGTGTCAGAAAAGATGTTCAGAGCAACAGGACACTCAGATGGTGGGGCAGTCAGTTCCTCTTCCTGCTCTAACAAATCTTTCTGTGGTTTTCATTAAGATATCACAAGATGAAAGAAAAAGCTTTCCTCAATTTAAAATGACAACCCTCAGCATTAAACTCTGATGCAACACAAGCCCTGCAATTTCATTTTGCACACAAAGGCAACTCTGACTGAACCACTACTCTCACTTGCTCCTTAGCATGAAGGCTGGTGTATTTTTTGCTAGTTAACAGATGTGGGTTTGAGCTTCTTCAGGAAATTAACCTTACTACCTCACATGGTAGCCACATTAGAAACCAGTACAGCCCAACACGAGCAGGTCTCTGCAGAGCAACAGAGTTGGCAGTGAGCATCTGACATCCACATACAAATCTTGAGAGTTCTACTTTGGACCAACCCTAATGTGGTTCCCTGTTTGTGGCTGGAGCACAATGGTGAATGTCATCATAATTTTAGTTTCATCTGAAGGAAACAGAGTTCACATGCTGTAAGACTATCCCACAGTGCACATCACAAGGCAGTAACTGGTGATGACTAGAAGTAGCTCATCCTTTTTGTGGACACTAAAAACTATTAAATAGAACATCATGACTGTAAAAATGTAAACAAACAAACAAAAACACCAGTGGTGCTGAACACAATAAGGCAAAAAAAGTTCTGGATTTTTCCTGCAAAAAATGAAAAATAGGTTACCTGAGTCTGGAGTCTTTAAAGGTGTCTAAATAAGAAGGATAGTTCCAAGTAACATTACTCCCCTTACATCGCAACTCTATGCTTTGTCCTGCAGCCAGGCTTAAGGTGGCAGCTAGTTTCTGGAAATGACCTTTATCCATCACCTGTGTCAGTATGGACTGGGACTTCAAAGAGGAATCCACAGACTCTCTCTCCTTCATTTTGGGATTCTTGGGTTTTACTCTCTTGTTAACAGGCTTAATTTTGTTTTCTCCTGGTTCTTTGGGACGCTTATTCTTTGCAGGCTGTCCAATAACTGGTAAAATAAAGAAAAGAAGGCAATGTTACTGATTAGAAAAAGTTTATATAGTCTTTTGGAAAAACAAAAAATCTTCTTTATTATCCCAGAGAATAACTGAAGTTTTTTTCTTCCTAGAAAAGATGCATAGAACTTAGTAAGAGGTAATAATTTCCTTAAGTTTTTGAAGTCTGCCATGACCCATTTTCCTGGGGAAAAAGGAAAAAAAAAAAGAGCGCTTTCAAGAACATGTGGAAAATCTATACTTACATAAGCAGAGAAATATGCAAGGTATGAAAACTTTACAAATGGTAAGGCAAAGACAGACAGCACTTCTATCTGCAGCCACTTTTTTCATTTCCACCTCCTGGCGTTGCCATGCAGCACTCAATGCTGCACAAGCTCTCCACATTCATGTCACATGCCCATCACTTCTGCATGTCCTCTTCACACACCACACTTCCATACGGGACACATGAAGAGCTCAGAAGTGTAGAATGTCACAACAATTGATGAAATACTAATAGTGATGCAGGTTTCTTAGTTTACAGTAATTACTTCATGCAAGTGATTTACTTGTCACTTCTCCATAGCAGCCATTTGTTTTGACAGTTCAGACGAAGACAGAATCTTATTTACAGAATTCACAGAATCACAGAATGACTAGGTTGGAAGAGATCTTAAAGATCATCGAGTCCAACCCTGCCCTAACACTTCAACCAAACCATGGCACCGAGTGCCACATCCAGTCTTTTTTTAAACACATCCAGGGATGGTGACTCCACACCTCCCCAGGAAGACCATTCCAGAACTTTATCGCCCTTTCTGTAAAAAAAATTTTTCTAATATCTAACAAATATTTCCCTTGATGCAGCTTAAGACTGTGTCCTCTGGTTCTGTCAGGTGCTGCCTGGAGAAAGACACCAACCCCCAGCTGACTACAACCACCTTTCAGGAAGTTGTAAGAGTGATAAGGCCACCTCTGAGTCTCCTTTTCTCCAGGCTAAACAAAAGAGACAAACAGTAAGAGATTTCATTACCTCTTTGAGACAACAAGGATGCCCAGTTGCCTTAACAAACAAAGGAAACAGAAAGAAAAAGCGACGTGTCTCAAATAGTTAAAAATAAAAAACAAAAAAAAAATTCCAACTTTAACTGACATCAGGAAGCACAGTCCTTCTGTGAGACAAGCCTAAAACTACTTTTGCCAGACACCAGAAACGCCACTAACTGCGCCTGACAGCTAATTCTTGTTTTCCACACGGAAACGCTGAGGTATTTCATTGTACAAATCAATCAACAGGCTCTCTCTGGAATGCAAAACTCAGCATACTCATATACTCAGCATAATTAAAGCTAGCACAGTCTGCCAGTATGAACAGCAGGACTGCCAGATTCCGGCCACTGATGGCTCCTGTGACACTCCTCAAACCCCAGCTGGACACCTCGCACCTGCAGCTTTGATTTCTCCAAGTCCAGGCTGATGTACAACACATTTCTTTTAAACAACACAGTGCCTTGTGAGCACAATTTTTTAAAACAGCAATTTGCAGCATTTTTTTTTCGCATTACATTAGAAAGGCTACAGTGAGTTAGGCCAAAATTATTTGCACTGACACCACCTAGTGTCAGATGCCAACAGGGAACAGGGCAACCATCTCTGCTCCTTTGATACTACTCTCCTAAGCTTCCAAGAACCTTTAGCTCAAGGGGGTCTGTGACCCACAGTTGTAACCATTTTATTGTGCTTGGCTGTTTTTGGTTTTGGGGTTTTTTTTTGTATTTTTTTAATTATATTGTCCTTGGATGTTTTCCTTCATTGATTTGTCTGGTCATTTTTGAAAATTACACAAATTACACATATATACTAGATGCCTTCCAGTTTTTGTATTAAATAAATAAATATCCATGCTTCTCCAACAACATTCTCTCCAACACATATACTTTTACAAAACTTGAGGGTTTTTGACTAATTTTCTTTCCAGACTGACAAGTCCTACTCCAATTGTTCCTGTAAAGAATATGCATCTTAAACAGTTCAGCCACACCACATTTGGGTGATGGCAAGAACACAAAAGCAGACCATCCACCAGGTTCAAGGTATGCTCAGATCTAGTTGTACATATTAATGGTGTCTTCCTTCCTGTCTAAACAGCTCATCACTTTTCAATATAGCAATATTAGGAGCTGACTTTTTTTAAAATAATCAAGTGTAATTCCAAGACCACTTTCCTAAGTAGGAACTATTGGTTAAAAATTCTTAAGTAGAAACCCATCAAGGCATAACCCATGAAGTTAGAACAGTTTGTGCTATTTAGTATCCACCAACATAAAATCTGAAGTCCTATTTTCCCTGCCCAGTCTTTCAAAATTGAGAGATCATTCTACAAGTCTTTACTGACAGTTTTCTTTTCTTTTAACAGCTACTTAAACATGCTGAAAAGCATGTGCCTTACAAGATCCCTGTTAAATTCAGCTGGTTAAAAGCAATTCTATCCATATGGCAAAAATACTAATTCCTACTCTTTATTTCCTATTAGTTATCATTCCATGAGAGGTCTTCCCTTGTCTCACAGCACACTGGTTCCCAGGGAATTTTTTACAAGAGGCTTAATAAAAGCCTACATCAGCCAATTCATCCATGGCCACACTCTTCCAAAAAGTCTTCAGAGAACCTCAGCAGATCCAAAGAACAAAATTTCTAAAGAAAGAAAAGAAAGAAAGAAAAAAAAAAAAGAAAAAAAAAAAAAAAAGTCATGCCAAAGCCATACTGACCTCAGCAATTCATGAGCTCAGTTTCGGTTTACAGAATACAGACTTCTGGCTTTGCACCTCTACCTCCTCCAAATATTGTAAATTACTGGGCTATTCCATTTCACTGGAAAGGTATAGTTATACGACATGATATAGGGATATGCAGTGGTATCACAATCAATTCAGTTGGAAAAGACCTCCGAGATGATCGAGTCCAACATCTGACCAAAACCCACAATGTCAATTAGGCCACAGCACTAAGTGCCATTCAATCTTTCCTTAAACATCTTCAGGGACAGTGATTCCATCACCTCCACTGGCAGTTCATCCCAATGCCTAACCACACCTACTGTGAAGAAATTCCTCCTAATGTCCAACCCAAACCTCCCTTGGCCCAGCCTGAGGCTCGTCCTGACACTTGCTGCCTGGGCCAAACCCCACCTTGCTACCACCTTCTTTCAGGTAGTTGTAGAGAATGATAAAGTCATCACTGAGCCTCCTTTTCTCCAGGCTAAGCAACCCCAGCTCCCTTAGTCACTCCTCACAGAACTTACCCTCTAGACCCTTCACCAGCTTCATTGCCCTTCTCTGGAAAAAGATGACACTAATGACAAGCTATGCATCTGGGTCAAGGCTTCACCAATTTCACATTCAAATTTCATTTACACCTCAGGTGTATATCATAACATCTTGGCACTTGAAAGGTTTCTGTTACTAATTTTCTCTCTCACTGATTCTTTTGGCATGTTAATGAGACGTCCTCTAATGATTCTCCCCATTGAGAAAAGTTCTATTTCAGAACCTGCTCTTACAGTGCTTCGTAGGATACTGCACTCTAAGTTTCTTCTGTGCTTATCATGTCACCATTTGCCATTAAAACCTCTCTAAGCACCTCCATAGTGAACACGGGTGTACATGGATAAATTTTTAAATTTCACTTTCTATAGATGCTCTTTCTTACCATATAGATGCCCATTCCTACCAGTCATAAAAATTCTGTAGCCACGTCTCCCTGCCCCATCATGGTACATCAGAAGAAGAAAAAGGATTTATGGCTGGTTTTATCCTTTTGTAAGCTGTTTCTCAAGCTCTTTGGTCTGCTTTATTCTGGTTTTTATATTCAACCCACATGTGAGTTAAGGAGCCTCCTCCTCTTATGTAATTCGCCCTTCCAAAATTAAACACATCAGTGGTTTCTTTGTCTTTTATTATTCCTGAAAGAATATCAGAACTACAGTCAGGCCGTTCCACAACAACATCTGAATCCAATTACTTGAGTACTGCTCCAGAGCAAGTCAAGAATTGCTGCTCTTCTGAGGGGCTCTCTGAATAGCAGCTCTAAGTCATTATTTGTGGCCATCTAAACAATTGCATTGTGCACCACACCTTGACGTGTGCGACCCAGCCCATATAAGGGGAAGTTATTCTTCCTTTTGCTTTTCTATGCAGTCCCTGCTGCCCCTCTGATTTTCCTTTACAGAGCAGTCACTACACATTGGGTGGTCAGTTACCAGGTTGGTTCTTCTCCACAGGGCTGCTATTTCAGCCCAAATGACTTTTACAATCAAAACCCATCAGGAAACAGATTTAACACACAAGTTTTCTTCAAAACATACTGCCACTTCTCCCTTGGGTAAGGTATTCCACCTTAATTCCATCACACTACGGTGCCCTAGCACTGTGAGGTTCCACTGACAGGCCTGATAAGCCTTTTGAAGCATTCCCATTTCATATTGGCCATTTCAGTTCCTTGTTCAACTTTCCAGATTACTCTGTAGCAGCACACAAGCTTTGGTTCAGCCTTCCCTTTTCTTTTTTTCCCCCCCATCAAACCCTACTGAAATTTGTTCAAACTACTCTTTGACATTTCCACTACTTCTTGCCAACCTCAATCCTGACATTATGTCTAAGACATATGGACCCTGCAACCTCACTCCTAGGAAATGCTCCATCCCATACTGTGTGCTCTGCCACATCTGAGACTCCGCCTTTAAGGAACTGTTAAAGACTCCCCTATGAAAGGTTTTCAATTTTAAGTGCCAGAAGCCTGGTTTTGATTTTCTCAAGATTAAGTTTTTCCTCTCCACACAAGCTCCCTCTGTTTCATATTTCTGCAGTTCAGCGAGTCTGAACACTTTCCTCCTACACCACACTCCCAGCTGCTCAATGAGAGCCCTGTCTGCCTGACCTTGTATTTCCCTGCAGGTGACAGCAGGGCCACTTCAGGAAACACATCAGATGAACTTTTATCTTCCTACACAGAAAACTTGGTTCTGCCTCTGTTGCACCTCCCAAACAGGCGAGTTTCCAAGCAAGCTGTGGCCATGCTCCTTCCCAACACTCCCCTGTAAGTCTGCCCAGATATCTACTGACCACTTCTAGCACCTCATCTGGACCTCACAATCCCGTCTTCTGTCTCAGCTGAATTAAATCTTTTTATGCCAGGTAACAAAATTAACTGCTACAGTACCACCCAAGGTAAAGAGGACACGCAATCAAATCCCTCCAGGAACACAGAAACCATCACCAAGAATCCTCCATTTCCTTATCCAATCTGCAAGACTTTCCCAAGAAAGGGAACAAAGTCAACCAGCCCATTTATGCAAGCACATGAATATGCCACGTTTGGGATATTTCACTGTCTCACTAGAGGTATGCACTGAGCCCTCACTGTTTTAATAACATAGCATTGCCTAGTGTTGCACTGCTTTAGTGCAACAGCATTCCTTATTATATATAAAAAGATAATAAAATTAAGACTTAGAAAAATATTAATTGAGAAAATGCCTCATTTCCCCCAATGATCAGCTCCTAAAGTTGGTTCTAAGTTGGTGTAGTAATTTCAGCTGCAACAGTACATTTGGGGTCCCTAATAACTCATCATGCCAAAGTAGGAGACTATGCATCCATATGCCACAGAAATATATCACACAGCACTTTTGCTCCTGGTTGACAGTATTTGTCTTACCCTATTCTTTAATGTCTGCCCCTTGTTCTCACAAATGTCACCCACACACCGATATCAAAATGGGTGTTAGTCATATAATTCTAAAAAGCATTTGTTTTTTGAGACATCTGCTGTATCCACATGCACACTCCACTGGTCTCACAGCTGCACAGGTTATAACTCAAGAAGGCCCCTGAACTTCAAGTGCCACCCTAGAGGACTTGAGAAGGAGTGTGTGAGCCTGGTCTCCCACAAGTACAAAGGAGTCACTGTCCACCAGACATACCCATTCCACTAGGCAGGCCCCATGCTACATCTTGACACCATCAGAGACTGAAAACTCTCTCAATTTATACTGATTAATTCTTCCTTGAGGTGAAAACAAAATAAGTGTGAGGTTACCATAAATTTAAAAAATAAAGTTAAAAATAGAAATAAAAAATAAATTGTGAGATTACCATAAAGTAAAATTAACCAGCAGGATTACTATATGAGGAAAGAGTCTTTGCAATTACAAGTAATGTAGCAGAACAAGCTGGATGCATCTCATCATTTGTGGTACTTCAAACAAAAAGTTAATCATCCAAACACAGATCCAATCTGGAGTGGCATATTTCAGTAGTTCATAAATTAATATAAAATAAATTAGGAAGACTATTTTGAAATCACAATTCCTACATTAGGATGTCTACATTTAGCTTTAGAAAAGAAACTCTTATTAAATATGCCTGGTTTCTTTCTCCCATTGCAAGCTTCTGGATGGCAGAGTGGGAAGCACTCAGTCACACATCAGCATAAATATGACAAACTGACAAAAACATAGGCTTGGAATATCTTTCTGTAGCCCAAGTTACAATTCATGTCTTATTCTGTGTTTTTATTGTCTACTTCTCAAATAGAAAACACTTTTCATTATGTGGTATACCCATAGATCAGATCCTTTAGCAGAAATCCTCTTCCACACCAATCTGATCCACAGTGCAATTCCTCTGCATGTAGTCGTGAGAAAAACTAGGCTGGAAAAGGCTTTTGGAATTCCCTTCCCATCTCTGTTCAGCGGCTCTGAACCACGTCCAGTTGAGCTCTGACTTTCCCAGAGGCTGGAGACCCTACAGCCTCCTCTGACAAATTCTCTCTGTGTTTATCAGCTCTTAGTGTGGAGGATTTTCTAATGTTCTTATAAGAATGTTCTCCTTATGACCTACTAAAGTACTTGGGGTAACTGCTTCTGCCTTTCACCACTCACCTAAGAGCCTGCCTCCTATTTCTCTACAAACCCTTCCATGGGTTATGTAGGCCTTGATCCCCAAGCCCTTCCACGGTGAAAAACAATGGAATTTTTTGTTGTTTCTTCTGAGTAAGTATTGATAAGTATCATGCACTCACATTTTGCAAGAGGGAAAGAGCCTCCCCTTTGCTAGTTAAAGTCTATGTAAGTCAAGAATTAGTTACGAGTGTCCCTTCCCCACCAAGACTTTCTCACAGCCTGAAGCTGCTGTGAGAAAAAAGTTATGAGTACTTCTCTCATCATACTCAAGTTATGAGCAAAGTTCGATGCTTTTGATCGAATACCGAAGCAGAAAGTCAAAACTCTTTTTGGTTGTTTTTTAAATCCGAGCACCACGTCCAACGCCGTCCCACGCCCAGCCCTGTCCGCTCCTCAGGCGCCACACGGGACTGGACGCGCACTCACACGTTCTACCCCAAAGAGAGCGGGCGGCAGGAGCAGCCGGGGCTGCTGCGGACGCCTCTCCCCAAAACCCAAGCCCACAATCTCGCCTGAAGGCTTCGGCGACCTGCTGGCCGCACACGATGCGAGCAACCCGCCTTCCCTCCGCCTCTGCCCAGCGGGACGGGAGCCCCGCCGCCGCCCCCTCCCGCGATGGCTCCCGCTCCTGTCCCGGGCACGGTCTGGCCGGCGGGTACGGCAGGCAAAGGGAAGCCGGCGGCGCCTCGCAAAGCGGGGGCACCCGTGGGCCGGCGGCTCACCGTGTGGCAGCGCTTCCTGCAGCAGCAGCAGGCTGAGGAGCACCCAGAGCCGCATGGCGGGAGCGGCCCGGGCGCGGCGGCGGCGGGGCGGGCGCGGCGCGGGGCGGCCCCGGGGCGCCTCAGCGGGGAGGGGCCGGGGCCGGGCCGCTCCCGCCGCCACCCGCCCTTCCTCGCTGAAAACCCGGTGTGAGGAGCGGGGCGGCAGCCACAGGACGTTCGGGGACGGCTGTTCTTGAAGCAGCTCCTCGGTGCCAGCTGCCGCTCGCCATACGAGGCTCTGCACAGGTCCGGCTGTTGGCGGGCTGCGCTGGGGCCCGCGGCCGGGTGGGCAGAGCGGAGCAGCGAGAGCCGCGCTTTCGGCTGCATTGCCGGTGACCCCGGGGCTGCAGTGGGGCACTGAACAGTGCTGGCCTAAGACAGCAAAACCAGATTTTTTACGTCAAACTCTTGCACTCGTTCCAGCCTGCCACACCGAAAGCTACCTACCTCCCTGTGCAGAAGAGAGGCGGTCTCTCTCTGGACACAGGTGAAGCTCATTGAGACATCTCTCTCTGCTGCTAGCAAAGAGATGGAAGTGGTAAAACTTGATGTTTGCCGCATGTGTGGTTCTGCTCACAATGAGCTGTAAAAAGCCATTCCTTGAAATTTGAGGGTTTCCTTGTAGGAGAAGGGAGAGGAAAATATGACTGGAGGGGCTGCAAAGGTAGATGCAAGGCTGGACTTGAACGGGGAGAAAAAATATGGTTGTCAGATATCAAAGGCAGATGCCGTAGTAAACACAACCACAGTCCAATGGGTATAAAAATAAATAAAAATTGTGTCCCTGACCACAGCTCCTGGGCCACAGCAGATGTGAGAGCAGAGTATTTACAGATTACTTAAAGGAAGCCTAGGCTTCATCTACATCCACACAGAAAAAGTTAGAAGGTCCATGCATAATGTTCCCCCACCCTGATAAACATGCACATGCAGTTTGGAGACTTGCTTGCCTGATCCTGCTCTGAGACTTCACCCTGGGGCACCTGGTTAGCATAAAGAAGCCAGTAGGGCCCAGGAGTGGAGTAGGATGATGAAATTTCATGATCTCTTTTTCATTCTCTTATCAGTGTATCATAAGCATGTCATCCATTACCTGCAACAAATTATGAAAGAGTATGTTTGTTGCTACAGTGTTTCCCCCTTGAAACAATTAGCATACCAAGCATTATATCTGAAAAGGTTATCAGTCTTTGTTTTAAGGTAAATGAATCTCAGAGAGCACTCAGAACAGTTCTGTAGTATAAACTGCAAATTTGCAGTGGAAATATTCACAACTCCTGCTTATCAAGAAGAGTGGGCTTTTTTTCCCCTGTCATCTGCAAAACTACTGGTTGTAATCCTCATGTGCCTTCCTAGGTGAAATTTCCCTTTTGCTTTCACACACAGGGTAGGTCAATGATCTTACGGTGTCTGAGCTTCAAGTATTAGTGTATTGTGGAAAATATGGTAATAGCACATGGAAATAACACTCTGACTGGATTAATTTTAAAACATATTTAAACTGACACATTTTCCTATAAAAATGTGTACAATGAAGAAAGTTGTATTATGGATTTTACATGTCTTACTTTACAAAGGGTATGCATGAATTTTCATTTATAGCCATCAGAAAAAGTAATGTAAACCTTCATGTGAGGACCCCAGTCCTGCACATGAGTAAGCTGATAGATTAAATACATCTTTTCAAGTAATATTTTAAGTGTGATGAGAGGCTTGCCCAATGACTTGTCTTTATTTAAATCAGTGGCCCTATTCCACTGCTTCATGGGACCAAGATTTTCAAGACCAGTCTTAGTACATCTGTATGTACAGTAAGGTGATTATTAATAATTTGAATACTATTATGTAAGTCCCTGTAAAGAATATACCTCTGAAAAAAATACTGTCATAACTACTTTTAAGTCTGTGAACAAAGAGGACTACTCAAATGTCTCTGAAAACAGTGCCAGATGATAATCTTGCTCTGTCAGTAGGGTTCTGTGCCCAGACTATTGTCATCCATTGCTTAGATACATGATTTTATTCTCTTGCTATACTCACAGTCCTATTTAAAATGGAGGAAGGTTTTGGGGTTGGTTTGTTTGGGGTCTTTTTGGGTTTTGGAGGGGTTTTTTTTGTAGGAGTGGGATGGGGGGGTTGTTGTTAGTGTTGTGGTTAGTTGGTTTGGTTTGGGGTTTTTTCACAAAGAGGGAACAAGGAAACAACAATGAGTTTATTCATCCAACTCTGTGGTTGGGTGAATAACAAGACAAGGCTTGGTGCTTTAGAAAGTTGAAAATGAAGCTGAGGGCCACTCACCCCCTCTGGAAACCAAACCTAACATCATCTCTACCTCTGGTTTGGCAGTGCTACACAAAATGACCCAATCAAAGGCTGTTATTCTCTCTTCCCTCTATACAGTGCATACAATGTTATCATGGTGGTTATTTTAAATGTACTATGATTTGTGTAATGCCATATGATTTGTCTAATGACATTAGATATCTGGCATACTCGTGATGTCAAGTTACTATATTATTTTAGTGTTAACTAAAACTATAGTAGTGGTTAAAGTTACAGCTGCTGTATGAAGGACATACAAGTGATATTCAACTTTATTTAAAAATATGGAACAAATGCACTATTGTTATCTCACAAAGCATGTTTTACAGTAAATGAGGAGCAGTGTAATTTCCATTAAGATTTGGAACTAAGGTAACTAAAAATGTCACTGGTAACAATTCTGTTGTAAAGTGGGGGAAAAAGCACCATATTCTTAAATACAAGCAATTTTACATTCATAAAAATTCAAGACTTTTCATTCTGGTAGAGCACTTCAAAGAAATACAGATTTGTAGTTAAAATTGCATCATAATCATCCTATCTACACTTTGAATGCTCAGCAGCATACGATACAGAAATAATGACAAAAATGTACATAAAAACAAAAAGAAAATATGGACATGAATGCTAATGTTTTTTAAAATTATTCACACATAATTGTTTTTAAAGATATGTAACACATATTTCATGCTTTACTTTCTGGTACTGCAAAAGAAAAAAGGTCTCCTAAATATTCAAATCCTCATATTCTGTCTCCAAGTAAACTTGGTGAAGCTGGAGTTGACCTCGTACCAGGCTCATGAAAACATAGAAGAACAACAGAATTTGTCCAACTGACAATAAAATATATATATATATATATATATATACACATACAGTTCTTTGTAATGCATGTCTGCAGGTCTATGCACAGAAATCCTTTAACTCAGCTCATGTAAAGAGTTTGATTTCTAAGATCAAACGGAAAAATAGATCAGCACTGGGTAAAGGCATCATATTTAGCTTTGAAAAGGTCCAACTATTAAAAATGCAGAGGTCCTCAAAACATACCAGAAAGAAATACTAAAGGTACAGGAAATTAAAAACAAATACAAAGATCCTATACTATATGAAATACCACCTGCTCTTTCTGTAAAATTTATATTTGCTTAACACTGAGTAACCTCAGTGCCTTCAGGGAACAGACTGCTATTCATACAGACTTCCCAGCGTGTCTTCTTCCAGGAAGAATTAGGGCCTAAGAGCATTAAAAGGTGCTTTCATTTTCTCTTTATGCACTCAATTGAGACACACCAGACTTCTTGTGAATTAAATTCCTACTGTAAAAAGTGTGTCTCAGTGTCAAAGGCCTCCTATCCAATTGCACAGTCCCACACAGGTTTTCTGCACTGTCACCCCCTCAGGACGCTTATGGCACATTGATATTGACACTTATTAAACATTCTATGAAAACACTGTACCTTATATTTCTTAAATATATCTTCTTTTTTCATAAATTTTAAGGGAAAGGTGACTAGACTTGTAAATTTCTCATGTAATAAAATACAGAATATATATTTAAGCTTTACCAAGCTTTGCCTCTAAATTCATTGTATCATTCAAAGTTTCTGGATGACACAAGTAAATTCCTGCTTAAGTAACTCTGTATCACTTCGATTAACATTTATTGCTGCTAGTTCTCCAACAGCAGGTAATAAAAATGGCTTTAACACTTGGCAACATAAGCATATTATGACAGATTTCAGGAATCTGACCGGCAGGAAAAAGCATACTATTATTAACAGAATAGTTTTATCCATGATAAGAGACAATGAAATCTAAGTGACCTCATAAAAATCCCATTGCAGAATGAGGACTGGAACACCACAGGAAGACCACTTCAGTTAACATGAATTATTCAGAAATGTTTTATAACTCCTATACATCAGAACAAAAAGATTTATTTGTTCTTTGTTAAATATGCTTTGGCTTAGTTTCTTAAAGTCAGCTAGGGAAGAATATTTTATCTAATGGCATATCCTCAATGTACCAAAAAAAACTAAAAAAAAAAAAAAAAACCCAAAAAAACCCAAAAAAAAAAACCAAGAAAAAAAACCAAGAAAAACTTAGAAGAACTTTTTTTTCTACAAAGGAAATAAAAATCCAGTAAGCTACCTTCAAAAGTAGATATTTTGTATTAATATGTACCATTATTACTTGCACAGAACAATTTACAATACCAACAACTGTGTTAAAAAATAACAATTATTTGATTCCAATGGACTTGTGCTTTCAGCTGATCTTTCAGCAAGTGCAGAGATACAGCAAATGTGAGAAAAGGATCAGGATTTCTTGCGTCCATTGCTTCTGTGTAGGGACTACCATGGCATGTCCTTTGATTCTGCAGAGTCCTGCTAAAGCATCTGGAATTTTAAGACTGCATATACAAATGCACATCAAATTTACCATGAATATCTTATTTCTGGCTTATCTGTTTTCACTCAGCCACCGACTCATAATGACTATACAAACATATAAATAAGCTTTGCGCAGCTGAAGCAACTAAGAGTACCCAATGCCTTTCCTTTCATTTCATTTTATATCTCATTAGTTTATGTAGATAGCTCTGGTGCTGCAGCTCCTCCCATCTGGCTTAGCAACATTTGTACAGGCACATCCTATTATTTAAAAATAATTAATATTGCTAACAAGTGGGGAGAAATATTCATTCAAATGAAAGGGGAATTTGTCAATACAAAAAGTGCTGACACATCCATCAGGTAAATAAGCTAGAAAATTTACTTCCTTTAGTTCTCTCCAGAGGCCTTAGCTAGCACTTGCTTTAGTCAGAAGCTAATTGTATTGGCAGTATCCCTTGAAAGGAAAAGTCCAGTGCAATACAGAAATTATTTTAACCAGTACATCAAATTCACTGTGGGCTAATTTCAGACATGCAAATGCATGGACAGGTGTGCACACATACATTTTCTAGGATGGCCTTGGGAGAGAATGGAGTCTTCCTCGCACAGCACAGAACAGCAGCAGTTTGTGCCTCGGGAGCCTGGCTGGCCTGCTCTGGCATCAACAACCATAGCAAAAAGTAAGTCTGTGCTTCCCACATGCTGAGATGTGGAAGGAATTTTAAGAGTTGTGTTTCACTGTAGGCTCATACAGACATCACGCAAAATTTTCACATGGGTGCGGCTGACTTGCTCCCACAGCACTGGCTTTTTCTGAAGCTGAGGATTTAAGATTACTGGGAAAGAAGTAATTTTAAGATTAAAAAGAGCAACTTATTGCTCTGAAAAAGGAGAGAGACAGAAGTAGCCTAACTAGTTTGGTTTCTTTCTTTCTTTCATAAAATTCCAGCTCTTATAAAAAGGTGCTCTTCACTGTCAACCAACATAACTCTCATGGCATCCAAAGTTCTTATACCTAACAATGGAGATTAATACCAACGGTTAATACCAGCAACAAATTGCAATTCTCCATGACAAAGTCCAAGACAGTTCTTACTCTAGGCAAAGGCTTTTTGTAAATATATTCTTGCAAGATGACTTCATATTGTGGAATCCTTCATGGGACCTGAACCTACTCCTTGCTAAGAAAAAGTTTTAAAATATATGGGTGCCTTTGACAGACAACATGATTTATGTTGAAAGAAGAACATTTTCTGGTTTTACCAGCATTAAAAACAATTGTTTACCCAGCACTGCCATACCAGTTTGGTTCTCTACATAAATTAGCATTTAGACATCATACCCACATGAATGAATTTGTGGATGTAGGCTTGGCTCACAAAAAAGTGGTATGCTAACATACATTTTAAGACTTAATGAAGCAATGAAATACTGTTTTGATACGTTTTTGTTTTTTTTTTCAAAATCCAGACCTCTCTTTTTTTAGCCTCCCCTACCATCTGAAAAGAAAGCTGGGATTTTGTTAATTAATTTTTTTGTAGGAGAAACAATGTGTAACACTAATCTCAGCAAGATCAATTCTGTAACATGCATAAAGGAAAAAATATGGGGGAGAAAATGAGTAGTAAGGAGGAAAACTGGATGACTGCTGGAGGTAAGTACCAAATTATTTAGTCAGATGAAATTCTGGCCCTTCTGAAGTCAAAAGCACAAATTTTGCTAAATCACATCTGATTGCCACAGTCAATACTGTAACCAATAGATTATTTCCCAGATGATCTTGCAGAAAACAAAAGAGCTTCTCTCATGAGAAGCATCCTTCAAAGAAAAGGCATGCATTTAAGTAGAAATCTTGAATGCTATTTAGAGGGACTAAAAACCTCTTGAATATCTTCACTGCTTGAGTTCTCCATGACTACGGATTAATAAAGATAAGCAATTACTTTTTTTTACATAAATAAATGCTCCTCTAATTTATACAAAGTATCTAATCCATTCAATTACCATTAATTTTCCAAATACTTTCCAAGCCTGTATGAATGAAATTTATCTCCCATGAGTTACTTCAACAGAAAGAAGAGGATTTAGATTGTTACCAAAACATGTAATAAAGATAAGGAAATGGTATGAAAGGCACTTCTGTTCACAGTGGACTGCCAAATACTCAGAACTTCTTGCAGACAGTTCTAAACTCTTCATATCTGATGATTGCCAGTGATTTTGGATGACTCTTCAAACAATGTCTCCAAATTTTTGCTTGCCAAAAGGTACTTTTTAAAAAAATTTAAATATTAATCTCCATGCTGTCAGTTCTGAAATTATGAAGTTGGATTAGCAGCTTGTCCAAAATATCAGTTAGGCCTTGCAGCAAACACTTTCAAGAGGAACATGTTGGCAGAAAGCTTCTGAAATTTCAGTCTGCAAGTAAAATGCCAATTGAAGGTTTAAAAGATGTGTGTGTTTGCAGAGTTTAACATTCACTTGTCCTTTCATGTGGAAGAAATTGATCCCTTTCATTTGCATTTTCAGGGTCATCCACTGGGTTCTTTTCTTGCATCCCACTATTTTCTGAACAAGAATCATCATCTCCATCACCACGATGACCTTCAACACTGTGTCTGATACCATAAGCAAAGTAAATGAGGAAGCCTTCCAAAAGGAAAAAAAAAAACAGTTCATAGGGTTTTCAGGAAAGTAGTGCATTAAAAAGTAGATATTTTTCTCTGGCTGAATAGATTTTTGCTAAAGAACTTTCTTCTTCAGACATCTGAATCAGAGCTCATGCTTCAGGTGTTCCCTGTTTCTACAGGAAATTCAAGTGCATCATTTTTGCATAATTAAATGCTCTAATAAGTTATGGAAAGTATTATCTCTAATTCATGTCTAGATGGAATTAATACCATTTTCTAGATCTAAAAGAGGACAGACTGATATACTGGGAAGAAACCTGATACAAGCAGGTTTCTACATAATTTTGGCTATACTTACTAGGAAAAAAAAATCATGGCTTATTGGAATTCTTCCTATTACCTAAAACCTATATTTGTAATTTGACTTCTTCTGAAGCATGCTCTTCCTTTTTATCAGAAATATTAGCTGATTTTTATTAAATCACAGAGATTTTTTTTTTCAAATATTTGAAGGAAAAGAATGTTCTAAGATGGGAATCACGAGTTCTAGTGTATGAAGTGACTGAAGTGAACAGAAATACATACCAAGTAACATCCAGAAGCTAAATCTCATCCAAGTCTCTCCACTTAATTGTACCATCAAGTAAATATTTACCAGTATACTGAATGATGGCAAAAATGGCAATAGTGGAACCTAAAAGGAAATATTTAATATGTTTCTATTAAACATAGTTTTTTTTTGCATGTTACACTTTAGGTATGTAACACAAACTAAAGTGTAATCACTAATAAAGAATTGAGGTTTTTTGGTGTTGTAGGAAAATTTTCATAGGGTTTAACCAACAGTTTCTATAGATCTTAAACTTTTAAATACCTTATGTTTAATACATATTCTCTAAGGCTATAAAAAAACTTTCCAGTTTGTGTGGGATATATACTAATGAATTCCTGTATTTCCAGCTGAAAAATAAAATATCTATCTTTCTTATTTTGAAATGCTCCCCCACCTCCACCAGATTCCCTGACCTTCATCACTATACTTCATTATTTCCATTAAATAATGATCTTAGAACATAAGTGAAAGTGCAAAATGAAAGGATTTATACTCTGTATTAACTCCAAAGGATTGCAGATTACATGGACAAGTGATTGTACACTCATCAGTTTCTGACTTGTTTTCCAGCTTTAAGTTCTCTCTCCCACTCATTAGAACCCATCCAAAGCTGTCATCAGAGAATAACATAGAGAATAAGTTATTCACCATAAAGGCTACTTTCTGCTGGTTCTGAGGCTGCCTTTGGATGAGGAGAATGGTAACTATGAAGGATATCACCAATAAAGCAAGAAGGCCAATACTCCAGGGCTCCAAGTTAGCAATGAAATGAATCCCATATGTAATGAGGACACTGAAGCCACAAATCAAGCAAGCTGTATGAAAAACAAAATTACAGAAACAGGTCGCTTAATCTCTGCGTTGAAGAGGAAGTGACTTTCAAGAAGAGTGATAGCAAGCTTCAACATGAACTGTTGTTATGAATATGTTTAATTAAATGAAAATGACTACAGATTAGATTGATTCATGAAGGATAAAAGTACAGAATGACACACGTATCACTGAAAGAAGGCATGTTACCAGTGGATTTTTAGTTCTGTTTTTAATAAAATACCACTATAAATTTTTAATGCATACATGAGTTTGGACAGCCAAATACTTACCTAAGAGACCCACTAAGAAGTTAACTATAGTTGCAGTCTGCTCAGTGGGTGAACTGGATGGATTAATCAAGGCCTGAAATCGGAAGTGATTTTCTTCTATCATGTTTATCTGTGACTCACTTACTGCAGATTCTCTTTCAGCTGCAGCCAAAGCTGCTTTTTCTGGAGAGTATTTTGGTTCCTCATAGGTGGGTTGGTACCTATGCATAAAACAGAGTAATAACCATAAAGCACTCATCTAGATTTGAAGCAATATGAATCTAGGAATGTACTGAAGTACTAAATTATTTTCAGTAGACCATTAGAATTTCCCAGGTTATAACTGTATTGCAACAGCATTACTAGTCATTGTCATATATAAAAATACTATGGCAACTCACTTTTTGGATTGGTTTGTTTGGAGATTGGTTTTTTTGGCAGTTCTTTAAGCCACCTGAATTCATCAATAGCTCAGATAAATGACCAGTCCCGTACAGAAAGAAAGGACAGGGTCTGGTAGTCAACAGCAAGGAAAGAGTAAGGGATCTTGTTTCTGACTTGCTTCCCATACTCTAAGAGGCTTCTAACTGGCATTAACCAAAAATTGACATCTGCTTTGTTAGCTTTTAAATGTATTTTTAAAAATACTTATGGTAACTGAGTTCTTTTTAAATAGAATAGGCTTCTCTTTTAAAGTGTAAATTGTAAATTATTATTGTAACAATGAATTTGAGCTGAATTTAAGCTGTTATACTTTTCAAAGTTAATTACTTAGCCTTAAGTAATAAAGGCTGACTTTTTAAAATCAGAAGAGCAATACATAATGAAGTGATCTGTAGCTAGGAATATATAATTCCATAGCTTTAAAAACATGACTGAAAACAGTTATTACTGAGACTGTAATCACACATAATTACACTCTCTTCTAGGGCCACCACATCTTAAAACTCTTGTCTGGTCTTATATTTCTGACAGGATAATACAAAGCAACTATTAGAACTTGTTCATCGTGTGAACCACCTGGAACATCAAGCCCTTTCACACAGAGTCCCCAAAATGCAATATGTCTGATGTACAGCATAGATTGTATTCATATACAAGTATCATTCGCTGAATTCTGTACTCAAGCTTATACTTAGTACCTTTGGGACTAATGCTTGGACCAATACTTCTGGAAAATATAAGTTGTCTCGATTTCACCAGAAGCTTTAACCTAACTCACTGCTATACTTATGTAACAATATACCATTGTTTACTTAGAAGAGTCACTGCTTATTAGAAACCATTTATATGCTTACAGCTACTGGCTATCTAACAAAAAACATGTCTTGTAATATATGATTTCTGTTTATTTACTGACCAACCCAAAAAAACCCCAAAACCCACAGTAGAATACAAAGGATGTTTTGAGCTCACCTAAGAATGAGGACACAGGTTGCCACAAGTGAATAAGCAAGAAGTGTGCCAATAGACATCATGTCCACTAAAGCCTTTAGGTCAAAGAGAAATGCCATTACAGCTAAAAAAGAAAAGAAATGGAAAAAAATTCCAGGAGACTGACATAGAATTGTAGCATCATCCACACTGGGAAAGAAATTTAAGATCATCAAGTCTAACTATAAGTGCCAAGATTTTAATATTAAAAATATATTAAGCTAAAATTTTAAAATCTGTCTGCACCGTAACTTATTGTTTTAGTGACAGAAATATGAGTGAGATCATGATAATCCTGAAAACCACGTATTTTAAGCTACTGGTATCATTCCAAACCTAATTCCCTACAGTTGGGAATCTCATTCATATAGATAGGCACTGATGAGTCCTACAGTCATGCTGCATAATCAAATATGCTTATATTGGACTTATTCAGATATAAGTATTTGCATACATATTGTTGAATTTGGGCCACATTAAAAAAACATTTTTACACAATGAAGTTCAGGTCCTGCAGCAGAATCTCACCAAAGCTAAAAGGATGGATCCCACTGCCAAACTGAGGAAAAGACTGTGATGTAAGATTTCTGCTGAGCTGGGAAAGAGCTCTGTGTGAAGAGGACTTTCAGGAGTTGTCTCAAATAAAATAGTTTTGTGTGGTTTTTTAAATGGTTATCTTGCTAAAAATAGTTTTCAATTCCCCTTCAGGAAAGACCAGTAACATCTCTCAAGAATTAATATTCTTATGATCACTGAACTCAGAGGCAGAAACTTCCATGGCTGTGGAAGTAATTATAGAAATCTTGTGTTTATAATAGCTAATGCCATATTCATTTGTAGATTCTGGAATATCTTTTTTTGTCTATGCTGTTTGCACACAGAAGCACATTCTTTATAAAGGAGTTAGAAGAAGCTTTCAGTAAATGAAAGGCTAATTCCAACTGATTTGAAATACATACGCGTACTTTAAGAGCCTCTTAAAGGATTTGTATTTTATTAATATTTGAGATGCAGATTTTTTGAATCATCAGTAATCTTAACATCAAAAGAAACTATTAGATATAGTCTTTATACACTGTGTGCATATGCATACCCAAATTATTCCATATTTAAAATATTTGTATTTAATATTTATGGTATACATTTGTTAATGTATTTGTAGACAGCTGCATAAGTGCACAAACACGTGTACACATACTCCCCTGGTATTAGATCATAAAGGAGGAAGCAAAATGTGGTTTTCTGAAAACAAGACTGCTGAATTACAGAACTTTTATATAATCTGGGAGTCTCTTTTTCCAATTAAGAAAGACCATCCTGTTTTCTTCAGTGAGAGTGGATGTTCCTAAATCCAAAAAGCAATTTGCAGTGTAGATTTTCTGCTTTTCATGGTCTAAAGAGCAAAGTTGAGGAAGAACAGAAACTACTAAAACCTCATGAACAGTAGCTATATTTAATTTTTAATCCCAGCTTTGAAAGGCTACTCTCTAGCCTGGATGTTCTTTAACTTTAGAAACAAAGTGAAAAATGCCTGCAAGTTTCTTCATAGTAATTCTTCTATACTAAGAGAAAAAAAGGCAGAGTAATTCTTTTCCACCTCTCTTAGTTCTACTCCAAGAGACAACAGTAGGTCCATTAATGGTGAAACTGGACTGACACCAAAACATTTTGCCATGTGCAGAGGTCTGCCATGGTGATTACCCCCTGTGAAAAGGTCAGTCACATAATAATATGGGACAGTTGCCTCAGCTGTAGTCTTGACTTGATAACTTTAATTAGGCACCTCATCTCCTTATCATTTCTTACAGCTGTAAAACTATCCATGCTACAAATGCACAGAAAAGTCAGATAATATAAGCAGTCACATACATCCATAACTATTCTGTCAAAACAATTTATGACCACAAATTACCGAATATGGATTAAAAAAAATTAGAAGAAGAAATGCTGCTCCAGCAGAAGATGAAGCTGTTTTTCTGGTGAGCTGTTGATGCACCAAATTCCTAAAGCTTGTCTAGAAGCAGTCCAATGTCAGCTGCTGCCTGCAGGCAGGCCTGTGTAACTATACCAATTACTTTACCAGCTGGGTGATACACTATTCTTTCTTCTCATCATTACTGTGATTTCATATAAAGATCTTGATTTCATCCCACAAAAGTGCACTTCCAAATTCTTATAGGAGAGTACATCAATAAGATAAATTCAAATAAAATAACAGTTGAAATAATAAAAGTAATGCTATGCAATCTATTTGTACTCTGACCAAAGAAAAGGGAACTCATAATTATGTGTCATGTGGGAACTATCTCGTCAACGACTGTGCCTTTCTGCATTATTGTCAAGGACACAGTTTGAGCAGTTCCAGTCTTGTGGCATCTGAGGATGACCCTGACTACAAATAAAAATATTTTCATCTCATTCCTGAACCTCTTATTTGACATAAATTTTAGCCAAAGTTGTAAAAGTTCTAAGGCATGTATTTGATATTTGAATTACTTGACAAACTCATTTCTTTTCCTTTGAGCTAAATACTTCTAAAGCTTCCAGTTTTCCTGGGTGATTAGACGTCCCACCAAAATGATGATGAAATTTGGGCACAGCTATATGTACCTCGACAAGAAGTATGAACCTAAGTGAAAGAGTTGAATGTTAAGAATTTACCTTAGGAGCTGTCAACGGCTCCCAAAATACTGTTTTGGTAAAATAAATGTAGGCATGTATGTGTGTACATATATGTGCAGATACATAAGCCCCCAACACACACACAGCCCCTTAACCACAACTTGGTAAGCCTATACAATAATCATTTTCTTTTAAAATTTAAAAGACAATTTAAAACATCCTTGTAGTTGACAGAAAAGTTGATCTTGCTGCAAATGTATTTTTTTTTTCTTGTATCTCATTAAAAAAAAAAAAAAAAAGTGAGTCATTTTCCCCCAATACAGATGGGATAAATATATTAGGTCTACATCAGACAAGGAAGCCCTGTCAGTAGAGCATCAGCCTAAGGGACTCAGATTAAGTAACAAGCTTATTCACCATACAGGGGTTAATATTAAAAAAAAATTAAAAACTGAATTCTGTGGCATTAAGGCCATCACCACCACCATGATTGGCTTGATCTGGAGTTCTTACACCCATTGATTACTCAGTAATTTTATTCCCATTGTTCATGCAAGGGAAGTTAACAAGCAGCCCATTTCAAAAATATAAAGTACCATGCACGTGCATAGAGTGTTTAAATCTCAGTTTTAAGTAACACGGGCTTTGAGAGCTTACCAGAGATGACCCCTGCTGTCAAGGTGGCAGAAACTGGTGCCTGCCTCTTATTCACTTTGGCAAGAAAACTAAAGAGTAAACCATCACGTGCCATGGCAAACAGAATTCGGGGCAAAGGGAACATAGAGCCGAGAAGACTAGAACAGAAAAATGTATAGTTCAAGTACAGGTTATTAAAAGCACAAAGCTTTACTGGTAAACCCAACTACACAAAAAGAAAGCTTGGAGGAGTTAATGGGTTTAGGTATAGTTTTGCTTAGGCTCTGTGTTGCTGCTCTTAGGATCTTGTTTGGTTGACTGATGTTCTTGGTTTTGGGTTACTGTTTATTTTGACCCTAGGCTCTGAAAGCACTTGAGATAAACCAACAAGTAAAAATCTGAGGTAGAGGAAAGTTTTACTGGTAGACTACTTTACCTAGCAACAAGCAGATTTGATCATTTCAGTCCAAAGCAAATCAAAGCTGCACAACAGTGGTTTATTTCCATATATTCAATGTGTTTAGCAGTGCACCTTTCTTTACAAGGATCAACTCTTAGTCTCACCTGCTACTGCACCAGACGATAGAGTAGCAACTAGTGGGGTCTTCGTTTTGGAATTGATTTGAGCTAGACATTTGAAAAGCAACCCATCCTTCGCCATAGCATAGATTACACGTGGTATTGGGAAAATGGATCCAAGAAGACTGAGTAAAAAGCAAACACATGCAACATGGCAAACACAATTCATGCAGAGTTGTATTCATGGACAAGATAAAAAATGTTAATTAATGGCATGTATAGAAACAAAATGTATGGTTGTAAGACAAAACCAGAAAGCCCCATAGCCCAAGGCACTGCAGATCAGACACAAATAGGTTTTTTTAACTGCAAAGTTGATTTATCATTATTATTATATTAATTTAGGTAATAAAATTGCTTCATTATACAGAATCCAGATTAGCAAGACAACTCTCTTCCCATCACCATAGTTCTTGGGCATTAATGGACCAGGAATATGTTCCAGATCCCACTAACTATGCAATTAAGCTTTAGTATTCCTAGTGAAAGTCTGTCAGTCAGCAGCAGCAAATAAATAAGCATAAGCAGCATCCCTTACACTCTATATTTCCATGTAAGCCTGCTGATTAACAGTAATTCAAAGTAAGCACCATAAAAGTGTACTTGGGCAAATTAATTATTTCGATTAAAGCACCTCTAGGCAAGCTGCATTAAGACTTTTTTTTTTTTGGAAGAAGTACAGCTAATTAATTTAGATGTTATTAGAACACATAAAGCTTTTAAACTATTGATAACTTGAAGCTCTTAAACATACTTCTTAAATTAGGTGGTTTCTTTCCCTCAAAGAGAAATACTTTTATTAAGAAAACAAAAGGCAAAATCATAGCCAGTATAACCTCTGCAGAAAGCACACAAGTTTTTAACCAGGTGAAGGGTTTCCTTTCCTACTTTAGAGAAGCAATGATATCACTTAAAGAAGGCACAGCTCTTACATGCCTCAGGTGCTAGGTACATCCAGTAATGCTGCGGGGCACAAGTATTAAGGGTAGACAGGAGAGTTTTATTGCAAATTAACTGATTTTGATGTATAAGTGTACCTTCCACAAAGAAGGTGCATTCCAAAAAATTCCAGAAGTTTTTTATTATTTTAGCTTTGTAAGGTTCACTTATCCTATCCTTCTTTATGTACTGCATATATAATGGCAGTATTAACAAACATCTTTACCTGGCAAAACGAGTTCAAGACATAGCACAGTAACAGGAAACTAAAAGCAATTCATCCCAATGTTTTTTCTTCATTGTACCTCTAAACTGAGGAGCATGAAATACAGTTTCTTCTTTTTTTGTTCTAAACTAACATCAGTCAACAGATTGAAAGATTAATCTCTCCACCAGAGTACATATAATTCTTCAAAATACAGTGGAAAAAGAGACCGACAGTTCAAATTTCTAAAAATTTCTTAAATTTCTTACCATCTCAGTTCACTTTGTTTTCTAGTATTAATTTCTTTAATGTATTTTCTTATATATAACTTCTACTATTTATCAATGTAAAGAAAAAAAACAAACAATGAAACCCTCAAACCTTAGGGGACCATGACAAATATACAGAAAATAACAAAAATAATCCCAGGATGAACTGTGTAACTGTGACATTCTTCAGTCAGTCCTACATTCCTTTTAGTTCATGTTTCTATCCCCTCCTGCATCTAAATGTTCCTCTCCCTTAAACCATTGCCCACAGTCAACAAAGCCTCATATTCAGGCTAATGCCTGCAGGGTTCTGTCGGAGAGCTGATAGTGTTGGTGCTTCCACAGGCAACTTGTTTTCCTTTGTGGAAAGGCAGCCAGTGCTCTTACCACTGAAGCTCAAGGAAATGACTCCTTACCTAAATAAGCTCAGGTAAAAGATCGGCATCAGCATTTTTCCATCCCTAAATTCAAGTATCAAGCAATTTTCTATTTTGTTAAAGTGTTTGTATCATATTACAATTGAGGTGTAAAATATTTGAACACGTACTAATATATATTGTGCCCTTCGTGATCTTTTTAATCAAAATAATCTGTTAAGGTACATTCACAGTTTCACAAAGGGGAATAAATTACGATTATGGTATTTTCACAGCTATAGTCTGCATCTCAAATACCCACACAGAAACCACAGGAGGGGATGATGCCAGAAGACAGACTGGCTGCTGGAGGAAAACAGAGACAGGCAATGAAGACGAGGAGTGGAGCTAGTTAATCATGTCTTCAATTTTGCCTGCAAATACACAGACCCCATAAAGCTACTGAGTCACTGGGAATGGACAGCAAAAAAAAAGAAAAATGGGGGAGGTATACTTTGTCAGTTAATAAAGATAACTTGCAGGTCATATGTTTGAAAATACTTACTTATATGTAAAGAAAATGGGTGTAATAAGCTTCTACCAAAGAGGTAGAGTTCAATAACAGTACAGTTAAAAAAAAAAAAAGAGGAGCCTAAATTAACACAGCTACTGTCAACTAGACCTGCTTAAGTTTAATACTTACTTACAATACTTATTGTTAATCCTTTACATGGACTGAGCCTTCAAAATGAACGCACGAACATACATACAACTGTAATATATTATTCATCAGCTTTTCCCAATAGAATTAGTATTTCAGTGTCTTTACCTTGTAGACAAAGCACAGAGGGATCCCACTGCTACAACGTATTTAGCAGGACCCCATCCAACATATTCAAATGCTACTGGCAGAGGACTTTTCTCATCTAGCAGATAGTATGGCATCATAAGTGTCAGTGCAGCTGAAACCAAGCAATAGGCCATGAAGCAGACAAGTAGGGACACCACAATTCCTATGGGTATGGCTTTCTGAGGATTCTTGACCTCTTCTCCTGAAAAAAGGAAAAGAAAATGCCCCACCAAAAATTTGTACTATTTTTCCCCTTCAGCTTTAAGAGACAACATCAAACACAAATCACTTGTTAATCTAAGTCATGGGGAATCACATCTGTAATAGAAGTTTTAAAAACCTGAGTAAAATAGACTGAGACACACAGAACTCAGTATTTTGTTGTCACAAATAGTGTTAAAATAGTGGTAAATTAAAGGTCATAAAATACATTTTATATGCAGAGTATTCCAAGCCTGTAATTTTCAGTTATTTACCTACACGTTCAATGTACTCAATATAATCATTGCCTATCAGCCATTGGGAAAGACACCTTATCTCAGAGAACTGTTAAAGTGAGCAGATGATTAACATTATTTGAGCAGAAAAATTGTATGCTAAGCACTTTCCAGACTTAGAAAGCAGCAATCATTTCTTTAGAACAGGAATTAAATAAACAGAACCTCCTCCTTCTTCCCAGAAAAACAGCCATGTTCAGGAGTGAACTTAGACTCATTCTACATTGACTGAAAGAGCTTTGGAAGAAAGCAAAGTAAGAAGAGTAGACAGAGTATTACATTGTTTGTGGTTCTTTGGGGTTTTTTTGCAAAAAAATCCCCATGGTAAACATATACACACATATATAAATACTATACCAGTTGTTGCAATGCAGTCAAATCCAACAAAAGCATAAAAACAGGTTGCAGCACCAGCCAACGTTCCTGTGAAACCATATGGCATAAAGCCACCACTCCCATACATACTTGTCACATTTTCATAGGATGAACAGTTCCTATAAAGAACAAAAATAATACAGCAGAGAGATAATTTTTCACCCCCATTATTGGTAGGATAAATACATGCACCCTCCTACCCTAGAACTCTGAAAAAAATGTTTAAATGTTTTCATCATGACAGAGGTCTGCTTTACAAAACTTCACAAGATGACATTTTTATGTCCAAATTTCTAAGAAAGAGAAGAATAACAACAAAAGGAAGAATGTCTGAGTCAAGTAACTATCATCTTACTTGCTTTGAACTTTTTGACAAAATATATTAAAATACTAATGGTGTTTATTATAATAAAGCATGTGTAAGAGAAAACTACTTGGAATATGAGAAAGTAAATAGATTTTTAAAAATTACTCTGTTACTGCAGTAAAGTTTCTGAGATATTCTTCACTTTTCTTCCAGTTGTCAACTTCACCTTTCACAAAACCAGAAATAATAACGAAGAGTAGGACCAGGATGTTAATAGCAGTGAAAATTCTATTCACCCATGCAGACTCTTTTACTCCAAAAGACAAAAGACCTGAAAAATAAAAATATTTTATAGATGTGAATGGCCCATTATACTAATAAAATGGCATTTAAAGAAGGGATACATGTAAAAGAAGGGGGGTGTGTGCGTATAGACACAAGTACTGTGAAGAATACTTAAAAAGCATCACCAGATTTTTTAAAAAAAGCATTATCACAAACTTGCTAGACTCTTTAACAGCATGAAAATAGGCAAATATATTGGAAATCACAAAAGAGAAAGCTTCTTCTTTAAATATTTAAAAGTATTTTTAGCAATGGCTATTTTACTTCTCTGACATGCCAATCCATATCTCTGTTTCATGCCATGGAGCTACAAGAATTCTATGCTTTGCAAAAACAGATTGGAAGAATATATTCCCTACAGAAGATTTATCTGTTAGATTAAGAAAACAAGCACAATTACTAAATTAACAATATGACTGATTGCCCCCACATTGTTCAAGGCACACACATCAGAGTAAGTCCCACTCCCTAGTTCATTAGTAACAGCTTTAAAAGAAATGCAGGCCTCATGTTTGTAACACTGATGCATAGAGACCCTAGAAAACAGTCAGATACAAAACACACATGGCTTTAGATTACATCTGAGTAGAACATTTAAACAATCTGAAAGTTATTCCATCAGGATTCTACTTTATCATTAGATTTCAAACAGTTTTAAGTGATAGAGTGTTAGCAGTTTAATGGAACAGACAGTGAGCAGATCAGGAAAAATTAAATACAATTGGAAAGTTTTCACAGGTCCTTTGCACTCTAAGCATTTCCACTAATGTCACATACATACCTTTCCCTCATTATTTAGAGATTAAGTCTGAAAATTTTAAGCCTCTCAAAATAATGTCTAAAAGGTTTCTGACTCCTCTAATGAGATATCTGCTATCTTACCAGAACACAGAAATTATCTTATGAGCTGCTCAGGTTTTCTTCACCAATGACATTTTTATTGAAATAGATGTATGCTTTCTTCAGCTCAGTTTTTCCCAAAAAGGTAGTGTCTCAATCAGCCTAATGTAGTGTGAATCATAGTTTGTCCATTTTTAAGGTCCTTTCATTATCAAAAAAACCAAACCAAAACAGAACAAAAAAAACCCAAACCCCACACAAAAATAAACCCCAAAAACCCCCAAAATTAAACAAACAAAACCTGAAAAACCACACAAAAACACAAACAAAACAAACAAACAAAAAACCAAAAAACAAAAAACCCAAACCCCACAGATTTCTGTGTACTTTCCCTTGTGCTTAGCACATAACATTTTCTGTAAACCATCACCTGCTACTCCTATGATTCAGCTTTACAGAGCTCACAATCCAATTACTGTATCATGCTCAGCCTACACAGTCCTGAGCCATCCCCTCTGCCCCTCCTTTCAGCAGTGGGGAATTCCACCCAGTTCAGTCACTGGGGGTTTGGCTTCTGATCACAGACACCTGGAGAGGCAACTTGCAGCACAAATGGGAAAGGAGTGAAGAAAGAATGGTGGTAGGGATGAAATGACAGGACCCAAATGAAAACTCAGTAGCAGTGATGAACAACAGGGGAAACATTTCCCCTTTTTTCAAGAACCTCTAATTCTTATGCTCTGAAGCAGCAATGGCAATGGAGAAAACATAAAAGATATCAGCATCTAAACTCGGACTGTATAGTTTGGTTTGTGGTGTTTCAGTGCTCTGCTTTTCAGAGTGTCATTTTTTGTCTCCTTTATTTGCAAGAGGTGAAACTGAAAGGTCTGTTCCAGTTATATTCCACATTCACTCCCAACCCTCCTAAGGACATAAGGGTCTGAACTGGTCCTATAGGCAGTAGTGAGCCACAAATTTGGCAGGATGCTGGACTAAACCTAGTCAACTCCCAGATCTTTCTAAGTATAGGAAGCCATTCTTTCATGTACAGAGACCTAATAAATCTTCAGATGCACTGAAGATGGTCATTCATGGTCATTCATTCTAGCAATAGGTACAACAGAAATGTTTTCCTGTGTCAAAAAAAACCCAAAACACTCAGAACCAGATAACAGGTTATATGCATACAACTTAGTTTCGCTTTCCACAGAAGAAAAGCTTCTGCTTTGGTTTAATCCAAAGAGAGAATGAACACGACAAGTATATGAGATGTGGGTAAGACCTCTACTGAATATTGAAATGCTTCTAGTATTGCCTGAAAACAAACTGCACACTTTAGAATACACTTCCTGCTTCCTTCACTCCCAGTGCCAGTAGGAACATTTCTATATGGTAAATAATTGTTAAACACAAACATGGAAATAAGTTGCAGTATTTTTGAGCTTTCTGATCCCTCAAATAGGAGGTAGCTAGTGTCAGTGTTTGTGATTTAAAAGCATGATACATGAGTAAAGACAAAAATAGGACTTGGAAGAGTAGACAGGAAAGGTTTACTCAGGTTTCAAACTGGTCTGTTGGTCCATATAAGTACCTTGGGGTGCCCGTTAGGTCAAACAAAGTCTAGGATAAACAACAGAAGACTTTAAAAGGGGAACTTTATTATATACCAAATGAGTGAACAATTTAGGTGGAAAAAACCCCCTTACAAATGCCCACTACATGCACAATATATAATTTAAGGAGACCACATCACCAAACTACACAGCTTAACCTCGAGGCCACTCCAGAAGCATTTACTGGTGACAGAGTCATGAAAACACAGAGATCTGTGTAATTTTCCTGTTACCATCAATCTGTATAATGGGTTTTATAGAAAAAAGTACTGGCAAGTGATTAGTTCATGCCTCAGTTTCAAGAGAAGAGGGTGTATGTGAAAATTTAGTCATATATATTTAATTCACAGAGCCACTGGGCCAGTACAAAATGCGGCTCTGAACTTCCTTAGGGTATTTCTGGTGCAAAACCTTACAATTTAGCACTTTTAACTGTAAAACACCACAAACACCATAAATTAAGCAATATACATGTTCTTACCTGATAAAAGTAATATAAGGAGTACAGCAAAGAAGTCAGGATACTCTGCCAGCCCAGAGTAATTCATTTTGAAGTAGGCACTGAAGAAATGACCAATCCGTTTTCCAAGAAGTTCATCAAAGGTGCCACTCCAGGCTCTTGCTACACTTGATGTACCTTCATAAAACACATGCATATTTAGGGTTTTACAGTGGGATACAGCTACTTCTACTGAAAAGGAAACAAAACTAAGCCTGTTGCTACTTGTATTTTAAAAAGCAGAGCCTGTGATGTTTGTTTTGCAGAAGAATTTTAATGTTTAAGAATTTTGCTTGTTAAATGGTAACAAGTTTTTCTAAAACCAACATATATAATTTTTTGCCTCGTTTATTCCCAAAAGATGGCAGAAATTATTTCTGTGTCATTTATGCCTGATCCTGGAAGAAACTTATTTCTAGCTATTTCTAATTTCTATGACATATGTTAAGCAATAAAAAGTAATGTAAGAAAGCACTTTAAGAAAGAACATAAAGGCAAGTTTGCCCACCTGTAAGTAGGGCAAAAAAAATTACTAGCAAGACATACGTTACTGTAGTCTGTATTTAATATTTAATACTCTCTGTAGCAAAGAGTGCACAACCGAATACAATTTTGGCCAATCTTAGTTGCATGACTCTCCTCTCAGGAAATACCTTTTAACACAATACTGGGGAACATCAGTTTTGTAATGATTTGAGTAACCATCCTGTAGGTACACATCTAAAGTTAGGCATGTTCATACATAATATAATGGCAGTCTGGAACACTTTCCTCCAGGAGAAATAATTTTCAAATCCAAAAATATTATCTCTGCTGAAGCACCGAAATAGCTGTTTGACTATCTGCCACATAAGTATTGATTTTACTCAAATCTGGTCAACTTTGTGTTTTATGGGATTACCTGATAGGACAACACTTAATTGGCACAAGGATATAGTAGCAAGTCAGTACTTAAACACCATGACTTTCCTCTAAGATACAATAGTGGAGTCCCTGTAAATGTCCTTGTTGTATATATTAAAAAAAAAATAAAAAAAGTTTTTTTTGTTTTACTGAAATTATTTTTGCTGACCAAAGATGGCAAATAAATCTTGTTTATTCTTGTGCATCATCACAGAATTGTCTGACACAATCTTCATACAAGGTATGTGGTTCATATGTCACACTGTTACAAAAATATCTTGCAAAAAAACTATTTGCAATGGTGATGTACAGAAGAAAATAACCTAATCAAATTATTTTGGTTATTTCATCTCGGCAGGACTAAAAAGAAAGAGTAGCTCAATGTAGAAACAGAAAAGACAAAGAGCCCTAAATTTGTATCTTTTATCTGCTGTCTCAGAAACCTCTGGGAGCGGTGTTTGTTCTTAAGCTTACCTATAATATAGGATAAAACGAGATTCCAGCCAGTGATAAAAGCCCACAGTTCACCTACTGTAACATAAGTGTACAAATACGCAGAACCAGTCTTGGGGACACGAGCGCCAAACTCGGCGTAGCAGAGACCTGCCATCACAGATGCAATGGCAGCGATGAGGAAAGAAACAATGATGCTAGGTCCAGAATCAGATTTGGCTACTTCTCCAGCAAGGACATAAACACCAGCACCAAGGGTACTCCCTACTCCCAGGGCTATCAGGTCCAGTGTTGATAAGCATCGGCACAACTTGGTGTCCTCGAGGCTTTCGCCGCCGATGTTCTTCTTCCGCACCAGACACCGAACAAAGGACAGAGCCGTTCCACAGGGCAACATGGTGGATGTAGAGCTCTGAAATAAAGGAAATTATTCCAGAATGCAAAAGTTAGTGTTGAATCTGGTGAAAAACAATGGGAAAAAGTATTTGCATTAAGAACTTTAATCATATCTACTAACCAATATATTCACACTGTTCTGTGACATTCAATAAGATGGCCGGTGCTTTTTCCCCAGGAAACAAATTAGGGATACACTATTTCTGATTTTATATGTAACACTTATGTCCCCAGGGAAAGAGATCCATTATACTTAAGTTTATTACATTGCTGTAAAAAAGAAGAAATTGTTTATAATTATCTGCTAATGGCCACTTAGCCACTTCTAAAACAGAAACAGCCTCTTATCTCATATATCATAGAGCCTTTTAAGATAAGGATCAACACCAGCATAAATAAGGGGATGTGGGATCTAAAACTAAGACTATAAACAGCAAAAGTTTAAAATACATTACTCCGAGAGCACCAATTCAATATCCTTTTGTCTTTAAATACATAGATTTTGCCTTCAGAATTTGCTTCAGTGAGAACTGCTTCAAAGCAGATTAAAATAGTGTTTCTACTCTCTCACACACCAGTGAAGTTTCCCAGATCTAATTATCCTTACAAGAAATCTTTCACACCTCTGCCTAACAATCATCTAACAAAACCTGATGGGCTAACCACTCATCCCATGCCAGCTGCAGTTTTTCAGTATTCTTAGTGCCTGTCGCAGTGTGGGATGTAATCAGCTCTAGCACACAAGCTCAGATTCTGTGACTAACCTGGTCCTGGGGGCCAGCAGGTGGGCAGTGCTTCTCTGGCCAGTGATATAGGTGCCTGCTAGGAGCAGCAGTGATACAGCTTCCCAACCAAAACAAATGGTCACTGAGGGTCCAAAGAATTTGCTTGGGAGGGATGACACAGGCATCCCACAGAAACTAATAATTTAAAGAAGCAATATTAATTGCAACAAGTTCTGTTGTAATCTGTCTTCATGTATTTGTTTGAATTGTATGGTTGATGGCTAAGAGTTTGGTAAGAGTCAAGCAATACCATTTGTCATCTTCCCACACCGATGTTTGTCTTCGCAACTCATACCATAAATATCTATACTCTGCTCATGATTTGTTAAGTGGAACCCTCCTGGGAACTGAAAATCTATTTAATTTAGACAAAGTTACTCTGCTGGTTTATTTCTTCCTGGTCTGTATCAGTTTCCTAGAACAGTAAAGGACATTTCTACTTACATTACTTCAATCCACTAACAGCGATGGCTTCGTATGAAGATGGATAGTTCAATTAACAGTGCTTGATCCTAAAACAGAGAGTCAGAAGCAGAGCGTATCAGGAACTCTGCCATCCCTATACAAGATTGCTTGGGGGAAAAAAATCACCAGAGAACAGAAAACCCATTTTCACCCTATTCCTGTCATAGCTCCCCAAGTACACTCAAACATGCCAATTCTGCCTTCAAAGAGCACCCTTAAGAAAAAAGGTCTCCATTCCCTTTTAAGTAAAGGGAATTTGACAAAGGGTAGTGAAAGGAATTGAATAGCTGTGGACAGTGATGCTTCATCCCCTTAGAAAAAATATAGGTGGCCCAGTACAGTGGGAGGAGGCAGACAGGAAAGTTTCCGAAGCTCTGCTGCAATTAGGCAGTCCTTCCAGCACACCAGGCTCCCAGAGACAAGAATTTGCCCATGGTATGCAGACTCACCCACTATGAAGATTTCACCAGTTACAGAAATCTGATGACATTCGTGTCGGCAGACATCCATATCTTCTAAGGGAATTAGTACTGAACTGTTCAGACAAAACTTCCTGCTGTGCCTCCTGAGCTCTTCAGGAAGAGCAGCCTTTCTTTGGGCCTGAGGCTGAGGCACTCCACTCCCACACAGCCAGGTTTATTTTTCCTGAGATGTACTTAGACAAATATTCTGAAGCTACTTTTTTTTCTTCCCCTAATGACAGTTCTGAAGATGTAGCAACTACTTAGGATGTTATATTAATATGCTTATTAGTCTGCAGCCCATGTGACAGGCAGCAACACTCTTGTGACTCCATGCCCTTCACCTTAGCAACTTCAATGTTGCAGAAACATAGCATTTTTTAAGGAATTATTTCTCCCTCCCCCAGATAATATTTCATTTCATAATTCATTAACATGAAAAAATACTCTGGCAGATCTTGTTCTCAGACCACTAAGGAATTTCCAAGACTCTTGTTATTCAAATGGCATTTCAGATCTGCCATTTGGGACAGAAGCCCTGAAAATTGTACAGTCATTTACTGCAGTGGCTGGTAAGATATTATATTATGGTTATCTCTGCTATTATATGCTAATATCTCTGCATATTATGGTTTTCTCTGCTGAGAAGGAATCTCTAAGGCAAAAAAGGAGGAGTTTCTCTGCTTCTGATTTCTGCTTCTTGGGGAGAGGAAGGAGGCTTAGTACTTGCTAGCCACAAGCCAGTAAAAGACACCTCTTCTAACAGAAACCCAGCCATTCTTCTTTAGCCTTTAGAAACTGGAGCACAACCAAAGACAAAGTTCAGTATACAAACTTTGTGTCAGTAGAGGAAAAAAACCACATCTCACATGCATGGCAAACTTCTCTTCATAATTATATCCATCCTAACATGGACTTGACAAACACATGCCCTTTTACAACAACCACTGGAATCCAGCACATCTTTCACAGTTTCCTACACTAAGTATGCCTAAACTCATAGCAAAAAATGCCTGAACCCTGCTTCACAACTTCTGTTGCTGCATGCCAAGTACTGTACCTCAGGCATGGCCTCCTTTCAGATTTGGCTGAGACATTCCAAGATGTCATACTTGATAAGACAGTGCAGCAGGAAGAACTGATGAGCTTACGAAGTTATTTGGCTTCGAACAGGACCAAATGACATAGGTATGAGGTGACAAGTGTCCTCAGAAATAACTGACAAGTGTAATGTTTTTCTGAGGTGTCCCTTGTGAAGCAGATCCTTTAATGCATTACCCCTGCGAGAGAACAGCCTGAGCAATGGCTCACTGCTGGCCTGTGCTGACTCACAAGCAGTTTATCAGAACACATCTCATGCTAGAATACAAACCTACAGGAGCAAATAAGGTAACAGCTGGGTGTGCCTTTTGGTGGCAGCATTGTCCTAGACAAGCTTATACTGACTGCCACCACACACTCTTATAAGGGATCTTATTCCTGCAGACCTACAGATCTTATTCCTAAGTTTGGGCAAATATTAGTTTTCTTTTCTGCTGATCTTTATGGCAGAGAGGAAAATGAAGTAGTCTAAATGAGCATATTAAAAATGATCTCTCCTACTTTTTGACTAGGAGGTTTCAGTATTTTCCTAACCGCTCCTTTATTTTTCTTCCTTTCCCTGCTGCAGCCTCACTGTGCCTCATCCTAGCACATGAGTGTGGGCTCTGCTCTTGGCCTCTACTGTTGTGAGCTCTGCCAGCGCTGGCCTGGGCCCCTGCTGAATGTGCTGCACAGCTGAGGAGCACTGGCTCTGCTCTGAACCTTCCTGGGAAGGCACATTTTACAGCTTGGGAAGGGGCGTTTTCGATAATTACACTGGGTAATCAATCAAGAAGGAAGTGAGTACTTTTGAGGCATCTCTGGTGCACCTGTCCTACATTTCTTGGAGCAGAGTTGGATACCTGCCTGCCTTTGAACAGCAGTGTTAGGCATGTAGCCTGCAAGGACCACCAGTCAGGGTGGGCTGTATTGTTATGCAGTTTAAACAGAAAAAATATCGAATCCTCACCTTATACAGAGCTTAAAATTAGGCAGTGAGCAATAAGAAACCACAAAGGAAAAAGCCCTTGAACTCACCAATAGCATGCAGTTATTTCTAATTACTGTGTGGAGACAACCTGATTAGTGTCTCATGCAATCCAAGCTGTGCTACGCTCCTCTTTGAAGTCTGCCTTACAGAGAGCGCTGCATCACAGGCAAAGCAAGTTTCACTTTGCCACAAGCAAACAGCTGTGAAGTCTGTTTGTTACCAACGTTGGCAGGCTCCTTCTGCTGCACACAGCCAAGGTGGCAGCTCTTTGGCTCCGCATCTGCTGGGTCACTGCACTTCTGAAGGTTCTTTGGACGAAGTTTTAATTTAGCTACAGGTTATGCTATAAACACCGCATGCACCTCCAACAGTCCTTCAAAAAAGGCAAGGCTCAGTTCAACTGTCTTAGACTTGAGGACCAATGACCAGCCCTTATGGAAACCTCCTCCTTCCTTGAGCGAATTCCTAGAGAGAACTGCTAAGCTATCCACACTTCAGTTTAGTTTAACCCTTTCAACCACCTTCAACAAAGATACGGCAAGGAGGAAAGTAGGACATAATTTAGACAGGAAAGGAACTTGACAGATTTATCTAACAGAGGGAGGAAAAAACAAAACAAAACTTTCTTATGCCTGGTGGACTTTCATAGTATTTTTCAGAGTACCTGAATAAGCAGTAAGCAGTTATTTCTCCAATCCTTTTTGTTCTTTATAGTCTTGGGTAATTTTTTTCTCTATAGCATCTGCTGATAAAATCATCTTAATTTCAGCCACTCCTGGCCAATTGTAAACCAGATCATTTACAGCGTGTCCACTACACATCTGAATGCCAGTCCAAGAAGATGAGCTCAGCCTTACAATTCATACCACCTCTTTGTTCAGGTGGATGATCAGGAACATTTAATCATCATCTGTTGTTAGCCTTCTGCTGTCAGGAAATGTTTGGTGTCAAAAAATTTACCTTCAAAGTCCTACAAAATCTACCGTTTCTGCAAAGTATTTTTCATGTAAAAATAATCTAATCTAACCTCCTATCCCCCACAAAATTAAAAAAAATATGTGGATATTGGAGCAAAGAAAAGTAACTTACATGTTATGTGCCAATAATTTTATTTCCATTAAAATAAAATTTTAATTTGATTGTCTCATACATGGTTTAAGTTAGTACACATTAAACCCAAGCTACACATGGGAAAATCCAAAGTTTTTCTGCTGTTGCCATTCAACTTTTCCCACAAAATTTTCAATTAAAAATTGTAATAAAAAACCATAAAAATCTCATATGGAAAGCAAATGTTATAAAGCAATATGAAACCTCTGAAGGTTTTAGTACTGTTGAGATTTATGTTTAATGATTTTTGAAGCCAAAATAAAATAAAGATATTTTCCTCAAAACTATTCCGTTGAGCTAGTATTATATAATATACTATTAATTTTAGATGCAGTAGTTAAACATGTCAAACAGCATACCAATTAAGGATAAAATACTCCAATAAGTTTGTAACATATAGAAAACGGGAAAATATAAATAAATACTGGTTAATACAGAATAATTTAGCATATTTTTTTCAGCCTCATTTTTCCTGAAAAACCTGTAAAAGTTTATGCATTTTTCCCCATTAAGTACATGTAGCATTATTCAAAATTGCAGTATTACATTTATTAGATCTTGTGCAATAATATGGGAAAGTAAGGTCTTGTGAAATAATGCAAGTAAAAGAATACAGAGATGAAGCAAAACTAGGATCCATGGATTGCGTGTTTGCACACACATGCACAGGCAATACATTATTTTACTGCAAGTGTCCTAAAAATTCATGTGGTGCCCAAAACGTTCACAAAACTCCTATAGACTTGAAATATTTAAAGCATCATACTTCAATAATAAACCATAAAATTGGAAAGCAGCACCTGTAACAGAAGTATAAGATGCATAAATGGGAAAAGCAAAGCAAGTTTTGTCATTCAAAAGGCAGAAACACTTTCTAGGCAGACTGGGAAGGAAAATATAACTGCATCTTCTATATATTAACACAGAATCTTTACCAAAGACAGAATAATGCTGTAATGTAAATAAACTGCATACCACAGCTCTTGCTACTCAAACAGCACATATGTTAAAGGCAAGGTTCCCTAAGATAACCTAGGCTGCTTTCAGGTTACTTCTTTCAGCAGTAAACTTCATTACTAACCTGATTCAGAGCAACTTCTGCTGGGCAAATTTCTGCTTCTCTTAGGCAGTCCCGAACTCCTGCTGTCATAAATAGAAGAGTAATGACTTAAAGTGATTTTATTAAAAGACTTGCTTTAAAAGCCAGCTGCAGATGGTGTGGGAGCCCTCAGTGTTGAGGGGTGGAGGCTTGGCAGCCCAGGTGATTGGAGGGCTGCTAGCTGGCTAGCTATTTGCCCAGCCAAGAGGCAGGGAGGGAAGGAGGCAATCTCACTGGTGTTCAGATAAATCCTATCCACTCTTCATGTCTTCATGACACAAACCCCAACTAGAATGCCATTTCCCGGATTTAAAATGCCTATGTCAGGGAAACTAGTCACACATCCTGAAGGAAATGCATGGGGAAATCCCACTGTGATACCCTTCCATTGCCCTTGTGAAAAGCAAACTGGTTTTCAAGCATATTGAAGGATGCTTTGTGATGTTTTGAGACCTGAGTAAATTTTAGAAGAATATACATAATTTTGGAAGTATTGCTGTAGCTAGAAGCAACACAGAAGGCAGATTATTTACAGAGATGGGTTAGAGCCCATTCTGAACTGGGGTAGATGTACCACAGATGATCTTCTCCTTTATATGGCTTGAAATGAAAAATGCTGAAGACTGGACTTAGAACAAGCCAAACATTCCTGTGACACAACCAATAAATAAACCTGAATTTCTTAAAAATCAGCTTCCAGAATAAACCAAACCCCAATGTATAATTTACAGCTCTATTTTTATTACTTCCAATGACAGACAACCCCACTCCAAACATGTAATAGTATTTCCAGCCAGTATTGTTCACAGCATATTGTTTCCTTCTAAACACTCGTGTTTCAATCACTTTATTTTTGCTCAGCTAACATAACATAAACCTTGCAGAGAAAAGTGCTATGCTTCTCATCATTAAAAGGTCTTTCCTAGGAAAATATGTAGAAAAACACATTGTGTAGCAGCCCACTGCAACTTTCTCTCAGCTTTTACTTTTCCCTTCGTGTAAAGTCTGCCAGTGCTCCAGAGCAGAGCACTTTTTGCTTCATGAATAGCCCTACTTCCTGCAGCCACACACAAGGGAAAAATACAAGCTTTCCTCAGCTCTCCAAGATCCAAGAAGAAATGCATCCAAGAAAGTATGCTTCATAAGGATGGGCTGTGTTTCAAGATCAGGAGTCCAGCTTACATTACCCAAGCCAATTATCTTCTGACAGGCAAAAACATATTAAGAGAAAAGGTCTTTTTTGCTGAAGGTCTGCTGATGACAATGCTAATGCTTCTCCTCATGTTGACCTCATCCTTGTTGAAGACGAACTTTATCTCTTTCACAGTTAATACACAGTCAGAAGATAGAAGCAAGAAGTTATGCTACAGGTTAGGTTCCTTGTGCAGAAATGCATGACAATCACTTTCAAGTAACATCACTCTGACCTGTGAAAATATCTAGGCATTTTTTTAATCAAACTAGCACTCTCTAACAAGTCCATGAGTGACTCAAGAATTACTCAGATGGTTCTTGAATGTCTCCAGTGAAGAAGACTCTGAATCTCTCTGAGCAATCTCCGACAGTGCTCTGGTCACCTGCACAGTAAAGAACTTCTTCCCCATATTTAGCTAGAACTTCCTGCGCATCGTTTTCTGCCCTTTGCCTCTTGTCTCGTTGCTTATCTCCCATCTGTGATAACAATTCATCCCAGGTAGCACCAGTACGCTTATGGATCATTACAATGACAGACTGGGCTGCTTTGGTTTATCTGACTTTCTAAAACTTAATCCTAAGAACAGCAGCACACAGAAGCTACACTGCTAAGTCAAACCTAGATTCCTCCTGGCTCCCAGTCAAGAGGCAGGGACTACGCTGGCTGGTGAAATAAAGTGGCTTACATCTGTCTCCCCTCGACCTAGTGCACTGTGGGGTAGATCAGTACATCCCCATTACACAGTGTTTGGATCAAAGTATTTGTCTGCCATGGACAGACACTCAGACATAGTTTTGGGTGTGTTTTCAGTAATACATGATTGCAGCTACCATGTTGCCACCCAGCAAAGGTCATTTTTGTAGATTCAGCTGAGAGGTGTATCTGTGTAGCTGAGGGTGTGTGACAAAGCAGCATGAGAGAGATGATGATAAAGCACCGGGTCTAGTGGGGGATCAGTGAAGGATGCTCATCAGACATGCTGCTCTTTGGACAAGACTGAGCAGATAGAGTGCTGTCTGGAGGCAGCTTCCTGGTATAGTATACCCAGCTTCTCTATCAGAGGAGATTGCTGTTTCTCTCCACGAAAGAGCTGTGGTAGATCCACTTTGTGGGTCCCGGTTATCCTTCCAGTTATAAATCCAGCTGTGTTTGGACCAACAGCATTAAGTTCTGACTTTAGAGGCTCCTTAGAAACTACATCACTTTGATGATCTAAACAGCCTCATCCAAGCTCATTTCTAAACCTGAAATCCTGCATCATTTCATATACATACCCCAAGGACTTTTGTAGCACATTCTTTGCATTAAATAGTTGATCAGGAATTCTCTTCTTGCCAGGAAGTGGTTGGCCAGATTAGAGTGAGTGAACTGAAGGACAAAATTATTTTATTTTATTTTCCTATGGAAGGCTCCTTTTAAGATTTTCCCCGAGAGTATGAACATATTTTTATATAGTTACTCAGAAATTCATGCTCAGAGGGTTTTAATTTTACAAAAAAAACAAACAAACAAAAAAAAAAAAAACAAACAAAAAACCCAAACAAATAATTTTGAAAGTCTTGCACAAACTGAAACAGAGATCTCAGAAGCCCAAGTGACAAAGTGATTAAAAGCTGCTCTGTTGTTGACTCTGACTTGTCTCACAGGCACAGCCTCACAGCTACAGACTGTGGAGTTTTACATAACTAGAAGTGCTAACTGTGCACACGCATACCCATGTGCTTGCCCATGTAACTCACCAAAGTTAAACATGAACAAAAGTGCTTGCAGGCCCAGGCCTTAGTGAACCATGGCAATCTCTCCACTTTGCAACCAACTGTAACAAACTCAACTTTTGTCATGCACAAGGAAAAAGAAACACAACGTGTTCTGTACACTTTGTGCAGCTCTGATGGGTTATGAGAAGATGTACTGGTATTCATAAGAGGATTCATCAAGTAGCCAGCAAGAGTCTTTTCAAGATAAAGTAATTACATTTTAGTGGTTTTTACTCGTGGTTCTGATGAGAAAAATCCAGTATAATCTGTGTGCTAATCTACATAAGATGATCATAAACATTCAAGAGAGAAAGAATCTTCATAAAGCTCAACAGTACTTTAGGCCGTCTCTATAAACTTATGACAGGATCATTTCTGAAGAGAATAAATTACAATTCAACACTTTTTAAAGGACTTCCTATTTATTAAAATAAAATATGTTTATTTTAGATTGCTTCTCATGGTTTAAGCAGATTACTGAAACTAGTTCCTACAAAATATTATACAGATTAAAATACAATTATCACTTACCTAGTCCCTCAACTTTTCTTTGATGATTATTTTTTTCAGTTTGTACTTAGAAAAATACCTCAAACCCTGAAATTCTGTAAAAGAAATTTATAAAAAACCCCACATACTACTAGACTAATCCAGGCAGGAAGAATAAACCTGAAATCCTGCATCATTTCATATGTAGCAGGAAGAAGGGCTACATTAGCACAAATTCCAGTTAGTTTTTTAATCCAGGAATGAGTAATTTAACCTAATATTAAGCATGTCCCAAACAGCTACTAGCTGCCATTTGCTGAATTCCAAATATTCCCAGGGGCCTAAAGGAAATTTTTGTAGTGTTGACTCACAGTGCTGTCCCTAAGTCTAAAATCAGATTTTTGAGAAGGAAAGTAACTATTTAAAGCCATACTTTCTATTAAAAAAAAAAAAAAATCCACACATACTTTTTTGGCCTTGAATACAGGATAAATATAGATAGGAAATTTAGATTAAAAAGTTTATAACACATACAAAGAAAAACCAAGAAAATCAAATTTAATACTAAGACTTGAACTGTAGTTGAAAATAAACTATGATGCTATGTCTTGTCAAAACTGAAATGATTCTGTTTGCATCTCCCTGGACACCTGGCAAAGGTGTGTCAGATGCAGCTCCACACTGCAGCTTGGGAAGGAGCAGGAGAAGGCACCACCAGCCAGCTGAAGCATGAGTACACTTACACATCAGAGACAGGAAGTTACAAACGGGCTTTCAATAAGAGCAAGGACAAAGATCTAACAGAAGACAAACTGTTGAGGCATGGTTGATTTTTTGCGGTATAAGCTATTGGGTAACATCTTACTCTGCTCTTTTTATAAGCTTGTTTGAAATTACAACATATTGGACTGAAGCAAACGTTAAAAAAAAAAGATTCAATTCCTGACAACAGTCCACGTTTGAGCCAAATGTGAGATTGTACATCTAAAGGCCACTTAGGTAGGTAATTAGGCACATTCCATAGAAATCATCCCAGCCCATGGAAATTCAACTGACATTTAAAAGTAGTACTTAATGTCAAAAAAGACAAAAAACCAAGCTTTTTTACCCAAATAATAAGGCTCTGGCTTATTAATTATTAAAATTTATATTATGTATAGAGATAACAGTTTTTTAGTTATTCTGAATGTGCTTCATTTATAGCTTTTTAAGTCACCCTGTTCTAGTTATTGCTTTCTTCACTACCCAAATTAACCAACTGAAAGTTTATTTCCCAATCCTTCTGTAATATAGGACTTCCACTGGCTTACTGTTGCTCACCCCAGCCAATCAATCTCTTTTCTCAGTTTGGATTTTTTATTGCTGGAATATTCGTGAGTGTTTTTTAAATTTGTTTTGTTTGTTTGGTGTTTTTTTCTGGTATTGTTTTTATTTTTCTTTAAAAACTTTCAACGGCGAAGGTTAAAAATTATCTTTTTCCCTGTATCAAAAAAGAAAATCTTTCCAGTTACTATCTTTAATGAACATTTTTTTCCTATAACAAACAATTTTGTCCAGAAGATTTCTATTAACTCTATTCCTACTTAACAATCATTTTCCCTTCTGGAAAATGATATGAAGGTTGCTTTTTTCACTTACCCTTTTTAATCAGTAACAGAGCTTTACCTTTCACCCCACGGTTACTAAGTTTTCAGTAACAGCCTCTTGTGTAAGACACAAGCAAAAGCCTCTCAGAAAGTTAAATAAGATCAATTCCCTCTATTCTGTTCTGTTTAAAACCTGACAGAATCAAAAAATAAAGCTCTGAAAAATTAATAGAGATGTATTTACAAATACATTCCTGGAATATTTTTTTCAGTGATGTTAGGAAAGATACAAAATGACTGCAGGATCAAATTTAAGTCCCAAACATTTCCCTGATGAAAATTTTACTGATTTGCACAAAAGCTGTTGATTCTCTAAAAGAGACTTAGACACTGGTTTTAAAGTAGAAATAGCGAGATTCCTTTCACTTGCATAAAATCCTGAGGTCACTTCTAGACTGTCTATAAAGTCTGTATTTTTTAAGTGGCTTTCCTGTGTGCTCCTGGGCACTTCCAGAGGGGAGTTGAAGAGCCCAAAAAATAGCCTAATTTCATGGTACAAGAGTGGAAATCAAGCAAAGAACTAATGATTCACCTCATTTCTCTCTCCTCCCTTCCTAACCTTGGCTGGCTGGTTTGATGGCTTAGGTAGCACCAGCTCCAGGGGCTCCTACTCTGCTGGGGTTGTCCAGTCCCATCCCTCTCAGCCCATCTGACCAGTGCCTCATACACTAATGGGCTCCAGTGGGTCTTTTTGTTTTAAAAAGCAGGGCAATTAATATTCTGTGCTGAGTCACTGAAAACCATTTAAAATAACTCAATTTCATATGTATTAAAAAGTGGCCTTTCCCCCTATTTTCTGTGGGGGCCAAGAAAGGAACAAGAGTTAGTGGAGAAGAAAGAAAAGCTGAATATATATAATTTAAGAATAAAAGAAATCACCGATGATCCCAGAAATAGCCTCACTTACAAAAATATCATGAAGCAGGGGAAGGAAGGGAATTCCTATTATGCATCTTATTTGTTTCTATATGAGTTTTTAAGGCATATGGAAAAGATGCCATCTCAAACAGTTTACAAAAACCCAATAAAAATCTAGGTCTAATCAAGGTATCACAACTTTCTCATAATGCAACATCTAAAATGAAGCATGTTTTAATTATCGGCCAATTACAAGAGTTTTTGAAACTTAAGTTTGCTTTCTTTTGCTTATAGAAATCCAAGAATTAGATGCACATTGTTTATACTCCATATTTCTTTTCTCTTAATCCAAAGGCAGTAAGAATTTAAGAGATCCTTGCATAAAAGTTTTGAAAAATCTCCTTTGAAACCAAATACTACTATGAAAGAATGAAATTTTAAGTATTTAAATTAGGATTCTTCACTGGATCTGTACTGGACTTTAAATATTAAATCAGAGTTTACTTCCATTCTGTGTGAAAATGGAACTGTGATTTGCCCAGAACCACTGCCACACATTGCACACACCAGACATAGCATGTCTGCTAAGTGCACTGCTGTGATTTATTTTAGGTTTATACATCAGAACAATACAAAACAACATAAACAGAAAGGGTTAGTTCACACGATATAAATAAGCTGCATATGCAATGCTTAATCCCAAAAGCATTAAACAGCATTCTGTGGTCTGAAGTTACTGCAGTTAAAACCACCCCTGGATTCCTTGCAGGTACTTTCTGCACCCTGCAAAATCAAAATTTCAAATATGAAATCTCCAGAACAATAAGTCCCTGCAAAGTCACTAGAGCAACCCTGTTACAGAGCACCACCCTTTGACATTAAATGTGGCTGCTCTAGACAGACATTCTCAATATGTACTGTACACATCAAGATCATATAAATCCAAACATCTAACATGATTTACAACTGAGATAACTAATGCCAGAGCATTCTCTTTTCATTCTTGGCTTTAAATAGCACCACTGCATTTAATGCTTCAGGAACAGAGTTTGAAGAACATTACAACCTTCAACTGGGTAATTTTTTGGAAAGACTTTCAAATTTCTCAGTATTTTTTAAGCAACTCAATAAACAGCTTGACTGCATGTAATATCTCACAAGTAGAACATGACTAAGACTTCAAAACACAGCAAAAGCCAGTACTGACCTCCATAGTTGCCCACTGAGATCTTGCTGACAGATTTCCAGGGTGGCTAGCAATAAGTACAGCAAGTGACCCTAACCAGGCTTTCCAGAAAGCCTGAACAGGCTGCAGAGCTCCATGATGCAACATAACAGAGCATACCCTCAACATCTTCTGAGGGTACATCAAAAACCCTCTGTGAACTTCCATTAAGAAAGAAGTATCTATTGTATTTTGATAAATCACAGCTATGCATGACACTTGCATAATCGTTTTGAAGACGTGCTTTCAGGTCTATGCAGATTTTATGTAACCTTTGAAGACCGAAACATTGGCAAGTCTGCCTGAGGAAACCAGACCTCTTGGAATAAATCCAGGTTCAGCAATAACAAGAGAATCATTTCAGCAGAGCATTGAAGATGCACAAATGCTGGGTCATAAATCAATGAGTGTTCTGTAAAGAATAAATAACATACAGAGTAACACAAACATTTGTGAGAAAATCCAACTCAGGTGTTCATGTGTGTTTCTGTACTCCCAGCCAGCCAGCACAATAGTTCTTGACTTGCAACTTTATCTTCAATATAAATCATCTGGAGGTATTGAAAAAGCAAACAGTTTAGCAGTTTCACAGTTTTATCATGAGGCAGTTCTACTTATAAAAATCAAAAGTCGTTTGAACATTAAATTGCATTTACTCTACCTATGAAGTTACTTCGTTGGCTACCCAATAGCTCAGAGGAACAAACCACATGAATGTTGCCTGCAGTAATATACTTGCAGTACTAACTGATGATGCACCAGTTAAATACTAGCAATTATGTTTTCAAGGTAATTTGTGTCACGTAGCAAACAGGAAGTTGTTGAGACAGCCATTACTTCTCCCACATGAAGACTGGGTGAAATACAATTTTCCAATTTTATTTGGTTGTGGCAACAGATGGTCCCATAAATGCATAACTTTTTATTCTATCTTCAGCCAACACAAAGCATCCCAGTTAACATTCTGTACCACCTCCTCCTCTCAGTAACTTTCTTCCCTCGCCACATCCAATGATCCTGAATGGCATGACCAACATCAGACTGAAAAGGTCAGGGGAAATCACACAGATCATTCCCTCAAACATCCTCTTCTAAGATGTACTGAACATAAGCAATACAGAACATCAAGCCCATTTATTTACCAACTTGTCTCCTATTTGCTCTTCAATTCTATGTTCATATATCTCTTCTTTTCTTATCTTTCACTTATTTAAGTGAAACAAGATATTTCTCCCCTTATTTATTCCTGAATCAATCACTTTTTCTAAATTGATACAAAAATTAACCTCATCCTCAGCCACCCTATGAATAAAATGGGAAAATCCCATAGAATGCTAGATCCTAATACAGCCAAATATATTTGCTGAAAAAAACCCACTCCAAAGCACAAGTCAAGCCCTCAAAAATCCAGACACTGCAGTAAGTAAAGTAGCTGTCACCAAGGAGATATCCTTCCATATATGCCATATATATATATATATATATATGTGGCTTTGTGTGTATCCATGAGTGCAAATGACATTATTTCCCAGTTCCTACTATACAAAAGGATACTTTTATTCTGGCTGGATCGCAATTTTGGAGTAAATGTGCTCTGCTCGCTCACTTTCTTCTCATGAGCTCTGGAAGCAACGACAGCAAATTGACTTCCAGCTACCCGTGCAAGCAGAGGTGGGGTCTGGGGTCTGGCCACAGCCCATTCCTTACCTGCCCCAGGAGAAAAAGGAGGCCAGGACAGAGTCACTGTCTCAAGGGCCAAACCCAGAGAACAAGCAGTTGAAATGCAATGGTCTAGGAAATTACAGGCAGGAAAGATCAGACACCTCATTTCAGCAGCTGCTTGCAAAAAGCTTTGGACATCAGGTATCTTGCTTCATAGAGAAGTTAGAATACAATCCCTTTGGGGTAAAATACTGAATGGAAGATGTCATAGAATTTACTTCTGATTTTAAAATGCCACCAGTTCCCTTACTAGTACTAGATAGGATATTTCAGCAACCTACTGATTTTTATTGAACCTGATCACTGGTTAGTATCACCTGTAAATTATACATGTTTTCATAGTGCAAAAAAAAATTGGCATGAAGAGTAAATACATATTCCTTATGGAAACACTATAAAAACATGGATCTTTAATTTTTCTACACCAGCAACAGATACTCATAAATGAATTTTGTTACATAAAATTATTATAATCAATGTCAAATCCTTCATGCCTTATCTAAAAAAAATTCTTAGCTAGTTTCAATAATAATCAATGCATCAGAAAGAATACCTTGGCTAAGACCCTTTCTCACCTATGCATTCCTTTATTGGCCTTCAGAAAATGCCACTTTGGCATGCATTTGTCCAACTATTACTCTTTATTTCTGTCCCCAGAAACTTAGCCAGCAATGCACATGCATATCTCATGCATCTCAATTTCCAGCAGCTGAAGAGGCTTAAGAAATGTTCCCTGTGATCAGACTCCCATAACTTCCAGCTACTTTCTTTCATTTCCCTGTATTTTTGACTTTTTTCCACATTTCACATACATACTAGGTTCAAATTTTCATTATTTTCTGCCTACTTCAATCATGATTCATCAGACAGAAAAATACTAAGATACAGTAATTGCTCCACTATGAAAATATTCTTGAAAATGTTTTAAATTGCTTCTAGTTATACAGTAAGGATTGTTTGTTTTGGCTCAAAAAGAACCCCTAACATAATTCTAATGCTTAGAAAAAAAAACAATTTAGAAATACTTTGATGATAACAGAAGGAAAACTACTGCTGCTCTTCAGCATTTTTCCACTGAAATCTAAAAATAATAAGTCAAAAGACCAAAATACCCCCAGTTTGGCAAACGTTATGTAGCTTTCTCAAACAAACCATCCAGAGTTCAACATCTGTTATTGAACTACCTAAAACATTATCTATCAATTTTTTGGTAAAGAGGAGGAAAAAAGAAGAAAAATGCAGGAATTACTAGTCTGGGCATCATCCATTAGTAACAACATGATTCTTTCAGGTTATTTGGTCTGTGATAATAAACCATTTTGAAAAAAATGTCCTTGTTAAATGCTATCAATCTGGTATACTTAAAAGACAAATAAAAAGCTCTAATTGAAGTAACAAAATAGGATGGAAGTTTGGAAATTCGAGGCAGGAAGTCTGGGTCTAGATAAAAGGATATGAAGGACAAAAAGCTCCTTGCGATTTTGTGGATTAAGAGCAACTATGTGCTTCCTGGCAAAGTTTCAGTGGTGCACAAATTGGACATGTTTTTTCATGCTAGCCAAACACGATTTTAGAAATCTATCACTATGTACATAGCAGAATTTCTGGCTAGAACAAAAGGTAAAAAATCAACGTTGAAGATAATCCAGGTGACTCACCTGGGATTAACTGTCATCTTCTTCTGATTTAGGCAGGAATTTATTTTCTGTAGTCTAAGTTCCTCTCTATTTCCAAACTCTGCATGCACAAAATTTTAAAAAAGAAGACAAAAATCAATGAAATCTGATGCTCTGCTTCAGCACTGCAGATACTTAAGGAAACTGGCATAGCAGCCTGTCTGTTGTGTACTAAACATCTGCAATTACTTTGCCTCTAAATAATGGTAGATGTTTTGTCTCCTCGTGTGTAACTCTCCAGTAGCACAAGCAGTCGTCCGACCTCACTCTGGTTATCCCTAAAGATTAACTGGATATGACACTCTACAGTCTCTTGTTGACGTAGAGAGAAATTTTTGAAAATTGAGAGTACAAGTCTGAAAAAGAAAAATGCTGTTCTTCTAGCCATGCATCACAAACAGATATTTCTTCTGAAATTTTCAAGGCAACTCATTTTACATGTGAAATGTAAAATTACCTATTAGCTAGGTAATGTCCTGAGCAGGAAGCTAAGACTTCACAAGAGTACAGATGGGCACATTTCTCTCACTCTGCAATTCTCAACAGTAGCAAAGAGAAATGAAAAAAAAAAAAAAAAGAAAACAACAAAAAAAACCCCAAAAAAACCCCACCAAAACAAACTCCAAATCATCAGAACTGATCAATTATCTTCAAAAGAGGCCTTAAAAGACTGGGTTTTTTTCCTGATGGTAATTAAAAAACCCACCACAAATAGTAGACAACTGTGTGATGGCCAGGAGTACTTCTGAAAGGGTGTTCAGGGCAGGCCAACAGCAAAGGGATGAACTGTCCAGAGCAGAAAAAAAGAGGTTTAGTCTTGAAAGATATTGGTGGACTCTGCACTGGACTGCAATGATTCATATGAAACTGGTGATAGCTATTAGGCCAAAACACGACAAAACTAGAAAAAGGCAGTAGAGCTACTGAGCCCAGAGATCAAACAGAACAAAGACAGCTACTCCTTCAGAAAAAAAAACTCTTTTAAGATTTTATTTATAACTTTGCTCTCTGATGATAGTTGTATGAGCGTGTGACATTAGAAATTTTGTCATGACCTAGACATAAATCATCCAAAAGAGCAGAAAATGCATCTGAGAAAGCAGATACTTCACCATTTCATGCCTATCAGCATAAAAATACACTGGAATAAACAATGAGATTGCATGCCATGACTTCTTCAGAATTAAAGTAATTTCATGTTTCCTTTCATTCTACTTGTTCCTAATTCTATAATGCCAACCCTGAAAAAACCAAACCTCTCAGAAAGCTACTTCATATGATTAAAGTTATGTTCTGCTAACAGGTTCTCTTCAAAGACAACACATAAATCATGAAAACACCATTCAGCTGGGGAAATTGTTAGAACTATGAGTCTGGCTCTTCCTAAACTTAGCTTAACTCAATTTATTCACATTGCTTCTTTTCTTCTCCCCTTCCTTCCACAAAAGACAAAAGACCAAACAAAATAACATCAACAGTTTTATCTGCTTGGAAGTAAAACAAAGCACATGCATTAGAGCTTGTGTAAAAGCAAGGAGATGGATTCTAAGTGAATGTAAGTTGTGTTCAGAGTATTTCTTTGTTCAAAAGTTATCAAACTAAGTATATGGCACACAAAGAAAGCACAAGCAAGAAGCACATGCTGGATCAGAGGCTATTTGAAAAGTGCAATCAAAACCAAGTGAGAAGTCATGGATTAGGGGGAGGTAATTTTTGGCATTGGTATGAATTTTGGAACAGTATAAAAGATCAAAAAGAAGATACTGACCAAAAAGATTATGACATCGCTACTTCCTCAAAATGAATTGAACATGTCTCTAAGAATATAACTGGGTATTACATGGACTTCTACTCTTAGGCTGGCCATCAGATGTTAGCCATAAATTATTCCCTATGACATCTATGCTTAATACAATTTAGCAATGCCCAGAGACAGCCAAAAGTACACGCAACAGAACGCCCACCCTGATAGGAAATATTTTTAACACTTAGATTAACAGAAAATCTTCTAAAAAATGAAAAAAAAAAAAGAAAAAGAAAAAAGAAAAGAAAAAAAAAGAAAGGAAGAAGCAGGAAGAAGAAGAAAGATTGGGTTGTATCTGATAAGCAATTTTCTGTCAGCTTTACAGATTTTAAGCAGAGTTTTGAGGGTTTTGTATTATTACTAACAGTAAAATGACTTGGTGACCCCATTTATTTGTATAATTCTTGAGGTTGATGTGACTCAAATTCATGGAACTAATTTGTCTGGATAACAGCTTTACAAAGGTTCTGAAGAGTCTAGACATTTTCACTGTGGGAAAAAAAGATGCACAGTCCATTTTATGCAAACTTTACAAGCAATATCCTGCAGTCATCCTGTCATATTACAAATTGTACTTCTAAAGTCAACAGCAGATAAACTAAAGCATTTGAAACTTTTTGCAACACTGGAAACTATCAAGGGAAATGGAAATGGCCTTTTCTTCAACTATTTTGCAAGAAACAATGTAGCAAAGGTCTGTTATCTGCAGTACTATAGACTCCATACAACCTAATTTTTAAGGCATGTGAAATTTTACCTAATGATAATATAATATGATGTGATGTGATAAGATATATGATATGATATTATATGATATGAAAAATAAGCTACTTTTCAAAGACCTACTTGACTATGTTATTTCCCATCTACACTGATTGAGGCTCAGGCAGAAGAAATGTAGGATCCATGAGATGTTTGAGTCCTGTTTCTAGCAGTCTAGCACAGCTTGACTAATTGAAGAAAGAAGAAAAAAGGAGGTGAGGGAAGAACCAAATACTTTTTTTTTTTTAATTGCACATCACTCTCTCCCACTATAGATGTAATTTTAGCTTACAATTAGGTTTTAAAACTTACCTCTAACATACTTTGGCTTTACTCCACTGTAGCCAGCCAAACTATTTTCCAAAAGTGGTTTAACTAGAACTTTTTCAAACACTGCTGCCAAGATATTTAAGCTCCAGAACAGGAGGAAAAAGGAAGAGTCAGGGCTCATTTCTTTTAAAAAGTAAAGGAAAATAGTTAATCCTTTATGCTCGATCCAGAAATTCAAATTTATGCATAACCAAAAAGACTGAAATCCCTTCAAAATTAGGGCTTTGTCATAAAAGCACTTGAATTTACTACAGATTGTAGCCACATGGCACAATTCTCTCTATAAATATACTTTGAACCCCAGTTAGTGAAACAAAAAACTTTTCAACTGTGCTAAGATAAAAATTATCTCTGCATTTATTCATACTGCAGTAAGACTCAGCTCAGAGGCAAGGCCATAGAACTTTAATGTAAAAAAAACGGGTAACATGAGAAAAGTAGAGTTAAACGGTGAAATGTGCATGTGTTGGCAGGTTCATCCGTCTTCCTACAGATGCACAATTAATATGCTTGACTATCAAAAGCATATATATATATATGCTTATATAGGCATATATTTATATCAAAAGCATATATATAAGCTTCTATACCAAGAAGTTCCAGTGTAGCTTCTGCTGGTCAAACAAGACCAAACAAGAATAAGAATGGAAACAGTCAGTACAGTTCATCTGCCAAACACACATGCAGGTTTCTTTCGTTGGTGCTTTTTAGATTATTCAGATGCAACATTTTCCTTTACACAGCAAATGCAACACGTTCAAGCACTGTCTTTACACTTCCCTCTTTTTGGCAAAGCTTCCTGGAGGTGCATACTGCCTTTCTACGTGGAGTCACATGGCAAAGACAAGGGTAAGCAGTAAAATTTGTTCCTGGGGTGATTTCTGTTAGACACAGGAGGAAAATTTTTGACAGGAACATTCAGGCATTGAATAACTTCCCCAGGGAAACGGTGGATTCCCAAGTATTGGGTACTTTTAAGATTCAGCTGCATGGGGTGCTGGGCCGTCTTGTCTAGACCGTGCTTTTGTCGAGAAAGATTGGACCAGATGATCCTTGATGTCCCTTCCAAACTGGTTTTCTATGATTCTATGTTTCCATCAGTGGAAGATCCATAGTCAGTCTGGAATAAGAAATTCCCTTCTTTGGGCACTAAATTTTATGAGAACACATGTGCACACCAAGGACAATCCAACCAAAAACCTTTTATTTTATTTAAATTTCATGTTGTCACACGTAGCTCAATTTGCATAGAATACTGCCAAGGTAAATAGAGATGGGTGATAAAACATGCTGGAAAATATCTCTTTTTCTGACCATTACCACCAACAAAGAGTGCCATTACCACCCAGAAAGAGTGAATGAATGCATCAGTCTCAGATCTTGGAGATCAAAGTGGGACCAACTGCTGAACTGTCAGCAAAATAAGTTTTGAACTGGAATCAGAAAGAACCGGGAGAGTCATGTACTACAACAGAAACCCCACTGATACCACTGAGCAACTGTCTGACTGCAGCATCTACAGGCAGAGCCAAGTTACCCTTGGTATGTTTACACTGGCATTTTTTGCTCAGATGCATATTTTCAAAGATATTTTCCCTGTCATCCAGACAATTCACTATGCCTTGGTTCACTCCATGGAACAATCCTGAGGCATCCTTTCATATGAAAGGGAATTTGGATATGTATTCCAGAACAGCAACCAAGTACACTCCAAGCGGTAATGGAAATTCAGCCTGTGGCACCAGACAAAAACTAACCTGATATGCTCCCAACTGTCCCACACATAGCAAAACCTAAGCGGTGTGGTCAGTGAATCCACAGCATCAGAAGTTTTCTTCTACAGCTTCATTCCTGTAGAGCTGCACCAGTTCCTGAAGTACACGCTGCCACTGCACACAGATAATATTGAATGCTCAGGTGCAAAACTTGGCAGGGTGGTCTGCAACCCACCTGAATACAAAGGTGCTTATCAGACTGTTAAGCTCTGTGCTGCCATTGCTTCATCAGCAGCTATTGCACAGTTGGAACTAAAACCTCAAGCCAAAATAAGTGGTGTACCCTAACTGAATGCTTGCTCCTGCATTCTTCCCTTGGACCACCATAAACATTTCTGTGGTGCAAAAAGTGAATTGAACTGGGGAATAGAGACACACTGGGTAGGTACCAAGTCAATTTTGAACCAGACTGGTTTCCTGATACAATTTACTACAGAGCTGCACAAGTTCTTGTAGCGGCACTACTGCAGGGTACACAAGGAGAAGGATTAACTACTGTAGGCAAGACTTAAATATTTCAACTCTTTTTGGTGCAACCTTAACTCCAAGTAAAAACAAGATTATTCTCAAGAAAGGCCACAACAATCTGAATGGCAAGATTAAAGTATGGAATGTAACACTGCAGCAGTGTTGATGATGAATGACTCAGAACAATGTGTAAAGTCTGACTCCATCGCTGGTAGGAACATGTGCAAAAGACAAATCCATTTTAAGCAAACTTTGAAAACTCAGTTGGTCAGTACAAAGCATTACTGGTATATCTTAAGGAAATAGAGATATTTAGAATGTAACAGTTACAAAAGTTACTTTAAGTCTTATTCCATTCCAAGTTCTGTGAAATTAATTGAATGCTGACACCACACCCTGCACCCTGATGTGGCATTCACTCATGGGAAGGCCAAATGAAACTCTGACTACAAGTTACTTGATCTGAAATACAAAAAGCATATTAACTACAGAAATAATACAGACATTATTAGTTCTGCTTTATTTAAAAGAAAACACGGCCTAAGTTCTATTTCAGCATGCCTTATTTTCAGTGTGTGTACTCTTATTTCCGTCCAAACTGTAGGAAAAAGCAGCTTAGAAAGGCAAGGACAGCAACCTACAGAGACTGCATTTGTATATGAGGGGTTTATTTACTTTCTTATTTCAGTCTTCTATTTCCACAGGTTCTGGAGAAGACCATTATGAAAGCTCATCCCCACCACATTCTGAGATGGTCTTAATACATGAACTTGGAATTAAAGTAGGAAGTACTGCTCATATATCTAAATCCATACAAGGCAGATTTCTTCCCCTTCCTTCCAGTTATAAATTTCTTACTGGTAACTGTCCACCTGCTTCACAGGGCTTAGTATATACTTTTTTTAGTACACAGTGTATGCCTCAGTATAACAAAAGGCCTGTGGCAGGCATATGGGCAGTACCTTCTTCCCACCAGCCAAAGGCAAGCTGGTACGCTGTACAAGCCTGAAGACACACACAAACAACCACTTCTCCCAGTGCAGCCTGCTGTGGGACCATATTCTGAAACATCAGTTTGAACAGTACTGTTTTACATTTTGCAACCTTGGGAGTGGGATTTTAACTCTATTGTTTCTCTCTTCTTGGTCTGAAGCATATCCCACTTCTCCATTACTTGAAGGCCATTACAATACCAAGTTTCACCTCTTCAGGCAAAATCTGTATTTCTTGTAATGTCTCCTACCTCAGAGTCTGTTCTCAGAACCTTATCTTTCTCTTCTGCCCAGTGATTTACCCAATTTATCAGCAATACTGAACCAAGCCAAAAACATTTCAGCAGAACTGTATCAGTCACGAAAAATACTAATGTCAAGGACTGCAGTATTTCTGATGGGGCAATCCAAACTTTCCCTTCCTGGGCCTCCAGAGTAGAAATCCATGGTAAAATATTCAGCCTTATGCAAGTTCCCTGTCTGACTAAGTTTCATATTGAGGGAAACAATTTCTATAGGCTATCCAATTCACAGATTTACTTCCCAGTTTAGTTTTGGGGAGTCTTATTTGTTGTGGCTCCTGAAACACTGCTTTCTAAGCTGGCTAAGAGAAATGCAGAAGTATTCCACACTCAAGCCAGCAGCCATGCTAGCTGTTCAGGAGAACATGACAGAAGTAGCATTGTGAATAAAGTTGCTTTATACCACCATTTCAGGTCTTCCTTCAGCCTTTGGATGTGTTTTCAAGGGGGGTGTTTACTATCAAAGAAGATTCTACATATAGCACTTGGAAGTGTGTATCCAACTGCTCTGACTTTCCCTTTCAACTCAGATGATGTTTTCCAGAGTTTGTAGTCTCCTCTAGTGAGGTGATGAAATCCAAAGTCACATATGTCACATGCCTTGCTGTGCATTTCCAGAGTCCTGTTTCCCTCAACATCGAAGGAATCAAAGTACCAGGAGAGCTTCTTCTCTTACAGTTCCAGGTTTCTTTCCAGCCACCCCTCCAGGGAACACTATGAGCAACATTCACATCATTCTATTCTTCTGCTGCCTTTCTGCTATTTGCAAACAGCTGTGATTAAGCCAACTCACTGTCTGTGTGCTGTCAGCAATGCCCGTTATCAAATCCTTAGAAAGTATATGGAACACTGAAACCCACACTTCTATTAGCTAGGTTTCAGCCAAGCTAAAATACTGTGTATTTCACTGCTCTTTTATGAAGATCAAAGGAAGATACTTATCAAACTCACCATCCTCTACAGGAGTACTTTATACCAGTCATCACATAGCTGTTTGGACAAATATGCCTGTTTTCATGAAAAAGCACAAGAAAATAATTTTGAAGAAAATTTTTTTAAAAATAAATTCTGATAGCTTACAATAGTCTACTAATAAATGAAAATGAGAGTTGAGATAGTGTTTGGAATGGGGAGGGAAGAGGAAAGATATTTGCCACTTTGGTAATTTCACTGGTTCCTATGAAAATATTCTCTATATTTTCAGACAAACAGAGATCAGAAACACGTCAAATATGCAATACAGGAGCCACAGTTAGATGTGACAGATTAAAAGTAAGAACTATCCAATATTCTTCATACAGAACCATTTCATACAAGTCATTCACCAAGCCAGTCTAGAAGAGTATCACTAAAAATGCACTTGGTTAGTGACATCTTGTTTGAAAAGTTATTAGTTTCTTTAGTTGCAGTCCAGAGGAACAATACTATGGAACTGAACTCTACAGGACTTCTTTTGCTGCAGGAAAAGAATGATTCTAAATACCAAAACTTACTTCTAAAGTTTGAGGGATACCACTGTCATGGTCAAAATTTTTCAACTAATGAAAATTTTGGTCTAAAAGGAAGTGAAGACAAAAATCAGAGGGTGTAAGTGAAATTATGTTATGTTTTACAGTTATGTGGAGCATGCTAAATCATTTCTTCCAATGGCTGTACAATTGAAGCAGCTCACACTAAGCAGTCTACTCTCTCCTCTGCGTCTCTTCCTTAGGTGTGGCTGCAGAGCCATGTGTGTGGCCATTCCAACTGGAATAGAGAGCTGATCCTCAATCAAAAGTATCCCAAGAAAAAAGATTAATGTTTCCTAATCCAGTTCATTGCACAGAACCACAAGCAGCTGTGTAGGCACAGAGGGATGGTTACAGGAGCAAGAACAAGAGATAGCAGCCTGGAGCACAACAAAAGAGTTCCTTATGCTGACACTGCTTCAGTAAGAAATGTACAAACTGTACCTATGAGCTCATCCGGGCCTCAAAACTACTTGTTTCACAGAGCATAGTGGATACATTTTAATTAATTTCGATGAAAGAGTGTAAACATTCACTTTACATAATCAGGAAGCTGACTTAATTTATTGTGTGTGACTAAAAATGCAACATAAACAGTATTTATCTGCAAATTCTGCTCATTTTGCATCTGGTTCATTGAACTAAGTGCAACCCATCTGTTACCATATAGGACAGAAATGCTGTCAAATAGGAAAAAACCCCTCTTGTTTAATACAACTCTAAAATTATTTGCTTAGACAGCTAATGAAGTGGAGTATATAGGCAATTAAACTCCACAGAAGACTTTACAGCAGAGTACTGTAAAATTGAATAAAGGTTTATAAATGTTGGTAACTGAGACAATTAGAAATACAAAATGGGGTTATTAAGTCTGATGTTGAAACTAATTACTTCAAAATAAGACACACGCATAAATTAAAAAATAAATTAAAACACTCTAATAAATTATTTCTAAGAGCTGAACATTGCATGGGAGACTGCAAAACATTCTGGACCAGATACTCAGAAGCACTCTTCCACTAAGGAATGAATGTTGAGACAATTAGAACAGACTTCCTTCACTTAGAGAAAGTACATTACAGGGATGATTTTTCCCTCTCAGTTTCTTCTCTCTCTACCATGTAAAATCCACACAATGAATCCCTCATTGCTCTAAGACATTCATTCTACTAGAACACCTCATAGCAAATGATAAATTGCTACCACGTGATATTTTTCAGTATTAGGCTCTACCATGATGGTGAAAGTTGCATTTTCATGGGACAAATGGGATTTCTCCAAATGATACATAAACATCTACTTTTTGACTCCTGAAAACCCATAGTAATTGACTCAAAAATCTAAAGGTGTCTCAGCAATAGATGGTAGACATAATCCCCAGAAAAAGATTATACAGTTTCAGAGGTTGGGCATTCAAAAGAGAGCAGGAAAAACTAAGGAAATGTGGAGAAACGAACAAAAAGCAAGACTGGTAGGAAAGTCTTATATTAATATCATATTGTAATTGGCAAACCTACAACAAAAATAAGCTGTAAGATCCGAATGTATGATTTTTGGGAGTATGTGTGTTTGGGGAGGGCAGCGGAAGATCACTGTCTGCATGATGATCTTGGCCTAAAGCATCCATGAACTCAAGTTCTGGTGTGACTGTCACGCACTTCAGCAAAATTAAATAGTTATTGTTGCTAATTAGGCGAGCAATTTTTAACTCCGTATTGTTTTTAGATAATAAAATACACTTAATAAAGAAAGAAACAGAGACTGCGTCAATTGTGAAGTTCAACACTTTCCATACAAAACGTACTTATGAACATGTCATTCCTGCAGAAGCATGTATTTAAATACTTTTGGTGTCCAAAGTACGCAGTTAAATAATTTTGGTGTCCATTGTGGGATTGTTCTAACCTATTTATTTTATTGTCAGGTCAGCAAGAGTAAAACCAAACACCACAAAGTAAGATCTTCCTCCTAGTGCTCTGTAAGCAAGCCAGCACTGAATGTTCTACTTACAATACATTCAATTTTCCTGCCATTTTCCAGAGATCTGATATGGCTCATAACATTCCATGCAGAACAAGAATTTATGCAGAATGTGACTGAAAACCTGAGCTCTCAGGTGATCTGGATCTACCATAGGTCTTGAACAAACCTGTTCAAACTCTCAGGAGCACACACCACGTGAATCACCATTGATTCTCTATGCAGCATCTCATCTTCAGCTACAAACTACCACAGGGAACTTCACAGTATTCTTTTTTCTCATGTTACTGGCATAACACAGGTTTGCCACTGCTCCACCTCCACACACTCCAAGAGGTCTTTCAAACACAATGGTCTCTCATTATTTTCCTAGATGTTGTGTTGCACCAACCATGTATTCCCCTCAGCAGAAAACCATGAAGTTAGGAGTCTTTACTGCACTTGGAGTACTACATGTTACTTAGGAGTAACGATGAAGTTACTGATGAAAACATGAAGTATAGGAATCTTTACTGCACTGAAAAAAAGGAGCTGGGAAACAGTAAAAAGAGCACTCTGAGAATATGAGGAACAGCAACTCACGTTTGAGGCTTCCTTTGGAGATATTTTAATATTAATAGTAACTATTCTGGCCAACTTGGGTTTGAGGCACTGAATAAAAGTAAGAGAAATTATAAGATACTTGTCAAAGGATGGCAAGGACAGGTACACAGGCTACCTTAAAACAATGAAAACCTCAAAGCAGGTCTATTAAATACAGTAGGAAGTCTCCCCATAGATGGTGTTTTAAGAAACACTGATTTCTATTGCTCTGGACTTCTCTATCTGACAGTGAATACTATAATTGCAAATTTCATAGTGTTTCTAACCAAGCACCATGTACTTCTTCTCACCATGTAATTCATACATTTGAATTTTTAATATTGAATCTTTTTACTGATCTAGTTTGAGATAAGTGCATTTTTTCCTCTTACTAGTTTGCTGGCATAGCAATTTACCTAGTACATACTCATGCCTTCTTGAAAAATATATTTTTCTAAAAAGCCAAATTCATAGATGTAGAAGGCGCCTGCTACAAACAGGCCTGAAGGATGCCTCCAGCTCAGGACTTCCCTCTTCACTCAGGACGAGACCTTGTTATGCCTGTAGAACAGCCCCTCTTTATCAAAAAGTACCCAGGGTCCCTCCTCGAGTCTTCATAAAGAAAGAGGGTGGGCACAGGTTGGTAAACAGTGTATAAGAGATAGGGCATCAAGATATTCTAAAAATATATTGCCGAGGAAAAACAACAACCACAGAATATGTAAATTACTATGTACATATTATTGCACACAACAAACCTATTGTTTCATGATACTTCTTCAGTACTACCCTAAAAAGTTCTCCCTGTCTTCAAATCCTTGCAGCAAGAACAGGGCAACTAAATTCTGAAACGGATGGTACTCAAAGACTTACCACTACTTTAAAGTTAGACTGTCATTACAAGGATCAAAAATACTGCCTACTCATCTAAACTAATGGCTCTGAAAAGCACACTGAAGCACTGTACCTTTGAAAAGAATCACACATGCATGCTAATTCTATATATCCACAAGACTTTCATCTAATTCACAGTGCTGAAAGTTATTTCCTGGCAAGTCACATCCCATCATTTTCTCTCAACTGCATGATAGTCCAAAAAAATTTGAGGACAAAATAAAATCAATATCAGACCAAATCATTCATAAACTGAATATTCAGAGGAATTAATTTAGGCCCTCACAGGAGTAATCAGATACCTGCACAATATCCAAATGTTTCAGTTTCCTTAAATAATATGGAGATATTTCTCAGTCTAAGGAAACTGAAAAAATAACTTTAAAATCCCTTTCAAATTCTGTTTCAATCATTGTTTATTCCATAACCACAATGTGCATGGTACTGCGCAAACAAAATAAAATAAGCACAATTATTTTCCCATGTTGTCAAGCAGCTTGCAATACAACTCCAGGCAAAGAATAACTAACCTCCAACAAAGTGGGCAAGGAGCAGAGATCAGCTACATGAATTCCCACAGGTATAGAACAGCTTATCCACATCATTCACTCTTACTACAATAAAGGAAATGAAGATTACATTGCACTGAATCCAACTCCCTCCCCCTAAAAAAGTCACCTAAAGCATAATGTTCTTTAAAGCAATAATAAATTTATTGCATCCATTTCTCAAAGAAAAATATTCTGGGAAGAAAAAGCCCAGGTGGAGTAAATTTGTATATTAAATACAGATGATGGAAGAAAAATCTGGCAAACTCACTTGGTACAGTTAGTCTTTTCCTTCAGTCCAGTCCCAACTGGCAAATGTTCCCTAGTTAAACTAGCTCCCTGCAGATTATTTTGCTTTTTGCCAGTTGACACCTTTCTATATTTTGTTACCTTGCTACAACAGACAAATTCACAACAATTCTAGTAACCAGTTAACTGGATTAATGCAATCATCCCTTTCTAGTAGTACATCTGACAACATAACTTTCATAACATAAGAAGAAATGAGGTCATTTAGTGAGAATAGCGATGCAAGAAAACTGATGTTACCATCACAAAGAGGCAAAACTACCCTGCTATTAGCAATAGAGGGAATTGCAGCATAACACTGAATCACCAACACTGACTGCCTGTTTTGATTACTTATCAGAAATAGCAGATGCTGTGCACACTCCACTGCACAGGGAACAGAGAGCACCAAAAACCACCTCTCTCCAGCAACTGCAGGGCTCTTTTGGGTTGCCTTCATTAACTGGTGCATGTGGTAGGAAAAGGTAACTGCAAAAGTGAAAGGGAAGGACCAGATCCAGTGAGCAATCATGATGGTAACGTGATGGTTTATGTATGACTGCTTCCTCCTGTGTGGCTGGTTTACTACTACTTGTCAGACACATGCAACCATTCAGACACCAATGAAAGACTATACTCTTCCAAAGTAAGTGTTGTGGAAGTCACCTACAGCCTGAATTTTTATGTAAATAAGCTTTAGATAGTGTTTCTGGAAGCCATAACTCAAACTAGAGCAGATCGTTGTCATTGGAGCTCTGGTGTTACTATTCCATACCACTGTAAAGTTCATTGCTGTCTAGGCAAAATTTTGAGAGGCTCCATCTGTCTTAGAGATTCTATAAACTTTACAATATGTGAATGGAGATATATTTTATTTGTGAGGACCTCTGTTATTAAGTCAAAACATAAAATGTTCTACTCCAGTTTGTTACTTAATTCTTCATAACAGATGTTGGGGGGCTGCTTACATGTATCCACAACCATTACACATGTACTTGGAGTCCATGTGGTCTAGCACAGAATCTTTGCAGGCACAGTAAAGAAAGGATAGATATGACAATTGTCTATGTGTGCCATGCCACTAGCACCTCTCCACCCTCAATAAACATAGGCTCAACACCAGCCATTAAACAATCAAATTTTCAGACCGTCACAACCTGCCCACACTAATTTCTACAGGGGTTCAGTTCATAGTCAAGTGAGAAAGAGGGATATTCATGTATGTAACTGCTGTGGATCATATATTGTCATTGAGAGACCTGCAACAATCATCTTGCAACCAGAATGCTTTATTTGAGGTAATTTCTTCTCCAGTTGTGTGCAGAACAAGATGTCCTGAAATCATCCTGTGGTCAGTCACATTTCCCATCAGTGTTGTACATCCATTCAGAAATCTCTTATTCCACACACATGCAATCTGATGCAGGAACTCGTGAAGACAAGGACAACATTCAGTGCATTTCTAAATGATCTTTTCCTTGGAGTATGTCTTCTTGGATAAATAAGAATTTTGAGATCAGGCAAGATAATACTGTGATCTTGGATGATTTTCAGCAATGACTAAGCTTAGGAGTCCCAGAAGCCACTTTTACTAGTAACCTTTATAATTCTCACTGGAGTTGTAGTGGCAGATCACTTATACAAATGCTTTTCCCAGCAGAAAGGAGGACACATTTGTCTTTTTCTGAAAGCTCAAGTGTTTGCTTCCAAGAACCATGTCAGTTGAGTTACCAATACTAAGTTTCTCAGCTACTAAACCAGTGGGATGAAGTTCTCCCCAACTGCAGAATGAACAAAAGGATGACGAATTGAGAAGCCTGAGGATCAGAATTGTATCATGATACTGAAGGATCAAGGGCCATGTGCTAAATGGCAAAGGTATTGTGAAGATGGACACTTTCAGACACATGAAAACTTACAGACACAGAAACATGTCTCCAAGTACTTTTTACTACACTGTACACTTTTTAATAACTTCAGCAACATATAAAATTATTTTTAAATCTTAGTGTAGAAAAAGCTAATGTGAATGCATGAAGTTGTGCTTTAAAGCCACAAATATGCATTTAAATGGCATTGCTAGCTTTCTACACCTTTGGCTGTATGGCATTAATAGATCCCTAACTAAAATATGTAAAATACATTAATTTATTAACACAATGCTCTCAGGCACATGGTGTGATTTTTTAGGCTGTCCTGTGCAGGCCAGGTATTGGACTTCAACGATCCTTGTGGGTTCCTCCCAACCCAGGATATTCTGTGATTCTATGATTATTAAGAAAATTGAAACTCATTTTGATTCAATCTGTATGTACAAAACTAGAAACAGCTACCTTGTCATTTATCTTAGCAAGTACACTTTTACTGAGATCAGGAACCTTGGTCAGACCATTTATGCATGTACACAGTAGCCAACATACTGAGCTTCAGGATCAAAACTTCATTGCATTTAAACTTGACAAAGTGCCAGGTGTCATCCACATCTGAAGAATCAAATTGCATTTTAGTAACATCACTTAGAAGATTACTCCATGCACGAATAATCTCTATCACAACATTTGGCAAAAGAGTAAAAATGCATGTCATTCATTCAAAACATCACTGCACTTTTCATAAAATACCAATATGGCTACTTATGTCTTTGTGGGGCTGTTTTATTTCTGCGACAATTTGTATCAGAACCCAATAGATTGGGGTTTAGAAGAATTGTGTGGTCAGGGGCAGAGTCAAATGAAATAAATTTCAGCCATGGAGATCTACTTACAGGAACAGGGCAGGCAGGCACCATTTCTGTCTGGGCATGTAGTACATCATAGATGTCAATGAAAACAAACTTAGCTTTTGTTTAGGCATGATGCCTATTTTTACTGTTGATGTTTTAATGCCATCAGGTAACACAAACCAGAACTCAAAACATTTTTCACAGTGTTCCAAGACGCACTGTGTACTGAGTCTGCTCAGTGTCTACAGGAACTTTTATAGAATGTGTTTTGTCTTTCTAGCATAAACAAACTACCATCAGCTTGTTTCAATATATACATGTTCTATATGCCATGATCCCTTGTCTTACCTCCTCCATCTCTGAAACATTCAGATGCCTCACAATAGATTTGTTTTGATTTTAATAGGAAGAATATAAAGAAAAAAGTTTGAAAGCTTGCAAAATAATGTTGGGTATTAATATACTTGAAGCAGAGGGTAGGCTTGAAGAAAGTCCTTTCACACCTTAGGCCAAACTTCAGGAAACTTCTGGTCCTTTCACAGGTAAGTTGCTGGAATGATGTGTTAAACACTAGCAGAAAAATCAGCAGAACATGTGCTGTCAGAACTGAAGCGGTGTGAGACCCCCCTCCCCTTCCTCAAAACTAATGTAATTCAGCCAAATTAATGGAGTTCACCCAGACCCTGCATCAGATTGATAATGCTCTACCATCCAAACGGTATCACAAATCTCAACTGATACCAAATATTTTCAAGTGGAAGGATTATGTTCTGCAGCTTCTGATACCTTAAATTTTAAACTTATTTTACTGGACTAGTTTTCTCCAGCTGTCAGTAGCATTATACGTAGGGTCATATATACTTCAAACACATCTCTAGATTTAAACATGCAAAGTTGGCAGAAAGGAACATTTCCTAAACTTATTTTCCGGCAGTTAGGGATCTGCACCTACTTCAGGCTCTCCACTGAAGCGTGACATCCCCAACTTCCCAAAACGCACTGAAGAGCTGGGGTTGCACTGCGACTGTGTGCTTTGGGTCAGTAACACCTGCACGGACCACACCTCCAGGTAAAGCCTCGAGCGAGCTTGTCAGAAACCCAACGAGGGGCGTTTCACCCACCGACGCCTCCAAACCTTTACAGTACCAACAAATACCACCCCAGGACCAGCGAACAAGGTCCCACACCTTGGTGCCGCCCAGGAGCCCTCAGGAGCCTTTCCCGTTGCGCCGCATCCAGCCCCGCGCTGCCCGGCCGCAGCAGCCCAGCGCCGGAGCGACGGCCACCAGGGCTGGCAGGGAGCGCCAGCGCCGTTCTTCCTTCCCACCGCGGACTTTAAAAGGCAGCAGGGAACTCCTGTGCCTCTCTCCCCGCGCAAGCCGCCCGGCTCAAGTTATCAAGTTATTCCAGCCAGGAATAACTCCTGGCAGCGAGGCGGGGATCAGCGCCCCTCCGGCCGCACAAGCCTGGCTGGACCTGGGACTTAGGATCCCTCCCCACGGCGTCCAAGCCGCCGAGAGGCCCGGACAGCGGCGTTTCCTCCAGCCCCTCGCCCACCCGGTGCCGAGGAAGGGGAGGCGGAGAGGGGGGCACTTACGCGGCGCGGGCACGGTCCCTGCGGCGGCGGCGGGCTGCGCGGAGCTGCGCGGGCAGCGCCGGGGCTCGCTCGGCGGCCAAAGCCAGGGCGCTCCTCCCCTCAGGGAGCCCCCGTGCCCGGCCTTCCCACACGTGCGGGCAAACCCCACCCTGCCGACCCCCTGCCCGCCCTTCCTGCTTCTCCTCCCTTCGGTGGCCCGGGCAGTCCGCTCTGCTGCGCGGCGCGGGGCCGCAGCGGGGAAGGGAGAATTCCCTCAAGGGTCGGACCGCGTTCCCCGCCGTGCACCCCCGGGAAGGGAGGCCGGCCAGCCGCGGCACCGCGGTCTGGGAGCCTGTGCAGATACCCCCGCTGCCCCCGCCCTCAGAGACCCACTGCACCTCCGCGGGAGCGACCATCGGAGTCCCACCCGCGACGCTCTCCCACTTCTCAATCCCAGCAACCACGGGTTTCTCTAACCTTGCTTCGCCCCGAGTGGTTTGATGTTCCGCACGCGAATAGCCCTGGCGGGGGGTTCGTGAAAGATACGCCCTCAGAAACAATTTTCCCCGCAGCACCATAGGGCTGAGCCTGCGGGTGGGTGTGTGCCTGCCCTGGCTTTGTGCTGGAGGCAGGAGGAGAGGCTGCTCCAGGGCCGGCCGCCTCCCGAACGCCCTTTGCCGCTTGCTGGATCTGTTTTCCGAGGCACCTTGCAGAAGCGTGTGGTGAGAAGCTCCAGGCAGTGGTGAGAACGAAGGTAGAAGCGCCGCCCTGCCTGTCCTAGCAGATAACACTTTCTGTGCTTGTTTTGGGAGACATCGTAGGCAACATTCGTCTGAGAGCAGCAAAAAGTGCCACAGGATGGGTACAAGTACAATGCAGCTTCTTTTCATTCTAGTGTTGTCAAGCACTGCCTTTTCCTACAAGCCTTGTCATATTTGTTTGAGATACCTGGAACTTGGCAGCTCTATCTATCCACAGATCGGAGAGTGTTAGTGTCTCCCTCTTCTTCAGCCTAAATAATTAAAATAATTTCTCTCAGCCACTCTCTTTAAAAACTCATTTTAAGGCTAAGAATAGCCTTAGGCTAAGAATAGCTACTGCTAAGATTAATGCTGAGAATAGCCAGAATGAATCTTACAGTCGTCATCTTTTTCTCTTTGCACATATTCTACTTACAAAAGTTCTTTCCTTTTAACACTGTGATCTGGATGGCCCAGCTGGTTCAGGGTGGTGAGTAGCCCACTCTGCTCTGTGCTGCTGCAGCCTCACATAGAATATTGTGTGCAATCTTGGACACCAGAATATTAGAATATAAAGCTATTAGAGAGTGTTCAAAGGAGGCTTACGAAGATGGTGAAGGGTCAAGAGGGGAAGGCGTATGAGGAAAGGCTCAGGTCAGTTGGTCTGTTCAGCCTGGAGGAGACTGAGAGGAGATGTCATAGCAATCTTCAGCATCCTTATGAGGGATAGCAGAGGAGCAGGTACTGACCTGTTCTTTCTGGTGACCCAACAGGACCTGATGGAATGGCCTGAAGTTGTGTCAAGAGAGGTTTAGGTTAGATATTTGGAAAAAAATTTCACCCAGACGGTGGTTGGGCACTGGAACAGGCTGCCCAGGGAAGTGGTCACAGCACCAAGCTGTCTGAGCTCAAGATGCATTTGGACAATGCTCTCAGGCACATGGTGTGACTCTTGGGGCTGTCTTGTGCAGAATGATCCTAGTGGGTCCCTTCCAACTCGAAGTACTCTGTGTGATTCTATGCATACATCAAATCCTTGGAGGCAATAAATTTTTGTCTATGGATGTGCTTGTCTCTTTTTTATGATATTCTATCACTAGATATGGGGTGGGTGTGTGTACGTATATATGTAAATATGTAAATTATATAAGCATATACCCCCACAAATGCATCCCTACTTTCAGTAACTGTCTTTCAAAAGTAGCTTAAATTCCATCTTTAACCTGGCGAGGTTTTGCCTTTCTCCTTCTACAGGGGAAGCTCTTTCAGAACTGTAAATCTGAAAGAAGCCAGACATCTATACATCTGATTGAGTTCTCATTCCATGAGTCTCTTTCTTCTTTCAGGAGATCATATAGAGGGCCAGTTTGACAAGATAAGAAAAGCAAAAACATATTTGAGGGGGGTGATTGTTTAGTGACTTAGCACTTCATAAGTGAATTTATGGCCATAAAATAAGTTATTCCCTGTTTGCAGAAACATAATCATGGACCATTCTGTTAAACAGTCATGTTGTGTTCCCTTGTGGTTGGACTCCTTTTGCATTTAAATTCTCATTAGAATTTTTCATTTTTCATTTCTGAACATTTCAGGTACAATGTCATCAGCCTACAGAGAAATAGCTACATCAGTAAGGTAACCAATACAGTGAAGATTTTTTTTAAGAATAAAATCAGTTATTGGGAGAAATCATGTGACTAAGGGGCAGCCTATTTAACCAAAATGTTAGCAATCAGAAAGTTATTTGTCATTGCTCTTCCCATGTGTGCAGAACGACAGTTCTGACTAAATATTCCAATCATAGTCAGGAAATTATGTATGTGATATGTAAATTCTTCTGAATACTACTGAAGGGTAATTTTCAAGTAATTGGATTTGTAAACACAAATGTTTCACTAAATGCTCTATATATTACACTGCATGTGAGAAGTCAGATGTGAAAATAATTAAGCACAACAGAATAAATTAGTCTCACCAAATCTGTGACACAAAATTATTTTTGTGAAATTTCCAGTTTCTCAGCATATTCTTGCTGTACTGTATGTGCTTTTATTGCATGAATATGAAATGATCATTCTCCACCACATTCTTTAGCTGATAAATGCAAGGAAATTTTTATCATGTGTACAAAACAAAAAACGAAATGAAAAACAAAATTAAAAAACTACTCATCCTCTTTCTTTCACTCACTCTGCATCTACCTGAGTGAAGCAATTGAAACCTAAGACTTGTTCTTTTGAAAATTCTAGTATTATCCTCTGTTAATGTGTTTCACTTTCCTGTTTTCACTGTGGTTTTGTAGGTAATTGTTTCTGTTGTGAGTATTTATTTTCCTGTGTGTCCTATTGACAGGAGGAACTATTGAAGAGATAGCACTAATATACTTAATGAACATATAGTCAACTTAATCTCTTGAAGTTTAAACATGTACTTTTGAGCTGTGCTGGCTGGGGGGAGTAGGCTAAGCTCTAGTCTCCTCCCTCTTCACCACCTAGCTCATGGCAAAGTTACTCATAGACAGTGGTCCTTTGAGGAATGTAAATGCTGTAAAAATGAAGGCATTCTTCCTTGCAAACAGCTTAATGCTGATATGGCCGTGAAATAATTATGTAGCACAGCAGAAGGTTCATGTTTTAGCTGCCTAGACTACATTTACTCATTAGATAACTAAGAACTTTTATTATACAGGATAGACTGTCCTTTAAACTTTTAAAATATAAACACAGAAGGGAAAAAAGTTTGTAAAGAAAAAAAAGCCTTTATAAAGTAAAAAGTATTTTTAATATGTGTTAATAAATAAAAAGCACTGTATTTTATTAGTCTGAACAATAATAAAAGGTCATTTAAATAAATAATGTTAAAATAGTGTATCTCTGTAAGTAATTAATTACCCATTTGTAGGGAAAAAAGAAGCATGAAGATTTAAAAGAATATTTACATGAATACTGAATGACAATTTTTAACAGTTGGGGATTGATTTTCTTTAGAGAACTTGTCTGTGTAGAGTCAAAAATGAATTATTGCTTTTCCCCAGTAGGAAAAAAAAATTTCTAGCAGGACTTGATCTTCAGCTGCCTAAAGCAGGCTTGCCATTTGAGACTTCAAGGGGGTGTACCAAGGGGAGTGTAAGGGGGAGTGGCAGGAGAGCTGCAATCACCTCCTGTTTTCCAGAGAACAGCACTGAGATAACTAATAACTACCTCTAGCAACCTATGGCAAGTCTCAGGCATTGAGCAACTGAGGCCATGTCAATGAAACTTTTAAAAGGAGAAGGAGCATGCCAAGAAACTTGCCCGGACTAGTCAGCAAAGAAAAAATACTTTTTGTTTCAGTTTTCAGCAGGTTGCTGATGTATTAACCACTGCCTAGCAGTCTGTGTTCGCAGGCTCAACACAGTCTCTTCTGGGATCAGAATTTACTGAAGTACTTAGGGTTTGGTTAGTCATAATGAATCACATGAGTGGCCTCAGTAAGATAGTATTAGGTGACCTGCTGAGGCTGAACCAGTAGCATGAGTTTTGGCCCATTTAGGGAAAGAAATGTACCTTATGGGATTGTGAGGGTTGGCTTCTTTTCATCTCTTCTACTTTTCCACATGACCTGTGCATTGAATTGACACCTTAATTTGTCAGAGAGAAGTTAAGGAGGTAATCAAATTAAGTTGGGGTACTGATTTTGGTTTTCTACTTTTTTTCTAAGACATGAAATAGCTGCAAGTTTTTCAATCTGATCTGTGTGGAGCTGCTAGTTAAATTCAGAAATTGTATGCTCTACTTAGGCATCATATGCATTACTCAGTGGAGTTCTGCACAAAATGAGAATCTGCCAATGCAGGCTTGTCTGGTAAGGGGAGCAGCAGAAAGAGAGCTACAATGTGTTGCAGCAGAATTTAAATGCTAAAGCTTAAACATGGTCCTGTAAAAGTGGTGCTGTTGGGTACTGTTACTGTCATCAGTTCTGCTAGCTCAGAATAGCTTCTGAACCAGAATCTTTTCTTCTTTCCCAGCATCAAAGGAACCCATAGACTGTGTGACTTAATGTCCTCAGACACTCAGCTGTATTGAAGAGTCCAAATTTTCAGTTTAGAGGGAAGAAAGTACCTTGCCTGAGTTATAAAGAAAGCTTGAATAACCAGATATGAATGCTGTCTCATTGGGCTTCTGGGATTCCTGAAAAAAAGTTCACACTTGAGAACAAACTGTTCTGTCTAAAGGTTTGTATGTTTCTGTGCAAAGGATGCTAAGGTTATCTTTTAACAAGTTTTTGATTCTGGATTCTGGTAACTATTTATATAGAGCTTTGTGTCTCTGCTATTATATTTTTCCTGACATGTGAACTTGGTTCTCCATGAGTCTGGAGACGCTTTAACACTCCATGCCAATGGTGTACTGTAGACACATGATGAGAAACATGAGCTGCTCTACACATTTCAGTCAGACAGCTAATTTTAATGCCAAAGGCAATTTTACATCAATGGAACTGGTCTTTAATGAATTAACAGTCTATTACTTTGATGTTCCCCATATATTTTAGTTTCAGTTCAGCAGTTTTACACTGTATCCTTGAGCTCCTTCTTATCACAGCCTCCAGCTTTCCTAAATCAGTTTCTGTGGTTCAGCATGTCTCTGCCACTCCGAAAACTGACCAAATTTTTTTAAAAATCACTTTTGAGAATAAAGTATACTTTTAATCATCTTTCCCAGGAAGATTTCACTGACCTTTGGGTTGCTGTGCAGTCCCTCAAACAGCTATTCTTCCCCTTCTCTGTGGCCGAAGATGTAAGAGAAGAACTTCCCACAGGAAAAGGGTGGGAGAGAGCAGCCAGATGTGAAAGACTCAAACAGCCCTTCTGCCCTTGCAAAAGAAGGAGTATAAATATATACTGACACATTTTTAAGTTCAGCTCTGCCTAGCATGGTGGGAATGAAGTTCCCTGAATCATTCAGTCCTAGTTATACCACTGGGGAAACCATAATGTCAGTACACTCTGCTCCATCACTTTATAACAACAGCATTCATTAATTACTGAAATATTCCCCAAGGAAAATAATGTTTATAACTTGGGCTTGTAATTGACTACAGAGATGTCACAGATTCTATGACTAGGTACATTGCATATGTCTTTGCTCATCAGTGTTCTGATGTGTATACTTTATAACTAAGTATACATTATGCATATATGTACTCTGAAGCTGATTAAAATGACATGTTTGCAGCTTTTTGATGAGATGAAGCTAAATTTTTAAGTGGTAAGGAAGAATGCAAAATTTTGGATATTGCACAGTATTTTTCTTCATGATTTAGAACATTTGCTCTTCAAGTTTTTTCTTCAAAGAAAAATATCACATAGATAGCTTCCTACAACTGCCACTGGCACCCACAAAATGGTTGTATTGTTCCACTCCTGCAGTAACTATTCCTCAGAAAGAGATGATATCATCATCGAAAATGTATCCTGCCAAATTCTTTGAACCCACCAGAGGATTCTAGGCTATTAAATCTAGGATATTATTCATATGACGGATTTGTACCCACCCCCTTTCTGTACACTGCTATTAGTTTTCTTGAATAAAAGTGTGAGTCATGCAATATTATTATTTTCTTCTTTTGATACCTGAAATGTGCTGAGCTTAACTGAGCAACCAGTGAAAGATGACTTTATTTTTCTCATGTTGTCAATAATTATATTTTATCCCCTCTAGCCACCCACATATGTACCTGAGTCCTGCCTGTAGCCACTCATGCAGGAAGAGTAAACAATCTACCACGCAGAAAGCACTGAATCATGACTTTAAATGTGAATGAGTACTTGCATAATACATTTGTATATATCTAAGTTTGCATTATAATTTCTTAGTCTTTGGCTAATCTTTACATTTGTCAAAATGCTGATGCACAAGACACCATAGAGTAAGCTTACTAAATACATGGAAACTGCAGAGAAAAATTTTGTCAAAGAACTGTCAGCTGTCAGAAGACAATTGCCTTCATCAAGTCCTGCTTCAAGATGCATATATATTATACTGAAATCTGCAGTGCAAACCTTCAAAAAAGAAGGGGCAAGTATAAGACTGGTAGGAGATAGGGTTGCAGCATATATTTAAAAGGCTAAGTTTTGGGAAGAGAGAGGAATTGTTTAGGTTGGCAAAAGATGTTGGCAAAAGAAGATGTTGGCAAAAAAAGATGTTGGCACAAGAAGCCCATGAATATATTTGGCTGAGATATATGAGTCAATATCTAAATTTTTGTAGTAGTGAAATATGTGGAGAAGAGAAATAAAGTAACTGGTCTCAAAATGGAGCTGTCTGATTTATGAAGAAGATCATACAGGGGAATAGTTCAGAACAGCTTCATGATATCCAGAAGATCCCCTTCAGTCCTTTGTTTTTCTGAAAGGGTGGATGTATTTTAATTAATAAAGTAGTTTTGGAGAATACTGTCTGTGTTTGTTACATTGCCCAGGAAAGATTAGGTCTAATGATTTAGAGACAACTTGTTTTTTTATTTTTGATGTATGGTTTTTATAAGAATGAGCACTCATAGTTTTGATTTATTTCCCAATTAAATAGAGTCCAGGATAATAGTGTGTTAGTTGCGCTAGTATGACCCAAAGAAGCAAGATATCCAGCACAGAGCTGAACTCAACTTGTTACAACAACACTGTAACTATGAGGATTAACAGGCTGGCTCTAAATACTTTATAAGACATCGAAATTAACACCTTGCAAGTGCCTGTTGGACACAGACTATACTGGTTTAAAAGCAGTTCTCTGCAGGGTATTTTTTTCATCACTGCTCACTGCCTGAAGTAATACAGAGCATGACCTATTAATCCTGGTATTGAAGACCTTCCAGCCCCAAGTTTTGTGGTATCCATTTTGCTTAAAAATAGCAGATTTCTAGTGCTAAAGCTAATGGCAACAGCTATGGTGCAGTCTGTACTCTTGCAGCTATTATGATTCACATAGTAAATGTCTATGAATATAAAGGTCAGAAAAGGTGCAGCTCTCTCTCTGTAACTTATGACTTGGTCTTTTCCTAAGAAATCCTGAATTATGCAAATTTGACAAAACCGAGAATCTGTGTTCAAGATAGATGCTTCAGGCTACATGCTGAAACAGAATGACTCATCATAACCAGAATCATATAAGCAGTTTTTTGGTCACTGAAGTACAAAAGCTCCAAGTTATCTCTCTAGAAGGAAATTTCAGAGCCTCACTGCTCTGACGTTAGGAGGTATTCCTGTTTCATCCTCAGATGAATCCATAAACAATTTATATTTTTATTCTTTTTTTGAGTGTCAGTACTATCCTCTAGTTGGAATAACCTTCCCTCACCCTCTTCTTCTCAGATACGTTTTGAGGAAGTTCCCCTATTCTCTCTCTGATTTTATTTTGCCAGGCTCAATAAGCAAAAATATTTCTGTCTTCTTTTGTGCAGTAGATTCGTCTTCTTTTGTGCAGTAGATTCTTCATATCCCTGATCAAGCTAATTGCCTTTTCTTACACCCAAAGTTAGCTCCTATTTCTTGAATATAGATGAAAAAAATCATAGACTCTTTCATATAGGAGCTTACCAGGTCCTCTATACTGGCTACAGGATACTAATACTTCCTGTATTTCTATACAGCATTCAAACCAGGATTGTGTTGTCTTTTATTGTGTCTGAACTACAGCTTCAAGAAGTTGATTTATTCTTTTTACATGCAATTTCAGATTTGTAAAAAATTTTTCATATATTTTAAACATCTGGCTCATGGAAGTATGAAAAATGGAAGGTGATTAAGTCTTTTATTTAAGTAGGAGAACCTTAAGACAAGGGGATAATTCAGACAAGATTGCTTAAAAGGAGAAATTGTGAGGCCATGCTAAAACAATCAAAGAAGAGTCAAATGCTAGTACTGAAACTTCAATATGACAGAACTTCAGGCATTTAGTAAGAAAGCCCAAGTAGAGGAAAGTGAAAATAAACAGGATTTCATAGCGAAGCCATTAAGTTTTAACTCTCGCACCACACAAGTGAAAGGGAAACTAGCCGCAGTAGAAAGAAAGAAAATGCATATTGCTTGATTTACTAAATTCAAGAAGAGGGATCTTGGATTTCTCCCACACCCTCTTTTGCAAGATTCTCTGGTGTGTAGTAGATGTTGTGCTGACATTGCAGCATGTTGTTTAGGTGACACTCTCACTTGCTCTTTGCAGCAGCCAAAAACCTCCAGAAACTTCTCTCTCTCTCTCTCTCTCTCTCTCTCTTCTCACTCCCTCCCCTACCATTAACCCCATTGCCATATTCACTGCCTTGAGATGTTAGTAAGGAAAACTGACTGCCTTTAAAAGTCAGACAAGGTACAGTTCCTGACTATTACGCTTCTTATAAACTCTCCAGTTTTGTGGGAAAAATAAGCCATCAGAGTACATTGAAATTTGCCAGAAAATCAAGAATACTGAAAAACAGAATCGAATTTAAAAAAACTAACAAAATAATTCAGGGTTTCTGTATTGCTAGGCACATTTCCAACACAGTCTATGCAGTGTGGACTTTCCCATGCCCAGTATGGAAGCCAGAAGTGTTACTGCACATTAATAGTTAGCCTCTAGAAGCTGTGTCAGTCTTCTAGTCCACAGGGACTGATCACATATGGGAGTGGGGGTGGATCTGGCAGTGCAATGTGGGAGACAGCTCCTCTCAGAGAAATCAAAGTGGTGAAGGTCATCCAAAAGTGGCTCAGAGTATCATTGTCACTTCAGCTTGCATGAGCAGCTTCCCACTGAATTTGATGCTGTCTTGCCCAGCTTGTTATCAGGAATACAGGACTCAGCAGTGTCAGGGAGATGAATTGATGTTACTCCTCTTACACTACACGTAACATTCACACTATAGAATTACAGGCTTTAACTTAGCTATTTTTCCTCTCTCGTCTCTTTCAGAGCAGCAGTCAGAGCAGCAGTGTAGTGTAGATGCACTGAATGGTTCCCTTCAGCCTGCATTGAGTACCTGTGGAGTTTTCCAAATCAGCTCCTGGAGTTCTGCGCCTAAAGTGGGTTCATGTGAACTGTGCCATGGATGGATTTGCTGCAAGTTAGTTGTTTTTCCTCTCTTTTTCAAAAAGGAGAGAGCATTGTAGTGACAACAGGAGCATAAGAGTTTTGCTGACCCCTTCACCCCTACATAATAAGGATACAATGAGAAGTTCACTGTTGTTCCAACTCAAGTCATGCAAAGACTAAAGAATGAGGTTCAGATACTGAGCACTCGATGACATTTATGTTAAACCTGACAGTAAAAAGGTGACAAAGACTGTATGTATTGCAGTACTGAAGGTGCCAACCCAGAAATTCTCACTCATTGAATAGATGTACTAACTGAAAGCCTCTTCAAAGGCAAAAGAAGAAATGCCTTTTATTCAGGTTTCAATTTTGTAAGGTGTTGCACACCCCCGGGAAGATTTTTGGGATGTCCTGTGCAGGGTCAGGAATTGGATTTGAGGATCCTTTTGGGTCCCTTCCAACTCAGCATATTCTGTGATTCTGTGATTCTCTAATGACTTTAATCCTCCCAATTAAAGCCCCAGGAGTTTGGGTGAGTTCAGTGTATTGCAGAATTAGATTCCTAATCAAGAAACAAAATCCTCCATTAAAAAGGAAAGAGCAGTTAAGGGGGAAGGAGGATGGGGATTATTCAGACAAATGAAGACTTGCAGCTGTCTTTCACAATGTGTCATCCACCAACAATACCAGAAACATATTTTCTATTCTTAAGTGCTACTTATGTGGGGTTTTTGGTGTTTGGTTTTTTGGGGTTTTTTGGTGGTTTTTTTTTTTTTGGTTTTGTTTTTTTTTTTTTGGTTGGTTGGTTTTTTTGTGTGTGTGTGTGGTTCTTTTTTTGTTGTTGTTTGGGGGTTTTTTGGGGTTTTTTGGGGTTTTTTTTGGTTTTTTGTGTGTGGGGGGGTTTTTTGTTGTTGTTTGGGGTTTTTTTTTGGTTGTTTTTTTTTTTTTTTTTTTTTTTTTTTAATTCAGCTTGAAAGAGACTTTGGTGTACTTCCTCCCAACAATAATCTGATACATTTGTTATGACTCCTTCTGCTGAATAGGAGCTTTCACACTGTTCTCATTCACACCCTCCAAATAAGGCTAATTTTAGCAAGATGCTTTTAAATAGTGGCCTCAAACTTGCCACTGTTTAGGTCTGTCAAAGGTTACATTCAAGGGAAGAGACAGTGCCATAAAAATTCTGAAAAACAGCTATTTTTTAACCAGTTTTAATTTTAATGACTAGGAATTTGAACAGATTAGAAAAATCATACAGAGGAAAAGCAGCTACCTCACACTCTACTGCCAGTAAGAACAAGCACATGACTATTCCTTTGACTTAAACAGCCTTGTTAAATGCAAAATTAAAAGCAAAACCAACAACAACAAAAACCCAACAAGAAAACCAAAAGGAAAACCTTAGAGTATTTCATCATGTACAAAATGATGAAATAATACATAGTTTTGTATTTCTTTTGATAGTAACTGGTTATGTTTGACTACTGCAGTTTCCATCCTTTGAGGAATATGACAGCTTTAAATTTTCAGGGAAATTTCAAAATAGGTACCAGGCTCCAACAAACACCTGACATTGAAATCTGTTGAAAAAAACCTGTGAGTAGAAATCTTGATTTAATTCAATGTAGTGAAATCATCTTCTGGAATGGAATCCTGGACCAGGTCAACTTGCTGGGAGTTTCATAGCAGGAGGACATACTGCCATTGTCTTTGTGGTGTTTAAAATATCTGCTCCAAGATCTACAGTTACCAAGGTGATGCAAAACCTTAGTGTGCTTTTAAGAAGAGAACTACGGGTGAAATAATGAGAAGCACTGCCTGCTATGTCACATCCTGGAGTAGAAAAGCTGTTTTTCTCCTTGCTTAGTTTTGCTCTAACTTGGGAACAATATGGCTTGGTAGGTTGACTTTTGGTTTGACAGTAATTTTTGGAGCAAGGCTTGCCACTGGGCAATATGATTTACATATATCTATGTGGACATTTTATTGCTGGCAATGCTACTTCAGTGTATCTTTTCCTGAAGACTTCTGGTGCTCATGCCTTTGCTGCCTGTCAGTTGTTGCAACTCGGCTCCTCTATTCACTTGGTGAAGAGGGAGCTGTCATACGTTTTAAGTGCTGAGGGTTACTGGCTAAATAAACCAGTTGATCCTGCAATTTGTTTGAAGCTAATAATACAAAAATCATTTAGGAAATGAAGAATCTGACTGTATGGCTTCTGAGTAACCATTAAGGTGTCCAGATGACAGCCAGAATTCCTAATCATTTCAATATGTATCAACAAAGAGTATAACAAAGGGAAGCACCCACAAAAGGATTTCTCAAAAATATGAAAAAAACCCAGCATTCTAGTTTGTAATTCATATTGAAATTTACTTTCTCATATTAATAGTAATGTATTGCATCATATGGCAAATAGACTTGATGATTTGTTAATGTAATGAATACTGGGAAAAAAAGAGTTTATGATGGAGTTAGTGCAGACTGTGAAATTTTGTTTCCTAGACTTGATGTAGCATGGAGTTTATTATGATTTATGCCTACAGTTACTTCCATGTCAAAATCTAACTAAGGTCACTGCTGTGAGGGAGACCACGTGTGATTTACTGATGGGAAAATTACACAAGGTTCTAAATTACACAGACCTTGGATTTCTACTCAGCTAAATCCACATCACATATTTCTATTTAAATAAGCCCTCAAGGGCTTTGTTTGACTGATTGTTTATTTAACTGCAAAACCTACCAATGTAATATATTTACCAATATCAAACACAGAAAGAGATTTAGGCAATAAGAATTAAGACTATGTAGTTTCATTTAGTCATCTGCTTTTCATATCCTCCATTTATCTTCCCTGTCAAGTACCAAAAATTATGTTTTGATGATCACATTGAACAAAAAAATCACAGTGGCATATTATCCTTCAAGGTAAAAATGTACTTGGTGTTAATAAGTGACAGACTAGTGCAAAACATCATGTCTTCCCCCAAAAAAGTGCGTTTCTGCACTGTTTAATCAATTCATGTCTCAGACAAACCTTATCTTTCTTACTTTACAGTTTTTTTAGTCATGCTAAAAATGTTCACTTGTGAAGACAGACCTTTGGTATTTTTAAAGATTCACTTCAAATAAATGCTTAACCATAGGATACCTGAGTTTATTTTTTAGTAGTAAATTGTTGAGGTTTGTGTCTCTTATAAGTTCCATGTACCAGAAATATTTCTTACTGTCTCTGTGTTTCTCTCATGTAGGCCATATTTCTTTTGCCCATTTCTGCATTATAATGAGAATATAAACAAAAGCCAAACAAATAAAATAACTGTACTTTTCAACAAATGCTGATTTAAAGACAAACATTTAAAAATTCACTGGAATATGAAACAAATGAATTAACTCCTTGATTTTGGAAATATTCCAATAAAGGGCTTGTCCAACAAGCAATAGAAACCTTGACAAGAAAAAAATAACACCAGAAGCCAAAGCATCTAAAAGAAATAAAGTTATCTTGAATCCCAGTATTTTCTGGAATGATTCTACAAATGCTGAACTTTCCCTTTTGCAAAACACAGCAGAAAGATTAAGACTTCAAATACTTCAATTAATATAAAAATTTTCTAAGATAATAGAGTTAATGATACAGAAGCTAGGCTTAGACACTTGGAAATTTAGAGAATTTGGCCTCTGAAATTTATTTTCCATGTACCAATATATAATAAACACTACAGGCAGACTCTTCTGAAGTGAAGCTTTTGTGAAACATAAAAGGCAGGGAATCTGTTCCTCGAATACCAGTCCACAAGTACTTCTACCTTGTCGATCTGGCAATTTTTTTTTCTCTTTCTTCCCCTCTCTTCTTTTGCTTACCAGATATAGTCAGAGACAGTGAAGCTAGATCCACCTTGGATTTACTTGGAACTGCTGGGAGGAAATTTTTGTAGTTGAGCACTCCTTGACAGTGTAGAAACAAGAATTGCCAAGTGCAATTTTCTCTCTTCCTCTGAAACAATCCCAGAATTTTCCAAGATGCCCTGAGATGCCCTCAATTCTTATAAGAACCACCAAATGCACTAATAAACTTAAGTTCTGCATGCCAGAGAGCAGCCACTTCAGGATTTGGCCTTAATCTTTACTGTCCTGTTCATTCTCAGCAAAAAGGAGATGCCTGTGGAACACAGAGGGTTCCATTCCTGGCTTTATAGAGACAAAATATTTTCTGCCTCTGAGGACACCACAGGGGATTCCAACCAAAGCCCAGGCTCTTCTGTAGGACTAGAAAGGACAAGAGTCAGAAGCATTGGTGTTACCTAACCCAGTGATGTATAAAGTGCACGAGGAAGGTGGCTGGTGAGCACAGACATGGGAGCCCTATGTGCGCTGTGTGGGCCCCAAGACATGGAATAGCTTGAGACATTAGGATGTGAATGGTTCCCTTGATACTGGTACAGATGTAGATCAGCAGCATTAGAGATGTAAGCTGGCAAGTAACAACCCAGTTCAGTGGCTCATGTTGTGGCAAAAAACACGGTGTAGACATGTGCTTTATGAGTTGACTATAGCCATTAAGTTAGATGACTGTTAACTGTTAACTAATTGGCTTTTTTAACTGTTGACTCAAAGTGGGCAGTTTTGTACAACCATGTCCAGAACTATCTGAAGTTAATAGTACACCTCATCTCACAGATATTTTTTCCTAGACATTGCATCCTTTCCACTCAGATGAGGACCATTCAACCATAATAATCATGCACCCTGTGACCAATGAGCAAAAGTATTTTTTAGCAATACTCTGGACATTCCACTCTGGGAACAGATTACATCAAGCGCTGTCTACTCATGAAAATAATTGACAGAGATAAAAAACAGAAATGTAATACTACACAGGGTGAGAAAATGTCAAGAGTTAGAGAAAAGAAATTTCCTGAGCTTCAGAGCTTTCAGCCCAGGCAGTTTGAACTTTCTTCAGAACCCACCCTAAAATCTCACTTTTTCCCTAAACCCAAGCAGCAGTAAGGGAACCTGAAAAATACTGACCAGGTGAAACAAAGTGAATTCAAGTATAAAAATGGGCAAGTTTTGTCAAAGCACACGGGAATTTATTCATAACACATTTTCAGTCTGAACACTGAGGTTTCTATGACCCTTGCTTAATCAGCTATTTCTCAAAAACTAAATTGCTTGTGAGTAGCTTAAAGATTACCATGTATTCTGAACCCCTTTACCACAGAGGTTTAGTGATACTTCACTGACAGCTTCCACAGTGTCAGTTCATTTCCATAATCCTGTGGTAGATAAGGGGCCAAGGCAATCACCTGAAATTCTGAAGGATTTCAAGAAGCGCAAGGCAGCCAAAACTGATTCTGGCCACTTACTGTGATGGCTGCTTGTCAGTCTGGTGGTAGGAATCACATCAGTTTCAGTTGTTCTGCAGAGAGATTTGAGGAACTGTGTTTGGCTTCAGCACCTTATTTTAAAAAAAAAATCCTAATCTTAAGAGTTTTTTTAGAGGCCAAGAGAAACGTATTATCTCAAAAATGTACTTTCATATGGTGTGAATTTGAAGTATAAAACAGCATTTCAGTGACGGTTTTATTATATATTTTTGAGAAACAACTGTCCTTATTTTTAATTTTACTTCATACAGCACTGTAATTTCTGTAAAATTTGGAGAGTAATAAAAATTAATTTATGACTATCACATCCTTATGCATAATCGTGACTATAAAAGACACAATTCCCTCATGGAATTCTGATCATCATAGGTCAATGGGGAGCTTCAAGATAAACTCCTCAGTATTTTAAACATAGCTTTAACTAATTCTTATACAAAGGCCAGGCAATAAATTTCCTTTGTTATCCACTTTTTCTTTATTCTCTAGTCTTCTTTCCCTAAACCCAAATATACCATATCCATATCTTTTTCTTCATGTTGGGAAAAATGCTCTAGGCAGACCATTAATATGGTCCCATAAGTTAAGAAAATTTTCTTGGTGAAAGTGTTGGAAGCTGCCTTGCTATCATGATGTTATTTTTCATTGATCAATACTGCTTCAGACTACACACAATTGCAGTCTGCTTTCAACTCTACATCTTTGTTTTCTTCTCCTGAGTTGTTGCTGAGCTTCTGACTGACTGTTTCAATGGAAATGTTTAAGATAAAGGTGTTTTTAACAATATATACCTTCTTTTAAAAGTTATTTTTATTTTCTAATACCACATAAGGGAGTATTTCCTGTCTAAGTTTTGGGACAAATTAGTGTAAAGGTAGTCAGCATATGACAGATGCTACAGTTCAAGGGAAATCTCTAAGCAGTATTTCACCACTTCAAGAGTTCAGGAGCTTTAAATCATCTTGTGGAAGAGTCTGTTTTTCTGTATTGAGAAGCACTTCTCTCCTTTTTGCCCCTACAATCCATATTGTAATAACTGACTGACCCCTTGCTGTAAGTGCTAAGATTTTCTGTAACTGCTGTGGTATGTTCTGTAACTGTGTGTGGTATGAAAAATGCCAGCTCCAGGACATCCTGACTGATCCTCCCCCACTATAGCTCCAGGTGGTTGTGCTGACATGTTTTGTTATGAAAAATGCAGCATTTCAGAGCAACAGGATTGAGTATTCTAATCTTGTTGAGATGCTCTTATTTGATCAACAGTTATCACTTTGGCATAATCATACCTGTTTCTTCAAAATGTGAAATCCTCATGTAAGTAACTGGACGTGTATGTAAGTAACTGGACGTGTATCCTGAGTAATTCTAGACTTTTGTCTGTTTTATTTCTCTACTATGCATTTCTGGACAGTTATCACAAACCTGGCCACATTTCATACGTGATGTACCATATATCATGTATCACAATGTTATATGGTATCTGCTATATGGTATGTCAGTTTGTTTATCTGCAGAATAGCATCAAAGCCATTCCAATTTCCAGATGTTGGCTGGTATTTTTCCTGCAAAAAAATTAAATTTGCTTTTATAACAATGTAGCAATGTTTTATAACAAGGCCAAATCAAAGACTTTGAGCCATTCTTGAAGGGGAAGTTAAAAGGTCAAACCTAGTAACAGTCGAGTTAAACAATAAAGTAGAAGCTGCTCCTCACATCCTTTATCTTGTACATGCAGTTCCTGCTGTATTAACTGGGGGTGAAGTCTGTGTGTCCAAGTTCATTTACCAGGAGAAGGCTGCATGTTCCCTAAAAAAGGTACAAAAGTTATGAAACAAATACAAACAGACAAACTGTTTCTGAATCTGTGGTACTTATTATCTAGGGTGTAAACATGTTCCAATAGAATGAATCTTTATCATTTGACAAGTGGCATGAAAGACCCTGACAAAAGGAAATAACAAGAACAAATCTTATGAGGAGCAGAGCAGCTGAGGGAGCTGGGGTTGTTTATCCTGCAGAAAGGGGGGCTCAGGGCAGACCTTGTCACTCTCTATAACTACCTGAAAGGAAGTTGTAGCCAGGTGAGGGTTGGTCTCTTCTCTCAGACAGCAAATGACAGGATGAGAGGAAATGGACTCAAGCTGTGCCAGAAAAGGTTCAGGTTGGATATTGTGTTTAATGTTCAGATTAATGGCTGGACTTAATTATCCTAGAGGTCTTTTCCAAACTTAGATTCCATAATTCTAATAAATTACAGGGGTGGGTTTTATCTTATGAAGGGGTTAAACCAGCAAAGAAGTACTGTGGAATTGTGGAAGAGAACAGTTTTGAAACTACAAAGTAGTTACAAGTTACATCATGCTCTTGTCATTACTGGTGTAGATATGTTTGAAAATTTATTAATATACCATATTTTATGGTAAAAAGTGGTACTATTTCCCTTTTTCTATCATAAAAAGTCTATTTTGCCATGCATCTTACCGAATATTTTCATTAGGAGAAAACTGATAAGAAAGTCAGTTGGCTTTGATACAGTCCTATTTGGTTTGTATGTAATTTTCAACAAATAATGTGCAAAGACCTGTGTGATTAATTGCATGAGAAGGAGAGAAGGAGTTGATGCCCAAAACCCACTTTTTGCCACCAGTGGGTCCAAAGCATTTCCTTGGTGAAATGTCAGACTGGTTTTTCTTAAGCTCCATTCTTTATCCACAAACCCAGAGCTGCACTCGAACTGGTACTGTTTGCCTTCAGCCCACAGTAACACGGGCTGAGCCCAATCTCCACATCTTCATCCCATATACCAGACTCTTCAGTTGGAGGATTCTGTCACCTTGCTATAGCTGTCCCAGCAACCAAGCTGTTACATCACCACTTTTCAGTTATTTTCTTGCCTACATGTCAGTATTTAATTTATGTCTACAAATCTGTGGACTAAACTTTAAAATAAGTATTAAAAGAACCTAAATTTATTCCTTGATTTTGTATTATATTAAAATGCAGCCCACAGGAAACTACCCTTAAACAAGTAAGATATAATTGGAAAACGCAAATTAATCCACAAAGCCTTCCACATCTAACATGGTGGTTCAAATCCAGGCCAGGTAGGTTGTATGAAAAATGTCTGAGTTTTCAGGTAACTCCACTGACTATAACAGAAATGTTTACATATTGGAAGTGAAATGTGCTTTCAGGTTTTAATGTATGAGGCTGAAAGCTGACTCTGTTACTCATGGATATAGAAAATAATTACGCTGGTATGATTCTAGTCCTCACTGGCCATCTTCATGGGAAATAAATTAAGAACTTTATTGGCGGTTTCAGTAGATAGGTCAAAACCTATGTAGGCATGGCAATTTAATTTTCTTCCCCTACATCTTAGTCGAGTCAGAGCAGTAATCTGCAGAATTATTTCTGGTTATACCTTTACAGAGGATTTCTTTAACAGACTGTTGAGGCAGCAGTCTCCATGAGCCTGAAATGCAAATGAAAACTATAAGAGAATTTTTAGAAAGCTCTGTTTACTGAAGCTTTCCATGACAATTGCATTAGATGTAACTTTTATCTAAACCTAAGTTCTGTTTACAGCTGCATTTGCCCATCAACTATTTTATCAGCCCAAGACAGGCCAAAATCTTTGTCAGGATATTGAGCTAGTGATTGCTATATCAACAGCAATGCGTTAGTTTTGCAGCTACTGATGAATGTGAAGCAGAGTTAAAGTGCCTTGTCACTTGCATCTGAAAGTTTTCCTGACATCAACAGGACTTGAACTTGGCTGCGATGAATCACAAGATGTACCAGAGTAAAAGCATCTCTGGGGACTGAAAGGATAAATGTATTTTCATCCAACTTTACTCATTGGTGGTAATGCCAGAAGATGATAACACATGCAATGAATCACATCAGCTATAACTACAAAGGAAACATATTCCATGGTTAGTTAATTCTTAATTGATGCTGATGCTCTGGCCTAAAATAGAGAATAAAAATATGCCACTGATCAAGAGTCTTGTGAAGTCCACACTTTATGCACATTAATGGATGCTATCCAAACAGCAGCAGAACTATGAGAGAAAGGTGGGCAGAAATGGGACAAAATAGGAGTGGCAAGCAGAGTGATCAAATCCAGGGGTGATTTATTTTCCACTCATCAGCTTCTGTCTCTCTAACCTAAGAGTTGATATAAAAAACCCATCTTGATGCCCTGGGTTTTGTGGGTAAGAAATGGGGAAAAAAATCTAGCCATTCAATAGCAAGAAAGTGGCAGGATTGGAGAAACTTTGGAACCAGTACAGCTGTACCCACTGTTCCCTTTCCCTTGGGGTAAAATGCATTTCTGTTTTTGGTAACCCTGTGTTATTTTCAACCCCTATTTTGTCTTTCACAAAACAAATTGAGCTTGCTGTCTTTTCTGCAGGCAAGAAGAGGATATGCAGAGAGCTTCTGTTGCTCTGGAGCAGAGTCCTCTTGCTGTGGCCTTTGTGGAGCTTGTTTGACAGGTCTCTGCATTTATTTCTATGCCTCCATGGGGCTGGTCCCTACTTGTGAAGAATTGTTGGTATACCTTGATCAATATAGAATACCTGGGCATTTTCTATTTAGGGTGTATATGAAATAATATACTAGCACTTCTAGTCATTTGAACATCGGTATAAACACTGAGAAGTTTCTCTTTATGCTCTGAATATGATTGCTGGTTAGTTTATGAAAGATGGTTAGAGATACCTGTTCTTTATCTTCACACTGGTAAGGTGAGAAAACCATCTCAGTGTCATTTCTTTTTGCTCCAAGAGGAAACACATCTCTTGCAATAGGTAAGGCAAAAGATGGTGAGAGGAATGGCGGATTTGTCTTTACAAAAAAGCTGTGGGTCTGCTGGTAGATAAAACTTGCACTGGGAGATAAAAGAAACAATGGGAAAGATTCCACTGATTGATTAATGGAAAAAGATATTTGCTTTTACAAATAAACTTTAGGTTTGCTGATAAATTAAATTAGACATTGAACGAAGAAAGAAACAACGGGGAAGAAAAACCCCTAAATTCCATAAGAATTAAAAATTAAAAAGGACGGTTATACATTAGAGGGAAATCTTTGGTATCAGGAGTATTGGGAAGTCTGTACCTCTCAAGTACCTCAGCCAATGGGGAAAGAGGGAAGGGAAATGCAGCCGGGAAATTAGGATAAAAAGGGAGGCTGCATCCTCCAAAAATTTGAGAGATCCCAGGGGAATGCCCCATGGCATATTCTTTTATTCGAATAAAGTAAAAGGACTTCTCTGTCTCCTTTTTGGACATAAACCTCTGATGTTTGTGGATTAATTTTCCTGACAATGCGAAAAGGAATTTCTGGCATAAGGCTGAATAACTGTGCGTCACAGAATATATTCCCTTGTGCAAATCTGAGGAAGCAGCAAACTCGTGAATTACAGACACACAGAGCTTGAGATAAACAAAATTCAGTGCTTCAGTTTCAGTAAGTGGAGCTTTTGTCTTTGAGCTCCTGAACACGCTGGGCCAGGGAACAAACAAAGCGGGGGGAGGCGATCTGAGACAGACCTCGCTGTATGCTTCCGACCTTATCTCCCCCGAAAGAAAGGGCAGAGCGATGTAAGGCTCGGTAAGACGGCGGGCCGTGCGGGCTGCGCCCCGGGTGCCCGCGGGGCGGGGGCTGCGGGCGCGGTGCCGGGCCGGGCCGGGCCGGAGCATCCCCGCGGCCGGGGCGGCATGGCAGCTGCCGGGGAGGTGGAGCCAGCCGCTGACCTGCCGGCATCGCAGCACGGGCGCCTCAGCTGCCGGCAATAAATCCTCCCTTCTTCCTTCCCATCTGCGCCGGGAAACGCCAGGAACACATATAATGAAAATATATTATTAAAAATAATAAAAATTCTTTTCAGCAGCAGGGCCGGAGGACGGCGAGGTGAGGCCAGGTGCGCAGGCTGCCTGCGGCGGGGCGGTGCGTGAGGAGCTCGGCGGGGCTGCCGCCATGGAACACATCCGCATGCCCAAGGTGGGTCCCGCCGGCCGCGGCCCCATCCCCGCGGCCCCTCCTGCTCGGGCCCCCGGGAGCCGAGCCCCGCAGCCCTGCCGGCCTCCGCGGCCCTGCGGCTGATGCTGCGGCTGCTGTCGGCCGCTTTGCAGTGATGCCGGCCCGTACGGCGGAGGTGGGCGCGTTGCTCTGCGGTATGGGCTTGTCGGGATTCCCGCTCAGTCCCTCTGCTAACGCAGGCGCTGTCCGTGAGCTGCAGGTACACGGGACGGGATAGCCTGGGTTACCTGCTTCTCAGACGCCTTTTGCTTGCCCGGAGATTTCAGACTCGGTGATGAATTGATTTAGTGTTTCTATGCATATGTTTGATCTTTAGACGTAGTCCGTCTTTTTCTACAGATTTCTAAGCACTAGGCCGGTATTTGTTTAACAAAATTGCCGCGTGAACTGGAGCAATATGTTAATTCGAAATGGGGTGGGATATATTTTCATATTTGTTCATTTATTTATTTAATAACCCAACCCCCTGAAATTAAGAATGTATTGGTATTTATTATCAGTATCTAATATGATGGCATGAATTTGAGATTAGGGCCTTGTTATTTGCCTATCTTTTTTGGCCTTTAGGTGCTAAACTGTAAATCTAGTAAGAAGATAGGCATTTATAACAATTGCCTTTCTTCTAATCTCATTTCATTATCTGTTATCTCCCTTTTTGGGAGGGAAGAATTTCAGAATAGTATGACTGTGTTCTCCTGCAGGTAGGTACAATCAGTGGAAGTTGTCTGTACAGATGCTCCTGACCATTTGCTGAAGAATGCTGAAAGCATGAATGAGAAAAATGTTGAAAACACATGAATAAGGGTAGAAAAATATATTTAAAAAAAGAATGGTTGTGTTTGCTATGAATGGAAGACCCAGGAAAGTCCCTGTTGCAGGCAATGAAGCTTGTCTATTTTCTTTTCTACAACCAGGTCCTGGTCCAGAAAATATTACCCTGCATATGTAAAACCCATTTCTCTGTCTGATACTGTGAGAAGGCACTGTACCAATGCCTCAGGTCACTGAGAATCTTAACTCAGTGTGAGGTGGTTCTGCAGTCCTGCATCCTGGCAGTCTCCTATATTATAGCTATGCTGAAAGGTATCTGATATAATAGAGCTGTGTAGAATGAATGATTTAAAGGTACAAAGGGTACAAAAATCCTTTAAAATTTCCAACATAAATGTAGAAAATCAACATGAGTCACTACTGAAATACTTCATCTCTCCAGTTACTCCTAAATACACTGAAAAATCAGTGTATCTACAGCTACCTGACAGAATTGATACCTTTGATTTTTTTTAATCCTTCATCTTAAAATAAGTCACCAGTACTTGTTGGGATTTTTTGGTTTGTTTTTGTTTTTACTGAATTTGGTTTTTGATAATTTGGAACTGATCATTAAATGTTTCCAATGCCTGTAATGTAAAAATAGGTAAGGGAAAGCTCACAGTATCGTGTGTTAGCCTCTGGTGTCACGTTTCCTGACTCCATGCAGTCTTGTCCTGAGAGAAATTTGACAAGTGACAGCCCTGCTCTGCAAAGGTATTAATCTCAGAATAATGACACTTTCCTGATTCACAAACCCAGCCACATGGAAAAGCAAGATAAATCCCATACTTAGCAAGATAATAAACTTACTAATATCTGAAAACAAAATTCTTAGCCCAAGTTAAAGCTTTTCCTTCAAAGGGAGGAATATATTACATCACACCCATTAAATCTCAGCAATTGTTTTAATTTTAAGTGAAATATGACTTTAGTGATTTATGGTTCATAAATATTAAAATTAATCTGATAAAACATAACAGACTTTTAAAAAGCAGAAGGTAATTACATACCAGGTGGATCAGTAGTTCATTAAGATAACGACTCTGTGTCAGAGTGACAGAGGAGAGAGAGCACTTAGACCTGGCCACATTCTGCAGCTTCTCAGCATCTGCAGTTGTATTGGGTTCCAGCTCTTCCTAGTTCCATTAGTGTCCATTTATGGACCTTTCTGTGTGAGTTAGCCAGAGCTCCTTATAGACAGGATGGCACTCTCTAAATCCACAGCCTGCATGGAAGCAAGCTCCAGAAGATCGTGGCTTTACAAAAATTACCTTCTTCTGTCTATTGAAAAGTCCTAAGTAGCTTCCTGCAGTCTTGCTTCCTTCTAGCTTCAAGGATTTGCTCAATAAAAATTCCATGTTCACCTTATCCATGCCTTCACAGTAAATCTTGATCACAGCCCTCCAGATGCTGATGATTTCAGAGAAGTGTCATCAGTGACCCCAAGACCTCCTTCCCGTGTCCAATCCATTGTTCTGTAGATATGTTTTAGGTTGTTTTTCCTGGAGTATTCTACCATGTCTGTCTGTGTTGAAGCTCCCGTGTGTCTCCTTTGCCCACTCACTGTTTTGCAAGACTCCTCTGGAGTGGGATTTCCCACTGCAAAAGCCATTCTGGTGCTTTCCCAACAGACTGTACGTATCCACCTGCTAACACACTATTTGGTGTGCTGACCACTGTTGTTCTGTTGTTATACTCTTGGTAGGAAACAGGGTGCATACATGATGTATGCCTGTATGAATATACATAGGCACTGTATTTTCACAAGGTAAATGCCAGCCTATGTATGAAGGCCGTAATTTAAATTTAAGAGTTGGAAACCGTCCCTCATTGCTGAATAGAATTATATATAACTCCCATACCCCTTTAAAATTAAAAATTAGTAAAACTAGTGACTGACATGAGCTTGGATTGAACAGCAAGATAGTTTAGGATAACTCTCCAAACCCAAAATATGACAAACAGCTCGTAACATTCAGAAGAAAAGAAATCAGCAATACTTCTGAGAAGATTAGAAGCATGTTTTATGAGCATGTGTAGGGATATATCTGGCCATGGACAGGATGAAAGATCCAGAGCTCTGTAGATATGTTCAAAACACTTGTGTTTGGATATTGGCAGCAGGCCTACTTAATGGCCTTATAATAAAGAACACATCATTTATCCCTGGTGTACTAGCTGTCTTCAGTGGGCTTAGCCCAGAAATTCTTTTGGCTCAGTGTTAACAGAATACTTGGGATGACTAGAGTTGCTCGAGTGCTTTCATTTTTGTGATGTTACAGTGAGGTACTTCCTTTCAATGATGCCTCTCTCAGGCAGAATTTAAGATCTGCTCCCACATTAATGGCAAATCTCTCTACCAGATGTATTGCTTCACAGAATAAATTTCCAGCATGTGTAAATGAGCTGTGTGTTTGCTTTTGTTTTTAATCTATTTTCCATAATTCTTACTTTTTTATAAAATTTTATAATATGTCCTTTTTCACAACGTGAAACCCATGTAATTTATATCCACTTTATACATGACAATGTAAATGGCAAAACATTTGCCAAGATGTCTATCCAGATCAATAGCAAAATTGAACCCAGCATGCCCAGTCTTTACTCTCCAACTACATGTTCTGGGGTTGCTGCATCTCCACATTTTTTTAAGGTAAATTGGCATATTCTACCACTGCTCTCTGTGTGCCTTCTGTTGAGATAAGGTGTGATATTATAGTTATGTTCTCTGTATCCAAGCTACAATTCCTTTTGGAAAAGTTTGATTTATTTCAGTTATGTAGAAAGGTGGCAGCAGCCCTGAGGTGATATCGGGAAACACCTGGGAACATGGACTGGTTGTTTCCGCCACTGGGAATGGGGAGTGGAGTGCCACAGGCACTTCACTATAGTACAAGAGTTTGGCTAAACTTGTGTTTAGTTTGCTACTTAGAAAAGGTAGAGGAGGTGAGGCTGACATGGCCTTTGCCTTTTAATGGTGTTTTGGGTCATCAGGTTACAGCAAACACATTATGCAACGTCTTTTAAGTGCCAGTTTGATTTTCTGCTTTTCAAGTGTTGTGTGAAGATGGTTTCTGTACTTTCCTCTAAGTATACAACTTAGAGCAGTGTGTCTTACAATTCAGACGGTGTTTTCTGATTTCGTAACTGTTTCTCATTTTACATCATGGTTAAAAATTGTTTAGCCTGTTCTGGGTCCAGTAATGTTTAATGGCTTCAAATATGTCATTCTACTTCACTGCTTTAGTCAAATGATGCATTAAAACATCTACACTAATCCTGGACACATTTAACCCTGATTTTGTGAGTTACGGATTTTTTCTTATTAATAAATCTTCCTTATTTAGAATGCAATTTAGGTTTTTTTGTGGTTCCATTTATTCCCTCTTTGTGCTATGAAAGTTTGAGCCCAAAGGATAAATTTAATACAAGTGAGCTTTGTAGTATACTATGCCAGAAAATGTTCTGTGGTAACATCAGACTGGAGGTGGATAAAATGAAAATAAGAACTGTAGAAAATGTCTGAAAATTGTGGGATTGGACTTATAATAACTGTTTGAAATTGTGCTATAAAATTTTTGATTTGAATTAGAGTCATTAAGCTACCTTCTTATTAGTGTGAGTTTCAATTTAAACAAAATCTTGTAACAGCCATTATTCTCAAAATATTTAGTCTAAAATGGTCAGAAGGCCACAGAGACTTTCATGTTTTCAATAATGTGACTCTCAATAAAGAGGTAGCTGGATAAAGTCACAAAACAAGCTCTAAAAATCAAGGGTAGTCATGTGTTTTAATTTGTTTTCTTGGTATTTATGTCTAAACTTCTAAGTCCGAACCTTTTTGCACTTGGAAAATAGTGCTGGAAATCATTAAGACAGCATGTCTGCAGGGTCCTCTTTGATTTTTATTTTTTTTATGCATAGTAGGAAACTGAAGTTGGAATGAAGGATTTGAGAAGTTAGGCTTTGGGGTGGTCGAGGCTGGAATCTCTAGGCCTGCTGTTAATGAGCCCAAGTGGGTGGTATTTGTGAGCTATTGCTGTCTGTGAACTAAAGGAATGGTCTATTTGCAATAGAAAATGCACACTGACATTTCCTGCTGTGCAGGTGTACTTTGCTGAGAAACACAGGTCCCCAGCACCAGAAAAAGAGTCCTACAAATCCATTTTTAATGCAAATCTCTTGTGGCCTGCACACGACTTGGTACTGCTCAAACGACTTGGTACTGCTGCTCTAAAATAGGCTGCTGAACAGGGCATGGTTTTAAACATGCAACAGAAAAGCCTGTATCAAATACAAGAGTTTAAAGATACATTTCTTACTGATATCCTTTGGCTGCATGCAGAATTCTTTCTCCCTATGTATCTTTTTAGAACCAAATCTAAACAAATTTGGCAAATGTATTATGATTTACTGACTTGAGGAAGCCCTGTTTTTCCTAAATTAAAGCTCTTAGTTAGGATTTTTAGTAGAATACACTTAGTTGCTCTCTTCTCCTTTTCTAGATAAGTGAGATCTAATACAGACTGAAAGAGAAAATTTATGTATGAGCCTTGTGTTACAATGTTGGCACCTTAGTGTGATGCTGTATACTCTTGTATAGGGTCTTGTTTGCTGCTCCCATTATGCAGCTGCTACTCAGGTGTATCTGATTATGTGGTGCTGACCTCACTCTTTATAGATCTTAGCAGACAACAGTTTCTTTTTAAGCCAAATTATTAGGTATTTTGTTTTCTGTCTTGCTATTATGAATCATTCCTTATTATTTTTATATCTTTTCCTCCATTTCACTTTAGTCCTTTAGAAAATTAAATTTGTTTAGATTTTTCTGGAATATTTCCCCCCATCCTGCCAGATTTGCCCTGAGGAAACTTTTTATAATGCATCTCTTAAGGTGTCTTTGCTTAAATTTAATTATTTACTTTTGGCTTTGTTTGAGCCTTTTGACATATGCAGCCATCTAACTTCATAGACTGTGCGTTATTTTACTGCACTTGGGAGAGCTTTTCAGAGAGGGAAATATAAAAAAGTAACATGCATCAAGTACAGTTTTTATGATTCTTATGAAATAGAATGGAAACCACATTAAAAGGCAGCATCAATTGGAAATTCAGTTTTCTTTTATTCTTGCTCCAAGATCATGCAAAAAAGATCACTTATTCTATATTTTGTTTAACTAGTACGACAGTACTAGCTTTGTGTTGGAAAAAAAAAAAAAAAGTAATAGCATTTGGTCTTTTACATGTTGTCTTTTTTCACTCTCAGGAATTATGCTAAACACATGGATAGCTGGGGTCAACCAGGGTGAAGAAAGCTCAAATATTCCACTTGGCCTCAAACCATACCAGCTGTGCTCCTTTTTTCTCATTAGGCTCAGGCTTTTTGCTTTCACAAGCTCTTCCCTTAGCTTTTGTCTGCCGGCAGTGCTGAGGCCAGTGAGAGTCCTGTCACGAATTCCCAGGATGCAGTTTCTTCTTGCTCTTACTCATGTGGGTAACCTCATGAGGAGAGTAGAGAAGGCAGCAGAAATCCCTGGTCAGTCTAGGAGGCCAAGGGGATGTACAAGAAGAATTCTCTGTAGGGTTAAGTGTGTGCCCCTAGGGCCTAGCCTTGGCTTTGGGTCAACTTTTTCAGCAGCAGAGAAATTTGTGGAAGTGGCCTTTCTTTATCCTTGAAGAATCACTGAAACTCATTTGTGCAGCCAAATTTCAAGGTACTTTATCAGCTTATACATGAAACTTGCTGTTATGGGTTATGGTACAGCAATGAATTTCAAGTGTCTGAACAATAGAGAAGCTCCTGAGGATGTGGCCTGAGTGAGGACATTCCCTGCTTACCTTTAATTGGCAGCTGTCTCCTGGCTGGTGGGGTTTTCTGGCCTTTCTCCTTCTTGGGATAAGGAATTAGATGAGATGAATTAGTCAGGGCTCCTCCTAAAGGAACAGGGAACACTTGGTAACATGGGAGCTGATCTCTTTTGTTCTTGGCTGACAAATAGGCTTTTCAGCTTCTTCAAGATGCTCAGTGATAATGGGTAGGTCAGTGATGGCCATGGCAGAACTAGCTGTTCAAGTGTCTTCTACCTCAGGTTAGCTAAAGCATAGGAAGCAAACACATAGACTTAAAACCTATGTAGTGAGAAAAAAACTCTGAGATTTTTTTTTCATAATTCAAAATTTAATTTTATTGGAAAATCCTACAGTAGAGACCATTTTGTGTCAGATGGCATCTCCATGCTGCACATGAGCTTTGCTGTGACAGCAAGCTCCAGTTCTGGCCAATCTGCTGTACAGTTTTACTTCTCCTTTCTCTGCTCAGCCTGAGCCCACAGTCGGAACTGATCCTATGGTTATCTGAAAAAGCTTTCCCATGTGGAACTGTGAACAGCCTGAAATAGTAGCAGCAACTTCTGCACTATTTTGAGATGCTGATGTGTTTGGAGACACTGAAACAGCTTAAAGAAGTGAGGACGAAGGTAGCATAGTCAAAAAGCATTCAAAAATAGGCAGTGCAGTCAAAGCTTATGAAAAAAAGTTATTTAAACTAAAAATGAAAACAAATTAGGGCACTTGAATATTTTTAGGAATAACATTTGACATGCAAACTTTTCCAAATGCTTTCAGGGTCATACGCTCGCTGTTCTTCCTTAGGTGGGAGTCCCATTGAAACTGGTGGGAGTTGTGCCTGAGTAAAACTTTGGCCCATGATTTTCCCTAATATGCCTTTTTTTTTTTCTTGAATGACCTCCTGGCAATTTTGTTCGTAAGTCATTTGTCATATTTATTCTGTGAGTAAAAAGTGCCTTCCATCTGTTCTTAATCTGTGTTCCCTTTAACTTCTATTTTTGCCTCCTTTTTTTCTGTCATCTGTGTTGCATTGGAAATAGACTTTCTGGGCAACTATTTATCTCCGTGTTAGCGGTTGTAGTCATTGAAATGAACCTCCTGGTGGTCTTTTCTTTAGGCCTAGACAACCACAGTCATCAAGAAAGAAAAATGAAAAAGGAGAAAAAATAAAGAGGCAAGAGCTTCAAATTAATTATTTAAAATATGGAAGTTTTTCTTAGATGCCCCTCTCTAGACTGCCTTGGCTAATGTTTTCTTTCTAATTCCTTGTGGTCTTCCAGCTCCCAGCTTTACAGAGTTGTGTTTTCTGATCTGGTCTCTCACACCAGCTGTTCATTTTAGTTGAAGCACATGTGCATGGTCTGTGCTTTTTCCTGACATGTCAGTACATACATAATTTCCTACATTCTCCAGTAAAGTCCACAGTTATTTTGGTGAAAAAGTGAATCATTGTTTTATAGGAAAAAACCAGAAAAATAATTATTACCTCTTTCTGATATAAATTTTGGCAATTAATGCTGATTTCTCAGCATTCTGTTACTTTTTAGATAGAAAAAAATCTCTTCTTCCAAAGCACTATTACTGTGTGTGCTCCCCTCTTGTGGAAATGAACATATTCCCATTCCCTCTATTCCCAAACTCTCTAGGTTTAAAGAAACTGCTGGATGTGTCTTTCTTTTCCTGACTGGGAGAGTGCAGAAGAAGAAAGAAGGCTCATTCTCTGAATCCCTTGATCAGCAGAGTGAAATCTAAGATTGAGCAATGCCTCATTATACTGATGGACTAAATTTGTCATTAATAAATATAAGATAATACGCAGGGGGTAGATCTTAACTTATATATGCAGGCATGACTAAGAGTTACAATTGCTAGTTCTAAAAAAAACAAAACCAAAAAATTCCCAAAACTAACCCAAACCCCAGCTTGTTCAGCAGAGGACAAAAAAGCAAGCAATATTTGAGAACTTTTAAAAACTAGATAAAAAGAAAAACAGCAAGCATCACTATACCACTACACAAACTACAGAAACCTGATGTACATCCAACTTTTGAATTCTGTTTGCACTTTTGGCCTTTTTTCAGGAAGTAGACCTCATGCAGAATAATCAAAAGTGTAGAAGAGCTTTTCTGGAATAGCTTCCAGAAAGGTCACAACTATGTAAAGTTGGGCTCTTCAATCTTGGAACACGAGGGTGGAGGGAAGGATCTGTAACAGCATGTGTGGCACATAACTGGTAACAGGTTCAAAAAGAGAAGGAAGAAGGGATTTTGTTGTACAATGTATAGCTGAAATGTGAAGTTCATTCTTACAGGGTGTTATGGATGCCAATAAGTTACAGATATACAAAATGTTATTTAATAAAATGAATGGAATGTAAACACAGTTATGGCTATTAAAAAGTGTGACCTCATCTTAGGAAGGTCCCATAGCTGGGCTGAGATCCTGAGGGAGCATGAGTACATGCCTGCCTCTCACACTCTTCCCTCAGCTGCTGCAACTGTCTGTTCTTGAGAGACAAACTGCAGGGAGAGGTGAATTCTGATCTCCCTGGTGCAGCCACTGCATTTGCTTTGATGAAATCAGACTTACCATGCAGCTCTTACTGCAACTGTTCCTGTTCATTCAGACCCAACCTTTAATTTATTTGTAGCTCTGTATTAAAAAAACCCAACAAACCACAACCAAAGAGGAGCTTTATTGGCTAGCATTTTTCAGTCATGGGGCTGTGATTGATAAGTGGGGAAGGATGTGACCTAGGAGGTCTGGAAATTCATCCCTCAGCCCTGTCCTGCTGTGTGGATGCCTGCTTTGCTTGTGCTTCATGGCCCATGCTAGGTCACTTTGTAGGCTGGGGTGGGTGCTGAGTGTCTTGTGCAGGATCAGTGCCTGTGCAGCAGAGCCCTTGTTGGCTGGACTGCAGTGTATGGACCTTGCTTCATCCAGACAATGCTGATTTTTATTGGTTTTGTGGGTTCCTTTCAGAAGGGCACTGCCTACATTTTTCTTTTGTATCATCCCTCCTCTTTTGCTTGCTGCTGAATGCGTGCCTGGTTAATATTGTATTTCTTCCATTCCTTCTCAAGCCAATACATGACCTCTGAAGTAGATGGCCCTGGGAAAAGACTTCATCCATGCTTTCTAGCAGGCTTTTTTGTTTAAATAAATAGTTTTATTTTTGTTTAAAACAGATTATAACTGGCCTTGAGGGAGATGACTCTGCTTTAATAATGGTTTGATTTTAAGCATTTTGCTACTAAACTGGCTTATTCTCATTTCAAGGTTTTTTATTATTTCTATTTTTAAAATAGTGAAATGTATTTGGAATACACATTGCAAACATGTAATTCTCAGATGCTGGCACTCTGTTTTTCAGGAAAATCAACTAATAATAGTTTTAAAATTTTTGTTGTAGGAGATCCATCAAACCCATGGTAGCAAACTGGTAACTGTTTTGGAGAGGTTTTGCCCACTGAATATCCAGCTTGTTGATAAAAATTAGGTTAAATTATTAGATTAAAATATTCTAGTTTCTCAGTCAGAAATCATGGAAGCCTAGAATGATTTGTGTTCAAAGGGATCTTAAAGATCATCTAGTTCCTACCCCTAATAGGTGCCTATAGCACATGCCATATACAAAATACTAATGATGGATGAGTCACAAGCTGGTGATCTGAGAGTTAATAATGTGTTTTAGACTCTCCTATTATCAGGAGTGCAGCAAAGGGAGAATGCCCATTTTGTGCCCAAGGTGGGAGAGCCGTGGAAGTAGAGCTCTTGAGTCCCATTGAAAAGTTACTGAAGGCAAAAATTTCCAGTGTCACCTCTCCTGTCAGCCCTAACAGGAATGTAGGGAGCAACATCAAAATGTTTCTTTTTAGCTCTTTTAAACTCTTTTAACATTGTTTTAAATCTTAACAGAGATTTGCATGGGAGAAAATTTGCCTGATTGAGACCCATTGAAGAAAGACACTCTACCAGTATTATCTCCTATTTATTATTATTATTATTTTAATTTAGCTGGAATGGCTTGAAAGGAGCTAGAGTTTAACTGAAGGACAGGCCCTGCCTTGCTGTCACAGGGTTTTGGTAAGATGAGATCACAAGGAAGAACTTAAGTGAGAAATTATCTTTGGAAGTGTTAAGTAACAGGTTTTTGGATACAGAGGTACCACAAGAAAGGGGAGAAATGGAAAATTAAGGGAGATCTGGAAATAAATCACCTAATCACATTTTCTCATATAGTTATACTTCTTTGATATTTAATGTTGTGCAGAAAAGAACTTTGTAATAGACAAAATGTGAACGTTGAGCTCTCACTATTGAGCTTTCTGTCATAACTTAATTATTTCTTTCTTTTTCCTCTGTCACTTTTTTTGTATAGGTGGAAAACGTTAGGTTACTTGATCGTTTATCTTCAAGAAGAGCTGTGGTGGGAACCTTGTATTTAACAGCTACCCATGTCATATTTGTGGAGAATGGTTCTGAAACTCGCAAAGAAACCTGGGTATGAATTTTTATTATTTCAGTTAGCTGTAAGTGCATGGCACTTTACTCATGGTAATTTGAAAATTATTTCCAAAATACTTTAAAAGTAGTTAATTAGTTCATACAGATGCTTTTATGAGGTCATGTGAAGTTCTAGCCTAGTAATTTTCAAAAATTTCAGTGGATTCTAGATATTACAGTATAGTAAGAGGAAGAGAAGGGCCTTCACTGTATGAATACCAGGTGTGATTGACTGAGGAACAGCTGCTGTAAACTGCACTATAGCTCCTATCATCCAGGAAGAACTGAGGAGAAATGCCTTGAATGTAAAGTACTTCCTTGGCTCTGTCAATTCTTGGCCTTCTCCCTTACTGCTAGTGTTGAATCAGTGATTTTGTTGGTTTAATATTTTATTTTTTTTATAAAGTATTGTTTTGAATTAGCTGTTTTGATTGATTGACAACATATATTGCCTTTTCTTGTTGTTTAACCTCATCCATTCACCAAGGTCCACGCAGCCACTCGCTCATTCCCCCAACCAGCAGAATCAGGGAGAGAAGCTAAAGGGTAAAAGGTAGAAAATGGGTTAAGATAAAGAGAGTTTAATTAGGAAAGCAAAAGCCATGCAGGCAAAGCAAAACAAGGAGCAAATTCACTGCTTCCCATAGGCAGGTAGGTGCTCAGCCATTCCCAGGAGAGCAGGGCTCCATCAGATGTAACAGTGACTTGGAAAGGCGAATATCATCACTCCAAATGTCATCACTCCTGCTTCCTGCTTCCTTCCACTTTATGTACTGAGCATGGTGTCACATGGTCTGGAATATCCCTTTGGTCACTTGGGGTCACCTGTCCTGGCTGTGTCTCCTCCCAGGCCCCATCACTCTCAGTTTCCTGGCCAGCATTGCAGTAGGCCTTGGCTCTGTGTAAGCAATAGCAAAACCATGTCTATATGATCACCCCTGTGTTCAGTGCAGATCCAGAACACAGCCCCATGGCAGCCACTGGGAAGCAAATTAACTCCACTCCAGCCAAAACCAGCACACATGTACACATGTGTGATCTGTACACAGGTACAACTCAGTGTCATACATCAGAGAGTCTTTTATGTAGCTTAATTATGCACCCCTTGTCCATTTTTGCACTAATTAATTCCATCTTCCTTTGATCCCACTATTCCTGACCAGATCTTTATTTTAATTTTTCATTGTTTTTATTGTAGTGTTTTAAATACTGCATCTCATTTGATGCAGTATTTAAAATTATATCAGCATTACTGTTCTACCCATGAGGAGGCACAATATTTTAGTCTTATGTAACTAATGCTGGTTCATCTTTCCCCTGTGCAAATAGATGAAAAGAGCTTTGACAACCACTAGCTTACACTAAAGCAAACAAACAAAAAGCTTTGGATAATGTGAGCAGGCTGATGTTTGAGCAGCTGAAACACTCCAGAAAGGCCTCTTTGTCTGCAGGTGATGTATCAAGCTGCTTGAGCCTAAAACTAGAGATAGAACCAAACTACAAAAGGAGGAGCATGAGGGTTTTCTGAAAGAGTAGTGGAAGCTACTGTGCCAGCTCTGGCACATCATTATAAATTATTGCTTTTCTTAAAGATTTGACTAGCATAACTCTTTTCAATTCCCCTCAGGTTCTCCACAGCCAAATTTCCTCTATTGAGAAGCAAGCCACCACTGCCACTGGTTGCCCCTTACTGATCCGCTGCAAGAACTTCCAGGTCATCCACCTGGTGATCCCTCAGGAGCGAGACTGCCATGATGTTTACATATCCCTGATACGTCTGGCTCGGCCAGGTATGGGAAGAAAACAGCCCAAAAATCAGCCTTCATCCTGAAGAGGGAGAATTTCATGGACGAAATCTAGCTGTGCATCTTTGACCTTTGCAGGTTAAGAAAAAAGGTTCAATAGAGATGTGTTATGAGAGAAATATTGATATAATCATTTGCAGATCAGTGAAGAAAGGCCATTACAACAAGTAGTTCATTCCATAAAGGATGACATGAACTTCTATTTAAAATAATACTCTAGGGCATCACGGGCCATAAAATATATTATAAAGCTATTTTATGTGCAACTCATTCACTGGATGACTTGTGTAAACGTAAACTTAGGAAATATTCTAAATTCAGGTAAGTTTTATGTTCCTGTTGTGACAAAAACTTTCCAATACATTTAGTGGTCCTCTCAAGATTTCCATTTTGAAGTTTTGTGCTGTGCAGAAATTCCTTAAAATCAGTGAAAGTTTTAGCAACAAATAGTTGTTTTATTTCACTGGGTTGCCTGTGTTTTGGCCGAATATTATCTACATTTTGAATATGCCCTGTGTATTTCTGAATTCAGTTCAAGGTCCTTTTGAAACCTTTCTTCTTTTCAATGAAAATCCAAATTCGGCTTCAAAGCCCAAGATTTGATTGCCTACATTACAGCTCATCTCTGCACTGTGCTCTCCTAAGACCCAACTGACAAAGCTTCTGGATTGTTTATTTTAAACTATGACTTTATAAATGTAACACCAGATTTGGTTCTTTATTATTATTTTAACAGTATGCAAAGAAATCATCTGTTGCAGTCTTTACAAAGCTGACTACTGGATTTAATTTTTTTCTTGTTAGGAGAGTACCAATTTTATCTACTGTGTAAAGGGGACAAAAATTGCACAGTCCATCAGCACAGCTACTGAGCTTTATAAAGTACTAATAGTAGCAGTAGTACTATATAGCTGTAGCAGAAGTAACTTGGTAGGCTAGGTGATGCAGGGTGAAAGTAATCAGAGAAATTTAAAACAATTAGAAAAATTCAATCAGTGGTTCTGCTGATGAAAATCTGGATTCATTCCATGCACCTCTGCTGCAAGTACATGTTCATGTATGCTGGAAGGCATGTGATTCTGTAATCCTTTTTCTTGGAGGCAGGAGGAGGTGTGCGTGCTGCTATGCACCAGAGTGATGAAAGGAGGAGTAGCTGAGGACCCTGAATACAAGTTCAGTGACTGACTGCAGTGGACAAGAAGGTCTGAGTAAAGAAGATGCAGTAACAGCACTGTAGAATTAGCTCTTTGCATAGTTTAGCTGCACAGCACTTTTCCTTCTCCAGCAAACTATCTGATTGTGATTTGAGGCAGGATAAGATCTTGCCTACCTACTCAAAATTAGAAGGCTCTGATTCAAGCTGAGTCATTTGTACCTGCCAGTGCTCTTCCCTGTCAGGGCATGAAGCTGTACTTCCTTTGGATAATATGATTACTCAGCATTAGGAGGTATTTCTTACTCCAGGAGCAGATAATTTGACCTATTCAGGCTCTATTTTCCATTCTCTGCCTGTTCTTTTCATTCGTTGCTGAGCAAAACTCATATTGCATACCGGCTTAGCATGTTCCATGCTGCCTGATGTCCTAGTTATAGCAAAGGTGAAGATTATGCTAAATTTTATTTTTTCTAGAATTTGAATAAGGTCAAGCTAAGCTGTCAGCTGAATTTGGCCTTTTTGCTTGATTAAGCCATTTTGTAAAACAAGCTGACCATAAGATGCTACCTGTTTAATAGCAGGATTGCAAATGTTTATGGCAAAATTACTGAAAGATTGGGAAAGGTCCTATAAGTACGGGCAAAGATGTGGTAAAGCTCTGACTACTAATATTTGAACATTTTTGTTACTATGTGCAGATACCATCATGTGATGATACTTACAATGTTGAGGCTGACTTGAGTCGTAAATAACCTGCATACATAGGTATATTTTTAAAGGCTTTCTTTGTGCCCGTGAACAGCGGGTCCATTGGAAGGAAAATCCAGATGCTTCTGACAACAAAGCAGTGAAAACAGGAGCTCAGATTGCTTCTAAAAGCTCAGCTTGGATTTATGGATTGTGCTAAAACTTTAGGTTAGCATGTGAGAAATAAACCAGACTGTCTTCCTAATCTGTGCCATGCCAGAAGTTTGAAATTAGAGAATACAGAAGGAGTTTAAACTGCTGGAAAATGCGGAAACCATTCTCCTTTTTCTCCCTGCTCAAGACTTTGTTGATTTTCAGTATGTTCCTGACAGAGTTAGTATGAACATCCCAGTAACAGCTGGGATTCAATGGCAGTGGTGTCTGGCTGCCACTGGTCACCAGGATTAGGACTAATTAAATGCATATATATTCCTAAAAAAAGTTTAAAAACTCCAGCACAACCAAACTTTCATATATGGTACGTGGTCAAGGGGGACAGGTGGCATAGCTGCTTAAACAACTTCCTGGACATGATAAAATATTTGATGTAGCACATGCATCTTTTATGCTATTACATCGTGTGCATTTCAAATGCATTTGCTAATAATTCAAGGACTGAATTTTGCAGTCCACAAAACTATGATTTCATTGGATCTTTTGGAAACCTTCCTAATTAAGGACAATGACTGATGAGGGTTTTTTTTTTTTCATTTTTGGAAGAATGTGCTGCAAGGTCATTGTTCATAGCTTTTTTCTTTGCCAGAGGATAGATGTTACATTAATAAAGGGACTTCTAAACTACCTCTAGATAGCAAATTCTTTTGAAGAACAAGTGCTTACTCTGGCACTGGCTTTAGTTTTCTTTGGATGAAAGCATATTGCTGACATTTTGTCTTTGTGCTGGGGAAAGTTTTTACAAATCTACTGAAGACTAGCAGAACAGTATATTTTAAGTAGCACTTCTCTTAAGGCACATACATTGCAACATATACAAATAACAAAAGAGCAGGTACTTTTAAAGTTTTCTTGACAGTAGATATAAAGCAGGATATGTGCTTTTGTAAAGCAAAGTGTCCTCTTTGAAAGGAACCTACATCAAGGTCCATGCCAAGTTCTGGTTTTGAAGTGTGATTTCAGGATGAGAAATCTGAAGTAATTTACCCTTTCTGTTTCTTTGCTTATTTTTTTCTCAGTGAAATATGAAGAGCTGTATTGCTTCTCCTTCAATCCAAAATTAGACAAAGAGGAACGAGAGCAAGGGTGGAAGCTTGTGGACCTCAATGAAGAATATAATCGGATGGGTGTTCCAAACAACTATTGGCAGATCAGTGATGTAAACAGAGACTATGGAGTAAGTTGTGATTTTTCTGTGTCACAGGGGCTGTCTGTACAGCCAATCAGCAGCCTGACTGAGGACCACCATAGTGCTTAGTGGCAGTATCTCTTTGTGCTCAGTGCTGTACACACATGTAGTAAGGTGCAGTTACTCTACAACTTCACATAAAATGGCACACAGAAAGTGAGAGAAAGGAAAGGTCTTCATTTAACAGATATGGAAATGAAGAGCAGAAAATAAGTCCACTGTATTTTAAATGTTAGAGTTCAGCTGCCTGGGAAGAAGTTTAAGTCATACCTAAGGTTATGTGTGTGAATAAGAGTTTCCCTGATATGTAGGGCTGTGTAAAATTACTATGTAGTCATTTTAAGAAAAAAAAATTGTTCCAGATGGTGAGATTGTCAATATTTTTTCTTCACTGGCTGTTCCCACACTCCTTTTGAAGCATCTGTGATTGACTGTCTGTGATTTTCACAGTGATTTTATAGGTCATAAATCTTCCTAGCTGCCTGCTGTCCTTTCTCATTCAGTCTTGTACAATTGAAGACCTTTTAATGTTAATTAATCGTGAGAAATAATAACTAAGACATTTTTGAAGCAAGTTTGTCCATGCACTCCATTGGTACTCCATGCACTCCATTGCTGGAACATATCCATGTTAAGGAAGGACTGTGACATTCTCAGAAAAGACTGAATGTGCTACCAGGGTTTGTTTTCTTTTTGTTAAGATGAGTGGAAAAAAAAAGTATGATCTCTTTTAAGATAAAGTGTAGAAAAAATGTCATGATGAATAAAATCCAGTTCACCACAGCAGCAACTGTAACCACAAGCCCTTCCTTTCCTTTCTCTTACATTACATATCTCCCGACTCAGAAAATAATTTCTTCCTGGCCATCCTTAGTGCTTTAGTCATTTCAGAAAGTCAAAGGGAGATACTGACTATCCTTCTGATCCCAGTCAGAATGCTACAGACAGTATCAGGAAAAGGAGGTAAAAAAATGATTGCATCTGTGGTCTCACTTGTCTTCAGAGGTAATCTGGGCCTTTTTTGAAGGCTTATCAGGTTCCTCCCAGAAGTGGTAGGCATTGTCAGAGCTGTTTTGGTAACCTCATTTCATGTGGCTTAATTTCTTGCCACCATGTCCCTATTTTTGTCCTATTTTTTTATTATCAAATTTTCTGAAAAATTTGGCTCTATTGTCCCCTCCCATTATTTTCCCCTCCCAGGAGAATGTTTGAGAACTTCACCCACTCCCGTCCTTACTCCCAAATTCTGCTACAGAGGATACTGCAGTTGTAAATACAACCTTGCTATACATAACAATAAATCCTTTCTGGGATGAATGTGTGTTAAACCCCTCTGTTCTCAACAAGACATGAATTAACACTTGGAAATACAGCTCTTCAACATTTTGCTTCAGTTATTCCATCTGTAAGTTGCAATTAACACTTTCCAGCTTCAAAATAATGTTTTGAGGAACAGCAGTGATATGTATACAATAATAATAGACTATTCCTTGAGATTTTAGTTCCTTGGTATTTTATTTTTGCTGTGGAAGTGGCTAATGCTACTTGTACTTTGCAGACCAAACAAACAGAGTTTCCTTTCACAGGTCTGTGACTCCTATCCTACAGAAGTCTATGTACCAAAGTCTGCAACTGCACACATCATAGTGGGGAGTTCCAAATTTCGCAGCCGAAGGCGTTTCCCAGCTCTTTCCTACTACTGCAAGAGTAACAATGTAAGTGTAAATTTGTAACCTCAGAGTGATTGCTTATTTTGGCCTTGGCCTCATAATTCTTCTAGTAAGGTTTTGCAAGAAAAAATTGGTGTTTATTTAATTAAAAAAAAATATTAGTGTTGGCTAGTTAGTGTGGTTAGTTCATTAATAGACATTTAGTGCAGACATTTAAACCCAGTTTCTTCATCCAGCTAACAAAAAAAAGGTGATCCCTGTATCACAAGGAGGTGGAGGCCCTGAGACATGGGTGGCAGAGCAGCAAAGGCCAGTAGCAGGCAGCTTAGTAGCTGATTGGGAGAACAGAGCAATTTTGGATCTGGTAGCTTGAGAGCAAGTTGAGGAGGTCAGAAATTATACTTACATCAGTTAGAGAATCAGGAGCAGCTTTTCAAGAAAAGATCTGTGAAAAGACACAGAAAGGATGGATGTAAGAGCTACTAAATTTTTGCTGAGCAGTATGTTGTGGTTTTGCTGAAGAGACTCTACTTGTCTGCAAGAGTGAGGAGTTCCACCTTGCTCTCTCCATAGCAAACATTCTCAGGGCTGAGCAAGGAACTGCTTCACTTTTCTGCAACCATTTGGAAAAAAAAACTGTACCTAGACTATTTGCATTTCTGTTTCTGGCAGCTGAGGTGAGCAAGGAGACCCTTGGGCTGAAGGATCCCCAAACTGGGTTTTTTTACATTTGTGTTCCATCCCCTTAGGGACTGCCTTAGCTCAGCTGTCATGCCCAGTTCAGAGAATTCCCCTTTGTACTCTCAAAGGATCTGTCTGACTGCTGCTTCAGTCTAGAGTGGTATTGAGAGGTCTTCCCTAGTGCTGAGGGATGGTCAGGACCTTCCAAGAGACAGAGCTAGTCTGGGCGTACAGGGTATCTGTAGCATTTGCCACAGGCTGGGATATATTTCTGCAGAACAAGCACGAATCATAAGCTATAATCTCCATGGAAATCTTGCCTTTACAGCAGCCCTTATCATAGATTTAAGCTTCAGAAGAAAGGAATGAGACATTATTTTTACTCCTTTACCCTGCATTTCATCACAGCATTGCTTCCATAAAGATCTGTGAATTTTACAATAGAGTGGAAAGTAGGAAGATTTAAATAGTAAATACAATCTCTGCATAAATTAAATATTTTTGAACATTTTTTTCAGGTCAGATTTTTCAGAGTTAATCACTTTGCATGATCAGCTGTGTCCAAATGTAGATATCTAGGATTCAAAACACGTGGACATTTCCAAACCTCAGTGAAAGAAAAGGTTTCAGGGTCAGGTAGATTACCATTAATGTATAGTAATTCCTCTTGGATGAGTTTCATGTTTTAGCCTGAACTTTTTCCCTGCTGTGGTTGGAGTTCAGGTTAATGTTCAAAGTACCAGGATCTGAAGTACTGTGTTTACTCCTGGAACCTTTATAGTTTAAAGAGCTAGGAAAAGCAGTGTTGGAGGAATACCTCCTTGTGAGTTTGGAGGTTGCCAGTAAATAGAATAATGGGCAGGAAAGGGGTAAGATTTAACAGCAGTTTGGGAAGAGCCTGCTGCATGCAGAGGAGACAGGTACCACACATTCAGTCCTTCATAGGCAGAACTTTCACACAGCTCCTTTCAGCCTGACAAATTCAGTGGTGATGTGACACCTCTGCATCTTACACAGTCTCTATGAATATGATAAGATCAAAGTCTGGAAGTATCTGTTTAGTTTATGCAATAGCATGTAATAAATCACTGGAATATGTGCTGATCAGAAGACTAAACTCTAAATACCAAGAACCTGTTTGCAAAACCACGAATAAAGTACGAACAGTGTCTCACACAATTCTGGGTTTCTCTCTTAAAGACCCATAATTTACTGACTAACTACTCATAGTTCAAAGATTTGACTGATAAAAGTATGTCCTTTCTCACAGTAATAAATAATCTGCAGGACAACCTACAAAGGTTGTGACCTTCAGTAGGCAGATTCTCTTCATGCTTGTGTTCAGTGCTTAGAAAGTGCACATATTATCCCCTTGCCTTCTATAAATCTAGCTGTCCTCTGCCTAGCAAAAATAAAATTTTCCCTGCCCACCAATTTCACTTTTTTTTTTCTTCTTTCCTGGTTTCATCTGGAAAGAAGGTGATCTTGATAGGTCTGTGGAGAAACTCTCTTGCCTCCTTCAATAGCCCTGCTTAATACAAATGCTCCAGGAGTCAGGCTACCTGACCCACTTCTCATGCAGTGAGGTCTTTTTCCTAAGGCAGTGCTAAAAATACCCCATCATTGGTGATCTGGTTGCATGTCATACATTTTTGTTTCCTGGACTCATGCTGTCAGGCTGTTTAGTAAAGCAGGCACTGGTGTGGGTTGGGTGTAAGCAGTCTGGTACCTGGTAAGTGTGAGTACAAAAGGACCTATTCCTTATGTTATATCAATGTTCTCATGATTTCAGGGCTGTACTCATCCTCAAGATAGCACCTTTTAGGAGTTATTCCACATAAGGGAAATACAATACTTAAAAAAGCTCTAAAATTCGGATTCAAGACTAGACTTGGGCCAATGGGGTTGTATTGTTTTAATGCTTCCTTGCCTTTTAAAAAATTTATTAACATGTAAGCAAAAATAATGCATTTATTAATTTCACCATTCTGCCTTTCTCATGTGATTGTACATCTATGCAAACTTCTAATGATCTGGTTTTGTAAATGCTTCTGGATGCTAAATAATTTCTGCTTTATAATTCTGTAAGGTTTTTTGTTTGTTTGTCTTCTTTTCTGCAGGCCTCCATATGTAGAAGCAGCCAGCCTTTATCTGGCTTTAGTGCTCGATGCCTTGAGGATGAGCAGATGCTGCAGGCCATCAGAAAAGCCAATCCAGGCAGTGATTTCATATACGTTGTTGACACTCGGCCCAAAGTAAGTACATTGAATTTCTTGCACGTAGCAAGACTGAGTCTGGGCTGAATCCATTAGGGAAGACACACAACCTAAGTGACTGACCAAGTCACTTCTGATCTTGGTTGCATCTGTCTAACTCCACAGGTACATGAGGATTTATCAGGGGAATCTTAACTAAGGAACCTTGACCACATTATTATCTCTGGGAGAATTTTCTCCTTTACGCTGAACCTTTCCCTTTTCTTGTTCTTAGCAAAATGTCAAGATACAGAAAAGTAAATAACATTTAATTGTAACTGTTTACACACACAAAAGAGCTATCAAGTAAGTATATTTCTGATGAGACTGGCAAAAATTAATTCCCATTATAAGATGTATTTACAATTGTTTGTAATGTTGCAAACCTCTGATTGCTTATGCTGTTATTTTCCAACTATGATTTCTCCTGGAAGTGAGAAAATTCCGATGACCCCTGCATAAAGAAAGACAAGTCACTGAGATCACAGGAATGGAAGAGACCTTTAAATAGCTCCAGCACTTTGGTGGTTTTGAGAGACAATCTGAAATATGATAAATTATGACATCGGATGCCATATCTATAATTGATTAAAAAACCTCTGGCCAAGAAAAAAAAACTAGAAAAAAATTATGCTATGGAGAAATATAGAAACTCAATAATGATCCAAAAGAGGTTGGAAGCTAAGAAAACTTGGTGTCAAAATTGTCATGCTAGCAAACAGCTTAAGGTGATAAAGACTAGATAGGCTTCAGTATCTGGAGGTGAGAGTAAGGATATGTTCTTCCTTACACTATCAGCAACTTTCGTCTTGAAGTTACCAAGGCCTCTGAAGAAAAGACACTAAGGCAAACCTCCACAGAATCCCTTGTAGGTACAGGATTAGCTATAGCACGGGAAAAAGAAAAAAAATGAGAATAAATGTTTGAGGAAAAGGAACAAGGAAGCTGTTTCATTATCCTGAGACCAGAAGACAGAGTCTGAAAGGGCAAAACTGAGAAACATGAGAAATGGAGTGAGGAAGGGCAAACCTGGCAGAGCTGGAGCAGATACAAGGAACCTGCATGGCTGGTGACTGAAGGCATGAGCATTGATGGGAAGGTGCTGTGAGTGCTCACAGCTCTAATGGGAAGCCATAGCCAGAAAATGAGGGCCTTGGCATATCTCCTTGACCCAAGTCACACCAAGGGCTGTGTAATCTGGTAGCTACTTTTACCTTCAGTTCCCTCTGTTTTGTTGGGAAGACGAGGGTGCTGCCGGCTTACTTGTGGTCCTGAAGCAAGTGAACTGGGACAAGCACTAGGAAAGGATCAGTACCATTGTGTTTAGAAAGGGCATGAGACATGAAGTACAGACCTAGCTGCCTAAATAATGCTTGTTTAACAGTTTTCTATGTGTAGTAATAGTTATAGCTTGTTTCCTGTGTGATGGTGTTGGTACTCTTCCCTATTGAAGGCAGTCGATTTATTGCTAATAACTTACTGACTTGGTTATTAATAATGTTTTACCAGGTAGTAACAGGAAGGAGCCATCCTTTAAAATTTTTTTCTGGTGAATTACTTTGAGACACCTTCTGTGTGCAGTGAAAAAAGCCCATATTTTGTGGAATGTATGGAGAGACTGAATTAGGCTCACTTAGCCATGAATGCCAGCCCATTTCCAGCAATGCTGGCTTCTTCAGGAGCTAGTCTGGAGACAAAAACTGTTTGTTTTCACTTAACTGTTTTGTTAAAAACAAAAGGTTTTGATGTAAAGAAATATGTATACCAGATTCCTACTACTCTCTGTGCAGCAAAAATGGACAGATCTACAAATCTCCCGTGATCCCAGATTCCAAACACAGCCTTGTTACCTGATAATGCATTTATAAATGTAGAGCATATGTTATGTTACATATATGTTATATATGTGGATAGGTATCAGTGGAAGTGCTTCCTCGTATTCCTCAGGGAACCTTTAACAAATGTAAAGATAAGATATCCAGCCTGGTGGAAGGCTTTCCATTCCTGTAGGCAGTTAAAAAGCTGTTTGCATCATTTCTCATAAGAACCAGCTCCTTATAAAGATCATGAATGTTGATGGATGCTTCAGTTCAGTATTCCCAAGTGCTCTTCCCTCAATGCACTTGTAACTTTCAAAACAAAAGATTTGTCTGTGGAAGAAAGCTTTGTTTCCACTTCATTTGAATATATCAGGATGACCAAATACAAATTTACTTAAGCCACTGTCATTTCTCTATGTAATCACAGAAGAAGCTAATGTAGACTTCTTGTTTATGACTAAAACACGTTAGTTCCATAATCTTACTAACAATACTAGACTTGGTTATCCTCCAGATTAAAGGAAATGCCAGGAAATCTTGCAAGTGGGGTGTTCTACCTTTACAGGCTGTATCCTCATATTTACTGAGATTAATCAAGGGCATGCACAATTTAGATAGCTTCACAACAACTACTTTAAGAGCAACAGATGGAATTTTGGTAGATGATGTGGAAAACTTGTTAGTAAATATTGTGGCAGTTGCAAAGTTTGGCAACTGACAGTATTTAAAATAAATGAGTGTCAGAAAGCCTTGCAAATTTAACCTTATATTTATTTACTTTCAAAGAGTGCTATTTCAGATTGCCTTTCAAGAAAGGGTATTTGTGATAAAATTGCTCTGCTGCAGGAACAGTTAATGGTATTTATGTGCTGAGTGCTGGGTTAGTTAGAGCATAGATGTTTTTCATTTAGAGTTTCAGAGGTTTGTGGTGGCTGAAACTCATGTGTACAGATCTTTCTTCCTGAAGCTATAGGCTGCTGCAGAGAGAGACTGACTCATTTTGTTTATACAAGAGCACTGATGTCAACTTCAAAAGAGAAAGATTAGGATTCAGCAGATAATTTATATCTTTGTAGCAGGTCACACAGAGGACTCTGTCCTTAACTGACATGCCGTTCACAGGCTTATGTTTGTTTTTTTTTTTTATTGTCCATTGATAGTCAAAACATCAGCAGATTGCTGGTTGATAGACAAGAATGAAGTTTCTTTGTTTGTGCTCTTTCCTGAATTGCATACTACAAGTTAAAAGAAATTTTGCCCAAGATTATTATAAGTCAAAAATGCTGGATTTTTGCCCAGGTTCCTATCCAGAGTGTAGTTCCTTCTGTTGTCTCATGAAATTCATGCCATGTTTCAATTCCTAATGGTGGTCCACAAATGTAACCTTTTAGCTCTTTCCTTTGAAACTTAAGATATCAGGTTTGGTCCTTGGAAACCTATTTTGACATATGAGGTAAAAAAGCTGGGCTTGTTCATCTTGGTTGGAGGGAAGATGGCATCAGACAATCAATCTCCAATTTTGTGTATTGGCTCCAAATTAAAATTGAATATTGGGAGTATGTGTGTTTGGGATGGAAGAGGTCAGAAAAGGGGACATTCTTGTATATCCCATGATGCCATTAGCTAAGCACTGAAATATATTATTGTGAGTTTCAGATGTGACCACAGAAGCAGTGAATCAACAGTACTGCCTGCACTATTGGGAAATAAACTGGAGACAGAGTTATCTGCACAGCCTCTTGTCCCCTAGGCAATGCCTAAGAGAGACTTTTTTTACTTTTTCATGAGCACTGGCTCTCACTGAAATGAAATGAGTCACTTTTTGTCCAATTAATGCCCAGTGAAGTCTATATCCTTTATTATTTATTTCTTAAATCTTTCCTGAGCAGAAGCTGTTAGTTGTGCTTGGAGGCATGGAGGTTCTGCCACTTGAGCTGCTTTGTCACTCTCAGAGCCTTCATATTTCTTGGGAACTTTGAAGGCCCCCAGCACTACAGCATGAATTTCACAGAAAAGCATGGACTTTGCACAAAAAGACAATTTCTTTCCATTGCACAGTGAGATTTTGCTACAGGAAATTTAGAAAAAGAGCAGATAGGTACTTCATAAAAGAAGAATTTAGTTTAAAAGACCTAGAAAAAGTAACAGTACTTAATTTATTTTTATCAGCTTTAGTTTTCAGCCCAAAGATCAAAATTTGGCATAAGGAGCTTGGCAGATAGTTTTCCTTCCCATTCAAGGGTTCCAAAAGGGGGGAAAAGAAATGTTAACTGCACCCTTAATTTTATACTTGAGAAAACTGAACTAAAAGAGTATTTAGTCACTTTCCCATGCCAGGAAGCACGTAACAGATTTGAAGACAAAACTTCAACTTCCAGCTGGAAGTATTTCTGCTGAAGCCCAGCAACTCCTTTGATAGCAGTGCATTGCAGATGGAAATTTTTGTGGTAATGTTGTCAATTCAAATATTTTGTAGTCTTACTTAACAAGAGCCGAGTTAGTATAAAATTAGGAAAAACGGCTCCAGCTCCCCCTTCATTATTGCAAGCTTCAAAGAAGTCAGCTGTATCAGCTTTTGGATTGTTTGAGCAGTAAAATATGGTAAACTTGGGCGACACTACAGTGAGCACACGCTATGAGCCAGTGGCAGATGAGACACTGCCACCTCCTGGGTGCGTTCTGCTAGTAAACATAGTGCTGATCCAACATCAAATCAAAACGGCCCTTTAAAATTAAAACCTTCATGCTCCTGCAGGGGAATTCTGCCTAAACCTAAGTGAGTGTTTTTTGTTTAACCTCACTAATGAAGTTTCACTCAAAGGGTGTGAAATGGGGATGTCAGAGACTCAGCAGCCCAGCGCCCTGCCATAGGCTGTAAACAGATCCCTGATTCAGAGCTCCTTGTGTTGACACTGTCAACAAGCAAATGCTTCCTATTTGTGACTGACTTAAACCGCTCTGATTTATTGCTGTAGACCACAAGGTTTGTTTTGAAAAGATTCTGCTACTGGTTTCCATCCAATTTTCCCTATGTTTTTCAGCTCAATGCAATGGCAAACAGAGCAGCAGGGAAGGGATATGAAAATGAGGACAACTACTCCAACATCAAATTTCAATTCATAGGCATTGAGAACATCCATGTTATGAGAAATAGTCTGCAGAAGATGCTTGAAGGTAATATTCATTGGAAACTTCATTGGAAACTAGAGGAAAAGAATTGATTCTTTTGTCAAAGAAATCAGAATAACTGCTCTGAAATCAGCAGCAGTTAAAAAAAGTATGGAAAGCAATCTTTATTGCAGCTGCATGCAGCTGCCTGCTGGCTAATGGGACTTGTGCAATGGAGCATCATGGCAAATACTGGTTGGTGATTTCTTAATTGTGAAAACACCTTTTTTCCTGGCTGAAATCCAATATCATTTAATGACAAAGTTAATTTTAATTCCCTACACCTTACTGCTACTATGTCTTTTTTTGAAATTTACATTTTGATGGTGAAATGAGAAAAATCCCTTATTGCTGACTTCGAGGCTAGTGGAAAATACTGACTGATTTTTGTTTAAAGCTCAGAAAAACTATGGTGGGGTTTTCACATAAGGTAATAGTGCATTTTAGACTGTGAATTTTAACAGAACTTATTCGTGGCCTGCATAGAACATATCACATCAGGTCTAGTTATGAAAATTACAGTCAATGAGTGTAACAATTCATCACCTTCAATATCCCATGGAAATGAGATACCATTTGCTTTATAAATAGTTAGCAGTATATAAACCAGCAGAGCTGTTCTGCCATTTCATATTTGCAGTACATAACTGTTTAGAGGTCATCTGAGAAAAGAGCAAGGATAAATAAGCCATCCTTGATTTTTAACAAGCAAATAGGAAATAGTGCTCACTCCACCATGTCTCAATATTTACTTCATGTACATCAACAACAACTTCCATCACCTCCCGCATGTTTCATTTATCTTATTCCTGACTTGATGCTCTGCCCATGCTCTTTTACTCTTCACCTGTCTCCCATTGAGTGCCTGCAAATGTAAATTTGAAATCTAAGAAGGGCTTAAATTTTCCATGATAGGGAAGCCATGCTCTATTTTCAAATTAAAGCATTTTATGGAAACCAGCATTAAAATGGGATGCAGGTAAAACATCTATTCATGAGAGTTTTCTTGGTCTAAGGGTATCAGGTGGGAAAACAGAAAGATTTTTTGTTCACTAGGAAGTCTTGTTTGGCTAGGAGAGAGGCTGGGTGAGTAAACAGGTCCCTTTATTTGTTCAACTCAAGACTATCAAAGTTAAAATAGTAAACAACCAGTCTGCCTGCACAGGCAGTACTGTGTATAATTTTTGAGCCAAAAGTTCATGAGACTGGTCCATGGCCCAAAATTGCATTTAACAAGGTAACTTCTAATGTATTTAACACTTCAGGCTGCTTGGAGGACACAAATTCTTAGCATCTATTTTCAAGTAAGCTGTATGGTTAAGACATCTAGTTTTTTACTGGGTTTTATATTTGCTGTGTTGAAGTCTCTCATGTAGCAACTTGACTGATAAGATTAGAAATCAGAGAAGTTAAGGAATTTTTAAAGAAAAATCATAGGACTTTCAGTGTAGTAGGGCTTTCCTTATGTAAGATGCTATGTAGTTTTTATCTTTTTCCTTTTGGATATATCTCTTAATCTGTTTTTCAGGTGATCTTTTACCTGACTTGAGCATACAAGGAAACCTAGAAGCAAAAAGGCTGTCAAGGATGATGATAAAACACATTTAGTATGGCTTTAAATTTTTATCAATTAATACCTCAATAATATATCAATAATTATCAATTAGCGATGTAATATCAATATCAATATAAAATATATAAATAATTAAAAGAATACATCAATAAGATAGCAATATCACTGTACCTATGTGTATCCTAAGTAAAACATCACTACTCCTTACAGAATGGGTCTGCTGCTCATGACCTGTGGTAAGACTTTATAAGGTGCATAAAACCTTTGAAAAGACAAATGAGGCTGATGAAAACTGATTTTAGTTTAATGTGAGTGTATTGTTGCTTGGAAGTACACAGCATGAAAAGAGGACATCAAGATATAGTTGGCCAGATGTGCTGCTGAAATACATGGCCAGTTTCATTCAATTTACTGGTGCTTAGCAGAAGTGAAGAGCAGAGGATCTTCACATGCCAGACTGCAGATTATTTTCAAGATACAATTTTAAATAATTCCCAATGCTAAGAAAATTTGAAAAAAAAAATTAGTATTCCATTTTCCATTAGAAAATGCACTTATATTAGGAATGTATTCACTTAATTATTCATTATTTTTTGGGGGGGGAAATGGAGGAAATAAATTTATACTTATAAAAATATCAATATTTAATTTTAGTAGGTAAATTAATAAAAATTATTAATAAACAAAATACTATTTTATTTTAGTAGCTGAAAAATTGGTTTCAGCTTTGTGATTTTACTGACTTTATTTTAGGCCAATTTTTCTTATTTTAACATATATTTACCCTGGTATAATGTTGATTTTTGGCTAATTACACCAGCATTATAAAATGATAAAATTTTTAGAAAAAGTTTTTTTTTCAGAATATGCAAAAAATGTTGAGATTTGACTGTACTGTGGAAGTGAAATGCATTTCAACATTATGGAATTTCCTTTAGAAAAATCTCAACTGCCTTTAGTATTGTATGGATTTTTATTTTTCTGCATTTATAGATGGATCTGTGTGAAGAACTTTGAGATATTTTTGATCCTGTGCACACACTTCCTTGAAACAATTTTTAACATTAGAAGGACATTACACAGGGACTTTTCTTGATAAAGATCCAAGGTCTGCCTGAGGCTGCTGTTTGGCATTTGGGATGGGGTGGGCTGTGCTGCACATCCAGGGGCCTGCTGAGACCTGACTCCCGTGTGTTGTGCACTGAGGTGATGGCCCCACATGCTCCCTGTCTGTATTTAAACAGCAAATATGAGCTTCTCCTCCCCTCATACCAGGAGCAGCACTTGCTGATGTAGGAGCAGCCCTCTGGTCCTTGGACTTCTGTGACAGATCAGCCAGTGAGAAACCCAGTGGGTTTGGCCTGCAGTAACTGTTCCTTGCTCTGCTTATGGCTGTCCTGCCAGGAATGGGGGGACTGGTCCAGCACTCCCCTCTGGTACTTCTGCTGGTGGAAGAGGCAGTTTCCAACATGTGCCCTTTTTCTTCCTCCCATTCTGAGACTTGGGTGCATTGCTGGAATTCTCAGAGCTCTGCCCACTGGCTCTTGATTTTCCTGTGCATACACTGGGCATGAAGCAGGCCAAATTTCTCAAAGAATTTGGTACCTTTTCTGCTGAGATGGAAATGCCCTTTCCCTTTAGGATAAGCCTCATACCTGAATTCATAATTGAACTCAGTATTAAGGTCCAGATCAGTTGCCAAAGTCATGTGAAATATACAGTGTATGCATTTAGGACAGTATGAACTTTGCTCAGTGAAGTGGTCAGTAAATATTGACTCCAATTCGGGAGTGGGAATGAGCAAAGCACTGTTTCAGCCTTACCTTGGGCTTTTGTAAACAGAGACAGCAGCTTCAGCCAGCATTCAGCCACTAATTGGTCATGCTTCCATCTGCACAGAAACATTAATCATGTGAAAAGCTGTTTGCTTTCAGTGCTGCTATCTCTGCATCTTTAAAAATATCCTCCAAAAATTACTTTAAAAATAACCATCTGGAAGGGGCCGTACATATAAACATTGCAAGACTTTGTATGGACACATTAGGCCATTTTGCTTCTGAACTAAATGGAGTTAGGACAGTCAGATAGTTCAGATATGGTATAAACTCTGTCTTTGGCTTGTAAAATTAAATTTCAATTAAACTGAAGGAAAATAAAGCTATGCCAGGGGCCATAATTGCCATAAATAAGTGAGTCTTTTAAGATTTCCAGACCACAAGAGACTTACGAAGACGTTAGGAATTGACAGATCATACATTAACTCAGTAAAAGCCATGATGTTTTTCACTGTACTCTGAAAATTAATTTCACTGGCTAATATATTTTTTTCTTTAAAAGACAGTATAACTCTACATGGATCACAATAAAGATGTAGTCTATTTATGGGGTGATTTTAGCATCTTACTGTTGAAAATAGATTGCACCAAATTTCATTCAGTATGTGTTCTGCTGGATTGAGGCACCTTATTTTGATTCTGATTGCTTTTTTTCTTCAGATGCCACAAACTCTTTATTATTAAAAAATAGATACTTGGATACAGCAGAATGGGAACTTAGATTAAAAACTGAATGTTTTTGTTTTTTTATTTTCTTCGAATGTGCCATAGAGTTTGGAAGAATTTCAGGAGCATTTTCCTTGATGGATTATGTCTTGTCCTCACCATCAGAATACTTTTTGACTCCAAGTGAAGCTTTAATAAGGTTTAATTCAGGGATGGAGAACTGTGGAGTGAACCATTGTAACTCAACCACCATCATCTGTGGTGATGCTGGGAGTAGGAGGCAGTGGAACCATTTAGGTGTCTGTCTGCCTGTCCAACAGCAGAAATCAAATGCTTTCTGTTTCCAAGCCCTCATCATCAAATACATGAACTCCTCCCAAGGCTTTGAAAACTTCACTCCCAACACAATCTTGGAAAATGCATGCTTCAGAGAAGGATGAATTTGGATTTGTTTGCAGTAGGCTTTATGACAGCTTCTCTTTTTAAAATAAATCGACATATTGGGTGAAATTTGACCCAGACCCATTTCTCAAATATAAGTGTTTCTCAAAGGTTACATTTGACAGAGATGTAGTCCTTCTTTTCAAAAGATGCATGTTTTACACAGTGGATATCTGAAGAAGAGATAACTCTGAACAGTCAATGAAACTTAAGGGACTCCAATTGCTATACATTTAACATGTGTCTTACTTTGCAGTTTGTGAGCTGAAATCACCTTCAATGAGCGACTTTCTGTGGGGCCTAGAGAATTCTGGCTGGCTGAAGCACATCAAAGCCATTATGGATGCTGGCATTTTTATTGCAAAGGTAAAGTGTGTAAAATGAGAACAAAACTTGGAGTAAGCAGATACAGAGAATGAGGACCAAATTCTCTGCTTATGGGTCACTTCTGTTACTTCTTCAGTGATGTTATACCTGAAAAAAGCCCACTGCAAGATGGGCTTTTCTGTATGAGGAGAGATGATTCTTAGGTGCTGTTGTGTTGATGTTTTTCTAAAATAGTAAACAAAATCTTGTGTTCTTTTGTGCTCAAGCCTCTACTAGCCTGTGTCTTGTTGTGGCAGACATTTGAATGTCCTTACTTTACTCCCCAACAGTGATTGTTACTGTTTCTTTCCCTATTTGCCCTGCCTCCTCCACTGCTTTCTGGACATTTTCTTTGTGAAAGTGGTAGTTGTAATATATACATATAACTATATATCATGTATAATACATTATATTATACACAGTATATAGCTACTGTGTTATCCCCTCTGAGTTATCAGGCAACCAACCAAATTCACCCCTTGAACCAACTCCTGTGTATTACCATGGCCAAATTCTCTTGCAGCTTCTACTTTTATATACTTGAGAATTCTTCCAGAAAACAGTTTTGGCTTTAATAAGAAATTATTTCCCCTACTTCCCCCCCAAGGTAATGTAGACATTTGTCATCTGCCAGCAGTAGCTTTAATTTTGTTGCCCCCAGCCTTGTGCTCTGCCTTTTACTGCTTCAATTCTTATTTTTGAGATTACAATTTCTTATTGGCCATTTTATTCACATGACCTACTGCCCGCAATTATACAGATAAAACTTCATGGGTTTCCCTCCTCACTAACTGCTTGTTTCTCTTGCATTGCTTCTTCCTTCTCAGTAGGCAACTTTAGTTTCTTACTTGAACAGCAACTGTGCAATAAATACATGTATTTTGACTCCCAGCTCCCAGACCTACTACTTTTCATTAGCTCATAGAAATAAGGTCATTTACATTCGCTTTGCCAGTTTTTCCCCAGTGGTTAGTCTTATTATCCTTTGTGCATATGCTTGCTAGCCTAGTGCCTTCTCAGACATGCATTTTGTCCCATTTTTATTTGTACAGTTCTTGGTTTTCTGCCCACAGGGGTTCTATTTTTGTCCCTTGAGATAAACATAGATAATTTATTATTATTCCTCATTCCCTATTAAGCCCAAAATTAACCTAAATGTTTTTCTTTTTTTTTTCCCCTAACAGTATTTTCCCTAACCTACTTTATTTTCTACTTCCTAAATTCAATTCTCTTTAAAAATTATAAAGGCCAAAACCCTTAGAATTAAAAAAACAACCGCCAACCCTCAAGTTCTAAAAATAATACAGCACCAGACTCTGGAGAACTCAGTACAATTTCTTCTTTATGTGTTTATGTATAAAATGGAATCCTCTCTCCCTGATTATTACATTAAAGATACTGATAAAATCTTGCATTTTAGAGGTGGGAGTTTCCCACTACCACAGGCTTCCCCAGAAGCCTTTACAGCATGTCACCAGTGCAACTCAGTGTGCTGCAATAATGTCCAGGCTAGTGATGGCATTGGAAACAGACGTTGCCCTTAATGACATTACCATCAAGATGAAAAATTAAGAGCTATATTGCAAGCATGGCTATGCTTTTAGTGGCATGTAAGTGGCATGAGATGTATTGGAGCATCTGAATCTGCTGTAGGTAGTTGTCTGCTCTGACAGATTGATGTATTTTAACTGAAATGAATCTCACATCTTCCTGTAGTGGAGCATAAACAGGTAATTCTCAACCACCATATTGCATGGCCTGGGGGGAATTAAAACTTTTCAAATTAGAGTAATAACATTGATTTTCAAATGAGTTTCAAATAACACTCAACTTCATTTAAGAACTCTGTGGCAGAGTAAAAAATAAATGAGCTTTCCCAATTCCCAAATTAATACTCTCTCTATGGCTCTTGTCTCACTGTTTCTCTCTTACCATTTTCTTCCTCCCTGCTTGTGAACTTTCTGACTTTTTCTGTATCCTTAGGCTGTGGCTGAGGAAGGTGTGAGTGTGCTTGTTCACTGCTCTGATGGCTGGGATAGGACAGCCCAGGTTTGCTCTGTAGCAAGCCTTCTATTGGATCCATATTACAGAACTATGAAGGGATTCATGGTAAGCGGGTTGTTTCGCAGAGTAAATGAAGTAGTATGGCATCACTTCAGATAAATATCTTTGTTTTAAATAGGAAATAAATTGTCCTTAAAATCCCCTTTTCTTTTGTTTTGTTTTTTTTTAAGTAGGAGGGAAGGCTTCTATATGTTCATGTTAAAGTCTCCCAATTTCTCTATGAAATATTATTCAAGGTGGGGATCAGTTGGTCACCTATGTTTTTCTTTTCCCTAACCTTGACCGAGAAACTTTCTCACAGCCCAAAGAGCTTTTGTAAAAGCAAGAATTTGTATTCATTTGCAGTGAACAATTTGAGTGTCAGAAGCGTGTCTTTTCTAGACATTAGATTGCAGTGAGCAGCTATATTGGAAAATCTGTTCCTTTCCTAGGTCAATCAGCAGTAGTAAAGCATCTAGCAGTAGTAAAGCATCTAGAAGTGGTTATCAAGTTACTGGTCACATGTTAAAAAGATGTTTGAGACATTTATAAGTTCTATTTTAGAAAGCAATGAAACAAGATATTTGAAGATGTGTTGGAATACTTGCACTCTCTCTGCATCCATGAAGAGTGCTGTTTCCCTGAGCTGGCAAGCAGTGCTCATCATTCATTATTTTTCTGCCAATTCTGAAAATTATTTAGGATTCTAATATTGCTTACTTACATTGTTCTTGCTTACCATTTTTCTGATTATTCTAAGAATTAACTGGGATCCCAACACTTTTTGTTTACACCACCCTTCTGCCTGCTTCAAGATGTCAGCTCCACTCCACAACATTGAATGCAATATTCTCATTTTAGGTGTTAATTGAAAAAGACTGGGTTTCCTTTGGTCACAAATTTAACCACAGGTAAGGCAGTGCTAAGGTTTTCCTCTCTCTATATATATATTTATGTAATCTGTATCTGCTGCCATTCCAGTTCTTCCTCGTTGCTGCCTTAGCAACAGGATGCCCCAGGAAACTGCCATTCCCTTTTCTCCAACTATATGATTTAGCTGCTTGGAAAAGAGTGAAATATTTCTATACATGCACTCCAAAACTGTTAAGGGGAGTCCTGCATGCTGGTCTTGCAGCTGCTATGAGCACTGAGCGGTCCATGTGAGTAGTCTGTATTTGGCTTGCAAAATCCCTTTGGACTCCAGCAGATCTCCTAGGAGTGCCAAGGCCCCCCCACATAAGTCCCTGTTCCTCAAAGGGACTTCTACATCTTCCAAGGCAGTACTTAATCTTAGGCATGTCTGTGAGTTACCTATTACATAAAATACACTCTTCCTGTTACAGTCTGTTCTAAAAAACCCAGCAAGATCTGCTCAGAAATGTCAGGCAAAGTGGAAAGTCATTTATTTGAACAATTTATTTTGAACATCAATCCAATGTAAATGCTATAATGTAATGAAAAATACTTGAAGACTTAATATATTGAAACATGGGTACATTTTCACATTTTCTTTCTTTCCTGACTTTACTTCTATTTTCTGTAAAAATTAAAAATACTATTTTTATATTGGGGTTTAATTACATTATATTGCTTGATTTGAATATACATTTGTTATAGTTTAAAAAACCAACAAAACTCAGAAAATCTGTGCATCTTCACAGCACCTGTGAAATTCCGTAGGAATTACTACAATTCATATGATACTCTCAGTTGTTTATGATTATCAGTGGCAAAAGGTATTACGAAGTGCCATAACCACTGATAGCTTTGGTTTGCTGTGCAATATTGCTGTATTTTCTTTGATGGTAACAGAAGTTTCAATTTTAGATGTATATAAAATTCTACTCTGTTGGCATGTGTAAATATAAATGAATGCACATACACCCCCTCTCCCCGCCAGGAGAATAATTGATTGATAATGTTTCTTCCTATTATATAGACTTACAAAATGCCTTTTACTTCCATGTGTATTTTATTTTCAGTCTCCTTTTTTTCATTGCAAGTGCTTCTAAGAGACATTTTTATACACAGAAATTTTCATGTTAACTTTCATGTCACTTGACAGTCACAGTAGCATGTAAACATTTCCCACTTCCTAGAAATTTCACCAAGAGAGGGCAGCTTTAACCTGTTTTCTGCTGATGTTACAAGGAGCGCAGGTAGCTCTCCTGCTCAGTTTTCTGGTTTGGGGAATAATCTACTATTATGAAACTGTCTTCAGGCACACTTTTGTCATTAAGTCATTGCAACCATTCTTCTGATAAGTTATATTACCAGGGTAAAATTTATACTGATAGCATTAAAATACGGCTATGCAGCAGCCAGCTTTTTGTAGCTGTAATATAACAAGACACCCAGTAAAAGAGGCTTTTTTGTTTGTAATTCTGCCTCCGTTCTACTTCATTATTCTTGCATCATTTTTCTAAGTAAAAATATAGTAATACTTGAGATTTTAGAAATGAATGCCTAGGATGTACCTTGCACACTGTAAGTGTGGGGTTTGTTTTCCTTAGAGTTAATTCAGTTTTCTTACAGGAATTCAGGTTATAATTGGATGTATCTTGTCTTGTATCAGGTATGGCAATTTAGATGGAGATCCAAAGGAGATATCACCTGTTATTGACCAGTTCATCGAATGTGTTTGGCAGTTAATGGAACAGTTTCCTTGTGCCTTTGAATTCAATGAAAGATTCCTCATCCACATACAACATCACATCTATTCTTGCCAGTTTGGGAATTTCCTGTGTAACAGCCAGAAGGAGAGAAGAGAGCTGAAGTATGAAAATGTTTTCTTTAGCAGCATATTTATGCGTGGGGTCTGTGGCTGGTGGAGTATTGAGCAGTCAGACATTCTCCAGTTTGCATGTGTGTGTTTCATAAGGCACAGGGTGCCTGTTGTCTTCTGGCAACACAGATTAATACCAAAAAAAGTTGATCCTCCGCTGTGTAGCTCTGCTGGGAGCATAATCCATGGTGTGCGTGACAGGGATTAGTGAAAATTGACAAGAGCATTATGCCCTCAGCCATGTGGGCCTGCCTTTACTGCAGCCCTGACAAAATACAAGGCAAGCTGACCCTGTAACTCCAGTATGAAATTATAGTAACTCTAGTTAAGTTTTCAGTTTAGGAGTTACTGCTCCTCTGTGTTTTAACCTGTCTTTGGAGCTCATGTCAGGACATTTTAGTCCTGCTCTCTTAGGTACTTCCTTATGAGCAGCCTTTCTGTGTGGTAGCCCTCCCTAGGACTAAGTCAGCGGACTGTCCTTCTGCTGTCCTTCTGGCCCCAAAGCAAGTATGAATTAATCTACTGCCCTAAGGCACAAACAAAGACAGCATCATCATTCCTGGCAGTGCTCATGCTTGTATCTGCTTCCTAGGGCCCTGGGTCCTTGACACATGATGATATCCATTGCTTTTCTCAAGCAGCCTGATGATGTCAGCAGTAGCAATGAGAGGAGGTGCTGGTTACTGCTGGCTGCTGCCATTGGTCCCTTTCACTGATCAAATGCAGAGCAACCACAGTGAATGTCCATTTAAAATCAAACCCTTCACAGATCACCACATCCCAAAACCTAACTGTGTAAGAACTTGCAGCTCAGTGGGATAGGAGTGCTTTTAAATGTGGGGATACTTTTGGTGCAGAGATCTCTCTGAAAGCTCACTATATGGAAATGATCCTCTCCACTTCACAAAGGAACCAGTCTCTCCACCTACTCGCTCTAGCTGTTTTTGCTTTATGGGAAATTGATTAGATTTTGCTTTTGGTGACCAGCAAGGGAATTTGGGTCTTTCTCTATGCTTGTAACTTAAGTCTAATTATTTCAAGGAAGCTGATTGTAAACTGGAAGTATGGAGGACAAGAATGTCCTCCTATCCTTGAATTGTAATAGAGGTTTTAATATATTTTTATTTAATGTATTGTTTTTCAGAATCAAAGAACGAACATATTCATTGTGGGCTCACTTGTGGAAAAATCGTGCCGATTACCTGAATCCTTTATACAGGTCAGACCATGGTCAAACCCAAGGGACCCTGCACCCACAGATAGCTCCATGCAACTTCTTATACAAGTAGGTAGTATCACTTGCTGCTGGGAATTGTAGCAAGGGTTAGTACAGAACAGAATTCTTTTGTATATAAGTATTTCTTGTTCTATAAGGCCATTTATAGAGAGTAAATTCAATCTCAGATGCAGGATGTTTGTTCCTTGTGTGCTCATATTCAGCCAACACCTCTGCACCATTCCACAACAGAGTATTAGCCTGAAAAGAAGATTAAGATTAAAGCTATATTGATAGTTGTGTGTCCTAATTTCAAGGTTACTCACATCTTCCTCTGAGAAATGCCTCTTTCAGTCCTGTTGTCATCTGTTGTTTCTAAATTTACAGTTGCTTTAACTTCTTCCATTCCAAGATTTTGCGGTGTTAGTTTGGATCGATTGGTGTCAAAAGTAAAAAGGATCTTTTCAAGAAATCGTATGATTTCACTGCTAAAACAAGTATTTTGTAAAAAACCCCAAGACTTTGCCTATGTTGTTGTATCAGGTAAAATGAAGTTAAGTTTTTCCTGGTATTTCTTCAAAATATAACAAAATACCATCACTTCATAAATGTTACCATTGACATTCTGAGTTAATTAATTGTGCCATTAGTCTTAACACACTTTAGGAGAACGTGAATAGAAATTCATTAAAACTGTCATTTAAGTAAAACTGATCAGTTTGTTTTCCAGTTGCAAATAATAGAACCTGTTAAAAAGTCAATAAAAATCCTAAATGACAGACATTGAATTCTTTCATGTCTGTATACCAGGTCACATCCACTCTAAAACAATTTAAAAATAGTCATTAATCGTATTCTTTGGGATAGTGGGATTTATAAAAGAAGTACTGATACAGCAGATGCTCCAATGGATAAGTAATCCTGTTGATTTTAATCGAATTACTTGGGTGCGTAAAGATTTCCAAGCATGAGCTATCAGATGATAAACTTAAGGGGGAATGTGATTTAAATAGTATACTATTGGAATAGGAATAATAAGCCACCAAGCAGCATGCACATGCTCCAAAAATATCTGTCCACTCCTTGGCCAGACATCTGCAGCTGACAGCAGGGCTCTGCTACTTAACCTGTCTGGTGAACTGGTTACACACTCAGGGCCTGCCTGTGGCCCTATTGCCAGCAAGGAAGGAGGAGCACCAGAGTAACACAGAATTTCAAAGTTGAGTTCATGGGAAGTTGAACAACAGCTGAGAATTACAAATATGAAAAACTGTCTTTACCATTAGCTGTTTTATAGGTACCATTGCTCTAAAGCCCATAGTGTAGAAAAAGAAAATAATACCAAAAAAGAGCCTGCAAAATTTTGCATTCAGTGACCCTTTCTCAGTTGTGATCTAAACTACATTCGTCTTTCTTTCTGTTGTCTATCAGAATTAATTTGAGCTGCTTATGTGCAGCTGCCTGTGAGTTGGACCTTCAGGATGGAGGAAATGCAAATGAACCATGAACCTTGCTAATAGTCTATGAACTTATGTGTATGCACTGTAGTGATGATAAACATGGATAGGTCATTTAGGATAATATGTGTCTGGGGTGGGGGGGGGAAGTGTGCATTTAAGTCTCATGAGGCTACTTCACCAAAGGGGAAAATTGCTGACCTTGCCATCCATTCCAGGTTCTGGAGTGGTATGTACAACCGCTTTGAAAAGGGGCTGCATCCTCGACAGTCAGTTACTGACTATCTGATGGCAGTGAAGGAAGAAACTCAGCAGCTGGAGGAAGAGCTGGAAGTCTTACAAGAGGTAATAAAGAGCTGAGCTTGATACCTCAGACTTGGTAACTGATGATAAATGAAACCCAGTTCCATATGCTGCAGAGTCCCCTCCACACTACATCCTTTTCTGGAAGGAGGATGTTCAGCCATCATCTTTGTTCTCAGATAAATTATTGTGAATGTTTTGCATTTAAGACACAAAAGTGGACTTTTTTTCTTTAAGGATAAAATTTTACCTGTGTTGATACACAAGTACTACTGAAAGTAAGTTTAATCCTTCTGTAACTCAGAGGGACTTGTAGCTCAGAAGAATGCTGTAATTCAGCATTAGTGTGTGACAAATTGTGCACTTCTCATACTCCATAAATGCAAATAGTCAGTCATAAAGGGTGGGTTGGGCTCTGGAAGTTTATTTAAAAAGAAAAAAAACAAGGAAAGAGTATTTCTGGGCCCTAAATGTCTCCACATGGTAAATCCTCTTTCCTTTATTTCAGAGATTGGCAAATCTTCAGAAATCACAATCAGGTAATAATAAAATCAAGAGTAAGCAGCAAGACCGAAGCAAACAGTTTGGACTGTATACCTCCAACAACAGCTTAGCTAACACTCCCCAGGAGTATAGCAATGATCTGAAATCATTCCCATCCCGGAGCCCTTCTCAAGGGGATGAAGATTCTGCCCTGATTTTGACACAGGACAACCTGAAAAGCTCTGATCCTGACCTCTCAGCCAACAGTGACCAGGAGTCTGGTGTAGAGGACTTAAGCTGTAGGTCCCCAAGTGGGGGTGGCTGCTTGCCTAGTGAAGACAGTGGCAAGGACTCTGACGAAGCTGTATTTCTGGCAGGCTGAAATACCTGCACGGCAGCAAGGATCCAGATGATGTAAAGTCTTATACAGTCTGGAATGACATCTTTTCATCAGATGAAGAATGGAAGTGGTCTGTGGCCTAAAGAAATAATCCAAAGAAAGGGAACTGTGCAATTGTGTAAGTTAAGATCCAAGCAGAACAAGTTATTACTAATTTTAAGACATTACACTAAAGAAAGGTAATATCTGCTGTTACATTTCATTAAGCCAATATGGTGGTTGTTTTATCAATGTTGTACAAAATTATTCCTTACTTTGTACATTTCCATATTTATTTATTGGACAGGATAATAGTTCTTCTCCTAAGATGTGAAATTCCAAAGTACTCTCTTACACAAGGCTGAAGATGCAGTACTGTTAGCCTCACTGGTACAGCAGTCAAAACATATTTTTGTAGAGCTTATTTGCCTTCAGACATACTATGTATATTCTTAGCTTTTTTCTTCATAAGAGGTTAGAACAATTATTTTGCATATTCTCTTACTAATATCCTTTACAGCAAAGTAAAACTAACAAATGGACACCCTGGCTCAGGGGACAAAAGAAGCTTTGATCCTGAAAAAAAAAAAATCCATTAATAAGCAGTTGCTGCTGCTGCATCTGAATGCATGCAGTTTGTACTCAATTCTCAACCAGTGTTGAAAGTTGAGTAGATTCTGTGACCAAAACTTCAAGGAATGTAACAATGCTCACACAGCCTTTGTGCTAAAACACCCCTTTGTAACAAAAGGTACACCAGGCAGTTTACTCTAGCTTCTTTATGTTTTGTTATTGTTTGTTTATATCTTACCCTTGTTCCAAATCACCTACATCAGATATAAAGGTAAAATTTTAAAGGTGATAAAATCCCCGATTCTTCAGTCTATTTTCCTACTTGAAAATGTTTTATTTGAGTGGGAGTGAGGTACATACACAGTAGACAGAATAGGGAATATTGAATCACTTACAGAAATCACTTATGAAAACATCACTCTGAATTAGTAAGTAAATTAAAGCTATGCTCATAAAGGAACTGTTACAGAAAATATTTCTTCCAAATTTTGTTAACTCAAAATAAATTAACCATAACCAACTGGTGTTTTTTTACCCTCACACAAAATTTCCCTTTTACTTTTTGCCAACTTGAAGAGAGCATGGCAATACTAATTTAAGAAAAGGACTGATTCACTATTCATCAAAGTTTAATCTCATTTACGAATTCAGATATTTTTAAGAATAGGAGTAATAGTCTTCATAATCAACATTTCAGAAGTAAACAAATGAAAAATGTTCAAAATTTGGAATGTCTTGAAACTCACTAAAAAGGTAGCCAGCCACATTAGGCTGCAACTCATTTCAAGTTTTTTTTTTTTTTAATTTAAAGCCAGCAGCTAAAAATGTAATTCATATGACTGCTTTTATGTACTTGAAGACAGTGCAGAATTGAACTCTAGTAGAGCAAAGTTGTAGTAAGTTTACTTAGATTGCATTCCACACTACTTCTTCAAGTACAGACCTACAGAAAGAACTGTATTATATAAATATACCTCAATTTAGAATAATTAGATTTTATTATTCAGTCTGCTTTTCTGGAATGGCTATTCATTCTGTTCTGTGAACATGTTATTAAAAGTGAATAGGTAAACTTCAGTATCATTACTATCCTCTGAAGGGAGCTGCTGTCTTTGACCAAATAATTCTTAACAGCAAGGTTAATGTTATATTGGAAAGGCCAGATGCTCAATTTGATAAATCACTATAGTTCAATTAAAATAAAAATAAATTGTATTCTGTTGAGAATATAGCCTTCTGGTTTTTAATCTTTATTAATTTTTAATAAATTAAAGCTCTGATTTTAACTGCACTTTCAAAAGTATTTTGTATGTTGAACATAGCCTGTAAACTTTATGGCATTAAAGGAAACTTTGAATGGGTTTTCTCAAACTAAAGAAACATGCTGCAAAGTCAGCAATGAAAACAAAACACTCAAATATTCTGCCAAAAAATCAGTCTCAAAATGGGCAAGGTTATTGTACATATTTAAAATGTAAAATTGTATATGATGACATTGTGTTCAACTAGACATGTATAGAAATAAATGCAGAAGAGCAAGATATGCAAATTCAAAGCACTGTCTTTGTGTTGCTTATGCAGCTCCTTGTAACTAGCTTTACAACTAAAATATTAACATACTAACACTTTATTTATTAATCCTTCACTTAGCAGCCCTCTGTGATGTGTCTTTTAGTCTTTGGAGTTTTGCATTAACTATTACTGCTTACATTGTACTGTATGTATTTGTGGCATTATCAGGCTAATGAGAAACACCTTCAAATAAACACTTGGGTGCTATGAAATGTTATTTTACACTAGAGAATGAAACAAAGGATTGCTTTCCTGATTTTTGTAATAGAGTTCTTCATTTACTCAAGAGTCACTTTGTCACTGAGATCAGGGGATCCTTGTATCTCCCCTACTCTGATACTTGAATCCAGCAGCTGCAGCTGTGGAGGAATCTACAACTGATAACTAAAAAAACTGAGACTCTCATCAGTTGTGTTAATTATATGGGAGCATGTTATACCCCTGTATTTTTTTTTGGAAAAAAAAAGATGAAAAGACTTATTTATTAATTAAATTGTTTTCTTGTAGCCTTACTGCAAATTTTTGCAAATTTGGCCCACTGCAATAAGCCCACTGTAATTTGAAATACGACACAGATGAATACTGCTGAAAGGCGTCACTAGGTTCAGGCTGCTCTTCAGTATCAAAATGAGTCTCTAAGGGACACTGAAGGCAGTAGGATCAAACAGCTGAAGCCTCCTTTACAGAAGATCACCATCTGAAGCACAGAAAGAAAACTATTTGCCAGCTGCTTTTACTGGTAACTCTATACAAGAAACAAATGTGGTAAACTGGTAATGGATTCTAAAAAGCTGAGAAATTAAGTAGTTGGAGGGCACAACAACACAGTATCATTAAAAATAAAAAGGAGAAACAGAAAGTAAAAGGAGGAAGGGAGGGAAGGAAAGGTCTTTGTAAAATCAGCAAGTAAGGCAGAGAACCAAATTCTTTGAAGACAGAGGCAAGCCAGGGCATGGGTTCACAGCACGAAAGATATTTAATGACAAAAACCAACAATAAAACTGTTGGGATAAAATGAAATGGGATAGCCTTTGCAATGAAGGTAAGAATGTCATCACTGTTGACCAGCAAATATAAAGCCTTTATGTGGACACAGCCCTGAACTGCATACAAGAGTTCTCAAGTAGATCACGATGATGGGCCAAGGCCAGGGGCTGCTTCTTGGTGCAGACTGAAGGCTGAGTGCAGCTTTTAGGTTGGCTGGTCACCCTTACACTGTAGTGCAGAGACAGGTAAACACACTACAGTGACTGAAAAATCCTCCAAGGATAGGTAAGTCACTGACAATCCATTTGGGAAGGGAGCAACATGTGCTGGATGAGTTTGAAGTAGGTCAGCTTATGATGGTACTAATACACACAAAAAATATGCCAAAGATGTAGAGCCAAGTGTTCTGCAATCCCTGAATTCAGAGAGGTGCCAGAGTGCGGGCATAAGACGATAAAATAAACATTCAAATTTACTTATATTATTTAAATTGCCAGTAAAGCACCTGAAACCAGCAAATCCAATAATGTTAAATGTTAAAATAAAATGTACTAGTATTTTAATACAAATCATTCTGTAAAGAAGCTAATGAAACCTTACAGGTTGAACAGAAACACAACTGAATTCAGGAAAGGACGAAGTCTGTTGCTAAGGTTATTCAGATAAATTTTTCTGTTTCTGAAGACTAAAGAACATTCCCTTATATTGAAACGTAGTCTCTCTTCATAGCTTATTACTGCATAGAAATGTGATGTGTACAGGTATCTGACCAGAACAAGATATTTTCAAAAGCCAGAGATGCAATACAGGTTTTTAAAGCCCATTTTAGTGAAGGAAACTCCAAGAATTACTGCTGTTTAAATGGTTGAACAGGAAAAACCACTGCACGTGAAGATAAAGTTTGTCCTTGAGTATTGTACTGCATCCACTTCCAGCACAATTCTGTATACACTCAAAAAGTCCTGCAATGCCCAACTGTATCTGTAAGTTATACGACTACAAGATATATTAAAATCCTAAAGCCTTTATTTGTAAGTTTAACACAGTATTTACCATTCAGATTAATTAAGGCTGTGATACTTTGCTGCCAGAGTTTTAACTGAGTTTTACCTGAAGGTCTCTTAAATCTCTATTTTATAAAAATTTATTCCAGTAATTGGAGTAGTTAGAACTTGGACATGTATAAAACTGTAAAATTTCTAACTTCCACATTTGGTCCAGCTCCTAAGTGGCAAAGCTGCCACAGTATGTAGAGAGCAAACAATAGAATTACAGTTTATACTGCTCAGAACTGTCTTATCAGTCTCTTGTTTGCAGTGGTGGCTGGCCTAGTGCCTCCTCAGCAAGTTCAGATGATACCAAGCTGGGAGGAGCAGCCAATACCCCAGAGTGCTGTGCAGCCCTTCAGAAGGATCTCAATGGAGTGGACGGATGGACTGAGAGGGACCTTCTGAAATTCAACAAAAGCAAATGCAGGACCCTGCACCTGCGGAAGAATAGCTCTGGGTTCCTCAGAACAATGAAGACATGGACCTCCTGGAGCCATTCCAGCAGAGGGCAACAAAGATAACTAGATCATATCACTTAAGAGAATAGGCTGAGGGAGCTGGGCCTGTTTAGGCTGGTGAAGACTGAGAGGGAACCTCATCAATGTTTGTAAGTATCGGAAGGATGGGTGTCAAGAGGATGGAGCCAGGCTTTTCTTGGTGGTGCTGAACAATATCACAAGAGGCAAATGGCAGAAACTGATGCCCAGAAGTTTCACTTGATTATGAGGAAGTTCTTTACTGTGTGGGTGACTGAGCACTGGAACAGTTGTCCAGAGAGACTGTGGAGTCACCTGCACTGGAGATACTCAAGAACCATCTGGACACAATCCTGTCCCATGTACTCTAGGATGACCCTGCTTGAGCAGAGTGGTTTGACCAAATGACCCAGTGTGGACCTTTCCAACGTGACTCATTCTGTGATTTAGCAGTAATATCAGGTATTAAAATTAGGCAAACCCCAGACTCAATTAGCAGTTACAATACAGAATGTACACTCCCCCCTGCAAACAACTGCAACATCAGAGCTGAGTCATCTTCTTACTCTTGAATTTCTTGTTCATTGAGGTGGCTTTCGCATTGGGAGAACACCTGAGCATGACAATGTGCAAGGCTCCCAAGAAACAAGTCATTGTACATAGTGTTTTATTCCTGATTACTTAAAAGTTCTCTTGACATATTAAAAAAACCGCTAGAATATGCATCTAACAACAGCTGCCAATCTCTTACGCTTTATGGGAAAATGGATTTACACCTACACTCCATATTTTGGCAAAAATTGAGGTAAAGAATGTGTTTAACAGTGAGCTACCAGCATGCTAAAAGCAAAAATCCCCAATTCTGATGGAGTGTTATCAGTGTTCTACCTAGTCTTCTGGTGAAAGCAGACCAGGGAAGGCACAACCAATGTAGGACTAAAACAAAAGAAAAACAAAACAACAAGAAGAAATCCTCAAAAACCACCCCAACCAGCATCAGGTAGGCCCTTAAAGACCATGAACGGGCTGGACATTCTTGGTTGCGACAGCATTCCTGCAGCTAATCCAGTATACATCATCATTGAATACAGAGACTTCTGTGCTTCTTTTCTAGAAGATGGATTTGTGACTGCAGAAGGGGCTAAAAATAAGGGAAAAAATACAAAGAATGGTAACAATGACATCAGAGAATAGAAATGGAGAAAAAAGAACTTAACTTTGAAATCCCTGAACAACAAACACTGAAATGCATTGAACTTACATTTTCTTGTAGATTCTATTCCACTACCATCAGAGAGACTCCATGGAGAAGTTCCCAATTTGAAAATTTGCTCACTAAAATAACATAAGAGGAAAAGCTGAAGAGTTCAGAACTTGTACTAGCAAATCCCCTGAAGGTGACCTGGCTGAAGTGTTCAGTGACAGCAGAACACCATAGCACCTGGCAGATGAGAACAGAAGTGGTCATCCCATCCTGTTATAAAACGTATAAGGAAGATATTAGCCCAATACATCAAGAACATCACATGTCTGGTCATCCATGCCTTTCTCTGTTCACAATAAACAACAACAACAAAAAAAATACAGCTCTGCACAGAACTGTATGTAGTCTTGAGAGTTAATCAGATCCTCAGAAAGAGATCAGAAACAACAACTCAGCACAAAATTAGATGGGATGTTCCCAAGAAGGTTACAGTGATGACTTACACCTAACTCTTCTCCAGAGCTGCAGAAATCACACTACTCATAGACACAAGTTTACATGTTTAACCATTTACATGTTTATGTAATCTAAGGCTTTAGTTAGCACATTAGCAGGAGTGCTATGTCAACATACAGGCAGCACATTTTTTGGAGTAAGAACCTCTAAAATTATTGCTTAAGCATTCCACTTATAAAGTGCTGATTTTTTTTCAGACACCGAAGTATCTTTGATTTGGACCACAGATCTCTTTTCCTGGGACATCTAATCTCAGAATTTGGATCAGCTTTAAAATAAGTCCTACAAAATACCAGTGAATAGTTTACTCACTCTGAGAAGCAACAGCTTAGGACAATCACACAAGTGTAACAAATGGCAGGGCTATCCTGTGAAAGGCAGAGAACCATGTTCTTTGAAGACAGAGGCAAGCCAGGGCCAAGACCCACTATCCTGTGAAACAGACTTTTTGCACTTACATAATTTCCTTACTCATTTTTCTCCATTCAGAAGAAATAGCACATTCTGCTGGAAGAATGTCAAGTTTAGGACTGAAGATCAGTGATATAGAAAAGCACATGCTTGGACTGTAGTCTGAGATTTGAACCTGCCATATTCTGTGATCCTATCTAGATAACACACAGGTAGAGTCCTGGCTAAGAGGTTTATCTCCAGACTGCCTCCTGACAAGAAAGGAGCAGGATTTCTGATACATTACCTAATCAGAACTTTATCCTATTTACAACTCTCAAAATTGTACCATTCCTTCTCCTCCTTCCTCCTTGACTGTCTCCATGAAAACCTAATGCAATGAGAAGGTTAAAAAAAAGAATGTGCCTTCTTGCAATAGCAAGAGAGACCATACATGCATGTATTTAGGACCTGTATTTTTTTCCTACAGAACACTGCATTTGGTCCTATCCATTCTCACCAGATATACCCCCATCCCAAGACTGTCAGCTTACCAGAAGCAAGATTCGTTGATTAAAGTACAGACTTGAGTTTCACTTCCAAATTTGATCACTTGCCTTAACATATGCAACTCCAACCAAATTAGTTTCTTTGTTTCTTAAAATTAGAAAAAAATAACTATTTTCCAAAGAACTTCAGAACTACTTTTCGTAAAGTGTTTCTGACTTCCTCACATGATGAACTTATTTATAGTGCATAAAACAGAAACAGGAAGGTGACCTTATTATTCCTTTATGAACAAAAAAAAGAAAATGAACTTGTTAGATGAAAATTGTGTTTAATTAGTGGTAGGTACCAAACCACTCTTGAAATCAGTGCATCAGTGCTACTAAGCAACATACCAAATGTGTGCAGATATCATTTATTCTATTTTGATTCCAATATATTTCTTCCAACACATCCTTTGCATAATCCCCAATCTACTTATCCAAAACACAATACAAGCTATACTTAGTTTTCTATTATTACTTAGAAGTAAAAAAAAACCTTGTTCTTTAATATTTTGGCTTCAAGAAAAGACAGCTTGTGAATCCACTGGCAATCTCCATTAAGAATTTTTTTAGTTTCCAAAGTCCTATCAACACTTAAAGTCTTCCACAGATTAAGCCAAATCTATGGTTAAAATTCAAAATACAAAAGATATGAATTATGTTTTTATAAAAATGTAAAAAGCTAGTCAAAATTACATGTTTAGATATTTAATCTCTGAACAATGGAGTATAGCAGCAGGGAACTTAAATATTATAACTATCAACAATAAATACAAGAAATTAATGCAAAGATTGCAATAGAAGGATTCTTGAGTCCAATGAGAATATAAAGAGACATTCTAATTTGTACAAAAACCATCCCAACTCTGTATACAATCTCTTCTATAAATACAACCAGATAAGATGAAATGCTTATTTGCAAATAATAGTTATTAAAAGTGTGCTTTATTGGGGTTTTCATTCGTTCTCTTGGCAGGTGTAGTTTGCAGGAAGTCTGTAAAGACAAATTTCCATAATTAGGTATTTTAATTTCTCCAGAAGTTATATTTTAAATACAAGTAACAACAGATACAGAACCTACTTGATTTCCACAGAAAGTGTTATTAAAACAATAAACACTGTAACAAATTCATTAGCAGTTACCAGGTGTGTAACAATAAGGTAATTTGTTTAACAAACCAAGTTTACCTATAGCGGAGCATGAAATTGGCTGTGCATTGCTATTGCCTGTTGAAGTTTTTCCTCTTTGGCTCGTCTGCAGTGGCAGAGCTGTGAAACAAGACATAAAAGACCGAGTTCTAAATACAGTATTTATAATGCATACTGCAGTTTCTCCTTAATGATTTAGCTATTTTACAGGCTCTTTAAAGAAAGAAAACCCCGGCTGACCTACCTTCCTTCCAAGCTTTGGGCTGAACCATGGTCTATACAGATAACATTATTCTATCCAAAACTGTTTATAAGAGGATTGTTTCCAATGTTACAAAATGCATTTATTGGGCGCCTTTAAAGAAGGGTACACTACTTGGTAAGTTATTTTTGTCACAGCACAAACAAGAATGGGGATTTTTGAATCTCAGTTACTTATCTGATGATAGCGATCAACAGAATTTGTTTAAGTAGTTTAATAAATTAAACATTAAGGTTGTTTAGTTGTTTAATGCAACTTGTCAGTTTATGTCAACCTTCCAAATTTGAAATTTACCATGTGGCTATCTTCCCCTACATCGATACAAGATACAGAAGAAATTGGCACAAAAATATCCGCAACAGTACATGAATACAAGTCTAATGCAGGAGACTTTTGCACTCCCATCTTAGAAGTATGTGCCTTTGGAATGCAGACTATAGTCTAAATAAACTGAAGCCATTTAAGGATATTTTTTTCTTCTGTCAAAGCTCACTACTGCACTGTTCTGTATCACAGGACTGTTACAACTCTTAAAAAAAGAAGCCCTAAATTTATTCACTGTGTGTTGTACATGTCTTGGGTTAGAACTACTTGTATATTACATACCGTTCTCTTTTCCATGAAAGTACTAAGAAAGTCATCTATCTCTGTTTTGCCTTCCAAGAAGTCTTCTGCAATAGTATCAGACTCCTCTTCAGCTTCATGAGCAGCTACTTTAAGTCTGGCCTGCAGAGCACTTGGACTGCAACTCTAAGAAAATAAAAAGTCCAATATAATATTAACCTGTCAGTTAAAACTTGCATTTCCAAGAATATAAATGACTATATAAATATGGAATATGTGGACAGAGCACTATTAGTACATAAAAGTTTAAGTAACCAGATGAAGCTGCATCTCCAAGTAACAGCACAGCTTGTTAAACTAGAAAGGTTTCAATGTGAGAAAAGTGTTGCTAGTTTAGGTCTTGATACACAATCATTCACATAAATGAATAAAATTTTTCAACTTTTACCCTACAGTGTAGAAAGCATCCAGCTTAGAAATCTGACAAGTTCTCAAGTGCATGATTTCTGAGTAGAACTAACATTTCAAGTGTCTTCAATAAATAGGGTCTACTTTTGAAAATCAGTTGTGAACCTGAGAAGTATAAAAAGGTAAAAAACCACTTACTGTTCAGCTTTTAAATACCCTTGAAATGATTGTGGAGAAGTCAGGAAAGCAAAAAGCACCTACTCAAGAAGTGGATGGACTGCTAATCTAAATTGGTATACTCATTCTTCTGTTCTTATAAACCTCAAACCTTACTTCTGTTTATTGCATACAATTTCATTATTTTTTCTCAAATATATCTGGGCAGTTAAACAGGACATGATTCACAATCAGTAGGAGTCTGTATAGAGCCACAACTGCAAAATTAAGGTATTTATAGATTTTAGATGCTTGGCCTAACCTTCATCTACCCTATGAAAAATCTTTTACTTATGTACTTTAAAACCTTAATATAATAAAAAATTTCCTGTTAAATTAATCTTGTACAAAATATGGTGAGTTTGCTCTAATAAAAGATTACTAAAATTCACTCAATACAAGTAAAAATTCTTGTTTGGAAATTTGAAGGAAAGAGAGCAGGAGTTACCATGCAGTGCACAGCAAACATCATTACATGAAGATATAGCATATATGGAAAAAAAGTAGAACAATTCAGCTGCTACTCCTCAACTCTCAGCCTCCTATCCATCATTAAATTGAAACAGCAAATCTAATTTAGAAAAAAGAAAAAGGACTACAGCAGTGCAATATTATGTCCTGTTCTTGAATAGTTTCTTGCAAAAATAGGTGGTTTATCCATGTCAACTACCTCTGCCCACTTTAAAGTCAAGGGAGGCATTAGGAGTCAGACTATCCTGATTTTCAAGTGAGGAAACCTCTAATACATTTAGACCACCTACAAAATAATTCGGTTTACCATCATGCAACTTTTTGTTTGTTTGTTTGTTTTTTAATTTGTTTTGTTATTTTGTGGGCATTCTGAAATTCAGGCAGTATGCATGCTTGATAGACTATTGCATTCTCAGGTGACAAGTCTTGCAAATTATGAAGATTTCAGCGCAGAAAGTGGTTTATCAGAAGTTGTATCTTCTAATGAATACCCTGGTAAACATATCAAGAAATTATTCTCTTTCTCCAATACTTTCTGAAGTAATAACTTCTGCCCTATTTGCACTGTAAAGCATGCAAGGTTTGACAGCACATAAAGCATATTGCGTGAAGTAAGCATGTCTAGGAAATTGCAGAAATTAAGTTCCTGAAGTTATTAAGGACTTTCATCTGGTACAGTTTTACAAGCTCATTATGTTAAATGAATACCATTAATTGAACAAACCTTCTTCAAAAATTATTTTATTCTTAAAACTGGTTTGGACTGGGATTGTACTAAACAGTTCTGGATGTACATCACTCTTTTCTTCCAACTTTGCTTCTATTGTAGCAGTAAAAAATAAAAACCCAATGAGAAAACCCATTATATTTTTTTTAACATTTTGGTACATCATTTGTTTCATATTTGATGAAATACTTAATCTACTTCATATTGAGAGTTTAACCAAAAGAATATTCTTAATGGTTAAAGATACAAAACAAAACTTCAGATTTATCAAAGTATTCTTAAAGGATGCCATGTAGGAATTATACCTCACTAAGTTCATGCTGTCTTTGCATCTTTTTTTCAAAGGCTGCTTTCATTTGCGTGAGTTGCTCATACTGGAAGGAAGAAGAAAAGGAACATTATCACCTTGAAAAAACTCCAAATATTACCACTCATATTTCTGAAGGTGATTTTATTGTTAACTTACTTTATCCAACACTGTCTGTCTTTTTGCTTCAAGACTAGGTTCCAGCAACAGGTTTTTTTCTGAAAAATAAAATCACCATTACTACTTTTTTAAAGGATTTAGTTCACAGAACAAAGTCACACATGTTTACATTTTGACAGCTTACTTGCCAGCTCTTCAATGCTTTTCACTAACTCATCTCTATCAGTAATGACTTGCTTCAGCTGTGGAAGAGTCACAAACCGTTCCAGTAACACCTCCTCTTGCTCATTCATACTGGTCAGCTGTGATATACTGCACTCAAACAGAAAGAAAGTACATTTAAATCTGAAAACACCACATGAAAAGTAATTAATTTCTTCCAAAATTTGAGGCATTTTTTGGGACTTTACAAATACAACTTATTTTTCCCCTTTCTCCTGGACTGTGGCCTCTACTATATGCAGCAGTGAATTTAAAAAGCAGCATGTTAAAAAATATATCCCATTTAAAGCCTTACTTCCCATAATGCTACTATAGTGGGTTGACTGTGTCGAGCTACCAGATGCCCACTCAGCTGCTCTCTCATCCCTCTCCTCAACAGGGTACGGAGGAAAATCTCAGGGGTTGAGATAAAAATAGTGAAAGCCACTTACCAGTTACAATCACACACAAAACACACTTGGAAAAATTTACTGAATTTATTGTCAATTACAGTAGGAGTTGGATGGTAAGCAAGAAAGGCAAAAACTAAAACTAAAACTTTGCTCCATTTTTCCTCAGGCTCAACCTCATTCCTTCATGCCCAACACTACCTCCCCCCATCTTCCTCTTCATGGGGCAAAAAGGGGAACTGCAGGTGAAGCAGTCAGTCCCTAACAGTTCATCTCTGCTTCTCCTTCCTTCTCACACTTCACTGCAATCAGTTCCTGGCAGGAGAGACTACTCCAGTCTGGGTAATACCTGGCTGCAGGTTCCTTCAGGGCATATCTCCCTGCTCCAATATTGGGTCCTTCCTGGACTGCAGTGTAGTAACTGCTCCAGCATAGTCCTCTCAGCTACAGGGTACATTTTAAAAATACCTGTTCTACTGCAGTCTTTTCCAAAACTTCTGTGGGCTGTGGAAAAGTAACTGCTCTGATACTTTGAGCGCCTCCTTCTCCCTCCTCTTCTCTGACCTTGGTGTTTGCAGAATTATCATCTTTTTCCATTCCTCCCCTCAATCCTTACTAACTCTGCTCTTCCTAAAATGTTTTCAGAGGCAGTGCCTGCTTCACTAATTGACTCAGCAGTCCTGCACTGGGTCTGCTGCCAAACCAGCAGTGGCTGGCACAGGGGCAGCTCCTGACCCTTTCTCATAAAGGCCACTCAAAAAGCCCCCTTTACCAAAACCATGCCACCTATACAGAATAGAACTATTCAGACCAGCTGCAATACCACTGTCATTCAATTGAACAACCAACAGAAGAATCATGGAATTTTAATCCAGTCTTCTTGAAAAGGACCAGGCTTGATTAGAATGTTCTAACAAATTACACTTCCCTGCAAAAAATCTCAGTTTTCTGTTATGTAATAAGGATGCTGCCAGAACTTAAAAGCTAAGTCAGCTAAACTAAACAGGCTCTTTGCAAAGTGTCAAAGGAAAAGAAAAAGCCACCCCAGTTGAAAGGACAGAATTTTCAATTGCTTAACTACAACACCACCAGAAAGATGTGAGATCTGAAGGAGTTTATAACGAATTTGTAACCTATTCTACCTCACATAACTGATCCGGGAAACTGTCTCATTAGATCTGAGCAAGCTGCTGGGGGCAATAACTAACACAGATTGTTTGAATAATGACAAACAGATGAAAATATTTGTGTAGTATGTGTATAAAGTATTCGGATGTAGCAGTTATTTGCACTGGGGCAGCAGACACATTTACCACCTGGATTTGTCTAACCCAGCCTCCCCTGAACATGCTGAGCTGCTCACAAAACAGTTCTCCATTCACCTTGCACTGCAGTCCTTTGGAGTTTAGGAGAATGTAATTTTTGAACCAGCCTCAAGCTGTCCCATTTCCTGCTTCGAAAGTTATGCTTATTGAATTACTACAAGTTAAGTCCCTTGCAAGGCCTCAGAAAATAGCAAAACATTGATAGTAAGAAAAAGTAAAAATAAATACTCCTTTTCCTGGTGTTGAATCAAGTACTGTTCCTGCTGACAAAACTCCAAAGCAGCAGCACATTTGAATATAAAGCAGGGTTATTTTCTGACTCCAGTACTTTGGTATGTGGTAGTTCCTTTAATTACAATTTCTAAAAAACCCTTTTAGTGATGAGTACAGACTTTTGACAAAAATCAGATACAGGCCAGTAGTACAGTACAGTGCCTTTCAATAACTATGTAAAGTTCAGCTACCCTCTCAAAATTTACCTTAGTTCTGAGAGTTCTGGAAAGGTATCAGGAACATCAGGCATCTTATATGTAAATCCATTCTGGCCAACCTAAATCAAAATTTAGAAATGCTTAGTAGATTTTTGAGGTGGAGTTTCTTGATATTTAACCTGATAATCAAGAACTGAAGATTAATATTTTCCAGCAATAAGAGAAGCAGGAAAAGCAGTAAGAAGCAGTAGTACTCATTTTTGAACAGAAAACAACTCAACCAATGCAACAAAATGCTTGAAGATGTTTGGGGTGACATGTCATAAAAGATGAATCAGTTTTGGAGGAAAATAATTCTGTTTTGCCATGTCCTTCATTTGAAAGCAGTTGAATGACTGAGGAAATACACAGGAATAGCAAAACTCACAGAAGTGAGAACAGAGAACGAGATGGACATTTTGATCTCTTTCATGTGGTTTTTAGAGCTATAATCCCTCAGAAAATAAATGTTTTAGACAAGGAAGAAACAGCTGTAGAAAATTTAAATTCCATAAAGTCACAAAAGTGCCTTCCAAGCCTAAGAAAACTTGCTTCTATAGACATGATTTGATTCAAGACTAAACATTTAGATACAAAGTTTTGTTTAAAATAAAACTCCTTCCAGAGTTCACCAGCAATAGGGAGCTTGAGTATAAACATACAAGATAAAACATTACAATAAAGACTTATGACTGCACATTGGCCTCACCTAATAGGTTCTGAGCAGGAAAAAAAGAAAGAAAAAAACATTTTCTGTGGTTGAAGATATAGCTACAGCTGCCCTATGGGGGAGTGCAGCCCTAAAACAAACCCCCCTATAACCATAACACTAGTTTCTTTGAAACTCAGACAAACTTGTTCTGACTTCAAGTTCTAAAAAATTCTTCATCAAAGCCAGAATGACAGTTTTATTTCCCTAGCACCAGCAAAGCAATGAAGTGCACTCACTTACAGCAATGCCCCGTGTGCCCCTAAGGGAACTTACACCCAGTGTCTGACAGCTTAAGCAGCAAAACTCAGCACACCGACCTGAAGCACCGCTTCTGCTGTCGGAACAGGCAGCGGCAGATCAGCAATCAAGCCATAGGAGGGAGCAGCAGGCTTGTCTGTAGTGTAGCTTGAAGAAACTGATTCAGAAATGGGCATGGGTGCCACTGTTCTGTTTGTTTCTTGAGGTGGATATGGAGGGAGAAATGGAAACCCCTGAGGAGCAAAAGGAGGCATTCCAGCTGGTTTGTTGAAAAGGCTAAAAACAAACAAAACCACAACCATGAGCAACCAACTGCTTACAGCACATCTCTTGTCATTTGAATTATAATTACCAGACTACATAGAAGACAAAAGAATGAATTTTCAAGTGGCCATAAACTTGGTATTTTCTGCTCTCAGTTACTTCCAGTGTAATAAGCATTTCTGTCTAATACTGCAATATAGTATAGAAATCCATTAATCTAATTTCTATAGTATAGAAATCCATTAATTCTTGTAGAACAGCCAAATACACACTTACACTCTTAATTATGAGAAAACTACTTCTCAAATATTTATGACACCATAATTTTTAATTGTTTCCATCCTAAAGTTGTGAGAAAAACATCTGTGTCATACATTAGCTCTTATTTATGGTATAGCATTTAATAGCCTGGGCAAGACACAAGTAATTACTTCTAAATAACATGAATGATTTTTTTGAAAATTCACAACGGCAGCCACATCTAAACTTAGTATCACAGTCAGCCACGAGAACTACAGTTGTACTGATACAATTTGAATTTAACACAATTCTTTAAATCACCCAATTTCTGCTGCACATGGTGCAAAGGGAACTGCCCTAAGCCTGGGAGATTATGAACAGAATATGAAAAAACACAACTGCTCAGATCATGAGATACAGCAAATTCCAGATTTCATCTGGTAATGCAAAAATTTCTTTTTCAAGAAATCGGATATAAAGTTACATCAGGCATGTTGATTCAGTAACTCCAGCAAAATCTAGTGTCTCTTCTAAAAACAATCAGGTCATCCACCATGCACATGAAATTGTGCGAGGACAGGGAATCTAATTCTTCCAGTATATCCATTACATTACTCCTGTCCCTGCCCTCCTTATAATTGGTTTAGTCACTTTTAAAAAAATTAATAGACATTTATTATGTTTAGATAACTTACTATGGAAATGATGTTGAGCTAGGAGCTAGAACTGGAGGATTCTTCCAAAACTCATCCAGTAAACTCTGAATAATTTTTCCAAGATCTGAATGCATTGTAAACTGGGAAAAACACAAAACAAAATCCAAAGAGGAAGAAAAATTATGTCTGGAATCCGAGAGTTCCAAAATGTGCTGAACTTGATTGTTCATTACACCCACGTGACAATGCTGAAATTTCAGACATACTAGCTAACACTAGCTAATCCAAACTGTATATACATAAGCTCCAAATAAAGTAATAAAGCAAGCCAGAATTGAACAGAAACGAAAAGTCTTTTGTATATTCCATTATCAGTGGAGCGTCAATGAAGCACCACATTTCTATTGAACAACCAAAAATCCCCACTTTAGTTACCAAGTTACATTTGTGCAAACAACAGAAGAGGGAAAAAAATTAAAATATCTGAGGATAAAGGCACCAACTGCATTCTAGAAGAGTCAGACCCTCCATCCCCTCAAGAAAAAATAGGACAATCTTATTGACAAAAAGACCGGCATATTAAAATCCTGAATATTCGAGCTAAAACCTTGACGCCATTCTAATAGGATTAGGCTAGAAAGAACTATGTTACAAAACTGTCTTAAAGCATCCCTCTCCTTTATTTGGAATACACTGGAATGTAATTGGAACAGCTGTGTAATTAACAAAAAAAAAAAGTGACAGTAATTTTCTAAGCCTTCATAACTTAAAACAGCTTTAGATACATGGAATTCTCAAGTCACAAATGGTATCAGTAAAAGAATTCTTAAAATAACTACTGAACACTTCTGAATTTGTTTTCAGGCCCTGAAATACAGTTTGATAGAGATTAGGATCTATACCAATCTTTTTTACCAGGAGTATTAACAATAATCTAGTGTGACATGTATTAAAACTGCGATTAACAGTAGATCTGTGTGAAGCTATGAATTATACATACATTACTTATTAATGGACCGGTCACATATACTCCCTGCTTGTCCACTAAATGATGTCTCACAGGTGGGAAAACACTGATGACTGGCTTTTCCTGAGGAAACTGAGGTGGAAGCAAACTGCAAATACAAGAATAATGATTACTACAGTGACACCCCATGATAAAGTTTGCATAAAAAGGCTTCTTATGCAAAGAAAAAGTACTATTAATTACATAAACATACTTTTCTATGAGAACTGTTATGGACAAGTACACAATGAATGAAGCATACAAAATGATTATTCAGTTACAAAATCTGAAGTCCAACAGATTGGAGTACCAGACTTCCACAAAACTGAAGAGAGCATTTACTGGGCAAAATTGTAGTATAACAAAGGAGCAATTATCACAGAATATTCTGAGTTGGAAAGGACCCACAAGGATCACTGAGTCCAGCTCTTAAGTGCATGGCTCATACAGGCACTGAACCTGCAGCCTTGGTGTTATTACAATAAATCACTTGAGTTATGATCCAGAAGCTTCACCAGGGTAAGAGTATGGAGTTACAGCAGACTAACAAATTACCAACCAAGGTTATTTTCAATGGCAGGGAATCAAAGTTATCAGAAATTCTCAAGTATTTTCCCCTAGTTACCTTCAACTAAAAATCACACAGCTATCTTAGGAACTGAGAATAGTAAAATATGATTTTGCTCTCAGCTGAACATCTGTATCTTGTACAGAGCCAATTCCACCTAGATCACTATAACCACTAATACAAATTCAGGTTATGGTTCCTGAAATTAATTATGAGCTGGGAGCAGCTTATATTCTCTTACTACTTTTTTTTTTTAGAACAATTTAAATTTTCAAGATGTGCATAGACACAGCCCACTCTACTTACATGTTAATATTAATTGTCAAGTTGTTTACAGTGAATGGCAGTCGATATTCCACATCTTTCTGTATTTCTGCAATGCTGTCAAGGAAAAAATTGTTAGCATCCATTGCATGGTCAATATAACAGCTAAGAGTCTAAAAGAAACGAGCATGGCCTGAGACATTTGTACTCAGTTTAGTTTTGAAAAGCCCTGTAAGAATAAAATTGAAAATGCTGGAGTAAGCTAATAGTCTTCAGCATTCTATAGAAAATATTAAGGTTAAAGAAAAAAAAAAAAAAAAAAAAAGTGGATTTAACATTTAAACCTCATACATGGTCACAAGCAAAGGAACTACAGTAGAAGAAGCAGAAGAAATCACACTACTCATGCTTCTGACAACAATCTCATCTTTCTCCCATTACTGGCTTAATTTAAGACAACACATCAGTGTTCTTTTAATAGACTGAATTTTATCTGAATAAACATTTACTTTGCCTAGGCATTATATCAGGTTCACAACTAAGTATTGCTCTGCAACACTGTCTTCAGATCAGTATGTAGAACATTTATTAGATTAGAGAGCTACTTTCATCAATGTAAAGCTCCAGTGACACTCAAGACCCTGAAGTTGATTTCAATACTCAAAGCATTCTACAATTTCTATGCACAGCAAGACTGTTTTGGAAGAGAGCATCCCAGAGAATGTGGAGGAGGTGGAGATGAAGTTTTAGCTCAGAAGCAGAATTTCTAGACAATACGAACATATCTAAGCTGAGAGTAAAAGACAGAAGGGCAGAAAACAAGCTTCTTCTTACAATGAATCAAAACAAACTATAAAAGCAGACTGATTCCTCTTCCATGTATTTTTCCTGCTTGCAGCACCTGGTTAATAATACTCTTCTCTCTAACCTAAGGCTCCCTTATACAGGGGAGGGAACACAGCTCCAATGGCAAATAAAGGCAGATGGGTGTTCCCAGAAAACATCTTTTGACCTAACTTCAGAAATGCTGCTCCATCCACTGCCAGGTACACTCCATACAAGTCCTTTCCCAAGAAACCCAGAACACATTACTTGCAAATGTGTGTTAAGAGTAGTACTGGGAGTGTTTTGTGTCCTTCCAAGGCACTACTAAGGCACAGAATTTAAGGCTGCAAAACGACATCTTTAAGAGCTTGGGGAACAAATGGGAGTAAGACACTAACTTTGCTATGAATTTTGCTTTATGCAGCCCAATCTTATTCCTCTCACAGACAACTCAGTATTTGCTCTTTCCCTGTGAAATCACATGCTGTTTGAAGAAAATATCAAATACCTTCAGCACACAAGAACTCAAATCAAGGGTTCTGCTGTGTTACACCACACACCACTATCTGCACCTTCTCATTCTTAACTTAAGGATTCTCCCTGGAATTTCTCATGCACACGCCTGCCCTGTAATCATCTGCCCCACTTCTCATTAGGCTGCTGCAAAATCCTTTTGAGAACGGTATATAATTACGCTTCATTCACGTGGAAACTGGGGAGGAAGCTGAGGACAGAGAGTAAGGAATAAGAAAGCCAGAATCTTATTGAACTGTTGAAATGGTTATAACCCTGCTCAGGAAAAACCTTGAACTAATAACCTTAGTTGTTGCTTCTCCAAGTAGGAATGAGTACACCAGGAAAATTATACACTCTTAACTTTGTCTAGAACAACAGCAAACGTAAAAAAACTCTTTTTTAAATGCAAAGGTTTTATTTCAAGCTCCTAACCTGAGATGGATTGCGTATAGGAAAGCTAGCTGCTTTACTGAAATTAAGATCACACAAACCTGAGCTTTTATGACCTAAGACAACACAAACCAAACTTAACTAACTTAGTTAACTACATCATACCAAGAATTTTGAGCATTTTGGTGAAGGGCAACAACAATACTCATAAAGGAATGACATTTGGGCACCTACCATATCCCAACCCCTCACCTCAATTCCTGGCTAGAGCATCTATTCCCTCTCTGCCTATGCTTTTCCTGATCCTTACACAAACAGTGCAAACCATTTCAGCAAGCTGACTGAGAAAAACTGATCCCCTTTTTGGGGACTTAATTCAGGATGAGCTCATCTCGCTGCCAGATTTTTAAAAAGTGAGCATCAACAAAAGGCCAAGTAAGGCCAGCCAAACAAAAACTTTTAAGTTAACTAAGCTCCTATATGCCCACAGGAACAGCTCTCTAGAAAAGTGAACTGTCTCCAAAATATCTGTGAAACTGGCTCTGAACAGACTCAAGTTTATGCAAGCAACAATATGTAGAATATCACCATATTTATGTTTCCTATGTGACAATTCAAAATATTAGGAATGCAAACTATCTGCAGTTATTAAACTTGGAAATGCATTTAGTCTCTCTTCCACTCCTAGTGTCAGTCTGATGTGACAGGAAGCATTCTCTGTCCTTTTTCTGAATTATTTTGGAGGCAGCTGACATTTCAGTTCTACAGAAATCCTAGGAAGTTGTATGTCAACAGAATGCTTACTTCACTGTAAATATAACTTCCAGTGTATGAAATGTGGATCTCCTTTTAAAATGTAAGGAGTTTTAAAAGACTAGGCAAAAACAGGGCGGCATACTGCCAAGAGGGAGTACCTCAGAATAAACTGTTTTGCTTTAAAATTGTGTATGTTGAACGGGAGTAAACACAACTGGCCTCTTCTGACCATCAAAACAAAACAAGTTTTTAGGGAGCAGCCAGTTTTTACCAGGTAGCACTGAACACCAGGAAAAACAACCAGGAAAGACAGTTTGTAAAGCCAGTAGGGCTGCTGTGCCACTGCTGGCAGGCTACTGTGCCACTCAACTCCTTGGTGCTCTACGTTTTAGTCTCAACTTTTAATCAACTACGCTATTACCAAGCAGCTTCCAGAGAGGTTTTATCCCAAGACATAGTGGCGTCACTTCGAAGACATTACAACCCATTAGCAGGCTTTCCGGTCAATGGCAAGTGAAACCGGGCACGGCGACCTGCGCCCGATCACCCGGCCAGGCCACACCGAACACAGCGGGGACGCCTCCCCGACAGCCAACTGGACTTTCAGTTTCCGAATTCTTCCTCCCAGCCCGCCGGGGTCCCACATCGCACCGTGCTCCGGCGGGGACCCCGCGGAACCGCAGTCCCGCCCGGCGGGACCCTTGGGCCCCGGGACAGCGCGGGGTTGGGCTGGGCCGGCCCGGGCTGCGGCGCCGCCGGCTCGGGGGCCCTGTTTACCCCCGCCGCGAGGACCCAGCCAGGCCTCACGGGGAGGGGACGGGGCGCAGCCGGGTCCCCGCGTCCGCGCACAGGGAGACACGGCACGCTACCGACAAAGCGCGGCCCCGCTGCGGCCTCGGGACGGGCGACACGGCGCGGCCCTCGCGCGCCCCCCCGCCCCCGCGCCCGCCGCGGCCACTCACGAGGCGTGCGCGGCGCGCAGGGACTCGACCTGCCGCTGCCGCTGCTGCTGGAGGCCGGTGCGCGCGGGGGGCGCGGCGGAGGCGGGGGCGGCGCCGCCCTTGGCGAGCGGGAACAGCCAGTTCATCGCGCGCGCGGCGGCACCGGAGGGGCGCGAGGGCACCCGCGGCACCGCGCGCACCTAACCGAGCGCCCGCGCGCGCCTGCGCGCGACGGCGACGGCGGCGGGGCCGCCGCCGCCGCCCCCGCCCCGCCCCGGAGCTGCCGTCGGCGGGGCCGCGTCAGCGCCGCGCGCCGCGGCCCGAGCGGCGGAGGGGCGGGGCGGCGGGGGAGCGGCGGCGCGGCCGGCGATTGGCCAGAGGGGAGCGGGGAAAGGCCGCGGCGCGCGGCGATGATGTAATGGCTTTGTGCGCGCGGCGGCGGCGCCGGGGGCAGCAGCGCTTCCTGCGGCTCGCGGGGGCCGCGCGGGGCCTCCCAGAGCCGCCGCGGCCCGGCCGGAGCGCGAGCGGTGAGCGGGGGCGGCGCCGCGGGCACCGGGCGGGGGCTCCGGCACCGAGCCCTGCGGGACCCCCGGGCTCCGCGGCTCCTCCGCGCGCTCCCGGGGCCTTTCACGCGCGCGGGACCCGGGCGGCCGTGTGTCGAGCTCCGCGCGCCGCTCGCTGGTTTAGCGGGGCCCTTGGGAGCTGGAGGAGCTGCTCCCGCCTCGGGAGGCCGCCCGCGGCGCCCCCGGGTTTGCCGTGACTCCGTTTTGCCCAGAGCTTCGTTCCCTGCTGCGCGCAGCGCGGGCATCCGCAGGAAGGCGGCGTTCCGAGGCGCGGGGCAGGGGCGCCTGGGGAGCCGGGTGTCTACGGTATCTGTGTCACTAGCGCGCCTTGCCGCCCTGGTGCAGGACACAGTCGCTAGCGAAACTGTAGAGGTTCAGTTTCTGATGGTAATCTGAGCTCGCGTAGCCGAAATTCTTGTGGTTTTGGTGGCTATGTTGTCCTGCTTTTGTGAAATCTGCGAGGGTAAAGCGTGGATGTGGTGCCTAAGCTTTTTTTTTTTTTCTTCAGATAAACTAAAAGTAAGAACTAACTTTCATGCTTTGCTTTCTTTTTCTCTTAGGCTAAAAAAAATAAACAGTTGAAGTCCTCTTTATGAAACCAATCCTCGGTCAAGCGTAACTTTTGATGTATGGTCTCTAAAGCCCCCCACTATGCCAGCAGCTACCGTAGATCATAGCCAAAGAATCTGTGAAGTTTGGGCTTGTAACTTGGATGAAGAGATGAAGAAAATTCGTCAGGTTATACGGAAGTATAACTATGTAGCTATGGTAAGTGGGTGCTTGATGTCTGTCTAGCAAATTACTGCAAAAATTGTGACTTCAGCTGAGGTCGGTAAACTTGCTCTTCCTTTTAAATTGAAAGCATAAGGAAATCTTAATGTTGAATCAGAGCTGCATGAACATCTGGATCCTAATCTTTTATCTTTTTAAAAGTTAACTTTGCACACAGTACCCTTCAGCTATGACATGGTTAGATCTGTATGGTTGTTGTGTGTTCAAGTTTATATTCTGCTCTGGCAGGACACGGAATTTCCAGGAGTAGTTGCAAGGCCTATTGGAGAATTCAGAAGCAACGCAGACTATCAGTACCAACTCTTACGCTGCAATGTCGACTTGCTAAAAATAATTCAACTAGGACTGACGTTTATGAATGAGCAAGGAGAATACCCTCCAGGAACTTCAACTTGGCAATTTAATTTTAAATTTAACTTAACGTAAGTATTCAGTTCCTGTGCTGCTAAACGTATGTTTCTGGCTTATTGAAAATGTATACATACTGTAGCAACTTCATTATCTATCTGATTGTAATACTGGAATACCATAAATGCTCATGTAAGAAAAGCTTTTGTCAGCCAAACGTGCTTTCTTCCCTCATTTCTGTGCAGTCTGTCTTCTTGTTGGTAATTTGGTCAAAAATGTTAAGCAGTTTAAAAAAAAATTGTGGAAGGCATTTTATACTTAGTGCAAGAGCTAGCTCCGTGTTTTCACGTCAAGCATTTTAGAGTGCTTCTGCCTTAGCTTAGTTTAACTCTTACTAGTTGTTACAGAAATCACATATCATTTCTTTACATACTTAAATGAAAAATACCAACACTTCAAGAAAAAAAAAAGTAAAGTTACTGAAGTGACTAAAAAAGTATGTCAAATGTTATATTTCTGAATTATTTTGTCTAAAGTGGTGGTTAAAAAGCAAGCTGACTTTTACTGTATTAGAATAATACCATGGACTTTATTTCAAAATGTGATTTTTATCAGTGATAAAACTTTTTAAGCATAAACCTCACTTTTTCAGGGGGATCAAAAGCTTATCTGGTGCTCCAGTTATATCTTTAGCTGGTGGTGGATGAAGTTACTAGTATCTTGATTTTGTTTTTTCTGAAGTAAACATAATTGGTCTGATAGATTTTCATATGTTGATTATCTACTGAATTGAATATCAGTACAAACACTTCTCACACATTTAAGCCTTGGGGTTTTTGGCAGTTGTGTTACAAGTTGAGAACTGGACAACTTTATATACATGAGTTAAATTCACAGCCTGCAAAGGAGGTTTAGAGAACAGACCTTCATTTTTTTCTGCAGATGAAAAGACTTGCTTTCAAAGTAGTTTGGGTTCTTAGGAGGAAAACTGCTGCTGCCTCTCTTATCTCTGTGGTCTTTTAAACAAGCAGTGGTGTGGATTGTCACACATCAGTTAGATCTGAGCAATGACATGCTCTATTTTGTCTTGTGTGAATTGTCTCCTGAAGGAAAACTAAGCACAGATTTAATGTTTTGGTATCTCTGAACTTACCTGGCCATATGAATGCTGGATGAAAGTTACCCATTTTCTTAACTAGGAGAGTATACTAATCCTACTAATTATGGGAGAAAAAGGAATTAATAACTTCCAAACTGTGATCTATGAAGAAGGGCCTGTGCTATGCTTAATTTATTTTCTGAGCTTCAAATGTCTACTTAATATCAAATAACGAAACCAAAAGTAGTTTTCCATCTATTTGTGCCAGATGCTGCAGAGATAAGACAGCTTAGTAAGGCAACATAGAGGTAATCACCAAATTACCTTGTTACTAGTTGATGGTGGGGTTATAGAAAAATATAAACTTGGTAAGTACTGCATGAGAAATTCATATATCTGGGGTTTTTTTGCATGGATGGACAACTTACTTATTTTTGTCAGTTTCTAAACATCCTTTTGGGAAGTGGCACTGTGCCAAGTGTTCTCCTCCTAAAGCAAAACAGCTGTTTGTTGTTCCTAGAAGGTAATTTTTTTTGTGTGTGTGCGGTTCCAGCCAGGTCTTGTTTTAGTGTGCTTTTAAAGAGCTTAAATATATCTCTAATCATACTATGCACCTGATTAGTACAGAGCAGCAACTAGAATGAAACCCCCTTTTTGTTAAATGGTGCGTTTGTTTTGGATGGGTTCTTTTATGTGCTATGGAGAAAGACAGGTGTTGAGAAGCTGATGCCTCAAAGCTGGAGAACTAAAGAGCAGCTGTGTGGGAGCGAGGAAAAAAGTTGTATCACATCTTGAGGATATATGTCTATGTGCTAAAGAATAATGACTTGCTCTTAGGAATAAGGAATACAGGTCTATGACTGAAACTAATAGTCAAATTTGATATATTGGTTGTCTATGTTTTCTTGTGTTTTTGTTTTGATTGTTTTTTATTAAAATTTGAAACCATACACTGCAGAGACTTTGTGGAGTAGTATGTTGTGGACAGTAGAGTGAATTTCATTCTCTAAGTACTTACATTCTTATTTTTTTTTTTCTTCATTTAACCATTCCATGTTTTTGTAATGATGATACAGATAAAACTTAGGGAGAAAATAAGCTCCAAAACATGAATTTCAGCATGAAATTCTTCAGACATTGCAAAAAAAAAAAAAAAAAAAAAAATTAGTGTTAAAGGGAATAAACACAGAGGTAGGAGGGAGTCAAAAAAAAGGTAGAGGAATTTTTATTTCATCCTCTTAAATTTTACATCCAAAATAGGCTTTTAAGGTTGAAACAAATTGTTTAGAAAGAGTTTAGACAGAAAAAGTTAGCAAAGGTTTTGCTAAATGGAGTAAGTACTGCATTTCCAGTTTTACTGAAAAAAAAGTTTTTATGAATACATGTCTAAACATTTACATAAGCTTAAATCACAAAAAACTTCTGAGAAATATTTTCTACAGAACTAATTCAGTACTGGGATCTGGATTGTATTTCTCGTATTTCTGCAATGTTATGTGTTAGTGCTTCAACTGTTACATTTAATTTGTTGCAATTCAAGTGATTTATACAGTTATTTTACCAAATAAATTCTATAGATGCACTTTCGCCTGTAGGCTTGCAAAAGGGTGTTTATAGATAACTAGAAGAGGAGCAGGAACTAATTTTTTATGAAGATGGGAAGAATGGAGCTGCTGAAAATAGTAAAATGATAATGAAGGTTTAAAAAAAAGTGATAATGAAGGTTTAAAAAAACCCTGAAAAATGGTTGGTTTTGTAATTAACCTAGAAGAAAGTTAAATTGTTCCTAGTCTGTGGAATGAATAGCAAAAAAGAAATGTTACTTACATTGAGGCTTGTAGATTTTGGAAATTTACTTTTCCTCTCTGTTTTTAGAGAAGATATGTATGCTCAGGACTCTATTGAACTGTTGACAACATCTGGTATCCAGTTTAAAAAGCACGAAGAAGAAGGAATTGAGACACAGTACTTTGCAGAACTGCTCATGACATCTGGAGTTGTATTGTGTGAAGGAGTCAAGTGGCTTTCCTTTCATAGGTAAATTCTTCATGTTAAGTATTTGAAGTTTCAACATCTGATGGGTGTTTGAATTCTACAACTTGGATTTCACATCCCCTGAGTTTAAATGCTGTGTATGTAGCCCATATCTTGGTTGGTAAGACTGAGGAAATATTTCTGCTGTAATACCTCTAGCACCATTTTGTATTGGAAGAATAGATGGCACAGGGGGTTGTACTGGTGTTTTTAGCTTTGGTGTTTATGCAGTAACCAGAGAATTGTGAGGCTGAAAAACACGAAGCTGCTAAACCAGTAGGTGGAGCTGTACACGTGCAAGTAATAACAGCAACATTACTAAAAGCAAACTATTCCTGAGCAATCCTTGAGGAAATATTGTCTGTTTCATAGGAGAGAATTATCAGTAAAGAGGTCTATAAAGCGCTCTTAAATTTGTTGTTAATCTCTTGCTAATCCAAGCAGATGAAATTACTCAGCTCAGAAGGAGATGCTTCATCAGCCTTACGCATATATTTTACTGCTTATTCCATCAAAGGAGTCAATCTCTCAAGTAGAAATAGAAATGTGAATGCTAAATCTCTATGAGACTGTCATAATACAAAAGATTTGTTGAGTGTTAATAAGATTTAACACTTTAAAAACATACACAGTAGTTGTTTAGCTAACTGCATGCCAGAATTTTTGCAAGCAACAGTGACTTTAAAGGCTTATTGCTATGTAATGCCCTTGAGTTGGTGTCTTAAATGCTGGCTTCTAAGGAAGTCAGCAAGGTAAAGCGAATGAACAAGACTGTAAGCAAACTAGTCTCAGCTAAAACATTTGTATCTCTCAGGTTGTATTGGTGGGTGGTATGTAAATGATGAAATTAGAATAAAAAATTCTTCATCCATAAGTATTAATAGTTGGAAAAGATAAAGAATGGAATTAGAGAAGTATTTATGCAATAAACAAACTCAAAAATAAGAATTGTTTCAGCAAGGAATGTGTAACAGTAGCAGAAGGGTGCATATAACATTTTTGCAGAAGTCATGGTTTTGATTTGTTTTGTACAAAGAAGTGCTAGGCTGAGTTTCCAAAGCAGAAAGGTTTAAAAGAAAAGACAGTTAAACAAAAAAGGATCCTCTGAGGACAGTTGTCACTTCCATCTTCCACTTAACAGCTGTTTTGACTCACAGTAGGACTCTGAAGTAATCTTACTCTTGATATCTTGCTGTAGAGTAGCGCCCTGGGGAAAAATACTGTAACAAGAATGCCTTAAATTCTGTCAAAATAACTACAAAAGCCAAATTGGAGTTAAGCTTTTTTCAACTTCCTAAGCACAGTATTATGGGCTCTTATGTGTATATTTGTGATTTACACTTGACTACAGTGATATGACTTGGATAGTTCAAGAGAAGGGGAGGCAGGTTATGCGTGTAACTGGTGCCTCAGCAGACGATGCCATGTAGAAGCAGCTTCAGCCTCAAACTGGTGTTTTTCCAATATTGCCTGGTGGCTAAGGGCCCAGTATAAGGTATCCATGAGCAATTTCTATACTAGAGATTCTTTCTATAGCATAATTATATTTAGTGTGTGTAATTCCTGACTAATAGGCTGGTCAAAGTGTAGTGCAAGCCATGTGCAATAATGCCGTTTTTTACTGGTGCAGCTTATGGAGGGTTTTTGAAACGGCTTTCTTAATAGAAGTCCAGTTTCATCTGTGCTAAAATGAGTTTCTGTTGTAGATTTGACTGAAAGTGTCTTTTCTTAAGACAGTTGTTCAGCACATGTTTGTCAGATACTGATTATTAGAGTGTTTAAAGCTTTTGTGCTTTTTTACACCTTGTTGATATTATCTTGAGCTGAAAACCTTGGAGTAGGTGGGTTAAGTTCTGAGGAAACCAAAATTATGCAAAGCTCTAAATGAGCATGGGTAATATAAAATGTACTACAAGGAATAGTGAACAGTTGTTTCTAAATACACTTTTGATTGTGATTATGTTCTATCAGTGGAAACTTACACAGTAAGATGCTCAATTGAAAATTTGTTCCATTTAGGCTCTCCATGCAGTAGTTCTTTGACAACTGATAAAGCTGTGCTTGGTACTTGCTGACTTTCCTATTGCCTCTGTTACCCTAAAGTGCTTAAAGTACTACTAACTCTTAAATTTGAGTCCCATAGTAAGTGGGAGAAGGGAATTACTCCTTTCTCAGAGTAAGAAGATATGGTTTGGTTTTAATTTTCTAGTCTTTGATTTCCTTGAACTTGTATGCAGTTCATTTGCAAGCTCTTTGCTTCTTAAATAGTTCTCTTAGTGTGCTTTTTATCTCTGCATTTGATGTAGCTGCCTTGGCATCCTGACATGTTGGCAAATCTCGAGATATGCAGTTCTGTCAGATACGAGTGAAGAAATATTTGCACTGTCACCAATTCTTGTATATTGCAACTTCATAGATGACTTCCATCAAATCTTGTGTGTGTGCATGTTAAAATGTATTTGAATTAATGAGAGAGAAAGGGGAAGCCCTGAATTTGTGATTTTTTTATCACAGGCAAAAGAGCTGTGAGTACTTGACAGTCTAGCCAGTTAGGAAGGAACAGCTCAGATGCTGATTTTGTGCCTGCTCTGCTGAAGTTTTGAGTGTCCACTTGTGTGCTACCTCCTTTGTCTACCTTTGGCGGGTCTGTGAAAACATGCTTTTTGGAAAACAAAAATCAGATGTTTTTGGGATACTGCAAAGTTCCAACCTAATGTGTTTCAATAACCATTTGTGTCTAACTGATTTCAGTAAAATTTAATCTGTTGGCTCATTTCTTTTAGCATCATAAAATGAACTAAAGCTTTCTCAGCTCTTGCACGTTCTGATTTATTTCAGAGGCTTGGTGTTTGTTAATTGGCTATCTGAATTCTATCTTAATAGTAAGGGGAAGAAATAGAGGCATGTTTGATGTCTACTCTTGTCTTTTTGCCTAGAGGTGTCCATATTCAGTGAATAAACAAAACAAATGTCTGTAAGAGTGAGTGCTTGTGTTGAATAGCTCCACAGATTGTGGCTTGCTGTGCTAAGCAATTTCAGGTGATTATATTAGAAATGGTGCAAGGTTTTTCAGGCAAGGAAGTCTGTGTGCTTCAGGGTGTAAACCAACCACTAATCACTGTTAGAGGATTAGAAGAAAACTTCTTTAATGAGCAGGTAATTACATAATTGCTCACTGTGGACTTTCTTAGCCTTCTCTTAGCATTCAGCAGTGGCCACTCAAATTTTTAGTATATCTATCCTAGTCTTAAATTGGAGTGGCAGGTTTTATGTCTGCAAGCTTGGATCTGCTACAATTTCCAAGTTTAAAAAAATATGTAATTGTCCATCAAAATTGCTATTTTTAATTGCCTGCTCTCTCTCAATATAAATCGTAAAGGAATGTTGACTTTTCTTTAAGTACTTCTTTAAAGAAATTAGAAATGTTTGAGGGCATCTATTTTCTATTATTTTGTATTAATACACTTTTTTTTTTTGAAGACGGGTCAAAAAATTTTTCGAAGAGGAGTAGCACAAATACGGGTTTTTTCACTTTAATATGACTGGTTATTTGAGCCTTGAGGATGATCAATATCAGGAATTCATTGTGTTAATAAACTGCAGACTCTGAAGGAGTAAGTCTCCATAGTCCTGAGCAGTGTTTCTTGCATCTTTTTGGACAGCCTTTTTTGTTAATGTGGCTTTTTCTTTTCTTCTTCTGTAGAGGGCTTTATGCTGATATGGGTTTTCCCACCACTTCCCTCCCTCTTCAAATGATCTAATAAAATTAGACTTCCAAGCTACTGTTTTGCCAAGTTTACTACAGTTTTTGCTTTGTAAGAGTCAACTGAAATCCTTCTTTATCTTTGGCTCTTTTGCTCCCTGGCCAGTGGCTGTTGCTGTGGAGATTGGAGGGTGGCCAGCACAGCTTCAAAGTGCCAGATGCAGTGCAGGATTTGTTCAACCTAAAATTTCTGCTTAGAGCACTAGAAACTCCCATGGGAGAGCTGCAATAGTCTATAGGTATTGTATATCTTGTATTAATGGACTTGTAGCAAACAATCCATTTAGCCCCAGTATGTTGAAGATTTTTCTACTCTCTGTCTAGAAACTCATAGTATAAAGATGTCAGAGGTAATCTTATTGTATAAAAATGGTTCAAAAAGTAAACTTACACATTGAATGTGCAAGCTGAAGCTTGCACAAGCTGGTGAGCGTACATCAGAAGTCACTGCTTTTTGTGGATCCTAAATATCTGCAGGATCAGTGGTATAGTGCTCTTAACTGATTTGTCTTTTCTATTGCTTATCTCACAGTTAGAGATCCTGGCCAGTATTTACCAAATTGAAAAATTCTTGGTTTTGAGTATGACGCTTGTATAATCAAGAATGAACACAAAGTCTTAAACTGGAAATTTGGAGTCTATGGTGGCCACTTGCTCACTGGAATCATCCCTCAGCTCTATGCTAAGGTTCCTTAAATAGCAGAACTGATAAAGCCTTCAGTAGAGGCAGCCCTGTTATATGTTTTCATCTTCTTTGTTAGTTCAGGCACATTTTAAATTGTATGTCAGTAAAATATAGGAACTGATCTGGTTCAATGCAAAATTAATAGCATGGAAGAGAAAGTATCACTCCTCCATTTGGTTTCGTGCATTAGCAGTCCTGCAAGTACAAGGGATCAGAGCAGGTGAGTTTCATGGTCAGATCATGAATAATCTGGTTTGTAATCACTGCCCTCCTAAGAAAAAGCATAACTTGTCATCACTGTTTTTTGTTATGGAGTTCAGGCTTGCTTTAATACCTGGTATCTGTCTTTCCTGTACTTCAACCTCTTGTTTCCTCTCATAACTATTTGTAAAAGTATGTGGTTTCCCTATTTACTGCCATGCCTCATTCCTATGTCCCCTTTATTCAGTCAAGCTATGGAGGAGGAAGCCTTCCTAAACTCTTCTCTCTACCATGTGCACACTATAATACCACTGTTTCTTCTAACAAATGAGCACTGCTCAGTTACCTTCCTGCCTCCTGCAGACTTGCATATACACACAAAAATTTTTCCACCTTACTCTGTCATTGCCTCCAGAAAGAGTAATAGCCTACAAGCTATTAAACTTTGTAGTTGTCTGTGTGCTGATTTAATTGGAAAAGTTAAAAGACAATTCCTCTTCTTTGTTATTGAGGGTTAGACTTGCCTCCAGGCATAAACATGCATTGGCTCTGGAAGCTCATTAATCTTTTGGATTTCAAGAGTTCCAGAAGTGTTTGTCTGTCTCAATTTGTAGTGAGAAACTCCAGTCTGTGTGAAAGAAACGTGCTTAGGAGTCTTTCTGGTGGAAGTCCTTGTTATCAGATGAAGACCCAGCAGCCCTACCTTATTTTGGGGTTTGGAGAAACTCCTGTAGGCAGATCTTTTTGCATCTTGGCCTCTTTCAGACTAAATTGTTTTCTCTGGAATCTGCAATGGGGCTGTTCATATTGAAGTTTAGGGGTTTTTTCATAGAAGTTGTTCTTAATTGCATTGAATTTAAGAAGAATATCCTGTCAATGGGCAGTGAAGTCTTGAAGGTTGTTGTTTTTCCTGTCAGAGTGCAGTGAAATCTTGAAGTGAGGAGGATACTTCTAAGTCACTTACTTACATTGTTTTTGTTATTAATTTGCAGTGGATATGACTTTGGCTATCTAATCAAGATCCTGACAAACTCCAATTTACCTGAGGAAGAGCTGGACTTCTTTGAGATACTGCGATTGTTTTTCCCTGTCATCTATGATGTAAAATATCTTATGAAGAGTTGCAAAAATCTGAAGGTAAGTAATCTGCTAATGGTTTGGAACAAATTTTGTCTTTGGAGACAGAATACTTAAAAACACTTTCTCTATTTTTGTCTGCTTTTGCTTTTATGGTGCATATTAAGCATTGTTTTCTCAAGCTTTATATATTTAATATTAAAGGTATTGTTAGAAGCCAACAAGAGCATGAATAAATTTTTGTAACTGCTTGCCAGTTAAAAATACCATGTTGAAACTGTATTTACAATACTTTGTTGATAGATGATAAACCCATGTTTGGAATTAATTCTTCCACTTTCTTAGCCATAAGAATTGATGGGTCTTATATACTCTTATTTCCTCGTTGTGCAGTCCACTAAAGAACTGCAGTCATCTAGGCTGAGGTAATTTCAAGAAGATGATGTGGAAGTGTCTTGGGAAGAGAAATGAAATGAAGAATGTTTCAGGTGGCCCAATAAGCAAAGATAAACATCAACATATGTTAAGGGACAACATGTGACTTCTAGGAAAAAAAATGAACTAGAAACTAATCTCTCATGTCAGGCCAGCAGGACTCATTGGCTTACTCTATCAGGCATAAAATTTGGATACCTTATTGGACTGGAGAATGAGTGGTTACTGGAGCTAAGTGTGTGAAGGGGAAGACAGCAAGTGAAAGAAAGACACTAAAGGCATTGTTAACAGCTTTACCTGCCAAAGAGCTGTTCAGTGTGGACTGCTGCTGGAGTGAGCTGCATCACTCATCTGAGGCAATTGATGATTTGTTGCTTTTATGGAAAGTAATTTAATTCTCTAGGATTTCTTAATGAAAACCTGCAGTAAGAAGAGAACACATCAAATCCTAACTGAGGAATGGCTTGCTAGTTCATTGTGCTGAACTACTGTTCTATGTGCTGTTTATAGTCTTGTTTCTTTCTGAGATGAACTAGCAGAGTGTGTCACCTTGAGTAGTAGCCTAGTTTTTTGGAAAGTAAATTGTGTGAATCCTTTGTTAATCAAATTAATGTTGAAAATGTAGATCACCCTTCCAGTTAGTTAGAAAAGTATACTTATCTGTGTTCATATACAGTTGTTACTGATATAACCATCTGGGCAAATGGCTGTGTATTAGGGAACAGCTTAGAAACACTTCTCCAAAGAGGCCAGGAGTAAAAATTAAATGCTCCCAAATTTCAGGAGTCTTAAATTAGGGGTGGGGGGAAACCTGCCCTAAAAAGTCCTCACTTTCGCACTCCCAGTGAAGCAAAGTAGAGCATCTGGTGCCTATCTGGTGACACACTTTGCAAGAACAGAATGTATATTCCAAATTTAGTGACATAGAAAAGGTGACAAATTGATGTTCCATGTCACCATTCAGAGGTGACATTCCCAGTGGGCTTGGGAAAGAGGGTATTGTAGTTTCTGGCATAATTAAGGCATGGTTGTGTGTAACCTGCATTGTTTAGAGACATCAAGATTTTTTTGGAAGACAAGAAAAACCTTCACAGGTTTTATTTTGGCAAACCATAAGAACAAGGGTGATTTTTTTTTATTTTAGAGCTGAATATGTAGGTCAGCTTTCCTGCAGTAAATTTTGATCTGCTCACCAAATCTGCAGACTGATAGTGACAGCAGGGGAAGGGAAATGGACTATCTTACCCCACCAGATTTACCAGAGATGAAATGATGGTGGACATGAACTGTAATGAGAGAAGCTGCCTGAAACAAATTACTGAACATTTAGTGTTGTAACTCTAAAAACGCATGTGCTGTCTCCTAATGTGTGTCACCTTTGATCTTTATTAAATTGCAGTGAATTGAACAGCTGTGCAGTTGTCTTTTATTGACTTGTCTAAGTTATTTTTTTGTATGATAGTCACTGATCTACTGTAGGTCCCACACTCTCTGCCCCCACACACTCAAAAAATATTCTTGGCATTGGAAAGAGAAATAGGCTTCCAAACTGGAGATCTGTTTGATGCTTTTTTTGTGGAATCAAGTACTCTGTGAATTTACAGTCTGTTATTATGACTTTACTAGCATGCAGATTGAGCGTTGACTTGAGATATTAATGTATTATAGGTTAAACTCTTGCTTACAGTCAAAAAGGCTTTTTATGTAGACAGTTACAAACCTTTTGATAGTAGTGGTAATCCTAAGTAATTTAGATTAGTAGACCTTGTTGGAAGCTTGTTTTTAATTCAGGGTTTTGTAAAGAACAGTAAGATCTGTGACTGCGTCGTGAAATGAGAGTTTGATGTAGATTTGCTGTTGACCGTAGGGGTGTGATTATGTAAATTATTCTATGGCCTTTTTCTTGGGAGGTTGATACTCTGAAAATTTGGCAAGAATTTGTCCTTTGCAAGAGTGAAGCATACCTATCTGGAGTGCAAAATTCTTACCTGAAAGAGAATCTCAGTAGCCTAATATTTTTCTGTTCTGGTTCCATTCAGGACAGGGTGGATTTTTGCCCCCAGGATGGGGCATGGCTAGGACATGGAGGTTATTCTGTGACACCTCACATAATTTTCTGGGCATGGGGAAAGGGCTTGCTTCCAGGTTGGGGTAGTGTGGTAGAGGGAGCAATCAGGTGTTTCTGTTGGCAAGCAATGTTTCTCTTCTTGCACACTTTATCATTAATATTGTTGCTGTTTCTGTTTGATTTCTTATCTCACTGCTGTTTTCCAGTAAATAGCTCATATCTCAAACTGTGGTCTTCACTTTTTGTACCTCCAATTCTCCTCTCCAGTCTGCCACAGGAAAGGGGAGGGGGACGGGTTGAGTGAGTGAGTGTAGTTTGGAGGATTTTAGTGGAAACACTAACTTGGAGAATACAATTCCTAAACCATGATAGCCTTATTTGGCACCCATTGTGGGGCATGAAGGATTGAGATCTAATCAGAGTGGATTGGAAACAAATTTCATCTAAGCATTTGTCCTATTAGATTCAGAGCCAATGGTCATAATGTTGCTTTGTCTATTGTGTGAGTCTATACCTAAGCCTGTATGTGTTTCTATAGATGTACTATGTGCCCATGAGGATGCTCTTTTTCAGATTCAGATTGCTTTGTTGGTGTATGTTGATTGTATGAACTGGGGTCATATTTATGACATGATAGCATCAAGGGCAATGAGGATCATTTGGGATCTTCGGTGTATTCAGTGCTACTCTCCTACCCTTACCTTGGGTGCTACCTCTGGGAGTCCATTCCTAATCATACCCAGTCAGTGGTGCGAACAGGGGAGGATAGCTTTGCCCAGCTTTTCACTACCTTTTTCTCCATCAGGCCTGTTAGAATAGCTTTTGAGAATTTTAAATTTCTTTTTGATGTTAAGGAAAACATGTTCTTGCTCCTATGTTGGCTTTGTCTCAGTGTGGTCTACACCATGTTTTGAGTCAGTATGGTCAACGCTGTGTCTAGAATCAGGACAGAGAATTCTAGGAATGTTAATCAGAGATCTGTCTGAGGGAGGACAGTCATGAGTAGCATGGAATGTGGGATAAAGTGGGCCATTTTTGGGGGAAATTCTCTCCTCCAATGTTTTGAGATTATCACTACAGGACCTTGATAAAGTGACAGAATATTTGCAAGAAGAATGCTGGCAACTCCATAAAGAATCAACTTACTGAAGTGTGCCGGGCCCTGGCTACTCTTTACTAGACACAGTCCAGTGCAAGATAGAACCCTTAGGGGAAGAGGAAGAAAGCAGATCAACAGGTGCTGTGATCACTCAAACTACAGCCAAACTGGAAGAATAACTCATGCCAGTAACAGTCACACCTACACAGAAGAAGAAATCCAGGTCCAAATCAGTTTGTATAGAGAGGGATAAAGAGGAAGTAGAACTCTCACAAAAGGAGGAAGAGACAGGACCAGAGATAATCACTCAATTCCTATCCCTGGGTAAGCTAAGTGAAAAGATTCCAGCCACCAGTCATGAAAGTGCCAGATGAGCTGGCTGCTCTGATGCTGAAATATCACGGCCCACAATATGAAACTAGATGGTAGTGAAACCAAGCAACTGGCATCCTGGTGGGGATTTGGGAAGAGGACAGAAACTCTCAGCCTCTGGAGGTGATTTGTGTCAAGTGTGAGAGAAGGGTATTCTCTCATGGATGATCTAGTGGTGTGCCCAATCAGATGGAACGCCATGGAAAAAGATACCTGAGAGAATTAGTTGTGCTGGAGGTGATACGTAAGGATTCAAATAACAGGAAGTCTCCTTTAGAAACAGATATGGTCCACTGTACACAATCCATGTGGCAGACGTTTGTACAGAGCACACCATTGTCATCACCAACTCCTTGGCATTGATGTCAATGAAGGAAGGAAAAAACCAGTTCTTCAGGTGAGAGATTCCAGTAATAGGAAGATCATCTCTTTTCCTCCTTACCAACCTCCTTGGTGTGGAAAGACTGTCCAAGACTGCAGATTCAAAAGACTCAAGAAAACTGGAGAGATGTCCCGTGCCCCACCAGTACGGACCAGAGTCTTCGCTATTGAGATAAACAGAGGCTCTGTGTATCATTGACGTAGATTACCGCAGGACCCAAAAGGGCATCGTTGGGCTTTTGGGATAGCTACAGTGGAGACAGAGGAAATTAGCTGAATAACTTGCCTCGTTTCTCAGAGGACCCTTCTGCTTTGGGACTGCTCAGGGTCAAAGAACAGCAGGTACCAATCTCTACCACAGCAATGCACTATCAACAAAACTGTATTGACCAGGTACTCCATGACCTCCATCCATGAGATGATTCATGAACTGGAGACTCAGGGAGTGGTCAGCAAGACATGCTCACCCTTTAAAAATCCTATATGGCCTGTTGACAGTGGACTGTCATGGCCTGAATGAAGTCACACCACCACTATGTGTCACTATACCAGATATGGTAGAACTTCAGTATGAACTGGAGTCCAAGGCAGAAAGTGGTACCACCACTGATACTGCTAATGCATTTTTTTTCCCATTCCTTTGCCAGCAGAGTGCAGGCCACAGTTTGCCTTCACCTGGAGGAACATCCAGTACACCTGGGACTGATTGCCCCAAGAGTGGGAACAAAGCCCTCATCATTTGCCGTGGACTGATCCAGACTGCAGTAGAAAAGGGCGTGGCTCCAGAAGACTTGCAGTACATAGATGGCATCGTTGTATGGGGGAACATGGCAGAGGAGGTTTTTGAGAAAGGGAAGAGAATAATCCAGATTGACCTGAGGGCTGGTTTTGCCATAAAGCAAAGTCAGGTCAAGGAATCTACCCAGGATATTCAGATTTTCAGGAGGAAAATGGCAAGATGGATTTTGTTAGATTCCAGTTGATGTGGTCAACAACATAGCAGCTAGATCCCCACCAACCAGCAAGAAAGGAACACAGGCTTTCCTAGGTGCTGTGGGTTTTTGGAGGATGCGCATCTCAGATTACAATCAAATTATAAGTCCTCTACACCAAGTGACCCAGGAAAAGAATGTTTTCAAGTGGGGTTCTGAACAACAACAAGCTTTTGAACAAATCAAATGGGAGATTGTTCATCCAGTAGCCCTTGGGCCAGTCTGGTGGCCAGGTGTGAAGTGTGTGCTCTTCGTGGCTGCTAGGGAGAATGGCCTTCCTGTAGCCTCTGTCAGAAGAGACCTGTAGAGACTTGAGGTTGACCTCTGGGTTCTGGAGCTGGGGGTGCAAAGGATCTGAGGCCTGCTTTGTCCCAGTTGAAGAGAAGATCCTGGTATTTTTAGAGGGGTTTGAGCTGCTGCAGAAGTGATTGGCACCCAAGCACGGATCCTTTTGGCACCCCAACTACCAGTGCTGGTCTGGGTGTTTGAAGGAAAATCCCTTCCACACATCATGCCCCTGATGTCATGTGGAGTAAGTGGACTGTGCTGATTTCAAAAATAGCCTCATAAACCTGGGCCAGAGAGCACGGTATGAAGTGGGTGTATCATATTCCCTATCATGCACCAGCCTCTGGGAAAATTAGATGGTACAATGGACTGTTAAAAACATGGAAAGGAATTGGTGGTGGAACTTTCTAACAGTGGGTTCTCCATTAAGCAGAGGCCATCTGCTTAGTTAACACCTGAGGTTCTACCAATAGAGCTGGCCTTGCCCAATCAAAACCTTCACTTACCACAGAAGGGGATAAATCGCAGTTGTGCACATGAGCAACATGTTAGGGAAGACAGTTTGGATTAGTCCTGCCTCAAGCAAAGGCTAACCCATCTGTGAGATTGTTTTTACTCAAGAGCCTGGGTACACATTCCCCACAGAGGGGTAGGGAAATATGATGATGTGTACTTCAAGGGGATTTGATTTTTGGGTAAGAACAGTTTGTAATGTTGGATTGTATAATACTGGTTGCTGAATGCCAGTGCCTCTGGATGCCATAACTGCTGTGGCCAACGAGTATGGAGTGGTCCACATATGCCACTTGTGATCTCCTGATGCAGCCTGCAACGAGCTGACAGCACACCAGCCTTCCTTCCCTGGAAGACATCTAGGATAAATAAAACCCACAGTAATGGACTAAATTAACAGACATCTCAGAGGGAAGGCTATTGATTGTAGAATTTATACCTGTACTTGTGTGTGTGAATAATGTATATTGTTGGATGTTACAAGATTTGGATGTGACATGGATAGTATAGAATAAGAACTGGATAATGTCCTGGTTCCAGCCAGAACAGAGTGAATTTTTGCAGTAGCCAGGATGAGTTCTGGAGTTGATTAACATGGAGGTTATTCTGTGACACCTCACATAATTTTCTGGGCATGGGGGAAGGGCTCATTTCTGGGTCAGGGCAGTGTGGTGGAGGCAGTGATCAGGTATTGGTAGGTATTTTTCTGCTGCTCAAGACAACCTAGTACTGCTGTTGCTAGTTTTAGTCTTTCTTGTTAGTTTGTAGGTGTTATTTGGGAATGTTATTATTGAAGCTTTCATCTTTTTAAACAAAAACCAGGACCCAAACATGTTGCCATAAGATTCACAGGAATTTTCATAATGTTTGATCTGATTTTCAGCTGGGACTCCTTTGTAGCTCTCTGAGTTTTAATTTTGACTGTTATGCTTTTGCCTCTTATTGCTTCACTTCCTGTATGTGAAACAGGTTAAGAGTGCATGGGAAGGTGAACTCTAGCATTCTTTATTTAAAAGCCTTGTTTCTGTGCAACATTTTTGCCTTTCAATGCTTATGGCAGCACTAAAGGTTCTGTCTTTTTTTTTTTTTCTTTTTAATCTTTCTAGATCTTTAGGAATGTGCATGTGCCTTAGTCTTGCCAGTAGCTTTATAGCTTACTGAATTAAAAAAAGTCTTTGCACAATCATGTGCTCGCAGCATTAAAAGATTGCAGTTACAGTATTACAAGTTTGTCCTTCAGCTGATCAGTGTTTTCTGTGTAAAACCAAACCAAATTTTGACAGCTTTGCTCTCACACATAGAAGCTATTACTGTTTTGGAGAGGACACTGAAATGATGTTTTAGTCACTTTGCAGTTAAGGGGATAATTTTTCACATAAGCTTATTGAAAAGAAAATTTCCTTCAAAACTGGAGAAGTTTTAGAGAAGAGAGATTTGCAGCTTTTGTGTGTTCTCTACAGCCTTGTAGTCTGTCCTTTTAAACCATTGTATCAACAGTAATTTTAAAGGAATTGTTAAATAATGACATCTGGTTAGTGGAGAAGCTGGAACATAAGGAGTACTAGTTTTGTTGGTTGCAGATAGTACTTCATTTAGTCAATACTGACAGAGAATATTAATACTGTTTGATATGGAAACTTTGATTCTTCTGTTATGCATTTATCTAGTATAATGACTGTTTCAGCTACTGTGCAGATACTAAAATATGCCTGAGGTTGTATGGCCTGTGTAACAGATTTTCCCAAATATAACTGCTCCATGTTCTAATTTAACTTTTCAGCATTTAACAAAAACGTTTTATTTTCCAGGGTGGGTTACAAGAAGTGGCTGAGCAGCTAGAGCTGGAAAGGATAGGACCACAGCATCAGGCAGGATCCGATTCTTTACTCACAGGAATGGCCTTTTTCAAAATGAGAGAAGTAGGTGGACATACTGCTTTTATTTTCATGATAGTAATGTGTTGTGATAGTCATATGGAATTGCTGATGCTCATAAGTCTCTGGATTTAAGGAGGTCTCTGAACGGCTTCAGGGTTCAATTCAATCCATTCTTGACAAAAATGAGACTACCTGTATTTTTCCCCGAGTAAGTGTGAACCAGCCTTACTGACTCCTTGCTTTGCTGCTGTGAGTGAATATTTTTTCCCAATTCCAGCCTAGGCCTGACTTCTGGATTTTTTGTGAAGTTTTGTTTTGGGGTGGTGGTTTTTCCTCACCTCTTCTGCAGGGTGCCTTTTTTTAGGCGACTGCTGCAGTGATTTATGAACTGCTGAAGCCAGATTCCTTTTTGGGTGACTGTACTCAAGTCAAATTTTTTTTTTTAGTGCTTTTGCTCAGTGTAATATCCAGCTGGTGTGTACTGCTGCTTGTAGCAGGCTGAGAGGTGGGGAAGGAGTATTGATGAACCACTTCTAGCTAAACTTTCAGGCTAGAGCTATATTAAATGACTTCCAGGCTGCTTTGGAGAATTTTCATGCATTTCTTTTTCCTTGCTGTGAAGCTCAGTTTAACTAAGGTCCTAAAGGTCAGTTAATTCAAGGTTTACAGCGAGGACAGTCAGGTCTTACAGGCTTCACATTTCCTTGTTACTTGTCTGCATACAACAGGAAAATATTAGGATATTTTGCATTAGTAGAACAATCAAATGTCAAACAAGCCTCTTCTGGAAAGCAGTTGCACTGAACAAATTCCAGTGCATCAGATCATGGCATTCTTCCAGCAATTCAGTATCATTTACCATGTCAAAACAGATGGCAATATCAAACCTCATCATTTAATCATGTTAAGTACTATATGCTGAAGTCTACCTTCTGGAACCCAACCTTCTATATGAAGGAGACAATGACCACGAGATTGTGACAAATATTAGTGACACAGCTACTGAATAATAAAGAATGATGGTTTAAGCTGGTTTGCTCATCCTAGCACTCTGTTCTGCTTCTGCTAGAGCTGTTGCAGTTGTCAAGCAGGTCATGGGCTAGAGATGCAATAAAAAGCATTAAATTTCTGGTATGATCCAAGGCCAGTGTAGCTACCTGCTGTCTGCCCAGTATTGTGAAACTTCACTCTTGAATTTGAAGATCCAAAGCAAACAAAGGGAAGCATATAATAATCATGCTTAAGATACGGCCTTTCAAGTTAGCTTTCTAGAGTAAAGGTCCAAACCCATGATAGTTTCTTTAATGAGATGCAGTCTGTGTTAGATGGCAAACTAGCTGGTTGAATTTATTTACTAAAAGCTTTTACCAGAAGTAGAAATCTCTGAGAGCTTTTTAGTGTGACACAGTTGCTTAATTAAGCCAACAGACAGGGACTGATAATGAATTTTTCCCCCAGTACTTAAATACTCTTTGCAAATACAGCATTTCTGAATAAAAAGACAGTAGTAAGCAGAGAGAAGTATATTTAATGTAGATTTTTAAAGCTTTTCAGCAGAGTTCAGTGTTTAAAAATGTATTTCTGAGTAAAAAGAATTCACTTTGTAGTGCTTTTTGAGGCACAGAATTTTGTTAGTAATTGCTGTGAAGGAGATGCAACTTGCCTCCTGGGTCTTGGAGTGCCAGCCAAAAAAGTTACTGATCCTTCTCTTTCCATCAAGAATACTTAAATAACAATACTACAATAGTAGAATTGTTATTTTGGGCTTTTCCTACCTGTTTTATTTCATTAAGAACTTCTGGGGGCTGCAAAACTTTTAATTAAAGTCTCTGATTCCTACAGTACAGAATTTTCAGTCCTGACTGTGCTGCTAAAAGCAGAGCTTGAAGGGAGAAGTTTTGACCTGTGTGATATATACAGGTCTCCATGTTTAGATTGTGTATTGCATCCATTCTGTTCCTGCATTTTTCTGCCTGTCTTAGATTTCTGGTATTGATGATGACTCAGAATGTGAACCACTGGGGTGTCCAGGATTGCTGTGAAGGTTTTAGGGTGAAAAATGTTTGTGGATGTGTTTCTTCTTATTTTTGCAAGATAATTTGTGATTTTCTGCTTGAAAACCCATTTGAAAGGCAGAGTATCAGAATATCATGGGTTTTGTTTTGTCTTACACTGAAAGGTTCCATTTGTAATTTAGACTTGTAATATGTAAATGCAGTCTTGGTACAAAATTTTGCTGTTCCTCATTAAATGAAGTCTCACTCTGTGAGGAGCTGAAAATACATCTTTCTGCATTTCTCTAAACTCTGGTTTTGTGCTCATCTTCCCCACCCTCAAACCTATATAATATAAATCAGGACATTTCTATTCCATAAAGACAGAGTATGGTGAAAACAACACACTGAGGGGAGGTAAGGGAACGGGCACTGATGATGGATGCTAAGCATATGCCTGTTGTAAGAGGCACCACAGAAATCAGATTGAAAAAAATCTTTGTTGCTCTTGCAGATATGTGAGTGATGACTAATAGTACAAAATTGTGAAAACATTGCATTTGGCCATTTAATTGGGAGAGGTGCACAGGAAGACTGATTGTATTTCTTGACAGATTTAAATAATTGTGTCATATAGCACATTGTGATAATGTATTGAGATTAAGTGTCTTATTATACTAATTATACCATCTTTTGCACCCTGGGATTTGATAATTTATTTAAAAAGAAAGTAATTTTAAAGCCTTTCTACAGTTCTCTTAAAACAGAACCTTTTCTTTTGCAGTAATTCATGTCTCTTCACTTTTTAGATGTTCTTTGAAGATCACATTGACGATGCCAAATATTGTGGCCACTTATATGGTCTTGGTTCGGGGTCATCTTATGTACAGAATGGCACAGGAAATGCTTATGAAGAAGAAGCCAACAAACAGTCATGACATGAAATGAAAGGCCGTCTTTTTGACCTCCACATGCTTGTATATAGGTTTTATCTCTGGTTGAACCCCTTGGACAATTAAGGCTTTTTTCCCCCCTTTCTCAGCACACTTTCTTTTCTGCCTTTCTATGTACTAAACTTGACTGTTCCTATCACAGATTTTGATCTTAATATTGATACGTAAAATTTTCTGGGTTACATTTTGGCCTCTTAAGCCCATTTGTAAAGAAGCATGTATAGGATCAGTGTGGCAGAGAGAAGGGGAAAGTTGAATCATAACGAATATTCTGGTAAACTTGCCTACATCGTTCTTCCAGGTTTTTGTCTTTCCCCTCCCTTCTCTAAATTAATTGGCTCTGATTATAACTAACTTCCCCCTTCAAGTCTGTTCTTTCCAGTATGCAGGCATTTTAGCTATTCAAGATTGTGGACCATCAGATTTGCACTTTAGAGAGCGACTCTGACTCAGATCCTCTGTTTTATTTGAAGTTTGTTTTGGTTTTTTCTTTTGCCCTCAGCTAGAAAACAATCATCTGCCAAGTTCAGCAGCTTCAAGCTGTATTTTCTTGGTATCTCAACCCACACAACGGGACTTATTTGCTGCATAATCTCTGTTTGTTCAAGCAAAACAAACTACTGAAATCATAGTAATTGCTCTTACTTTACTAGTGTTTGGTCATCTTCCAACACATCCTGCACATGTCAACTTCTGGTTGGCCTGCTGCTTTAAAACTGCTCTGTGATGGGGGAAAGAGGCTTGAAAAAACAGCTTTACACCCTTCAGGAGAAGAACAGCTATGACTTTAGCCTTTTTGCCATTAAGCTGAGAGTTGAAGGATAATGGAAAAGTAGGAGTCTTGTAATGGCATATTTCCCTTGATTAACCTCGTGGCTTTTATCCTAGTAATGTACATCTCAGATATTTTTTATGAAGTCATATTTATTATGTACTTGATTTCATGATTTTTGTAAGTCAGTTTATTTGAAGATGAACCCCAAAGATTTGAAAAACACTATTTAATTGAATTATTGAATTAGAAGGACAATTAAATCATGCCTTTTTGTAGTTGTTACAAAGACAGATGTTACAGATATTTGTTGTAAGACAACAAAATATAAATAACTTCCAGCTAATAAAGTTACCTGAGGAGTGTAATGCTAGTTTATTTTTGAGTATATCTTACAATATATTTTAGATATATTGTTTTCAAGGACCCTAAAGTATGTTCTTAACTCTGCATAGCATGTATACAGAGCAGTTGTGCAGGAAGGATTTTTGGTATTGAATAGCTAAATACTAGCCTGGAATGATGGGATGCGTGACATTGTGTGTCTGTGCGTGTGCGCGCGTGCGTGTGTTTGACACGGAAATCAATGGCAGAAAAATCTCCAGATGTTCACCAAGTACTCTGTTTTATCTTGTACTTAAAAGCAAAAAATCAAACACCTTTTTCGCATTGAATTATGATGATGTAACTGGGCGGTCCTTTTTAAAAATAATTTGCATAACAGAGGGTATTTGTTTTTAAAGCTTTTGTAAATAAAGGCCTAAGAAATGTTTTCTTACATAACAACAGACTGGTGGTTTTGTTGCAAAATTTTTCCTGGAATGTGATTATTTAGTCAGTTCAGCTCTGTTTTGTTAGGCATCATAGTTCTTTTCTACATGCTGACATAGAGGAATCTAACTCATGGCTCCCTGACTGATTTCACATTCAGAGCAGAATTGTGTTCATGGGTTTCCACTCATTTAATTACTACTGTCCTGAGTTGGAAGAGGGGTGATTGCAATTTACTTCTGAGGCATCCTAATCCCATTAGTGCTTTTATACCATTATACATTAGATGATGGTGACTTGTTTTAACTTTAGTTGTCTTTGGCTTTAAGATCATGATAGTGAAAGCAGGATGAATTCTTACTGTGGCCTCCAGGGTTTGCATAGACATGGAATGAAGAGCCCCTGAAGTTTGATGCATTTGCTTTAAAGTAGTAGCTTTGCCTAAAGCATATGGATACAGCTATCTGGTTAACTTGAGCAGAATGACTCTTCGAAGGACTTTAATGGGTTTTTGTTTTGAAGTAGGTTTTTAATTGAGGATCAAAAGAAGTTTTTAGAGCCTTCTGAATGTGTGCCTACAGTAGAAGTTCTAATGCCGATGGGGATTTGCTTTTGAAGTAACTGCTGAGCATCCCAAATGCTGTGCTGTGCTTTTCTTTGCTTCCTGTCACAGAATCATGAAATGGTTGAAAGGAACCTTAAAGATAATCTAGTTCCAACCCCCCTGCCATGGAGAGGGCCACCTTCCACTAGACCAGTATTTGACTTCAAAGAATTCTACTCCTGACTTTTTTTTTCAGTAACAAAAGCATTTCTCAAAAGCCACTGGTCAGCATGAAACAGATTATGCTTTATTCAGTGAGAGAGCGCTTGGTCTGATCACTGTCTGTTGAGAGTTGATTGCAGCTGGGGAGACATCTGTGCATCATTCATTTCCTTGGCAAAATTAGATTTAGTTTCCATTAAGGAGTGATTTAAATTGTGAATTGTAGAGATTATGAAAAAAGTAATTTCTTATATGTAGGACCATTACGTGTAAACTTCAGAGCCTAAAATCTGTTTCCAAAGTGGCCAGTTTTAATTGCTTTTGCGAAAATTAATGTGCGGGCACAGTTCCAGCTGTCTAGACATGCACCTTTTCGTTCAGAGACAAAAATTCTCTTTCTAGGCCTCTGCTTTTCCCAATCCATTTAAAATACACTGTTGTTGAGTAGGTTTGTCAGAAGAAATGCAATATCAAAACCTGTTATATTTGATCTTTCTATTTTTAATCCACTTGTATTTTTGGCTTCTGGAGTCAGATGAGTGTTCCAGGAACCTTATGTTCTCTGCCACTAATTTCTTTTAATATATATAATTTTTATTTTAAGCGTTTAGTTCCTTTGCTCATTGAAACTAGGCAAGAAGCATCCTTGAAGTGGAGGAAAATAGGTCTGGAGCACAGAGTATTTAAGGCTTTTTCCCACATGAATTTGCTGATGACCTATAAACTCCTGACATCCAAGAAATTTCTCTTACCTTATCTGACTGGTAACTCCATGTTCAAGAATGCTTCATTCCCTTACTCTGAAAATCCAAGAAAAGTAGCAGGAGGCCTGTGTTCATGAACAAGGTGCTTCTGATTCAGCTCACCACACAGAAAGGTGGAAGCAGGACATGTGACATTGTCTGGAATGAGGAAGATTTACCCTTGGTGGAGGAAGATCAGATTAGGAATGTAAAAACAAACTGGACACAAAGAAGTTCTGTTTTAAACTCCCAATTGGTTTTTCAACCTTGAATTAACTAGTAAGTCACTTAAACCAACATGCAGTGAAAGAATACGGAAGCAATTTTTAGACCTTCACTGGAAGTTGAATAATCACATGTCAGTGGATTTAGGGTGGTCTACGTTCATTGCAGTTTAGTAACCTGTGAAATAACTAAGTGAAATTTTAAATAAAACAGACTTCTCAAGATTTTGTTTTACACTACCACCTCAAAAGTTTCCAGTAGAATTGTGGGTATTTGTCTAACTACTTTAAATTGTTGAGTTTGAACAAAATCTCACAAAGAATAAATCCCGATTTTTACATAGAGTAAAATCAGTTATCTCCATGTACTTTTCTATTCATACAGTGAAGTTATTTTCCTGGTATATTTTATGTTTAGCGCACCTTGATTGGTTCATGGGAGATTGTTTTATTTCCCTCTTCCATGAGGCTGCTTATTTGGTGTCTATTTCACTCTTGCACTACCTCACACAGCTAGTGAAATGAGGGTGATTCTCCTGCATTATTTTAGCAGTCTTGATTTGGGAATAAATCTGCACTTTCATGCCAGCTGTGAAGATCTGATTTCTGTAGGGGCTGATGTCCTTCTGCCAGCAGAGATGAGATACTAGTTCCTGCCTCTGTTGGACAATTGTCTTGCCAAAGAGTGCTCTTTCCCATGCTCCTAAGACACTTGAGTGTGTTGGATAATGTGAGGGGGAACTGGAGAAAAGGGAAGGGAAGCCTTTTCCCTTCTCTGAGTACCAGGTAGAAGTTGGCAGCAGATGAACATTTTAAGCTGCGTTACAGAAAATGTGCTTTCTTTTTTTGTAGGACAGTGAAGCAGAGCTGGGGTGGCATCAGCAATACCCTTTCTTTACTTCTCATCATATAATTGAGCTTGGCAAGCTTCCTCTTTCCTTCATTCTTGTCCCTCTGCATGCTCTGGGGAGTAGTTGTGGTATCTATGATAGTGTATTATATGAAGCTGCTGATTTTTACTATTGTATCTATTTGAAATACCGGCCAGTTACATCTCTTGATGTGATGGAGAAAATAACTGGAAGTTCCTGTTGTTAAGGCTGTAACTGTGTGTGTGTTGTCTATTTTTGCCTTTATAACAGGAGCTCTTTCTTAAGTGAACTAAGAATTTTTCTATTTTCAGATTTAAAAAAAAAAAAAAGGAAAGTGATTTCATAAAGTGATGACTGTCAGGAAGTGCTGGGTCTGTTCCAGTTATGCCAGTCACTTAAACTGTGAGCATGCAGAGGGGGAGAGAGGGGAGATGGCTCATGGCACATCTTCCAACTGCTGCACTCAAACTATTGGGACCATCTGCTTGAGATTAAAGTGATCTAGGATGAAGGATGTGATCAATGCCTCAAATACTGGATTTCAGGATTTCAGAATGACTGAATAACGGTATTTCAGTGATGAGTGACAACTTGGAGAAATGAAGGAATTACCTATTTAGAATCAGCTTTGGTAGGGAGAACAATAAAGAACCTAAGTAGTGATTGTACCTTTCACATTTAACACTTTCAATCTGGACTTCTAGAGGAGTGAAGGAGAAGAGAGAAAGAAAGATGATATAAAATTTGAAGAATGAACAATTGAAAAACTGCCAAGGGACCATGACAAGGCTTTCCTTAGGTTATGTCAGATGTCACTTGCTCCAAGTTTCATCCCAGAAGAGTGCTGCTTTTCCAATCCTACTACAAGGTCACTGATAAGTAGGTGGTAGATGCAAGTGAAGTAGCAACACAGACATCCCACCACCCCCACTGCATAGCAGCACATTCTTTCTTTTTAATCTTGTTTTGGATGAGAATGATTGTGTATGGTTCAATATCACTATTTTTGGAAGGGTTTTAAAAACAGGATGAGCTTGGACCATATACTGCACATTATGTCTGAAGTGGTAGAGGTAAAAGCTGCTTTCATCTTTACGTAACTGTTCCTGCAGTTTTGAAGGTCCCTGAGCCAACAGTCTCACTCCTCTCTGCACAGGAGGTGGATCCAGCACTTATCCTAAGGAGGGCTGTTAGGAAAGAGGGGAAAGTCAGGCAGCTTTGAAGAATCTGGCCTGGCAGGGAATGGAGAACCCTCATGAAGCAAAGCTGCACTGTGCTGACACTGTGGGTGACAATCCTGGTTAGTGGCTATCTTTCTTGTACCTTTTCACTTCTATAAAGTGTAGGGGGTTTAAGACACCCCCACGTCCCCCCCCTTCCCCCTTTTTTGGGGAACAAAATTCCACCTTTCTGACCATCAACAATACTCAAAAAGGAGGGCAGCTCTGTCTGCTCTGCCAGCAGAAAGGCATAGAGTGTTTCACCCATGAGAGATGATAAAAGAACTGGCTCCTTCTCAACCCCTTCCAGTGTCAGTGCGTTGTGAGGTGAACCTTGGAGAAGGGAAATACACCTACAAAAGTCCAAGACTCCTGGTGAAGGGGTGAGGGGCAGACATTTACAGCAACTATGTTGTCAGTGAAGCCCTAGTAGAGATGATGTTCTGCTGTTCAGGTACACACACCATCAGTAAAACTGGGAGTAGTGTGTCAATGACTACTCCATACATCGCATGCTGAACATGAAGCATTTATTTATGTGAGCAACACATTACCACGTAGCAAAGTTATACACTAAATTTAATGTAGAAATATATTTCCCCCCACCCCTCCACACACCAGTCAACCAAACCAGGGGAAGAACTCTCAATTAATTAAAAATTAATTGAAGGAAAGAAAACAGATAAGAAGTGTTTCAGTAATTTTCTTTTGTGCATTCTTCAAATGGTAAAGAATCATCAAATAAAATAATAAATACAGAGAATATTAACATATCTTTCCTTACATCTTCAGATGTTTCTTTTAAGGGAAATTAGGTTTCAGTCCAAATAATGATGAAAAACAACTACAGCATTCCACACACTGAAACAAACTTGTTTCCTTTCTGGAGTGTCCCTCACAAGGGATACTCAAGAACCATCTGTATTTCATACTGTGCAATGTGCTCTAGGATGATCCTGCTTGAGCAGGGACCAGATAACCCCAGTGGTGGTCCCTTCCAACCTTTGCCACTCTGTGATTTTGTGTTTCATTCATTACCTGCCCAGCCATAGTCTACTAAAGAGCTTTCAGTCTGTAACCTAAACTGGACAGTGTTTTTTCTCTCAAGTTAAAGAATTAAAGTGCATAACACAGCTGTATCTTAACTGCTCACATAGATTGTGTTCCATTTTCTTAACAAAAATAGTTCTCTGTGAAGACTTTGAGTACTCCATCACCAGTACATCTACTGATACAGAGTATGTGTGGACTACTTCTGGCGCAGATGTTTTGGATTTGTTCTAACCTACAAATAAAAGACATTTTTTATACATGTAGGGAGCTATGGTTCATATGACGGTTTACATATATACAAAATAAATTTAACTATGTTGTCATTTGGGACTCAGGCCCGTCTGAGGAGTCTGCAGAACTCATCCAGTTTCCACTAAAGCTTGAAACGCAGTCACACCTCTAAACAAATATCAGGGATATTATTTTCTTTTTAGCAAAAAAGTAGATTAGTAACTGTACAGTAGGTAAAAAGCACTCCTTAAAAAAAATACGGCAATTACACAAAAGGCTGTAGTAAAGTGCCTAGCAAGAATATAAAGGACAGGAGAATCAGTGTATGCAGACAAACAACATTGCATCCTTGCTACCCTGACTTCTTCTTCACAAATTCTCCTGCATGCATTGTAAGACTGACAATGGTCAGTATGTCAAAAAGAGAATTTTCACTTTGTTACAGAAAGTATTAGAGAGTTTAAAGCCAAGAGTACAGTCATATCATCAGAAATTATACTTTGGAGCATGATTAACTCGATTTTGTCCATACTCTACACAGTGAGAACTGCCAGGAACCCTCAAAGCCTGCTGACAGTGCTCTTCATAGAGACACAGCTCATGCCCATCCAGAGAGCAGATGTAGCTACAGCCCCTGGCTCAGATCTGCTCACTGTTTACATTTGAGCTATCATCCTTTCTTTCCTTTTCTCCTCCCTTCATCAGTGTCTGTTTCCCATGCCTCCATCAGTTTTCTGTGAGGGAGACAGCCTCTGGCTGCAACAAAACTGCAGATTATTTAGGGCTATTGTGCTTTCCAAGTGTGACTTCTGAGACATGGAGAAGCCAGGCATTTCTTGATCCCTTATCCCTGTCCTTTCTCTACATTGATCCCCAGCCTTACCGAGAGATCTCAGAGCCCTGGACACAGTGAAGCTGACATTAGAGAGATCCATTTCCATGATGTGTTTTGCTGGGGAGGAAATCTTTTGTCTTTACATAAAAATACGGTGCAAGACACACTGAAGCTGAATTTCAACTTTTTACTCAGTATTTTTAAATGCATGCTCCATGACAAACCACCCTGTGACTAACTGCATAAAAAACAAGACTTTACAGATAAAGAACCTGAAGTGTTAAAAAATATATTTTCCCTCTCCCCCTTATCCCTTGACAAGTTCGCCTTTAAACAAACACGAATATGAGGTAAGCTGACAGAACAACACTGAATAAAGAGCTGCAAAAAATCTTTTGGTAACTAGATCTCTGCAGGCATAATGTAAACTGTATGCTACCTTCATGCTAGTTTAAAAAAGGTGTTCTACATCAAGGGATCCACACTCTGGCACTTCTGGCAATAAACAGATGTTTTCAGGCTGGTAAAATTATTTTAGATTTAAAAGAAAAAAAGTAAAATAAATACATTTTCCCTCACTAGAGAAAAAAAAAAGCCACGTTTGCTACACCAACTATCACTTAAGTTGCAAACCCAAGAAAGACGAATTTTGAAGTTACCTGCTGGTGGGAAAGTTAATGATAGTATCTTTTGCTTTCAGAATGATATCACTTAGTCCTGCTGCCAGTTTCCTAAACAAATGACTGGCATCTCTACACTGTGAACCAACCTACTAAGTAATTCAGGTTTGATAATAGAAGTACTTTCCTGTTTCAACCGAACTCAGCATAGTCTGAAATTTTCACCTTTCTTTTTTTGACTCATCTTTTTATCTAGCCCCCTAGAAAGCATAACTAAGTTCCTCCTAAAGTTGTTTTCAGAATAGAAATTTGCATTTAAATGTAAACACTGATACCATAAATGTAGTGTATACAAAAGGCACAAGACAATTAGATTTGTGTTGCTGAAACTTCTTTGACTTTGAAAGCCAAAAATGCCTCTTTTATTCTGGTCAGTAAACTGATCCTAAGAAAGCTGCTAGCTCCTAACTTAATTAAATGGGATTTCCTATATGCAGCAGCTTGGCTTTTTGGTATTGCAATCAGAAGTCCATTGTCCTGTAATGCAAATATCACAAGTTATAACAGTAAGTCACCTTGACTGCACATGGTATTCATTAAGTTATGCAGTAAGAAAGGCAGTGTCCTGAAGAAAAAGTGAAAAAATAAATCAGACAAATATTGATTAATAGGAAATTAGGAGCTTGAAAGACAGTGGCCCTCAGTAACTAACACAGGTTGGTAAAAAGCCTTTTGGATCAAAGTTCAGGGCCAACATTTGCTTCCCAAAGGGGTAAGAGCTCCAAATGGGACAATAAAATCCCATTTCATAGGACTGTTCTGTGAAGCTGCCATCAAAATCCCCAGCTGGCCGGTTTCATTTACGTGTTACCCCCCTGAACACAGGCTTTTCACCGCATCACTGAGCAGGGGCCCACTGAAGCATTCCATTAACCAAAGGATTTTTTTCCCTCTCAACAACTTTTCAAACTATGTGTAGTACAGATCTTTGGGAAAACAGAGATTTTACAATAATGTTTTCCAAAAAATGTCCCAAAAACAGTCAGACAGTTCACTTAGGTCTTCTTCAAAAATTGCTTATCAAGGGCTCAAAAGAAAATACAGCCCACCAAGACACTAAACTATTCCAAATCAACACTGGCTGTTCTCCAAGTTCATAAAGCCAGCAGTGCAAAAATTTGATTTCAAAATCAACTACTTACAACAATTTGAGTTAAAAGGGGAATTTTCAAAATCAAGCCAAGTACATGAACTGATAGTAAGGAGGTCACATTTTTCTTGTGCTGAATACCAAAGTAAAACCAGCCATTGAATTTTTACAATTGTAAACGCAGACTCTTCTTTTTTACCACTTTCTAGTACGCAATTATCCTTCACCATTCAAACCCAGTAATTTTAAGTTGAAACATCCTTTATATGGTTCAGAAGTAGTATGTTTAGTTTCGTGTTTCAAGCAGTGACATGGAGACAGCTAATCATCTGTCAGTTTGTTTTCTGAGCACATCCATAGAGGAGCAGACAGGAGCAGCTGGCCAACAGGGCTGATACTTGGAAGAATGCATCTTCCTTCCAACAACAGCTTGTTCTTAAACTGGAATAGAATATTAATCACAAACCATGTCATTAGAATCAAATACTTAAAAATTATGTTATTGTAACAAGTCTCATCAACTTGAAAGGGAAAGTGACTAACAGCACAATAAAAATCCCACCCTGAAGAGGAACCCAATAAGACTGTTCACAGGTATGTGATTAATCTACTTCAGGATGACAGTGGTAAGTACTGACTACACAACAAGCAGGCCACCAGTTTATTAAATGACACGAGCTATTTTTACTTCCAGATACCAACATAATTTAAAAAAATTCTCTATTACATTAGTGTAAACTACATCTGGCACTTTCAGTAATCAGTCCTCAGCTGAAATATGAATGATTATAGGATACAGGATATTGAACAGATCCTTCAGTGGGACAGAAATTCAAATTCTAACACATTGGCAGGGGCTGCAGGCTGTATTTTTCATATCTAAGATGAAATTACTTGGTTTTTGTGGTGACTTCAGCAACTCTATTAAAAGTATTCTATTCAATCTTAGGAACAAATATAATTCCTATATTGACAATAATGTAATGAAGTTACATGCAAAGTAGCTAAAAGAAGTTTTTATATACGGGCTCTTATTCCAGCAACTGTATGTGACATATATGTAGACAGTAATCTATCTTTTTTGTTACTTCTCCAGAAAGTTTTAACTGCCACAGAAATATCTCAGAGCTAAGGGTACACCCAATCTGGTGCTTATGCTCATGCCAGAGAATTACCAGTTCTCACTACCCTTCTGAAAGTGCGTGAATCCAAGGGAGGCAAAACCAACTTCCAGGAGCCCCTTTATGTGACTTTAGACTTACTCTTTGGAACATAACCTCCTCTGAAAGTAGTCTCTCTTTAAAAACCCATGTTCCAAAATGGATGCTTCCAAAAAGAAAAAACAACACCAAACAAAACCCACAGACTGAAATAATCTGACTGCAAACACAACTCTCTCTCAGCCTGGACTAAAAGAAGAAAATAATTTAAAAAGAGCACAAGATGTTTATCAAGCTAAACTGATGGGAAAATCCACCCACTTTTAACATATTTAGAACAGTCACAGACTATGTTTGATATTCAGAGTAATATGAATGACAAAGTTCCAATAAAATGTACACACTCTTCAAAGAAAGATTAAAGTTTAAAAGCTATTACTTAAGTAAATAAAGTGTTAGGACTTCAGAAAGTAAAACTCCAACCTGATAAAATTAGTTGCAATTAATGGTATTTCTGTAACAATCCAAGAATCTGTTTCTTTAAAGTCTGTCTCCAATATTTTACTCTTGATTAGTGATGACATGTAAGACGTTAAAGTAACTGAAGGTAAGTAATTTAGTCTTTTCCAGAAGCTGTTGTTTTGTTGAAAGAACTGATGGATTAAACAGTGCAGAAATGTAACGTTTTACATTTTGAACAAAGGGTTAGAAATGAGGGGCTTATATTCTATTAAAATATCATACACAGAGCAGTGAAAATTGCAGACACCATCTGAGTTTCCTTCACTCATCTCTTTGACTCTGTTCATCTGACACCCACATTTTCAACACCTCTAACACTTCACATCATCATCAAGTTTGCAGATGTACCTATATCTGGAACTGTGTCTTCATCACTGAACACAAAACCAGAATGTAAGGGCCAATAGGTTTTTAAATTTCTCTCATGAACCAAACTGAACTTTTGGGAACCTTTTGCTACATGCTATGGGTCCATCTGTTGGTATCTGCACACCTACTACTTTTATAATCTGCCTTGACAGTGCAGTACCATTCCTAGTGGGTCTAGCAACAATCACTGGAGTTCCCTGATGACTTTCCATGCCTTTCATTTCTTCCATGAGGGACCATGAGCAACCTCACAGCCATGACAGCATGTCCAAGAGTCATACCACACATAAATGAAGGACATTCACTTGAGACGCTTTTTCAGGATGACTGAAAAGGTGCTTCCAACAGTAGGGAAGAAATGACCTTGCTGGAACAACTCCTCCATAATAATTACTTGGTATGCAAAAATTTTTAGTGTTGGAGTCAACTTTTTATACAGTTTTAAATACAAAATAATTTAATTCCATAAGTTTTGGCAGAGTTAGCTGTATTCAAGTACTAGAGTGAATGTGATGATTGTGTTCATTCTCCACAACCCAGGGTAAATGTCAGCTCCTGTTATGTACCTAACAGAATTTACTATCTGCTTCTCAAACCTGCTTTCTGAGAAGTCTGTGTTGCAAGATATTAATGCAAGAAATCAAGAAAATATCAGCTGTTTTTGACAACAGATGATTAAATGCTCAGGAAGTCGTACGGACACCTTTTTTCTTCAGCAGGCAGCATGTTTTTACTATTAAATAGGAATGTAGCTCATACCTGACTCAGAGCAAGACACTAATAGCTTATGTATTAGACTAAATCCTTTTTGCTTCATCATTTGATAGACTTACCTATTTAAGCAGACAAAGCTATGATCTTTGCATTCAGTGTTAAGAACGAGCCTAATTTTCAAACTTAGCATTACAAATATTGGCTGAACACCTTGAATACTCACAATTTTCAGTATCTTTCTAAATAAGGGGAATAATAACAATAGATTGCACTATTACCTAAAAAGCAATGAGTATTAAGATCAATCTAATTTGCAAACATGACACATCAAGAAATAAGAGGTTTAGTTTAAAACTATGAATTCATGTGCTACTACACGTGGTAAAAAAATTAATTGCAGAAAACAATAGGAAGTGATTTAGTAATTTTCTTTTGTGCATTCTTCAAATGGTAAGGTACTATCTAATAAAACAATAAATACAGAGAATATTAACATACCTTTCCTTACATATTCAGATGCTTCTTTTAAGGGAAATTAGGTTTCATTTTCCATGGTTAATGCAGGATTGCTCATACCTTAAAAGACAAAAAATAGTATTCCCACAGGAAAAGGTCTCATTTCATGATTTCATTATTTCAGAAAATTTATTTCATTTCATTATTTCAGAAAATAATACAACCATGAATTAACAATCATTTTAATGTCATTACTCTATTACCAAGTCAAGCCCTGTCCTGTGTTGATTATATAGCTTTTCACTGGCTGCAAATAGGTGTCACCTCTTTTATAAGAAATTTGTTGTCAAAGGTGCTATCAGGCCTAGCTTAAAAAATAATTAGCACCTACTGGTATCAGTGTTCTGATATCCCCTGGTCAGGTTTAACTGGGAAAGGCACATCAGCTTGACACATGGAACTTCCCACAAGCATGTATTTCAAAAAAGCTTCATGAATTTTGGTTCACGAATACAAACCATGCGACTGTGGTCATTGTTACAATATATCCTTCAAAACTAGTTTATACAACACAAATCATTGCAGCATACGTCAACTCCTTACCAACTTTGCCCTTGTCAGCCTTTGCAGCAGTTTCTGGCCAAGATGGTGCATCTGTAAGTAGGTGGCTCTGGGAATCACGCAACGGCTTTGCAGGAAACAGATGGTTCTCACTGTGCCACCAATAAAAAGAACATTAGTGAACTGCAGTAATTTTTCATCATCTTGACTCACATTACAAACAGTTTGTCATATACACTATTTTCCTTACCTCACCTTGCTTCTTGTCTGATGAATCACTACTTTTTTATCATTATATACGTTACACTGTGGTTGTCACAAGTGCAAGCACAATCTAAAAAGCACAGGGACTTTTAATTTGACAGCTATTTTATATTAATACATGTACTTCAGCCCCAAATGCACTCTTACCTATATTCTTCTTCACTACAACAAAACTGACAGGATAAATAGTGGAGAGAACATCTCCGAAATATCTTTCCTAATGTAAGCTACAGAATGCTGGGGTAAGATAAAACATCAGTAAACAGCAAGCTGAAATGTCATATATTACTTTTATGAATAAAAGATTGTCAGTATGATTCCATTATCATTTCTTAGCCTCATATTCACTATACTTATAAAATGTTTCAAAAACAAAAAAGATGCAATGTGAATTTATTTAAAGGAGAATATGCATACTTTTCACACTTTAAAGATGTCATGTCCATTAAGCATAAGAATTAATAAAACAGCAGAATACAACACAATTAATATCAGCAGAATACAACACTTAATATTCAGTTTCCTGTGCTTTGGTCTAAGTGCCATTAGGGATGATTCCCTTATATGAAGCAGCTTTCACCAGACAAGAAAAAGCAGGCATCCCCCAAAAGGCAATGGATGTATCACAGGCAGTGTGACTAACCATCTCATATGTATGCATGAAGAATACTGCTGATATTGATTGTTAGGCAGGTGTGAAAAATTCAGGTCCTGGGATGTCACTGAACAGAGACAAAGGACATCAGAGGAAAAACCCACCCTGCCTAAATTTCCATAAATTTAAATATAAATCTGAGGATTACTCGATTTACAGCTTAACTGTTAAAATATTACTTAAATTTATTAAAAGGATACTCTTCATTTGCTTATCACTTTTAAGTATATTATACATCATTTTGTTTACGTGTGGACAGGAAAAAAATATCAACTATTTGAAATGGGTAACAAAAGCAGATTACCTTTTGGATGTTGAATTAAGTCCACCAGGTGTGGAAGCTTGTTCAGGATCCTGATTAACGAGGCAAGTTGGAAAGGAGCAACCATCCCCTAGACTGAAAAAGTCTGAATTAGTGTCATACGTACAAAAAACTCTCAGCTTTGAAAAACTTTTTTAATTTATTACTGTATCTTATTTCACAAACCTAATCATCCCCCAAACGCTCTAGATCCTGATCATTCAACAGTTTAAGCAAATTAAGCATTAGGAACAGCATACCTTGAAAACACAGGCAGCAACCAGTATTTCTTCTCATCACCAAACACCTGCCTTAGGTTTTTGCTGAAGCCCAGGCTAAAGCCATTCTTATCTGTTCTGTGACGAAATATGGGAGCTCTGAATACCTCTTAAAAGAAAAACATTTATTAGACCTCTTTGCAGGTTAGCACGTTGAAGTCTCTCACCAGTACTTAGACAATTGCAGTGCCATTCACCCAAGGGGAAAAAGGCTGTACTGCCCAAGAGACTGAGAAACAGAGTGAGAGCACTCTTGGAAGCCAAAGTCAGTGAGTGCTCCACAGGCACTGTGTGTGGAGCAATGGCTGAGGAAGGGTGGAAGTCTCTTTCACCCTGCTCCCTCATCATGGCAAGTGAGGAACTCAGTTTTTAAGAAGGCATGATATGTTTATATGAAGATTTCATTCAGTGACTATACCACAGACAGCGTTCAAAAAAGAAAAACTTAAACACAGGGTTTCTTACAGAAAAAGTAATGGAAAAGAAGAAAAAGTTAACCTACTTTAGTAGTAAGACTAGCTTTACACACACACTGGGGTATGAAAATATTGTGTGTTTTTACCACTGCATAAATGTCTTTGCTCATAGACCCAGATTATTCCCCCCGGCCATCCAACCTAAATTTCTGGAGAAGAGAGCTAAATATAGCTTCAACTGTTGCAAAATGCCTGAAGCAGAAAATTCATTCACTTTTCACCAAGTGACTGAGAGCCATTTAATTCCCTTAATTTGCTATACATAGCAGGCAAGCTCTGTCCTGATAGTACAGCTCCCACAAACCATGTCAGAACCATGCTGAGACTGTCCCTCTGCAGTCAAACCTTAGCCAAAAGCTGCTGGAAATGACCTTCCACATGCAGCGTGCATTAATTACAATGGGTTTTAAAGAAGGGGGAAGGGGAAAATGGGGCATCCTTTTAGATGCCCATATTAGGCTAGGGAAAGAACTCCCAGGATGATTTAAACACAGTCACGCTTAAAGCTATCATGGCTTCATTACCAAATTACTGAGTTTTTAAGGCTTCACATACTGAGCAATTTCCCAAAGTAAAATGGGAAGAGACACCGAGATCTTTTTGAGTAACTTAAGTATGCAGGAAACACGTTATATTACCAGTATGGGACTCCATTTGTTTTGAAAACACAAAATGTTGAATTAGAAGTGTAACGCATTATGATTACCTCTGAACAAATTTTTTGCACTAAAATTAAAAGATCAGTTTATAAACAGAACATTAATTTATTTCCGTTCAAATAAGCATCTTTAATAAAACTTAATCTCTACTTCTACCTAGGTAGAAATTAATACCAGTAAAAAATTGTTGAAAGTCAATGATTTGTTAGAATACTGAAGAAACTCAAAAATCCTAGAGGAAATCTTGAAGTAAAGAAGCTTTCTTCCATTGATACAGATACCTATTTTCAAAGTTTTCCATTAATCACCAAAATCATCATTAACAAATCCGAAACCAGGAAAAAACAGGTCAATTCATTGGCCTACTTTAAATCAGCTTACGTCAACAGAAAAGCCTTTAGAGATTTAGAAATTTTAATGACTATATTGCAAATTGGCATTATTACAGTCCAGCATGCAGTAGAGAACAGGCACTGAAATCTTCTGGACTTTATTTATTAAGTTTTGTGATCAGATACACGTGCATTCAAGCATTATGTGTGCAAGCACACAGCAGTCCATCTAACATTTATTAGGAATTTATCTTGATTTTGTTAAATTTCTTTTAGTTTATTCCATTTCTGTTAATAAACTGTGGGTAGAAAGCAGTGAGAGGAAGAATGTTAAGTTTATTAAGTTTATTAATAACTTGACCCTTTGGGGCAAGAGAAAGAGTCAAAATTTCCAGGGAACAGAAGACCTTGGGAGTCTTCTAACCAAGATTCAAGGAACCAGTGTAGAATTTCCCACTTCCTCCATTACCCCCATGCATATAAGATACATTTATTATTTATTTTTTGCTGTCAAACACAGAAGCATTAAATCTACTTACCTAATGTAGATTTATTCTTGCTGACAAGCCAACAGTGATACCCAAAGAGAGAAGACAAACTGACAGAAAACATAGCTGCAGCAAAGAATAAAAACATGATGTGGAACTTGGCTTGAGTATCAGGAAGGCCATTCTGAAAATTAAAAAAAAAAGCCATTAGAATTGGGGAATTAGCTATTTCATTTGATTATTAATAATCCCCTATTCAGCCAAATCAAATTCAGCACACAAACACACACACCACACAACAAGAATATCAATAAATGGATTATATACCTTCTATGTACAGACAGCCATGCAATTAGGTTGGTGACAGCATCTAAGTTAAAGAAACAGACCCTTTCTTGGGAAATTATAAATACTGAGAGCAAGAATCTGAAATTTAGATCTGAGCTTTAAAGTGTCTTTTAGAGAAGAATAATTTGAAAAAAATGAAGGCTATGATTGTATATATAGGCTGTACTTTTGTACATGACATTAGGAGATACTAGCTTACAATGCAATGCCTTGGAATCACAGAATGCCTTGGCTTGGAAGGGACCTTAACAATCATTTAGTTCCCAATGCCCCACCATGGACAGGGGCACCTTCAGCTAGACCAGGTTCCTCAAAGCCCCATCCAGCCTGGTCTGGAACACTTCCAGGAATGGGGAATTGATAACTTCTCTGGGCAGCCTGCTCCAGTGCCTCACCACCCTCACAGTAAAGAATTTCTTCATCATACCTAATCAATATCTGCCCTCTTTCAGCTTAAAGCCATTTCTCCTTGTCCTATCTGTACATGTCCTTGTAAAAATGTCTGTCTTTAGCTTTTGCGTAGGTCTCCTTAGAAGCTTAGATTTCTTGCACAGCAGTAACTCCACACACTTAAAGACAGCATGTAGATCAGAGTACTTACTGTCCAGAACTTGATAAAGTACTGCAAATCTGTTGCAGCAATGAAAAGGCAATACAGTAGTGAGTAAGCCAAGAAAAGAAGAAAAAATTTGTAATTGGAGAATCCTACACAGTTGTTCACCCTGATAAAAACAAACAAATAAACATGTAAGAATGAAACGTCATTCAAGTTTTCTTTGCTTTCATCCAATTGAAATCAAACTTATTTACTCTAAAAACATTTATACCAGAATGTAAACCAAATTTTATTTCCTATCTGTACTGCCTCAAGCTACTGGAATGGATTTAGCTTCAGTTTGCAAATCAGTGTAGTAACCCAAATCAAAACACCACCACCACCACAAAAAAGCCCAAACAACTTTACCAGGTAACGCTGCTTTCAACAGCTTACTGAAATTAAATTTTCACTTATGGTATGAAACTTTTTCTTGCACATCTGATGCATGAGATTGCAGTTAACTTTTTTTTTAGTTTACAGGTTAAGTATCCATGTTATACCATTAGGCATTCTGCATGTCAGCTGGGACAGTAACAAGCCAGGAACTGGAACTTGACTGAATTTTGTGAGAATAAAAGCAGTCTCATTTAATCCAGATCCTCCTTAATCATACCATATGCTTAAAACTTCTCATACTATAAAACTTCTTAGTAAGATTCTCAAATGTAAGAGCATTCATAGGAAATTCCTAAAAATATTTATATTTACATAAAATGAGAGAAATGCTACTCTGGAATAGAAAATATTCCATACCAATGACAACATGACAGGAATAAGACATTAGAAACACATCTAAATGTTAAAATAAATATCATTTTATCATTTCCACTTACAGGCTTTAAGACCACCTGCCTCCCATTTGCAGAGATTTTTATACGTGATAATGAGCAACTAGTATACACTATGATGATGAGGGTGCATTTAGTACCATAGTAGCTTCCCATTAGAGACAACATACTAAGTATTATGAATTTTAGAGCTCTATTAAACATAAATTGATATCACACTCCACCAAATGAAAAAATATTGGAGCACTCCCTACGGGCAGGTTATTGGTAAACTGCTTCCTCTTTTAGTGGTTGCATTGAGAAGCTAATCAAAATTATCTTTGCACTAACCCTGATATAACTCTTCATATGAGTTTAAAAACCCTAAATGATACTGTCAATTCAATTGGCTGTCAAAAAGATCAGCCAATTAAGAGAAGACTACATCCATAAAGATACCTGTGTACTGATAAATAATTCTTAAAATAAAAAAAAGAATGTGTGGTGAGGCTCAACTTTAGCTTCCAGAAGTGCAGGACAAGTTACCACAATTGCTCTCTACTTTAGGGAGATAGTGATGCTAATGGCAGAAGACATGCTAATCAGATAAGGGTAAAATCTCAAAATAGCAAGGAAGTTTTCACTGTACCTTACTGTTACCCATTCTCAGGGTGGGTAGCGAGTTGGGTCAGTTTGTTCTATGTTTTCTTAAGACAAAACGTAACATCTTTGCTAAATATTAAATTTTGCATTTTCATTTAAACATGCAGCAGTAGCTAAGCATTCATATTAACTACAGTTAAGCACTCACAACAGATTGTTCTAATTAAAGAAAAAGAAGATGTATTTGTAAACTCATCATTATTCTTATTGAAAACTAAACATAAAATTCTCCACACTGGGCTTTTTCATTATATATGTCAAAGTAAGCAATTCCACAATAAACTGCAAGCAATTCAGGTTAAAGTTTTCTATGATAATCCTACTTTCCTTTCAGGATACTTATTTTTGAACTGTTATTACTTAAGATACTCTTTGATGTGAGAAAAGAAATATCAAGCAAAATGTTATTCCCCAAAGATGAAATTTCTTATATCAAAGATAGATTTCTTTCTAACTGTTGTTTTGCACAATAGCATGTGGTATACATGTCAAAATAAACTTGCATAAATTATTATGCTCCCTTCAAATTTGACAAGGCCCCAGACTGCAGAGGTCTTACTGGAAAAGAATCTTCTTCATCAGAACACTCAAGAAAAGGTAAACACCAGGGTTTTGTATTTGTACTGTTTGAGCATGTAGCATCAAATCTCAAACCTCAAGAACGGTGGTTAGATTGGAAGTCTAACACTTCTGAGAAAGAGTAAAACTGATAAATATACCAACAACCAGCTAAATAATGGTATGCTATTGCAGTGAAACATTCATACAGTCAGAACAGCCCAGAATAACAATTTGGATTACAGCTAACATTTTAAATGCTCCATTTTCAAGTACAAAAAAGAATATATATTATTCCTGTCTCATGGGTTAGTTTACTGAAAATGCCATGCAAAGAAATAATTTACAAGGCACTGAAGGTGATGCAATTCCGCTAACAAAAAGCATCACAGAAACCAGGAGATGCTAACCATTTGGATCATTCAAAAGATAAAGAAGAGATGTTTTGAATTATTCCTAAAGTATTCCTAAATGCACCTTGTTAGTACTAAGAGTGTTATATACAAACAGTACTTTTGGGGATGCCTCAAACCATTGGATTCCCACCTGCAGGTCCATCCGTATACAGTGAGTAGCAGCAGCACTAGAAATCACCAATGCATCACTTAAACCTTTCAGAGTAGTTAGTGGGCAGTTAGCATTAAACATTTCTATTTATCACAGTGCTTCCAGTAGCGTAGGAGTGACAGCCAAAATAAAGCCTCCAGAGAGCAGAAGACAACTGACTTGGGGCTAGGACATGACAACCTCTCATTACCTCTGCCTTCCAAGAGCTTCGTCTTACTTTCCATAGGTTATTTTTACCTATCCTCTCTCCAGAAATCCTTCTCCTGGCAGAATATTAAAATTAAATCGGAGAGACAGCTGTCATTGCTCTTTCCCTGCTCTCCCTAAGCATCACATGAGTTCTTTCCCCCTTCCTTCCCATCCAACTTGCTCCCACCAAAAAATGGCAACATGAAAAGCAAAGCAGAACCTAATGATGCTCAGAGAGGCTAGAGCCCATCCATTATACTGAACTGCACCCTTGCTTTTGTTAGCAAGATAGCCACATATTTCCCTAAGAGCCTTTGAACATGGGTTTTACAGGAAATATAAAGCTTGATCAGCACCTCTGCAGTATTTCAAAACTCTTTAATCTCTTCCACATGGTTCTTTTTTTTAGGGTGAGCAAGGAACTGTGAACATCTCAAATTAGGAAAAAACACACAATACTTCTTTTTCTAATGTATTTCTGTTACTTGGAGTACAAAAGGAACATCTCTCCATCAAGAAGCATTACACATCTTTCAATCACCTTCTCCATTTGTATTTTTATTTTTTGCACCCATTACTCATTAGATTAAAACCAATGAGCAGTGTAAACACTCTCTCAAACTGGGTATGTTTATGTTGTTAAATTAAGAAGAGTGCAAACATGTATAGTAAGCAAATGCTACTGAGAGGAAAATAGTTCTTCTAGAAGTTTCTGCCCTAGCGAAATAACACTTCACTATCCCTTTACACAAAACCTAGGTACTGTTTATAATCTGTTATTTGATACAATGGATTTTTAGTCTGAAATTGAAGCTTATATGAAGGACATTTTCATGTAAATGTCTTAAGACATAAAAGCACAAAAAAACCCGAAGAGACCCCAGAGCTTATAAGAAGTGTTTATAATACTGAATATTAATAATCATATTGAGACTTTTCACTGGTATTTTGTCAGGAATAGCCTGGCAACTGTTTACTGTTTTTCTTAAAGTTTTCAACAAGGCAGCTATTAAAAACCTGAAAAAAGGAAACTGTATTTTTTGTTCTAAGAAATGTGTTGCACATTCGATGGTTTTATCTGTTTGCTTTGTTGTGTCCTTGTTTGTTGTTGTTGTTGTTTTTGGTTTTTTTTCAGAAGTACACTACTATTACTGAACATCCTCAATTTTCACTTGCTGATTATCCCTACAGCAAAAAACCTCTACCCTACACTGCTAACTATTTCTTTCAATTGTATCTACCATGTAGTTGCAAAACAAGAGGAGATGCTTAAAATCAAATTACAATATGGCAGATGCTGTAGTCAGGACCAAGAGAAACAGGAGGATCCCAGCACCCCTTCCTGCCCCAGGACAGAGCCTCCTCTGTCCTAGAATTTGATATAAGTGTCAAAACAACAGCTTAGAACCATCTACCATTCAGTTTGTCCAACACAGGGGATTCTTCTTTTCTGATCATTTTATACGGTGAAGAACTGCCATGTACCATTCAATCCTATAAACTTGGACCTTACTAAGCAATTATCTTTAATTATTTCTGTGAGATACACCTGCCAAACTAACATAAAACTAATTATACATCCCATCTATCCACTGGTTCCTCCAAGGGCTGCTAAGAAAAGACAGGAGAACAAAACCACTGTGTGGGCAGACACGGCAGCAAAACGAGGGAGGCAGAGGGGAGAAAGAATCAAAGAAAACAAAGAACCCATAAAACTGAAAGTGCTAACCTGGTGTTTGCAGCAATCCTACAGCTGGAGCTGTCCTGGGAGCTTTGGTAAAAGGAACTAGGCACAGCCTTGCCCTTTAGTTTTAAACCTAAGGTAGCACTTCACCCTTCAATGCAACTAAGGCACAGTAATGTTCAAACTCAAGAAAAGATGCAATTCTTAAAAGAAGCTCTCACTGATCAGAAGTCTATACTTCATCCATACTTGTAAAAACATAAAGAGGTACCTAACTCAAAGGTAAGAAAATGCTATTTGAACTTCCTTCTGTATGTCACAACTAGGAAAAGAAGTAAATAACAGAGTAAATAACTCCAACAGCTCTGCAAGACCAGTAACCTCACATAGGATCATAGCAGGCCCCACAAAAGTGTATTTTGCCAAATCAGAACATAAGAAAAGAAAACCAATAGTACACTCACCAAGGGCAGTGATGATCCATTTTCAAAATGCATCTTCAAAAAGCCCCAGCAGAATTCCAAGCATCGTCAAAAGAAAAAAAAAAGTCAGAAGCAAAGTTACATGCCAGATTTAAATTATTTACCTACAGATTAAGAATTATCTATATTTACTATGTGTTATGCAATCTATTTAATAAATACATCTATTTAAATTCACATAATACAGTTTACCCACAAGGGAACTGCAGAAATGGCAGATAAGCCAAAGGGAAAACATTTGATGTGTCAAGAACTTATGATTTAAGAAAATGCAATCTACAGGATTTGGCCAACTTTAGCATTTGGTCCTCAATCTGAATAGGATTTTCAACTATTGTTTATTTTCTGGCAGAGTCTTGGAAACTGGGCTAATTCAATTATTATGAAGTGATACATCTAAATATATTTCCAAGAACATGGTCTGGTTTTTTTAGAAACAAATACATCTTTCTATGCAAATAGTAAATGTTTCTCAGAGATTAGCTTGTATGAAAAATCCCAAACACTTTTGCAATTAATCATTCCCTGTTAATAAAATGTTCAAAAGAAAATCAGATATGATTGAAATGAGCAAATTTTGGTAAGGTAAGGACACAATAAAGGTATTCTTCAAAATATGTTAATTAATTGCATTCTGCAAATTTCACTCACATTTTGTGGATAACAAGGCACCTTTTTACCTCACTAGAAACACACATGACTATATTCCTATCTTACACTACAACTACCATTCCATACAAGACAACCAAGATGCTCTTCCTGCCTCAACCCTGCCTCTCTTTCAGTGCCTCTGCTGCTTTCCTGGACAAAGCAATGTCTTCTCCACCTCACCATCGTGTTGTAGCCTTTGATCAGCTGAAGAGTATTTGAAATAGCCTTAAAGCTAAGAATAAACCCTCTTTGAAGAAGTGTCTTCTCTCAAAGTTAGAAATATAAAGTACTGGGGGGCCAGAGTGAAGAAACACAGATATCCAAGCTAACTGGAGAAGGGTCAGAGAGAACAGCCAAAAGAAAGATTAAATTAGAAAGCAATCAGACGTCTGGAGAGTATGGATATGAACTTCCTTTTGCATGAGACAAACAAGAGCTTAATTTTATGGCTTTAGTTAGAAGTGGGAAAATGCTTGGCTGTTTCTTTCTTCAAACAAAAATAACCTACAAGTTATCCAGTAAAAAATAGGATATTAAGTGTGTTACCTCAGGTAAGATGTACGTGACATCATGATTAGATTGAGATGGGTAGTGATGCTTATTCAGATTCTAACAAAAGAAGTACATTTTTTTAATCAGCTATTTTTGGTTACATTCTTAAGGAAAATTCTTTATTAATATTTATAATTTTAACCATTATGTAAAGAATGTGTAAGACCATGTAATCCATGCTGGCATCAAGGCAGTCATGAAATGAATTAGACTAAGCTACAGACATCCTTAGAAATAAGTAAATGAAAACTAAATCTAAAAAAAAAAAAAAAAACCTAAGGGGGGAAAAGCGTATCTGCCAAAATATTAAGCCTGAAAAATCTACTCATAAAAAAGAAAAGCTTCTGTGCTAAGAAAGAAAAATTGATTAATTCAGCAAAACTTATTTAAGGATATTCTTACTTGTCGCATACTGAACAGTGATGGCAACGATCTGGTTTTACAAGATGGCATCTGTCACAGTACCTGATTGCTAAAGAAAAAAGTTCCAGAATTAGATTTCAGTGTAGACTTACACATTTTGATTTCTGAATTCTGTGCAAAAGTAAATACTATCAGCCAGCCCAGCAGAACCGCCAGGAAAGCATTTCAGCATGATCAGAAGCAGTTGCAAATATGGAAGCATTCTTGCAATGCTGATTCTTTCAGACTGAACCCAAAAAGCTCAGTTTTTGCCATCTCTGCTAATCATACTAATCTTTTTTTTTTTCTCCCAAGCCTTATAGCTCTGCAAAACAACCAACCAACAAAACCCACAAAACCCTCACTAGACTGGAAAAACGTTACAGACTGTTCAACAATATAGCTATTTTAAGCTATTATTCTAACAGCTTTAATTTATTATGCGAGATTATCTCTTGGATTTGCTTAGCTAGCCAGCATTCAAAAACTGACAATATGAGTAGGGTTAGATTAAGTCTTAGTTTGGAAGATCTTTTGTTCTTGCAACTGAATGACCAGCAAGTAAAACAGTAACAGTTTCTTATTGTGATCTATCTAGCTACACATGACACGCTGACAGTAATTCTGTTTTTATTATTTTTTTAACCTATGATAAAAGAAATTTACACAGTTAATGAATGCTACAGCCTATTCTGCAGCTTGTTAGTATCACAAGCCATTTGTTAATATCAATTTGAAAACAAAAGCAAGGCATTGCCAATCCACTTTAAAATCCTAAATTGTATGCTGCAATTTATTTCCCAACAATCTTTATACACTGAATAAATGTTGCTGCACAAAGCTAAATTAAAGTTCTGGAACCACTCTGTTATTTTATGAAATGTGGAAAACAGTTCTTCCCTTCAATCCAAACCTTTGAAAAGTTTTTTTTTTTTTAATTAGTTTAAGTAGTACATCAAGACACCTGCTTTGTTAGTCTCCTGAAACCTATTTACCTCCAGACATTGTCCGTGTATAGATAGGAAGGTCCTTGGCAGCTCGTCTTAAGACTTCTTGCTGGGATTCACCTCTAGGCTCCCTCTCTAGGGACTCCTTGTCTGAATATGATAGATGGAACTGGAATAATTTTTAAAAATCAAAGAAATATTAGAAAATTCCAAGTTAAATATGTAACTGTAGATGTGTAAAGAGGAATAAATATTGATTATATAAAGATGGATTAGCAACATGTACAAGGTATTACAGCAAATAACCCAGTGTTCCCACGACAACTAATTCATTTTATGGCAGCTGAAGACAAAATTAAAAACACTTCTGATTTGGTATAGAGGCAATGCTGAATGCTTCCAGAAGTATTAAGCAACATTGTTCAAGAGAAAGATCAAGAGCTTATGATTCCTCTGAAAGGTCAGTCCATTTACTTCTGTAATGCCAAATATTAACTAGTGAATGTAATCTAGGGATTATGATTATAACTGAAGGAAAATACACTGCTAGTGATAGCAGGAAAGACAGCTTTATTTCTCTCCTGATGTCTGGCAATTTCCCTTTTATTCTTTGTCACTGCTGTTCTCTTCATGCAGGGGTTAGGATGTGTTTTTACTTTAGAGACTGGCTGAGAGAAGGAAGAGATGGGTCTTGTATGGTAAAATAACCATATCTTGAATATCTTCCTGAATAAAATGGCAGCTTCTGTCACTGCCCAAAACAGTAACAAACATGGCTCTAGAAAGTGCTGAAAAGGTAAAAATTACTGAAAGAGATGCTTGGTGTACATGAAATACTACAAATTTCTTAAACACCAAACTCCTCTGCAACACAGCAACTTAGCCAGCTTTGTCACTGTAGCTTCTAGAAACAGGCAGAAGTCTTTGGTCTCTCTATCAAAGAAAGAAGATACAAAACCACTTTTGAAAAGAAGTCCACATTTGGCAGGAAGAGCTGTCTCCATCATGTGCCAGAAACAGAAGCCCTCTGCACAGCATTTATGTTTACAGGAAGGCAAGTCATTACAATAATATGGATTTTTCTTTCCTAAAAAAAAGTGATGCCTGCAAAAATAAGAAAGCAGACAGAAACATGCAGTTAGGAGCCTAGTCTCACTTCCATAGAGAAGGCACCACTCCACCCTTCCTGACAAAGCCCATAGACTTCCAGCTGAAGCTGGATATTCACTGTTTAACTTGAGTTTCTCAAGTCATCATTTTTTTCCCCTTGCAAGAACACTCTTACCAACATCTGAGTTGATTTATATTGGGACACATAAGATTTCTCACTACAGAAAATTAGTTTAGAATACATTTTTTCAAATGCTTATTTGATGTAAACAGACCTACTGTTCCATCTTTTTTTTATTGCTCCTCAGAGTAGTCCTACATCTAAAACCTTTGTGCCTGGGTACCCATTTTCACTCCAATCTTCATACAGTGCTTGTACAAAGCTGGTACACACAAGTAAAGAGTGGCATACATGACAGTAAAATCCATCAAAATCTACTTTACATGTAAAAGTTTGAAATAAGCTTAAAAGAAAGCTGTGTGGTTTGCACCAGCTGCAGTATTAATGAAAACAAAATGCAAAAGCTTGTTTTTCAGTCTTTAAATGAGTATTTGCTAGCTCAGTTCACTTGAAAATACATCTTTTTCTATCTGCAGACTTCATCCTATAAAACAGAAGCCAATCAGTAACTTAACATTACAAAGTATCCTAATTCAATTTTTAAAATACTGCTCTAGTAGAAAGACCTGGGACAACAAAGATGTCACTTACTGCCAGCAACACTGTGTAAATTCAAAGAACATAGGAACACCACACATTGCTTTCTATTACTCAACTACAGTGCTTTTCCTACCCCATTTGAAATTCTCCAGTAGCATTATATGATGGATTTGGAATTGTACTATAATCAGCAGGATTTGTCAAAATGCTTTCACTGGCATCAGCTCAATGATTTGAAAACCCTTCTAATTATCAGTACAGTCATCCTATAAATGCATACATTTTGCTATGTAATTTCCAAATGAAACAGGAAATTTTTAATTTATTTTGTTCCCACCCACCCAGGCTGCAGTAAAGACTGCAGTGTGAACCCCAGCGAAGATGGCAATTAGTTTGAATTATCTACTTGCTTTCCCAATTACATATCCTAGTAGTGAATGAAAACTATTTGGAAGGTAACCTCCACACAACAGACAATGGAAATCACAAAGTACTCATTTTAGGTTGACCTGGTGCATAGAGCAGCTAGAGTTGAGTCCATGCCAAAGTAAGTGTTTGCTTTGTGGGTATTTCCAGCTACAGGAGGGCCATAGCATGGTTCCTCCTGTCCTCAGAGATTGTGTAACACAGCTCCTACTCAGGACTCAGGGGTTTCTGTATAAAGACAGAATGGAAGAGGCCAAAAAGTTGTGCTAGGTATAAAAAGCTGCATGGGCAGAACTTCCACTGGGGCCATTGATGAAGAACCTTCCCAGATCTCTTTTTTCATGTGGCTGTTCTTTACCAGCTCCCCTCCTGCTTAGCCAGCTGTGGCTTCCCACCATCAGCTTACCTAATGTGCACTCCCACCACAATCCAAAAGCTCCTTCATACCAAAACAGATGGGGAAGAAGTTTTAGTTCAGAGGACAACAGACAGATGCTGACAAGAAATATAAGTCTTAAACACAGGGAAATTAATTTTTTACCCATGTAAAAGTCCATATCCTTTGATATTCCCAAGGCAAAGATTCAGGCTGCTAGTTCAAATAACTCATATTGGATTTTTTCTTCTACCATAAATATCTCATTTTAAAATATCTATTTTAAAAATTAGAGAAATTGTTACTTTTTTTTTTTGTCCTGGTCACTACACTGATTGCAATTTGACTCCTCTTAAGGAGCTGTAACTGCCATTTGTGTTTTTCTACAGAGTGTAAAAGTACGTGAGATCAGAGACCAACTTGTTCAAACACTACAAAATCAGACATTTGGCTAGGCTATTTCATAAACAAAAGTTATCTTACTTCTTTTGAAGGATTCATTGGTAGCGTAAAGATTGTTTTCCAATATGACCAGACGAACAGCATGAAAAATATGTGGTAAGCAACCAGGCACACAACTAAAATCAGAAGGGAACAGAATTAATACAAACAGACCAGTGATATTGTAGTACTTACAAATAGTGCCTGTAGGCATCACAGATAGTTCTCTAACAGATGTAAATACAGAGGCTCTGGAAAAGCTTTGCCACAAAAATACTGCACTGCAACTTTACATAAGACAAATGCAAACTGTGTGGGGAAGGTCATGATACAGTCTACATAGATTACAGAAGTTTGAGCAAAATGATTAATAGCCTATTAAAGCCCCATCATTAATAAGCAAGCAGTCTCTATATCACATTTGTTAAACCCTAATTAACTGATGCATCTCTGCCTTTTGGCTTTATAGATCTGGTAGGGAGACTGCTAGCCATGCAAACCCCCACTCTGCCTCCCCCCAGCAAAAGCCCCAACCCCCCCAAGGGACATAAGGGGACAATGACAAGTGTGAGGGGAGTCTTGGGTGAATATGCACATGATACCTGAGCAGTAACCACATCCAGTTAATTTGTTTTCCTAGATTTTAGGAGGGAGGACAATAGGGTGGTTTTTAAAACCTACAGGTCCTTTAAATTCAAGTGTTCATTCACTACTTTATATTCTTCACAGCCAGTCAGCATTTATTCTTATGTTTTTTAAATAGATGAGAATCAGCATTTACCATGCTGAGTTGTTTTACTCGAATACAGAAGGTAACAGTAACTTTTCCAAAGAGTCTGCCATAGGTTAATAGGCATTTCCACTTAAAAGCTCTCACACTAGTAAGCAATTCACTACAGTAAATAGCAAATCATAAATTCATATCCCCTGATTAACGTACTCTAATGACAAGAAAACAGTATTCTTCCACAAATTCATATCCTCAAAAAGTGTCCTAAAGGGAAACCTGTGCACTTTCACTGCAGGATCTGAAACACTGCCCTTGTATGGTCAGCTCATGGAGTCTTTTTATATGTCATATTATTCAGGGCTAGAGAATTCTTTATAACACATGCATGATGGTGCATATAAATGCAGGAACAGTTGTCTGGTATGTTCTTACTTTTTGCAATTTTGCCTTAAAAGTAACACTCAATAAATACTTTTGGTGTTGAAGTTTGTTTATTGAAACAGCAGGAACATTGCAACTATTTACTCTTATTCACTAAGCTGTTAAAAATAATACCCAAAAGCTAATAGAATCTGAGGAGCGACTCTGTACAAAGCTTTTGGGATCACAGGGGCAAAGAGTCATGTGCCATGTCTGAAATAAACTGAAAGAAAAATCTTATCAGCATAAAGAAGTGATAGAACTGGACTCAGTTCTATCACAATATACTAAAGGACCATCTTATTATTGCATAAGCATCTGGACAGGAACAATCCCCACTTTTATCAGAACATTTCTATCAGCTCTAAAAAACCACAATTTACTCAAACAAAATCAGTATTTTTTTTAAACAACAGTATATTCATGGCATATAGTGAGAGCAAAGTAGGACAAGTTACCTCAGTTCTGTACATGATGCACTTACTGATCTGCATTAAGCATTTTATTGTTGCAAAAAACTCCCAGTAACTGGCTGACAAGAAAATTGTTCACATATTAAAAAAAAGCACCTAATGCCTAAAGACATTATCCAAGGTTTTCCCTTTGAAGTCTGAACAAGCCTTGAGCTCATCTTGTTTGATCTTGAACCTCAGCTCCCCAGCCTGGCCCCTGACTGGTCACTCCTCCCAGTTTCCCTGCACTGTGATGGAGACCCTGGGCTACCCAGCTGCTCCACCGGGCCCTTGGCTGCTGAGAGTCCAACCTAAGAACTTCATTTCACTTGAGGCAGTTAAAGAAGAGCTGTCAGCTCCTCCCTGGCAGAAACCTTTCTATTTTACACATTTTCTGGGAAAAAACCCAAAACCAATCAACCAACCAAAAAAATTCCAACTCAACCAAACAAAAGAAATCCCAACCCAAATGGTGCATCCCTTGCTTGAAGGCAAGCAATCTACAGCTAGCTAGCACAGCTAGAGTTGCCTGGAAATTGGAGGCAACCTGTAGTACAGCTGAGCCCATTTGCCCAGTTTTTACTCCTGAAAAATCTTAGGGCAGAAGTATAGCCAAAGTAAGTTTCTTCTGATTGGCCAAAGCCCACCAAGGCCTTGAGTGAAAAGAAGGAAATTTAATGTTCCCCAACACATTTTGCTGATAATTCTAATGGGTTTTGTAAGCAATGCCCATCAACTTACTTGTTTCCACTCCCACAGAGTACAGAGCAGCAAGAAACCAAAATTCAAAGCCTGCAAATAACACTTCTACACTCATATGGGGGATGAGATCCCTGAACTGAAGAAAAGTTTTTCAAGCAAATTTCTTAATTGACAAACATGTTTTCTAAGCAAGGGAGTTGCCAATGACTTAATAAAATCTGCTGGAGTTACACAAACATAAAAAGCTCTTCCTCCAAAAGCTCTGCAGCCCTACACTTTACACTTCCATGCTGCGCTGTAGTATTAAAATAGCATCTGGAAAAAACAATCTAAACATGCTACAGCCTCAGGGAAGGAACTGTAGTGACTGCTAACTAGGCAGTTTTATTATACTATGAGAAGCTACATATCTGAAGGATTCTATTTCTTTAAAAAGTTAAAAAGAAAACGCAGGAAAAAATGAACTCCCATTTAAGTACATTGCAACTGCACAAATACACTGCTCTTCTCTAGAAATCCTGCTTTTACAAGAGCTTTCTGTATTATGAATAAATCTTTAAAAACCAGAATGTAAGGATTCTTTTAGTTGACATATCAGAAAGACAGTGAGAAGAGTAAAAAAATCTAATTTTTCTCTTCTCTATTTGCAATGGCTACGGCAATAGTCTGGAAAAGCAAGATAATAAAAGGTGCTGAGGAACAAAAACTACAAATCTATTCTTTTAAGTTAGACTGTTTCTGAATTCTACTAGTCAACTACTGTTCTACTCTGATATATGAATTACACCTATAAACAGCTAATAAAAATCTTACCTTTTTCTCCGATATTTGTCATTGTCACTGGAAAAAAAAAAGAAAAAAGGAGATAATGAAAATGTATGTTTAAATAGCAAATGACGTAAATCAGTATTTAAACTTTTTTTTTCAGCCAAAGATGGAAGAGTAATCATCAAACAATACACGTTTAAGGTCACACACTATGAAACTCTCATGCTGTGTACATTCATCACGAGAATAGGTACACAGTATCAATTGCTTATAAGGTTTTTTGGCTCCTCTTCCCAGGCTCATTTCCTGATAACTAGGACCTCCATCTATCTGAAGCTGCCAAAGTTTAATCCAAGAAAAGCCACCTCTGAAGAGCAGTTATTTCTTCTAACTGTGGTTGCACAGGTTTCACTCTATGCTCTGCTCTTGAAGCAGAGGTATCAGACTCCAGAACTGGTTTTGACAGCAATATTTGGTGATACCTTAATCTTCAAAGCATAAAAACTGAAAGTAGACAAAAGTTGCATTTCCTTTATTGAATTGCCTACGATTACAAGACGGTAAGAGAGTGAGAAAGGGCAAGTGTGTCAGGCGTAGAAGGGAGCACACAAATATCATGTATCAGTAACGGCATTTTCCTCTCTTGGTTACATTATTTAATAAAGTAACTATTCTACAACATGCATCTCGGAGAGATCAGAAACTCCCAAGATCAAAACCTCTTTTCACCCAAACCACTCCACCACACATTTATCCACCCCAGTTAAGCAGTCTACAAGCTATGATACACTGGTGCCTACAACAGGACAGTAGATACATAGAGCTCTCATCCCCTCTTGTTTCCTAATAAAAATGATTGCACCAGGCTGATCTTCAAGCAGCAGACACAAGGCAACTCCTACAGAAAAGCCAAAGAGCCGTGCCATCTGACTGATGGACTAAACACAGGCTCGGTGACTGAGTTAAAGCCAGCATTTAAATACATCTTGCACATTGCAAGGGTGGACCATGACCCCAGGGCGGCTCAACACCTTAACTAATGCTCTGGAAGAATGAACACCTAAAGTTTGCACATGACACCACCCTGGGGACAGCAGCTGGTACGTGCAGGACTTCCATTCAGAGGGACCACAACAGGCTGGGGGAATGAACCGATGGGGCCCTTATGAAATTCATGAGGGCAAAGACAAAGTCCTGCACCTGTAAAGAAGCAACCCCCTGCAACAACACAGCCTGGGGACTGCTGGGCTGGAGCAGCTCTCTGGAAGAAGCTATGGAATTGCTGGTGGGCAGCAGAAAGGGCCACCAGCCACATGGGCTACTTCAGCAGGGGCACAGCTGGTCAGCCAAGGGAAGGGTTTATCCCCCTCTGTGCAGCATTTATCAGAACAACCCAGAACACTGCGGGGATTTGGGCCCCTCAACACAACAAAGAGACAAGTCCAGGAGGAAGTGACAAAACTGGCAGGGACTCATGCCCTAAAGAGAGGCTGCACAGGCAGGGCTTGTCTGCCCTGAAGAAGACATGATTTTGGGAGGGCCTCCCAGGTCCTCCAGGGAAGCACTAAGGAGCTGGGCTCTTCATACTGGCACAGAGTGGGATGACAAGAGCCAGGAAGTGTAAATTGAAATGAAAGGATCGGATTTGATACAAGGAAAAACATTTCCACCATGAGAACCATTCACCAGCAGAGGAAGCTGTCCAGACATGTTGCACAGCCTCCACCAGCGAAGTTTTTCAAGACTCAAGCCAACAAAACCCTCAAGAACCTGGTCCTCACACCTAGCCCTGATTTGATCAGGAGGTTGGACTGGATGAGCTGAGGTCCTCTCAAACATGAATTATTACACAATTCTGCAATTATAAAATAGGTCTATTTAAAATGGAGATTTGACTATAGTTCCAGCAAAACAAGGATCTACCTCACCTGAGGAAAAGCCGTAAGCAACCGTGTTTATAAAGCTCCTCAAAAAAATCATAAAGACACCATAGAAGTTGCATAAGCCACAATAAACTATATTCTGCCCTCAGTTATCTGAACTCTTTAGAATTTGATAAACAAAATATCCACCTAGACAACTGCCAGAAAAAAAGCTGAAGGAACATGTATATACGTTTGACTCTGAGACACAGATCTGCTCCCCTACAATGATGCAAAAGAATTGTAAAATTGTAAGAAAACAGCCATCCACCAGATGACTGTTTACAAAACAAAAGACATCTTCAGAGCTGATATGCAATTTAAAAGTGATGGAGTTCTCAGATTAAGACAAATCAGCCACTATTCAAATTCTGATTTTCTTTTTCCACTTGGAAGGGTCAGCAAAGTATGCAGAAATTTTGCCAGTCTTCTTGGAGTAACTACTCTCTGCTAATTAAAAAGTCACAGCCAAGCACACTTTGCAGAATCACCAGTTTCAAAAAAAAATCTATTTAACCAACCTTCACAATAATTTGTGGAATTTTTCTCTCCTTACAAGGGAATGCCACAGAACACTGCTCTGAAAGCAATTGTAATCTTTTCTCCATCCCTTATCTCTGGATAAAATGTATTCTAATGTGTTTGAGACACTTAAATTTTCCACAATGCCTGTAAGTAAAGGACAGACAAATCCAAATTCAGTCATTTCTACCAGACAGCAAACCTAAAGCTTTTCAAAATTTCTGTCCACCTCCAGAAGGAAATGCACTCCACAGAGTCTACACCTGCACAGAGGACTGTCTTCTCAGCTTTTGCAGTATCTAGCTTGGAACCCAAATGCTCCTGACAGTCAGGACCACGAAGGCTAAAACACAAGTGCTGAGATGTCCAATTAACCCCAGGAGGGTGAGAACATGTTTTTGGGCTTGGGGGCTTTTTTAATGCATGTATCTTGTCATTTTAATTTCTTCTACCATCAAGTATAAAACCGAAGTTATTTCATACACTCCTGAGCTGCAACTGCTCTAAGAGACCAAAGCAGAGCGGAACCAGGCTGAAAAGAGATGCCAGTACCTTCATCATTTTTCTCCACACACATTGCAACTGGTGTTTACGAGGAGACTGGCTGCACTGCCCAACCAGCATTCCCACAGACAGTGACAGAAAGGAACTATGCAAGATATCCAATAACCTGCATGAAGTGAAGTACCAGTCCTCCTGCTTATGCATTTTTAAATCACCTCTGGCAAAGGCTCCCTGGAGGAACTACAGTGTATGGCAAAGGAATGGACAAGCATCTGCAATACAACAGCACCAGAGAGGAAATGAAGGTGTGGGTTTTTTTTTTTTTTTGCTTGGTTAGGTTTTTTGGTTTGGTTCCTGGCTTTTTTTTTGGGGGGGGAGGGTGGGGGAGGGAGTGGCAGAACCTTTTGTTTTGCACCAATGTGGCAGAACTGACCAACAGGGAAAAAATGGCTCTTACAAATCAAACTCTCTCCTAAATTTCTCCTGAAGATTTACACTTTCTCAGTTTGTTGAATGACCATGATACAAAGACCCTTAGAGTAACTACAAGATGTTTACCCTAAGATCACACGAAAATTTTACTATTTAAGAACATGGAAAATAATTTTCTAATATGAAAAAAATTTGGTCAAATCCAAATTCTGAATTTGACCAAAGAAACGTTTGCTATTTTCTCTGCCTTCTAAATAGCACACGATATGTTTACTTAAACCAAATTTTATATTTTTTAGTAAAATCACTTGTATCAGTATTTCTGGCAGTTTTCTCATTTCTGTTTCAAGGGGTTACACTCACTGTGGTGAAAAGTAGGTCAGATTGTGCATTCTGTCATTAATAAATATCAGCTGAAATGCTGCAAATGCATTTGCTGATAGTTCAACAGCACAGAAATAATATGGGTAAAAAGCATTTATGTCTGTGATGACTAAAATAAACACAAAGGACATGGCAATCCCAACTGCTAAGCAGTTTCTGAGAGAAAACAGGGTAAATCCCTTTGAGACCAAAACGGAATGATGCTCTTGTATACTCAGAGATGGAAATAATTATAAAAACATGACCTGTCTTCAGGAAATCATTAAAAAGTTACAGCTTTGTTTGCCTGAGATACTGCAGGGCCCAATTTCATTAAGAATCACCCTTGCACTGCTAAAGCATCAGGATGCCATTTACAGTTCAGCACTAGCAGACTGTCACATCATTAGAGCCTCTCCGGTTCATTACGCAGCTCACAGATGGTGCTCATCAGAATTAGGGACCAGGCTGGGACAGACACAGGACTTCAGCCAACGGAGATGCCAATTTCCTGAGCCAGAAACATTGCTGCCCGCTTGCCCCAAGCTACAAGCAGCCAGAAGCAGGAACAGCACATTCAATAGTCAATGCCACTAAACAGCCTGCGCTTGCAGAGAGCAATTGCAAAGATGACAGAATGCTGTGTTTCAAAAGGATCTTAAGAAGTCCAGGGTGGTTTCCAGCACCAAATTAATTTGCTAGGAAGAGAAATCACATCACTAGGCACCTTGCACACTGGCTCACAACAAGTGGATTTTCCACTTCTTCAATTTCCACTTATTTTCTCTAGAAATCTTAATCCTCACTCAACCATGTAGGGAGACGTCCATCTCCACATAGCCAGACACATGGTTAGACACAGTGCTAGCACAAACCCCAAAAGATTTTGAAAGATAAATTTCGTATCAAAATGTGCACTGGTTTTTGTAATGTTAAATTTTCCTTGACTTCTAAAGCCAAAGTTTCTGAACTGTAAATATAATGACTAGATTTAAAAATAAGGAAAAAAATTAAAAATAAATGAAATAAAGCAATTAATATTTTAAAGCTGTGATGAAAGAGGATCTACAAAATTTTGCTATCATAGTTTATGTACATTTTTAAAATATTTAAATCTTTGGAATGGGAAAACAAGATAAATCTGATGCAGAGACTCTGCAGCCACATCTATAAATAGCTGGTTCTCTCAAACTTTTATGAAGTTTAACATCTTGGATCTGATTCACAAAACTAAGTACACATTTTATCTTTATAGCATATTTGAAGCTGTAAAACACTGATCTGTAGATGCAGTTTTACTCGGCTCTGTGCACACATAAAAGTGTTTTATAGTTCTGACAAGTGTTCTGTCATTGCCTGCAATAGTCCTTTAGTAAAAATACCAGCGCTTGCAATAAAACCCTACCTCTCTGCTAAACAGAGCAGTGATTTGCATTGATTCAGAGAGACAAGGTGCCAGCAGTGCTTTGTTTCAGAACAAAAGTAACGGAAATATTTCCAGGATATCGAAGGTTGGCATAGGTAGTCATCAATAACCATACATTTGCATTTGATGGTATTTGCAAATGTTTCAGAAGATTCATTTTAACCCTGTGCCCATCAAAATGCACCACTGTCCACCTGCCAGCAGCAGCTGCTCTTTGGGGTACCTTTGCATGTAAGGTCACAAAACCACTGCTTTTGTATAGGGTATGAGTAAGACCTGACTTAAATCTTTCTTCTTCACAAACTTCCCATTTACCTTCCAAGTCACAAAGACAGACTGAAGAATGAAAAGTGTCCAGCTCTACCAAAGTTGTAGACACTTGTGTTGCCAGTGTTGCCAGACACTTTTCAGCAAACAAAAACTGCACTCTGACAAGAACAACTCTTAAAGTTATGTATCAAGCAGTGCTAAACCTTTACCTGAAAACACAATTTTGTCCAGTAACTATATCTTCACCATAAACCTTATGTTTTGAACTTCAAGCCATGGTTTACATTTCAAGGCAGGCACAAAACCCACAGGTAATACACTGGGCACTACCTGGAGAGATAACCAGCCATGCTTAACATAGACATCAATTCTGTTCCAGAGCTCTAGAATGGCAGCTGCCTCCGACACTCTGAAAAAGCATTCAAATGAAATTTGGGAAATGCACAGGAGCACTGCTGGCTATAATTCAGAAGCCAATTCTACTTCAGCCACCAGTTCTGAAACTTTTCTCAAAGTAACCACAGATGTCAGAAGAGGGGAAAAATAAAAAAAAAGGTAGTATTTCCAAAATATGGATAAAAATGCAAACTTTCTTGGACCAAAGTACTTTTGTACCTTAGCAGCTAATGTGCAGACAGGGTATTTAACCAGTATTTGACAACAGCCAACTGCAATGTTACAATGTACTTGCGTCTTGTGTTTCTATAGCCAAAGCTAAGCTTTAAATGGTTACAAGACAAAAGCTGCAAGTACCATAAATCCTTTAATCTATCTGGAGAACATACTGAGCAAAGAGCTCAAATCCAGCTGACCAAATCCTGGGTCTAACTCTTTTTTTTTTTAGCTTTTTTTCCCCCCACCCTATCAGCTTCTATCTCCTTATTTTCTGCCACTTCTGATGCCCTGATGACACTGTGCCAAGCCCACAGGGCATGTATTAATTCTGCCTCTAAACTGTGATGAATTAAGCAGCTTTATATCCTGTTATAATTCCATTCCACTGATGTTTTACAGGGTCAAAAACCTCAATTCAGCACTAATCAATCTGATCCTCCAGCAAAAATCTTTCACGATCATTAACATCTTTAGCAGCTGGATGTCATTCCATGCTTTCTGTTCCATTCTGAAGGTAGCTGTGGACAGATACCAGTCACATATTCTACACAAAAAACAAAGATGTGACTTATGAGCATTCCTGATAGTACTGTGAATGCCTTGTTGTACCCCCTCTTCAGCTATGCTCCAGTCATTTATTCTTTTCCAAATCAGGCAAATCACTCATCAGGTGGCAATATTTCCTCCCTTTCCCTTCACTGGAGTAGTCACAAAATGCTTATTGCTTGTTTGTTCCACAGTAAATCTATTTTCCTTCTTCAAAATTAAAAATTCAAGCTGCATTTTCTGACAGGATTCCCTGAGCAAGAGCATTATCCTGTGAATTAAAATTAGTGCCATGTAAAAATGGATCAAAACTGAACAAAAACTTCCATTTTCTATTGGATACAGGATATCTACAGGATAACCCTTTGATCAGCTAAGCTGTTATTTTTCTTAAAAAGATCTGTCACAACACTGTTGAATATTTTACATTTTCCTTGTTATATGCACCTCCAAATCCTGAGCAGGTAGGAAAACAAAACAAAAGGATGTCAGTATCTGCATTTGTCAAGAACATTTCTGACAAACAGCTGTCAGAAACTGCAAGTAACTACTGCTTCTGCCCTACCTAAAGCATGGAATCAATACCTCCTCCAAGTCCCTTACTAACCTGAATTAGAGATGTATCTAAGAAAGGAAATGTAAGAATATTTTTTTTTTCTTTTCATGTCAAGTATGCAAAGATTTTAATATACATTGAATGTTCACTTTCAGGTTTTCAAAAACAGTGAATCCAATGTGTATTTTCTGAGTATAGACACATGGACAGAGGTGCTGGGGTGAAGTATTTAATTTGCACTTCGTGTTACTGTTGTTCCATGCATCCTAAGTTGAAATTTGAGTAGCTTGAGCTATCAGAGTTCACTGCACTCATTGTGCGCTGCCTGTATTTCCCCATCCTTTTTAGAGAAAGAACAACAAACCTGTATCCCTTAAGTTCTCGTAAACACACTCAAATTATTTTTTATGGGAAGGAATACTTAAAAGACACAGTAATTTTAAACATGAAGTTATTCAGGATGAAAAAAGAAGTACTGCTACTAGACAGAGCTTGTGAGATGACAATACTGGCAAAATCAAGAGAATTGCACTGGATTAGGGGTAAGCAATTTTTAGTTGAGTGTTTTACGACCAACTCAAATACACATTTAATTCCAGTATTCATTCTACATCCAGCAAAAGGAAGAGAACTGTTTGCTAGTGTTCAACACCTTTCTGCTTCTTGTTAAAGGTTAAAGTGGCACGAGCACTTACCTGAATCCACTAATAAAAGAGACAGAACTCTAGACATGGCAATACTAGTGTTAAAAACAGTGAATTCATTTTTCTGTTTCTAAAACCCCTTTTTGTTTCTAAAATGCTACTCAGTACTGTAACTACTCAGCTTTAGGTATATAAGGAATCAGCTTAGTAGATTTCTTGAAAAAAAAAATTGTCCCTCCTATAATGCTTAGATGAAATTAAAACAAACAAACAAACAAAAAAACCCCAACAAATAAACTCTAACAAAAACCCCACAAACCCATTCAAAATACTACATTTGAAACACTTTCTCATTATTAAAAGCTCAAAGAGACCACTTACATTACAACAGCACAAAGTCCTTGTGAGGTCCTATTGCACAACAGTTAACCCTGTTCCCTGTATGTTGTCAGCCTCAATGACAGAAAGCTGCAGAAAAAAACCCAGCTATATACGTCCTCTTTAGCATTCAGTGCTGCAGGAATAAAAGAAGCACTGAATAGACAGGCTGGCTTCAAAGCACTGAAATGCTTACAGTCTATTCCTGCCGTTGGCTTTCGTTCCCAGAGTTGTTAGTTATTCCTTCTGTTGTTTACACTAAATATTCATTAGTAAGACAAAACATAAGCTTATTTTATTTTAATATGCCAAAAATGAGGGAAAACATCTAGCTATAGATAAAAGATGGAATTACTGGAGATCATGGATGATTCTTATGCTGAATTAAAAACCTGGTGAGCCAGCTCCCACTGGATCGTGTGGGGGTGGGTGGGAAATAAACAAACAAACAAATCACCCTTGTCCATTGAAAGGAATTCAGTAAAAGATGCTTTAGCTGAGCCCCAGGATTTAACTTCCTCCCCCCTCCCATTGCAGTCCTTTTGCTTTGAGGGGTTCTCCAGGAATCAGCGAACCAGAGTTTACAGTCTGAAGCGAGTTTCAAGCACGTCATCTCCTAAGGAGGTACCTACTATCAGGTAAGCTAAAACCCAATTTTCCTCTGTGGTACAGTCATGCAAAATGAAAAATACAGTAGAATACTGAAGCAGTGGTGCCCAGAACAAGCCTACTGTACCTACCACAAGGCTGCATACATTAGAACATTAACTACAGAGTGGCTCTTCCCTGGAACATCCTTGCCCTCCTCGTGTCAGCTTACAGCTCTCCTTTCCAGGCTTGCTCAGTCAATTCCCAGAATCCTGCCAACAATTTGCTCCCTTGTGCTGGAGGTAGACACTTCATTGTTCCTCTCATGAGAGCACAGCAACTTTATTGAAGAGTGTTGTTTAAAATGAACAGATTTAATGGTGTTATTGAAGAAAAAAATGCAAAAAGCCTAACCTCCAATATAGGAACTACAGCAAGTCTTGACACAAAAACCAGAGGTGCTAGGCCTGGCAATCACTTTTTTGCTTAATCCCTCAGCTGCTCAGCCAAGCATCCATAGGACAAAAATCCTATCAGTCTTCTGTAGGCAATTAAAAAAGAGGTAAAATCAAAAATTAGGTACTAGACTAACGAGATTTTCAACATGAACAGCTGAAAACTAAGTACATCTAACTTATATTCCCCATGTGCCATTATGCTGACATTGTTACTGAAACATCAGTATGCCACACATTAGCCTCTAAAAAATCAGATTTAATGCTTTTCTACAAGATACACCGTAACAGAACCAAAATCAGGAAAAAACCTTCCAAACCAAGAGAGGCTGGTGAGACGGTCATTAAATAAATCCTTCTGGCTCGGCTGCTCTAATTCACACAAATGCCCTTATCACCCAGCCTCCAGTGTGCACCTAGCGATCCGCCTGACGCTAAGGGTCAGGCGCCACGGTGCGCGGTCAGGATGACTTCCGAATGTCCTGGCAGGCTGCCGACGACAAAGAAGGGATCAGAAAGTTGTGACAGCTGGGCATTTTCTAGACGCCTGAAGGGTGGCACAGGGAGACTCGCGGATTTCCTGTTACCTATTCCCGCTTCCACGTCCGCCCCCCTAATAGCTCTGTACATGTGTGCGTGTACATGTGTGTGCGCGCCCAAGGGACGGCGAACTCTGCTCAGCTCCTGGCACAGCCAGTCCCGCTTCCCGCGGCCGGGGCTGGGACCGGCCACACTCCGCGCACTCCACGGAGGGAAACTCCCGCCTGTGGAAAGCCCCGTGCGCACTCCTGGCGTGGGAGCGGAAACCAGGCGCGATGGGTCGCGGGGGATATCGGGCAGCGCGGATGTCCCTCGCCCGCCCAGAGGGCCGGGGCGCGGGGGGCGCGGTGCGGTCCGATCCGATCCGGTCCGGTCCGGCCCGGCCCAGCCCAGCCCCGGACACGGTCCGGGCGTGGCGGCGCGGCAGCAGCACCAGCGGCAGCAGCCGGGGGCGGCCCCGGCGCAGACAAACAACGGAGGCGGCCGCCCGTGCCCGTGCCGCCCGGCTGCGCTCCCCCGGCAGGGGCGGCGGCGCCCACCCGCGTCCCGCCCGCCCCCCGCCGCCGCGGCGGCACTCACGCAGGCAGAGCTGGGTGACATAGGCGTAGTAGGACCAGCAGAGGATGCTGGAGATGAAGAGCACCGGCACCCAGTAGAGCAGCCGCTGGCAGCGCCGCCGCACGCCGCCCCAAGCGCCCGGCGCCCCGGCTGCCGGCGGCGGCGGTGCCGCCATCTTCCCGCACCGCATCCCGGCCGCTCGCTCCGGGGGCCCGGGCCCCGGCCGCGCTCCCCGCCGGAGCCCGCCCCGGCCCCACCCTCCCGGCACGGCCGCTCCTCCCACCGCCCGCCCGCCGCTCCCCCCGGGCTGCGCAGGGCAGGGCAGCGGGGGAAGAGCCGCCCGAGAGCCCACAGCGTCCTCTCGGGGTCGGGGTGTCTGTGCCGGGCCGGGGGGCACGGCCGCCAAGCTCGGGGCGGGCGGCGCAGCGGCCCCGCCCGGCGCAGGGCGCGGCTCCGGCCTCGGCGGCCGCCACGTGCAGAGGCGCTGGGGCGGGAGGCGCCCTGTGCTCGAAGCCGCTTCCCTCGTCATCCGCCTCTAAAACCGGGATGGCGACGCTTAACAACCAAGTTACGGTGTATCTTGCAAGCGCTTTAAAACACCCCGTTGCTAAAAGCGCTGCCTCGTTTGCAAACACCGCTTCGGAGTACAGGGAGCAAGTGCTGCGGGCTGCCGTGCCTTGGCGGGCAGGAGGCGGTGCGCGGCCACGGTGGGCAGGCATGGCTGGCTTGCGGCTTTTGGCGGCCGTTCGTGCTGGGGAAGGCGGCGGAAGGTTGTGCTGACTCACCCTTCCCCGAAAGGCTTTACATTACACTCATCGTAATGAAACGCTTGTGAATTATCACAGCAAACTCGGCCTGCGTTATGTTGTGTGCGCCCTAATCATTGCTGAATTGTCATTGCAAAATCAGTCATGTCGAGCACGGCCTGTAGTATTTGTGCAATCTGCTAGAATCTCTCAGAGCATCAGTGGTGCAGTAGGTGGGAAGTAGCTGGTTGATTAAAATGGGTTTGGACTTTGAAAAAAACCTTGTCTATTATCTCATGCAGGAGACTACACATGAAGATAAGTAATCTCTATCTGGGAGGCATACAACTGCCATTGACTGAGAAAAGGCTGCGAGAGAGGAAAAAAATATTGGAGAAAATAACACAGAACCAATAGTAGGTGTCACTGGCAGGTTCCGGAGTAGGAAATGGAGTAGCTATAGTATGTTTGTTGAAGAGACACAAAAAAAGAAGTTGACCATATGGCTGCAGTGTTTTTATGTGATGCAAAATCATGCAAAACTCCTCTTACAGTAAGATCAAACTGAGTGATTTCAGTTAGCCACACTGAACTGAGTGAATGACCATCACAGGATAATGCATTGAGAGGGATAATATATATATCCCATGGCAGTAAATCATCCTTGCCTATTCAGGAAAAAGACTTGTATATCATTCTGAAGGGCTCAGCAAAACCATCTCCTCAATGTATGGTTATTACAGTAGAGAAATGAACAAAATATGCCACCAAAAGATTGGAACATCATAATTTAAGAAAAGATTTTGCCTAATGGGGCATTTTGTATTATACATTTAAAGGTGAAGATAGAGTGAATGGTACTGAAAAGCTAGATTTTATATTCCTGCATGCTGTAGTTCTCAAAACAAGAGTAAAGGAACTGAAACCAACATGATGTAGACAACAAAAGCTTTTTATTTTACCTTAATTAATCGTCCAAGTCATTGCCAAAGCCAGCATTTTAATAGAACATTTAAAGGACTTTACTATATTTTAATGAAAACATCTGTGATTATTCAACATAGATTTTAGAAGCAGAAGGAGTAAGATCACCACTGCCTGAAGGCAAACCCCATGCTCTGCTGGCAAAAGTTAAAAGAAATGAAGGCAATTAAATTCATTTGATGGCTTTTTGCACTTATTTGGAAATACGTGACAGTGACCTCTCTCAGGTACCAAGGATAATGCATCTGTTGTGTTCTGTGTTTCCAGGGAGACATGTCTGTACCTTGAGAAGTTTGCAGCTAGATGCTGTGTATGTAAGGATGAAGTAGGTTTTGCATCATCTTAGGGGCTATGAAAAGATTTCTCCTGTAAACCATTTACTCTGTATGTGACATGGGGCTTATTAAAAACACTTGCCAAAGAAGCACAGTAAACACTAGAGAAAACCTTATAATATAGTCATTTATTCTTTTGAATCATAGTTATTATAAAATATTATGCATATAGAGAGGTGGCAGTTTGCCAGAAGTGTGGGAATAAAAAGATGATTTATTACAAAGACCTTAAATTATATCATACACATTCTGTTCAGAAGCTTTTCATTATCGCCTCATGGAAATGGGCTTGTGCAGTTCAGCATTCTGCCTTTTCCATGGCCACTACCACCCTCTGCTCACTGCTCAGCTTTCACAGTAATCAGAATTCTCTGATTTCATATGCTAGTAATTACATGAATAATTATTATAGTGTATGCTTTACCGTACCTCCAAAATCATGGTTATCTGGCTCAAAATTAGTGAAATAAACAGGCAAACTTCACTTTAATTTAGATGAAACAAAAAAGCTTGCCCTGACTAATACTCTGAATTACCTTGGAGCATCCTTTTGTCAGAGAGCTGTAAAGAATCCCTCTCTCCTGTCTCTGTGTCTTTTCCCTATGGACATGGGCTCTCTAGCTCCTCTTCATGTCCACAGTTACTTTCTGTTCCTTCCATGACTCCCATCACTCTCCAGCTGGGTCACAAGACATCCTTTCTACCGTGCTTTTCCTCCTCTTCCTCCCTCTGTGGTATGACCTGCAGAAATTTTAGGTAACAGCAGAAAAAGTCAAGAACAAGCATATTCAAAGGAGCATTGTGTTATGTCAGAATTAAGTCTCAGGATAGTCCAAGCCATTGGGTATTTATGGAAGGTTTCCCAAATCAGTGAACTTGGGCTTTGTCAGTGGACAAAATACATTGAGAGAGGTTACTTGGGGCACAGTTTATTGCTGCTTGTATGAAATGTTCGAAAGAAAAAGAGAGAGGAAATTAAGGTAATTTTCTTGTCAGGAGCTGGGCTGAAGGAAGCTGGGGTTTGAGGAGGCAGCTGGAGTGTTTGGCAAATTGAAATAAAATGTTCTTGTCATAAGTGGTGCTACTCAGGCTTTCCCCTCAGGCAAGGTATATGCAAATTACTGCTGGTAGATTTTTTTAAAATGTGTCTCTCCTGGCATACATTTGGGTATTTCTAAAATTGCTGCTTTTGACTATTCTGTACCCAGTTGTGCAAAGGGATGTTTAAGGAAGGGGTTGCCACCCATAGCTCTGGGGCTGGGCATCCTCCTCCCTGCTGGACTCCAGTGTGGGGACCTGGGGTCTCTGTCCCAGGCTGGTGAAAGTGGCTGTTGCTTTCCTGCTCAACCAGCAGCAACTTCAACAGCACCTCTGCCCAGGGCTCACACAAGTACCAACAGCCTTTCCCTTTCTCCCCTTTGGCTGACAAGGCTGAGGGTCACTAGTGAAAACACACATGCCTCTCTCCTCTCTACCCTCACAAGCACATGCATTGCTGCAGATCCCCAAGGCATGGCCTCCCTGGTTTTCTGATAGCCCTCCCAGATCCTAGACCTTCTTACCTGCTCCATGGTCCCAAATCACCAGCTGTCCAGCTTGGTGCTCACTGCATTCTGAAACAAGCATCCTCCCTCTCCACACACCCTTGCCAACTACTCTGGCTGACCAGGGCTGTCCCTGTTGTTGTCTCTGTGAGTGTTGTTCGGGTACATTATACATCTCTATGTTTGGCTTCCTCCCTTTGTCATTCCACTTGATAAGGTCCTTGATCAGATGACACTAATGAAGCAGGCTCCTTCCATTTGCTCTGACAGGTAGATTCCAGCTGGGTTCAGATACAGAATGGGGAGTGAAAACTCTGCCTCTTTCTGAAGGAAGGCATCTTGACACCCTTAGCATGCAGTCCTAATTAAAAACTACTCCTTTGCAAGTCTAGGGGGCTCTGGTCCTCTCTTTAAAGCAATCTGATACGATGGAATACTTCCTCCCCCACCAGGTCCCATGTATTCATGGAGGAGGAGGAAGAGTAGAACAGGAAAACACATATTTACTCCTACACAAGTGCAATAAACAGAGCAGCAGCTAGAAGCAGGAATAGACACAGACAGACTGACAGGCACACAGCACTCACTGGGTGAACCAGCAGCTCTGCAGGGATGCTCCTGGCCTTCCTGACAGTGCTGCTTGCGTCTCTCCGGTCTGGGTGTGGGACCACACTTACCACACACAGGAAATCTCCGCAACATTTCTGGCAAAAGGTATCACCAGGAAAATGTATCTTGTATCCCAGCTGGAGTTAGGGACCATCTGTGTATAGTTCATAGCTCCTGGCTACATGAAAACAAGCAGTTAAGCAGCCTCCCCAGTCTCAGGCTAGCTGTCAAATGTATTTTAATTGAAAGGCCGGCCCAGATGTATTCAACTGCTTGCTCGTCCTCTCAGTGTGGCTTGGTACTTCATTATTTGCAACTGTTTGGATACCCAAACCTAACTGTTGGTTGTATGATTTTTTTTTCCTTAATTTTTTGTGGCAAATTTCCTTGTTCTCCACAGAAGAGGCACATTTAGGTCCTTTCCAATTCCTTCTTTAGATTTCTTGATTTCTACCTCTGTATTGATACAATACTGTATTTGTCAGAGTCTGCCTTTGGGGAAGTTTTTTCAAGTCCTATTTGGGCTTATTATCCACCCACTCTTCTGTCACTTTCAGTGGTAATTTTTTCATTGCATTTTTTTTTTTTTTCCCCTGATGCATTCATCTGGGAATTTTCATTCCCTTGTTGCTTTTCCTTTTGTCACTTAAGGTGGGAAACATGGGGAAAAGCTAAACCAGTTCCAATCAGTGCTAGTTCTCATGCAATGGAGATCTGTACAGTGCCCTAAAGCAGGTCTCTGCTTAGGCAAAAATAAAAACCACTGCAGTAGAAAACCTTTCAAGAAATATGTGAGAAACCTTATCCCATGCTGTGTGCACCATTCCAGTGCTTTCTGCCGTTTGGAGTAAAGTTATGTGATTTAATGGTTGACTCCAAAAGCAGACATATAAATTTAAAATTACCAATCTGATAACTGCCTTTTTCTTCCCACCCCCCCCCCCCCCCCCCCCGCCTTCTTCCAGACAGTGTAGTTTAAAACTTACTTTTACAGCTTATGCCCTGAAATGCCTTGACAGACTTGAGCCACTCCATGCCTTGGTCATACATCTAAGTTTGGCTGTAGTCCAGGGATGAAATACCTGCCTATGTTCGTGCTTTTTGTTGTTAGGGATCCTCAGAGTATGTCTGCACAAAATGCAGCAACATTTTCTTTCTTTCCACTTCCCATGGAAATGTTTTAACTGCCAGACTGCAAGCCAGTTGTGGTAGCGTGCACACTGTCTTCATGAAATGATACAAAAAAGGCTGCAAGGGTCACAGCACAGAGAAAGTAAATGCTTCCGCAGCCTCTTATGGCATCTGCCTGAAACAGCAGAGACTTCTGGATTCCAGTCTTTGCTCCTTGTAGTGGGTTTTGTTACACAGTTTCCAAGTGCAAGGACAATTTTTTTTGTAAAGCCTAGGTAACTAGCTTCAGACTCAGTATTTTATTGCAGAGATTAGAATACCTGAAAGTTTATTTTTACAGGGTCATACTCTTTTGAATCTAGGTTATAGCTTCTGAATCAGGCTTAGAGTTAAAAAAAACCCCACAAGTAATAAATTGCTTTTTCTATTAATATTTCTATGTACAAAATTATGTATTTTAATAGAGAAAATTTCAAGTGGGTACTAGTATTTTCATAGAATGCTACTAGCTAATTGTAATGTTCATCTGTGGGAGGAATTTGTAAGTCAAACTAGTGGTGAAAATTAACATTACCCATTCAAGATTAAAGCACATCCTCATATTAAATTGTATGTGTAAGAAAATAAATGCAATATATCCAAGGGCACTATCTGCTGACAGCTTCAGGGTGCCGAATGTTTTTATGGATTCTCAGATATAGGGAAGAATACTGTGCATTCAGACCTCACACATATTAAAAATATTCATATAAGTTTTGGCTTGTTTTTAAGGGGAATTCAAACTTGGTATTGCTACAAATTAGTTCCAGATCCATTTTTGAATAGCGACTTTTTGTTCTGATTCTTTTTCTTCTGCAATAATGAGTCTCAAGTTCTTTTCCTAGACACTGTCTTGACTATATCCTTAGTGGAACAAGAGGGCAAGATACATCATTAGGTAATGACCATGGTATCACACAATGTCGCATCAAAGTGAAAAATTTCTGTATAATTTTTTTCCTCTTTACTTCAATGCATTTTTATCCTGATATTTAGGTGGAAAAGATCAAATAACTACAGAAACCAGTCAGTGTGACTAACAAAATGCTGAAAGTTACTGTTCAATAGCTTGGCTTTTTTTCCCTTCAGGCTGAAAATGTTCTATGTCATACAAAGCGAGAATCTACAGTGGAAGGAGTCTGTACCCACTTACTGCTAAATGTGCAAGGAGGGAAACTGCCACTGGGATCTTAAACACCAGCAGATTATCAGGGAGCAGCCTGCACTGTAGGATACTCTGCCAGGAGCTAGGGGTTCACCACAGCTCAGGCAAAAGCTGGTTAGTATCACAAGGCTACCTAAAGCTGAGGTTTGCTAGTTCTCATTTTATCTGAGCTGCGCTGGGCATCTGTGGGCAGTTCCTAAGCATCCTCTGAATATTTACTTGCATTATTACAGTTTTCTGAACTTACAGAGGAGAACAAGAGCTGCTTTTAAACAAAGCCTTAATTTACGCAACTTTTCACACAATTTAGTTGCAGCATACACATCTTCTGTGCTGCCAGGAATTTTGCAGATTTTTAATAAGGTTTTATTGAGCCCAGTGACTGTTGCTTATCCGAGGGGTGCCTCTACAGCAGATGGCATGTGCCATTACTGTGCCTTGCTTTCACCTGTCCTTGCATTTTCAGGTCTTTTATGCAGAATTCTGTGGCTGAAAAGCGAAGCTATCAAAAGAGATGACTAAAGGAAGAAAACAAGTCTATTTTTTTGTCATGGCAAGATGCTCTAATTCAAAGTGCTTACACATTCCTGTCACCGAAAAAAAGAAGATTATTAGGAGAAAAGAATTTGAATTATATACACTGCAAAGAAAATTAGTTTCAAGTGCATTTATTTTGAAATAAACAAGAATATTATATGTATATATTCATATTTATATTAAATAATATTATTAAACATGAAGAAAAAATAGTCTTAAAAACTAATCTGACACTTTCACATTCTATTTTATATTAAGTAACTATAGATAGGAAATATATAGAAAAATGCTAAAATTGCTTCAAGCCAGCCATAAAAGCAAAGTGCACTATTGCCTAGGGCAGTGGAGCAGCAAAATGATGGTGGTACAGCTGCTTCCTCCAAGGGGAGGTCACTGTGAGTGGCAGTCATGAATGAAAAGGAAGGATGGGAACTCCTTCAGTGACTCCCAATGTTTTCTTCTCTCTTCTTTGTCCTTTGCCACTGAAGTAGCAAACTGGGTTTTGCATATGCTGACAAGAGCAGTGAGACAGTTTTGCGTACCGAGACGATACATTGAATACCATTGATTCCCTAAATGATCACACAGGGACTGCAGCTTATCTGTGTTCTGCTGTGTCAATTCAAGAATCTTTATCTCAATTTATGTGATTCATTTCTTGCTGTCAATAGTTTAAGGACACCAAGGTGGAAAATTTGAATTTCTTTATCATGAAATATTAACTGAAGTATCATCCTTTGATAGGTTTCTGAACTGGCCTGGGTTTTGGGTTTTTTTTCAGATAAAAGCCACACTTAGCACATTTTTTTTCTACAATTCCCAGAGTGGAATTTCTTAAAAAAAAAGCTTCCTTCTCATTTTGTTTTGATTTTGCTACCAAAAATATGTTACTATAAATTAAGCACTTCAAAACTTAGGTGCACTGTTACACATACACCATACATCTATTCAAATGACATTTAAGATGGTAATTGAGCAACCTGTGCATGGAATAAAATTGTAAAAAGTTTTATTTCATGATTTGGAGTAGTAAGATATCTAAAAGCATTACTTTAGTTCTGTTTTGATTGTCTGCTTACCAAATATTTCTGCTTCTGATGACAATTTATTGACATTAGTTCAAGTGTGTGCGTATTAAGCTGGAATTATTTCATGGCACAGTCTTTTCCTAAACAGATACAGATTTATTCAATATCCAGTAAATCTTTTCAAGAAGGGTGTAAAAAATATGTGTTCTTGTTTGTGTGGATTTAATTCCTACTACCTAACAATAATGTTAACAGGGAATAAGGAAACATGCTGCTGCTGGATAGCAAACAAGTAATATTCAAATAATATTACTTAGTGTTGTTCTGTACTGTGCATGCATTCATGTTTTGTTTTGTTTTTTGTTTGACACAAACACAAGCTATTTATCTAGTTTTCAGATACGGCATTCCAGAGTAGCAAATTAGACAACTATCATTTCTACTCAGTGCCACTTCATATAAAAGTGCACTAGTCACAAGAAACACATGAATTTATACTCTACCAGAAACATACCAGTGTATGGCAATAAAATTTATAATAAATACTACAAAGTGTGTGCTACATGAATTTGAACATTTTGACTTTTTTTTGACACACTGCTTGTAAGACATCTTAAAATCTGTACTATTTTGAAAGGAAAAATTCATAAACATAATAATAAGACTTGGAGAATCTGAACATTATAGTTCATACAGTACTTTTCCTAGGTAAATACCTATCATTCACATTAGAACCGTAACAGCTTTACTCCTTGTAAAATAACAGCCTTTAAGAGTTTAATTTGTCCATCCAACTCATATGTAATTGTTATGCTACTTAATGTAGTCTCATTTTCAGTTTAGCACAAACTTTTAATAGTGCTCATCTGAAAGGAATTCACAGTCTAAGCTGATGCAGGCAGTTTCTCTTCACTGCCAAACACCTTCCTGCCCAGGTGTAAGACTTATTTTTGTTTCCTTTTAAATGACAAATTTATCTCAAAATAATAAAAAGTAATATTCAAAAGGTGTTCTTACAAAAGAATGCTTCTCCCACTTACATGGCATAGTTAGTTCATCAATTAAATAAAATACATACTGAAAAGCAGTTTTAAGAGTTGATGATCACTACACTAAGTGGAAAAGAAGTCCTGTGTTTTCTACTGCAGCTGAAAGATTCATCATTCACCTGGGTTAGTTTGTTCTTCATTAAGAATTCATGGGAATAAATAATTCTAGCCAGTGCAGATAATCCTGCTTTCTTCCTTTATCTCAGCATATCTCGTCTCCGAAATTGCTTCCATAGATCTCTGATATGCTCACTGGTTACAGTCATCACACAAGAGTAATATTCCTTCCAACCATACTTCGGAGTCTCCTGTGAAAAGTGAAAAACATACAATTGGAAAAAAGATACCATTCACTAAATTCATTAATTCTACTTTAAATTTTATTCAGACTGATACATACTAGATAGATGTTTTAATATTAAAATAGTGAGAGATCAAATTTATGTCTGTAAAATTAGAGTTATAAATCTGTACGTAAGTTTAGTATTCAAAATGCATCCTCACCTCACAGCACACAATTAGCATTCAGCAAATAGCCTATTTATATTAAAAGATGCAAGAAAATATTTCCTCTTTATTCAGGTATGCCCAGCTCCCTCTCTAGTTTCGTTCCTTGCTTCTTTGTATTGACACTGCTAAAAAGTTCACCTATGACACCAAAGAAAAAGCAGAGGAAATTACTGATGTTCATTAAACTGAAGCACTAAAAGCCAAATACCATATGGGCAAATGACATGAAAGCTTCTATATATTAGATTAACTTAATCCTAAATTTTAGTTCTGCAGCATGAGTAGTTATCCATAGAATGGAGAGGAAAACTGGCCAAGGGCTGGCCTGGGAGATTCACTGCTCTGTGCTCTATGCTCTCTGTATTTATCACTGGATCTCATTATTTCTTCCACTGTTCCTAACTCCTCAAGTCTATTTTCATAGTAAGGGTAAAACATAGATGGAGAGATTAAGAATTACAGCAACTGGGGAAACAAACCACTTTCCTCCTAGTTTACATGCTGAACATATGCTACATGGTGTGGAATATGCCTTGGGCCAGTTGGCGTCAGTTGTCCTGGCTGCGTCCCCTCCCAGCTCCTTGTGCACACCCAGCCTCCTTGCAGGTGGGGTGGGGTGAAGAGCTGAGAGGTCCTTGACTCTGTAAGCACTGTTTATAGGAACTATGACATCAGTGGGTCATCAATAGTATTCTCATCCTATATTTAAAACACAGCACTGCAGCAGATACTGGGAAGAAAATTAACTCACTCTTAGCTAAAACCAGGACACATGGTGAGACTGTCCAGTACCTTGTTTTGGTTGAACTGAATGAAGATGCTAAAGAAATTGCCACACTGCAGTAAATTAAAATCCACCACTGGACACTGAAGCCTGTATCTGTTTATTCTTAATCCCTCATCTTGTTTCATTAAAAAGAACAGAAGTTTATAAAGAAGTTGTAGATATTAAGCACACAATTTAATCCACAGTAGTATATGATGACGTTAAATGAAATATTGGAAGCCATACTTACATAAATGCATAATTTAGCTGATATTCATAGTCAATCTCATGAGAAAAATGCATCACTTGCAAATTACAGTGCATTATTTAATAAAAGAATATTCAGTTTATTAACTTGTGCTTTAAGATATGCATTTATTTTTTATTTTATGAAACAAGTTTAGAGAAATGTTCATGAAAGTCATTAAAAGAAATGCTGAAATACACTGACTGTTCATCTACTTATTTCTAATGTATGCACTGTTGTTTTATCTACTCTCAGTGTACCAAATCCCCAGAAGGTACAGCTTGTCCACACATTCTGCAATGTTTTTGTCTTTCACTGGAACATTCTCCTCCCTCTGTATCCAGGGAGGAGATAAAAATCCAGGATTTTTAAGCTTCTTGTTAGGTTTAGGATCAAAAGCCCAAGTTCTGCAATTTCCAATTACTTTTGTAAGATGAGTCAGGAAGGTGTGCCTAATCAAACATTTCTCACATCTCTGTTTAAAGAAGTGGTAAGCAAAAGTCCCTTCAAACAGTAAGCAACAGCCTCTTTCATTTTTTTTAAGCTGTCTTTTACACTAGATGTATTCAATTGCTGTGTGCTAGGAAAGTATAGAAACAAAAAAACTTTAAAAATTAGCTACATGAAAAATTTAATCTCATTTGACAGAATGAAGTGTTTACAGAAGACAGCAATTTATAGTTGAAATGGCTAGAAAATGAGGTTCTGAATCCATGCTTCTGTTTTTAATGTCTTTTTCAAAACAAATTTCCTTCCTCACTCAGTCTCAAGGTACTATTTTCAGCTATTAACCATTACCTCCTAAAAGCTTGTAATCAGAAATTTTGAAAACCCACTATATGCAGAACATCTAGAAATCAATTATTTCAATAAAAAAATCTTAAGATTCTCAAAAAATTACTAGTACATAAAAATTAATTTCTAGATTTACATTTGTGATTTAATAATTACTTTCATTACTTCAGTAGTCAACAAAATCACAGTTATGGCCTAAGTATCTATTACAGTTACTGAGTACATGAATAATTTAGCAAACAGCACTTTAGATGGACTTGAATCCCTTCATAAGTTGGTCTCTCGCATCCCTTTTTGGAAATTAACTTTGAAAGGGCTTTGTTAGAAATTTCCTAGATAACCCCTCCACAAGACATTCAAAGAAGGGCTCTCCTCTGTCAGCCAGTTCTCTACAAACATGTTTTTTCAGTTCTCCCTGCAGTGTATGGAAAGGAGTACCTGCCAAAGCCGAGTCAGGCTTTGTGTCCTGCAGGGACCACACACAGCTTGTACAGCTGCTCCCCAAGGAGAAATCTGCATTATTTATTATAAGGCTACAACATTCTTTACACTGTGGAGTAATGGCATTAGTTCATTTTAGAGATATGTGATGTACCATGCACAATGTGCTGTTTATCGTTCGTCAGAGTGCAGATTCACAGTGGGCTATAATCTATGGCAAGTGTGCCAAGTACCTTAATCTCCTTCACCAGAGTTCTACATTTACCATAGAAAAGCACAGTGTTTCAAAACACAATGAATTGAACATTTATATTTGGAAAAAAAGTAAAATTAATAGTAGTTGTACTGCACCTAACTCTGGGATGTAGTTGCAGCTTAATATTGTGCCTCAGAATTAAAACCAGCAGGGGAATGGCAGTCAAACTCTCCTGTCTCAGGAGCATGAGATGTGCTGGACTGCTCACAGGGTCACTCAGAGCAGACCACTGGCCATGGGGCCTTGCTTGTCATGGTGTACATCTCTTTGCTCCTCCCCTCTGCAAAAAAAACATCTGGGAGCCAACAGCTTTCATAGGAACTCCTGCAAAGTCTTTACATGGAAACAAGAAAACCTCTCAAATTGCAAAGGAACAAATTCTTCCTTTATGGAAGAGGAGAAATGTCTTCTAGTACAGTGTCTATGTCCCCTGGGTGACAAAGTTTCACAACACGGCCACAGCATATGCACACCCCAGTTTTGACACTGAAATCCGCAGTACAACTGAACTGTACAAATGGATGTTCCTGTATGTTCATGGATATTTGAAAAGGGCCATGGTGATTATGTGTGGACACAAAGCTGGTTTTTCAAGATTGCTGGTACAGCATTAATTGAGGCAAGAATACATGATTGCTTTCAAGAATGTAGCAGTATAAATCAAAATAGAATCAAGTCACCAAAGCTCAGAAAAATCTGCCTCTACAATCTTTCTTGGTAAATACTTATTAGCTATAGGTACCTGAGAAATTACTTAAAAAGAGGTAATGGGACAGACGGAAAACAGCAACAGAAACTAAGAAAAAATACTTTTCCGAATTTCAAACACAATACAAAACCACAGCTGGCTCACAGAACAGTGACAGTGTGAGTCAGTCATTACCAACTCCAGGATAAAATTATATTGCTTTAGTCAAAAACACAACATGATGCCTTGAGCTACTACATAGCTTGCAGCCATATAACCTCTTCCTGAGTTTTGGAACAGGAAACAAAGCAGTGACAGTTCAACATTCAGCCATTCCTGCAGGCATGCCAGCACACTCAGACTGGTGGCTAACACATACCGTCATTTATCTGCTATAGAGCTCCTTCCTCACGCAGGATTTGAAAGTAGTATACCTCTGTATAGGTTTGTAGCCCTGTGGAGCAGAAGATGGAGAAGTGTGCAGATGCAGACAACATGTGAAGGCAGCCAGGGGTAAGCATAAGACAACGGTATCATGAAAATACAAAAAAATGGCTTTAATTGACAAATAGCTAGGAGATACAGTACAGTATGTGTAATGCAAAATGTTTATAATTTAGTCATTGATTTCCAAGTCTTCCGCTTTAAAAGTGGAATTTTTAAAGGAAAAGGAATCTTCCTATATATTTTTAAATTTGAAAAAGAAAGGGAAATAATTATATTAACTATATTAACTAGACAGTAAGAAAAAAAAAGCTTTTCATGTTTGAACATTTTTAATAAGCTTATGGCAATACTCTGACTGACCACTTGATGGCAGCTTAACATATGAGTTTGCATCAAACTACTGAAAAACAAGGTTTCAGGTTGTGCTACAAAATTGCAGAAAAAGAGAAGTTTAATTTAGTAAAGTCTTTAAGACGTTTACTTTTCCAAAATCCTATCTAAAGTTTGTCTCAAAATGAACATTTGTTGTGTTCCTATAAGGGTAGTACCTGACCCTCCTGAAGTTTTTAAGTTCAAGGCCAAGCTTTTAAATAGGACAAACCTGCTACATACTGACTGATGTTTCAGAACTGCATTTTCATTGGACTTGTGTGACTCTTTGCTCTTAAACAGATTCACTTTAGTACAACTAAATAACCACAAAAAGCCCTTTTCTAAAATACATGGTCCCAGTACCAAATCCTGTAATGGCCTCAAGATTCTGGACAAACATAATTAGTGAAACAACTTTTAGAAAGGTAGAACTGTTAAGTACAAGATGTTAATTGTAAAATGGTACTTCAAATCACAGGCCTAACTGAAACTGTTATTTTGGGATGCTTTAGAGAGATAATCAGGTACTACATTAATTGGCAGACATTGCGGAATAATTAAAATTAAAATCAGTCATTTTTTACTTCATAAAGAAGTATAGCTTTCTATGTTGCTACAAAATACTTAATAAGCTGAAGCTGTTATGATCTTTTATCTCTATAATGAAACTGACCAATTTTTCATATGGATTCAAAACACAGTTATTGAAAAAGAAAATGTTAGTAATTTGTTAGTTTTGATTTAGCACAAGATGACATTTGAGCCTTCTACACTGTAGGAGCAAGAAGGCCAAGTTTTACTTGTTTTGCACACATTAAATACTCTGCAACTTTTAACATACAAACAATAGGAAGCAATTAATGACACTTTCCACCAATTTGTTCTGGGAAAAAGGTTCTTAAGCATTTTCTACTTTTCAATCTAAACCAAGACTGCAGTGGGTGGGGGGTATTTATTAAGCCAAAATTTTTGCAGAATTGCAGATTTTTTTTTTAATGAAGGCAATTTTTTTTCAGAATTTTTACTATTATCCACTCTTGGAAAAAATTGGTTTGTGTGACACTTATGAAAACTTACTGGAAATTGTAATTCTTCAGTTTACTACTGTAATTATCTTGCAATATTACTGATTAGTGAAGGGAATGCATTTAACTGAATTACAGGACCAAATCACAACTGTCTCCCAATCCAGCAGGCGTCTAATATTTAACGTAAATTAGAATTATAATTTATGAAAGACTGCGTTATTCTTCTGAATATTGGCTATTCTTTATAGTTCTGGAATATTTTATAGTGGTTCAGGGAAAAGCAAGATACATACATAAGTCTGAATAGTGCTGGATGATATTGATTCTTAAAATTATATGTGATTTCTGTCATGCATTTTGTGAAATAGGAACATGTAATAAATACAAGAATTACTTAGTAAGCAGACTGTTTGCTGGTTAAATTAACATACATTGCACATTCACAATTAGTAAACAATTAAAACATATAGCTGAACAGCTTGAAACAATTGTGAAACAATCATCATTACCACACCATAATAAAAGGAATTGAGGACCAACAAGGAAATAAGTTCGTTACAAATACAGGGGTTGTTATCCACATTTTTTGTTTGATCATAATATTACAGAAATAACAAGTAAACTATTAGACTCAACACCACTTCACAGAAAGTTCTAAAATTACATTTAGGAAACTAACTAAAATTAACTAAAATTACAGAAATAACATATTGAAATGTGACTTCAGGAATCATAATACAGTTTAAGATTTATATCTAAGCAATAAAGTAATAAGGTTGTTAGTTAGAACACTATCTTACATTTAGTTAAAAATGTTAACACCTGTCATATGAAGAAAAAAAAATGACTGCAAGTAATTTCCTGCCCTCTAGCTTATTATAATTGAATATTAGATACAGGGTTTAATTAGTAAAATCAGCTCTGAACAAGAACATAGCATTGTTCAGCACCACTTCACTAATTTTTATTTGAAAATTAGAACTACCTTCTGCTGCAACTCTTTCCAACTGTCATTATGAGAACTTGGTATTTTATATAATGTTTCAAAAGAGTTGACCTTTAACTAAACTTCTTGAGCTTGAAAGAGACAAGTTCTCTTTTCTCTGCATGAAATACAGACATAATTGCTGCCATTGTTAAAATTCTTAATGCTAATCTATTCATCACACAATACAGAAGAAATGACTGTATACAGGGGATTTCTCATCTCCTATTTGGTTTGCACATTATAAAGGTACATCATGTCCCCTAAATATTGCTTTCTAAGCAAAAAACGCCGAAGAAGAATTTAAGAAGGATTTTATCTTACAGATTGCTTCAGTATTTCTATAAATGTATAAATGTACGTCTTAAAATATATGTCATAAATGCATGTCTTTAAACATATGCACTGCTGGTTTGAAATCTACAGGTGCTACAGATGCTAAAGTAGTGGTAAGTAGCAAAGCCCACTAAGATAACTATAAAAATTAGAATCCTTACCCTAAATCCTCGATTGAGTCTGTCCTTCATAATGCCAATAAATTCTTTATAACTCAACTGGTCGTCTCTGTCGACATCAAAAATCTTGAACACTGTGTTCACCAAATGTGGTGAGAGCTTCACACCTGTGGCTACATACACAGCACGCTTGAACTCATCTGCATAAGGAGAACATCAGAAAAAAAATGATAAAAGGTGAATTTAAGGGTACTTTGTGAACAGTATGAAATTATTATATGAAATATAAGTAAACTTTTAACTCGAGTTTTCCCATTTAAATAGTCAAAAATATGAAAAAGTGAAAATTAGCACAGAATTTCACAGTTCTAAACCAAGTAGCTCTTAACTGATATAAAATGACACTGCTTAATTGGGCCAATTATTTTACAAAAAAGGTAACATTCCATGTCCTGTATTATGTGCAATAACAAAATTTAAAAATCATATTATAATTAAACCTATGTTACATATATGGCATTTACTTATTTGACACAAAACAGAACCCAAGAAATAGAGCACAGAGAAAATGATACAATCCCTTGGTAAGGCCACATGAGGTAGGACCATACTGGTGTGATGGGGTCAGACCCATGAAGAGGTTACTTGAGGAGAGCACAGAAGTCTGACCAGTCTGCATATTGCTGACCTTGTGTTCCCCAGCCATCACAAGTGTGTTATTAAGGATTGTAGTAGGTACATACATGCCTGGTTCTTTAAGTACCCACTTACTGATTTGTTAAAAATCTGCCTGATCTCTCTTTGGACCTTCAGACACTGTTTTCTTCTACAGCCTTTGTAGAAGGCCAAGTCTCAGATGCTCATTGTGTAAAGAAATGCTTTTGTTTACTTTAACCTGATCTCTCACTGGTGTCATCAAGTGCCTCTTAACTCTTGTATTGTAGGATTTGATGGACAGCTTTTCTGCATTCAGCTTGTCATGAATGATTTTACATGGTATCTCTTACGATATGACCAAGCCTTTTCCTCTCAAAGCTGGAGTCTTAGCATTTTTAGCCTTTTACTGGAAACATTAAAACCACAAACTAGGAAATACAAAAAAAAATTGCATTTTTGTCAACAGTTCTATATGGGTATCAATGGATTTTTATAGAAATAGAGATACTTGCCTTGACCTATGGAACGACTTGCAAAATTATACATTTGCATTGCAATTGTGAAGTCTTCTAGATTGTTCAAGAATTGAAAAAATGATCTAAATTCTTCAAATGTGATACCCTAAAAACCAAGGAAAACAATATGCACTATAAGAATTATCAGTAGTAATAACAACTGAATAAACAAACCTTGCAATTATATATGTCAACTTCATTTAAGAATAGATACCATACCCATTTAAAAAAAAAGGAATTTGTAGTAAAAGTCAATCAAGTAGAGAACTGGAGTTTCTTGAGGAATGCAATGTGTCTTTCCTCTCTGCAACTGCAACAGCAATTCTCACCAGAGCAGTCAAAAATACTGTTCCATTGCTGAGGGCGATTTTTAAGAATTCCAGGATTATTACAATACAATAGTCAATACTGAGAATAAAAAGTCTAGGTTTGGATGAACATTGGAATATGTTTACTACTGAAAACCACTATTATATATATGTGAGTGTATGTGCTCATATAAATGCATTGAATAGATTCATAAGCATATGTTATGATCTATCTTAAGCCTGAACTTGAGGGTGAAATTTTCATACATCCAGATTTAGACACCAAAGTCTCTTCATCTGAGGGTTTGCAAGTACTGCAGGATTTGTCCAGCTTTGTAAAAATCAATTGCATTTTGACCAGACTTTAGACTATCTTCTGTGAAAGCTTCCCTGAAAGTGTTCTTGTTAAAATAGTTTATCTTCATTTCTCGTAATATTTGTTCTGCACTTAGTTAGAGATCCAAACATCTGATAATCTATCTCTAAATCAATTCTGAAAGAGACCTGAAAATGAGAATTTGAACTAAGCCAGGACCATTGCCTATATCAAATTCCCCCTGGTCTCAGCCATTCTGATCATGAAATGGCATTCTGTGTCAAACCTTGATCTCCCTGGACTCCTTTAACTGTAATTCCTGACTATTTTTCCATTTGCTTTTATTCTTTTATCCTATTTAAATACTTGTCTCTGAAAATATACTTGAAGGCAATAGTAAGACCTGTGAGCCTTTATGTTCAAACCAAAACACTGATCTATGTCTCTGCTCAAACATACACATAGTCTTTATAGTATGGAGGAACATGCATATGTAGGTTTGTGCCAGAAGATGGCAGAGGTTGGATGCCAACCCATACGAAACAGCAAGGACTGTGGAAAATGTGGAGAGCAGCATAATATTGTTATAATAGAAGAATTTAATAGGTCTCCACACACTTGAGATGTAAACCCCTGCTTAAGTGATCCTAACCTAACCACTAGCTAAGATTTATAAACTCCTTGAGTTTGGCTCATCTCCATCATGAATTGCTTTTCTCAACAAGCAGATCCTTCACAATTAGGAGGAAACCCTCATATACACAAGTAGAACTATTACCTTATTTAAATTTTTATCTTAAAAATGGAATTTGATATTATAAATACTGTCTTTTTGTTTCATTGCATTTGACACTATTAGTTTATGTGTCCAAGTTCTGGTTCTTGCACTGTGTTTAGACTGAAAATTCTATGGGACTGAAATAATTCTGCCATGCATTTGTGAAATTCCTAGATCAGTGAAATTTCATTTCTCAGCCAGGAGCCTCAGGTACTATGGCAAAAAAGCAACTGCAGAGAACATCCACCCAAGCCTTGAGTTGACATTTTTAGGTTCACAAATCCTTAATGTGCACCAATTTGTCTGTAAACATTCTGAATGCAAAAAAATAAGTGTAAGAGGTTAGGTTACTGCAAAAACCTGGTTTGTGTGCATGACTTTTGCTTTTCCTAATAAACTGCTCTTTCTCATCCCTCAAGTTTTCTGGCTTTTAGCCTTCCAATTCTCTCCCTGATCCTGCAGGTGGGGGAGTGAGCTGCATGGGGTTTGGTCAATGGCTGGGATTAAACCATGACAAAAAAAAGGAAGTTAACTTTTTAATTTAGATGGACAGATTTTATTTTACTGCATCAAAGAAAACTCAGATTAATGTACCAATGCTGCTAAAAATGCACAGACTTTCGTCAGGAGCTGATATCCGTAGTAATTCATGATGCCAGCTTACATGAATCACTGCTTGGCATCTAGTCAGTAAAAGGAGGAAGATATCCTGTGAGCTGGCAGCATGCCAGCTGAACATTTTAACATGATTAAAATATGACAAAAGATCATCATGCTGCTTTAAGGGCTTCTTTGTACAGCACCATGAAAGGTTAACATTGCCAGCTGCGAGAGTATGGGCATATTATTTTACACACTCGACTAATTTTTCTTCTGAATGGAATCCTCTGGTTAGTATTAGTATTGCAGCATATCACTGTCATGAAATAAAGAGCAACTTTTATAATTTTCAAATTATAGTGTTATGACAAGAGCCAAAACAATGTGATAACATTTGAACAACATATGAACACCACCTCCATGGCAGTAAGAGTCAAAATCCTATTCTTAAAAGCCTGTAGCCAGCATAAGAGATGTAGCGACAGCAGATTTACCAAGCCAATGATACAAAGTTATGGAAAACAGTGATGTCTTGTTTCACTTAATGGAAGTACAGCATATGACGTACCTCAAATACCCAAATATATGGCACCCGTCCAGTGCCAGGACATTGCCAGATCACAGCATAAAGGCAAATTTGTAACTGAGTGACAAAGCTTTCTACATGGAGGTTTTCCTTAACTGTTGGTCTCACCAGAGATCAAGAACAGGAAACTACAGGGGAATACTTGCTAAAACATTGGAAAATTTAGATATGAACTTCAAAGACTACTACCTTGTATTCAAAAGAAAGTGTCTGAATGTTTACTCAACTTCACCTTTGACATTCAAAGTATTTCTCTATAACTACAACTGCCATTATTTCTCAGTTTCCCAAGTGATACTTATGTTATTGTTCCTACACAAGACCAAAGTGAGTGATTTTTTGTTTTGTATTTTTTTTTAAGATTTCCATCTGGAACCATGCAGTTATAGCAGTTCTGTTGCACTCTCATGGCTCTGAATATTAAAAGCTGCACAGACCTTTTACAGCAGTTTGATCTGAGCACCTCAGTGCCTAGACCAAGAACTTGGAAAGGGTGACTGAGCAGGAGCTCTCATCACAATCTTACCACGTCATCTGACACCTAATCTGGTCAAAGGACACAGCCCTGCTTTCCCAGCTATATTTAACACTCAGTGGCCCTAACTGCTGTACAAGCACAGGAAGAATCAGATAATCCAGATAGCTGAACAGAAAACTCTTGATTTTTGGAGTGTGCTTCTATCAGGTTGATAGAAGTTGATCTGTTGACTGATCTTACTTACTGTGAAGACTGAAATTAAAATGTCATTCCTCAAATAAAAACAAAACCTAAACAAACATTCAAACTGATTTATTACTTTTCTTTGCAAGCTCTGCTGTCAATGCTATTAAAAGATGTAGCTATTGAAAGAGTTAGATTTCTAGGACAGATTAATCTGATCTTCTTCTGTAAACACAAACACAAGAAGTACATCCAAAACATCTCCTGTTTGAAGGGCTACTTTTAACATTATCGTATAGATTATCACTGATGCATAGTTGCTACTACATTTCTTTCTCTCATATACACTTCTGAAAATGCATTTGTTGTTAAACAAATTAAGGACCATCTGCTGACCTTTACTGTTTATATTATCATTTCTGTCTCTTCAGTCTTTAAAAAACCCACACACCCAAAAATAATTACAAGCAATTCACTAATAGGACTATAAAACAATGAGATATAATGTGCAATGAGATATAATGTGATGTTATTTCTGAGGAGATGCTATTACAGTGGCAGTGGAAGGAATGAAGGAAGTAGAGAAGAAGGAGAGAAGAGAGAAAGAGAGAAAGAGAAAGAGAGAAAGAGAGAAAGAGAGAGGGTTTTTTAATAATTCATTGCTAGAATTTTTTTATTCTTAATGTCTTATGGTTTTTGCAATTTAACCTGTTCTATCTATCTGTTATGCTCTATCTAAACTTCAACAGTATTACTAGCTAAATCCTATGGAATATAATTCTATGCTACTTACTCTTCTACATTTTATTCAGCAAGTAATCTGAAAAACCAGACATGCAGTTTATGATCAAAATAAAATCCTGGTGCTAAGTAATTCAGTCCAGCAAAGCTATGTTTTCATGTTAATGACACTGGGACTGCATGCTGTGGTCTCCTGCTAATCAATTACCTTTTCTTCAGGAATACTGCCACGCAGGTTTTCCAGGTAACTTGATGTATTTTCCACATTTGTGTATCTCAAGAGAATATGGGCAAAGTCTTCCTCACTGATGGTGTTCATCCCATTAGAGTAGGAAAGGAATTCTATCTCTAGAACCTCAGTTTGCAGGTTATCCATAAATCTAAAGTACAAACAAAACATGAAGAAATTGTCATCCTCTATATTTCTACTGCTTGTGTCCTTAAATAAGGACAGGGCTGGGGTATAACGTTTCCACCACAAACTAACTAAAATTTGCAGCAGCATTGTAAGAGGACTTTTTATTATTGGGCCACTTATTGTTTTATTTTACTCTTTGTGTATATACACACACAAAGGGAACACAAACCATATAAACATGCCTGAATAAGCTGTGTGTATAGTAATAAAGTACACATTAATTAGAACAACTATACAAATATTTTTTACAAGGAATTAATGAAGTTGAGACTCACCTATAAAAATCTTCGAAGTTTAGTTCTGCTTTTCCTTTCTTGCCAAAAAAGTGTACAAGCAGTGTAGTATCTGACAGTGAACTTGTCATATCATCAGCACGCTTAAATATTAGAATAAAAAAAAATTAAAGGCCATGATTGGATCAGATACAGAAGTATAATCTGAGAATGCCTATCATCATAATAGACTTTTCTATTAAAAGAGTTTTTATTTCATGTTTATAGTCTTTAAGAAGATTTTAATATTGCAATCCATTACATTAATTTTGCCATGCAATTTTCACACAAAATAGCAGTGGCTGTTAATTGCACTTAGTAGAAAGTAGTTTAACTAACAGAATGATGTAATGGAAGCAGCAATGAAGGGGGAAAAGGTATGTAAAATAAAACCAGAAACTTGCGAGGAAAAAAAAAATCTCGTCATTTAAGATAAACCATAAAATGTAACTCCCTTTGTACACAATCTTGCTTCCCTTCTACTACAAAACCACAAAGAAATTAAAGTACATTAATTCATATACTCTTATTCTGTATTTCAAAAGTAAGCATGGGATTGTGTTCCACAATCACATCAGTTAGGTATACTTTACATAAGTTGTAAGTTGCAGGTAGCTGCATCTTAAATGTTATTGCCCAACACATTTAAAACACCAGATTTAGGAAATATTTTGAAATAATGAAGCAATATTTGGATTACTTCTCTTAAGACTGTTCCTCATGTACCAGATTGTGGTCTCTGCACAGGACTGGAATCTCTAAATATGTATTAATATTTTTTTCCTTAATAAATAACTAAGGTTTTGAAGCCAGAATTAGAAGTGAAAGTCAACTAATTTTGACCATTTCTAATAGCAAAATTTGTAAAGAGGAATCCGAACAGAGGTAACTGTCATCTGTGTATAGTGATTGCACAATATTCCACTTTTTTTACTACTTCACTGCCCTTAACTATTGTATATATGCATTGATTTTACTTCTTTGAAAAAGAAGCTCTTGATACACTGAAGAGCTGAAGAATAATTCAGTAATATAAGGCTCTTGAATAAGCCACAGTAGCCCAACATGACACTGTCCTCCTGGTGTTAACATGCTTCTACCAACATTAGAAATTTTAAAAGTAGTGTATTTAGTCTCCTTACTGCACCTGCTTAGAGATTGCCTCATTTTTCTTACAAAGACAACACTTTATGAAAAGCACAGAGTAGGAGAGCAGTCTCTGCTCTTCCTAGGCAAGCTACCACCCATTAGGAAGTTTGTCTGCTGATTCTAGTGTTACAGTACAAAACAAGGCACAGTACAGAAACCTAGCAAATATTTGGGAGACGTAACAGTAATAATTTATCACCATAACAATACATTATAAACCTGTGGGATCTACCATAGGTGCAGAAAATGTTTATACAGCTCTATAAAGATCTACACATACAAAACTGCAAGCTACACTCAAGAGTCCTTTAAGTCTGACTCTATTTCTTCACTGAAGAGCTATAAATTTGTAACAGACAAAGAAAATCTAAGTGAAGAAACCAGGAAAAAAATTTTGAAAAATATGCAGTAGCTCAACATCACGATAAACCATGCACCATGAAAAAGCATTTCACATCTACATTCTCTGAAATACACTATATTATTTTAAAATTTACATACTGATTCGTAAAAAACATTAAGTGCAATATTCAGTAGGAGTATTTATGTATCAACAACAAGGGAAAACACAAGGCAGTAACAACACAAATCCCTTTCAACATCCAATATAAAGAAATGAGAGAGACTTTTCTGTTCTTTAGTATAATCAGTTTAGGATTCTCAAGATTGCATTTCGTGTACTCTAGCTTCCTCTTTATTCTCATATTCTCCTCCAGGGAGAAATAAGATGACATAGTGTATATAGAGGTAGAGATATTTCATGTCCTTCAATTAAGACAGCTCTGCTCTTCAAGTGAGCAAACTAATTCAGAAAAGTAATCACTATTTGTCTTTTAATATTGTTATCCTCCACTACAGGACACAATATGCTGAAATGCAGATACCCTGATTTCTTATGTCTTTTAAGCAATTAAATCCCTGAGCACATTCAAACAATTTCCCCCAAGTACACTGAAAAGATATCAAATGTTAAATTACAGCCTTTCATCTTGCAAAAACATTTCAAAACCTTAGACTTAGGTTGCATTCACCCGTATCTAAAGAACCGTTTAAAAAAAACTGCAATCTGTGAGTCTTTTCACAATTCCCACTTGGTTGGCCTCACTAAATGAGAAAACCCCAAACAAAAACCTCACTGCAGAAACTCAACCCAACATGCTTCTCTGAAGAACTGCAGGCAACTGAAAACTATTCCTGTGCTCCTTCTGCACCGATAGCATTAAATAAATTCTCTTTTCTATGGTAAAGGATAAAATCAGAAGCTTAAATCATTTAGAGCTATTATTTATTTTTCATGACAAAATTATTTTTATTTGTTTTAGATCAGTGCAAATTAAATTGCTTCACCTGTTTCCATGTATACAAATATGAGCCTCAATTTTGATAAAATATATTTTGCAGTTATTTGCAGTATTTAAATGAAAAACCCTTCTCATTTCTCTTTACAATAACTGGAATACAAACACAGGTAAAGAGACAAACTTAAGACAAGTGTTTCAATCACTTGATTGACTTGCTGCATAATGGCAATATGTTTTTCTTTCCATTTTCTAGCCTGAAGTGCATAAAGTCTATTTATTTTGTGTTCTGCAAAATTAGTTTCAAGTAGGTAATGCTTATAAGCATTGATTCCACTTTTACCAACATATTCCAATAATTAAGTATGTATATTATGATTTGATTGAATAAGAGCTTTTTTACTGAAAACTCTTGATTTTTCCAACAGTAATAACTAAGCTACTGATTTCCAATTTCACTTAGTAATTTAAGAATAAACCCCAAAACTGAATTTAGTGATAACTGCAATATTCCAACAGGATGATGGAATTGCTAAATTAGTAAGTACAGAAACAGTATTATACACTGTCGTGGAGAAAACTAGCGATAAATAACTTTACTCTCCAAAGAGAACTTTTGATTCCCATAGCAACAAACCTTATTTACTCTCATTTTCAACTTACATATAGCCTTCTCAAAAGCCTATGAAACAACATGAACCCCAGTGTCACCTTGCTTTATGCCACTTTCTCTCTACAAATAGCTATAATATTATTCAGATGCAAGAGTACCTGGGAGAGATAAGAATATAGATGAAAGCCAGCTGGCCCAAACGAAGCAAGATAAAAATAATTACGGCGAGAAGTGGGAAATTGTCAGTGGAGAAAATGCAGACCATGATTTTTCTTCATAAAATTATTTACAAATGAGCAGACAGGCTTTTTATACACTTTACAGAGAATTCAAATCACTACTAAGTATAGCTGCTATTAAGCTTCAATTACAGTATAGTTACAGATATCAGTCTGAGGCATCAGATATTAAAAAAAAAACCCTCTCTTCAAATTAAACGTGTGTAGAGATTACCAAACTTAAGTCCATCTATACTTGGGACTGAATTCATGCCAGCTAACTGTACATTAAGATGCCATTCTATAAGATGACATTTCATTCAGAAAGCTAAATGCCCCAAGCTTCTTGAACAATCAGTGAATTCAGAAGCCTTCTCTCCCCTCTATGTCTCCTTATCTGACTAGAGAAGAGCACTGATCTTCTGGATTTTAAAATTTGGTGGAATAAAATAGGATTAATAACTGGATTAACAATTCAGAAGCTCATGAGCATAGAAGCAAGGAAAGATAGGCCAGGTCTACTGCTTTATTGCAAGATTACTATGTGTATGTTATTAGTTTGGATATTGCTATAAATATTGTTATAAAACTCAATTCTGTAACACTACATTTTGTTATGTTGAAGAGAAAATGGACACAAACCAAGAGAAATATGGAAAAGGCTTATTTGATACCTAGAAAATATAGGTTCTACCTTAAAAGATTTGGCCCACAATTAAAATTCAAATAAATTTAAACAGAGTGCTATGACTGCATTAATAAACACAACCATGAGTATGAAGATTAACACTAAAGAAGAAAAATCCCTATGAAAATTAATGAACAACAGACTGATATAAAGGGACTATGAGTAAATTAAGCCTGGAAATTAGAAATAAGTCTACTGAAGTCGTCAGGTTATTCAATAGCTTCTGCAGAGGAACAGCATGGACAAAACACTAATTACTTTCAATATGAAGCACACATTGCTTCCAAACCAAGGGAAAAGACTGTTTTACTCTGGAGGACAGTTTCGGTTTCTTGTTCTTTTTTCATTATGATCCTGCTTAGGAAACGTGGAACTCTGAGACCAGAGTCAGTAGGGAGTTGCTGTATGTTCTTAATGCCACTACCAGCAGAGCAATCACTCTCACTGTGTGGGGTACAGAAAAGCATAAATGATCTACTCTTCTGACCCTCTGAAATGATAAATACAAAGAAATATCTTAATTATCTAGAAGCAGATCACGAAACAAGAATTATTAGAATTTAAAGCATTATGGAAATTAATTTGACAGCTCAGTGGTACTTCTAGACCTCCATAATGATTGTTTAATATTACAAAAGATGGACCAATGTTTTGGTCACCTTAAAACATTCCTGTTTTTCTCCAATAATTAAAACAATCTTTGCATTATAGTTTTTGTGAAGACTGGTTCTGATAATATACATAAAAAACACATTAAGGACATAAAGATTAAAAGCTTAAAGGGCTACAACTCTCAGTAAAGTTGTCATTTTACTGGACCATGCCTAAATGACAAAGGTTTCCTGAATTACTTCTCTAACTGTGAACTGCCGTGACTATTAGTGTTAGAAAATGTTCTTATAGTGAGAACTGAAGAGGACTTTATCTTCCAACTCTTTCCAAAGGTAAATTTGCTTTTTCTTGGAAATGACAACCTTCGATTATCACATCGTAGAGAACCAAATGCATTTGAGCTGAGAACTTTGAGATTTAAAACGAAAAAGTAATTAAAAGGAAAAGAAGAAAGAGGGTGCATAATGTAAGAAAGCAATCAGAACAGAATAAATAAAAGAACAGTCTGTTTATGGAGCAGAGACCAGAGAGGTTGTTTTATACCTCCGCAAGGTCTGAAAACAGTGCTTGGCTTGTGCTACGTCTCAAAGTATCCCAATAGCTTCTGGGGACAAGGTCCTCTCCTTCTGTTTTAAGAACCTGCAGTTTCAAGAAGCACAATTGTTTGAAAAACAAAACACAATGGAACAACTATTTATAAACTTTAAAATATTTTTTAACTGATCTTCAAAAGCAGGGCTTGGTTCTCTTGCTTCTAAACAGTGACATTTTAACCAGTTACATTACACTTTGTACATGAAAGGAACATTGGTCTATTGCAGCTATTTCCTTCATGCTCTTGGCTGCACCAGAAGTATGACCAGACTCCATCTTCCCAAACAAATTAAATTCACGAAAGCAGAAGTGAAAGTATTTACTAAAAGTACACATCAAAATGGACATTTAAACTCAGCATTTTGCCAGTGTTTTTTTCTATCAATTCTGTTTTTCCAGAAAATATTAATTCATATACCTAAAAAATTATTTTTATTGGCAAAATAAAAATATCACCATACAACTAGTAATATAAAATAATTTAATCTAATATTTATGATGACATCATTGCACCAACAAAGAAAGGCAAAAAACAAGCCTAATTAGTTCAACTTCAACTGTAATATACCTACCAGGAAAACACTATTCACATCTGATGATCAAACTTACCTTGTCATGAGTATGAACATTCTTTTATGCATACAATTCTATAATTATCTATTTTAAGTATTCACTGAATTTGTTCTCTTACTGGAGTTACTTTAGTCAATTGAATTAGTACTTCTGGCTGTGCACATTTCATTTCCATTACATGCATCACATCACAGTTATCATGTTCTGGTTGGCATTTGGTCAGTGAAAGCACTCATGCAGTACATGCCAAAGCAGTCTCAGACACAAATGCAGTATGCACCAGAACATGACTTGAAAGAATTAACCTCCGAAAATAATTAACCTAATGAAAATACTCAAATATTTAACTCATTTAAAACATCACCATATGCTTTTTATGGCCTATGGACCTCAACACATTTAAAAAAAATAGAACTGATTGGTCAGATGAAGTGAGGACAAGGGCCTCATGCATGAGGCAGCATGTTGGACTATCCCAGATATTTTAGGATTGCATCTCCTTGGAACCTGGGTATCTTCAGCTCCTGAGGACATCAAGGGAAACAAAAGACTGCTACACTTCTTGTTTCAGCAGGAGAAATAAAAACCCAAAATATCTATTTTTGGAGATGAGGGATTTACTGAATTGCTATACACCTGGGTCTCCTTTGCAAGGAGATCTCCACTTAGTAGGAAGGCAAAAAATACGGCACACACCTGGGCACTATCTTGATAAAGAGCCTGTGCATGGCTCAGTCCAGAAGGACATGTTTTTACTGAATTTGAAAATTGCATAAGTAGAATACCTAACTAGTTTGGTTTCAGTTTGAAACAGGAAGAAGCATAGGAATATGGCAATCACTGTCCAGCAAGTTTAGCTACAGTAAAGCCTGATCTGAAATCTATTGAATCATAAGGCCTTGCATATTCCACTTCATTTTTCTCACATCACTGCAGTATGCACATCATGTCAACTGCACATTTTAATTCAACAGACTTCCTCCCTGCATATTGCTCCATTTGTGGGTGCCAAATTCACAAGAAATAAATCTGTGCATTTCTGTGAATAATTATATAACAAAACAAATTTTAAAATTGGAATTTCACTAGTCATCTAATTCTCCTGGATCCAATCCCCTCACTTGGAATGTTACAATAATGCCTCAACAAGATGAATTATTCTATTTAAACATAAAATCCATCTGTTTTTTAAAAACTGTTTTACTTCTGCCATGATCCAGAAATTAATCAGATCATGATGAAGACACTAAAAACCTCAGAGGATCTCTTTCTGCTTCTCTTTTTCAGCCTTCAAAAATTATTGTAAAGAAGTTTACTGTCACCTAAGTAATAGAGGGAATATTTTCTGTAAAATCCTTTCCTAGTTCAGCACTGGAAGTTCTAATGTATTTGTTCTGTAGGTGAAGCATAAAAATAGGAAAGCTCTCTTCAGGTCTCTTTTTGGGGAGTAACAAAGAGGTGAAGGATTCAATTGACTAATTATTCACACTATACACAAGGAAAGAAAGAGATGGATCAAATGACTCATGCAGGATGACTTAATTTCACACATTAATTAAAAATATATCTACAGTTTACTGAAATATATTTTGTACTTTCCCTTAAAAATACCATTTCCTCCATTTTATATAAATAGAGAGCAACCTTTCCTCCTGATAGACTTGCATGTTCAGCATGCATGCAACAATCTTTTATGCAAGTCAAGATTCCTCACATTTTTACTGACTGGCAGATAAAATTTACTCGATGAAAAAGATAAATACAATAGATTTTCTTATAGAATATTATTTCATCTCACTGGTGAAGACTGCATCAATTGATAATAATTAGAATACATACACTGTTAGTAGGAGTATGATATCCATAAAGTTGAAGACGCTGATATACAGCAAAAATGGGCCAAGCCAAGTATCGCATGTCAGAATGAAGACAAAAGAAGGGGGGAAAAAAGACAACAGAATAGGTTAAGAAAAGCAAACCTTTATATATATTATTATTTTTGTTTGTTTATTTGTTTTCAATATGACAGTGAAGAAAGAAATGATTTATTTTCAGTCTTACTCTTCAAATTTTCAGAAGAGAAGTACAGGTTTTTCGAGATTATGTGCCATTTTGCAACCTTTACGTTCTCCAAAAGCTCTTCCTTTAGATATAAGTTTCCTTTGTTCAAAATAAACAGTCTCTGAGAGATTCAACAACAGACCTACAGTTTTGAAAAGCTGAGCAGGATGGGTCTCTCTGGGTGGGAAGAAAAAAATCCTTCTTTTTTTTTCTCAGGGAAGGTTTAAAAAGTAATAATTCTTGAAAATCATACTTCCTGTGGTTTCAGGGACAAAGAACTGAAACTGAGCATTGATGTTGGCAAAAGTGTAATGGACACTGAGAAACTCTGCTGATATATCAAAATGTTTCTTATAATAAGGATTTTTTTCCATAAATATGCAAGTTGCAAATGAACAGTTTTGGGTTTTTTTCTGCTCTCTGCTCAGCAGAGATTTATCCCTGATGTTTACTTGTCCAACAGTATACTTGTTACTGCTGCCATCTCTCAGACAAGCCACCACAGACTCATTTATTTCTGACTTACCTTGTTATTTGTTTGCATGAAATGCAAATTTGACATTATGTGAGTACCCAATATTCCACAAAAATCTATTCAGGTTGATATATTTTACATTGATCATAAGAACTATTTAGTAAGAATTTAAATTTGAATATAAAATCTAAGTTCAGTTGTAACATTTCATAATCTATTTTAAAACTACTATGTAGATAACAAGCACCAGGATCAGAAGGTCTACATGAACACCTTCAGTTAGTTCTGAAAGCAAGTGTGTAACTTGGTCTTTCCACTGAGATCTCTCCCTGTTATAGACAGAAACACTGGCTCATTACTATTCACTTTTCCCTAGATTTCTAAACTCCAAATGGAATCAATTCTACTGTCATAAATACTGTTGACTACAGTATTTAAACACTATTTTTTTCCTTCATATAAACCACTTATTCTTTTTTTCCAGTAATTGCAGTTTAGGCTAAATATTGTTTTTTTTCTACATAGAAAGTTATGCCTATTCTATTAACAATATGAATTTAGTGTTTAAAAAAATGATCAGTGAAATATTTACACACACATAATTTTGTACTACAACAAAAAAAACCAAAAACCAAACAAACTACCGGATACAGTTTTCTGATTTTACTTACCAGCATTGCACGTTTTTCTTCATCTCCTCTTTTTTCTCTCTTCTCATTTTTTTTCCTGAAGATCTCTTGGAGCTAAAAACCAAACCATTTTGTTAATATTTAGTGTGCAGTCTGTTTTCACATAAATAACAATATCCTTCCTCATAAGGAACATTAAAAACAGTATTAAAACACAGTTCTTTACTGAAATATCAGAGTTTCAATTATGCTTTATTGTTCATACTCATGCCTTCACATTCTTTCTGTGACTTAAACCATCACACAGAAAGGGAAAAAAGAAATATTTTTTTCCACAAAGTAAGGGTAACAATTCTACTTGGGAGCACAATACTAAGAATGTCCTATTTAGCCAATCTGGCCAGTATAAAAAGGGGAAGTTCCACCCTTTTTCACCACCTCCAGGCACATCCTTTCGTGTCAGGTTCTAATTAGTATCTCTGTGGTTATGTAGTCAGCTGGATCAATCTTTTTTTCACATTAGTTTCCAACCTGATCAGTTCTTACTCCTGCTGGCACAAGGGAGGGGTAGAAACACCTGGAGGGGGTGAAACATTCCCCTTCAGCAGCAACAAACTACTACTCAAGAGTAATTTATCAAGTACCCTTTCTTTTCAAGTCTGTTCAAAGAATACCTTCAGGTCTTGTAAAATACCCCTTTCACAACTATCTCAACATGAAGAGCTTTAAACATGACTTCTGAGAAAACCTCAAATACAAGATTTCAAACATACAGATTCTTAAGCATATTTATTTTTGTAAAGTCTTCAGAGTAAGAACTGGATTGTACTTATCTTTCTCTGCAAGTATCTGTTTTATTTAAGTATTTTTATTTATAGTAATACCAATTAATGTTCCCTAACCATTAGAAAAAGGTCTCACAGTGTTTAGCAATAGAAGAAAGTATTAACTGTGATACCACCTAGGTCTCTACTGGACCTTCAGCTTTTAAAAAAACTGCATGTGAAAATATTGTACTGTCTCATGTAGCATTTGTTACCCTCTAAGTAGGCTGGAAAAGGAATAAACCCTGACCTGAGAAATGTGCCCAACCTAGAATATGTATCTTCAGAATCAAACACCTTGGCATGCAGACACAATTGTGGCAGTCCTTTCAAAGGAGCAATTTTACCTACCAGAAGTCTGGTAAAACCTGATAATGCACTGGCATGTACATAGAGCTCCACAGGGATTGGAATGTGAAACATAAAGTATGTGTGATAAATTTTGCAAGGAAATTTTCCAAACTAAATTTCAAAGTATCTTTATTTCAGAGAAGGCAGATGAAGGAATCGGCAAGCCTAACCACAGGGGTATGACAACACTGAAATGAAAGTATTCAATGTTTAGTGATAGAAGTAGAAGTGATAGTGACAGAAGTAGAAAACACTACATTTATAAACAAAACTAATTTATAAACATTTTATGAATTTCCAAAATTGACTACTGAGTTTTGGAATTTCCAGGCAAATACAGACCAGAACATTTTGTGTATCACAATACCTATTTTTGAGTATGGGATAAATTTACAGACCTTGGTAAATTTTTTCAAATTTTTTTTGCAAACCTACAGGCACAAGTTACTGTAACTTATGCCAACAAGGAAAGAGTCTTGATGGGATAGAGTACTACAAAGTTTGCAACCCAGAACAATGCAAAGAAAAAAGTTAAATGAACAGAGAGAAACAGAAAGAAAATCCCTTGTGAAAAGTGAAGTGACAAGCCATCAAGCAGGAGAGAAGAGTGGCAGTAATTGAAAAACCAAAAAAGATCAGTAAAAAGCAAGGCATCCTTGGATGTATTTCCCCTGCCACAGAGGCAAAAGAAGTAGGATTCTGTTGCATGCATTATTAAAGCCCTTGCTAAACTTCTGGAAATGGATCTTTTGTTCAGAAAGAGTGCTATAGGATACCAGTGACTGAAAAAAAGTGAATGCAAAAAGGGTCTAGGAGTACTTTCATAGGAACATTGTTTGAAACAGGATAATGAGATTGACTGCTGAAGGCAGCAAAACCAAGATCTCCAGTAACAAGGCAACACAATCCTTCTGTTCCCTGACCTCACCCCTATGACATAAGCAAAGAGGAAAGCACAAACAACATGAAATTAGTTTACAAAAATAATACAGCTATTATCAGAAAAATTAAGTATTTTTCAACTCTTCATTACACACACAGTTTCCTCAAGAGTCACATAACACATGATCTCTCAACAAAACTCTTCAAAGACCCTTTATTTGTAAAACTGAACAGAATTTACTACCAATTTTGCAATTTCTGCCTGTAATTGATGGATAATTATTTTGAAAATGTTGGTGTAGTTCAAATGGCAACTTTTGAACAGTCTCCTTCTTTCAGACACACAGGATATGATACATCATATTCAAGCAAGGTGAATAAAGATGCAAATTGTATGTGCTGGGTCCAGTTCTATCATAGCTGCACTATCACTGAATCAACCTCTATTTCCATATATACTTTCATTACACAAAAATCTATCTACCTATCTATTTTAGTCTTTTTCACTTCAGATCTCACATTCTGACTTAAGGGTTCCAATCTAATTTTTGAAGGATCACTGACACCTGATGAAACAGAGTTGCACTCAAGTTTGATCTATACAAATTTGTTAAATACAATCATAGGTAGGGCACAGTATATCTAATGTTTAAAAATTCTACTTTCTTTCTTTCATCCACCAAGACTGCTAACAGAAAAAGAATAAAGAGAAACTTTAGCCAGGGATCTTGACAGAGAACAGATACATAGCAGGGGGTGAAGAGGACTATAAAAGCATAGTTAGAAAGAAAGATGTAATAACCATAGTTAAATATTGTCCTTGTTTCCCACTTTATATGCTTGTTTTATTTCATTTTTAGCATCAGTTTCTGAAAGACAAAGCCTCTTGCTGCAATTTCCTCCCATTTAGCTGCTGTAATGGAAGCCCTTTTTTCTTTTAGAACAAACTTGTCAGTCCAATCCACATTCTGTTTAATTGAACCATGAAAGACGCTTGCTTTTTTCTTCTTCTTCTTCCTCTGTTTTTTCCTTTTGTTAATTAATCCAATGGTTGCTGGTTTGTTCCTCCAACTGGAGAAGATGCTTATTAAGAATTACCACTTTCAAGGATGTGTACATTTAATAATAGAATACAAAAAAAAAAAAAAATGACCAGTATGCCACCATTTGCAAGTGGTGTCACATTCCAAAACAAATTTGGAACTTAAGCAGACACCTGTTCTGCTTTAGCCATGTCACCAGAACAAGCCCCCAGATCTCAGATCTCACTTCCCTGAAAAGGAGAATTGAGGGAAGTTCAGCATGTTGAGGAGAGTTTCTTCCACATTTCTATTTTCTTTCAGTTAGCATAGAATATTTGAATCAATTAAGAAACCACACACAGGAAACAAGGTTATCTTTATTTTAAATAAATTTGGCTCTGGCACTTAAATACATTCAATGAGTCTCTTTTATTGTTTGTATTTTGCTCCATCTTTTTCAGTAAAGCACTGGGCTTCTTCTCATGTGTACTCACTGTATTTCTTTATAAGCTCAACTACACAAAAATCTATGGAGATAAAATTTATGTCTTTTACACAAATATATTTTCCCAACATCTGATTCAATTCTTTTAAATGTTTTATTGCATTAATCATCTGTACTTGTTCAGTAGAAAATTAAGGCCTTGTGTATTCTCCAGAAAGCTTGCCTACACCACTAACCACATAATTTTAAACGTTAACTTCTAAAGAAATGTCAAAACCTATGTTCACCATAACTGAGTGCTTCAGTGTAATCCCAGACAGCTGCTGCCTATGCACACTAACAATTTAGATCTCTCACAGATCTCTGGTTTATGATGCACTTTCTTTAGCATAAAACCACACAGTTATTGTAAACTCAGAGTGGTCAATTTTCTGCATTTCCTTTTTTTTTTTCTTTAATGATCAGTCACTGGCATTTATTTAGAATGACATTAATTATTCCTCCCATTTCTTCTGAAATCAGAAAATAAATTAAATGAGCATAAATCTAAAATAGCCCTCCCGTTAGTGCAAGATCATTGTCCTGAACTTGGTGCATCCTACTACCTGAAAACTTACAAAGTATTCAAATTTTAATTTGAATTATTATTTAATTGAATATAGAAGATTTATCATGATAAAAGTGAATATCTAGTGGATGATTTAGGATTTTCAAAGATTTTCCCTCAAGTGCCAAATTATTCTTCATTTTCAAATCTCACCAACATGTGAATTTTTCTTTTGAAGTCTGTGTTTTTTAAAACTGTTAACATTTCCAATCTGAAAAAAATTAACTCTGCTTAAATAATTAATAAGATGAATATACAGAATTGCTTTTTTCAAGCCGTAAACAGAGTAAAGCTCTAATCTGAAAAATAGTGTCATTCAAATTAGTAATGTAACAAAATCTTGGATGCAACCAAACTATTGCCAAGTTCTAGGTTCCCTGCCATCTGTTCCAAAGGATGTGGAAATCATTCAGGTCAAAGTCAGTTTCCCCTGTAGGAATATTCTCTGTAAAAAGAGCTCACTGAACCACAGCTTAGCAAATTGCTTCAGCATATGGATTTATGGGCTAAACTAGATACATGTACAGTATGTTTCATTACAGATCTTGTCCAAAAGAGATGATAGTGTCACATTAGGCCAGTCAATGTTTTTCGGTCACTTGGGATTATCAGCAGAATGAATGGCAAAGTGAGGTGATTTCCCAGCAAAAGATCCTTTTACAAGTCCTTTCATCATTAGAGCAAATAAATAACTCTGCTAACCATAAAAACATTTCTATTACTTTAATAGCCTATCAGTGACTACAGTAGCAATTAGAAGAGCCAGAATAAAAACTAGAATTAAGCTTCAAAAATAATTATATACAAGACTCCTGTGCACTCTAAGAAGGAGCTTCTATTTTCAGTTTACATTATAATAACTTTATACTAAATCAGGCAAATAAACAACTACATTCAGTGAAGAATAGTAGATAATATTCTCATGACTACTGACATCATTTCATCAGTTTCAAGATTACATCAAAAACTGCAAATATACATACCACTAAGAATTCCTTTTTGTCCACCATTTCATTGCCATCAGTATCAAACATGTTGAAAGCAATTCGAAAACCTGCATGTGGCTCTGCCAAAAAAATGCCAAACATTCAATTATTTATCTCCTTGGAAAGAAAGCAAGTATAATACTCTAAGAAATTGCTTGGTATCCCTTCATAAAAGCCAAAATCTCAATGAATTTAAATCAGGATGTTTGTGTACATACTAAATGCAAATCATAACATCTGTAAAACAGTATAACCCATGTTATTCAAATAGAAGGCATGCTCACAAAAGTAGAAATAGAAAATGAAATGAATTCAAGAATAATATCTCACAAAAGAGTGTTAGTTCCTGGGTATATTACAAACACAGATGTACAGAAAATAATTTTTCTATGAAAACACAGTGTTCTAAAAGACACTTTAAAAGATTTTGAAAAAAAGGTACAGGATGCAACTTCTGGTCAAAGTAAATGTTACGCTGAAAGACACTCAACATTTTCTTGTTTACATGCTCAGAGCCATTGAAATTTGAGATCAGGTTAGAACTTATTTCTGAAACATGGTGACTTTGAAGGTAACTGTAAGTAAAGCCTTTAGGCAACATTTTGGGGATACCCACTGATTTGCAATATGAATGAATTACAGCCAAAAGTTAATTCAGATAACAAAGAAATTATGGAAGAGTCATTGATGCCACAGTGGAAGATGCTAAGGGTTCAGGGTCAAGTTCCAGCTCTGATTCATAATAGGAATCCAGTTCATGTCCAAAAAAACCCCACTAATAAATCCAAGAGAAATTATTTCATTACATGTAAGTAAAAGACAAGTAAAATTCTTTGCTTCTTCCCAGAAAACACCTGTTAAAATATTAAAAAAAAAAGTCTGTATCAGGCTTAGTTTAGGTTATTTTACTTCAATTTTATGGGAGATAAAAGAATATTTTTTCAGTTTTGTTAGTGTTTCTGACATAATACTTTATATTTTACCACTGACTCTTTGATTTTGCCCATTATGCACTAATTGATGAAACAAACTGGCAATAACATGTATCTTTCTGTTCTCCCTGCATTTATTCAGTGTCCCTTATGAACTTCAGCAAATTTAGCAACAAATTTGGTTGGAATTTCAAACAAGAAAATAAATTTAAGCTCTTAACTGGGCTTTAGCTGGAGCGTATGGCACAGCTTCATCAACAGGCACTAAAAGGTATTCTGGATAATAATGCATTAAAATAATACAAGATTCCAGAAGGGCAAAAGAGGTTCAGAGAGACATAGAGATGTATGGTGTAGTTTTTCTATATGCAGGGATGGGAAGTGTAATTTAACACACAACAACACATTCAGAGCTTTGAAATTGTAAGGAAATATTTTATCTCCAAAAATACTTACTTGTTAAAATACATAAGAGGAATAAATATTCTGTGTAAGATATCACACCTGAAGACAAAAAAAAAAAAAAGAGAAAAAAAAGAAAAAAAGAAGAAAAGATGCCATGTTAGTTTCATCTTGTCTTCACATCCTAAACTTGAAAACACTAAAACTGTATAATAAGGAGAATTTTTGTGCATGTGCATATGCATATTCATACTTGTATGCATGTAACTATTTTTGGTCAGTAAGTTATTGGTCTACAATATTCATCTATGGCTTGGGGTTTTTTGTTTGGGTTTGTATTTTAGGGGAAGAGTACATTAAACATGGCAAGTAAATTGACATTCAGTGGAGCATGGCTCATTAAAGAGAATCTGGACAGACTCTTAAAAGCTAATATAAATGATTTATTCAATTTTCTTTCAAAAAATCTCACCAATAATTCATGATAATACTCTTTAACAGTATGAAAATGCTTACTTTGAGAAGATTCTCAACATGCTTCCTCCTGATACATACCATTTGAAAACAGTTCTTGACTTTATTAAGAGCTTTTTAAGCACATGTGCTGTATTAACTGAAAACTTGATGTCATAGTTTTTTTCTTTTTGCAAGATTACAAAAGGGAACCACACTGTGGAATGGCACTTGCTTTTCTCTTCAGAAGTGATTAATGCAAAATTTAAATTAGAGCTGAAGTCAATACCCAAACAGTATGTCTGGTATCGTAAGTCATACTTGTGCCTTTCTAGCTCTGGAGTAAGGGGTAAAGAGACAACCTTGCAGAATGTCCAGAGCAGCAATGAAAAGCATCTCATAGTTCAACAAGAACAGAAAACAACAGCTTGCAGCTCTCCCAAAAGCCCTTAGCTCCAATGACCTTTAAGACTGAACTAGGGAAACTTCTTCCTGATTTCTAGCAAATTGGTTTTGCCTGTCCTCCAAAATCAGAAGTGTTAAGTCAGTCCCCAATCTTAGATTATTTCAAAAGAGTGAAAAAAGAAGTATTTAGATGCCTGAGAGTAAAGATGTCTATCAGCTAGGATTTTCAAAAGTTGCTGGCTGTCTCCTTGATTTCAGTCCAAGTCAGGTGCAAAAGTTTTTCCAAAAACAGCCACATCTTTGGATGTTTAAGTATCTTTTAAAATCTGACTTAACTGAAAATGTGACAAACTAGGTAAGCAGTCATCTGAATTTTTTTGCACTGAAAAACCTGTACAATTAAAACTAAAAACAATGTATCATTCATGTGGATTTTACTTCCATGATACTTCACATCCCATCTTTTGATCCAAGAGCAAATTTAAGTCTTCAGAACCAGTATTTTATTACTGCTAGTAGATCTAGTTAGGAAAACTACTATGATTTTTTTAATACCACCTACTCTTTTCCTCAATTTACACATTATTGAAGATTAGCAATGATTAAATACAGGCATTTAAGTAGCACATGCTCTATGCTTTATCTTCTTGATTTTATACAGTAGCTTGCAGAAATTAAGTTTTCAAAGGCCTGCTTGAATCTGTTTGGACAAGCACCAATCAAGAAATCAGATACCTCAAAGGTTCTCATTCACTGATGGAAAACATTCTTTAATAGCCAGTCAATAAATGTAAATATATTTTTTTGGTTTTTTGATGGCACCCTCTTTGTTGTAAAACAGGAAGAAAGTGCAATTGTCAAGCAGTCCATCACAGATATGAAGAAAGCAATAGAAACAGCCTTGAAAGCCCTCTCTCCTTTTGTTTGTACTGGCTTATTGTAGCTGCAAACAGATAGTTCTGGTTGATTGCTCTGAGTGTTATGGGATAGACGCTCTGAAATGATGATTGAAGGGAAAGAAAAACTTACACGAGGATCAGAAAGAAGAGAAGGAGGGCACACAAGGGAAAAACATCATAAAAACTTAAGGTCAGTGGGCATAAATCGGAGTGCCTCAGCTGAATTACATAAATCCATGTCAAAATAAATGGACATAGGCTTTTGCTAATTGCTTCGTATGTGCATGTTAAAAAAAAAAAAAAGAGTAAGAAACAAAAAAAGTAAAGAGTACTTTATAACTAAGGAGACCTGAATTCTATTCCCATTTCTTTAATCAATTTACGATATCACTCATAAGACCCATTATATTTTCTTGTATTTTTTATAAAACTGGGCAATAAAACTCACTTTTTCATAAAACATGCTGAAAAGATATCCAACCACTGAAGTCTAATTCTAATTTTACTATCTTATTTTGACAGTTTGAGTCCAACCAATTCCATCAACTTCTGTAGGACTACACTGGCAGAAAACTGCAGTAAGATACTGTTGAATCAAGTCTACGCATGTTGCAGACATTTTATTACAGACTTAATAAGCAATATCTAGATACATTTTTTAACTGATAATGTATTGATTTAACAGATTCTGAGGCTGAATTTTTATGCAATTAATATTTCAAAAGTCAGCTGTATACTGCAATTAATATATTTTGCAATTAATATTTCAAAAGTCAACTATATAGAAAGCAGCATAGCGCAAAGAAGTACACTGAAATATAATGCAAAGATGTGCCAGTTTCTGCCTCTCTGTGAGTGTTGGCTGTAGACTCAGGAAAAAAAAATGTGAGTGCCTCCATGCACTAGAGAGCCTACTTTGAGAGTATGTCTACTCTCTACACTACTTACTCCTTGAATAAATCTGAGCTGCATTTGAGTTATACTAACCAATTACATGCATACATTTGATTGGAATTCTGTTGCTGGTGTACTTGTTTTAAACACCCATTAAGTGTCCTTCTTTTATAACAGGTACTTGTGTCTGCTTTTGAAAATATTTCAAATGCACCACCACACCTTTACCAGTCTTAATTTAAGCAAAGAAATACGTGGATTATTTATTATAAATAGCTTTTAAATGTCTGTAAAGCCATCATTGTTTTATTTCCCTATTTTTTTTTTTTTTGTTGTGAAGTGATAGAGCTTATTAAGAAAGAAAAAAATACAACAGAGGAGACCGGTGTAAAATACAACGGGTGTGACTCTTGGCTCTTCACTTACCAATAGTGTGAGTTTTAAAAGCTATCAAAGCCCTCTGCAGAGTTTAAAGGAATATATAACATTTCTGAAACTGTCTCTTTGTTTTGTGTACAAAATGCTTTTCCAGTGATATAAGATAGCACTACTGTCTTTAGAAATATTCACATTATTGAACCTATTGAAAAGAAGTAAAGAGATATTGTTTCTTTACTGGAATAGTCTGTCTATAGTCCAAAGATCATTCATGGCAACAAAATGAACCTGAAATATTTAAGCATCAGCTTAACAAACTCTGAGTCCCCAATCATTTAAAGAGGGTAGCTGGAAAGCAGCATCACTAAAACACTGTAGAGATTACATGGAACTTCTCCATGCTGTAAAATGTAGAAAGCAACAGCAAGCAATTCCTTTATTTTTGAAAACTGGACTCAGATTAAAGTACATCTGATAATTTGGTTCAGGAAAATAAATTCTCCTCAATCACCTTTCTCATTAAGATTACGGAAAAGTTTGGATGATCCTTTCCAAACCGGTGGTGTCTCCATAAGAATCTGATTCAGCTCCTAAAATATAAGGTTTAAAAGATTTAAAAGCATATATTTCAGTATTAATTAAGTACATAGTAGATAATGATTAAATTCTAGGATAACACTATAAAAGACAAGGGACTGCATGCAAATCTACCAGTTAATTGAACTTCAGTTACCACAATGATTTTGGAAGTACTCAGGCACTCCATAAATTTTTGCACACATGATTATTGCAAGAATTACTCATCTGCATGAATACTAAGTGTTTGCTGAGCTGGAGAGAGACATGCAATGGATTTGTGGCTGAAATAACTCACCACTGCTCATATTGACTGAAGCCAAGGATAAGTCCCCCTGGATTTCAGTAAGGTTTTCATACAAAATCCAAGCAACTGTTCTTTTAAAACACTTGACCTGAACTAAAGCAAACTTCACCCATGAATATGAATGTAGAATACCTTTACTTAAAATACAGGGAAACAGATGGGGCCTTTTGCACTTATACAAATAAAAAAAAATAGCACTTAAACACCACAAAAGGAAGAGAGTGGCATAAATATTTCAGACAGTTTTGGATACACCGATTACACCTAGACCCTAAGAAATGCAGTCAGACATAGACTGAGGGAGAAACTGACAGATGCTTGAGAAAGTCAGTAAATCCAACAAAACAGGCACTGCAGCTAAAGTATCTGAAATTCTGGATTCAGCTGAGTCTGAATTCACAAAAATGAAGAAATTAAACTCTCCTGTGCCTCTACATTTACATCACAAATGAAATCAACTATCAAAATGTATGGTTATAAGACCACATAGGAATTATTGCTCACCTGCTTTGAAAGGGATCGCCACTTTTTAGCATCTGCAAAAGAGAAGTTGGTAAGAATGCACAGAATTCAATTATGCTAATGCAGTGTTATAAAAATTGGGTTACATCTAATACTGTGTTTTCTACACAAAGAATTATTTGCCTTACTTTATGAGTGCAATTATCCTTATGTTATTAAAAAAACTTTAACTTAATGCATACCTAAAGTCCTAACTTCAAAGAAAAAAAAAATTTGCTTTCTGGTAAGAGTTTCAAACTTTAAAGAACCAATTCAGATGTAGTTTTTAATCCAACTCTGCTTCAATGAGGGAAAATACCTTCAACCTCCAAAACACATCCTTAAAACATTTTACAGGAAAGAGAGGGCATTCATGCTAACTCCTGGTAACAATATTCTGAAATTATTATTTAGTAGCAGTAGCATTAAAATGAAAATTGCAAGGAGACCTGGATTACGACCATTGCTTCATGAACCACTCATACTTTTTAAAGCAAATACAGAAAAAAAGCCCTTGAAACTACACCAAGTGCTAAGACACCGTTCATCCCTTCCTACTTACTCAGATTCCTTTTTCAGCCTCTGTCAGGCTCAATTCTTTGGTAGCTGTAATTGAACAAGAGCTGTCCATAACCACTCAACAATTCAAAACTTGAGGCTCATCACCACCTTCTCAATACAAATATTTGTACAGATTCAATATTATCATAAGCCATTGTGAATATTAGAATTCACAAAGGTCCAGAAAGTAGCATTTTATGGGGTCAAATCCATAACAAATTTTTGGTGGGTAAAGGTTTCTTTTTGTGGAGCAAAAGATGCTTTGTTATTAGAAATCCTTTTCTCATAATGAAGTTCATGCTCCATTAAATAATTAAAACAATACACAAGCTACCCATTATGTTCTTTCATCAATTCATGGTTTGAAACTGACTGAAATTTTAATTTTACATCTTGGTAAAGGTTTACACCAAGACTGTTGACAAATCCCACTCTAACTATGGTGAAGCTATATCATGCAACATCATAACATGACCTAACAGATTTTCATAAGCTTTTCAATTTAATTTTTTTAATAAAATCCCCTCAAACAATCTCATTTGCCATATAAATTGGTGTATATTATGCCTACCATTAAGAATTCAGAGAATAAATATATCTAATTTTTCAATCAGATAGTTTCCCAGTCTCACATGTTGTACACATATTTTCTTCCTAGACAAGTCAGTGAAGATTTACGTGTGTGTGTGTGTATATATATATATATATCTTACAGCTCAGTATTAAGCTAAATTTAATATAGTTAGCACAAATGGGAAAAATATATTTCATCTTCTCTTAATTTTCTTTCTCAATATACAAACATATATTCAGATTATAAATATGTATCAATAATGACTCTTAAAAGTAATGTATGTTTCCAAATGAAAGTCTGCACCATAAAGGCAGAAACAAGCTGATGACAGCATTTATTTTATACTTTTTTGTAATAAATGCCTGGAGTAAAAATTTACATTTTATAGAAGAAAACACACTCCTACCATATTAGTTAGTGTTTCATCAAAAAAGGAAGTGAACACCCTCTTGACTTTTGTAGGGTTTACATGATTTCCAAAGTAAATCAATCACAATAGACGCATTCACTCCATCACAAATATCATTCAGGCCTAATATTATTAGCTTTTCTATAAAGCAGACATAAAGAGCTTCTATTATTATACTTCAAAGGGCATTTTTGCTTTTTGACAAAACTCAAGACCTTTCTAGTCTTCATTCATAAAAACCCCAGGTATATGTTCTTTTTTTATTATGCAAAATATAGATGGTCTAGTATGTCAGCCGGAATGGACCCAATTATATACAACTTGAAAATTATTTATAAGATTACTCCAAAAATAAAAAATAAAATGTTTAGAATGTATTGTTAGAAAAATTCCTTCCTTAAATGTACTACTTTCGACAGAGCAAGACAGAAAATTGATTTGCCCAAGAAGACAAATGGTACTTTGGCAATGCTGCAGTACAAAGGTTAAAATTACCATAGTCAGAGATCAGAAGCTGGATGTGGTAATCTGTGGGTCATCTATTTCAGCTATCATTTCCTATTTATCAGTCTTCTGTCTCAATTTCCCAGACAACATGACCTGCACTAGAATGAAGCGATCCACTTCTACTTAATTGGAATCCTTTAAAATAGTTATGTCAGCCATGTAATCTCTGATATCACGAAACCTAAAAGACACCCAGGTGAATTTTGCTTTTGGTCTTAGAGGTGAACTGGATGAACAGAAAGGATTTTGATAGAAACAAAGTTTGCTACACTGAATTCAGAAGGGTGCCTGACTGTTCAACTCCAGATCTCTTCTCCTTTTCCATGAGATAAACAGAATGTCCTTATGAGCTTAATGATTTTTGGTTTGGTTTTGTTTTTAACATCTGAATACTTGCTTTGTGAGAGGAAGAAGCAGAAAATTCATCAGCATGGAAAAATCTTAATAGCAAACCATACATACATTGTGGTCTGGCCAACCAAACTGTCATAAAACGGAGTTAAACCAAAATGTTTTAATGATGTCCATTATATACAGCACAAAAGCTTCATAACCATACACAGTGAAACCCAACTCCACACTAACAAAAAAGGGAAGAATTGAAGTTCTGAGCAGAGGAAATAGATAAAAAGTGCTGATGTGTATTTGTATTAACTTGTGTGATAAGCAATCTGCTTCCTCTCCTTTAACTGCAAAGCAAAAAAAATTTGCTTTCTGGTAAGAGTTTCAAAGTTTTGCAAGTTTTCACCATCTAAGCTCTATCTTCTGTCTTCACTGTTACAATGAGATTATATCTTTATTCAAAAGTTACAGAAGTTTTGATCACTGATGTGCCATGACTGAATTCTTTCCTCTTGTTTCATTACTGGTAACAGAACAAAAAGGAAAAATCCAACATCTGCACAGAATTTTAAGCCTCCTCTGACTGTTTTAGCACTGCTTTTGACTGTTCTCTATACTAGATTTGTGGTGTAGACTGAATAAAGGAAAACTTAAGGTGGGTGATTATATATGTCACACCTGAGCAAAGATATTCCCACTCTCCAGCAGCTCTGTGCTGCTACCAATGCACTGCAAGCCTGAGGGCCAGGAAGTCAAACTAGAGCAGAAAGGGATCACATTACTATTTAGTCACTAAAGCAAAGAATTTACAATAAATGACCTAAAGTTGATAATTAATTTTTCATTAATTAACACATAGTACTAACACTGGCAATGTTTAAATGTAGAAAGTTGATCCCCTGGGGGGACTAAAACTCTGACTCAAAGCATGTTATTTAGAAAGCCATGATATAGTTATGTGTTATATCTCATCTTTAGTCTTTTACAGAATGTATATGGTTGCCTGCTTACAGAGAAACTACACAAAAGAGGAAGCAAGAGTTGTACAGCAATACAGGCCTGCTCAGAAAGAAACTGTGTCAATATAAATGGCACAAATTAACTTGCCATTTTTCATGATTATTGAGCTGTTTGCAACCTTTAAGACAAGAATGCTTAACTAGCATACAGATGTTTACAATCTAGTAACTATCAGGATACTGTTTGTATGCATTTGGACACAATTAAAATTCTGAAGATGCAGTACCTTTTTACAACAATCAGAAACAGAAGTAGGAATCAATAGCAAATGGGAAAAAACCATGCACCAGAGACATTTTCCCAAGCAGTTTTAGCATTATAAAGCTCCTGCTTACGTTTGGGTTCATCACTTGTAACAGCCTGGATGAAATCATGTGGAGTCATGTATAGCTGTCCTTCAAATTCCAGACTGGCAAACCTACGAAACCGTTGCTCCCGCGGAGTTGCATAAAGGTGTAAATCTTCCAGGTCTGATCTGCTGTCTGTAACCTTCGGAGACAGAAGGACACAGTTTCAATCGAAGAAGAAGGTTCTGATTTACAATTGCCACATTCACCATAAAGGAACTGTAACTATGAAAGTGATAATTCATAAAGTCAAACACATCCAAGTATTTTTCTATGGTAGAGCTGAAACTACAGTTGGGATTTCACTGCTATCATTTTCAGTCTTCTACAACTTTAGCAACAATCTTTGTGCATTGAAATTGGCGGTACTACCCACCTTCAGAAGGAAAAAATTAAAATAAAGAGAATTTCAGCTCCTGCATCATAGAAAGGGAACTTTAACTCAAGGAAATCATTGTAACTTCAGCAGGCAGACTTCAAACAACTCTGCCAAAACTATTTCAGTTTTCTGACAGTTCCAGAAAAGAACAGAGTAATACTTTTTCTATATTGCTTCTTAATATAGAGGGTAGCCTGTTGATTGTAATAGGCCTCCATAATATACTCCAGTGTAAAGCTACCACATCTGTGGGAACTGAAGAAGAGAAGAGTGTAATTATAATTCCAGAGTTACAAAAGTATAATATAGCATTAAGTCCAAATATCATGAGAGTCTGTGTCAGGAGTTTCTGGTATATTTCCCATCCAGCTGATTTGAATGTAAACTTGGTAGTATAAAACTGTAAATGTTCTAAATTCTCACATCTTTCTTGTGGCACTGCCAAATCTTAAACAGAAAATAGGCTACTGCTATCTGAAAACTCTTTTCAGACCATATAAGGCAAGCCCCTCTGTGGAATCATTATCTTGAAGAAAATATAAGTATCAACATTTTTTCAGAGATGAAGAAACCAAACCCAAACTGATTCCTAGAAGGAAAAGCAATCATATAGGTAACTTCTCCCATTATGCTGAAATAGGAATGCAGCATCTTATCAATGAAATCTCCCAATTTGCTCATTATTCCTGTAATTTAATACAGTATTCCTAAAATTCTCCATCTGTCTAACTAAGGAAGACACAATTTAACTAATATTGTTTTCTTTTAACAAATAAGAAAACAGACAAATGCACTTTTTTTTCAGAGAGGCATCTAAACCCAAACATAAGTTTTACGATTCTGCAGTGGCTGTCCACTAAGAGATAACTATCCTCAAATAGAAACACAAATTGGTTTTCCAAAACTCTTCTAAGAATAGATTACAGATTTCAGCAATTAGAAGCAAAGACACATTTACACTGAGTAGTCAAAGATCTGGGCTCACTTTTCTTCAGCTTTTCAAACAACATCCTTAAAAAACAAAATATTGGTGAGACTACTGCAGTCAAAATTTTATGACCTCAGTTGTAATTAAGAGATTAAATTAGATTTGTAGAAGAGAAACATCAAAAATTAATGCATCTAGAAGAGGTCAAATTCTTTTTATTTGGGAAAATAAAAGTTTTATAGGGGAGTCTTACTACTTAATACCTTATCTAGGACATTTTAACCAGCCTTCTGTAATGACAAAAGATGATTGACTGGGTATTTCTCTTTCTGGACTGTCTCTTGTTTTTTTGAAATCATTGCTCCATGTGTGTATGTGTGAAAATGTTTTGTTTCAAGAGACAACCTGTCATAGAAAGTAAGATTAAGAGAAAGGTTGAAACAATAATTTAATTTTCAGTAGACTGCTCTACAAATATGCTGCACTCCTGCCTGAGAAGCAGCTCTAAACCTGGGCTTCATGTTTTTTATAATTTTGCAGTGATTACCATATTAAATATGGGGAGAAAAAAAATAGTCTAATAGCCAGACCTACAAAGTCATTTTAAAATGACAGAAAGAAGCAGAATTCTTTTCTAACACACCCACATGCAAGACAAAATATTTCTGTCCTATCTCACTGTTTGAATATTTTGGTCTTACTGATCCTTCAGCAGGCCAGTGGCATTCAAGCTATGCATTCATGTGGGAAATACACAAGTCAGTTGTTTTGACAGAACTTGTAGCGACACAACTGATTATCCCTGTATTTGAAGTTTAATAATCTATCTTTTTTTTTAAACGTATGTTATTTTATCACTATTAGAAACATGCTCGTGAATACAGTCAGGTTGTAAACACAAGTAGTAGAGCAATATTTCTGCAAAGTCAATTTTCAGAAAAGAAACAGCTTCCAGGCCATATTACACACATTGTATGTATAATAAATTGTAATCAGTCATAATCAATCATATACAATCACAGAAATCTCTAGATAATGTAACTCTCAAATATAATTTTAGTTTTGATGCCTGTCAGTATTTAGAGAGCATGTTGAGATTCTTTGCTCTCAAGAAATTCTCACTGTCTCAGGAACTGCTGCTTATATTTCGCTTGAGACGCTCAGAAAAATATTTGCTAAATTCTCAGACACATATTTCAATATTATCTTAAGGACTCTATGCTACTACAAGTATAAAATAACATGCTGCAAACATGGAATTTTAAAGACATGCTTAAAATTTATGCATGTCAGTACTCAGGTCTGCAAAGCCTTAATTTCTGCCTCATTTTTCAATCTAGTTTCCCTCTGACTATATAGCAATGCCAATATTTCATGCTCTGTCTCCAAATCATAGTAACCTGATATGAATACAGCCTGCCCCCATAAAGAGGAGTACCTCCCTAAAGGCCCAATACCTGCATGACCTTGCTCTAGTGCTTTATGTTCACTTTTCCAAGCCTCAAACTGGATAAGGGAAGTGCTCTGACTGAGAACTTTTCTTTTGGTGGTGTTGTTTTTAAGCCAGATAGATGCCTGTGTCTACCCCACGAAAGCAGTTATTTGTTTCAAAACCTAGGCCACAGGAGCTTACAGATTATGAAAAAAGGAAATACCACCTGTTCCAGCAGCAAGCTCCACCTACTTCAAGTGAGGGAAAAGGGTGGGCTTAAGCATTACTTTATTCCGAGGAGCAAAAACACTGCTTTATTTTGAACTTGGTGGTTTTATCTGAAAGAATCAAAACAACTTATTTTGGCTATTGATCCAACATGAATTTAAATAAACAAGGCTTAATATATATTGGATCACCAGTGCATACATTAAATGCCCAAATAGAAGCAAAGTTTGGCTACGGAAGACTCCAGGTACACAATCAGCAAACTGACAAATAAAACTTTCTTTGGAAATAATATTATTTTTTATCAAAATTTCTTTTCAGAGCTTTATTGCTTCTATTATGCTTAATAATTTACGTAATAATAATTCTATTATGCTTAATAATTTCATACAGAACATTTTCTCTTGTATAAAAGCCGTAATTACTGCGAAGTAACAAATATTCTAATTAAAAATCAGGACATCCTAAAGTATTACCTTAATTTGCACTTCTCAGGCATTCATTTAAGACATTGATCTCAACACAAAACAATGAAGCATCTTCTGTTTTCCCCAACATTTGCAAATGATAATGCAGTGAGCCAAGTATGAAAATCTTAGTGACACTATCAATTGCTCTTGATTGATTTATTTCATTATTTTACATTTATGCCCTTCTTGGGCAATCTTACTGTAGCACTGGACACAACAGGCACATCTCCAGTGAGGGCAGGCTGAGCCAGCTGGAATTGTTCAGCCCGAAAGAAGTCAGAGACCTTAGAGCATCCTACCAGGACCTATAGGGGGTCTGCAAGAGAGCTGGAGAGGGGCTTTTTACACGGGCAGGTAGAGATGGGACAAGGGAGAATGGCTTTAAACTGAAAGAGGGTCTAATAAGATTAGATCCTAGGAAGATATTCGGTACTGAGAAGAAAAGAATGGTAGTCAGACTCTGGCACAGGTTGCCCAGAGAAGCTGTGGATCCCTGGAAGTGTTCCAGGCCAGGTTGGATGGGGCTCTGAGCAACCTGGTCTAGTGGAAACTGTCTCTGTCCATGGCAGGGGGGGTGGGAACTAGATGATCTTTAAGGTCCCTTCCAAACCATTCTATGATTCTGTGAACAAGAAACAGAAAGTAGGTATTGAATACCTCAGGGTATTGCTGGTGAAGGAGTGATCCAGATTCACTAAGTTTCTGATTTCTATTTGAAGTTTCAAGAGCTTATCCAGACTAAATCTTTCTGTGATTAGTAAGTATTTTCAAAAACTTTGATGAAAGCACATCTCTCTGACAAACAAATGAAGGTAGATTTTTTTTATGGTACATGTTTACTAATCCTCTTGGCAATCATGCCTACTAATTACTATGATCTTGTATCATGTTACAATTCTCTTTTAAAAAACAGACACGCCCATTTCCATCACACAGAAAGTCACAAACCTCCTAATAGCACCTTTACCTTAATTTTAGGCATAGCTGCTAATCTCTGGTTTACCTGCCCATGTACAGTGACCTGTTTTGTTATTAGAAATATACGGGGGAAAAGTCCACAGCTAAAACCAAGAACCTAGCTGGTAGACAAACCTTCCATCCTTTCAACTTCACAACTCAAGAAGGAAACAAAAAGAGGCAAGACTGAATCTTATAAGAACTCATAAGCGATATATCATATTTTCCCTATTCTCAAAAAAATTTAGTGTGTTAACAGTTGTAATCAAACAACTTATGATAATAATCCTTCTGTCCTTCCTTCCTCAGACTCTGGTACCTTGTTGCTCCACATTTCTACCCATCCTCCTGTGCCATACTCTTGCAGAAGGACTGCAGAGAGAACACAGCACCTGTTCTGGGTGTTTAAATCAGCTGAAGAGAAAAAATTATCTTGGCCTATATTCCTGCTGAACCCTAACACAGAATTGCATTATACACACCCCTAATTCTCCCATGGAGGATATTTCAAAGCCCTTTCTAAAATAGACTAAATAGATTCAACAATTATATACAAACTACACTCGGGCAAAGAAAACAGAAGGAAACATTTTTTATTGAAACAAGGTAATTAAAAATTAAATTGAAGACCAAACAGTGATTCGGCAGCGTACTTCTCTGAAGGGAGAGTATCATTCTTCAATTGGGTGTCCTGTTGATGTCAATCTATGCTACAAACATATTACAAATAGCCGAAAATATCTGGGAAAGACCTCAAAAGTTTCAAATTTATTATGAAAATGAAAATATGATGATAATGCTTTCTCACTAACATGTTTCAATGACTTAATATAATTACTAAAAACTATTTTCTGTAAGTATTGTATTTAAAGAGGGCCACCTAAAGCTCTACTTGTAATAATACCACTAGATGTGTCACAAAGCAGTAGTCCTTTAGATGAGGGTTTTTGACATTTTTAAGTCAATCAACTTTGAAAGCATTCCTTCCAGAACCCCTTCAGAGTGACACTTTGCAGTATTTTCTCCTCTATTCAGAGCAAAAACTTGAATGAAGAAAATCTAGACTTTTTATCAAGTAAATTCAGGGTTCAAAACCCATTCCCATTTTGGGCTCATCTTCCATGTGCTGTGTCTATCAATAGAGACAAGTCAAAATGCCCTGAAAATCTGGTGTTCTCACCAAAGGTCCTCATGCACTCCTTGAAGCACAGGCTCTATTTCTGGTCCCATGCCCATGTTCATTTTACTGGCTGTTACCTCAGAAGCATTTCCTTTCAGAATTTGGTATAACATGAATTAACTTGTATGGCCTTCCAGTGAAATCCATGCAATAACCTTACACTGTCATAACACAATGCAAGGCCTAACACAGGGCACACTGTGGCATTGAAATAGCTAAAACTTTGTACCAGTTATGACACTGAACTATCTGAAAAGATAAAAAAATGGCAATGATATGGCCCAAATTCACTGGGAGTAAAGTGCAGAAGATAAAGCAGTACCTCATTACTCTTTTTTATTAAAAAACACAGAAGAAATGTTCTTCGTCAAGTGTGAGTCTTGTGTAACATTAGGTCAGTAATAAGTTTTATTCTGTGACAAAATATCTAGTTTTCTCATAGAGGTAAGCGTAAATGCCATAAATGCCAGATAGAGGATTTTTAGAAATTAAAAAATTGATGCCTACAAACTCTGAAGACGTAATCTACAAGAATCCATTGTTGAAACCCAGAGTAATCCTCCAATTACCAGATTCTGAGAATATCCATAAAAAATGAAAAATGTTTTACAGAACAAATAGTTTAAAATATACATTTTGTGTGTGCATGTGAGGCAAAAAGCTCCAACAGTATCACATAAAAGCTCACAACTTTATTCCAAGTCAAATCAGTGCTCTCTTGCTTTTTCCAACTGAGATAAAGGAGAGTCTATTTTAGCTAAAGAAGCCAACATTTACTACTAAAGATACATTTTGCTCGCAGTCAAAAATGTTTGCTACAGTAGTTTAATTTATTTCAAGTGAGTAGCTTTCTTTGAATTTTTGTTTGCAAAGTAATCTGTCTTCCATCAATGAGAATCTGTGCAAATTATTAAAATAAAAAGGTTTTCAAAGCAACGCTGTTCCTAACTTCCTTCGTTTATATTTGACTTCAGGCTTATTTAATATGCTCCCATGTAGATAAAAGTAGCACAATTCTGTTTTCATGCTGGGTGGCCAAAAGGTTAACCGTCAGGTTCCCAGTGTGGGAAAATCCCAAAGTAGACAAAATTGTTTTGATGCTTACTGAAGTTGTATTTCTAGCAGACTACTTAGATGTAGTACAGCCAACAATTCTGTTAGTTGATCCCGCTTCACTCAGATAAGGACTTTATTATATTTTTTGCAAGCATAGGAAGCTGGAATACACTTAAAATGCTGCAAAAAGGGCCACTTTCAGATATAACTCTGTCACGGGAAATCCTTGGGGTAACAATGTAACTGATGCATCAGTCCTTCTTGCATTAGTTTCACAGGGGACCCACTTCACCTATAGCAGTCCTTCAAGAAGCCGTAGTCAGTATGTATATCCAGCCCCATATGTTCATATCCTTCACTGCATGCAACACCAAAACACATTAGTAGCTGGATCTGTCCATCCTAAACATGCACCATCCTTTTTTACCATCATGAGGAAAACAGAAATACTGACCAAAAGGTAAACCTTCCTTGTCCTTCAGCATGGCTCTCACTACAGCTGTATCCTTCTCAGAATTATGCTGATAAGGAACTCCAGATGGGATCAGCCAAAGAGCAAACCATCTTCATACATTTGGCAACTGCCCTATGGCATGAAATGCACAATATTTATGAAATAGCATTTGCTGCAAGTGGCTTTTGGAAAAGCGATGCTTACGCATCTTTTGGAACAGCATCCTTTTTGAGCAGGCAGGAGAGCCTCCTCCCTAGGGGAGCTTCCCTTAATTTTTGGAGGTAAAGTCTTGTTCTTCATTTCACAGAAATGGAAACACATGATGTAATGCACTTAGAAATGTGCTGCTACGAAAACACTTGACCCTTTGATTATTTTCACAAAGTGGGAGTTCGGCAGTACTGCTGAGATACTAGGGAAAATCCCCTTGGAAACACCCAAGGAATATAGCTTTCTTCTCCTGGAAATTAATGTGCCTTCAAGAAATGTAAAGTACGCTGTCTGTGTCTATCTCTCCCTGCCCTTCTTTAGATTCTTAAATCATTTCTGAAGGAAGAGATTCACAGACCATATTCCCAAAAATTAAGTAGAGGCCTGGAGGTCACTACCTTTACATAATGACAGCATGATCAAAGAGAAGGCTCTTAGAGCAGGACAAAGGTGCATTTTAGTAAGTTTTGCTAATGACACTGAACTTCTGGAAGTAAGGAACTAGAAGACAAATATTAACTCCTCTGAGGAACTCTGTCACTCTGTCAAAACAACAGTTCTTTCAAACACATTCTTGCTCTGCATAACCATCTCCTAAACTTTAAAGGAGCTAGCAGAGGTCTCCCAGTCTTCACCAAACCTTCAGACACAAAGCTAGGAGCTCTGGGTGCAGAATTTTACTTTGGTTCTGAAATGTTCTGCGGCAACATCCCTGGAATTAAAACTGCCAGTTTATTATAGTGTCCAAGATTTCACTCCAAGTAATCATGTATAAAGCCCTCGGGTCCAAAGTTATTCTCAGAAAGCATCTGGGAAAAGGTAATCCTGTGGGGAGCTTAACTTCATGCTGCTTCTGTAACAAATCTTACTTTCCACCAGAACACCTCAAGTCTTATGCTTGGTCAAGCAAGCATACTTCTGCACTAATCCTATGATCTTTGTCTGATCAAATAGTCTGCCACACCACACACCCCATGCTGGTGACACATTTCACAGCTTACTTGACTTTTGGCAAACAGCATTTTCTTACTTATCTGTACATAAACTCACAAATCTGTGGCTCATCAGGTTTCATACTTCAACAACTTTATAGAACACAGAGACAGATATGCAGACTGTTTTGACACTTTTGACATTGTTTCTCTACAAGTCTCAAATACTTTTTTTTTTTCCAGTTAGTCTCAAATGCTGTGCCTCATTTTTGAACTGGTTAAAAAGGTGTCCCATCGACATCTCTGTAATCATCACTATTAGTTCCGGAATCTAAAACCACTCTTAAAATTTCCTGGGTCATAAATCCTAGAAGACAGTAATAGGACAAGGCAACCAACTATCAAGACATATATTATACCTTTATACACTTAAATATTCTGTCACTACTGCCAAGCACTATTTCAACTCAGTGACAGAATCTGAAGAAAAGCCAGCTGTAGGGATAGTAACTGGGACCAGCACAATTCTCAAAATACCTTCACAGGCCATATGAACATTATGTGGAAGCAGGTGGCCTGGCAGAAAAGACAGCTGTTCTTTTAGAGTCAATATGTAAATTAAGCTAACCCCTGTTTTTTAATGTTTGGGAGTATCAGAAAACTATTCTGCTGTCCACTAGAGCTGCCTGGATGAAACAAGAAGGCCACTTCACTTATTACACTTTTACAAAAATTCCTCTGAGGAAGTAAAGACATATAGGAGTTCAATACCATACAATAATTGTGCTTGCTAATGAAAGCTTTGGGGAAGACAGAGGAAATGGACACACACATTCAGTGCATTTGTCTTCCCAGGTCTCAGTTACATGTAATGGAGCCCTGCTTGCGTGGGGATGGCTGAACACCTGCCTGCCCACAGGAAGCAGTGAATCAATTCCTTGTTTGGCTTTATTTGCATGGCTTATTTTCCTTTGCTTGTGTGGCCTTTACTCTGCTTGCTAACCTGTCTCTATCTCAACCCACAAGTTTTCTCACTTTTACACTTGCAAGTCCCTTTCCCTTAGCACTGCTAGAAGATGAGGGAGTGGCTGTGTGGTACCATGTGGTGCCTACTGGCCAAGGTTAACCACAGTGCTAGAGGTGAGACAGCTGTAACTACCCTGGGTACCTGAATACTTTACACTGTGATACTTCAGCTTATAACTGTGTTAACCTTTAAAAATGAAACTACTATTGTCAATGTTTCAGAATGGATTTTAAAAACAATAACAGAAAATCTATGGGAGGAGATAGATTTCCTCCCCAGAACATTCACAAAAATTTTAAGATTCTCTGTCAAGAGCTTATACAAATCCATATTACGGCTGTCTTAAAGGAAAGAATTTCAGGTTTTGCAAGGGCTGGTCCCTTTACTGTCAGTACTGGGGTCTTTTTTAGTAGTTCTTCTGTCCCCCAGGGGTGATGTACGAAACATTTGGTATAATTGCTTCAACCAGCTGCTGTAGATCTCTATACCAAGACACCGACAGCAGAGACACCACTTCCTGCTTCCAGTGATCCAGGTAAATAGCATTTGGGAAAAGCATGCTGCTAGAGGAATGATTAAGGAAGAAACATGCAAATGAAAATATCAGGATGAAGTAGAAGACTGTGGCTTGGATGGAGAAAGGAAAAAGAAAAGCCATTGCATGATTTACTTTGGTGGAATGAAAAGCAGCCTGAGATTGGAAATGAAACGGTGAACTAGGGAAAATTTAGAAACTAGAAAACCCCAGAAAGCAATGCCAGACCTTATGCATCAGGAATAAAGAAACAACCAAATGCAGCTGGACAGGATTCCAAGATACTTGAGACTCATCACTCTTTGTTGGTCAGTACCTGATAAAACTGGAAAAATTTCCTAGCAAAACATGCATCACAGTTCCATCAAACTCATCTATACAGAAGCTGCAGGTTATCATTCTCCAGTGATTACTCTAAACACACTCGACAGTAGATCCAAGAGCTCCAGCCTTAATCCTAGTAAGACTGACACCTTTATGACTTTTCATGACAGAATTTTCTACTTTCAAAGTTATCAGACTTTTTAAAGTCTTACATACTATTCAAGTTGAAAGCTCGGCACTCAAAATAAGGAACTAAAACATTATTGCCCCTCAGGCAACACTAATTCAGCCTTCTAACAAAGGATGTTACAATACAATACCATGGCGGAATACCATAAATACTATTCAACACAATATTTGCATCCTTTTTTCCATCTCTGGAGATGTTTTAGAAACCTGTAGTGTAAGACTTGCTGCTCATCACAGGTCTAGAGGGCAATTATAAATGGATAACACATAGAGCTCATGGTCAAACTACTCGTGGGAGTTCCCTGTCCAGATTTGCTTTCAAACTATGGTCTTTCCCCACAAGCCATTCTGTGGAATGAAAGTCAATAATAAAAAAAGCACAGGAACCCACGACCTCAGACCAAAAATTTCACAGCTATTTGATCCTCATTTTTAGGGGAATTTATTTGGAAGGATATTTTTTCAGGAATCCTGAGTACATAGGCATGCAATTGGAAATCAATTAGACCAATCATTCAAAAATAAAAACCTGCAACATAAAACTAATATTCTCAGGTGTCAGTCTGGATTTAGTCCACACAATCTGAGTGGACATATTTCAAGTTAATCTTTCAGATTTTCAGCTACGTAAATAGAAAACCAAACTAATTAAGAGCCCTTTGCCATATGGCAGCAAGGTGTTTCAAGACAGTTACTTCCTATACCTATGTATACCTTTTTATAAAAAAATAGATATACAAAGGTGTTACATTTTCTAATTATGTTTAGTTTTACATTAATTAAAATATAAACTTAGTTATTAATTTTCAACCTCAATGCTTTTATAGTGATGTGTGTGAAAATTCATAATCATACATCTAAGTAAATTCAATGACTTTCAAAGGTACAGCAGCAATACTTCCTTTTAAAGAAAACTGACCATTAAGACTGGCTAAGTAAAACAGCGTAAAGTTCTTTAAAATCAAACCACTATGAAAAACGGAAACAGTTTGTCTTTGATCCTCTGTGCCACGGTAACACACTCCAGACACAAGACCATGAATAATCAAAAATATCAGATTCAACTTCCCTTCCTAAAGGATGCCCCCAACAGAATCTGCCTTTGAGCTAACAATGCAGGGCAAAAGGGTGAACAGCACTCATATCTAGGCACAAGGCCTCCACTGCAAAAATGTAGATCCTGTTCTCAAAGACAGTATAAAATAAACTGGGTATAGAGAAAGCAGGCCATTTGCACCACTGACTTCCAGTCTTAGCAGATGCCACTGTGACAAACTGCCTAATCACAGCTCTTGACATTTTTAAATGAAAAAAACCCAGCCCTATGATTACCATCTATTACATAGGCTGCAGTGCAGGAGTTCATCCTTACCATGGAAAAATTTATTTTCCAGGCGAACATCAATTGCTGCTTGTTACCCGTGGTTACTCAACCGGTGTTTTCGCTGAATTAGTCGAACTGAACCGTTATTTGTTACAATGCTGTCACTTCTTAGGAAGTTCAGCGTAAACCTTTCACTCTACAGGAAATTTTCTATTAGAAAGGTAACTGTCCTAAGAACAAATCGAAACTCGGGGTTTGCGCTGCCAGGAGCTGTTCTATTTGCAAACCAGCGTTTTCTGTTAAAGAAAGACTCGGCTAGGACAGCACCGGAGGCGAAACGCAGGGCTCACGCTGCGAGGCGCAGCCAAGGCGCACCAGTGCCCGCGGCCGCGCTCCGGTGACAGCCCGTCCCTCCGATGGCCGACAGCTCCTGCCGGGGCCCTGCCTCGCCTCCCGGCCCGGGGCTGGCTCCACGCAGGGTCACCTCTGCGCCACAGCCCGGCGAGCGCCCTCCCGGAGAGGGGCCCGGCAGAGCCGGCTCGCCGCGAAGGGCGCGCACACACCTACCGTCACCGTCTCCTTGGCAGCGGCCGCCACGGGGATGGGGAGCAGCGCCCGGGCCCCGCCCGGCTCGGCGGCTGCCGACTCCCGGGAGGGCTCCCGCCGCCGCTCGGACAGCCGGTACCCCGCGAACCCGGCGAGAGCCGCCCCCGCCGCCGCCCAGCCCAGCTCCCGCCGCCACCGCCGCGGCCCCGCCGCCCCGGCCCCGCCGCCGCCGCCCCACAGCCGCCGGGCCGGGGGAGCGCCGGGCGCGGGCCCCAGGCGGCGGCGCCAGCGCAGCAGGGAGCGCAGGGCGGCCATAGCCCCGCTCCGCCCCAGCGCCCGGCGCACCGAGCCCCCGGTGCCGCAGAAGCCTCGCGAGAAGCGGGGAAGGGGGTGGGGAACCGAGCGGGCCCAGCAGTCCCCGCCCCGCCCGGCGCCGCCGCCGGGCCGCCCGCGGGCGCTGCTCCGCGCTCCCGGGACGGGCGGCGGCAGGCAGCGGGACGTGCCGTGCCGGAGGCGGGGCGCGGCAGAGTTGGCGGAGACGCGGGGCGACCAGACCAAACGCGGGGATCCGGCACGGAGCTGGACCCGCGCAGCGCGAGCCGAAGTGCCGGGGCAGGGCGATGCGTGGGAACTCCGTGAGCGCGGCGGAGCCGTGAATGCGCCTCGCTGCCTCCCGCGCCCCCGCTGCGGGCCGCGTGTGCTCAGCAGCGTGCCCCAGAGCCCCGCCGCCTTACTCCACGGCCTTGCTCCCGGGGCAGCGTGCCGCACGATGCCGCGATGTCTCCTTGCCATGTCAACAGCCTCTCCTCTGATAAATATTCTTGGCGACAAGTAGCTCCTTTAGCATAACCAAGAACTAGTTGAAGACCAGTTGTGACAGTTGAGCGTGGTCTTTTATTTTGATGGGTAATCATATTGATATTAATGGGCAATAAATCTTGTCGGGCATTTCATGTTAGGGCATTCTTCCATGGTACCTGTGTCACAATCTACATTAACGTGAAACTTTATGAAATGCATACAAACATTTCAAGACGCAGCGCACCTTATGGCATTTTTTCTTTTTCAATGGTACAGTCTCAGTCTTTTTCTTCTTTACATAAGTACATTTTCCCCAAGTTTCAGCCACTTACCCTTTCTTCCCCCCTCCGCCAGCCCCCCAAAATCTCCAATGACTTTTTATATTATTATGAACAAGATTTTGGAAAATACACAAATGATATCTTGATACCTTTCAAGACCCGCTCATGCATTTTCAGTTACATTCAGTGGTAATGATATGTGTCAAGGAGTAAGTGTGGCCATCTTTGTCAACTGTCAGTCTGTCAGATCACGCAACTATAAGCATGGCCAAGGTTGAGTTACTGTGGCTGGAAAAGCAGGTGTCTGGGCTGAATGATTGATTTACTGCGTTTCTTTCAAAATTTTAGAATACTGTAAGCCAATTCCCTTGACTTCATTATTCCCAACTGTCAAAAACTATTTTGGGGTTTTTTAAAATAATTTACTGCTTTATTTTATAAATACTTTATATGCATGATTCCCAGGAAAAATCCTTGTCTGCAAGTCTAAGTTACCTCTCTGTACTAAGTGACTAAAGGCCAATATGGAGACCAGCATTTAGGAATCCAGGCAATAATAATTTCTGATGCTTAGCATGACTGAAACACAAGTACTTTTCTTGCAAGTTCATGACTAAGCAACCAGTCTGGAAATTTTTGTAGAATGTGGCTCTTGGATCTTATCAGTTCTAGCTGCCTCATTAGGCGACATCATTCACCAATACAATTACCTTTTGCAAATAGTATACCTTTTTGGTTTGAATGGAAGGGAAACCACTTTTGGTTAGTGTGGTGTCCCAAAGTAAACCTGTCAAAAGCTCATCAGTCACCTGAACTGTTGTCATGATCATGAGTTATCTGCCTGTTCACACCATTTCCCTGAAATCAGTTAGCCACATTTTATTGACTTTTCAATAACACCTTTAGGCTAAAATTACTTTCACTTCAAAAATCCAATTCACATGTGCAACTACTTACACCCAGGTAATTTTAGGCAGAACTTCCCTGGTGAAGTGTTTGCTTAGGAACAAGAGCAAAATTTATTTGTGCAGCAAGTCTAAAAGCATACACTGTCTGAACATTTTGTATGCAGAGATTCAGAAAGCATGTCTTTTAAATAAATTAAGGTTGTTTTAATCCAATGATTCACTTACAGGACTAATAAAAAAGCTGCTGAATGAGGCATCTGAATATTGATATATGGAAACAGTCTATTCTCACTGGAGTAGCCATGTAAATGTGTGCTCATTGCAAAGCTTCTGTGTTCCATTCTGCATATATAGGGCTTATTCATGTGTGTCCACAAAAACATAACAGTAACATCATGAATCTGGAAAAGCTCTATGAATTTTTGTCTTCAATTAAAGAAATAAAACAAAGCATGAAGGTGTATGAACTTCCTTCCCATAGGGAAATAAACTTTCATCGTTGCTTTTTCCTCATCTGAGTTTTTAAAATAGTTAAATATAAATATACATGTATGCATGTATGCATACATCCCTGCTACTGTATCTATTCAGAAGAGAAAGCTTTCAATGTTTTTAAAATCTACATGTATTGCGTTTTAAAGGTCATCAGATTATGGCCTAATTTGTACATCGAGCCTTGGAAAGGTTCTGTTCTTCCTAGTGAATTCTGCACAAGAATACACCTTTTTCACTCCGACTTGCAGTGCTTAGAAAGGCACTCATTGTAACTTGTGCATGTTCTGCTCACATTCCTGAAAGCAGAGAACCATATTTTTGTGTCCAAATCTGGGAAGAATCTGAAGCTGGCCATGATACCTAGGTATCTCCAGCTGGACATATCCAGCTACTCCATGGTTTTTGTTCCACCAAATGTTTACTTTCTTATGTATTCATAAACCCCTCTTTCAAATATTTTATTATATTATAAAAGAATTTATAGCTGGCACAGAGCTGTTGTGAGGGAGTTCTAAAATTAACAAAGGTGCAATAAATTGTAGGACCTAAAGTTGTATGGCTAACAGGAGTTTTATAGATATGTAGATCGATCTGTCTCTCCATAAATATACAGACTATCTATGAAAAATTTCAGTCATTACATTCTCCACTCATTTGGTAGCCACTAGGTTCTGCTTATGACAACATGCTATTCTTAGGAAATATACAGTAATTGTATTGTCTATAGAAGTCCTAACTACTTGCTATGGAAATAAAAACTTGACCACATATATATTTGCTCAATGACACTGAGAGTGCCGTCTCTAGGAAGTATATGTAGAGTCGATTAGATTGTACTGTATACTTTACGTTGAATTAGGTGCTCTTGTAAAAAAACTCTTCAAAATTATTTAACTTCCCATGGTATAGTTTCAGAAGGCGCAAAAAAAAGTCTTTAGCGTTATCTTTTCCTGTCACATGGCTAATGCAAACACACACACACAAAAAAATCTTATCTTTTTGTTTCTTTTCTGGTACTTTATAAAACAGCATAACCGGTTTAGTTCCCAGACATTAAAGACTCCACTCAGAAAAGATCAGTGTTATGTATTCCGCTCTACTTTAAATGTTTCCATTATATAACAGGAAAGATTTAGCCATAAGGGTCTTTCAGTGTGTAATTGCTGAAGACTTTTTTTTTTTTGTTCAAAATAACCCCAACCTTCTCTACTGGAGACAGTGAATGTTATCTGAACCGTAGACCCCTCCACTGTTTGTAGGACTCAAGGGTACTGCTTGGACCCAGGAACAGTATCTGTATGGGAGCATCTTTAGGCTTAGAAAAATATACCTCCTCCATTTAATTGTACCATCCTGGTGCATGTCCTGCAACTTAACAGCTGTGATGAGCAGTTTGATCTTGACCTGCCAGTCATGTCAATAAAAATACTTGATGTTTGTTTCAAACGTTTTTGGTGTAGTGTATTTGAGTAATCAGTGAACAGGCTATTTGAGAAATAGGTGCCATATAGATTATTCAACTTTGATCTATTTCTTTGATTTAGCACTACAATTAAGTAGATTTGCTTCAAAGAGAAAGCTCATTGGTTGATGTTTTACACTGATGTGATAATGTTTACACAGATGTGCTTTGAAATCTCGATTATGGTGGATTTTTGGGTCCCACCACATGACAGGCTCCTGTTATCTGAAAGGTAAAATAATATAACATCTATCTGTAACTGCCTTCAGAACAGGTCTGCCTGTGCTCTCCTCTGAGGTGATTTATCTGATCATTGTATTTAGCATTAATTTTTTCGGTTTTAAATCCCTCCACAGTAAATCACTTGCTTTAAAGCAGCCTTTTTATAATTCAGGTGCACACAGGGGCAGTACTTAGGACTGCAATGATGAAAAGGTGTCACATTACCTGCTTTAAAGCACCTGCCAATTAATTAGCCCTATACTCTCCATAGCAAATAAAGGTAAGCAGTCAAATCCATTTGATCTCTCAGATTTAGTCTGTGACTGAAAAGACCATGAAGCAAGACGGGAGAACTAATCTCTCATGATTCTCTGCAACTTTTTTGTTTTAATGAAACCTTAAACCACCAAGTGATTCTCTTGAACTTTTGAAAGAATTAACTATGAAAGATCTTTACATTTTATACTCTAATACCATGTTTTAACATTGGCAAAGAACTGCATATCTTAGATACTGAGATAGGTCATGTCATTTAAGCCCTAAAATTCACTAGACTTTACAGAAAAGGCAGGAAAGATGGCAAAAGTCAAACTCTTAGATTTAATGCAGCGTTGTTTTACCATTGGTGAATATGTTTTCCACCAAAATATATTTTCCTGTGTGAACCATTCCACTCTAGGGATGAAAAAAGTGCATATGCTCCTCTGGAACATGGCAACAAAGCCCCAAAACCGATTCAAAACATTGAAGAGCTACAACAGGGATCTTTCAGTAGATAATATTGCTAATTTATTATGCTCACAGACCTTGGCTATCGGTGCAATGAAAAGCCCCAAAGAAGATGGATTAGATGAGCCACAATCTTTCTTCTTCTCTGCAAAAGTTTTGAAAATATTTATCCCAAAAGATGGAACTACCCATTTATGTTTTAAAGACCTCCTGTCGATACCCAGATACGATAGATCAGTTTAGTGTCACATTAATGATAAATGCGAGGGAGACTTTGCAGAGGGGAAAGCACCTCCCTGACTATGCCAATTTCTTTAGAAATTCCCCTCCTTGTAGTCGAAGCGATAAAAGGGAAGCGTAATGCATGTACATTTTATTAGCGTTTGAGAAACAGGGAGTAAAACTGTCAGATCTTCGGGTTTTTTCTTTCATGTGTGTCTGGGCAGGTCTAACCCTCAGGTAACGCCCTTTCTCCTTCTTCCCTCCTGCCTCTCCTTGCACCTGTCCACGTAATGCTCCGGCAGCTCCCTCCCGTCCCCCGCTGCCCGCTCCGCTCCGTTCCGCGCAGGGGCCGCGCCCGCGCCCCCGCCCCCGCCGCGCGTGTGCGCGCCCGGCAGCGCGCGGGGGGCGCGCCCGGAGCCCCCTCCCCGCCGTCACCGCAGATCAGAGGAAGGTGCGAGCGGAGGGGGAGCCGGTTTACAATTTCAAACGCGGCCTCCCCGCAGCGGCTTCATTAGCATATGTCAGGGGACCGCCGTATATATATACACACGCGCGGAGCTGATGAGCAGCACCCCGCCGCCTGGCTCGCACCGCCTCGGATCAGCACGGCTCGGCTCCGTTCCGCTCCGCTCGGCCCTGCCGGCTCCCCATGCTTGGGGCTCCGCCGCGCACCCCCACATGCCCACCGGGAGAGGCCGGCAGCCGCTCTCCGCCGCCGCCGCGCCCTAGCCCGCTCGCCCCGCGCCCGCATGGCTCCGCTGGCCGAGGTGGGCGGCTTCCTGGGCGGCCTGGACGGCCTGGGGCAGCCGGTGGGCGCCCACTTCTTGCTGCCGCCCGCCGGGGAGCGCCCGGCGCTGCTCGGGGACCGCCGCGCCCCGGCGGAGCGGGGGGACCGCCGCGCCCCGGCCGCGGCGGCGGCGGCGGACCTGGCGCACTTGCAGGGCATCCTGCGGCGGCGGCAGCTGTACTGCCGCACCGGCTTCCACCTGCAGATCCTGCCCGACGGCAGCGTGCGAGGCACCCGCCAGGACCACAGCCTCTTTGGTAGGCGGCTGCGAAGCGGCCCCGCGTGTGGGGGTGTGTGTGTGAGCGCCTCTGTGTGTACCTGGGCGGGAGCAGTCGTGCTCTTGGGAGGGAGATGTGATGCTGGTGATGCCGAGGCAGGTGGATGAGTCCTCAGAACAGAAAGGCTTCACCCTCCGGCCTTTTGCCATGGGGTCTGCGCCAGGGCAGAGTAGTGAGGGAGGGCTGTGCATCCCAGGTGAGTCAGGAGGCAGGCACTGCTCAGCCTGTGCTAGGGGTCTATAAGCACAGGCAAACGCCGGTAGGTTTATGGGAATGGTCAGGAGTCAGACTGATCCTTTTGTGTATTCACTATTGGTATCGGAGCTTCTTGGTCCTCTGCTATACAGTATAGGTCACACACTTGGGCATGCTGATGCTTGGCTGCATTAGACTGCTTTGCTTCACAGAGGGACATAAAGCTGAAGCAGCAGAGCCTAAAATGCCTCTTTGATTAAGTGCTTAAAATGCTTCCCAGCCAGGTTTCTCTGTCAGTAAACCCCAAAGGAGGTGAAGACAACCTGTGATATGAGAGTAAATCCTAAATAGTAGTTGTAGAGGCTGGACATCTGAACAAACCTGCTGTTGTCAACTACCTGTGAGTTTTGGTGTGTATTGGTTTAGCAGTCATAAAAAGGTGTTTAAAGAACTTCCTATCATCTTCCCCATAGTCAAAACAATCTGCTGGAATGGCTCTTAATTGCTTTTATAACACATGGGTGTTTTAAGAAGTAGAAGAGCAGCAGTTCTCAGAAGGAAGATTTCCTACAGTGTGTAAACATGAAATAAATGTTTCCTTTAAAGGGAAAATCAAGTTAGCCATAGATCTAACATTTACTGGGCTTTTTAGAATTGTACTACCTTTATTCTACCACTACTCTTGGCAGGTTTGTCTGATGTGGTTTCTTTGTGGGTTGTATCACCTGCTTATTATGCTTTCGGAAAAGAGTGGCTTTGAAAATGATATCAGAAAGACAAAATGCCTCCAAACCTTTTATGGGACTCTGTGCTTTATGAACTGGAAAACGAGGATGATTTATGTGTGATATAGTTTTTAATGCTTACTCTTTGTAAAGGATTTGTTTTCTTTGCTGTTTGTTAATACAACTACGAAACCTGCCGCTGCTCAATTAAAATTGAAAACATTTTAAATTATTGGTTGGTCCAGATAGTCCATTTGTCTGAGACTGAAAGTTGTCCTGAAATCATTAATAGTAAACGGACAAAAAGTCATAATCAGCTGCACTATTTAAAACTACTCACCTTAGATTCAGGGTTTTTTAAATGTTTTGTGGTTTTGCTGCTGAAAAGCAATATCTTAGATATGATTCTGGCACTTCTTTTTGAGGCTTTGTTTATGTTGTTAACAACTTCCAAAAAGCCAGTTCACACATTCCTTTTCTTTCATGTTTTGGATGTGCTGTAATCTGTGTATATCAATTGGTTAAGTATGTTGGCTTACCTTTGCCAAATTCAGGCTTCAAATTATACCTCACGTCTCACATACTTTATTAATATATATTACATTTTGGGGCAAATGTAATATAAATAATGTAATAATCCAAACAGTAGCAAAAAAAGCAGCGTATTTTATGTACTTTAAAAGCCTACACAAAAGACAGCAAGTTGTGTTATGAGGTGTGGGCCCATATGCTAGATAAGATGTCTGGCAAATACTTTTCTTTTTCTGTGGGTAGATTCTGTTATATAAAATTCCCATCTGTACTTTGATTTCCATTCAAATGACCTAGTAATGGATGTGTTTTTTTAAGATAACTCTGTAGAAGTAGTAAAGTATATTTTCAGGTAATTCAGACCAATCTTCCAATATTTGAGTAGGCAGTTTAGCAAATAGTGTACAATCATTAAAGACTCCAACATCATGGTAGTAATGGCTTTAGTCTCAGGGCTGAATAAAATCCTTTCATATTCAACGTTTTGAAAAAGTTTCTTAAATGGTGAAGGATTCATGTTCCGAGATGAGGCTTCTCAGACTGCTTTCCTGTGAACATTGTGTACATTTTCAGAAAGTATTTGAAATTTCAGAGAAACTAGGCCAAATTTACTATCATATGTGCATTTTCTACTTGTTTTCAACTGAGTTTTTAGATGTTATGTGTTTTATGGTTACAAAATTAATTGAAGCAATTTTTTTTCCAGGTATCCTTGAATTCATCAGTGTGGCAGTGGGACTGGTCAGTATTAGAGGCGTGGACAGTGGCCTTTACCTTGGAATGAATGAGAAGGGAGAGCTCTATGGCTCTGTAAGTACCACTTTCCTATCAGCTCATACATCTTTAGGTTTTTGGTTTGCTTCCTAACACAATGCAACCCCATCAAGAAGTTAATCTCAGCTTTCAAAACGCTAACATCTTTTCCTGTTTAAACGTTTAATGTATTTTTGAAGTACACAGAGTAGCCTTGGATACTTCAACAAAATAGAATTGATTTTTACAAAGCTATGAGGGTAATACGAGTCCTACTCTTCTTTCATGTTTTAAAACATCTTCAGATAAAATATTCTGTTCCTCAACTTCCTTTGGTTGTGGTCATTCCAGTTTAAAATGTGAGAAGTGATGTACACCACAAAGAAATATGTAAATACTTCCCGCTTTGTTACGTTGCATCTGAGTCCCTCTACCAAATCTCATTTCTAGAATAGTAGATAGCCCAAGACAGAACTCTACATAATAGAATTCCTGTAAGTCAGATGAATTTTAAATAAATCATGAAAAAGTAATGTTTTCTTACAGTAAATGTTAACGAATTCATTTTTTAAATCTAAAATTGTAGGTCCAAGTTTCCAAACTCATTGTCAGGTCTACATACTCTTCTTGGGTTTGGTTTGTTGACATTTAAATGAACAGTAAGGCTACACAAAGCCTAAAGCATTTTGTTTATTTTTATAATAGCTTTTTTCATGTCTTCAAATATCTAGTAGCAGCTTAACTTATTTTTCCTTTATCTTTCTTTCTGTAGGAGAAATTAACTTCTGAGTGCATCTTCAGGGAACAATTTGAGGAAAACTGGTACAACACTTACTCATCCAATGTCTACAAACATGGGGATTCAGGGCGGAGGTACTTTGTAGCACTTAATAAAGATGGTACTCCCAGAGATGGGGCAAGGTCCAAAAGACATCAGAAATTCACACATTTCTTGCCCCGGCCTGTGGATCCTGAAAGAGTTCCAGAACTGTACAAAGATGTGTTAGGATACAGCTGAGGAAAGAGGCAGCTTTGGCAAATACACCAACTGGAGCTGTTGTCCGTGCTTTCATGGCAATGCCAGCATGAGGAACCTGCAGTGGTCTAGGATGCTGGATGTGAAGAACCCACTTGGTGAAAGGCAGGCCTCTGTTTTCTAACCACTGGGTTTAGGAGACAAAGCCTCGAAGATGAGTGTGGACCAGCCTCCTCAAGACTTGCTGAATTCTTTGGTAGCCAGTCACCAGGGGGAAGCGGAACTTCTTAAAACATAACGAACTCCTGGCAATTCTGTCTGGATTACCTGTGGCCTGTAGATTAGCAAGGAACCATCTACATCATATGGATGAGACAATGCTGGAAGAAATAGAAAGAAATGGACTATAAAATAGTAATAAATCCTGAGAACTGTGTGTGAAGTTTTACGGGCTCCACTTTAGTGATGGACGTTAGATGTCAATACATAGTAGTCAAAACTGGAACTTTTCTTCAGGATGGACCTATTTATACATCTCCAGATAGCATATATTTATTTTATATATTTATTTATTGAAGAGTTTATTTTTTACTGGGATATGAAGAGAATACAAGTTCCTAACCCCAATGAGAAATCATTTACAGTGCCAATATTTACTCTGAGTAGTGTCCTAATACAGAAATGACATTACGTTGCAATGCATCCAAAACCTGAACATTCATGTTTCATTGTTTATCAGTTCAGATAAGTTTATATTTTATGTGCATACCATTGCCTTGTAACTGTCCTTATTTGGAAAAGAATGTTTAATTTTTTTTTTTACTTATGAGAGTGCCTTACAGATTGTATTAAATTCAAATGCACATTTAAAAAGGAAATTAAACGTTACTTCACTTTCTTTGGTTTACTGTTATTTTTAAACTGCGAATCTCTTAGCACACTATGTACAACATTTCACACCTGCAGCAATTGTGAAGTGTGTATTGCAGTTACCTTGAAAGAAAAACTAATATTAACTCTTGAAATCTTGGTTCAAATCATAGCATGATTGATAGTTTTTGGCCAAAGGATTCCAAATATCTTTACTAACACACAAGTAGCTATTCTCTGTAAAATTTTCATGTAATATTCTCATGATTTATTGTTTCTATCAATATGGTTAAGGGGAAACAAGTTCAGAGTGCAAAGTTTCAGATACTGGTGTATGGAAAGCTTCTGAGTGAGAGTTGTTTTTCTGCTGAGTACAGAGAAGCCAAAGAAGGAAACTTGCTTACCTTAATTCCTCATCTAGGCAATATTTTCAGCATAAGATGTTCTGTGAAAGCTGTCAAAACAAAGAAGAGCTGTCTCTGTGCTAGTTATAGCTGTAAAACAGGCAGACCATATTAATTTAATTCAGAACTGCCAGTTATGAAGCACAAACTCATCTGAATATAAACTGATGGGGAAGTCTGCTCTGCAAGAATACAAAGGGTAATGTCAGATTTATGATTTAGACCTAAACCTGCTGAAGCTTGCTGTCACATGACTGCCACCTGCATGGACAAGGCTGGCCCAGGAAAACTGCAGGGAAGGCAATTCAGGAGAGGGCACCAGAGGTGGTCTTCATGTTTCAGATGCCAGTGCTCCCAGTGGGCTCCTGCTCAAGCTAACTCATTTGCATTCAGTTTTAGGCAATTGTATATGGTTCAAGTACTGCACATGCATAATTTATATAAAATCAAGGTATCAATGGAAAGCATTTTCCAGTATATAGCACACTTGCTAGGACCTTTGCTGTGCCAGAGCTGCTTCTGCTCTATAGTGAGAAGTGGATGAGTAGAGGTTACTGATAGATTGTTGACAAAATCATTTTACTCTCATTTTTTCATAGAAATGGAGATATACAAAAGCATGTTTCAGCACTTTGTGGCTAGCAATGTGTAACTTCCTGAGATAAAATATTTCATTTAAATTTTCTGGAAAATGGGAAGTAGAAGATCTATAGTGCCCTGAAGCCATCATAGTAAAATAAATTGTAATGCACTCCAGTGTACTATAAAATAGTGATTTTGTGGGTGACACTGAGTCCCATTAGTAATAGATCAATAGCTGAAGACAAAGTATATGCTTTAAATAGAAAAATTCTTCCTCTGCATCTTAAAAAATAGTTTATTCCATATAAATTGTGTCAAAAAGAAGTAGCTGCTACTTAAGATAGAATTCCCATGCATTTCTGGCAAACACAGTCAGTGTTTAAACCATAGTAGGAGGAATTCTCTCTTTGGATTACCAGTTTACTGTTCATCTTCAAAAGTACATTGATGATGTCAAGGGCTGTAATCAACCTTATTATCATTGTACATCTTTTTTTCACAGATATGATACAGCCTGTAACAGTGACTGAGCATACCTCTAAATGGTAAATAATTATCTGAAACTTCTGGAGCCAAACACATATTCAATATCTAAGTGAAGAAGAAGAAGAGTCATATGTGCTTGCCCCATTTCCATTTTATATATATGCAAATAAACCTTGAACAAAATATAATGGAGCAGGGACAGTGGTGATGAATGACTGTACAAAACCTCCAGAGCACTGAAAATCTGTCACAGCCTCTTTTTTAGTTCTGATGTATTGCTATTGAAGAAATACATTGAGGTTCCATATTTCATTTTGCTTGTAGCATTTATTTGCTCTCTGTTACATCCTGTCCATCATGATCTTCAGATGCAGTTAATGCTTTTCTAGTTTGAGAGTGGTGGATACAAAAGTTACACCTCAAAAGGGCATTTTTATTTGTTATTAAACTAATAGCTTTAATTGTCAGAAGTTGGGGGATTTTTGTGTGTGATTTTCACTCCCACTTCAAACAGCCCAAAGGCACAGAGGGAGGGGTTTGTTCTGTTTAACCATTAGAATAAATGGTCTAGTTTAACTCTCATTATATTTTATTAACTGTATAAATCTGAAAGATGTGGGCTGCTCTGATACTATGAAGGGAGTAATCTGAAGGAGGTGACAATGTTCAAAGTTCAGAGAAAATCTCTGAAGGCAGAGAAAATGCCACATCTTGAAATAAATTCCTGTGTAATTGACTGCCCTATTTTTGCCTTTCCTCATTTATTTTTTTCCCAGGGAAGAAGAACCATTCAAGACAGTTAATTCAGTTTGTGCAGCAGTTGCAGCTCCACTTTCTGCTTCCCATGGATTCTCCTAAAAGCTGTAAAATTCAGCCCTTTGATTTCAGATCTGGCTTGAAATTGAGTGCTCCATGCCAATTCTGTATTTCTTCATATATTTTGGGTTTTGCTACTCTGTTTTCCAAGTTGTGTCAGAAATAACATACTGGTCATACAAAATATTTTCTGAAAGCCAGGAGGAACCTTGACTTCTGAGCATATTTGAAGTAAAATTTTTACTTCGATTAATCTTTGTGCACTTAATCAGAATGCAGAAAATAGAATTCCTAACAGTCTCCTGTGGAAGTTTTACAGCCATAATAGTTACCAGATATAGGAGAACTCAAATTCCTCTGGAAATGGGTATTTTTTAAATACACAAGCTGATATAATCAGAAAAAGTGGACAGCTAGTCTGTAAGGTACAGTCCTTTCATTAGTCTGAGCCATTTTTGTTTGCACGGAACAGTTTGATCCTGTCCATATCTTCAAGTTGCTATCATAAGCTTATTGATGTTATCTTTCATACTCTGGTGTGACAGCCAGCTTCACTGCTTCTATCTGAGAATTGAAATCCCTGGTATGGCCATGCACTCTGGTAGCACTTCAGGGTTGGACAGAATTTACTTTCTGACATGTGAGAGTCATTTAACAAGTACACTTTCATCATAGCTTTCATTTCCAGCTACCTTCATTTCTTGGTGTGCTTTGTTTACTCTTTTTTTCATAGGCATCTAATCTAGCTTCAGTAACCTTGTGAAGTTTACCTAAACATAGCCTTTACCAGCAGCTATAGGAGCAGTGGGTGTAATTTAGTTATTTTCTGCTGCTTATGTAATCTTAATAGTACCACTGTGCTACGGCTCTAGTTACACCATTGCAAATGAGGTTTACCATACTATTTTTTCCATGCAGCAAAGAAATAAACAGAGGTAAGGCAATTTTATACACCATAAATGCATCTTTACTATTGCCCTAATGTACTGGACCAAGCCTGTGTCAGATACTGAGAACGTGGTGGCAGGATGCTTAAGTTTTGCTCCTATTGTTCCATACTGCATGGAGATGTTATTGGTAAGGAGACCTTTTGGGGATCTTTACTGCATTTTCTACTTTCACTTTAAATATGAGAAAAAACTACTGAATTCACCACTGTTCTAATCTCTGCAATTATGTGGTAGGTTTTTTAATAGCAGATCCATTTGAAGACTCACATGTTGTATGAAAGTAACAACAGCTGCATGAGATAAGACACTATCACCCTGGGAGAGAGTACTTCACTGGAAGGAGAGTCAGACAGACATACATTTTAGGGGTTCTCCTCTACCAATTCTCCTCTGGGCTGTTTCCTTTTATGAGGAAGAAAAGAGAAACAAACATTTTACAATGTTGAAAAATATGGTGGTGGAATTCTTCACTTTCTGGATGATTGCATCGATGTACACTTTATCAGACATTTCTCTTAAAACAATTTCCTTTGCAGTTGTGTGTTCAGCAGCTGTGGTAGAATTGTCCCTGTTACTGTACCTAGTTTCACTGCTTGTCTCAGTACATGGCAATAAATATATTGCTAGAGAGAAAAAGAGAACATTCTGAAGTTGTCATATGCCATTAAATGGTAACCTGGGAAGTTTGGTTTATGGCATTAGTTTTAACTCAGTTTTTGATACAAAGCCTTGCAGAAGTTTTGACAATCCTTCATGATTTCTTAACATTCAGAGGTTCAAGGGCAGAAAACCAGAAAGTTGTAAAAGTTCTTCAGGTGGGGCATACTTAACCATGACATCTTTATCAATAAGTTGTGCACAAATAGGAAGAAAAAAAAATATCCAAACAGGGAAGAGGTCAAACAGTTACTTCTATTGCCAGTTGGAGAGAGATTAAGTTTCAAACAGAAATTGGTTGGCAGCTTGCCAAAATAGCTGTTTAATCTGCAACATGATCAGTCACTAGAATCATTCTGGAAGTGCAGGAAAAAGAGAAAACACTGAATTAAAACACTGGTGACAGTAGCTCTCTGTATTCTGAACACATCCAAAAATGCTATTCTCTTATTATAGCAAGTCTCTCCTAAAGGCAGCTTATGGGGAAAGGAGTAAAAGTGTTAGAAAGGCAGTCTTTTGACAGTGAGCTTAGTAAAACTCTTCCTGTGGTAAGGTCCTAGTTTATATATTTTGTCTAATTACAGCAAAATTGAATCATGTTTTATTTCACTGAAAATATCACAAAATATGTGTTACTTTCATGGCTATCTTCAAGTCAGGAGTGGAATCTGATTTACAGATAGAACCCATTTAAATCACATTAGTCACTTTTGACTCCCAAATGTAAACTTTTTCATATCTATATCTATATCTATATCTATATCTATATCTATATCTATATCTATATCTATATCTATATCTATATCTATATCTATATCTATATCTAATCTATATCTATATCTATATCTATATCTATATCTATATCTATATCTATATCTATATCTATATCTATATCTATATCTAATCTATATCTATATCTATATCTATATCTATAGTCTATATAGAAATATAGATATATCCATAGTCTATATAGACATATAATATATCTCTAGCATATATTTATGAACTTTTCAAATTAGTTTCAAGTGTTTCTGTTGTTCCTGACATTGGCAGTCTCAGTGGCTGGTAGAGTGGGTGAAATGTTTGTTTCTTTATTGTTCCTGTAAAATCATCCATCCACCTCTAATGCCAGTGACTATAAAGTGCAATAGACGTGAACATGGGTCTCAAGACAAGCAGGTTTGCCTTAGAGTGATTTCATCTGTAGGTGGCTGAGATATCAGAAGGTGGTGATAGTCAACTATGCTTACACTGAAGAGTTTTTAGCAGTTGACACCTATTGTGCTGAAGCTTCTGGAACAAAACATTAAGTAATATTAGCTCTAAGTCATCAATGTTCTGCTTATGCTGGTTTTATGTTTTCTAGTTTGCTGAAGGCAGAAAATATAATTTCCTTTTCTAGTAGAGATATGGTGGAAGCTTGTTATAATTATGATGAAGGTGAAATGATGAAAAGAGAATATTCTCAAGACTTTTTTGCAAACTCTGAGATGATCTTCACAATTATTATGTTTTCCTTACTTCTCTGATCAGGTGGGTTATCAAGTTTTGAACTCCAAAAAACCCCTCTTTTTCTTTTTAGCTGGACAAAGACTGTGTCTTCATGTCTTAGATTTAGTGCTACTTTGGTCATCTGCTCTTTCTGAAAACTAACATAATCCAATGACAGCATGAAAACTCATAGCTGCCTTCTCCTCTTTGTTCTGCCTTTTCCTTTAGCTATTCAAACTTGGGCCTACCTATTTAAGTCTTTCTATTTTAATTTCACACCTATCAAGTGACAAGATGTCTAATTAACCATTAAAGTAAAAAATTGCTGAAAAGTCTTATAAGACATATAACTGTATAATTTGTCAAGAATTTTAACCTGTTCCAAAATGGGCCTGTTAAAATGATCTATACCTTTGGTAACTTCCAACACAAAGATGAGTGCATGATTGTAACCTAATGTATTCCAGCTTTTGTTTAGAGCAGATTTTGATTTTTAAAATGTCAGCTGGTAGCTTTCCCTGCTCAGGAAACTCCTTGTCGTGGTTGTACAAAGCTAAGCTGTCTTTCCGGCTCTCCAGTCAAACTTTCACAACCATAGTTCTTACCCACTGTGATTTAGTGTAGTAATCTGGATATCTGGGTTTTTTCTTATTTTATTATTCTTTTTCTTATTGACCTCTTCACAGTTAGTCCAAAGGAATCCCTACTCCTACTAGAATGGTACACTTCTTTGTACAAACAAACAGTAGATTTTTGCTGTGAGAAGTTTTCTTTGTCTAAACTTCCCTCAGTGATCTAGATACCAGTAATTAACAGTCACCAATGATCAGCAAATGCTCTTAATTCTATGCTATTATCTTTATGTATAAAGTAGAAAGTGTGAACACTGAGCTCTGTGTGGCACAGTGCCTAGTCACTCACAGTTTTTCTTTTAGGTCATGGTGTCATGAGGTGAGTGTTGTGCTTGCAAATGCTGAACACTGTAAGGTGCTGTACAAAGTTGTCTCATATGCTATAAAGTTCTCATCTGATAGACATTTCTCATGGCTGTAGTCAAGTACCATTGCAAGCACCACATTACATTTGATTTATTATGAAAAATTGTGCTCAGGATACTCACATTTGTGTAGTGGTTGTGGTTTTGTGGCTTATAACCTCAGTTAACTTCTCCAGTTGGCTGTAATGAGGAGGTAAATTCTTTTATCTAGGAATGTGTCTGCTAATCTTAACTATGTAAAGTGTTCTCCATTCTGTGATGGTGCTGGGCAAATAGCTACAGTAAGGAATATGTAGACGTTAATGTAGTTTTTCTTCATGGCATATACACCTTGAAAACTCAAGGTATTTAATTCTAGTTATTAGCAGTGTTTGCCTTAATCTGTTCTATTTGCTCTCACCTTCTTTGGATCAGTCTTTAGCATGCATTTCCTATCCCTAAGCATCTCTGAGAAAGATCTCTTGCAGCTCAGCAATGCTTTTTCAGAGACTGTCTCAAGTGAGCAAAAATAAAGTGCATCTCATATCCAGTTATTTTGTATGTATTTTTAATATTTTTTTCTTGCTGCCTTTGGCTATTAGCACATTCAGGATCAAACCCCAGACCTTTCTTGGCTGTGCAGGGTAGTAGCCCTTGCTACCTTTGCATATTTAGGCAGCCCCTTGACAGTATTTCAAATGAAAAGTTGACAGATGATGAATGACACACAGCACCCTCATATGTTTTCATATTAACAAAAAAGGTGCTATTGTTTCAAAACAGCAAAATGCTTTTATCTCATAAAGAAACTTCAATAACTCTATGAAAGTTTTGGTTTCTTAAAAAGTTGGTGAGTGTGCCCATGTGTTTTTGTATGATTCTTTTATGAAGCTGGCCAGTGATGATGAAATTAGCATGTTTTGATCTGTATACAAGCTGTTCATAAAGAACTTGAAAGGAGTAGTTAGGAAAATCCAAGTGCTGAAACATTTAAGATATACTTTCTGGTCTCACTTTTGTGTGATTGTCAGCCAGGGACTATCACCATTAAGGTAGCTTGCCAACTGCCTGCCACAGATACAATATTTATTGCTGTAGTGGGGATTTCCTCTCAGAGATCAGAAGACAGACTTTTATACATTGTTTCTCCTAGGTAACTTATTCAAATCAGCAGAAGAAATCTGATAGCAAGATAAAAATAACCAAGAAAAATGTATTTTTGGTCATTGGGTTCATTTGAACTTCATTTTTTTTTGTTCAGGTTTTCCTTCACATGGCTGGAAAAAGGAGAAGGAAATTGGCTGATGTTCTATTTTTCTACACAAAATTCATAACTGTTTAATAATGTTAAAATTAATGTATTTCGCTACTGACTTATGAGGTATAAGATTTTTTTCATGCTAATAGAAAGTAGATATATACAGTTTTTCAGTAAATTAATCTCTTTTAAGTCTGTTGGAAATATGTGGGAATACTCACCTAATCAAATCATAGTTGGCTAACATTTCTGCATCTCTTTTCCTGAGACAGAAATAGACAATGTTTTAAAGCACTAAGAATGACAGGGTGGGGCTAACATATTGTGAACTATTCTCAGTCCCATGGCCCTACTATTCGCAGAAACTGCTCTCTAATCAGTTGAACCCCTCCAAAGGTTGATCAGTTAGTCATCAATTTTTATTCTGTATACATAACCTCCTGTTCCCCTTCGTAGGCACATTCACCTCCATGAGCATATCAGGTCTTCCTAACTACACATTTTTTACATTTCTTTTAGAAACTATAGCCTTAGTTCCTTATTCAAGAAGCATCTCTTGTTTCATTGGAGAAACCTGGACTCTTCTGATGAAGGTTATGCTCCTGTTGCTTGTATTGTTTAGTGTTTACTGTCAGAGGCAGCTGTGGATTTTGAACAGCTTTTACATCTTCCTACTCCAAGGGAAGGCATCACCTTGCCTCCCAAGGCATGCCAAATACCTCAGCCAGGGGGGCTGCCTTCACCTGCAGCACTGACACTGCTCCTGTGCAAAGAGGTGCAGCTGAGGCAGGTACAGGAGCAGGACAGGGACGGGAAGAGTGCCTGAGAACAAGCCCTGTGCTGAGGGGTGAGAGCAGCAAAGCCGTGCGCGCAGGGAGGGAGGCAAAGGCAGCCAGAGATAAAACTGCTGTCCTAGTGTTTAGCCCTTGGTTATGGAGCTGGGAAGCAGGATCAGAAACTGTCTGGTTTTAGAGATCTGACACAGATCTCATTGGCTGTCTATCCTTAAAAGGCAGATGAATTTTTTCCTTTGAACAGCATTCAGTAGTAGAGTGTTCACTTTCCGTGTTCTCTGAGCTACAGCACCTGAGGCCTCTTTGTGGTGCAGGTTTCCATAGCATCGTTTTTATTTGCCAGCTAAATATTGAAAACTATGATTGGCAAACATAATGATGTTTTTCTCACACTCTACAAACTATATGGGGAACAAGTTTATTTGACAGGGAATGCTGTTCAAACTATAATTTTATAGTAATGGGGTTCTTTTGTCATCAATGTCTGATTATACAAAAACCTAAAGTCTTTGGACTATATATTCACTTCTGGTCTGGCACATTCATTCATAGATAAAACAAACCATCAGAATTATTAATCTCTATACTTTTCATGTCTACAATTTACACTTAAAATTTCATAAATCCATTTGATGGCTCTGTAGCACATTACAGATTTATTTATGTTAAAAGTTTCAATATATTATTATTTTATTTTGAAGCATGAATATATTAGTAAACACAAATGTGAGAATATTGTGTTTCAAATCTGAGTTATTATCTGATTGTGTCCAATGAGAAGATAAATTTTGCCAGAAGGTATTCCACCAGGAGGGCATAAAAGGACACTGCAGGGCCATTAGCAAGACTTTCAGCTTCACTGGGAACTTTAGCCACCTCTGATGCATCATTGCAAACTCACAAAACATGATCTGCAATGTCTTTTTCCTTTAATCATCATCATAATCGTCCTGGCTTTCAGCTTTTTAAAGACATCAGTTTAAAAGTTGTATTTCTGCTAGCCATGTTAAAGACATCATGGTAGAAAAAGTAGAGTTCCTAGCCATGTAGATTAGAAATAACAGGAAAATATCAGAAAAAATATTTTTTTCATATATTACAATTACTAAGATAACTATTTTCTTCCTTTACCTGCATGCTTTCTTTCTATTTTAGTGCACTTACATTATCTCATCACATTATGCATAGTCTTAGTGCTCTCAAAGGGCCAATGATAGTGTCAATTTCCTGGAATTGAGTGTGCTGCCAATAAAGTGAAGCAGAAAATTAAATAAAGGGAATTCCATATTTTAATGAAGTTTGAGAAGAAAAGTAGTGGACAAAAAATAATGCCATTTTAAATGGACCAAGAGGGCACAAAAGACATATTTTGTGTCTCACAGAAGAGACACAAACTTGTGGCTAAATCTGTGATATACTGGTGCACAACACTAGTAATTAAATAAAAAAGGAAAACATGCTAATTTCACACAGGTGGGAAAAACCAATCAGCTCAGATGGAGTGCAAAAATAACAAGTAGCCTGAGGTAGGGCTTTGTAGCACATCTGCTGTAATTCTGTACTACTCAGAACTCCACCTTTCACAGAAATGCTTTCCCAGCCTTCAGGGTAAATGCCAGTAAAGGACGTGGCATTTTGATAACATGCCTTTCCAGAGGAATAGATGGAATTCTAAAGAACCAGAGATTCTTAAAATGCTTGTCTCATCAGCCATTATTTGAAAAATAGAAATCCCTTAAGGAATCATGTGAGACAAAAGCAGCCCGCTTTTGCAGACTGCCTGAGTGTTCTGTACATGGAAGGACAGCACAACATTAAGGATGGTGCTGTCTCTTATCAGGCACCTCCAGTATTAGCCTTGTAACCTTGAAAAGTACAATCGAAAGGAACAGAACATCAGTAACCATGTTGCCATCATGTATGCTGCAAAGAGAGAAATAAACCACATTTTTAAACTGGGAATTATTTTTTCCCAGTTAAAGTGCCGATGCTATCAGAAAAACTGATGATAAAGTAATGCTGAAGAAGAACTAGTGTAGTTCTTTACTATACTTTTCCTCCAGCAAGACTGAAAGCCTATTGACAGAAAGTATAAATGTATAGATTTGCATGGATGGAATGACTGAGATGCTGAACAGATTTTGTAGGTGGAAATTGAGTTTGCATGTTTTGGTGGTAGAATTTATTCCCAGACAAAACAAAACAAAACAAACAAAACCCCTCAAATAAAACCAACCAACCAACCAAACAAACAAACCCAATAAAAAACGCACCCCCCAAAAAGCAACCAAAAAAAAAAAAAAAAAAAAAAAAAAGAAAGAAAAAAAAAAGAAGAAAAAAGAAAAAAAAAGAAGAAGAAAAAAGGCAGCATTTGGGGCATTTGAGAACAATCTGTATCCTGAAGAGAAGCCTACACATTGCATGAATAATTTTTTGTTAGTAGTTTTCTTTATGGACAGTGGTACCAGGTTGAATGAGAGGGTCTGTCCATCAATCTCAATATCCTACACAGTGTCCAATGCCAAATGTCAAGGACAGAAGATGTGACCAGGACAAGCATATAATGATATTTTTTCAGTACAATTCTTTCATCCTCCAGCTTCTTGCTTTACTTCACTGTCAGTCACAGCAAATATTTTGTTATTATCTTAGATTTCATGTCCCTTAACACAAAAGTCCTTTTTTTTTCTATTTTAATATACCTTGTTCCTCCATGATAGATATATCAAAGGGGGAAAGGAGAATAAAAAATTAGGAAAGAAAAGAAAATCTCAGATATGCTTTCAGTTCTATACAAATGAGATTTTCTCAAAAGTAAGATAGCAAATCTTTGCTCTATGGATTCAGATTTTAGTGTAGCAAAGGGGCAGCATAGATATCCATGATACAAGAGAAATAACACCATTCTTGGCATTGTAAAAGCTCTTTACAGGAATTTGTTAAAGCAGATTCAAACTTTTGTTTGAAGGTGACTTGATTCTTAGCTATTCTAAGGATCAAGAAAACATAAAGATTGTTTAAAATCATAATTCTCTGATTACACTGATTTCTGGAATATAGGTTTCTTGAATAGATCCTAGGAGTTAAAGATGATGATAAATAGTATTTTATTTATTAAAGGTATAACTTTTTGGCAAGTAGAATAATATCTTGATTCAGTTAGCAGCACTAAGCATTTAAGATATACTTACAGATATAAGACTTGAACATTCCAACGTGTATATAAACATGTATAGTTTATCATGTAAAGTAAGATCAACTGCTTTTCTTGGTGAATATAAAAAAATATGTATAAAAGAATAAAATACTTGTTTTTGAATGTAACACTGCCATCTAATGAAATAACTGTAAATTACATGAAAGCATTTCATGGTTTTGTCACCTGTTTTTGGAGATATAATACAGGATATAACTTGATTATTAATATCATTTTAATAATTGGAAAATAGTACCTTTATCAGTTATTTATTTATTAATATAAAAACAATATTGTTTTTTATGTTAATAATTAATAGTATTAATAATTATATTTTAAAATTAGAACAAACTGATTATATTTCAAGCATCTGGAAAAACCCCTTGTCATACAGATGATATTTAAATAAAACTTTGAACTAAATAAAGACAATGAATAAGGTTTTCTCTGAAGATTGGAAATATAAACCTGACATTGAATGAAACTTCCTTTCACATGTCATAATAGATTTATTTTCTGGGTGATATATAATTCTAAACACAGTATTTACGGTGCCTGAAGTTGTTTTTGCCAGCTAGTTCACATAAGGTCCTAAATGAATTTTGGGGATGAAGATTTAGGGAGTAGAGTCTCCTGGGCTCTTTTTGCAGATGTGCAGTGTAGTCCTTGAATGCACTTGAACAGTCACTGAGGGAAATCCTGCCCCACATCTATCTGCATAAAATTACTCAAGCACAGCAGCACTGTTGTGTGGATACTGAAGCAGGACAAGGGGATCCCCCTGAGGGAACATAGTGCTTCATTTTCTGGAACTGTTGGACTGGGATCCAGCCCTGTTTGGTCATTCTGGGGGTCTTGGAAAGCTTCTAAGCAGCTCTGGGTGTAGGGCTGAGTGTCTCAGCATGGAAAAACTGAGCATGAGTCCACTCTGCACTGTGCTGTGCACTTAAGCAAGTGGGCTTTCAGCCTCACTTTAATTTCTAATTATTAACTCAGTTAAAAATAATCCTTTTCTTGCTCCAACCCCAACTATGGCAATGCTAATTGGAAGCAACCTTGTTAGATGCCATGTTTGTTTAACAAACCCCACTGAAGAACACCTGGAGACATCAAAACACTTCATTGTAGACAAATAAACATTTCTGAACTGTCTGTTAATTCACTACTGTGTGTTTTACTGCAGAGTGCAACCATCAGTATATATTTTACAGTCTCAGTTGATATTTTGCTAACATGGCAGGTCATAATATGGTCATATAGCATGATATTTTATTCCAACATAACTATGTCATAATAGTAAAGGCACTTGATATTTCAACAGTGTTTGTGAGGTCATCCTGCAGCTGAAATTTGACAAAGGGAGAAAGGACATACGCTAGCAAGTAGCAGAGTCTCACCAATCACCAAGTCTGTGATCTGGCTTTTCAGAGAATGAAAGCATCTTGTTGATTTTATGGAACATGAGGATCCTCACACAAGGAAGATCAAAAGGCTGCATTACGTTTCAGTACATAAGTTTATGGGACAGATGGAATCCACTCAGAGAGACCCATGACACTCAGGGCCAGATTATCAAAAGTTTCAGACACTAAAACCTATTAGTGTGTTCAAACCTTTATTCCAACAGTGTCAGCACTTTTAAGCTCTATTTAAAGCATCAGTCTACAATTTAACTACTGCCAAAGTTCAAATGGAGGTTAAAAGGATGGGCTAAAGGAGGTGGCAAGTCAAAAGAAATTTTGGGTTGCCTTTTCTTTGTTTCCACACACATATTGTCAAACTTTTGGATATAATTTTGAATAGCAAAGGAGAAATGAATATTCTTGTGAAGGGTACCAAAATATCTTTGGTGAGGTAATAAATATGAAAATGCTGCGTGTCCTTGCTTCTGTGATGTTGAAGCATGAAAAACACTTTTGCTAAATCAACATTAAAAACATTTCAGGAGTTTCTATCAAATAAATACAAAATACACTCAGGAAGAAAGGAGGGGTGAACTCTCCATCTCAATAGCAGTCTGTCAGATTCCTTAAACTCCGTATTTGCTCATGTTTTGCTTGATAATGGATTCTAGTGCTCTGGTAAACTCATCTCTTTTGAGGGGGATTCTGGTTAGAATTCCTGATTTGTGTCGTGAAGCATCAGAGTCCACGCTCTGGAGTTAACTTTCAGTGGGTTTTAACTCTGGACACTTAGTTCCTCAATGCCCAATACTGTTCCATGTGCCCAGCATTGTGCAGACTGTATTTTATGGAGAAAAGACACGAAGCTGAAGTTGGCTGTTTTATGGTATCTAGCACAAAAAATACACAAACCCAGATCACATAATAACAACTACATGAGTGTTTAGCCTCAGATTCCTCATCACTTTTGAACACTCCTGAAGTCCTGTTTAGAGACTGTTATCCTCTGCTCTTCATTCAAATGTTCTTTTGGAACGGGGATGGAAAGGATGGAACAGTCATCCTTTCTCAAATTGCTATTGAGAAACCCTCTGTATAAGGACTTTCTGTGAATTGCTTCCCGTCCCATACGAAATGATGACAATTCATCCTCAGGGTACTAATTTCTTAATTTATTCCCTTTTGGGGTTCTGACTTGAAAATTGTGTTACCTTAAATGATAGCCAGCTCTTCATTGAATAGAAGTGTCATTTGAATCAAGAAGAGTTGAAGACCTCTTGCTGAGTAGTTCTGTAGATAATTTTTTTACATGGAGGCAAAGATGAAAAAATACAAATAAGCTTCACATTCAAACCCATTAGAGTTCCTGGTATTACATGGGATCACCTGTTTTTAAACATGAAGAATTTCTACCAATGCTTCCAACAAAATCACAGGTCCTGCTGCTGCTTCTTTGGTGGGGTCATTCTTTAGTATAATTTAGGTGTAGGCAAAATGCATGGTTTGCACAGCCATAGTTGTACTTAGTTGAGTCCCCTCTTTCCACCTCAACCCCTCTTACTGCTGTAAGAAGCAGAACTATCTCCCATATGCAATATCCTATGTTATTCCAGATAGGTTTTGAATTAATTTGGAACTTTCCAAGGAGTAATGGAAGACACTAGAAGATGTTTTTCACAAGGAATAGCGAAGGAAGCAGAAAGTGACATCAACTTAAAGTGACATATTAGCTGCACTTGCAGCACAAGTTTTCAGTTAGGCAAACTGCTTTTATTGACAATGGCAATTACCCCGTGTGGATTATCTTAAAGGTGACTGAGGACCTGACAATATAAACCTCATATTTATTGTTAATTACAACAGAAGAAAAACTGTCAAATGTTCTTCTTTTTGAAGGACTGGGGAATATTGAAATTTAAGAACTTCAGCAGAATGTACCCTCGTTCATTGATTTGTGACATTAAGCATAAGCCCTCTGTACATCAGCATGTGCACTCAGTGCTTATGGACTGCCAAAGCAGACCCAGTAGATACCTGGACTCAGCTTTGGCTGGATGATCTTTTATTATACCATTGTAGCCTCTGAAAAACAGGGAGAATGATTAGACCACTCATGGCTTTTTGCAGCATATGCCTGGTCAGATATAACCACATGATAATACAAACATGCCAGACACAGAAAACAGTTACACACAGCCTGTGTGATTTTTTTCCCTATAAGTCTGTAGCCATAAATAATCCTTTCCAGTGTTATTAAAAAAAAAACCTGTCAGGCTAGATAGCCCTTCAGTACAAATAAAACAGTATTTGACACATTTTGACAAGAAATTAGAATGTAGTTTCTGTTTTAAAACTGTGTTTTAAAATCTCTTTGGTTGCATTATTCTATTACAATCCTCTCCTATTATAAGCAAGGCATTTGAGAATGAAAATGAAAGGGTTAAAAGCTATCAAGCAGGTGTGTTGGTTAGCAAAGGCTTTAGCTTACTTCTTGGCCCTCACACAGTGCAGGTGTTAAACATCAGCATTTTCAACCTGTTTGATATCTAGGCTTTTGTGTCATCTGGGGACTTTTACATGAAATCTGTAGGAAAACCCCCCATTGCTTTGTTGTTTTGGCTGAATAGGATAAAAACAGAATTTATTTCTCACTAGTCTTAAGTTTAAAAAGACTAGCACAACTATGTCTGTCAATCTAAGAAGTGGAGGGTTTTTTTAACTTTATAGTTTATGTTATTGTATAGCAGCCCTTATACAACAGCAACCGCTAAGAGATAAAGAACAGCAAGCTGACAATTAATGAAATCTTCAAGTGCTGATAAGTAAGCAGAAAAATGTGTCTAAGAAATGCATTTATTTAATTCCTGCTTTGTATATCTTAGCTTATAAATCTGATAGATGTGCTGGCAAAATGAAAAACATTTTGTCTTTATGATAATAATTTCTAATTGAATTCTGTGTGTGAAGTTAAAGAATAAAAAATGAAAAATATAAGAAGCTCATGTAACTTTAAAATTTGTTACATCTGCAAAATACTTTTTATATGTCTTCATATGCAGATTTATGTGCCTTCAATATCAATAGAATCTGCACAGTAATTTTTTAAGCAACTCTTAAGACATACAAAACCTACCCCCACTCTAAATTTTGTAAAGTGATGAACAAAGTATAATAAGGCCTTCTGAAAAATTATAAAACTTAATCAGCAACTGGTTTAGTCCGTTCATCTTTAGAGTGTGAAACTAATTTTGAATAGCTGATTTCTCATGCAGTTGTTGTTTATGACTGACTGTTTTGCATGGAGACCATTCAGAATAGAAACCTAGAGTAAATTTAAGACATGTTTACTTTCCCTCAGGGATTTCCCTGAAACTGCTTGAACTAGTCTGATAATTAAAATTGTTAGAAAGAAAGTACAACCCTTCCACTTGTTCCCAAACTTAGTTCTACAAAAACTTTCCAGTTTGTACTACAGTCACTGGCTTGGTGTGGAAGTGTTTTTCAGGACAGCATCCTTGTGTTCCTGGGCGATATAGCAATATGAATAGTGGGGAACTGGTTCACTTTTTCTCAGACACTAGGACTAAAGATGCCAATCTGCCTCTGTGAAAATGATGGAGTCCTTTTTTCTGAGTAATTTCCAGATAGCTGATTAATTTTGGTCTCAGATATCCATCAAAACCTTTCAAAATGTTAAGCAGTAGTTACACCTATCTATAAATAATGTATGTGTATATATATAATTGTATTACATAAACACATATATATTTTAGCAGAAAGAAGAAAATAGTGATACTGTGCTGCCATTTATTCTATTTGTAATCACCCAGATACATTGCCCTTCTTAAATCCCAAATAATGCTTGTAGTAATAAAGAACAAAGTTTTGGGAACTAGTTCATACAACTGGTTTTGCCTTTTTTTTTTTACTCATCAAATGCTGTTTCAAATGTATGCAAAGATAATGCACTGATGCATTTAAAAATAATAGACAAGAAATAAATGGTGTCAGTGTGTTTCTACACTGTTAGTGCAAAACACAGGAAAATATTCTTATGTGAGGCCACATTCTATAATTTCCTCTCTGTATCACTGAACCAAATTGAAAAGTGTGTCATATATCTTACTGGCAATCTCTGAAGCAATGCATTTGCTCCTTGAAAATCAATTATGTAGTCTTGACAAATCATCACACCAGAAGTTACTTTGTACATGGAAGATTTTATCAGCTGTGTCATAAGCTCAAAGCACTTAGAAGGGTTAAACTTGACTTTCTGACATTTTATTGGGATGTTTACTGCATTATCTCATCATGCCAATACTTGGCTTGGACATAGAGAGAGGAAATTTTATTTATGATTCAGTTCCCTTAAATCTTTTTAGCAGTTACTGTAATTCTGTGTTTCCATAACACACTTCACAGCTTCAGTGAAGATGCATTTTATCATATCAGTGACACAGAAAGGTCTTTAAAACAAAGAAACTTTCTTGATACATCAGTGCCTGCCTAGAATGCATCCAGATGTCAGTGCTACTTCATTATTCATTTTGGTAATGATAACCAGCTGCCAGTTTAATGTCTGATACGGGAGTCTATTTGGAAATCATCCCTCTCCTTAAATAATCAGGCAAGTTGAGCAATTGTTCTATATTAGCAAACTCATTTATTGCCCTGTGAAACCCAAACTGAAAGTTGCAAATGTTGTGTTTTGAATCACTTTCATGTCTGAACATGACTGACACAGAATGACTTCATTAACTTTCAGTGAAGTGCACTAGAAAAAGAATTTAAGACAGAGGTCGGGTGCCGAAAGGGGTGTGCTCTTTATTGTTAGACTAGACCCAGTTTTTGTGTTGACAGACATAAATATTTCTATTTTATTAGACTTGTTTATCTGGTAAAAAACTTCTAAAAATATGTTGATTATTTTTGATCTTGAACATTTAGGAATACTTTCTGAATTGCTGAAGTTGAGAAACAGCTAAGAAGAAAGAGACAGTGGATTCAAAGACTGGAGAAAATTCAGTATTTGAAAATAATAGGAAATTCACGATTGAAAAATAGCAGAAAGTAAAACTTGTGTAGTTTTAAAGTGGTCTGATAATTACTAATTCAATCTTTGCTTATCCACATAGGAAAAAAAAATATTGAGGTACAACAATAATAATTTTAAAATATTATTTCTTCAAGAAGCAAATATCAAAGAATGAGAAACTTTTCACTTAGGAAGGCTTTAAGAAATATTCAAATGTATGGTTATCGTACCCTAATCCTCAGAATCTATCTTTTTCCTTCCCACTTCTCCCAGCAATATCCTAAAATTACTCATAAACTCTAAAGCAACTTTATTCACAAGTCATATGTATTCATATCACAAGTGCTGAAGAAAAAATATTAAAGAGAAGCAGATTAATGCTTTTAGTTACTGTGCCTAAAAGAGAATTGACTGCTGCAGTTTATTATCAGGATGCCTGTAAAATGTATATGTTTTCAAAAAACAGGGAATATAATACTGCTTGTACAAGTACACAAGATGATGCATAAACCAGCTGTGAATAACTACAAATGAGACCTTCTCACCTTCTACCCTTCCCTCCTGTTCTTTGAAGACATGTATTGTGCTTCCCCACATCTTCAATATGTTGTGTGATCTGGTAGATTGTAATCTAGCTTCAGGTTTTTGATATGCAGTCAGAGGTGGTTAATCTGGTTTTGAGGTTTTGATGAGTGTTGTATTGAACATAAGCTAATAAAGGGACAATTGACATGCCCAAAAGTTTTTCCACAGTGCCTGGAAAAAAGATAATGAAATTGAACCAAAACCAGTTTCTGTTAAACAGATCTAACAGTGAGAACAAACTGTAAAAAAAAAAAAAAAAAAAAAAAAAAAAAAAAAAAAAAAAAAAGCCTTTGTGTGTGTGTCTTACATGGGAAACCTACCTGTTTTCTTACTTAGGAAAAGATGGTTGGTATTCTTTTTATGGCAGCTGCCACGGTGCTGTGAAAGTCACTGGGTTTGCATGGCCAGGCTTTGGTTGTGGGTGTGCTACAGGGGTGGCTTCTGTGAGAAGCTGGTGGCAGCTTCCTCCATGTCCAGCAGAGCCAATCCCTGTGTGCTGGTCAAGGCTGGGCCAGTTAGAAACAGTAGCAATGCCTCTGTGATAACATCTTTAAGAAGAGAAAAACACGGTATCGCACAGATGTAAATGCAGCCAGAGAAGAGCAAGGTGAGATTAAGTGAGAGGAACAGCTCTGCAGACCCCGAGGTCAATGGAGAAGGAGGGGCAGGACGTGCTTCTGATGCCAGAGCTGAGATTCCCCTGCAGCCCCCGGAGCAGACCATGGTGAGACAGCTGCCTCCTGCAGCCCATGGAGGTCCATGGGGATGCAGAGCTCCATGCCTGAGTGGGTGAATGCCTGAGAGGAGCCTGTGACCCCATGGGAGACCTGGTGAGAGAGGACCCTACACTGGATCGCCTTGTCCCTGAAGGACTGCACTCCATGGAAAAGTGACCCATGCTGCAGTAGTATTGGGAGAACTGTTGCCCATGGGATGGACTCACATTGGAGTTCATGGATGGACCCCATCCTGGAGCAGAGGAAGGACTCCTCTCCCTTAGCACCAGGAGAAACAATGTGTGAGGAACTGACCATAACCCTCATTCCTTGTCTCCCTGCGCTGCTAGGGGAGGAGGTGGAGCTGGGAAGGAGGAAGGAGAAAGGGGTAGGGTGTTTTGAAGGTTCTATTTTAATTCTCCTTATCCTCCTCTGATTTTGTTAGTATTAAATTCAATTAATATTTCTAATTCTAGCCCTTTTTGCCCATGGTGGTATTTGAGGAGTGATTTTTCCTGTTCCTTTTCTGAACTCATGAAACCTTCATTATATTTTCTCTCCCCTGTCCAGCTGAGGAAGTGAGTGATTGGCTTTGGTGTGTGCCTGGCATCCAGCCAGCATCAACCCACTACAGGTGAGGTATTATTTATGGCTGCCAATCATACAAGAGGTGTTAATTTATTAAAAGAAGGAAAGAAATTAAGAGGTAGAGGAAAGCTACGCAGTAACTAAAGGTTTAATGAAGAAAAAACAGCTAATAGGCTTTGTTTCAAAATTCCCTCAAAGGAGTTTTTGATCCAGCTTCCTAAAGAAAGAATGTACCTTGTTTTCCCAAAGCCAAGGATGAGAATGAATTTTCTGCCTTCCTGAGAAGGTACTGGTTTTGTGTTCATTGAAATCAAATCTGTAACCTATTAGATCATCTGCTTAAGCCAAGTTTTACTTGCTTCAGGTGTAGAAATATTATTTCATTTTGTCAAATTGGCCACAGCATAGGTTTGATATATTTGACATTGCTGCAACATAACCAATATCCAACTTATAGTTAGAAGCACACAGGCACATGATACCTGGTCCAGAATAATGTCTCTTAGGAGAAATACACCCATTCACACTTTCTAAGGAATCTGTCTGAGACAAGGGACTTAAATGCTTCAACATTCTGTGTCACAGGCTAGCAACATTTCTGGTTCAGCTGATGGTATCCTCAACCTGGGCTCACATTTGCACTGCACTCCAACATTAAAACAGCTGTTGGGCTGTCTGAATCAATAGATGCCTCAAGAAAAAAGGAGGATAACTCTCTTTGGCAAAAATTCTTCACTGTGTGAATGGTGAGGCTGTGGACCAGGTTGCCCAGAGAAGTTGTGAATCCCTGGAAGTGCTCAAGACAACGTTTGAAGGAGCTCTGATCAACCCCATCCAGTGGAAATTGTCCTTGCCCACAGCAGTGGACTGGAAATAGATGATCTTCAAGGTCCTTCCAACCCAGGCCATTCTATAATTTGGGGATTTTTTTTGAGATGAAGAGTTCATAAGTAGTAGTGAATTGCTCATATTATTGGCCCAAGAAAGCTAACTCCCATTAGGGAACAGATATTCTGTTTTTTTCATATTTTTAACATGAATGAAGCTTAACTTTATTATCAGAGACAATCCAATTTTGGTTAGTTTTGAAGAATGTGGGGAAATAATTAAGTTTTTGCAGAGCAAGACATTGTCTTGACATCATTCAAATAAATGTGCCTGAATTTTCAGTATGTGATTTGTATTCTATTTGCCTTGGTCCAAGAGCTACTTCAATGCCAGTAATCAAGGGGAACAGATGGATTGCAAAAGTTTTCTGCAGATTTTCCTGCATGTATTCTGATATTCGTTATAAAGATGACAGTGGCAAAGTATTTGAGAGCCAAGAAAATTCTCAGAAATTTTATCTGGATCCCATTGGACTGAGAAGATCAAAGAGCACAGAGGGTAAAGAGGATTTGATAGAATTTCAGCTATCTAAGAATGCTGGTGAGCAGCAGGTTTCTCAGTGGCTTATGGTCTGATGTGTTTTGCAATTCCTTCATCAAACATCATGGAGAAGGGAAACACGTGCAACATGTACTTTCAATATGATATTGAAGCAGCAGCAGGCAACTTCAGCCATACATGACTGATGTCAACCAGTTTTTTTTTTGTGGAATAATATTATTTTATCTTTTAAAATGCACAACTAAACAATTCTTGCTTACAGTGCTAATATTTATTTCAATACTTAGAAAAAAATCCCTTTGCTAGCCTTATAAAAAAATTGCAAATGCTCCTTTATTCTAACATGGCATTTGAAATAGTAGATCTAAAATTCTAAAAGTCAGGAAAGAATGACAGACAGGAATGAACATTTCTTGCTCAACCTCATTATTTAATCCCCTTGTGCATATGTGTTATGATATAATCTTTAATTACACAGTTGCACACAGCTTTTCTCCCAGGAGACCTCTGTCTTACAGAGTGAGTAATAGTTATCCAACATTTCTTTTTATCTTGTTCACTATGTGGTTTAGCCTCAGGCCTTATTTATGCTACATCATCCAAAATCTTGACTGCAGAATTATTAATTTCTTTCCCTGGGAATTTCTTTGGTTCTCTTATCACATCAGCTAATTGCTTCATGGTTGCTCCTAAACCTATCTTCATTTTCCCTTTGAAAATGTATGATCAGTGTCCCATTTTTGCAGCTATGGAACTGAAGCACAAAGAGATTAAAGCCAAATTTACCGTGTTCATTTCTGTGTGCCAAAAATGAGAAATGAAGAATGATTCTTCTAAGACTGAGTTTTTGAAAGCAATATGCACACAATTGCAGTGCTCACTAACTTTGTTTGCAACCTATCACAAATACTAGATGACTCATTGGGATTTTTCATTTGGTATCTACTGCATCATCTAAAACCTGAGTGAATTCAACTTAATTAGTGCCCTTCGATTTCCTGAAATCTCTTCTCTTTTAATTCATACTTTCTGATGAAAGAAATTAGGTTTTTCTCATGTTCATCCTCTGTATGTGTCTTTCATAGCATCCTGGCTTTTTGGCATCTTTCTGAACTCCAGAAATTTGTGTTTTCTGGAGTTTCTTTTATGGCTCCCATATTTCCCTAACTCTACAACTCCTTCCTCACTTTTCTGCCGACTTGCAAGCTGCACCTCCACACTTGCCACTCTTTTGCTTTCAAGATAGGCAGTGTCCTCTTCTCTTGCACTGTGTGGGAGCCAGCTGAAAGGTACTTGAGAATGGGAGAAATGCACATTTTGCTTTCAGCTCCAGGGTCATGTGTCACAGAATTTAGCTATTAGCTGTCCTGTTGCAGCCTTGCATCTCTTGGCACCAGTGTGCCCAGGGCAGGAGCAATCATGGGAAGCTTGACTGCCCAGGTGTAAACAGCAGTCTTTGAAAGGCTTATCATTCAACCACAGTAAAGAGAATTCTTTAGAGACAGAAAATAGTGCATGTCACATCATGGACACTGCCGAGACAAATTCCTGATTTCTACTCTTGATGACAAAAGCATGGAGGTTTTCAGTGGAAGATTTTTTTAAAAGCCAAAATATCGTTCTCAGAAAAGGCTGTGCTGTTGCAGCCGAAAGCTTCCCCAAACAATTCATCCTAAGAAAGACAAATGAAAGTCTGACAAGAGATATAAAGTAGCTTCAAATCCAAACCTAAGAGTGAACAATGACAGTTTTATGAGACTAGAAGACTATAAAAATAACCTTTTTCCTATTACATATGCTCAGTCTATAGCAGCTAGTACATTTTAATGACTTATGGAACTTCACAGTCAAAGAATTCAAGAAACTTTTTTTAGAATAAAGTAAAAAAATGTTTTTAGGGCTATATTTCACTGACATAATGTCTTGGATCCATAATGCTGTTATGTAAAACAAACAGTAATCTCATTATTATTATCATTACCATGAACTTTTTTTTTCTCATCCCATTGTTCTGATCATTATAAATATTTCTCTTCTCTCAGGCTTTCATGTTCAAGATCCAGTTTAGCATCAGAAAAGCATCTCCATCTCCTTGCTATTGCTATTGACCCTGGTGTTCTTGTGTTTTTCTTTCCTTCCCCTTCTGAGTCTTCCTAGAACCTGGAAAGATATCTAGGTTTTGGCCACTTTTGACCCCTCAGTATTCAGTAGTTTTATTATATGCTTACCATGTGGTTATTAGAAATTGCTAAATGATAGTTTGCAGGTGAGGCTTTCTGTTCATGTATTTATTTACACTGATTTACAGGTGTTAGTGCATTGTGTTTTGGAGTGATCGGTGCACATTTACAAGGCATAAGTCTTCCTCGTTTAAATGTGCAGGAGGAGTTCACATTCAAAATAAATAAAAATTAACATTTTTGTTGAAAATGTTGAAAAGTTGAAAATAAATTTCCATGAAGAAATAAACTATCTAAAAATGCAGCAAAAATACCAATATTTATAAAGAAATTGAGTAGAACATGATAATAAATCTATTGTTTTGAGATAGGTGATAAGCTTTTTTTTTATATTACAGGTTAATGATAAGACCAAATTGGATGCAAAAGATAAACAATGCTCATTAGCAGGCATAGTTTCAACCATTTTGATATTATCAGTTGATTTTTTATATAGGTAGGGAAGCATGCCAAGATGAGGGTGCAAGTAACACTTCCAAACAAGTAGAGGCACAAAGGAATTTGAGATGATATCCCTAATGAAACCCAGAGCTGCAGCACTGTGAGAAAATTAAAGCTTAGGCCAAGAATCAAAGAGAAACTCAAAATGCTTCAGAAGGCTTTTTATAGTCTAGGATCAAGGAGGTTTCAGCTTTTAGTGTGGAAAGGGCTAATAATGATCTGCTAATCTGTGTGCAGCATTTATATTGTTTTCCTTGTAATTCCTAACAGTCTATCAAAGCCTCCAAGTAAGGGTTTGCACGTTGGGAATCAGATGTGGCTGTAGGTCCAGTGCATGTAACGCCACACTGGCTTATGTGATGTGCAGGAGGATGTGGAATGCTTTTAGGACTGTCCAAAGGTTAAAGACTTTAAATGCTGCTACTCACTTCAGTCACATTCTGGGAACAGAGAGGAGACAGAGAGCAGAACAGAAGCACCTGGAGCATATTTGCCCTAAAAATAAGACTCCAGCAAGCAGCTAAATAGACACCAGATCTATAGAATTTGTATTTCACTTTGTCCTAAACTTTTAAATAAACTTCCAAAGCAGCCAGGATGACAGAATTCAGAGAACTTTGATTTTTTTTCATTTGTGCTTATCAGAATAATAAAAGTTTGTGGTTCTTACACCTTTTAAACTTTTGGGTGTATTTCAGTCCAATAGACACTCTTTATATCCTTAAATATGCAAATTCCTCTAAAGCAGGTGAAGTTTTGATCCAAATGAAAGTGATATTTTTCTGTTTATTTCTCTGTTACAGGCCTCTGCCTCCAGTTTTATGTTTTAGTAGTAACCCTCAAAGCTTTTAATTTTCTGAAGAATCTCTGCTGATAGATTATAAACACTCAAACATCTGAAGGAAAATATAGAGGAAAACTCTATGAGAAGTGGGAAACAGACACTTATTTGGGTATCATGAATCAGTGAGATGCATAGGGCCCAATACAGTAAGTTTTCATTTTTAGTTTTTTTAGCTCACACGGACTAAGTACCCATATTTTTATAATGTAAATTCTGAAAGTAGAGGCCTAATGTATTTAACTTTATGTTGTTTCTAACTAGTGGTTTTCATGGTTGATCACTTCAAATTGGTTGATCACTTCAAATTATTCTTGGTAGTCATTTTGTAATACATGCTGAAAATCTTTGCTCTTTCTCTGGCACTTCAATGAGATTCACATATTCACAGAAAATTATATAATCAAAAAAAATCCTCAGATATATTTGATAGCCTTCATTGCTACATAAATGATTGAAAACTTAATATAGATATGCATTTGTGAGTGAATACCATTGAGTTTACTGAAAAACCCTAATATTTCAAACAGTTTTGAATCTGGGTTAGAGGTGTGAAAGGTCTATGAATTTTCATGAAAGCAGGCAGAAGATGGAGAGGCTACAATAATTCACCTCCTACAGAAAAAGAAAATGTAATCTATAATGTTCCTTGTCATTAAGAAAGCCACATTGGAAGGGGAAATGAGGGACAGAGTTGAGAAGGAAAGCAGAAGATTAGAAAGAGAATGAAAAATAAGAGAGGCTCTGAACATCTTGTTTTCTTGGGAATTAACTTATTAGACACCAAAAAATCTAGTATTTTGGCAGAGGACTGGATTCTCTACTGTTTAAAAAGGCATGAATATACTCTTTTCAGACCATCAAGTGGGATATGCTCTCTCCATGTGGCTTGTCTGCTTTCTCATAATGGTTGAGCTCACATTAATTTTAAATCATTTTAAATGTCTATCAATCATGAAACACAAATTCACGGGAAACATTGAGACAGATATACGAATTTCTAATGCTTTTCACACTTGTCAAGTCATTCAATTTTAACCTGGCTTGTCAATTATTTACTTTCAGATTTTACAGCCATATTTAGAGACAGATTGTAGAACTCATCAAGTGAAATGTGGCCTGCTTAGGTCTATTGGAGATTACTGCTGACTTCAAAGCAGGAATTTGCCCATATTGTTCCCATTCTCATTCTGGAATGTCATGTTTACTGGATGAAATACCATGTGTACTGGCTTTGATTTTCTATTCAAATCACAAATGGTAGGACATGTTTTGTTAGCAAAAGAATTGTTATCCAAGTAAGGCAAATTAATCTGCTATGGCTGTTGAATTGTTAGAACAGAAATTAAACACGAAAATTTTATGTTAGAAAAAAAATTAAGCCACATGAACTGTGGTATTTTTTTAATCAAAACAATACTTTGTTTTACTAGGGAAACTACTTACTAAATTTTTTTTCTGTAGAACGCAGAGGTAAGTAGACACCTGGATAATTTCATGTTTTGTGATATATCACTTGGCTTGGTGAAAGTCCTCTTCTTTAATGAAATAATCAAACCCTACCTATGAATTTTATGAATATTGATGTGATTTGCAGTGGGATACAGGGGCTCTCTAGTGCCTTAACAACCTGGGACCAATTTCTTGTTGCCTTGATAGAGCAATGTGGCAGTGGTAGACAAACACCTCCTACAAAGCAAAACCTAAGCTTAGGTATGCACTCATGTCCCAGCTGAAAACAGGACCAGAAGCACGAATACCCAAGGAATAAAATTTCCAAGAAAACTTTCTGGAGACAGAAGGAAACCATGCTGTCACTGCTGAATTGAGAACAAATGAACATAAAATGATACTCCCTAAAGACTATTTGAAATTTCCTGTAGTCTCCCATTTCCTAGGTTCTGCAGAAATTTGAGGAAATTTGAGGAAGAAAAGACAGGTTTAAGGATTTGATTGTCCTAAAATGGGTTTTCTATTAAATTCTTTACAAAATGGTTTATTACACATATTTTTTGGGGCATTAAAAATAAAATTGATGCCACATAGTGGGAACTATAGGGAATTTCATCACATTAATAATGAGTCAAGTAAGGGCAAGAAAGACATGAGTCACAGTCACTTTAGTGATGGTCTACTCCATTTGAAGCAATAAAAAAGGACCTTAAATACATTTGATACTAGAAAAGGAGAAAAAGTGAATCTCAGACTTGATTTATAACTAAGAGTTATACCTGCTGTACTCATGTATAAAACACCTTCTGTATTAGGATAATTAATTATTATAGAGAAATCAAAAGAAAATAAGTGTTACCATGTCAGCTTCTATTAATAAAAGCAAGAATATGTGCTCAGTTTGTTACAGAAAAAACAAACCATCCATCTGGCATTAGGCTAGTTCTTTATTTCTGTGGTAAGGAAGAGGTCAACTAATTGTCCTTTTTGTCACTCAGCATGTTTTTGGTGTGAAAGGCATTATATTAGAAATAAAAGAATTATCATCAAAAGTACATGTAAGTAACAGTCTGGCTCACAGGAATACTTAGTAGAAGCAAGAGTTTAATGGAATGAGCAGTCTTTGTCAGATTTTGAAAGTGTTTGCTACACGAGTAGGAAATGCCACTGTGCTTAAGAGTAAATGAAGTATTTTGAAGGATGAATATGCACGACCTTGAAGCAGAGAAGCATAAGCAGCTTGGGCTTGGTGCTGAAACTCATCCGAGTCCAAGGGCACTCTAAAATGCAGCTCTTGTGGCATAGGCACAGAACTGGTACAACAAAGTGGCAGATTTACAGCCTCTGCCTCACCTTCCCTCCTGTGCAGCACCCTTATTCCTGCCTCCTGGCACCTCCTCCAAGTAAACTAAAGAGAGCACACACAGCCAAGTGCCTGAGGTTTTGGTTTTATCAGTTATAATACCAGAATAATTCCATGAAGATCAGAGACAATCTCTGGTATTGCTCTCACTGTGAATAGTAGACAGTCAGAGCTGCTAAATAATGGGTTGTATAAACATTATATGCTGGTGATTAAATGTAAAAATGCTTTAACCTTGTTATAGAGGATATGGCACACAGCATGAAAGAAATTTTATAAAGACTATAAAACACATTATTGCATGTATTTGCTTAATGTTTAGGGGAAAAGAGAAAACAACAGGAAAAATTGCACTCTACTCTGAGTTGGTTATCACTAATAGTTTCCCCAATGTTTTTCCTTATACCTGTGCAAAAAATTCCAATTTGTATTTGACATCTTCTTCCTATCCCTCCACACAGCAACCTTATTGACAAAATTCATCTAGAAGAAAGAAATTCCGATCTGAAATTAATAATTTTTGTTTGATTCTCTATGTACCCTGTTTAATGTCTCATTCTTTAACATATTCATTAGTAAAGAAATGGAAATTGTATATAAGATCCTTCTATAGTGGCAGTGTCATCATTCTGAAAAAGGAATTGTGTCAGATACATAAATGTACTTAGGACTACAACTGCCTTTGGAAACAGTAGGGGTAAATGATGTCATAACTTTTGGTACTTTTACCTCTTAAGGTATATTTATGTGTTATATTTACCTTAACAACATTGTTGATCCTTGTTGACCGTCAATTTGTTTTGATTAAAAAGACACTGCAGCAAATGGGGATGCTCTTGACACAGTAAGGAATCTTCTGCCTTTTATAAGAAGACATTTACATGGTCTTTAGTATATAGTGACAATCAATGCTGCAAACACCAGTGCAAATGGCAGGATAGAGGATTTCCTGAGCTGCTCAGCTAGTAGGGGTCTGTGGGCAAGTATGGCAAACATTGTAGTTGTTTTCCCTTCTTGACAATTGAAAAAAATCAATTTTCCAGTTTGAGATCTTGAATTGTTACATTATTTTTGCAGGTTTGTTTGTTTGGTTTTTTTTTTTGTTTTTTTTTTTTTCCTGAGGGAAGGATAATCAACCTTGTTTGTAGTGTTATAACGAAACCTTCAGAGAAAATAAGCATGTAAAAAAGCCAGGAAAGCCTCAGAAATGTTTCCTACCTAAAACTTTTCCACTTAAACAGAAGACTCAGTTAGCCCCATTAATGAAATAACTTCTTGCCCTCTAGAGAAAGGGTGATTCCTAGAGGTCAAAACAGGGGTTACTGCTAGGTCAGCTGAGATAGCCATTACTGCAGCTATCTGCACAGTGTTCAGGCTTTAAGTAAACCAGAGATGTTATAATGTGGAACTGCTGGTTCTTGGTTGGCTTTTCTGAGGTCATTAAGAAAAAGACAGCTTATTAAGCCTGAAACCATTAAGGAAAAATATTAAACCCTGTCTCTAAACAGAAGTTATATCAGGTGAAGTAAAAATGGTTTTGGTGTTCTAGTTAGAGTATGACAAACCTGTTCAGACACTATTACCATTCAGAGCCATCATTTAACTACTTTCTTGACCTCATCACTGTTATTATTTATTTCTATCATATTCCACTTGATATATATATGATATATCTATCATATCCACTTGATATATTTTCATTATCATAGTATATTCAAGCCAGTGCTGCTCTTCAGGTATGAAATTAATTCATTGAAAGCACAAATATTTGTGTTATGAGAATAAATGGCCACTAAAATCAAAGTAAGATTGATTGACTAGAACTTCTACATATGTTGTACAATCTGGTGTGAATGATCCTAAAATAACATAACACTTTACTTCTTTGGTAGAAAAAATTAAAATATATTAATTCAAATAGTATTTTTGACACACCCTCCTACAGTAATACTATTTGCATATTGTGCTATAAAGGGAATTGAAAATTGCAGAAAATATTGGGGTTTTTTTGTTTTGTTTTCAGGCTCAATTCCGAGAAACAGGAAATGAAAGGATTTATTATATGTGACAGCTACAGTTGGGAAGTGTCTTCTTCTAGAAAAAAATCTACTGTAAATTTTGAGAACTCAGTGCACTATATTTTATTTTTTATTTTTTATGTGAAAGGTATTCTCACCTTAACTTCAGATGAGATACACCATACTACCTTCTGAATTTCATGAATGAAACCACAATTATGTTCCTAAACAGGAGCTGCAGAATACACTGAACTGTGCCTGACCTGGACATTTGGAGAAACATAGCTCCAGGAGAAGTGAAAGCATGCCCCAGCATGTAAGTAATATTCAGCCTGAAAGAAGAATGTGGATCTGTGTGCTTGTTCTGAAATTCAGCTTACCTCAATGCTCAATACATTCCCAACCCAGAAAGGTCTTTGCTCCAGTTATCATGTGTTTTGGCTTTTTATTTTGATGAGTTATCAGAACTCTATTTTATGTAGCAGCTCTCAGCTTCAGTTCTCTTGAGCTGATTGCTTGTTTATTACATATCACAGAAACTGCTACCAAGACAATAGGAAATAACAACCACCAACAATCAATAATACTATCAGGACCCTGGAGACACCCCTCTGGTTCCCTGCTATTTTATGGTTAAGCTGCAGAACTGCCTATATCTTGTTAGGGAACTTGCTGTTCTTTGATGGGGAATGTTTTCCTAACTCTTAACTTGCCCTCTCTTTTCTTAATCAGATAAAATTGTCTAAAAGCCACCCCTTTTCACAGATGTCTCTACTTTCTGATCTCAAGAGTTCTGCTCAGCACAGGGCCATTTTTCAAGTTAAAAGAATAGAAACTTTGGCTGACTTGTTGTATTTATCAACCATTCACAGAACAGACCCAAAGGGAAAGGAGGCAAAATGTCTACAGAGTTAATGTAAAAGTAACAGCAGAAAGTCCTAATTCAAGACTGCGTGGATAAAAAGATGATTAATTAGTTAATTTCCATTATTTCCACCTTTATCTCAGAAGTCATGTCACAGATATTTTATGAAAATCCCTTTGCCAGGATTTTTTCTCCTGAGAAGCTGAGAAGCCTCAGAGGAAAAGAAAAACAATAATTATCTGCTGCTGTGGAACGCAACAGGTGCATCTTTGATAGGTCCATGTGAATTGTTTCTACTTGATGACCAATCGTCAGTCCAGCTGTGTTGAGGCTCTGAGAGTCACAAGTTTTTATTATTCATTCCTTTCTAGCCTTCTGATGAATTCTTCTCTTTATTCTTTAGTATAGTTTTGCTATAGCATTTTTAATACGATATATATCATAATATAATAAATCAGCCTTCTGAAACATGGAGTCAAGATTCTCATCTCTTCCCTTGTCGGGGTTGCCTGCAAAAAGCCCAAAAAGGCACAGGAAATGATTCAGGAAAGACACAGTTTTATGTTTAGGGAAAGCTACATTCACTTGCTCATTTAAAGTTATGTCTCTTTTCTCTTCCCATTCTTGTCAATTAGATCCTTGATATTGAAGAAAACTTTCCTCACTCAAAAGAACTAACATTTCTGCTGAAGTACATGAAAACAAACCTCTTAATCACAAGTTCAATAAAAATGTGAGTTCTCAGGAAACTATTGGGGTGATCTCCTGAGTATTGACATTACTGTCAGTAATGCAACCATCACAAATCAGACTATGATATAAATTCTGTTCTAGAGAAATACCTCACTTCTGGCTGTGGGGCTATTACAGTTTGAAATTGTGCTTGCAAGTCTCCCTCATTAATTCCATCATGACCTCACTGATACAAAACTGAATGGCATGTCCCTGATTTAATGCTACGTGCTGACCTTCAACAACTATTGAATAAAATTGTGTATCTGAGATCTCTTCAATGTAAGTATTCCCAAACTAAGTAATAGGCATGGAAAAATGTGATGAGATCATATCACAGTTCAAAATTTGAAAAATATAATAATGCTTAACAGAGTAATAAATCCATGTTAAATGAAAAGTGTAAAAATTCACTTCACTAGGCAGCTGAATGACACACAGGCGCACTACTGACTCCCCCATGGTTTGGCTGTAAAAGCAATCCCCACACTGAGGACTTAGAAGCAATGTGTGTATATCCATGGCCTGGGCTATCCTGCTTCTCTTCTGGGGATTTCATCCTGTGATTTGCAGAAAATGTCCTCTGGCACTCAGATATTCAGTGAAGAAACTCATCAGCCTCTGTGCTTTGCCAGCGCCCTGTCTCCAGCACCCACAGCCCTGCCTTGCCCAGCCATGGCTCCTGATGGGTGGACCCCACCTGTATCCAACATCCCAGCATGGCCTGGCTGGGGTGGGTCTGGCTGGGGTGGGTCTGGCTGGGGTGGGTCTGGCTGGCCACTGGAGATGACCAGCGCTCATGGCTGGGGTCTTCCAGCTGCCCTGCTCCTGTCTGGGCGTCTGGCCAGGCGCTGCCCTGCCAGCCAGGTGCTATGGTGGGCCCTAGCTCCCTGTCCTGGAGGCAGCAGCCTCTAGTGCTGTGCCCTGGAGCCGGCTCCAGCTCCTCTGGAGCCATGGGAAGGGGAGCTGGGGGCAGGGATGGAGCTCATTCCTGTTCCTCCTGGGTTCCTGGCACCGCTGCTGGTCTCAGCTCCCTGACTGGCCTCCTCTGCAGCTGGGCAAGTGCAGGAGCTCCTTTCCTTAGTTTGCAGAACAGCTTCTAATCTGCAGTGATTAGAGAGATGATGGTTATTTAACGGTGTGAAAATGGTATGTGAATACCAGTAGAATAATAGAATAACATGAATAGTTTTACTAACAAAGAAAATGAATGTAAACCTTTTGACTTGGTTCATGGTGTACAAATGACATTCCTTTTGAAAATGAGTAACAGTTCTTACCTGGCTTTTGTTGTATAAGCCCTAGTCATTTCCTGGTGCAATGAAAGAGCTGCCCAGGAAATGGAATCATACCAATTAACCTTCACTTTCTTTTTCTGCAAAAGCTCCCATGGATTGTAGTAAGAGAAATAGAGAGGCAGGTTTTAAAAAATTGTATGTACAAATTAGCAAGCCAAAGGAAATGAAAGGGAATTTGAATAGTACACATACAAACCAGTGTTTTGAACAGAGCTAGGCAGAGAATATTAGTAAAAATTACCATAACATTTAGGAACAGGGAAGATGCAGAATAAATTTGTTTGAAAGAGATTTAGATTTCATCTATGATTGTAGATGATTAACTTAGGAGCTTGAGGTATGTTTATGCTCATGAATGTTTCTCTGGGATAGGAAAACAAAGTTGTTGTGTAAAATCCACAGAAATACCATTAGCTGCTAAAGAAAAGGCAGGTTTTCTTTTTATTGCAGCATAAATGTTTCAAATTTTAGTACTTTTGACCATACACCAAATTCTTTGCCAATGCACTAAAGCTCAGGCTCACAAGGTCAGCAGCATTCCCTTCCACCACCTTTTCTGCAGCATCTAAATCAGAAGTCAGAATCAGTTATTCGGACTCTATTCAATGATGAACCCTGCTTGGATAGAAGTATATTTGTAACTACTCCCATGATGATGCCTCTTTTGTAAATTCTGTTTCATAAACCTCAGCCTGCAAAGTTAACTGATAGAGACCAGAATGATTAGAGCAGTGGGCAATAATCAGTACAAACACAGCACCATATGGACTACTGTGAAGAAAATTAACTTCCTCCTAGCCAGAACCAGTACACTCCTCAGCAAAGTCTCATGGAAAATTCAACCATAGAATGGCCCAATTTTCTACATAAATATTATCTTGCATAATTAAAGAGTTGCTAAAGAACCACTAAATTCTTCTCATAGTCATGTTCTTTTGAAAGAGAGGGAAAATACTTGGATTGTTCATTTATTTCTGGAGAATTGTTTCAAATTCACGGCTGCTTTTGTATTTGTGGAGTGGAAAATGAGAATGAAAGGTAGAATTTGAAGTAACAGGTGATTTTGGCTTAATTAAAACTCTTGTAGCTTGACAGATCACATATTATGTGTGGGTGATTTTATTTTATATTTGAGTTTAGCAACAGAACCATTGTTTCAAATGAAGGCAAATCTCTGAGTTGCTGGAAAAAGGTTTGTTTCTTACTGTAAATCTGAAGTATTCTGTAATTTGTTATCCAGAAACTTCTCCAGGTAGATTTTAGCACATATTCCGGAACATGGTGTGGAGATTTTCTCTGCACAAGTTATTCTATAAGTTATTCTACAAGTATCCACACCTTTATATTCTCGTTAAGCAGCTGTTAGTGGTCAGTTTTAGAGAGGAAAGCAAATTGGATAGTTCCTCTGATTTGATTACTGTGGCCATATCTTTTAAAGGCAGAAATGTGGAAAAGCATCAACACATGAATTGGAGATAACACTACTATCTCTTTTCTGTCCTGTAGGAATCTGTTACTCTTTATTGTTGTTCAATGAATTGTAAAAACTTGGAGAAAGATAATGGAAAAATGAGGAAAAAAAAGAGCACATTGACACTACAAAATGAAAGCAGATGAGCAGAAATATACTGCTGAAACCTGGCTAAAAGTATTTATCCATGAGATAGTAGAGTGTGTTAAAAATACCCCCAGAAAACAGAGAGAATGAGAAAATCTCCTACAACTTGTGGAAAAAAAAATTAGTTTCCAATGGTTATAATACAGTAGAAATACAGTAAATTGTAAACTGTAATCCTAGAACTAGTACATGAACTCTTTGATGCTGTGTTGCATTTCCAAAATTATTGCACAAAAAAGAGTAAGAGATCCTAACCCAAAAAGTCTCCAAATCAGCATAGTTGCATTCTCTGGCAGTCTGTCTATGGAGCTTAGAAAAATAAATAAAGCTAGACTTCTTTCTTTGTGTTATTGCTACAATAATAAAAGTGATGCTATTTGCTTGAGTGTTTGTGAAGGCAGTTTTTATATTTTTGCAAGAAGGATTAATATTTTCTTTATGGCAAGTGTTATATTACATAGGAGAGGTAAGCTAGAGGTTTTTGTACTTTTAACTCTGCAAGTATTTCTGTGAAGAAAGGGGATGCATGTGTGCACTTACTGGTGAAGTTGCTGTAAAGCCAAAAAGAGCCCAAATATGCTTGAGGATTTAAGAAAACTTCCACCTGAAAGGGCCTCACAGAGATCAAAGAAGGATGCTTAACCACTTTGGCAGTACAGGAGCTTAAGCTAAAGCCCTGGCAGTGCAAAACTCTTGAGATGCACGAAATTTACCTGCCAACATTTGAAATGGAGGCAAATTGCAAGTTGATAGGGTTACAAAAAACTTATTAACCTCAAAACTCACTGACAACTCTAAGTCTTCAGTAGATTTACATATATTTCTCTTCAAAGGAAGGGGGTGTAAAACATTAGAGCTGAGGTAAATGATTAGCACTGCAGTAGTATTTCCTTTCATGTAAGCTGCTTCCGATAGAAAAGTGATTGGTCACAACAGTTGAAGAGGCAAATAAGGTGAAAGTTTAGTCCAGAAGATTGAATTAAAAGCCCAGTTTGATAGTATAATGAATGAAAGAAACAAAGTGGTCAGCATATGTTGTTTCTTCTCCGTATTGAGCATGTGAACGCAACTTTTCTTACAAAGACTTTCTCCTACAGGTCAAAGTACAGAGATCGAGGCACACCCTTCTGGATATTTTTGAGCCTTTTAGCCTAGAAGAACAAAGTGTACCACCTGAAGGTTGCAAAATGCAGAATGATGTTCATGTGGCTGTGCAAGAGATGAAAGAAATATGCTTTTGCCCATGGTCTAATCAGAAATATTTTCAAATCACATCTTTAGAGATAAAGCTAGAAAATGTGGCCAAGGTGCAATTAGCCAAAAGCCAACTTTTCTCTCCTTTTTACTCCTTTCTTGGGCTGAAATTTGACCTTTTATTCCCTGTAAAATAAATTAATACTATTTCCTTATAACTGAAAACTTCTCAGGATGTAAGGATAGTCTAATTGAAGTGGCATTTCTGCATCCCAATATCCCTGTTTTCCCTGGATTTAATTTTGTAGACAAAATCACAACTATTGAAGGCTAAAAGTGTCACTGTCTTTCCAGGGGATTTATAAATAGGATTATATTCCCATGAGGGAAGATGTTCCATAAATTATTATTTATGGCTTTTAATCAATTTTTTTGAAGTGTTTAAAAATATTTTTTCTTAATAGTAGAAAGAAACAATAGCTGAAAAAAAAGGGCTACAGTTTGATTTTAAAAATATGCATTCTTTCTAGCGGAAATTAATATTCTGAAGTGCTTAGTCTTGACCTTTAAATATTCGGTTACCATCTTGTCAAATGTTGTTCAATGACATGTTAGGCTATAAGGAGGAATCATGACAGACTGTAACTAGGAGATGTGCTTTTAAAGCACAGAAGTTGTGAGCTTAAAATGATGGTGAATAGAGGTAACAGTAATGCTATTAAAATTTTGTCTAAATCCTATGTTGAAAAGGCTGATAATTTGAACACACTTTCAGAGTACTTAAAATCTCCATCACATCAAACTGAGTTTCCATGTGAAGCGTGAAACAATAATTACAGGCCATAATGGAAATATGTTTAGGTGGTATGTGTAATGGAGCAAATTTTATGGCTGACTTGCTTCCTGATTCATGGCATGTTGTCTGTTCTAAAGAGAATCCATTCAATCTGTTTGCATTTCTTGTTATTTATTTGCTGTTTAAAAGAAATGCAAACCTGTGTCATGCAGATGCATAGATTATCACACAAGTAACTGTTTCAGTGTATTTGACTAGTGCAGAGAAAAAGCTAAAAAGCTGAATGCTTGCGGAGACATCACTGTCCTTTAATTGCCAGAATGGATGGATAAATGACAGAATTGGGATGACTTGCAGCAGATAATGGAAAAAAAAATGATGTGGGAAATCAATAAGCTTAAAAAGTATATTGCTAAAATGAGAAAATTAGCGTAGTACATACTCCAGCTCTGGTCCTTTTGCCAGAGTGCTCTTGAAGAGTAATAATGGTCCTTGGAAAACTGTGTTTCATCAATATTTTAGTGGCAAGTATGGGCAGATGCTTGCAAAAGAACTAATTCAACTGTAGATTTGGTCTAAATTATGTTGTATCAATTTTCTATCTAAGCTGATATTTTTGTCTATTTGGACAACGTCTTTTCTTGATAATTCAAGACTTTGAAGAACAAGTGCCAAACTCTTTTGCTGCTGTTCATGCAAACAGTATTTTCTCTGATTAAAAACTAAATTTAAAGCAATGTCCCAATCCTCCCTCCAAAATATTAAAGAAATAATTAATAAGTAATAGGAAGTGCAGAAAAATAACATCAACTAATCAAGAGATAAAAAGTAAGCTGATAATTTGTTTGGAAATGTGTTTTACAAAGTGTTGGATCTCTTTTGGAAAATTCAAATGTTGAAAGACAAGATGCAAAATATCAATGAACAATAAAGAGATGCCCATCATCAGTCTCTGTAAAAATAATCTGTGGTAATTTCCTGAGCTTTATAGCAGCTAGTTTTCTGTGTATATTTAGCACTTATGAAATTTCTTGGAATAATTAATGGTTAGATGAACTGAGCTTTCTTTCAAACATCGACAGGGTCATACTTATTCAAACATGCTACAAGCACCCTAGGAAATTACAAGAGTAAGGCTTGTCGCCATCACCAGTTTAAGTACAAACAATTTTAAAAACATTTTTTCATATTACCTTGCAATTTTTTCTGACATTTATTATCTAAGCAAAAATAGATAATTAATGTTTTATTTGCATTTCCTTGCAAGCTGAGAATGTAAGTTCATTGTACAGGTAACTTTTCACTAAAATCACCCTGAAGTGTCTTCAAATGTCAATTAATTATCTGCTATTCTTCCAAACAGGTGTCTCTTTCTTATTGCTAGATAAATGCTGACACCTCACCCTCTATATCAGTTTCAGAAGGGCACATCTTTGATGTTTGCCATCTGTATCAATACAAATCAATTTATTGGAGTCATGTTCATAGGATGAATTACTTAACTTGCTGACAGAAATCAAATTTTTTCAATGGTTTGTTCCAGTTGTTGATTTATCATTTTATGAAATTTATCAGTTGATTTCTATCAAATCAGTCAGTTGAGCTGAGACTGAAGCCACACAGTCACCAATGCAAAGGAATGGGCTGGAGGACACTAGTGGAGACAGAAATGAGGAGCAGAAAGTCCCTTTGGCGGCCAGGAGATTGGATTTCACCTAGTTTGAATCTACCCTCTTTGACAGCCAAAACTGCAAGAAAGATTGTTTCTCTCATACCTTGCATCTCAGACTTGTTGCTCCTAATCAGCAGAAGACAAATTCATTTCTCTACATTTCATTCCCTGGCTCTGGAGTGAAAATAGTGTGTGCCAGAGGTGACTAATTTAGTCTGCTTTTCGCCCTGTAGATGTGTAACAGTCAAATGCCAAGAGAAAAGGCTCCATTAGGGGCTGTTTTATCCATTCAGATGGTGATTTACAAAAGAGACACTATCAGGCAGCATAACTAAAAACCTGTATGTACTGGAAGTTTTCTCCTAAATTGTATTAGCAGATGATTATCTTTTTGCAAAGCTAAGGGAGAATTTTTCTTCTGCCTACCATTTCCATGTATGGTTGTGGCTGATCTTGCCAGCTTTGTGTTTCCAATATTTTAATAAACTTTACAAAATTTGTGCTCTGAAGTACGTAATGAGTCAATTAATAAGAAGGGTTAGTTAGTGTTAGCATTAAATGAGTCAAAAGATAAATCCACTAATTGCTATAGAAAACCTTCTGAGGTTTTCTGTAGGCCAGGCATCAAAAGTAAGCAAATCCAGCAATAAGCAGTTTGCAAGCTGGGAGAGAAGAACGGCAGCCAAGGAGGAAAAATATATAGCAGTTTGCATGGGTAATCAGTTTATTGGAAAACGACAGGAAGAGGATGGGAAATAAATACCCTGCAAGCAAAACCATTGTACTTCTATCTATATGATCACTGTAGGATAACACAGGAAGGCTCTTCACTGAGACTGTTTGTTATTGAAATGTTCCACAGAGGACTCCGTAGCAGAGCTTGAGTAGCTGCAGCTATCGAAGGATTTAATGAATGTAACAGATGCAGAAGCCATTTATCGCTTCACAGAACTGTTAAAGTTTTATAAATTTATACCTATATTTGCTATTTATACCTAGTTTTATACCTATATTTGCTGGTAAATAAAGCTAATTATCATAAGTTCAGAAAGCATCTTTCAAAAGTGCTTTCATGATAACCACATTTTATAGCCTCTCTAGCTTGTCAGGATAAACATAATCAAATACTAAATTGCTAGCACTAAGTGCTAGCCTTAACTACCTAATGACCTGTATCTACCTTCTGTTTCTCGTGTGGCTGAGGTCAGGATGAGTACACTGCTGTTCTGAGCTGGTGGCATTACACACCATGCATTGCACCATCCTCCACTACAAAATAGGCAAAGCAGTGATGAGCAGGAACTTATGCTCAGCCTGCAGCTAAGAAATGCATGCAGTAACGTTTAAGATCACCTCATCCCATCCTCCTGACGCAGAGGTTAATATTATGTTCAGAATATATTGCATTAAATGTGATTTATTTAATTTAATTTAGTATTTAGGAACCCAGTCAATAGTTTGTATTTAACCACAACTTATACCACAAGTGCTTTTGCATGCTGTGCCCTTTAATTCAGAGCTTTAACACCTGCATGGGTGGAGGTCAGAAGGGTGTAAATTAGATAAAGAGCTCAATACTGTATGTATCACTCATATACTTTGTGTTCCTTCTGATTTCTTTCTGCATGTGGGAGGTGTCCCTAGACTTCTGAGCGCTCTTTTGAGATTGATAAAGTAATCCCATGGCAGTGCTTGTCCAAGGAGTGCTGTGGTCAGGTAAGACTTTGAGATGGGAAGGCAGAGCTTTGCTTCATAGTGAGTTCCTGATTTTAAAAGCCTCTTAGTGTTTTCACAGGGGTCAGTTTTAATTAAAATGACAGCAAGAATAACTGAGTCTTTCAGTAGAAAGGGACACCCAGACAGTCTAGAAATAAAGGTGGTTTATCCTTAACTCTCCTCCTGATAACTGTATTTTTGATAGGTAATGGGTTTCTGCTTCAGTTGTTGTGTGGCATTTACAGTGCCATCAAATGATGTGCAACACTTTTTGCTGCAAGTACACTTGGTCTAGTAAGGCCTATTTGTTGCCTGCTTCTCTCACACTATGTCTGAAGTAATAAGCAGCAAAGCACAAACAGTTCTAGAAAGAAAACCAATTGTTTCTGAGCACCCCCAACCCATGTCTTGCGAGTTTTGGATGCATTATTTCAGGCTAGGTCTAGTCTGGTCTCCATGTCTCAATGCCAATTAGTGCTTGGAGAACTCTGACCCAGGTTTATGTTGGCATTATCAAAGTGTACATATCCTAGTTCACCTAAAGGGATCTATTTTATAAGGTCTGAAACAACTCTGGTGCAAATAAAACCATGTTAACTGAGGAAAATGAAGAGATTTATATTGAAAGGACATTTGTAATGAAAGCCATTATGCCAATGCAGACTTGCGGTCTGTAAGTTACAGATTCTCATTTCCTTGACCTCTCATTTATTCATTTATTTTACCTGTGGCTGGATGTTTTCTTTCCCTTGAGAATGAAGACAGTTGTTCATCAGAGTAGAGCAATGTTTGTCTCTTTCTAGAGAGTTCTTCCTGCCTTGTAGAGAAAGTAATAACAGAATGTGTTTCACAGGGAATTTCTTCCATCACCCATGTGAATTAGAGGGGATGAGGTAGCCCCATCTTGTAAGGACATGGGAAAAAATATATGAAAAGAGCAAAAGTAATTATGGAAGCCTTTCCTGCAGCAGTTAGAGGGGATCAAGCCATGGCAAGTGGGCAGTGTTGGGATTTCTCATTAGGTGCTAGAATAAAGAAAATCAGATGAATAGTATTTTGGAAATGTGTGGAAATTACCTGGATATTTTTGTGGAAATGCAGAAAGCAAAATAAAACCATTCAATCTACTGTTATGTTTGTAAAGAGACTAAGTCTTACACACTTAATGCAATTTAAAAATATCTTGAAATCTGTATTGTTTATTTCAAGACCTTAAATATGAAGTTGCAATTTTTCTTCACCTGAGCAAGAAAAGTTTCATTCAGTGAAAAATCTTCCACAAGGGAAAGGAAAAAACTCAATCTTGAGCCAGTCTGGAGAGAAGCTTGTTGTATTGCCTTATACGTTCTATTCTGGGCACCTGAGCAGGGAACAATACACCACTTTTAAGTAGAACAAAAGATTCCTTCATTGCCCAAATGCTGGGAAAGATGACAGCTGCAAAATCGGAGCCTCAGAGGACAGGTAGCTTGCATGAGTCCTAATAGGAAACAGGGTATTTTAATGTCTAACCCCATCTACTTCAAACTGAAGTAAGATAAGCCTCCTTTAAAAACATGTACACGTTTAATGGTAATCCTAGATGGTTCTGGTTGTGGGAAATCTGATACAAACACAGAGAAAACAATGTGTCATACATTGGTGTATATGAGAAATTTTTAAGTTTTGGTATCCTAAAAATCTATATTATAATTCCATTTATATGTCAATTTGTGCTTTTTCAACTCAGACTATCTCAAGTAAATTCTATAAAACAAACGATGTTAACAATATGTCAGTACAACTTAGTTCTATACGTGTAGACCTTATATAATTTAAAAATAACACTAAGGAGAAATGTTGCTTATTTACTCTCATATTAAATAGAAGCCAGTTATTTTTTAAATCAGAAATATGTAATTAGGCTGTAGCTCTATTTCAGGCCTCCTTACTCTTGTAGTGGAACAAGGTGAAATAAAGGGATGCTGAATGTCAATTAGAAATGAAATTGCAAATACTGGGAGTGTTCAAAGGGGAGGGTCTGACATTTGCACTTGCTATTGACCAAGGATGTAGTCAGGTTTGCTGTAGTTTTACTCTCCCCATGTCCATGAGACTTGCAAATGTAGTAACACTAATGATTGTGAGAAAAATAGCAAGGGCTATTCCTGCTCAGTTTTATAATTTTTTTTTCCCCAGTAGTTTACTTTTTGTAATTTGAAGCTGAAGTTTGAATGTGTTGGAAGGTTTCCAGGAAAATAACAACAGATTATGCCAGATTGTGTAAATTCAGAACAATTTCATGTAAGGTAATGATTTCATGTTATATTTACAGAAATTGAACTATGAATAGGTTATGCTTTCTCATGAAAAGCTCTTTTCTTTACTGGTAATCTCTTTGCTAAAGAGATTTAGAAATTTGGTACACAAATTTCTATTCCTCTTTTTCATGTTTTGTAAGGTGTACATGCAGAGATAGGTGACTACAGTTTTCACAATATTGCTGCCAAACAATTCAAAAAAAGTAGAGATGAACTGTTTTAGCCACCACCTTGGCTTCTGCCTGTTGGTGTGGGCACATTTTTATATACACTATTTCACGTTAGACTGCAGTTGCTGCAGAGGGGGTTGTATTCATGTGTATAAAACAGGGGAACATGCAAGCTATCAGTTTTGGAGCTAAGCTTCCTGTACATGAGCAGTGTCCCAACACCTTATGAAAGGGGATTAAACCACAGGTGAAAGAGGGAATCAACAGAGGAGAAGAAATATTTCAACAGTCCCAAAGATAGGCAAAAGTAAATCTGTACAATATGCATGAATTGCAGCAGTGTTTATCAAATGCAAAACATCTAAACACATTCTGTTTCCACTTCCTCTCACTGTCCTATAATATCTGATGGAACAAAGATGTGGACTGATCTAGAAAGGGTAATAATGGGTGAACAGAGGGAGCAGTATTATGCTAGGAGACCTCAGTCTGAAGGGTTTTTTTCTGGGGGGTAAGAGTTGGGATGAAATAAAACAAATGTGTGATGGAGGTAAACAGAGCAGGGTAAGCAAGGATGAAAAAGTGTGAAGTGGAAATAAAAGAGGAAAGGCCAAATGCTTCAGTTCAAAATGCAGATATTACTCTGTCGTATTCTCTGTTAAGCTGCTCCTCTTTATGCTGTTACTCTATTAAACAGACTGAGTCTCAATGGTCTGATATGATTTTTGTTTTTGCTGTATGCTGTTTTCTCAGTTATGAATGACAGAGGAGTTTTATCTGCAGACACTTCAGCTTAAAAGGGGCAAGGTGTTGACAGGCAGCTCTTTGTGTGCGGTCCCTTTGCTCTGGTGTTCAGTCGGCTATTTGATCTGACAAGGCATGATGCAAGAGTTGTCTGTTTTCTAGGTTGTGAAGGTGCTGTTAGACCTATACCCTAAAAGACATTACTATCAAAGTCAGTATTCTGTTAGTAGAAGCATAGGAATTTTGCAATAGTGGCCAGATGGTTTTGCACAGTCACTGAATCACAGATTTTGCAATGTTCTTGAAAGTTTTGTCTGTGGTTGATATAAAATAGGGAAAGCAGTGAAAGCTGACAGACTTTCTCCACAAATTCTAATGTAGTTTTTACCAAAAGTCCATCAATTATTTCTCTTACAAGCTTCTTAACGAATTAATTCTTTAGAGTAGGCCTTTCTAAAAGGGGATGAGCAGTCTACTAAGAAAACATGACTGTGGGAACCTTTCCACAGGAAGAATGAACATTCTTCTTTCAGTCATAGATTCTTCTGTATTTTAATAATGTGTACTTATTTTATTGAAGAAATGTGAGGAACACTGGTCCTGCATGATGTTCAATTTCCCACTTAAGTATGTGATCATCATCTCATGGAGCTTTTCTCTTGAGGCTTATACAATCAGGAATGTAGGATTACACAGAGTGTATCATGTACATTGTACTACTTCCTGACAGTCTAAAATATCACAGACCACAATAGTAGTGCCTCTCTTAGAATGACTGCTGACTTTCTTTTGTCAGACCCACGAAGATAAATCACATAAGCTTCTTAAAGTTGGAATAATAATCTTTGGTGATTAAAACAGCTGATGAAAGCTTTAGAAGTTGGCTTGTTGCCACATGCTGATTTCCTGTCATGCCAGGTAATGTTGTTTCACCAGTTACTAGCAAAGTTTCCTTCTCAGGACCTTGCTTTTTTTTTTTGATTTTTTTTTTTTTTTTTGAAATAACAAGCCTCAAAGCTCCAAATTTAATGAACTCATTAGCTATATTCAATCCCTTCTTAGCTGTTAATGATACTCTGCAATGGTAAATTTAATTTTAAATTGAACAAAATCCCAATTTGTTGGAATGTTCTTAAATGCAAAGTAATTGCCTCAAAGATTTAGAGCCAGAGCTTTACAGTAAACCTGCATTTTTGTAATATTGTTCATTGTCTGTGATGAAGCAGTACACAGTTATCAGTATCATTCTTATTTTTACAGCATTATTATAGCTTGTAAGTCAAAGAATAGAAATTATTATTATTGATGTCAGTGCTGTATGGTTAATGTTGGTGAGTGGTGAAAGGCATGTGTGTTCTCTGTGTTTGGATTCAGTATCATAATTAAGATCATGGATTTAACTATAAATATTATATTATAAAAAAATCTGAAGACTTTACGTCCATTTCAGGAAAAATAGAGGAAAACAGAGGTTTTGGAATACAACAACTTTGGAGTAGCCCTTACATTACTTAGTTTGATGTCTATTTTACCTTATAAGCCTCATTCCTTCAAGATCTTTCAAGTATTAAAATAGTTTTATTTGACAAAAAAAGTCAAGGTAAGGCTTTGAAAGCCTGGAGGAGGGGGCAAAAATATTCACCCACAGACAATCCAGAAGGCACTCTGCGCCCTCTGGTCACAGACAGAGACAAGGCTGCCAAATCTGAATGGGAAGTAACAGCAAAAGTATTTCATGATTTGCTTGATAACTGCACTGAGCTGTTTGAGCAAATTCTTATTCAGTAAACATCAGTTTTCAAAACCAGGATATCCATTAAAACAAGAGTGATTTCCAAGCCTGTGTTTTAAGCACACGGAGTCAGTTTAATAGGAACTTACAGCTGGAGCTCTCTAAGTTCAGGATAGAGCTTGAAGGAGAAATGCTTATCAAATTAGAGCTACTAACTGAACAAATCCTTGAATGTTTAAGTTTACATTGGCCATAAATGCAGTTTTACTTTCAAGGGCATGAAAATGTAACTGTAGATCTGGCATTTAGCTACAAATGCTAATGGCAATGCTAGCAATACTAATTTCAGTCTGAAAAGGTTTAATAGGGCCCTGGTTAGTTGAATTGACTGTTTTGAGTTGCCACTGTTTGAGTGATTTACCATATGCTTCACTGTCACTAATTGTAACTGTGCCAGTCAGACCCATCTGTTTTATGGCCCATGCTGTAAAATATATAATTTACCAAGTTTAAATCTGTTTCATAAACATAATCTTTCAAATAATTGAGAAAAAGACTACAGGCAGCAATTCAGCTTTTTCACACTATCAATTTCAGCGTTTTGGTTTTAACAGTCTGGCAGACTAGACAAACAAAAGTGGTTATGGCATGACCAGAAAAAAGAGAATGCATAGAGAATTTGCAAGAAAATCCTGAAGTCTTCCCTCTGGTCACAACAAATTATCTGCTTAATTTTTTTTTGTCTGTGCTAGCAGTTATGATCACTCATTTTGGCTATCTTTAGCACTTGATGAATACTTGACAATATGTTGCATGGAAAGTATGAAAGAGATGAGCCTCAACTGATAAAATGCAAATCTGATTTATATCGTACAACTTCCATAAGAAATGCTAAGTCCTACTCAAGAGAGAATGAAACCTACCTGTATTTTCTATATTCCTCTACAGCAAGGCATAAAACAAAATAAACATATTGATAATATGAAAAATTAAAAGGTAAGTAACATCAGGTCAGGAATATAGCATTTCTCAATCTGCTTTAGCTAAATATTTTGTAACTAGATGTATCACAATAAGCAACACTGAATGTTAGGAATAACCTGGTATGGGAAAAAATTAGAAAGTGAAATCAAGTTATCAAAAGCAGGTAGCTAAGATAACTTAATGTGGGAGGACATGAGGACTTGTGCACAATAATAAAGCAAGGAAAAAGAAGCAAGGAGGTTTAGTTTATTGCCAGGAAAGTTTGAACAGAAAGGGAAAGAAGCTACAAGGTTGCCAGTGATTAGTCTCTGCTGAAAGAAATGTGGATGTTAAAACCAGAAGAAATAGAAATTACCTGAAGATGACTCTTAACAGCTCTTTTCAGTGATCATGTGGCATTAAAAATGGATAGAAAATTATCTGGATTTAATGTTTTAGAGCTGTCTGTTGTTAAAACCTTTAAGAATAGGTAGTCTCTAAGTGAAATATTTTATTTCACACAAAATGTCTCTGGACTAAGAGCAGTTACAGCTGTCTAGAATAGATCCACAATTCATAAGATCATTTATAGCATTCTTCATTAATTTTTATATTCCAGATATAATCTCTTCAAAAATGCATTTTAACTTAAAATATGCTGGTTTAAAAAAAAACAACCAGATTTAACACCATCCAATATGGAGAAATGCTTTGGAGCTGGCTTTGCTCTGTTTTTTGTATAAGCTGCATAATAAGCTTGTGCTTTTATTTATCCTGCTGTCTAAGTACATTAAATAACTGGCTTGCCAGGAATTGGTGAATCTATTGTGCTGCCAATTTAGTGAACCAAAATTCAGCTAGGTTTCATGGCATAAATTAACTGCTTTGTTTCATTGATGAAAAGGAGCTGCTTTGACAATGTTTAGCTTCCCTTTATGTTTCTCATGGAAGTACTAGGTCTATGCTCTTAGCTGCATGTAGATATTTTTCTTCTCTTTCTGCCTTTGTGCCTGGGTTACATTCTCCGTGTAACTTTCTTCTGGGTCTAGCCATTGTCACAGAGGAGATATGGCAAAGACATGAGGAATCACTTGCTCCTGGTGGTTTCTGCCTCTGGCAGATGTGTTTGGATTTGAAGGAAGACACAGAACCATTGGAGGAGGTGGAGGAAAGAGCAAATTCTGTGTTTATGCCCTTTTAAATGTTTTTTTTTTTCTCTCCATCCTGAGCAGTAAAAAATATCCCTCATTTGGGAATTACTATCCATTCTGTTGTGCTCTTTGAAATACCCCTTTGAGTAATTTGGGTCATCTGTCCTGGCTATGATACTTCATGGCTTTTTGGGCACCTCCTCAGAGCACGAGACACTTAAAAGTCTTTGACTTGTATAAACACTACTTGGCAACAACTGAAACATCAATGTGTTATCAATATTTTTTTCCTCCTAAACCCAAACCACAGCCCTTTGCCAGATTCTAGAAAGAAAATTAACTCAATCCTGGCCAAAAGCAGGACATGATGAAGCAATGTTCTTGAGTTAAAAAAGCAGACTTAGCCAAATCTTCATCTGAATGTCTGGCCACCTGCCTTTCTGAAATCCACAAAGTATTTGTTTCCCACAACATGTTATCAGTAAGTCTCTATCCTTTTATTTCCTTCCTTTTCTCTGTCCTGTATGGCTTCTCATAAGGAAAAAAGCTACTTACCTGATTTTGATAGGTAACTTATTTTTGAAGACTGGACTTCAGTTGCTGAGACTCCTACATCTCTAGAAAGGGCTATTGTGTGATTATTTTTCCATGCAATATTTGGGAGTCCATTTTTCTCCAGGCAGTTTGATCCAACACATATCTACTGCCTTTCTCTCATGATGAGACTTTAACATAAATAGGAGTTGCAATGCCTGGTAAATTAAGACATCCACAATTCTCTAGAAGATATGACAAAACTTGCTATAGGAAATATGAAAAATCATTACCTAAAGGTCTTTTCCTGGAATGTAAGTAACTAAATTGTGTTATCTAGCCATGGTTCTTAATGAATAGAGTGGAGAAAAGAGCATCTAATATTGTTGGCTGAACAGTGATCTCAGTCCAAATTCCAAACAGATGTTACATTATTTTTCTTATTAATTTTTCAAAATCCCACTTGTTCAGAATTGCCTACTTTTGAACTGAGATCCCAGGATCAAAATTTAAGAAATTTGGCTTCAATTTCCTCTGTGTAGCACTCAGAAAATTAGTGAATTAGTGTTGTGAGGAGCTCTGTGGAGAAGCACTTGGGGTACTGGTGGATGAAAAACAGGACATGAGCTGGTTGTGTGCACTCACACCCTAGGGAGCCAGCCTTACCCTGGGTTGCATCACAACCATGGCCAGCAGGTTCTGCAGATATTCTCCCTCTTTGCTCTGGAGTCCTGTTTGTGCAGGTCCAGAGGAGGGCCATGAAGGTGATCAAAGGGCAGAAGCACATCTGGGTAAGAGAAGGCTTTGGGGAAACCTGATTATGGCCTTTTAGTACTTAAAGAAATGATTAAGTACTTTTAAGTACTTATAAAAATGATTTAGTACTTATAAGAAATGATTTTAGCATGCCCTGTTGCAATAGGACAAGGGGGGATGATTTTAAACTAAAATAGGGATGATGAGACTAGATATAAGGAAGGAGATTTGTATAATGAGAGTGATGAAGCTGTGGAGCAGGTTGCCCAGAGGTGTTGCATTCTTGGAAGATTTAAGGTCAGCTTGAATGGGGTTTGGAGCAACCTGATCTACATGAAGATGTCCCTGGTCATTGCAGGGGGGTTGGACTTTCAATGGCACTTCAGTGTACTCTCCAACCCACACCATCCTATGACTCTATGATTTAACATGTATATGCTTCAAATATTACAGGTAAGCTAAGCTTAATTTGGTGAAGCTCTCTGACATATGGAGAGCTTTACATTTATAGCATATGAAGTGATAAATGCAAATGTTATAAAAATTAATATGTAAAACAGCCTGCTTTAATATTTTTTGGTAGCAAACCCTGTTAGAAGCAACGGAGTATGAAGAGATTATCATGCTGGTAATATTAAAAGCGACACTAGTAAAATAAAATTCAAGCTGGATATCACAGGCAATCTGGCACAAGCAGTACACAACCTCTTCTGCCTTTATATCTCTTGTTCTGCTTCTTCGAGTGAAAAAGTTCCTTTATTTCCTGGGACAGTGTAGTCTTCTAGTCTGGCATTTTACCCATTTGCTGGCCCTACATTTGTACAGCAACTGTACCTTCCTTGGAGCAGGGCTTTCTTCTATTTTTATTTTTATTTTTTTTACTTAATGTAGCCTTGTTGTGTATTATTACTAGCATACAGGTGTCTAAGAACTCACAGAGGCGATGATATTACAAAAGGAATAAGAACACTATGGACATAGATTCTTCCCACATGAAGTTACTGTTGTTTTGTCAATAGAATGTGTTAAATAGTTGACATAGATTTTAAAAATACCCAAAAAGCCACACGTTTTCTGAAGTAAGATTAATGTGCTGTGAGAATAAAAGAACAGATCATAATCTCTGAAAGCCTACCATGTCAGGTGTTGGCATCATAGTGAAATGAAGGAATTTGGATTGCATTCTTTAATAAAGTTTGAGTCTGGCTCTTAGATACCAACTGTGCAAGAGGCCTCTTCATGTAGTTATGGTTTTTATCCTGTTTCCTTTTAAGTTTCTATCACTGCTGCCTTATATAATATCTGTTCTTATGCTCTAGATGTTTGCTAGCAAACTGAGGCTGAATATAAAGCACCTGCCTTTTTAGTTTCAGAAGCCACATTAAAAATGAGAAGCAAGAGAGAAAGATGTCCCAATAACTCACTAATGTTACTATCTGAATAGTTGCTGCATTTTTTTTTGAATTCTCATTATCCAGTATTACTTGAATAAGAAAAGGAGGAGATGATTTTGCTGGTAATTTTGTTTTTTAAACAATATTTAACATCTCTGTCTTATTTTCACCTGTGAAATATTTTGGCCTTTTATGGTCATTAAGTATTAGTGCAAACAGTGCTCTGATGGATAACCATTGATGTTTTAGGGAGACAGACCTAAAAACTGAGTAGACCCAGCCTCTACCAGAACCCATGGACTATTATGAGCTTGGGCTTCAGCCCTTACCTGAGCCAAGGGCAGATCTGTGTCTTCTCTTCTCCTTTCCCTGCTCATCCTGAGTGGTTTTTCTAGTCTGATCTCAGGTTTTGGCTGTATTTGATAGTCACAACCCATGCCCTGCTCAGGTCCTGGGACTGTGTCCTGACAGTGAGGGCACTGTCCTGCCTTCTTCAGTAGCCTTTTCTTGTGGCTCCATTCTTGCTGCATCTAGCATGGCATACAATAATGTATCTAACAATTGTATCTTACTATTCCAGAAGGATGCGTAATTACCAAGTAAGAGTGTTGAAAAAAACACTCCCTTATTCATTAAGTGTTACATATTTGCTCACATTTTATAGGTGATAATAAAAGCCCTAAACTGTGGTGGTTTAAATATGAGTCAAAGTTTTATTAAAAAATTGATAAATTTTAATTTTATTTCCCTATTTTGCCTGTGCCAGAGAAGTGTGGATAGGCTATTTTTCTTGCTTCAACCTCTAAGTGATGCAATGGGGAAATATAAATTGGTTTCTTAGACCAGTTAGCTTACTTTATGTATTTTAAAGGTGCTGAGGCAAAAAATATGAGAGTCCAGTCTTGGTTCCATCCTTTTGTATTGTGCTGGAGTCCTTATTCCTATGCCATAGAACATATGGTTGGTTATAATTAAAGCAAAACACAGACTGGTAGTTTAATAGGGGCAACTGTCATTTGGATAGAGAGAAACAGAATTCATTAAAAATTGCTTTGTAGGGGATGATACTTGGAAAAAATAATTGCTTTGACTTCTAAGTCAGATTTCATTGCAAATTTCATTATCTTAGACTTAGTGCATAATTTTTAAAATATAACCATCTTCCCATGTTTTGTGAATGGGTCAAAGTAGAGATTGCTGAGCAATTTTTTCCTGGGACTTATGGCAGTAAGGGGATTTGAGAATTTTTCATGTTGGCACAGCAAATTCGGCACATTACGTGCAATTGGGTTTGAAATTACAGCCTTTTCACTTAGAGAGGAAATCTTTTAGCATACAGAACCTGCTGAAGTAGTGGATGTGAAATGAATCCTTCCTGTTGCACAATTCCTTCAGAAAGAAATAGTTAAATGTTTCTGCTGCACAGGCTCTGAGGCTCCTGAAAGAGGGCATCTCACAGTGTTTCTATCTGTATTCAACATAGGGAATAGAGGCCAGCTGTCCAATCTTTCCATCATCACTGCCATCACTCACATTCTGAGATGAAACAAAACTAGAACAACGAAGAACAAGTATAAAAGGCTTGAACTGCATTTGAGACTTATGTCAAAAATGTTTCAGTCCTCAGGTAATTTGCTCAGTTCTGGCTCTTTTCGTATTTACTTCAAAGCTTCAGTGAAAATGAAAGGATAGAAAATGGCATTTAGGTTTGCAGATAGCTGTAGTCACATTCTTGTGACTCGATATGGCCTTGTTGAAGGGTGCCTTCCCCTTAAAAGTCCGGAGCTGTCTGCACATAGTGAGGAAATGTCTTGCATTGGGGCAAGTTGAGGATACAACAGACCTACTATGTCATGGGCTTATATCTGTTCTCCTATGCTCTACCTCACTGCAGACTAATGTAAATCAGTGAATTAAATTGGCTTACCTAAAGGTAGCAGGCAGTCTTATCAGAAAATATTTTAGTAGATACAATAAAAAGTCATGCACAAACTTAAAATCAGCAAAAATATATAATAGAACTTCCAGGATGCATTAAATAAAGTTTCAACGTTTTCTATGTTGTGTCAGTAATGTTTGTACACGCAATTTTTTTCTAACGTAATGCAGCCCTGTCTAAGCATGTAATTGGTTTTTAAGAGTGTTTGAATTGCAATATTCTGACATGAGAGCACGAATGTGAAATGCAGAAAAAGACAACCCAAAATCTACATTTCCTACTGGCGACATGGTGTAACTTGTATCAGGACATTTACCTTGTTCAGAACAGAGTAGATATCTGTTTGACTTCCTTGGTCTCATTTTTTGTTTGTCTCTGTTTCAGAGTCAGTAAGAATGGGATACTTACCGGGTTCCATGCTACTTTGTTGTATATAAGCTGGCTTGTTTAGCTCTCTTGCACAGCTTTCTGGTACAGCCTGTAGCAGCTAAATGCTACCAAGTGTCTGTTGTGGATCCAAATGATTTCTCTGGTCTTTTAAGTGGGCAAAACGTGGGGGAATTTTCATTGAGATGACTGGAGATAGTTGCATGGGGCAAATCTCTCAAATTTGCATAAGGGGCGCTTCCATGCAAGTGGCAGTATTTGTGATAAAGTTCATAGATGACAGAGTATTTGAGAAAAATGTCATCTGTGTGAGAAACATAGTTTTAAGTATGAGAAAGATACATAATTGACTCTAAATATATGTGTGTGTGTGGAGAGAGGGGGAGGGGAAAAGCATTATTATGTTATCATGATTGCTTGGTTTTAACTGATACAGTTGAGGTTTTACAATAACATGGGCAGGGGGCATTTTCTCAATTTTTTTTTAAGGAAAGTAAAATGGCAAATGTTATTTAATCTTTTTTACATGTCACTGTTTGCCATTAATTGCTTGGGGACTGTCCAAAGTATCAAATGGTGGCCAAACACTGAGTTGTATCAGAAAATGCTTTTTATTTTTTAAATCCCATTTTGGTTTAAAAGTTTATGGCTGCCCACACTCTAGAAGTTAGGTAAAAAGGGGCATTGATAAAAGTTAAAGTATTGTACTGAAGTATTGTACTGTATCCATTTTTCTCTTACAGAATGTAACTGTTCTTGCTAACTGCCACAATAACATTTTATTTATAAACAACCTAAATACCTGTTCTTATCAAGCTAAAAATTAAATAATTGAGTGATGTGAGCCATAGGGGCTGCTTGTCATGGGAATCACTTGGTTAACATTTGTACGACAACCCGCATCCTTTGTATCCATCGCTTTGAACTGAAGGCAAAATGAAACTGTCTCACTCTTGGACTGAGGTAGACAGTTTTTTCTTTTTTACCATCCCTAAGACAAATTAGGAATGTAGAAAAGCTTTCACTCAGAACAAAACGATGATTATAGCAGGTAACAGGACCTCACATTAATCAGTGTTTTCAAAGAAAAGGCCTCGACCTGTGCCCTTTGTCTAGCCTAGTGGTAGGTATGTTTTTTTCCCCTGGTTCCTTTGAGTGTCAGGGCATTCTCTTTCTGTGTAATACACTCTCTTGGAGAGTGTTTCTCTTTTCAGGCAGTCCTTCTGCATTGATCAAAACCCTTCCAGAAAGCCACTGTAGAAATCTGAACTTATAATGACATTCTTTTATATTTTCTTACAATGAACAATGGCTCTCTCAATACTAATGGCAACAGTACATAGATGGAGGCAACAGTGCAAAGAGTTGGGGGTAAATAGCCATTATTTGCAAGACTTGCTGTTTCATGTCCTGGAAAAAAAAAAAAAAAAGAAATCCTGTCTTCTGCAGCCAAATCTTTACTACCTCTTGTTGAAAACATTCAAGGCCTTTGCAAACCAATGCTGAGATGAGGAAAGATAAGCATGGATTAACATTTTTCTTCTTTTTGGAAGAAAACATTAGTGACAATTAGATGGCAAAAGATCTTAGTTCTCCATCCCTCCTGAATAAGAAGAAAGAACAAACATTCTGCTGGATAATCTTTTCTTGGTTTGCTGGCCTTGACCTTTAAATCAATTATCCCCCAAATACCAGGCTCAGAGTAAAGGGAACTGAATGTGGCTCCATTGAACAAAAGACTCCCTCTGCTGCCTGAAATATACATCACCAGATGAAACAGAATGCTTGTTTCCAAAGGGACACAAACATAAAGCAAATATGTCACTGCTTTGCCAGTCTCATCAGTTTTTTACCGCCTTTAAAGTCTATTGGTGGTGTTAGTTCATTTTTTTCCTCCTTTTTTTCATTTTGGCTGGATTTTTTTGTTTGGCTTGGGTTTTTTGGTTTGTTGGTTTTTTGGGGTTTTTTTTTCCTTTTTTTGGATGTCTCCTTCCTCTTGCATGGAGCAGCTCCTTCCAAGAGCATGTCTCCAGGTGCATCCCTCAAAATGTCTTCCACCTCTCTCTCTTGTTTATCTTCCTCTGTTTTAACCCTCACACTTCTCTAAGGCCTTTGCCTCATTTATCTTCTTATACGTGTCTTCTCCTTCTACTCCTACACGTCCCCTGCCCCTGTGGATGTCACTTTCATTTATGTGTTTGAGCAAAGGCACCATGTGCTCCTCAGGTGGTGCAAGTTTTGGTGAACAATGAATGGTTTCCACCCCCTTCAGAACGGTCTGGAGAAGGTGAGACCAACTCTGGTCCTGTCATTGCCTTCTCCCATTCAGGGCATCCTGCAGGAGCATCCTACTGTCTAAATACCCCTGGATATGCCCAGCAGACTCCGTGTTCAGGATTTCTCATTCAGACACTTTGTTTTCAGAGTGGAAAAGAAGGAATAAAGTTTCATGTACCACTAACAAACCATGCGATCACAGTGTCTTTTGTGCTTTTATAGAGAAGTAACTTCTCAGATCTGGTATTTTGTTGTGCTGTCTGATATATGAAAACATCTTGAGAAATTGCTTTGCATAAAAATTCAGTTATTATTAAATATATTAATTATAATTATATTAATTATATGAAGCAAGCACATTTTGACTATTTTTATCTTGTATGATTTGCACCTTTGCTTTCCATTTTCCTACAAGCAAAAGAAATACAGACTTACTAGAAAGCTAAGATTCAGATATGATTCTGGAAATATTATAAAATAACCCTAATTATGAAAACAGTATTATGATGATAGCCAAAATAATTTGAAACAGTTCTTGTCTTCTCACTGACTCATTTCCAGGCAAAGCAGTTTTGTACTAATCTGAATTTGACTCTTCCCCTTCCACCCTTCCTTCATCTCCACAATGAACTATGGAAAATGACTTTGGGGTTTTTTGTGGGTTAAACCTCACATGGGCATGTTGTCCTCAATTTTCCTCAGACATACTTTTAAGTGGCCTCTGAGGAACCTTTTCTGCACACTCACCCTTCTCTGAGAAATCAAAATCCCTTCTCATCCCATTTTCTTCTTCTCTGTTGCTGTTGTTCTTTCTGCACATCTTGCTGTCCATGCCCCTGCTCTTTTGGCTTGCTTATGTTATGAATGAGTGTCAAAATTCATATTTATTAGAGTAGAAGAATAGATTCAGAATAGTATAGAATAAGGTAGAAGGAGAGTTACGTTTGGACATGTTCTCAGGGAAATACACTAGAAAAGTCAGTGCAGCAAAACACCAACGCCTACCACACAGATAGACTCTATTTACATGTAAAAACCCAACAGAGACAGTCAGTTTCACAATTGCAGCCCCACAGGGAATGATGTCATCAGCAGCACACCTGGATCCCCTGACTGAAGGGGGGGAACACACTACTTAGAATTTTAAAACAGTTCTGGGAAACTTCGGTTTGCAAAAGAGATTTCCAGTAAAAACTGAGTATCGGATGATAAGGATATCTCTCTCGGGATGTGATTGTGTACTGTTAAGATTAATCCTGTCTAGCACAAGACCAAAAGTTGATGAATTATTCCTGAAGACATCGAGGACAGGACCACCTTCCATCAGATACCATTCTACTGGACCGGAGAAACCTTTGGAACTTGTTTAGTTATGAAAAGGACAATGGACTTCCTAGCCCGCGGCAAAAAAAATGGGATAAAAAGACCTACATGGAGAAAGCTGGTGTGCTCGCCGCACTCTGGAGCAGCCAGTGCTTAGAGTTGCTCAGGGCGTCACCCAGGGTCTATTCCCGGGCTAGACTCTGTCCGATCCGTGGCTTACCGAAATTTTGTCAATTTGCGCGAAATAAATTTTGTACTTTGTTTTTATATCATAATTTGGCTCTGGCAAATTATTGATAAAATTAAATTGGCAATCTCACTCATAACACTTCCAATTTGTTTTGTGTTTGTAATCAGGAGAATTAAAATGACCACATTTACATGCAACATGTGATTTGTATATAGTCATGGGTGTGAAAGTTATAAATGTTTCAGTCCACCAGAAATTTGATTGCCTTCAGCAGTTTGTTTTGGCTTCTATGTTTGTATTTTTACAAGATATTTTTTGGGTAAAAACCTCTCAAAATAAGAAGGCACTTTAAACTTACACTATGTTTGGGGAGCTGCCTATTCAGCTTTTTTTATATCTGCAGAGTTCTGCATTTGTAAGGGAAAAGATCTGAAAGCAGGAAAAGGTTATGGACCAAGGCAAAGGGAAGGGGACTCGAGCTGAGATGAATTGCCAAGTTGCACAGATATTTTTAGCATTTCCAATGGCAAGACAGATACTAGCTGAGCTGCTAAATCAACTGTTTGATTACTGCCTTATGGTTATATGGATTTATCATAAGCATATTTAGCAAATTGCTGATTTAACATTTAGCAGGCCATAAGGTAAATAATGTGGCAAACATTGCAGTTAAGACAGCTGCAGAGCAAGCACAAAGTGAGCAGTTAGCCCGGGGTCAGTTTTGGAACTGACTCACCAGGAACAATGAACAGTCAGCCTGGACACTGAGAAAGTACAAAAGGCCACAGATCATGGTGATCTGAAAGGATTAAAAAGCACCTCAAAGACTAAGAGGTGAGATCAGCAGAAGAGGACCAACACCTCAATGAGGAGACCTCATTGATAACTGAATTTGAGCATCAACTGCTATTGGGACACACATAAATTCCCTGGCTGTCCTGCCACACCCGCTGGGATGTTTCTGCAGCCTTGTGCTGTGAAAATGAACCCCAAAAGACGAAGGAGGGGTCTCACCTCTTTTGTTTTGCCTCAAATTAAATTATTCAATTTCTGGCAAATTAGTTCCCCAGAACAAAGTTATGCAGGATGTAATAATGGAAACCAATATTCCCTTAAGCCTTGAAATCATCCAATTGAATAACAATCCATAGCCTCATGCTGTATGATGAATTTATGTCTACAGAGAAAGCTGAATTTCCAATATTCTAGTCTTTCAACCTTTTTTTTTAATCTGCAAAATAACAAAGCTTAATGAGAATGCAAATGTGAATACTATGATCTTCTCCTCTGCATTTATTAAGCAATTTTTTTTTTTAATGTCAGGGCAAAACAACATAGCATAATAATTGCTTTGATTTTCCTCTGATTTGTCCTGTATGTCTTTAATGCTAGTGTTTTTTTTTTTTTTATCTTCATAGATATTTACAATCATTTCTTATTTATGCCTTCAAAAAGTTAGGTTTTTTTCAGCAAAATTTGTAACCTAACCAATGCAAGAATCATAAGCTAGCAATGATAAAAATAAATTATTTTCCTCCAGCTTTCCTGCTATTGAAAAATTTCATGAACTATAGGATTTTTTTCTGATCATGTTGTAGATTTTTCAACATACAGCTTTGCAAATTCTTACTTTCTGCGGCGAGAATAAAGATCAGAGGAAGAAGTGCCTTCCATTAAAAAAAAGAGTGATGAAAATAGGATCGTAACTGGGCTCATGCCATGAATCAGAAGCCAAATGTAAATAGTCTTTACATTACACATGTGTTTGATTTGAAGATTTTAAAATCAGTCTATCACAAATTAACTTCTCTTTTCCCTGGAGCTGTATTTATACACTTCCACATACCTGCCTGCAAGCACTGTTTGAGTCTCAAATGTAAATCTGTGGAATCCATCAGCTTATCCTGTTAGCTGTGGTTTTTTGGAGTGGAGGATGTGTTGCGCTTTGTGGCTTAATCAATCCCTGTAACTGATATGTGAAGAGCAAACTCAATTTTATTCAGAAGCAGTTAATAAAGAACTCTTAGAACTGGTCCAATAGATGCTGTTACCAGCCAGGTTTGGTATCAAGGACAAGTTCTTGGGGAATAAAGCAAGTAAATTTCTGCCTCCAAGGACAGCATCTCTGACTAAATGAGTCTTTCTATAGTTATGCAGACTGAAGAATTCCCCTGGTTTACATGCATGCCTTTGAAATGTCTTTAGAATTCTGGGAAAGACACAGCTTGAGCAGCTTTTTCCTGCAAAGTATGTGATAACCTTGGAAAATTTTGCTTATATTTATTTTATATTTTAAAATAGAAAGAATAACCAGGGGGAAATGGCACATCTAGAGGTCATCATCTTTTCTGGAGTAAGTCTGTTATTTGCAGTGTTACTGGATATTAAAGCTATAGATTTTAAGTTTAGGTTGCTAAAGCTTGGCTTTTTAAACTGCTTTTGCATGCTTTGGAAGGATATGTGAATCTAACAGGGTGTCATGTGGCCATCATATCAACCAGCTTCCCACTGCCCTCATGCTGTTATTCAAAGGACTCACATTTCTCATTCACAGGAAGAGAAAAAATATCCCTCAGGTAGTTGCTTTTAATTAAAACATCCTTATTTTCTATACAGACTAAAATGACAAAAAATGTAGCTATGTTTAATAACTACCATTTTTAAAAAAACTGGAGAATTCCTTACTGACTGAAGTAATGAAGTTATTTTCATCTCTGGATGAACTATCTTTTTCTTCAAAAAAATTTTTTTGTTATCTTGTACTGTGATTGTATTAGGTGAAAGACCAAGATGAAAAGTGTCAAAAATTTGCAGCTTCATTTATGGAAGTAAGTCTGGAAAACTTTAGTTCTGGTTATAGCTTTAAATCCCTAAGAGTTCCTCTAAGGTCTGGCTTTACCTTACACAGGGTTACATGACAACCTGATACTACTAAGGAGAGTTATTCTGTAGGTATAGCTGCTTTCAAGAAACTATACATAGTGGAAAAACTTGCTTGTACAATCTAAAAAATATTTTATATAAGAACCTTTGGCACATAGGTTTCCAAAATTAAGTGTAAAAATTTTTTTTTTTACCCCAAAGCAATCAGGGGTTCAGCTTTGAATTTTCAATAATATTAATAAGAAGAGAGTTTAAAAAAGTCCAGCCACAAGTAAATAGAATATGAAACTTAACTACAAAAATAAGTAGTTTCATATTTGGTAATATATGCAATTTACAATCTGGAGACCTTATGTGGTTTCTAGTTTGTTATTTGGAACGATCTTATGGGACAATAGAGTGATTGTAGCAAATGGACCAACCTGCATGGCACACCATGATGTGGGTATGAGATATCACCTTAAGTGCAACATTATGAAACCAAAATTATGTCCAATGGATCTTTTAAGAAGTTCTCTGATGACTGTAGTAACAAATAATGTTAGGCCAGGAGAGTAGGTGTAATGCTTTGCTATGGCCAGTTCTTCATTTAGTCACATATTAATTTTAATAATATTTTAATTTTTCTGACTTTATGACAAATAAAACATTCTACTTTTTTTTCCCGACTTTATTTTTTTCTGCAGTCGCTTCTCTTCAAGCTTAGTAATGGCTATTTTCAGCAGCCCTTAATGATGTTACTAAGACTGCAACTACTTGTACATTAAAAATATCACTAATATTCCCTGATGATTTAAAGCCAAAATGTGGAGTCTGTGGAAAGTTTACATTTTCTCCATTAGGGGGAATCCTTACTCTATCTTCTGAAGGTTTCCGTTTCTCCCAAAGTACCTTAAAGTTATTTTTTACCTTAAGAATTGCTGAACTCTGTAGTTCTGATGCTGAAATCTCTGTTTAAAGTAGTGGTCAGATCACTGATGCTTCGAGTTTAACATTTAGTGTGTGTGAGAGGAGGACTGACTTCTGTTGATCTGTGCAAGAGCATAGAATTCTTTTTGTTCTCTTCTGTACATTATTGGCTGTTGCATGAAAAGCATAGTCCTTGCAGAGAAAAGTCAAACAGTTCAAAGACTGATCAGAGCCTTCTTTCAGAATATGTCACTTTTTGAAGGAGTCAGCATAGTGAAGAGTTCAGTGGCAACTACTATAAAAGTTCTTTCTTCTGCCAGCTTTAGTTTTTAGCCACCTCTGTCTCCATCACTTGAGCAATTCAAAATGTTCTGCAGAAAAGCAACTTCCATATGGAGCTGATTTGCTTAGCCAGTTGGAAAAAAATGATCATTTAAAAAAGGTACCTTTTAAATTACTGTGATGGTGGTGAATCTTAAGAGGGGTGCTAGAATTTAGCCTTGACTAAAGATTTTCACCTTTTAAAACTCAGAAGTTGTGAAAAACAACTGGGGCAAAATCAATACTTTTGCATAACTTCAAGCATTTTCCTTTTGTTCCAAATAGTGAAAGATCATTCACTGTTTTGTGAACTGAGAAACCATTACAGAGCTAGAAAATCATTGCAGTGTACATTGTGTTGGATTTTTTTCTGAATCTTGGAAGATATTTGAGAGTTAAATATGTCTTAGGGGAGCAAAGTTTGATTATATTAAGTAGGGCTGAATGAGTAATGAAAGTAGGAGATAATTACACATTTGAAAGGGAGGTGCTGTCCTTTTGGGGAGTCTTTTTTTTTTCCTTAGAAACAAGATAAGGAGGCAAAAGCAAATGAGAATAAAAATGGAATACAGTTATTTGTCAGGTGAAAGGAGATTAAGTTATAGTTTTTCTACTGGCAGAACAGGAGATCAGAACAAATTGATGCTGAGCATACAGGAAAGTAACAACAATTACTCTTTGTAATTGTTGTAGTCAGTGTCTCCACGTAGTTGCAGTCCCTGTACTTGAGGCTGAAAGGGCAGAGAAGGCTTAGGTTTGACCTAAGCTATGCAATATCGACTTTGGGAACATCTACAATATCCATCATAGGTTCGTTCAAGGACAAAATATTATAATTTTTAGTATTTTAGTTCAGCTGAAGCTAAAATAGCTGCAGGAGGGAGGTACTGAGGAAATCCCTTCTTGGAATCTGAAAGACTCGAGTGACAGATATCCAGAGATGCCAATGAAGATTTCAGAACATTTTTAGAAGACAAAAAAAGTGTTGCAAAGCTTCAGTGAAGTGACATAAAGGAATCTTCAGATAAGTACTGAATGTTAAAGAAGTGCTTTAAGACCAGAGTTGCAAACGTTCAAATAGTAGTACAGAAGAATTCCACATGAACAGCACCAAGCCTTAGGAATGGGCAGTTCTATCAAGCTCTCTAAATACAGCAACAGTAGCACTCAGGGCCCTATAGCCTTCAGGCAGCATCAGTTTTCAAAACTAAAAATTACATTAAAAAATCAGTCTCTTATTCTGTCTGTCCCCTAAGTACAAGTAGTTTCAGACAAAATGGGAACTGACCCTGCCCATGCTTTTACAGAAGTTGAATAATCCTCAAAGGACAACAGAGAATATCAATACAGCAGTATTGTATGAGGCCATGATTTCATTAACTGCCTCTGTCTTATGGAGAAAACTGGGATATGTGTGGCTGAGACAACAAATGGGCCAAAGTTTGAAGTAAATTCTTTAGTGATTTCTCTTTTATACCTCTTTAGCAACTGTGTGTTCATGTAGCTCACGTGACTTCTATACTGTAAAAAATATCTTTTTTTTTGGGCTGTTACTTTATTTTAATGTTCCGATAACTTCATTAGTTTTTGTTTAGACATCATAACAGTGGTGGCTTAATACTGCAGAATAAAAACAACATATAGAAAAACTAGTGATAGCAGTGGTTTTAACATGCTCCATTTTTCAGAGTATAAAGTGAAAAGAGTAGATATTCCCTTTATGTGAAAGATGCATGGTATAATTCCCAACCATAATTTTTTTTGTAATTATATGAAAATTTAAATGAAAAAGGTAATTATTATACTCAAACCAACCTAGCTTCTGTGATTATAGAAAAAAGGATAGTTGTATTATGTACTTAAGTGAATTGAATTGTGCATGGAAATCAGCAGATTATATTCAAAATTCACACTGAATTCTTGAAGAGTACAGAGTGTCTGTGTTAAATCAGATTTTATCTTTACAAGAAATTGTAGAAATTTAATAACATCTAGTACTTTACAGCTTGTTAAAGAGCTTACAACTTGCTTCTTTTGTCTTGGAAAGACTTTTAAGAAGTAGTGCAGAGAACACAATTATAACTAAGGAAGGGTGGAAAAGAATTAACTTATTTCACAAATGGACTTGACAGCTAACTCTGATGCTACTGTTTCCAATGCAATGTGTTTTACTGCAAGAGATAGAGGGTGTAGATTGAGAAGCCAGAAATGCAGTTCATAGAACTAAAATGTTTCCCAGATAAATCAAGAAAAACATTTTCTTGGTGTTCTGTTGTTTGTTGAGTTGATAAGACTGAAGATTTCTGCCTCCTAAGGGACGACCCAGTTGGGATGCTAGAAAAGCAATTCCTGCTGACCTTGCTTCCAGCTATCAGTTGCTTTTTCATCTTCATTTTCAGCACTACTTCTGCCATTGTTTGTGTGATTTTTTTTTTAATAACAAAACAACAAAAGGGGCCAGAGGAGGCTGATCTTTGCAGAAGTTGTGACCAGAGGGAGGAAGGAAACATGAAGGCAGCAGGTAAGCAGCAATCATAACGAATGGAGTTCAGTGCATGGGTGAACAGACAGGAGTTTATTGGAAATCTGGAAGTATCTAACAGAGGTGATGGCAGAAAGTAAAGGTGAGGGAAAAGTGAAGGCCAAGTACTCCACACAGAAAAAGACAGTTTCTTTTTTTTTTTTTTTTTTAACATAGGCATCTTTTATTTCAGAGCAGAAGCAGAAAGCTACATATAAAGAAAGTAGTGCTACTGTGAACTCTCAGAGCAACAACAACTGCTGCACTTGGAGGATTTGTGACATTTATGTCTTCAAGGAAGACACCCAGGCTATTGAGAAAACAGCAATACCATTCCAGATAGGGCAATGATGAAGTTATTTGAACACAGCTATGATCAAAAAAACCAAACCAAACTTTAATGATTACATGGTGGCATAGTGATGCTTGAAGAGATATAAGCTAAATCTTGGCTGCATTATAAGCTATGTGACCTCAGCACTTTTCATGCTTATGTAGAGGAGTCCATATTAATAATGTAATTATGTGTTCAGAGGACTGAATGATCGACTGCATTAACAGCTTATATCTTCTCTTTTTACTAACAGTTCTCTCCATCACTCATTAGTCTTTTTAAAGCAAATAGACCTTTGGTGGTTTGGTAGGTGGAAATGTGTCCTTCTGTGTCAATATTGAATCAGTCTCTCTTCAGATACCATGTCATCATCAGGGATGACATGGTATCTGAATCTGGTTAATGACATGGCACACAAGTCAGTACTTCATTAATAAAAATGATGGTGTACAGAGACAATGTGCTGATGCAGGGGCACTGTGTGTAGCTCAGATGAGATGTATGAAATTGACATCTTGCATTCTGTTAGACAAATCCTTGAGTTTGCAAACTGAAATATAGGCAGTAATCTATTCTCCCCCAGATTTCAGGGACACTTGTAATTTTTCTCTGCTGTTTGAGGTACCAAAAGTTCAAAAGCCTGGACCTAAATGTCTTTGAACTATTTAATCCCCTTTTTATTTTCTCTGCATACTTTTAAAATGGAGATGAAGAATGTTTAGTCAAAGCTAAGATTATATTTCAAAATTTTCTCACAATGTGCCTAATGGAGTCTTAAAAAGACATATATTGAAGTGATTACTGAAGCATTAGAGGATTTTATAGTAGCTTTAATAGACTTTAGTTTCAGCTACATTCCCTAATTTCTTTTCCAGTTTCTGAATATTGTTTTAGAAAGTGGAATGTACCCTTATGTTTCCTGTTGTGCTGTAATACTTTCTATGTATGTACTTTGACTTTCTACACTCAGAAAGCATCTCTGGGTATTTTTTTATCCATGCATTTGATTTGCCATTCTGAACCCCCTTCTTGTTGGTATCAGTCTTGTGGAGAGAAGAACACTCAGTAGCTATGCTATGAGTATCAAGGCTCTGCAAAAAGGGCAATGTTGCCTAGAGAAGAACTTTTAAACTATTTTAAACTATTTTTTATCATTTTAACAATTTTAATAGTTTTAGAATTATTTAAGCTTGAAAGCAGCAACAAATTTTCATTCCTTTAGATCCAGTGGCAAGCTGCCCATTGGTTTTGGCATTATGAAAACAAGCAGCTGCCAGGCAGGACACTCCATGATGCTTTGACTGATGGCTAGCAATTCTACTGAAGAACATTTGAAGTATAGGAGCTTCCTCAGGGCTAATCCCAAGGGAGGTTTCTGGAGTCAAAGATAGCTGACCTTTAGTGTAGACCATCTCCTTAGCAGTCAAATAAAATAACCTCAATGACAATAGAGTGACTTAAAATTTAAAGCTCATATTAAAAGATAGATTTGAATTGGGAGTATATTCATGAAGAGAAGGAGCTGACACATCCTTTGATGTTTGACTGTGCTTATTTTTAATGGCCGTAGTGTGAAACCCAGAGAAGTTTAGAACTCAACTTCCTTGAGTTTCTAAAAGGTTAATTTACTTGTAACATGGGATGAAATTTAGTCTGCTTCTTTCATTTAAATAGGAGGCCTTTCATTGTGTTGCTGTGGGTAATTGATTGGTAACATTGAGATGGAAAACCCCCAAACAGATACTACAATATGAAGAGTACTACAGCAAATAGCTCAATCAGTGTGCCTATGTGAGTCTCCACATACACACAGTAGATGTTGCCATGAATTGTGTAGAGGCAAAACCAGTGTAGGCTTTCAGAACTTGATGATGTTGCTTTTTGAAGCATGTATGTGCCGCTGTTATGAAATGCAAGCCCTAATAAATGGAAAGGTTAATGATCAGGAAAACTATGTTTTCAGACTACTGATTTCCTGCCTTACTTTCTAGATTATTTTTTCTTCCTCTATTCTGCAGCTTTTGCAGAAGTGTACAGTAACTTAGATATGAGCTGCTAATAGCAAAGTATGGTACTATTCATCAGAGGAACAAATTCCTCTGGACTGGTGACATATTTGCTCTTGATTTGTGTAGAGTTGTATTCACAATGTTTTTATGCAAAGGGTCATTATATCCCCTTGTAAATGTGCTGTGTCTTTATCTGATAATAAATGCATACATATTTGAATGTAAAGTGTCTGTGAAGCATATATATCTTGGATAAACATTAACATTCCCTTCATTAGTCTCCCTTCTCAGCTGTTATTCATGATATTAAAGTCAGCCTGAATGGGTACTTGTTTATCGGATTATTATTTACAGAGCTGACTAAATAAATTTACATGTAGGCAACAAATATTGCAAGTGAAATCTCTCTTAGAACTAAGGGATAATACTTTATATGAGTTCAAGTTACCAACTAGTATCAATATTCATGTAAGTAGTGACAGATGTGAACAATTCATCCTAAATTTTATACTCTTTTCCTAGACATGATTTTGCATCTAATGCAAAATTTAGAATGACTCACATTTCTTATTTGCCAAATATCCTTAAGTATTAAGTAAATGCATGCATCTCAGATGGTGTGAGCAAACTAGTATTGAAGATTTTTCGACTGAGGAAAGGAAATAATGAAGTTTATTTTTTGCTTTTTAAGTTTAAACTCTACTCACTAAACAGCTAGAAGGCCTTAATTATAGTATAAAACATCAAACATGTTTCCAAACCTGGTTTCAGTAGGTTATGTCTTCATTCTATGCTTTTATCTATTAAGGTATTGTAATAACATACCAAAGTAGTTACAGATAATGAAAAGCATTTTGTCACCTGAGAAGGATGCTTATATAGCTATGCAGGTGATAAAGTAGTACCTGCACAATAATGAAGTGATAATTGTGAGGAGACATTTTCACTTTTAAGACAATTCATACCTTTTATGTTGTGTTTTGTAATTCCTAAGTTTTTTGTTTCTTGCTGACTCGGTGAGTATGTACGTACAGAAAGCACGTGGCTGGAAAAGATGCAGACCCATGCTTTTGAGACATTGTGAGCAGAGGTGGCTTCTACTAGTGTGCTCATCTGTGTTGTCTTCCTGACAATATATTTTTTTCCTTTTGCCCTGGCTTTTTTTGCCAGGTTGAATTATGCTGAAGAAATTACTCTTTTATCAGCACAGTTTGTAAGTGCTGCATTGAATTGCTCTGAAAGTCTCTGCTGTTACAGACCTGATCTAATTCACAGAGGAGTTTATAGTATTTGGATTAATAATAGGAGGTATATGGGAGGATATTAATTTCTACTTTTCAGCCCTTGATAAACAAATAAAAAATTACAAATGCAAAATTTTGGGTGAGCTCATCTTAATGAATCTAATTATGTAACAGATACTTCTTATGCACGTGTTAATAGCATTTTAGTATCTGGCAGTAGTTAAGACTTTATTCAATGAGGCATAAATGTGACTTTGATTCAAAAAACTGCCCTATCATGCTAATAAGTAAAATTATGGGCTGTGTAAATATAGTCTCTGTGCAACATAGATAGTCTTAACAGAGATGCTTTGGTTGAAATTTATCTGATACTTGAACCAGTAGCTGAATTCAGAGGTAGAGAAAAAACCACCTGAGTGCATTCTTGGTGCACAATTCCTCATTGTTTGGCTAGAGAAAAAAATACTAGGTGTTCAAACTGCTTTCCCATGATGGTTTATTTTCTGTTTTATTTAATTTTGCTCCATGACTGTGGGGTTGTGTTGTTGTTGGGGTTTTTTTCCCATATATTTCTTCTGTTCCTCTGCGATTTGAACTTCTTTGTATTTCTGAATCTGTCTAACCACTATCCTGTTGCTGGATTCAGTAATACTTTCATAGGGAGGGCAAATATTGATATAATTTTTACATGTTCTCTTTAGCCCCAAATACCATAATATTTCTTTGATAGTTCAGTTTCATAGTGAGTTGATGACCAAGGAGAAATTTTTCTTTAAAGATTTTTCAGTTTATTTGGCATCTGGGAGAGGAACACCATTTTAATCTTACATACAAAAATAGGAACTGTCCTGTCTAGCTTGTTACTCTTGCCTCAAAGGGTATAGCATTCATTTTTAAGAGCTTGCAACTAAATCTAGTGAATTCAAGAGATGTCTGTTGTCTTTTATTATTGTCTTTACCTCAGACCACAGATGCTATACTGCATAACTATTTATTCCGAGTCACTTCAAGGGATATTTCAGGCTTTTGCAAATCGTGATCTTGATGCTGTTTCTCAAACAGGTTAATTTGAATAGATCTGTTATATGAGAATTTTAATTTTCATTATCTTGACTCTTCTGGCAAGGTAATCGATAACGATACTCTCCATCCAGACAGTGATAAAATGTAGTGAATACTCAGATAAATTAAGATCTTGCACATCGTGAAAAATAGTTCAGCCTAAGCTCCAAGTTAGAACAGTCACAGGTTTGCTTTCTAACTTGAGAAACTAGTACCTCAATTTTTACTTAATTTGTTCATTTTGTAATATTTAGGTTCAAAATATCTAAATTCAAAGCTTGCTGAAATCAATGGAAGTTTCTCTCAATTTTTTCAGTGTTTCTTTTCAATTTGATTTCCTCTGAATTAAAATTTAACAGGGTTGCTTCCTATGGTTTGGATTTTACTCAAATCACATTTCTTTCGTGGTGCATCTTCAATTCCCTTGAAGCTGGGATGCTTTTTAGAAACTATGGAGTTGGACTCCAGTTCAATATTGTACTGAAGGAGAAAGAGAGAATTAATGGAATTTTATTCTGTTGTGTACAAATATTCACCTGAAACAAGTTTGCTGCTGACAAGGATAAAAACTGCTGAAACATAACTGCTGTCTATTCCTCTTTCCATTTCCCCCCCTTATTCTGTCTCATAAAGCAATAAAATCCAGTTTTGTTACATAGTCAGGAGTCTACCTTGACATGCCAAGTGTGCCACCTCCTCTTTGCTGTATCTTCTACCATTACTCTGTGACATTATCTTCACATTCAAACACTTAAAAGTAAAGACGGAGAGAAACTGAAAAACTTTGTTCTAGTCTGCCTAAAAACGGGTAAAAATGCGCTGTATGGGTTTTCTCTTCCTTCTGTGATTGAGTGGTGGTTGGTGTTTCCCCCAAAGAGGAGGATGAATATGAACTCTGTTATGAGTTCTGTGTTAAAGGTGATGGTTTTGTGGATGGTTTTGGCTCTGCTAGCTGCAGTTTCCAGTTTGTAAGATAGCAATATATTCACTTAGTTAGCTCTTGTTAGTATTTTAATATATAAGATTTGTGAGAAGATCACGTACAAATAATGGTGATAGTTTTGGAAAAAAAAAAAAAACACCAGAAGAAAAATGAGTTACTGTGATTTCAGAACAGGATATGAGTGAAACAGTATGTTGAACCCACACCTTGAAGTGCAGTAACTTGCTGCTGATTTCATTTGCATATTCTATGAGGTAAGACAATATATAGTCATGCAAGTGATGCAACTTAACTCTTCTGGTCTGTCCCATGAGTGTAGGGGGGAATAAAAAATTCAGGTGTATTGGTGTATTCCATTTTTTGCAGCAAAGTGTCTCCTTAGTGTCATGCTTCTACTAAATTACTGCTAAACTACTGTTACGCTAGGATAGATCCTCAGAACTATTTTGTCAGTTGTTACAAAAATTAATGCTGGGTAGGCTGAGAAATATATCTACAGAGAAATAGTGAAGTTCAGGTATTTGGAATTCTCTGCAAGCTTGGGAATGAAAAGGACTTTGGAGAGAATGGACTCTTCATTGGTTTCCTTTCAGGAAGATTGGATTTTTAAAATTCCTGTCTTTCAATCTAAGACATTGCTTTCATGCATTAGGTTTCCTGAGCACAAGACTGCTTACCAACTCTTAGCTAGAGCTAGTCCTGCCTTTCCCACATCCTTAATTTCATCTCTTCTGCTGGAAGGCACACAACCTTGCTTGCCTTGCTTTTCTCAGTTTTTCTCTCTTTTTTTTTTTTTTTCCTTTGTTTCTTTCTTTTTTTTTTTTTTTTTTTTTTTTTTTTTTTTTTTTTTTTTGCAGTTACTGCTTTAGCTCCAGTTATCCCTGTAGGGGATCATTGGTCCTTTTCCCAGCTTTCTCTAGGTTTGTCTTTATCTCAGCCTTACTTCTCAGTTGCACTTACCCCATTACTAAAGCTGTACCAGGGATGATCTTTGCTCTTCCAAACCCCTTTATATGTAGGCAATACAAGAACCTTCCAAAGCTCCTTCTGTTTCTTTTCAGTACTTAAATGTAGGGAAGATTAACACCAAGTGAAATGCCACAGATATGTTCACATATATTAGATCCCTATGACTGAAGAGAATCATGGGTGAGGAAGCACTGATGCACTGGAAGGGCTGAATTGATTACTTTTCTGTCCTGTTTTTTTTCTAAGAGCCTAAAGTGCAAAAACTGATATTATTGGTGATTTACACCATCACATTTCCTTGTAGGATGTATTTATTACTTTCCCTGCTTCCTTATGAGATCAAAGCCAGCTCATGTGTCATGTTTTCGGATATATTGGTGTGTTCATGAGCAATGCTTTCCACAGTGTCTAGTGTATTCCTCAAGGTTTGCTTCCTCATTGACATAGCCCAAGCCTATGTGAATTCTTTGAAATATATGACACTCTATAGGCCACCTTTGAAAAATTTTTGTTGCACATTTTCTTGCATTTGCAAGGGTCATATGCTTGTGTTATCTTCAAATTTAATTTTTTAAAAAAATTATCATCATAGCACAGTTGAAATTTTTAATGTCTTCTGTTATGGCCAACATTGATAGACATAAAAAATGCAGTCTCTTCTGATGCTGAGACTGTTGGGTTCTCAGCCAATGTTAATTTTCCATATTTTTAAAAAGATAATAAATAATTTCCTGGAATTTGGATGACAAATTAAATGGAACATAAATCTATTTTATGACTTTTGGACCTCACATAATGTTAAGGAGCTCCCCAAAGAACACTAAAGGGTTTACTGATATATCAAGATTAATTTCCACCCTCTTCTTATTGACTTTAGGTTTTTTTGTTGTTTTTTAAGAGCTGGTGCAGAATTCAATATCATAGACTACAAATTTTCACACAATTAATTCATGAGCTGGAGATGCATCTCTTATACTTAAATGGCTGAGCTTTGGTGAAAGAACTAATTTTCTTCAATCACTATTTTTTTCCAATATAATCCATGTATATTTCTGCTTACAAGATCACTGCTATTGGTTGATCAAGTTTTTCAGGAAGATAAAGACTTTTACATCATGGTAAATAGCACTGATACTGTATGTCCTATCATTAATATACCTTCTAAATATTAATCAATTAGTACACTAATAATGCATATCTTTATATTTTAATAGCTGCTAACTCTTTGGACTTCATTTTGGAGTGTGGGTCAAAAAAGACAAAGAGATTCAGATGCTGTTTATTTGCAATTCTTTCCTCCAATACATTTCTCATATATATGGGTATGTTACAACACACTTTCCAAAACAATCAAGATATTGTAATTGTAAATGCACAAATATGTTGTTTTTTCTACCACCCCCCCTCCCCTGTCTTTGAGAAGAGCTTACTCACTGTGATTTTGCTTTTTCTTTTCCTTTTTATTAAGCAAAGGGTAGATAAAATGCTTACATTTTATTGTTAAATGTAACCGGAGAAGGTCTGCAATGATTAACATTTTAAGGAAAGTAATAATTACTAGAAATCTGTGAATGTATAATCTGTCATGAAAAGACGTGATTTTTGAAATTTATAAAGTAAATGGTTCTACTCCATTTTAGTATTAAGATTAGCTTTTAAGATATATCCTTGCAGTAAACATAATGCAAAGTTTTAACTTACTGCTCACTTGAAATGGACTGGATTTTTTTCAAAATTATACTTAAAAAAACTCAACACCTGCCTAAAACTGTTTATTTTGGTATCCTGAGTATGGTTGGACTATTTGACATATTAACCTTTATAACAAAACACCTGCTAGATGCCATTGCACTTTCTAATGATCCATGAAGACCATGAAGAGATTGCTATAAATCATGCAGGAAAGAAAAATAATGTTGTTCATATGGATGGAGAAAACAAAAGTTTAAATCCAACCATGTGAGGTCCTCAGATAACTCTTCATCTTCTCAAGAAGATATGTAATATTTTCTGATTCCTTCTGGTAAAACATGCTGTTTTGAAAACTTCACCTTGACTGAAATCTTAAAAAATAAATAAATGGAGTTATGATTTGCTGACTTTTCCCCAGAAGGCTTGTTAAAATACTTGAGGTATAAACATGTCCTTACAGAAGGAAAGGAAAATGCACAGTTCTTGCAAGAACTCCCTGAGGATTTTGTGTTAGCCTTTGCATTCACATTGAGCATTGAACCAAGCCTCAGCAATGGGCAAAGTTTAGAATGGCTGCATCTGCTGGCAGACTCCAGCCAGGGAGTCATTTGCTCACAATCTTTTACATTCAGTGTGCCTTCTCTGTCTGTATTCCAGTAAGCCTATTTCCTGGAGATTTACAGCTCCTGTGCTACTTGAGCTTTGTGTGAGCTACCCAGAGGAACAGCTGCATGTGCTTCTCTTAATGGCTTAGACTCTAACATGTGAGTAAAGAGGAAAAATATTACCCAGCCAATTTCCTGGAATTACTAGGTCCTTATATTTATTGTGCATGAGCTACAAATGACTGAATAATGGATTTTACCTGATAAAAAAGTAAAAGTATTGTAAAAGGATTTTAATAATATTTAAAGTTATTCTCACTGTGTTTTGGATATAGGACCAAGCCCTGATATACGTGAATTTCCATGTGAAGTTTACTTACTTAATTTCACTGGGAGACCTCCTTATAACAACACAAATCAGCCTAATCCAGGTGCAGAAAGTAAATTACGGTTCTATGCCCTTCTAATGCATGCCGAAACACTCAACATTTCCTGTAGGAAGTGCAAAAGATAAATAGCTAGGTATTGGCAAACAGTGTTTTTAGATACCTCTAGGGGCAGGTTTAAGGCTTTTTAAGACCTTTCCAACTGTATGAGTGTACCTTTAGATTCTGGAACAGGATTTTGGATTTTGTGCTCAAGTTTTATAAGCTATTTATAATTTTATAACTTACTGGTTTTTAGCATGGCCCAATGGAAAGTAATACACTTAAATTAATCATATATTTTCTTTCCTTCTGTTATCTCCACCAAAAATTACTGAAAAACTTGCTCACAGCATTTAAAGACATTTCAGTTAAATAGGTATTTAAATATAACAAGCCCCTTTAAAAGTCCTCTGAGACTGTTGAGAAGTTGTGTTATTTGCAGTTCTGTGATTTGATTCAGCTGTCTGTATCTAGAGAAGCAATTTGGAATAATGATCTGGAGAATACTACACATAAGAATTGTAAATCAGCCCTTGTGCTGGTCCATACAGCAGAAGGTTGGGGAAGGTGGGACACTGAGATCAGAAGTTCTGATGTCTGCAAGCAGTTTAATGTGTATCCATGAGAAACAATGCCAGCAGCTATTTTCTGAGTAAATTTTACACAAGTAAAAAGTGAACAGCACTTGGTGGTTTTTACTTCTGCTGTGTGAAGCTTCAAGGCTTTGCTCTTAGGGGTCGACCTGGTATGTCTAGAAAGTAAGAACTTAAATGTTGTTCTGAGGTTTTGAATGAGCCAGAGTACATTTTGTGTGGACTCAGCATAATTTAAAGCATTTTTTTTAAACTGGAAAGTTAGTTACACTATCACAGAGAAATAGCCTTGGTTATTCAGTGGAAGAAAATTGTTATCATAGATTATGTGACTTAAGCAGTATATACCCATTTTGTAACAGTCACAATGCCATTCATTGAGCAGGTATGATACTGACCTATAATACTATTGACAAAACTTTTCTAACTCAAAGCATCTTTATCATGGACTGTTACCTGAAAGGAAGGATAGTTAAGAGGAGATGAAAATGCATGTATTGTGCTCAAGCCATGCTAACAGATATAAAATATTAATTAGTGCTCACTAAGATGCTGGTGCAGTGAATTGAATAACATGCAGCTAATTTCTCCAGTTGGAGAGCTGATTTATGCTGGAAGCCAGTGCTGATCTGGCATATTCCTGAAGCACTGGGATCTGTGCTGCTAGCTGCCTTATAGAGATGATAATGAATTACTAGGGAAGAGAGAACTATGGCTAACTATAACAGTCCCTGGCATTTACCCACTCCCTTGTCATTTCCATTTTCTCTGCCTCCTGTAAGCAGAGGGATTTAAAGGGATTTTGTAAAAGAAGCAACTTACTACACTGGTACTTCACCAAGGTGAGTAAATATTGTAAATAAGATTAAATTGTTGAAAGTGAATAAAAATTTATCCATGACAAGAGCAGATATTATCACTAAAATGGGATGAAAAGACAGAACTTAGGTGTAAAGGACAAGTCCAAAACACGCAGATGGAAGGCAGGAGACACTTGTGTCTGAGTCTCGGATGACTGAGCAAAAATAGAGGCCTCTGATATGAAGCAACCAGGATGAAACCAAGGCTTTTTCATTAAAAGCTTTGCTTGAAGGTGGCTGCTTTTTACCTGCTGGCCTCACACTGCAAATGAGCAAACCAGTCTAATGACACCACACAATATGGGATTATTCAGCTGTATCATAATAACTTCCTATCTCTTGCTTCATCTGCTACTCAAGGTTGCCCATTTATTTTAAAGTCTTAATGTCCTAGGTAGGGCTATCACAAACTTTCAAGCTTATCTGAGAGCCTAATATGCCCTGCAACACCTTTGTGAGCCATAATATGTGAGACCGAAAGAACTCAGCATGAAACACATTGTATTTCATATGAACATCCAATAGTAGGTAATAAGCTTGGTTCCTACCTATTCCATTTTAGCAAGTTGTCCTAAACCTAGCTGCATTTTTGTAGAGATGCTAAGATAACTTAACTTTTCTGTGATTTTTTTTTAAATTTAAAAGAAAAGTTTATTTGCCTTTAAAATTCAACGTGTATGTTCATTTTGGGAGTCAATGGATTTGAATGGGTTTGCAGGTATATTCATTCTAAGTGTGCCTTTTCAAATAGAAACAATGGATTTTTCATTAGATTGAAGAAAATTATATTTAATTTAATTTAAAAAGGAATTTTAGATATACTGGTATGATTGTTATGGTAATTTTCATAACTGAAACTGTTGGCCAGCAAGATTTTGACTCTGTGAAAATAATTCGTATTGTAAATACAAAGTGAAAGATTTGTGCTAACTTGGACGAAATTAATAGGTGGTTGGATGAAGGATAGCTGCATGAACATAGTTTGAAAAGACCCTTTTCAGACAGAGAAGTTCTGGACAATTCAAAACAATTCATGTTTTCAGTGCTTTTTATTTAATGGTAGCGAACTTAAGAGTTCGTTACCCCCCCCTCTTCCCCCCCCAGTTAGATTTACAGGAGGTGACCCCAAGTGCATTTTTACCCTTGAGGCAGACCTTGTAGACCTTCAAGGATATTTGATTAATGTGATTCTTTGCCTTTATAAATGCTGAGTGGACTAAATGAGAATTAAGGTGATGATACATTAGTGTTCATCATTTTCCAGCAGTGAGCTGTTGAATATGAAGTTTTTATTTCTTTATTCCTCGTCTCTAGTCACCAGAAATTCCTGGCCAATCCCCCTTTCCTGTTACAGGTGTACTTAGCATTGGTTTATAATTCATGTGGACAACTTTTAGATATTTTTGACTCTTGAATCTAAGTTTTTTTCCCGTTGATTGACTGTACATGAACCTTGATGGCATGAGCTGCTACTTGCAAGAGACTTTAAGCACGTAGTATTCTCTGCAGATACCAGAATTATGTGTGTTTCCTGATATGCACTCCTCATGACTCCTCTTCCATAAAAATCATCCTTAACAGATCCAAAAGTCATCTCAACACATCTTTTAATGACCCTGTGTAACTGCAGGCTTTTTCTTTGTCGTTGTTTAGAGCTGCAAACTATTCCTAGGGAAAAGTATCAGGCATTCTTACATACTGACCCACTGAGTGATATATTCATATGCTGATTAATATCCTAGTCCTATTTTTTAATAATTTATTTCTATTTTATTTCCATTTCCTTCAGGTTTGCAACCACCCTTTTTGATCATTCTCCTACAGTGAATAAATCACATGGTGAATTGGGACTAAGCTAATTTAAATTTGATTATAATGTAATGCAATGATAATGCTTCCTTTGTATTTTCTTAGCTTGGTGAAACCATAAAAGCTATAATTGTATGCTGACATGAAATGGGTCAGGACTTTCACTCCTTAAATCTAATTAACTTATGAGAGTGCCACACTGTGGTCTTCAGGGCAGCCAGGACAAGGGTGAGAGATGGAGAAATCTCGACTCCATGTTTCAGAAGGCTGGTTTATTATATTATGATATATATTATATTAAAATGCCACACTAAAACTATACTAAAAGAACAAAGATGCAGCAGAAGGCGAGACAGGAATAGAAAGGAATGTATAAAAAGGATGCTGTATTATGTTATAGCCATGCAAAAGATAGCTCTTGGTAAACTAGTCCACGCTTTCTCAAAAACTATACAGTCTGTATCCATGTCATGGTTATATTCTGATGATGTTCTTCAGTAGACTGCTGACTCTCACATTTCATAGCTCTAGTATTCTTCATGGAATGTGTGTGCTTTGATTTCCTATTTCACTTCATCTTCCTAGTTTGGAGTCTGGAAGACATTACAGATAGCTAGGTTAGCATATTTCTTAGAATGAAGAAAGCCCATTACACTTTTTTTCAAATCAAAAGCAAAATGCTTTCTTGCAATCTGTAAACTTCCAGGTCCTGATTTTCATTAAAAATAAATGCAGTTTATAAACATACCTGTCTACCTTTTGGTTAGTGACATGTGAATTTCCATTTGATGGATATGATTAAAAGTAGTCATGTTCTTAATGACTGTTTTACTCTATCATGTTCTCAATTACTGTTCTACTCTATACATCTTGGAAGGAACAAACGTAGAAAAAGGGTGCCAGTAACAGTTTTTCAGGAGTTTGTCTTTCACTTCAGAGGGTCACAAAAACCTTTGATTCAGCTGGTGAATAAAGGTAATTTCCCAAGGCATGGGAGCTATTACTTATTTCTCTTTTTTTCAAGCTTTGTTCCTATATTTATTTTTTTTGACAATCTCATCTTCCGAGTTTGTTGCCAAAGGCTAGAAGTGTCCTACCCTCTTCAGCGACAATCTCCATCACTCACTCCTGAAGGTCCTTGTGAGAAAGAATACCAAAAGATCTCATGGCTTGTAGCAAACAATGAAGTTACATCTCTAGTGAATTAAGTAGATGCAGGTGGGGATGTCTCTGATGACTGTTTAGCGGTGAAATGAATCATATAAAAATACCAGACAATTCAGCCAAAGATGTCTGCTGAATTTTAAAAGATATGTACAGGTACACTGATTTTTAATTTAATTATGGCAGAATGCTTTTACACTTCTCCATAAAATGAGCAACCTTTAAAAGTGATGCACCATGCTAAGTGAATGTCACGAATTTAATAACCCTTTGACTACAATAAACATTTAACCTGTTGGCATGAGAACTACGAGTTACTGCCTCAGTTCTTGCTCTAATTCAGATTTGAGTAATTCTCATATGACACGTAAGCTATGCCACTGCATAGCTAATAATTCTGAATTTCACAGAAAGTGTCATAATAATTATGCTTATCTTTATGGACTGCATTTAAAATCTTGTTTTGATTTCCTCCTTCACCAAAGCCTGTGCTTTGCAGTATTCCATGCTTTATGCTTCCTCTTCTCTCTGCCCCTTCATATTGAATCTTTGGTTGTAAGATCCTCTCACACTATTGCTATGCTTAGAAAAATAGCTTCTCCTTCTCTGGAGTGACCAATTTTGTACGTGTTTTTAATACCATCATCTCCACTGGCTACTAGTTATACTTGAAGATGAATCTTAAAAATTATATAAATCAATTAAAATATGACCTAGTAAAATGAAGGTCTTTGTTTGTTTGTTTTAAGAAAATATTTTGTTTTCCATTTAATTTTCAAGCCTCCTGACTATAAAAAAAATCTCATTTTGACCTGTGTGTCAAACACAGTGTGTTTCCATGTATCTGTTTGCCTGATCAAGGAAGTTCCATAAATTTGATTTAAGAGAGATATTTCAAAATGTCAGATTATCAGCTGAAAGTATTTAATAGGAATCAGATTTCTGATACTAGACATCTATAGATCAGATGAAACCTAACACTATCTAAGGGCTTTTAATGGAACACATGTAAATTCAGGTTAATGTGCCTTTTTCACTAGGAAGAATGACAAACTGTTGTAACTGTTGTAATTTGTGCAAGGTGTGGTGGACTCTTTGGACATCTTTCTGAAATATTTCTTGAGCTATTTTTAACTAGCGGTTAATTGCTTGAAGAATGATGGTCTGGATCAACCACTAGGTGAATCTTTATATTTATTAATCTGCTGAAGAGTCCTGAAAAAGAAGCAGATGACAACGCTAGGAAGTCTTATAAAATATTTAATCTTGAAGTGGCTTTTGTTCTAGGTGATCTATAGTTGGGAGGCTAGGTATAAAGCATCAATTTGCTCTCCAGTTACCAGTCCTTAATTCCCAGTATAGCTGTGCTTGTTTTAGCATGCATTTCACTAGTGACCCTCTCCTTTATACAGTCTTTGCAGAGCACCTGATTTGAGCCACTGCCAGATCCAGCGTCACCACAGGGACACACAGAATGTCTCCCCTCTTGAGTCTGGCACTGTTAATTGCTCTTTCCTCACCCAAGAAGTGCCACTTGGTTTGACTTTGAAGCAAGTAATTCAGAGAGCAGTAACTAGAAGTGACAGTGACAGCTTTTCTACCCCAGGATAATGTTTACTATACATCATTCAGAGCTCTTGGCATATCATGTACAAACATAGCTGAAGTCAGAGTCCATGTTAAAAAGCTTTGTTCGTAAGTTGAATTCTGTGTAGGAAGTAAAAGAAATTATTCTGAGTTGTAGTGACAGTTTTAGAAGACTACAAATTAGAACATTTTTCTTAGTGCAAAAATTCATTTAGTAACTCAATTTTCTTAACATTTTAATTTAAACTTTAAAACAACCCTTTGGGCTGAGACTATGTATGAGAAATTCCAGCCCAATAGGGACTTTTTGAGAGTTAAGGGTAGTGAAAATATTGCTAAGGGTGGAATTACTTCTGTAGAACATTAGCTGTGACTCTGTACTATAATTACCTTTCTTAAATGAGACTGCAGCACTTCTGTTTTGAAAATGTCTTTACACTTTGGAGTTATCTCTCAATTAACTTGAATTCTCTGCTGCTTCATGTTTGTCTCTGGCTGAGCAGCAAATAAGGGATGAATGTCTTGTTTTCTTATTGACTGTAAGCTGTCCAAATCTATGAGGTAAGTTTTATTTTTGAAGGAGAATCTTTATGATGTTAAAAATGAGTGTATGCTTTTAATTCCAACTAGTATTTCATTCTGCTAATTTTACATTTTTCATTGCATTCTGCTAACCAAGTAATTCAGATGGCTCAGTAAAAATTTAATGTTGTTCTTTATCATGCCTTTAATTTTTATCAATCTCATAATAAATCTCAGGAAAAAAACCAAAGAAACTTTTGAAGTATGAATATAAAAGTGCATATTGCAATGTGTTTTAATGAAAATATTAGTCATATATATTAGCCAATTTCCAAAAAGAAATATGAAGTAATTAATGTAGTAACACTTTAATTTCAATGTATTGTTGTATTCAAAATAGCGGGAGTAAAATTAAGCAGAATTATCGTGAATACTTGATTATTTTCTAACAGGGCAAATAAATAATACAGCCCTACAGGGTAATAATGAGAACAGAATAAACACTGAAGTTCTAATATAAGAATAATCAGATTCACATTAAAAAAATAATTAGTAACATCTGTTATTATCATGCCAAAACCATAAAGCAGGATCAATTGCATCTTAAACATTTATATGAAGTTTCTGCTGGAATCAAGGACTCCACCAGTGCATGGAATGAAGCTTTAAATCACTATTCACGTTTCAAAGAGAAAGACGACAACAAAAAATGAATAATTTTGTTGGAAATGTCTTCTTCTGGCCTTTTATTTTTACTTGCTAAGCTCCCTGCAAGAGAAATGGTTCAGTTTTTATTTCTGTGCTTTGTTTGATTGTACAATTTGTGCACTCTATACACCTGACAGCATTCTGAACAAGCATATACAAATTCTGTAAACAGTTTTGTTTCTGGTCTCAAAGAAACTTGTGTCAGATGATAGGACAGCACTTTGAGCATAGAAGTCTCATCTAAGATAACCTGCATTTTATAACAATGAATCACAAGTAGATTTTCTACGAGTTTCCAATCACTGTCCTAATAGAATCTGCAACATCACAAATAGGTCTTTGCTTTCTCTGTCAAAGACTTCATACACAGCTTTAAAAAACTTCCAATTGTATGCAGGAGTAATAATTTTCAATTTTTTTTTTTGTTTGAGACTTGCCCTGAACACTGCTATTGGGGAAAGTATTTGAGAATGTTTGCACATATTTCTGAAGCTTTCTGTAGGCTATAATTATCTCTGTAGGTGGAAAAGGAGGCTGTATTTGTTCATGCTCAGTACACTCTTGCACTAGGTGTGTTTTACTAATTCAACATTCTAAGTATTTAATTGTCTTTATAACGGTTCAATCAGCCATATGCCTCAGAGGTTATACTGAGAACTTGTTTGATCCCCAGCCAATGTTTACTTTCATCTTATAATGAGCAGTTAGTAAGTTCTCACCATCTGCTCCTGAGAAAAGGGAAATCTTCTCTCTCTTAGTGGACAAGTGGGAAAATAATCCAGAAAGCTGATTATTAGTTCATGTAAGTAGACAGTGGGCCAAATTTTGTTAAGAAAAAACTGAGAGAAAGCAAAATTCTTACTGCTAGTACAGACCAGCCCTGTGCAACAATACACAGAGCACTGACTAGAAAATAGGTGCTGGGGCTTCTCCTGGATAGTGTGTCTGAACAACTTCTGGGTAACAAATTCAGATTAGATATCAGGTTTTTTTTTTTATCATAAGGATGATCAAACATTGAAATATGCAGCCCAGAGAGGCTTGACTATCCCAGCTTGATAGTTAAAACTTGCTTTGACATGGTCCTGAACAAACTGATTTAACATGGCCCTGCTCCAAGTAGAAGTATGATCAGCAGATGACCCAAGGTTCTGTTCAACTTAAATTGTTCTTTGAGTCTATGGTTTAGCTACATGATATAATTCCTCCAAATTATGTCAACAATTTGGTATAAATCTGAACCACTGGAACAGCTGTTTTATTCTGAGGTGAAGTGGGCCAAATACATTTCTCAGCTATTTCTGCTCTGGTCTTCATTATTCCTTACATCTGAAATATATTGAAAAGAAGGCATGTGAGATTTCGTGGCAAAAACTACATTCTTGTTTCATTTCAGTAGCAAGAGAATGAGATATTTGTCTTACCTGATGCTAGGTTTGAAAGTTTAAATTAGAAGTCCAATCTTCAGAAGGCTCATGTATTGTCAATGAAATAAAAAAATCTGAATAATCTGTGGGAAATAGTCACACCAAGACTGTGCCTTGTATGGAAAAAGGTGTCTTTATTTGTAGAGGGCTTGTAAGAATACGCAAACTACTGGTCTTTATAAAGTGAATGTTTATTTCAAAAAAATGTAGTATTGCCAATTTAAATTGCAGATTTCTATTGATGGCAGCCTGTGAAGAACAAAAATGAGTCCAATAAACTCTCTTTTATGTACCTGATAGCTGACATATTTGAGGTGACTCAGCTAAGGCAGGGCAGACCCCTATATTTAAATATGAGATGACTTTATAAGCAATTTGCCCTACAGGTGGCAATTTCTTCCAGCAAGTAGCAAAAACATTGTCTTCCACTTTTTTATGACCAGAGGATGTCATAAACAAACTGTGGGTCCTACGGTGCCAGGACCATTTAGATCAAGTCACTAAATCAGGAAGAAATACCGGGGCACAAGTGTATTGTCTAGGCCTTTATTTTCTGCTGTGTGCTGATTATCACCTTGTCTTTAATAGTTTGACTTCATGATGTTCATCACTCTGGCACTTACTTTCATTCTTCAGTGATCCCTTGGATCTTTCTAAGATGCTACTCTGTGTCAGTATCTTTACTTTTCTACTAACTTTAAAAAGCATGGCCTAGATTAAGGAATCACAGTTGATATCAGGCTCTTTTTATCTTTTTGATTTATAACACAGGAAATACACTGTGAACTATATGTTTGTTACAAATCTTGAAATACTTTTAGTTTGTAAAACTGTGAGCTTAAAATGCAGTAATGGTTAAATAGTTTATACTTTAAGTGACAGCACAATACAATACAACACATGTAATGTTTCCTCTTTAAAGAAATAATGTTCCAGCTTTATGCTTCTCTGAAGAAAATGGTCCAGCTTAAACCAATTAAGGTTTGTCTGTTTTTCATACTACTAAAATCCAATTTTATACATCCATTTAAACAAAATCCAATTTAGGGTATTGGTTGGCTTGCAAACTCCCAGCAAGAGAATGTGAATTAGTTAAGAAAATAGACTTTCTAATTTTCATAGTGATTCTTAGCTGTTGAAAATCTAATTTGAAAACTCAGTGTCATCTTCATACATCACACAGCACTTGTAGTGGGAGGTACAGACTGACAATTAACTTTGAAGGAATGTGATGCTATACAAGACATTTTCCTAATAAGATGATCATCTTTGCTCACATTTTGTAAAATGAGGGAAAAAACCCCCAAAAACTACTTCTTACCAGAATTACCATATAAATATTGCAATTTTCAAAATGTAGTTCAATAATTACTGTTTTGGGTGTAATCTCTCTACACACCTCATGCACAGTGTTCTGAATTTCAATTGATTTTTTGTCCAGGGGTCTACTCGCTTTTAGCACAGAAAGTTGTTGTTCATTTGGGATATTCTTTATTTTACCACAAACTGCTCACCTCAGACCTGTTCTGTGTGTCTGTGAAGACAATGTGTATGAAACTTAGAGTGATACATTGCCGCCAACTTAAAGGGTGAACAAAAAAGCCTTAGGAAAATTTGCAGCAGGAAATAACACAGGTTTCCTGAAGGAAAGATTGTGTCACTGGAAAAGAGGCAGCTCTGGCAACCATGGTGGAGAGGAGCATCCTCTCTGAACTCTTGGAGATGTTCACACATGAACATGAGCATGAGGCAGTGCTGGGTCTCCAGTGGAAGGATGGTTATTGCTGCTAGGGGCACGTCAGGCATCTCCCTGGCAGGAAGGCATTGGTGAGACTTCCCACAGGGAAGTGAAGGGAGGACAGAAGTTCTCACAATTCCCTGTGACAAATCTAAGCATGTAACTATCTTTACTCCTCTGCAGTTCTCCCATAAAAATCACATTTCTCTGCATTCTTATTACCCTGTGAGACTACCCTTCTGATTTTAATGCACCAAACTAGCTTCAAACTTAACTGTTTGGGATAGCTGAGTATCAACATGCTTGCAGTCACTGTTCTCCTCTGCTGAGTTTTTTCATCCCCTTCCCTGTAGTGATCTAAATGGTAGAAAGGGAGAATATTTTTGATGCTATTTTTCATTTGTCATCAGCACACGAGGAGGCTGCATATTCCATTTCCTTGACTGCAAGATATCTCAGCTGCTACCAACTTGGAGCTGCTGAGTATGTGCTTGTGCTGGAAGCTGTGAGTTATACACACAGTTAATACTCTGATCAATATACCTTTGATGTACCAGAGAGTAGCTGTGATGTCACATTTTGCATCAAGCTATGAAATTTTACATTATTGATGCAGTTTAAATTTTTATCTTATTTTTCTAAGCTATTTAAAGGATTTGTTTTGAAAATAGTTCTCACATTTTTCTGTAAGTGAATCCTGCCATTATGATTAATGCTGACAAATTATTAGGCTTCTACAATGGAGAAATATAAGGAAGATGCAGAGTTCTTAAAAAAAAATAAAAGTAGGCTTTTTTGGTGCCTATAATAATTAAATGGATTTGCTTTAAAAAAAATTAAACCCTAAAGAAAAAATATTAATTATTGCCTGGAAAATTTATTTACTATTTGTTATCGTGTTTCTATTAAAAGAAAACCTGAGACAACATATTTTGCATAAAGATTAGGTGGTCAATATTGGGAAAAATACACCTAAGACACGTTTTTGTGTTTTCTAGAAAAGATCTCAGCATTGCCTTATTACAGAAGAATCAGTCTGGTATACATTACTTAAAATTGTCATCATTTTTAATTGGAGAGAGAACTCTATACTTCCTCTGGCAAAGTATAATAGGTTATTAAAATATTTTCTTCACAGAACATAACCCTCTCTGAGATGTATGGTACTGAAAACATTTTAAACAAAATTAGCAAATCCTAAAATGATATTTCTTTCTACAGAAGAAAAAAAAGGCATTTTAAAAAATACTTTATTTTGTGTGGAGCCCCTGGGGCAGACACTAGGAACCTGAGATCATGTTAACTCTGGTGAAAAATTTTAGTTTGACTTTGTGTTTGTTTCCAATCTATAAAACCATGGTAATAATTAATTTCTGTCACCTGTGATCTAGTAATCTCTGTGATTTTTGAGATTTATGAGGTTGTCCGTTAGATTATGTTTGGAATCTCTGCTTCAGCTCCTGTTTTCTCTTTCTTACTCCTTGCTGTATCCATTCTATAATGTTCCTATGTGTGTTTTCTTCTCTCAACAGAATTCTGATCAAAAGGATAAAGAAAAATGAATATGAGAAACTGAGTAGCAAATTCCATATAGATGAACCCTGAGAATGATTTGCTCTATTTTATGTTCACAGTCTTAACAAGAATATGATTAAAGAAACTGTGTTTAATGAAATATTTGTAAAGATTTGTATGATGAGGTGTTTGTTGTTGGATATGTTTTGTTGTTAGGGGTTTTTTGTTTGCTTTTTAATTTTCTTTCCCTGAAGTAGCTTGTATGCTTTTAGTAGATCGTGTTTTATGTTCCTCTGGCATATTTTAATTCAAGTGCATTCTCACTATACAATCCATGCCTGATGGCATCAGCCCAATAGCAGGCAATAGAAGTAGAAATAATTTCTATTAATTCAATAATTAATATAAATTAATTCTTTTTTACAGAAAAACTTTTGGGAAAGTTCCTATTGTGAAGGAGCAGTATATTCACTCCATGTGGTAGATGATGGCCTGGTTTGATATGGAAGGAGGTATTGCTGGATACAGCAATAAAAATGGATTCAGCAGTTACTGTATCAGAGACTTGTTAGCGAGTGGATACAAGTTCGCTTTTTCTGCTACAAAGCTCTATTACTCCATGATTTTTTGGCATGAGAAAACATTTTTATTTTGTTCTTTTCCCTGCTTTACAGAATTAGGGATTGTGAAGGCAAAAGGTCAGGGTGGGAAACACAAAGTGTCACTTTTGTGACCTGGGGATCCTGTAGTTCCCTGTTGTGGGAGAGCTGCTTCTAAGGCAGCCCATACAGGGAAGGAGTTAGAACTGTGCTCATCTGTATGCTCAGGAAAGGACAGGGCAGTCTTAGACCTTCCTATGTGGATGTAGGATAATTGAAAACCCTGCCATAAAAATTTTAAGGAAATTATTTTGAGAAGACAAACATTTACTATTAATTTTACAGGGTATAATAATCTGTTATTACAAATGATATCTAAATATTTTATATTAAAAATCAGAAAAGCAAGTATTGTAGTGGATTTTAATTTTGTCATATTGTCTTTTTTTCATGTAGGGTTTTCTGTCCATGTGACAACAAAAGAAATTTAATTTTTTTTTACTTTCTGAAGCCAATTCTAGATATTAGAATTACTTGAGTATCTACTTGAATGTTCACTTATTTGGATTGCAAAAGAAATTGCTAGGTCCTGTATAAAAATTTGTGCTATCATACAGATTAAATCTGTAAAAAATTTCAGGTCCCTTGAAATGGTGGCAAGGCTTTTAAAGGTTTTCTTTTTAAAGAAGAGTTTATTCTAGATAGATAATACTTGTATGCAATTTGGCAGTTACTGATTTTGTGTAGTTAAAACTCTCACTAAGCAATGGATAAAAGGAATTTTTTCAATGTATACATGCATACACATGGATAGCAATGTAGAACTAGGGAAAATTCATTCTCTGTGAGATTTGCCAGCAGCTGATGTAGTGGAAGCTGCTGTTTTTCTTCATGAAGTCAGACTTGAGACACACTACTTTCAAAGATTTTTCAGCAGAGGAAATTATGACCCTCCAGATACTCATGGTGATATTTGCATAAAGATGAACCATATTAAGATGAATCTACTTGACGTAGAGAGACATTGATAACCTTCTGTTTAATATTATGCTTTTTTTTTGAAGTGGCATCTAATTATTGCCCTTGTGTAGCAGAAATGCCTTTGAGGAAACGTGTGTCAGCTGTTAAAGAAATATATCTGCTTATTCTTCCTTAAGATCATGTTAATTATTCTTTGGTGGCATTTTGATCCAGAATGGGCGGTGGGAATTTTGGAGATTAGATGGAAATAGGAAGTTTGTAGAAAGATATTAGAACTGTTGTAGGGCTGGTCTGTGGGGCTTGTTTTCTTCAGGGTCTCTTTAGTACAATGAAATTGAAGAAGGCAAGGGGAATAGTATCTAAATAGTGTGACATAATGTCAACATGTATCTTCTGGATTTTTCAACATTTTTTTTCTCAGTTCTGTTCATTGCTCTGTTTGGTTTCTTGTCTGATTTTCCAATACTACGGGAAAGTGTACAGGAGAACATATTTCTCCTTTTAATTTTTGACTTTTCTTAAGTAATACCTTCATAGAATTGAGTGGTTCACCCTAAAAGTAATGGGTTTTTGTGCTCACATAAATAAAAATGCTGCCCTGTGGTTGCATAGCTTTTAACTTCTGATTTCACTACATTTGTTATTTTCTCTCTGCTCTTTGAATGAATTTGCAATATCCTTGCTTCTCTTAACATCTGTGCTCACATTATGATAAAAATCTTAAAATCTTCATCAAGTGACCATTCTGTTTTCCAAGGTGATACCCTAAATTTACTCAAGTTTTTCAGCTTCCCAAAGGATCTTTTAGTAGTTGGTACTTCTTGCCAAAAGACCATTAAACAGTGGATATCCCAAACTTCATGAAGTGTGCTTGAAGGATCTTTCTCATGGAAAATGTTTTAGTAATTGCCAGCTGACATCTGTAATTCATAGTGTTTTTTTTGGATCTGCTTTAGTGTCATTTATGAAGGACAAAAAAAGTTTCGTAGGCATATTTGTAGAAAATATTGCTTAATGGATACTGGAGATAATAATACAGAACCGACATGATTTTAGTTATTTGAAAAGAAATATTTATCTTTATTTATCTTCATAAGATCTAAATTAATATGAATAATAACATATTTGATGGGATCTACTTTTAAAATTTTTGCCTTTTTTTTGCTTAAAGAAAAAGAAATTTTTTGTAAGATGTATCACTTTTGGGTTTATTGTGTGAAAACCTCAAGTTCTTATTTCTGGAGGGATCTAGGTAAAGATGGAAGTATTTAAAAAACACCTAATGCTTCTTTCTCCTCCTTTCTCGCGGCTCAGCTTTATCAATAAACAGACAGAATTTTTGGTCTGCATTTTTTTAAATTTTCTGATAGATATCTGGAATATTTGACCTGTGCAGGCATCTTCAGATTGGGAATATTAAGACTTTGATAGATGTAGAGCTGTCTCTAAGGCATGTGAAAACTGCTTGTGATGCAGCTGGGTAAGTTTATGAGGATCCTGGAGAATGCTGTACAACAATTTTTTATTATTATTATTTATATTATTCTTTTGGCCCTAAGTAATGTGTTATGCATAGAAAATGTACTGGTGCAGCAACAACAAATAGATCAACTGAGAGAACACCCTTTGCCTGAGGTATCTTCAGAACTGTGAATGGGAAGCTGGATGATGAATTGGATAGTCTGCTTCAAAGGACAGATATAGAGTGTCTGAATATGAAAAAGCATAAGTGCATGAAAGCATGCCACATCTATATGTAGTGCAGGCTGCTCTCAATGATAAAACAGTTTACTGTCACCTTTACTACCAATGAAGTATGTCAATTTAGGGTCTGATGTTCTGCATTATTTATTGGAGTCTGTATACATCTATATACAGTATAACGTTTTGCAGTGCCTATTGCTAAAGGGTAAAACCCTAAAATCCATCTTTGTCTGTATTAAAAAGTAAACCTGCTTCCTTCAGTTCATTTTGTGCCCAGAAACTGCAGTATTATTTTGACGCTTGCCTCTTTTAATTATTTCTGAAACACACGAAACATATGATCTATTCTAATCTTAGTTAACTTGCAGTTGGAGAACTGAAGAGTTTCACTAGCATAACTATTTAATGGAGACAGAATTTAATATTCCTCAGAAAACAATAGAATTATATTTGGGTAAGTTTCAAATGAAAACAGAGACTTAAGTTTCTGGCTCCTGTTTTATGGATGAAGTCTAAGCCGGCTTTTTTACATCTGCTTTCTGATTTGGATTGAGGTAAAAGCATGGTTGTGATAGATAATAAGTAGTCTTCTAACATATCAGTTTATAACACACCAGAACAAGATGCATGACATGAGAAGGACAAAGCCTGATTTTAAGAACACAGTAGACCTTGCTTCGCATTGTATAAACCATACTTGGGCCAGCAATGTTCAACTTTCCTCACAGTACCTTGATTTAACTTTCCACTCTCCTGTTTATTTAAGGTTTTTTAATAATCTTTATGCAATTTTTCTTTTTTTGGTCTCAATTTTTATTTTGTTTCTTCCTTTGTCTCTGGGGATTATAACGTGTGCATATTGAAACATGCTCTATGTTCTTCATTTTGCTCGCTTCTCTGCTGTGTCCTGCCCCTTTACCACACTGCTCTTGATGCTCTGTCATTTCATCAGTTTAGACTGAATTCGCTGAGAGCAGTAAGATGGAATAAGAAGGCTTGGTTTTGCCTGCTGTGTGGAAATTCCATTGAAATCAGTCTAAACTAACAGCAGACAATGACTGGTGAATCAGGTGTTTAAACAAAAACCCTCTTTAAATTTAAGCTTGAATTTGAACCAAAGGGAAAGAGAGACTTTTTTTCTCATGGAAATGTTTAGCACTGTACTTTTTCAGGCCTAATGCTCTAGAAGTTTTGAATGCTCTTAATACCCTTTGGAAAAACAGTTTGGAGAAGATAGTGATGATCATTTTCATTCCCATTTCTAAAAGTTCAGTGGTCAGGATATTTGCTTGGGGCAAAGTCAAAAATCCAAATCTCTTCTGTGAGTTGGACATAGTCTGCTAAAAGACTGCACTCATGGCTGCCACAACCCTTGTAACTCTTATGATTATTGGGGGAATGTTTAATTTCCAACATATAGCCAAAGGCACTCTAAGATATTTTGTCTGCTGTTCTGTGTAACCAACACTGTGTTTACTGCAGCTATTAAAGTTGTGAAGGCAGAAAGGTGTTGCAGGGTATTGCTCCCATTCAGATATGCCCCAAATCAATACCAGGATTTCACAGTCTTGGTTGATCTCAATGTGGTGACTGACCATGGGACAGTACTTAAAGACAGACATCTCTAGAAAAACACAGATGACTATTAGAAGGAAAGCATCCATGCAGAGGAATCACCACAAAATTTAGAATTAGGAATTATTTTTGATCAAAGTAAATATGTTTATGTTACACCTAACAATTTATGGTTTTGCATGATGATGAGTAGAGATAATTCATCATCTGAGGTATATCTGTAAGAGAACTGGCTACAACATTGATGAGTTTTAGGTGTGCTGAGAACTCCAAGCTTTAACAAAGAAAATGAAAAAAGGTGTGTGAATTCAAAAGTATCAGATAAGTAAGCGGAGTGTTCTGTTCTAAATGTTCAATATATTTTCAGGAAACAAACTGTAAACTGTCTATGTGAAAACAATTTGGCAATTTGGAGTAATAGAATGTTGCTTAATGAATTTCTTGTTCTCTCACTGAAAGGATTTGTATATTTACTTTTGAATACTTCAGGAAGGAATGAAAGGAAAGAGATAGACAAACCTTGCTTATATAATTTTAGGAGGGAATAGATGTAGATTCAACTATCTAGATCATGAAAACTTAGAAATACCAAAAAAGATTGCCCTTGAAATCCCTGTAAAAAGACAGTGCTTGGAAATATTACTGTGCTCAGTAATCGTAATATATATGTAAGGATTCTAAAATGCAAGATGACATTACTTGTGAAAGAGCAAAGACCAGTCAGGTACTATCTTGTAACCATTGGCAGCAGTGGAGCAATTAAAGACATTTCAGACAGCAATTCATTGTATTAATCAGCAGAGCCTTAAAGACAGCATTTGTATTTGTAGGTGTCTGAACTGATGGTAAATGATGATGAGAGTTGTGAATGGTATGCTTAGAAAATGTCTGTACATGTACTGGCTGAATATCTGTAGTGAATAATGTTTCTGTGACTCACATGAGCTTGTCTTGGTCTGAATCCCAAAAACTCTGATACCAGAACAGGTGGTCTTTTGCAGGCTTCTACTCAAAATCGATATTCATGCCTTTTGCCTTCTTTAAATGGATACCTGCTGTGTTCCATCAGTAAGATCAACTATTTTTCTTTGTACTTTATTGATCCATGTGTTCTTCCATATAAGTAAAAATAAATAATGAAAGATAATTTTCTTCTGGAGCCGTGACTGGAAATATCAGTCTGCTAATACTTCATTTATGCTTGCAAGTAAGTATCTTTTAATTAAAGGGAAGTGAGTTAGTGAACTCTGTAGTATGTTACTGACTCATCTACCTGTAAAATTTTTATTGAGAAATATTTTTCTAAATTGGTGCTATTTAATGATATAAATCAGTGCCATAGCTTTACATTGACACAACGTAAGCAAAGAAAAGTTCTGGGGTTTCATTATTTATATACCAAATTCAGGATTTCAGTGCATCTGACAAAATTCATAAAAGCATTCTTGGAAATGACTTTATAATGATTACCACTTTTCTCTGCAGAGGGAAAGAACAATGTTGCTTCATTTCCTGTGTGACAAGAAGGTCAGATAATAACTACCTAGAAAACATCTTCCATGATTACAACAAAGCTGTCTTTTCTACAGAAAATGTGTAATTTCTGCAGAAAGAAGATAAAGAAAAAAAGGAAGTATTCTCTTACTGTTGAGAGCATTGAAGTACATCTCCACTTTACAGAGGCATTTGAAAAATCTTTCAATTTAATAGGGAGCTTGCTTGATTCAGTAGGTATCAAAACCTCTTAAGACAGACAGTTTGACATTTCTTCCTCATGTGTGAAAGTAATTTATTTGAAGCAAAAACTTCCATTGTGAGACAGGTTTGTCTTAGCATCTTAAAAAAAGATAAATAAAAATTTGTCTCAAAGAGAAATGCAGGTTTTGATTAGGTTTTTAGCATGCATTTTTTAACTCTTTATTCCCAGGTACGATTTGTTTGCAGCTATTTTTCTTTATTCTTTCTTCTTCATTGATTCAGATGTTTTAGTACTGTTTCCTTATTAATATTTCTGTGTTCTTTTCTAGAAGGAAATAGAAAAAAAATGTAAAGCAACATTCAAAAACGCACACACAGCATTCAAATTAAATACATTTTTGTTTTCTAGAGCTTATAATTCCTTCAATTAATGCTACAAAATCTTTTTCTTCCTAAATATTAGAAACTCAGTAACTTTTGGCCTTCTTAATCTCTTTTTGCTGCCCAGTGGTCCATGATTGGAGTGGAAGTTCTGTTTACCATCTCTGAGTAGGATTCTGTTCTGTATTTTGTGAATATTGGCAGGCTCCATTTGTTCTCAATACCAGAAGTCAGACACTTTTGTTATTTCTTGCCACTCTTTGGCCGCCTGTCTCTTTCTGGTCTCCTATTGTACCTTTATCCACAAATTCTGAGGTGTGTTTATTCACTCATGTTCCTTGCCTTCAAGATTTTCCATTCAGAAAGTTAGGAAAAGCTTGCAATTGCATATAATACAAACTTTCTAACATGGGAACTGATTTCAAGTAGGTGGACTGCAAATTTGAGCTGTACTAAAACAAGGACTCACCATGTTTTGTTTTTGGTGAGAATTAGTGAAACACCTTTATTTGCTGTTTTCTCTGTTCTGCGTTGTTACTGTTGGAACAAAAAGAAGCCAGTATTACTACTAAATCAAGCTGGAAGTATTCACACCTATTGCTATCTTTCTAATTTGGCTTATCTTTCTAACTAGGTTTTTTTCTTCTGTTAGTTTGTTTGTTTTTTAATTGAAGACTAGGTCTATGTTCCTGAAACACTGGAATTGCTGTTAGAGTAAACAAACTTGTTTTGTGTGGTTTTTTCCTGGCAGATGACTTCTGTTTGCGACTTGTACATTTTTTTAAAACTATAGTACTAGTGGGTGCTGCAAACACTGTCTTTCTTTAATTTATAAATATACTATTACTGTTAATGTTTTTTCTTATTTTTAACCATGAGAAATGGTCTTTTAGAAGCAGTATTTGTACTAAAGCTATAGAATTACTACCTAGGTATTTTTAGTTTATGATGCAAATCAGACATCAGTAAACATTTCAGAGTAAAGTAAAATCATGGCAAAAACATGTTTGATTAAAAAATGTTACATAAACAAAAGTAAATGAGCAAATAATGTGTTTTTAGTAACTAATAACATGGCAGAATTTTTTTATGTATTCAAAGTATAGAATAAACAAAGAAGAATAAAATAGGGTTTCATCTTGCAGACATCATGCAGCAAGTTATAGAAGCAGAGTCCAGATTCAGTTGTGCTGATCACATCAGGCCAGCTCACAGAGTAGTGGAAGCAGAGATTGCTTCCTTCTGCTGAGTACACACAGAATAGGCTCTGCACTCATCTTGTTGCTGATTAATAACTTTTTCTTTACTCAAACATAACATTTGATTTCTTTGTTCTGTGAGATTAAAATAGAATGAAGGTTTGCAAAAAAAAAAAAAAGTTTGATAAAATAATCTTTGGCCTAATATATGTCTTAGGAAAAATAGTGAAGTCAGACAAGGCAGGCATCAGCATTTCTTATTCAGTCATAGTGTTAAGACCAAACCTAGCTGGTTTTCAAGCATTGCTTTTTCTCCCCTTCCCACTTAAACAAAGACTTTTTAATGTTAGTATGATTTAAGCAATATTTAGTGACAGATTGTTTGTGTAATTTTGTAATTGGATCATCCTCTTTGAAGGATAATGTTAATAATCTGAGGCCTACTAAATGTGGTGAACAAAGAACAGTTTTAATTGTCATGCACATATGTACAATGAATGTTTTTGTTAATTGAGGGCAGCAAATGTCTGTGTGTGATTTGAATAGCAACTGTATGTGTTTTGCTTATTAGTTCTGCTTTCTGTGAACAAATATAAAGATTAAATACACAATAAATATAGAATTTTAGAGTGCCTTTGCTCAAAAGCTCAGTGTTTTACTAATAACTCTGAGGTACTGTGCAGATCATACACTCACTTTTGTCACTGCACATCTGGGCTTAGCACCACAAAGTGGTGCTGGAGATGGCAAGAGGAGAGCCCTAAGGGGATGGAAACTAACCTGGTAAGTGATGGCAGAAATAATGAAATCAAATGGATTGACTCAGACTGTGTTTGGAATTTTCTCTTATGTTGGGGCTAACATCTCTGTTCTGTGCTGGTAAATGTGTCTGTCAAAGATGTAAGCCCTTCATGTGCCTCTGCTCCATTGCTTCCCAGCATGCCAGACAGTCCTCACACCCTCTAGACAAGTATGAAGTAGTTTTAGTTGTACAACTAGCATTTCATAGCAGTGCTTAACTGAACAGGACATTTTACCTTTTTGAAGCTGAATGTTTTATTCATGTCTTTTAATGAGACTTTCAAGCACAAAAAATGCTTGCCATAAGTTGATAGCTGTGCTCAGATATTTTCAAAATTTTTAGAGCAATTTTTGCCATATAAAAGGATTGCATTTGTCTCCAGTTGGGTGTCTTTTCCTCTAAAACTTTCCTCAGTGGAGTGTTATGGTAACGAGGGTGATGTTGTTCAAATTTCTTTTCTGAACCATGTAGAAATACGTATTAATACTGACATTAATATTTAAAAAATCCAACTCCTTTCTGTCCAGGAGGACTTTCACATTGCAAAGCAAAGCTGCTCTCTATGGGAGGACTGTTTCTAAATAGCATCACAGTTTAAAAATAAAAGTAAAACCTGAAAACCCTTGTCAATGAAGACTTTACTCACAATGAATAATAACCAACTATCTTAAGAGATAGGTTTATATTATCTCAGGAAAAATGGGTCTTTTAATTTTTTTTAAAAGGCCCCAATAATATATCTGCTCATTAAAACAGCATTTTATGTTGAACATGCAGGATTAGTTTATTAAAGAGAAAAAACATTCAGATAAAATTTTTCTTTATTAAACCTGTAAGATGTTTTGAAGGCAGAAGCAGGCAGAAGGAATGTTATTAGAAAATGTTTTGATCCTAATGACTTTGTTCTCTTTTAACAGAAAAGGTTAATGCCTCAATGTCTTGTGAAACTAGCTGTGATAGACAATTCAGTATTTTTTTCAAAGACATTGTATTTTTAAAGAAAATATCTTTATTCTCTTTCTCTTTAGGGATGACAAATACAATCCAAATTATTTTTGTAGATCAAGTAGTTCTGACTATCTTTTAAAAAAAGGGAACATTTACAGAAAATGTGTTTAATTTGAATTCATTATAATTGATAGCAGTATGAAAGGTAAAGCTTATTTTTTGAGGTTACCAGCCCTTTTAGCAATGATTGAATCTGGAATTTCAAGTAAATAATGAACTGGGAACCAGTGAAATCCCTCTTTCTTACCTTATTATTCTCTTCTAATCTCTGCAGTGCAGCCAAGGGTTTATCTTCTCTCCTGCTTTGTACAGCTAGTTTCTTCTGCCTCTATTCAGCTGGAAAGTTCACACCCAACCTTCATTGTCTATTCCTTTGCTTTCTTCCTTTCCCATAAAATACAGGCTGTGACAGTGACAACTGTTGGGTGGCTCTGTTTAATGGCTGAAGAATATGCTGGCATCAAACTCCTCACTGAGTCCTGTAGCCGTGCTTCTCGCACTTGTGCTGTAGGGAGGCCTGATTTCAAAGGGTCCATAGGAACAGTGGTGCCAATCTTGGCTCTGGCAGCCTTGCATACTGGCATGAGGATGCCTATGTCTTCTCATACTGCCTCCTGTGTTATTGCTGCTAAGATGAGGAATGACTGAACAGGCAAGAACAGCAAGGCAGAACCACTTACACTGAAGAAAAAGGTTTCTTCTAACTTTAGAGTGCTGACACTTGCAGAAATTTCATGCAGATTGCAATATATTTAAATAGCCTTATAGTCATGCTTATAAGGCTTGTCTGATTTTGATTTCCTTTGTCACTGTGCCGCCATTATCCTTCTCTTTACTGTGAAGCTCATAACCACAGAGTTCAATTAATCTTTTCAGTTGTGTTTGTGCGGGACAGTTACAAGGAGAAGATGCTTAAGGAAACTGTTAAGAAAAATGGCATTTTGGAATGATCTTACTGTTAGCACATCTTTGCTTTTTCTGGCAATTAATGAATTAGTAATTTCCTGAGTTAATGGTGAAAGGCCAATTATGGTAAAGAATTATCTCCCACAGACTTGCACAATGAATCCATGGGTCTTTCAGATTTTTCCTGCATCTTCCACATCCTATGTCCTGTGCATGTTTGTTTTGTAAATTGTTTGGGTAAGATATTGTGGGTTTTATGTGGGTAAGAGTACTGCTTTCTTTTGGTTTAAACCAAAGGCAGGCTAAGTCCCATTCCCAGCTCTACAAGCTTTCTGTGTGACTTTGGCTAGATTTTGTGAAGAAAGAGACAAAATAGAACTTGAATGGCTTGGTTTTAGACACCATAGGTTTTGACTTTCTGGCTTCTGTGTGTCAGGGTAATCTAGAGGCGTGTGTAAAGTTCTTGCACTTTCAGGACATGCCCATTTTTCAAACCAGTGAAACACACAAAAAATCATGTAAGAGATGATGAGGTGTCTCCAGCTGCCTAATGGGGAGTTTTCAGTTAGAAATATATATATTATGGCAACAGCAGACTAATAATATGTCTGCAGACCGAAGTGTTTTATGAATCCAGCTCCATCAAAATGTTCCATATCCTTGGATTTTATGATTGGGAATTCCAAATAACTTCAATGAGCCTAAGGCATTTGGTGTCTGATCACCAGTATACAAAAAAAAATATTTGAAAAATACAGCATTCCTTTAAGTGCAGGTGTAATATTTATACAGATTATCAAAGTCAGCTCTATTATTTGTTGGGCAATTAAGAAAACTACTTCCACTTGTCCTCTACAGAAAAACTTAACATTAGCATGAAATGAACAGACTGTGGAATGAAACTTTTATGTTTGAATTTTGCTTTTATTACTGAAGAAGTGTGGGGGCTCTGTTTCTCAGAATCTCCCAGTTACTTTGCTCAGAAATCATCCAGTCCTTCAGCACAGTGAAACAGTTGCGCAATAAAGCTCATCCCTCTGTGCCTTCTTTGACTGCTCTCAAATTGCCTTCATCTGTTTTATTAGTTTGTTTGCTCCCCCAACCCCTTCCCAAACTTTGAGCTCCCATTTTTGTAGCTAATGAAGTTTCTTTAGTGACGTGGTTCAGCTCAGACCCACCATGCAGTGTAGCCCTTTGGGTACTCTGTTTTTTGTAGCTGTATTGATTATCTAAGTTCAATCCTGCTGTGTCAGTCAGCCAGTTTTTCCTTGTCAATGTATCTGGAAACTAAAGATGTTGTGAGGCCTGGTCAGCAATATTCTTTGATCTGGATAATTTCTATAGAGCAGGGCAGATCGGGCTGCAGATTTCAGGCTCTAAATACTGCCAGAAGTATATTTTTCTTACAATGTTTTCCTAACTGTGTCTAACAGTGAGCAAAACTTTCATGGGCAAGTATCACTCCACAATAGTAGATTGCTGTTGCTTACAAAAGATATGTTTTATGTTACTTTTTTTTTTTTTTTTTAACCCAGTGGGAATGTCATCACCAAAAGTATGAGCAAAGGAGTAGAAGAAGAAATAAAACATTTGCTGAAGATAAACTGTGACAATTTCATCTCTCAATGATGAAATAATTTCCTTTTTATTGTTATTAAAATGTTCAGAGCTTTGGCACAAATTCAAAGTTAGTTCCTGAATTTTGTTTTCTCTTCTTCCTCCATCCCTTCCTTCCCCCCTCCCTCCCCACCCTGCTTCCCCCACCAGGCTGGAAGATGGCACTTGGAGACATTTCTGTGGCAGGAAGAGTTTTGAGTAGTTTTATAATTCTAGGATTCTGGCAGGAAAACCTGGAAAATAAAAATAGACCAGAAATATGTAACACTGTTGGTATGCAATCAATTTTGTTATGGTTAACTCTACACGCTCAATTCTTTCCTTTTAATCCCAGATATATAAAAAAGAGTAAACAAACAAAAACTCAAACAAAAAGAATTTATGGAAAAGAACTTTCTGAGAATGTTGCCCAGATGAAAATTTTTAATTTTTTTGTAATAAATACCAGTAGTTTTCTTGGTAGATAGCCAGGAAGGTAAAAGGCTTCTGCCTTCATGCAGCGTGAGCATGATATCCAGACAGGCAGTCAATGTTGTGTTCTTCCAGGGAACCTGCAGATCTAGTGAAGTTAGCACATGCTTATGTATGAATTAAACCCATGTGAACATCCTTTAAGTGGGACATATTTGTTAGTTTAGATATGAATATTATTTTTAAAAAATATATTTTAGCCTAGTAATTGGCTGGATTTCAATATGAATAATGTCAATTTTCATTATTTGTTTTTAAAAATGTCTGTTATTTATTTAAATCTGTGTGCTATTTGCTCTCTTCCTCTTTGACTTGAATTTTAGAAAGGCAGATGACAGAAAATTTCCAAAACACTTGGAGAATTTCCTGTTAGGCTTAAAAACATTTTCATTGTTTTAAAACAATTAATGCGTAATGATTTCTGAGCTACAGGCATGTCATATCTGTCCATGTGTGATTGTGCTGGTGACAAAAGGGACAATGTGATATTAATTCCTGAAGGTTGCCATGTAGATGCTGCTATGATACAACTCCTTTTTTTCTCATTGCTTTTTGTGACAGGTGTTTGGCTTCACCTTGAAGCAAATTGCAAGCTGAAAGAGTAGGTGACTTTAAAAAAATGGGCCATTTCTGACTGATTTCAAATTTAGAAAGATGTGCTTGCTGCAGTTTGGAATGATCTATATTTGTATATAAGAAAATTAAAGAAACTCATCAACGATGTGTTGCAGTGGATATTTTTTATTAAAATTGCTTCACTTATAAAAAACCAAATTTTTCAAACATTGTTCTGATTTTGTCTTTTCTTGGTAAAACTCTGTTCTTCATCATGACTGTGGCCTCATGTTAAACAAATTACCAACAATATTTGTCTTGAAACTGAAATGACTTGCACAAATTTAATAAATCATGAACTGCCACAATAAAAAGCAGTCTAGCCTTGTCTAAAACTTCTCCCTATTGACATAACAGAGACATGCTTTCTTCATAAATTAGCAAATGTAGTTAATTCAGGGAATACTCCTGCAAGCCTCTAATGTGTATATGAAGATTTTGATGGGAAAGGATGAAAGAGATTAGGAGGCTCAAATGTTTGTGGTGTAATTGAAAGTCACATGCTGATGAAAAGGCAATGCAGTTCATATCAAATGGAGTTGCGGGAGATATGACCTTAGAGACGGGAAGAGATTGAACTCTCAGTGTTTACTAAGATTTTTCAAAAGTGTGGAAGAGTTGCTCAGTTGCTGCTGAAAGTGTAGTAAAGTTATTGTCCATTGTTATAGTGTTTCTGTAGATCAGACACGCTGCTAATTTGAATTCATAGGCTTTTAATTCTATGCAGCATACTTGCACACTATCAATTCAGAAAGCAGTTTTATGATCTGTGTAAAAGAAATGGATATAAGTGCCCACAGAGAGGAATTCATCCACATGATAAGAGATTGTATTGGGTCACATTTAACTAGTTTCTTTTTGGAAAAACATTGAAGATTTGGAAGTATTTGAAGATACTTACCCAAAGGTGCAACATACTTCTGCCATATTCATTCACTTTAGCACAAAGGAGACATTGAGGATTGGGAAGTGAAAGTATATTTTTTTCATTAAGCTCTTATGAAGCAACTAGAGCTTAACTTAAAATTCTTAGTTTAGTTTTAAACTCACAACTATTAGCAGTATTCAGGTCTATGGAAAAATGTAGTTGTGTTCCCTTTCTTTACCATGAATGTGTGTGCATATAAACACATATACACACATTTTTTTTCCCCTAGGAAACTTTTAAAAGTATTTGATCTTATCTGCAGGATAAGAAATCAGGATGGAAAGCAGTGAAGATTTTAAAGAATGAAGGTGAGAAATCTCAATACTCTGTACTGTTTTTATGTCTCCCCTGGCAGATCTCATCATTCTTTCTCTTCCCATCTTTCCTCTACAGCCCCTCCTGCCCTGCCCCCAGAATGAATATCTGAATAACTGCAGAATTTCTAGTAATAATATAAACCTGTGGCATTTTATATTTTAAATTTTCGAAATTTTTGCTGCTCAGGATGCAGTACTTTTTGACCTTTTGCTATATGTGTTTGTCAGACACTCTGAACAGGCTGAGACCATATTGGCAAACCAAATACATAGACCACAGAAGAGAAATTACTTTCCTGATGTGATTATATCACCACACTCACAATCTTCTAAACTGTGGTATGAGATTTTTTTTAGGACACTTATTACTGATTTACTTCAAAATGCTATTTCTTATTAGTAAAATACTTTAGAAACAAACAATGTTGTCCTTGTGCATAACATGATGAGAAGCTGTAAAGAAGTGGAGTGTAAGGTCTCAAAATTTACTTCTTGTTCTCACTTTATTTTTTCTTCCTTGCTTGAAGATATAATAATAATAATGTCAAGTGTGTGTTGGTGGATGGACAAAAATAACTTTGAAATTTCTTGTTAATTTTTATATGTATTTGATAACAGTATACGTATTTTCAGTAGTGTGTTTGCAAATATCACTACTTAAGTCTGTGTTGGCTAAGTGGGCATCCTCATTGTCTTTCACATGCTGTAATTTGTGATTCGTAATAATAACTTTCAACTATTTTATTTGTTTAAAATATTTTCTGCTTCATAGCAATGTGTTCTCTGTTTCCGTGCTGGGTGAAATACCAGTCTTTTCTCTGACTGAAATATTTGTTAAATTATGTATTTATTCTGAACTGACCATGACTTCTTCAGTTGCGAAATTAAAATTAGTAAAGTAAATAAGAAGGGAAAGAACTTGCAAGACACCACAATAGACTTGAGAAGAACGTGTTTCCTTAAGTCTGTTGTGTTTAGCTGCAATTGTGTGTGATTTTTGTTTAACAGTTAGGTGGCTCAATGAAAACAAGTTCTTCATTATTGAAGATTAAAGCATCCTCCACACTTATACTACACTTAAAACCTCTACAGTTTCAGGCAGTTTCTAAGGATCAGGCTCCCTTTCAGACTTGGCATCCCTCCATCTGTGCTAATTGTCCTTCAGTCTTTAACCCCTCTCCCCCACAGGATAAGTGGATCAGGATTTAAGTGTAGAGCCAAAGCCAACAAAGTATCATAGGGCTCCTCCTTTGAATTTCCATCTCTTAATGTAGTAATTGAGATATCTGCTTATCCCTAAGCAGGTTCACTGTCAGCAATTAAGTTAGGAAAAGAATAAATGAAGGCCCCAAAAAGAAATGCTGTAGTTTCTGTGATTTAGAGGTAAAGATTTCACCTAGAGAAACTTTCATTAAGGGAGATGCATATTGTATTTTTGTTGAAAAATACATGTGCGAAAATGACAAAATGATTATTTCATTCCTGACAGGGAAGGAGAGGAAAAGGCTGTGATCTAGGTTGCTGACGGAGATGAGTTTACAATGTAAGATAATGGATGTTTTGTTTTTGGGTTTTCAAAAGGGTACAGAAATATATATTTTAAATTGTCAGTTATGTAACAGTCCTCTGGTTTTGCTTTTCAAGAGCTGGTGACTTGCACCTTCTACTGAATTTTTGGTTTTCGTCTCTGAAACAGCTTACCTGGGAGGTGCAAGAGGCAAAAATTATGTAAGTTTTGCGAGGACAATAAGACAAGAACCATTTAGTGACTTGTGATACCTACTTATAGAATAATTCATAAGAAAATTTCACTTTGACTAGTTGCATAAATTCGTCTTTGTTTTTTTTGGCTTTCTTTCAGTTTTAGGTTTTCTTTTACAAAAAAGAAGGTGTTCAGGATTTACAATACCATTTAAACTGTTTTTTCGATGTTGTGTTGGAGAAAAGAAAAATAATTTGTTGAAAGAAATTGCCTGGTATGTCCTAGAGTCTGATGAAATAAAGTGCTTTACAAGTACAGTGTTAATAATACAGCATACCTAATCCAGTAGAGGGAGCTGGAATGCTGTTTTACTTTCTCGGTGCTTGTACTAGAGATAGTTGTTTATCTAACAGACCTATATTTAATTTCAGTATGATTTTTATCTTTAGAACAACCAAATTATTTTCATAAGAATTGTCTTTAAAAAAAAACCTGACAGAGCTGTCTTTCTTATACCTTTTCTGTCTTTTTAATATCAAAGAATCCCCTAATGGGTGAGGTTGGAAGAATGGTCCAACCCCCCTGCTCAAGCAGGGTCGTCCTAGAGCACAGTGCACAGGATTGTGTCTTTATGAATATCTCCAGTGTGGAACACTTCACAACCTCTGTGGGCAATTTGTTCCAGTGCTCAGCACTCACACAGTGAAGAATTCTTCCTCTTGTTACGGTGGAATTTGCTGTGCGTCAGTTTCTGTCCATTGCCTCTTGTCCTTTTGTGGGGCACCATCAAGAGGCTGGCTCTGTCCTCTTGATACCTTCCCTTAGATACTTAAAGACATGGATGAGATAATTTCTCAGCAACCTCTTCTCTGGACAGGGCCAGCTCCCTCAGCCTTTCCTCCTAAGAGAGATGTTCCAGTGCCTTAACCACCTCTGTTGCTCTCACAGGACCAGCTCCAGGAGCGCTGCGTCTCTCTTGACCTGAGATGTCTTTCATGTTAGTTTTCTTTTGTAATTAATTATTTATACCCCTTCATAAGAATTATGAAACAAAACCTGTAAGGATTAGTAGCCTGCAAAATTGTTTCCTAATCTATGTTTAATTAATGGATACATGTACACAGTATATCTACAGAAGAAAATATACTGAATAGAAAGCTTTGAAACAAGTATTAAGCCAGCAATACAAATTAAATACTGGTAGGTCTGCTGTGTCACAAATTTGAGATATTTATTAAGGTCAGTTGTTGCAGTTTGCAGGTTTTTCATTCTGGGTTTGATCTTGTGTCTTGGCAGATTACCTGCTTGTATAAATTAGCTTACTGTTTGCAAAAATTCTTTACTAAAGAATTTAGATCTAGTCTTTAGTCTTAACATCCAGCAGTGCTAAAGAATGAAGTTTTCATTCTCAGTATGTGTACTCCAGACTGCTTTCTTTCCCCAAAACACTTATGCTTATTGTCATAGGCTGATTTAGCTTGCAGCTTGGGATGGAAGAAAATTCATACTTTTCCTAAAACTGCCCAATCCTTTTGCATAATCTGATGAAAAGTATTTTAATTACAGCTAAAAATACAATGACAAAAGGCTTTTGCATTTTTACTAATAAAATGAGAAATATTTTTGATGATGTCATGGAGAGTATCAGTCTTAGAACAATGAGATTCGAAGGAACCTCTTGAGGTCATCTGGTATGGCCACCTGCTCAAACAGGGTCACTGACTGTGTCCAGATGCCTCTAGAATAGTCCCGAGAATGGACACTCCACACCCTCCCTGCCAAGCAGAATGTGCAAAACAGGACATAAAGGGATGAATAAAAGGTAGCCCATGGTACTGTAAGGCTTGTAACACTAAATAATCTTCCACAGTTACATCTAATGACTCAGACAGCTTAGCGTGGAATTGTTGCTTATGAGGTCACATTGAAAAAAATGAGCGGTTTTGTCATTTAAGTTTTGCATAATTGAAAAAAATTATGCGTTTGAGTGAATTTTTTAAAGTATTAAAGCAAAATATAAAACCTCAAACCTGCAGAAGTCAAGAGTCATATTAAATAAAGCATAAAAAGTGATGAGATTTTTCTCTATATTGTAAAAGCAATACATTTGCTTCTTCCAATTGTTTAGCAAGCAAATAATCCATGGAAAGTCATGATTTTAACTAAGAGATTTTATTCCAATGTTAAAGTCATAAGAGCTGTGCTCTTTTTATATTTTTCTTCTTACTTTTTCCTTTATATTCTCTGTAGATAAGTTTCTAAAAGATAATCCTCCTAATCAGAATTTAACACATTTTAAAGGTAGAGTTCTTTTCCTCCTGAAGGAGCTTGTGCACTGACAGGGAGAACAGCTTACATCTACAGGTGTAAACCTCCCTGCCATTTAAGGGTTATTATTCTGTAGCAATACATATTATGATGCTTTAAGCTTAAAAAATGTGGCAAATTAATATGGCACTGTGATAAACTGATAAATTTGGCTTTTATGTTGCAGGAACTCTTCAGTCTCTTGGTGTTTTGCTGTGATATTGTTATGGTGGTAGGTATTTTATAATGGAAAGTTTGATGTTGAGGGTCTTGCAAGGACTACAGGTGGGCATGAAAGTAGTCTTTGATTTGCTGTTTTTCAAAGGACCCTTGTTATATAGGAAATTGACAGCAACTTTGAGATAAAACCCTAAAAGTCAGGGTTATCTTTCTTTTATTTCACTACTTTAATTTCAGGGATATTGAGTAACAAATGCAGATATGAATTTAACTTGCAGGGTACCCAGACATCATCCTAGCCACTCATTTTTACTGAGAATCTGTGCAGTGAGACATGTTGTGACTACTGTTCCTCTGCAGAATTGTGATGCTGAACTTCAAAGTAGGCCAAATTTCTGAATTTTTTGTATGGAGAAACTGAATTGAGCCAAAGCTATCAAATAAAGGGCAACAAGTGCAGAACCCATTCTGTAACTGTGGCACACATCTCAAATTTAAATTTTGAGAAGAAAGTGTAACCAAAGTAGGAGATCAAACTTGCATTAATCTATTTTTCTTCTTTTTTCTTTTCTTTGTTTTTTTTTTTTTTTCCTAATGAGATTACTAAGAAGGACTCTTCCTTGCTATTATGCTATGTATTCCTTGATATTATGCTATAACTCTTGCTATGCTATTATGCTTGCTCCATATGCTTCCGTCTATGGAGCCATTTGGAAATTATTTTTGGAGGCTGTTTTACATCTGCTCTGATTAAAAATAAAGTTACCCAGAGCTGGATGTCCTGTACTCTGATCTAAGTTTTGATTTATAGCCTCTCCCTAACACCTCATAATAATCAACATGTTAATATTTTAAAGTACACAAATTTTAAAGTACGCAAAAGATGCAATTACATAAACAATGCAATATTATTTTGCAGAAATGTAGACAGAGTACCAAATCCACTGGATAATATATTTATTGGAACTCTGTGGCGTATTGACAAATGAATTCAAAACCACTAGAAACATGGCCATCAATTCTTCATACCATGATCACTCACATCAAAAAGCTGTTAGCAATTACAGAATAAGTCAAAGAGCAACACTTTCCAGATCAAAAGCAATGAGTCATTGTTTGACCTTTGTTTAGCCTGAATTCAATAATTTATTAGTTTTCAAACAATGCAAAACTAGTGATAAAACCATGCTTTCTACTAATGAAATAAAGGCTTTATGGATCAATTTAAAAAGCACTTGGATGTTGAAAATCTGGATTTAACAAAAGTTCTTAAAATACTGCTTATTGAAGAAGCTGAATCTTTGAATAAATAATGACTTAGTAATACAAGCAGGAAGAAAGGAAACTAAGATTCAGAATAATTAGGGTACATCAGATAAAGAATGAGTGTTTTTATAGTTCTGTAACAGACCATATTTGCCCAGAATCTTATTATTATGCTTTTCTAAGCAACTAAGTGACAGGCTATAACTGAGAAATTCATTGTGTTTATACTACAAGAAATAAAGAATTGACTTTTCTACAGTAGACTGTTTTAGACTGAAGCATAATCATTTATGTGTCCCTGTTTACAAAGTATCACTAAACACAAATTTCAGCATTACTTTTTGTACGAAATCCACATTAAAACATGATCCTGATAATGTTTTAGAATCTATATTCCATAGCCTTATTGTTACTTGAAGAAATCTTGTAGCCAAAGAGATGTAATTAATCTTCAGCCCTTTGAGATAGGCTATGTAGGCAGGCAAGCATAGTCCTTGCACATATGTGCCATGACCCTGAATTTGGTGAAAGTCTGGGGGGAGAGGATGGGTGTTTGAGAATAAGAATTTAAAAAAAAAAAAGTTCAATTTTGGATTTTTGCTAATGGATGGTTCTGTGATCATCTCCAGTAGATGAAAGTATTGAATACGTACAGCTGAATGCAGCTTCTTTGCTCAATGTATTTTTATGACTTTTTGCACTTCAAGTCTGACATTGATGGGAGAGAGGAGGAGACGTGCCAAAAACCATAGCACTGTAAGGCTGATGTGATGCAGGCGAAATTTCTTCATTCCTTGTGGATAAGTTTCATGTCTGCGTAGTTCAGAAGAGAGATACTTTCAGTGTTGGGAGATAGAGATCTGTGACATAGTATTAAAGAACATTTCTCAAAGTCCTAGACATGGAAAAAGCTGGTGCTTTGTGGTCGACAATAACACTGAAAAACTTTTTGATCTGGCTAAGTTGTGAATTATTTCAGTGTACCACTGGTTAGAAAAAAATGCTTACCTTTCCCTTTTATGGGGAATATTTTATATTGACAGAATGGCTTTTGTAAAAGTTAAGCATGTTTATATTTCATGTGGATTTAATAGAGAGGAATTTTTCTAAGTATCACAGCTTGAAATGTTAGAAGATGAATTAGGTAATAATATTCAATTTCTAAGGTGAGAAGCTTATTCCTACCTCTCTGCTTGCAAGAATAAAGAATTATTTACCTTATGAGGGAAAACAGAATACAAACAGCACTTTCATTTATTTTTATCTGCCTGATTTTGTTGCACTAGAATTTTTCCCTTGGGCTATTTTGCTATGGGTATTATTACTACTGCTTATTTTTATACATCTCTACCTTCTCCTTTCTTTCACTCATTTCTAAACAGGAGGTAGCTTGTATCTTAAAAACACTCTGTAAATGTACTACCTAAAACATCTCCTTCAGATTCATCTATAATACTTCCTATCATTATTAGGGTGTAAAACATCCCTGGATCGGGTTCTAATTGCAGACAAAGCAAGGTATGAACTTACCAGGTTGCAATATAGTGGGAAAGGACATGCCTGCATTTACAGCAGTTGTTTCAGGTGCTGTGTATGAAAAATGTAATGTTAGCACATACACTTCTATTTGAACATACTTCCATTTTTAAAGAGTGTTCTGTTCTGCTGGCTTGCATTTTAATTCATCCTGTCTGATTTTTATGTGCTTTCTTATTCCATGGAGAGGTAGCATAGCTATACTGCGTAAACAAAGACAAGAAAAAAACCAGTTGATAGAAATCTCTCTGTCTCTGGATATATTTTTCCTTGTGCATGCAAAGAGACAAGAAAAGAAATTTTCAACAGATATTTTTATTTGGAGCTTTAACATTTTTCAGGAAAGGCCTCATGACTCGTTTCCTAAAACTCTGTGAAGCCCCTGCTGCTACTTGCTTATCGAAGTATTGCCATATATGAAGACCCAGAAGCATCCCACACTGTGCAACATGGTGCTCTGTAAGGCTCTGTAAGCATTTGAGACTGCTTATTCACTTCTACCTTCAGATGTTCCCGTTTTACATAAAACTCTTCTGTTGCATGTGGCATGACTAGATGCCATGGAGAATGCTAGGGAGGATGTCTTCTTGTCATCCAGGAGTCTAGAGTTGGGTAAATGAAAACCAGATAGATATTAAGTGTATAAAAACTGTGGTCATTCATTGTTGTCCAGTGCTTTTCCTTGTATGAGCCAGAAGCAATTATAGATCCAGTCTTTGTTAGGCTGTTAGGAACTTTCATATCCAAAAATGTTGCAGATTTGTTGGAACAGATGCTTAAACCTTTGCTGAATTTATAATCCAAATCCTTGGATTTCAGATGGGGCTCTTCTGTTTTTGCTGTCATTCAAAAACCTTAAGTTAATTCTTATGTTTCTTGGGTAATTGAAAGGGAGAAGAAATCAGACAGTGGGAACTGTGATTCTAGTATTCATGTAGGTCTGTCACTCTCTGCTTTGAGGCAACCATATAACTACTATGTAAAAACCTGAGTTTTCTTTGAGAAAAAGGATTTTTGACCTTTCATTTTATCTTTTATTATTAAGATACTTGGCTCTGACTTAAATGGTAAGAGTATCAAGCTGTTCTGAATTCTTGTCATCTTTAAAAAGCAAAGTGCCTCGTGACAGATGTCAATACAGATGGGAAGTTAAGGAAAAGAAGATTTTGGAGCAAACTTGAACCAATTAAACAGAACAATAAGAAAGTCTGGAATTGAGGTCAGATCAGTGTCTGGTATATACTACTTCTTGACTATGAACAATTGTGACAACTTCTTTTTGACACTTTATCTCACATTGAATTTTTTTTTTTTTAATGTTTCAGTAGCCTGGCTCATCACAAACTTGGGCTTCACTTTGAAGTGGTGGAAGGACATCTCTGCCTTTACTACTGGTTATCAGATAGGTTAGATTAAAACCTTGTGTAGAAACAATCTTTGAGTGAGAATGTGGGTTTCCTAACATTCTTATTTTTTATAAGCTCCATTTCTCTACATAGTTTCATACTTTGTTTTTAGCTAATTCTAGTACTTTGTCTAAAATGCAGTTTGGTTTTGGTCTTAGAATGATGATTTCTGTAAGAAAAAAAAAAGTTAGCAATCTCTTTTCAAATTGTAAAACTCCCTGATGGAACCTTGCTGCCATGTAGGATGCTTGGAGAGGTAGATTTCTAGTTCTATGCAATTTCAGTGCTATGTTTTTCCTCAAATTATTTTTTCCACTCTTTTAAGTTCCCCCCTGAAATCTGCTCTAGATATAAGGAATCCAGTCCTTAGATGTGAAGGCTGATTTGATGTGTGTTGACTCCAATGGAAAAGCAAATTGATTTTTTTTTTTTTTTAAGAAGGAAGACTAGCATCAGGCTGGCAAGTTGGTTTTGTATTATTGAAGTGTTTTTTTATTTTAAGGAAAACTCTCATTTCTTCACTCAGACAAAATTGTGGTTTTCTGATCTGTATCTGTGTGTATCTGATTCTGTATCATGTATCTGTGCACGATATACAGTCTTCAAATATAATTCTTTTCTGTTTTATTTCCTTTCTGCACTGATATAGGAGTGTGCATATTCCCCTTCTTTCAAGGTGATCACTGCGTCTTCTCTCTTCCTGCTGAAGCAGTTATGCTTTTGTTAGTTCTGAAACAATAGAAGTACTTTAATGCCATAGTCCTGAAGTGTCTGGTCAGGCAGAGAGGTGTATGTTCTCTTGCATTGGTTGCACAGAATATCAACAAAACTGAGTCTTGCATTTCTTCCCACTGTCCTCGGGTCCTACACCCTTGCTCTGACTCTCTGATCCTTTGACAGATTGTGATGTTCCTCTTCTTATGACACTGAAATAACTGAGAAAATTCTCTCTACTCTGAACTTCTTATAAACCTAATGTGGCAGTGCCTGAGCAGCTCCTTTTCTGTTACAAACAGGTTTTGGGTTTGTTTTGATGCATAAATATTCAGAAAATACAAGGTGCTTAAATGTGTAAAATATAGCCATGTTTTCAACCAGCAACATTTCTTTTTGGAAGTGTTTTTCATTTGCCTTACTAATTTTCTACTAATCCTTCAGAGAGTAGAAAATACTGAAGTCTATGGTGATTTATATTTCCTTTGCTCTACTATGTTAAATACTTTTGCCATTAAAATGATGCAATAGAAAAGTGTGATTTTAGAGGCTCAGGGCTCCCAAACTTATGCAGGTGTTTTTGTTTTCCTAAGTGAAATGTAAGTACCCACAATTTATCTGCTTTACATGCATTGCAGTTTGGCTTTTCTTATTCCTTTGAGTTCCTCAGGATGTAGTAGTTGTAGCTATAATTAAACATTTTAATAAAAGAAAGGAAAGGGTGGCTGGAGAATGTGGAAAGAAAGCTACTTAGCCAGATATCATTCTATATCTCTGAATCTCTTTCCTCATTTCAGACATGTTGTTTTGGTTTTAGTTTTTCCCTTCCTTAATATCAGCGTGGCTGTGCTCATGACACTCTTGTAGTTCAATACTCTGGTGTTGCATGTTTAACATAATATCAATTAATAAAATTAATAATTAAATTAAACAGAACTGGTTTTGGTACATGTGGGTGGCAGGAAAAACATGCCATAGAAAAAAGGATTCAGGTTGTTAAAGGTAAAAGTGCTCCAACAGTATTGTAAACAGTGTTATCTTCTCTCAATCCCTGTAATCCTCCGAACTCCCTCATTCACATGAGCAGCCAGTAGTGTCATTTCAAAAGATACTCCTTTTTCCCCTCCTAAAGATCTAAAATTTTTTTCTAAAGATATTTTACTCATCAGACAAATTGATTCATGTTCACTTTTCACTCAAAATTACTCCTAAATGAATATGAAACAGGCAACCCTAGGAAGTCACCATATTTTATGATATACTCCATCAGCTGCTCAAACCTTCTAACCTGAAAATTTATTTTACTTTACCTCACCTCTTACAAGCAATTGATAAAAGATACTCTGTCAAAGTTGTCAGGGTGAGAGGGATTCCAGGTTTAAGCTACATGAATAAGACTGTTTTGTGGTTCATTAAATATTTAACATATCTTCTATTTAGGGGGTTTTATTTTAAATGAGATTGTATGGGACACTTCTAAGTTTAGGGTGAATTCAGATTTTGAGTTATCACATGTCGGAACTCAGGACTCTCCTCTGGGTGTCCTGGATGGCCAGAGCCGCTGGCAGGGGGCTCTGGGACCTTGGCATGCAGCTAAAGATATACGTGGGGTTTTGATCTTAGCCCGTGGAGCAAGTTACTAACTCTGTATGAAGAATTACAAGCTACACACACAAAAGTTTAGATAGTATAGTAGAAGTAGTCACGAAGTAAAGGGTAGGATTTTTGAGTGCTGTACAGGGGGGTTTTAAGCCTTGTACACAGGGGTCCAAGTTTTGTACATGGGAGTCAAGAGTTCTAAGATGGAGGGACTTGGGTGTGCCCTGTCCTCTTTCTTTCTCCTTCCTAGCCTCCATGTCTTTGGTAGTGTTAGCACTTACAGATTGGTTTAGAGTAGAAAGTCACCATTCAATATAGATAGTAGGTATTGAAGAAAAAGTATAAACATGTAGTACGTAATATATGATATAAAAGATAGCACCAGCCCCCTGGGAGGGCAGAGTGCCTTTGTCTGAGCTGCTGAACGGGCCACAGCAGCTCAGGGAGAAGAATCTTGTAGATAACCAACAATAAACAACCTTGAGAACAGACAACAGAAGACTACTGAGTCTTTCTTCGAAGACACGGGTTGGAGGAAGGACTTTTCCATCTTTTAGAGTCACCCCAATCCGGGGGTGAAACCCCACAATCACAAATATGTTAGTAGATCTTGGTGGAATATATTGTCAAAAATGTATAAAATTTTGCAGAGTTTAGGAGGAAAATTAAAACTAAACAGAAAAAAATTTCTTCTGAATTCATAGCAATAGGCCTGGAAACAATGGGTTTCTGATTATTTACTTCAGACAATCTTCTATAACCATGGAGCTCAATATTAGTAGTAATTTCAACATACATCCACCAGAATGGCTGAGGGGCTGGTTTTAGTTTTTTGTATATTCAGTCTTTCTAATATTTTCATCAGATCTCTGCAAAATTGGATTATACATCTTATGTCCAGCTTGTGTGGGCACCAACATTGTGTCAAGCTTTTGCACCTTGTGCAAAGGATTAGTAATTCTGGAACATGATGTCCCTACACAAAGCAAAAAGTGGCTTAAGGCTGATGAGCAAATAAATCATATTAGAGTGATATGTGAATGTAGAGAGAGACATGAATGGCTTGAGAAGATAGCCTGAGCCAACTCCTGCTTATATTTAATAGATGGTGCTTTTAAAATTGCTGTTCCTTGGTTTTCAGTATCAATTTCAATTGATCAATTTCCATCAATTTCCATATGTGTTGCCATATAACCTCACTCTTACCACCTCATTACTAAGGACTATATGAGAAATGAGAGGTGGGATCCTTCTGTTGAGGTATAGCTCTCCATCCACCAAGAAGATACTTTGTCTATGAAATTTTCCTATATTTGCATATCTTGCATTTATTGTCCTGTGACAACTGCATAGTAGAGGGTTCTATTGAATCTTCTAGAGATCTTTTTCTGGTTTATCAACATAATTTTTCCTTTCTAATTTTGCACTTCAAAAGTACTTGGAGTACAGGTTAATTTTTCAAATTAACAGATCATAAAATCAAAATATAAAATTTATTATCCAAATATTAATACACTTTTTAGTGGTGTTGGACCAAAAATGGATCAAATCCACTCTCTCTGATAATTCTCAGATAACTGAACACATAAGGACTAAAGAGATGAATGCCTGTTTGAAACTAGATCAATGCAGTTGTTACCTTCATTGCCTACAGAAATATCATGTGATATTTCTGTAAAATTCTTAAAAAATCTGCAGATATAAAGATATCCCTCATTTGCTGCCACTCTTCCATTTGGTCAGGAATTTAGACTGGTTTGATCTCAGTGGTGTTAATGATTAAAATCAGTGTTCCTACCAGTTTGTATGTCTGAGGAAAGACCTCCTTAAGGAGGTCAGCTTTCAGGGAATCAGACATTGCTTTGGAATCTCAGGAACATATGTCAGGCTCCTGGGCTCCTTATTCATATTTCCTAAGGCCTATCTTGATCTATCCCTCACCCACCACTTTTCCCCTTGTTTCGTCCCAGAAATGGTAGTGTCTGTTACTTGGCACTTCTCTTCAAACAGCTTACATAACCAATGGGTTTTTTTTTTTTTCCCCTCTAAAGAGAAACTTGTCTGTAAATTTATCTCTGTCCTTTTGTGGGCTAATGAAATCTTTCAAATCCCCTTTAGACTATTCTCTGTGAGTTTGTTGAAGGCAATAAGCTCAGGATTCAGAAGAGTATTTCATTAAGCCCTAGAAACCTGCAGCTATCCTGACTTTATTTAGGTATTTTATTTTTCTCTCCTTTTTCTATTTGTTGTCACAGCCAAGCTGAAGCTGTCAGCTAGGTTTTAAAGGACAAATCCACTCCCTGTACCTCCCTCCCCTCCAGGATATGCACAGTTTTAATAACAAAGTAGAACTAAAGATTAAAAAGATCAGATAGGTAATTTTTCTATAGATCACAAGCTTATCATCAAGCTATCCCTGTCTTGTGCTTCATTAAAATGTAAAGTGCTCCTGAGGAAAGTTTTTTGTGTGCTGGCACTCTGAGAGATGTGAGTCCTCTGCAGAGGCATTAGATGATGCACTGACACTTGGCCACTGGCTCAACCTTCCCTTTGTACTGGTCAGCAGAAGTTCCTAGCTGCCAAAGTTGGGAAAGAAAATAGACTTCTTTTCCATGAAAAACACTAAGAGCGTTTTTGATATTTAAAGTCATATGAATGTCAAATCAACTACTTTGATATCTCTATTGCCATATGTAACTCCATATTCCCTCTGGCATGGGAAAAGTTTGCTTAGTGAATTACTATTTCCTGTATGTTTTGTTTGTCTTGAAAAGCATAGGAACACAAGCAAAAACTAGAATTCAAAACCAAAAAGTGTTTAATACTGATATAGTTTATTTCAATTAAAGAATTTATCAAACCCATGGATAATTCTGGTCTGTAAAATTGGAAGAGACGTGCACTGAGTGCATCTTTTAACTCCTTTTGTGCAAAGTTTGCCTCATAGGGTATTGAATTCATAAAGTTGTCATCCTCCCCAGTGTTCAGCATATAGTTTTTTTTTAATAGAAAATTTAAAATTGAAGCCCATAAATAATGTAATAATTATCAAGAATATGAATACAAGTTCAGCTAAAATTTCTGCTCTTTTAAGTCCAAGAGAGGTATAAGTCTTGTTGCAATGCAGCAAACAGTCAAAAATCTCAGATTAAAATTCCAGGAGGACTAAAAAGAGAAATGTACTGCAACTAGAGCTAGAAGTTTAGAGTGAAGTCTTGAGGTTTATCAATTATTAATACAGAGTATGAGCACTGAAAAGTTCATATGGAAACTATAAACTTTTTTTCCAGCTGGAGATTCCTTGGGGTGAGCTGCTGGTGAGTCTCTAAATATTATTGATGCTTGGAATGAGGAATGTGCTATAACACTGAGAAGTACCACTGGGACAACAAAAAAAACCACTTGGAAAGGCTTTTGTTGTAAGTGCTGTTTCTGATCCAGTGTGTGTTACTGCTTGGGTCTAGGAGGACACTGAGCACTGGAGATCACAGAAAGTTAAACAAAACATGTGTTATTATGTCTAGCACTCTGCTTACCTGATTTTTTTTTAATATCTCTTTCTTAGTCTGCCACAAAATTCCAAACAGATAGAATTAAAAATGAATGTTAAAACTGTGAACAAAATATAGACTGTAAATATATAGCTTATATATAATAATAATGTTTCAAGGCTTTTTTTCCTTATTCATAGAATAAATATTTTCCGAAAGTACAGGGTTCAAAAAAGAAATTGATTGTGAAGAACAGTAACTCAATTAAGACCATGAGATAAAATTATTAATTCAAGTATATGAAATCAACTTAAGGTGGGCTGCAGACAGAATATTGTTACCTGAACTGATTTTTATTAAAAAAGATAACTGTAAGGGTTAGTCAGTGAGCTGTTTTTCAACTGTTCATTGTCTTTCCAGACAATAACAGAAAAATAATGTAAATTCTATGAACAAAATTATTATTATGTTCTTCCTTTCTTTTCTCCTCTCTCAAAGACTGGCTTTATTCATCAATCTAGTACAGGTATGAAAAAATCTAATGTTTATTACATTAATAAATCTACAAATTCATACTTGTCTGCCCTCCTAGTCCTGAAATAAAACAGGTTTTTTATACTTACTATTTTTCAGATATTTTCAAGGGAATGGTAGAATAAAATGAATGGTAGAATGGTAGAATAAAATGAATACTTGGCATAAAACCTTTCTTGAGAACAGATTTCCATACTGTCAGTGTGTATCAGGAGACTTTGCTTTCCTGAGTCTCTTGTTTCTGAAACTAATTTCACAAAACAAATACTATTTCTATTTATCAATTTCCAGGGAGTGTGCCATGCTTTGAAAGGCTAGGGATTCCTGACTAATGTCAGGTTATACAAAAAAAACAGTGCAGAAACTGGAAAATGAAAGCAGCAGTATTAGTCAAATTCTGAAGCAAAGGGTCATTAAGGAAATAATTTACCGAAATGGCCATCTCTAGTCTATTACCCACGAATTGCTGCCAGGCACTCAACAGCCCTCTGTGAAAAAAGAAGGCAAATCACTCACACAGAATTTTTAGAAGAAATTAATCTTTAGTTCTCTAACAAAATTAGGTAAACCAAGGAGGCTGTGTTGCTTAAGATGAAAAATACCAATCTTTCTCTTTTGACCCAAACTAGATTTTTTTCCATATGCAAATATTTTTACAGAAGGTCCCATTTTACAACATAATCTGTCCCCATTTTCACCCAGTGCACCTTTCTATTGCCTGCAAAGATCCATCTGGCATAATTTTGGTGTACTTAGCTATGGCATAACTTTCTGTGTAGGGGAACATATATTTACATAGATGCAAGATATGTTGAATTTTTGAATATGGTTAGTCTCACATTTTGCCAGCTTTTCAAACCGTATTAATTCCTTCTCTTAAGACATGAACAAAACCCTTAAATATGGCTTTTGCCTTGCTGAATGCCATGAAGAATGCTGTGATTGTGGTTCAACTTAATGAAACTAAAATAGGTATAATGTGTTGGATCCTGGTAAAAAAATTACTTGAGCCTGGTGTCTGATTTTTAATATGTAATTGCAAAATGCTTTTTTATGTTTTTAAATAGTTGCAGTCTTTTTTATTTTTCTGACAGAACAATAGAATGGGAACTCTGTTTTGAATATCTTTTTAATAAACTCACTAGTCAGGGAAATTTGCATAATTAACTTCACTAACCTGGGAAAAAGAGGTGGAGGAAACCACTAATTTTTTACCCAGATTGTATGTAAACAAAAAAACCCCAACCCTGTTAATATATGTGGAGGGCTTGATCTGTTCTTCAATTATCTAGCAATGGTTGTTTCCAGGCAAGGTAGATAATTCAGATAACTTTTACCAGATGGTATTCACTGAGTTTATAGGAAGTTTATCCTGGATCCACAGATTTTAAGACTTTTGCACCACAAGAAATACATACGCGAGGAAAGCTCATAAATCATAACAGCATAGGAAGACAGAATTTCTGAGGTTTCATAGTTTCCTAAAGCATCAGTTTTGTCACAGATCATCAAACTTACTCTAGGTTTTCTTGGCAAAACATGTGTAAGCATCATACAGTGTGTACTTGATTAATTAATTCTTTCTAGGTTATGCATATGTTCTGTGCCCAAAGATTATCAACCTTTAGTTAATTTTATGTGATGGGCTTGTAATAAAGCTGAAAAAAATTAACTACATTTAGCATTTAAACACTGAGTCACATAGTTTCATCCTCTGCCAGTTGTCCTTCAATATTTCCTCAAATAACTTGGTAAGTAAGATATACCAAGAGCTTAATGGTAGCTGGACATGCTGAAATAATCCTCTGTTTATTTTCCTATTTTTTTCTGCTTGTTGTCTCTTATTCTTACCTCCCTTGCCCTCTGATATATTTTATTTTGAAATTTTAGTATCATTCACTGTTCTGTTTGCTATTTCCCAACAGCATTTCTTAGCAAATACGTTTGACTCCGAAGCAACTATGCTTATCCCTCCTTAAATTTCTCTCAAAATCTTTAAATGCAACTGTTGCTCTGTTTTTTCAAGATTTCCTTCTCAAATTTCTGAATCTGTTTCAACATAGCTTCAGACTTCTCCACTCTAGTGAAAACATTGATACTAAATTCTGGTCTTCGCATTTCATCAGAAGCAACATAAATTTTAAAAAAGTATTTTGAGAAGCTCTCTGGAACATATCCTCTGGAATAAAGTCACCACACAGGAACATGATTAGAAACAACAGTGTATGCCTTAGTGCTTCTGTCATATCATGGTGGACACTACATGGCATATCTACATTGTTAGGAAAGGGTTTGATGAAATGTAAAAGATATTGTAACCCAAAGCAGGGATAGATAGAGCTGTTGATAACCACCTTTCTTTACCAAGATAAGCCAGCCAAATTCCAACTGGAAACAATTTATTTCCCTATTGCATCTTCAGGTACGGGCATCTAATAAATGTTTGGCTTGAATCTTGAAGAAAGACCTGTATGAAAGTACACAAAGTTCCTGTACATTTTTTTTCCTTCTCTTTTCCTCAGGACATTCTCCAACTTCAAGACCTATTTATTCTTACTCTGTCTGGGCTAAATCCTTAGGTAAATTAACTTTGCAATCTAGCTGGGCCTCCAAAAGTTAGGAAGAGTAGGATGAATGTACTATTTTTCCCACAATACCAAGGATTATTGTTGTGCCCCATGAAATGAATCTCTGTACTTACAAAAGCTATTACAGCTTAGCATGTGTTTAATGGTCTCAGACACCTCTGTGATTTTCACTCTCCATTTAAATCAGTTCAGGATCAGGCGTGCTCTGGGAGAAGTGTAATCTGCATGTTAGTACTTATGCAGTGTGAATGTTAAGCAGATTGCATCCCTTCAATGCTCATCTTTTGCAATATTTTCCTTTGCACGTCTTTTGAAATTGCCATTGTGAAAGTTTATAATTGGGGGTTGTGAAAATATTAACTTGATCATGTAATTTTCTCCTGTCCTCTTCTGATCTTTCATATTTGGGAGGTTTTTAATGGAGTCTCTTGATTGTTTCTGTCCAATGAAAGTTTGATGAATAATTTTGTTGGTCTGCAGCTTTTATTATGCTGGTATCATCTCCTTTGTTGCGCTTGGGATGTAGTGCATTTTTCCTCAGATATTTGACTGGTTTTGCCTGATTTTCTCAGACCACTTAATGTTTTCCCTTCCATGTAATAGTGTTTGTGTTTTGCTCACCTCCAGATCCCAGATGGGTTATACATATCTGTATATTTATCAAGAACATTAAAATGGTCTTAATTTTGAAAAATGGTTATTTTATTGATGTCAGTAAATCTTTACTTCATTCCAAGGTATAGGGGAATAAAATATCCCTTTTTGGGTTTTTTCATGGGTTCTTTTGGTGACGCTGAGGTAGAATATTCTGTTTATTCTCCTCTTTTCCCCCCATCTATGTGACAGTTCCAATAATTGCAAAATAAAGTGTTTGAGGGAATTCCTGTTCTTAGTTGCTTCTGTTGAAGATTTCTAACTATATTTGAACATTTAGATATGGAATAGGCTGTATGACTGTTAACTTCAAAAACTTTGATTATCCATTTTCAAATGTCTACTTCTGATTGTCAGCTGCTGCTCCAATGATATTTAAATTTTTCAAATAATGACTTTGTCACTCCTGCCTGGAATGGGAAACTGCAATTATGAATACTGCTCTTAGAGTATTCAAACAGATGGTACAATGCATAGTGTTTTATTTGTGAAGGCTAAAGACACATGCAAAACAAAAACTGCAGGAAAAGGTTCCTGTGGCTATACATCTTATCTATCATATTGTGTGCTTATTTATTTTGGATATAATAGAATTCCAGCATACAGTACTGGACAGGAAAATTGCTTAGAAAATAATATTGCTTTCATCAGTAATCAGCTCTCAGGTAAGAATTTTATCTTTAAATCCTTGAAAATTATTTGGTAATGAATTTACTAGCTGTAAATTTAAATGAGTGAGTTGATTTTCACCAATAAATCCATTATTTTGAATTCTTTTTAATAAAGCATAACTATTAACTTGTTAAAAGTAAACATCATCCCAGAAGACTCAGCAAGTGCTTACATGAAGAAAGAAATGCATTTGATTTCTCCTTGACAACGTTTGAAACAGTCCAGTAAAATTCAGTAAGGACACCTACAGATCCAAATAAATTTTCAGGATATTGAGTCATAATGTCAGTATTTTATAGACTATTTGTTGTAGAACCCACTGCATCCTTACCTATTTAAAATAGAAAAATCATCTTTTCTTCCAGTCTGTATGTTTTCTGGACCTTTGATATGATGACACAGTTGCTAGAAAATATTTCCCAGTATTTGAACTTAGAGCAGGACCATCATCAGTGTCAAATATAGTCATACCACTATTGAGGTGTTCCATGGGCTGCATCTTGGTGTTAATTAACATAAGATACTCATGCATTCAGCAGCCAGTGGTAAAATTCTGCCTCCTGCTGAATTTCGTTTCCTATTAGACCCTGAATAGTGTGTGAACTGAATCTGCTTTCGGTACTTCCTAATATTGTATTTTCTGGGACTAATTTTTAAAAATAACCATTAAAAGATGGATAAATTCTAAAATTTATCCCTCTGCCTTTTATTTTGCTTTCTGGCAGACAAAAATAAAATCTGACACAGGGGTACAAATATTGTCAGTGTTCAAAGCTTAAAAACAGTGAGTTTTTTTCTTGTGGGGCTTATGTACATTCCAGCAAGGGTAGGTCTGCACAGAATTTTTGAGAAACTTGTGCTAAAAATAGAAAAGTACATTTAGTAGTTCATTGATTGCTTAAAATAGGGAAACCTATTACACCTTCTGCTGAAAAATGTGGATAGCATGTAAAATGTCAGTTATACAGACCTATTCACAGTCCAACTGAACTTACCCTCCGAGAGTTAATGTATTGAGAGGGGCACATTTATTTTACTTTTCTGTATTTTGTTTCTTGGTCAGTTAAAAAAATAAATCTGCAGTCATTGAAGCTCTTTAGGATATTATGCAGATAATAGAAGCAAATTAACAAACAATATCTGCATCAAGTCTTAGCCACCAAGTAATTCTTCTCAATTATTCCTTTGTCAAGACAAATATGTTTTTGTATGCAAAACTTGTTGTTGTAGTTAATTATCTCTGTAGATACAGCACATCAATAAGATTTTAATTAAGAAGTTCTCTGGTTATCTCTTTAGCAATCTGTTTTGGAATAGGATTGTAACTGCTAGGTAATGAAGACGCTGTGATATTTCACCTCTAATTTAAGACAATTTTCCTGTCCAAGTCTTTGGCCTTTGTCTCAGAAGTTACCATCAGAAAGCTTACCAGAAGTTTTCTACATGAAGTTATTTTCACTTGTCAGTTTTTATAATGATAAATATAAACTGTTGGAGATTAGATTACAGCAACAGTGAAAGTTAGTGTACTGATAATTCTCATGGAGGAAAAAAGATCCATAGGTTTATTAATTATTAAAAATTATCAAAATACCCTCAGATTTTTCTTATTTGTGTAAAAGTAAATAAATTCAAGGTATACATTTAAAAAATTTAATATATTATTATGTAGAAATACTAATTAAATTGACTTTTTAAATTTGCACCAAATCACAAAATATATGGGTAGGATATTAGGTTAAAATTGCAGTAACTTCTGTAGTTTTTTTATTTTAGTCAGCATTTCCTTATACAAAGAGTACATGAGGAGTTTCAGTGAAAATAAATGTGTTTCTTTCAATAATTGATACTTATGCGCACTTCACCATACTAAATAAAATAAAAATGAAGGCCATCTTTTTCTCAAGGCACTTGGAAAAGTGATCTGAGAGCCCCAAACCAGCAACGGGCCTCTGAAGCAGAGTGAACAGTGTTAAAACCACCAAGCACATTGAATATCCATTAATGGTATATATCCATTTTGAATCTCTATTTATGTGTACCACAGAGGCACTCTGCAGTGCTCTTATAAATTATTTTAGCAGCACTACTAACAATGGATCCACTGACAGGGTTGCAGCATAAAAGTTTGAATTTGAAGTTGTGACTTCATTAAGGATACATTAAGTTGTAGTCCAACTATTTGCCCCTTTGACATAATTTTTCAAACTCTGAATAAAATTTTTTATGTTCCTGAACTAATGCTTGGACAGGTCAAAAAACCCCAAATAAAACAACAGAAATGCAGCTCATGATATATGTCAGCTGAGATGATGGCTTTTTTTGGGGCTGAAAGATGGTCAATCCAGACAGAAGTTTTTAAAATCAGTTTCCATATTGTTCCTTCCATTTTCTGCCTCTCAATCTAATTTGCTTTTTGCTGCCAAAAGCTTCTATGTTTGTTTTAGACACTGTTCCCAGGAAGAGCACTACCCCCTGAAACATTATTTTAGCATGCAAACTTTACAAGGCAAGATAGATTGCTACAAGGAGGGCATCAGCTACTGTAATTTTTTCTGTAGTTCTGCTGTATGGGATCAATGTAGCAATTATTCAGAGTCAGGACAACACGGACTTGTGGCTCTATGTACACACCTGTGTCACCTTAGAAGTGCATGAATCCCAGAACAATAAGGCAAAACTATATATAGCTAATGAAAAACCTAAAGAAATGGTCCTGTGTGTGTCAGGTCACCTTGTGTCAATTCTTAAAACTGTATTCAAACAGTTTTTCTTCCGAGTTTTTATATTTTACTCCAAAACTTCATGAAAGATGAGTGACTTTTCTAGTCTATCACCTATAGCTTTATTTTTTTGATCATGGCTGAGGACTTGCTATCTTAAAAATGTTTTGGATTTTATGTCAATAAGTTGACATTAAATTACCCATGATGTTAAATATGCATTTAGGATTTATTTTTATTATTATTTTTCTTTTGGCCTTTAACTGTGTTTTACCAGTTACCTCTACTGTGTAGTTCATTTCCTAAGAAAAGGGACAGTTCCAGAGTCTTTTCTTATTAAGTGTAATATTACCCTACAAAAATAATCTTTTTCTCTGAGTGAAAAATCTTTACAGGAACTGTAGTGAAATCCCATTATTTGTTGCCTGAGCAGAAAATCTATTTCTTTGCAGTGAATAGATACTTACACCAACAGAGGAAAAAGTACTTGGCTTTTAATGGCCACATGATGGAAGTGTTTCTTAATTTCTTATTGTGCATTTTAGTTACTGTCTAATGTTGCTGTATCTCAGAATAAATGTTTCTGTTACTAATGGAAACACTAACAAAAGTGGACTCAATTCCCCAGACTCAAGTTATCTATACCAGTCTCTTAAAATTATGCATTAAATTCCTTATCATGTGTCTTACACTTTGGAAGAAGTTTATATATCTTGCTCTAATTAACATTGATCTTGTTCTTGATGTACTGAGCTCTCTGTGGAGTTCACAGTCTCTTGAGCTCTGTCCAGAGAATTAGAGGTGGGCATATTCCAATTAAATATTTTATCAGACCCTTAACAATCTATTTTCCCCTAATTCCCTTGCTACAAATGGGAGCATAGTGTTGACCTAAAGAAGATAATATAAAAAATACATACTGTGGAAGAAAATACCCCATTTTATTTTTTTTCCTGAGATACTATGACCTAAGGACAGAATCAAGACAGAGGTCCATCTCTTTCATTACAGATTTCCATTTTGTCTAAATATCATTTACATAAACAGTGGAAGCAACTAATATAATACTACCATGATATGAAATAAAACACCTTTATGTAAAAAAAACCCTCTCTTTTTTTTTTTTGAAGGGTGTGTGATTTATGTCTGTAGGGTGTAGAAACAAATATGCAGAGAGTTAAATGCAGGGAAAACAATGGGTTGTCCTGATTCATCTTCACGGCTTCTGGTTTGGAATGATGAGAGGCAGTACGTTAAGACAAGTAGGGTGTAAAAATGTTTGTCAAATGGGTTTCTGTTGTTTACATTAAGTGTCAAAGACAGTATTAGTGTATAGGACTTATTTTTCAATAAACATTTGCTGATTAATTGTATAAAACCTAAATTTATTTTCACTCACATAAGTATAAGTATACTACAGGTTATGCAGGACTAGGAATACTACAGTGATCTGTGAATACTTACAACTGAAGATAGATCACCACTAATGAGGGTTATGTCCATGGTCCCACTACAAATTCTCATTTTTGTGGGGAAAGTGAAGTCAGCACAATGGGCAGCAGGTTGAGACAAGTGTCAAAAATGCTGAGCCTTGTTAGTGAACTTTTTTGTACTTTGTTTGTAAGCTCTGTGGTAGGCAGCCAAACTTTTCAGGTAGTGAGTGGTTATAGGGGTCAGTTAGGTGCTAGGATCTGGATCACAACAGTCAGTAAGCTCAACTGGAGGACGTCTAACATGCTAAATAATAGGAGGAAAACATTAATACAAGATGCATTACATACTTTTTTGAGCCTCCAGCTTGGAGATGAAGGGAGTTAGCTCATATTTTTCAGGGAAGGCCATTCTGCAGGATTTGTGCACCAAGTTACAGAACAGGTGATGTGTGCATCCTTTCAATTATACATTGTTGTGGATTTTGCATTCTTTCCTATCTTAGCCTTCATACATTCCTTACACTGACAATTTTCAAACCAGCCTTCCAGAACCACTAGGGTTTAGTTTGTTTAAGAAGTTATTTCCACCAGAGCTGTTCAATTTTGCACTGGATTACAAGAGGACTGTGGCACTGAAGAGAATCCTTGGCCCACTAAGTACAGATCTATAGATCTCTTGTATTGTAACCATAGCCTTCTGATGCTATCACCTGAAGCAGTTTAGCCTTTATTTCAAATCTAGTTAGGTTTTTGATATGGAAATTTCTTCTGAGTTCCAGCATATCACTTTTCTAACGCATGCAAAGTATTAAAGATCTAGCCAAACTGTATGTTGGCAAACTGGTCAAAGCACAGAAAGTGAAAAGTGGATCTCAACCTGTACAGTGTTTAAGGCTTGGAAATATATAGGAGTGCAATAATAGACTCTGAGTAGCCCAGGTCTTAGGGCTATAGGGTATACCCCATTTTGGGATTGCAGAGGCATTTGATGTGAAGCTGGTATGAAGCTGCTCAGTGCTACATCTCCCAAGATGCTGCTGGACATGATGTAACAAATGTGTAGGTGAGACATGCTGCTCTCAAGCGGTCCTGGGTAACCTGTTCCAGCTGACCCTGCTTAAGCTCTGAGGGTGTTCCTTCCAACCAAAATGGTTTTTTGGTCCTTCTTCTGTCCTTCAAATTGCTTCTGAATGCAATTTGTCAACATATGTTTTAATGTGGGATGAATCTTCCTGTTGAGAGATATGCCTAAGAATTCCTGAAAATACTATATTAGTTATCTAACTCTGAGACATGAGAGAAGTACACTGGTTAAACTTAAATGTTTGGGGAACTGTGGTGTTTCAAATCTTAACACTCAGATTTTGTTTTGTGAATGAAGGGGCCTTGTATTTTAAGCATATTTTGTTCAAAAGTCAGGATAAATTGGAGCTGCTATTATTTCTGCATAGTTAAGACTGTTTTGGTTGTTCTACTGTATTCTTAACTCAGTGGTTTTGATTTTGAAATATTTTACTGGCTGCCACTTTGTAATATATACTTAAGCCCTTAGGTAACTAAAAGATTGCAGAGAAAATGATTTATTAAACTGTGAAATATTGCTACTATACAAACACAACCAGCTGGTTCGAATATGTATATGGTATTAGTTAGGAGGCAAACTTTCATTATAAGTGTAATGATAGCAAAAGATCTGTTAGAGATTTGTGGGTTAATGAAGTATGTGAATAATTCTATTACTAGGCTGCAACCCAGCAGACCACTCAGTCCTCACTAAAGGTAACATTACTTGTGGTAATGACACAGAAGAGAAGACAAAAGAGAGGTTGACTCATGTCTTCAGTCTATTTCTGAATCATCCTTTGAATAATGCCCTACTTTTCTGTTAAAAATGACCAAATGTCTCTCTGGTGGAAATATTAAAGTCTATGCCTCTAGTTTCAGTATCCCTTCCACATTTGTTGATCTTCAGTTATAATGAGGACATCGACCTGTGTTAACTAGTGATAAAAGAGGTGCCTATTGTCTTTGTGGAATGATACCTGAAATCAGAAACATGGTCTTCTGATAGGCTGTTAGGTCTCTTGACTATTCTCACAATAAATTTTCTGGGCTGCAATAAAAGCTGGTAAATCCAAGATTTCCCTTTTAAAGTTATTACAATATATGAGTATTTGTCTCTAAAACATTTTGTCTTTGAATCTATTTGAGTCTCAGATAATTACTAGTACCTTAATGTAAGCTTTAAAGGAGCAAAGGAATTTAAGGACAGCCTTACTTGTATAAGCCTTTGCTCTTTGGTCCATCTTTCCAAACTTTCTCATCCTACCAGATACACAAATGGTGCTAAGTTCTGTTATGAACATTGATCCACCTGAATGATTTCTCAACCCTGTTAGAGAGGACAGTTTCTGAAAGATTAGGAAAGTGATGACTAGATGGATATGCATTAACTGATTAAAATAGGGAGGCTTATTATGAGAAACTCCATCAGAACAGCTGTGAACCATAGTCTACCTTCATGTGATAAAGCTCCAAGCAATCATAAAGTTCTGCAATACTGAAAAATGAGAGTTGTGAATTTAGTGATTTTAGTATCTAGCTCTTTATAGGTGTTGGTAATAGCTTTGGCTATGGCCCAGTTAAAGATAATAGAGGAGTCATTTTCTTTAGTGGTTTTTTAAAATTATTTTTTCATTTCAGTGTTAGAATTTGTTCTGTTTTCTATTCAATATGAAAAACTTGGAAAGTGTTGAAAAGGGATGAAACATAATAGAAGAGCTATCCCACATGAGAAGACATTCAGATATCAGAATAAATTTTGTAAGAGACAGAAAATTATAGCAAATGTTAAGAAATCAGGACAATAAAATATATTGCATTCAAAGACTGAATGGAAACCATGAAGCATTAACTGCTCATGTCTAGGAAAGGAAATGAACAGGAGTAGAAGTAGAAAAGAAACTGATAAGTCTAGCAACAGCATTGGACTGTCATAAAGGGTCTAAATATTTAGAGTTTGATCATCAGGTCCTTAAAGAGACTATATCTTATATTGCAGAGGTGACTTTGAACTAAAGTAATACAGAAACATTTTCTAGCAAAGCAATATGCAGTATACTTTTCTACCTGTATTTGCAACTGTGATTTTTAATTTTCTGATTTGGGGGTTTGGTTTTAAATTAGATGACTGCACATTTTGGAGACAATTTGTTGGAACTGAAAGGAAGCAGGAAATTCTTACTAAAATGTCTTTAGCAAACAGCACGCAGCAGGTGAGCATAATCCATCCATCCATCCATTCACCATTTCAATACTATGTCTAATGGTATTGTCTAGCTCTTCAAACTGTTTGACAAGCAAGCAATATATCAGCTTCTCAGCCTAGGCACTTTCAAAGAAAATTTTCTAACCCTATAAGCAATATACATAGTGGAAAATCATCTACTTCATAACGTTTCTGCCATGTTTTTGAGTCACCAAGATTTACAGAAAAGAAATAGAAACATGTTTTAGCTGTAATTTTGCAAGCAGTTATTTAAGAGAGGCCCCTTCACATGGGCGTTTCTGAGGAAAATAGCACCTGAAAAGTAAATTTTCCCCAAATTTGGGCTCAAGAAGTGACTAATTTTTGGTTTTATTTTCCAAAGCATTGAGACCAAATGGCTGCTAAATCTAAAGAAAAATTACATGGTATTACTAGAAAAATTAAAGAACTACCACAAAGGTTATTTGAGTTTAAATTATGTGTAGTTATTGATTTTTGAGAGAAGATGAGCCCTACAAGCACTAGTTAATGTCAATTGTATTGCTAAGGAGAGCAATACAGTAACTCAGTCATATGACCTGTAGATTTCACATCAGAAATGCAAACTATAATTACAATAAAGCTCTAGCTTTATAAAACTTCTAGTCATTGTCTTAGTAACAGCTTCGTAGATTCATTTTTAAATCTTTGTAACTTGTTTGTAACTTCTTATAACTGGAAGATTCTTACTTGGTGTTTAGCATACGGAGATTTTAAGTGTGTGTAACCTCTTTTTGCAGCTTCTGTTCTTCTCCTAGGGAGAGGAAATAGGACCACTTTCCAATCCTAGTGGCAGGGAAATGTACATGGCCTTGTGTGTCACTGTGAATGAAGAGATTTTACACACTAAAAGTTTCCCCAGCTAGAGATGAGGTTCATCCACAATTCTGTCCATCAATTTCCTGTCCTTGTAAAAAAATCACATCAGTCTGTTGCAGAAAACAAGACTTTGAAGTAGAGACCTTGCTCAAAGGCAGGATGAACTGTATTTGTGACAGGCATTTGTTCAACTTCCTTCTGAAAATAACCAGTGATGAAAATTCCGTGTTCTCTTTCAAGATATAATTTTCCTTACTACTGAAGATTTTCTCTTGTTATTGATGAAATCTCTAAGGAAAAGCATTCTGTATTCTGAATCACTGATCATTCTCAATGCTTAACTGTCCTACCACCATTTTATTTGTAACCCTCAGCTGCTGTGAGCAGACTGGAAAGTGTGCTATACATTGCTTGTAAGCTTTCAGCTGGGTAGTAGGAGGGTTATTTCACACTTTAAAATGAGGTTTCTCTTGTGTGTATGAGTTTCAGCAGCTTGATGTTCATGATTCCTGATCACACTATGATTCACTGTATCTCTCTTGCTTCCACAGAATGTGGTATGGAATTTTGCCTCCATCCTTAGTACACTGCACCTTTTTCTATGTGTCTTCTCCCAGTGTAATGTGTGGTTCAAATCCCATTTGATCCTGTCTGATATGTTTCAGCTTGCAGACTGAATGCATGTACTCTCCATCCAGATCATTAAAAATGTGCTGAATGGTACCAAGAGAGTGCCAGACTCATGCAAAACCTTTTTGTGTTCCCCCATCTGAGAATGAACTAGAGATTACTCATCCTGAGTAACCCTATCATTCTGTTTTACCTATTTTGTGGTATGAACGTGTTATGTTAAACAAGTGTCAAAAACCTGGATAAAAGCAAAATATCTTCCTCCTACTGCATCTGCCACTATACCAAAACCTAAAAAACTCTTGCAGAAAGAAATTAGATGAGTTAAACCTATTTTGATTTTCGCAGTGCCCATCAGTCTTCTCCTTTTCTGTGTTTACAACTTATTTTTAGAAATTTTTGACAATGTTTTCCCAACAATTAATATTTAACTGGTCTATAATTTTCTTGCTCTTACCCACTTTTACTGCATTTTAAGAGTACCCAAGTACCAAGTAATTTTTCTGCTCTTCTGTACCCCTCTAATCCCTTACTAATTCTCAAAAGCAAAACTGAGTTGGACTCCTCTAACAGATAGTCTTGTAGGCTGAATTTCATCAGCCTCAGTTGTGTAATCAACTGAGAATCACTAGCCAATTCTATACCTTCTGTGTTATTTGCTTCTGTGGTTGTTGACCACTACTGATGCTAGCTGTCAGCAAGTTTCATCTTTATCAGAGATTTGCTAGAAGGTAAAGCTCATATTTATAAATAAAATTTTCATATTCTTTTCGGTTTTGTCTGTAAATTACATTTGCTTGTCAGTTTTTCTTCTGCTTGTCATTGAGGAGTTTGTGAAATAGTTTTCCTGATATCCTCTGTGTCCTATGCCTTTTGTGGATGATTTCATTTGATAGCTTATGACATTTTTCTTATAGCAGAGAGCAATATTTGTCCAAGGGTTTGTATTTCTTCTCTAGTCTGCATTCAGACTATAAAATCCGGTGGTTGTGTGGTGCAGGATTCCTGATAAGGTATCAGTCTAGCAGCTGGAGAAGCTGGTAGTCTCACTAGAGGGCATGGTAACTTGTCATTCACCCCTTCAGTGCAGTAGAGTCCCAGTGGGTGTTACCTTGATGCAATGGAAAAGAAAAATATCTCTAGCAGAAAATAATGCTTTTTGTGTGTATGCATAGAAAAAAAAAAACCTGAGAGAAAATGAAAAAAAGAAAATGAAAAAAAGAAAAAAATGAAAAAAAAAAAAGACTTCATCTCTTCACTGAGATGAAGTCCTGTTTTAATTAATCCTCCTGAATCCATTAGTTTAGTTATTTAGAACTCTTCACCTATTGATGCTCCCCAGGTAATCATTCAGCAGTAACATTAACTCTTCAATGCTTGCCAATACTAGTAGTACTTACTATTTTTCAAGCCTGTACTGTTTCAGATAATTCTGAGCAGGCTCATTAATACTTGTGAAACTGTGTAAGAAATCAAGACTGAGAAAAAAATGCAAAAATGGCATCTTTTATGACCTCCTTCAAAAACATTTTAACTGCATTGATTTTCTTCAGTGACTTTGAATTAGCTGACAGTGTGGAGCTTTCTTCATCTTACTTTGTGATTTGAAAATTTTAGCATGAAATTATGAATGTCATTTCCCACAGTGTTCTCCTTGGGAAACTGGCTGCTCATGTCCTGGATGTATGTGCTCTCTGCTGGGTAAAAAAGTTAGCTGAAAGGCTGCGGGCAGAGCGAGGTTGTGGGTGGAGTTACATCCAGCTGGGAATTGGTTCTTCACAGTGCTCCACAGGGCTCAGTGCTGGGGCTAGTCCTGGTTCATATCTTATCAACGTTCTGGAATTGAGGGGATTGAGTATTGATTGAGGGGATTGCTCCATCAGTAAGATAAATTTGCCCATGAAACGAAATGAGGTGGGAGGAGCGTTGACCTGTTGGAAGGTGGGAAGGCTCTGCAGAGGGATCTGCCAGGTGGGATCAATGGGTGGAGGCCAGGGGTATGAAGTACAATAAGGCCAAGTGCTGGGTCCTGCACTTGGGTCACAACACCCCCTGGCAGTACTACAAGCTGGGGGAAGAGCGGCTGGAAAGCTGCTCAGCAGAAAAGGACCTTGGGGTCCTGCTCCACCTCAGTGAACAAGAGCCACATGTGCCCATGGCATCCTAGCCTGTGTCAGCAATAGTGTGGCCAGCAGGACCAGGGCAGTGATTGTCCCCCTGTACTCAGCACTGCTGAGGCCACGCCTCAAGTGCTGTCTTTAGTTCTGGGCCCCTCACTAAAAGAAAGACATTGAGGGGCTGGGGAAGGCACTGGAGCACAAGTCCTGTGAGGAGCAGCTGAGGGAGAAAAGGAGGTTTTGGGGGGAACTTATCACTCTCTACAACCACCATAAAGAAAGTTTTAATGAGGTGGGTGTCAGTCTCTTCTCTCGAATAACAAGCAGTAAGATGAGACGAAATTTCCTTAAGGCATGTCAGGGGTTTAGAGTGGATATTAGGAAAAATTTCATAGAAAGGGCTGTTAGACATTGCAAGAGGCTGTTCAGGGAACTGTTTTTGTCACCATTCCTGCAGACATTCAAATACTGAGTAGATGACACTTGGGGATGTGGTTTAGAGGTGAAGGTGGCAGTGTTAGGTTAATGGTTGGACTCAATTATCTTAGAGGTCTTTTCCAGCCTAACTGATTCTATGATTCTATGCTTCTACTTCTTCAATATGGATAAAAGCTTTTGAATTAACCTGTTTATTGTAGAAGCCAAGTGAGAAGAAAACAGATAAAATATGCTGTTGTGTGTGTGACTGCTGCTGGTTGGGGTTTTTTATCTTGGTATTGTGAAAGCTGTGTTGTTTGCAACACCTCCTAATTCTGAAGTATTTTTTACATTTCATCTGTCATCAAAGTGAATATATTCTTGACTTTTTCCAGGGCTTCAACATTTTCCCAAGAGAAGCAGTTTTGCTTTGAGGACCATCAAAAGATTCAGTGTTTATTTGGCAAGACTTTCTAAATGCATACTGGCCTGGAACTGAATATTCTTTCATATGAGAGAAAAATCAACTTAAAACACTAAGGAGAGACTTAAGAGAAAAAGAGTTCATAGAGGTAATGTTTGCTTGCAGCAGGAGAGGTCAAAACAGTGACAGCTTTGTGTAGATATTTTTTAGACTACCCCTTCCTAGGTCAGTAACAATTCTTTCATAGAGACCTGGCTCTTAATGTGTTGGTGGGGAAAACATTGCCAGGCACCTTTACTTTTGCCACAAGCCCTGTGGAAACTAGTGAAAATCAAATGTCCCGCCTGTCTTTGGAGGAAAACAGGGAATGTTCTGTTCTCTGATACTGCCAAGCACTAAGATTCAGACTTCCTCCTGGTGTTGAACTCAGCAGGGATGTGGTGCTTTGGGAGTGCAGTGGGGATGGACAGCTGGCCACTCCTCTCTGTGGAGGACTAGCATGCTGAAAGTGGGATAGCAATTAAATTAATGTTTTTATCTTGTAGTGGTAGCATTGCCTGTGCTGCTCTGCCAAACTCACTAACATTCCTTTCTTCTCAGAGGTGTATAACCAAAGGGATGAGAATATCTGCTTAAGATTTGTAACCAGAAAAAGAGAAATGCTTACTGTACAGTTTTTATCATATGGGTAAAGTAGAGAGCATTTGGTCCTTAAAAAGAGTTACACTGTAAAGCAATGAGATTCTACACTGACTCTTTTTTATTGAATCGTTGCAAAAGTGTTTTTAAAAATAAAGATGTTTCTGTTTCATTACTTAACTGGCATCTCTCATTAAAATTTCTCACAAGCATCACGAAGGTAATTCTCACGTGTGGCTTCAGTACTTGCAGAAGAACCAACTTCCCACAGCTGTGATTTCAGTCACTGCAATGCAAAGTTTATAGTTGCTGCCTCCTGGTCTCTTTTGTCAGGAGCTCAGGGATAGTATAAAAACTGGATCTGTCAGCCTGCCAGGTGGGGCACATTAATGTGTAAAACACTGCTATAAAAGAAACGATGAGAACATGAGGTGTAAAGTTGTGATTGTGAAGAATTTAATACTTGTTTTACTCTTTGTCTGGATCAAGTGTATAATTGCACTCCACTGCCAGGCTGTAGTGCTGATTTATTTGTTTGGTTTTTGGGGTTCTCGCTGTGCTTTGATTTTTTTTTTTCTTCAAAAATTTGGGATAGACTGTTGCTGGGATTTGTTACTTTTTAAAAAATAATTATATTAGGCATAACATTACCCCCTTCCCCCCCAATCTCTTTTTTTTTCCCCTGGATTGTGTAGTTATCTGACAAAGAGACAAATTAAAATGTTTAGCTAGAAGTTCTGTTAAAAGAGAAGCATGTAAACAATATAGTAATTTAATTTTGGTTAAATCTTGAGGGCAGGGACAAGTGTGCATTTTATGTATTTTTCTCTGTACTTCAACATAGACACTCCATGACTGCACCAGTTTAAATTCTGTAGAAAGGACTTAACAAATGAGGAACCAAAAATTCTTATCACTTCATTTCTCTTCAGTTCAACAAGGCTAAAATAAATAAAATAAACAAAATGATGTTTTGTTTATTTTGTCTCTGACTATGAATAAAACAAATAAACAAGTTAACAATTATTTCAGTTCTCCCAAACATTCAATTGCACAGAAAATATTCATAAATCACTCCTGCTTTGTTTTTGAACTTTGACTGATTTAACCTTGTTAAAAAGATGAGAAGGGGAAAAATAACTTCAACCCAACTCCTCTCATGGCTTGATTTCCTCACTCCCCACTGCCCATTGCCTGTAATGCTGCTGCTCAGGCTGTATTTTAAGCTTGAGCCTGTGGAGATGTGATTCAAACTTAGCATTTACCAGTGGTTACCACAGAGTGGTAGCTCAGAACCCTTCTGAGTTTTCCTATGCTTGTCTCAAATACCTCTCAGCATGAGTAAATTATAACTTTTAATGGTGAAACTGGAATTCAGCTTGAAAGGTAAATCTGGCAATTTATGTGAAAGTTGCTTAGTGGTCTTTGTGGTTTTTTTTAATTGGCTTAGGGTATTTCACATGATCAAACAGGAAAAACTCTCTCAGTAGAAATAATTTGCAGAGTTTTGCAGAAGCGCGAGGTGTATTTTAGCTGAGATCTATTATCCAGCTGAAAAAAAAGAGAACTGAACAGCTCTTTTTTTTATTTGAATCTGGTCATCTGTTTGAACACAATCTTCTTTTATTATTGGCAGTAGTTCCCATGGGGATATTTAATTTCTTTATAAAATTAAGTATTTTCATTTTCTTCTGATCTTCATGTGGAAAATGTTTGTTTTACTGAAAATTGATTTTGCTGCTCATGGATAGATTGGTGAGGACTGTATACTATGCTTATGAAGGGAAACACAGAATATAAATCTGGAAAAAGCTAAAGCCTATCTATTTCTTCACTTTGACTTTAGACAGGGTCTGTTTTAGATTGCATTAGGGTTCATGCTGTCATTCTCATTTCAATTACGTGGCTGAACACTTCTAAATTTTTGTTGGCCTGGAAGGAAAGTCAAATGCTTCTTAATTTTGATAAAGTTTATTTGAAGGTTTCAGAGTTTTAATATAAAGTAGACTTTCTAAGAACAACATATATATCTTTGATACTGTCATGCAATTCAGACACTTCTAAATAGCTAAATGGTTTGGAGTGTATAAGATATTATGCTCTTATGCTCTGGTTTCTGTCGTGGCATTATAAGCGCAAAGGTACAGAAACTTTTTTGTAAGCAGATATATAGTTATTTAGGTTAAAGAATGTTTCCAAACCAAAACAGTTTCTTTCTGGGATACATTAAATTTTATAAATTTTAAGAGGAGGTTTGAAGCAATATTTTACCCTTAAGACTGCCTGTTTTTGTAGATATTCTGACTAGTCTTAGCATAATGTTTTTCTCCGAAACTGTGCAGAGATTATTGTGATCTGATTCTTAAGCTTAGGGCTTTGTCTGATTTCAGATCCCTTTGTGCTCCTGGCAAGGGGATAATCAACAAATAGGCCAGACTGTGTCATCTTCTGAACAGTAGAGATTGCAGGGCATGTTCCTGAGGAACCTCTCTATTTGTGATCCTGTGCTTCCTCTGATTTACTCCCACTAGCAGGAAACAAAGCCTTCCTCTCTAGAGAGCAACTCTCTCTTTTTTATTACTGTCAAAGTTTTTTCTTAACCTGGGAGTAGTTCTCTGGTCATTAGTCATCTTAGTATAGATTCTGGCATGGCAGCGAGTCTATAATGTTTATAGATCATTTTGGCTGCATGTTATGGGTTATTGGTTGTTTATGTCTTAGCAAGCATAGCAGTTGTTTGACACAAATATTTGAGTAGTGCTTTCTAGAAATGGAGGCCTCAAGATGAATTTTGTTTATTGCAAAATTTTGCTTTGCTTCTGTCATGGTCAGGCTTCTTTCAAATACAAGAGTATGCTTTTATTTCAGGACTGGTCTTTGTTTCTGTACCAGAACCAGATTAAAATATTAAAAGTAGCTCAGTAAATTGATGAAAACAAATAGTGCCTTTTATTTCCTGGTGATAAATTGTGATCTAAATTAGGATCACAATTAAATATACATAATTGTTGCAACAATTAAAATTGAGAGCAACAGATGGCTTATTACTTAAAATCCTGTTTCACAAATCAGACCATGAGTGTTAAAAGGCACTAATTGCCACGCTTTAATGTTATTTGGCTGCAAAATCTGTTTAAAGTCACAATCATGGTAACAGTATCTGGAGAGGTAGTTAGGAACTAAGAAGAAAAAGGAAAGATATGCATCTTTAAAAATACACATGCAATTGCTTCCTGTCATCTAAACAATGCACAGCACATAGAATTAAATGGTCTGAAGTGGGACTGATACTTCATGCCTTCTCCACTATTACACAATCTCCTCCAACCATGTAATGCACTTCTAAAGGATTGCCTAACAATCCAGTCCTGTGGGTGAGGGGACAGGTGGCACAGGTGTAACAGAGAAGGAGTAGTGGTACCACAGTGATGTGCTTGATCCACCAGCCACTGATCGCCCCTCTTCTGAGAGACAGAGACATCTGTATCTTGGCCAAGTATGGCTGGGATATATGAGACCCCAGTTTGCTTTCCTGCTTCACAATAAGATCATGTGTCCTTGTAATGAAATGGTATCACTGGCTTTTAACTGTGGGTGTGTGTATTTTAAAGCTCTAATGGGAGCTTCAGTTGTAGACTGATGACAAATCTTTATTTTCTAACAAATTTACATTGGATTTTTTACCAAAACTATAACAAATAACTGTATACATACTTGGCCAGAGGGACTTTTTTATTTTTAAATTTTGTCCATTTTTATGATTAAATGTCATTAAAACATAGATTTTCCTCTCCAACTTCTTTGTGTTCTAATAGTATTTTTACAGGAGCATAAAAATTATAAAACAGGAGTACTCACTCTCACAGCAGGAGTTAGGGGCCAGAGACAAAGCATAAAATGAAATGAAAATTGTATAATTTGTAACTATAAGAAGGATAAATCCTTTTTGTCACTATTTTGTGTTTTAGATTGAATGGCTTGGTTGTGTGATCACACAAACTGGACAAGAGTAACAAATTTCTTTGTATTCATAGCAACGGAAAAGAATACTGCAGAGTGCTTAGTAGAAAAAGAGACATTTAAAGTTCCTAGAGGGAACACAAAAACTTCTCTCTTTTCAGATAAACTCAGAATTAATTTCACACTGCCCCTTGTGTAGAACATCTTTGATCCTCAGTGGACTGTGTATAAGAAACAAAGGCACAACGTGGTCATTAGACTTTTCTTTCCCTTTCTCTGATTTTGGTGTCCAGCTGCTCTGCATTTTCAAAAGTGAAAGAAATAGTGTGTTGAAATATAAGCTAGGTCTGGCCTAGGATTGCTTAGCCAGATCTGTCTACAAGGAATTGAATTTTCAGTAACCAAACTGTGGTTCAAACCCTGGTGCAAAACTTGCGCATTTAGCTGCTACTTTTATCAAAGCCAAGCAAGGTATTTCTCTGCTCACTCTCAGCTTTAGTTCTTAATGCAGGCAATGCAAAGCCAGGCAACAGAGGGGACTGTTTAACCTTTTCTTCACGCTTGCTTGCTCAAGGTGTCTGAGAGTGCTCGAGTGGAGCAGCTGGTGCTGGCCAGGAGAGAGAGTCAGGAGAGGTCTTGACTCAACATGTGCAAGATGCTGGGGAACAGGCTGCTGCCTGCAGCAAAGTGCCTGTTCTCCACACCACGTCCAGGAGAGTCAAGCTGCCTATCACTGCTGCCTCTGGGAGGAAAGCAAGGAAAGGAGATCAGTGATCATTTCTCAGGGAACTTTTAATCCTCTCTGCTGGCTGCTGTTACTCCCAGTTCTTTTCATCCCTCTAATAGTGATGGCAAGCCTGGCCTTCTAACTCTTGTCTTTTCTTCTTGTAGTTTGACCTCCTTATTCCTGGAGTAATATGTTTATGTTGCAAAAAAAGTCTCACTAGCTTTGGCTCAAATTTTCTTGAATTGTAATCCTAGGTTTTTGTTACATTGCAATGAATAGGAAGGCATTTTTTCCTGCTTGTCTCACTTTCTATATTGTGTGAGAGAATACTGACTACCTGCAATCTGCTCTGAATTTGTGGAAAGTATTTTATATTGCCTTATGGAAACAGTGGGACTTGGATCTTGTCTGAGTATTGAAATTATTTTCTTTTCAAAAGACCCATACCAATAAGGCAAACACTGGCTGTTTACTGAAGAAAACTGTGTCTAAAATGGAGTAAAACATTCTAAGATTGGTGAGGCAGAATTTTTATTATCTGTGTGTGTTCCCTACAAAACCTGATATTGCAAAACAATGTCAGTGGAGTCAATGGAGTTTTATTGGTAGGGGAGATTCACACAGATGAAACCACAGACTGGTTTTTTGCAGGTTGAAAGCATATGGTGAGTTTTAAATTAAATCCTATGGAAGTCCAGTCACTCAAGGAGCTTGGTTTGATTTACAGGTTCTATTCTGTAGCCACTTTACAAAACTTGTACTCATTTTTCATGTTTAATGGCCATATGCCTCTACTGCATTTTGAGACTATGTGGCCTCCATCTGGTGGCTAATTCAACACCTGAAATATCTTGTTCCTTGATAATTGATGATTCTTTGTAGACTAATCAATGCAATATCTGACTGATAGAACATGAGTTCAAAGAGAAAGGACTTATTATTTATGTGACTCTTCCATGGGAGTGACATGACCGCAGGAATGAACTCTTGCCATTTAACTGATTTTCAAGTCAAGAATGACATGGAGTCTGATAAAAATAAAATAATGTACAAATGAAAAAAAGTTAAATGCATACTGAAAGGATATCCTGTGGAGTTGGAGAAGTGTTCTGATTACAGATGAAATAAATAAGTATATCCTTACACAGGCCAGGATGTATAAACTGAAGAATGGTGTTAGGTCTGTATTGAAATGAGAATGTCTGTGGAATTTCAGTCAGTAAATGAAAATGAATATACCTATTTCTAACTATGATTTTTTTGTTCTCAAGTTTCAACTCAGTTTGACAATAAAATAGGAGTTAAATTTATTACCTTTCTTTATAATGTGTTTGGGAGTGAATGATCTATACTGCTGATAAAGATTACACCAAAAACCTGAGTAATTGTTCATTTAAATGTATATCTTACAAGAAAGCAGTGGGGAAACTAGGTTTCTTCTGCTGTGTTTTCTTTGAGCTCTTGAGTTCTGTATATGTACTTTAAGATAAGACAAAATCAGAAGCAGAAAATGCTACATATAAATAATCCTCTGTTGAATGATAACACAGTGAAAATTAAAAATTTCCTCTAAATTTTTAGGTGAAGGGTTGGATTTTTGAAGTAATGTAATTTTTCTCTCATGGCTATTGAGTATTTTCTGAGATGTCAGTTGTTATGTCCTCCAAGCATGTGCAGCAAAGGGAACAAATAAAGAAACTCAGTATTAGATAAGTAAAATGTTAGTCAGGCAAATCAGTGATGTAAAATAGTAGCCAAATATACACATTTATTAAAGTGTAAAATAATAAATAAGTATAAAATAGGTGTTCATTTTACAGCCTGCATAAGATGTTTGCAGCATTCAGGTGCCAGCCACCACCATGTTACATTTGTCTGTCTGACCTTGATTATGAGGAATATGCAAACCATGGCAAAAAAGTTCTTGTCAGCATTTGTTAGCAGAGCTGTCTCAGCAGCAGAAGAAAGAAAAGTAAAACTATAGTCAGCATAGAGGAGGACACAATCATCAACTTCAGGTAACTCTTTACTGGAAATGCTCTGAATGATTTATTTTATAGAGCAGCTGGTATCTTCATCAGGAGTTTTCTGTAGCCAGGGTATTTTTTTCCACTAATAAGTGGTAGCAAGGCTTTATTTTACAGGTGTAGTTTGTTTTGCAGTGCTGTGCTGTTACTGCCTGTGTTATGGTTTAACATTCTCCATTTGGCCAGGGAATGGAGAATGACTGCCTGGTTTCCAGTGGCCGAAGACTACAGCCTGTTTTTGGATGATGCTCTCAGTGAGATAGTAAGGTCTCTGAGGGTGGTTCCCAGAGGCTTTTGTCTTTTTTGGGTTGGAGGCAAGAGGCAGTGTCTAAGAAAATAGTCAACTTGAGAATTAGAGATTTTGCTTGTCTCAACAACTAATGTTTTTTCATTTCAAATAAAAGATTATTTTTAGAGCAGATTGAAAGCATGTGAGAGTGACCATAATAACCTGGTTACATCACTCACCTGGCTGACAAACCATCAAAATGAACTTGAATACAATTAATTTTGGCTCCCTCCTTCCTGTAGTTCTGTAGCATAGTTAATGCTTTCTGAATGCCAACAGAAATTGTTCCTGCTGAGAGTGAAATTGGTGGCAAATGCAGAATACATGATGTATTTTATTTCTTTTTTCCTTTTTTTGCTGATGTGCAGTAATAAAGTCGGTTTTATCTGATGCAGTTTTGTGACTGTGTGCAATGAAGGCACTGGTGGAGAAACCTAAGTGATAATGATGCCTTAGGAAGAATTTTATTTACCCTGTCTGCAAAGATGTATTTCATAACTATGTTCTTAAATATTAAAAGATTAATTTTTACATGCTAAGGAAATATGCACAGGTAATGTACATAAAAGCACTGCAAATCAAATATGCTTAATATAAATGACATCTGTCATGGAAACAGTGCCAACACCCAAATGGACCCAAGAATTATGAAAGCAAAATTGCCTTTTGAAAGTAGTGTAATTAGGTGACACATTCATTTTTTGGAACTTTTGTCCAGTTTGAATGCTCTCATATGAACCAGGTTTGGCCAGGTTTTCAGCATTTTCTGAAGATGTGATACACATACTTGCTCTTGAAGTGTTCACTGAACTGACCAAAATGTTTTAAAATGTAATGGCCTTGGCCTTGCACTTTAATTGAAGTTAGGCCAAATACCCCAGTAGGAAGTGAATGAAGTTTTTCTGAACAAAGTATGTTGCTGAATTTCCAATTCCTTTTAGTCTATCTGAGGACAATGCTGTAAAAGTATTGAAGCTTGAGGCTTTTTCATTTGGAAACAGGCTTGAGTACTTACTGCAAACATCTATGCATACATTCCTGGTAGGAATGACTTCCCTTCAAGAAGACTTAAGAAGTGTTGGAAAAGAATGAAATAAGGAAAATAACTCAAATTTAATGTAAAACATAGCACAGAGATGTTTAAAAACAGTCACCAAAAAGGCCTTCTACTTTAAATAGTCAGTGCAATGGGTGTACTGTAGACTTCCCTTGAGAGGGAGGGGAAAAAATGAACCCAGAACATGAAGAAAACAACCCCTAAACACCAGGAAAGTAAATGTCTTGCAAGAAGTGAATACCTGACACTGTTGTTGACTTCTCAGCTGAATGTAATTCAAAGAAAATGAATACTCTTTAGCTCTTCTATCATTTACGAAGCTTGCAATTGCAGAAAGAGAAAAAAAGTTTAAAAATTCCTAAGCATTAAAAATGCAGACTCCAAATGAATGTGAATGATAGCAGCAGTAGATGTCTTGTTTCTGATCAACAGCCAGTTCTGGTGTCAGTCTTCCCAAACTGTAGCTTTGTAAAATTGCACTTTAATTTTTCTTCCCCTCTTTAAATGGGATACAGTACCATTTTTCACATGAACAGCTAAAAAGGGTAGCTAGAGGATAGATTTTTATAATGGCTACTTTACAGTTCTTTTACAATGTTCAGCACTTTATGTATGTGTCTTGTGAGGCTGCATTTTAGAGGGTATTTTCTTTCTGTAAAATTATTTCATTTCCTATCACTCTCACCTTTTCCATTCAATTCCCATTCCTGTTTCCATTTTTCCAGGGAAAATGAGTTTTTAAAAATTCTTTCCAGACTTGTTTCGCTTTGCAAACCTTAAGCTTGCAAAGAATGATCTAAACTTTTACAGGTAAATTTAAGGAGACTGGTGGGAATGTACCACTAAGTGCATTCTGTATCTGAAAGCTAGGTCACATTAGATGTTAGATGTAGTTGAAGTGATACCTGCCCTGTAGGCATCCGGGTTTGATTACTAAAATCTGGTTTAAAATTAAACTGGACGTGTTGTAAATTCTCTGCTGTTTTGAAAAGCAACCATTTTTCTTGGCAGGACAGAGTTTTATGAGCCACCTGCATGGGTGTTCCTCTGCCCACCTTGCTCTCTCCTCTGGATGTTTCTATTTTTGGGCTGTTCAGGTGTTCTCTGCGGATAATCTTCAGCTGGGTCAGGTACAGATTTTTCTTCTGTAACTGTGGCAGCCCCGGAGAACTGTGTTCCTCAAGAACAATATCCACAGTTTGAGTGTAAGAGGAAGGGGCTTTTGCAAACATTATATTTATCTAATGGATTTTTCTAATGGACAAAATAAAAGGAACAATTTCTTCTGTCTGCTTCACAATAAACTCAAGACCTCTTTGACCCTGGTATATAGTGCTATGGTTTAGTTGATATGATTGTGTTCAGTCAAAGGCTGGACTTAATGAGATTAGGGTCTATTCCAAAGCTAATTATTCTATGACTCCAAACAAATAATGTTTATTTTGAAGTGAAAATTCTTATATTTTTAACAAACCGATCTTGGAAACCAATAACAGCCCCAAGAAATATTTGCTGATCAGAGCACCACAGGATTAAATTTAGATTATCAAATGTGTGAAAGTTTGCATTGTCACATAATTGTGCAGAATTATTGAACTATGTTTAAGTGTTTTGAGTTATACAAGCTAAAGAATCAACCAACATTCTAGTATATTAAGAGAAAAATTTCTTTAGAACAGGAAAAGAATATTGTATGAAGAATTACTTTTCTGCTGGTACCAAGAGATAAATTACACTGGTATGTTTGATATTTTTTGGTATTTGATGTTTTTCTTAAAGGATATAAATATCCATTCATGTATAATTTAATGTTCTTATGGTTAAGTGCATGAATCAGCTCTTCTAGAGCTGGAAAGATGGGAAGAACAAGTTTACTTAATTAAACATTTTATTCAAGGAGGGGTGTATGTGAGAGGAGTGATAATATGCTGGTTTAGAAATTTTAAAGCTGTAGATGTCACAAGCATGTTGCAGTGTTGGTGGGAAAATGAATGCATTGTGTATATTTGCTTTGCTGACTCAGCATTCTATCAGAGAAGTTAATAATTCCATATATCTGACAAATAAAAGGCTCTCCTTTCAGACCCCACTGTTATTTAAATTTCAGGTACAATCCAGAGTCTTAATTTTTCATGTTAGAAGAACAGTACGATTCTTGGAGTTTGGCAGCTCTCAGGTTTAATACTGGTTCAATAAAGTATTTCTCTTGGGCTGGCTTATGAATACAGCCAGTGAAATAAATCATTCTTTCTCTCAGTACACACTAGCACAAGTGATGCTTCTGCCTTGATGGCCAATAGGTGTGCTGGTTTCCCCCCTCTCTCTCTTCAAAGTGCCATTCTGGCAGGCACTGTGATTTGCTATCATTCTCACTTCCGAAAAAAATGGCTGAGTTTTCTGTCCCGCAAGGCTGTGAGACAAAAATACCTGAAATGAACCCAAAGTGATTGCTGATGTGGAGTTCTTTATCTTCTGAATTATTTGATGAAGTTCACATATGAAATTCTGTTTCCTCTTCATTTGTTTTTGTATCTGATTTTGAGCTAAGCAGCTGTCAAAAATTGGGAGTGGAAGGAAAACAGGACAATAATTTAATTTTAAAGATAGCAGCATAAATTAAGACAACAGAATGCTCATGACTTTTTTTAGTGATTGCTACCATTGATGCCAAAAATAACTGTTGCAAAAAGATGTTTTTTATTACAGAAAGATAAACACATAAAAGATTAACAAGGCAAAAATTTTGAAAATTATCTGACATGTAAAATTTATGAAATAAATTAATTTTAAAAGCCATAGTTGGGTGTTTGGAGTGTAGAGGTCTCTACGGCTGTGGTATTCAACTGAATGAGCCTTATTGTTTTGAACTTTTAAACTCATAGTGGAAGCTTGGATAACATTTAGGATTTGATTTTTAACAATTACAGAACCATAAACTGTACAGACTTGAAAGATATTTGATTTAATTTGCATTTTGAAAGAAGATATTCAGCTCTGTGTTTAAACTTTGTGGGTACCTCAATCCTATTCCTACACCCACTTGTGATGAACAGGGCACATGTAGGAATTTAGTTGTGGGCATCCTTACCTTAAACCTTAATGAAAGGTTTTGATGCTTTTTTTGAGCATTTTTTTTTGAAACTGTTGTAAAAGTAAGGTCTTCAAAAAATGTGCAGCTTGTTAATTTTCATTGCATTGTATGATACTTTTAATACCATTATAAGAGAGAGGTTGTCCATTGCAGTCTATTTCCATTACATCTTTCAAATCTGTACTCACTTTCGGTTTGGGGTGAATATTTATCTCTGCAAATATATGTAGTGTGGTCAAAATGGAATAAAGAAGATTGCCAAATGGTTTTAATACATTTTATTTAGATGCTTGAGATTATGCCTTATTAATGGGTCCCACTCTATGAGAAAAATAATGCCTATAAGGGTAATATACTTCATTACAAATGTTGTATAGAGTGATTAGAGGCCCAAATAAATTTCATTGTAGTTGACAGTGAGATAAATTAAACACAAAATTTCAGTGCAGAAATTCATAATAATTTGCTGGTTCTTTCATTTTTTTTCATGTTCAATCAGTTTGAGGATAATTAATTAGTTACCCATATCAATTAGAGAGAAAAAAACTAAAGATATGTGATATTTTTAGTGTGGAATAACCTTATGGTTTCTGTGTTTGGGTTTTTTTTGTTTGTTTGGTTTTTTGTTTTTGTTTTTGGTTTTTTTGTTTGTTTGTTTGGTTTTCTTTAAGGCAAAGTCTTTAAATGCTTGGGCTAGGAACCAAATATTAATCCATCATATCCTTAAAGAATAACATTAAATATATTAAAAAAGTTCTGAAATAGTTTGTTCCAGTTACACAAATCACATGTATACCCTGAGACCTTGACCTAAGTGTAATGAAATGTTTTTTCAAACCTGCCTGTTGAATGGTATAAATGGATATTAAAAACCTGTTTCCTCTTTGGTGCTCTGAGCCCAGCTTTTGAATATATGACAGATGGAACTTGTTTTATTCCTGTCCCACTGTCAATGACTGTAATAACTGGCTGTGCTGCTTGTAGTGCAGGATGAGTAAGTAGGTAGGGAAACCAGAGTGGGAGTGAGGAAACTAATGCTATATTGTCCTTGAAATTTCCTAGTACTGCATGAAATTCAAAGCAATATGAATATTAAAATAGCATTAGTCTCACTTATAGGGAATAAATAGTGTTACTCTTCAATATAATTTTTCTTGTCATGTCACTTGCTCTGTCATATGTTGCTAATTAATGATTACAGGAGAGAGCTCCCTTGAGGTAATGCATCGGTGTAATCTCTGTTTGAAAAAGATTTGCTTTGGATGTCCATTGATCTTTCCACATTTAAAATGTTTTATCAATTTTCTGTGTTTACTGGGGCCTTGACTAAGTGATTTGCAGTCTCATGTTCAGGTACATAAGTATTGTTGTTTTGAACTGTGATGGCCCTATTATCCTTTAATTGTTGAAAAGGAGAACCAGTTGTCTCTTCTTTCAAGCAACTGTTCCTTATACAACAAAAGAAACAGAACCACGTCAGCTAAGTTGCTCATAGAGGCAAGGTCACAGTAAGTTGTGATACAAAATACATGACTTTTTGAAGAATAGAAAGTTTAATTTAAACTGTGTTATACAATGAACAAACCCCATTTTTTACAAAATATCAAGCTGTTATGTTGAATGCAGAAAGTTAGGCCAAGTGCTAGATAAGTTTCAAACGAAGAAGTGATAAATGACTGTTGTATGAAAGCAGGAGAGCTAAGATAAGAAAACCAAAAGGGACGGAGTTGGTGGACAGAGTAATTTTTTCCATTTTGTAAGATTATATTTATGAATAAATGTCCCCCAGGAACAGAACTGAACACTGGTGCAAAATGTGATATTAAGATCTCTTCATGGACTACTTGTGGAAATTTGATGTCACTCTCCAAATTTTATATCCCTTTTTTATTCTAATCAATAGTAAAGATTAGAAATTAAATGAATAATAATGAATTTAAATAACACTTAAATGGGTCAACAATATTTCTGATCTATTGAGGCCATTTCCACAATCCTTATAGAGCTTTTAATTTGGCAAATCTCTCTCTAGAATGAAAACTGGCTTTCTTTAGAACCTGAGAAACTGAATTTTCATAACTCATTAATGCAGTGGATTAGACATAGATAATTAATTAATTTTTTTAGTGATGCACTTATTAAATAATTTATTTCTGATCAAGTTGGAGTCTGCTCTCTGCTGCCTCTGAAGTTTCATTACTACTGGGAATAATTAGGAATTCTTTAGCAGGTAACAATAATGTAACTAATTTTCCTTTATGGTGCCTTGCACTCTGACATTCACTTAAACTAGCTTTGAATATCTGTTGCCTGATTAGATAGTAATTTTAATTCACTTTGCTAGGAGAGACACTTTGCACAAGTAGCTGAATACCAAGTGTTGAGTGTTGACAAAAGGTACATAATGAAAGGAAATGTCTGATGGAAATGCACATCATTCAGCATCTCAGGAAGAGAGGTATGTGTCTGAGTGCATGAAGAATAGTGCTAAGGTGAAATATACTGGTGTAAGCTTTTTTTAGTTATGAGAGTCACACAGGAAATTTAAAGAAAATTATCTTTATAATTTTGTCTTTGATCTTCTTATTTTTAATCTACTTTTCTGTGTTGCTCCCAAGGAGATTGCATGTGTGAAATATGCAATTAAGTGCTTTAACGAGCTTTGAATTCAAGCCCTCTTGAAAATCCATTGTGTATGCATGCACATGTTTGTGTCATTGTTTGGCAGACCAAATCCTGTGGACATAGGAGGTAAACCTGCTAATGGATTTGTAGCTAAATTTTCAGAGTAGCATTTATGTATGTTAACTCTGATTTTAGTTAATATGAAAAAAAAAAAAGTATTTGCATCTTGAATTCTATTATCACATTTTTTTGTTGAAAATAATGGTTCCTAGATTTACTGAGAACAGTAGTGTATGACAGTAAATTCTAATTTTTTTTACAGTATTACAAAATTTTTATGACTTTCTGTAATATTGAACTGAGGAATTTCTTCTTGAACCTTAAATTTTTATTTACTTTGTTTTACTAGCAGCTTTTGAAAGTGTACTTGCTCCATATTTATCAGTAGCCTAATTTAAGCCAAACAGCTGTGGCAAGTAATTGTAATTAAACTCCAACCTCCAGTACTGTGGAATGGACAGGAGTATTCGAGTCTGATGTGTTCATTGATGTGTTCACAGCCTGAAGAAGTTAAACAACAATGTCACAATCCACGAGTAACAATTAGGGTTTCTCCTCTAACTGCAACATGCTGGATTACTTTAAATTGACCCCAGAATCTGTGCTTTGCCACATATGGTATCCTGACATGATTAGTTTTCTTAGGGGATAGTGTGTGAGCTGGCCAAGAACCCAGGAAGATTTAAAGATAACATTGTAAATGCCACAGTCAGCGCTGGCTCTGAATTCTATAATTACTCACCCTTTGACCAAGAAATTTCATAACTTTAGTGAGTAAAATTTTCTCTGTATTTTGTGTGGATGTTTTTATTGGTTAGGAAATTTATTAGGGCTAAAAAGACCAGGCAGAAGAGAGAGATTAATGTTAGATGCATTTTGTCTACATGTAATAATTTTGCTAATAGTTCACTACTTCAAAGCACTGAAGACAACATCAGACACAGATTTTAGGGACGGAATAAGTCTTGCAAAATGTGTCCGCCACAATTTACTTTTAATTTACTGAATTCGGTGACTTAGTCTGAGACTCAAAGTCGCACAAGACAGAGTGCATCTTGTGTCATTCTCATTTTGATAAGAAACTGTCTGACATTTTGAAAAATGACCTACTCTATAATCACAATCAGAATATATAAAAGCTCTGTGATACCGAATTGTTTCCTTATTCACACTGGACTCCTGTTCATAAGCTATTACCTGAGATGTGGATTTTTGCTGATAAAGTCAGGCTGAGGTTTTTCCTAAACTTGTCTTGAACTATTGTAGAGAACCATATTGGCAGGATATTCAGGTGCCCAGAATGTGAATTCTCCTTGGAAAATAAAAACAAAATGGATAGAATTGTTGTCCCTATAGGAACAGTTTTCCAAGGGTGATTCGGAGACCTGATTTTCTTAGGAGATGATTTTCTTAGGAGATGGTATTTAATACTGCTGTTACCTTACAACATATTATTGTAAAATATAGATACAGCATATCTTTGCATATCATTCCATGTAAACAGAGAGCATACTAAGTGAACAAGCAGAAAAGAAAGAAAATTCAATGTGTTAGCTTTAGCATTATTAAACTATTTTGACTGATGAGGCTCTCTCAGAAGTGGTATTAAAACTGCAAAGCTGTATTAGCTGATTGAAGGAATCAATCTCCCATTAGTATTTTGCTGATTTTACAGGAAATAATGCTGAGTAGGTAGTGTAAGCAAGACCATCCATGTCTGAGAAGGACAATTACACAATTTATATGACCTAAATAAAAGAAATGTGATGGCTCCTTGAAGTGGAAAATTGCTTTACGGTCAGTGTGTGAAGTTCACTTTTAACTTATGCAACAATTCTGGTTTTGGAAGATCTAGTCTAACTCCATTATCTGTTGTTAAAAGAAGTTTTTTAATTCTAATACATAATGAAATTATTTACAAAGACATCAAAGGAAAGCTTGATTTTTATATTATTTCTTTCTTTCAGATGTGCTCAAATAGCTATTCTCCCCTTGTCTGAAAGAAGTGGTCTCCTACCTTCCCATATCCTCTTTAAAGCAGAAGTCCTTGAAGGCAGGGGGTAAGGTCTGTGTATCTTTAGATAGCAATACAAAGGCCTGACTTGAAAATGGAAATGTGAGATTCCTGTAAGAGATTTTGCTCTTAATAAATTCAACTTTGTAGTGCATAAAATTCCTCCTCCTTTCTCCTCCACAAGAGTAGATCAAACTGCTGTACTGCTTGAAAGGGATTTCTCTTCTGTTCCTTTTATCTGGCACACAGTTTTGAAACTTTGTGTTGTTTGCTTTTACCTGGTATTTATCAGTTCAACATTTGCACCCAATGGTTTGCCAAATTATTTTATACCTATTATCATATTTCTTAATTTGGAAAACATCAATATTTAATTGGCACTTGTACCATTACTAGATAATTCTTCAAGAGACATCTGAGTTTTTTCTATTTTTCAAGCTACATAGTAGGTCTGTAGAAACCTCTTGTAAGTTGTCAGGACTCTTCTAGGGCAACAGCTTGCTAAGAGTTTATCAAAACTCAGTTAAGAGGTTTTATTTCCTTGCTCACCTGAACATGATAATGAGAAGAACTTTTGTCCATTATACTTTTCTTCTTTGTATTTTTTTATTCTACAGAACAGAAAACATTGCCAGTTTCCCCCTATAATTTCTATTATGAATAGGAGCTATTACGGATAGGATTGTTGGTTTTGGATTATTCTGGAAATTAGAGATGTAGAATTAGTCATTAACTGGTGGAGTGATAGTGTATCACTATTTTGCTCATATTTGTGCAACAGTTTCAACAATATTCTGTGGAAATTATCAAAAAATACTATTGAATAAAATTATTTCCATATTTTCAGCCAAAAGATATACAGAAAAATATAGAAAAACTATTTCTAAAGGATTCAAGATTCTGAAGAATATAGTTTTACACTGTAAGGAAAGTATCTCTGTATATATGTATTTCTTCCAATAGAAATGTTATATCAAATTTTAAAGGGCTGTTAACTCCACTGTGGAAATATGTCACTAGAACAAATAGGTTTTAATGGGTGAGCCACTCAAAATTATGTTTGACACTGTTTATGCAAGAAAGAGCTAGCAGCAGGACAAGCTATCAAGTAAAATATTGGTTTTTGCTTTTGGTGTATTCCAATCAAACCCAAATTTTTGTTTTTCTGGAACATGTCATATGAGAACATGTTATACTTTAGTTAAACACAAATTACTGATATCAGTAGCTGAGACAACCACGCAAGACTCTTAAGTTTCAAGGTTTGTTGTCTCATTGTTTTTTTATACCTGTGAAGGATAGAAAAATACTTGGTTTGATGTTTTCAGCCCTCACATTTATTTATCTCTGTATTTTCCCCAGTATCAAGTACATTTTGAAAGATGATTAAAATACCTTTAGTACCACATGTCTTAGGCTTATCTTTTCCAGTGCAAGGGTAACTTTTAAGTTCTCCTTGTGTTTTACAAGCAACTTTAGGTAAGGCATAGAAGAGACAAGCATTCTGTGACACTCTAGACATTTTGAATGTCCTGCAGTTTATATACAAACAGCTCAATGGTTCAATATGCAATAGTAGGGATAGGGAACATATTTTTTCCAGGCCTCCCTAGAATCAGCATTGCAGGTTCCTGCAATTAATATCTCTAATTTTGACACAGCTGTTATCCAATTGCACATTCAAAACCATAATATGCCTTTTAAAATAATGCATTGATTGTATTTTACATTCACAGGCATCAGAGATGCCATTAAAACTACTGTTCTGGTCATGCAAATGACCAAGAATTACTTGCAGGTTGGTAAGCAAGCCCATTGAACAAGAAAGAAAAGCTTGTGTTCTTTTCATAGGCTTTGGATCAATATGGAGACCCACGTAGTAACAGGAAAAGAGGTTAAGCTCAACAAGACCTTGTGCTTGAAACTTTCACACTAGAGTTTAGAGTACTTACCTGAAAACTTTTAATTATAGCTACTGGTGTGATATTGCCTGAGGTTTTTCAAACATTGCTCAGTTTGGAAGAAGTCTGAAGTTCACACAGCAAAAAGTAAGAGAAAACCAAATTATTCTCCCCTTCTTAATTTCTTCAATTCTGATCATATTGTCTAACAAATAATACATCATTTTTACTTGGTGTGAATTTAAGAAAAAAAATCACAGGCAATTAAAAAACTCATTAGTTAGGGTTTCATTTCAATCTATTCCTGCAGTTTGACAAAGTAAGGAACTACTTTCTATTTTCACTTACCTGAGTTGTCCTTATCATCATAATAATGTCAGCTCAATCAATGAATTGCAAAGCCAACTGCTATACTGGTAAGGAAGTATTATGTAGTAAAAGGGTCAAAAAAAAAAGTTGTGTCTAATAGAAGGATTGGAGCTCTATTTTGTTAAGAACCAAAACTCCTACTTGGTGCGGAAAACATCAGAAATAAATAAATTGGAGGATGAAATAATTTTAGTCGCTTTCTGCTATGCACTGTTGTAGTCTTTTGTTTTATGTTGCAAGTGTTCTGAAATTGTAACAGATGATTATCATTACAATACATCCTGAAACATCCTGAATATCTTCAAATTTCTCTTGTAATGTATTCCTATCACTGCCATTATGGCTGCAAAAATCTTAGTGTCACTTCAGTTAATTGTAGAAGCTGAATGATGTTGTCTAACTTCCAGTGATGCAGAAGAAAATATGCACTTGCATGCTGCTACTATTCAAATTGAATTTTCAAGCTGAACGTTAAAAAGTCTTTAGTTCACAGCATATTTTGCACATAAATTCAAACGGTGTGCTGAACTGTGACATCCAGAACAAAAAATTATATAAGCAGGTTGCTGAGCTTGCTGTCTGTAATGCACTGGGCATTCTGAGGCTATAAAGGAAAAAAATGCTAAAACCAACCCTTTTATATTTACAAAAATATATTTTTTCTTTGTCTTTGAAGTTACTTCTTGATCCATTGATGAACTCCTGCTTTGCTGAATGTTGTGAAGGGAGCATGGCAAGCAGGTTTACCTTGCAATGTTACCCACCTGTGTCAATTTTCATCCTATAGAAGAAATATAAAGTGACTTTCAGATTTAAACTGTTGCATTTGTGAGCATTTCTGATATTCAGACTTTATCAAAACTATATGACAAAATGAAATCCTTCCTTTAGGTTTGGGTCATCTCTAGGATAACATTAAGAGATGTGGAAGGTATTAGTCTCCTTTTGGTCAAATCCAGACATTACTAATGCTCTTTTTGGATTACTGATGTCATAAACCAGCACATTCTGAACATCTCAGTATTTAATATGAAGGCTTGCCTTGCTCAGATTTTTCTCTTGTGGCTGATAGTTTTCTATGTGCAAAGACTTTAAAAATGCCAAAACACACTTGCCACACTGCCTGTTTTTTTTGACAATGACCTACCAGTAGGCTACTTTTGGCTAGATCAGAAGACAGAAATAATTATTTGTGTGTTCATAAAGGGCATTCCTGAAGGAGTGACTGTATATATACTAAGATACGAATACTTAGAGAATATGGATTGCTTGAGAGTGAAAGAAAAGGAAATGAAATCTTGCAATTTCAATGAGGATCAATTTGGCAAGCTTTGGTCGATGACCCTGCGCTTCATGGCATCCCTTGAATTTAGATGATTTTACCTTCAGTGAAGATTATTTTTTTTTATTTTATGTTGGGTAGGTCTTCTTGTACAATTATTTTCCTGTCTTTTCTGTAGATATTTTTTGAGTTTGCTACTTCAGTTAGGTTAGTTTTGTTAAGTTCTGGTCCTTTTCACTTCATTTCATTCCGATCCATTTGATTGCAGTCACTTCATTTCCAAATTTTGGTAATTTTTTAAATTTTGGTAAATTTTTTTAATCTGTTAAATCCATAACTAAGATGAGAGGAATGAAAAATGTTTCAAAAAGCAATGGATAAGATATTTTTCTTCTAGAAAGTTGTTGATAAGTGGACGAAATTAGGATTACAAGTTTTATACAGTTTGCATGGCCAAGCTTTGGTAGTGCAGGGGGCAATCCAGGGGTGGCTTCTGTGAGAACCTGCTGGAAGCTTCTTCCATGTCCACCATAGCCAATTCCAGGCAGCTCCAAAGATGGGTGTGCTGGTCAAGGCTGGGCCAATTAGAAACAGTGGTAATGCCTCCGTGATAACATATTTATAAAGAAGGAAACCCCTGTTATTGCACAGATGTAATTGTGGCCAGAAAAGGGTGGGGTGAGAATGGGAGGAACAGCTCTGCAGACCCCGAGGTCAGTGGAGAAGGAGGGAGAGGAAGTGCTTCTGTTTTCAGAGCAGAGATTTCCCTGCAGTCCCTGGTGAAGACCATGGTGAATCATAATGTGCACCTGCAGCCCATGGAGAGCCACAGGGATGCAGAGATCCACCTGCAGTCTGTGGAGGAGATCCACACCAGAGCAAGTGAATGCCTTAGAGCAGATTTTGACTCCTTGGATTACATGAGATGAGAGGGGTCCATGGTGGAGCAGCCCGTCCTTGAGGGACTGCACCCTGTGGAGGAGTGACCCATGTGGCAGCAGTTGCAGGTTACAGAGATGTTCCCTCTTTGCTGTCTGTGCAAGCCCAAATTCTTGGTTTACCAAGACTCTCTTGGTAATTTTTTTTTCTAAGATGACAGCACATCTTTTTTGTTTCAGATCTGAGATATGCTGTTACCCACTGTTTCTGAAACGACGTATTTATTCCTACACTGTCTTGCTTCCAAGGCAATTTTTTTCTATATTTATGTCTAAAATAATTATCTTGAATTCTCACTATTTCTATGAGATATAATGTAGTTCTTAGCTTAATATAGTGACATTTGAAAGTGTAGAAATTCCTTTGCCAAGTGTCTTACAAAACTAATAAATATTCTTATCACAGGTAGCCAATTCTAAAAATCTCACTACCTCACTGTAAGTTGCTGCCAAATCATTTAATGAACCATGGAATAGACACCTGTTTTAGTGTTCTGTTTACACTAAAAGGAAAAGAAAAATGAAAGGACTGAGGCAGTAGTGGCTCTTTTAATTGGCTTTAAATTCTTTCAGATTTGAAACATTATTCAAGTTGAATGACAATGTTCCTCTATATGCCTGTATTGCTGATCCATCCACTCAGTATCTGAGACTGTGATTTGTATCCCAATAAACTTGGTCTCTAATATCTGAAGATGCTGAGTTAATAGGTATTTAAAATCCTTGTGCAACCCATCTACTTTGAGACCTTATCAAGTTTTTAATAGTGAGGAGAAAAGAGGAGATGGACTCTTGCTGTAATAACTCTCAGCTTTCTTTGTTTTTTGCTCACTGAAGATCATGTTTCTTGTTCTTCTCTTTTGAAGTTTCCTTGTGAATATGGAGTACAAGAATTAATTTAATTTGTCTTCTAAGCCTTGTTCAAATGTATAAATTTGTATCCTCAGTTGCTTATGGTTCAGCTGCTTTCCTAATTGATCTCTTCCACTTTGAATATTTAAGTAATATTGTATTGTTTCCATTCTCTCCCAAAACAATACTGCAATCACTGACAGTTTTACATTCCTAATGATATTTTAGAACATTTCTGCTTGACTCCATCCTATTCTGTTTTAAATTATGTGTACTCAATCTGTCATTTACTAACTTTCATGTAACAGAAAATATGATGAAATCCAGTAGGATTTCAATGTTTACAACATCTGATTGATCTTAAATACTTTATTGCTTTTTAATAGCTAGATGCACCCTGAAGCTGAACATGTATTCTTTGTTAAATCCCCTATTTGCTGTAAAATCCATATAAGAAATTTCATCATCTTTACCAATTCTTCAATTAATGTCAATATCTTCCTGATATTTCTTCTCAGAAATTATTCTGTTCTCTTTATTCTCATCCCTGAAACATTAAATGTATTTATTCAGCTATAAAACTTAGTAGTGTTTCTGAGTTCCAGTTGCTGGAAAATGAAAGATAGTTAATGGACATATAAAAATACCAACCTCAAGTACTATTACAATAAAAGTTGAATTGTGGAACAGTTATCTGCAAGCCAGTGAGGTATTAAAGTCATATTTAATGGAAAGTAATCAGATCACATGGAGAATAGTCAGGGTATCATACACAGCTTCTGAAAGCTGTGCAGTTTTAACCTTGAACCTGACAGCAGAAAAGCAAATAGCTGTTCTGCTTGATCTCTTTTGTTCAAAAGCAGAAACACTGAAAGAAAACTTCACTACAATTTCTTCATCATATAGGTGATTAGCAATGATAAATCCTTATTTTTCTAATAAAAGGAGTGCACTTCTGTGGTGTCTGCAGTAGCCTCCATACGGCTTCTAAGGATTTTATTCTACTTTCTTCTTAAACCTAATTTTTATAAACTTCCATATTTTCCATTATTTACCCCGAGAATTTTCCAGTTTCAAGTTAGGAAACCATGATAATTTATGCAAAAAAAAGAGGATTTTTTAAAATGCATGTTTTGCTGTGCATTCCTATAAAGAGGATGTGAAGTAAAAAAATTATCTGTGACAATACTCTCTGTTTTAAAAACTTTACAGACACGTGGATATGTGCATAAGGTGTAACAGTAAATAAATATTGAATACAAAATATGTTTTTGCCTTCACTTGTGAATATGATTATATTTTTTCATTTATATGATTGGAGATATATATATGTAGGTACATCAAAGTATGTGTTGCAATTAATGCTCATGTAAATATGATAACTGGTCACATCTGTGAATATTTCAACATGTACTTTATTGCCGTAGTGTCATTGTCTCATAAAAACTCCTGTTCCAAGTATCAGGCAGGTCCTGGTAATATGAAGCATGTTGTCACAGTTTATATTTGAAGGAGAACAGGACCAAACCTGGGACCTAATTTGTACACAAAAATGTTTATAATCCTATTATTTCAGTCACCCACATAGCTTTAGGTGCCTTTGCTTTGTTTTGAGGTGTTATATTTTGTTTTTCTACTGTCCTTCCAACTCAACATTGTCAATCCCAATTGGAAGAATTGTTCTGGAAATCATTGTCAATGGGCAGCCATATGACATTTGTCATATTTAAAACTATTTGGAAAAGCCTTTTGATTTTGGCTAAAAGTTGATGAGGAGGCGTGTCTTGCCTTCCAGCTTCTTCTGTTACTATCAAACTAAGATTTGTTTGCAACATTAAATAATTCCTAAAGTAAATAGAAAAAAACATTTCTACATATCACTTATGCCAATAAATTTGATTCCCTTTGATAAAGGACATAATGTTGAGTTTTTGACATTTAAAAAGAGCTTAGAAGTCCCTAAATCCTGTACAATTTTTACTGAGTGATTAACAGCTATGCTAAATAAAAGGACATAATGATGATATACTCCTTGGTAGAATAATCATTAAAATAACAGTTTCTGTCTGTTCTCCCAGTATTACTCAATTGTAATAATGTAAATTATAAAAGGAAATTTTAAATCACATGGTTACAGAAATTCTCTCTGCAAAAAGAAATGTGGAGGAAAAGTATTCACTTTTATGCGTGCAAATGTTCACACTGACTTGGATGTTCCTCAAAAGTAAGTCTTTGTAATACAGGCAAGACTATGCTTAAATGCCATTTTCAGTGCTTTTAGCAAACAAAACCATATCTGCCATGTTTGTAACTTTTTATTTATTATTTTAATTTCAAGAATATCAAGAATAGATAAGTGAATGAGATTAATAAGTACTCTTTTAGGAAGCAGATATTATATGTTCATAGTTGAGGAATTTTATGCAAACATTGATGAATGCTCATGCTGCATGTAGGATAGAGAGGGACACTGCTTGATGGCTTAAGTCCTTTCCAGCATCTGACTGATGGAACTGAGCATCATGACAGACTGTGCTATCCTTCCTGATTAGGATGTGCAAACCGAGTGCAGACAGTTGCAATGTATCCTCATTCTTTTTCAGTCTGTCTCACTCGAGCTGGAAGGCAGGGACTTTCATTTTCTAAACAGTTTACTTCCAGCATCATTCCTGGCGTCTCTCTTTCAAATTTGCCCTGTACTTCATCTGTTGTCTGGTGATGTCCTTTTCAATATCTACGGCAATATCAAACATGGCCAGGATTACTGATTATCCAAAACTGAATTCAGAATGACCTTACTGATGGCATTTCAAATTTCAGCTAACTTCAACAGAAGCAAGTAGCTTTCAACAACTATAACGTTTTTGCCCGGGGTTTTGAGCCGATCTGATAAGCTCTCAACACCCAAACGTTATACCCCAGAATAGCTCAGCTCTTTCTGGAGGCATAAATAAGCAGGAGGCTTATGCTCAGCGTCAGGAACAAAAAAGGTTTAATAAAAGGCAAAATAACAAACACAAAACCGAGTCAGGTTCACAGGTCCGTGCTCCTGGTAAAGACATCTCACAAAAGCAATTTGGCTTCTTTGTTCTGTCTTTTTCTACTAAATGGCCCAGGTGGGACCTTTTGGCTTGGGGCCAATTAGCTGTCCTCAAACTTGAGGTGAAGTCTGGAAGGTCCTATCAGTGACTTTTTTACCTGATCACTGGGAGAAAATTCTAGGCTTTTTCCTTTTGGGGAGCAGAGGAAAGTTTTGTCACTCTGTCCATAGGGGTCACATTCCTACAAACAACTGCTGTTAGAAACTCATCAAGCTGATGTAGAAGACAAACTACATATTGATTTGTGAAACCATTGATAAACCCATGGATTTCACAGCTGGACTGGCTTAGATATTTGTACATGTAAATTTTTTAACAACAAATTGCTGAAAATTTTTAAATCCAACCCTTCTGCCAGTATTCTCTCTGCTAGATTTTATCATGACTTCTGACACAAATGTAAAAGTTACATGTGCAAAAGAACTTGTTGGATATAGTTGGTCATGTCTATTTTCTGCTGCTTTTCCTGTCAGCGTTGCCATCTGCAACATTGCAGACATCTGCATACCAGTGGTTAAAGCTGCATGGAACTATTTCCAAGGGAATAAGAAAAAATCCTTGATGAGTCTGATGATCAGCATTTAGCATTAGCAGCAGCCTCTTTTTGTTTGCTTCATCCACCTGCAAAACCTGAAGGTTAAAAAGCAGCGTGGAAAGCTTAAAACTTTCAACTGGGGTTTTTTTACTTGTTTTTTTAAAAGGAAATCTTTCCACAAACCTTACTATTTAATGGACAAATCTAGGAAAGAGGCTTCTGACCATGAGCTTATATAATGAAATACAGTAATCTTAATTATCCCAGTCATTTAAATTAATTAAAACAGTCATTTGTAACAGCAAAGAGATGGTGAGTCTTCCTACAGGGATAGTAATGAAACTGCCAACTGGGGTGGTGGACAAAGAAAGGAGAATGAATTAGATTTTGAAACTCCCTGACCCACCCAATTTCCAATTGCTTTTTACACGAGGTTTATGGTCTTTTCAAGTGTTCTAAATTAATCAGCTTTTGCAGAAGTTAGATGAGGGCTCACTCCAACTCCAAATGAAATCTCAAAAAAATTTGAAATAATTAACCTGTTAAACCTGGCTGCTGGGTAACGTGCTGTTTCTACATATGCTTTGCAGGGCCCTTCATGCAATTCACTCCACAAGACGCTCTGAAACACAGGAGGGAAAAAATCAGCTGACAAAACCAGCAGCAATTGATTGAGGATATTGAACCTGTTATGCACATTTTACATTTTGTTTCATAGGAGCAGTTTTTTTCTATCTAAAACTGTTGCTTATGTTTTAATAGAAGTGACTAGAACTCCAAAGTGAAGGAAAAGTCCCAGTGAACTGTGTTTGTTTTTAGATGAAATTGTCTCTATCTTGTAGCCCCAGTCTGGTAGACGGTGAATTTCATCTGAAAACAGAGAAGAGAAGAGTGACTGAGTTTATTTTTATTCTGAGTTTATTTTAAGTTGTTCATTACGAACACTCAATGTCTCTCACCACTTCAGGAGAAAACTTGATATAGAGACTTTTGCTTCAGGAAAGGGTCCTGTAGAGAAACACAATAGTTCACAGATATTGTTTCTCACAAAACTAGCAAAGGGCTTGCTTTTTCAATATACTTAACTTTAAAAATATTTCTTAATTTACAGGGAAATTTTTTTGACCATCCTGCCTCTAGCAGTGCTTCTATCAAAGTAGGAGGTAATAATGATGTTTATTAGCACCTTCATGATTGGATATAAACAGAGGCAGAAAACTATTCCAAGAATTTTTTTAAACTATACAACTTGGGAAAGTTTCTAAATGTCCCTCTCCCTTATGTGCTTCTTTAGATCTGTTCAGATATTTATCTTGTCATTAATTCAGTGGGAGTCTGGGTACTCTTAGTGACTCCTTGATTACATTTCCCTACATTTCCCTCCCTTGTCCTTTAGTCCATTGAACTGCTGTTTTGGGCAGAGTTTATTTTAAAAATGTGAGTTCGAAGCTGTCCCTAAGAATTGCCTACTCTGTAGAAGAATTTTTATTGTTTTGTATTCATTTAAACTTTTTGTGTGATGACAAGGGAGGAGTGAGGGGAAGCTGTAACTTTAAACAGCTGATACATGTTACTTGAAAAGAAAATAAATTTTATTAAATTCTCATATGTTATAGTGAACTTGGAGCCCAAATTCTCAGAGAGAAAAAACAGGGACGTGTCCATGGAAGCTTGTGGACTCTCCATCCTTGGAGATGCTCAAGGCCAGGCTGGATGGGGCCCTGAATAAAGTGATCAGGTGGGTGGCTTCCCTGTCTGTGGTGGGGGGGCTGGAAATAGATTATGTTTGAGGTCCTTCTAGCCCTAACCATTCTATGAATCTATGCTAAACCAGAAAGCTGGCATGTTGGGTTTTTTTGTGGTTTTTTTGTGGGTTTTTTTTTTTGTTTGGTTGGTTTTTTTTTGTTTTTTTGTTTTTTTTTTTTTTTTTTTTAATCCTGATTTTTTTTTTTGCAGGGCTACACAATTTAAAATTAGGAAGAAATTCTTTGCTGGGAATAGCTTCAGACCCTGGCACAGGCTGCCCAGAGAAGTGGTGGATGCCTCATCTCTGGAAGTGTTCAGGGCCAGGTTGGAGGTGGCTTTAACAACCTGGTCAAGTAGAAGGTGTCCCTGCCCATGGCAGGGAGTTTGGAACTAGATGATCTTCTCCCTTCCAAACCAGGCCATTCTATGAATATAGGTTTCCTAAGGATTGAAATTCTTAGGAAATAGGAAAATAGTAATTGCTGTGTGTTAGTGACTGGAAAACAGATGGATAAATGAAAATAAATAACTCTGAAACAGCATCTGCAGATGCTGACTATCAGTCTAAGCTTGTAACAGCTCCTGTTTCCAGTGTGAACTGCTATTTTGCCAAGTAAATGACAAGTAATAAACACTGATAAATGGAGTATGGAAATCCTAAAGTATATTTTGTATTTCTCTTGGCTTCAGCTGACAATAAATTTATGTTTTTAAAATTCCAATTTCATTCATTAGTATCAGAATTCCTATATGAAATTATATTTCATATGTGAATATGATAGCTGTTTTTTTCATGGTTATATACACTGAAAACCAACTGGTTTGGTTTATGATTATTTATTGGGATATATTAAATCTTACTGTCTGTTTTTAAACTTTCAATGCCTTCTACTGGAAGGAGGACATTTACCAGCGGGTGTCATATAGTTTAAGTAATAATAATGGTACATCATATAAATAAGTAAATATTTATAGAATTAAACTGTAAAAGAGGATGTGACACAGCAAAATATTATCACACATAAATGATAAGTATCTTGAATAAATGTGGGTTTTTTTTGTAATTGTTAAATTATGCAACCTTTCCATGTAACTGCCTGTGACATGGTTTTCTTACTGCTGCTTACTCACTGGTGGTGAGCATAATGTAAAAGCTGTCCGGAGGTAAGCAAGACGTGATTTTGGGCACTGTGGAATGCTATAAAACTCACAGATGGTGTGTTTGATAAGAAACCAGGAGCTGTGTCTACAGCTGTTAATTCAGAGGTGGTGATGCTCCACAAGTGTGATCTTAGCAGTATTCATGGGAAGGGTGCGAGTGTGACAACTTGATGAAGGAATATAGATCAAGTTCAGAGTGTTCTTTGCACATATAGATAAAATGACCAGAGAGAAATACTGAGCCTACAAGGTTAAAACACAATTTGCAAACCTGAGGCATTGTGAATTCAGTTTTTCTGTCTTTACTTTTTAATCCTTATTTCTTACATTTGTTTACAAATAGAGAAAATTAAGCATATTAAGGATGATGTAATTTGGGCTAGCACAAGAATCATTACAAATGTGAGATAAGTGGACCACCGGAACCAGGCAGTTGAGGAGGTGAGATACTTTCCTCACTGGCCATTTTAAAGATAATCATGTTGACTGAAAGTGAAGGACCATGAGATTCTTACCTGTTCTGACAATCCTAAAATTTGGCCAAAACCAAAACACAATGTGATTGAGTTGTGCGACTTTCACCATTTGCTCAATCTTTCTTTGCTTATTATAACTTAGTTGGATGGATCCTTTTTTTCTCATCTGTATCTTTGTTTTCCTCTTCAATATGTGCTCTCTGAGGAAATTATGCAAAGGCTGCTTTTCTCTCTACTCCCTGGCTGTGGCCTGTTTGACAAAAACAGAGGGTCCAGTGCTAGAATAACTTAACAGTCCTTCACATACACAGACTTAATCTTCAGTTTTCTTTTCACCTTTGGGAAATAGGAGGGCAAAAAGCCACTGCAAACCCCTTATGCATTTCATTTGTAGCAGTAGGAATGTTGCCTATAAGTTATTTCAAAAAGAAAAAAAGGGCATGTTGTGTGACTCAAATGAAAAGGAACAAAGAAGAAAAAAGTGTTTTGCAACTGATAACTTAAAAATTACAGGTAAAATGAGTGCAATAAAGAAATGGTAAGATGTTAGGAATTATTAAGCTCAGTATCTAAGCTTGAGCTGTGTGCAAAATAAAATTAATCATTCAGTGACATATTTTTCTTCCTGTGTGCTTGGAATTTTCCAATAAGGAATTTTAGTGATACATTGTTGTCTCTGCATTTACAGCAAACTACCAGAGTTTTAAATAATGACTCCCCTTCCCAAATTCTGGAAGTTTCAAAATATTAGAGTATGTATTAAAATGCTAGTGGTTAGAGGTATAAATGCATGTATTAATTCCATTTTAATAAGAGAATAAATGCAGTGAGCTGCAAATAGAAGGGGTGGGAAAGAAGGGTGGGAAATTTAGTCAGGCAAACATTTTCCTTTATTCAAGTGTTGCAATGTAACACTAAAATCTAGGTATAGATTAAATTTTATTTCTGCTAATCAGTTCTTTCTTCTATTTTAGGAAATAATTTCTTGATATCACCTTAAGTGCTATTGTGTGAACTATAGTTTTATCAGTTAGATTTATTCTTAATCTTTCAGCCTTAGGATGTAGGCTATACACTGGCTATATAAAACTTTACAACTAGTAGGAAAATAATTCAGTATAAAATCCATTAAAAAGAAATTACTTTAGTCAGAACATGCAGCTATGCTTCATTCCTGATTTCTGTGAGGCTACTGGGCAGGGTACTTAACTCAGACCTCAGGTCAATTCCTTCCTTTAATACTAACCTGCAGCTATGAACATGTATTATTAGAGAAATGATGTAATGGAAAATCACCCTGATGTGAAAGCATATTAGAAATCACAAGTGAAATGGCTCGCTTGGGGCATTTGAATAACAAAGCAATGGATGACTGAAAGTTGGCAACACTTCAGCTCCTTTAAGGCTCAGAGATTAGGTGGATTTGGTTCAGTTCGTAGTATCTGAGTAGGTTTCATTTTCCATTGCTTCTGAGATTTGTCACCAGATAACAGGTTGCAAACATGTTTGGAACTTTATAGAATGTCTTACCCAGAATAAGATGAACAGTAGAACTAGGAAGATCTTATTAATTTGCTGGTAATTTTAGTTGCTATGCTAAGCTCAGTTTTAAAACTGTATGAACTGATTTGAATAACTAATCAAAGTTAATGCACTATCCTTAAACATTTGAATGATTTTCCTGAGGAAATGTGTTTAAGAAATAAATCTTGATGTATTCTAAGTACTGTTTAATAGCTTAAATAGATTTTGACAAATTCTGTAAAACTTGTTATTTACCAGATTCAAAATAACATGATAACATAAATTTTAAAGCGTAATTGCATAAACTATCCTTATATTCTTCATCATTTGAAACAGATCTGCTCTTTTTGACAGGTGATGGCAAAAAAGAGGAGATCAAAATATTTGCCACAGCAATGTCTGCAAAAAATCAGCTCAATCATAGAAAAGTAAAATTGGTGAGGTAGAGATAAAAAAACCCAAACCAATTTCCAGCCACATAACAATCCAAAATCTTATATTAAAGTGAAAATACATGAAAATTGTAACTAAAGATGTAAATAAATTATATCAACTTTTTTGGCCAGTGCTTTTATGATAGTCAATAAATGAATTGCAGAACATTATGTGGTTTCTTGCACAAAACCTAAATTAAAAAGTCACCTGAAATGACATCTCATCCAGTGGCTTTGACACACTTGAAAAATGCAGTGTAAAGTAAGTTACATGCAGAAAACTTTGTAGTAAAATTGATCTAAGAATCTGAGAAAAGGACATATTTTATTTGCTTGGTAAATGAGTTTTCTGAGACTTATTTAAGAAATTTTGCCAAATAGGGTGAAGGCACTCGTGACAGAATTAATAATTATTTAAAACTGCCGTTTCACAGAATAGCCTTCCAAAGCAAGGCAATGGAAAACTTTTAATGATTTACAGTGATACTATTAAAATTATTAGCTAAAATAAGTCATACTGTCTTCTAACAGACTTTGGCAAGCTGGGACAAATGTGGCTGATTTTCTGCTCCAGCTTCATCTATGCTCAAGATCCAGGAACAAAGGCACAAAACTTTGCAATGATTCACTAATACACCTCAACTCAACCTGGCCATTTTTGAGGAAGGGAAAACTGAAATGTCAGGCTGCACTATCTTACACCAATGGGAAAAAGGAGATGTGAAAAGGGAATATGGGATATTGTTCAAGGTACCACACAAAATCATCCTTCTATTTCATTATTTGGCACTCTCACATATGATACTCCCCATGTTTCACAGTAAGTCTCTTAGAGGTAGAGGATCTGATACTCATCTTTTAAAACCAGTAGGTGTTTTGACTTCTGTGTCAGGGAGAGTTGGGATCAAGTTGAAACCGATTGCAAAAGTCATGCAGTGAGCCTCTAAAAGCAGTCAGTGGCTGCTCTCAAAAACAAATCACTTGCTGGGGAGAAAAGATTAATGTGCACAGCAGAATCCAGCTGAAGACAGACCAGCTGGAAAGCAAAAAAACACCATGGGCAGAAATGCAGTGCATTGGTATTCCTTTAATATTTTAGGGTATGAAATGGTCTTAAGATAATTATGGAAACAATGCCCCTTTATGAGTTCTGGAAAGAGGCTGACAGAAAAGACCACAGATTTTAAAATTCTGCTTGTGAGTGAATCAAAGACTGGCATCTGGGACTATAACTACGTGAATAGTTCAATTTCAGGCAAAGTCTAGGTGATTTCCAGTTTCCTATATCCCACATATCTGACTGAAATAGAAAAAAGAAACCCAAACCCCTCTTCTGCTTCACTTATGAAATGAAATAGCTACTGAAATTGCTGTAGTTTTTGCAAAATAGCTAAAACTACTGTTGCTTTTGAAAAACATAACCTTGGGCACAGAAAAATTAAAGAGGGGCCGACTTAAATCACTTTGCAGTTCTATATGATTGTTGATGGGAGTAAGCCCCTTTCTTACTGAGAAAGAAAAGACAGTAAAAAATGTTATTTTATGCTTAAATTTCATATTCCTGGAACAAGCCTCTAAGCCAAATCATTTTTGAAAGCCAGGGAGGAAACCAAAGACACTTGTTTTAATATTCTTGAAAATATTGTAGGTTACGTAGCAACATAGTTTTGTCTATGTTTTGAGTTGGATTGCATAGACCATTCTTTAAGAGAAATACAGTTAAATTAGTCTGTTCAAGAGTTAATTTATATAATCTTTACAGTTGTGTCTTTATACTATTTGAAAGAATAATTATACACGCTACCTAATGCTACATGTTAGGTAGCTTGCTTTGGAATTTTGAGATGCTGAAAATTTGGAAAGTTTATCTTTATTCTACTGGGGTTTTTATTCCCCCTACTTTTAACAAAATGATTTAATAAGGCCCAGTTAGTATAATACATTTTTCTATTTTCATTGTAATATGGTTATTTTGTTAAAGTGGTATTGAAGGGCTTATAGAGCAGGCATTGCAGTATTTTGCACTGTTCTCTTGATTATCATGTCACTATTACATCAAATTGCATTGTACCAGGTTTATTTTGGAAATGGCTTGTGTGTTCCATAATTATTATTATTGCAAATGTTTCTAGAGCTTTTGTCCAACATGTTAGAACTGAATATATTAATCACTTGACCATTGTGCAGCTAATTTCTGCTCTTGGCTCGGTAATCTAAATCCAGAGTAGCTCCATTTGCTACTTTCTGACCAGAAAATAGCCCGCTAATGGTTTTTCTATAATGTTCAGAGTACTGTAAGATTCGTTTGATCTGCCATAATAGCTCTTTTATATTAATATCTTTGTAAGTGTTTCCAGACAAATGATGTCCTCATTTAAATGCAGGAGATCACAGAAAGGGTCTTAATGGTCCCGTGCAGCTTCTAGAACATTAAAAATGTCCTTGAAATACTGTGGAAGCTCATGCAAATCCTGGCTCTGTGCCTTATTCCAATACATGAGATTTGAGAATGTGGCAATGAAAATGTGTTGGTTGATAAAGTCAGGACTTAGTTCCCCCAGCGTTAAAGAAAGAAACAATTGTGTTTGAATCTCAAATGTATATTTATAGTGGTTAATTTTTTGTTTTATGTTTATGTCCTGATCAGATCAGAAGCATAATATTATTTTTAAAAACTGTAATGTTCAGGTACTAATATTCAATTAGATCTGTAAAACAAACTGCCTCTGCAAGAGCACAAAATCCTTATTACAGAAATAAATATCTCGTTCAGCTTTTCCAGAAAGCTGAGTTTGTAAGGAAAAGTAGAAAGGTGTCTTTTTAATTGTTTTGGTGTTTCATTTTTAATTTCTCCAGTTCTGAAAATTATTGAAGACCATTTCAGCATCTAATCTAATTTAGGCCAGTCTCAAAGAGCAGAAGATGGGGGGGTGTGGCACTGGCCACAATCTTCTTTAAAGATAGTATTCTACTAGTTTGAAATTTGGCAGTTTATGTGTGCTATTGTGTCTGTGGCATCTATTTCCTTATTGCTCTAAGCAGGGAAATTGATGGAAGCTGAAGCTCTGCTGAATGCATTGGGAGACTATGTTGCCTGTTACCTGCCATTCTCTTGGGCTAAGAAAGTGCTGTCTTGTTTCCAGTTTGTGGGAAATGGTAATGGCAGAGTGTGGGAGCATTCTCAACAAGAATCTGAGATGAAGGGAAGGAATAGAAGGAAAAAAACTACCTAAACCATGGCAAACCATCTGTCATGGGGAGCACCATCCCATCACCATGGATAATTTACAGTCTGCTCTGCTGTCATGAACTGCTGGTTTGATATAATATGAGCAAGGTGGCTTCTGGACACCAGGCATATACATTTGGGATGGAAAATGAAATTATTTTATGAACCTTTTTCTATTCTAAACATTTCTTTCAATTCTAGCCCAACAGTTTAACAATCCTTGTTGTTATGTTCTTATGTGCTAAGTTTCCAATCAGTCATCAGTATCAGTCTCTCCTGAAAAATCAGTCTTTTTTCAGTTTTACTGCTCTGCTGTAGCAAATAATTCACGAATGCTTTCTGAAATGTCATTAAAATGTGGAGGAACTGCAAGGTTACTTTGCACCTTGAGAAAGACAAAGCCAGTTATAATGCATTAAAGAATACCTCTTTTGCCATGAGCACACCCTGACACTTCTGTACAGTCTGAAGCTGTTTTTTTCTGCAGTGAAATATGTAAACAGTTGTCTTTAATTCTGCTCAATACCTGGGCTTCTATTCCATGTGGTGTTATTTCTCCATCAGATTAACTATGTCCTTTTGAGATTGTATAAATCACAGTTTATCAGAAAGGACGATGGAAAGACATTTTGTACAGAGGGAATTTGGTATGCAGAAATAATCTTTTACAGAATAAAAGCTGCATAATTCAAATTATATGTTTAGTCACAGGGTATTCTTGATTCAGATGAACAGAAAGTAACATAGTTGTAATGCCAAACAAGTGACAGGCATTATAGACTTTCTTTGAGCTACAGAGGGAAATGGAAAGCATGTGAAAAGGGGAGGTGGAAAAAGTTGATATACCCTTAGCAGAGGGTCTATCACAAGGAATAACTCCCCAAAAGGCTAGCTAAAAAGAAAGTACTGCAAGGCAAGAATAATGGTTTAAAAAGCTATAAAGTGGCTTGTCCTATTTCAGTGAGGACAAGACAGCTTTGTAACATGTAAGGCTGAACTGTAATGTGGTACTGGAAGAACTCACACACTCACCTCTGAGCAAAAAATGGTCTTCTGTGGCAAAGAATTTCTGGGCTTTAAAAAAAATCCCTATGCAGCTTGTCATAACTCCATGTTTTAAATGTAAATTTTATTCTGCTCTTAACAATATTTTCAAATAAACCAGGGGATGTGTACTGACTTCCTTAAGGGAGTGATAGTTACAATCCAAAGAAACCAATAAAAAAACAAAAAGAAAAGTGAAAAGGTAGAAGGCAACATATTCAGTGAATAGTTATTTCAACTAACACCAGGAAGTTTTAGAAAAAGTGTAAACAAACAGCTGGAATGTGAAAAAGGGGCAGTATAAAATGTTCACAGGCTTGTGATGATTTCCTGGACTTCATTTAAATTTTTTTTTTTTAATTCCTTCAGACAAAGAGATTCTGGAAGAATAAAACTATTGCTAATGTTTTGTTCAGGAATTTAGAATTTAGTCCTGGATTGCTGACTAATATTTGGGCTGCTGGGTTCCTTGGGGCTGGGAACAGAAATTTCTATTTATCTCCGAAAATTTTCTGACCTTTTTTAAAAAATGAAGTGGTTTCCCTGAAAAAATTGACAAAAGAAGCCCTTTCCACTGATTAAATTTCCAAACATTCTCTAAACAGTAAATATTTATAGGTACTTGGATAATACCTTTTTTTCCTCTTTTTTGACTTCCATATTCTTCTAGAACACATTTGTTACTCTGCAGGGTTTTTTGGCCTTCTCTCATCTCCATCCAGCAGCACCAAGGAATATTTCTCTGTCTACCCTAATCCCAGTTCAAGTGAATAATGCTACAGTTTGCAATGCCTGCTTCTATGAAGAGTTGAACTATTATAACCATGCTGAAAATAGAGTTGCTTTACACTGGATTGCAGTATCAATGTTAATGTATATGAGGCCTGGGTATATTACTGAAATAAACATTAGCTTTGGAGGCTCAATGTTTGCCACCTTTTTAAAATCCACTGAGCATGAGGCACAGCCAATGATTTGCTTGTTATTTTTGTTAGAAAATGAGAGGGTTTTTTTCCCAAGTGTCCTTCAATTTATTTGTAAGTTTTCTGCAGGAAGTTTCTGATCTGTAAGTCCAATTGCTTCTCCTCCAAGGCCATTTATAATGGTTTAAGGGGCCTCCAGGGCATCATGCACAGAGTACTGTGAATCCTCACTTTTGCTGGAATCAGAAATTTTTTAATACTTGCCATAAGAGATCTCAAAATTTTGTTGAACATTTGAGCGTAGATATCTCATTTTCATCATATCAAGACAGAAGTTATGAATGGAAAAAGAAGTTGGAAGGAATAATTTTGTTGCCTCTGTTAACAGGAAGCATAGGTTTTTTGCTTATGATGTTGATTTCAGTCTTGGCTGACTATTGGGTTCTTCCTTATTTCTCATTCCAGGTTATTGGCAAATGTGCCTCTGCATGTCTAAAACTGGTATCATATGTTGTTCCTTATTTAAATTTTACATTTGAGAGTGCTAGGGGGAACCAAATGTCTGAAATAGAGACAAGGCAGTTTGGAGTGTTGGCAGTATCTGCTCTGCTCTAAATAGCCCCATGGTGCAGCAGGCAGAGTGCAGCTCTTTCTAACTGGAATAGCAAGGAAAGAGAATATTTTGCCAAGGTAGGACTTGCATGGGTGTCTGATGGACCAGGAGTTTGTGATCACCTTACCATGGCGATTGAGTGAAAGCCAGAATAAAGTAGTTTAAGCAAATTTCATCAATCTCTTTTATCTAAGAGCACATGAAGTATTTTTCATAAGTTGTCTACTGATTTTTCACTGTAATATTTCAAGTTAATCAGAAGCTAATGGAACAGAATGTCAGCTCCTGCATTTGACTGATAAATAGCATACTCCTTCATTCCTGGAAGTTTGTAAAAGTTACTTTCATGATGAAAATAAATTCTCCCTGTTTATTTTAATCAGGATTTTAGAAACAGTTAGTAGAGACTATCAAAGTAACATCTTCAGTTGCAACTTAGAAGTTTAGTTCTTCTAAATGATGAGCTTTCTTGAGGTCACCTTGTTTAACCTAAGGTTTTATAAATTATTTTTGACTAAATAAGAAAAGCTATTTCTTTGAGACTGAATCCAAAACCTACTGGGGGAAAACAATTGGGTTTTGATGAATTTTCATTTCTTGATTCAGTGTTTTACAGGAATTATACATGGAAAAGAATGGTAGGGAACTCCATGAAATTATTGTGACAGCTGAAATCAAAGTCTCAATAGCTTCAAAAAGCATATTTTTGAAAAATATATTTTCTTTTCAGAGCTGAGTGAACATATGGAATGAGGCATGAAGTTTCATAATTTTCAGTGTGTAATCAGTGAACTATTTTAATTTGGCATATTTGACACTACCATTCTTGTTTGCAAAGAGAATACCACTAATTAGAGACAGTCTAACTAAACTGCCTAATTACCATTAAGGTTTCAGCAGAGATTGAACAGTTTTTATTGTGTCATTATTTTTGCCAAGCCACAGACATCTTTTTATTTTTCCTTTATGATCCTAAGTTTATAAGCAAAAATATAGAAAGCTATAAGAAAAAGAAAGCGGGACAATACACCATTTCCAGCCCTTCTGGAAATCACAGGTTTGCATTATAGTGCAGCCTGAGACAAGACCTGCAGATTTATGAAGATCAGGTTTTTCCTCTGAACTCAAAGGTGTTTTCCCTCAAGATGGGCTCTGCTTCAGACTCCTAAGAGGCAGTGTCTTACCCACGGGATAACAGATTTCCTTCTGAACTTCCATGAACCTTGGACCAGTCATACACCTCTGTGTGCCCCGAGAGCCTTGCAAGGCAGAAGAAAGACTGATAAGGAGCTCAGATCCTCTTTCTCCTTGCCTGTGGGAGATGTTGAAATTGCTTCCAGGGAGAGCAGGAGCCACTGCCTGGAGGTGCTCAGGGAGCAGCAGGGATTTTCTGGACTCCTTGCTGCCTGGCCAAAGTCCCAGGGGCTGGGCTGGCTACTCTGCCCCTGGTCTGGTAAGTCAGTCATGGGTACTTGGGCTGCACTAACCCCAGTGTTCCACTGTGCTGGGGCAGGTAGCAGGCACTCTCACGTGACAAGGAACCTTGTTTCATTCTGCTTGGCTGTTTTTAAAGTACCCCATAGGAAGCCTGAAGCTTTGAATGCTAAGATGGAGGGTTTTTCTAAATCTTTGCAACTGTCCCTATCATCAGTATTGAGAAAAAAAAAGAATAAGGCAATGATTTGCATAAAAAGAGCTCTTCCTGACTGTAGGAAGTTGTTTTATATCCTTATTTGCAAAATGACTAAGAGCATTGTTAATTTTTGCCTTGCAAAAAGTGGCCTGAAGCACGTTCATCTGGTTTGCTTTGCATTATCTGCTACTCACAGTGTGAGCTGAATGGTGAGTTTGTGAATGTTCAAACCTTCTTATGCAGTTACTTTGGTATGGGAGAAAAGGAAAATATTATGCAGGATACTGATCCTGCTTTATATTTGAACACAAAGTCCTTTTCTTTAAGCATAAAGTACAAATGTTTACCTTGGAGCCTTGTATAATTTTAATTAAAACACCAAGTCATGCCTCTGAACCTCTACCTCTGAGTCATATGAAATGAAATCTCAAAATTAAAATTTCTGTGAACGGTAGTTTGTTTTGCTCTATTGCTAATCTTAATAAACACACTGCAGGTTAGTCCCATTTCTAGTTTTCTGTCTGATCTTCTTAAAACTTATTCTGTGATCAATTGTGGTCATGTTTCAGCACCTAGCTAATTCTGATTAGCATTATAATCTAGTACAATAAATGCAGTTTAATCAGAAATTGCAAATGAGCCTCAACCACATCTAATATAATCAGCTATTTTGCTGACATTGCTTCAGCGTCAGGATTGTCAAGCACAGAATGAATTAGCTATATGTATGAATAACTTTAGGATATGTTTGATACTGATTTAGAGAAGAATTTGCATAAACAGTAGTTAAAACTTAATTAAAAGTAAAAACTCTGTTGTATGCTTCTAAGGTTGAACAATTTCTGCTAAATTTAATGATGAGGTAGCATGTCCTCAACTAATCCTTTCCACTCTCGCAATCTGTCATAAGCACAACCTCCTGCATTGATTATGTAGACAGTTCCTATAGGTTCTAAGCATCACAATAATTTACAGCAAGTCTAGCCATTAAATGTTCATGGTTCAGCACTTCATGAATTTTTATAATTTGTAAAAAAAATTTTATGACTGGAAAATTTACTTTGGCATGGAGCATCTTGTCCTATTGAAAAACTACTTTACACTGATGACATATTAAAAGACTCATAGGTTTTATTAGACTCAGGAGTCTGGATGAGGAACAGTAGGCAGAAATTTTACATTTTTTGCCTTAGCAGACTTGAAAACAAAGAATGCTAAGCATTAAAGGAACCTAAGAAACTGGAATGATATATTAGTTTCAAAAACATTCAATAATGAGTCTGGGTTACAAATAGTTTTCGAATAAGATGAACAATAATTTGGCTTAGAGGCTAGTTTGTTATAATAATTTTTCTTCCCTTTCCCCTTGTTGAACTAAAGAAAATATATTAATTCCTTTGCATTTATTGTTTTCATATATTTATTGGTGCTGAGATTAGCTCAGTTGGTTAGAGCTGGGTGCTAATAATGGCCAAGTTGTGGGTTTGATCCCTGTATGGGCTATTCACATAGGAGTTGAATGATTCTTGTGGGTTACTTTTAACTCAGAAGATTCTGTGATTAATGCATCCATCTGGAGTCTTGAATTTGTGTTATCAGAGCAAAATATATGAATGGAAAATGCTGTCTACAGCTAAAATCTTGTGATATATATAGCCAAGTTCTTGAAATCTTTAGTAAATCTAAGTTCAATTTAATATCTAGCTAAACATACAAGCAAGGATCCTTTTCAGAGAAGTAAACAGACTATTGAGCATTAGGCCACATATGTTTATATAAAAAAACTAATGGAAGTCCAGATAAGCTGGACCAAACTTTCCCATTAAAATTCCCATCACCTTTCAAATCCCACTGCACAATCATTGTCATTCAAAAAAATCTCACAAGAAAAAACTTTAAAGTAGTTGTAATATTGACATTTTATTTATATGAGGTGAAAATATTTGAAATTGAAAAGGATATCTTCTTTACAGATAAGAGAGTTAATAAATGGATATTTTAATAGATATTCTAAATTACAATAATATTTAGTAAAAAGGAGACTTTTCCCAAAGAGATCATGGTTTAATTATTTTTATGACACAACGTATCCTGAATGCATTCTACACACATTTAAGCCAGAAATGTTCCAACTGTGCAGGAGGATTTCAAAATTTACCAAAAAATGTAATACAGAATTGCACTGGAGAGCCACATTTGGATGACATAACCAAATTATTAAGACACTGGATGATTAAATAGGGCTGAGAAAAAAAAAAAAACAACTTCTCCAGAGCTACAAACTTAAAATATCAAGTATTGTCCTCCCTAATCGATAAAACAATAAAAGAAATGGGAATAAGGCAGTGGCTATTGGAATGGTAGTAAGAGCTTAGTTTTTTTTTTGTTCTTGATGAAGAAACAGGTCAGAGGGTTGGAATTCCTCCTGTCAGTTCTTACTGCCTTTTCTTTTAGTTTTGGGAGATAGAAACACCGTGTAATTTGGCGCTGAGAAAATTGTCTGTGGAGAAATGGGATAGCTCCATTTTATTCCTGCGTTATTTTAAAAGTAACCTGCATTCCTGGTTCACAAGCTACAATATCTATGCAATATAAATTGCAGCCCAGTTGGTTCTGTAGGCAGGGAGATTAATATGATTGTGCTTTATTATTCCTCAGTGTTTACCATTACATTTGATCTCTTAGGCGAAGAATACTTTAAAAACGCCGTTAGGAAATTGTTTTTCCTCTAGTGTAACACAAATTTAAAAATACCCATTAAAAATATTCCTCTGCTCCAAACACATGAAAAATGAAGGCTCCGTAGAAGTAGAATAGAGGCTCTTTTAACCAGTCTATATATGAACAATTTGAAAACTGCACTTACTTGCACTGGGAGTTTTGTTTGATTTGCAAGACTTACTGTATGATTTTTTTAGCAGATCTTGCCTTTCATCCTACTCTTGGCAAGTTTGATCATTTATGTATGTTGTGTCCTTCTGCTTCAACACAAAATCTTTTGACTCAAATAAATTCAGTACTCTATAGGTCTTGAAAATACACCGAACATAGCAGCATAGTATTCATTATACTTTTCACTTTAAAGCAGGAAAATACCCTGAATTGCACATGCAGTCTTTTTTGGATGTTGAAGCCTTTTTTGTTTTATTTGTTTTATTTTATGGTAAGATATATTTTCCTGGAGTCTAATCCTTCAATTCTTATCCCTCAATTTCTCTAAGATTTTTCGTATTTTCTGTACCACCAGAGTTCTAGAATTTCTAGCTAGAATTTTCTTCTTGTTTACTCTCAGCTTTTTTCATTGTCTTTTTTCTTCCAAATCTTTTAGTGAAATACCTACATAGATGTGCACTCTATAAATACCTCTTTATTGCTAAATCAGGCTGTGGACTTTAATGATGGGAGTGGAGTGGGAAGAGGCAATGGAAAGATAGGGAATAAGTTTGCCCCACATGCCAGTTATACCAAGAAGAGGATAATTCCTTCTTTTTTATACTGAGTGAACAATAGCTGGTTAGTCTCCTGCTTTCCTTGTGCACATTTTCAATGAAGTTTGACACAACCAAAAGCAATATCAGCTGGTATGCCATTAACATAAAATAGTACAAATTGTTATGTTGAAATGTAATGCAGTCAAGAAAGAAAGAAAGTAATTGGGTACTGATTGACTCAAAAATTTAAGCTATTAAATTTGACTTTTTTCCCCTCCCATCTTTTAATTTTCTTCTGCTTGATAATGAAACTTCTGACTTAGTTCCTTCTTTTTTATATAAAGTAGTCCAATCTCTTTGAAGTTTAAAACATTTCCTGCTAATAACAGTGAATGGATGTTTTCTTTTTTGTTCCTGTAGTATTCATAACTGAATGTTTTTATCTCAGTCTGAATGTTCCTGTCAGATCTATTCTAAAACAGAATGCAGATGGAATTAGAAAAATGTAGCTTTTAAATGTAAACAAATGCTTTACCTTCAAAGAAACCAAAAAAAGTGACTCAAAGTCTTACAGTAAAGAAAAAATGGTGATAGCTGAACAGTCAGTCCATGTTTGTAAAGAATTTTTGCCTTTAGTCTTGAAATTTCATTACTGAATTTATCTTTCTGAATTATTGGAAATTATTTACTGAATTTCAGTTGAACTTAGTCTTTGACTAAAATTATTTAATATCTTTATTAATTCCATACCTAAAGTACTGTTTTGATGATTCTACTGATTTAGCTTAAATATGTCTTCAATATGACAGTTATTTTAATACAAGATTAGAATATTTAGAGTTTTGCATTTTTTAAAACTCCATTTAATTTGGATTATTGCCATTAATTGTGGATAAAATGACCATAACAATTTTGTACATCTATATCTAGCTTGTTATTATTGTTTCAGTGTTTGTGATAGGATGAGAAAATTTAACTTCAATTTTAGGAAACTACACTGGAATACATTATCCTTTCAGAGTAATTATCCATCTGTTATATACATTATCCTTTGAGTAAATGCAACACTAAGTGATGTTATTCCTTAACTAGTACCATGGTGTCAAAAAATGACTTGTATGCAGAAAAGGACCTGTCCTCAGAGATTCTGGACGTGAATTCTGGAATTTAAGATTAGTAGAGAAAAGTATTGCTGTGTCTAATTCTGTCACATAAATTTCTTTATAAACTTAGTGCTCAAGCCATGTGTATTTTTCAAGAGATATTATAATTTTGCTGACTTTTCCTTTTTTCACTTCAAAACATTTTCTTCCAGTGATGGCTAGCCAGCGAAGCATATGTAGTTCCTATATAGTCTAATGGAAAGTGCACAATAATAGTGTTTTATTTCTTTTTATTGTAGTTTATTCATCTACACATTCACAGTAATGTTTTGTTTGCCTTTTTTCCTGCAACTGTGTTTTGTGTTTCTGCTTAAAATGATTTTCCATAATAACCTTCAAATAGTTTTCCTGATCAGTGTGCTAAATTATTGGGCCGTTTGCCACATATTGTATAGCTTGTTTACTTGCTCTAAGCCTCATTATTTTACATCTTTCTGTACAACAAAACACCTTTACCATCTGCTCTGTTGTTCGTGTAAACAATCAAAATCAAACTTCGTTTGTACCACTCAACCTTACTAGTTCCATCTTCTAATCCTTTTATCATCTGCAATCTTGAACATAGTGACCTTATTTCCATGTTTCTCTTGAGCTGATTCAGGCACCAGAGAGCAACACAGTCCTACAGTCAGATTGCCATTTTTATGCTTCATTTCTACAATTAGGATGTGTCCTTGTTGATTACTTTTTACTTCTATTTTTCTTTTTACTTTTTCCTTATCTTTTCAGAAGTAGCTTACCATAATTATTTATACCATAAACCTTAATGTGTGTTATTTCTCGCTGGATTCAAATTCTAGCAAATAACCTTTGTATATCTGAATGTATATTTTACTTTATTTGTTGGGATAATATCCTAATAGCTGGGCTTATTAGGGGAGCTTTAAACTAAATTTGGTGGGCAGAAAGGGATTTTCTCCTGACTGTCAGAGAGGACCAAGGAAGCAACAACCTTCCAGGAAACAAGGACTAGCTATGATGTCAAGCACAATATCTGAGACCCTGGCATGCAGCCAGAAACCCCTGTGGCTTTGAATCTGACCCATGGAACAGTTTACCAACTTTGCAGGAAGAACAAGAAGTCACAAAAGTTTAGATATTGTAGTAGAAGTAGTTACGAAGTAAAGGGTAGGATTTCTGAGTGCTGTAGAGGGGGGTTTTAAGCCTTGTACGCAGGGGTCCAAGTTTTGTACATGGGGGTCAGGAGTTCTAAGATGGAGGGACTTGGGTGTGCCCTGTCCTCTTTCTTTCTCCTTCCTAACCTCCATGTCTTTGGTGGTGTTGGCACTCACAGATTGGTTTAGAGTAGAAAGTCACCATTCAATATAGATAGTAGGCATTGGAGAAAAAGCATAAACATGTAGTACGTAATATATGATATAAAAGATAGCACCAGCCCCCTGGGAGGGCAGAGTGCCTTTGTCTGAGCTGCTGAACGGGCCACAGCAGTTCAGGGAGAAGAATCTTGTAGATAACCAACAATAAACAACCTGAATCTAGTACAAAAAAGAAGTTCCTGCCTACTTGTGCAGTGCCACTGAGAAAAGCTAATTACTCTTAAGTAATATAATGAAGAACTCAGTATGCTCACACAGAAATTAGACAACAGAGATGCAAATTCATGAGAGGGATAAGAGGGATTATGCTTTACTGGATGACAAACCATCTACTCAAAGTTACAGATGTGTGACAAGAAAAAAAATGAGATGTGCACAAAATACAAGAGAATTACCAGTTATAGAAGGAAGATTTGATCTTGATAACAATCATGACGTCTTCTTCCACTGGCAAATGACAATGAAATATTGTTTTATTTTCACTTCATATGAGGCATATGGAGAATGAGTCTCTTAAGGCAGTGATCATGGGTCCCAAAAGGAGAGCTGCAGAATACTTCTGAAACTAGCTGAGCACATCCTTATTTTAAGCATGGAGAAGTCTAATTAAGGGAGAGTACATTTTTGCCAAACAGTAAGAATATGCCTGGGAACTTTACAGGTTTCTGGAGTAAGTCAGTAAGTCAACCTCTTACTAGGGAAAAGCCTAGGTATTTAAAAGAAGACTCACCCTTCTTTTTTTTAATTTTTTTTTTATTTTTAATGTATTTAGTGCTCCACAGAATGAAATGCAAGAAATAAGTACCTAAAAGAAAGTTGCACTCATTTTTAAGAATAAAGACTTAGTTTCCTGGGGCTGGAGAGAACACTTTTTCCACACATTGCCTCTGATTCTGTAGATTACAGAGTATTTTGATCTGGGTGCTCTTTTATGTATATGAATCCCTAAAGCTGAATCCTCTTCATTGCTGTTGTGTGCATCCTGAACATTTACTCATAATGATAATGACATAAAATAGAATCTTATTTGTTTCAGTTTTAACAAAATATTATTCAAACTCAATGGAAATGGTCAAATTATTATTTGTAGTATTAGTATACTCTCCTGATAACATTATTAATTAATTGCAAGGGTAATTTGCTGGTAGACATATTTCAATGACATTTTCTAGTGATTCTTTGGCAAAGTTTTTGACTTATGTGAAGCCGTGGTTTTGCTCACATTTGTCTGTGGGTCAAATATCACCGAAGGATCTATTTGTGATCATTGACAGCTCTATATGAGCTACCAGCAACTTCTTCAAATTCTCAACAGGACATTTAAAGCCATTTTAAAAGTAGCATAACTCTTTTAGAGGAGATTCCTGGGGGTTTCTTTCCATAGCACAGTATTTTGAAAAGCCTGCTTTTTAATAAGTACCTGAGGCAGAAACATATTCTTTAGAAAATCATGAAGATTTATTATTCTACTCCTCCTAACATCCTCTGCTTTTCTCTTGATATTTGTGATGATTAACCCTTTTTCATTGCAGGAAATCTTATTTAAATCTTTCTCTTTTTTTTTTCACCATAGGAATAGAATTTAATACAAGGCTAAGTTATATGTGTTAAGAAATGTTCCTTCTTTTATCTTTTGGTACCTAGCCAGAATAATAAAAGGTGGTTTCTGAATATATATATATGAAGTGGTTGGGATTTTATCAGCTTGCTTCTCATCTGCCTTAGAGGACAAACTCCCTCAGACTGCAGAAGTAGTGAAAAATCCCAAAACAATCCTCCAAAAGCCTCAACATTTCTCAAAACCCCATTCAAGGGCTTTTAACATACCTCTGCCATCAGGAATTTACAGAGTCAATGTTCAAGGAACTAATAACAATTAAATATTTACTGTAAGCTAATGGAATCAGTTTTCTGTCTGCATTCTGCACTTGAACATTTAACTCTCAAGTAGGAGTTCTCTGGATGTGATCTCTCCTGCTTTGCATTTATGTCCCTTCACTTATGCCTCAGTTTTTCGGCTCCTAATGGGAACTGCTCATTAAATATATTTCAGTATTCTCCAGGAATACCTCTGCTAGAACAAAATGTTGCTTGAAAATTGATGTAGTGAGAACGAGATCTTTTTCAGATTGCACCCCTGCTTTTTAAGATACCTTGGTATGGGATGTGCTTTCGATTCAGGCAATTCAGAAATACATATGGAAGCAAATAGCTGCAATGAGAGGGCCTATGTCTTAGCTGGAAAGGGCTAAATTTGTGCTCTTAAAATTAAGAATGAAGACCAAAAATAAATGTAAGTTTTTGGTCACATTTTGGGGCTCAAATGCAGTAATGTGACTCACCAAAGACAATGTTACTGGAGTTATGTTGAAGGCTTCCTGTCAGCATTGAGAGAAAAATAAAAATAATGGTGCTTCTAAAATTATAATTCTCTTTAGTATAAAGAAATATAGTTAAATATTAGCTAGTGTTTTGAGTTTGGTTTTTTATTGGGATTATTTTTTTGTGTTGGAAATACCAAAATCCATCTAAATCATATATAGTAACTAAAAATATGGGAATTGCTACATACAAAAAGCAAAATGTCAAGTAATGTATAACACTGTTCAACAAATGAGGTGACAACATTCTGAGAAAATGGAAAAAAATTCATGCACACAGGTATCTCAGAAAAAGATAGTGAAAGATTTGTCTTTTTAAACCAGTCAAAGACAGTAAGAGAGATAGTTTCATATTAGTTCAAAGCATTTCCCATAACTATGAAGAAGGAAATGGAAAAGCCATTTAATGAAAATTGAAATCCTGTGTAATCTAGTTAGGTTCAGGGCCACTTCTGATTTCCTGGACATGAACACTTTTATGAATAGTGACCTTTCTAGAAATTTCAAGAAAATTTCTAAGGGATTAAAAGGATGAAATGGCAACCTTTGGTGTCTACTGGTCCAGAAGAGTGTCTTCAAAAATTAGTGTGCAAGTGATATGTACTGGAACTGCATTTTGATTCCACAGTAGTTCAAGATGAAATACAACACTAGAGATGAGGAAAAGTATAAGTGCCACATACCTAAAGCAGAAAAAAATCTGGAGCTTCTGGACTATATGACCTGTCAGTTTCACACAACTTTACTCTGAAGGTTCGGCTTCAAAAATGACTTGAGGAAATATACATTTTTTTTTTCCTTTCTCTTTTTTTTTTTTTTACTGGGTTTGAGTAGGTAAGTCCCTATCGTCTTCGATGTTCTTCGCTTCACTTGCAGCTGCTCCTAAAGAAGAAGCATTTGTAAACAAATGGCTCAGGACTCTCCAATTTTCAGGTCACTTTGCTTACTCCGCAGTGCTTATATGTTCCCTGCTTACTGTGAATCTCTTTGCTAAATCTGTCAAGAAATGCAGGTCTCTGGACCAGGCCAAAAAATATCAGTATTTTTTTTTCTTTGTAGAGATTTCTCCAAAATTCTTCATCTTTCTTACTACTTTGGGAACTGTTTCTGGAAGATCATTGGCTTCAGTTTCTGAGCCCCTTTTTTTGGAGCCGTTTTGATCCTAAACCTATGCTCAGGGGAGTGACATTTGCTTGGGTTTTCTTCCAGATTTGTGAGAGGGGTCACCAGGGTCTTGTGCTTACTGTAGTGCTTAAGACCATTTGAGATAATGCAACATCAGAAACTGATAAAGTCTTGAGCAAATTGGCCAAAATAGCCAATCTGTGGATTGTTCTTCATATGTGGCTCAAAAAAGACCAAATAAACTCATTTTGATTCAAAGATAACCTCCCATCTCTGACCAAAAAAATCTTGTACAGCAGTTGTTTTAAAGCACTATACCTTATATTACAGGTCATGGTAAGGAAGAAATACACATATACTACTTTCAAATGTGATGCAAGGACTGAGAAATAGAAATTATCTCTTTACAGATTTTTAAAAGAATTTTTACAGTTACACTGAAATTTACAAAGAGATATATTCATGGTGATTCTTCTTGGAAAATTTTACTCATTTTTACTTTTCAATTAATTCTAGTCATACTTTGCATTAATAAGCTTTCTTTTTAGTACAGAGAAGAAAATAAACGGCTTTGCAATATTTTTGCAAAAGGCAACTTTAACCTATGACTGAATAGAATTCAGATTGGTATGAACACTTCTGTGGTATCAAATATTCCCTTGCGACATTGTAAAAGCTTACCAATTTCTATACTCTGGGCCAAGAAACAAAATGGCAATTTTGCATCTGAAGATAAAAATTGAATTATGTCATACATGCTTAATAATTAATGTGTTCTGTATACTAACTGCTTAGAATTATTCAAATGCTATATGAGATCCAAAAAGTGACTTTTGTTACAACTGAATGAATCACTAATATGTACCTTGTCAGTAATATGCAGAAACTACTGATATTCAGAATTACTTTTTGCTCAAACATAGTTTAGGTTTACATAACCCCAGTGGTAAAATAAACATGAAAAAAAACATCTGTTCAACTAAATTCAGAATTACTAAATGACTTACTCTCGAATGACACTAGAAGGAAGGCTCATGGGAAAATGTTAGCAAACAGTAATGTCGCATCACAGCTTCTATAACTTTGTCTCAGCATGGCACACCACAAAGCAAGCTGTCTGCTAGTTTCATTAAATTATTTGGAAATTGCTTTTTGTTATGCAGTAGGGTATATTTTTCAGAGAACATTATTTTGTTTTTAAAGTTGAAAACAATTTTCATTGTTTCAGTCAGTTTGTCATGTATTGCTTTTAGGGAATGGTGAGTCATGAGAAACACTGGAGTTCCTGCATGTTGTTAACCTGACTCCATCAGTGCTTCCACACAAATTATAACCACTGATGAACACAAATGAAGAGCAGCTGTCACTTCAAAAGCTTTCTTTGCAATAAAAAAGGAAATTGTGAGAGGAGGAATAGAACATTGTAATTTAAGGCAAAAATACAGGCTGTTAATTGTACTGTTGAAAATTCTAAAACCAGGCTTCGAGCTTTTTTGATGACTTTGCATTACTACAAGTCCTTTCCACAATGTCTTATGCTCTTATGGTCTTTCTGGTCCTGTTCTCTACTGCAAGGACATCTAACACTGTTAACATCTAACACTGTTACCTGTCTGATTTGCATGGATTCCTACTCAGAGGTAAGGATCCCCATATTGTCATCCTTTCTTGTTTTGTTGGAGGCAGAACAGGGCAGAGGGAGAGCTGGGCAACTCAGTTGGCTTTATGTGGGATGCTGATAGCTAACTTGAAACATAAACCTTGCTTTAAAGCTCAAACCAGCTAGTCACACAAAATGTGGTGGTGCATGCAGAAGGAGAAACACTTGCTGAGATGGTACTGAAAGATCTTTGTGTTTCTTATTATTATGGACTCATTTCTGATACTGCCTGGTGCCAATAGACCAGAAAACTTACTCCAAATCACCATTGTGGTCTCCTTTCTTCCAGATTGTGTAAAGTGGATAACTAATTGTTTCAATCATGTGTGGCCAAGTCTTCTACAGTTAGTGCCTCTGTAATACCCTTGAGAATGCCAACTCTTGCCCAGTCTGCAGGAAGAATTTAACTCACAGACAACCATCCCATTTATATATAAGGACTTATATTTTTCAGGATAGAGTCAGCTGGATTTCAGAGCAAAATGAACCTTTAAAGATATATATTTGAATCCAGTGATGCTTCACATTGGCAAAAAACTGACAGGTGATAAAAAGATATTTTTATTTGTGTAAATATATGTCTTGTTGTTTATAGTTATTTTTCCAAGTTTTAATAGTATTCAAGTCTCACTGTCCCATCTTTTTTGGACTCTGCTGCTAGACAAACTGTTCTATCAGGTGGAAATAAAACTATTGGTTTATATCAACCAGAAGAATTTATTCTTCTTCTTTTTATCACAATGTAATCATTGTTTTTGGGGGAAAAAAAACCAACAAAACCCCAAGGCCCAAACATTTTAATTCTTGTGGGCTGTGTGTGCTGCTGTAGTCTGTTTCTTGCATTAAGGGTATAGAAATTTAGCATAAATTGAGGTTCTTCTGTGCCTCACTGAAACAAAGAGGGGCTGTGAGTCCTCCCCTTCGTTGCAGACACCCTTCAGCTGTTGGGCCTTCCTTGAGCGCAGTGCAAAGTGAGGGGCCCAGCCCGTGTTCACGTCAGCCAGCCTCATCAGCCCTGTCCCAAACAGCAGGAGCACAGAGCACAGCTCTGACCATTGATCACAGGCAGCCACCGAGGGCTGTGAGGAAGGTGTCCTTCTCTTCAGCCCGTCGAGGCCCTTCTGAAGGGTGCACAGCGTGCTGGGGCACCGCTCCTCCCAGCCTTGCTGTGTCAGCAAACTCAGTCAGGAGGCCTCTGCCCCTTCACCCGAGTCATTGATGGGTAAGCCAAATGTACAGGATCCAGTTTAAACCCTTGGGGCACTGGGCCTCCAACCAGAGTCTGTGCTGCTGGTCACAAACCTCTGAGACTGGCCATTCAACCCTTTATTTATCAGCAACTCATTGAGCACATCCACCAGGATTTCTTGTATCTGCAAATGCGCTACATCAGAGATCTACTTGAAATCTTATTGATTCTTCAAGTAGGTTCCAAATGCAGATCTGCTGTGAACTTAGAATTGGTCATAATTTTGAATTAACACTTGAATATCAGATTTTAACCAAAAGAAAGAACTAAAGAAAGCGATTAGTGGTCATAGTATTTAGCTCCGTTATCTAGTCTAACACAACTCAAATTGCATAAAGAGAATTATTAACAGGTACAGGTTTTATTCTACTTCAGTTGATACAAAAGTTTCAGATGTAAAGAAATTAATCCTTTACACCTTTCAGACCTTGTTTTCATTCTATTATCTGATATGTTGATATATTAAACTATATTGATATTTATGTTGTCAGCTGCTTACTCAGAACACAATCTATTCTGTCCCAAATAAAGCAAGAGCAAGTGAAAAATGCCTGTAATAAAGGTCATAGATGAATACCCATTGCCGGAACAAACTTTTATTTTTGGACTCAATATGTAACTTCTATTGATTAGTGCTTATTTATTATTGTATGGACACAGGAGTTGCTGAGATAATTATTGCATGCAGTTTCTGAGAGTTTAAAAACAAATTAGCTCCTTGCCCTTTGCATGTTTTAGACCAGGCAAAAAGTATATCTCCTTTTATCTTGGGCAATATACCTCCATTTTAAATTTATCTTAATTAAGGAGGAAGATGCTCAAAATTTCCATGGCATTACTTACAGTATTTTTATAATTTCAAAGTACTGTTCTTAAAAAGTACTGTTCTAGAAACTGCTTTTAAATGAGGAGGTTGTTTGTTTTTAAACAGACAAAAGGAGTGGAACAGTTTAGGATCAAACCTGGATGAAAAAAAAATGGAGCTCCTCCCCCCATCCCAATAGTCCAAGATCTGTAGAAAATTTTGCTTGGCAAATGTGAGCTTTTGATATTTGACATAACAAAGACTTATTAAAGATACAATAAATATTTACTTTTGTATCTATTTATATTCACCTATTTTTTTTTCCTTGTTTCCATTATGGAGATCCTCTTGCCAATTTTTTGTGGAGCAAAGTCAATAGTAAATAAAAGACATTTTATGCAAATGTGAAACATTATTGGAAATGCATTAAAGTGTTTGATTTTATTTTGAATTATAAGACATAAAGACATTTAGAATGACACAGTTTTTTTATTACAGACTTTCTTAAGCAGTTCACAGAAGACTTCTTGGTATCTGTAACATATGAATAATACAACAGTTTTAATAAGTTATGAAGAAGGAGGTTAGGTCACACATTATAATATTAAGTTGGAAGAAGCCAATTTGAAGCTGGGCTCACTTTCATATATTAACAAAACTTTTTTTTTTTCAAGGGTAGATGTCAGTTTTTAGCAGATTATTATTATTTTTGGTCATTACTGGATAGCTTCATTATTTATTTTCCACTGCTTACATTAATATTGTGAAAATGGATATATTCGTACATAATGTGGAATGAGATAACTTTGGATACTACAGGGTATGAAGCCAGGTTTTTGTTTTTAAATAGATGACTAGGTGTGGAATAGCATACATAGAAAAAAAAATTGTTACATGAAAACTCTCATTTTATTGAGAGCTACAAATAAGACTGGTTGGAGGATACCTGATTTTTAAATAAAGTAGAACGTGTAAGCAATTAAGGTTAATCCTTTTGTGACTTGAAAAACAACAGACTTTCAGATCTTATAAAGTATACAGAAAAACATCCACAGTGTCCTGCAGGAGGAAATAGCTGTCTTTAAATTTCAGTTTGTAATGATGGAACTATCTGAAGAGTCATTACTTTGTTTTTTCTTTCTAATATTCAAATAATAAATTGCTGTTAACAGCCAAGAGTAAGACTGCAATTTTATTAGCAAAAGGAAAGACTCAGTAGCTAATCCTGCCTCCTTCCCAGCCATCTGTGGAAATGAGGAAATAATGCAAGGTTCTACTACCCAAGCAGATCTCATCTCCATGTATCAGGATTGATTTTCTGAGGAATAAGTATTATAATGACAGATGGAGATTTTTTTTTGTGCCTCTAAATGTTAGTTATTGATACCTCAAATTCTCCAGTATGAATTATTTTTTCTCTTTATGTCTTTATAAAAGAAGTTACAACCATTCCATTCTGTTACTGGAAGCACGTTTATCTGAAGCTAGAAATACTGAGTTTTCTTTTCTTTTTGTTTGTTTGTTTGTGTTTTGTTGTTGTTGTTGTTTTAATGTTGAAGAGGGCTTACTGGGTCATTGACATTACCTATAGAATATTTAGAAAAGCCATTAAAGGAGTTGTCGTTCTTTGGGTAAATATCACTGGTCGGGTCTGAATGTGAGCCTTTGCTTGGCTGTGGCTGTGTTGCTCCAAACAGAGAAACCTCCAAACTGCCATTTTCCTGACCTGTGTCCTACACCACGGTAGGATTTGATGTCATCAGGACTGCCTGGTGTGAGAAATCTGTCTGCACATTAGAAATCTATCACATGGGTCTGTGATATTTGTTATAACTATTAACCACTCCAAAAGCTTTTTCACTGACTAAATGAAAGAACTATCTATAACATGATTTTTACCATCTGATGTATTTTCTCCTCTAACTGATGAATGTCTAGATATTAAATACCCAAATCATTCACCAAACCTTTGAAAAGTATTAAGGTCAATGATGTAGTTGAATATATTTCTGTCTTTTGGGTTTTTTTTCTTTTTTTGAAAAACGAAATACTTTCAACTGAGATAAAATGATGGCTCTGGAAAAGCCATGAAAGCTTTTGGATGCAGGACAAGGGTAAATGAAATGAAAATGGAAATGTAAGCTTTGTTCAGCATGAGCCAAAGGATTTTAGAGATAATATGAAAGATGCATTAACGTCTCAGGGGATTGATGATTCAGTCTTGAGGTCCAATCAGTCTATAGTAGTTTTACCGGGGTTATACTTTTTTAGTTCTAGTCAAATAGGACAAGATAAATTCTAATATAATTATGTGTAATGGTTAGATTTACCAGCTTTTAAACCTTTATCTTTTCTGTGAAGTAAAAGTATTTTACATTTGGTAACAAATGTTTTCTCCTCTAATGGTTTATTTCAGCCTTTAATTAAAATTTTTTTTCTTTCTTTTATCAACTGCTAAAACCCTCAGATCCTCTTATCTGCACTATTTCTTCTATGTATTGCTCTTGAATCATGATTTTGCATCTCAACTAGGGAGGAGAAGGACACAATTATTTAATGTATCAAAAATATCTTAAATTTAGCTTCTGTTGTTGAATGTTACCTCCCTTTTCTCTTAAAACAGTTATTTTAGGGAGTATGTATTTTAGCTCCAAAGCAATAATACATCAGGGCCAAAAGGAAGATGTTTCATTTACTTTGGCACCTGTACTTTCGAAGAGTATTTTATTATTGTTCCTATAACTTATAATCTGAGTTCTTAAATGAATGAAGTAAAAATGCCACTCTCCCCCTTTTTACCATAGGCTATGCCGTCATTCAGTTGCTTACACTGCTAATAACTTCTTCCTGATATCTGTCTAAACTTTACTTAGCCTCAAGACATTGCTCTTCATCTGTCATTTCTTGAGACCATGACTAAGATTTTTATCATGTAAACTGTCACTGTGAGGGCATTTGTAGACTGTTGGAGACACATAACATCCCCTTAGTATTCACCATTCTAAATTCCTCACATGCAGCTTGCTCAGTCTCTCATTATAGGATTTATCCCCCAGCAATTGTGTTAGCCTCATTTTCTTTGGAATTCCTCTATTTTTTTTTTTTCTGTTTTCCTATTCCCTTTTGGGGATAGGAACATGTAACCAAAGAAATGGGTAACCTGTAGTTTGGCCCAACACAAAAATGCTAGGACTACATTAAGGCAGTAAATACTCATGTATTCTAAAGGATACTTTCCCATGTGGTTTTCTGTCAGTCTAATAAAGTCTAATTCATGGCACCTTATTTGCACACATTTCCTTCTTTTAATATTTTGTCTTGAAATGTTGTTTCAGTTTTATAAAACCTACACAAAAATTTGAAAGTACATTTGATGATGATAAAGTAGCTCTTCATCGTAATAAATTGCTCTTCAACCATAATGGTAATTGAAACCACTTTCTGATTATTCCGCTGCTGGGACGTTGAATTGATCTGATATATTGCATCTTTCATGTTTCATTAATAGTTTTCAAAATGCATCAGACAAGTGTGTAGGTTTCTGCATTTTATAATAAAAATACAAAACTCAGAAAAAGTGTGTTTAGGTTTTATAAAATCCTTAAACTATAAACAAAATGTGAAGGTTATGCATTATTGAGGTTTGGCAAATTTCATGCTGGTCCTCCAAAGAAGATGAGGAGCTGCTGGGTTTGCACTTAGTTTTTGAGTTTCTAATGTTACCTGTGCATTGCCTTCTATCTATTTTAGTATCAAACACAATCAACATCCAAAATGCAGCAGTAAAGATCCTGACACACACACAGAGAAAAGCACAGAAACAAACATACAGTAGAGAATGGAAAAGAAGCTAAGTAATATTTATGACACAAGTGCAAATATCAAAACATATTTACAGACTTGTATTGTTTCATAGAGTCAACAGTAACATTCCCTGAATACCCATCAAATTTATTCATACAGCAAAACCCACACATGGTGAGCACCATTACTATTGCTGTTGCTGAGTATAGTACTTCAGGTGCTGGGTTATGTGCAAGTTTCTAAAAAACATTACTTTGGGAAAGAAATACAAAAGAAACCCAGCATCTTTTGGACATTATTTAATTTCAGAGTTTAGAGGCAGTTCAGAGACAGCTCTTGGAGAGCTACTGAGGCAGCTGCAGTGTTAGATGCTCAAACACACCTTGGCTGTGCTCCACTGTAGCAGGGCAGTCGGCATCCAGTGCACAGGAGAAAGGATATAGGAGCTCATGGAATATCCTCTGTCTGCTGAGGTCGATAGATATTAAGATGAAACTGTTGCTAATTTAAATAATCTGACCTACATGGTGCAGGCTCTCCGGCTTTTTTTAAAGTAAAATCTTGTTTTCTAATACATTGCTATTGAAACAGAGGAGTCATGTAAATAAAGAAACCATTCTGCCACTCCAGTAGAAAAAATGTTGCATAAGCACTATTGTGGTCTTGATTTTAAGACTTTTAATGGAACTAGATTTATTTTTGATAAACTGTTCTGCTGGTAAATTATACTCTGTGCTGGTTTTGGCTGGGGTGAAGCTGTTTGTTCTGACAGTGGCTAGTGTGGGATTAGGTTTGGGATTTGCCCTGAACACAGGGTTGATAATATAGAGATGTTTTTGTTATTGCTTAGCAGGGCTTACATAGAGCCAAGGCCTTTCCTCCTTTCCATAGTGGTGAGGTAGCTGGGGATATGTGGGGGACTAGGAGGAGACACAGCTGGGGCAGGGGACACAAACTGATCAAGGGGATATTCCAGACCATGTGGTGTCATGCTAAGTATGTAAAGTGGCAGAAAGAAGGAAAGGGTAGCTGTCTGGAGTTTGCCTTCCCAAGTAATATGTGGTGGGGCCCTGCTCTCCTGGAGATGGCTGAACACCATGGGAGGCAGTGAATTTCTTGTTTTGCTTTCTTTCTGTGTGTGTCTTTTGCTTTCCCTAATAAACTGTCTTTGTTTCAGCCCATGAGTTGGGTTTTTATAGTTTCTCCCAGTTCTTCCCTTGATCCCATTGGTGGTGGAGTGAGTGATTGGCTGTTTGGGTCTTGGTTGCTGGTTGGGGTTAAACCAGGACAGACTCCTGCTTTTTTTTGCCTTATTGCTAATCTGAATGCTATTAGTTTCTGGTTTCAGATGCTGAAATTTTTGCAGCTTCCTTCCACCTTCCCCTCCTGCCCATCTACTCTTTATTGTGCTGAACCGGTCACACTGTTTCTTTAGTTAATGTTATTTTCTTTACCCCCATTCATTTTTACTGACCCTTTAAAAAAATTAATGTGCTATGTAAGGCATTTTTTGCAGCACAGTCTGGTTCTTCTCAGAGGTGACAAATCATGGAAGCATTAAGATGAGTTTCAATGACCTCACCATGTACAGTTTGGTTGGATTTGTTTGTTTTTTCTGATAGACAGTTAAAGGGCAGAAGTTTGAGGATCTTGCAAGGCCACCATTACAGAAATGTTCAGCCTGACTTTTCTGAAAATCTCTTGAGAATCATCAGGTTTTCAAAGGGCACTATAAGAGTTCGACACAGCTACACTAGTGATATTTAGGGTAGGCAGTCATAGAGTGAGTGTATGGTTTGGATGTACTTCAGTGTTTATGTTTATTTCACAATAAATTTATTTTCCTGACTCTTTAGGACCTTACAAATAGTTAAGTTATAGACACATTATTGTTTTGTATGTACTGTTCTGTAGTAGAGAAAGTTAACTATCCTGATTATAATACTGTGTCATTATATTAGCATCTGAGTGCTAAAGTAGGTTAGACTGATATTTGACAATTCCTCTAGGTCTTCACAGAGACACCATGTTCTCTTCTCTCCTGATTGCGGAGAGCTCTGAATTAGTTTTGAGTCTGTGTTTTCAGGATAGCTGTCCTTTTTAAAGTTACCATATATTCTCATGGATTTTGGTTTTTTTCATAACTACAGACCAAAATTTATGCACATAAGAAAAGCTACTGAATATAACATTATGAGTGATAAACTATTTCAATTACTTCCCATTAAAATTCAGGAGGCAATGCAATAAATTTTCTGTGAGTAAGAACTTATACCTACTGACATTGGGCTAGATTTGGATTTGTATTCAGATGCTCATGCCACATTAATGGTGATGATTTCTCAGTCTGCTAGGAGCTTTAATTTTGTACAGAAATTAGTTTGATGCTCATGACGTTTCCTCCTGTATTATTCCACTGTAGTTAAGAACACATAACTGCTCCTATTCTAACCTGTTTTCAGCTACAGACAGAATTCTATTTAATGTACAATGAAAGCAATGAAGATGTCAAAAACATCAAAGATTAAACTTTGATTTTTCCATCTAAAATAAATTTTGCGATTGTTTCTCATTAAGACTTAAAATGTAAAAACCCCAGTGTCAAAAGCTTGAATATAGGCCTGCATTGCAGAAAAATCTTTAAATCAATGATATAGGTTCTCATGATCAAAGTAACATAAAGTTTAACACAGGTTAACAATTCTATATATATATGTAATAGCAAGACATAAAAATGGAGATTCTTTGTTCCTGTGTTACTCTCATTAACTCTTTTTCAGGATTCTTGGCTTTTTATATGTCATTGCCATAGAGAGGCATGGAACACATATAGCCTTTACTTAAGAATTGTTCCCCTTTCTTTGGGGAAGCATCTGTGCATTTAAGCTTAAAAGATGACAAAAATATTATTAAATGAGAAGAGTCCATATTTGGCAGAGATTTGATAAGTAGAGACATTCAAGGGAAAAACAAAAAAGCCTGAATATTTTAATGGTGAAAATCTGGTGGAATTAAATTCTTACATCTGAGTATGTCAAAATTGTGAAACGACAAAGTTTTGGTCAGGATGAGCTGAATCATGACTATTCCCATTGTTACATGTTAGAGACAAATCAGAGAAGGAAGAAAACCAAATTTTCTTCCCTGTTATTATTTTAGTTTGCATCCCCTGAGTATTGAAGCCTGCGCATGTCAAGCACCTGATATATGTGACTTCCCAGCTGGTTCCTAAGCACAACCCAAATATAACACACAAGTTGTTAAATAATATTCTTACATGAATCATTCTCACTGTGTCCAGTTTCTCTCATTATTTTTGTAGTGTAAGTAAAGATAACACATATAGTTTTTGAATATTCCCTAAGATCTATAAATGTATATATCACTGGATGAGCAAAGTATTAGGTGGAGGTGTATAAATCTAGAATGCTTTCTTCCTGATCCCATCTGGTATTATAGGTAAAATTGAACATGTTTCACAGGTCTCCAGAAATGGCTAACTGTTTTTAAGTGTTTGGCATACAAAACAAGGGTCTAAATTAGTGATTGGAACATTTTTAGAAACCTAAAACCAGCTCCTTTAAAAATATGCATGTTATTCCATAATACAGATTATTATTCCATAATACAGGCAGGGATCTTGAAAATTATGTCTTCTCTGAGTGGTACCTGAGCAACAGAGCAATTACAATAAGTTTTAAATAAATGAGCAGTTTTTCTTAGTTTTGATTTTTTTTCTCTATGTAGATGCCAATGTTCTGGACTTTTCAAGACAAATTTATTCTGGGTTTATGATAGCAATGGAATAGAACATTCAGTGAATATGTGTCTTTGTATACATCAGTTTGCCCATTTATTAATTTAGTCCCTCAAGAGTACCAATAAATGATTCAATTGGTATGGAAGTTAACTACTGGTCTGGTTGGTAAAAACAATAAAATACATCATATCCTTATTGAGAATTTATTTTAAATCTAATTTTCTTTTTCCAACTATTAGAACTAGATATAAAAATAATATTAGATGTTTAAGAGGGTGTATAACATGTCACTGGACTATTGGAATTGTTTCTTTGGTCAAAAAAAACATTTAACCAGCTGAAGGACAAAAAGAATTTTTCTCAGTAGACTCACCTGTAAAGATGAGGGCAATAGTTCTTGTACAAAGACCCTGTTGTAGACATCTTATACCTTAAGGACAATTTGCAAACATATTCGTTCAGAGAAATGCTCTATTTTCAGTTCTACCTGCTGATCAAAGCACTGACCTCAAACACAGCCCTGGGGCATAGCTTTCATTCAACAGTGCCTGAATGATCCTCAGGCAATCTGTGTAATACTTTTGGATGTAACAGGTAAAGACTAACAATTGCCAAGCATAGCACTTTTCTAACTTGTCTCCTGTCAGTGCTTAAAAATACTCGGGCATATGCAAACTAATTGAAGGGTCAAAATCTGACATCCTAGGATCTCTCTCAGTCATTTCAAGGATACAGGTTCAGATTATATCATGTTATAGAGACTACATATGGTTTAGAGATTATATATTCTATGACTTGAATGTTAGGCTGGAAAATAAATAAACTTTGCACTTGAAGGTGATCCTTTCTTCTTCCTAGCTGTAAAACAATGTAAGCATGAAAGGTTACTAATATGTTGAGTTCAGAAAAGGCATTAAATATTAAACCAAAATTATATATAAAAGGTAGGGTAAAAGTAGTAATAGGAAGATTCATTACTCCCCAAAATAAGATGAGATCCACAAACAATGCCTGTCTGATGAATAACGATAGCAGCATGTACTTGTCAATTCACACAATATTGATTTAACAGTCTTAGTATCTTTCATCCTAATTGCTTTTGGATTGTCAGCTTGTTTACATTTACTGTATGAAGCCAGTAGATCTCACAATTTCCAGCCAGCAGAAGGTGAGTAGATGTAGAATTGTCCTTCAGACCAAAGTAAAAGCATGTTATACTTGACACAAATACAGACAGAGCTCTAAAAATGTTAGTTTATGGCCTAAAATCTGTTCAAATATTTGCTTCCATCATCTGTTACCTACAAAGCCTGAAATAAGTATATTAATGGTAAGATTTACTGAATAAAGGTGAGAAAAGACCTGGAAAAGAAGTTTTATGAACTTTTATGAACTTAGTGAGATTACATTTGAATTGCTAACTGGTTTTATTGTTGTAAAAATATGAACTCACTCATAGCCTGTGGAATTGCTGTTATATCAGTGTAAAAGACATCTGAATCAAACTTTCTCTTCACTGGTTGCTAAATCTTTCTTATGGATCTCATGGGAAGTTACTTTTATTGATTCTGTAAATCTGGATTACTTTGCAATACCAAAAGGTTCTTATAGCTCCTACACCACCCTGAGAACTATTTCCATTTTACAGTTTCACTTCAAGACAACTGCCACAGGATATAACATACAATATTGGGTTGTTGCCATTTCAGTAATCTCTTATGTAAAAGGTTTGGATTTCATCAAAAGAAATGAGGTTGTTTAACCTTCATGTTTAAGAGGTTTGATGTGTGTCTTGGGACTTTTACTTGGACTTCTCTTAAGTAAAATAATCCTTGACTACTGGGTTGAAAAAAGTGTGATATCAAGCGAAGATAATATTAATAATACTAATAATAGTACTATTACTAATAATTTTTTAAAAGTACATCTCACAACTTTCATCAGCAAAATAAACACATCTTATTCAACCCATTCACTTGTAGTTTAAAATCACTGTGCTGTCTTAATTATTTTTTAAAATTTTTTACTGATATTACAGATATAGCTGTGCCTGCATTACCATTTGATGGTTAAATCTGGTCATAGATCCTATGATTTTTGATGCTACTCTGAAGATTTAGAAGGCATTCTTCTGCCATTTCTACCCTAATTTTTAACTCATCTTCAGGGAAAACACAGTCCATGCAGGGGGTTGGCTTAGGTTAGGCTCTGTCTGCCTTTGAAAAGCTGCCACTGTAGAGACCTGTTATGTAAATATTCATGTAGCTAAAAAAAAGTTGGAAGCAGAGTTTCCTGCTGAAGTTGTATGATGGAGGGATTCAGTGCTGGAGAAAAATCAGAGGAAAAATGTGTCAAGGAGGAGTTGTAAGTGATAATAAGGTTTAAACTTCATAGGAGAGGAAAAGAAAGGGATGTTTATAGCAAATATTTTATTGAAAAAGAAACTAGCAAGAACTAATTAGGGAATAGCAATTTTTCTTTAGTGAAACAGAAGATTTGCATTTTGTCTGGAATGCTATTGAAAAGATACATGGAATTATAGAATTGTAGAATGGTTTGGGTTGGAAGGGACCTTAAATATCATCTTGTTCCTACCCTCCTGCCATGGGCTGGGATGCCACTTGTTAGCTCAGTTTATTCAGGACCCCATCCAACCTGGCCTTGAACACTCCCAGGGATGGAACATCCACAACTTCTCTGGACAACCCGCTTCCCCACACTCAGAGTAATGAATTTTTTTCTAACACTTAATCTAAAGTACATCTATTTATTTGATGTACTTTCCATTATCTGATCTTGCAAAGAAACTTATTTATGTTCTTACTTGTAATTTAAACATCAAAAGTCCCTGTAATATCTACAGTAATGTGACACAAGACTCTCAGTGGACATAATTGTATTTTTGTGCAATTTTTTTATAGAGCTCTTGCCTTTGGGAAATCCATGATTTTCCTTGGTGTGCACCTGAATTTGTAGATGTTGGCCACCCAAATTATTGAGGGTGTAAAAAGAATTTATTTTATATCTTTGGGGATTTTTTTGGTAGGATGCATAGAGAGCTTTTAAAGCAACACATTGTCAAAAATTTCTAGGAAAAGTTAATTCTTTGGATTGTGCCTAGTTATCTACACAGCTGAACTTTCCCATAAAACTATTTCAGTATGATTTTTTTTTCTATACAACAATTAAAATTATCTGAGTGAGGGAATGGGGATATTCCACTGCATGTTAACTGGAGTGGTCTGGGATTTTTTTGCACCATTAATTATTTTAAATAAAAAATAATACTATCATATAAATACACACATATATGAATATATGACAATAATTTCCACGAAGAAATTTTATTGAGAAAAAAAAAGCTTTAATTAGCAATCTAAAAATTATTTCTAGTATTTCTAAGATCAACCCCAGAAGAAGAATAAACCAGAAGAAAAAAAAAAAGAGAGATTTGAAAATCTTAAGTTCTACCCTCCTGCTTGCTTTTCTTAAAAGTATGTGTACAAGATCCCTATCCCATTGTTTCTTTTAAGCAGATGCTCCTACTGTGCTAAGCACTGTCCCTCACAAGGAGTGAACACATAAATGTTTCACTGTATTGCAAAGCAGTCCTAGAGGTTTGGATTATTTTTTTAACAATACCAAAGGGAAAAACTATTCAAAGCCAGTGAATTTGTTCTTTGTGGAAACCATCCCCTTGCCACTGAGAAAGCCTGTAGTCATAGCATGTATTGTGTCACCTTTAATCATTCTTCACTGAGGACGGGAGCATTAGGGACACTGCTCTGTTGATGGTGAGAAATGGTTGTCTCCTCAGAGGGAGAACTTTTGTGCTTCTACTTCAATCAAGTGCAGTCCTTGTGATAACACTGGAGCCAAACTCTTTCAGCCTTGCTGCTGCAATGGAGGTGACTGAACCGGCCAGGGGCAGAGGACCAGGCATAAGCATGTTCTGTCTCAGCCATTCTGACTGCTGTGACAGGAAAGCAGTGATGGAAAGAGAGGGTTCCATGGAGCTGGGGCAGTGCTGTTCTGAGCCATCTTCCTTTTCCACCTTCAGACTCATGCTCAGTGCTCCTGTGACAGCTTCCCAGCCCCCAAATCTGAACTCACTTGGAGTACTCAGAAGGACTGACTATGCATGTGTGAACAGAATGGCGTGAAAAATATTGTTTACATGAGAGGCATGCACCAACTTAATTATAATAGGAAGCTTTCCTCTATTTTTCCTCTTGCTCTCTTTGTTTCTCTCTGTCTGTTGACCTAAGTTCTGCACTGTCCATGTGGCAGGACCAACATGGGATCTAAGGACTGGTGACCTTCTTTCTTTTTCTCTTTTTCTACTTTTATTTTTCCTTTCCTTGGCTTTGTCTTGGCAAAGTGTGCTTATCATATTCTACCCCTTACTCTGTACTGAGGTTTGATGTGAGGATTTGGGGCTTATTAAACTGTGCCATGAAATTAGGGGCTTGTTAGTCAACATTTTTGAGACTAAATAATGGGATATTAGCCAGAGGTAAGGTGAATATACTATAAAAGCATATACATATAAAAACAAGGGTTCCCTGACACTTGTACTGGTGTTGTTGTTCAGCCTGACAAGAATTTATAACTAACTTCAAGTCCCATTGCAAGTGGGTTATGGCAGTAAAAACATGAGCTAAATAAGTACCAGAAACTTAAAGGGTTTGAGGCACTTGCTGAGATGCAAAGAAATTTTTTGAACCTCTTTTTCAGTCTATCAGGCATAGATAGATGTTGTGTGCTTCTTTCAGCATATTTAAAGTTTTGGTTTCAACTTTAGGTGGAATGGGAAATGTTCGTAAGGTGACAAAATGGTTATTGTTGCCTAGTTGTCAATAGTTTTTGCTCCAGTCAGCCTCAAGGGATTCATATATTAGGAGTACCAGAAGCTCTATTTGTAAGAAATGAATGGTCATGTTCAAAGTATTGGGAGTGTAATGAATAAAGCAATGTGATAGATTTTTAAGGACTTTTAAGTAGTCCATAAATTTAATGATGATTTTTGTATGTCAGTTTACCTTCATGCATTTTGTGTCCACATGCATAACGTGTGTCCAACATTATGTCAACAGATATAAAAAATATTTTTCTGTAACAGCTTTTATTTTTTTATATTTTATTATCATAAAAAATTGTTGAATGATTTTAAAATTACCCCCTGGGGGTAGGTAAATGCTCACTTTAATTCAATTGTTGGCATTACTTATGTTTTACACTGGAGCTGGCAGAGTTCATGAGCATCTGAGCATCTTCAGCGCTAGATTCTGACATTTCTGACTTCCAGCCAACTAGGTTTAGAAAGAAGCCACTGCCATTTCTGTGACAGAGCAAAATGTACACAGCACAAACTGCATTTACCAAGGCTTCTTTTTTCAATGTGAGACTTTAAATTAGATATGTCTGGAGGGTAGGAACATATGGTTACTCCATGAAGTCATTTATAGGAAGCATTTCCTTTCTCTATCACATCTGTGGCACTATCACATGGCCTATTTTTGTCTAATTTATTCAGCCAGAAGATTTCCCTGCCTGTATAATATGATCCCAACCACGTATTTCTGGTTCCCAAAGGAGCCAGCTCCAGCAGTCCAGAGGACAAGCAGAGAAGGAGGAAACTATTTTTCCCCCTCTCATAATTCTAGGGTGCTCCTAGCCGAATTTCCATTAAGGATAGAAATTTTAGTACCAAAAAATTGCAAGTCAAAAAAAATTGTTTTCAAAACCAAATTTTTTTGCAAAGTGGGTCCAGTCAATATACCTTTTCTTTAATTTTTGTCTATTTTGACAGGAGGTAGTGCACAGGAGGTAATGGAACATATAATGTAAACTGAAAAATTATAATACAAAATATTGCATTCTAATTTCAGCATAGTTTTCTAACTTCAAATACAATTTTACAGTTACAGGAGGATTTTGAGGTTTTTTAGCAGGGGTGATCAGAGAAATAAGACCTTTACTCTTATAAGTGAATTATTTTCTTTTTATTCTGGTGAAGACACTTGAACTTTCTACAAATAAGTGAAACACCTCCCAACAGAAACTTGAATGCCAGTGATTTGTTAAAAGAAAAAAAATATCATGGTAAAAGCTGATTACAAGTGAAAATATGACTTCTGAGAAATAACACTGACTATACAAATTCTTTATTCCAGAGGGAGTATATAAAGATCTCAATTAGTATTAAAACCATAAGAAAAATATTTGGTATACAAACCACTGTTTCCTCAAGTTGCAGAAAATTCAGAATAAAACCTAAAATTCAAACAATTCCAAAGTAATAAAAAAGTTTCTTCTCATTTCTCATTTTCCTTTACTTTGTTGGTATTTTTTTAATGCAAACATATTTAAAAATTACTCTAACCATATGTGGTGCTCATATGTTCATAGCTTATTATCAAAGATTTTTCAGAGACAGTGTCCTTGTTGGGGTCAGATATTGGCCTTTAGCCTGTGAGTGTTAAAACAGTTAACTGAATTCTGTGCCAGTAAGAAGTTTATAACCTGGTAGCTTATTTCTGATCTACCTAATTTTTTGATTTTATTTACTTTTGATTTTCTTGATTTAAAAACTCTTGTGTTGTTTTCCTGTCTGTGTTTCTTCTGAGACTCCCTGATATGAGGCAGAACATGACCTCAGTGTGTCACTCATCATAAGAAAATTCTTTCCCATAAATAAACACTAATAAATTTCCCTTTGCTGAGCTAGTAAATCTCCACTTAAGCTACAAAATTTCCTTTCAACAAGAAAAGGAGCTGTTGTATTTCTTTTTTTTTTTTTTTCCCCAATAGTTTCTGTAATGCAAACCAAATGGCCTGGGAGGACAGAAAATTGTCCTGTATATCCAATAAGTACATTTGTTAACAGATTCTGGTAGTCATAGCTTTGAGCTGCTGGGACATAGCTATGAACATGCTTGCAATCCCTTTTTTCCATTTGGGAAATTAGGGCCTTTATAACAGGGATGAAAGATATCTATGTCATATCCACACTGGGATGTTGACAGCTGAATATTTCAAGCCAGCTTTTGGACTGGAGGAAGTGAAAGATTTTGGCTGTGGAAAAATTGAGAACCACTATTCAAAAGCAGGGTTTTTGTAAGTTTGGCTTTATTATGTACCTCTACACATTACCTGTTCTCTCAGGAAAGTCAAAACTTGTAAGTCTGATGCAGAAAGTCATCCTACTACTATTTTAAAAAGTGGGGGGTTTTTTTGTGTTTTTTTTTTTTTTTAAGTTTGAAATGTATTAAGTGCCAAGACACTTAGAAAAATGCTATTGTTGGAGTTATCGATGCATAAATATTTCCATAGTCAAAACACAAGTTGATACATGCTGCATAAATAGTAGGAATGTACTTTCTTTAAAAGGGCAAAATACTAGATCTTGCTTCAAAATAGAAAAAAAATGCCAACATGGTAAAGAGATGCATTAACCTTGAGAGCGACTAATTTTTGTATTTCCAGAAGTAAATGGGAATCTGTCAAGATTATGTCATGTGTGATATAATTTAGCTCTTGTGTGCAATTACATTTATGCACAAAATAAATATGCAATGAAGTATGAAAAATATATCTAGCATGCACATGTATGATTCCTATCTGTGTTTTTAAGTTTTGCGTTTTAACAAACACAGTTTTGGCAAAATTTGTGTTCTTGTTTTACATCACCTCTGGTCTGATTTCAGTAAATCAGCTATCTGATATCTTGTTTGTTTCTGAACAACAGACAGACTGAAATTATGGAAGTTCTCAGAGTGTAAACTAACCTCATCCATCCATAAGAAGCATGAAACTTCATAGCTTAACTTTGGCTTTGAGCAATGTAATGACTGAAAGCCACATCCTCTGTGGTGTAAACCAAATTAATTCTCCTTCTCTGCCTTCAGTGACTTGCACAAACTTACAGCAGCTGAGCACATGACCTTACACTCAGAGTCAATTTGTCCATAAGAGACACAGACAGGCTGTGAAATGAAATGCATTTAGATTTTCAGTTCTCCTCCTGACATTTTTGCTCATTCATTTCCTTTTTGCCTCCCGGTGTCTTTGGAAATGAGGCAAGGGGAACGGCATTTAAGCCTGGTTCAGTACAAATGTAGACTACAATGGTATAGTCATATATTCCAAATCTGTAGCATTTATGTATATATTATGCCTGTACTATGGGGCTAAATTATACCCACACCTCTGCATAGCTTTATTCTCAATGTGCATTGCACATTTATTCTCAACGTGCATTGCAGAGGCAGACCTGCACTTGAAAAGAATATATGATTTTATAATATTTTGTGAATATCTCTTAACTTTTTATATATACCAGTGATCTTTCAATTAATCCATTAATTTAGCAGCATTTTCTTTGTTTTAATATGATATTTTTGTGACTTACAAGCTGAAGAGACAGCTTTTTATGTTTTCTGTTTTTTCCAAAATGGATTCAGTACTCATTCAAATGTTCATTTAGCAAAATTTTCTTTCTTTTCATTGTACTTTCTTTACAGATGTTGTTATAGCAACTTTGAACAGGAACAAGATGTCAGTAAACATGACAAGCTGCATTATTTCTCACCATCTGTAGTCAGAGCACTTCAGAAAATCAATGTTTGTATCCTCCTCTCTAAGGAGCACTTATTGTCAGTTGAAGTAAATGTGTTTAATCCAGTTACTTTCTTTTGAATTTTAGGGAACGGATGTTCTGCCTTTGTGTAAGAGCACAGGGTGATGAAAATGTGTGTCTGTTAAGCAGCAGCATTGGACGAGTTTTTCCAAAGTGTACCATTAGAACACTTACTACACGTATCTGTCTTCCTCTAAAAGCAGGCAACTTCCAAAAGACTTATTTTATTTTCTGATCATGCATCTAGACATATCATTCTTGGCTAGATTTTTTGGCAGAATTTTAATTTACCTAAGTTGGTACTAAAATGATTTGTCTAACTTGCTGAAAAGACAAATCAGTTTTCAGTAAAATATGGTAATAATTATGTTTTTATTCAAAGCATACCTCAGTTAGAAAAGCAATGTGATTAAACCCACAGTTCCTCAAACCATTCCTTCTTCCCACCAAGTGCACCCTAGAAATAATTGCAATCTAGCACTCACAGTGTTTCATATATGTGGTCCAGATTCCATAGATTTTCTTCAGAAAAGCAATAAACACAAAGGCAGCTTACAGTATATAATTAGCTAGAGTTGGCTCACCCAGACACTTTGCTGAAACTGATTCTAACTCTGTAGAATAATAACTGATTAGAATTGCTTCATGTAGTTCTTGAAAATTTCTTTTTCCAACCACAGGAAAACAATGTTAATAAAATGTTAGCTGCCAGTATGACTGTAATGCCAAATTTTATACACATGTGAACAAGCAACTGATAAAATTGGAGTTTTCATTCAGCCTCTGCATACCTCTGCAATACTGAAGCCTCTGTAGATATGAAATAGCTGCACCATAGTTGCTAGGAGACTGTAAAACTATTAGTTTTGGCTGCAACATGACCCAGGTCTACCTCTCTTAGAGCATCCTTGTACCTTAGGCAAATCCTGCATAGAAAGTTGAAAAGCAGTAAAAAATTTCTCCAGTCTTCTGGGCCTTAACTAAATAACGTCTGAATGGACAGTATAAAGGCAACTTAGCATAGGGAAACATATTTAAAAGAAGAAAATTCTTCAACTTCTCTCACAATTATCTACCCACTGTCTTAGAATATGAAATTTGATATTTTCCAAACTCCTAACTTTCCAATATGCAAAGCTGTTTTATCAAACTCACTCATAAACATGTAATGTTCTTGTTCTTACATGTGTGTCCTTAAATGCTTAATTCTATTTGTTGGTGAGTTTCCTGTCTTTCAAGTGGACAGGTTTCTTATTGCAGCTCCATCATCTTTTATGGAAGAAAATTTGATTTTTGTTCATCCTAGTCATGCATAAAACACAACATACATTTCTAGTGAAATACTGATAATAGTTGTTGCTACTGGTTGCCCATGGTTTTGGTTTCTCTAAGAAAAATAATTTTGTTAAGATTACAGAATGTGACTCATTGGGGTCATACATTTTAAGGAAAGGATTATGCTGGACATTTCTTAGGATCTCTTACGTTGTGTTGCCCATTACATTTCTGCAAATTGTGAAATATGCCTATAACTTTTGATACATTTGGAACGTGACTGTAAATTTATTTTTGATTCTGCCATATAGCTTTTGCACTTTATTCCATACATCAGTGCCTTGTTTTGGTGTCATCTCCATATAATGGAATAATATTTCCTACTACACAGAATAGAGATTTATTCATGGCTGAGGATTGTTTGGATGCAATGGAGTTTCTTTGGAGAAGAAAAAAAAGTGAGGGATTACTTATGAAGTGATAACAGCTATTGAAAGTAAATCAGAAGAACAGAAAAGAAGATAAAGGATCTTTCTGGTAGTTTGAGGCCACAACAAAAATGGATCACAGCATTTCTCTTTGCTCCTTGAATTTTTGGAACATTTTAGGAAAGGTAATCTATCAATAGAGTATGAATATTTCCTTAAAGATTGAAAATATGATTAAGAGCTTAGGATATAAAAATATTAAAGTCTAGTTTCATTCAGAATCAAACTGAAGGTAGTCTGAGCAACCAAGCAAAAGATTTATGATTTAATCAAGACATAGGACTTAGATTTATGATGGGTCTTTCAGAGGCTTGTTTCTTCTGGCGTAAAACTAGGTGAAAGTGATGTAGGTGTTGGATGGATTGGTTCTGTGAGGGAGATAGGAAGTGAAGTTAGGTTCTTCAACAAGCAGGGAGACAATAATACTAATGCCTTATTTCTATGATTATGCAATAACTGAATAGTGAGATCACATCCTGGGTCAATAGGTTTCAAAACTCAGCTGAATTCAGAAATATCCATGTTTAGCAAACTGAAAGACCAAGTCAGACTTCTAGGAAGGTGTGCAAATGTCTGACTTAGGCTTTTCTGGGAAGACTGTGCTTTGAGAACCTCTAAAAACTGGAGCAAATCACAGCGCCCCACATTCTAGCATTTGTAAATCTCAAAACCATCATGGTTTATTTTTTGAACCATAAACAACATTTTGGATTAGGTCTTTCTTCTGATACTGAGTGGATAGGGAAGGAATCTATCAGTCATTCCACTTTTAAAAAAATAATGATGAGGACTCTGGATTTTCATAAGAATGTTGTCCAAGAAAAAATTCCTAGCTGTTTAATGAGTGCATTTTGAAAGGTGATAAAAAGATAACTTCTGATGTAGGAATAAACTTATTTCCAGTCTGGAAACCACCGTACAAAAGTATTACAGTCTGTGTTTCAGAAGTTGCTGAGCAAATTCATTTGGATTTTGACTATTTATATTTATTTTATGTTTATTCATTTATATTTATTTTATAGCTACTCCACTGAAAATTTTATGAACCATTTATAGAATATTTGCGAGGGTGAATTTTTTCAAAGATATTTTGGAAATTACACAAAAAACCGTCTTCAAATTTCTTTAGAATAGAAGTGGGAATCAAACTTTTCCACATCTCAAATTAATTTTTTCAAACACAGTAAAATTAGAAATCAATAAATTAAATCAATCAATCAATGCATTAATTTTTCTTACTGCAATAAGACAATATATTCTCTACATTACTGTAGCATTAAAGTCAGAAGACTGAGAAATTATGGTGAGACAATAAGAGAATTTAATTTGCTTAATCTGCACGAAGCGCCCTCTTCATGTGCTGTGCAAAATGAAAAGATTCAAGATATGTTATCAGCTACATAAGGCAACAGACTTGTCAAATTTAAGTGCATTTTAACAATATATTTTAAGCAGATTATGAAATTCAACATTTAAATAGAAGACATAAGTTTAATCTCTAGTTCACAAAAATTGTCAGACTTACACAGAAATGAATGGAATATATTGGTTCCAACACTACTCAAATGAGGGAAACTTACAATATTGTGGCTGCTCCACTTCAGAGATGATAGGAAAGTATTAAGACTAAGTTACAAGTAGTCTTTGCTACTGTATTACTGGTAAGCCAATTAACTTTGTGACTTTTTCTGAAGAGATTTTTTTCAGATAAAAGGGTCATTCTTCCAATATTCCATGTGCTTCTTTAATAACTAAGAACATTCCATTTATGCAGATTTTTTACCACTCATAATAAATAGAAACACAACTCACTGTGCGCAGAAAATATATGTAGTCTACATATTGTTCAGCTACTGGAATACAGTCTAAAATATTAAAGTACACTTGGGAAGCATCAAAAGGATTTATGTTAATAAAATATTAATGACTATTTACATATGGTGATCAGACTCTATTATTCTATGTCTGAAAAGCAATATATCTAGGAAGAATATTTTTCTATTATTCTAGGACAGTATAATTAAAATTCACTAGAAGGAATGCCTCTTGGAGTGGTCTGATTTGCCCCAGGGAAGAAATTCCAAAAGAGGATCCATTTGCTGAATTATGCTTTTTTTTTGTGACAGAAAAATCCCCAAGCCAGCCCTCATGGCATGGGAAAATTCATGGTGCAGGTCCATTCCTGATTTATTCTTTATAGATACTGTATTCTGTTCCTCACACAAAAATTGTCTCTGTATTTGCATCTGTCTCACCTTTATTACCAAGTTGAAACCAGCAAGAAAAAATGGATATTTTCACTCTCTGGGACCTGATAAGTCTAAGACTTATCCTCACTGAAACTGCTTTGATGGACTTGCTTTTCAACTTTAGAGACAAAAGCCTCCAGGCTTTCTCATTGGAGAAATAAGGATATTCAATTGTATTACACAATGTTTGTTATAATGCAATTGCAGGGTTTTCTTTGTCAACAGGAAACTTAATGCATTTTTTTTTTAATCTTCAACATTCTTTTTTTTCTGGTCTTTTTCAAATGCTATGAACCAAGGAAATTAAACAAATAAAAGAGCTTTCAAATATGACACTACCATTGGAAAATCCTTTTTGGGTCTATAATTAAATATTATTGCTGTACCTATTTATTATAACTACAGTTAGGCCAAACTTGGCTTCATTAGCCTCTGTTTTTTTGCCCTTAGGACATAAAATGTATCTTTGACTTGTCTGGTTTTTGCATTCTTTTGACCACCTATTTGTGTTTTGTGACTAGTAAATGCAAACCACATAGTGGTGAGAATCAACCCCTTGCTCCCACAAAAACTATTGTATGTACTATCTTTGACAGGTAGTGAAAATAATAATAATAATAATAGTAATAATAATAGATACAGAGGTTAAAGGAATTTGCTTTAAAAAATTGAAGAGCTGTTTTTCAGCAACAAGATGAAAGCATATTTTGTGAGCCCAGCAGATTAGAATGAAATATAATCATAAAATGCAAAAACCCCAGTACATTATAGCTCAAGGAATGTAGCAAATACATTCATTTATGACCTCAGGTTAAATTGTAAAAAATCTTTTAATCTTTTAAACACAGAAAAATGTGAACAACCCAGTATACCAAATGGGTTGAAACAGCAGAGTTGCAGCCTACTTCACGGTTTCAAAAGTCAGTATTTGCATTAATTTCCCAGTTTTAAAATGCACTAAGTAATCTGATGAGATGAAGGAGGTTCTTAGAGAAAAAAACATGTGAGACAAATGCTTATAGGCTATAGGTTTCTGAGAACCTTGAAGGAGAGGTACCCTTAACAGTACATATGATCTGCTTTGCTATAGCAATTTGTAACTGGGTTGGTTGTAATATTCTGTTTCCTCCCTCTACCTCATTTATACCATCTGACCTGTTATATATATATATATTTCCTTATTGTCCCTTATTAATCTTTATAAAAGATTCATTCACCTTGTTCTAATACACAAATCCTCATCTATATATAATGGACCATTTTAATACAGTGACTGGTAATAAGACTGGGAAGTTTCCCGGGGCTTTGTTTGTCATTTGTAGCCAAACAATCTTTCATAATAAATCCTTTCATAACTGTGTAGAAGAGTTTAAGTTGAGCTGCTGTTTCTGGATTCTCAGTGTGGAGTAAGATGCAGTAGAACTCTGACAAAGGTACCCAAACAGTGTTCTAAATACTATTATCATCTCATCATAAAAATGTACAGATGGGTAGATGGTAGATTCAATTTGCTTCATAAGGCTTTATAGAAACTTCTGGAGCAGTTAGAGCTGCAAGTCAAAAAGCAGAATTTATGAGTGTTTGTCACTGAAATCTAAGCTGGTTGTGATCAGTTGTACTCAAAAATTGTTTTACATATAGCGTGTCATCTTTAGCTACTAACATAGTGGTAGAATGCCCAGGTCTCTTAAACAATAAAGGAAAGAAGTGACACTCACAAATAAGGATCAGTGAACAAAAGTTTTCTTATGTGCTTTTCTGAAGAGTGTTCTTCCTCCATGAAAGTGCCTCTGTAGTAAATCTAACCCTTTAGGCATTTAATCATTTTATGTGGCTGTCTCGTAAATGTCTGTGCCTCACACTGGGAGCCAAGTGATCTTACAGTAAATATCATGGCAATAAGATGATGAATCTTTATGTCTTGATAAAATGATTACTTGGATTACTTGATTATCACATAGGAAAAACGTCATGCAAAAAGCCAAGGTGATGGGAATATTGACAAAATATAGAAGGGTAGGTAAAATACATGCCAACTTGTCCTCATTTTAAAATAGAAACTCTAAAGGCTACATTTGAGACACTTATCTAGGCCCTGTAAAAAATTCTATGTAAGTACATGCATTGTGGAAAATGTAATCACACCTATTAATGATCGTTCATCCTGGTGGATTCCTACATTTCCCTAAAATTGCATTGGAATAAATATTTCAATAAAATATTTAGAATAAATTGGAATGAATAAGGTTTTTTCAGTGAAAACCAATTATTTAATCAAATAGAGGTATGAACTACACCAGTTTAAGAGGAAAAAATCAGTCTATTTTTGTAGACTGTCAGACTACATCTACAGGAAATAGAGTATCAGCAATTTAAAAAGTGTTTGAATATCAGAATTTTTGAATCTCAGCTAGTCATATTACCTATTTTATATTCTTATATATTAATAAACTATTTAAACATGTTCATATTTGGAGATAATTTTTTTTTCAAAATTCTAGTACTATTGCTGAACATTACATGTTTAGTACACGCCAGACAGTCATTGCTAGTCAAATATATTTTTGTGTGCACTATTTTCGTGGCATTCATGATGTTTTCAGGATTGATGTCTTAACTGATGAGCAGATTTCCTAAAGAGTAATGTAGTCCCCTACCAGTCACAATGAGCAAATGGGGAACCTTTATTTACTCTGTAAAGGATTGAACCTCAGTTATAAATGAAGTACTTTGGGCTACAGCCCAACTTTCCATTCTCCTTGGGTCATGTCCTTGAAGGATAATGCAGCTGTACCAAAGATGGTAATTCCCACCCACCCTGGGGAAACTAAGAGAAAAGATTGTTGAAGTCACATAACATTGGTGTTCTCTAGTAGGCTGAAGAAGCTACTCAGCACCAGGAAGACTGCAAGGCTTTTCAGGATGTAACATCTTGACAGGTACACAAGATCTGAAAAGTACTTACTAGCTCTCATTTAATATTACATGCCTGTAACAATTGCAATTCAGCATTTTGATGCAGTTGTATTGATTCTAGAAGTCCTACAAGGAAATAAGGTAAGATACTAGCTGATGTGTACCAATAAGGTAAAACACTTGCTCTATTAGGAATTCTACACCAAGTGACAAATTCATCTTATTAAATGGTTTCAGGGGGCAAAAGGGGGGCAGTTGTTGAATCTTAGGCACAGTTCAAGACAGTCATAGAGATGTCAGGAAAACTCATGTTAAAGTATTAGAGCTTAGTATTAGAGCATATTTCAAAAAGATGACTAAGACATGATGATGGGATGCCAATGAATTAAAAGTTAACATTTCCTTAATGCTGTCCTTATGAATGCCTTTTTATAGCTCAATGTCTGTTGCTTGACTGCTGTGTGATGCCATTTGCTCATCTGATCAACAGTTAATACAAGGTCGGATGTCACCGTCAGACACTAAATGCTCGCAACATGTAGGGTAAAAGTTTTACCCTGCAAAGTTGAAAGCAGCTGTTAGCAAGCTGCTAGAGGCTATTTTATATCACCATTTACATTTAGCAAGTGACTGAGAGGTAGGCAAATGACACATTGCAAAGATGTTCTCAAGAGAAGTGTGACAAGCATCTTCTTAGAAGACAAAGATCACCTTTTGGTGTCAGCAAATATTCTGTGTGACATCAAAGCTCATCAGCTAAACAGGAACAAGGAACAGCACAGACAGTCTTTGTGAAGGACTGTGATATGCTATCACAAGTGTGAAGACTGAACTAACTTCTTGTTCATAATTGCACTCTGATATGCTGATATATTTGGGAAATCTAAAGCTTCATTTCAAGTATTTTAGAGATATTATGTATGTGTAAAGCATCATTGTACTGAATTTACTGCAAATTGAAAAAATTTTCATAAGGAGGATGATTTAATTGAGAATATTTTTGAGGTGTTTCAGTAGAATTTCTTCCCCCACCAAAATTAAATTACTGGATCTTACTCACAGAGGTAAGAGATAGCTTACTATTTAAAAAACTGAGGCACACTTAAGAAAATATTTTTTCACTGGCTTGAAATGTATCATGCATAAGGAAAGTTGCTATTCCTCTGGTTAAAAAAAACAAAAAATAAATAAACAAAAAATACTTTCTGTGGATTTTAGTATTTTGTAGATGTTTGTAGAATGTAGGGTCTTTTCCGTTTAACTGTTCTTCTGTATACAATCAACAATATTATTTCTAAACACAATGACTGACCTGCAATTGCATAAGCAATTAAACTATAATTATCCAAGTATTTGTGCAACACCCTTTGGAATCAAAAATTAAAAGTTACTATTTGACTGGCTACCTAGCTTATTTCAGAAATGTTTGTTTAGAAGCTAAGCCATTGTTGATCTTCAAAACACTGCATAACTGAAGTATCCAAACCTTTAAAAAACAGTCATTCTGCCAATATTTGACATCATTCCAGGATCAGTAAGTATGCACAAGCACATTAGAAATAACCCCTCTGTAGAAAAAATTTCATGTCTCTCTTTTTTTTTCTTCATTTTTTAGTGTCAGTTCTTCAAATGATAGAGATCATATTTTACTCATAAAGAGGAAGTGGTGAGAATAGATTTCTTAGCTTGATAAATGTACATTTATGCTTACATTGCCAAGTTTATGTTGTATGTGCTAAGAGCTGATCACTGATTGAAGTTATTTTAACTGAACCAAGTACAAGACCAGAGAGAGGACAGGGAGGGAATGCTTTGTCACTTAGGGAACTGGGAATCCCAGACTTCCAGTGACTTATTGCTAAGGTATAAATCTAGAAGGTGGAACAAAACTTTATCATCCATTATAAGTTATTTGATTTTAGAAGTTACTCAGACATTTGAGTCATGATTTGAATTTGTGCTTAGAGATAGATTGGTAAATTCCTTGTTACTGTGAGTACCAAAGGGTCTGGAGGCCAAAGAAGATGGGCAGGAATGAAGCAGAATGTGCATTGAAGGCTTTTAGTGCTGAAACACCAGGGGAACACATAGACGAAGACAGTTAATGCTTTGAAAATCTTTTTACATAATACAAAATGCAAATTCTGGATACATAAAATGATGTTATGTATAGTGCTTAATGTATATTATAAAAGGCAGAAAGAGTGTCATAATGTTACAGAGGCTTTTATTTGTGTGTTGTTTTTTTAAATTTTTTTGCTTTGCTAAGAATTTATTAGGAGCACACATAGAGAATAGTGAAAGGACAGTATATTGGAAAAGAGAGGGAACAACCTCCAGGGGGAAAAAAGAAGGGATGAAAGAGTGACTACAAAACAGTGTGGAGCTAGCATGAAAAGATCTAGAAAGGTTTGGGGTATAACTAAAGCACATAGCCCATCAGTAGATGGTATACATAAGCCAGACAAAGCCAATGACACTTTTACTCATTAACAGCCTTTGCAGCTCTCATAGGCATCTTAATTTCTTCTCCCCGGAGACTTTTTTCTAGATGGCTTACTGGGTGCCAAGGCATCACATGCAATCTAACATCTCCTGAGGGAATCTTTCCAGAGGTTTCTTGGGACCATAAAAATTTAAAGTGAGTTATTACCATGATTAGTGGCCATTTTGTATCTCCTGTCTCATTGTACCTTGTTCTGTTTCTTATGGCATGTAGAAGATGGGCTATTTGCAGTGCATAATGTTTGCAAATTTTGCCATGTCTCTCTTCATACATTATTAAACAAAAAAAATTGATTGTATGAGCATGTTTGTTTTGGAACTTATTCATCGAACACTTCTATATAAACATATAAAGCTATGAGTTATTCATGAACTATTTGTTTTGATTTTGCTTTGAAGTCTTGTGTCTTTGTAGCACTATTGCAGTGGATTGCAGTGGTATTATTATTGCTTACTCTTCTGTTCATTGCAGGTTAAACAAGATTTCCTGCTAGCCGTACAGAGAATTGTGAACCAGGTACACAACAATTACAAGGCTATATTTCTCTGACAAGTGAAATAAAGAAACCTATTTAGATATTCTTAACAATGAAAAAGGTTCTCAACTGTGTCAAATTTAATTCATAGTTTTTATTCAAATGTATGTATATAAGCATTCTTTTCTCAGTATTTTTTCATCTTGAAGAGTATTGATAGATATACTCTAAGGAGAAAACAGTGTTATAACTTACCCATGGATATAAATGCTGTATCTTGAGTAAAAGTAATGACTGTGATTTCAATGTCCTGAAATTTTTGACTCAGCTTAGGTTAGACTGAGATCTATTCTCCTCCTTCCAAAGGCTGTCCACCCTACAACAGAGCATGGCAGTGGGGCAGAGACTTTTCACAAGCTGAGAGAAGGTGGTAGCAGCCCAGTGAAGGTACTGGTTTACTAGTCCCTAAGCCAAATAAGTGTTCGTGTTACTCTAATTCTGAAATTTTGCTGAGGACCACACTACATATGTGATAAACTGTGAGAATTTTGCTGTCTTATATTAATCTGCTTGGCTTTTTTTTTTTTTTTTTTTAAATCAGGGCAAGACTTAGATAGATTTCTGTTAAAATAAAAGAGTTGGTGGTTATAAACATTTTTGTTTTAAATTAGGGAGTCAATTTAACATCCATGATGTCTACATCAAAATTATATGGCTGATATATTTTGCACAGAACAACATGAACAGAGACTGAACAATACTAGTCTTGTGAAGGAAAATAGGGGAGCAGGCCTTTTAATCAATTACAATTAAAAGAGAAACATACCAAAACATTAAATCAACCAGATGAGATAACAGATTTGCTTTTTGAAACACTCTACACTGCTGAAAAATAACATTAAAAAATGATTCAGCAAAGAAAGACATAACAGGTATACTGGCTAAAATTTAGAGACAATTTAGAAATAGGCACAAATATCTCATGGGAAAGACAATAAAGCATTTTAAAAAACTATCAAGAGAAATGATTAATTGTATATCTTTTCTACATCATAACTGGAAATTACTTTTTAGCGACATCTATTGTTGGCTTCAGTACAGATGAATGTATATCTTTGTCTGAATTGCCAGAAGAGGTAGGGTATGTGATTTAATGGTACTTTCTAGCTTCAAAATCAATTCTGTTGTTGTAGGTTTTCCAACAGGATGAACAGAGGGGAAAGAGAACAACCATGATGTACGTGTGCATCCATGACAGCTACAGTAACTTTTATTACTTATTCGGCAGCAAAAAGATGGCTCTAAAATCGCTTCTCACTTCCTCCTGATCCAGGAAGTCTCTGTCTCCCAAATCAAGGGGGAATTTGTATGTGTCCATGGCTGATTTTATTTACAGAATAGGTAATAGAGAGCAGGCTGTACCAGCAAGCCTTTATATGATAGGCAGCCTCTGGATCTCTGAGAATATTTTTTGTGACATCCTGTCTGTACGATATATCTTGATTTTTCCTGTTGCCCTTTCACATGTGAAGCGGTGGCAGGCTTTACATAAATAAAAAATGTAATAGGTTTGCCATACTTAGAATATGTGAAAGCTAGCTGCAATATAATTTTATTTGACTAAACCCATGCATTTTCTGCAGTGCAATTCCAAATTACAGCAAATATACCAAATGACTGGCAGACTTTTGAAAGAGGTAAAGACAATTTTTTTCAACACGAATCCTACTAATATGAGAAATTGTGATTAATTTAAAAAACATGAACCTTCAAAAATCTCTTTGTGATATTCTTCTTTCATTTTGCTGTGCATTGAATAGGGCAGTAGATATTAGCAGAAGGTGATATAACAGCGCTGCTCAAAGAATCAATATATGAAAATTATGAGAGTTGATGGAAACAGAATCAAATTGCTACTGTCCATAGCAACTTTACCACTTAAAATGGATGTTTTAGTTATGCAGATTAGCTAAACATTTTCCAAGCAGCTGTTGAGGTCACTGGTCAATGTTCTGAGTGAAATCCAGCCATTTGTTAAGCTTTGCCACAGACCTTTGCACAATCATCTTGAAGTGGAGGAACAAAACGAAATTTAAACAGAGAAATTGAGCCAAATCTATGCTTCTGTGTGAATTTAATTTAAAATAATTATAAACCTTTATATTATTATTACATAATAATACTCTGCCAGTTTTATTCTCTGTATTTTCTTGTGCCTTTGAATTTTTATATTATCAAAATGTGAATTTTATATTTTAATAAAACATACTTCTGAAAATTGAATCAACATATAACCTGCTAACGGATTACACATAGAATTCCTTGCACTCATATTAAAAAAGGAAAGAAATGTTTCTCTGTTTACTGAATATTTGTCTCCAGAGAAAATTTGCAAAATATTAACCATGTAATTTTTAATTTCATGAATCCACTCCTTTTATCCACAGGTGGAAATTATGACTGTATGTTAAGATAGACAAGGTGAAGGACAGATATTATAAAATAAATTATTCTTATCTGCTGCTTATGGTTATCTTTGAATATCAGATATCTAATAATAAATATGTCATTAAAATCAAACATAATGGTTCTATTTCCAATGAGAATTAGATTGTAATCCTGAAATATGATTCTTACCCTTATTTTTTAAATTAATTTTTTTAGTGGAATGCAAATTTAGATTACAATGGATAAGGAAGAGAAATACAGCTGGGAACAGCAATCAGAATGCAGATCCTGTGGTATAATATTTACTGGTGCCACTTGGAAACTCTTTGGGGCTATTGTCTTCTCATCAGATCAGAGTTGAAAATATCTGAAAAGGAAGTTTTTGCCATTGAAAAACTTTTAGCCCAAAGGAAATGTAAGACATTGATAATCAAACAGCAGGATTCAAATTAGCTAACCAAAAAAATAGTGCAGTGACCACTCCAAGTGCAGTTGGGCATATAAATGATAAGGAGTATCAAAGGCAGAAAAAATGACACATTTTCTTGTAAGTTCTTTGACCTAACCTTTACAACTCCCCCTCACAATAAGGAAAGAAAAAGAAAGCATCAAGATTGATGTTCTCATGATGCCATATCTTTATAGCAAATCCATACCCAACCTGTCTTTAAAACAGCAGGAGTTTATTAACTGCTTTTGAAGCATAATAGGATAACATAAATCACTGATTTAATTCTTTCATAGAATGTCTTTTTAAGTCTACCTTACAACAATATAAATCACTTTGGGACCATCAATAAGGCAATCAAAGGCATACACTCTGACTGCAGTCATGCTTCTGGGGTAGTTGAAAGCACCATCTCTTAATATTCAGGCAGAATATCCCCTCACTCTATTTCATGTTCATGCTGCAGTCTTGAGGTTCAAAAGCTAAAACAACAATGAATTAACCTGACCTGCTCTACCATGTACTACTAGCATGCAGTCCAAAGAATGGCTTTTGCCAAGGTTTACCTTTGGCTTGCAGGTCTGCAAAGAAATTGTAGGCTATGTTCTCTGACTGCCAGGGAAAAGAAAATTAATGTAGTTAAAGAACTCTATTGATATTATGGTAGTCACATCATTATATCTGAGGAAATGACTGTTGTTCTTGTAATAAAAACAATATTTAGTAAACTCTAATGACAATATACCCAGTTATCCTCTGTTACACAGAGAAAAAACAGACTGCATATATGGTTTCAATATATAATGCGTGGCATGTTTATCTTGAAATATTAAAAAATGAAAAGCTGTGACTTATTTTGAGACATACTTATTTACAGATAAAAGCATATGTTAAAATAGTCTGTCAGAAGATCAAGGAAGAGAGAAATTAATTATTTTAAAAGGAAACTCCCTTTTAGGCCCAAGCCCATATTTCATTTTTTCAAGGCCTGCTTCAGCCACACTTTGATGGGTTTCAGGTAATTGTCTCACTCTTTTTCTCACTCTTTTGCTACTTTGCTGAAAATACTGCTGAAAATTGAATCAACATGCAACCTGTTAATAGATTACACACATAATTCCTCGCCCTTGTATTAAAAGAAGGAAAGAACAGTTTCTCTGTTTATTAGATATCTAATTTCCCTCCATTTTCTTGCTAGTAGCATTTTCCCTATTGCTTTACAAGTATGTGATATGCAGCAGCATCACGGAAAGCACTCTTCCATGTCCACCTGCTTTTTTTCTACTAAACATACAATTGGGATTCAGCCAGGTCTTACCCTTTAGTATCATTGCCTCTTTTCCATCCTAACAGATGAAAAGCACAGGAAAATATTACTCATTTAATTAAGGTCACCATCTACTCATTTGTTGCTCCTTGCAGAGCTGTAATTGAACGCCTCTTTTGTTTGTTTCACCTGCAGAAAAGAGAGCTGAAAGGATTTGAGTAAAGGGGTCTACCCATCTGTTATCTAGTTTCACTTTGATTAGCTTGATGCTTCTATATTTTCTTGTATATTACGTAGAGTAAGAACTCTGTGAGGCTAGATAAGGTTGGATACCAGCTAGATAAGGTGGCTGAGAAATCCAAGATTTCCTTATAAAACAGACTTTTTAGCTATTGAGTAATTCAAGTATTTTGGCCCAGAACTCTTCTAGTGGATGATCATGATTTTAGAGCATGAAAACCATTGTCAGAATTTGTCTAATTTTAATCTTGATTCTCTGGAAATTTTGACAAGTTTGGCACATAACTGCAGCACTATGCCCTTCTGTATTCAGGAAATCAGACATTGTACCATGGTGCTGATCCTTGCAAACCCTGATACAATATTTCTTCCTGCTTCAGTGAAAGCGTCAAAGAATTTTGTGATTTTCATGGACTGTCTGCAGCACTTGCTTCGACTTGTCCAATTATTACTGATACTTGGCAGCCTGGAACCTTTCCTGAAATTCCAGAGATGATATCAGTCATGGGTCTGGGCTCTGGCTGCTGGGAAAAGCAGACTCTGGAGTGTTCTAATGTGTCAATAAGAAAGTGAAGATCTCCACCAGAATTGAAGCACATTGGTCGTGTTTATGGAATGCTAGTAATGAAATTGACCAGGATCATGCATAATAAAAGTAATATTTTCTGCAATTATTTAGTTCTTCAATATTTGGTACCATTAAATATATATTACTAGTTTACTGCATCGGTAAATGCCAAAAGATACAGCAACACTGCAGAGGCCGATAATGTTGATCAGAAGAGCTTCTTCAAAGGTCCTAAAATTTTACCCTTACCAAAAATAATGATGTTTTCTACTTGAATGCATAAAAAAAATTAGGTTTTTTTGTGTGTGTATCATGTTTTTGGAAGAACCCATAAAAATAGATAAGAACTGAATTTGTGTTTATGGTTAAATATATACAGAATATGCTGACTTTGTAATCTGTACTCTAAAGAGCACCTCTACATTTATTAAATTGATGGTGTTGTTTTAACCTTAATCAGAATGAAAGTTTTGTCTGAAATGAAGCTGATATGCTGAAAGAAAGGGATGTTTTTTTCATAAGTGTTATCTTTCTGAGGAAAACTGTATATTAGTTTGCTTTCTGATAAATCAAATTAATTATGAACAGCCTTTTTAAATAGATAAAAGTTTTTTTCTCTTCATTAATCAAAAGTTTTGGAGAGTTTCCTTTCAATATAGCAGAGATGCATCCTCTGTTTGCCACAGAATTATATTTTTATGTCTGAAATTATGCAGAAACTGATTTAAGATGTGATGAAGCCTCCTCAAGTTACAGTTGTCTGGTGTACACTGTAGTAAATTTTGACCTTGTCAGGTGAAGACAGGTGAATTATGACCCAGCCTCTGTGAGAAATGATATGTCTACCATATTAGATTAATTTCCTGTAAACTTCACCATTTTGCATTCCCAAACCTTGTAAATGTCATCTTTATCCATCATCATACAATATTTTGATGCTGCTTATGAAGGAGTTCTCATTTCATTTTCAGCTTTTCTAAAGAGTTCTATTGCACTGTTAAAATACGCTTTTTAAGTTCTGTACTTTTATTAATTTTTGTCTAAGTCTGCACAGCAGCCCTTTAAAAGGGAATTAATGTGGCTTATTTTCATAGTAAATTATTTGACAGAATTTCTCTTTGAGAAAAACTGGATTTTTTTTTTCCTTTTTCTCATGTATTCTATAAAGAATAAAGGAAGGTCTATATTATTTTTGTAATTCAACTAAGGAACAAAATAAGGAAATTCAAAGATTTAATCTCATATTCAATATTCTTTCTAACTAGCTGTCTGCTGCCCCTTAACTTAATATGCAGCACTTCTTTCCAATAAGAACTTAGATCTATGAGAGGAAAATAGAGTAACTTATGGAAATCTGAAAACCCAGAGATATAAATTAAAAATAAAAACTAAGACCCTGAAGACATGTCTTTGAGTCCATACTCAAAGCCCTTTTTCATCTGTGAAGACTGTGTGGAAAGTACTGATGAACAGGATTTACTTGCCTGATAAATTACATTGGCTTAGCCAATCAAAATCACAGGAGAAATATCCCATTTCCCAGGGCTTATATGAAGTGGAAATTCTTGTCCATCTGCTTTAATCCTTCAGCTATTAACACTCTTAAGAAATTACATTCCTAATGAGAAGGCAATGTAGCAGTTCAAGCTAATTTATATTACTAATTTATCTTATTAAGCTGGATTCAGAAGGTGAATTTTATCCCCTTTGTTGTTATTCTAATATTAAATTATTTTTATTTATCTTTTATAGAATATTCATATAATATCTCCTTTCAGTTAATAATCTAAATGGGGTAGTTAGGTGTTTCTTTAGTTCAGTTTACCTTTCCAGCTCCTTATAATCAAAGGTGAGATTGTAAAGGTGTTGCTTTTAAATGAGACTGTTCTAAGCTTTATCCTGTTGATTGTGTTCATCTTCAAATATACTGTACACAGACAGTTGATTTTCTGCTTCAATTTTTCAAGAAAACTGTCGTATGGAGTATATTGATCTAACTGTTTAAGCCTGAAAATAAAAGATCAATAGAAACTTTTCTGTCACACTTGAAAAAAAGCTTCTCTTCTTGTTAACTTCTTGTAAAGGATTTTCACTCAATTTCAATTAAAATGTATATAAAAATGCATTTTTCTAGGAGACATATTTTAAGTTAATTTTTTTTCAATTCATGATTTTAACTTACTTTTGTGTTTTAAAACATTTTTTTTCCTTCCCAGGCCTTATGAATATGAGTGACATTCATCTCTTATGTATTATGCAGCAATGGAAAACTCTCTATTCGCCTGCACTCCACTATTTTGTTTCTTTGATGTACTCAAACATTTTTCCACTGTAGCGCCAATCTGTTCTGTCATCTTCTTTTTCAGTTTATTACACATTATTTGACACCAGTGTTTTGAGTAAAATATATATGATCTCTTTGTTCTCAATATTTTTATGGCTGAAATTATATAGGTTTGATAAAGATTACATTACTTTAAAATTTCATTTCCCCCCTCATTTTGTTCCTTCTACCCCCTTCTTTATTATGATTATTTTTCTTCATTTCTAAATAAGTAGTTCTTATTTTTTTGTGTGGATTTTCCAGAAGAGGGAGCCATGTGCATGTATACTTAAAACGTACACTGCAAAATCATAGTCATTAAAGAATAAACGGCATTTTAATGAGATTTGGAATACAGTTTTCCTCCAAACTAATAGTTGCTAGGTGACCTGTGGCCAACATATTGAAACCTAGCAGGAAGCACTGGGACAGTGTTCAAACAACCTTGTCAGGACACTGTAAACATCTGATGTTCATGGAAGTCCTAGAGCTCATTAGGATGTTGGTATGTTGGGGAATTTAAAATATGCAAGTAGTACATTTAATGACATTTCCATATCTTAGATGTTGAGATAACTTCATTATTTATTAGTATGGACAAGGATGTGCTTTAAACCACAACGTTTTTTTTAAATGTGAACATGTGGAAACCAAAAACTTTTAGCTATACTTTATAGGCTGGATGATCATATTGTAATAAAACTGCATGCTATTTACTAGATTTTAGATAGAAACAGTATATTCAGGAATTTGTTAATTTTTAAACACTTTATAACACATTTCACTTCTCAGATCAACAGTTCAGAGGAAAGGAGGGGTAATATGGAGGGTTTAGCATAGAGGCTGAGTACCAGAGCTACTTCCTGTTTAAGCCTCTTGAAATGCAGAAATCTGCAGTGAAGACAGTGTTTTGATAATGTTGAAGACCATGATGGAGCTGCTGTCACTGTTCATCCTGGCATCCTACTGGTTTCCTTTCTTCTGCAAACCCAACAAAAACCCAACAAGCAAGCAGATTCCCTGAAGTCTGAGGACAAAGACAAACACTGTACCAGTGGTTTGATAGTCCATCATAGGTGTAGAAAATTACAGTTAAAGTCTGCGGGTGCCCTTGTATATATGTAACTAACTGTATGTGTGGTTGTATAGCTCACCCTATCCATTCCTGCTCAGATGGGCATTCATGTTTAGGTTTACAACTCTCCCAATCTTGACAAAACTATTTGAAAAGTTTTTCAGTATACTTCAAAGACTACAACACCCTGATCTGAAATCATTGCTTTGGCTGGTAGATACTGGATAGCAACAGGAAATGGGACACGTGTGCAGACTCGTTGCTGGCTATGGCCCCTACGGGCTGAGACCCATGGCTGCTTCTGTAGTGATATGCCAACATGTTGGGCAAGGAGATTCAGCTGACTGCACAAATCCTTTACAGACAGATCCTATCACACACCAGAGCAGTTTTCCTTTTGAAAAAGCCCCTTTTCAAGCTGGACAGTGAAGTGGACTGATGTGGTTAAAGAGAGTGAGGTGGCAATACATCTGTCATCTCTGAGCCTTATTGAGCAGGGCTTATTTCTTTGAACTCCCATCTGCAGTGACAACCATGTTTCCAAACAATGCTAATGTGTATCAAAATAAAAAGATAAGCATGCTCTAAGTTCTCTTGATTTTCAGATTCAGAAGGTCAACATAACCCCTTTTGTCAGAGATGTTTTCTAAAACAGAATGCGACTAAATATCCTATTTTCCTCTGTGGCCAGCTCCTAACTAAAAGCCCAGATGACACCAGCACAGAACAAAAGCTTCAAAGAATACTTCTGATTTTGTATTAATTTATGCATAATGTGGAAATAATTGTTCATCTGGAGCTGAGTGAAGTATGAAGTCTGATAACATTCAAAATGACAACAAATTTGAATGTCTATCAAATCTCTAAATAGTGTAAGATAACTTCTGAATGGCTAGCTATATTCTTTACTTAGCAGTAAATATATTATATATATATAAAATCTATTATTATGATTCATGAAGTGGTAAGAGGAAAATCCATTTCCAGCTTTTTCTAGTTATGTCCAATCCTTTAGAAAATCTATATAACAGTCTCTATCTGAAATGATTAAAAAATCAATGCCAGACTTCTTTTTTGAGAATTGTGTTTTGATAACCTTTCTACAAATACTATTCTAGACATCCTTCACCACTTGTCTGGCTGCATTATCTGTAATTGTCTTTTAATAGACTGAGACTAAATTATTAGAAAAGAATTGCATCACTAGGGAGTAAAGGTTGTCAGATATCAGTGAGATGTAATACATCAAATGCTGTTGTGTACAGCCTTATCTCATATGCTGTTAGTTGTTGTGTTTTAGTTTTTTTTTTCAAATAGAGCTTTTGACCCTTGTAACCTATTCTAGTTCAGAACTGGTAAAATAATGAATGCAAACCTGCATGCAGCTGCATAGAATTAATGAATCAATGAGAACAACAACATATTGGATAAAGTGTTCCTGACCTGAAAACCAGATACTACAAAGTTTCTTTTAAGCAGGGCTTATGTTTTTTTCTCTGCAAACAAAGACAGAGTTCTATAGGAAAGTTCAGAGAGATTTGCTTCGCCACCACAAGTTACTTATTGTGGTCCTCCAAAGTACTCTGCTACTTCATTGAGAAAGCAGTTGAACCATAGTTGAACAAGACCTGGACAAGTTCTTTGTTGCCTGAGTTTTAATTCTGGCTGAGCAATTTACTTTGTAATTTAGAGGAAGTATTTAACAGCTTTATATATTGAGTATCTTATCACCAAAATAAATATATTAGCAGTAACAGTTAAATATAGGTCAACAACATCTAATTAGACAGGGTATTTGGGTAGTGTTTAGGTATCCACCAGCATGTCTTGGTATATGTAATTTATTTAAATTATTTCAATGATGAGTTTTCATAATTGTCTCAACAAATTATCAAAAATGAGAGCTAGTTGAAAACACAGGCCGAATTTACTGTCAGGACAAGGTAACTCCACATTACTGTACTTTGTAGACAGAAGTGATGTCACAGGTTAGGTGAGTTTATGGGCAATAGGTAAAGAGCCCTCCTCCATAGGTCAGTGCTGACTAAGTCAGTTGTCACCTTCAGATGAAGAACATTGGCAGAAACCTGAGCATGAGGGAGAAGAAGCTTATCCTTCCTAGGTGAGGTTTGTTTTACACACAGAGCTTTATACTGAGACACAGAGTGGGTGGCAGTGCAGAATGGTTGCTCTCACTGTGACCAGGAGTCTTCCTTTTGTCTATGGGCACAGGGACTGAGAGTAAGAAAATATACGTGGTGGAGGAGCTAAGGCGTATAAGATCAAAGCAATTTCTTCTTTGGTAAAAAATGGAGAGAATATTTGCTTCACAGTATAGGAATAGGCTAGAAGTGGGATACTTATGCTACCTGGTCAGTAGCATGATCATTTGCTTTGTTGACACAAGAAGCTAAGCTTTCTTCCTACTACTCTCTGGTGGGCTTGCCTGCTTCAGGACAAATAGGAAATTTGTTTTGGCATTACTTTATGTGGGTGAGGGGAAGAAGGGAAAAGCCTCTGTGTAACATCACCATTCCCCAAGCACCTATGCATGGGATGGAGTTTAGTTACACGAGTTTATGTAAGGCCTCCAGCTAATTTTTTTTTTAAATTTATTGTGATGCTCACCACTTTATGCTTTACTGATTATACAGTCCATAAATATTTGTCCTTCATATTTAGACTGTTTTTGATTTTTAGGAAACAGTTTACATGAAAATGATTTCTTGGATGGCCAATCTGTCTGTGACAAAGACAGTTAAAAATACCATGGTTGAATCTCTGTGATTCTATCTGAGGAGGGAAATCTCAGTTTTGGAAACAAAGGTCTCAGAAACTTAAGGTATGGATCTAGGTGAGAATATATATATATATATTCTGAGTTTTTAGAGAAAAAATTTGGCTCAGTATGCTCACTCCTTTTTTTTAAGCACTGCAAATAAATTTAATGCTATTTTGTCTTTTTTGGGGCTAAGCTGTTAGTACCATCAAGTTAATTTTTTAGAGAACTGAAAGGGAAAATACCTATTTTTGAGAGCTTCTTAAATATTTTCTTTTGTTTTAAAATAAATTATTAGCCCAATCCAGAATGAAATAACAGTTTTATGCCCTTAATAATTTTATTATTTCATTAAATGTTACCATTTGTTCCTGAGTGCAGGGGAGGTAATGTGGATTCTGTCATTAAATGCAATAGTTTTAGACTAATTAGACTGTCTTTTAGACTCTTTTGAGAAACAAAAGCCAGAAGCTGTGCTTCTCTAAAGATTTTTGAAAAGTGTAATCAATTAAAAGTACCTTGTAATTAATATCTTTAATATCTGTTTTATACTACATTATTGGGATATTAGTTCTTGAAAGGCATTAATGATAACCTGGGACCTGCTGAAATCAGTGGGAGTTCTGTTTATCTTAGGGCCAAGATTTCATCAACTTTGAAATTCACTAGTTGCTGCTTTTGAAATACTTTAAAGAGAAAGAAAATAAAATTGCAAACATACTGGAACATTAGGCCTCGTGAAAGCCACCTTGCAAAGTTGATATAACAAAATATAATTACTATTGTTGATTTTGAAACAAGTTGAAAGATATGCAAAGCTCTTGTATTTTTCTGATTTCATAGCTTATGACCCTGGAAAATCATGATGCAAAATATATTTTACAGAAGTCAGTTATTTGCTTCAATAAGTTGCAAATATCTCACAGGAAAGGTTATTTTTGTGTCAGAAGAAAGAAACAGCTATCAATTATCCATATTATCCACCTTGCAGCTGTACAAGAGAACTTAGCTTGGAAATGGGAAAACATTGTTCAGAACTCACAAACAGGTTTTGAATAACCTTCAGAAATCTATAATTTGCCTTTTAGCTAGACACCAGGTCCAAGAAAAATGAGAGAGATTTATAACACAAGTTTGATTTATGTTTCCATTTATTTTACCAATGGAAAAGTGAGACTAAAGCTTAAAACAGAATAAAATTTACAGAATTAGGTCTGAGGTTAGTTCTGAAGCCAGCTACAATGAAAATTCTCTCCTCTAGATGTGACCCGCTGATCTGGTGGCTGAAACTTTTGTGACTATTCCACTATCAGCCCAGTTAAAAACTTTACCCCGAAGGAACTGTTTCTAAAGAAAACCACATTGGATTCATGCATTTGGAATAGCTGTAGTATTAATAGACATTTGATGTTATCCAAACACAGAAATAAATTGGGTGCTTTATCAAGTTAAAAGATATCCTCTGTATCATATGCATGGTAAGCTGCAGTGAAATAGATTGCTTTTAATCACTGTTTTATTATTTGCTTGAAATTTTCGTGACTATAGCTGTGAGGTGCGGACTGATGTATTTATGCTTTGGGAGGTAACATCCACCTGAAGTTTGTGAAGTAAAAAACATAATCAATACCTAGGTAGTAGAATTGCTCATCAAACTTGCAACAAGCGAACTGCAGAGTGAATTGTTTGTTTCTAGAAGAGAACCAAAATAGCTCTGAGATTTCTAGACATGAGGAATGTATGGGAAATGTTCTTTTCTTGGGTATTTGTTGCATATACTAATCACTTGCACAGGGTGCATGCATTATTTCTAATCTGAATATGATTAGGTGGATTTTGCAAACAGTATTCCCTTCAAAAAGTCCCCAAAGACGAACTTACATACATGTGATTATTTCTTTAAAAGAACCACAAAAGTGAGTCTAGATTTGATACAAGAAAAACAATAAAATGAATATTGAATTCATGGAAAGAAATTAAGTACAATATATGGTCATTGGATTAATTTTTGTGTACACTTAGGAAGATTAAAAACTGTGTCTATATGTATACATTTTTTATTGCTTCTTTTTTTCTATAAGACTGTACGTAGAAGTTAGTGATGAGAATGTTTTAAGAAAGTGAGAATGATTTAGGGTTCAACTCCCAAAGAGAGTTAATTTGGATTCTGTGGGATTATAGAAAAGAAAGATAATTTAGGTGAAGAAGACAAGGGTAGAAATGTAAGGAAATCTTAAATTATAGTTGCCTCTAGAAATGAGGCAACTATATCAACTTTTTAAGGCTGTAGCCAGCAGGAGAATTAAAGTAGAGGATGTTTTGACCAAACCATTGAGATTAAAAGCCTTTTTTGAGTGATCTCAATGAGAACAAGATGCATGTCTCTGAAATGAAGTGATGTCATGAGCAGCTATTTGTCAAGGTATGAGCATTTACTGCGCTGTAATCTAGGAGAAGGAAGCAGTGAAAAGGAAAAAATCAGCTGGTTGTAACAGCTTGTTTGGTGGATGAATCTATAACTCTGGTTGCAGGGCCAAGTGATGACTGAATAGAACTAGATTGACAAAGGATTTTAGTTAAAAACCAGGAAAAGTTTAAATGGTGAGACTCTAATTACATTGAGGTAGAAGTTTACTTTTCAAGAAACAGAGATACCTCAACAAATTGGAGGTCTGGGCAACCATGAACCATGGGAAGCTTACAGGGTCAAGCGCTGCATTCTGCACCTGGGACACAGCAATCCTGGTTGTGTGTATAGGTCAGCAAACGAGAGGCTGGAGAGAAATGCCATGGAAAGGGACCTGGGGGTTCTGGTTGATGGCAAGTTGAACATGAGTCAGCAGTGTCCTGGCAGCCAGGACAGCCAGCTGTATCCTGGAGTGCATCAGGCACAGCATCACCAGCCAGGCAAAGGAGGGAATTGTCCTGCTCTGCTCTGAGCTGGGGCAGCCTCTCCTCGAGTGCTGGGAGCAGTTTTGGGTGCCACAATATAAAAGGATATTAAAATATTAAGGAGGTTTAGGGTAGATATCAAGAAAATATTTTTCACCCAGAGTATGACTGAGCACTGGAACAAGCTCCCCAAGATAGTGGTCAGAGCAGCAAGTCTGGCAGAGCTCAAGAGTCATTGGGACAATGCTCTAAGGGACATGGTTTGATTCTTGGGGTTGTCCTGTGCAGGGCCAGGAGTCAGACTCGCTGATTCTGATGGGTCCCTTCCATCTCCATATGTTTTGTGATTCTATGATATTCTATGATTATGATGCAAAGCTATTGACAGTGCATGAAAATATCTTGTAACACAGATTCCTTAATAAATTTTTTCAAACTATTTATGATATCATCTTAAATAGGATCCACTAAGATTTTATATGATCCAGTGCTTTGCATATGAGTCATAGAATTTTAGAGCAACAGCTGGAGACTGCTGATACTTTAAAAAAATCACTGAAGGATTCAGCGAACAGACTGAAATGATTAGTTAAAAATGCCATAGGAAAGATTTTAAGAGAGATGGAAAATAATTCCAGAATCTGAGAAGAGCTATGAACCTTTTCCTCCTCCTGGACTCAAACATTTTACAAGATATTCAATGTCTGTTGTTATTTTCATTCAGAATTCATTTTCAATACAGAAACAATTAAAGAATTTTTTCAAAAGAAAAGCTAAGTTCTAAAAAAAAATTTAAGATATTAGAATTGCTTTCAGTCTTCCTGTCAGTAAATGAAAAATATGATATAGATGCAGATACAGGGTAAAATTTTTTTTAGCTGCCTTTGGTGCCCTGGCAGTAGGTGGTCATTGTCCCTTCAGTTGAGCTGCCAGAACACCATGTGAAAAAAAAATCAGACCTCTTGGAGTGCTGCTATTTCTGTCTTTTTAGGTTTAAAAGTGCTGGATGGTTGACAAGATTTGGGACGTGGTAGCTAGTGTATTTAGAGGAAAAATTTGAGCAAGCTACAAAGAGATCACTACAAGTTTCACAGCTTTATATTTTTCCAAGAGTTGCACTTATTTTAGTTATTATAATGCAGAAACTCACTTTAGAAAACAGATGATTGGAGATCAGTTTATATAACCAAATCTACATGAGTCATAAAGACAACCAGAGATTTTCTTTCTAAAGAACAGGGACTTGAAAGAATGTGTTATAATCCTCTATGATAATTTCGTATTGACAACTGTCTGCACAGTGAGATTCTACATATCTGTGAATAAGTAAAATTTTTTATTGCATTTTCATTTTCAGAGTTTTGATGCACTGTCTATAATCATAGTCCTCTGAGATTTTCTTTTCTGTGGAATCTCTTCTTTCTGTTAATATGCTCTAATTGCATTCAGGCATTTAATGAGAACTTTCCCTTGAAATCAGGTCACTGACAGTAACCACACAACACTATTACTTTTCCATCACTGCTTTGATCATGTTATCACATTCTGTCTTTCTCCCTCTCATCATGTTAAAGTTTGTCACATTTGTCACAGAAGAGAAAAGCCAGAGACTGTTGTACTGTTTATAAACACAGAACAATGTTTTGAATTATGCTGTATTTGTTTAGACAGATAAATAGATTATTTAAATCTAAAATGATGCATCAAAGATTAGAAATATTTGTTAAATTAACAGATTTTTTTATCAAAATATATGAACTTTAGAAGATAATTCAGAGACTAAAACTCCCCCTATATAGTAAAGGATAGCACTACTATATTGAGGGTGAGGGGTGGTTTGCAGTACACAGCACAGGCCTATGGCAGTAAAATAATTTATGCCAAATCCTGCAGCTTTGGGTGAGATGAACTGTTGCTGCTGTTTCTATTTCTGACCTATCTTTTCCTTTTGAAAAGGAAAAGGGAAAGCTGTTGTTGCATTGAGAGCAGAGTAACAGGATGTTAGCACAGAAAGAAATGAAATGCTGGTGAAAAATATTTTCTGTAAATGATTAACGATTACAAATTCTTTTTTTAAGCTGAGATTTCAAAGTTCAGAGAGCTAAGCAGGGCCCTGTAAAGAAGGTAAAATTACATCTCCATTAAAAAAAATGTTTTGATGATTATTGAGCAACATTTATACCTAGAGAGATAATATAGCTAAGTCAAAAGACTTGTGATGCTGTCTATTATTCTCTGGATGTCTGCATTACATACAGAGAAAGGTGCAACCTATGGTCCAAGGAGCTTTGCTGTTGTGTTCATGATTAATGATTGTGGTATTCATGTGGAATTGCGCAACTCTCCATTTCAAAGAGCTGTATCAATAAAACAGATACTTAGTGAGGAAGGAAAAGCCCTACAAAAATAAAAGCATTCACAATAAGGCTTGGTGGGTTCTACAGTTTTGTTGAGTTTTAAATCCATGTCATTCTTAAGAGGATTTTTCTGGGGACTGGGTAAAGTATTGTTGAATTCTCAGCTGGGTATGGTAGATCATACATTTGTGTTCTATTTTTCAGTTGCTGCCTCACCTGTTGTGTGTGCTTCCTTACTCACTAGGGTGCCAGGAGAAAGACAGTCCTGGGGAGTGCCATGCTAGTGACCTTTTTGGCAGAAAATCCTTCACCTGTGTGCAGAATCACGTCCCTTTCTCAAACTCACGTTCAAGCTAAGCCTCCTCCTCCTCTACTATGATCAGACAAGGTAATTGTGCAGATAGCTGCAACTGCACTGATACATTTAAATTAAACACTACATGAGTGTGAATTATAATGGGTTTTTTGTGTCTTCTTGGCACAGACCAGGCGTTTATCTGTGCATGTACTAAAAGCAGTTGCAAAATTACAGAGGAAAAAATATAAAAATGTGCTATAATGACAGAAAGGCTCAGTAGCGACACAGAAGCTCCCGTTCCCAGATCACAGAAATGACATCTGCTGTGCTATCTCCATCACCTTCATTAAATTCCTTAACAATTCCCAGCAACCACTACTAACAGTGGTCAGTCTTCTTGCATGAATCATAACTGTAGCATTTTTCATGGTTATTTCTATAATTTTTGGGTTAAAATAGCTGTTTTATAAATAATCTGTTAAAATTAACCAGATGAAAATGAGAAAATACAAAGACCTTGAATAAAATTCCAGTATTAGGGACAAGCATTTGCTATTGATTTTTCAAGAACAGGTATTTCACAATGAATGAGTTATCCCAGGTTCTAAGCTCCTATATCCTACTAACCAAGGAAAATGGGACTGAACAGGACTCCTGTCTCTTTTGACAGGAATGTTTTGAATTTCAAACAATTCTCATTATTTTTATTTGGCTAAAAGCTGACAATTTTCTTTGTAGCAATATCAGTGAAAGATTACTTATGCAAAGGTTCTTATTTCAGTGCAGAAACTTAGTGTTGTGGCTTAATTGCACCTGCATACTTAATGCTAAGTGGATAAAAATCAATGTAATTTAATCCAGAATGTTGCTAAGGAAGCATCATAGAAATTGCATTCAGACTGATCAAAATTTAAATGAAGAAAGATATCAAGTCTCCCCATTCAGGGAGCACTGTTCTGAAGGTAGTTCAAAGCTTGTTGTGCTGAAAGGCTGAAAAGTGATCAATTTAATGAGAGACATATTTCATTGAAAAAGAACAATGTTAAAAATGTCTGTCAAGCCTGCTTTCCTCCTAAACCATTTAACAGATGTTTATGCAGTTTAGTGAACAATCTTCAACCATCAAGGAAAGTAGTTGCCATCCCTTTTCCCTTCGAGTTCTTGTGTTCACAGTAACACAGTAGGCGATGTTGGGTATGGTGCATATTTGCCCTTTGATGAGGGTTGGCTTGGACAGCCCAGATGGGATTGCTTGCTTTGGATGCATTGGAGAGAAAAGAACAAGGCCAGAGGGTGTGGAACCTAAAAAGCTGGAATAGGAAACAAATTAGTTTGGTTGCTGGAAGGGGCTGATCACTTCCTGCGTAGAACTGATGAGCTGCCAAGGACTGTCATAATGAAACATGCCAGTGCCTCCTGGGGGACTGTGCTGCAGACTTCCCTCTCAACGCGCCTTCGAAGGAATTTTGAACAGACTGATGCCAGACAAATTGTTATTGCTCTGCTGTTCCACTTCCATTGGAAATGCCAGAATAATTTATTAGAAAAGGCCTAGGACTTAGACATCATTCTAATGTAAACTGTGGTGGCTTATTGTGTTTGAATGAAATTTTATGTATGCCTTGAATTGGCAAGAGTGTGAGGCTTTAATTTTGTGCCTATCAATTAGTGAAACATTAAAAGGAGTTTAAGTAGAAAAGGCTGGATAGATGCCACAAGCAGTGGAAAGAATTTTTAGTTGCTTAAATAAAAATATTTTCTATTTAAAGACACCTAATTAATAAATTTGCATCACAATGTCACTTTAGCTGAAATATTTTGGTTTCTTAGCATCTTTTTTGATTCCTCTGTAAAGAAAGAATATTTATAGTTTCACATGATTTGTGGTAGTGCTAATAAAACTTACCTGTCAGATTATTTTAAGTTCACTATTAATGAAAAGGGCTATGTATTCTGAAGTTAATTTTTCAGTTATTTTCACCTTCACTTTTAAAAATTCCTGTAGATATAATCATTTATCCTCTGGTAGTAGTTCATATCTAGACTTTTTCTTTGCCCCCAGATTTTTTGTCACTTTTTAGTACATTATTTTCCAGTTCAAAATTTTGAAAGTTGAATGTTATTTTGATAATGAGTCTATAGACATGATGATTTAGGCAGAAGATTAGCTTTAATTTGTTTTTACTGGTATTTAGAATAGTATTTTAGATAATAGTAATCTGAAGTAATATAAACAGTTTTTTAAAAAGTGGAAAATAATTTCATTGTATTTTGTACTTGTCAAAGACTAGAAGATTAGAGAAACTGTTAATTTTGGATTGTGAAACATGCAAAGTAAAGTAGATACTGAAGAAGCTTTATGTAAAATGAAATAAATCCCTGGCCTTGTATTTGTCTCTTTCTAGTAACCTGAACAGAAGCTTTGTGTAGTCAATAAAGACAGCATTGTCAAAAAATCAGTTATTTAAATGCAGCTAGAGATGTCTTAAAAACATTCTTCAGTTGCAAATTAATTACTAATTCCATGATTACTAATCCATTATTAATTCTACTAATCCTACAGTAGTGAATCTATCATCCCATTATAATCACAAACAGTGTAATGTCTTTGCTATTAATGTCTAACCTTAGGCCTGGATGATCTCATAAAAAAAGAAAATTTAGAGAAGAAGCTGAATATTCCATATTTTATTACTAATTTTTTTTCTATGTAAAATGCTGTACTTCTCAACACAGAATTAATGATAGGAAAAGTAGAATTTCTGTTCCACTATCCATCCAAGAAAAGCATTTTATTTATTCTCTAAGTCTAACCTGATTTATCTGAGGTTTAGACTATTCTCAATCTTTTTTCTGTCACATTTACAAACCCCAAACTAATTCTATAGGTTACTATAAACAATATCACAAACACTTCAAATTTTCATTAAAAATTCATTCTTTTAAGTCAGTTTTTAGAAGGCTTTTTTTTTAGTTTCAGAAAAATCCCACACATCTCCGTTTCTTCTGCCTTGTCTGATATCATTAAGGCTTTGGTATGACTCTCAGGTTTCATTCCAATTTGAGTGCATTGCTATAGTTTTCTGTCAGAAGGAAAATCTGCAGATTTTGTCAGCACTGAGGACTCCTGAGAGTTTCTTCTATTGCCTGAATGTATCTATCTAGCGCCTCTTAGGTGCTGTGGGATCTGCTGCTGAGTCTCCAAATAGATATCCAGGAGGGAATGAGTTTCCCACAGGTTCTGCACTGTATCTGCCAACTTCATGCTGATGTTTCAGCAGGTCCCACGTGGTACTCGGTGCTTAGAAGTGAGCAGCTGAAGTCAGCTTTTGTTTTGATTTATGTGCCAGGAAACTGAAGTTTGCAATCCATGATGATAACTGTATTGTGGGTTTGCGTAATTAAAAAGCTTCTGTGCCTCCTCAGTGATGGCTTCAGACACTTCCTTTCTTTATTTTCTGTTGTCTATCACCATAACCATAATTTCTCACACTAACTGTAAAAAGTAATTTCTTTCTCTTACACAGCCAGAAAATATTATCCAAGAAGAATCAGCGTCCAGGTGTGATGAAACAAATCATTATAGTGGCATGATAAGAGCAGAGAATAAATTGGAACTTTGTTGATGCAATCTATCAAACATAGTTTTTATTTTCTTCCCTTTTTTTTTTTTTTTTTTTTTTTTTTTAGCAAGCATACTTTAATTTAGTTTTGTTTATCCTTGAATGATATTGAATTTTGGTAGACTGGTTTAACCCTAGCCAGCAGCCACACACAGCCACTCACTCACTCCCCCATGAGCTGGATCAGGGAGGGAACCAGAAGGGTGAAAAGTAGAAACCCCATGGATTGAGATAAAATCAGTTTAATAGGGAAAGCAAAAGCCACACACACAAACAAAGTAAGCAAAAAATTAATTCACTACTTCCCATGGGCAGGCAGGTGTTCAGCCATCTCCAAGAGAGCCCCATCATGTGCAACAGTGACTTGGGGAGTCAAATGTTTCTACCTTCCTCCTTTTTTTCCCCCAATTTATATACTGACATGATATGGTCTGCAATATCCCTTTGGTCAGTTGGGGTCACCTGTCCCAGCTGTGTCTCCTCCCAACCTCCCATGCACCCCCAGTTTCCTTGCCAGTGTGGCAGTGCCAAAAGCAGAAAAGGTTTTGGCTCTGTGTAAGCCCTGCTCAAAAATGTCTCTATATTATTAACACCTTGTTCAACACACCTCCAGCCACTGTGAAAAAAATTAACTCTATCCCAGTCTAAACCAGCATGTTGGCAAAGAGAATTTAATTTCTCTAAATTTACGGAATATGCAGGAAGTTACATGTCATTTTCAAACGATATATGGAAGACTGATACACTTCCATCTTTCAGGAAAAATGGAGTTTAAACAAAATTAGATGAATTCTGTGCAGAAAGTAAGCTATTGAGACTTTGGGAAGAGCAATTTCTTCTCTTCTGAGAAAAAGTAACATTTCTGCTGTGGGAAAGCAGAATGAGATAAACATGGTCTCAAAAATATAATATAAAGGAGCAGGACATGTAAAGGAAAAAAATTTCTCCCTTAAAGGATTCAAGAGATGCTCAGTGCAGTAGCAGTAGCCATGGCAATTTACTGCAAAAGACTGAATGGAATCAGGAAACAAGTTTTTTCTGGTTTTTTTTTTTGTCTTTAGGGTAAGTGAAAGTGGAATATAAATGCTACAATATGCTATGATTTGGGGTCTATGCCTAAATAAATCTAATAACTTTGGGGGGAGAGGGAAATCTAACAACTTTGGGGGGAGAGGGAAATGTATCTTATATAACTTCTTACATGAGCCATGGCTTTCTGACAGACAGTGTAGATTATTTATGAAGTGACTTGCTTTTTTGAACTACTTATGCAAAACCTCAGTTTACCACAATAAGCCAAATTGTCCACAAGACAGCTGGCCTCCTAAGCTGGTAGTTGGGGACAGGGACCAGAATAGCTCCCTGAAAGCTAGAAGGAAGCAGTTAGTGAACTGCTGAGCCACTTGATGCTCACAAGTCAATGGGACTTACTAGATGGACAAAAACTAGGATTCATCCTAGGGGGATGAGGGAGCTGGCAGAAGAGCTCACCATGTTGCTCTCCATCATTTATAGTCAGTCCTAGCACACTGGGGAGGTCCCAGATGACTGGAAGCTGGCCAGTGTGACACCCGTCCATAAGAAGGGCCTGAAGGAAAATCTAGGGGAACCACAGGCCTGTCAGCCTGACCTCGGTGCCCAGCAATATTATGGAACAGATCATGAGCATGATCACACAGCACCTACATAACCGCCAGGGAATCAGACTCACCCAGCATGGATTTAGGAGGGGCAGGTCCTGGCTGACCAACCTGACCTCCTTTTATGCACAGGTGGCCCACTGATGGATGTTGTCTACCTGGGTGCCAGTAAAGCATTTGACACTTTGTCCCACAGCATACTCCCAGAGAAGCTGGCAGCCCATGGCATGGACAGGAACATCCCTCACTGGATTAAGAACTGGCTGGGTGGCCAGGTTCAGAGAGTGGTGGTGAAAGGTGCTGCATCCAGCTGGCTAGTCACTCATGGTGCTCCCTAGGGATGAGTGTAGGGCCCAGTCCTGGTCTAGTTGACCTTAGTGCCATGGTCTAGTTGACAAGGTGGTGTTAGGTCATAGGTTGGACTCAGTGATCTCAAAGGTCTTTTCCAATCCAGCTGATTCTGTGATTTTTTTGTTCTTTCTGCTGCCTCCTACCTCTTCACCTCTGAATGAATATCTGCCAGCTATTTACATGCTTTTAAGAGTTTCCTTATGCATTTGATGATGATCAAAGGATGGATTTTTTTATGGTACTTAGGCTCATGAAGATGCAGATAAGCACCAGTGAGAATTAGATACTTAGGTACCTTTGAAAATTTCATTTGATGACTGTTAAGAGCTAGAAGTTCCCTTAAAAATCATGTCATGTATACTTAATGCCTATCCATATTACTGAAAGGGACCGTGAATCGGGATTTATGTAATGATTTTTTTTCTGCTCATTTGTAAGCCTTTGAGAATAGATCAAAATTCACTTTGATTGACTTTCCAAATGGACATTGAATCATTCTTTCATTATCCTCTTATTTTCAGCTGAATAGCTGGATAACAGGAAAGGTATTGCATTCTTTTAACTTGTACAGAAGAGGAAAAGAAGTACAGTGCTGAGAAAAATGGCATGGAGAGGGAATAAAATTGTAACAAGGACATTTCTAATCCTGATCTTTATCCTTTACTGTAGGTAGACAGCTGATAACAGGCTAGGGGGTTATTACACTATGGGAAGTATATTACGCAAACATACACAAGAGAACTGCAATGTAACCAAAAAGCAGAGTATTTTCTTCCCTATATTTCTGTTTCCCAGTGCCCTTAGAGGCAGTGCCTCAGGCAGGAGGCTGAGCTGTGCATGAGTCTTTTCCATGTACCACAACTTTAGTCAGTGACAGAGCATCCAGAGCTGTGTTTGTACTAATTGTCCGTAGCAACTGAAATGTTTGGATCCGGTGACAAAGACCTGTGCTATCCATCACCTCAGTTACACCTGATCATACTGTGAGCATTTCCATGTGCTCCACAACTATCCCAGTCTCCAAATGGATGCGTGATGTCCAAATAGCAGAATGACAGCTCCCAGGCCATGTGTTGCTGAGCTTTAGAGTGTTATGAAGAATTTTAGGCTCTTCATAAATGAAGTTTTTTCCTAACAGCTTGTTTCTCTAGGAATCATGTTTTTTCCTCAGAGCTATGTGTTTGGACATCAGATCCTCCTCAGACCCAGCTGCCCCAGGTCTCTGTGGGATTTCTAAAACAAGTTTAATTTAAAGTGCCTTCTAGGGGTGGGTTAAATTTTGATTTAGTTTGTGATGGTTTCTGTCATAGCAAGCATTAAAAAACTGGAAAATCAGATTAAGGCTAGCCTTCCACTCCCTTTCCTAAAATGCAGAGAACTTCTACCTGCATTTGAGGATGTGGTATCTATGCAATTTGGACAACATAAATTTTAAAATCTTTCATTTTATCTTCACAACAACTGCAGAAAACTGAGATAAAATATCTCCACACTAAAAAAAAAAAAGCAACCCACAAACCTTTTTTGTTTTTGAATTTAAAATATTTTCTGTTCTGGTTCAGTGAGTTCTACTGGAACTTTGTCAGTTTTTTTCTTTTCAATTTTCTTGTATTATTATTTTTAACTCTTGTATTACTGTTAAGCACTTTTTCAGTGTAATGTATTTAAAAGCTTCTAAATTCTTTGTGTTTTCTGCAAAATGTTGACAATAGGTCCATAATGTAATGAACTAAAAAAAAAGGCTGTGCTCCACCTTTCCTAAAACATGATCTTTTTTCCCTTATGTAGAATATTCAAGAACCTACAAGCATGCCTAGACCCCTAGAAACAATAGAAAAAAGGAAAGAAATTGATGACACTGTCATCAATTTATCCACTTGTCAAGAAATTTTTAATTTCAAGCCGTTCAAAATATTTCTTAACTTTTTTGCTCTCCACTTGACATGAGCCATGTCTGTAACCACCCCATCTCTACAGTATGATGCAGCATTCCAAACACTTTCAGTTTCTGTAAGGCTTATTGTAGAGCTTGCAGAATGTACCATAAAATAGAGATGTAAAAAACACTCAAAATAGTTATGTTAATAATTGATTTTACTCCAGATCAAGCAGACAATAGTATCAATTACATGGAGCTACCACTGATGGTACTAGTTAATGAAGTGGAAGAACAAAGTGCTATTATGAGGCAATACAAAAACTGTTAGAAAACACAAATATATTTACTCCTGTTGCTGATTTTCAGGCCACAGATAACACATATTTTAATTCAATTCTAACTACCTGGTTCAATCATTTACATTACTTAAGGGTCATAAAATGACACATGTATCAGTAATTTTCACTATATTCACAGTGAATATAAAAATTGGAAAAAAAAAATAACAGCAGAAGTGAGTGAGACACAAAGAGTAAAAAAGACTAAAATAATAAACATTAATTCCCCTCTCTGATCCTCTTTGAACTTGGCACTCTTTTAGAATATTTTTTTTTCTCCCTGGGGACAGTATATGCAAAAGCCATTGTATTCAAGATGCTTTCTAGTGTTCCTGTTTCATTTTATTGCTTGTGTATTATTGGGGTTCTTTAAGCTCTAAGGTGACTTCTTCTTTGGACAATGAAGTTTTTAACATTAACCATATGAAATATCTAAATTTATGCTTTCTTTACTAAAGGAAAGTCACTAATGAACTTGCATATATGCTTTAATTTATTCATTTTAGTATCTCCTGTATTCAGTAAATTTTAGAAAGTTTAAGAAGGCTATGAACCATCATAACTTTTTACATTATGTCACTTTTTGCTCTGACAAAATCTCACAGAGACCTTTTGGCAATAATTCACGCCGTAGTACCACAGGAATGCAACACTTCCTCTCACCATTCTTTTTCTCCCTGCAAGTAACATATACTTTTTTATGTTGAGTTTTTCGGAATGCGCTAATAAAATAATTGGTTTTATATGTATGTTAAATAAGAGAGCTTGGAGCACTTTTAACTCATGTTTGAAAATAGCATCCCGGCATTATCATCCATACAGATTATAGCAATGCAGTTTTTAATTCATTATAAAAGGTTAAAAGCCAACAAAAGAAAGATTTCATCTGCAAGTTGATATATAGTATATTTTGATGATCCATCAAGAAAACACGGCATTTTAGAAGAATCTAGTAGGGCATGTAGTGATGGGAAAGTAGTCCTTTAATGTATGAAAGTATGCCTTTAATCTGAAGGAGGGTAGATTTAGATTAGCTGTTACAAAGAAATTCAATAAAAGCGGTGAGACAATGGAACAGAGTGCCCAGAGACTCCTGATCCCTGGAGTTGTTCAAGGCCAGGCTGGATGGGTCTTAGTGCAAATTGGTCTAGAGGAAGGTGTCCCTGTCCATGGCAGGGATGGTTGGAACTAGATAGTTTTTAAGGTTCCTTCCAAGCCAGCCATTCTATGATTCTATGATCTTTTACAAGTCTGTGAAGCTGGGAATCTGGGGTAACTGGGAAACATGTTTTGCCAATGAATGGGAAGACACACCTTCAAGTTGAGCAACTAGAGAATTAATTTGTGATACAGACTGTAACTTTGTTTTCTTGTTTGTATTTATTTTGCTAAGATTTCTTTTTAGCATTCAAGGGCAGTATATGCCATTCAAACAGGAATACCCCACAGAAAGAATCTCGTTAAAAAGAAAAACAACAAAAAACCCAGGAGACATCTGGGAAAAGATGTTGCATTGGTGAGAAATTAAGCTGCCTTTTCTATTTGTTTTGTATTTTGTTGTTTGCCTTTCATCTGCACAGACCATTATCTTAACTTTTGAATATAATTTCCTTTCTATTTGTATTATGAAAATTCATTTAGCACAGTTGTAGTTCACTGTATCTGTGGTGGTTTAACCATGGCTGGATGCCAGATTCCCACCATAGTGGCTGTGTCACTTGCCTCCTCAGTGGACAGCGAGAAAAAATATAATGAAGGACTTGTCAATTCAGGTAAGGATCACCCACCAGTTACTGTCATGGGCAACACAGAATTGAATTGGGGAAATTACCTGAATTTATTACCAATCAAATCAGAGTAGGGTAATTAGAAATAAAACCTAAAGCTTTAAATATCTTCCTCCCACTCCTCCCTGCTTCACTTTCTCTTCTGAATTCTCTACCTCTTCCCTGTTTCAGCAGCACATAAGGGTGTGACCCGGGGGTTATGGTCAGTTTATAACATCTGTTCTGCTGCTTCTTCCTTCTCAGTGTGAGGACTCCTCACACTTCTGCTCCAGCATGGGGTCCTCCCACAGAGACAGCCCTCCATGAACTTCTCCAATGTGAGTCCATCCCATGGGCTGCAGTTCTTCATGAATTGCTCCAGAGTGGGGCCCTTCCATGGGGTGCAGTCCATCAGAAACTGGCTGCTCCAAACTGAGTCCCCTGCAGGGTCACAAGTCCTGCATGCGCTCCTCTCTCCACAGGTCCTGCCAGGAGCCTGCTGCAGCACGGCTTTCCACATGGTCACAGCCTCCTTTGGGCATCCACCTGCTCCAGCCTGGGGCCCTTCATGGACTGCAGGTGCGTCTGTGCATCCCCATGGTCCTCCATGGGCTGCAGGGCCACAGCTGCCTCACCATGGTCTTCACTGTGGCTGTGGGGGGATCTCAGCTCCAGCACTTGGAGCACCTTCTTCCCTTCTTTCTCAACTGACGGGTGCTGCAGAGCTGCAGCCACCACGTATTCTCACTCCTCTCTCTGGCTGCCAATGCTATTGTAGAATAATTTCTTTTCTCTTAAATACATTATCCCAGAGATGTCACCACCTTCATTGATGGACTTGGCCTCAGCCAGCAGTGGGTTTTTCTGGGAGACAAGTGGCATCAACTTCACTGGAAGATTCTGTGAGAAGCAGCTTTTCACAGAAACCAGCTGTGTAGTCCCCCTGCTACCAAAACCTTTCCATACAAACCCAGTACACTATCAAAGAAACACTGGCTAGATTTAATACAAGAATGCCAGTTTATTTTATGGTATATTGTTAGTTATAAGACTAATGAAAGACTTCAGTGGGTCAAACACTTAGCAACGGATCATTTATTTGTCTGTTTCTCTTTGGGAACTGGATCCAAAATCTTTGTGGCAAGAGTTCAGCAGCCAGACTAAACAACTCCCTGGTGAGTACTGCAGGAAAGCATATTTAAAAAATTCGCAGCGGGACTAAAACATCTGTGTTGCAGGTAGTTAGTGGACTTAATTCATCCCTGATGTCACTTCATATTGGAGAATGAGACAAATCTGGCCTTCCTGTATTTGTGCTTTATCTAATTCATAAAACACAAAAAAATATTGGTATTAAGATAGCTATTTTTTCCCCTCTTTGAGTTCTGAAAATCAGAAGATATGTTCTTTGCAAGATATGAAGCATGCATTCAGTATTATTGTCATTCTGGGATCCCTGTGTAATAGCATTTAAGAAATATGTGAGAAAAAATATTAGCAGACACGAATCTAATACTCATGTACCCATAGCCTACCAGCTGCGGACTGGGGATTTTAACTTCAGGATGCAACTTGTTGTTTGTACCATATCTATACTAGGAATAAAATGTGTGGTAGAAAGGTACCAGTCCTTTGATTTCTTGCTCCTTCTTCACACCCCTCTTTCTGATTCAGGACTTATCTGATATTATTAACACTGCATAAGCCAGTGTTTGAAATTGTTTCTCCAAAGGCTTAAATATATTTTAAAAACAAATTGCTTGTTAGTAGATTTTAGAACTTTTAGGCAGATGATTTTGTAAATACGAGTGTGCAATTCTTTACAAATGAATTAAACTCAACTAGTTTAATTTCCATGGAAGTTAATTAAATGATCAAATTATTTTGATAAATACCAAATGGGACCTAAAGGAGAAATTCTTTTATGGGTAAGGTAGTTTCTTAAAATGTAATAGGGAAAAACAATCTGTAAAAGAAGAAAGGTAGTCTTATGGGAAATCTCGGTGGTTTTTTACATCCTTATAAAATCAGAGGATGAATTTGAATTCAGCTATCATAGGAATGTATCGCAAGATCAAGATGTCAGACTTACAACTTCATTAACAGTCATGCTTTCTAAAATAAAAATTACAATAATGTTCAAACATCATCTCGGAATTCCACTTTACATCTTTTAGATGACATGAAGAATTTTCAAAGCTTTTGCTTTGGAAGTGTTACAACATAAAACATCAGAGTGACTACACCAGTAGTCTTAGAGGGTGTGAGAGCCTGGAGTGTTGGCATGAAAGGTTATGTGCGTTATACAATTTTCTTCAAAAATACAATTGCCTTTATCCTTGTGTAACAGCAAGGGGTTTCTACCGTACCATTTTAAAACATGTGAGCTCAGTCTTTATTAAGATGTTTTACTGCATCAGATTGATTGATTTAAAGAATCAAAAATTATGGAGATATATATGATTTTCAAGTAGCAAGATACTGTATGAAGTAATTCTTTAGAGAATATGATTCAATAGTTTGCTCTGTCTGGAGTG